>NW_028274816.1:74847425-77279925 GCF_037043125.1 Eumetopias jubatus | reverse complement strand
TGAGTGGCCTGAGGGCCCTGGGCAGGAGGGGACATGGGTGGCTCGGGGCAGAGGAAGTGTGCAGGGAGGGGGGCTGGTAACCCCCAAGGACATGTTCTTAGGGATTTATCTTCCCTTTGGCCTCACCTCGCTGGCCACTTTCTTCTGGTTCTCCAAATTTCCTCTGCCCCATCCCTTTGTGCTTTTCCAGCAGCCCTCTGCTACTTCAACCACCAACACTTCTGGAGGGTGATTATGAACCGTCCCTGTGGCACCGAGTTCTGCAGCAACCGCTCCAGCCTGCTACCAAACTTGCTGAAGAAGCCGCTTGTCTCACATGCCTCTGTCACCCAGAGGGAAGTCCCGGATCCTGAGCAAAAGAAGGCATCTCCGTAACCTTGTCGGAAATCCTGCCCATTCATCTGCATCCCTGTCCTCATCCTTTCTCACAGCCTTGGGGGGCGGGTGGCCTTCATCACTACAAGGAGTTAGAGAGGGAGGATATTACTTCTCCTCCTTGTTCCTGCTTGCTTACTGTTTGGGTGATGGGGAATAAATGGTCTCTTGTTTATCATGTCTGGCTGTTGTTGAGACAAGACAACAACTTGAAGGAGGAGAGGGAGGGACAAAGAACAACTTTGTTTCCCAATTGTTCCTCCTCAGGGGACTTTTGGCACCCTTTGGTTCCCAGAAGTGCCCAATCTCTCCCATAGCACACGGGAGTTTTGTTCACCCACCACCCACCAAACCCTTACCCCACCCCCAAAGAAAGGAAGAGGGAGAAGTACCCAGGAAGATATGTTTGGGGAGAAACTAAGGACCATTTTCTAGAGCCAGGGGGTACCTTCAAAGAAGCTCATGATAGTCCCAACCCAGCTAAAGAAGGGCAGTCTCTGAAGACCAGGTAGGTACAGCAGGTGCAACCAGACCGTAGTAGGTGTGCCCACGTGTGTTACGATCCCAACAGTTGTTAGTAGGTAAAGGGAAGTGATCAGGGGAGAGAGATCACTTAGGAGTGAGTTGGTTTATTCAGAGTGAACAGCCCAAGAGCAGACAGGCCCAAGGTAAGAGGCAGGTTACCTGGGGTGCGGCTCTCCTGTGTGCATTGGGCAGCAGTCCTACTTTCTGTGTCCAGAGCAGGTGACTTGAGAAGTCCTAGAGCCCTGTGCCTGGGTACCCCCAGCACCACCTCCACCTCCATCACACCTCCACCACCATCTTCACCTCCACCATCACTACCACCGGTTCCATGGTGTAGTGGTTAGCACATCTGCCTTACACTATCACTACCACCTCCACTACCACCCCCTCTACTCCCTGGTTGCTATTGCTCTCCACCCAAGCCTCCCATGTTCTCCATCCTGTAACAGCAGGAAGAAAATATGACAAGGAGGAAAACCTTAGAGTCGGGCCCTAAGCTCAAGAGACAGATTGCACCTTTGGGTTATAACCCAAGTCTCATGAACACGTGCAGCACCTGCCTTGGGTAGCACTGGCAATGACTATCGGGATTCAGACATCCTGCACAGAAAGGCTGGCCGCCCAAGAGAGCAGCTGTGACTGCTCTTTGTCATATCTCTGCAGATGGAGCCATCATGCCAGCCAGCTAGAGGAGGGAAGGGACAAATTATGAGCGGATTGGATATGTTAAACTATATATCTTATTAGGTTGAAACATATATGATACTGCTGTTTTAGCAGTTAAATGCTGGTGATTTCATATGGTTCAACCTAATATATATGACTGATTTCTATTTGGTTTTGAAGCTCTTTTAAGATTCTTATTTTTATCATACCTGACCAGCAGTGGTGGGATTCCTAACTTAGTTCCAAGCAGATATTCTGAGCAAAGAATCGAATACATAGGCTTGAAATTTGGGCAGAACAGGCATTCCACAAATCCCTGCTCATGGTCCCCCTTGGACTCCTTCCCTCTGGTAGCAAGGATCTATTGAAGAACCTATTGAATTAATCATCCTTGGGGAAGGGACATCAAACAGAGGGATGTCATGACCTCTACTATATATATACATATAACCGGAGAAAGAGATTTTGTAATTTAGAGTAAGTCATAAACTCAAATGCCTACAGGGGCTAGGCAGGAGGGGAATTAAGTTTCACTTCTTGAGGGGAAGAATATCAAGAATCTGTGGATATATTTTATTTTTAAAAATTTTTTTTAAAGATTTATTTATTTGAGAGAGAGAAGGAGATAGAGAACATGAGAGGGGGGAGGGTCAGAGGGAGAAGCAGACTCCCTGCTGAGCAGGGAGCCCGATGCACTCGATTCTGGGACTCCAGGATTATGACCTGAGCAGAAGGCAGTTGCTTAACCAACTGAGCCACCCAGGTGCCCTGTGGATTTATTTTAAAACCACCACATTCTACCTTCTGGTCACAAATTATTTACATTCTTCACACATACAATATACACCTCTCTCAAGGCCCTGAAAATCCTCATCCCAGTAGAGCATCAATCAGCTAAAAGCTCAAAATTCTACTGTGTTGTGAGGAACTAAGTCCCCGTGGAGTCTTTAAGGGTTATTCCAATAAAGCTGTGGGAATTCCATTCAGAGAGGTATACAAAAGTGAGGATTCATTATATCCACAAGTCCTAGAAGAGGGAGGCATGATATTCCACATGGAGACCACATAGGACGAGTGCCCAGAGAGCAGCCTCAACCACGCAGACGGGGAGCTGAGAGAGTGAGGACTCACGGCCAAGTGCCTTTATTGGGGTCAGGGTGGGGCACACAAGCAAACGTATGAGGAAATTTCGGGGCACCTGGGTGGCTCAGTCATTGAGCATCTGCCTTCGGCTCAGGTCATGATCCCAGGGTCCTGGAATTAAGCCCGAAGTGGGGCTCCCTCCTCGGCGGGAAGCCTGCTTCTCCCTTTCCCACTCCCCCTGCTTGTGTTCCTCTCTCGCTCTGTCTCTCTCTGTCAAATGAATAAATAAAACTATTTAACCAACCAAACAAACAAACAAAACGTATGAGGGAATTTCATTAGTGCGTTTGAATGTTACTAGGTTATAGTCAGGGGAGGGCAAGAAGGAGAACTTGTGGCAGGAACCAGCCTCATCACACTGGTGCACCTGCTCACCTGGTGAAGTGCTCACAGCCTAGTTGTGGGGATGTTGACACATCAGGCAAATATGAAGTTTTAAGGATTTATGATACACTTGCCATCTGTTATGGGCTGAATTTTGTCTCCCCCAAATTGATATGTTGAGGATCTAACCCTTAGTACCCCAGAATGTAACTATTTGGAGATAGGGTCTTTAAGAGGTGATTACGTTAAGATGGGTGATGGGCCTTTGTCTAACCTGAGTGGTGTCCTTATGAGAAAAGATTAGGAACACAAAAAGCACCAGGTATGTGCATGCACACAGTAAAACCACGAGAGAAGATGCTCATCTGCAAGCGAGGTAAGAGAGGTTTCAAAAGAAACCAAACCTATTACACTTGATCTTGGACTTCTAGCCTCTAGAAATGTGAGAAAATAAATTTCTGTTGTTTAAACCGCCTAGTCTATGGTACTTTGTTATGGCAACCTTAGCAAAGTAATACACCACCTAAATTAGATCCAGGTGCAGATGAGGCTCTTTGGATGTAGTGCTTTAAATACAGTTGCTCTCAATCTGAATACCTGTGAACTACAGAGACTCGTGACCATCCCCAACATATCCAGAAAACAATGGCGGGACAGTCAAGGGATAATCATTACAGACGTTACTGCTTAAAAAGGGCGACAATGATGTATAATGAACACTGAGCAATGTATAGAATTGTTGAATCATGATGTTGTACACTTTAAACTGATATCACACTGTATGTTAATTATAATTCAATAACGACAGCTGGGGTGGGGGAGGAATGAGAGGGACACAGGAGTCACTGGTCCATAGCAGTTTTGAAATCCACCTGGGAAAATGTTGAAATTTCCTTGATTAAGACTCAGTCCTATTTCTGTCCAGGTGTAAGCCTCCATGGTTGTTGTTGTTTTTTGTTTGTTTGTTTTTGATATAACACACATGCCATAAAATTTACCATTTTAGAGTACCTAATCCAGTGATTTTAGTATATTCACAATGTACAACCATCACCACTCTCCAATTCCGGAACACTTCAGTGCTCTAATTATTCTCCATTCCCCATTCCCTTCAGTCTTTGGACACTACTAGTCTACTTTCTGTTTCTATGCATTTGCTTATTCCGGCCATTTCATATAAATGGAATCATACAAATACAACTTTTTGTGTCTGGCTTCTTTTCTTAGCATCATGTTTTCAAGGTTCATTCATGTTGTAAAATGTATTGGTACTTCATTCCATTTTATGGCTGAATAATATCTCATTGTATGGATATGCCATATTTTAACAATCCATTTGTAAGTGCATGGACATTTGGGTTTCTTCCACCTTTGGGCTATTATGAATAATGCTGTTATGAAGATCTCTCTCTTTTTTTTAAGATTTTTATTTATTTATTTGCCAGAGAGAGAGAGAGAGAGCACAAGTTGGGGGAGCAGGCAGAGGGACAGGGAGAAGCAGGCTTCCTGCTGAGCAGGGAACCTGACATGGGGCTCGATCCCAGGACGCTGGGACCATGACCTGAGCCAAACGCAGATGCTTTACGACTGAACCACCCAGGCACTCCTGTTATGAAGATTTCTGTCCAAGTTTTCATACATATGTTTTCAGCTCTCCAGGGTATATAACTAGGAGTGGAGTCACTGGGTCACATGGTAACTCTCTGTTAAACTTCTTGAGGAACTTCCAGAATGTTTCTCAAAGCAGATGTACCACTTTACCTTCCCACCAGTAATGTGTGAGGGTTCCACTCTCTCCACAGCCTGGCCAACACTTTTATTGTCCATCTTTTTGATTCTTGCCGTCTTGGTAGATGTGAAATGGTATCTCGTTGTGGTTTTGATTTGGATTTTCCTAACACATTTCCCCAAGATGCATCTCCTGTGCCCATTGGCATTTATATTCTCCACAGCTCCACCTGCGAGGCCTTTGGTGCTACCTTCTGAATCATCCTTCATTTCCACAAAAGACAGCCTCTGTTTGCAGCTGTATGACTTTCCCAGCCTACATCTTCCTAGTAGAATTTTGGGGTCCAAAGGCCTTTCTTTTCTTTTTGTATTGTTTCTATCATTTGCAGACCATGCTGGTGGTGTCTCTGCCAGTCGTATTCTGTGAAACACTCTGTGGCCTCTCGAGACTCTTACTCAGGTTCACTCCACTAGACAAACATGGCTTAATCATGGCTGATTAAGGTCAAAAATGTGAGAGCTGCATAGCTGGTTAGTTCCAGCTCAGCATCCCTCATGAATTTGCAGTCAAATTGTCGGCAAGAGCTACTCCTGTCTCCTTCCTAGGAGACTCACTCTATATGACTGTTTGCTGGAGGCCTAAATTTCTAGTCATGTGGACCAAAGGACTGCTTAAGGGTCCTCATGACATAGCAATTGGAACGTTCAAGAGCAAAAAATCTACAAGAAAGAGAAGGAGAGAGCTACAATCTTCAATGATCTGGTGTCAAAAGTTATACATCAGGAGGAGAAGAGCTACCCCATTACCAGGGGATAGGGTGGAAGTCCAGGATTCCCATGCAGCCTCCACTCTTACTGTGTGTATGTGTATGGGGGGTTGTTACCACCTGGTTAGAATTTAAGTCTCGGTTGCCCACTAGGTCTTGTCTGCTACCACCCCGGCTAGAGGTGGGGGAGGGGGGTGGTAGGAGAGCCTGTTAAGGGTGGAAGTCCAGGCTCCCCAACTCAGCCTCTGCTGAGGAGGATGGCAGAGGGGCCATGGTTTTCCCCATAGTGTTTGGCTGGAATAAGGCAGGCATTTTCTACAAGTTTTCTGTCTTGCTAGGTTGCCTCTTTCCTGGTCCTTTGGCTAAAGAGAGCAGACCTTCTCTCTATCTCTTTCTCTCTTTTTTGGTTTGCTCCCATTGGCATTTCCAAGTTGCTGGTTTGGCCACCACCCAGTCTGTGATACTCTGAGGCAAAAAGAAAACCTGCCAAGTTCATTGCAGTGTTGTTCTTAGGATCCAAGATCCCTAGCCAGACTTTCTTGACTCCACCTTTCAGAGTCTTCTTGTATTTGCTTTATATTTAATGATCAGTGTTTAAGCCGTATAAGAAATCGTCTATTCCATCCTGGCCTGGGCCAGACGTTCTGCTATTTTTTCCCCCACTTTTTACTACTTACTTTTTCTAGTCTCTTAAAATAGAAGCATAGATTATTGATTTTACATCTTTTTTTGTTAAAAATATATAAATATGAATTTCTTATAAGAACTAATCAATAATTCTCTTTAAGCCCTGGTTTCCCTGTATCCCACAAATTTTGATATATTGTGTTTATATTACTCAGTACAAAATATTTTCTAATTTCCCTTGTGATTTTTTTTTTCCCTTTGATCCATGGGTTATTTAGAAGTGTGCTGTTTGATTTTCAAATACTGGGGGATTTTCTCGACGTCTTACTATTGATTTCTATTTTAATAACCGTCATGGTCAAATAATATACTTTGTATGGTCATCTTTTTAAATTAATTGAGACTTGCTTTATGTGCATTTAGAAAGAATGTGTATTCTGCTGTTGCTGGATACAGTGTTGTTTAAGTGTCAATTAAGCCAAGTTGGTTGATGGTGTTATTTAAATCTATATCTGTACTGATTTTTTGAGGGAGGCTACTTGTTCTATCAATTTTTGAGAAGGGAGTTAAGATCTCTAGATTTATTATTTATTAATTTATTATTATTGTAGATTTATTTGCTTCTCCCTTCGGTTCTGTCAATTTTTGCCTTAAGCATTTTGAAGCTCTGTTGTTATGTATATACACATTTAAAATTTTTTTAAATTTAAATTTAATTTACTTCAATATAGTGTATTATTAGTTTCAGGGGTAGAATTTAGTGTGTATATACACATTTTTAAAAAAGATTTTATTTATTAGAGAGGGAGAGCGAGAGGGAGGGAGAGAGAGGGAGGGAGAGAGAGGGAGGGAGAGAGAGCAAGCGGGGGGTGGGGCAGAACGGGGAGGGAGAGGGACAAGCAGACTCCAAGCTGAGCGCACAGCCTGACCTGGGGCTCATGACACTGAGATCATGACCCTGAGATCATGACGAGCTGAAATCAAGAGTGAGATGTTTAACCGGCTACGCCACCCAGGCGCCACAAGAACTCCATTTTTCTAGAGGCCGAATAACATTCCATTGTATGGGTATATCTCATTTTGTTTATCCATTCATCCATTGATGGAGAGTGGGTTGTTTCCACCTTTTGGCTATTATGAATACTGTTGCTGTGAATCAATCTCATATATGTGACTTTAAGCCAAAGAGTCTGCTGGATTCAGTAGTAGCCACTTATTTTCCTATGGTGGCCATTAATGCTGTTCACCAAATATCTCTAGCTCTTTGCCTTCTGGGGATATGCTAAGATGGCACCTTCTGGCTCCCCTGTGATGGGATGGGGTCATGTGACTCGTTCTGGCCAACAGATTGCAAGACACACTTCTACTTCTGGACCAGAGCCTTTAACTGCCAGTGGGAAACCCTCTAGCGATCTCATTGCCTCTGCCTCAGTCAAGATGGTGGCTGATCTGTCACCCTGGACGCTAGAATGAGGAGACGTGGAGCTGAGCCCATTGCTGACCCTTGATGGATATGTAGTGCTATGGACTGAATTGTGTCCCCCCCTGTCCAAATTCACATATTGAAGCCCTCACCCCAGTGTGGCTGTATCTGGATATGGGGCTTTGGGGAAGTAATTAAGGTTAAATGTCCCCATACCAGTGGGGACTGAGCGGATAGAATTATTGTCTTTATAAGAAGAGATGCCAAAGAGCTGCTTCCTCTTTCCATCGCTGCACACACGCACCAAGGAAAGGCCTTGGAAGGGCAGGGCCAGACGGTAGCTGCCTGATGGCCAGGAAGACAGCTTCCACCAGAAACCCAACTGGTGGGTGCCTTGACCTTGGACGTCCAGCCTCCAGCACTGTGAGTAAATAAATGTCTGCTGTTTAAGCCCCCAGTCTGCGGGATTTTGTTACGGTGGCCCGTGAAGACTACGCAATGTGGTTTGAGTGAGAGTTTAGCTTGGTTGTTACAAGACTGTTGGATTTTAAGATTTTAGGGTTCTTCATTGGCACAACCCCTTTGGCTGAAGGGAAAGAGAAAGACACAGAGCCTAGTGGCTCAGTCGGTTGGGCGTCTGCCTTCGGCTCAGGTCATGATCCCGGGGTCCTGGGATCAAGCCCCGCATCGGGCTCCCTGCTCAGCGGGAAGCCTACTTCTCCCTCTCCCACTCCCCCTGCTTGTGTTCCCTCTCTCGCTGTGTCTCTCTGCATCAAATAAATAAACTCTTAAAAAAAAAAAAAAAAGAAAGACACAGTGAAGCCAAAGCTGCTCCCCTCACAAAGACAACTGCAAATCCCACAGAGCTGGGATTTCACACCTCGGTTCAAATGACGATCGGATGGCAAGGCTTGAAGAAACTGCTGATATTGCACAAGAGATATCAATTCATGTATGATGTCAGAATAACTAAAGAAACTTTTGAACAAAGGTTTTATTTTTAAGTAATCTCTATGCCCAAGGTGGAGCTTGAACCCACGACCCCTGAGATCAAGAGTTGTGGGCTCCACCGACTGAGCCAGCCAGGCGCCCTGTGAAAGAAATGTATTCTTTCACAGAAAGAAAAGAAAAAAAAGAAATTCCCCAAAGAATTTACATTCTTTGTATCTTTGATCTAATATCTTAATTCTCTGCAGTTTTATTATCATTTTCTAAATTGACTTAACTGCTGGGGCACCTGGCTGGGTCAGTCCCACAGTATAATTCTCAAGATCAGGAAATTAACATTGAATAAAACAACACTGTAATCTGCAGGCAATAATCAGATTTTGCCAATTGTCCTAGCGATGTCCAATATGACAAGAGAAAGTTATGGATCATGCACTGCATTCAGTTGTCATGTCTTTTTAGCCTACTTTAACTGGGACAGTTCCTTCGTCTTTCTTTTATTTCCTTCAGTCTTTGTCTTTCACAGCTTGGACCTTTTTGAAGAGTGCAGGCTAGCTGTTTGGTAGGGTGGCCCTCAATCTGGGTTTATCTCTCGTTTCTTCATAATTAGATTCACGTAACGCATTTTGGGTAGAAACGTCACAGAAACGTTGGGTCGTACAAATGCTGGGGATGTTAATTTGATCACTGGGTTAAGGTGGTGTCTGCTAGGGTTTTCTGCCAATGATCCTGCCAAGCTTATCTCCCTTGCAAGAAGTCCTCTGATACAAAGTAGGCAGAATGGAGAATGTCCACGGGTGAGCTGCAAATCCTCTTTCAACACTCAGCTTCAGTGGCCTTTGTGCGGGGCCTTCACGGAGCCCCCCCGGTACTGACTGAGAAGTCTTTGCTTTGTCCCTGTGTCAGTAAATAGCACACTACCATGATCGGTGGCTTGGTGGTGCCTCCGCAGACCAGCATGCCTGGCACACAGCTGGTGTCTATGGACCTTGAATGAATGGATGGAAGTGAGGGGCCAGAGAAGCGGGGGTGTGAGGAGAGATGGAAGAGGAAAAGCCAAGCCTGATGACAGATTTCGGGGAGGCTCTCATCCGGACACAGAAAGTGACTGCAACGGGAGGGGCAGCTCTCAGGTGTCTAGCCTGGCCCAGTTCTGGGACTGGGTTATTACTGGTAACCCAGGTTATGTGCGGAGGGAAGATCCTACTGGTCCCTGCACTTAAGGTGGCCATTTCCAGGATTCCTGCCTTGCAGAATGGCAGAAAGAGAGGAGCTGTCCTTCAGGGAATAGTACGCTCGGGGCTGAGGTGGAGCGGAGCGGGAAGAGAAGCAAACATCTGGTTGTTGGATGACTCACCAAAGTTAGGAGGGACCTATCAGTGTAAAATGCCAAGAGGCAAGGCTCAAAAGAGCTCATCTGCTGCTCACGCACACGGTCCTGTCAAGGGAAGTGCCTAAAAGTGAGAAGAAATCCGAGGCCAAAGTTCCAGATGTGGAGAAGCTATTCTGAGCAAGGAGCTGGTCAACAAAAAGGATGTCACAGTTCAAATGAAACAGAACAGTGGATTCTACGAAGGAGACTCAGGGAAGTGAAAGGCAAAATATTAGGACTACATTTTAGATGGGAAAAGGTAAAATCTAATTAGATCCAAATGAAAAAAATCGGTAATCAATTATAAATAGAAAAAGTAGACATAAAATAAGCAAGCTTCTGAAAGGCAAAGTCTCATACTAAAACGGAAGGCCAATTTGCTCAGGAAACTCTTATTTCCTGCCCACTTTGTTTGCTTGGAAAACACAGGAGAGCAGACCATCTGGGGTAATTAATTCTGGGGTAAAAATGTCAGAACCTGGGTAAACAAAGATTAGCGCCAAGATAAAAACAATAAAAGGAACCAGGAACTAAAAGAGAAACCACGTTTCAATAAATTCAAAGGGATAGAATTCTGGACAAAATTCAGAAGAAGATTCCAGGGACAAACCGATTCTGCCATTGGTTAACTTTTTGAACAAGAGTCCTGGGGAGGACTCTTGCTCTTTCCTATTTAAAAGTACCTCAGGCTTTAAATCAATTTCTGTAAGATGCCCACAAGTCAAGCAGAAAGATGTACAAATAGCATTTAAAAACAAACTCCTCAACACCCCCCTTCAAATACTACAACCCAAAGCCACGGAACTGGAAAAGGTTAAGGTAACTGGGTCGAGGTAATTAGCCTGCATGGTGACTGAACCTGGCGTTGGCAAACCATGCTTTAATGGTCTGTTGCTCTCATGTCTAAAAGGCATGTAACATAACTGGGAAGCAAGTGTGTAAGTCAGGTTCTCGAGCACCTTCCCTTGCTCCTCTTGGTGCTAACTCAAGAGCACTCCAATGCTTAGCTTCACAAAACCACTGGGAACAGCATCTCAGAAATATCAGAAGAAAAATGTCCCTTCTTCTCCTAGAGCTGCAGAAAAGCAGATTTTATTCCACAACATAAAGCTAGTTCTGATAAAGTGGTAGATGGAGAACTTTCACTAAAGCATCATTCTCTGAGTCTCCCATCTTCTCTCACCTTCTTGGAAGCGAGGACATGAGCCCTGATGGGGAGCTTCGGCGTGGGGGTCCTAGGAAGTGCGAAAGTACAAGAGGACAGTTTCCACATTACACAGAGAGCAGGAAGAGCACTCTCAGATGGGCTGGTTCAATCATCTGGTTTTGGTTGAGGGAACCAAGTCTTGGCAAGTATAAGTGACTCTGGCAAGAGAGCCTAGATTGGCTGATGGCCTGACTCTCTCCCTAATGCAAGTGCAATGGAAAAATTCACATGCCGAGTCCTGAGGCCACACACAGAACTGAAGCTGCTCATCGTGCACGAGTCAGTACCACACTGTGTGCCAACTTGCATATCAAGTTTGGAGTCAGGGTTAATGCATTTTCCCATGAACAACAGGCACCACTAGAAATTCGTGGGCAAGAAAGGTGGTTGTTAAGAGCTGACCTTGGACTTAGAAAGACTTGGGTTTGAATCTTGGGCTAGATGCCCTTTCCAAGCAACATTTCCTCTTCTGTAAAAGAGAGAAATTAAGTCAAGTTGCTTTGTTACTTAAACTTATTTCTTCAGCTTCAAACCACTTTATAGGATTGTAAGGAATAAATAACAGAATAAATTCAAAGCACCTTAGCATTGAAGATAAATCGGCATTCAGTGGTGCTTACTATTATTGTGAGCAGAGCTTTGCTTCCACAGATTCATGAGGCAGATTGTCTCCCAATTTAAGCAAGAAAACGGGAGCCTGACTTAGGGAAATGGAGAGATGGTAATAGATATAAGAGACATTTCAGAGTTAGGGTATCAGTTATCTGTTATTGCATAACAAACCACCCGCAAACTTAATAGCTTAAAACTACAACCATGTATTTTTCACATGAATCTGTGATTTGGCCAGGGCTTATCTCTGTTGTATACAGCATCATCTGGGGAAGATCAACTGGGAGCTGGAGGGTGCGCTTTCCAAGATGGCTTACTCACATGGTTGGCAAGTTGGTTCTGGCTGTTGGTGAAGAGCTGAGGGCTGGAGGCATTGGTTCCTTTCCAAGTGAGTTGCTCCACAGGGAAAACTTAGGTTTCCTGACAGCATGGTAGTTGGGTTCCAAGAATGAGCATTCCAAAAACAGTGAGGTGGTATTTTTGTGACTTAATCTCCAAAGACAAATATCACGGCTCCTTCTGTACTCTGTTGGTCAAGGCAGGAATGCAGGTCTATCTAGGTTCGAGATGACAAAACCCATCTCTTGATGAAGGTCTAGAAGGGCATGCATTATAGATAGAGGTCACATCCATGCTTGGAAAACATAACCTGCCGCTGGTAGGGAATGACATCATCTGCCAATGATTGCCTGCAGCCAGTGAGGAAGAATGAGTTATTGAGGATGACTGAGGTTAGTGCCTTAGGTGACCCCGTGGTGCCATTAATAGAATTTGGGAACACAGAGGGTATCATTAAAGTATTCAAACAAGGAGGCCATTAGACTGGGGAGGCACTAACACTGTGGTAGTCTACATAAGCAAACCAAAACTTAGGCCAGACTTCGGATGTACAAGGCAAGTGAAACTTAAGAACAATCCATCACAAGCAGCCAACTAGGCTTTCTTAAATAAGGTGACTGCTTAAGTGATAACCAATCAAATAATTGCCTTGCTTTGCTTCAGTGACTTCCTGCAAAAACCTCGCCCCAGCTCCTGTCAGGTGAGCACTCCTAACCACTTTGGGGTCGACATTGCTCAATTCAAATCGATGTTTGTGCCAACAGGCTCTTCCAAATGCTAATGTGCCTCAGTTCATCTTTTCCAGCATGTCTGGGATGATTACTGGCCCTGAGAAGACCATAAGTAGTGTGAAGACTGGAGCTGGGGAAGGGGTTGAGGGAGTTCTACACATGCAAGTCTTTCATTTGACACAGACTAGAAAAAAATGGTTGAGGATGAGGAAAAGGGGAACAATAAAACCAGGTTCTCAGAACACAGCATCTCAGTGGAGTGGGGGAGAGTAGCAGCGAGGGAGGAATGAATGAGTGGTCCTAAGTAGGACAAAACCCATTAGATTTCCATTTCATGGAAACAAAAAAGAAGATGGGATGAGAGTTGACGTGGATTTAACATCCCAAAGAAGTCAAGATGGATTAGGATTGAGCAGGAGCCAAGATGGATTAGGATTGAGCAGGAGCCATGGGCTAGGAAGTGGGGGTACCCTGGTGACCTTTGGGAGGGTAACTCATAGCATGTACCATTAGCATCTGTGTAGCTCTTTCTAGTGTTTCAAGCACTGTCACATGAGGATTGGAATACCTTGCTAGAAAATAAGCTTCTCCCCCCTCTGTTAACAGCAGAAGTAAATAGATTAAATACATAAATGTTCAGACCTGGAACTCTAACACTCCTAGAAGAACACACAGGAGAAAAGCTTCATGACATTGGTCTTGGCAGTGATTTCTTGGGTATGACACCAAAAGCACAGATAACAAAAGCAAAAAGAGACAAGTGGGACTACATCAAACTAAAAAGGGTCTGCACAGTGAAGGACACAGTGAAAAGGCAAACTATAGAATGGGAGGAAATATTTGCAAACCATTTAAGTGATAAAGGGTTGATATCCAAAAAATATAAGGAGTTCCTTCAACTCAAAGCAAACAAACAAACAAACAAAAACAACCCCCCCACCACCAAAAAACCCAAATAGCCCAATTTAAAAATAGGCCAAGGACTTGAATAGACATTTCTCCAAAGAAGACGTACAAATGGTCAACAGGTACATGACAAGATGTTCAACATCATTAGTCATCAGGGAAATGTAAATGAAAACCACAGTGAGATACCACGTCACACCTGTTAGGAATGTTATCAATAAGACCCAAAAGGTAACAAGTGTTGGTGAGGATGTGGGGAAACAGGAACTCTGGCATACTGTTGGGGGAAATGCAATATTGTGCAGCCACTATGGAAACTAGTATGGAGGTTCCTAAAAAAAAAATTCAATATAGATATATCATATAATCCAACAACCCCACTCCTACACATTTACCCAAGTTGAAATCAGGATCTCGAAAAGATATTTGCACTCCTATGTTCACTGCAGCATTATTCACAAGAACCAAGGCGTGGAAGCTACTCACATACCCCATTGATAGATGGGTGGATAAAGAAAATGCACTATGTGCCCACAATGGTTTATTCAGCCTCAAAAAAGAAGGAAACCCTGCTACATGTGACCATGTGGATGAACCTTGAGGGCATTATGTGAATAAACCATTCACATGGGACAAATACTGCAGGATTCTGCTCCTATGAGGAATCCAAAATACTCAAACACAGAGAAGCAGAAAGCGGAATGGTGGTTGCCAGGGATTAGAGGGAGGGGAAATGGGGGACTGCTATTCAGTGGGTGTAAAGTTTCAGTTATGCAAGATGACTAAATTCTAGACATCTGTACATTTTTGCCTATAGTTAACAATACTGTATTGTATACTTAAAAATTTGATAAGAGGGTAGATCTCATGTCAGATGTTCTTACCGCCAAAAACAAACAAGAAAACCACCCCCCAAAATCCCCTATAAACCCACACAAAAAAGCAGAAGTGTATTTGAGGACCAGAGTAGCTCTTTCCACTGCACTTCTGAACTCCGAGGGTAGGCGAATGGCAGCGGTGCATTCAACCTTGAAGTGCTTAAGCATGTCCTGACCCAGCATACCGGGGCCGGCTGTGGCTGAGCACAATGCTGTGTGTGAGAATAGGCAGAGGGACTGGGGCGCAAGGGCCGGGCACTGATCAGCACCCATACATACGCCCCCCGTCCCATAAACCTCATCACAGCTCTGGGAGGTGGGGATTATTACTCAACAAATGTTTTTAATCGAAGCATCATCAACATACAATGCTACATTAGTTTCGGGTGTACGACATATGGATTCAACAATTCTATACCTTACTCGGTGGTCACCATGGTAGTACCAGGTACAGTCACCACCTGAAGTTGGAGTTATCATCAGCTCCCTCTCGAAGATGAGCTTGGAGTTCAGGGGATGGTCAAGGTTACAGGTGTGCACATGCAAGAGGCAGTGCTTGAGGTCCGTGGAAGAGTCTACAGACTCCTTCCCTCACTGTTGAGCAAAGTCTTTGTTAGCCCGCTCTCCATTGTATTCTAGTAAAATTGAACTCCATGGGCCTCCTAACAGAATTCTAGAGATTAGCCCTAAAAATACAAGTCTTCAATAAGTCACAAAGGGAGTCTCGGAAAGATGTGGCAACACTCCCGCTCTGACAGATGTGGGGGTAGATGTCATTCCACATCAAAAAACTAAGCCAAATGATCCAGTAGGACAAGGTATTAAGATCTTCCTTAACATCAGTTTGCTTCTGAGTAAAACGAAGATTTGCACGAACGTTTGTAACTGCTACCAATTTTTTTTTTTCTGTTAATATAATCTGCTCTTGCAAGTGTTATTTGGGATTTTGTTAAGTCTCCCAAGACTTTAGAAATTGTTGCTACACAGCATAAAAATTCGCTCTGAAAATAAACTGTCGTTCTGATTGCTTGCTGCTCTGGGTTGAACTGTATCCCCCACCTCCACCCCCCCAAAAAAGATGTTGAAGGCATACCTCCCAGTACTTCTGAATGTGACCTTATTGCCAAATGAGGATGCAGACGATCAAGCTGAAATGACATCACTAGGGTGGGCCCTAATCCAACATGATGGGGTCCTTCTTAGAAGGAGGCCCTTGGACACGGATTCAGACAGACAGACAAACAGACACACACACACACACACAGATGCAAATGCATGGAGAGAATGTCATCTGCAAGCCCACGGACACCTGAGGCTACCAGAAGCTATGAGAGGCATGGAAGTCTCCCCAGCGCCCTGGCAAGGAGCCAACCCTGCAGACACCTTGATCTCAGACTTCTGGCTTCCAGACTGTGACACAATACATTTCTGTTCTTTCGGCCCCCCAGTTTATTGGGGGCAGCCCCAGGAAACTAATACAGCTGTCTTGAAAATAACGTAGCAATCACTGTACCTCCTTATCAGTAAGGTTTGTTCAATCAAGACAGGACTACAAGGCCCGTGTCTCTTCTCCTACATGCACAATGGAGAACATTAAGATTTTCTAACTTGAGTCGGCTTCATTGACACAGAGAGCCCTGCTCTGATGACAAGCCCAGGGTTCTTCGATCACCCACAGCTGCACGCAGGCACGTGAAGCATTGACTACCCGTTTCTTTTTCTTCTGTGGTTAGCCTCTGTTTGCTCTCTATTGGCTGTTCTTCTCATTATTCATTTGTAAGCATCCTTTTTAAAAACTAGGATGTTTTAGATGTTGAAAATATTTTCTCCCAATGTTACTTATCTTTGTTCACTTTTTAAACAGCAGTATTTCCCATAGATATTTGAAAATTTTCACGAGGGCAAGTATATCAGCCTTTTCTTTTATGGCTTTTGAATTTCACGTGGTGCTTAGGAAGGCTTTCTCCATTCCAAGATCATGACAATCCCCCCATTTTTCCCCAATATTTTTATAGTTCCATTTCTTCTTTAGGAATCAGACTTCGTGTTCCCTGATGGACAGCTAACTGATCTAGCACCATTAACTAATACCACCCCTCCTGCTGATGTGGAATGCCACTTTCATCATAAATTTTTTTTAAAGATTTTATTTATTTGAGAGAGAGAGAATGAGAGATAGCACGAGAGGGAAGAGGGTCAAAGGGAGAAGCAGACTCCCTGCTGAGCAAGGAGCCCAATGTGGGACTCGATCCCGGGACTCCAGGACGATGACCTGAGCCGAAGGCAGTCGCTTAACCAACTGAGCCACCCAGGCACCCTCATCATAAATTCTTAAAGGTAACAGAGGTCAGTTTCTGGCCTTGGTTCATGTTATGACTTCACAGTGCCTTTCTTTTTTTTTTTTTTTTTTTAAAGATTTTATTTATTTATTTACTTGAGAGAGAGAGAATGAGAGATAGAGAGCTCGAGAGGGAAGAGGGTCACAGGGAGAAGCAGACTCCCTGCCGAGCAGGGAGCCCGATGTGGGACTCGATCCCGGGACTCCAGGATCATGACCTGAGCCGAAGGCAGTCGCCCAACCAACTGAGCCACCCAGGCGCCCTCACGGTGCCTTTCTTCAGCAACGGGCCACAGAAATGCACTTGCACGGATTCTGCGTGGCCAGACGGTGGCCGCCTGGAGGACATGCGCAGACTGCCCCCTGGGGGCTACCAGTGAGCTCCAGGCCTTCGTTGCGATGCAAAGACGTGGGCCTGGTGTGGCCAGGTTTTCCAAGTTTTCAAGAGGTGTATATGCAATCTCGTTTTGAGAGTGATGGTGGTGACTGTTTTAAGTTTCACACACAAACCACATCTGCACCCTGAGAGCATCTGGTGGTGCCCCAGTAGCCTCTGTTCCAGATACTGAAATGCAGAGTAAGGCCACACCAGGTCTCGGTGTCCACCTCTAACTCTCTCCCACCACCAATATTACGAAATAAAAGGGGAAGGAAGAGTGGCGATGCAGCAGCTCAGGAAACCTGGGTTATCTGTAGCCCCACCCCGGGGAAGGCGGAGATGCTGTGCTTCATCTCACCGCTCACCCGCATGGTCCATGATGCAGTTCCTGATTTGCCCGGCAACCATGAGGTGGGAGGTCAGCATGAGGGTGGGTAACAACAGTCGAGCCAGGCCTCCGAGAGACCCTGCCAGGTGACAAAGCAGCAATGCAGAGTGAGGTCCCGGCCAAGGACGGAGCAAGATCGTGGCCCCCAGAACAAGGTGGAAGGTGCGATCACCTCCTTCCTAATAATAATCATGTAGCCTCCCTGTAACACAGTTTAACCAGCAAAGGAAGGGCAGAGGCCTTCAACTTTCACGTGGGGGACGGGCCCCACTGGTAGCAAGGACAACTCACGCGGTAGAACTTCCGTGTTTAGACAAAGCCCTTCATAACCCTGTGAAGCAGGCAGTGTCTCCCCCTCTGTAGGTAGGGGTAGGTCCTGCCCCTTATGGAGGAGGAAACCGGCTTGAGGGGCCATCAGTATGAGCTTTGGATGGCTCCAGGATATGCGGGAAGGGTGCATGGGGGAAAAAAGACCAGACCCCTCTCCTTCCTGTGCCCATCTCTGCAGAACCATTCGTTCCCATGACAAATCCTTACTGAACACCTCCGACGGGCTAGGCATTCGTCTAGGCCGTGGGAACACAGGAGTACACAGATCCAGGGCATTATCCTTCTCCTCAGCCAGGTCAGTTCTCCTTACCCTGAACCATGACCCAGACTGGCCCTTGCTCTAGTCTTCTCTGGCCGGAGCAGGGACCTCTGGCCCATGTTTGCCCCTTGCTCCAGAGTCCCTGGTGACTGGTCATTTCCTGGAATGTACTGACCTCTTCCAGAAAGACATGCTTTGCTATTCCTGAGGCAGAGACAACTGGCAGACTCAGACCTAAATCCCAGCCATGTCTTAATTCTGGCCAACTTTTAAAATATGTTCCAGGCAGGTCACACCATTCCCTAGGCATGCCATTCTGAGAGCAGGGATGGCACCTGTGGTTTTTCTTGAAGCGGGAAATAGAGTGCAGGTGCCGAGGTGGCCAGTCTCCAGGGTATGCTGGACCAATCTCTTTTCTTGTTACTTGTCCTTCATCTACATCTTTTCCTCTGATGCTCCCAATTTTTGGGATATTGCCTGAGGAGCAGGATTTGGCAGGAGAAGGAATGCATATATGGAGGGCACCACCACCAGCTCTATACACTTGAGACCCCATCAGTTCATGTTCTGCAGGCAAATATACTCCTCTTCTGACTGTAGTTGGTAGAACTCTGTCCCTCAGAAAGATATGCCCAGGGCCAAACCCCCAATACCTGCGAATCTGACCTCACTTGGAAAAAGGGTCTGCAAATATAATTAAGGGGAAGCTCTCAAGATGAGATCATCCTTGACTGGGGTGGGCCTTAAACTCAATGAGATGGATTTGGTATCCAATGGTGTCCTTCTAAGAGATGGAAAAGGAGAACACACACTGAGACAGAGGGGAGAAGGCCAGGTGGAGACCCGCAGAAAGACGAGGCAGAGACTGGACTTGTACAAGCCAAGGATTGCCAGCAACCACCAGAGAAAGGAGAGGGGCATGGAATGGATTCTTCCTCAGGGCCCCCAGAAGGAGCACTGATTCTGAACTTTTGGCCCCATAAATTCCTGTTGTTCTAGGCTGCCAAGGTTGTGGTCGTTTGTCATGGTGGCCCCAGGTCAAGGACCCGACCCGTTTCTCCCCTTTGAGCAAGGACTGCCATGGACAATTTGACCGATGGGAGAGTCCAGCCTTCATGTTCCTTTCCCCAGGGAATCTGGCAGCATTTCCCAGATGGCCTGGTCACCAGCAGAAGAGGGCCCCCTGTGAGGTGCTGGGCTCTGCAGCTTCCGGAGCGGTGGGATTGAGGTCCTCATCCATATCAGATTTGTCTGCTCCAACCTCAGCCCTTTCTTCCTGCCTGATCCAAAGGCTACTTTCTAGCTGTTCTTCGGCAATTTCCAGGTCCTCCTCTGTTTGTAAGACAGCCACGGTTTCCTGGGGTAAGTCTGAGGAATACAGCCCGAGTTTAGCCTTAAAACCAAACATTGCTTCGTATGGACTTCGCTGCAAGGACATGTCAAACAGCTGATTCCTCACCATCTGCATGAATCTCAGGCCTTCGGCCCAGCGACGTGAGCAGTTACTCTGCATCCAGGCATTTATCATGTTCTTGACGTCACGGCTGGCTTGCTCCAGGGAGCCTGGGCCCTGGCCAGGCTGCTGCTTACCACGGACAATCTTTAGGTCCGGCCATACCTCATTAAGCTCATGAACAACCTGGTTTGTGAACTCCACGCCACTGCCAGAGTCTAACACACTAGGTGTACCAAGAATCGTGAAAATGTCCAATAGGACACTGACCACCTCATGGGCCTGCTTCGTTTTTAACGGCCGTAAAATAATAAACTTGGTCAAGTGGTCCTGGTAATATAAAATAAACTTGAACTCACCATCGGCATTTGACTGCATGTCAAGTACTTCAACTTGGCATCTGGAGTCAGTGTCCTTAAAAGCCATGGGCCTGGGGGCAAGACCTTTCTTGGGTACCGGGTTCTTCTGGTGGCACTGTTCACAGAGCGTCAGATACAAGACAATGACCTCTTTGGTGACATTCCCATATTTTCCTTGTAGCTCCTTGAGCATGCGTGTCCGCCCGCCATGCCCGATATTGAGATGCGTATCATGGAGAATATCAAACAACTCTTCCTTATGCACATAATACCGAATTCGATCCCGTTCTCCATGGGTCGCCTCTATTAGTTTCTCTGTGCCTTGCACAGAGATCACGTCATATTTTGCTGCACGGCGGTAGTCACGCGAGGACTTCTTCCCCTTTTCCTTAGCTTCTTTGACTTCCTTTATTGTTTGAAAGTACTTTTCTTTGGAAAATACCTTGCTATTGTAACTTTTGCTTTCTACTAACTTTGTCACGCTTTTAAGAAACTTTTCTCTCATGTTATGTATCTCCATTTCCAGATCACTTGTAGTGGAAACACCAGGGGGGTTATTTCCAGCTTTCTGGGGCATCAAGGAGAACTGTAAGAAGGAGCCAAGGAAAGGGAGAGAGAAAACAGAGTTAAAATCGCCGATATTCCCTCTAGGAGACTTTCCCTCCGAAGTTCCTCATTCTTCCATCTGATTTTTGAAGACTCCCACACAGAAGAAAGATAACATAGTATAAAGCAATAACAGAATAAAGCAACTAGAAAGCCAACTAAGATCGCTCAAAACCAGAGCAGGTCAAAAGAATTTTAAGTAAGACATATATAGAAATATGTAGTAATTTTAGACTTCAGGCAAACAAAATAAATGAAACTGTTAGCTCATAAAGTGAAACCTAATTAACTGGTCTTTATTTATTAATTGAACAGGAGAGAGGATACATGGAAATGCTTAAGGCAGTAGACAAATATCCTCCCTAACTTTTAAAATAATATAAATGGGAGAATGTTGCTGGAAGGCACCACATGATAAGAGCAAACTCTGAACTTGAAGTTAGGAAGGCTAAAAAGCCAACATAATTAAAAAAATTTTTTTTTTAAAGATTTTATTTATTTGAGAGAAAGAGTGAGTGAGAGAGAGAGCTCATGAGCAGGGGGAGAGGGAGAAGCAGGCTCCCCACTGAGCAGGGAGCCTGATACGGGACTCGATCCCAGGACCCTGAGGTCATGACCCAAGCCGAAGGCAGCTGCTTAACTTACTGAGCCACCCAGGAGCCCCCAACATAATTAATTTCTTGTGGTTGAAGAGTCTGCCCTCATTTTAGGAGAATCAAGGAGAAAGTAGTGGGAAATTTTTGAATGATAGTTTTCTCCTTTTGACAGTACACAGGGTTAGTGAATGAAGATTCTGAGTCCTTACCCTGAAGGACCACGTTCTCATACCTGTCCAGCATTGTGTCCCTGCAGCAGACCTTTCAAACACTTCCAATCTTTGGTCATCTCCTCAAATGTCGCTACCTCTTGAAATGACACCAGCTGCTACCACAGGGACCATTCCTGGGGCGTGGGCTAAGGAGCGGCCGCAGCAGGTCGGGGGGAGAGACAGTGGAGAGTACCAGGAATGAAGGCATGCCAGCATAAATGACTTGGAATGTGAGTCATGTGAATATTACAAAGAAGGTAAGAGAAGTAAGGAAATGGTCTCCTATCCAAGCAGATGAGTCCAGCTTTGTGGGTGAGAAAAACAAGTTCTGCCCTCCTGGGAGGTCTGTTTTGACACGATCTGAGCTGAGGCCCACATACTTCCAGAACAAAGCAGAGAGTCCAAGTGAACTTGAGTATTCCAAGACTGGGAGAAACCTTCCAGCACAGGCTTGATGGCCCTGAACAGAGATAGCAGGGTCTGTTTCCAGAAATGGAAAAACTGCACCTATGTGCAGAGAGATTTGTCAGGAGATTATCACGCCAAAAAAGAGGTATGCTAGATGGTCCACACTCCACCAAGACTGGAGAATTCCAATCTTGAGATTCCTTAGGACCACTCCAGGTTGTAGGATGGTGATGCGGCCAGGGAAAGAGTTCACATGATGACAACAGGAATAACAACAATCGGGAGAAAACAAGATCCCTGGAATCCCAGCCATCAGATGCAGAGCCGAGGGGCAGGGCAGAATCCTGAAAAGCAGAGAAAGATGAGAAGGTTTCAAAGCTCTGAGCAAGAGTCTTGGTTAAGCTGAGGTCCTGAAGGTTCTCCATTAAAAAGGCTTCAAACACCTGTGCTCAGCATCACTGGATTCTAAGACCTGCTGACTATAAAACCACTGACTTTCTGATGACTTTCTTTTGAGGGGAAAAAGCAGAGAACCTACATTAAATGAACACATCCAAATTAACTATCTTGGAAAACATACATTTTAGTGTTGAAGAAACAGAACGTTTGCAATGTTTAAGTCTGAGCTCAGGATCCTCAGTGTAAACAGACATTTTAAAGGCTCTGAGGGGGTACCTGGGTGGCTCAGTTGGTTAAGTGTCTGACTCTGGTTTTGAGCTCAGGTCATGATCTCAGGGTCCTGGGGATGGAGCCCCACGTGTGGCTCCACATCAGCACAGAGTCTGCTTGAGATTCTCTCCCTCTGCTCGTGAGTGCCTTCTGTCTCTCAAATAAAGAAATCTTTAAAAAAAATAAAGGCTCTGAGGGCACCCGGGTGGCTCAGTTGGTTAAGCAACTGCCTTCGGCTCAGATCATGATCCCAGGGTCCTGGGATTGAGCCCCACACTGGGCTCCGTGCTCAGCGGGAAGCCTGCTTCTCCCTCTGCCTGCCACTCCCCCTGCTTGTATGCTCTCTGTCAAATAAATAAAAATATTTTAAAAAATAAAGGCTCTGAGAAGTTCTGCAGTAAATTGTTTCATCTCCTAGTCACAATTATTTATTGATTTTTTAAGACTTATGAGAGAGAGAGAGAGAGAGAGAGAGAGAGAGAGAGAGAGGGACTGCAAAGGAAGGAAAAGCTTCATCTCCATCCTATAAAAGAATGAAGACAGGCTGGAAATAATTTATTATCAAAAGATGCAAAATCTCAGTCTTTAATATGAGATACGGTCCTTATACTGTGCCGGGTAAAGCCACAGTTAGCTAACAGACCTATTTTGGTTAGTCCATCAGTGTTCGTTTTTTGAAGAATGAGAATGATTTACCTATACGTTCAGATGGCGGGGATTTCATAGAAGAATCTTGACCGATCTTCTTGGATTTTGGGACCATCTGGCCACCCTGGGAGCTTTGCTGCTTGGCAGGTTGCAGCTCTGGTTAGAAGAGCCTGCACTCTCCTGTTTCCCAGCGTCCCCAAGCGCCCTAACTTGTCCGCCTTATCTGCCCATCCCTGCGGTTATCTAGGTTTTCAACACCTGTTCCAGAGCAGCATGAAAGAACTGTGTTGAACTTCCTGGTGCGATCTGTGACGGTGGGGTAACTGATAAACGACCTTGGTTAGAGCAAACTGGAGCCATCTCCCTTCCTCACCCACCTGGGAGTCTTTGCTTTGGCATCCCAGACCTGGAAGGTCCTTTCATCGATCTTGCGAGTCCCGCCCAGCTCAACTCAGCCGCCTTCCTGATGCATTCAGCGACTCCAATTGCCACCTCTCCGTCCTCTGGAAAGCCCGGGCTCTGGAGCACTTTATTTTGCATTTGTAGTCGACTGGTTCAGGTGTACACAACCTAGCAGGTAGGGGCTGAGCCATCTACCGGGCGGGATTCCCTCAGAGGGCCAAGGGATTCAGAGCCGAGGCAAGAGATGCTCAGAGGACGTTAGGCAGACACTTCGCGCACAGGTGCAGCAGCGAGGCCGCGCACGGGGAGGGCAGAATTACTGGGGCGTCAGCTTCCTCAGCCACAACCGGGCGAGGAACTGGTTTCCTGATGCAGACGCGGGGATAACACAGATGAAGCACTTAGCAGAGCTTCCCCGCACCTCCCGGCAGACGCCTCGCCCGCTCCTGGAGACCTGCTGCGGGAGCCGCCTTCCCCGCGCGCGTGGCCTTCCTCCCTGCACCCCCGCGGGCTCGGTGCGCCCCCACCCCTCCGCGAGGGCGGCCAGTTCGGGGCTGAACCAATGAGCGAGGCCGGGGAGAGGCGGGGAGGGCCGGCGGTCCTCGAACCCAGGCCGGTCGGCAGAGGGACGAGGGAGGCCCGGGCGGTGAGGGGGATGCGTCGGGGGCCTTCCCCTCCCACCCCACCGCTGGCCCGCTGGCCCGAACCCAGCCGCCGCCACACGTCCCGCCGGCGCCGGCGCTCGCGCCGGAAGCCGCTCTGCGCCGGCCGGAAGCCCCGCCCCCGACGCCGCGGGCCTCCCGGCATCCTTTCCACGGTCCGGACGGGGTCCCGCGAGAGCCCTGCGCCGCCTGTCGTTTGGCGGTCGCTGGGGCTGGGGGTACCTGCGGCAGGCCTGCGCAGAGGGAGCCACTGACCCCGGCCCCCCGCGGCGGAACCGGTGACTTTCCCCACGTTGTTGCAAAGCCTGCAGCCTGGAAGGTCAGGAAAGTAAGCTGCGGGCGTCTCTCTGCCTCTGGAACGCCTGGGTGGCTCAGTCCGTTAAGCGTCTGCCTTTGGCTCGTGATCTCGGGGTCCTGGGATCGAGTCCCACACATCGGGCTCCCTGCTCAACGAGGAGCCTTCTTCTCCCTCTGCCTGCCGCTCCCCCTGCTTGTGCTCTCTCCCCCTATAAATAGAATCTTTAAAAAAAAAAAAAAAAGTGGAAGCCTCACCCAAAACGAGTCCCAACTACGGCACCTCTTTACGGAGTCCCGGGAGCCCCGAGAACTACGTTTCAGGTGAACGTTTCTTACTTCAAACTGCAACCTAAGCATTTCCGCTCTGAGATTTTGGCGTGATGGCACCCCTCCGAGCAGCATCAGCGCACGCAAGACGGTGCCGAACAGCTGGGGACAGTGGTCCAGGCGCTACTGCCAATCACAGCAGCTCCTCGCTTCTACACAATGTCCCTTTGACGCAAAAAACCGTGGGAGTACGCCATATGCACACCTACATAGTCGTCGCCCAACACAGCAGGTTCAAGGCAGTAGCCCACAGGGCTTTTTATCTGGGCCTTCTCAGTGAGCCCTGTGTCCCCCTAATACCGCCTGCTGTAAAAATGAGGAAAACCCCACTATCTGTCCCAGTGTCAGAATTTTGTTACTTTCGATGATTAAAGAGCTGGTGCCCAAATGGAAAAACCCACTCTACTTAAACAGGATTTTTCTTTAGCAGAATCAAGCCACAGGACCGGGCAGCCTGCCTCCAGGGAGCAAATGCCACCTACCTCCCCGAAAACCCATCCACTGTAAGGGAGGTGGTATTCCCCAAGCACTGCACAGAAAGCAAAGGCTCTTCATTTTAACAGTTTTTATTTCAAGTCACATATAAGATTATCTTACTCCTGCATCTTCTCAATTGTTTCTTCCTTATATTTGCCCTTTTCCTTTCCTACTTGGCGAGATTTGGCTTTACGTTCAAGGATCTTTTTGCGGTCTTTGTCCAGTTTTAGTCTGGTGATAACCACCTGCAGAAAAACGAAATACTTCTAAGCTTTATACAGTTACCAGCTTGGTTAGCTTCACAAGCTAACCAAGTCATACACGTTGTTTCTACTATTACTTGAGAATCAAGTTGGAATGTAAATGTAGCTTCGACCCACAAAACCACAGTACAGATCTTGTTGTGACCAATTTAATTGTCAAAGGTCTCCAGATGATGGTAGATTTACGTCTTATGAAGGAAGGTGAGGAACAGGGGAAAAGGGCACTAAACCAGGTCTGAGAACACAGCATAACGACCAAAAGAGAAAATCTCTGCCATCATGGAGCCTGTACTTATTTTTAAAGATTTTATTTGTTTGGCAAAGAGAGACACAGCAAGAGAGGGAACAGAAGCAGGGGGAGTGGGAGAGGGAGAAGCAGGCTTCCCGCGGAGCAGGGAGCCCGATGCGGGGCTTGATCCCAGGACCCCGGGATCATGACCTGAGCCGAAGGCAGACGCTCAATGACTGAGCCACCCAGGGAGAGGGAGCCAACCCACTGCCCCAAGCCTGTACTTCAGTATGGGGACAGAGAAAACAAAGTAACTGGATATACATCAGGCTCTGATACACAGAAAAACAGGGCAACACGGGGGAGGAGAGCTGGCGAGCAGGGGCTAAGTCCTACGGGGTGACTAAAAAAGGCCCTACAGACAAGGCCACATGCGGACACCTGAAACCTTGAGCATGTTATAGTGAGAGACATCAGACGTCAGTACTGTATGATGTTGGGGACATGTGGAACTGTAAAAAGTCGAACTTGTGACAAGAATAAAATGGTCAGTAACGGATGGGGGACAGGACAGATGTTAAGGGTATAAACTTACAAATCCTAAGTTGAGTCCTACAGATATAATGTGCAGCAGTCATACACAATATTGTATCGTAATCATCAAACTTGCTGAGACTAGAACTTCGTTACTCCAGCTACTAAAAATAGTTACGTAGTATGTTAGAAGCGCTAATTATCGCTACAATGCCAATCCTTTTATATACAAATCTACAAAACTAACATCTTACACACCTTGAATTTACACATTAGGTCAAATATATTTCATTAACAGAAAACAAAAAAGACAAACACCTGAAAAGGTGAACATCTGAAGAAAGTGAAGAATTGTTTTGGTAAAGGTACAGCAAGCACAAAGGTCCAGAGGCAGGAGAACTTAAAAAGAAAAAAAAAAAAAAAAAAAAGCTTTATAGGTGTGCGTTTTTCAAGTTGAGTCTAAGAATCAACCGGAGAGCTTGTTAAAAACAGATCCCTGGATCCTGCCCCCAGTACAGCTGGGAACAGAATCTGGAATTCTGTCAAGTGGCCAGGTGACGCTAACAGCAGACACAGTGAGTAGCCGCATGGCTGTGGGAGGCGTGAAATGGCCAGCAGACTAGGTCACAAAGTGGGGCCGTCTACAAGTGGCTGGTGAGGGGGTCAAGGAAGGCCTTGTAGGCCACACTGATGGGAACAGATGGGATTCTGGGTATAACGTGCACCAGCCAATGGGGGGTGGAGATAAAAACAATAAATGGCATTTTTGTCCTGAGCAAATGGGAGGATAGAGCTGCCATACACCGTGATGGTGGCAAACCGTGGACAAAATCAGAAGTCTGAACACATTAGGTTTGAGGTTATCAATCAGAAATCCAAAACAGGCAACTGGGTTTTGAGGTCTGGGTTGGAGTCCTCTGCCTTTAGAGGCCTGAAGTCCCTAGACTGAAATAAAGAGATGAAGACGATCATTGAGCCACAGCGAAGAAAACTGTTACGTCCTATGCTGAGCTACCTTGGAAAGACTAAGCATCTATCACCGGATTGGTGACCCGGACAACAGCTGATCTACCGGTGTTTCACACATAGGACTGGCGAAGGCTGGAAATCGGCAAAGTCCTTGCTCTCAGGAGACACATACTAAAGGAATTAGAGGGAAGTGTCATGATGCTTGTAATCCACTGGGGGTAGGGAAAATATTACTAGTGAATTCCAGGTGAGAGAGAGGCAGGAATTTTGCCACACCAATCCTTCAGCTTTCCCATACTTTGGAAAAAACAGATTTATGGCAGCATAAGATCTTTTAAAAATTGGAAGAGAGAAATTAGAGACTGAAGTATCAGAGAATTCATATCCAAGTCCCAAACAGGTAGGTACTATGGGAAACAGACCAGATTTTTCTATCCTGGTTCAAACACTACCACTATCCATGAGAAGATCTTAGTTTCTGGGCTTTAGTGTTTTTCCCCATTAATACTTTGCAGGGTTGTAAAGCTGCCACACTGATTACTTGGCTTTATCTTTTTAAGATTTACTTATTTATTTGGCGGGGGGGGGGGGGGGGGGGGAGAGCCAGAAAGAGGGCAGAAGCGAGACAGCACACCAGTGGGAGGGGGCAGAGGGAAAGTGAATCTCAATCATACTGTGCTGAGTGGGGAGCCCCAAAGGAGGGCTCGATCTCATGACCTGAGCCAAAACCAAGAGTCGGACACTTAACTGACTGAGCCACCCAGACGCCCTGCTTACTTGGCTTTAATACTAAAAGTGAAAAGGCTATCGGCTCCATTTAATAGAAAAATCACCCTATTTCCTGGATGTTAAGATTTGTTCACGGTAGCTTTTGAGAAAAAGGTAACATGGCCCTGCAAACAAGCAATCCCATTTGCCAACACTTCCTGTAATAGCCTTCTCTTTTCGCGAGCATTCTCCAAACACCTACCTTGCTAGGGTGAATGCCCACGTGGACGGTTGTGCCGTTTGCCTTCTCTCGCTGCACTCGTTCGATGTAGATGACGTACTTCTTCCTGTAAACCTGGACTACTTTGCCAATCTGCTGACCTTTGTAGTGTCCTCGCACAACCTAAATATAAGTTCAAAAATAACAGAAATATTAAGATTAGCCTTGGGAACCTGGAAAGCTACAAATCACATCCTTCCCTCTATCAGATACAGAAGTCCTTTCAATTTTGAAAGACTTAATGGCTAATGGAAACATGCCAATAATTCCCTCTGGCTTTAACCTGCAAATTAACCATGTCCCCATATAAATCCAGTGATGGACAGCGCATCCATCAACTCATGGCCCACAAGCAGCTGTGGGCTTGGTAAAAGGTCAAGAGCCCACTTTGGCTTTTCGTAGCAGGTTGACAACAAGGAACTTTACTCCATCTCAAAGGAAGCAAGAGGCCCCAAGATTAAATCCACAACCCGTTAACGTGTCCAACCCAGTGCCAGAGAGGGCAATAGCAAGTATGTACGGGAACCATTCTTTCCCAAAGTCTAAGTTTCCTACCCCAGAGTGCTAGTGATCCTCCGTTTGTCGGGAAGCAACCAAAAGTGCTTCTGCACGGATGCCTCTTTCCAGCTGCAGATTTTCTCACATTAAGAGATCTTGACAACAAGAGGAGACCACCTCCCAAATCCACTGGCAAATCCGCCACCAGTACAGTGGCAACCAATGGCTGTTGCCAAGCCACACCACTATCTGGGGACTGGTTTTCTATTTAAATGGGTGTTAACCTCATCAAATAATACTAGGGCCAGGCAAGCTGCTTTAGAGACTTGCCTCAATCTTGGAATCAACAGCTGCGGGCTACAGCTAGGAAAACACATACAGAGATTTTCACTTAAATCAATATGACAAGTTATTTACTGGTAAACATAAAACCACCATATAAAATGATGGTTCGGTTAGGGCTTCCGTATCTGGATTTTGATTCAGACAGAACTCAGTGACTTGGTCCTCAAATACATCTTTGGTGACCAACCACACCGAGAAAAAGCTCATCACAAAGTAACGTGCTGGTTCTGAACCATCTCTCTTCTTCTGGTTATTAGGTCCCCATTCCGATGCTTGGGACAATCGATACTTTTTTCCTGTTTGATTCTTTAGTTCCCTTTTTGCACTCCTGTTCTGGGAGCAACGTCTCAGGTGCATCATTCCCAGAATGAAATCCCTCTTCCAGGTCCGGTGGGCGGGACATCCGCCAAGATGACCCGAACATGGTACCGACCTGCACTTCATCATCCTTTCGGATGGGCATGGATCGAACGTTGTACTTCTGTCTCAGCTCTTTAGAAAGAGGGGAAGACATGATCTTCCTGCGAATGTGGGAAGGTGCATTGAAATGCCGTTTTCGGTTCTTGCTCCGGTCCGAAGTCACAAAGGGATTAAACTTCATTTTGGCTAAAGATAAATGTAAAAAGACATGTCAACCCTTAAATGATCACAATCTCGTCCGGTTTCCAAACAGGTAACAGCAACTTTCACCTTGAGAGGTTGGAAAGCCCACGGACACGGTCATGTTCTACCGGGATGTTTTCTGTTATTTATGGAATAAAGAATTCCCGGGCCCCGGGGTGGCTCAGTCCCTCAAGAGTCAGGCTTCGGCTCAGGGCATGATCCCAGGGTCCTGCGTAGGGCTCCCTGCTCAGCGGGGAGTCTGCTTCTCCCTCTCCCTCTCTGCCTGCCACCCCCACTGCTTGCGCTAATAAATAAAAAATCTTTAAAAAAAAAAATTCTCCATCAGTAACACACTTGCTTCAGTTCACACCCTCCAAACTCTTGAAATAAGAAAAACGGCGCTCTCAATTCCGATGCGTGAAAGCAAAACAGACCCACAACTGTTACTCAGAACATCACGCTTTGCAAAGACCAACCAACGTCAAGACGCTACGGACTCGGGTGTGAGCACATTCAGCTCCCTACAAAATGCATCGGCTCCTTCGTCCCCAAGCCTGGGAAGGGCTGCCTTCTCCCGGCGACCACGGCCTCCAAGTTCCCTGGCTTTACCAGGAAGTTATTTCGAGGCCATTCTTTAAGAAACTACGCCGTCTAGATTTGTCTCCATCCCCACAGAACCCTTCCCCTCCAGAAGCCGATGCCGAGTTCCCAAACCCCCTTTCCTCCTCCCTTCCCGGGCTCGGCGGCCCTCAAGCTTGCGGGATAACAGGTCGAGACCATCCTGGCCCCTCTCCCTGGGTGCTATTCGTCCGCCGGGAGAGTATCGGGCCCCTGGGGTCAAAAGACATCGCGCCCCCGAACGGATGGCCGTGGATTTCTCGCGCCGGCACGGCCAAAACTCACCCGGCGCCGCTTCAGCGATGGCCGCAAGAAGGAAGAGGGCCACACGCTACTTCCGGTTCTGTAAGTTGACTAGAGATCTCGCGAGACCGATCATCTCTTGGCGCGAGAGAGGCGCGGGGTTTGAACGAGAAGAGGAAACTGGGAAAGAAATTGATGACTAGTGTCCCCTCGCGGCATGGAGGGGAACTGCAAGGAACTGCAAAACTGCCTTTTCTAGGGCCTGGTGCCTCCCTTGGGAGATCTGGGTTCCGCCCCTGGGTGCTCCGGGAGGGGTTGTTCCTGGGCTGGTGGCGGGGTCTGTTCAGGGTGTGACTGTCCCGGTGGTGAGGGCGTGGCGAGGGAGCGGGTGCCCCATTCGCCGGGAAAGGGCAGGTTTTACTAGCGGCCGCCAGGTGACGCCGGGCCTGCGGCCGCCGGTCACCTCGGCTCGGCAGACACGGCTCGTGGCGCTGGCGTATCGAGGGCGCCGGTCTTTCGATGAGCTTCAGCCGGGCGCCGGCTGCCGCCCCGCCCCGCGATCAGTCCCTGCCCCGCGTCAGGAGGTCCGCACCTGCGTTTCTAACGAGCTCGCAGGTGATGCCCAGGGTGCCGGCCCGAGACCACACTGGGAAGGAGGCCTTTGCAAGCGGAGAGCTGTGCCCCTTTCTGAATGTGACTGCCCGCTGTCCTTCGGTTCAGGGTCTGATGGAAGCGGGGCGGGGGACGGGGTGCGCTCCCCTGCAAACGGATGCTGGGGCAGGCTGCGGGGGAGGGGGGGGGAGCTCCTGCAGTTTGCCCGGCCGCGCACCTGGTGGGGGATCCTTTTCTGTCGAATGAATAAATGCATTGTCATTGAATGAATGATGCGGTGTCATACTAACGGAAGACACATTTCATGATAATTCGTAAGATGTAGTGAGCTTGCTGAGTCCTGGGGACACTCTTCTACCCACTTTACGGTTGTTTACTCCTTTACTCCAAATAGCCTTGTGATGCTGGTACAGTATTATTGTTCCCATTATACAGATGGGGTTATTGAGCCACAGAGAAGTGAGAGGAACTCGTGCAAGTTATGTAGAACCCTTAGGTTATAGATGGACCCATGCAGGCTTTTCCCAGTCCCTTCTGTATATGGTCCCAATTTCTAGGTCTCCATTGGGTCAAGTCAAAGAGTGAGAAACCATGTCCTTGAGGAGCCAGAGTAGAGCCAGTAGATCATAATGGGTTTTCATGATTTAAAAAAGTTGTGTTTTAAATATGCTGTAAAGAGCCCTAGATTTTATTCTTAATTGAAAAATTCAGTGAGGGGCACCTGCGTGGCTCAGTTGGTTAAGCGTCTGCCTTTGGCTCAGGTCATGATCCTGAGTCCCAGAATCAAGCCCCACATGGGGCTCCCTGCTCAAGGGGGAGTCGGCTTCTCCCTCTGCCCCTCACCCTGCTCGTGCTCTCTCTCTCTCAAATAAATAAATAAAATCTAAAAAAAATTTAGTGAGAGTACCTCTACTGCAATTCTTTTTTTTTAATTTTTTTTTTTTAAGTAAACTCTACACCCAACGTGGGGCTCAGACTAACAACCCTGAGATCAAGAGCCACATGCTCTAGGACTGAGTGGCCCTGGCTCCCCTGTAATTCTTTCCAATAAATGTTTATGCAGCATCTTTTGCAAGCCATCCCCGATCTGGACACTGGAGTTGCAAAGTGAAATTAGTCAAAGCTTCTGCCTACAGGAAGCTCATTGTCTAAGAGGAGAGATAAGCAGCGAAACTGACAATCAGGGGACCCCCAGGAAAAGTGCTTGATGAGCCTTGCCCTTGGTGCTTCTTCTTTTCTTTCTTTCTTTTTCTTTCCTTCCTTCCTTCCTTCCTTCCTTCCTTCCTTCCTTCCTTCCTTCTTTCTTTCTTTCTTTCTTTCTTTCTTTCTTTCTTTCTTTCTTTCTTTCTTTCTTTCTTTCTTTCAGAGAGAGAGCTCAGAGGGAGAGGCAGAGGAAGAGGGAGGGAGAGAATTTTAAGCAGGCTCCATGCTGAGCCCATTGCTGGGCTCCATCTCATCACCCTGAGATCATGACCTGAGTCAAAACCAAGAGGTGGCCACTCAACCAACCAAGCCACCCAGGCGCCCCACCCTTGGTGCTTCTGTGCTGTAGGAATAAGAGAGAGCTCTGGGGTCAGGGAAGACTTCTGGGGTGAGATCAACATTGGCCGACTTTGGAAGAAGATTAAAATTAGCTCCATGAGGCGGCAGTGGGAATCGCTGGAGGGGAGTCTTGGAGGTGTGAAGCAGCTTGATGTGGTGGCAGCAGGAGCCAGGTCCTTGTGGCCGGAGAGAGGAGCCTCCAGGGAAAAGCCCACGGGGATCCGGGATGAGCTGAATCTGACTGGGTTGCTGAAAGTTACAGGGAGCCGCTGAACACTCCTGCCTTCCTACCTTGGCTTCCTCTCTGGTCTTCTCTCTTCTTGTTCTTGGGTTCCCCCAACCCCCTCTTTTCTCTCTTTTTTTATTTTTTATTTTATTTTTAAAATTTTTTTAAAGATTTTATTTATTTATTTGACAGAGAGAGACACAGCGAGAGAGGGAACACAAGCAGGGGGAATGGGAGAGGGAGAAGCAGGCTTCCCGCCGAGCAGGGAGCCCGATGCGGGGCTCGATCCCGGGACCCTGGGATCATGACCTGGGCCGAAGGCAGACGCCTAACGACTGAGCCACGCAGGTGCCCTTCTTTTTCTTTTTTTAAAGTTTTATTTATTTAAGTAATCTCTACACCCAACGTGGGGCTCGAACTTACAGCCCTGAGATCAAGAGTCAAGTGCTCTCCCGACTGAGCCAGCCAGGCACCTATTAACCCCCTCTTCTTCAGGGCTCCCCAACCCTCCCCTCTTCCCACAAAGGCCTTCTCTGTTCCCTATCCTGCCCATCATTCTCTGCTGTCGCCCTTCCCTCCGGAGGCCTCCTTAGCTCCACACCCCGCCCCCCCCCATGCAACACTGAGTCACTGAAATTAAACCTCCAGGCCACCATTTGGATAGCGCAACCACTTTATATGGTGTGAAGATTGCCAGGGTACAAACTGTACACACAGATGCAAATTACGGGTAGCCTCATTGTGGAGTCTGTTTACCTGCATAAAATGTCTTGGCTCCGCCCCATGTGACCCTCTGGCCACCTAGCCTGGCCGCTCCATGTCTCTTCCTGACATGCCTCTTAAATGATTTGAAAAAGGTCCTTTTAAACAACTCTTTGGGGTTGTTTCGAGGCTGGTCTTTGTGAAGCCCTAAGAAAAGCCACCTATCCAGATTCCACACCTAAGTCCCTTGCACTCACCTTTTTTTCCTAGACACCAAACCACCCCATTTATTCCTTCCTTCCTTCCTGCTTGCTTGCCTTCACTCAGGCATTCTTGAAACATTTCTCCAACTCTTAACTCTTTACCAAATCCTAAGCCAGGCACTGCGACACAAAGATCAGTCAGACCTAGCCTCCCCTCAAGGAGCGCAGTGTCCAGAAGGAAGAAATGGCCCTGTGAACAAATAGGCATAACAGAGTGTCCCTGGGAAGATGATGGGATGGGTCAGTTCTGACCGAGGTTGGGCGTGAGGAAATCTTCACGGGTACCCCTTGAACTGCTTCTGGAAAGCTAGGGAGGAGTTAGTTTTCCAGGCAGAGAGCCACCCAAACAAAGGCCCAGAGGTCTGCACCAGCACCACCTGCTGGATCTACCAAGAGTTTGTGTTGAGAATTAGTTTGTACCCGGTAAAAGGAGGAGGGAAAGTGAAGATGGCACCAGATTGTTTTGCGCCACAGCGGGGCGCCTGGGTGGCTCACTTGGTTGGGCATCTGCCTTCGGCTCGGGTCACGATCCCAGGGTCCTGGGATCGAGTCCTGCATCGGGCTCCCTGCTCGGCGGGGAGTCTGCTTCTCCCTCTGCCTCTGCCTGCCACTCCCCCTGCTTGTGCTCTCTCTCTCTGACAAATAAATAAATAAATAAATCTTTTAAAAAAAAATGTTACTGTGAGGGGAGGTAGCAAAGTGTGTGTGTGTGTGTGTGTGTGTGTGTAGGGGGATGCCCTTGGACAAGGGGAGGAAGAGAAGAGGAACAGTTTATGTTTAATCCCAGGCATCCATCCATCTGTCTATCTATCTCTTTATCTAATGGTATCTTCCTGTGGTGCCCTGACCTCAGGGGGGTTGCTTACAGCAAAAGCTTTTACTTGACGAAGGAAAGGAAGGGTAGAGAAAAATCAAAACAAGCACACCGAATGATCCGGCCCAAAGAAGTCCAGAGGAACTAAGAAACACTGAGTCAAATATTAGGCTTTTTACCTTCCTTCCTGGTGTGCCTGTTCAGCAGAAGATGTCACACCTCTAACCAGACAAACCAGCCCCACTGAGCCAGGAGCTGACACTCTCAGGCTGCAGGACAGGTAGTCGGGCAGCTCTAGAATGTTCTTGGGGCCAGGGCCTCACGAGGCAACAGGTATTACACCGAAGATATCTTTAGCATCTAATAGCATTTTTCAGTTTGATTTTTTAAAAAGATTTTATTTATTTATTTGAGAGAGAGCGAGAGAGCGCAGAGGGAGAGTGAAAGGAAGACACCCTGCTGAGCGGGGAGCCCGATGTGGGACTCAATCCAAGGACCCTGAGATCATCACCTGAGTAGAAGGCAGACACTTAATCGCCTGAGCCACCCAGGAGCCCCTTCAATTTAATTTTTGAATAAGTAGTACGTTTGCTTGTTTCAAAAAGTATCGAAAGGAGGGGCTTCTGGGTGGCTCAGTGGGTTAAGCACCTGCCTTCAGCTCGGGTCATGATCCCGGGGTCCTGGGATCGAGCTCCATGTTGGGCTCCCTGCTCAGTGGAGAACCTGCTTCTCCCTCCCTCTCTGACCTCCCCACTAATGCTCTAGCACTCTCTCTCTCTCTCAGATGAATTTTAAAAAAAGTATCAAAGGGAAAGGGAAAATCACCGCCTTCCTGTTCCATCAGCTTCTCATCCCCTTGCCCAGTTAATCGCTGTTATTAGTCTTTTGCATGAACTTCCCAATTTCTTGATGCATAAATAAGCACATAGGAATGTGAATTCTTATCCGCCCCCCCTTCAACACTGTTCCGCACCACGTTGATCCCATTGGCCACTGGAGACGTTCTACGGGGGTATAAGCGAATCTCTCCAGAGGATACATTTCTGGGACAGGACTTGCTGAGTCAAAGTGGAAATTTTGATAGCAAAGGTCAAATTTCCCTTCCTAGGGGTTTTACCCATATATACCCCCACCACCTCACCTGCTTTCCCTCAGCTTTGGCAGCAGAGTGGGTTTTGAATCTTTCAGGGTTTGACAGGCTAATAGGTGAAAAATGGTATACCCGCAGAAATTTTAACTTGCCTTTCCCTCACAAGTGTGTGACTGCCTAAAATGTTTAAGACCCATTTGCATTTGTCTTTTCCAAGTGTCTCTTTCATCTAATGTGAGTTATGCGGAATGTCAGAGCTCAGAGCTTCCCACATGCATTGGCGATGTCTCTGGAATCTTTGAGAAAATAGATACCTTTATTTAAAAAATAGCCATTTGGCATCCTTTGAAAATAAAAGAAGTGCGATCTACAGGTCACCGCTGAACAATATGAAAACGCTGCAGGTATTTTGAGGTTACAACAGACTCATTAACATTTTTAGTCCTATAATAAATATGTTTGCCATGGATCCACCTGTATCCCTTCCCCCGCGAATAGCACCAAAGCTCTTCTCTAGTCTTGAAAAGAGCATAAAGAAACCCATAAAGTTAAGTGTTTTAAATCAGCCCTCCCTGTGTTCCAAATATCCCCTGTAGGGTGGACCCCATCCCAAGTGGCCCCCACATGGACACCACTCCGGGGATTTGGGAACCAGATAAGAGGCAAATCTTTCCCCACAGAGAGCAAACTTTGCTGAGCGTGGTAGAGGTTGTGGGGGTGGAGGCAAGCAGCCACCTATTTGAAAGAGTAGCTGAACGTTTGTTGTTGTTGTTGTTGTTGTTGTTTTAATCCACAAATTAAGATTACGGGCCTTAATGAACAGAAAAACAGCTGTTGGCAAGTGACTGGCCCCACAGGCAAGACCCAATCTGAGGCTTTTTGAGTGGCTCTCCTCGCCGAGCCCTGGCACAGGCCAGGGTGGGGTCTGCGGGACCTGGGGTTCAGCATTTGTGGAAACCTTGGCGTCCCTGACAAGTACAGCTATTTTCTCCCCACCCATCCTCGCCCAGCCCAGCTGGGAAACTGGCCCAGCTGGTGTGGCCTCTAATGAGTGGTTGGGTCATGAGGGGGAGGACCTGGACTGGGAGGGAGGCAGGAGCCCCCAGGGGTTAATTGTGCCCACATAGTTCTCCGCTGACTCAAGTCTCCGCCATCGGGCTCCCCCCTCTCCCTCCCCCCGCCCCACACCCAGCCTGCCCGGCCGTCCTTGAGAACCCCAGGACTCAAGCTCTGGACCACTCCTTGGGCCTTGGGGAGACCTCTGGCTTTGTTTGTGGGCCACTTTGCTAGCCTCAGCCCCTGTTCCCCACGTTGGCCCTTTTCTGTGACGTCCCCCAGAGATCCTGGGCCACAGCCTCTGAGATCAGCGTCTCTCCCAGTGAACGCTTTCCAGGCTGGTGACTTGGGAGTGGGAAGGTATACGTTTGCCCAGCTGTGAGGGTCATGGATGGTTGCTGAGGTCGTGGGAAAGGTGCTTTTGGCCCCCGAGCCACCCCTCTGATTGGCTCCTGAGAGCAAGCTAGAGAAGCCTGGGTGGGAATTCTGACCTGGACGAGTCCTGCCCTTGGCCCCCCCCTCGAGCCACAGCGGAGCCCCACCTGGCTTCAGGTAGGTCACCTGGCAGATAGGGACGGCGCCTCGGGGCTGGTGACCCCAACCCCACAGGAAGGGAGGACCACCCATCTTCCCACCTTGCTCAGTTCCAACCCAGAGAAAGGGCAAGTATCTGCAGAGGATACCTCCTCCCCGAGGGGGCGGGACACCCCTGTTGCTTCCTAGGAGGGGAGGGCACCCCATTTTTGCACCCTAGCCTGCAACGTGGAGCTGGGGTTTGGGCCCCGAGCTCAGCTCCAGCCGCAGAGGTCGTCAGGCCCCAGCCTCCGTGACCCGACCGGGTCGGGGCGGGCGGAGCGGGAGGTGAGGCCGCCGTCCAGGCCGCCGCCCCCGGGCCTCACCCCCGCCCCTCCCCCGCCCCCCAGCTCAGCCCAGGGCGGCGCTCAGGCCTGCTTCCTCACCAGCAGCACCCAGGGCAGGATGGCGGCCACCACGGCCACCACGGCGACGAAAGTGATGAGCAGCAGGGCCCGCGAGCGGCAGCAGAAGGCCCGGCCCGAGCTGGGGGCCGGCGACGCCTCGGACAGCTCGGCCAGGCTGCGCCGCGGCAGCACGCTGTCCTGCTCCCCCAGGGGCATCCCGTGGCGGCTGATGACGAAGACCTGCGGCTCCCGGGCCAGGCCGGGCGGCAGGTCCAAGGGGAGCGGGGCGCCCTGGCTCGGGGCCGGCCTCCACACCTGCTGGGCGGCGGCCAGGGGGTTCGTGTGGCCCAGGGCGTCGGGCGGGGCCCCCGGCACGGCCAGGGTCTGCGAGCCGCGGTCCAGCACCGAGGGCCAGCGGGAGCTCTTCTTGCTGAGGAAGGTGACATAGCGGCAGATGGGGCAGACGATGGTCCTCGGCACCTGGCCGTCCACGCGGCTCGAGAGCAGGTACTTGACCAGGCAGTCGTGGCAGAACACGTGGCCGCAGCTCAGCGTGCGGCTGGCGCCGTCCAGGTGGCGGAACTTCTCGTAGCACACGGGGCACTCGCTGCCCGAGCTGTCTTTGCTCTCCCCTTCGGACATGGCCGCTCTGCGAAGGCAGGGCCTTAGCTGCGGGAGGGAAGGGCGCTCAGCCTCCTCGCCTTTCCCGCCTTGCCAACGCCCTCCCACACCTGCCGTCTCCTGCCGCCCTCTTTCGTTTCCTCCCCTACTCCTCCCCAGGTGCCTGCCCGACTTACACCAAGGCGGGGGACCTAGGGCCCAGGCCCCTGAGGAGGAGATGAGGGGGCACTTCTGGAAGGGGGATTGGGAGACGGAGAAGGAGAAACCCCAGCCCCGTGAGACTCTGGGTCGAAGTGCATGGAAGGTGCTGCAGGTGTAGCCTGCCTGATACCTCACCTCAACCCTGACATGCACCCTGGGTGAGGTCACCACCTCACCTCTTCCTGCTTTGATGCCCAACGTGAAGGCAGGAGGACCCAGTCCCCCCTCCGCCCCACCCCCAGGGTGGGGGGAGGAAAAGCAGGCAGCTAAGCAGATGCTCCCCCAGACTCAGCCCAGTCTCCACTGTGGGTCTATACCCTGAGTGGTCATTTTTCAGGAGATCCTCTGCTTTTCCTCTAACTCCCCACTCAGGGATTGGCTGATCCATTGGACCGTATCCAGCCATTGGATTGCGTTCCTCTGTGCTAAGCGTGGCCATAAAGCAATGACTGTTTTGAAAATAAAGCTCAGAACTTACACATCCAAATGCCTCCTGGCCCTCTGTGCAGTCACGGCTGGGAGCTGTGGGCTCGTACCTCCACCTGCCACAGCTCACTCATTCTTCAAATTCTTACTGCGCTGCCTGAGGCAGCGAGAGAACCTTCTGATTAACCTTGGTAAAGGCAGATTTTCATCCTTCAAGGATATGTCTGGTATGCTGGAAGTGGCCGAAGTCACTGGGAGCCAAGCCTGGTGAGAAAGTCACTAAGTGAGTTTTAAACATTATCTGGGAGCGAACGAGTGACCCCAGAGATGTTCTCAGCAAGGGCAGAATTGTTGGATTAAGTCCACAGCTTCCCAAGATGTTGACTTTGAAGGCAGACACCAGCTTGGGAAGGTCCAAGCATCCTCACTTAAAAGTCCCCCCGTATCACGACTGTGTAGCCTCAACCCCTCTAGATCAGCCTCTTTAGAAGGAACTGTGATCACGTGTCACTGATATTTTCTTCCATCAAGGATGTAGACAAAAAACACCTGAACACAAATAAAACTCTGTGCCAGCCCCCAGACCCAAGAGATGACTTAATGGGAACAGGATCAATTACTAGAAAAGACTATAGTTTCTCAAATCATAAATCTTCTGGGATCTCTCTCCCCTCTTGGCTTAGTTCTAAATGCATTTTGCCAAGTTGAAAATGTCCCATAAGGAAAAAGGAGCAAAAATATGGAAAGGTGGGGACAGGGGAGCTGGGACCCTGGAAGCAGCACCAAAATCTTTTCAAGCTTTGGTCTCTGGGTGATCAATGTGACCCCCCAGGCTGGGGGTGACGGTTTCAAGGGTTCAGACTCTGGAACTGAGTTGAAATCCTTGATAACGGCCATTATTGTCTCTAAAACCTCAGGCAAATTGTTTAACCTGAGCCTGTTCCCCATCTTAAGATGGGTTTAATAATATTGTCTTCTTCTCAGAGTTGTTCAGAGCATTTTTTAAAGATTTTAATTATTTATTCGAGAGAGACAGCAAGCCCAAGCAGGGGGAGGGGCAGAGGGAGAGGGACAAGCAGACTCCCCTTTGAGCAGGGAGCCCGACGCGGGGTTCGATCCCAGGACCGGGGGATCATCATGACCTGAGCCAAAGGCAGATGCTTAACTGACTGAGCCATCCCGGTGCCCCTGGAGTCGTTCAAAGTAGTAAGTGAGCTGATGTGAATGAAGAGTCTGGCACACAGTAGGTGCTCAACAAATGGTAGGTGTCATTGTTAAGGGCCAGCCGAATCCTCTCCCCTCCTAGCATCTACCTTCCTCTCCTTCCTTCTCCTTCCCTGTTGCTCCTTATTATATAGATGACTAAAAAAAATAACACACACCCCTGACAGAGGGCAGCTCCCCTCAAATTAGAGTAACTGTATAAGATGATGAAGATCTGCAGCTCCTGGGGCAGACTGGGCAACAGGTCCAAGGAGAGATTAGGTAAGTGATGGGCAATAGATAACAATTAAGATGGTGATTCCAATGTTTCTGTCATTTCTGTTTCATAACACACTTGCCAATGTCTAAACTAAACTGGGATTTTCTCAAGGATGACCATGAGTCTCTTAAGCCAACTGCTAACATGTCCCCCTGATTTCACAGTGCCCCACGGGCATATAGCAGCAATTCCTTCCATCCATCCATCCATCCATCCATCCATCCATCCATCCATCCATCCACCCCATCCATCCATCCATCCATCCATCCATCCATCCACCCCATCCATCCATCCATCCATCCATCCATCCACCCCATCCATCCATCCATCCATCCATCCATCCATCCATCCATCCACCCCATCCATCCATCCATCCATCCATCCATCCATCCATCCATCCATCCACCCCATCCATCCATCCATCCATCCATCCATCCATCCATCCACCCCATCCATCCATCCATCCATCCATCCATCCACCCCATCCATCCATCCATCCATCCATCCATCCATCCATCCATCCACCCCATCCATCCATCCATCCATCCATCCATCCATCCATCCATCCACCCCATCCATCCATCCATCCATCCATCCATCCATCCATCCACCCCATCCATCCATCCATCCATCCATCCATCCATCCATCCATCCATCCACCCCATCCATCCATCCATCCATCCAATTATTCAACAAATAGCTATTGAGCTCCTGCTGTGTGCTAGGTACTGAGCTTTGGCATTAGAGTTAAGTAGGATCAAGAAGGTCCTTCATGAAACTTTAGAGCCTAGGGGACATGCATAACTGTTTTTAAGAAAGAGATTTTTTTTTTTTTAAAGGAGGAATGGTGATTAGTAGCTGAAGTTGTTTGGGTAACTGAGAAGTAGGTATCAAGGTAGGCAAGAGAATTAAAGCAGATAGTTAAGAGAATGCTAGGGGAAGGAAGGACTTTTGAGGTCACTTAGTTAAATCTAGTTTTATAGGCGAGCAGACCCAGGTCCAGAGAAGGGGAAATGACTTGGTTGAGGTCACTTGGGAAGGTAACAGAGAGAGAGAGAGAGAGATGGCAGAGAGAGAGGGAGAGAGGAGATTCCACAGATGACATAGAGAACATTAGTTGAGTTGTGAGAAGCTCTTTAGCTGAGTCAGGATGCACTGTCCTCCTTGGGATGAGCAGGGGAGGGGGGAGGAGAGCCTCTAATTTTGGAGGCTGAAGAAAAGTAAAAGGGATCCAGGTGTGCAGAAGACATCCCAGGTCCCCACTGGTGCCTCCCTGGGCAACCCTTTCTTCTTCCTGTGCTTCGGGAGCAGCAAGTCACTCGTGCCTAGACAGTGCCACCCTTCCCCACCTTCCACTCACCTCCCTCTCTCACCACCCTTTCTCACTTCCCTCTCTCACCTCCCTTTCTCACCTCCCTTTCTCGGTCTTTCTCAGCCCTCTCCCTCCTTGCGTCCCTCCCTTTCTCTTGATCCCATTTCATTCTTGATCCTTGAGTTCTTGTCATGGGCCTGCCTCCGTCTGGGGTGCTGGGGCCAGGGTGAGGGCAGCAGAAGAAATGCAAGGAACGTGCTCTGGCTTGGGCGCAATCTAGCTCAATTACAATGTGAGACATTATGTGCCGAAAGGCAGCCCCACTGGTGCTTTAGGAAACTGTGGGAGAGGAGGCCTGGAAAGTCTTCCCAGGTGAGGTGGGACCAGTGTTGAGGTAATAATAAATAATTATAACAGCGACCATTTATTGAACACTAATTATGTGCTTGGCATGTTGCATCCCTTCCTCATGAAATCCTGACAACAACTCAGGGAGGTAGATATTATCCCCATTTTACAGACGAGGGAACTGAGGCTTGGGGCTTAAGTAACTTGTTCAAAGCCGCATGGCTGGGACAGGGGAGACCCAGGGAGCTGGGGACCGCTGCCTCTAGCGAGGGTTTGGATGTGCCTCCACGGAGGGTGGTCCAGACCTTGGTCAAAGGAGAGCAGGATGCTGGAATAGGAGATCCAAGCCCTCACACCTGTGCAGAAACACTGATTTGACAAACATCCACGGATGAAAATACCTGGTGCGAGCTCCAGAATCCGGGTGGACATGTTAAATATGTATAGCTTACCTCGTCAAGCAGTTTATAAAAAAACAAAAAACAAAAAGGAATACATGAAACTTCCTCCATCTTGGTCAAGTCCCTCCTTGACCAGATGTGACTCTGAACAGGGTTGTGACTCCAGCCACCTGTGAGGCAGGGGGGACGGCCAGGCTGGCCCACGGGGGGCTGGCCTCATGAAGTCCTAGTGCCCCCATTCACCCGGGGCAGCAGTCCACCATGAGGACTGGTTGGGGGCTATTGTCAGCCCAGGCGATTCCCGCCTCCCCGCCTTGGGACAGTGAGCCCCTCAAGACAGAAAGACACTTCTAGGCAGCTGGGCTTCCCTCCTGGATTCCCAAAGCAAGGCCCTACAGCTTCAGCTGTGACCACTCCCCTAGACAGCACGCACACACACACACACACACACACACACACACGCACACCTACACCCTGTGCCCCTCTGGTTTCAGTCCAGAACCTTGCCAAGCTCTGGCTGCTTCCCACTCCCTCCCCGCCCCCAGCCAGGTCCCCAGACTCACTTGGCTGGGACCAGGGAGAGCAGCATCCACCTCTCCACCGCGTCCTCCGCGGAGCAGATCTGAGCCACCCACAGGTGCTGGGCAGACAGCACGTCTTCCTGCTGTTGTCACTTTGACAGCCGCCGCTGAGGCATTTCCTAATGACTGAGCTAGTCGGGAGGACAGCGAAGGGAAGTGAATGTCGCCCAACCCGTTTGAGGCCAGGAGGCTCTTGGCGTTGCCCAGGGGTTTGGCGGCAGCTGCTGGAGTCAGGTGATCTTGACGGGGATGCTCGGAGGGGAGCCCCCACCCTAAGGGGGAGCCCAGGGGTGGGTCTCCCAATGGAGGCAGGGACCCAGGAGCCCTCTGACTGAGGCTTCCCACAGGTGGTCTCCCCCGGTCCAACAGTAAGAAATGTAGCCTCATGGTCCTTCACCCTCTGGGACCCATTTCAGTGATCTTCCCCCGACACCCCTGCTCCCCTGCTATGCACGGGGTGGAGGGGTCACATCAGCCTCAGGGACGCTATGACACCCAACGTCGTATACAAATATTTGGGTGCTGTGTCCATGTGCATTTGCCATCCATCAAACACTCAAAGGGGCTCAAAGCTCCCAAAGACCAAACCCCAGGGAGATAAAGAATGAGGCAGAGTAAAACCAACGAACTGGAAACACAAACCTGCCTGGAAAGAAATCCCTGACATCATGGGAAATAGGGGTAAGTTTCCAAACAGTCTGTAAAATATGGTTCTATTTATGGAAATTATACAATTCTTTATGGAGAAAAATCTGGGAATAAGACACATTAAACTTGATAGTAATTATCTCTGGAGGGATTTTCTAACTTACACGTTTCTGTGATATTTGAATTTTCACCCTGGATGTGTGCTTCTTTTTTTTTTTATTTTTTTAAAGATTTTATTTATTTATTTATCAGAGAGTGAGCGAGAGAGAAACAGCATAAGAGGGGAGAGGGTCAGAAGGACAAGCAGGCTCCCCGCTGAGCCAGGAGCCCGATATGGGACTCGATTCCAGGACTCCGGGATCATGACCTGAGCCGAAGGCAGTCGCTTAACCAACTGAGCCACCCAGGCGCCCTTCTTCTTTTTTTTTTTTTTTTAGATTTTATTTATTTATGTGAGAGACAGAGAGAGAGCCTACACGAGTGGGGGGAGGGGCAGAGGGAGAGGGAGAAGCAGGCTCCCTGCTGAGCAGAGAGCCTGACGCGGGACTCGATCCCAGGACCCTGAGATCATGACATGAGCCGAAGGCAGACGCTTCACCGACTGAGCCACCCAGGCTCCCCTGTGTGCTTGTTCTGTGATCTGAGAAAGATAATCAAGAATAAGGCAGGAACAAAGAGGGGGTTGGCAGAGGGACAATGGGAAACCATTTGAGGGATTCCCTCCCAGTTTTCTCAGGACTGGAGGGCCAGTTCTCAAGAAGTTGCCTTTCTTCTGGGGAAAAAAAAAAAAAAAGGAGCTTCCTGGATCTAAGGCACAGTCAGGCATGAGTGTGACTCAGTAGGGTGCCCCAGGATGGCCCCTCCTTGACCTGTCCCATCATGGCCTGGCTCCACGGGCACCCTGAGGCTGGCTGGGGAGGGCAGCCAAGGCGGTGCACCCGGCCACCTCTCCCAGGGACATGGGCATGGCTGAGTGCCAACTGTCATGACAGTCTCTCATGTTCTTTCCCCAGGAGCTGAAGGGGGGACGTTCCAGGCAGGCCTGGATTTAGCAAATAGAAATGTGGACTTCCCCGGGGGAGATTTGTATTTCAGATAAATAAATACTTCTTCAAGTATAAGTATGCTCAGTCCAGTATGTGGATCTTTACTTTTTTTTTTTTAAAGATTTTTATTTATTTATTCATGAGAGACAGAGAGAGAGAGAGGCAGAGGGAGAAGCAGGCTCCCGAGGAGCAGGGAGCCCGATGCGGGACTCGATCCCAGGACTCCAGGATCATGACCTGAGCCGAAGGCAGACGCTTAACCATCTGAGCCACCCAGGCGCCCTGGATCTTTACTTATACTAAAAAATTATTCGTTCTTTATCTAAAACTCAAATTTCACTGGGCATTCTATATTGTTCATTCTGCAACTCCAGTCTCAGAGGGCTCCCCAAATTTCTCTCCATCAGCCCTTCAAAGGGCCATTCAGTAGCTTGGCTCCTGACTCTGCCTAGGGCTTTTGGGGGTTCCTGAAAAGGAGACTCAAATACTCCTCCTCCACGCCCTGGGTGTCCCTGAGGAAGGGGACTGATCCAGGCTGGGCTGTCTTTAGACTAATGTGATGTGACCCTGAGGTAACGTTTAGTTCCCAAGGCCCCCAAATCTCTTCCACTGACCCCTGCCATGAAGCTTGGCTTTGAAGATTACTTTGAATGTACAGATATTTATGACCTCGGAACGTAGCAGGTCTTGGGAGGGGCCTAGGAAACTATAGTCTATATTAATTTTTTAATTGGATGGATCAATGAGTAGATAGATAGAATGTAAGGATAGTGCCTGTTAATGGTGGGACCTGAGTATTGCATGTATGGGTTCTCTGTAAAATTCTTTGAAATTTGCTGTACGGTTGGAAATTATCATAATAAATGCTGGAAAAACTAATTTCTTGAATAAGTAATACGTTCAGATGATTTTAAAAATGTTGGGGGGGGGACGCCTGGGTGGCTCAGTCGGTTAAATGTCTGCCTTTGGCTCAGGTCACGATCCTAGGGTCCTGGAATGAGTCCCACGTCGGGCTCCTCGCTGAGTGTGGAGCCTGCTTCTCCCTCTGCCTGCAGCTCCCCCTGCTTGTGCTCTCTCTCTCTCTCTGACAAATAAATAAAATCTTTTTAAAAAATAAAATAAAATAAAAACCTGCTACGTTCCGAGGCAGGGCCTCGGAATCCGTGTCTTTAATCAGTTCCCCAGGTGATTCTGGTATTGGAGACCTTCCGTCCTGGACCAGCCACTCATCTCATGACTGAGCCTGTGTGGCTCAGTCGGTTAAAGTGTCTCTGACTCTTGGTTTCAGCTCAGGTCATAGTCTCATGGGTCATGGGATCAAGCCCTGAGTCAGGCTCTGTGCTCAGCGGGGAGTCTGCTTGAAGATGCTCCCTGCCTGCCCCTCCCCCCCTAAAAAAATGAATAAATAAATCTTTAAAAAAATGAAAAAGTGTAGGGGCACCTGGGCGGTTCAGTTGGTTAAGTGTCCAACTCTTGATTTCGGCTCAGGTCATGATCTCATGGGTCGTGGGACTTAGGCACCATGCTCAGTGGGGAGTCTGCTTGAAGTTTCTCTCCTTCTGCCCATCCCCCACCCCCGCTTGCTCTCTCATGCTCTCTCTCTGTCTCTCTAGAATAAATAAATACATCTTTAAAAAATTAAAAAAAAAGGAAAAGTGTTAAAAGTCCTGCAGTAGAGATTACCTACCCTCCTTTTTCCTTTCCTGTCTGCCCATTTTCTGTGTATCCCAAAAGGTAACCACTAACTCATACCCAGTAGGCTGGCTGTTATAAAAAAACAAAACAAAACAAAAAACCCAGAAAATAACCAGTGTTGGTGAGAATGTGGAGAGATTCAAACCTTTTTGCACTGCTGGCTGGAACGTAAAGTGGTGCAGCCACTATGGAAAACATTATGATGGTTTCTACAAAAATTAAATGTAGACTTACCATAGGATCCAGCAATCCCACTTGTGGGTCTATACTCAAAGCAATCAAAAGCAGGGACTCAAACAGATATTTGCACAGCCGTGTTCATAGTTCACAAGAGCCGGAAGGTGAAAGCAACCCGTGTCCACCAGCAGGTGAGTGGATAAACCCAACGTGGTATGTGCATGTAACGCAATATTACTCAGCCTTCAACAAGAAGGACATTCTGACACACACTCCCACGTGGATCAATCTTGAGGACACGATGCTGAGCGAAGCCAGTCACCAAAGGACAACTACTGTAGGATTCCGTTTATCTGAATTTCCTAGGATCGTCGGATGCACAGAGACCAAGTAGAATGGTGGTGGCCAGGGACTAGAGGAGGGGGAATGGAGTGTCATTTCTTAGTGCGTCCAGAGCTTCAGTTTGGGAAGAAGAAAAATGTTCTGGAGACGGACAGTGGTGGCGGCTGCAGGACAGTGTGAACGTGCTGAATGCCCCTCAGAAATGGTTAAGATGGTACATTTTATGTCGTATTGCTTTTACTGCAATTCTTTTTTTTTTTTTTAAAGATTTTATTTATTTATTTGACAAAGAGAGAGAGAGAGCACACAAGTAGGCAGACAGGCAGAGGGAGAAGCAGGCTCTCTGTCAAGCAGGGAGCCCGATGCGGGGCTCGATCCCAGGACCCTGGGATCATGACCGGAGCCGAAGGCAGACGCTTAACGACTGAGCCACCCAGGCGCCCTGTTTTACCACAGTTCTTAGAAGAAGAGATAAGCCCTGTCATTAGTGGTTATTCTTGTGCATTTTCTTTATCTTTATATCTACACAAGCAAATACAGAAATTGCTTTGTATCCCTTCCCCACTTTTTTTTTTTTTTTTTTTTGCCAAAAGCTAGGGCAGGGTGCACACACTTCTGCATGGTGCCTGTCTTACTTGAATCTACATCTTACTTGAATCTACATGTCCACAATCATACATGTACAGTGTGTTTTTGGAATCCAAGTGTTTAGCAATTTCCCTGAGGAATGACTGGGACCCTCTGGCCTGGGAGATGGCTGGGGTCCTGGGCAGCTTGGAGATGTGCTCCTTCGTGCAGGCTGGGTGGAGGAGGACCGGAAGCAGAGGTGGCTCTTTTCGACAGAGGTGATCCTCTGTCCCCATCATCCCTCTGTAGCATCCCCAGGGAAGTGGGAATCCCGCAGGTCCTGGCTCTCTTGCTCCCCTGGAGAGACCCCGGGTGTCCAGCAGCAGGGACGCCCCATGCTCTCTGCTACCACCTTCTCTCCACCCATTGTGGGGACGGGGTGAGGGGCGTGAAGCAGGGGCCACCCTAGGAGGATGGGGTCACTCCTGCCATTCAGCACCTTATGCCGGGGCCGACACTTTACTAAGAAAAGTAAAAGTGAGTCACCCAAAAATATCGAAGGCCAAAAGGGATGGAGCAAACTTGGAGCCAGAAACTGCAGGCTGTGCCCCGAGGCCGCGGAGGGTGGAGCAGGTGGGGGAGGGGAAGGAAGAAGGTGATTAAGGTGAAGACCAACCTGTGCTAGGGCAGAGGCTCTTGGTCTTTCTAGCACTGCCATCGGAGGAAAGACACCTGACAATGGTCGTCCTCCGCTGCACATGCTCAGTGGGCACACCTGGATCACTGACCAGGGCCTGACCAGAGACACCGAGGGCTGCGTTTGGTGAGGAGACAGGAGGTCTTTGTGCTGAATGTCCATAGTCTGGCAGTGGAGGCTCGCTCCGTCCTGGCTCTGGGTGAGGCTGGGGCAGGGTGGAGGATGAGGGGCCAGCGGGCTGGGCCCCTGTGCATGCTCATGGTGGTTGCAACTGAATGATGCCCGTGGGCCAGGAGGTGGGAATCTCCTTGCCTTTCTTGAGGGTGTGTGTGTGTGTGTGTGTGTGTGTGTGTACAGGATCTTTGACCCTCCTCTGCTCTGCCTCCACCCATCAGCATCTTTTTTTTTTTATAAAAAGCACAATATTTTCTTTCTTTTTTTTTAAGATTTCATTTATTCACTTGAGACACAGAGATACAGAGAGGGAGAGAGAGCATGAGCAGGGAGAGAGGCAGAAGGAGAGGGAGAAGCAGGCTCCCCGCTGAGCCAGGAACCTGATGTGAGGCTCGATCCCAGGACCATGGGATCATGACCTGAGCCGAAGGCAGACGCTTAACCATCTGAGCCACCCAGGTGCCCCTCCACCCATCAGCATCTTGATTGGCCTGGGGAATGTGGACAGATGGGAAAGCCTAGCCAAGGAGGGCAGAGAACCCCAAAAGTATGGAGCAGAGGAGCCTCTGGTCCCCAGGGAAGCCCACGCAGAGACCAAGGCTTTAGTGATCCCTGAAGATGCCCTGCTCCCCTCCCCCGCACCAGCGAACAGAGTTCAGCCACATGGGGCTCCTCGGTGAGGCCACACCCCCCACCTTGCAGCCAGGGGAGGACCCAGAATGGGGTGCAGCCCTGATGGCCTCCTCACCCCCGTGCAGTTGTTGGGCCCTGGCCCTGCTTCGTGCCAGCCAGCTCTGGGACCTGCTTTGGGGTTTCAGTTTGTTCATGCTCCTGTACGTTTCCTGTGCTCACTCCCTCCCCCCAAGGCTGCCCAGGCCTCTGAAATCTCCGTCTTCCCTGTTCCCTTGGTCCCACCCCCTTGGGCTCTCCCCATTTATTACATAGCCTCGGGGTGCTGGTAGCACAGGCAAAACCTCAGGCCTTTGAACAGAAAACAAAGATGCCCCTTGTCCGGTTGAAGGCAGCCCTGCCAGGTCACCAGGCTTGGTAGGCGGAATAAGGGCTGCTTTGCATTCCCAGCTCCCTGCTCGGCCCTCAGCCCCCTTAGCCCAACTGCACCATGGTATGCAGCAGGCACCGAGTGTTTTCACAGGTCTCTCCCCATGCCTCCCTCTGAGGACTTCCGTGGCTCCTCACTGCCCTCCGTGCAAAGCCCGCACTCGGCCAGCCCACAAGGCCCTCATTGCCCTCCCCCCTGGCTGTCTCACACCATGCAGTGTGGCCACAAAGTGGCTTTCAGTTCAGATCCCTTGAAGGCTTTTGGGGCTCTGTGATCTTTTTCATGCTTTTTTCCCCTTTACCATATGAACGTCTTTCTACTTCATCACCTGCTGCTCTCACCTGCATCTCTCTCTTTTAAGACCCTAAAGGAGGGGGTGCTAGCTCATCTCTGTAGCCCAGGGGCCTGGTATCCTTCGAGCCCAATAAATCAACGTTTGTTAAATAGAACAAATCTACCTTCACAAGCCTAGCTCAGGGGGGTGGGGCTGGGGGGTGGGGCGGTGTGCCAGGCAAGTTCGGGAAACATGGTCATTCCAGTTTTTGCTCGACACTCCTTTGGAATCCACATGAAAGTTCCCTCCTCAAAGTCATAATGGGCTGAGAACCTCCCATCTGGCTGGAGACAGGTGAATGGGCCTGCCGCCAGGGGTCAGAGCCTTACTTCAGCCACTGTTCGCCAATGTTGTCTTTGAAAAAGCATGGTCTCAAGTAGGTTCTGCAGGAGGTGAGTCTGGGAAAGGGAGGGAAGATGGTCTGGGGATGAGGGAGGAAGGCCTCACTACCTAGCTGTCTGTCTTCAGTTATATTTTGCCAGATCAAAGTGCCCCATATACCACCCTTTACTTGATTTGTCTTGAAAAAAGAAATAGAATCACATTTTCAACTTAAATATTGACTCTTGCCTCCTAAGCACCCATACCTGTGAAATCACACTTCTGATACCCTAATTATCCTTTTTTTTGGAAATTTTTTTTTTTTTTTTAGGGCGCCTGGGTGGCTCAGTTGGTTAAGCGACTGCCTTCGGCTCAGGTCATGATCCTGGAGTCCCGGGATCGAGTCCTGCATTGGGCTCCCTGCTCGGCGGGGAGTCTGCTTCTCCCTCTGACCCTCTCATGCTCTCTCTCTCTCTCTCTCTCTCATTCTCTCTCTCAAATACATAAATAAAATCTTTAAAAAAAAGTTGTTTTTTTTTAAAGTAATTTCTACACCCAGCATGGGGCTTAAACTCATGACCCGGACATCAAGAGTTGCACGCTCCACCGACTGAGCCAGCCAGGCGCCCCTAATCATAGTTTTAAGAAACAGCACATTTAATACCTACTGTTGAGTGGGAAAAAACAAAAAACAAAAAACAAAAAACGCCACAAGGTTCTCCTTGTATACCGCCTGAAGTCGTGCACACAGACCTAGACGCCCTGAGCTGGGACACGGGAATGAGGGATGGTGGCCTGGGATCTCAGAACAGGAAAGAGGCCACCTCAGGCTGAGCCCAAGGCTGGGTTTAAATGCTTGAGAGCCCTTTGGCCCGGAAGTCACAGAAGCCACTGAATAGGATAAAACTAAAAGAATCCTGAAAGAAGGACACACCTAGCTGGGACGTGAGGATGAAACTGGCAAGGACAGGGGCGCGGGATGCTGGGTGCGGGCGGCGGAGGAGAAGCAGGGGTGCGGCAGCGGGCGAGGCGAGCAGGAAAGCTGGGAGGCATGCCCAAGCCCGCTGCGCCTGCGCGGGGCTGTGCACCTGCCGCTCACCAGGTCTGCGAACGCTCCCGCCCCCTTGCCTCTCGCGGGCGTGAAACTCACACAGTCGACTGCCTTGCGGGTCCCCGACCCCAGGTGCGCAGGCGCTCTGGGACAGGTGCGGGAAGGGCGCCTAAAGAAGCGGCCGGGAGGTCTGATCTCAGGGCCCTAAGTGGAAGAGAAACCTCTCCCCACTTCCTGCGGGTGTGCGCAAGAGAAAGAGAACTCGAAAGGACGCTTTGATGGAGGATTTACTGAGCCTTCGCTCTTTATCCCAGAACTGAAAAGCCTCCCTGACAGTTGAGAGTCCTCAGGGCTTGAGAAGGGTAGGGCCAGACTCAGGGACAGAGTCGGGAGTGAAAAAAATTTGTTTTTTCTGATTATAAAAAAACAACAAAAAAACTACCATTGGGGGGAAAAATGTAGAAAATCCATAAAAGCGCACACGAAGGAGAAAAACATAAGCTCTACACCACCTCTCCAGGTAGCTCCCCATAAATATTTTGGTGTTTGTTCTTCCAGCCTATTTGTATATAATATCTTTACCATATATGGTGATGTTAAAATAATTATGTATTAGATGATTCTCATAAGATAAGTGGGATCGTATGGTATACTTTTAGGACCTGATTTTTTTCAGTTGTTATCTTGTGGTCCCCAATAAACAGTCTTTTGTGCCCTCATTTTTTTTTTTTTTAAGAGCGGGAGGGAGGGGAGTAGATGGGCAGAGGGAGAGGGAGAATCTTAAGCAAACTCCACACCCAGGGTGGAGCATGAGGTGGGGCTTGAACTCACCACCCTGAGATCAAGACCTGAGACAAAATCAAGAGTTGGGTGCTTAACTGACTGGGCCACCTAGGGGCCCCTACGCCCTCATCTTTAATAGATGTAGTCATTTATTTAATCTACTATCTAATAGGTATCTAATCTATATCTAAGTTGTTTTCAATTTCCCCCATTATAAAAAATTTCTGCAGGAAGTGTGATTTTTCTTTTAAAGATTTATTTATTTGAGAGAGAGTGTGTGTTGAGCAGGGGTGGGGTGGAGGGAGAGGGAATGGGGAAGCAGACTCCCCAGTGATTGTGGAGCCCATCAGCAGGGCTCAATCCTACCACCCTAAGATCATGACCTGAGCTGAAACCAGGAGTGGTCGCTCAACAGACTGAGCCACCCGGGTGCCCCAGGAAGTGTTTTGATTGCAAAATCTTGGTGTTGCTTCCTTAAAATGATTATCTGAAATGGAATTGATGAGTCAAAGTATAATATAATTTTAAATACTTGTGATAAATATTGTCAAATTTCCTTTCATAAATGTTGTACCAGTTTAGACTCCCTCCAGCAGCATATAGAATTGCCTTGTCACCCTCACTCACCTTGTCTTGCCTACTATAACTTTATCTTTCCCAAAAAAAGAAAAATCTTGAAATCTTCCATCTCTCTGTGATCACTGTCAATATCCTACCTCAAGACACTATCAGTAACTTGTTTGGAACACTGCAATATAGCCTCTTCATTTTCCTTCCTGCCTCCCCTCCCTCACCTAACCCCCCCATGGTCTGTTTTCCACAGAATAGTCCGAATTATTCTTTTTTTTTTAAGTAGGCTTCATGCCGAGCATGGAGCCCTGAACCCACGACCCTGGGATCAAGACCTGAGCCAAGATCAAGAGTCGGGTGCTCAACTGACTAAACCACCCCAGTGCCCCTGAATTATCCTTTAAAAAACGTGTACTAGTTGACTTTAGCTTCTGGTCAAGACAGGCTGACTTGTATCAGACCAGAATTCCTTTAGAGAACAATGCAAAAATTAGATCACATGCATAAGCCCCCACACCCACCCACATTCACACACACAATTGTTTTAAGGCTTCAGAGAGTAACCAATGTGGGCGGAACTTAAGTAACGAGGATTCTGTAGAGAAAGAAAACACTTTGAGGTGAGAGGCATCTTCTTTACTGCTTTTTTTTTAAAGATTTTTATTTATTTATTTGACAGAGAGAGATACAGCAAGAGAGGGAACATAAGCAGAGGAGTGGGAGCAGGAGAAGCAGGCTTCCCCGCGGAGCAGGGAGCCTGATGCGGGGCTCAGTCCCAGAATGCTGGGATCATGACCTGAGCCGAAGGCAGACGCTCAACAACGGAGCCACCCAGGCGCCCCTTTACTGCTTTTCTTAGAGAAATTCCGTAAGGAATTTGCTGATTTGCTTGGGAGGCATAGTGGCTGAGCAGAAAATGGCGGCCTAAACTCTTGGCATTATCACAGTACTCAAAAATTGGAGTTCAAGATCTGCCAAGAAAGAAGAATTTGGTTGACACCCTGGGGTTTCAGCTGAGACACCTGCAGGGCTATAAGCCAGGAGTAAGGACAATTCAGACATTGACTGGTCCATACAAAGCCTGGAAGTCTCAATCCTGATCGGATCAAATGATTTGACCCTACTCTAACTGCCTGAAAAAATGCCAGCCAGAAATTTACATATCTTTTGGAAAAATACATCATTCAGAGACTTTGCAATTTTTCATTCTACCCAGCATCCAGCATTTAACAAAAACTAACAGATAAACTAGAAGACAAGACTATATAAACAAAAACCATGAGAAAAAAAAAGATGATAGAAGCAGAGCCAAAGGAGAAAAAGATATTAGTATTATTGTACATGGACTCTGATGTATTCAAGAAAGTAGAAGGTTAACTAGAAATAGTTAAAAAAATTTTTAAGGTTTTTGTTTCCCATGTTTTCCTCACTTAATTAATTTATTTTGAGAGGGAGGGAGGCAGAGGGAAAGGGACAGAGAGATTCCCAAGCAGTCTCCATGCTCAGTGCAGTGCCCAATGTGGGGCTCAATCTCATGACCCTGAGACCATGACCTGAGCCGAAATCAAAAGTCAGACACTCGACCGACTGAACCACCCAGGTGCCCCCAATTTTTTTCGTATAGTTGACACACAATGCTATATTAATTTCAGGTGTATAACATAATGACTCAATTTCTCTAAGTGTTATGCTACTCACCAGTGTAGCTACCACCTGTTACCATACAATACTATTGCAATGTCATTGACTACATAGTCCCTATGTTATGTTTTTTATTCTCTTGACTTATTCACTCCATAACTGGAAGGCTGGCCTCCCACCCCCTTCACCCGTTTTGCCCAGCCCCTTACCCCTAGAAACAATTTTTAAAGAGAACCAAATGGAAATTCTAAAACTGGAAAATACAATTACTGAAATTCAAAAAAAAAACAACAAAACTCTAGATGAGTTTAACAGCAGCTTAGATAAAACAGAAGAGAGGATTTGTAAACTGAAAGACAGGTCTGTAGAAAATAGACAATCTGAAGCATGGCGTGGGGGGAAAAGGATGGAAAGTAAGAAAAGAGCATCAGAGAATATGGAATGTGGTGTAAAGATCCAAATACATTTAATTGGAGTCAGTCAAGTAAAGGAGAGCGAGTGACCGGTTCAGAAGCAATAGTTGAAGAGTTAGTGATTACAAATTCTATGACATTCATGAAAGGCATTAAATCACAAGTTCAACAGATGACATATCTCAAGCAAAACGGATACAAAAAATCCCCACATAGGCACATTGTAGTAAAACTTCTGAAAACCAAAGACAAAGAGAATTTTTAAAAATTCGCTGAGAGAAAAAGACACATTACTTTTAGGGGAGCATTAACAATATCGACAGCTCATTTGCGAGGTAAGTGGCGGGATCCAGGAGACGGTGGAAGTCAAGGCTACCTGTTGCAATCTTTTTTTTTTAATTAATTAATTTATTTATTTGAGAGAGCGAGAATGAAAGACGGAGAGAGAGCACATGAGAGGGGGGAGGGTCAGAGGGAGAAGCAGACTCTCTGCTGAGCAGGAGGCCCGATCCGAGACTCGACCCCAGGACTCCAGAATCACGACCTGAGCTGAAGGCAGTCGCCTAACCAACTGAGCCACCCAGGTGCCCTACAATCTTTAAATAACCGAAGGAAAACACATGCCAAACTAGAATTTTATATAGAGAAAAATATTCAAAAATGAAGGTGGAACAAAGAGTTTTACAAATGAAAACAGAATTCACTGCCAAGAGAACTGCAATAAAAAATACTAAAGGACACTCCTTAGGCAGAATGAAAATTATCCTAATGGGAGCAGAGAATGAAGGAATGAATGAATGACAAGAGACAAACGTGTAGGAAAAATACATGAATATTGACTGTATGGAAAAAAATATCTTAGAAGTTTAGGGCGCCTGGGTGGCTCAGGTGGTTAAGCGACTGCCTTTGGCTCAGGTCGTGATCCTGGAGTCCCGGGATGAGTCCCGCATCGGGCTCCCTGCTCAGCAGGGAGCCTGCTTCTCCCTCTGACCCTACCCCCTCTCATGCTCTCTCTCTCTCTTTCTCTCAAACAAATAAAATAAAAAAAAATTAAAAAATAAAAAAAATCTTAGAAGTTTAAAAATATGTGAAACATTAAAATGCTTGGTAATAATAACCATAAGGCAGGTGGGGGATAGATGGAGTTAAATTGTAAGATTCCGGAGTTACCTGGGGAGTGGGAAAAGTACCTGTTATTGTGGATTAATAATTCAAAGATGCACATGATTTCTTGATAACCATTAAAAGAATAGTAAAAGAATGTATAATTATGAAACTAATGGGGAAAAGAGAATAACTTTCAAAATCAAATTTAAAAGGATGTAAGAAAAGCCTGGGGTGCCTGGCTGGCTCAGTTGGAAGAGCGTGCAACTCTTGATCTAGGGTTCATGAGTTCGAGCCCCACGTTGGGTGTAGAGGTTACTTAAATAACCAAATAAACTTAAAAAAAAAAGATGTAAGAAGGGTTTAAAATAGGGACATTTCTTAAAAATGCCCCTATTTGTATTTCTTCTGCTATGACCTCATCTATATCTTTTACCCAGTTTTCTAGCTGGATGCTTTCCTTTTCTTATTGCTTTTAGATGGATATAAACATAGGGAAATAGAAATATGTGCGTGTGAATGTTGTAAATACTTTCTGGTAGGGATCAGTTTTAAATCTTGATGCCTTGGCTCTTTTTTGCCGCCATCCTGCTCTGCGTGGCTGGCTGCTGCTCACCATGTCTTCTCACAAGACTTTCAGAATCAAGCGATTCCTGGCCAAGAAACAAAAGCAGAATCGTCCCATTCCCCAGTGGATTCGGATGAAAACTGGTAATAAGATCACGTACAACTCCAAGAGGAGGCACTGGAGAAGAACCAAGCTGGGTCTATAAGGCGTCACACATCATGAGATGACACACTTAATTGGCACACATATTTAATTAATCTGCACGAAGATCATGTGTTCTATCATTCTGTAAACATCCTTCCTACCTGGCCATAGACTTGTCTTATCATGGAAATGATTTTTCTCTGACTATGCCTCTGCACCAGTAGGTTGGTTCAGTAATAAATGTGAGACCTTTTGGCTCTAAAAAAAAAAAAAAAAAAAATCAATCAATCAATCAATCAATCAATCTTGATGCCTTGGTTGGAACACGAAGCACCTGCTTTGACCACTTGTTCTGATGTTAGTGAGAAGAGGAATGGTCCGTTGAAGTCTTATGCTTTGCACCCAGTAGGAGCTCAAGAAATGTCTATTGAACTGAACTGAATTGAGAAGGTCAAGGGGTTGATCAAACATGGGGTACTGCATTATTATCATGTATAGAGTGAGGAGTTACCTGAACCAGTGACAGGAATAGTGACTAGTGACTAGTGAATAGTGACTAGGGACTAGTGAATAAACCAGGCTGGCTAGAACTCAGAGAATCCCAGAGAGACAGCTCAGCCAGCTGCCCCGGGGGGAACTGCAGCTCTCCGGAGGGGATGCCTGGGGCAGAAACGTACGATGCATATCTAAGTAAAACCAGCAGGTGGCGCTCTAAAGACGGGCCGTTGTCATCCAGACTTGCGGGGGGCCGAGATCTGGCTTGAGCACCTGGGAAGTGGCAAGTGAGTCATGGGGAGTCTTGAGCCCTAACTTTTTGGCTCTGTGCTTCCTCCAGAGGTGAAACCCCCAAGATCAAAAGCCCCGTGGGTGCCTATATAGCACCATCTATTCAATTCAGTTTGGACCACTGTGGGTCCAAAACTTTGATGAGCAAACCAATCACCTGGTTCTTTTGTGAAAATACAAGTTCTGGTTCAGTAGGCCTTGGGTGGCGTCTGAGGTTCTGCATTTCTAACCAGCTCCCTGGTGATGACTCACACTCAGTAGTTTTCACATCTAGAACACACTGCCTGTAAGGTCCCATTGGGAGCGGGGAGAGGCCTCTGCCTTCAGAGTTCACGGCTTCCTGGAGTAAACTCTCGCTGAAATGTCTGCAGTACAAGTTAAGAGTGTGAGTCCACTTACTTGGTGACCTTGGGCAAGCTGTGCGGCCTCTTGGGGTCTCCATTTCCTGATCTGTAAAACGGAAAGAGGAGTGCCCGGCTGGCTCAGCAGGAAGAGCATGCAACTCTTGATCTCGGGGTTGTGAGTTCAAGCTCCACATTGTGTGTAGAGATTACTTAAAAATAACAACTTAAAAAAAATGAGAAGAGTTACAGCCTCTACCTTAGAGAGTGGTTTGAAGGTTAAAGCAGTTTATCCTATGTCAAACATTTAATACAGCACCTGACACATAGTAAGCCTCAACAAGGCGTGGTGTGCGCTAAAAGAAGCAGCTAGGTGGGCAACTGGGGGAATGGTCAATTGGAGGGAGCAATCTTTTTTTTTTTTTTTTTAAGATTTTACTTATTTGACAGAGAGAGATAGAGCAGGAACACAAGCAGGGGGAGTGGGAGAGGGAGAAGCAGGCTTCCCGCTGAGCAGGGAGCCCGATGCGGGGCTCGATCCCAGGACCCTGGGATTACGACCTGAGCCGAAGGCAGACGCTCAACGACTGAGCCACCCAGGCGCCCATGGAGGGAGCAATCTTGAAGAAGGTGCCATCATCCGAAAAGGAGGAGGTCAGGGAGGTAAGGGCAGGGAGCCAGGAGGAGGGCAGGGATTGCTTTTGAGGGAGATTTGAGCTTGCTGCAGGCTAAGCAGGGATCCTTCTGGAAATGGAGAGGGTGGGTAGGAGCTTGACTCCCAGGCACATCAAGCTTTGGCTTGTTGCCACATTTCACATCTTTGGGGGTCTTAGAGGGTTGTGAGCGAAGCTAAGAGGAGCCAAGTTTCAGCCCGGCCCTGCCCTCATGCAAGGCTTTGCCAAAGCCCGTACAACCTCCCCCCACTGCTATGGGGTCCTCAGCCCAGGCTCCCGAGTTCACCTGCGTGCTTTAAATAGGGTGGTGTTTTCACAGCATCTCGAAGGCCCATGGACATTTATGGACTAACCAGTGCCCTGCTGAACGTCCCGGGGGACACAGAGACAGAACCACGCAGCTTCCACCCTCACTGGGTGACCCTGGGGAGATAACATCGCCACGGGAAAGGAATGGTCAGTGCAGGGTCTCAGTAGCAGTTCTTAGGAACGGTGCTTCTTGTAGATGCGGGGCCCTGCAGCCACCATTTGGCAGGGGAGGGGGAAGTCTCCAGACCACAGTGGTCCGACTGATAAAGATTGAGGAGTGGATCCAGTTTGCAGAGGCAGAGGGGAGGAGGGACTCATGGGACCCGTGTGAAGCCAGTTACACACATTATCTCATTTAAGCATCCACAGACTTGTGGGGCTGGTACTGGTATCACCTCCATTTCATCAAGGGGGAAAAGGAGACTCAGACCCCAAGCAGCTTGTTCCAGGTCTCCCAGCTATAAAAGGGGTGGGTGGTGGCCCTCTGCCTTCAGTTCATGTGCTATGCCAGGTTCTATGCAGCTCCTACCCTCAGTAAGTGATGGCTTTGCCCTTGCCCTTCCCCTCCAAATACAGGGACGGGGGCATATGCACATAGTGACAGTGGGGAGCCTTGAAGGCCTGGCTGAGGAGCGAGGACCCGAATTCTCTCTTCCCTTCCTCACCACTGAGGTGAGTGTTGCTCCACGGGTTGCCTCACTTCTAGATGATGGGCTCCAGCGTTTGTGGCTGAACCCACTTCCTGTCCTTGTACCTCTTTTGTCATGGGGTGATCCTCACACTTCCTGTTGACTTCTGCTTGGTTTCAGCTGGTTCAGTGCCAGCAACCGTGTCCGCTGCTGTTGGTCTGATCGGTGAGGCTCGGGACACAGGAGCAGGTACATTGGGATGGTGGGGGGTCTGACTGGAGAAGGTCTGGACCAGGTGAGGGCCAGCTGGAGGCGCCCCTGAGTGGGGGGCTCCCTGTGGTCTGAGGACCCTATCCATCCATGGATCTGGGGGCACTGTCAAAGGCTGAGGTCAGTTTTGTGAAGCTGGTTATGTCCCTGTGGGGGTGACACCACACATTTGCTTTGGTGGCTTCCCAAAACCACATTGTCTATCCCCATCTCCCTAAGATCCCATGACCTTGATTTGTCTTTCTGTTCCCTGGGCTGCCTGGATAGCATTTTCCCGGCTCGCAGAGAGGGTTTCTTGGGTTCAGACAGGTTTATCTCCACGTGATGCTTAACATCGCATCCCTTGATAAGCGATGAGCTTACCAGGTTAGGAGATTTCCAGGAGTCCTGGCTCCTTGTCTCACTCATGGTCAAGTCACTCCCCCCGAACCTGTTTTCTCATCTACAAAGTGGCACAGGGTCTCTATTTTGTGGGATTTTTTTGTGATGCTTAAGCAGGACAGTGATTATGAAAGTGTTTTGTAAACTGTAAGATGGTATCCTTCAGAATTGCAGGTTACTTTTATTTCATTTTTTAAGTGGAACTTGACCTTTTTTTTTTCCTGGTATGATAGTTGATATAAACCCCCATAATACAGAGAAAGTGAAAGTTTTTGCATGATTCCATCCCCGAAGATTACCAGGGACTCTTTGGCGTATAGATTTCTAGACTTCAAAAAAATTTTAAAAACATGTATTGCAGTAAAATATACATAAAATTTACCATTTTTAGATCCACAGTTCAGCGGCATCGAGTGCATTCACATTGTTGGACACCCATCATCACCATCCATCTCCAGAACTCTTATCGTCTTGCAAAACTGAAACTCTGTCCCCACTAAATACCACGTCCCCACTCTCCTTTTCCCCAGCTTCTGGAAACCACCATTCTACTTTCTGTTTCTGAGTTGATGACTCTAGACACCTCATACACGTGGAATCATACAGTATTTGTCCTTTCATGACTGGCTTATTTCACTCAGCATAATGGTCTCAAGGTTCATCCCTATTGTCACAATTGCCTTCCTTTTTAAGGCTGAATACGATTCTGTTGTATGACTAGACCACATTCTGTTAACCCATTTGCATGTTGGTAGATACCCTATGGGAAATATGCCCACACGTGGAATTGCTATGATTATATGGCAGTTCTATTTTTAATTTTTTGAGGAATTGTCTTACTTCAAATATGGTGGCTGCGTCATTTAACAACCCTACCGGTAGTGCAAGAGTGTTCCAATTCCCCATCTTCTTGCCGACACTTGCTACCTTTTGTGTGTTTTTGATAGTAGCCACCCTAATAGGTGTGCAGTGGTATCTTCTTGCAGTTTTGATTCACATTTCCCCAGTAATCAGTGGTGTGGAACATCATTCCATGTGCTTATTGGCCATTTGTATACTTTGTTTGAGAAATGTCTATTCAAGTCCTTCACGCATTTTTCAATCAAGTTGTTTGTTTTTGTTGTTGTTGTCGAGTTGTAGGAGTTCTTTATATAATCTGGAAATTAACTAGATTTTTAAGTAAATATTTCTTATGTCAAACTCTGTCCTTTAACCTTTTTTCACTTAACAATAACAATTGAGTATCGCCTCTGGTTAATTTATAAATATCTACCTTGTCTTCTTTTTTTTTAAAGATTTTATTTACTTATTTATTTGAGAGAGAGCGTGCACGTGCATGCAATGCAAGAGCACAAGTGGGAGGCGGGGCACAGGGGGAGGGAGAAGCAGACTCCCCGCCGAGCAGGGAGCCCGATGCAGGGCTCTATCCCAGAACCCCGGGATCATGACCTGAGCCGAAGGCAGACGCTTCGTCAACTGAGCCACCTGGGTGTCCTTACTTTGTCTTTGTTAACAGCTATGTAGTATTCCAGTGTGTAGACATACTAGAATTTATAGAACCAGTCTCCTACTGATGGGTGTTTAGGCTGTTTCCAATTTATTTGGTATAATAACAAACAATGCTCCGGTAAACATCGTTGAACACCCATCTTTGCATACTAGCCCTATTATTTCCTTAGTATAAATCCTTACAAGTTTACTGCTGGGTGAAAGTCATACATGTATTTACAGTCTTAGTCCATTTGTCTTAATTCCTCCAATAAACGTCATACTTTTTATTTTAAATATCATATCCACTTTTATTAAAGCAACACAAGGCAACGCAATGAAAAATAGCAATTCCCCATCCTATCTTCCCACTTCCAGGTTTTCCTTACCAGACACAAACACTTTCAATTATTTTAGGTGTTTCTAAAGTGACTGTATGGCTATTTTTTTTTCCATTTTAGTCATTATCTATTGACTTACCATGAAAAGTAAGGATACATCACCCTATTTATATTAATGTTCCCCCAACTTCCTGATACGGTTGTATCACAAATTTTGGTTAAATCAGTGTTCATGTTTATGTAATAAAAATATGTTATGCTATAACTATGTAAGTATTGTTCACTGAGCTATCTACTTTACTATTATTTCCTTCCTTTCATCTGATTTTTTTCCCCACTGGAGTTGATGGTTGCCTCGGTTTTTCATTTTCTTAGTTTTCACATACATATCACTGTTTCCTCTCCAATAAGGCTTTTAAATTTCTCTCAATAGGATCAGACACATCAGATGATCTCTCAGTTTCCATCTTTTTTTCAACCGCATATTTTAATTTAACCCTCATTAAAAACAAAAAGGTTCTTGTCTTGCTCCTTTTTGTAGCACCATGTTCTTGTTTTATGGATGTAGTGATGTGTTTATTTCTTGGAAGATATTGAAGTTTTTCTTTTTCCAGTTTACTTCTGCTTCCTCCATTGTCCCTACTACTCCTGAATTTCTTTTGTGTGATTTTGTTCTGTCTTTTACATGGGAGGCTTTTTAAATGTTTGGTGGCTTCTTGTTGAATGTTCATTTTTTATGATCAAGGAACTGGAAGCTGATTGGAGGCTCTGTGTGTGTGTGAGTGTGGGGCAGGTGGAGGGTCTTGTTGGCTATTGGGCTTGTCTGTGAGATAATCCAGATCAGGCCAAGTGGTTGGGAGACCTCTCTAGAGCCAGTTGGGTTCTGTTGAGAAAAACTCTCTGATCTCCTGCCTGGAGGGCACAAGTCAGGCTGTAGGCATTCTGGTAGGCTGTCAGGGGAAGGAAGGTAGGATCTCATCATTCAATACGCAGCCTTTGAAGGATCTGCCCTCCCTCCATTCCCCCTTCTCTTTGTAGTATGGTGACTTAGCCTTGCCCTCTGGTGTGGCCCAGTGTGCCCTAGTCTGGAGCTTTTCTGGTTTAGTTTCTCCAGAGTAAACATCCTCCTCCTGCTGGGGTGGTAGAGAGGTAGATAGCTTAGCTTGTCATCGCCTGGGCTGTGAAGTCAGCCTCTAAAATGCTTTGTAAACATACCGTAGTTTCAACAGAACTTCCTGGTTTTTAGCCCCACCCCACCCCGCCTTCTGATGTAGCTGGCACCTCCAATTCCTGAGCGCGTCTGCAGGCTTGCTTCTGGTTGGCATTGAGTCTCCAGCCTTCTCTGATCCACTCCATCAGCTACCACTCACCAATCTACCTCCCATTTTCCAAGATTCTGTTGACACCTCGTGTCATCATTGTCTTCTCTCCTGCACTCTGTCCTCATGGATTTCTCCCTTTTAGAATTTTTGTCCCGTCTTTTTTGTGGCATTTCAAGAGGAAGTGAAGAGACAAGTATTCAATCCATCGTGGTAACTGAGATGGTTATAACATTTGCACTCTGACCAGCATTGTACAAGAGCATTGACTTTCTCATACTTTTAACAGCACTGAGCATTATCATTTATTTTAATTTCCATGTTCAAAACTTAATAACAATACGGCTGAATATCTTCCTGCATATTTATTGGCCATTTTTTGTTTTTTCTGCAAACCACTTATTTATACCCATTGCTCATTTTTCTAGTGGGGCAGGAAAATTGTTACATTGTCGATATATGGCCAGCTCTGTAATGAGGCATAGGGTTGATCTCTTATTTTCTTGTATATTCAGTCTCAGGCTTCAGAAAACAGTGGATCTTGATGACTATGTCTACATTTTTTAATGATATTTTTCCCTCCCTTGGATTAAGAAAATAATCTGTAGGGGCGCCTGGGTAGCTCAGTTGGTTAAGCGTCCGACTCTTGATCTCAGCTCAGGTCTTGATCTCAGGGTCATGAGTTCAAGCCCCGTGTCGGGCTCCATGCTGGGTGTGGAGCCTACTTAAAAAAAAAGAAAAAAAGAAGAGAAAGTAATCTGTGTTCACCGTAGCATATTTGGAAAACACAAATAAACACAAAAAAGAAAATATAAATCACCTTTTCTATCAATTCCAGGAGTTTTTCTATAGTTATGTACTTATAAAAATAAGAGTCATTTTGAATTGTATTCATGCTTTTGACTTACTAATCATAATTTGTCCTTGTATTATTATACATTGTTTTATGACATCATTATTAGTGGTAACGTGGTAGTTATTAGTGGTAGCCATTGTGTGGCTATAGAATCATTTATCTAGTCAATACCCTATTGACGGACATTTAGGTTCTTTTGGGTTAAAATCTTCATTAACAAGTTTCCCTTTGGATCATGACCCCATCTAACCTTGTTTCCACTCTGTTACCTGCTTAGCAATCTCTCTTTTGGGGGAGGGGAAAGGATAAAAGGCAAACTTTAATCCTTTTCTGGTTAAATTGTGACTAATTCCAAATCAGTGAGTGCAGACTCACAGAGATTTTCTGCACTTTCCTTTTTTTTTTTTTTTTTTCCCTGTGGGTTAGAGGAAGAGTTGGAGAAAGATCACTCTGGGGTTCTCCTTAGATTCCTCCACGGCTTTCAACCCCGGGTGAAAAGGACGGAGGGCCAGAGTACCAGGGAGGAGGGATGTTTGTAACGAGGAGAAAACAGAAGCAGATCAGGCAGGTGTCTGAAGAAGTCATCCCAGAAATACTAGCTTAAGTGAGAAAATCAGAAAGAATGAACTGTCCCCGAGTCTACCATCAACTGTGTGTCCTCAGGCAGGTTGCTCAGCCTCTCTGGGATCCCCGCCCTCCTTCCTCATCTCAGGTGGATTTCTAAGTTCTCTCGTGTCTTCCAAGGCGCTATGAACACAGACTTTGTCACCCCGGCCGTGTGATCTGGACAAGCTGCTTGACTTCTCTGAGACTTGGTTTTCTCCTCTGTAAAGTGGGGACACTAAGAGCTACATCATAGAGTTGTCGTGAATGGGTGTTTGGCAAGCACTTATCACAGGGCCTGACCCACACTAAGTATCCAGTAAATGAAAGCTATTTTTATGGCATGCTGATTGTTATATAAGACGAGGATAATTATATCATCCCACACTGGGTGTATGGAAAAGAACTCTGTCTTCTCAAAAGTGGTTTCCAAAGCTCAGCCTGCAGCTGGAGACAGATGGCAAGGAGCCCAGTACAAAGTCACCACTGGCCAATGACCTTCCTCTTCAGTTCATTCTTCTCTGGGGCTTGGACGCTGTCCAGATGCGGGCCAAGTAAACACGCGACTGTTTAACACAGATAAGTGGGATGCACGAGTCCTGGTCGACAGGGGAAGCAATAAGAAACGCCACTTTCTAAATATAAAATATCCCTGAGCATAACAGAAGGGGACCTGAGCACTAGATGATGTGAATCGCCAATGTAGGGATGCTATGAAGAGAAACTGATATGCTCTCAAGTTGCGATGAGGGAGTGTGGAGACGGGGGAAGACGTTGTAGGAGGAGCTGAAGTTTTGCTCTTAGCAGCTGTGCATTCTTGGCCAAATTACCCTCTTCGGTAAAACCAGCAGGCTGGATTCTATTTTTGTCCCCCAAAGGCTGGCCTTGGTACTCCTGATGGCATGCAAAGTGATGTTACATGGTACAGACCTGGACACTTGCCATTGTAATAGTTATGGATTTATTTTATGGAATATTAGGGAAAATAGGGCTGGAGATCAATTCCAGGAGCTCATAGATACGATTGTTTAGGATGAGGCTAATGCAGGATTTAAGTCTATTTTTTTTTTAAAGTGAGTCAATTCAGGGGCGCCTGGGTGGCTCAGTCGGTTAAGCGTCAGACTCTTGATCTCGGCTCAGGTCTTGATCTCAGGGTCGTGAGTTCAAGCCCGGTGTTGGGCTCCACACTGGGTGTGGAGCCTACTTTAAAAAAAAAAGGCAGGGGGGAGTCAATTCAAAGAAAAGGTCAAAGATGATATGGAGAAATGGCAAATATTGTGAAGGGGGTAAAATGAGAACATCGGATGTGATAGCCCCCAAAGATGTCCACACCCTAACCCCCAGAACCTATGAGTGTGTTACCTTATATGGCAAAAAGGCTTTGCAGAGGTGGTTAAGGCTTTTGAAATTGCGAGATTATTCTGGGATATCAGGGTGCGCCTCATGTAATGGAAAGGGTCCTCCTGAGAGGAAGGCAGAGGGTCAAAGTCAGACGAGGTAATGTGATACCAGAAGGGCTGCTGGAGAGAGCCGGCCGCAAGCTAAGCAGCCCCGAAGCCTCTAGAAGATGGAAGTGGCCAAGAGCCTCCAGCAGGAACCAGCCCTGCCAACACCTTGATTTAATCCTTGTGAGTCTCAATTTGGACCCCTGACCACCAGAACTGTAGGAGGATACCCTAGTGTTGTTTTAAGCCACTCAGCATGTGGTAATGTGTTACAGCGGCCACAGGAGATGGATACACCGGACTTTAGATGCCCTTGGCAGTGGCCCATTCTGCAAGTTCAGGGACTCCTCAGGGCAGAGCAAAGAAACTTGGCTAGATTAAGACGGTCCTCAGTCACCTGCCCTCACCGACCTTCCGAGGAGGGGCCTGACCTTGCCACGACTGTAGGGCAAACTGGCCCTGGAGAGGCAGGGACCTCAGCTCTGCCTGCGAGGGTACTTGGCACCGAGAGGGCAGAATGGGTCCTGACTCATGGGAGCTGCCAACAACCTGCTCTTTTTACAGAGGAAAAAACCCAGACGCAGAGAAAGGAAGTGATGGGCAAAATCACCTGTTGATGGGGCTGATTTGGCCGAGAAGAAATTCCTGAATTCCTAGGGCGGTGGGAAGGAAGGGCTCCAGGCGGAGGCTGACTTGGGCCCTCACACTAGGGTGGGGAGCCCTGAGAAGGGGCGGGGCTCTTTCTGGGGGCGGTAGGTGGGTCCTGCCACCCTTTGATCGCCTTTTCTGGGTGGCTGGGCCTCCTGTTCTCACAGCACCATCTCTAATATTTTTTTTTTAATCACGGTTTTAATAACTGTCCTGTCAACACACAACTTTTGAAAATCGTTGCAACAGCAACAGGCTCAGAGAAAGGGCTTCCCTGCTTCCCCCACTTTCCCTGGGGTCCTGCCGCCAGCACTTAAATCGAGGTCTTCTCGTCTGCCTGGCCTGCTCCCCTCCAAAGGGACGTGGATTTCCTTTGTATGGAAGGAACATTTCTGCTGTGATTAACACGAACCCTGGGCTGTTTCGTTTCTGCACTTCAGCCTTTATGAGTCAAAATCGGCCTCTGTGGAACGTACACTCTTGGAAAAAGCCCGATCTAATTTCCTTTTTTTTTTAAAGATTTTATTTATTTATTTGACAGAGAGTGACACAGTGAGAGAGGGAACACAAGCAGAGGGAGTGGGAGAGGGAGAAGCAGGCTTCCCGCGGAGCAGGGAGCCTGATGCGGGGCTCCATCCCAGGACCCTGAGATCATGACCTGAGCCGAAGGCAGCGCTTAACGACTGAGCCACCCAGGTGCCCAAGCCCAGTCTAATTTCGAGCAGAAAACATTTCTCATGTACAGTCTGCCGTTTTCAAAGTGGGCATCGGGACCTGTTCTGTATTATACGGTGTAGCAACTGACAGAAGCTAGTGTGCAATTTCCTCGGAGGTCCCCCCGGACTCAGGGTAGGTAGTGAGCCCATCTTAGGTTATAATTATAAACGGTCAGGGTATGGTTCCCATTATTGAGACAATGGTCTCCACATAAGTGACCCCCCAGAAAAGCAATCCTCACGTTCCAGGTTAGCTATAATTGACATCCAAGGTAGTGACACCCACCTGACCCCCCTTCCTTGCTGTTCTATTTGGAATGCTTTTGATTAAGAGCAAGGTGACTATGATATGTGTGTTAGTCACCTGGATTTTTAAATTTTGTCAGCTGCTCCTTCTTGCTCATTTTGTTTTATTGGAGAGTTCTTTACTGGAATGCCAAATGATAAAAATGATTTGATGAAAGGAAGGGAAAAGAGGGGGCGCCTGGGTGGCTCAGTCAGTTAAGCGTCCAACTCAGGTCATGGTCTCGGGATCATGAGATCGAGCCCCGCGTCGGGCTTCACGCTCAGCAAGGAGTCTGCGTGAGATCCTCTCCCTCTCTCTCTGCTCCTCCTGCGGCTTGTGCTCTCTCTCTCTCAAACAAATAAGTAAATAAATAAAACTTTTAAAAAATATTTTAAAAAGAGCAAGGAGCAGCTGAGAACAAGGGAAATAGAACTTAAAAACATTCATTGCAAGGTATTTGTTCATTCAGGTGCTGCCCTCAGTGCCCCCCAAAATATAAAATATGGAAAAGTTCTAGCCTCTTTGTTTCTCCTTAGTACTTATCGTTACCTGACGGGCTAATGTTTCCTTCTTTTCTGGTTCCTTTCTTTCCTGCGAGCTCGTGTCATTAACTGCTCTATTCCTGGAGCCCAGAACACAGCGGGCACTCAAGACGGTTTGTTGAATGGTTGCGTGCATGATCATTCAGTCCTGGTAATTCTGACTCCCTGGCTTCCCTGGTAATGGGAATTTGGCCGAAATTGCCCCATATGCTCAGCTTGGCTTGGTAAGAAATGCTTCGTTTCTTTTCAGCCCTGTCATTTCATTAGAATGGTTTAGGAGTGAGCAAAACCAGTGCCACCTCGCCTCTGTGAAGGTATGTGAGCAGATCTTGCTTTGGTCTAGGGACAGTCACACTGTTTATGTAGACGTGATGTCAACAGCCCTTGGGGTTGCCAGGTGTTGACCAAGCTAACAATGACCAGTGTCGTGCTTCCTTTCCTGGGGAGGCAGCTGTGACTCGGGCGTGGGTAGTGACCCAAGGGCCTGGGTGGGAGCCAGGGCTGACAGTGAAGACAGAAGCTTAGGGGAGTGGAGCCTCCGGAGCCAGGAACACCACGAGGCTGCACATAGTTCCAGAACGGGAGGAAGCCCACAGTTCAGGTAGGTTGCTGGGGAAGAAATTGGGGCAGCCCCAAGAGCATGGCAGGATAGCAGTTTCCATTAATAGGGAGGAAAAAAAAAAAGGCCAAGCAAAAATTCGTGGGCCTCAGTTTGCCTCCTGGATAAGGACAAGGGAGGGCCCTTTCCTTCCAGGTACGAGAGCAGGACCCCGACAGGGAGGCCTGTGATAGCCACAGGCTGAATTGTCCTTGTTCCCTGCAAGGGCCCCTTCTCAGCAAGCTACAGCGGAGGCCTGCCGTGGGCGAAGGGCCCAGAAGCAGGGGGTATCCTCAGACAGACACCGTGGACAGGGAAGGAACAGCAAGGAGGTTTGGACCCTACCTCGGTCATCATACCCAATTCCTGCCTTTCTGTTGACTTAACGGACAGCGGGAGTTTGGAATTGAGGGGACAGAGGTTCTGACAGAAAAGCTGAGGTTTAGAAGACCGAATGGCTTTGAGTAGTTTGGTGAGCTCGGTTTGTTCGAGGAGCAGCTCAGGATACAACAAAGACATCAAATGGAACTTACCTTTCTCTTTGAGGTGCTGCTGGGATACCCCTGCCCCCCTCAGCTGTTCATGGCTCTCTGCTCAAGGGTCAGGGACCAAGCAGAAGTGGGCAGTTTTGAATCAGACATGAACTGGTTACCATTCCTTGTCTTAGAAGGGGGAATTTATCATCTGGTTGGAGGCTGGGCATTCTGCAGACCACTTAGCAAGCCCTTCATCCAGTTTATTTATCAAATGCCCACTCTATGCCAGGTACTGTGATGGAAAGTAAGATACGCTTCTCTATCAAGGCATCGGCATGTATTAGTATGTTCTTAATTTCACATCTCTGTTGCATTTTATATAGCAACCCTTTATCGTAAGGGTCCTGACCATTTTATGGAGGAGGGCCATCACTCCCGTGACATTAGGTCCGATACTCACTCAGGGAGCAGCTCCTGCCATACCTTATCCTCCTGCCCTGGGCAGGTTTCTTCCTAGCATCTATCATGATCGGACAGAAAGACATTTGTCTATTTGCTTAATATCTGTCTTCCCCATTAGATGATAAGCTCCATGGCAGTGGGGGTGCTTTTGACAGTGATGCGCTTGAATCCCCCAAGGCCGAGAACAGTGCCTAGAACAGAGCAAGCACTAAACTCAGAGCTGATGAATGAAAGACTTGCCTCTCTCTAGAAAACTACTTCTCACCTCGAGGTCCAAGAGTATATTTCCCACCCCCCAAGAGTATAAATATTAAATAAATCCCCTGTTTTTATTCTGACTATTCTTTTTTATTTATTTATTTTAAATAAATTTATTTATTTATTTGACACAGAGAGAGAGTGTGTGCTCACAAGCAGGGGGAGTGGTAGGGCAGAGGCAGAGGGAGAAGCAGACTCCCCGCCGAGCAGGGAGCCCGAGGCGGGGCTCGATCCCAGGACCCTGGGATCATGACCTGAGCCAAAGGCAGATGCTTAACCGACTGAGCCACCCAGGTGCCCCATGACTATTCTTTTTTAATACAAAAGCAAAAGATGTTGCTTTGGGGATTGTAGATGGTATAGTCTGGGGTTAAGATCTGGGCTACAGAAAAGCCATAATCGCCCATGACCTGAATTCCAGGTCCTTCATCAGCCGGCATCACTTAAGGTCAGCCTTTCAAACTAGCAAAGGTCTCTCTATCTGTATTTTTCCTCAGAATTTGGGGCATTTTCCAGAAAGTGCTGTCAGTCTTGCATTTGGAGTTATAGCCACCAAACTACGGACTCATTCTTTCCCTTTTAATTGCAGCACACTTAACTGTTTGCTAAATGCCTGTTGCTGGGGTATAGTGGGACGATCAATATTATCCCTGTGCTCAGTGAGCTTTGGTTCCTTTGGGGGGGGCTCAGACACCTCCATGACCAAAAGGCCATGTTCAGCAAGTCTCCTATGAACTATGTGGGCCTCTGCTTGAACACAGAGGAAGGAGCACTCATTTGGGGGCTTTAGGTATCAGGGAAGGCTTCCTGGAGGAAGTAGCATACGAACGAGACTTCAAAAAGCAGAGAGGAAGGTAGGCTGGCCAGGCTTAGGGAGCAGCTGTAGTAAAGGGCAGTGGGAGTCAATAAGAGGCCCAGAGAGGAAAGAAACGGTTTGGGAGACACGGTGGAGGGTCTGGTTGGACCCAGATCGGTGAACTGTAGGAAGTAGACTGTAGAAGTGGGATGGAGTTGCTTTGGGAGGGCCTTGAATGCTAGGCTTTGTAGTTTGTATGTTATCACAAAGGCAGCTGGATGCTGAAACAAGTCTTGGAGCCAGGGATGCTCTGTACACAGAGGGATTTTAGAAAGGTTATTCTGATGGCTGTGTCATCTGCTGGGCTGGACCAAGAAGAAATTCAAGGGAGAGAAGCTTGGGAAGGGAAGGACAGAGAGATAGGAGACTCTGAACTGGGGAGATCCAGGAGGGAAATACTGGGAAAATGGATTTTTAGACAGTATATGATGGGAGGGTCTTTTCAGTTTGGTGACCTCAGGAGTGAAATGAAAGCTGGGGAAGGGATAATGAAGGGTGACTTGAGGAGGCTCTTGTGCTTTAATAACTAGGGGAGTGATGACATCATTGCCAGAAACATGAAATTCATTTCAGAAATTTCAAATGGGGCAAAAGGAGGATTTATTTGGGGTGCAGACACGAGATGGGGTGGTGGTGACACATCTGGCGGATATATCCAGGAGGCCATTAGTAACCAGCCAGCCTTTGGGAGTCCCTTGGCCAGCCTGGGTACAGGAGATCTAGGCCCCTAAAGATCAGCAGAAAATACTGGCCTAAAAGATATGGAGAGACTAGGCTGAATCAGACCTTTGATTATGAGGTCTCTGCTCGCCTGATTTAACAGAGGGTTCCATGGACCCCATCTCCTTGGAATTGTGTGTTCCATGCCAGCTTTTGTGTGTGATGTGGCTGGAGTCCTGCATACTCATTAGCTAGAATTTACATTAGTGTCCAAGAGGTCAACCGCCCTCCCCCACAACTGCCAGAAACTGGCCACTGTTTCCTGAGTCTCTGAGAGCATGGCAGGGAAGGTGGGGTGCTTGTGCATACTCTCAGGGACTGTGATATTGACCCCTTTGGCTTGATCCATGCCTCAGGAAAACCCTACTGAAGAGTTCGCGGAGGCAGAGGGTGGAGCAACCTCACTCATTATTTTTATGTTCACAAAGCCAATTTTGTAACTTCTGTTCCCCTTAGAGGCTGCTTTCAGTCTTCACTTCCCCTGGATGCGCATACTGGAAGCAGGGAGTGGGGCAAAGGTTGTTCACTAACTTGGGAGAAAGTGCAACAATGCAGAGGAAGGAGACCAGTCAAGGGCTTTGCTATTATTGAGAGACTTGCCAGGCAAAGCCCATTCATTAAGATGGAGCCAATGCACGGAGCCCTGACAGACACCAGTTCTGGGTCCAGACTAGGTAGGAGGGGTGGTGGCCTGCAAGATGACGCCAACATTCTCTGCAGGGCCTGGCCTGCCATTAAGTGACTCAGTGTATTTCCCAGGACTTCAGCCAGGAGGCGGGGACTGGAGTTGCAGACTTTGTTTTTTCCTCTGGGGTAGGACTGCTGGGTCTTGGCAGGAGGTGAACAGGAAGGCCTCCCTGCCTAATTACCTCTCTGCCTATGATCTCATCGGTCAGAGCACGGCTTCCGGCCAGGGAAGCAGAGCCCCAGATCCTGAAAGAGCTTCCGCAGTGTTCCCGAGGTTACTGGGCTTGGACAAAGTCCTGCTTGGGTTTAAATTCCAGTTCCTCGGGGGACCTCAGTTTTGCAATATATATATATACTCGATGTAATCCGGTGCTTGTGAGGACTGAGGGAGTTAATTTATTTAACGCATTTGGCACAGTGCTCTAGTCCAATAAATGGTAGTTATTATGAATAGACCCCCTAATTGAGTGGCAGTATAGGAGTGGTTAATAGTGTGGTTTCTGGAATTAAACAATCCAGACTAGCTGGGTTTGGATCTTGAGTCCTCTTTTTTTCTAGTTGATTGACCTTGGGCAATGTCATTTTGCTGACTCTCGGTTTCCTCATTGGGAAAATGGGAATTTTAACAGCACCTATTTCACAGGGTCGTTGTGTGGATTAAATTATGCAAACCAAGCCTTTCTCATAACTGCCAGTGCATACACATGGCACAACAAAAGGGCACTACTCTTCCTGTCATTATCATGAACTTTTCAACCCTCTATCTTTCAGAGTCTAGCTCAAGGTACCATCCTTCCTGCAAACCCTATTCATCAAGTCTCCCAATTTTTATTGATTTTGACACCTCTTACGATCATTCTTGCATTGTTCCCATTTAGGTCCATTTCCTCAAAAACATAACTGGACCTCAACCTCACCTCTCTTTCACCTTGAGGCCTGTCTTTCACATGATTATCATGTCCAAAAAACCCACAGCTCCAATCCTGAGAGCACTGACGTCAGAGATAATTACACTGCACATTATGCAGTAAAAGTTCCTAGAGTTGCTTTTTAAAACAGCTCAGTTCAAGTTTCCGCTCCCCAAGCAGTTGCTCAACCTCATCTCTCCCCTTTCTTTTTTTTAAATTTAAAAATTTTTTTTAAAAAAAGATCTTATTTACTTATTTGACAGAGAGAGACACAGCAAGAGAGGGGGCACAAGCAGGGGGAGCGGGAGAGGGAGAAGCTGGCTTCCCGAACAGGTGCAGGGAGCCCGATGTGGAGCTCGATGTGGGGCTCGATCTCAGGACTCTGGGATCATGACCTGAGCGAAGGCAGACGCCTTACGCCGCCCTCATCTCTCCGCTTTCTGAGCTGAGCGCCCCTCAGCCCTCTTCCCTCTCAAGTCCCCTACGATGCCAGGCTTCAGGGGCCCCGGGGGGATACACCCACAAATAAATATACGCTTAGATATGCAAAATACGTAAGTGGATGTATTTGTATTCCCCTCAACGATCAACGAGTGTTTGAGCGCCCACTTTGCGTCCAAGCTCCCTGCTGGGATGAGAAAGACCTAGGAGGGTCCAGATATTCTGCGGGGTGCTCCGGGGTGCGCTCCGAGGTGAGATCGGAGCCGAGAGTCTTGTTACGAACGCCCTGAGACACAGACCCTCGAAGAACATCGGTGGCTGAAAGACCGGGAGGCCAAGGGGTGTCACCCCCGCCCCCCTCGGGGGCGTCACTTCCTCAAACCGCTCAGAGTTTTCGGGGGAACCGCGAGGCCCGGGGGCGCCTGCGCAGAGGCCGCCGCCACCCTGACGTCAGCGCGCTGGGCCCGGCCCGCCCCCGCCCCCGCCCCCCGCGTGACGCCATCCCCGCCGCAGCCCCGCCCCGGCCGCGCGCGCTGGCGCGCATGCGCCGGGGCCCGCCCCCGTGCGTCACAGAATGGCCTCGGACACCCAGGCGGCCCCTGACGTGTCTGGGAGGAGCCGGGCGCCGAGGTGTGCGGAGCGGAGCAGTGGGCTGCGGAGGGGAGCGGAGCTGAGCGGCTGGGCGGGCCTGGCCAGGCCAGCGGAGCGGAGACGTCGGTCGAGCGGCGGCGAACATGCGCTTTTGACACATTGGAGGTGAGCAGGCGGTGCGGGGCCGCTCTCAAGGGGGCCGGGCCGGGTGGCGGCGCCGAGGCCTGGCCCCCGGGAGCCCGCCCGGCCCGCGGGTCGGGTGCGACGCCGGGCCGGGCCCGGCCTGGACTCTGGGGGCGGCCAGTCCGGGGCCACTGTTCCAACCGCTCTAACTGCCTCCCCCCGACCCCTGCCCGCCCTGGTCCGAGGTGTGGCCCACGGCAGGACGGGGGGCTGCGGGAGGGGAGCGAGCCCCGAGGCCGGGGCTAGGGGTGCGCGGACGCAGGCCGGGACGTGGCAGCGCGGGCCGGGGCGCTGGTTTGCAGCGGCGCGCCCAGCCCTCCCCCGCCTCCCTCCGAGCGCCCTCGGCGGGCCGGGCTCTCGGCCGGCTCGGGTTCCTAGCTCTCGGGGCCTCTCCCCGCTGGGGGCGGCAGCGGAAGCGCCCCACGTCGGGCTCCGGTGGCACCCCCGTGACTCCCCGCCCCTCCTGGAGTTCGCAAAAGTGTCCCCAGACGGGTTCGGGTTGCCTGTGCTCGCCTTTTTTTTTTTTTTTCTTTGCTGGTAACCTTTTAAGTTTTGCCGAGGCGGTGAGGGTTCTTTCGGTGCTGATAATTACATTCCAATTCTGCAGCGCCTTGACGCATTTCAGAACACCCCTTGCGGTCTCTTGAACCTCCTCACCCTGTGGTTGTGCCTGTTTCTATTACCTCCATTTGATGGATGGGCAAATTGAGCCCGGGTGTGGTGGTGGGGGGGGGGGAGTAGTTTGGATTCTACCAGTTGGTGAATGGGTTCGTTTGGATCAGAATTTACGTCTCTAGCCTCGAAATTACGGTGTCTGTGTGTGTGTGTGATATTTATACCCTTCTTGGCTAGAAAGCACAGCAGAAAATTTGATTTGCCGAAAATAGGCCAGAAGCTAGTAGAAAGAAGATGCATTCGAATATTTTTGAGCAGACTCACCTGGGATAAGAACTGCTACTCGGTCGTAAAGAAAATCTTACTCTGAAACGTTCATGGGTCGCTGGCTAATTGTTCTGTCAGATAAATTGTGTTGCTCTTACTCACTTCTGAAATAGGGTAATGGCTTTGCTAAATCATGAGGTGTGGTACATGCAGCATTAAATCATGGGTTGAAGAGGAGTAAAGGGGAGCGGAGGAAGATACCTCTTCTGAATTTTTATTAAAACTAATTTAAAATTGAGAGATTATCAGTAACAAAGAAAACCTTGGGCTGGCCCTGGTTAGAAGCTGACCTAGTCCACGTAGCAGTTGCTAAATCTTACCAAGCTGTTCTTTTTCAGTTCAGTGTAGACTCGTTAAATAAATTAAACTTGGATAAGGGACATTAAAAAATAAGTGGAAACTTCAGTAAAAGCTTAGATCTGGCTTTCATGTCATCTGCAAAACTTATTTTTATTCTCATTTTAAATCATGCTGAGATAAATGTGGTTACTAAAGCTTAAAATGACTTCTGACATAAGTTCCTGATCACTTCGTAAGGTAGAAGAAGGAATTTGATGGTCAGGGCTGAAAGGGAGATGGTATTTGTGATCAACTTTGAAAAGGAAAAAAATTCTGTAAATGTCACCTTTAGGAGAAGTAGATGATTTTGGTTCAAAGGCACGTATCTCCTACAGTGAGTGCCAGAACTCTCTCAATCTCAGTCGATACTACAACTATTAATAGGATGGCAATATCATAGGAGATGGATTTTCTTACCCTTGCACAAAAAGTAGCTTGTGGGCAAGTATAGCATTTTGGACAGGCTGTTTTACACCCAAATGAATTGATTTGTTAGTTGCTGACCATCTGAAGGTCACATACAGTATGATAATGCCCCATGTAGAAGTTGTACTTTTGAGATCCGTGCTCCCGTCTGTATGAGACATGGTTTGAGGGAAGAGTAGCAGGGGAGAGTACATAATTTCTGCTTTCATTTCAGCCTCATAAGATTATCGATGTATCATTAAAGCTTTTTAAAAAAATTTTTTTAGCAGTGAATTTTTCCATATTGGCTAACTTTCTATAGCCTTAATATCTCTAGTTACATAGTTTCAGATAACGCATTGAACACATCCTCCCACTGTAACCTGAAGCAAACAGAACAGACTGTCTTTACAGCCCGGAGAAGATCTTTTGAATATCTGCAGTGGTAGCAAATTTTGGTCATTTGTAAAAATTCTGATTTTTGGAAAGAGTATTTCTGACAAATAAAATCAGAGTGATAAAGCTGGATGATATCAATCAGGATGCGGTAAAAATGAGGTGTGACCACAAAGTAATAACTTTTTTTTAAGTTTTTAATCTGGCTCTTCAAGGCTATTTCCAAAAGAGGTTTTAAAAAATGTTTTCAAGAATGGTGGTATCACTGGACTATGCTTCTGGAAGAGATTAAGGAATCATTTGTATGTTACAAATTCTGGAGCACATTTTGTGGTCATACTTCAGAGGTTCACTACTGAATTAATTTTTTTTTTCCACAATTTAATAAAATTTATGCTGCATTTACTGTGTACCAGGCTCTGTACTAAGTACTTTACAGATATTCCCCTAATCTTCATAACAGCCCTATTTTAATTTTTATCCCCGTTGTGCAGGTGAGGAAGGGGGGCGCACAGAGAGGTTGAGTAACTTGCCCAAGGTCATCCGGCTAGTGAATAGAGAGGAGTCTGGCCCCAGGGTCTGAGCTCTCCACTACTGTGCCATGTTGCTCCTACCCCTTGTTCCCAGGTTAAATGTTTTTAATTGGTTCTTTCTGGAAAAGATGATGGTCATTTTAGTAAAAGGTTTCAGTTGTAGATTATACTGTTTGAGGGGCCGATAAAAGTAGCCTGTTAATTGGAAAAATTGGAGTCAACATTCAGTTCGCATAAGATTCAGCAAGAAAATAGGAGATGCACGTGTGAAATAAAAAACACATATTCAAGTAATTTTGCCAGGGTTATTTGGCACTGAACTAAATAGTTGGATAGGGAGGACACAAGAGATAGAGCTAGATATTGAAAACGTTTTGCAGGAAAGTCTATTTATAACCCGAGTCATCAGGGAATACTGATGGAAACACTGGTGATTGTGTTAAGAATATGACCCTGTTTAGGCAACAAAAATGAAGGATAAATGGATGCTTTATAGTACACCCAGAAGTGTAAACAGTTAGATTCCTTAGGGAATACTACTTAGCTAAGTGCTCTTCAATGTCATAACTACTTATAAGTCTTCTGATAACTGAATAAAGGGCCAAAGTCAGCAGAGCAGCCTCACCCAGAAAAGTTTCACATTGAGCATGTGAATGATAACATTTTTAGATTAAAAACCGTGGAGCCAATCCTTCTACGAATAGAGTTTGTAGAAGGATTGGCTCCGTGTTAAAATACATTCAAATAATGTTAGATGCAAGGATAGCATCTAATAGTCATTATGAACTTCCGTAAGGATTCTGGCCCGTGGACCACACAATCCACCACTAGCAGTTGCTGCCTAGTAACAGGAAGAGTACTGAAAACTTTAAAAGTATCCTCCCCGTGAATAAAATGTTGATATACTGAAGAGGCATCAGTCACCCAGTTCCAGAAAGGCACATATGTAATCTAGAGAAGGTCCAAAGCATGACAGTGACATAGTTAAGGGACCAAGATGGCTGCCAGGTGACTGTAAGCTACAAAGACAAGAAATATTCACTTTGAAAAGACCAAGGCTGAGATGTATTATCATCAGAGTACAAAATTTTTAGAAAGGCTTAAAAAATAGTACAAACCCGTGCACCAAATCCTAGAACCTTACAGAGGAGCAGCGCACTAAAGTTATGGCAAATTTAAGGCCAAAAACAGGAGAATCACTGATGGCTATAAAATATGGAACTTGTCTCAAATGCATAAAGTAATATAAAATCAGCAAAATAAGTATTTTAGATTTGAGATATTTAATTTAAAGATGTATGTAAAGGTCAGGACCTTCTTATCCTGTTTTCGTTTCTTTGGAGTTTTCACTTGCTGTTTTTCAAGATTTTATTTTTAAGTAATCTCTACCCCCAACATGGGGCTTGAACTCACGACCCCGAGATCAAGAGTCACACACTCCCCTGACTGAGCCAGCCAGGTGCCCCCACTTGTTTTTTTTTTTTTTCTTATTGACACAAGAGTGATGCGCTTTCATCACAACCTCATGTATCCAGCTTTCCAGACTGTTAAACGGGACTCCTCCTCTTCCCTGGAGCCGTCCATATGGCTGAGGGTGGGGACTTCTCTTCCTTGCAGTCCTAAGTTGGAGCCACTGTTTCTTCCACCCTGTGCTGTCCGGTCTTGGTTTTCTCTGCCTTCTGTAACTGTCTCAGGAAGTGTGTGGGAGGTCACCCTCCTGAGTTCTTGCAGGAGGAAAAAAATTCTCTCATTTGTCTGCATTACCTGTTTCCTCTCAGTTCAGTAGGTGCTAGGATTTTCTTATTCATGCTCCTGGGTTTTCTCATTTGTCTGGTGGTTCTTGGTTGTCCGTTTATATTTAAGACCAAAGGGCTGGACAGTGATTATTTTAGGTAGCACGTGTGTGGTGGGGTCTCCAAGGCTCTCCCCAGTGAGTCCCATTCGCTCCCTATTCTTTGGGGTGGAGCCTGTATCGAGCTTTTTAAGTGACTGTGAATGGGGCTTGGCGTGCGTCAGACTGGTAATTTTGTCTAGCCGAGAATGATGGGTTTTAGAATCCTGGTTTAATACGTGGTGGTGCACTGTAAGGTAGAAATAAACTACCCACAAGTTTTTTTGCTTACGCCATTTCTGAAATAGGAATTTAGATCTTAATAAAGGAAAGCAGTACTTTGGAAAGTAAAGAGGGAATAATGAGTGAAAGGTCATAAGTCATTTCAAACATTTGTTGAATTTCTACCGTGTTCCGTGTTTCTGGTGATACAGAGGGATTTATAAATAAGACACTGGTCCTGCCTTCAAGGAACTAGCTGGAGAGACTGAGCCTTTTATTTTTCTATAAATATTTCTTATTTGAGCTAGAGTAAGTAGCAAACTTTGCTTCTTGTGTCCCTGTGATCTTCGTAACATTTTGTAAAGCCCTAATTTACTGGATTGTGTATCAAAAACTGAGTATTTGAGCTGCTCATTGATATGTGGTTGCCAGTATTGAAACAATGAGTGCCTCTATCCAAATTTGAGGACCCGTGCCCATGAGTTTCTTTAGGGCTGGATTCATAGATTTCAGATGTAACCAACATTTTTATTTATTTTTTTGGGCGTTTTTGAGAAAGACCTTATGGAGAGCATTCAAGGGACATAGTGATGGTTGCCTCACCTTGAGATGCCTCTCTGTGCTGTGATTAAATCCTCATCTGGATTGTTAATATGAAATCTGCCCCTTCCCTCAAGGAGACTGAGGCAGGAACTCTCAAGAGTTACTGAAACCACATGGTGATGCCTTCAAGGGTTTTGGATATTCTTTTGAAATACAAATACTTATGCTGGACCAGCCTCATCCTCACTGACATCTTACTACACACTGTGGCTATAAATAGGATTACCCCTACCGCTGGGGAAATGGAATGGGAATTGGGAACTTTGATGAAGGGATAGGATTGTAAGATTGATCCGTAATATTTAGTAGTTAGTACACAGACTTGAAGAAACCTGTCATCTGGTCCAGACTCTCATCATATGAGAAAACGGAGACCTTGAGAGGTTAAGCAGATGGCTTAAGGAGTTGAATGGCAGAATCGGAACCCTAGAGCCCAGTCTGGGCAGGACTCCCCCCTCTGTGAGGTTTACATTTTCCTGTGCTGTGGGCCCTGAGGGCATGTCCAAGAGTAGAGTGATACAGCAAGGAGTGTGCTAGTGGAGGGCTGATGGCATTGGAGGAGGGCCCGCCTGAGGCACTAAGTACTCGTCCAGTACTTAACAACGTCTGACACGTAGCAGCTGCTCAGTAAATGCTCGAAAGCTTTAATACTTTCTCTGGGCCAAGTGTTACGCTTGGTGCCATGAAGGGGTGCAAAGCAGGTCAAGATTCCATCTCTTTTCAAAGAACTCTTAGTCTGATTGGTAATTGCAGATAATTGGAAGATTGACTGACATGCCAAAAGTCAGAGAAGGTGGTGTGGTCAGGAAAGACTCGGCTGAAACAGAACACGGCAGTCAGCTTCAAACAAAGTGTATCAAGTTATACTTTAATATTATTCAGCGAGAAATCACTCTCGTACCTCTGTGGCATACTCACCCTGAAGCAGGAGTTTCCGGTCTGTGACTTCTTGCTCAGCCTTTATGAGTGGATTGTGCTGTTTGAACTCTGGGTTTCTGTTAATTTACTTTTAAAGCTGGTCTTTCGTTCTTGCTGCCCGGTATGGATTAGGTTGGTTCAATTTTGGTTTAGTTTAGTTTAGCTAATACTATTGAGTATCTGCTGTTGTGCAGACACTGTGCTGGGTTGGAATAAGAATAATACACAGCCTAACGGGGACACAGGTTTCAGGCAAATGCATTACTGTGTGGTGAGTCTATTCAGGAAAGCAAGTGTGGGGTATAGTGATAGGCAAGAGTGTAGGAGATTTCAGTGCTGTCTGGGTTAGGGCAGGAAAGGCTTTCCTGGAAAAGATGACAGCTAGGTTTTGAAGGACAAGTTGGAGCTTTCCAAATGCACAAGGAAGGGAGAGCCATTCCAGGTAGAGGAAACATCCAGACCTGAAGCAGAATGTCGTGTTAAGACAGTTTTAAACAGTATTGCTGGAATATAAAGTGGGGTGCTTCAGGAGGGCATTGTACAACGGAGGCTAGGCAGACGTCTCGCTCTAGGTATGAATGTAGAGTGAGCCCAGTGTCCTTGTTATTTCATATTCTGGCCAGCCAGTTGGGGTTTTTACGTGCTCAGTCCAAATGTGAGGTCATAGATATTCCAATCCCCGCCCCCAGTGCTTTGGGAGAGCAACCAAGATGAGAGGACACTGAAGTTGGGGATTAGTGAATTTACGGAGGAAGCTTGGGACTTAAGATAATTAAGTTTTCACAAATCGTAAATTATTAAGAATGTACCTGATTTGCTAGTGTGGTCACCTGGCATGAAATGTTTCTGATAGGTCTTTTGAAGCAATTGTACAGCAGGGAAGGACGTGCAGTAGGAGCATCAGCTCGAACAATAAACTTGTTTCTGTCACCAGATTCCCAGAAAACCGGCTGGCTGTAACCCAGCTGCTGGGGCCCGGGGTGCAGGATGATTCTGTGGTGCCAGTTCACTTGGAACCTAGTGCCTCCATCCAAAGTACCTCATGTGCCTTTATACCCGAGCACTTTGGGGTTTTCCTGTCCTGATGTCATCCACGGTACAGGTGGGCCCTGAGGTTGGGGCAGTAAAGTGATTTATGTACCCGGTTATTCATTCTCAGAATCTGTCATCTTTAACTCCCTCCAGGATGCTGATTTAATATCCCAGATTTTGTACTTTTATTTAGATTGCTGTGTTCTCTATTTGTTTTTTTAATTTTTTTATTTCATATGGTATATTTCATTTTTAATAGCCGTCATTGGTTGATTGATTGATTGTAAGCTCTCCGCCCAGTGTGGAGCTTGACCTCACAACCCCAAGGTTAAGAGTTGCACTTGCCGCTGACGGAGACAGCCAGGTTGCCCCTGTTCTCTATTTAACTTAAAAATGTCTTTAATATTTCACAGGCTTTCTTGATCATGGATGGTGAAGATATACCAGATTTTTCGAGTTTAAAGGAGGAAACTGCTTACTGGAAAGAACTTTCTTTGAAGTATAAACAAAGGTAATATTGAAAAGCATCCTGAAAATAGGGGAGGATATTTGGAATATACCAACTCTAGCGTATGTAATATTTTATTATTTATTTGTTTACCTCTTATGGAAGCTGGGATTCTGGAAATAGTCCTAGCATTGCTGTATTTAAATACTATGAAAATGCCATAAATCTTTATTACTCAAATTATTAAAACAGTAAGAAAACTTCACATTTGTGATTTCTTCTGGTAGTTTACCTCCTTTTATGCTTATTGCGTTTGGCCATCCTTGGCCTGCTGTGTGCGCCCTGATTCTGCCTCCTTGTGTGGTCTTTGGAGATTCCGATAAGCTGTGTAGGGCACGCACAGCCGACTCTAGTTCTCTCCAGGCCAGTGTTGTCAGTGTCGGGGGGCGAGAAGAGTTTCAGGGGTTAATGGAGCATTTTATAAGGTCTCAGTTATTTTAAGTAGTTGGGGAAACTTTTACATAATAACCTTTGAGCACCAAAATTTGTCTTAGATTTCTTTTTAAAACATGCTCTAACATACACACACGTTTTCCTGCTTTGTTTTACAGAGCTTGTTAAGTCTTATCAAACCTTTTATCACTGTTTCATTGTTGTTGAAGGTCGTTATTGTGCCAGTGGATCTAGAACGGGTCTGTCTGTGGCAGGGGTTTTCTCAATCTTTTTGTGCCATAGATGCCTTAATAGGCTGGGGAAACCTTCTGGACCCCTTCTCAGAATAACACGTTTAAATGCATAAAATTAAATAATAGAGGGCCTCCTGGGCGGCTTAGTCGGTTAAGTGTCCCACTCTTGGTTTCGGCTCAGGTCATGATCAGGGTCCTGGAATTGAGCCCTTCATTGGGCTCCATGCTCAGCGGGGAGTCTGCTTGGGATTCTCTCTCCCTCTTTCTCTGCTCCTCTCCACCCCCACTGCATGCGCTCTCTCTTTCTCTCTCAAATAGATAAAACTCTTAAAAAAAAATAGAATTACAAAGGAAAGCAACTGTATTGAAAAACACTTATCTAAACATTAAACTACTTTGTGGCATACTATATGTGCTTCTTTATTTACACCTTAAATAAGAAAGATCGAGCGGTGAGCGTATGAAATGTGTCCTTTTGGGCCTTTTTAAAAATTTTTTTTATTTTTTAAAGATTTTATTTATTTGACAGAGAAAGACAAAGCAAGAGAAGGAACCACAAGCAGGGGGAGTGGGAGAGGGAGAAGCAGGCTTCCCGCCGAGCAGGGAGCTCGATGTGGGGCTCGGTCCCAGAACCCAGGATCATGACCTGAGCTGAAAGCAGACGCTTAACTGACTGAGCCACTCAGGCGCCCCCCCCCCCCCCCGTTTTGGGCCTTTTAACTCACTTTCACTGAACCCCCAATATAGATTAAGAGCTGCAGAACAGATTGTTGTGTAGCATACTTTATGGTAGTGCCAGCATTCAGGCAAAATTATTGAACGGATAGGTAATCCTCTTCAAGCTGACCCTGTGATTCCTGCTCTAACTCTTATTTCCCACTTTGTCTCTGATCAGCTTCCAGGAAGCTCGGGATGAGCTAGTTGAATTCCAGGAGGGAAGCAGAGAATTGGAAGCAGAGCTGGAGGCACAGTTAGTCCAGGCTGAACAAAGAAACAGAGACTTGCAAGCTGATAACCAAAGGCTGAAGTATGAAGTGGAAGCGCTGAAGGTAACTCTGGAAGTAGGAGCTAGTGTCTGATGTGCTGGCTTATATTAAAATGAGAAATAGAATTATTTTAGGTGGAACGGAAGAGCAATAGGCAACAGAAAAATAGAAAAGGCTTAAAGTGAATTTTTGAAATAAACTTCTCTTTCATGCAACCAAGGGAAAGGTGGTTTAGGAGTTCACTTAGAAACTCTGTAGCTGGCAGTTTTTCAGCTGTACTGTTCCTGTATATATTGTAATTCCTGTCGTTATCAAAAGCTGCCTGATTTGACAGATTGCCTCATTCCACGGTACTTTAAAATTCTGTATGTATGAACTACACATTTGTTTCATTATTGTTTATAGTCTCTTTAGTTTTGAAGTTTAGTTGGGGTTAAAAAAAATTCCTTTTTAAAAAGTTATTTCCAGGAGTAAAAAAAATCAACCCCTTTTGTTGCTGTTCAGTGCCTGCCTGAGCCAAGTGCTTGGGGCGTTTTGGTGCCTGCGGAGAGTGTGGTTTGGGGAAGGCGGGGAAGGCAGGTGAGAGTGAGGGAGTTGGAGCTCAGTGATGGTCTCCCTGTTTGTGCTCCCCCTGGGCCGCCTTTAGCCTGAGAACGCAGAGGAGCTCCTCCCACTACGTGTGGGGTCTCGGAGGCAACAGTTTCACTAGTTTACTTCTCTTCAGAGAGATCGTTATTAGATTCTGAGAGGAGAGTGGTTGACTCTCTAAATTTATGAGTTAAGGTACTTGGAATGAATGTGTGTGTGTGTGGTTTTTTTTTTTTTTTTTTTTTTTAAATATCAGGAGGAGGAGAAGGCTTACTGCTACTCCCTTCCGCTCAGGCGGTGGGTGAACTCCTTGGACCTCCCCCAGCTCCATACCTTGGGTTCCTTCCTGTATATCAATAACACACTCTCCTTCCTATACCCACGCGTTCAGGAGAAACTAGAACATCAGTATGCACAGAGCTACAAGCAGGTGTCAGTATTGGAGGATGATTTAAGTCAGACTCGGGCCATTAAGGAGCAGCTGCATAAGTACGTGAGAGAGCTGGAGCAGGCCAACGATGACCTGGAGCGCGCGAAAAGGTAAATGAAGGGCGCGCATTTTGTAGACTCAGTGAGGAAAATCTGGGTCTTGTAGGCTCAGCCTGTCACCTGGATCTTAGTCCCAGAACATCTTCTTTCAGAGTTTCAGTCCCCCCCCGGAACGCATCACATCGGCGCTAACCCCACATCCTTAGCTCCCCAGATCAAGCCCTTCCAGGGTTTTCTTCCCCTCTGTCCTTTCCCCCACTTTGGGTCCCCTGGTTGCTGCCGTGGGTCTTCCTCTGGAGCACGTGTCCTCCATCTCCCTGCCTTTCCCTCCGTGTCCTCAGCCCCACATCTCCTACCTGAAGTCTGCAGTTTCTTCCTCGCCGATCCGTCTTTACATCCCCACCCCTCTTCGTTCTTTTCGGCTTTAACACGAACTGATGAGATTTTCTCAGAATACTGCTTCCCTGGTGACGGTGCGGCCTGGCCTAGAGCGGTTTGCTGTTACTGTTGCTGAGCTTCTCTGTGATTATAATTAGTTGTTTCTTAACCGTTCCCAACTGAATTCCTGTTACTTTACAGTTATTCATACGAGTGACTCTTTAATGCCTGACTTGATGGTAGAGTTGAGGATACCTGGGGTGTGACAGATATGGACATTTCACACGAGAAATACTCTGGTGAAGAGCGTGTACCGGGGCTCCGGGGCGTCGACGATGGAGCCGCTACACGCCCTGGGGGAATTGGGGAAGTTGGCTGGGATTGAAGCTGAGAGAGCTGGAGCAGGCCAAGGATGACCTGGAGTCGGCCAGGTGTAGAGGGAGAGGCAGGAAGGCTTGGGGGGTAGGAATATTTCACTTTGACTGAAGTGCATAGAGACAGTGTAGCTGAACAGGATGAGACTGGAAGGTGGTGGCGGCCAGGTTGGGGCGAACCTTGCATGCTCTGTTTGAAAGCCATTCTGGAGGCGATGAGGGGCTCTTTAAGAATTTTTTAAACAAAGGAGTAACATCAGATTTTGAGTTGAAAGGATAATACTGAGGAATTAGAAATAGGGGGGAGGACCATTTAGGAGTGATTCAGGTGATGGATGAAGAATTAAGCCAGGGCAGGAGGTTGGGGGAGAGCAGATGGGATTGAGAGACAATTTGACACTTGATAGGACTTGATAAAATTTGGCCAGGGCATTAAGAGTTCGAGCTTGAGGTTAGGGAATGTTATTTCTGTAGCAGGTAGCACATAGTGGGCGGGGGGCCCATAGTAGGTGCATGTTACCGTTTGTTGAATAAATGAGTAAGATGAGAATGCAGGAGGAGTTGGCAGAGACCTGGGACTTTGTGTTTTAAACAAATTCTTAATTCTCAATGTACTCTAAAATTGTTGTAAAGTTTTCTTCCTGAAAATGTGTAAACTTGATTGTTCTGTGTTTAAAATCCAGGGGTGAGATCCAGTGTGTAATAAATGGCCTTCCTTTTAAGGAACTGTAGTGAATTTTGGTGGGAATTTAAGAGAATATATTGAATGGCCCAAACTAATAGCAGAGATACTAAATGTCACCAGAGGTCAGAAGGGACTGAGGTCATTCTCTTTCAGCTGGGCCTGGCTCTCTAGGTCAAGAAATGGCATGAGAGAAACTGATAGTTTCCTATTGTATTAGCTCTTTGCATGCTATTATTTAATTCATGGACTCCGATTTTTTTTTTTTTTTTTTTTTTTTTAGGGCAACAATAGTTTCACTGGAAGACTTTGAACAAAGGCTAAATCAGGCCATTGAACGCAATGCATTTTTAGAAAGTGAACTTGACGAAAAGGAGTCTTTGTTGGTGTCTGTCCAGCGGTTAAAGGATGAAGCAAGAGGTAAAACTGACAACTGAACGTTTATCCTCTACCTTACTCTCCCTAAGCCCAAGGTCTAAGCTAGCTTCATTTATATACTTTTGAAGCCACGTACATTTATATTCTTTTGTCAGGCACTACACTAAGTGCTTTTAGTCTCTTAATGCCTACAGTGTCAACTTGAAGAGGTAGGTAGCATTATTCCCATTTTATAGGTCAGAAAACTGAGGCAGGGAGAGTTTGAGTTTTGTCCAAAATCTTGGAACTTTTCAGTTGGGGGATGCCTGGGTGGCTCAGTCGGTGAAGCGTCTGCCTTCGGCTCAGGTCATGATCTCAAGGTCCTGGGATCGACCCCTGCATCAGGCTCCCTGCTTTGTGAGGAGCCTGCTTCTCCCTCTCCTGCTGCTGCTTCCCCCCGACTCATGCCCTCTCTCTCTCTCTCTCCTCTCCTCCGTCCCCCCGTCTCAAATTAAAAAAAAAAAAAACCTTTTCAGTTGGGATTCAGACCCTGGTCTGTTTTCCAAAACCTTAACTCTGCTACCAGTGTGCATGTCCTGCTTGGTTTAAGTTTTTTCCTTTTTGCTTCTATGTAAATGATTTTGTGTTAGGCATATAATAACACTGCCTATGTGCACATATTATAGAGACCATTTTCTTTATAATATTCTGTATTCTATCATGTACTAAAAAAGGAGGGAGGAAGAATTTTATTTTTATTTTTATTTTTTTAAAGATTTATTAGCACAAGCAGGGAGAGCAGTAGGCAGAGGGAGAGGGAGAAGCAGGCTCCCCACAGGGCAGGGAGCCTGATGCAGGGGTCGATCCCAGGACCCTGAGATCGTGACCTGAGCCGAGGGCAGATGCTTTACCGACTGAGCCACCCAGGCGCTCCGGAAAGAAGAATTTGAAAGGAAAGTATATGATCACTATGTGCATACAGCAGTCTAACTCCCCTCCCCCTCCTCTAGCCCCTGGAAACACCGTTCTCCTTTCTGTGTTTATGAATCTGATGACTCTGGGAACCTCATATACGTGGAGCTGTACAGTATTTGTCCTTTTGTGACTGGCTCATTTTAACTTCATGTAATGTCCTCGAAGTTCATCCATGTGGTAGCAGGGGTCAGAATGTCCTTCCTGTTTAAGGCTGAATAAGATCACATTATATGCACGTACCTCATTTTCTTTATCCATTTATCCATGGGTAGACATTTGGGTATATACCCAGAAATGGGATAACTTTGTATCCCTTTTTAACATGAGTGTTCTGTAAGGCAGTTGTGTAACTGGAAAAGAAAATGTTAATTTTGGCTTAAAAATTCAGTATTTGAAAGCAAGAAAAAAATTGCAACTATTTTGAATACTTCCTTTCTAAAACAAAATAGTGCATTCTGATAATTAATAAAAAATACCAACCCATTTAAAATTACAAAAATGTACTTCATTGATTTTGCAGTAATCCCCAAAGTACATCATTTCAAAATAAAAGCAAATGAGTTGAAAAGAATATTTATTTTTGTGTCATATAGGCTCACTGCGAGTTCTTTTGGACTCTGCCCTATTTTTTTTTTTTTTAACATACGAGCATAGTTAACTTTTCTCTTACGTAAGAGCATTTGTATCAGTCCTTGTATTTTTAAATTATTCTCAAACATCATTTAGACAGTAGGGTTGTCATTTATATACCCCGAGAAATAAAAAGTGTTACATAGGAAACAGTTTTTGAGAAATCGTAATTTAGGCAGAACGTCTTTATGGCATTCCACAGGTGACTTTGCTGGCTGGATTTGCTTCCTCGGGTGAGTTTTATTGCCTGTGCCCCATTTTGCAGATTTAAGACAAGAACTGGCAGTTCGGGAACGACAACAGGAAGTTACCAGAAAGTCGGCCCCCAGTTCTCCGACCCTCGATTGTGAAAAGATGGACTCCGCGGTGCAGGCGTCACTTTCTTTGCCAGCCACCCCTGTTGGCAAGGGCACGGAGAACAGTTTTCCTTCACCAAAAGGTTTGCCATGTCTTTGCTTTCTGAACCATTTCTTTCTTTCTGTAGATTACCCAACCGGGGAGGGTAGGCTGGGGGAGGGGGGCGAGGCGCCCGTAAGTGGTGGTTTCAGTATAAAGTCGTGGAGGCCCCGTGCTCTGTGAGGCGGGGGAGGCGGTTGGTTTCGGGGGTCACTCCCACCCGGGGAGCAGGGCCACCGTGTGAAGTGAGCGGCTCAGTCCGTTGCGATGTTAAAAAGTTAAAAGTTAAAGGTTTTCAGGCAAAGTCGATCTTTTGATGCTAGCAGCAGTCCACTCTCATGCCGGAAAAGCGAAAAAGAGAAAAGGGAGGGGTCTGGCTGCCATCTTACCCCTGAGAGCCGACTGCTGTCAACCCTGACTCTCCCCGCCGCGTGTGCTTGTTTGTGTTTGCACACACCTCCTTGTTACACCCACGTCGGGTGGCACCTGTAAATACGGTTTCTTTTTAAAGATTTTATGTATTTATTTGACAGACAGAGCGAGAAAGGGAACACAAGCAGGGGGAGTGGGAGAGGGAGAAGCAGGCTCCCCGCTGAGCAGGGAGCCCGATGCGGGGCTCGATCCCAGGACCCCGGGACCATGACTTGAGCCGAAGGCAGACGCTTAACCACTGAGCCACCCAGGCGCCCCGTAAAGACGATTTCTTTCTCTTGCCTCTGTGAAGCGATCATGGAGGACTGGCCGCCTTCACACGCAGACCGTGCCGAGCCGGGTGGAGCTGCCATTCAGACTCGTGTAAGACTGGCTCAGGCGGACACGGCAGTCCTCTTACACGCCCCCTTGGCTGCCGTTTTCAGAGGTGACATTTGGAGTCACCGATGACTAGTACATAGAGAATGTTCTTTTGTCGTCAGCAGAGGTGTTTTTTAAAAATCTAGATAAGCAGAAAAACCGCTTAGCAGCCACTGCGTAAAAGTTTCGAATGGAACCCCTTAGCTCTTTATTCGGATTTATTTCATTTTTGCAGCTTAGAGATAGTTAAGCGACTCCCACTCCTCCATACTTTTTTCTTCCCAAAACGAAGCTGCTCCTTCCCCTCTCTTTTTTAAGTAAAGGATTTTATCTTCCAGACTGGTAGGAGAAGGTTTCTGTCTGGGCAGTTAGTGATGTAGGCGCTCTGTGCCTGTGCCCCCCAGTCCCGTAGCCAGTAGCCACATATGACTATTTACATCTTTATTAACGTAAGTAAGTTAAAACTTAAAATTCAGTTTCTCAGTCGTATTAGCCGTGTGTCAGGTGCTCAGTAGCTCTTGAATCGATAACTCATCCTTCGCCCGGTTATAAGGTGAAATTCGGTGAGAAGTATGAAAATGCTGTATAGTCAGAGGTGGTGTTTTTGTACTCGGGCTGAGTTTGCTGCTGAGGACCTAGAGCAGGCCAGGGTATAGACGATAGCAGCCGTCGGAAACCCTCACTGCCTGTGGTTTAGAACGGCTACTTGGGCATTTGAGGATGGCAGAATTAGTACCATTTGAGAATTAACAAAGGTTTGCTTTTAGGTACTAGTTAGAATTCTGCAGTTAAGTTCTGAAAATTTGTTAGCTGAGCACGAATCAGAATATAGTCTGGAGCTTCAGTCGAGGTTAATACCCAGGGAGGTGCACATCCTGTAATAGCTCATTAGAGTTTTAATTCAGGGACTTGGCTGCAGCGAGCTGGGCGAGTTCAGTGGGACACAGAGCTTGCTTACTCTGGCACAGGATTAAGACATGTCAACCCGAGGCAGGAATATTTGTCCAGGTAGACAGTGTTTTAGACTGGAACTGATGGCATGAACTTTCACTAACCTGAAAGCAGTTGTGTGACAAAGACGTCAGCACAGACCTAACGAGAAGCAGGAGACGAAAGAAATCCGTGCAAGACTGAAGGGCTGAGCTCTGTGAAGCGGTCTGTGTTTAATTGCATCTTATTGGTAACAGCGGCTGTTTCCGAAAAGCATTTAAGACAACTCACCATTAAAGCACAGATTTCATAATTTGAGAGGAATAGGGAAAAACGAGATTTGGAAATCCCTGCCGAGACAAGTACAGCAGTTTATTTATATCCTGTCGAGCGCTTGTTCTATGCCCCGCATTATTCTAGATGCCGGGAGTCTCCTGGTGAATAAGGCAAAGTCCCTCCCTTCAGTGACATGATATTCTGGAGGCCAAGGACAGTCTGAACACCAGCAACAAAGCATTTACATACTGATTAGCGCTCTGTAGAAAGCTGCTAAAAGAATAACAGCTAACATTTATTGAGTACTTACTATGTGCTAGGTATTTAAAAAGTGTATTAACTAATTTAAACTTCACAACAGACTTTATAAGTGCTGTTATCAGCCCTCTTCTACATACAGGCCGCTTACTAAAGCTCACACATTTACTAAAGGGATTTGCTTCTAGCAGTTTAGCTCAAGAGCTCGTAATCATCTGGTATATTATCTCAAAAATTGAAAAAGTGTGCATGACTGAAAACCTTTGCTGAGGGGCATGCAAGATGATGTGAATATCACACTGGCTAACCCTGGTTCTGAATGGGAAGCCTGTTGCAGTAGCCATTGTCCCCAAATCAGTCAGCAATTTAAATTTCTAATAAAAATCAAAATAGAGTTTTTTAAGTTGGCAAGTTTTAAAGTTACTCCGAAGAATAAATGTGCCAAGAAAAGCTTGAATTAGGTTAATAACAAGACGCTTTCTCCTTCAGGATACCACAGTATATTTTAACATTGTAATAATGAGGGCGCCTGGGTGGCTCAGTCGTTAAGCGTCTGCCTTTGGCTCAGGTCATGATCCCGGGGTCCTGGGATCGAGCCCCGTGTCCAGCTCCCTGCGTCCAGCTCCCTGCTCGGCAGGAAGCCTGCTTCTCCCTCTCCCACTCCCCCTGCTTGTGTTCCCTTTCTCGCTGTGTCTCTGTCAAATAAATAAAATAAAAAATCTTATAAAACAAAACAAAAACAAACATAATGAAAGCAATATTTCTGGTGTATACAGGCTAATAAATTTAAGGGAACTAAAATATATAGGAAATTCAGTATATGTAAAGTGCCATTTCAGATGAGATGAGTCTTCATGACATGGTATTAGTACAACTGGCTATCCATTTGGATGAAAAAAATTTAGATATTTGATGAATTAAATGATCTAAATGTAAAAAAAAAATTTAGGGAAACATTAGGAGGAAATAAGAGCAACATTTTGTAATATTGAGGTGAGGAAGCCAAAACTTCCCCCACCAAAACAGAAAGTTTGAAAGACAAATGTCACCCTGAGAAATACAAGATCTAGGAGAGAAAGGGTGAATATCTGTAGTGTTTAGTGCCCTTACCCATTGATTAAAGGAGAGACAACCCAGTAGACAAAGTGCAGAGGAGAAACATGATTTCCAGAAGAGATTCAAATGTCTAGTTATTAAGGAAACAAAAGAGAAAACAAAATGACTATCAAATTGACCAAAAAAAAAAAAAAAAGATAACGTCTAATATTATTGAGGGCACAGCGATACAGATTGCTGACATCAGCACAAGCTTATCAGCATTTTGGCAGGATCTCTTCAAGGTGAAAAAAAGGGGCATATCCTCTGATCCAGCGGTTCTATTTTTAGGAATCTTCTCTGGAAATACTTGTCTAGGTGTTTTAAAGGTATGTGTCCTTTTAGCATTGTTCATGATGTAAAATTATGTACAGTCTCAATACCCATCAGTTGAAGGAGACAATTCAACATATTTATTGTGTCTCCACTTTATGGCTTACGTTCCTAGTTTGGAATACTGTGTTGATTTGTCATTGAGTGTATCCTGCTCAGTGACAGCCGACAACAAAAGGGAAAGACACCTGCAAGTGTAATCACTCGCCTGTTCTTTCTCTCCAGCTATACCAAACGGTTTTGGTGCCAGTCCACTAACTCCTTCCGCTAGGATATCAGCACTCAACATCGTGGGGGATCTCTTACGGAAAGTAGGTGTAAGTATTCTATTATTTAGCCCTAGGTACGTCAGCTGCCACGGTGTTGAATTCTGCATTTGGAGCGCGGGAGGGAGAAAGGGCTCCTTCCTTTCTGGTAAAGGCTGTGATGAGGCAGAGAGGCAGGACCACCCTGTGAGTGACCAGCCGAGACTGCTCCAGATAAACGGGCTCGGGCTCGGGCTCCCTGGGGCCTCTGCAGGAGGCCCCGTGCACTGCGCTCTTGAGATCCTCCGGGGCTGGCTTCGGTTTCCCCTTGGCCGTTTCTGCAGCGCGACTCCTCCGTCTTCTCCTAAGATAACTGTTCTCTGGCCGGCTCTGTGCTTTGTACCGCTCTCGGATCGTGTTCTTGCCGCGGCCCGCCCTCCCTGTGGCCCCCCCCCCCCCAGCTTTCTCCCCAGAGGACTGCAGCACCGGCCCTCAGGCAGGACTTTGCGCTCTGAGTCCACGCCTGTCTCCCTGCTCGTGGCCACTTCACCTTCTGTGCTGTCTCCTTGGCTCTAACCTTGGCTTCCAGAACAGTTGGGCTATTGAGATATTACACTTGTTTTTCTGCTTAGTCAGCTTTTTGCTTGAATACCTACTCTTTGACCTTATCAACAGTAGGACTCTTTGGGTGACACGAGTGAAAGCCATCTCTTGCTTTCCTTTCTTTCCTGCTCATTGGCGATCCCACAGATGGCTTCCTCTGTCAGTGCTGACTCATGGTCTTTTTGGCCGTGGAGGAGACCAGCAGTCGGGATCAGTCCAGCAGTCGGAGCTCCCCTTCTCTGAATCTGGATCGCAGGAAACAGATAACTGGGTGGATTTATGCCACTGTGAAGTTAGCATCTCGTGCGTGGGTTCTCTTTCTTGTTTCCCTGGGCAACTTTTATCTCTCCTCTCAGTAATCTACCCCTGAAACCGCCCGCTCTCCACCGCCCCTTCACTTACTTGTTTGTGAGACACATTTTCTAACAAAAGCAGAAATTGCATTATACTTTACATAATGAACAAATGGGAGGCCTTTTCTGGCTTACAAAATTACTTTCTGACCATCAGATTAATTCCAAGTGTGAGTTTTAACATTGCTATAAAAAGCAACATGCACAGATTATTTCACACAGTCCGTAAGTAATTTTCACTCCTAACATAACCGTTTTTTAAAATCCTGTTTGTTGTAAGAGTTGTGGTATTTGGCTCCATAACTCAAAATACTGTGCTTATTTTTTGATGTCTTACCAACTTTAAGCAAAAAGATGAGGAATTTAACTCCCACCCTCCCACTTTTTAATTTTCTGTTCTTTTGGTAATTTTTCAAACTTGAAATGGCATGCTTAAACCTCTGTTTCTGAATTTACTAGACTGTATCTCAGCTCCCTGTTGTATGTGTGTGTCTTTCTCTCTGTCCCATCTCGAACTCTCCATTAGTTGGTTCTGAGAATTGAAAATTAGCAGCTTCTACAGTTTTCTGCCCATGTGTGGATTGTAGGCTGCAGAATCATAGAGGAGGGGCTGGGCTCCTGGGTCGTTTTATCTCTGCCACTCAACAGATGTTTCAGGCCTTTTTTTTTTTTTTTTTTTTATCATTTACTCAATCATACCAAGTGTTTTCATTTTTGTATTACAGGAGCTGACTTGCATGCTTTTTCCTTTTTCTGGCGTTGTTACTTATCTTTTTCTTGGGGGTAGAAGAAACCTGTCCTTCCTTGGCTACGTCTCGTGTCTGTAGCCTCTTATTTGGCGCCCTCTGTGCCGGTGTTCTGAGGGGCACTGCCCCATTTCTCTTCCTGGGTTACCTGCGCCTGGGCTTCCCGTCCACAGCTTTCTCTGGTCCTTGTTTAGCTTATGACGTTATGTAATTTATTCAGAAATGGTGCAGAAAGGTGACCTTGGGAGCCCTCGTACGGTTTGTCCATCCGGCTGACCGTCCGCCTTCCCGAGATGTCATCGGGACTCCGGGTCTGCAGTTATCTGCCAGCCCCCGTGTGCTCTTAGGAGTGTTTCCCTTTCTACTTCTTCGTCCTCCTTTGTCCATGGACTTGAACTGGAGGCTCCAGCCCCACCTCTGCCTCCTCTTCCACTGAGAAATAAGGCCATCTGATTTCCACTTGTTTGTTCTTCTCTCTGACTCCTATTATTACTCTCCCAATGGTACCTCTGTTTGTAGCCATTCTTCCTCCTTATGTCAGTGGTCCAAGGGTCATGTTCCTGCCCCCGGCTAATTTTGTCCCTCTGTGCCTTGGGTCTCATCCCTTCCAGCCCTCTTGTCGATGTCTCCTGTATTTTCAGCCTTTTACTGTATTTTAGTGTTTATACATAATCTTTATGGATTACGCATGATGTATTATATGTTGTATGTAATGTTTGTGTATTACATATTATATAATTTTTTTAGTCTTAAAAAAAAGTAAAAGCAGCTACTCTTTTACCCTACATCTGTCTTTAGCCGTCTTCCTCTTTCTCTCTACCCATCACAGCAAGCTTTCTGAAAGCCTGTCTCCATTTATTGTTGGCCTTTTTTTCTGCGTACCCAGCTCCCCAGACATCCTGGTCTGGACTCTGTTCCCTGCTTACTCCACCAGAATTGCTCATCCATGAGCTCAGCACCGTCAAACCCAGTGGATGCTGTTCTGCCCTACTTTTACGTGGAACGTTCAACACCGACTTTTTTTTTTTAATGCTCTCTTTCCTTTGCTTCTCTGGTGCGGTGTCAGGTCCCCTTCCCGCCTTCCTGCCCATTCCCCTTTGTCATCTTGTTGGGTCTTCGTCTGCCCCACCCTTCCAGGGTTGATTTTATGCAGAATTCTGTCCCTGAATTCCTGATCTTATCACTCACAGCCCTGACTTTGTCTGCTACCTGCTGTGAAATCTTCCAAGTCCTCGTTTCTAGACCACTCTCTTCTCCGGTGTGGCACCCAGTGCTTGCCCTTGTGTGTGTGTCCCACTGAGGCCTCAGACACGGCTTGTGCCTGCTCGGTGACCATGCTCAGCAAGCGTTTGAACGAACGGATGTCTTGAATAAGGGAATTAACAGTTCTCTAATGGTCCCCAAGTCAGAAAGGAACACGGATAGGGTCAAGAGACCTGGGATCTGTCTACTTGTGCCACATTTTTCTTAGTTGTAAGACCAGGATTATATCTGTATTCGTCAGTAATACCGAGAGGAATAAGTACATTATCCTGAGGTCATTAGGAGTCAGCATAGACATTCCCTCTTTCTATCAGAAGAGAGGTGATTGATTGTGGCTTGAATGGCTACCATTATCAACAGTGTAATTGTAGTCTTGAAATAGAAATGGTTTGAAATGCAGATTTTTATGTACAGCTACTGTTTTGACAACCAAATCATTCCTCCTTCTTTCTGTAGGCTTTAGAATCCAAATTAGCAGCTTGCAGGAATTTTGCAAAGGACCAAGCATCACGAAAATCCTATATTTCAGGGAATGTTAACTGTGGGGTGATGAATAGCAATGGCACAAAGTTCTCTCGATCAGGACATACGTCTTTCTTTGACAAAGGGTAAGTCTTGGACAATTTAAAATGATATATTTTTTTTTTTTTTTTTTTGGGTAGTGTCACACATTATTAAGTGAGCTTAATGAACTTTGAAAAGGTAAACTCAGTTTGATAAACCTACCTGAAGCGGTATCATTCAGGTCTTAGGGGACATAAATCTGTTGTCGTCTTCTGGTCCCCATGGAGTCTGTTGCCTGGAGAACTTTGATGCTTCTGTCTTGGGAAGCAGTGCTAGGCTCTGGGAATGAAAGACGACTGTGATAACAGTCCTTGTTCGCAAGGCGCTTAAAGGCAAGTGGACTTTCTTGGCCAATATTTGGTAAGGCTAGAATAGCCTGTGTGATCATGTATGTGCAAACTCTGCAAGAAACCTGTTGTCTCAAGATTTTAGAAAAATAGGAAACCACTGGATCAGATACAGTTTAGGGGACACAAGTTTTGTATGATGTGAAGATGTCTTTTGGGCAATTGACAGTGTAAACAACGGCATAAGATTGAAGCAATGGTACGTCCTTAAATGCGAAAAAATTTCAGTTGATGCAGCAGGTATAAGTAAAGAGTAGGTGTTTTCTGTTTTCATACTGTTTTTGCATCCTTACACTTACTCTCTTAGCCATGTAAAATCATATTTTTATGCATCTGCTATACATATTTTTTAAAAAATTTATGCGCTTAGACTTTAACTATGGCTCTGTGGCCCCTGCCCCCTTCGTGACTTGTAATGCCAGTATCTTTCCCTGTCAGTGCATATTGTTCTCCCTCAAGTAAAAAACAAACAAACAAAACAAAAACACAACACTGTGTGGTTATACTTTGATTGGATGTGCCTTCACTTAGCTAACAACCAGTCAGGACCTCTGGTCTGGCTGTGCTGACCAGATGCCCTAAGGTAGCCGTTCTTGGAACAGCATCGAGGCACCCTGCTCCCTTGCCCTGTCTCTGTTTTGAATTGTAGAACCTGTTCTTGTTCTGTGAAAACAGTACAGATACAAGTCTAGAGGTGTTCACAGTTTCTTATACAGATACAAGTCTAGAGGTGTTCACAGTTTCTTAAAGGAGCTCATATTTTCTGCTTTCCTCCGTAACGGTGGCACATTTCTGGAGGACTTGACTTGGCACACAGTCCACTATGAAAAGCTTCTTTTTGTCCACCCTTGTGGAGTAGAGCGTTCTGGTTTCTCTCTCTCCCTTAGGGGACTTCTGCCCTTAAGGGTACATATTTCATTAAGGAGCATGTTCTAAAGTAGCAATATATAACTCAGAACTTCCTTCTAACCACCGGTGTTCCTCAGGGGGGAGTAAGTATAAAATTAATTTTCCTCAGATTTAGGAGTTTCAGGCAACCTTGAAGAGTACCCATTTTTATACTGTAATGGTAAGTGGAATAAATAGATATTTCACAGTAAAGTTGCCATTTCTCCCGAATAATCCAGGGAAAGTTGAGGGGTAGTCTTCACGAGTGTTGAAAACAGAACCTAATTATTTTGTCCAACTTGTAATTTTTGCAGTGTGTAATTAACCTCCAGTAGAGCAGTTGTGGGTCTTTATCTGGAACCCTGTTTCTTGCCTCAGACGCCCTGTGACGTGAGAATGGGCAGGAACCAGAAGCGGGTGGGTTGGGGCGATGCCTCTTACGCAGGCAGTCCTCAGAACAGTCCCAGTGAGAGAGGGGTCGCTGTCTGTGTGAGCTCGCTGCGCCTGGCTTCCAGTGGCCCTGATGCGTGGCACTAGGGTGCTGCTGGCCCAGAGATTGACCCCGTCTCAGGGAGCTGCAGAGGGTGCAGAGTCACCTGGAGCCGGGAGCTTTGGGCTCCGTCACGGAGCCCCTGTCCCCTGAGGAACATTCTGGATGCACGTGCAGGCTTTACTTCCTGAACTGAACCTGGAGATGTGCTTCCCGAGAGAAACACTTACAGATGATGCCTAGTTTTGCTCTAAGTAGTACAGATTTTTAACTGTACTGTTTCTGTGAAGGATTAAATATGCTTTTGTGGGCCGGCTTCCAGTGTTTAGTTTATATGCTAACCGGACCGTCCCTCCACGCTCCAGTATTCACCTGCTCCTTGAACCACGTGTGTCTAGTTGCCATATCCCTGAAGCTAACTCCGACTCTGGGGTTTTGCTGTGTTTGTACCTCCTTGCTGCTTTGCTTTGGTTCTGGCTTCCTTCTGGCCCGCCTGGCTTTAAACTCTGGCCTTTCTTCCTGTGGGCCTGCTGACTAGAGAGCATCATGATGGCACGTACCAGCCGCGACAGGAAGGGGGCAAGCGTCTCAACCCCAGCTCCACTGTGGAGTCTGGCAGGTAAAAAATGCTGTTTCTTACAGAAGTGTCCAAGTGTGTAGCTTGGAGTTGTAGCGTGAGAGAAAGCTCCATTTTAAAAAACCATCAGCTCGAACTTGCCTGCCCCGCCCCCCATTCCCAAGGAGTGTGTCTCTAGCACTGCCCCTGTGCTTCCCCAGCGCTGCTAGACACCTGCGCGGAAGGTCCGGCGGAGGAGGTGCGCGTGCAGACGCGCTCGTGCCCACCCCGCCCTGCCCTCCCGCAGGGGCCCGTGATGCCCTGAGGCCTGACTGCATCAAACCAGATGCTACACCTTCTCCTTAGGTGGCAGCGTGTGTGGTCCGAAAATAATTCTGTAAGTTCTTGAGGGCTTCCTGGAAACAGGGTTTCATCTAGTCTGTGATGGCTTCTGCCAGGTTCTAGAATGGGGCTCGCTGGACCTCCTTCCTGGCGTTGCTCTGTGTTCTCCAACTGCTGGCAGCCCTTCGTGTTCCTCATCTGAATCTCAAGTGTAGTACGGACACGACTTCTCTAAGAAACTGTTTGTTTTCGCCATCGTTTTCATTCAGCCTCTTATCACTTACCTGATTTTGTAAGCCAGTGTGATCTCGTTTGGGCTGTGTGTAGGTGGGCAGAGACCAGTTTTAGGGCACGCTGTGAAAATAGTACTTGTATTACTGTTTAATGTTTTTTCCTTTTTTTTCTTATTAGGCAAGAAAAAGTCATATTTCCCACGTTGTTCATGGGTAACTGAATTTGTTTGCTGTGCTCTTTTTCTTTCTTCCTCCATCTTGGTGTATGTTGGAAGACACATTAACAAACTGGTTTTACTAACTGCATGGGGCTGACTCCGCTTTAACCAACTTACAGCCCGTGAGTGAGCTCTCAAGTCCCGGTCTGACCCAGCTCCACGCCGTTAGTCCTGGCTCAGCTGTGCAGAACAGAAGGCACTCGTGGTCATGGTCCCGGGGCCGTGGTGGCCAGTGGGCCTGGTGGCGCTCCTGGTGTGGGCTTGGCGCCGTGGCGGTGATGCTGCCTCGAGTCCAGGCGTGGGGGTTGCGCGTCGCTGTCAGGCCCCGGGATCACATTTGATTTGACTTCATGGGAGACCGAAGTTCTTCCTTGCCCAGAGCCTTCTGTTTTCTCGAGGCAGGTGCCAGTGGTGACGGAGCCTTGCTGCCTGGGGCTCTCCCCTCTCCGCTCACTCTTGGACTCCCCGCGTACAGCGGGATGGTGGATAGAGGTGTGTGTGTGTGAGAGAGAGAGGGGGGCCTTTCAGGAGCGCACATTTCCGTCTGAGCATCCCTCCTCCCTGTCGCCAGGGCGGCGGAGCGGGAGCGAGTGCGTGTACGCTCCCGTGTCAGCTCCGGCCTCCTCCGTCCTGCCCGCGGCTGCTGGGCCTGGGTGGGTCTGCGTGCTCTGCTCTGCTCTGTCCTGCTGGCCAGCTCTGCCCCTCTCTCCACTTCTGTTGCTGTTTTACAGCTGACCAGAGGCCCTTTGCTTAGCTAGACTTGCTGTTTTTCAGACTCTTGAGCTAGATTTTGCTGCTAAGACGATGTTTCTGGAACCTTTTTTGTATAGATGATTCCCACGTCTGTGTCTCCCTCCCTGTGCGTTCCCTTTCCATTCAGTCCTGTGTTGCCCACTGGCACATTTCCCTGCGGCTTTTGTGCAGCTGCCCTCTGAAGCCCAAGGGGTGAGTATGGAGGCCTTGCTCCTCTTGGAACCCCTCCCCCGTTGCACAGCTTTGCGGTTGCAGGAAGGGACCTCACCGGACCCGACCCCCCCCTCCCCCCCCGTAGGGTCAGCTTTCTTCTCTTTCTGGCCTTTTACTCGTCACCCTCACCTCAGAAGACAGGTGCTAGGTGCGAGCCTGGCGGGTTATGCTCTCTGTGCTGCAGCCAGCGATCACATCGAGAATTCTCATTTCCATCCGCACAGGGAAATTGCCTGTCGAGTTTCTTGTCCTCTTTTTCTCTGCTGGTTGGTACTGCTTATTTTTCCCGTTAGAGCTGAGCCATGTCGGGAGCATGGGAGTTGCTGCTCGCCGAGGGCTGTCAGGTGTCCCTCGGCCAGGAGGAGCCTGGGAAGGGAGAACGTGGTGGCCTGGGCGTCCGTTGACACGTTCAGGGGGTGAGCTCAGGCCGGACTTGGCTTGCTTTGGTTTTTTCAGCAGAACAATAGGGATGAGCTTGCTGTTTTGTTAAGGTCCGTCTGGCTTGAGACTGCAGGAATCCCAGCCCTAAAACCTGCGTGTGGGGCCCTTCTCATGGGGCTTTCGCATGCCCCTTTGGGACGGGTGTCGGGTTGTTCTTGTCGCCCAGTGGGGCTTGCCCTGCCGGCCGCCGTGTGAGAGGCCAGAGTGGGACGTTGGCATGTTTGAAGCTGAGGCCGTGTGTGAGGCCCGCCTGGTGCTCGCTGAGAGGTTCTCGGACGAGCCAGACACGTGGCAGGTGGGCTGATGCTGTGAAGGCTGCAGGGGCATGCGGGGCGTGGGCCTGGCCTCGAGACGACGCACAAGCATGGGAAGCTGTGGGAGGAAGCCATGGGAGGATGCGGACGGGTGACTGAAAGGCCCAGGAAGAAAAGGGAAGGTCCTGGGTGCACCTCGCTGAGGGAGGAGGCCGTGCAGCAGGGATCAGTTACGTTCCTTGGGCTCTCCTGTTGCTCTTGGCCTGTGTGTGGGTGGCTTGCTTTCAAACTCAGCTTCTGCATTGGGAGGTTAACTCTGTCTTCAAAGTAGTCGGGGTTGTCCGCCGTGTCTCTGCATGCGTTTCTCAGAGATTACACTCACTTGCTCAGTGTATGAAACAACTGTCTTCGTAGGGAGTGTGTGTCTGCCCTGCTGCCCCTCCTTTTTTTAAGAGAACCTCTCTCGAGCCTGTACTCAAGTCCCCCACTGATGAGCAGGTGGGGGGACATTTGGCACGGGTGGTGCATGCAGCCCCCACAGTTGGCTGCGCCTCCCAGATCGCTAGCGGGACAGATCTTCCTGGGAAGAGTTTCCGTGTGGAAGGGCTGGAGTGGCTTCCTGAGAGAGGTTCCAGGACTTCCGCCCCTTCCCTCTCTGCTTCTGGTGGCTGTGCGGCCCGGTGGGCGGGGCCCCCGCTCTGCATCCCAGCGCCTGGGGGGCTGGGGCGGGGCGGGTGGGGCCCTCATGCGTCCACCGACGACGTGCCTGCCCATAGTGCCAAACAGTTGAACCACAGTTATTTTTCTCGCCTTTATTAAGTTATGTACATTGTAGGAGATTTGTAAAACAATAAAAAAGTGGAAAGTAGTAAACAGAATTACCCACTACCCAGATGGAGGAAAAGTAACCGTTGTTAAATTTTCCTTTTATAACATATATGATTTTACATTCATATATGTGTGGGTGTGTGTGTGTAGCCCCCCACATTCTAGATTTAGCTACGTAGAAGTAAGGTCCATATAAGAGGTTGGAGTTTACAATCTGGAATGTTACCACTTACTTTTTTTTTACTTCACATCATTGAACGTAAACAATTTGCTGACCTGCTTTTTGGACCTAGCATTAATGACGTTCTGAGTATTTTCCCATGGTGTCAAAGAACTCTGTGAAATGTGTTTTTGATGGCCGTGCAATACTCATCATTTAGTTGTACCATTATTTACTTAGCTAATTCCCTACGGGCAGACGTTTAGACCAGGGCCGTGGTGGCAGTGGCCCTCGGGACAAAGTTGACGACAAGGGGGCATGTGAGCGCGTTGCTCTCCGTGCTCCGACTTCTCAGTCTCTGACCAGCTGAGGCTTTGCAGGCCACTCTCCCTGGGGCCGCTCTGATCCCACCCTGGGCAGGGAGAGGGGTAGTGCTAGAGAGCAAGTGCTTTTCTTGTGTGTTGAGTGATTTTAAATGACCGTCTCTTTCTCTCTCTCTCTCTCTCTTTTCTCCCCTCCCCGCCCTGGTCACCCCCACAGGGCAGTAAACGGCTTTGACCCAGCGCCGCCGCCTCCTGGTCTGGGCTCCTCGCGGCCGTCGTCAGCACCGGGTATGCTGCCTCTCAGTGTGTGAGTGCCCGGCCTCCAGGTGGGGGCTCCTGCCCTCCTCCAGCAGCCCAGGACACCCACGCCTCACCCCTCGGGGCCTGGGCCCCGCCTGGGCCCCTGCGTCTGCCTCCCCGCGGCCGGCAGAGGGCAGGCTGCATGCGGTTGGCGGCTGCCGGGCCCTGCCCAGCCCCAGGACTCTGCGCGATATCAATGCTGGCTATTTTCTCTTCTCGCCGTGGTGCCGTTGGTTTCACATGATTGCACTTTTGTGGGTCACAAGGTGATACGTACGTGTATTCCTTGGTCACTGGATGCAGAAGTACCCATTCATCTCACTTGCCTCATAGCTCCCACCCTGCTGTACCGATAGGGTTTAGTTGTGTTTAAGACGTTGCAGACCTTCTAGAAGTTCTCCCCCAGATCAGGTCAACACGTGCCCTCCTCCTGAGCTCCCACCCAACCATCTTCAGTGCTCACGATCATGTGTCCCCCAGCTCCACTCCCCACAGTTTGGCCTGTTGCTGGCACAGAGTCAGGAAGGTCACTGAATTAGTGAACGTTTTTCTGCACCTTCTCATTTTACTTTTAACAGTTATCATTCCACACACTTGCCCCCCAGAGCAGCAAAATGCCCGTCTGAACCCGAGAGGGGAGGCCCTGGGCCGGGGCGCGCGTAGCGTGGTGCCTCTGTGCCGCACCCTTCTCCTCCACGTGGCTCCAGGTGGGGGGCGGGGGCAACCTCCTCGCCAGCTTTCCGGTCCTTCAGTTAAGTGACATCTTTCAGAGCGTTTTGTGTCCTCCGAGGGCCTGTTCAGTTGTGTTAGGAAGGGTCGGGTGGCCTGAGTCGGGGGCTGGCTGGTGCCGGCTCCTGGGAGGCAGTCCGGCTGTACGTGGTTGTCCCTGTGCATCCTTTGATTACTCTCATGCTGCATTTACTGTTTACATTTGTTTTATTGTACATAGGTTTGTAAACATTATTGCCTAAGATATTTGTATATAACTTGGGCTTTGTAGCTTTTATTTATTCAAAATTCATATGGCATGTTAACGACTGAGGGTGTCCTACTCCGGGCAGCCGAATAGGATCATCATGTGGTTAAAAGAGAAAAAAAGAAAATACTTCCCCTCAAAAAAATCTTTTAATGTGGAAACAATAAATTTCACAGAAAACAAAGGATCGAGTTTGCTTTATTGGGTTGCTGCCAGCCTGTGAGAGAAGACCCGGAGTTCCAAAGCCAGGTTTGGAGCTGTCGTTCGTGCTCAGCGCGGGATGAGTGGGCAGACAGTGGCCGCGGGCCGGGGCAAGGAGAAGCCCGGCGGCCTCTTGAGGAGGCGGCTAGTGCCCCGAGGGGGCGCGCTCGTACTGATTCCTGGGGCTGGTTTCTGCTCGTGGCTGTGATGTCCAGGAGGGCCCCGCAGGGCAGTGTGGGAGGAGGGACTGGGCCGTTGAGGGAGGCCGAGTGCCAGGTTGTGGATCGAGGAGCGGGTCGTCTGGCTGCACTGTGCCTTTTGTGACACATGTCCGTGTTTTGGGACTGGACGTTCCTCGGGGCTGGGCTTCTCTGCTCCTCCCTCAGGTTGGTGTTGGCAAGTGAGAGAAGGTACCATTTGTTTGGGAGCGAGGACCCAGTGTGACGGGACGCGAGGAACGGGCAAACTGGGGGCCTGTACGAGTGTGTCACATCCCGCACTCTGCTCCTGATGAGCGTGGACGGAGAGAATGGTTTGTAGTTTTAAAACTAGAAATCAATGAAAAGTGAATCAAATTTGTAAGCAAATGAGAAACAATAAGGAGGGTACGTTTTCAGAATTTTCAGAATTTTCTTTTGTCCGTTAATACGCGGGCAGGATAGTTGTTTGCGGAGCTTGTGTTGGAAGCTGGCTCCGCGAGAGGTGCTCGTGGGGCTGTGTGGGTGCTGGGCCCGGGTGCCCGGCCGGCCGAGCAGCTGAAGAGAAATCTCGTCTCTTGTTGATGGGCAGCAGCTCCCACCTTCTTTCTCCGACCGTCCCCGGAGGGATTGGATTCGATCAGAGGTTTAGGTGCCCAGCAGACCTCTCTCGTTCATGCAGGAGCTTCAGATCTGTAACATGAAGTAGAGCTGCTGCAGTTAAACCAAGGATGAGTTCTGGGGCCCTGAATCCTTGCCCCTGGCTCCGCGATGACTCCTCAGTTCCTCCTCAGCTGAGCGCCCCTGGGATCGTCTTATGGAGGCTGTGTGTCAGCTGATGGCTGGGGCAGGGGCCCTGGCTGCGGGAGCCCGTGTGTCGCTCACCAGACGTCGTCGCCTCTTCAGGCCCAGGACAGCATGGTATGGGCATGCAAGGGCATGCCACATGCAAGGGCAGTGGCATGCTGCAGGCTTATTCCTGGTCTCCTTCAGGAGGGGACCCCACAGGTTTGGGGTTCTTTTTGTAGCTGCAGCGGCCCCTGGCATATGAGCCCCCCGAGGAAGCTGGTTGACTTCCTGGTCTCATTGTCAGCGTCCTGTTTGGATCATGTTGTTCAGGATGCTACTTTGTACTTGCTCACATAGAGTACCAGGCCACCTGGCGCGAAAGTCAGCACAGGCTGTTTGCCGGTCCAGCCGCCGACCGCCTGTCAGCCTCCTGCCTCTGAGTGGGCTCTCTCCCCCCGGCCCCCGACCCCGGGCTGCATGATGCCCGGGTTAGCCCGGCCCTCGCCGAAACCGTCAGGGATGTACCCTCCCCTGAGCGGGGTCCCCGTCGTGCTCCCGCCTGCACGGAGGGGCTCCTCTTCCCGGTGCTGAGGGACCACCTGTTACCTCCCACGTGTTTCCATCTTGTCCCCCCGCCCCCAGCTCCGAAACGTCTTTCCTCCACGAGGGCAGGAACCGGCGTGCCGCTGCCTTTCAGCCCAGAGTAGCCAGGAGTCGTACCCCCTCAGCTCAGTTACGAGCAGAAGCCAGAGGTGGGATGTTGAGTCTTCAAGGGAGGACGGGTTACAGGGGGCCCAAGAGCAGGAAGAGCCCGCTCACCCCAGTTTACAGAAGGGAAGGCAGGCCCAGAGTTTAAGCGCCTGGCCTGAGCCTCACCCAGTGAGTTCACAGAAAAGCCGGGATCACAAACAAGCTCGGGTTTTTTTCCTGCTTTATGCTCCATTTTTCCAAACCTGACTGTTTCCTGCCTCAGGAGATGAGCTGGTTTCGGACCCTTGGAAATGATGAGCTGGGGGGGGGCTGCCGCAACGTCTGTCGCAGGAGGGACAGGCTTCATCCGCCTTTGTCTCCCAGCCTTGACTCTGCTGCTCTCAGCTGTCCCTCAGGTGCCCTTAGCCTCTCCTGAGAGCCCAGGTGGAAACTGGCGCCTCCGGGGAAGCGGGGGGGGGGGGGGGGGGGTGTCCTGGGGCAGAGCCACATCTGGCCTGCCTGCCGGGCCAGAAACGGGGATGGGTCCAAGAAGATGCTCAGATAAGCCTTTTCCTCCTTTCAGCTTTACTTCACCGTGGCTTCACCTGGCTCTCCTGTCTGTATCTGCCCCAGAGTTTGAAGTGGAATTGAGAAGGCTAGCTGCACCTTACAGACGGAGGTGTGTTCCTTGAGTCTGTCCTAAATATGGGGGTCAGGCGAGAAGGTATCTTTGTAAGTCATTTTCTTATGACTTAGAGCATCTTCTCTGCAAAACTGGTCCCATGACTATTACAGATCCGATCTATGGGAATACAGTAGCCCTTTTTTTAAGTTTAAGGAAGAACAATCATCTTGAGTGAATATTAACGTAGTGATTTTCTTGGTAAGACAGTGCCCTTCAAAGAGGCAAAGTTGAAACAACACAGCTTTTCGTGCTGGTGTTGGGGGGGGACCACGTGGGGTTTGTGCTGTGTGCTTAAGATTCAGGAGCCCACGCTTCATCCGTCTGTCTGTCCGTGTGTGCCCATGTTATGTTAGGGTTTTCTGTCAGCTCTGAAGTCCTTCCCCGAGGGAAACAAGATGCAAACTGAACCGAAACGTGATTTGCCTGTGTGTGGGGTGTTTTCTGAGAGAGAATCAAGTCTGCTGCCCCTGTCCTGCCTGGATCGCAATTTGCAGGTGGAGGCCTGGGAGGAGGGTGATCAGCAGGCAGGCCTGGGCATTAGGCCTCCCCCTGCCCCAGCCCCCTCCCGCCCCCCCCCCCCCCCGCCCCCCGGGGATGTGCTTGGATTAAGGGTCAGGTGGGAGAGGTTGGAATGAGCTCAGAGCCCCATTGCACCCTGTAAGTAGACGATGGACTTAAGAAACACTGGTTTTTATTTCTAAAAGTAATGATTACTTTAGCTGCGGGGGGGGGAGGGGAAGCAAACTGCATTGCCACCTAGAATTGAGGGGAATAGGTACACTTTTACGTTATCGGTATCTTACACTAGATTATTCTCGGAGTCTTTGGTCAGCGTGACAGTGTGATAAGCTATGAAAACCCTTCTCTTTCTCCTTTTGGTAAAAATAGCCCATGGCAGTAGGAAGAAATAATCTGGAGAGCAGTAACATAAACGTCTCATGGCCGGGGAACACTCAGGCTGACTTCTCCACAGAGCCATCATGGTGCAAGCGTGCAGACGTGTGAATATATGGGAATGGAAGTGGCCAATGGGAAATAGTGGACACAGGTGAACAGCTTTATTAAAAAAAAAAAAGATGCAGATAGTTTGTGGGTTCTCTACATTTTTCTATAAAGTTGCCCAAATTCATTTTTTTCCCCAAATTAGTTTTTAAAATGGAAGTAATGGAACTGATTTTCTTTCATTGTCCAAGTTGGCCCAAAACCCTGGGCTGAGAAGGTGCGGAGATTCGAGCCAGGAGCATAGAGCAGAGGCTCTCTGACCTGCTGGATGACCAGCGGTTACCCTTGAGGAAGTTAAAAAGCTGGGTCCCCCCCCTGCCCCGGTTCTGCCCCTGTACCGGCCTAGGGAGGCCAAATTTCAGAGACCCTCAGACCCAGCACTTCAAGACACACCTTTATTTTGTGAACTATTAAGAAAAACGTGCCAGTCCGAACTACGGAAACGCTTAACGTTGAGACTTTTTATATTTATTGAAAGAGCTTTTTTTAGACGTTAGATTTCCCTGTCACACTCCGTAAATAAAAAGTGAAACATAAGAGATATTCCTGCAACTTCGCACCGTGATTCGACACCCTGACCAGTTTTGACCTGGAGTTGTCTGTGTTTTCCCAAACTCTGTCTTCTGTGCTGTGGTGGGCGCTTGGGGGCGCAGCATTTCCGAAAAGCGTCTTCCACTGTTGGCTCCAGAAGTTTCTTCTAAGCTGCTGATACTCATTCTGTAGGATCTCATGTTGGGCTCTCTTGACCTTACCGGGAGGAGTCCGGCAAGGACACCCATATCACCGTTGCCCCTTCTGACGGCGATTGTGGGATGCGTGAGATTTTACACCTGTGCGGACACGGGACTGGATGTCTTGTGGGGTGTGCGGTGTGATGCTTAGAGGGAGGTAGTATGTGGTGGGCTGTTTCCGTCAGACCTGGTGTGTCCTCGTCTAATTGCGTCACGTGACATCACTACGTGCGGTTCCGTGGAGATGTCCGCCTCTCCACGTTCCTAAAGGCTCCATCCTATGGCCTGTTCCAGCTTGGCTTTTGGTTTTGGGGCGGTAGTCAGGTTCCACCCGGACAGGGCGTGGTGTTTCCTGGAGTGCGACAACCGTGAGCACTTTCCTTCCCCAGTGTCGACACGGACAACTGCGTCCCGCCAACACCGGCTTCGGGAGGAAGGGGCCACAGGTGAGACCCAGAGCCAGAGAGCACAGACGTTGCAGCTGAGGTGGGGTTTCCAGGGGTGGGGAAGATTGGTGACAGGGCTTTAGTCTTTCTGATGGCAGGGGTTCAGAAGGAGACCCTCAAGCCAGCCCGGCTAGGAATGTGCGTTATTCCCACTAAAGCAAATGAAAATCATCCCCGGGACGTCTGCATTCGACAAGAAAGCGCCTGTGATGTGGCAGGGGCAGAGAGGGTGTTTGGTGTGGGCCACGGAGGGAAAACTCCAACACGGCGTCGCCGCATCTCCCCTTGGTCTCAGCTGTCAATGCCCGGCAGAGGGTTTATGACCTGCCGATCCTTGGATGACGAAGCAGTGGTTTGTCGAGTGAAGGAAAGTTCCTTCTGGTCAGTGTCTTTGTGGAATCCGGAACTGCGACCAGCCCACGTAGCTTAGATTTCTCCCAGTTAGGCTGGCCTGAGGACACTTGAGCTGTCGGGAAACCGTGTGGATGGTCACACCAGTGAAACTGCCCAACGGGGGAGGAATTCTTACTTACTTGAGAAAAGCTTCTGAATTCCAGATCCCTGGGTAGCTTACTGAGTGCCAGGGTGAGGACACGTGAAACCCTGTCCTGCACTTTTTTTTCCACATCCCCACCACGGCCAAGCAGAACCAGCCTGGCCTGAGAGCATCATGGAATAGGTATTATACATACATATACCCACGTATGTATGAGTCCACCTTCTCTTTGGGATTGTGTATCTTCCTAGTGTTTCGTTCCAGCCTATCCCAGTTGGCCGACACAGGAGAGGCCGCTGTTGGATCTCCCTGAATCCTCCCCAAAGCATGTTCAGTGTGCATCCTGCCCGAAAGCATAGTCTGAAACGAAACACTCGAATCCAGTAATGAGCGGCGCTGGCTGGTGACCAGAACCCTCCCGAAGGGTCCACTGACAAACAGTGGGGTCTCCAGCCCCAGTGCCCCATCTGCACACTGAGGCCAGCGCGAGAGCAGGACCGGGAGCCAGGACCACCCAGAGAGCTAGCCCGTCATCCGCTGGTTTCTGGGAGCACAGCGCCCTCCAAAACCGTGGGCCAGGCTGGCCGCATTTTCGGTCTGTGGGGTTCCCAGCCTCCAACCAGACCACGGGTGGGAACATCGAGAACAGAAGGTGAGAAGACAGATGCCATGTTCACGTGATTATTCTTGTTTATTGAGGTCTGTTTATTCTCAACGGGTGCTTTTTCCTCCAAGTAACCAGAACAGGCGTAAATATCTATAATGAATAAATTTATTGTCTTACAAAAATCATTGTCTAGAAATATGGGAATACAAGAAAAAAGATATTTGCAGTCAGGTGTCTGGTGGTCAACAGCCAGTACAGTTCAAGGGGGGAAAACCCAAAGATTCCAAACCCACATGACAGATTCTTCCTAACAGATGTTAAAGCTTTTAACCCAAAAGGTTTGTGTTTTCAAGCACGTTGCCGAGGATCAAGGATTTATAATTAACACTGATTCATTGTCACTGAATGTTTATAATACCACTTTGACTAGAGAGGTACATGATAAGCACAGTCAGAACTTATACATTACATTGTTACAGAGGCAAATCATAGGTTTAACGTTGTCTTAGTACTGCAGTGTCTAAGGCACTTTCTGTAAAGTCAGTTTGCTTAACTATCAACCGAAAACAGAATGCTAGATGTTCACTGTAACACTGTCCAAGGGGAAGGAAGGAGAAAGGAACGAGGACTCAACGTCCACTGGCATGTCAACATTCAGGCAGATGACGTCGGTTCCGGAAGCTCCGTCAGCCTCCCGGACCACCTTGGAATAAGTCTGGGACACAAAACCGAGATCGCCATTTTGGGCTCAAAGCAGCGGCGGAATTTGCAAGGTCAGCATGAGAGCCTGGCTGGAGAGGGACGGCTCCCTGTGGACCCCCACGAGGGTCCGCCGTCCCTTCGGTGGACAGACCGGCCCTGGCCGAGGACACCACCAGCTCAAGGGAGAGGGGCAGGGCGACGCCAAGGGGACACGGCTTCCCTCGGGAGCCGCCCACCCCTCCTAATCTTGCCACAGCCCCTTTCACAGTTTGCTTACTGAAATAGTGTCGATCGTTCTCGGAGGAAATACGGGGAGATACAAGTGCAGTTGAGGTTCCACAATGTTCGAAGAGACTCGATGTGGCTGAGGCGGCGGGGGCCACACGAACGCAGAACGGCGTGACCTGTCTGTAGAGAGCATGCAGAGCGACGGAGCGGCCACCGCGCGGCTGCCCCAGTAACCCGGCCACTGGCCACTGGTCTGAGAAATGGTTCTCTTCTTACCGTGAATCAGAAAATGGTCTCTCGGTGAATATATGCAAAAGAGATGCAATGAGGAGACTCTGTGTAGTAGGCGTGGGTCTCGTGTGTGTATATATAGAAAAGGGGGAAGCAGTCGTACTTGAATGTGAAGCGGGATACAGTATGGGCGGCCGGAAAGCCGGTAAGACACGGTTGATCTCTCAGTAAGGAATCCCAGCGCGGACCGACTTCCCAGACGTGGCGCCGGGGGGGTGGGGTGGGGTGGGGGGGGTGTCCTGTGTGTCCCACTGTATCGCCTCTGCGGGCTTCCCGGGGCTCTACTCGGCCGGGGGTGGCTGCGTCTCGTTGACGTCGCTGGTCTTGCTCTCCGTGTCGTCGTCGGACAGCTCCAAGGAGGCCCCCTCGATGTGTAGTTGGCGGCGGCCAGACCGGCTGGACGAGAAGCTGATGGGGCCGCCTCGCCTGGGGCAGAAGGGAGGAGGGAGAGCCGACGCGCGGGGGTGAAGCCGGGAACGCGTGGCGCTCCAGCTGCACACTGCCCGAGGCCTCCACCCTCGCACCCCTTTCTGCAGGGCACGGCTGGGGGTGGGGGTGCGCACGATCCGGACAGGCTCTGTGCTTTGTCCACCTGTCCCCCAGCCCTGCCTGGCCGGCACCCGGCGGACCCCGAGCCCGAGGCTCTCAGAGGGCCGTTGCCATAGGAACGGGCAGGGAGCTGGATGGAGGGGCAGCTAGTCCTTAGGGAGGCTCTGCGGGCCACATACGGTCTCTCTCGCACATTCCCGGGGTGGCTCTGCATTTACAACCCTTTATAAACGTAAAACCGGTCTGTAGCTCACCGTACAGAAAGGGCATGCGCAGTATGGCCAGCGGGCAGCCCTTTGCCAAGGCCCCTGCTAACCTGCTCCCGGCAGAGAGTTTAGCCTCCTCTCCCTGGTGCGCGCCAGACCCGGTGTGCGGACAGGGGCGGGCGCAGGGCTGAAGGCACCGGGGCCCCCGAGGAGCTCCTGCCCTGCTTTTCGTGGACGTCTGGACAGGGACAGCCAACTGCCCGGCCGTGGATCCGTGTAGCCTGCTAGCGAACGGCCCAGTTCCTCCCCTGTCCCGCTGAAGGACTACAGGTCGGAAAGCCCGCGTGCACGACTGCAAAGCGACTCCGAGCAAAAGGGCGAGTAACTACGGGACTCCGACGCATCCTCCGGACCAAACGCTAAGCCGACAAGGGCCGCTCTTTTCCCATGCTCTGGGCCCGGACTCCAAGACCCTGCGCCGCTTAACGGCAGCCCCCGGGGTCGCTCACCTCAGCCGGTTCTTGAGCGTGCTGACCTCGCGGCTCAGGCCCTCGTTGGCCTCCGTGGCATCATCCAGTTCCCGCTGGAGCTTACGCCGAGATGCGTTGGCACGCGTGGCCTCCTCCTCCGCCTCCTCCAGCTGCCGCTTGAGCTGTTTCATCCTGGCGTTGGCCTTCTCCATCTGGGGGAGGTGACACGAGCCCAGTCACAACAAAGCGGCCGACTCGGTTTCGACACGGCCGCGTCCTGAGCGTGGAGCACAGCCTCGGGGGCCCCGGCAGCCACGGGAGCGCGCACCCGCATATCCACGCGTGTGCGCACGCACACGACTGGGGGATGGTCCAGGGCCTTCGGATCAGCCTGCCTTTCTCTGCAAACCAGTGTCTACAAAGCAAACTTTGCTAAAGGAGACTGAACGGTCAAATCCTATTTTCATGCTTGAGTTTTCTGTAGGAGAAACGACACAATTCACTAGCTTCCTCTGAGTGACCGAGGGGATTACGAAGAGGAATGGCTGTTCGGCAGAATACAAAAGGGCCGACCGTGTGGACCGTCTCCAGCCCCGGGAGATGGTACAGTTGGTTTTGTACTTCCATTCGGGATGGCCGTTTCGGATGTTACGCTTTGATTCAAGTACAAGGCCGCTCTGGAAAAGTGGACACGAGAATGCAGCGATGTGGACTCTGGCCAGCTCACGGCCGCCCAGAACTGCCCGCAGTGGCGCGAGGTCCGGGAGGTGGGGGGAGGGGGAGCCAGGCGCCTGACCGGGGCCGGGAGAGAAAAGGGAAGGGTCCTGGCCCCAGGCCTGGGCATTCTCCGCCCCGTCCACCTTCCCTCCCAGCGTCTGCAGTGACCAGGCTCAGCGCAGCAGAGTGGTCGGGGGAGAAGGAACGAGGGCACGGCCCCCGGGGCAGCAAGCAGTGTGGCCCTGGGAGAGCCCTGAGGGGCGGGGGCCGCGTCTGGAATCACCTCTGTGTCCCCAGCACCCCAGTATCTGACGTGGGTGAGGAGCAGCCCATGGTTGTTGGAACACGAGGACGAACGTTTCAAATAGCATTTTTTTTTTTTTTTTTTTTTTTTAATCTCGCTGGTCAAATGGTAACCCTGGGCTCATTTTGCCCCAGTGTCTTTGCTAAGTGAAGCATTTTGAGGGTGGCATGCATGATCGTCCTGCTCGGTCTTCTCCCCTTACCTGTTCTTTATACTGATCTGCGTGTCGACGCTCATCTTCAACCTGCATGAAGATCTCTTTCAGCTTCTTCTCGGTGCGACGGACGAGTTTGTTGGCGGCTGCTCGTTCCCTGGTAAAATGACCAACGCATTAGTTTGTGCCACTCTGGAAATGATAGTTGAATGGCTAAGCTCTGGAAGAGGACACATGCTGGAGTGCCTTCCAAGACCTCTCTGACCAGAGTAACAGAATTAATATGGCCCGGGAACTTTCCCCTTCTGATTAAAATATGCATTACCTGTAATGTATCCTAATGCTGATAGGTAGAAAAAGTGCGTTCGTTATTCCTTCACACAGATAGTGATCAGTTTAGTGAACTTCTGAAGCTTAAAGCGACCTGCCCCAGGGGCACCTGGGTGGCTCAGTTTAGCAGCTGCTCAGCTCATGATCTCGGGGTCCTGGGATCAAGCCCCACATCAGGCTCCCTGCTCTGCGTGAAGCCGCTTCTCCCGCTGCCCCTCCACACCTGGCTCATGCACTCTCTCTCTCTCTAACAAGAGAAAACACTTTTTTTTTTTAAGCTACTTGCCCTGTATATTGAATTCAAACCTTTTGACAACAAAAACCTTAGGTGGTTACTCTGATTACCTATTTAGCCTGGAAAACAAGACCTAATTTACTAAGTGACTTTTCAATGTAAAATTTACTGACTCCCTACCCAGATGCTGGGGGCTGTCGCAGTTACCAGTGGAACAGACCAAAAAACAAACAAACAAAAAAAAACCCACACTCCCCCTTCGGGGAAAGCCAAGCAAGTCACTGGGCTTCCAGATAGGCCCACACAGGAGAGGGAACTGAGCTCCATTGAGAACAGAAAATGTCCTTTTGTTCCTTCTCAAATGTTATGCAAAAACGGGCAGAATTCGCTGAAAAGGGCAAGTCATGGTAATTACAGCCCACAGTGGAACAAGCCCTCTTCTTTGAGAGCAGCGCAGTCTGAGAAGTGGGAAGTGGGGGGAAGCTGGGGCGGGGGGGGGGGGGGTGGTGGTGGTGGTGCTGGGCTCTGAGCGCGGGCCCTGCGTGTCTGGGCCCCAGGCTCCCCGTCAGGAGGGCGAATGTGAAGGTCTGCGCTAGCCTGGGCAGTCTGTCTCCAGCATCAGGACCACGGGCAAATGTTGAGCTGTCCTTTGCTTTGGGAGCAGGAAAGCTTGTTTGTCCTACCACGTTTCTTCTCTGGCAACAAACTAGCGTTTCATGTGATGCCAGCAACTTGGGACATGAGCTCGCGCCGGGGAGAGGCGGACTGGGGCTCCTGGGAAATCACGGGGACAGGAGGGTTCGCCCCCCGCCGAGCCCAGCCGTCCCCGGGGGGCTCACACCACGTCTGTCTCCCACGTCGGTGCCATGGGAGCCCCCACGTGACTCCCCGGCCCCGGCCTGCAGCAGAGGCGCAGGAAGTTTGGGTCTGTGGCGGCAAAACCCTCTTACTTGGCTTCCTGCTCAAGCTGCTCCTCCAGCTGCCCGATCTTGGCTTCCAGGGCGGAGATGGTGGCCTTGAACTTGGACTTGACGGCGCCCTCCAGTTCCTGCAGCTTAGCCTTCAGCTCCTTGTTCTGCCGCTCCAGCTGCTGGCGCGCGTTGTCGCTCTTCTGGGCGGCGCTGCGCTCGGCCGCCAGCTCAGCGTTCAGCGTGTCCACCTGGGGAGGACAGCCGGGGTGAGCGGCTCGGGCCCGAGGGGCGGCGCGGCCCTTCCCAGCGCCCGGCCGCCGCGCGGGCCACCTGCAGCGTGGTCTTGCGGAAGCGGTCGTTGAGCAGTTCCATGTTGCTCTGCTCCTCCTCCAGCTCCTCCTCCAGCTGCGCGATCCGCGCCTCCAGACGCCGCTTCTCGTCCAGCAGCGCAGACCTGGGCGGGGCGGGGGGGAACCGCTCGGCGCGGGGTCTGCACACGGGGTCTGCGCCCCCCTCCCCCCCAGCAGCGTCCTTGACGGCTGGCTCTCCCATCCCCCCCTCCCCATCAGCGAGGCCTGCTGATGGATTACACTGCAGAGGATTACACAACGCCCCCTGCCCCTTCTCGCCGGGCCGCTGTGGTCACCTTCCAGCGGGCCCCCCATGCAGCAGCCAGGGTCCCCTTCCGAAAGGGCAAGATGACCCCAGCCTGGCTTTCCCAGCGCACCGCCCGACCATGCCAAGTCTGCCAGGACCTGCCACAAAGGTGCAGAAGGCACCCTCACTGGAAAAAGGCGGGACTTCACGAAAAAGGCACTCAGAGAAAGGTAGGTCTTTAGGGATCTGCCTGCCCGACTGAAGGAATCTGAAAGTCAAGACCCGCATGGCCAGGCTGTGGGCCGTCTGCGGAAATGGGGCATGTTCCAGACGCCCTTCCTTCACACCTAGTGTGGGACTGAGTGACGCGGGGAGCTGTGCCCCACTGCCGGTGGCAAGGCTGGCCGGAGGCCCAGCGTCTGTCTTGGGCTCATCTTCCCAGATGAGCAGATCAGCTCCTGACTTCCAGATGCCGGATGGCATGGCCTCCCTGGGGCGGTGGGAAGCCCCAAGGGGGACGGCCCACGGGTGCCCAGAGGACAGGTGGGGCTGCCGCTGGTCTCTAGCGCCCCCCCCCCCCCCCCCCCGCCACGGCCGGGAGACTCACTTGCCAGAGGCGCTGTTAGCAATCTCGTCCGCCAGCTCGTCTCTCTCCTGCTCTGCATGGCGGCGCGATCGCTCAGACGAGGCCAGTTCCTAAGGGAGATTAGACTGGGATTAACCATTTCCTCAGAGGTGAAATCGGACTGTCGTGCCGGCTGCAGCCGCCTCGCATGTCCCATAGACAGTGTGACCAGGAGCATCAGGCCCCAGGAAACACAGCAGGTGTGCGGGGGGGGGGGGCAGCAGGGGGGCGCGAGCCTTCGGGCCTCTTTCTCGAAGGGGACTGGAGACTGCAGGGCAAGGGGCAGCTCTGGGCCGGCCAGTCCTCTGCAGGAAGAACTGCCTCATGGCAGCTTTTCCACGCGTTCCTTTGGAAGGAGGACTTGCCCCAGGAAGCAGCCGGGGTGCACTTCTTACCCCGCGTGGGTAAAGACGGAGAGGACAGTCTGAGTGTGAGCGCTGCACTTCTGCCCTCAGTGTAAGGAGGAAGGGACTTGCCAAGTCCTAAGGCTGGTCGGCAGCAGAAAACCGGGGGTCTGACTCCTCCCGGTCCAGCTGGCCCTTCAAGAGATGCCAGTGGAACAGGGCTGCATACCAAGGAGTTCGCCCGTGTGCCTGGCTCGTGTGTTTACCTCTTACATTATTAGAGCACAGGATACAGGCAAAAGGCCGGGGTTCCAGCACACACAACCCCCACACACGGGACAGAGTGAGCCCAGCTGCAAGGGAGGGATGCTCTGGGCCAGACCCAAAGGCCTCTGGTTCACGAGCACATGTTAAGCGTCGGCTCCTCTACCATCTGGCCTCTGGTGCCCCATCGTCCTGGGCCCGCCAGGGGCCCTTCCTTTCCACTGGCTGGGTGTGCTGCACACAGGCTGGAGGAGCCACGGGAGAAAGGGGAGGAGCCTGGGGCTTCTAAGCCAAAGAACAAAGGGTCTGAAGGGAGGAAAAAGAGAGATGGAGGGAAGGGCCGGGCTCCCTTTCGAGGTGGAGGGGGGGGTCTCGAGGTTGGGGGGGGGGGTCTCTTCTTCCCTAATGCACTGGGCCCTTGTCTGAAGGCCTGAAATAACCACTTTCTCACAAGGCTGGGAGGGCGCAGGGCTGCAGGGAGTGCACTTGGGCATGTGGGTCGTGCCCCAGGGGGCCTGGCTCCCAGAGCCCCATCACCTTTGGGCGTAGCCCTGTCAGCTGCATGATGAACCACACGGGTCTTCAACAGCTGCCTCACTGAGGATCATGCACATGTTCTTTTAAGCGCACATGGAGCATTTTTAAAGACTGACCCCATTCGAGGCCCTGAAGCAACTCTGCTCTCAGTATTCCTAGCCACGATGCAGTATAACAAATCAACGACAAAAAAACCAAGTGTCACACATTTGGGAACTTAAACCACACTTTTAAATTATTCATGAAGTAAAGAAAAAACCATCATCAAAATTAGAAAAATTAAGAACTAGGGGCTCCTGTCGGTTGAGTGGCTGACTCTTGGTTTCACCTCAGGTCGTGATCTCGGGGTTGTGAGTTCGAGCCCCGTGTGGGGCTCTGCGCTCAGCGGAGAGTCTGCTTAAGATTCTCTCCCTCTGCCCCTTCTCCCCTCGTGCTCTCTAAAATAAGTAAATCTTTAAATGGCAACGAGAGCCCCAAATTTTGCAGGATACAGTGAACACAGGAGTTTGAGGGGAATTTACAGTGTTCTAGGAGCAGAATCAGACAAGAGAAAAGCCTGAAAATTAATGAGTGTGCACCTCAAGAAGTCAGAAAAAAAAACCCAAAGGAAATGAAGCAGGAGCAAAAAAAGTCAGTGAAATAGAAAACAAAGAAGGACCCACACCACAAGCTGCTCCTTGGAGGAAGCTCAGGGTCTGCTCAGTGTTACTCAGCTGGTCTTTGGTTACTTCTCCATTCCTGACACCGAAGGCATTCCCTTCCTTTCTTGCAAGCTCTACCCCACATTTGTAGTTGTCTTTGCTAACACCAAAGCCAGCCAGGTCTAGGTGGTGGTATTGGGAGTTTCTTTTCCTATTAACTGGTGATAACATTTCAGCTTAAGTTGCTCCTTATAGGTTGGCATAACTTTTGATCATTTATGCAGAAATGTGTACACACTGAATATGTGCAGTTCTTTGGCAGTTTTACCTCAATAAAGCTGTTAAAATAAACGTATGTATTCAGGTGTGCCTACCACTGATAGAACCCCAGACCCGAGGTAACCCTTCGTCAGTCCCTCTTCCTGAGAACTTACAAAAGAGAGAAATGAAAGAATTGATCACAAGATGATTCACCAAGGAACTCAATGAAACCTACATCTCCCCTGAATGGTGCTTCTGTGTAAAACAAGGAAATCTTACAATAGTAAGATTAAATGATCGTGATGCTTACCAACATTAAACTCTACTACCTTTTCTTACACATGGACTGAGGCCTGGAAAGTCGCTTGGAAAATTACTAATCTGCCACTTGGCCTCTGGCCACGTAGAGGAATATATATATAAGCAGTACCACAATGTGACCACTCTTGTCTGCTGCACTGAGGCAGTAAGATGGTCCAGTACTTTATTAAAACGGGTCATGAAACTATACTAGGCCACCAAGACAGTAAGATATTTCCTTGATCTTGGAGAGATTTCAGGGGCAAACATTTTTTGAACAAACGGATGAGTAGAGTAAGTATTAACAGACCTCCTGCAATTGAAGGATTTCTGCTTCTAAACTCTTCAGTTTCTTTTCACTCTCTTTGGATTGAGCAAAAATTTCATCCCGGGATGCACGAGCTTCTTCTAATTCACGTTGGTAATCCTTCATCTGAGCCTAAGGTTAGGAAGAAGGTTTTAGAGTGGATTTCATTATTAGTTTTTAAGCATGTATTTTTTCCAGAGCATAAAGTAATACCCAACCATTGAAAACATAAAAATATGTGGAAACGACAAAGGTATCACATGAAAACATTTAGAACAATATCCCTTATGAACATAGATGCAAAAATGCTCAACAAATGCAACGACAGATTACGAACATAGTGGCAAACTGAATCCATCAGCACGTAACAAGAATCATACGCTGTGTATATTCATACACCATTCTATCCGAACACCCAGATGGGATTTATCTGAGGAATGTGAGGCTAATTTGAAACCCCAAAATGAATTAATACAGCAGCAGGATCACGGGACAAAATCTAAAACCCTTTCATTATAAAAACATTTAAGAAAATGAACAGAAGGAGACTCCCTCCACTCGGATAAACGGCAGCCGTGAAAAACCAATAGCTGATACCATACTCAGTGGCCAAAAGATTGAATGCTTTCCCCTAAGAGCAGCAACAAAGCAGGAATGTCTGGCTTTGCCACCTCTGTTTAATCCTGTCATGGAGATTCTACTCAAAGCAATTACACCAAGACAAAGACAACAACAACAAAAAGATATCCAGATTAGAAAGGCGTTAAAAAGGCAAAAATAACCAGCTTGCTCTGCTGATGATATGATCTATCGAACATCTTAAGGGATCCACCTTAAGAATAAATGAGTTCAGCAAGTTTATAAGATACAAGAGCAATATACATAAATCAATTGTATTTCCATACACTGTAAACATTCCAAAAATTACGAAAGCAACCCTTATAAATAAGCATCAAAAACAGTAAAATATTTAGGTATAAATTTAGCTTAAGTAGTATATGACTTGAACATCAAAACTATAAAAACATCACTGAAAAAAGAATTGCTAAATAAATGGAAAGACCGACATGTTCATGCGCTGGAAGACAATACTGTCTTCCTACGTAAGCACATTATCAAAATCCAAGCTGGCTTCCCCCCTCCCCCACCCCATTACAGAAACTGACGAACTGATCCTAAAATTCGTATGGAATTGTAAGGAACCCTAAACAACCTCAAAAAAGAATAAAGCTAGAGATGTCACCTTTCCCAATTTCAAAACTGACAAAGCCACAGCAATCAATGTGCCATGTGATACTGGCATAAGGAAAGGCATATAGATCAATGCAACAGGACAGAGTCCAGAAATAAACAAATCTATGGTCAGTTAATTTTTGACAGGAGTGCCCAGAAAATTCAATGGGGGAAAGAACAGTCTTCTTAACAGATGGCGCTGCGACAACTAGATATCCATATCTAAAAGAATGAGGTTGGGTTTGTACACATACCACAAAATGTAACTCAATGGACTTAAAAAAAAGATCCTAGAAGTATAAAATTCTTAGGAGAAAACATAGGAATAAATGTTCATGATCTTGGATTAGGCAGTAGTTGACATAGATCCGATAGCAAAAGCATAAGAAACAAAAGAGGAAATAAGCTGGATTCCATCAAAACTAAAAAAATTTGTACTGTACACAATACCATCGAGCGAGTGAACAGACCAGACTAGAGAATGGAGGAAAATATTTGGAAATCCTCTATCTCACAAGAAGCATCCCGAACACACACAGAAATGTCACAACTCCGTTATTAGAGAGAACTCAGTTAAGATGAGCCGAGGATTGAAAGAGAGGTTTCCCAGATAACGGTCAATAAACACATGAAAAGATGTTCATCATTAGTCATTAGGGAAATGCAGTTCAAAACTACAGTGAAATACCACCTCACACCCACTGGGATTGCTATAAAAGATGGGTAATAGCGAATACTGGTGAGGATGCAGAGGAACTGGACTCATACCATAGCTGGTGGGGATGCAAAATGGGACAGTCTCTGGAAAGGTCCGGCAGTTCCTCAAAGTCACACAGAACTACCATAGAACCTAGCACTCGCACCCCTAGGCATGCATATACCTAAGAACTGAAAGCACACGTCCACACAGAAGATGGTCGTGAACGTTCACAGCAGCATGATTCACAGTAGCTGAAAAGTACTCCTTCATGCTCCGGCACGGAGGAACCTTGAAAACACGGTAAGGGGAGGAAGCCAGTCGCAAAGCCACAGGGGTTATGATTCCGTTTACGTGACTGTCCGGCAGAGGCAAATCTCCAGACACAGCAAGATTCGTGGGGGGTTGGCACTGGATGCGGCGGATAGCATGGAGTGACAGGTGACAGGTAACAGGTGCGTCTTTTAGAGGGAACCAAGATGCCCAAACTTAGTGGTGATATCTGTACAACCCTGTGACTATAGTAAAAAACACTGAAAATACTTTAAATAGGTAAGTTGTATGGCCTGTGCATTATTTCTCCATAAAGCTGGTACATAAGTAAAATCCGTGTCATGTATGTTCTCTACAACGTGCTTCATGACCTTTGTAATTAGCTCCTCAAAATAAAAGCTTTGTACTTAGCTTTATAAAAAAATTTAAGGAAGCAAATAAATTCCTCCTAAACCTGTCCTGCAGAGTTGACTTTTCCTTTTAACCTTTGCCTAAGGATGGCGTCTACCTGTTGATACACCAACATCTGCACACGTGTGTGGCTGAGAGCGAGGCCGCCCACACTTGTCTTCCTGACTCAGGCCCCATCACTGCATCCTCATCTCTAGCCTCGAACCGGCTGGCAGGCAAACAACATTCCAGCTCTGATCTCTGTGTATGAATATTTCGCCTCTTCTCTGTATTTTGTTAGAACACATTCTCGAAACGTGGAATCACCACGGTCAAAGGAATGGACGTTTTCTAAAGCTTTTGTCATCATCGACCGATTGCGCCCCGGAGAAGTTGTGCCTAGGATGGGAGAGGGCCCACGATGTCTTGCCGAGAACCGGGAGTTACTGGGAGTTACTCTAGAAATCCCCTTGACACGGTGATAGTGACAACTGGCACATCATTTCAGTAGAAGTGCGGATTAAATCAGACTGAAGAGGACTAAGGCTCATGGTTGCAGACGGCCGCGGCCAACGCCACCTTCCTCTTGGGTGGCTCCAGGCTAAGCTGAGCGTCACCAGAGGCTGTCAGAGCCCTGAGAGCCTGAGCCCCCTGGCGGATGCTCTACCTGCTGACCACGCCGCACATCCTGCGGACAGGAGAGTCGCGCGTGCCCTCCTCCTGCCGGCTGACCCAGCCTCGGCCGCTGGGCCACAACCCCACCGCGTGCCCGGGACCAGCGGCATGTGCACGCTGGGCCAGTCGGCAGGGGGGCGCTGCAGAGCTTGCCTCCCGGCGGCCCATGGATCTGCAGGGCCGGAGGTCACCTACCTGAAGCTTGCGGAGCTGCTTGATCACTTCATCCCTCGCCTTGTTCGCCGCCTCGATCTGGGCTTCAAGGTCCTTCAGGTCTATTTCCAGTTTCTTCTTGGAAGCGACCGCCAGCGCCCGCTGCTTCCGCTCGTCCTCCAGCTCCGCCTCCAGCTCCCGCACCTGGTGGACAGCATCGGGTCAGGCCTGGCCATACCCCGGGTCCCCTCGCAGGGACAGGCGGCCTGGCATCCAGACGGTGACTCTGTGGCAGCTCTCTGGAGCTGAAATGTGTTCAGGGAGGTCGTGAACGGTAACGTCTCGTATGCACTATTCCCGCGGGCTACCGTGGGGGCGCGCGGGAAGGCAGAGTCCGTGACCTCGGGCTCCTAGCCAAGGTGACGACACAGGGAAAGCCGGCAGACATCTCTTGCAGGGACACTCAAGGGCCTGTGGAGCAGCCCCGCGGCAAGGAGCCGAGGTCTCGGGCCAGGACCCCAGGCTCGAGGGGGTGGGGGGTGGGGGGTGGGGGGGAGCCAGCCTGGACGCGGGTCCTCTGGCCCAAGTCCGGCTTTCAGACGATGCACCTGCCCCATGGATTCAGAATTCCAGACCCACAGAAACTGGGAGCTATGTAAGTGCTGTTCTGAGTCACTAAGTCTGAGATCGCTAGTTATCTAGCAAGAAACGGCTAATATATTAAATACTAGTGCCTGAGAATAACAAAATAAAACAGATCTATCCCAGATCCAAGACTTGATACCACCAACTCCAAGGGACTTGTCAAGATAGCCACAGTTAGTTTTGAAAGTGAACTTAGAAATTAGAAATCTCACATACATTCGGCCAAGTATACAAATCATAAGTGCCCAGCAACCTTTTAAAACCAAAAAAAAAAGAAGGAGGGCGGGCGCCCAGGTGGCTCAGTCAGTGGAGCGTCTGCCTTCAGCTCAGGGCATGATCTCAGGGTCCTGGGATCAAGCCCCACATCGGGCTCCCTGCTCACTGGGGAGTCTGCTTCTCCCTCTGCTCCTCCCCCCCTCCCATTCTCATGCTCGTTCTTTCTCTTTCAAATAAATAAAATCTTAAAAAACAAACACAAAAAAAGGAGACTCATCTGGCTTTTTTTCCCTCTGAGGAGTGGTTTCATGAGGGCATGTGATCTGAACCTCAGAAATGCGGAGTCCCCTCGTCAGCCGTGGTGGCTTCTCTCCTTCACCCACACATTTACGACTCCCCGAAGCTGAACCTAACTGCGTGGTCTCTTGAGATCCCCCCGAGGGCTATGTAATTACTGAGAAGTTTTCTGGCCCGTAAGCAGCAGTGGTGGTGTTTGATAAATAAGGAAACAGGACATCAGAAACAAGTACACTAAATTTTAAAGACCAAATGATCAACTACGTTGGTTTTCCTCCCGCTAACGTGTTCTGACGTGAATTCCGGCGTCAGGATACTGACCCACAGCCGGACTTTGAGAACGCGCAGGTTCCCGTTCCCGAGGCCGCGCTGCCTCCGACCTACCTGTTTCACCAGGAGCCGCTTCTTTTCTTCATTCTGCTCGTCTCTGGTCTGCAAGTCCCTCTCGAACTGGGCCTTCATGGCCTGCATGTTGACCTCTAGGCGAAGCTTGGCGTCCTCCGTGGCCTGAAGTTCATCCTCCAGCTCTTCGAGCTGGGTCCTCATCTCCTCCACCTGCTGCTCCAGGGCACGCTTCGATTTTTCAAGTTCGTGCACCTAAAGCACAGGAAGCAGCAGGGGAGAGATGACCCCTGGCAGAGGCACAGATGGGGACGGCCGTCTGTGTCTTCCATCAGAGGCCCCCACGCGGCTCGAAGGCCACTCTGGTCCCTCCCGGGCCAGCTTCCCCCGACGTCACACACATCCTTCCCTCTCCTGCTACGGCCTGTGCCACTCCTCATTTTGGAGGATGCCATTTAGAGGACAGTTCGGAGCTCCTGATCGACATGCGCGCCATAACCATTCAGTTGTTCTCTGATGACCTCGAAGCGGAGCGGACTTTACGAGCCAAAGAACAAAGGAACGAGCGCGGTGTCAGAGGGACTGGGATGCTGACTGGCCATCTGCCGGCCGTCTGTGCGTACAAGGCACTCAGGACATCCCGTCCTGCCGTGGGGAAGGTAGCTGGGGCCAAAAATGCACATGGAAATTCTAAATAGTAAGGTGAGTTGGGTCTGGGAAGCAGGGTGCGGGGAAACAGGTGGCCTGGCCTTTCTCTGGACAAAGATCCCCATCGCAAACATCCACCTAGTTCTCTGGGCCAGGTGCCTCCACCCCCCGGGGACACCCTTCAGGCGCAGGCGCTCCGCCTCCCCTCTGGGGCTCGCAGGGGCAGGAGGAGCTAGGGCGTGAGGCCCTGGTGTCTCCGCAGCGCCTGCTGCTTCTTAGGCACAATGTCTGTGGAGTGAATGTGTGACTGTTGATGATCCTGGCGAACGACTAATATGAATGAGCAAACAACGGGGCGCCCGGCTGGCGCAGCTGGGGGAGTGTCTGACTCTTGATCTTGGGGTTGTGAGTTCGAGCCCCGTGTTGGGCGGAGAGCTCACTTGATTAAAAGAAGAAAGAAAGAAAAAAAAAACAATGAAAGTAACTGGAGTCTTGCTCTACATTTTACTGTGTAATCATGGCCGTTTCTGCTCTAGGTGGCCTACTGCCTAGGGGCTGATCCGCCAGACACCGGGCTGTCGGAGACCCAATGGGAAGGTAGGATGGTCTTCCCTCCTTTATGACGTGGCCGGGGCGCCCACATCCCATGAAAATGAGACGTTATGCTTTTCAAAGAGCACGCGCTGTGGCTTCATGAAACAGGGGACGTGTCCTGTCCATCGGGCAGATGACAGAACTTGGGCTCGAGAGATCAAGTGGCTTCTCTTGCTGAGAACGGAAGCTGGGGAGAAGAGCCGAGCCCCAAACCTGTTTCTGGCCCCAGGCCTGGCCTGGCCTCGCCATCCTCCATACCTCATGCACCTAAAGGAGGGGCGTGGGGCACATAAAAATCATCGCAGTTCTCGTGGAGCGTGCGTGCGGTAAGAGTACAGTACCGCAGACATTTCCAGACCGTGAATGAGTGTCCAGAGCGTTCGACCGGGAAGGCCGGGGTCAGGGAGAGCTGTAGGTGCCTCCGGCCCCCCTCCGGGTTCCCGCTGCCCTCGGTCAGCGGGAGGGGCCCTCGAGGTACTTGTGTTTGGTGACTACCTGGGACTCGGGGCCAAGAACATGCCGCCTTCACCGTCCCCCGCCAGGATGCAGGGGAGGGTGGGGAGCACCCACGAAAGTGCCATCAGTAAACAAGGCCTCCCCATCTGTCAGCCCCGCCACGAGAACAGACCGCGCACAGAATCTGACAGGTTCTCCCCGAAGACGTCACCCACCCCTCCTCACGCGCCGGCCTGGACGCCCCCGGACCCATCAGGTGCTTGCGGGGAGTCGCCTGCCCCCCCTCCGAGGACTGTTCCCCAGGGCTACTCACGTTCTTCCCCACGTCATCCTTGGAGCTCATGAGGTCTTCCATGTCTGCCCGAAGTTGCTTGTTCTGTCTCTCAAACTCCTCCTTGGCCTCCAGAGCTTCCTCGAGGGCCCGGGCCAGGGACAGGGCTTTGGTCTCCTTCTCTCTGGCCTCCGCCTCCGCGCGGTCTCGCTCTTCCGCATAGCGAGCAGAGATGTTCTTCTCTTCCGCTAACAGCTGGGGGGGGGGCGGGGGGCGGGGGCGGGTTAATATGGACAACGGCTTAAAGAGCGACAGAACTGCTTTTCCTTCTCTGCGAGTCGGACTTACAGCGAGGCACAGCACCCGATTAGGGCTGTTCCCCTGTTTTTGCTTGTCTCCTCTTCCAACTTTCTACAGATGCCTTTAAACCATAAGCCACCCAAAGGAGGGCGCTGCCAGGAGGAGACAGCATGCGGCGCCGGGGACCCACCTGGTCGAACTTCTTCTGCTTCTTCTCCAGGTTGGAGGCGATCTGGCGCTGGTGGTCCAGGTCCACCGTCAGGTCGTCGAGCTCCTGCTGCAGGCGGGTCTTGGTCTTCTCCAGCTTGTCGTAGGCCAGGGCCTTCTCCTCCAGGCGCTGGCCCAACGCCTCTGCGTCTTTCAGAAGCTTCTTTCTGGCTTCTTCCAAACTCTCGATTGTTCCTAAGTCGTCATCTACTTTCTTCTTGGTGTCCGTGAGCTGGGTTTTACAGGAAGAGAGATCCGCGTCAAACAACCCCGTTGACGCTTACAGGGCAGGAACAGAGAGAAAGCGAGTTCGAAATCAACACTGTGTGACTTTGAACAAACGAACCTTCGACTGTAACTGAATTTCTTAGCTAATAATCCACAAAGGGACGACTGGTTTGAATAGTGGACATGGTCCTAGGGCTTTATTTTAAATGCTTCCGGCACCATAACCACCGGCGTGGTATCAGCATGTGGCTGGGTCAAGGGAAAAACCCTTCTTGGGCGTAATTTAGTTCAACCTAATTAACTGTCCCAAAGGCAGATGGGACGACGCAGCGTGGCAGCGACATACAGGCCAGCGCCGCTTCTAGGGGGGGCGTGCGCGCACCTGGGACTGCAGGGCCAACACTTGTTTTTCCAGATTCTTCCTGGCCTCCTCCTCCTCCTCCTGCTGCTCCTGGAGACTGTTCTTCTCCTCCTCCAGCTGCCGGATGCGGCTGCTCAGGTTCAGTTTCTGGCGTGTCTCCTCCTGGAGAAGCTCCTGTTTGTTTTCGTGAGAGGTCAAGACTGAAGTCACACCAGGCACCACAACACAAACACCTCTTATAAAAAAACAAGTTCATGTCACGAACACCAGAGCGCCTCAGTGGGCGCGCAATACCCGGTGACAGTAGGAGACGGGAAGGACTCAGAAACACACGTGATGATTTTATAAACGCTCCTCCCAGAAATGCTGCCCACGACCGGCAGCCCTGTCCACCTGGCGCCCGGGCCGCCTTCCCTGCTCCTCCTGCCTCTTTGCGCTTCGGCAAATCCCCCTCTCCGCTCCCCGGTCCCTTAGCTCAGGCAACTGGGCGTTTCTCACTACCATCACCTCTAGGACCAGGCCGCCCCTCCAGTGTCTGTCCTTTAATACTTCCTGCCAGACTCGTTTTTCTAAAATGTCAACGCGAACGTGTCTTTCCCATTGACTTTCAGACTTGAAAGTTTCCAAAGGCACGCAGAGGGCTTTCTGTGCTGACCAGGATGTGCCTCGTCACCGGGTAAGCCCCCGCTACGCAGATCTCCTTTGTCTTGAGATTTTTACCCCTGTATCCCCAGCATCTAGCAAATCCCCGTTCCTATAAAGTTCGAAGATTTAATACAAAGATGTCAAACTCCAAGAAAAAAACTGCTACGTTATTTTTATATTGAAGTCAACATGCCGACTTCTCTCGGACTTGAAGACATTCCCAAGGCACGTTTTGATAACGGGATTTAACCGTAGGATTTAGCGAGCTTCAACCTGTCCTTTTACGGTAGGGACTCTCCGTGAGGTCACGGTCAGGGAATTTCAGCCACAAGAAAACCATCTTAGTGCAAATGGCCAGTGATGCTTGTGCGCGCGGGAGGATGGCTGCTTGGGAGGCGGTGCCTGATGGTGCGAAGCAGAGCCGCCGCCCAGGCCGCCCACACGCCCGCTAGACAGGGACTGGGGGGCTCTGCGTCGAGTTACGAGCTTCGGAGATTTCCTTAGTAGCAAGACGGTTCCAAATAAAAGTTGAGCATAAAACCAGAGATGATCACAAAGCCATTCTGGGACCAGCTTGTAGACGCGAGACACGGCAGAGCTACCCTACCATCAGGGGCCCTCACCCCCCAGATTACCTGTGTGTCCTGTAGTTGAGACTCCAGACCAGCTGCATCCTTAGCAAATTTGATACCCTTCTTCTCTGCTTCTTCCAGAAGACTTGAGACATTGTCCAGTTCATTCTGCAAGGAGCACAAGATTCAGTTCGTCAGTAAGCAGACAGGAAGGGTCCAAACTCACCACCCCCTAAAGGCACACAAACAGCAGTATTCAGGGGAGGGGGGGTGATCCTGCAAACTGCCAAACGCAGTTAAGGAAGACTTCCATCGCAGAGGGCCTGCTCCCCGCTGCCAGCGCCCCGAGAGGCAGGCACGGCGCCAGCCGCCGCAGGCCGACGGTCGGGGAGGATTAGGGCGGCGGAGCCCACACACGGAGTGCGGTTCTCCTAACTCTGGTTTACCATCTTGTTGTCTTATCCCGAAGGGACAGAAAGAACAAATCCTCCCAGGGATTGCTTTGCTGTGTGAAGAGGCTCTGAGATCAGCAGGTGGTGTATCTTGGTCCTTTTTCACACTAAGATGCATTAATGCTGCGTTGGCGGGGGTGGGGGGGTGGGGGGCAGTACAAATCATATCCTTATAGAACTTGAAAACTTTATTATAGAGATTCAAAGAAGTTTAACTTCCTAGTCTTCAAGTCTAAAGTACTTTCTAGGCTTAAAAATCTGGTGGCATAGATTTATCATGGACATTCAGCTATCTCTTATGGTCAGATTTCATGAATAATGTGGTAACCACCCCCCCCGCCCAGTCCCCATGATATAAGACCTTTTGTAATCTTTCCTCACAGACAGCGGGAAACCCCCCCCCCCCACTCCGGTTTGTCCCCCGGTCATATTAGCAAAGGGGAGGTGCACAGAGGACATTCTATACACGTGACCCAAGCCAAGGACATTTCTGTTTGTACTCATTTTAGCAACAGCCTTTGGAGAGCCCACGTGTCCGCAGCCCTGGCAACAGCGTGGTGGTGAAGGGCTCTGGACTCGACAAGAGACCTCCGCCTTCAGCTCTGGCTCCGGGGACCGCCAGGGGAGTCGCCAGAGGGCGGTGCCCTCCTCCGCTTCTTTGAGGCGCCCAGACTCACCCAGGGGCCGCGGTGTGAGGATCCAACGGGAGACCACCCACAGGAGCCGGATGCAGGCTCAGCTCGCCTCCCTGCCACACAGACGGTAACACGTGGCAGCACTAACACCGTTGAACAGGTTCTCTTTCGAGAACACACACATTATGGCGGGACACCCAGGAAAGAGTTAACAGAGGAGGCTGGGACCGCTCTCCTTAGAAGGGCCCGTGGCTGGCGTCTGGGAACTCAGACTTCCAGAAAGCGCCTACCATTCCCTAAAATAGAAAGGCTCACTGTGCCGAGGTGGCTGGTGTAAACACCGTGCGTTACGCTGAGCACCCGCTTCCCCTCTGGGATCTGACACACTGGTGCGTGTCAGGCAGAGGGGCCCACGGGACCGGCCCCCCACTGCACCGCTGGGCAGGCTCCGCGAGCTTCCCCGCACATGTCCCAGCTCGCCGCGGGAGGAACGGGGTGCTGGGTGGGCCTGCCCGCCAAAGGACTGCCGGGAGCTCGCACCCGGTGTCCTCAGGGCCCCCCCACCTTTCCCCTTCATTCGCTTGCTTTGTATCCTTCCACTGTTAAGAACTACGGCCATGAGCAGGACCACGCGTTGCGTCCGGGGAGTTGGCCCAGTGAGTCACTGCCCCGCGGGCTGGTCCTGGGTGTCTGACAGTCACAGTTCTGTGATTGGTTTTTAGCTCAGCAACACGGGGAACGTACGTCTCTCCTAACGAATACTCATCTGCTGCATCGTTTTTCCTGGCTGCATGCAAGTCCATCCTGACCTGAGCTGAGCTCAAGGGTTGGATGCTTATCCCACTGAGCCACCCAGGCGGCCCTGAGTTTGATTTTTCTGGTTTTTAAAAATGGTACTTATTGATTTTAAGTCATCTCTACAACCAGCGTGGGGCTTGAACTCACGACCCTGAGGATCAGGAGTCACGTGCTCTTCTGGCTGAGCCGGCTGGGCGCCCTCACGCCGTCCATTCTTCAAGTATTAGTGAACTCAGAGCGCCTCACACTGGCCAGGGACTCCGGAGGGGCACGCTCGCCGCGGGCGGACCCATCCAGAGCCCGGCACCAGGCTGCCCCGGGCTTACCTGGAGCTTGTTTGCTTTCTCAGCCAGCTCCACGCGGAGTCTGTCCCCTTCCGACACCTTGGCGTGGAGCTCCTGCACCTGCGCGTCGAGTTTCTTCCTCTTGTGCTCGGACTCGGCCTTGACCTGCTGCAGCACCTTCACTTCACACGCCAGCTCCTTGTTGTCGGTCTCCAGGCCCTGCTTGTTCTTCTCAAGATTTGCTTTGAACTAGGAGGCGAAGGAAGAGAAATGTGCTATTTTTAGAACACTCCATACAAGGTGCTGCTTCTTCCACCGGTGGGATCGCGCCCGCTACGTGGTCTGCCATCAGCGTCTGAATGAAAACCTCCGTTCTTCCCGGAGGGTGAAGTTTCTACAGCAGGGACACCCTGGCGCATGCTGCCTGGGGCGGGGGGGGGGGAGGGAGCAGATATTAAGGGGCTCACTGCGCCATGGACTTTATCCTTGGCAGCCCAGTGTGGGGGCGACACACGGGGCACATCTGTCCGAAGTGTCACCGTTCATTCACGTTACCCTTGGCGTAAGACACGTTCTGTTAGTTCTGAGAATTATTTTTAATAAGGAGCTGAGAGCCTTGTGGCCGGGCTGAGACCAATGCGGCGTGTCACACGAGTGCACACATGTTGGTGCAAGGGGGCTCCCAACAGGCTGGCTCCCTGCAGGGGCCGCCCCGGGAAGACTCAGGACTGGGGACGAGCCTTCGAGGCCATGCGGCTGGGGGGTTCCGTCAGGGCTCCGGGGCCACACTCTCCCCGGCTGCCCTCTCCCTTGCCGCTTACTGGCTGTGTGACCCTTGGGTAATCTCCGAACCCCGCAGGCAGAGTCTGCCCCACCAGGTTGTAGTAAAAGTCAAAGGCAACGCGCATCAAGTACTCAGCGTGGCGACGGACGCATAGGGAAGCTGACGCCCCGTCGGTGTTGCTGTTGTGAGCGCACACGTCAGAAGGTGGCATGTGGACGGGCGGGGTAGGAGTATGGGGGATAACGAAGGCGGCTCATCTGCCCGGGGCTCAGAGGCTGCACGACATGAAGCGTGGAGCCAACGGGAGGACGGGAAGCCGACGTGAGACTGGGCTGGCGACAGGCACAGGGGCCTGAGACAGACCAAGGGCAAGGATGGGCGAGGAGGGACGGGGAGGGGGGGCTAAGGGGCACGGGAAAAACCAGCAGGACTCGGGGACGGGCTGGCAGCACGAGAGAGACGTCAGACCGTTCGAGGTTTCTGAGCTCATCGTCGGGAGACGACACTGGTGGGGGGACACCCTGGGAGGAACGTGGGGTTTGAGACGGCAGCCGGCCCCACCCAGTTACACACACACACACACCCACACCCACACACACACACCACGGGCACGTGGCTCTCGGAGGTCGGCAGCCGCCTGGGAGCCTCCAAGTGAATCCGTACGGAGTGGACGGCGCGGGGGGAGGGGGTCTGAGGGCGACTTCCCGCAGGACGCGGACACGGGCGGCCCCCGCCTCACTCACCCGCTTGGCCTGCTCGAGCTGCTCCAAAAGCTCCTCCAGGGCCGTGGCGTGCCTCTGCCGCATGTCCTGGATCTGAGCTTCGTGGTTCCTCGTCTCTTCCTCCAGAGCCTTCTTCAGCTCAGCCACCTCCTGTTCGCGCTTGGTGCTGGACAAACGTATTTGTAGAGAAAGCAGCTCAGAATCAGTGGACCGACTGAATTAAAAGGACATTTTTAAGGTGTTTTGGTTTTAAATACGCTCAGCTTTCCCCAGAGTCGACAGACGTGGGCTCAGTTACGGCTCTCACGTTTGCCAACTCCAGGACCTCGCACAGCTCGAACTCTGGACCTCGGTTTCTCCATCTGCACCCGAGGGTCTCGGGAGGCCGCTGTGAGACTCGCACACGGGAAGCGCCCGGCACAGGGCCTGGCCTGTAACAGCCCTCGGTACATTTGGGATGTTGTTATGGTCACGGAAAATATATCACGGTAATTCCTTTGAGAGAATTATTTGGCCTGTGGTGACGATCAGACACGGGTCTTCGGACTGCTCTGGGCAGCCTGGTGGCCTGGCAGGCGCGAGATGCCACAGCGCCAGTTGACATCTCAGCGAAACCGGAAAGGGTGAATCCGAAGAGGTTTTTAAAAGCTAAGGGGCAGTGAAGGCCCCGGGAATCGGGACACTGCGTCCCGATAAAGGCGGGACTCTAACCATCCTGGGAGGTGGACCCTCTCCTGAGACGTCATCAGGAGGTGGCTGAGGCTGGGAGGAGGGACAGGGAACTAGAGGCAGGCGCAGGGGCCCCAACGCCGGGTTTAGAAGGTCTCCGGAGTTTGGAGGGACCAGAGCCTGAGCTCTGAATGTCCTGAGATGAATGGAGGTCTCCTCTAACCTAAACCTGGGGACTAAAGATCGTGTGAGCATTAAGTGTCTTTATGTGGCTTTCCAGTACTTTTACGATTTCCTCTAACGCACGGTGGGTAGGCTGAAAGACCAAGGTGGTTTCGCTAACTAAGAGGAGACTTCACAAATCCGTCCATCTGAGCACACGGCTTGGTAAAGACCGAAACCAGCCAGGCAAACCCACGCCTGCTCAGAGCTGCAGGACATCAGGACACGGAGGAGCTGTGACCTGCCAGCCCTCCTGAAGAATAACTCTTATGGTTCCAAACACGTGAGCGGGACGGTGACTTGGGGGTGGACCCCACGGGCACATTCTCCTCCCTCTCCCAGGGGATTGGGGGGCCCGGGGGCTGCTGGCTCTGGGGTCACAGGGCAGCCGGACAGAAGGGATCAGCGAAGGTTCTCTGGTCTAGCCGGGCTCAGCCGCAAGCTCGCTGGTCGGGCCCCGTCCCCACGGTCTCCTCGAGACGAAGGGACCGGCAGAGCGGGGTGGACGCCGGAGCGAGCGCCAGCCCCGACAGACGGACACACTCCGTCTGGTGACTTCAGCTCACCCCAGCGTGTGTGACCAGTACTTCCGTGGAAGCGGCGGCAGCAGCAGTGCTCCTGCCGTTCAGAGCACCGTCCCTCCGGGGAAGAGTCCCGCTCCTGACTCCTGACTAGCCCTCCTTCCCTCCTCCAGGCTGATCAAGCCAGCTGCCCCTCGGCTCTCCGGGCAAGTCCTCCGAGAGCTACGCGCCGAGTCCGCTGCAGGTACTGGATGTGCTGAGGACAGTGACCGCCCCGCGACCCCCGGGATGCAGAATGCCCGGGGACGAACCAGCGGGGGGGGGGAGGGGGTCCTTAGCGAGAGGTGCGCAAGGGCGTGGTTTTGATAAACATGCACGTGTGCTTGTTTTTTTCTTTTTTTGGCAAGAGTGAATGGAAGAAATGATCAGAGCCTTTTTTTCTGCTGTGGCCAAAAGTCCGGCTGAGAACGGGTATTTCAACAAAGTCTGGTTCAGCGGTTTCCAGGTTTTGAAAAGCAGACATTTTACGGAGAAGGCCAGGACTTAACGCTGCCGCCAGCACAGCTGTTCTGCGGTGGGGGGGGCCTGGGGGGGGGGGGAGGCCTGCCTGGCTCAGACGGGCTCCGGCAGAGCGCCCCCCGCTGTCTCGGGGGACGCAAGCTCTGTGTGCATTCGCAGACAAAGTCCCTGGCACATCGTTAGGCTCCTGGCCTCTGCTTCTTCACCACTCCCCCGACACCCACCCCCTGACCCCCGCCTCCCAGGCACGCCTGTGACGTCACTCTCCGGCCACGCCCCCTGGTGAGCCCACCCTTGCCCTCCAGGGAAGGGCACCCCTCCTGGGGGCTCCAGGTTGTCTCCTCTCTGCCCACACCTGTCTTCATAAGTGATCCCCCTTCGGCCCCTCCTGTTTTATTCCAGGCCTTCGCGGGAGGACAGCCCGCAGCAGCCCCAGCCGGTGTGCGTGTGCATGCACGCCTATGCACGCACGCAGCCAGGGCACCCGGGGGAGGCCTCATGCCCCTGGCAGCTCGAGCCTTGAGGAGGGAGCAGACGGTCAGGAAGAGGCCCAGGCAGCAACGTGGGAGGTCCCATCAGTGGCTCACGGGAGCCCCTCTGCCCGGCCTGCCGCTCCAGCTCTCCTGTGACCTCCGGGGGGCTGGTGAGCTGAGGCTTCGGCATGTGATCTCTCTGGCCGTGCGCGCCCGTAGCTGGCGGTCGCCTCACCGGCCACACGGCACACGCCTGGGCCCGATGCGCACTCCTGTCCGGGGACCTGCCCTCGCCCTTCTTTCTCTTTGCAAGCATGAGCCTGTACCTCCCTTCTCATCCGCCCGCCCGCAACCTGAGCGCGCCTGGATCTCCCCCCGATTCTGTGTCTGGCCCACCCGTCCCTGTGACCCTCTCTCTAGGCCTCTCACCCGGTCCGCGTGCCTGCCCCGCGGGATCCCACCCCGCCCTGCACACGTCTGTCTGCTGGTTCACTGCCCCGCCATGCGGGCTGGTTTCTGACCAGGGCTGTTTTGTTCCCGCTCCACCTGCCGTAGGGAGAGAAACACCCAAACTAACAACAGAAAGGAAATCCCCCACCCTCCCAAGGAGGGCCAGCGCGTCCGGAGCCTTTCCGCCTGACGCCACTCACCGGAGTTCCTGCTGAGCCGCGGTGGTGTCCAGGGTGTCCTCCAGCTCGGTCTTCAGAGCCTCCAGCTCCTCACTCAGGTCCCTCTTCTGCTTTTCTGCCTTGTTCCGTGAAGCCTTCTCAGATTCGAAGTCTTCCTGGAGCTCGGCGATTTGGGCCTGCAGCTCCCGCACCACCTTGAGAGCGTTGTTCTTGTGGAGTGTCTCGTCGTCCCCCCTGTGAAGACATGCAGAGGGACCGTGTCCGGGCGATGCCCCCCGAGAGCCAGGTGCGGCAGACCCCGCAGCGGACTCGAGCCCAGCCCCCTCTCCAAAGGGTGACAATTCTCCATTCAAAGGAAGGACAGGCTCAGTGTCACGATCAGAACAGAACAAAGTTTCCTCTCGAGCAAAATATCAGAATGAGAACACTGCTCAAGGTGGCACCAGGCCAAAGTGTCCGGCCTGCAGTGACTCCAGACACGCTCCTGGGACGCAGGGGGAGGCGTGACACGCCACCCTCACCCACGCCCGTCCCCCCCTCGGCTGGGTGCTGGCAGACCCTCTGCCTGGAGTCGAGGGAAGGGGCGCTGGGGGACGGGACAGCGCGTGTGGACAGCTGTGTTCCTGGATCCTAGCTCTCACCTCTGAGAGGAAAAGCAGAGTCTGGCCAAACCAAGACCGACTGTGAGAAAGGACTGGAACGAAAATTCTGTTACGAGATGTACTCGGTTGTAATAAATCATGACCGCGTAGCCAAAGAGTTATACGTAAACTTAGTGTCCATGATTTCCATTCTAAAAGGGGATGCTTTACAACTGAAGAACAAATCACACTCCTCTGAGTGTGGGGGGTCATCTCCGAAAAGGGATTTCCTCTCGACTTCTAAAACGCACCATGAAATTCATTTCTACCGTACAGAAACCAAAACGTTTGGTATGGTAAAATAACGTCTTCTGGGGTGGATTTCCGGGGACCTCGTATCACGACTTAGGATTCTGACATGTGCCAAGGCCCCGGCTGGTTTATGTGAGCTTCCTGCTAACCTGACCCGAGTCAGGGACCCCCGGGCGCTCCAGGCGCCTCCGTCACACCCACCACAAGGAGGCTATGTGCCCCCGGCCCCGGGTTTCTGCCCAGCCCGGACGCGAGAGGCTCGGCGGGGGGCGCGGCCCATGGCGGGCGGCTCGGGACAGTGCGGGCCGGACGCGGACCTGGCCAGTGCGCCCTGTAGCTCCTCCTCCTTCTTGACCAGCTGGGCCTTGAGCTCGTCGATCTGCGCCTGGAGCTCAGCGATCTGGTCCTGCAGGTCGGTGGTCTCCCCGTCCAGTTTTCTCTTGGCCTTTTCCAGCTCCTGACGCGTCTTTTCTTCCTTCTTTAGGCGTTCTGTAAGGCCAGAGCCGAGAGAAACTCTTCAACGCCCACGAACGGTGCGCCGGACGAACAAATTCAAACTACAGACCGACTGAAGTCGAAAACCAGCCGTTTGACTCAAAAGCAGGTCATCGCACAGCCGTTAGCATCAAATCGAAGGCGAGAGAAGTCAGCGGGAGGATGGAATTTCGGGGAAGATATCGCGGGGGAGGGGGGGATGTCTTAAGGATGTCCCTTTGTGGGAAGCGACCCGGACCCTCTCACGCCGCACCCATTGCCGGGCCCACGTTTGCGGACTGCCCGTCACCCCACGCCCCTTCCCCGGGCATCCCCGGCTGGAACCAGGACCGCAGCTCCCAGGCACGGGGGGAGGGGACGGAGTGCGGGCTGAGGGTCCTGTGGTTGCCGCCCCCCCCCCCCCTGCCACAGCTCCCCAGGGACTCCTCAACCATGCCGGGGGATCCTTCCCGCCCCACGGCGCCCCGCGTGCCTCGGTGTTCCCCGCACGGCCGGCCGTCACAGGCTGATCACACGGGTGTGAAGAGCAGGTGCGTGCACCCTGGGTCCTCCCCTAGCAGAAGAACCCCACTCTGGCAAGACTGGCTCATGACGACCCCTCACCCGGGCATCCTCCCTCGTCTGTACTCAACAAGACAACAAAACCCCGGGCAGGGGTTTAAACGACCGCTCGCTTTCCAGCCACTGAGAAAGCAGAGTGTTGAGAAGGTGCGGTCGGGGCCTGGGGCCCTCCGCCTGCAGCGTAGACGCCGGGTCTGGCCGCCCTTCACAGCAGAGGCTCCCCCTCTCTCCGTTTCTTTGGCACAAATCTAGGCTCCATTCTGTGAACCTCCTCGGATTTCCCGTCACCCCGCCAGGCGGCCGCCCTCAGCAGTCGCTCCCGTCGCCGCCAGACGGCGTGACACCAGCAGTCCGCTTGTGCCGCGACACCCACGCACCCTCACACTGCTCACACACGAGGCCCAGCGGCCGCTACCGCTCACGCACCAGGTAAGAGCGCGGCCGCCTCCGGCCCGGGGAGCGAACTTAACTACCAGCAAAGGAGCGCCAGGCCATCGTGAGCGCCCGCAGGCGAGGCGGGACGCCGCACCCGCAACTCTCAGACCCGGATCCGATCGGATCCACCCGCGTGCGCGCCTTCCGTCCGTTCCTGCTCTGTCAGTGGCACGGAAACACCCGCAGCTGCCCGGCCGCCGTTTCCCCGACCCCAAACACTGACCTTCTAGATCCGAGATCATCACTTCCTGCTTATTCCTGATTTTGGCCAAGTTTTTGGCCTTTTCCTCCTCCTCAGCCAGCTGAGAGGAGCACTCCGCGATGCGGTCTTCCATGAGCTTCTTTTCCTGAGGAGAAAGGAACCGACTGCTTCAGAGAAGGCCTTCCAAATCCCCCTTCGGGGGCCTGGTCTTGCTCAGAAAACAGGTTGCTCGTGCCCCGCCCCCCCCCCCCCCCCCCCCCCGCAGCTCCCACCGCTCCACAGAGGGGGAGCCCCGCGGCCGGTGCAGGGGATGACGGGGCCTGCGTGGAGGGGGCCCGGTCACCGAGCAGGGATCGGCGCGTGCGGGGCGCGCGCATCAAACGTCTGCAGGATTAGAAGGCTGTTTGGTGGATGTAAATAATTAAAGAGTTTCTGTCTTTAGAAATCCATACAGGTAGAGCCTTAGGAGAGAAAAGTACATGACTGAACCCGAATTCTTGAGAATTTCCCACGGGACGCCCCTTCCAGGGAGCTCATCAACTTTGTAACGGAAATACTCTCTTACTTTGATAAATTTGGAATTCTGGTCCTCGAGAAGCAGGATCTCCTCTTCCATCTTCTTGATTTTAGCCTCTGCCGTCACCTTTTCCAGCTGGAGTTTCTGGCGAGCGCCTTCCTCCTCGTCCAGTTGCTCTTCCAAATCCTTGGGAGGCAGAAAACACAGTCAGCGCCCACCCGCCCCACGACGTTCTGCTGCGCTAACCGTCGGAGGCACGCACGCTAACATCAAATACCGATTTTTGGTTTTCAAAAGGGCAAGGACATCCTGAGGCGTCACGGCGTGAGCCCACCACCACGCGGGGTGGGATCCCAGGGTTTACAGCCGATGCGGTAACACACACTTCGATTTCACACCCTGCCTTGTCTGTAGTAAACAGACGCAACCGAACAGAGTTCTACGTACAGATCAACGAACGGCCAATTTCAGAAATTTATCCTTGTTGGTTCTGGAACAAGACCCGTGTAAATGATCAACATGTTACTGTGAAAACCCTCCAACAGACGTGCCAGAGCGCACGGCAGCATGCGGAGCCCGGCATAGATGTGGCCCACGGGCTCTCCCCATGCCCCCCCCCCCCCACGTGCCCCCAGCTCCCAACCCCCAACCCCCGACCCCCGACCCCGGGTCGTCTTGAAGCAAATCCCAAACCTCAGATTTTCCTCTGTAAAACCTTCCAGCTGTCTCTCTCAAACATAAAGACCTCTTAAAAATACATTTGTTCGTTTGCACTGGAATCCAAATAAGGGTCACACACCGTGACTGAAAATACTCCGGAGATGCCTTCGTGTGTCCCTCCCTGCCTCGCTGTTTGTTTTTGAAACAAAACAAAACGGGTCCTTTGTCCTAGAGTTTCTCACAGTCCGCTGTCAGGTGCCCCCCTGCACTGCACACTCCTAACTTCACAAAAGCAGTGAACATAACAGTGTGTTCAGTATTAAGGTCTTTCCTTTTTAAAGACTTATCCGAGAGCGAGAACGAGCTGGGGGAGGGTCGGGGGGAGAGAGAGAATCCCAAGCAGACCCCTGCTGAGCACAGAGCTGGACGGGGGCGCTCAATCTCACGACCCTGAGATCATGACCTCAGCCAAAATCAAGAGTCGGATGCTTACCTGAGCCACCCAGGCGCCCCTATGATTTCAATGAATAAGTGAATCCATGTAATCTGCTTAGAAATCTACGCAAGCAACGTAAGAGCAGCGATGGGGGTGGATGAGAGGGAGGAAACTAGGAGCAGCCGGGGTCACTAGGTTTTCCACAATAATCATGTATCGATAATGTCCATCAGGAAATTCATCTTAAAAACAAAATCACACCAAAACCAGCTCCAGTAGTTTTGTTGTAAAGGGTACAGATCAGAAGCTCCTCAAAGCCTCACAGGACAGAAAAATGACAGAAGGGGGACCAACGAGGCTGAGCTATCCCAGGGGCCGTGGGGCCTGGGAGATCCTGACTTCTGATACATCTGCTTTCCTCAGATAGAGGAAAAAGGAAAAAAAAAAAAAATCACCCACTTTTAGAATGTGTCTGAATGAATTTACACATCACAGAAGGAGATGAAAAATTCAGATAGCAGTGCCAAAAACGAGAAGTTAAAAAGGAGTCTAGTAAAGAACGAGATAGAACGTCCTGGAAAAGCAAAACACAATGCAAAGTCTGCTGCTCTATGAGGACATAATAGTTTTCCTAAAGAGACTAAAGAGATGGAGGCATTTTGGGGCACCTGGGCGGCTCCGTCGGTTGAGCATCTGACTCGATTTTGGCTCGGGTCATGGTCCTGGGGTCATGAGACCGAGTTCTGTGTTGGGCTCCGCGCTCCGCATGGATTCTGGGGGAGGTTTTCTCCCTCCCCTCTGAGCCTCCTCCCACTAGTTCTCTCTCTCGTAAATAAATCTTAAAAAAAGAAAAAAAAGAGGACGCCTGAGTGGCTCAATGGGTTAAATGTCTGCCTTCAGCTCAGGCCATGATGCCAGGGTCCCGGGATCGAGTCCCGCATCGGGCTCCTTGCTCAGCAGGGAGTCTGCTTCCCCCTCTACTTGCTGCTCCCCCTGCTTGTGCGTGCGCTCTCTCTCTCTCTCTCTCTGACAAATAAATAGAAATGCAAGCATTTCATGTGAGGGTACTGAAATCAAGGCTGAGGACACTGGAGGGGACTTCGGTGTCCTTGTCCCACGTGAGTTAGTTATTTCTGAGACGAGCACCTGCTCTTCAAGAGGAAAGAAAATCGAAACCGTTGATAACGCCACTAAGGAGAGCTCACGATGGATGGTGACTATTCTAGGCCTCTGTATACTCCGATATAAAATCATGCATATGAATGTGTAAGTTACAGAAATGTATTTTTAGTTGGGTCTTACTCTGTGTACACTCCTTTGCAACCATCCCTAGTAGCACATTAATGGATCGCCGCGAAAATAAATCTCTTTTTACTTGTAACCAGATGGTCCTACCATGGCTTAACAATCCCCAACTGTTAAGATAATTAGATGGCTGCCAACAATTTATGCTTGGAATAAAGTTCCAGAACTAGAATCGCCAGATGAACGTGCACTTTTTACAGGTTTGGGGATATGCTGCTCACCTATTAGGAGGTGTGCCGGAAAGTGTCCGTGCTGAACAATGGCAGGTCTCCGGATGAGACACTGCATGGCGTGTTTGCCAAGGAAGTAACGTGCTATCTTTTCTGCGTCTGAGAAATGCCTGAATTCCCTGCGCTTTGCCAACATAAGCCACGGGGTGAGAAAACATTCAGGGAGAGACCTGGCAGGAAGTTCGGTGCCGGACCCATGAAGGGATGGTGGCTACTGGCTACGTTCCCCGTGGACACTCGGGACCGTATCCGGGAGGTGGATGTGGGAGGCCAGGAGAGGGTGAGGGGGCGTCCTGGGGTGCGGGCCGGGGCAGAACGGTCTACACTGTGTGTCTGGGCGTTCAACCGCAGGTACAGCAAGAGACAGCCCAGGAAGGGCTGAGGGTTTCATTCTGATTCCTGGCCACCTCCTGTGTCAGAGACGAGCATGTCTCATGAACCAAAGCACCTGACAGAGGCCTATTAGTGAACGGAGTGAGCAATGCCATGATTAATGATGACACAGGACAAATGAGGTCCGAGCGTGTTCCTATTCTGAATCCGTGTGTGTGCCGGGAGACGCTACCTCAGGACGTAAAAATAACAGATCTGTGCTCGAAGACGATCTGTTCCTTGTGCTCGTCCAGCGATGGTCCTCTGGGAAGGGCTGGACCTGGGACTTTGACTCCTGTTGCTCGTCCCCAGACACGATCCAAAGCCACAGCTTCCACTCGTTTATGCAACAGAACCACCTGGAGAGCCCAAAATTGAACTGGAAATAAAGACCATTATACCCACCTGAATATGCGCTTGCATTTTCTTCTTTTCATTCTGGAGAATTTGGTTTCTTTCTTCTTCTTCTTCGACCCTGGATTCCAAGTCATGGAGAATCTCCTCCAGTTCTTGCTTCTTGGCGGCAAGCCTGGCCCTCATCTCCTCCGCCTCGGCGAAGAGCTCCGTCTCGGCTTGCAGCTGCTCCGTGAGGATGTTCTTCTCTTCCAGAAGCTGCGATCACGAAGCGCCCAGCATGGTCATTTGCTGCACCCCCCCCCCGCCCCCACACCGGACACAGTCACCATGATTTCGGTGGCCAATGTTCGACAGCAAAGAAACCGAGGGTTAAAAATATGTAACGTCGGGGCACCTGGGTGGCTCAGCTGTTAAGCGTCTGCCTTCGGCTCAGGTCATGATCCCAGGGTCCTGGGATCGAGCCCCGCATCGGGCTCCCTGCACTGCGGGAAGCCTGCTTCTCCCTCTCCCACTCCCCCTGCTTGTGTTCCCTCTCTCGCTGTGTCTCCCTCTGTCAGATAAATCAGTAAAATCTTTAAAAAAAATATGTAACATCGCCGGCGAAACTTTCGGATCTTCCGTAGCTACAGCACAACAAGCCAGATGAAAACGGTTTTGGTTGCTTCTGGGGTCTCAGACTATCCTAACACTTACTCAAATCATGCTGCTTTCTTCTGTGAAGGTCATGGACAAAGGGAGAGGGAAACCGTGGTTCAAATGCGTTCACGGTGACAGCCAAGGCGGGCTGGTATGGAGGGAGAGTCCTGCCTTCATCCTTCACCTTCCTGGCCCTGACACTACTATTCCGTGACCCTCGTCTACAAACGCGGCCCGGGGCTCGGCGGACTTTCGTTTCTACAAACCCAAACGCGTGCGGCCGCGTGCCTGTCACCTCTCCTCCCAAATGCCTGTGCTTTGGGGAGCAGTGAGGACGCGGCGCAGGGTCGGACACCGCGGCGGGTCCCCCCCGGGGGGGGGGGGGGTAGGCGTGAGGGCCCCTGTCCGCGGCCGCACGCGCACCTGCTGGTGCTTCCTCTCCATCTCTTCCAGCTCGCCCTCCACCTTTGTCTGCCTCTCCTTCACCTTCAGCAGCTCCTCGTCTTTGGCCTGAAGCTCCTCCTCCTGGCGGGTCACCTGCAGGAGCGGCTTCACCTGCGACAGAACCGGGGCGTGAGGGCGGCGCGGTGGCGCGCCGGGCCGGGGCCGCCCGGGGAGGGGGCGCGCGCGGGGCCCACCTTCGTGAAGACGCGCCACCACTGCCAGTGCCGGAGCTTCAGGTAGGCGGCGCAGTTCCGCTGCAGGACCTTCAGCGCGCTCAGCTGCTGCTGCTTCTTGGCGAAGGCCCTGCGGAAGCCAGAACAGCTCAGGGCGGAGCGGGGCGCAAGAGGCCCCGCTCGGCCCCCCGCCTCGTTCCGCGCCGCCGCCGCGTTCCCGTGTCCGCACGCGCCTGTGCGCTCCCGGGCGCCAATAAACCCCTGCTTTCCCGAGGCGGTGAGGACGCGGACAGCGACCTCTCCCATCCTCCCCTTGCTGGCGCCCCGTCTCCTTCATCAGCTACTGCTTTTCCTTTCCATCGGCCCCTCTTTCCCAGGTGATTTCCCTCCCCGTCCCCCCACTCCGCAGCCCCACACCCGGTGGGGTTACTGGCTCGCGTTTACAGACAAGGGCCCAAGAAGTCAGGACACGCGGATGCTTCTCGAACCCCGGTCTCGTCGTCACCAAGTCTGGGCTTTCCCACCTTTCCATGCTGCCGCCTCGGGCCAAACGACCGAGGCCCACTTGTGACTGTCCTGACTCGAGTATTTTCAATTTCTCGCTCGCCTTCGGGAACAGAGCTCCCCTCTCTTGCCAGGACAACCCCCGAACCCCCAGCCAAGTTCGCCGTGCTGCCCCCTCCTCCGGGGAGGCCACTAGTCTGTCTATGCACGATGGCACTGCCAGGGGACACAGGCTCCGAGGGTCCTGCCCCTCGCTCCCTGCCCAGCAGTCTGGCTCTGCCCCATCACCTCTGGAACCTGGGTTTCCGACACTGTTGGCGGGCTTCTAGACTTGAGCTTTCCCCTCAGCCAGGTCTGTTTTGCCCCTGTGGGACCACCCGCTACTGGAAACATTCGGATCCGCTGGGTTTCGGGGCGCTGGGGCGACTTGCGGCCACCTTCCCAGCCAGGCGCGGCTCCCCGGGAGCAGAGAGCACGGCCCAGTTACTCTGTGGTCCCAGCATCCCAGTCCTGTGGGCGATGTACTCAGGCCCCTCAGAGTACGGCTGCCGGGCCAGTGAACGAACATCCGGGCACCTCTAGACCTGTGACGGTTCCTCTCGAGACCTTTCCAGAACTCTTTGCAAGACAGGCGATAGGGTTCTCCCGGGAAGAGAAGCACTTGGAGGAGGTGGAAAAGACAGTAAGAAACATTTACAATTATCTCTTCACATGAGCAATGACCGGTATGTACTGGAGTCAGGTAGCACAATCTTCAGAGCGGAAGGTTCTGGATCTAGGGCACAAGCGGCGACTTTTCGCCCTTCCGCCGCCCTGAGGTTAACGTTTCCCTGCAGGAGTCCCAGAACCTCCGGATGGCCACCTTGCCGGTTAGAATGTTCTCCAGCCCGCTGCTCGGCTCCCTACAAAGCCTTCTTCCTTCTCATGCATGCCTACCTGCCATGCAGGGTGGGCCAAGCCTTAATTGTAGTAGTTTCTTCAAGAACAACAGTTTTAAGTGTGCTTTTTCAGACTACAAAATAGCATCGGCCTTCCAACTCTCGCAGTTTCCTTCAAGAAACGCCATCACAGTCCCCCAGTCTCCGTACTGAGAACCGTTGCCCTGGTGCTTCCACGGGCCTCTGGGAGAAAATGGCCAGAACGGGTCAAGAACATGCCAGTTGCTCGTCTGAACGAGGCGGCTGGTTTTCCTTCCCCTCAACCCTCCACTGAACCCGAACGGCTGCCGGGTGCAGGCGCTGTCCCACTCTCTTCGTGGGGGTTTCGGAGACCCGCGTCTGAAGCCGAAGTGTCAAAGCCACCCGTTTCTTCCTGCTTCTCCCAGGCGTCCCGACGTCAAGTTCATGGACTCTCGGGCACCAGTGGGCCCGAATCCTAAGTCCCGGGCGCCCCGACGTCAAGTTCATGGACTCTCGGGCACCAGTGGGCCCGAATCCTAAGTCCCGGGCGCCCCGACGTCAAGTTCATGGACTCTCGGGCACCAGTGGGCCCGAACCCTAAGTCCAGCCCGGCGGGTACCTAGAGTGACTGACGGGCTGCAAGGGACCGAGCCGCTCCTTCCGTAGCAGTCACGCAGGCGTGCCCGTTCTATGTCCTCAAGAGATCTTTGTTTCTGATCACCGATCTCGACGTGACCTTTGCAGGGTTTAGATTCCAGTGAGGAGGCTGCACACACTTCCGCAACGCACGGAGTTCATTCCCACGCTTTGGACAGTTCTGCTTCTGGTCGCCGTCAAAGTGTTACTTGGAAGGCAGCTGGCTGGGCTCACTCCCGTCCCCGCAGGCCCCCGTGGGCCGGGGGCTATGGGGACAGCTAACGTGCTGTGAGCACCGACAACATATAGAACCCCTCATCTTTTGCTCCTCCTTGCCCACCGTGTCCTGGTGTGAGTCACCGAAGACGTCATATTCTTCTCCGAGTTTCCGTGCTTCCTCCTCAGCTCGGATCCTGCCACGCTGTGGGCAAAGACTCACAAACACCGCCTCCACCTCATCTGGCTGAAAACCCGCCGCCGCCGGCCACAGGGCCCCGGACAACAGACCGTACCCTCCTTCCCAGGCCCCGGCCTCCCGTGGCAGGACGTGAAGGAAACCCCATCCCTGCCGCTGGTTCCGCACTAGTCCTAAGCCCTCCTGATCGGATCTCGAGTCCGGCCACCGCTCTCGGTCCCCATCACCTCCTCGGGCCAGGCATCACTGCAGAGCTGTCCACGCGGCCTGCCCGACTCCTCTCTGGCCCCACTCTCGTCCCATCTGCCAGCCGGGTGACCCGGAAATTCCGGCTTACCCCTGCGTGTCCTCCCACTCATCACGCTCCTGCCCCGCGGGGCTGCTGCACCTGCTAGGAGGTGGCCGACGCTTTCCAGAACTGCGCTGTGCTACCCTCACTGGTGAGCTGCTCCGCCCCCCTGCCCCCCTTTCCCAGGACCAGCCCCTTCCCGTCCTGCGGGTTTCACAGCCTCAGAGAAACCTGCGCTGAGAACCCACGCCCAAGCGAGCCTCCGAGCCCTGGATTTTCCGCCTCGGCCCCTTGTCTCTTTCCTCACGGGATGGGGCCCTGGCGCCCCACGCTCTTGCGTCTCCAGCACAAAACACGACGCTCGGCACGAGCACGTGCTTGGCGAGCATCTCGTTGGCGATTTCCCACTTACTTCCTGGCCAGGTAACCTCTGCAGACAGCCTGGAAGAAGATAATGATGTCGGTAATCTTTAGATCTCTTTCTTCCTCTAAGTGCGCCAAAACGCCAGCTCTGAAAAATATCTTGCTCTGTCCGATTCTGTACAAGTTTGGGTCCAATTCTAAAGCCCGGATCTGAAAGAGAAAGAGTCCGTTTACTCCTGGCCACAGGACAGACTCTATCAGTAGTCCGCGAAGCAGAGAAGTCCTGGGCAGCTTACCATTCGTTCACAAGCCTGTTTGCCGTCCATGAAACCCTTAGGAATGGCATTCGGAGTCAGGATCTCGTATCTGTAAGAAAACCAGCCCAAAAATCTCCCGTAAAAATCTGTGGGCACGTCTTCCTACTAACTGTGAGTTCCGCTTCTTGAAGAGGCAAGAATGGGATGGGTCATCATGTCGCAGGACAGGTCAAGACATGACGGGGTCCCGATCGGAGATTTTCTGCAGATCTAGCTTCTCTTTCTTAGGAGCTTAGCTCTCCAAGGACAAACACTGGGTTTAAGAAGTTGTGGTGAAGAGTGAAAGCATGGTGTTTGAAAAAAAAAAAATCTTTTGTTTTTCATTTCCCCCCAAACGTTCACAGGCCTAAAATGCAAGGAGAATCAGGCCCTGTGTGTGTGATTTGTAGGCGTTTATTCTGTAACAGAGTAATGCCTGGAGGCCTCCACTTCACCAGGAGAAGGGTAGCAGGGTGATGTTCAACAAAGCACAGGCCTGGGTCTGCTTGTGCCCGTTGGGCCGTACATTTAAGATCTGGGCACTTTAGGTGGGTCCTACCGCAAGAAAAATACATTTTAGCAAAAAGACCGTGGTTACAACACACTGAAGGATGAATCCTGGCTACATCACTCAGCTTTGTATTCTGGACGCTAATTAAAGTCCCTCTCCTCCTATTAACAAAAAGCAAAATTCTACCGTGCTTAGCAGACAGTGGGGCCCTGGTGAGGCCTCCCCCAAGCCCCTACACTCTGGAATAGTTTCTCAGCTGGATTCCACCTGGAACGGTGGCAGAAAGCACCCTTCTTTGACCTGCAGGCTTGTTTATATGCTCGAACAGCCAATGCTGTCATAATTGAGAATCTGATTTCCAAGAGAAAAATGAAGAAAAAAAAAAAAAGCAAATGGCACAAATACCCAATGATACATAAATTACATGATACGTTTAAAAAAATCAATTTCTCATGTTTTCGTTCATTTCTATTGCAACCACTTCTGTTGATCTTCTGCCTTTTTTTTTCTTCAACCTTTCCTAATCTAACCGATTCCCTCCCCTGCGTCAGTAAAAGGACCCCCCATGTCCACGTGCGCATGCACACAGTGGAAAACGTATGTACGCATTTGCACATAAGCCCACCTACACGGGTACGTTTCACCGGAAGATGGAGAAAAATATCCCCAAATGTCTTCAAGAGTCACTCCTGAATGATTTACTTTTGACTTCTCTTGAGTTTTCAAATTTTCTTCTGTATAAAGGTGGCACTCGAGATTCTTGGCCAGTACCAAGGTAATAACGGTAATAATCCCTTTCCTATATGGAAAAGCAACAGAAACTACCCAGGAGGCAAGGAAAAATGTTTCCTCGTCAGCTCCCTGTTTTGATGCACATCAACAGAAGCTGTGAAACACACGGGAAAAAAGTCAAAGTTAGCAATACCTCTGTCTGAATTCCTGGAAAACTATCCGGTTGGGGAAGCCCTGGCGACAGATCCGGATTCCTTCCAGGACCCCGTTACAGCGAAGCTGGTCTAGCACCAGGTGCGGGTCCAGTTTTCCAGCCTAATCAAGCAAACGACAGTTTTACACTTTAGTCTCCGCGACCTGACCCGGATCCGCTCTGAACAGCGGCGTACGCTGTGCGGGACACGTACCCGCTTCTCGTGATTTGGAATGATGCAGCGAACGAAGTTAGGGTTGGTGTTCCGGAGAGTCGCCATCAGCTTGGTGAGAGACTCTTTGTAGAGCTGCCCGACGGTCCGGAACATGCCCTTCTTGGTTTTATACGCAGAGCCAAAGGCGGTCTCCGTCATGCCCGTCACCTGATCCAGACCCACGATACGGTCCACTGGTGGAAATAAGAAAGGAAAGGGAAATAAGCCCCCTCGAGCTCTCCCGCGGTGGCAGGAAAGACACAGTGATGGTGCAGCAGGACAAGCTTTGTGGCACGGATGACAGGAGATGCCATAGAGAGGTAAGGCAGTCAGCGTGTTTGGACACCGCACAAGCCGTGGAACCAACAGCCACACACCCCCATGGCAGGCTACCGGGTGCGGACAGCTCCATACCACATACCAGCAGATGCCTTCCGCCGCGCTACGCTCGGGAACGCACTGCACCTAGTAGCACTTGGCCTGTGTCACGTACCAGCACGTGGAGAATGCGGGACCGCCGCCAGCATTACTGATACACGACCGGACACGGTGACAAGTCTCAGGGTAGGAAGCGGCTTATGAACATACACACGTGCACCAGGCAAATCCCCTTAAGGAATATGCTGGGGGGCGGGGGGGGGGGCGGACGGGACCAGAGTCCTCTCTTCTTTGTCATCAGTCATTTCCGTTTCAGGAACAAAGGCAGGAAGGTGGGAGTAGGGACGGGCGAAAGCGCCAGTTCCGTCCTCCGAGCGGGGGCGACGTTCCCGGTGGGACGAGCGCGCAGCGCGGGAAGGGGCCTCCCGAGAGTCGGGGTCTCGGCTACGTGCGGCGGTGGCGAGACCGCGTAGATGCCTCGCTCCGGTGGCAGCAGCGGACGCGGCCCGGGGCCCACGCGGACCTGACCCTGCCGGGCGGGACCGCACACAGCCCCCAGCGGAGCATCCTGCGCAGAACGTGCCCTCGCTTAGAACGGTCGTGAAATATTTGCAAAAGCACCCGAAGTATCCGCTGAGCTCTCCCGGTTGATGCCCCCCACCCACGGCCGTCAGTCCTAACAGCCACCCCCGTGTCTGTGGTTTGTCCCCCGGACCGGCAGCGCGTGGGGACCCGGCACTGTGGGGGGCCGGGGGGGGGCAGTACTTTATGAGCAAGACGGCGCTCATGTCTCCATTTCCAGCGAAGCTCTTAGGGAGCAGGGAACCACCACCCCGGAGGTGAGGTCGCTGTCGCCATAGTGTAGGCCTTAAATGGAAGTTGGGGAAGGGTCGACAGGATGGGCTTCACTGTCCAGGCCCGTGCATGCACCGTGTCCTACGGCGTCTGTGAGGCAGAGCCACCAGACTCAAAGGGTGGGGTCAAGGCTCCTCCTGCCTGTGTCCCAAGACGGCCCGCCATCCACCTCAGAGGCCGCCCTCTGCCATTCTTTCCCGTGCCTCCAACCTGTCCCTCCTCACGGGTTCCGGCCGAAGACCGTGCCCAGCCCCGCGCCTGCACGCGCCACCGGACCCTGAGCGTCCCTTGACCCCGCGTCCACCCACTTCTCTGTCTCCTCAGCGCCAAGCTTCTTTCGGGAACCGTTCGCACACTTGGCACTCCTCACGCCCTGCACGAGTCCCCACTCCCTGGGCAGCTGCCTGGAAGCCAGGGCCGCCCTCCGCCCCCTGCCGGGCAAGGGCAGGTCGGTCGCTGGCAGCGGACACCGCCCGGTGTCCACCTGACCCTGGTGCGTCTGTGGGCCATCCCGACGGCGTTCTAGGAACTCCCTCCGGCCCCGGCTTCTCCTCTGGACCCCCACCCAGCTCTATGGCCGCTCCGGTCTCCCTGGTGACTTCTTCTCCTGAGCAGCATGGCCTTCGCTGGGGGTCCAAACTCCGCTCAGCCCCAAAACCCAAGGAGAGGCACACGCTACTCGACCTGCTGGTCTCAAGGCACATTCTCGTCCTGGGGGCTCTCATTTGCGGCTTGAACTGGCTCTACCTGACGACCCAGCACCAGTCACCAGACACCGGTTTCTCCTGCCTGCCCAGAAGTCACAAAGGCACCTCTACCTTCCACAAATCCTTGTGACGTGCCCGGCGTGACGTCCGGCGTCCGGTCCGTCACAGGCTGGACGCGCACGTTACTGAACAAACACAGCAAACAATCGGATACGTCTACAATTACCAACAGCGAGAAAAGCACTGAAAGAGAGGATGCTATGGAAGAGACGGGGTCGGAGATCCCGCTGGAGAAATTTCTCTTTACTGCCCAACGGGTAAGCACGAGCCCGTGGAGAGCAGACCGCTCCAGGCGGCGGGAACAGCACGGAAGGACCAGGGGCAGGAGAAGTGACAGTAGCCCGTGCCGAGGACGCACGACACGCACGGAGACTGGGGCGCCCACGCCGGCTGCAGCGCACGGAACCGGCTGGGGAGGGGTCATCGGAGAGGGGGTGGCTGTGCCAGGCCAGGCTCCGAGCCCGTGATCGCAGGGGACTGGCGGGGGGGGGGGGGGGGGGGAGATGCGAGACATCTTTTGGTGGGAGGACTGACTTGCTCTGATGATTAGGCTGATGTCAAAACTACGACAGACGTGTCAAGAGTAAGTCCTAGGACTTTGGCTGCGGGTGTCACTGCAAGATGGGGGGGAAGTGCTTTTTGTGCCCCAAATCCTCTAGGTTTGGGGCACGTGAGGCACCAGCACATTCCGGCCTGCCGCCAAGAAGAAAGGCCTGCAGCAGGAAGGCGGATGGGGGAGCTGTCGACTCGGAGAGTAGTCACGGGACCGGATGGGCCAGCTCAGGGGGACCAAGATGGGGAGAGAGGAAGAGCCAGACAGCAGGAGCAGGGAGAAGCAGCCAGAAGCAGGAGGGGCAGGTCAAAATCCTACAGAGCACGTTCTCTGCTGCGCCGTCCACCCCGGTCCTCGTGCCCCTCCCCCGCACAGGAACAAGTCACCGCCACAGCCAAGGAGGAGGGGTGCCCCGTTTACGTGGCCGGGACTCGGCTGGGCTGGTTCCGCAAGCCTGTAGCCCGTGAGGGCAGTCCTTCGACAAGCTGTCAGCCGGTGTCTAAGCACGCGGTCCCGAGCGGGGACTGCCTTTTACACTGAAAATGAAAAACCAATCACAATGAACCTGACTCTCAAATTAAGATAACCCAAAGCTAAATATTTGGATTTTTAAAACATTAATGCTTTGGACTTTCAGCTCTCTTTTTTTGTTTATAAATGTTTATAAAATAATAAATTAAAAATTATTTCATTATTATTAGTTTTAAAGATTTTATTTATTTGACAGAGAGACAGCGAGAGAGGGAACACAAGCAGGGGGAGTGCGGGAGGGAGAAGCAGGCCTCCCGCTGAGCAGGGAGCCCGATGTGGGGCTCGATCCCAGGACCCTGGGATCATGACCTGAGCCGAAGGCAGACGCTTAACAGACTGAGCCACCCAGGCGCCCCTTTAGTTTAAAAATTTAAACGAAGGTTCGTTTCTAACAACGAGCAAAATTATCTCCTGGGTAAAAGACAGATACTTTGAGAGCTTCATTAAATGATCGGGGCCACACTACTATTATAGGATCCCACTCTAAAAATCAAGGCCCAGAAAAACCTCTATTTAAAAAGAATATTCTCTTGGGGCGCCTGGGTGGCTCAGTTAAGCTTTCAACTCTTGATTTGGGCTCAGGTCATGATCTCAGGGTCGTGGGAACCGAGCCCCACCGCAGGCTCCGCCCTCACCATGGAGTCTGCTTGAGATTCTCCCTCTCCCCTCCACTCATTCTCTCTCTCAAATAAATAAATAAATGAAAAGAATGTTTTCTTGTTGAGGGGCGCCTGGCTGGCTCAGTCGGTGGAGCATGCGACTCTTCATCTTGGGGTCCCGAGTTCGAGCCCCACGTTGGGGGCAGAGATTACTTAAAAAAAAAAGAAAAAACTTTAAAAAAATGAAATAAAAAGAATAGTTTCTTGTTGAAAGTGGCAAAAGCAGTCACCAGAGAAAGGCAGAAAATGCAAAGATGAGATTCTAGCAACTCCTCGAAGTGAGACCTGCTAGGGCTACTTCTGCCTCCCAGTGTCGCAGAGCCCGCGGCTCCAGGGGAATGGAGGGCTTGGCTTGTCCCCCTGCTGCTGACTCCCCCATCTGCTGTGTCAGGACGGCCTGGCCAGGGTTGCTGGTGGGCATCGTGCAATTATTTGGTCATCCACTAGCCGGAAAAGAATTTGAATATTTTACCCTAACAATTTATTCATCTATAAAAACTTACGTGGACAGGGAGAACTCAGATGAGCCCCACAGACCTACCATCTGTACGGGCACACTTAGAATTTAGAAGAAAAGTGCAAATCTGTAATCATCAGTCTCATAAAACGGCTACGGAGGGTGTTTTATTTCTAATAAGGAATGCCGCTGTCTAGGGCTAGAATGCTTGGCCGCCCCTCCTCTAGGGGACGGGCTCAGGACACAAGACGTCTACGAGGTATTTCACGTTCCGCACATCTGCATGGGCCAAAACACTGTGCTACTGAATTTCAGTATTTCAGCCGGTTCTTCAGATGCCTTTTGGTAGGAACCAAAAAAGCGGGGAGAAACTTATTTTAATAGATGATGAAGAATGTCACTAACAGGTAAGCACAGATTCAGAAACAAATCCGTAAGTACTACGATACGGGATCTATGGACCCCACAGATCCCCATTACGTAGCAATAACACGTGTGTGCTGGTTCCATTCCTGGGTGGTGGAGCCGGTCTGTTAATTGTTCTGGAGTATCTGGGAATTTTTAGAAAATTTCGAGCAAGTCCACAGGTTGACAGGGAGCATGTGATTCTAAGTGTCCTCCTCCACCCAGGCACAGGTGTTGATCTGAACTTGAACTTTTCTCCTTAGTTACGGCTGCCGCCGGGCAGCACACCACACCTGCCCCTCAGCTTGGCCCTGGCGCTCGGTGAATACAGGGGACTTGCGTGAACTCATTGCCAAGGACATAGTTACTGATTTTCTGTTTTTTGTAGGCACACAGCTCCAGCCAGAGGCAGGCTCACAGCCCCTCACCTGTGACGCTCACAATAACCCTGGGAGCAAGGTGTCACTGTCCCCACGAGACCTCACGGACTCACGTTGCAAAACCCGAGAGCTGCTTCTCCGGGCGCCCCTGGCTCTTGTTAAGACTCAAGATTAAAAATCAAGACAAAAACAAACCAGGACAAGAATATTCTGCACAGCAACCAAAAAAATCCTCCCTCCACCGCAAAACCTCCACGCACAGTTTAACTCCGCACACAAACCTCGTCAGACCCGACCCCCCGATTCGAAACTAACAACAGAGATCATCACGGATGGGCAGAACTTACAAGGAGATTAAACGATTGCCATCTTATCAGTCATGCTACTCAATTCTAAGTGGAACCTCTTTAATGACCTCCTGGACCCAAAAAGGACCGGTTCAGCGTTTCTGAAGCCAGAACATCATCATCTCGGTTGGAAGCATGGCTGAGGGGGAAGCTTCCCCCTGAATTACGACAAGAAGGAAAGGAAGAGTTTAGTGGACATCAGAGACGAAGGGAGACCCCCAAGAGCCTGTGACAGACTCGAAGCCCTCCCGCAGTGCCGGCCCGCTTCTCCTCGGTGGGTCCGTCCAAGTGAACTGGGCTCCCGCGTTCAAGGGCCGCTTCTACAGAAGACTGGAAAGGAGCGGGGTGGGGCGTCCTCTAGCAATAGCTGACACTTGCTCCGCGTACTTCTCATGCCTTCCCTGGTGGAGCCCAGCCTTCCAGAACGGTCAGCGGCCACCTGGCACTCACGGTGGTTCAGGAGGACGCGGCAAGTGCAGAGCTGGGTCGCGGCCAAGGACACACAGGCGCCCTGTGGCACAGACACAGCCCCTGTCGCCCACGCCCCGGTAGTCCAAACACACTGCCTACAATTTTGAGGTCACCACCCCTCTTCCCTGGCTCATGGCTGGTTTAGCTCAGGTCTGAACTTTCAAAGCAGATTTGGAAGAATACAGACCTTTGGTTTATAGCAGAAACTCGTATGACCTCCCTATCCCGCCTCTGGGAATTCTGCTCCTTCCTCTTGCGCACTTGTCCTTCGATGCTTCTGGAAACGTCTTTCCTCCCGCCTCTCACCTTTCTCCTCAGAGCCTGCATGTTCTCCCTGCTCCTTCCCTAACACTCCGGGGGGCTTAGAAGCACAGGGTCACATGAGCTCCGTGTCCTCGCGTTCAGAGGGAACGCGTGCTACATTATTAACGCATCAAAGACAACGGATCACAATCTGGAAACCTAGAAACCCCTTCATCGGTTGTCTTGCGAGAATTCACTGAAAATACTAAAGCCCCACATCTTCATTTAATGCCGGCTACCCCTCCCTGGGGTTGGAATCCACAAACACGCACTGGGGAGGAAGACGTTTTGCTGTAGGAAGACTACACCTGACTTCCAAGACCAGATTTAGCCATGGTGGATGGAAGACCTTCTAAGGAGAAGGAGAGATGGAGCCCGGACACTTGGTTCAGCGAGTCACTCAATCAGGACACCTCCAGCCAGGTGAGGTCCATGAGGTCAATGAGCTGGCTGCCTGCCCGATGACGTCATCCAGGAGTGGCTCGACCGTGCCCCCGGCGCAGACACGCGCCTGCTCCACGCGCCGTGAAGAAAGAGCACCTGCGCTGCGGGAGAGGGGAGGGCCACCGTGGGGGTGGTGGACAGGGCTGCCGCATCTGAGAACTGGCTGTGGGACGCCCACCCTCGGGTCCCCCTCGCAACAGCTTCTTTACGGTGCGCCAACTTCGTGCCAGGTGCTGGGGAGACGGCGGTGAGCCCACACCGGCACTGTCCCTGCTCTCCAAGAGCTCCGTCTGGAACGCTCTTAAGAGATCAGACATCCAAGAGCTACAGGGGGTTAAAGAGGGCACTCTGTTTTGGGAGAAAGTCCAAAAGAGCCAGCGCTAAACTTTTAACAAAGCACACGTCTCTGGCAGCCCCTTCGCTTACAACTCCCTCCGACTTCTCTGTCCCTCTCCCCGTGTCCTCGACCCGCCAGGACTCCCCTGGGCCACGGGGGACTGCGTCAGAAGTTCCTCCTCTGGCGTCTTCTGGGCAGCGTGCATTCCAGCTCAGGGGACCCCCTCCGGCATAATCCCGCCCGCATCCCAGCGCCCAGCGCTCCTGACGTGCTTCCTCCCCAGGACGGGGACTAGAACCAAGGGCAGTGACTCGCGTGGAGATGGGCACGCTCCTCTAACTTATTCGTAAGAAACTCTCGGGATGGATTTAGGTCTCAGCATTATTGTGTTCCAAAAATCAGAAAGGAAATTTTGTAAGATGCATCTGACTTTATCTCGGAACGTCACGCCCTGACAATTTCACTACACGATTATGAAATTGACTGATATTCTTTTTTAGGTCCGGCTTTTGGGGGGCCTCTAGCCATGCTCAGGCCGTATTTAAAAACATGGCTACGGCTTCAGAGCGCAAGGCTCAGTCGTGTGGAGCTCAATTTCGGGTTCAGGGTACAAATCGACCGACACTGTGCTCTTGGTCTCCACTTGCACCATCGAGCCTTGTGGATCGTCTCAGATCTCAAGTTCCAAAGAACGAGCCACGTAGCTCGATGCGCATCTAAGTTCCAAACAAAAGGTATAATGATGAGACCCACACGTGAGAGAAACGTGGAATTATCTGTGCTCCCAATGTGCATGACTTAAAGAAAGACACCATCCCTCTCTGGAATTCCATGGCACTGAAAACGTAAAGGTGACCCAGAGACAAAGGAGACCTTCTTTCGCACCTCCGTTCCCAGCATTCCCTTCGAGGCCTGTGTATCAAAACGGCACTATTGGAAAAAGGTAGCGATACACCTTTTAATATGCAGTGCTGTAAGTGCTATGCGTAAAATAAGAAGCGATGTGTATGCGGTAGCGATTGAATTGTTTATGCACTCAAAACAGTTGCCTTGAAGGATAATAAAAGTGAGCATGAAATGAAAGGTTCATGCAGGTCTATGAGCAAAACAAAAACAGAAACCCAGGAACCAGCCCCCCCTACCCCCCCGCCCCCAGCCTACCCTGCCCTCCCCGCCACCCTGCAGCACCCCCCCACCCCCACCCCCGTGAGTTCTTCCTGTGGGCTTAACACCCTTCTGTTTGGAAGACCTACAGGCTTTATACATTCACCTGGTGGCTCATGAAGACCAGAAACACTGTCATAGAAAGAAGCTCTCTGAATATTCTGAATCTCTAAAGCAGAGAGACAGCAAAAACAGGAGGACAGAAGAGCAAATACACAAACACTTCAGTTAGTGTGAGAGACATTCGACATCACAAGTCAACTTTGAAATCGGGCTGCGACCATAGCTAGTCTGGCGCAGAGCCCGTGCGACATTACTGCGCAGAGAATTCTGCACATTTGGACACAGTTCTTTATAAAATAGGCTGAATCAAAAGAGTCCCTCCCCACTTGGATGCAAGTGTGAGCATCGAATCGTGTCAACACTAAGTGATTACCCCCCTGAAAGCACAGGAGGAAATTTAAGGGTACTCTAAGGCGTTATTGGAGTTGTCCTTCATCAAATCATCTTGCATTTAGCATATCAGGACGAGACTGCGGAAGTTTGGGCACTCTGCTGTGTATGTTAGTGGCTTTTACTGTCCAAAATTCACACTGCTGTCTACTTTGGCGGCCAATACAGACTTTAGCAATGTAATTGACTTCAAATAGAAATTAGTAACAGATAGGTAACTATTCCTAAGGAAAATAAAATTCAAGTTTTGCAGCAAAATGTTAAAACAACTTTAAATCATAAGGTGACACTTGTTGATCATACCGTTATCCATAGAATATACCTGAGGAGGCACATTTACATGAAAATGCAATTGTTAGCTTCCACCCCCCCCACCCCACCCCCACCCCCGCCGCCCCGTATACAAGCCCCAAGACGTGGCAAGGAGACTGTGCAACCGGTAGGGAAATCCCAGAACATCTTTTAGCAAAAAGTAGGGTGCTATGAATCTCTAGGGCAGGGCTGCCACCAAAAATCTTAATGCTCCTGGTTTGGCCTTGAGAGAACTCTGTTAAAACCCTCAAAGTCTATTTTAACACAAAATGGTTCATTCCCTGGGGACTGTGCCTTCACAGGCAAATTATATCCACGCATCCTACTTTCCTGGTCACCTTGTCACTTTTCTGCTTCTGCACTGATGTGGCTACAAGAGGAGAAAAATAAGGAGATGTTTTTCCAGGGCTATTTTTTTTTTTTCCTACAGAGGAGCTCCCCATACCCCAAGACTGAGCAGCGGTGGAGGATTTTCCACCCTAGAGCCCTCGCCACACTCCGCGCCTGCCGCTGACTCTGTGTATGAAACACGCAGTCCTCAAAACCGAACAGACTGCCCTGGGCCCCGAAGATCGGCCCCCCTTCTCCGCGATCCTGTCACTCAGATGCGGGCACCGACCACCTCAGATGACAGGCGACAGGATTCCGCCCGTGGTAGCCATGTCGGGGCAGCAAACTCGTGGGACTGGTCCAGAGCAGAGGCGACAGCGTGGCCAAATCACGCTAGGGGCAGATACACTGCTCCCGGCCCATCCTGACTAAGGGGGCCACACTGGCTCCCCAGCGGCTACCTGTAGAAAAATCGCTACTGTGGGGGGGCAGGGGGCGTCCAAGCCACGGACTAAGCTCATACGCATGGGGCTCAGGCCAGGACCGGAGGAGCCCGCAAGGCCGCTAGCCTTTGGGTAAGCAAGTCAGTAACGTAACGTCTCCGCCGATACAAAAAGCACGGAAGCCAGGTAAGGACGCTCCAGACGTGGTCCCACCGGTCAGACACCTCACCTGGGCTACGCGGCGGCCATGGACCCCTGCGGCCCGTGCCCGCCACATCTCACCCTCCTACCGCGGCTGACCCACCGGCTCTGCGGGCTCCTCCCCGTCTGGGGCCGGCCAGGCGCGGAGGCAAAGGAGGTCGGGAGGAGGAAGGCCAGGAAGGAATCGGGGGCCGAGACGGAGGCTCGCCCGTCCTGCTGCGGAGTCTGCGTGCGTCCTGAGTCTCCGGCTGGGCTGCCAGCTCAGGGCGGGGGGTGCAGGGGAACATCCCGCACTGTCCCCCGATGGACCCCACCCATCACGACCATGGCGAGCCCACGGTGAGACAGTCTTGTAGAATGGGTCAGGGGCTTCCCACAGTATCATTTTCGGTTAAGAAATTAAAAAATGAGTCAAAAGTGGTTCACTATAGCAGAACCAGGATGTTAGTCCAGGCAGGACCTGAGGCCTTTGGTAATATGGTCTCTTTCTCCTCCGCTGCCCGCTTCTCCTCTCATTCACGAGGAAGAGAGTCTGTTTTTGAGGTTTCCTCTGTTCCCTCACTCCGTGGGCATTCCTTCCACGCCCGCTGCCTCCTCCTCGGCACCTTGCACTCAGCACCCCACTTCTGGGCCCTTCGCCCGGATCCAGCCCACAGACCGCTGCCTGTCTGTCTTCCACTCCGCCCCGGGGGCACCGGCCCGGCTTGCACACACGCGGGAGTGTGACCGGCAGGCGGGCTTCTCCGGGGCCTGGCCTGGTGGGACACCCCCCCCACCCCGCGCTGGGCTCCCCACCTCCACACTGGGCTCACTCCTGCTGCCGGCTCAGCACCCCCTCCCAAGCCACTCTCACTTCGGGAAACGCTCCCCGCCTTTGCAGCAGCTCGGGCCCCCGGGGCGTGCTCAGTCAACGCCAGCCTTCGCGACTCGGCGAACCGTGATCCTTCAAGGACCAGGGCAACCGCCTCCCTGTCCCCGACCAGCTGCCTCGGCACCCCTCCTCTAACGCACGTCGCTGAACGCTCATTCCCTGCCACCCGTGGGGCATTCGTCACAGCTGCTGTCGGCACTCCAGTTTACGTGCCTCTCCGTCTCTCCCCTGTGCTCAGAGGTCTGGCGGGAGCGCCGGGACGAGCGGAGGGCCCAGGGCTCCACGAGTGGCACGGCGCCCGGCAGGGTCGCAGCTGAGGGGACATGTCCCTTGCACCTCCCCCGCCAGTGCTCAGCACCACTGGCCTTTCTGGCACCGTGGGCCCCGTGACAGCCGGCGCTCCGAGTGCTCTTGTCCACCCTGGTTCCAGCGTCTCACATCCCCGTGCCACCGCTTCCTAGCCACGGCGTCGGGGGGCCCTCGTCTGTCCAGAGGCCACCAGCTGCCCTCCTCAGAGCTCAGGCTGCCCCCTCGACGGCCCGGCTCACCGTGCTGACAGGGGACGCGCAGCATCTGGCCGGAGACTCACGTCCGAAAGCACGAAGATTATCTAACCTTCCCCAGGTCCCTCCTTTTAGGGTCTCAGGCGGACCATCTCTTCCGAGGACCCCCGTGCGCCTGCCACCCAGCCGTGCGGGCCCAGCGGATGCACATGACCGCTCCTCACGAGAGTGGCCCTTCGCCCTCTGCACGTTCTCAGCGTTCACTCTGCTCTGTCCTTCCGCCTCCATAGCCCTGACCCCTTCTTTGTCGCTTCCTGGGTTTCTTTCTACCTCTCAGAAGCTGGCTAGGTCACAAGATCCTTAGATGCTACGGAAAAAGCAGAAGTGAGCCGGGTTCCTGACGAGGCCTGGCCCGGGGCCGAGGGCCCGCGTGGCCCGAGGCCGCGTGAAGAAGGGGGACACGGCCAGGATGACACAGCAGCGAGCGCAGAGCTCTGGAAGACGCCACGTCCCACTGCGCACGGACTCACGGACGTTGTCCTGCTGGTCCTAGTACAACCTTCTAGTCTGCGACCAAACAGCCAACTCTGTACCTGAGGCTCACGTAAGCAAACCAACTATGGGGACTGATGGAAAGAAAAACTGATCTCTGTGCAGGTTCTCGAATTTATTCAGCGGCCACTGTGTGTGTGAGTGGAGGGCCGCCCCTGGAGCAGACGCAGCTCAGCTGAGCTGTGGGACACAGAGAGTGAGGGCGGGGCTTCTCTGGTCTTGTGTCCAGTGGCCCGGGATTACGGCCCAACTGGGCCCTAGAATGATCCACACCTCCCGCAGCATCTGACCAAGAAGGCAGATGTCCTGGTGCCCGGGGGTGGGCACCAGCGTGGGTAACTTCGGTCTAGCGGCAGCCCTGCTCTAGGGAGAGCGAGTTTTACAGTAAAACACCTGGACACAGATCTACGTAGACGAACCACCTAGAAGGCTCAATTGGAAAAGCTTCCGGCCAAGTGTCACTGCAAACGTGAGCGTGTGCTTACCGTCCTTCCAAAGCTCCGCCACGAATCTGTCCGAGGACTGGTGCAGGAGGGTGGCCACGTTGTCGTTCAGGGGGTCCATGTTCTTCATCAGCCACTCGTCGGCCTTGTAATCCACCTGGCCCATGGCGGGCGAGATGCGGAAACACACACAAACACAGGGGACATTTTCAGCCTTCCCCCAGAACGTTCGCAGGACCACCGGACGAGCGGGCGGCCTCGGAGGCCGCGCATCGGTCACGGGCACGACACGGAGGGCTCACGCCCGCGTGCATTTCCGCACATTTGCTCCCGGCGCCACGGGACGCAGCAGGATTTCCGACTCCGGGTAGTGGCCGCTCGGCCCTTACCTTGCCCGCGTAATGTATGATGCAGAAGTCAGCTTTGTCTTTCAGCTGCCGGGGCTTCTGGAACTTGGAGTGAGAGCCTTGCTCCTGAACTAGTTTCTCCACAAAGGTTTTGTCTGTGGCCTTCGGGAACCAGCACTCTTCGTCCAAAAGGGCCAGCACGCCGGGGGGGTTCGCCTGGGAACGAGAGGCAGCGAGAGTGGACAAGCCGCGTCCCCGGGAGCGGTGGAAGGCTTACAACGACTAAGGGTGTTGGGAAGATCCGCGGAAACCGAGGCGCCAGGGCAGCAGGTAACGGACCCGACCCAGGGCACAGGCGGGGCTGTCGAGCCGCTGACCAAGGGAGGAGTCACTCGCTCTGGAAAACGGACAAACCTCTAAACCGTAAGTGAACTCATTCCACGTGGACGGCCCCCAAAAGCAGCCACTGAGAGGCCCCAGCGAGGAGCCAGGAGGTGGGACATGGAGTGGGACGCTTCCATTCAGGGACTGGCCGGGGAAACGATCCTAAAGCCTCCACCAGAACAAACTCAGGCTGCTGGTGGGGCGGGCGGGCGGGCGGGGGGGGGGGGCGGTGGGCGGGGCGGGTGCACGAGAGGAAGGGGAATTTTTAAAAAAGAAAACCAGAACAAAAGCACTCCTCCACTAGATGGAAGGTTTCCAACACCTTACATCCTAAGCGATTTCAGTTTCTGTTTAAGGGACGACGAAATAAATGTGTCCCTTCACGCTTGGCACAACAGCGGAACCAGAATCCGGGACAGAAAACAGAAAGTGGGGTAACGATTTATCAATTATTGTATGCATTTATTTCGGCCAATGCTTGCGAGCAAGGCTATTTTATTTCACTCGGCTGGGTCCCCGCAGAAAGACCCAGAAAGCACGAGAGAAAGTGAATTTGGACTCTGAGAGCACGCTGATACCACTGAACTGGTCCCGTGAGCGTGGCCCGTAGGGCACGCGAGTTATGGCTCGGTACAGAAAAAGAGCGTTGAGCCCCCGCACGGACTTCCCTGGTGCAGGTGAGTGCAGGACGCCCGAAAGCGACACCAACAGTTAAATCGTGAAGGCCTAGGTCACTGTGCCTGGGTCATCCCTCATGGTCACCCCGCAAGTATGGCGAGGCGGTGAGACAAGACTCAGGGCAGTGACTCCAGGGCGCACCTATGAAATCTGTGGTTCTTTAACTCATGCAGCCTTTACGTCCACTGGGAAAGAGCCGGCTCTCTACAGACACTGCTTAAAGCACCCAGGAGTCAGTGTGACCATCGGTCAGGGGAAGGCGGGGGCCGCACAGATCGCCAGCAGGCAGAAGCTAGGGGGCGCCCTGCGATGAGCCCCGGGTGGCTAACTGCTCCACGGCTCCTCCACCTCCAAGAACCCACAGGGCTCAGAGCAGCTCCAAGAGCGATGATCAAAGGCGGGCAGGATCAGGCAGTCTTAAAGAAGCCAAGGTTAGAGAGGCAGGGAACTCAACATGCCCCATTCACCGGACTCTGAAGATCCGTATTCACATTAATGAGGGCACATCCATCTTTCTAGCACGATTCTTACATTTTAATCCCTTTCAATGAGAAGATTCCTAAGTTCTGAAACAGCATCCCGAATGTAATTTAATCTTTTCTAAACGGCTCGGTGACAGCATGATTGTGAATGTCCCCGGTTAGGTCTTTTTATTTTTGCTACTTCATCCCTCAGTGTCAAGCTCTGTGTTATCGCTTCTCCTTTCACTGGGGATGTCTACAGAGCTGGAAGTCTGGGAGACGGTTTCCATCTGAGGCTGGGGGCAGCATGGTAAGGGGGCAGCTTCTGCAAGCGGCTTGCTGAGCTTCCCCTCCTGGCTGCCAGGGGGTACAGCCAAGTTGTTAGTATTTGTTTGAGATCACAAGTGAATGAGTTCTACGTGGTCCTGTGTATTTTTTTTTTTTTTAAGATTTTTATTTGAGAGAGAGAGAGAGGGAGAGGGAGAAGCAGACTCCCCACTGAGTGTGGAGCCCCACTTGGGACTTGATCCCAGGACCCCGGGATCACGGCCTGAGCCGAAGGCAGACGCTTCACAGACTGAGCCACCCAGGCGCCCCAGTCCTGTGTATTTCTGCGTTAAGACTAAACCAAAAGGGAAAGAATGCCTGATGCTTAATAAGAGTGCTATAAAAACTACATCTGCCCAGGGCACCTGGGTGGCTCAGTCGGTGAAGCGTCTGCCTTCCGCTCAGGTCATGATCCCAGGGTCCTGGGATCGAGCCCCGCGTCGGGCTCCCTGCTCAGCGGGGCGACGGCTTCTCCCTCTGCTCCTCCCCCTGCTCGTGCTCTCTCTCACCCTCTCAAATAAACAGACTAAAACAAAAACAACAAAAAACATGTGCCCCCCCCCCCCAAAGCCCTGAAACTTCAAATTAGAAAAAAAACGCTGACAAAATAAGAACAGCCTTATGCTCACAAGGATAAGCTTTAGTTATGTGCAAAATGAGTCTGGATGCCATGTCCCGCTCCCGGCCGAGTGCGCCGCCGGCCCGTGTGGCCCTGGCGGGGGGGGTACGGGGGACTGGGCAGGGAGGGGTCAGAGAGGGCGCTGCGGATGCGGACGGTGGTCAGAAAAAGATTTCTTTTAAGATAGGTATTTTATCAAAGTATCACCTTCCTACAACATTTATGTTAGAAAACTGTCTTAAGACTAATAGGCCGGGGCGGGGGGCTGCCTCTGTCGGTGGAGGAAACGACTCTTAATCTCACGGTTGTGAGTTCGAGCCCCACGCTGGGCGTGGAGCCCACTTTAAAGAAAGACTCATTGGGGGGATAAGCACCAGAAAGGCCCGGAAGCCCCGCGCGCGCAGGACCGCGGCCTTACGGGTCTCTCGATGAGGTCGATGCAGGGCTGCAGGTCGAGGCCGAAGTCGATGAAGCTCCACTCGATGCCCTCGCGCTGGTACTCCTCCTGCTCCAGGATGAACATGGTGTGGTTGAAGAGCTGCTGCAGCTTCTCATTGGTGTAGTTGATGCACAGCTGCTCGAACGAGTTCAGCTGCGGGCGGCCGGGGTTCCGAACATGGGGAGGGAGGGAGAACAGCACCCGTCAGTCACCTTCTGGCAATCGACACAACTCCCGGCACGCTCCCAGCTAGGGACCGGACGGCGCCGACCCCACGCGACCAGGGTGACAGAGCCCGGAGGCCTCTGCCAGTCCCCGCGTCCGTCCCCCGTGGCCCAGGCCGCGTGACTTCAGCGACACGCCCCGAGGAGGAAAAGAGAGAATCCTCGACTCGGTGCGCGACGTCTGTGATCTACGCATACGACAACTCCTAAAGTTCCTACTGCTGAAGGGTTCACGGCCACAAGCGAAGCAGCAGCGAGGAAGGAAGAGGGAAAAGGAAGGAAAACGGACGGGGGAGACCGTGGACGTGCGCCTGTCCCCCCTTCTCCTCAGCCGCCAACTCTGGGGCAGCTCCAGAAAAGTCCTCTTGGCCTCACAGGGTCGTTGATGAGATTCCGGTCAGGCCCCACACGAGCCCTCGTGCGTGCGAGGCTCCAGGCCGCCTCTCCACGCGCTGCCTTCCCTTAGCAGTGTCCAGGCTGGGTGGTGACAGAGGGGGACCAGGCTCATGGTGGTGAGCACGGAGCAGCGTTATGTGTGTCCCGATTTGGCCTTGTGTGTTCGTTACACGTCAGCAGGAACAGCGCTAGCGTGTCGCCCTCGGCCTGAGCAGCTTCCCCACGTTAGACACTGCTGTTTCCTCCTCGGTGAACTCTGCCCACTTCTCTACTAGGCTGCTGTTGGGCTGGAGGGCTGGAAACGTGGAGGGGTGGAGGCGTGGAGGGCTGGAGAGATGGAAGGGTGGAGGTGTGGAAGGCTGGAGGGGTGGAAATGTGGAGGGGTGGAGGGATGGAAGGGTGGAAGGATGGAAGGGTAGAATGGTGGAGGGGTGGAAGGGTTGAGGGGTGGAGGGGCTGAAGGATGGAAGGGTGGAGGGGTGGAGGAGTCTAACTTTTACAAGCAATCACCTCACATATTAGAAGTTCTCCACCTTTGTTCCTGCCTCCATGCTGTTCACAGGTAGCATGCGCCCATAAATAACCTCTTTCATTCGAAAAAGGGCCCTCCTTCAATTAGGGAATGCGTAATCCATCTCCGAGGAACAGATTTATAGTCTGAAAAAGCCATTCCAATCCTCTCCCCGTTGGGGGTGTTCTATTATTTCAGCAGGAGGTCACGCTCGGAGGGCAGGGGCCGTGTTTGCCTTGCTCAGCACTGGATTTCCAGCGAACGGCATCAAGATTTGCCGACAGAGGCCTGCCCGGTGCTGCTTATTCACGTTTAGGTAAATGCATCTTGTTCTGCCTTGGGATTAGGAGATCTTACTGCTCTATTTAGCCTGGGCAGCTCTGTGTCATGGCATTTTGTAAAAAATGAGACTTCTACTTCTTTTCCATATTGAAGCTACCACCTGTATTTTTACACCATCCATTCTTACGATGGTAATGCAGAGCACACAATGACAAATGGACAAAGAACTGTGTTGCGAGGTCTCACGTCACCTGCTCGTGACTGTGGTCAGCCACGGTCACCTGCTTCTCGTGGACCCTTCCAGAGAGGTCTGTGCACTCTGATGTGTGTGTTAAACCTTGACTTTTTCTTTAAACTTAACATATGTGTCTTGACGTCTTTCCACAGGAGAAAATCAAGCCACCTCCTTCTTTATGACAGGTGCACGGTACTCCACGGTATGGAGATGCTGTTATCCAGTGAGCCAGTTTCCTAATGGTGGACATTTAAGCTTTTTCCTAAATTCTTTCCCCAGGACAAACAATGCTTGTGAAATAATCCTGCGTTTTTCACTTTTTGTATCTTTCGCCGGTCTGTATATTCAGAGGTCAAAACTGCAGTTCTTCAAGTCCTATAGCTTTATCGTGTTTTGTCTTTTTATAACGTCCTTTCCATTTTCCAGAATTTTACTATTATTTTTCAGTAGTTCAGTTTCCAAGTTAGTTTTAGAAGGTTCTCGTTCTCCCCCACCGCTTAAAATTCCCATCAACGAGTTTTGAACACATACGTTAGATTTAGAGATAACATGGGGAAGATTCACGCCTTTATGATGCAGGATTTTCCCATCTGAGAACAAGGGATGTTCTCCCGTGTGGTGTTCTTTTGTTTCTCACGCAGCACCGGGAGGTTGCCTTCAACTAAACTGTGCCTAGTTCTTCTTAAATTGATTCTTCCAAATCTCATGTTTTTGTCGTAGTTGGAACTGGGGCTCTTTTCTTCGATTGCATCTCCTGACTGTTTGTGTAGACAAGATTTTCTTTTTTTTTTTAATGCGATGTGTCGCCAGCCACCTTCCATGATTTCTCAAGTTTTTTACAAATCAGTACATATTAATGCAATCTCTCATAGCAGCAGCTCACCGGGTAAGGCTGCCTGGACTGCTGACAGTTCAGGTCTCCTTGGGAGACCGAGCATCTTAAAGGAGTTCATTTTATAGCAAGACAGTTCATCAGCCAGTCGTGGCCAAGGGGGGCGGAACACTGATCCCAAGAGTGTGTAACTTAGTATTTGTGCCTGATCATTCGGTCGGTCCATCAAAGAGACGCGTTTTTTTAGGAGACCAAGAATATATCGTCTTTCTTGCAAAACCATACCAGACGTGTGTCTACACACCTGTGAGGGATGGATGCAGAGTGTGTGGACAAATCCAGTCAGAGTGACAGCAAGATACACGGAAATCGTCGCCGGATCTCCGGGACACAGCACGATCTGTCCGCAGTTCCCCGTCTGTGCTATTCCTCTCTCCCTTCCGGCAGCCGTGTCTTAGCCATGCTGGCTTTCTAGCAGTTTCTACCACTTGACAATTCTCTCCCGTACAAGACCACTGGGCTTGCTCTCATTATGCTGGGGGCTGCTCCTCCTCCTCCTCCAAGGAGGCTCACCTGTCAGCGCTGCAGAGACCCCTCCTGGGACCCTGCTTCTAAAGCTGCCCCCCACCCCAGTTCTTCCTCACAGCACCCCTGCTGGACTCTGCTAGAAGGCGGGGACTGCACGTGGTACACAGGCAACGGGCATTAATGCTGATTCCAAGAGTAATAAATAGGAGGGCAGGGGGAGGGGCGGAAGAGGGAAAGAGAGAGACGGAGAGACGGAGAGACGTACCTCAAATATTTCAAATCCAGCAATGTCCAGGATTCCGATGAAAGATGCTCCCTGACGCTTGGTCCTGTCCAGAGCTTTGTTGATCCGGTGAACGAGCCAGCGAAAGAGCCGCTCGTACGTAGCCTTTGCCAATGCCTCTACTGCAAAATCTGCCTGTAATTAGACAAAAATCAACCTTTTATTCTGCAGACGATCGCAACAGAGCGTCACCAGGTGTTACCTGGAGTTTAACGTGCTCCCAAAACCCAAAAGAGCGTTTGCTACTGAACCCTGTCTCCCTTTCGTATAGCACCGGAGGGTGTTAGCACAATTAAACGTGAACTGGAGGTAACCGGTTTCAGGGAAAGGCGAAGATGCCCAGGAAAAATAAAGCCCTCATGACGCCCCTGGGGCTCAGCATATCGGCCCCGACTCCTACAATCTTGGTGCTGGGCCACCCACACAGGGGCCGGTGAGCAGCACGCTCCACCGTGGGTGGGCTTCCGAGGCAGACGACCTATTTACCTGGGGGAACCCGAAGGTGACATTTCACGTTTACTTTTTAAACAGTCACCTTTAAAGTTTTTCGGAAAAAGAGAAAACGGAACAACATACAGTACCAAGAACCACCTGTTATAGGGAGCCCTTATTAACGTTTGTTACACGCGGATGGGAAGGTCTCAGGACAAGGGCCTGTCATTCAGACAAATGGGTGCTGACAGCGCTGAACTCACCTGCTCTTTGGTCTGGGCTTTCTGCACGTAGTCTCGGCCGACCTTGATCCGGGGGGTGAGGATGGCCCGAGTAAATTCCATCACGTTCATCCCCAGGAGATGGCAGAGCTTCTGTGCAACTAGAGCGTGAAAAGTCCCCTAAGCACCAGCCCCCACCTGTGATCTAGTCACGACACACTCAGGAAGAAGCCTTATCAAAAAAGGAACTGAGTCTTCAAGGACAAGGTTCGGGTCTTCCGTCCTCTCGAGTGAATGCCGCTCGTTCTTAGGTAACACGAGCTGGGCAGCAGGTCCTTTTTCTGGGCAGTTTACTGGCAACCCCCAGGGGATGCCCAGCAGGAGGCTTGATTTCGTGTTAAACATTTCAAAGCTGGGAGATTTCATGTTAAAATCTGGATTTCCTTGAAAAATACCGACAGTATTTGGCAACACGGGGCCTATGCTCCTGGCAAGGGAACAATTGCCCAGAATCCTGACCTACAGCCCCCGTTCGGGAGGAGCCTCGTGGGCTCTGTGGCGTGGTCTTCGTGGCGTGTGGCCCCCGGTGCTGGGGCAGGGTCTCCACCGCCACCCCGGCTCGTCCCTCACTCAGGGGCTCGCCGGGCGGCCGCCCCACTCCACATGGCTCCGAGGGGAGCCTCATGAGCTCGCTTCCACGCACACGGCACCACGCGCTCGGAGAACACGCAACGAGTCGCACGACACAGGGCCACCACACAACACGACACAAGCAAAACCTGCACTGGTCCGCGTACCTGTATTTTCCGGCATGGACGCCTGATCCGTATTTCGCTCCTTTTTGAAAGAAATATTTCCGAACTGTAGCACTGAAGACACTACTTTAAGCATTGCTTTACACGGGTGTAAAAAGGAAAAAAAAAGAAAAAACAGAATTATTGCCTCAAAATGGAGCAGACGTAGCCTCACTCATTCTGTGCTAAGAAATCAGCTACACGGAACTTTGTCGGTAAATTCCCGGCTTCCGGGAATTTGTACAATCAGGGGCGGTCGTCATGATTTGCCTGGTCATCTTGTGGCTCATGCTCCCCCCCCCCGCCCCCCCCCCCCCCCCCCCCGTGCAAGTCTCGTCTAAGGAGCAGCCGACTCGCAGGGAAAGCCCACATACACAGAATCTCCTCGTGAGAGAAGCCCATGATGTGCATCGCCTCCATGGTCTCCTGGAAGTTGTCTTTGTCTTGCTGCCCCGGGATGGGGATGTAGCCGTTGGAGAGGAATCTGTAGTTATTAAACCCTTCGAGGAGCAAATCCGCTGGGAGGAAAGAGAATGGGATGCGGTGTAACGCCCTCCCACGGACAAAGCACGCCCGCCGGCGCCCGGGGCTCATCGCAGGGGAGCGGTGGCTCGCGTCCTCCCCACCCCCACACACTTCCTGCCATACTTTTTCTTTCTTCGTAGATGCATTTCAAAACCACACACAGTTTTCCATCCTCCGTGTCACTGAGGGAAAACGAGGCGGTCAGCTAAAAATGGCAACTGGAGTTTTGGGGACAGCGGTTTACCAGCTCTATGGAATCGGTAACCGGGAAATGATGGATGTTCGTTTTCCAGGTAACTCCGCCTTACTGTTTTTAGACTTAAATAGGTTAGGCGTCTTTTGAGGCAAAGTTTTTAAGCCCTAGAACCAATAAGCCTATGTTAGCAAAGCAGCTGAAAGCAGGCATTATGGCATCAATATGACGCCATGAACATAAAGACCAGACATGGACGGTACAGACCCCCATCCCAGCCAATGCCCTGAAACCCTTTCTCCGAGCCAGTCCGTTGGGCAGTGAGTTTGCCTTTGTGAGTGACGCACCACCTCTCTGTACGATGGGCTATTCTAACGGCCGCCCCCACTGACCACTTGTGTCTTAGGGGCCGTGAGTCAGAACTCAACGTTGCCTTTCGAGAAGTGTGTTCTTCGAGAGGAGCAGGATGTCTCTCGGGGGGATCAGAAGAGAGAGGGCTACCGATCCCCACACTAGAGTTTATCACGTGCTCTCCTGCAGACGTTCTGCTGAGCGCGCCGAGCCCTCAACCCTTCCCTCTCTCGTATTTCACCCGCACTGGGTACTGACTGCTTTTCTCTTTCTACCTCCTTCTTGTTAACACTTTGATCTTCTTATTATTTTTTGATTCATGACTAGCGCAGAGTTATTGCCAGTCTGAAAGCCTGAGGCCTTCCTCCTCCTGAGCATCACACACTGTCATCAGCTTGAACGCTTAGTTTCTCATGACAGTGATTCTATTAATTTGTGGCTCATTTTTTTCCCTTGTAGGTCTCTCATTTCTGGGCTCAACGCTTACACAGGTGTCTGTGGTTAGCAAAAGCCTGGACGCTGAGTGACAGAAGAGTACAAGGCCCATGTCAGTTGGGATCTCTGGAGAATACACGTAATGGTCACATCGAAGGAGCACTGAATTCAAGACTCAGAAGAAATCAGGAAGTTGTGCATCTTCCCCTCACCCTCAAATACCTCTGATCCAGCAAACTTCTGACCCGGCACTTTGCCCCCAACCAGTCCCTAAGCTTCCAGTCCTTAGGATTCAAGACAAAATAAATTGAAGTCCATTATAAGCTCCTTCTAGTACTCGTGGAAGCATACATATTAACTTCAATTGTAAACCCGGGAATAAAAATATTTACTGAACGTAACTTTATTATTTTTTCTTACTTTTTATCCTTACAAATGTTGAGACAGAACTTGTATAAAAATCCATCATTTGTCTTCTAATTTAAAACTTCTAAATTTTTTTATCTTTATTCGAGAGAGAGCGAGAGCACAAGCTGGGGGAGGAGCAGAGGCAGAAGGAGAAGCGGACTCCCCGCGGAGCAGGGAGCCCGATGCGGGACTTGATCCCCGGACCCTGAGCCGAAGGCGGATGGCCTAACCGACTGAGCCACCCAGGCGCCCCTAGGAATTTCTTTTAAAGAAAAGAAATAAACATAGAGAAGATAATGTGACACTGCCCACGTAACTGCCACTTAAAATCAAGTATTTCTCCCATGGCATGGAAGTTTAATTTCATTTCCATTTTGGGGTGTGTACGAAATGACAGTGAAGCCTGGAACAAGACAGGCTGAACCGCACAGGTCCGCCCACACACGGGTTTTTCCCCGCAGAGTCCAGTTCTGTGAGTGTGTGCTCTCTTCCTTAGAATTTTCTTAGCATTTCTTCCTCCAGTTTGCTTTTCTTATAAGAATGCAGCATATAACGCATAGAACGTACAAAACACACGTTAATGGACTGGCTGTCGGTAAGCCTTCTTGTCAACAGCTGGCTGCAGGTAGTCAGGTTGTGGGGGAGTCACAAGTTATTCACGGATTTGTGACCGTGTGGGGGCGTGGTGCCTCCAGCCCCGTATTGTTCCAGGGTCGACTGCACGGTTTCCTCAAAATGTTCTCTTTCAGAAAAACTTAAGACAAAAAACCATATTCCGATAAATAAAAAATAGTAAGAAACTTTGTGACTTACACTTTAGGTGTTCTCCTGCTCCGGATAACAACTGGTAAAAGATATGAAAAGTACGTTCGTCTTTTGCTTGGCGAACGGCACGAGATTTTTCCAGAAGGTCTGAGCGAAGATGGTTAAGGATCGAACCGAAGAGGTGGCCGGCCCTCTCTCAGTGTCTATACGAATATGAGTTGTAAAACGGTTTCTTTCTCAGATACCCATTAGCCCTCCGGCGATGAACCATTCTGAATGGTTAAAACTCGAAAGTGAAAAAGGAAACTTACGCACTACGTCCCTCGCTCATCTGTGGGGATCGTGGATGGGAGGGAGCTCAAAGATCAGGGTGCTGCCCTCGCCCCACTCCACCCCACTGGCCCCTACTCCGGCTTATATTCAAAGAACACAGCACCAAACCAGGAACTCTAAGAAGCTATAAAAAGGAAGTTGAGTTGCTGAAGGCAGGAAAAGCCTTATAGCAGTTTACCACAATCTTACAAATAAGGAAACCATGGCACAAAAGGGAATTAAAATAACACCACTAGTAAGTTGCAGAGCCAGGAATCAAAGCTCGGTTCGACCCCACAAGCCATGCGCCTGGCCCCCGTGCTCCCCGAGAACTCCTCGTGGAAAGCCTCACGCCGGTGGTGCCGGCCCCTCGACATCCACCGTCTTGCTCGAACTTTCCAAACACCGGAGACAGCCCTGATCAGATCAGCCACTGGCCTGCTCACGCTACCTCTCCAGAGCTGTGAGCCCCCCACCGGGGCTTCCCACATGGCACCTGCTCGCCCCCAACCCACTCCTGCCTCCCAGACCATGGCACACCTGCCTGGGCGTCTGGGGCGCAGATCTGGGACTTCCACCAAGCTGAATTAATTTTGTACATGCCATATAGCTTAGATTTTCAATTAGATCACCCCAAACACATCCTCCACATTTGGTGGAAAATACGTTCACACGAATGCCATAGCAGACCAATGCGAAGAAACTCTAGATCCATCCCCCGTCATTTCTCAAGTGATTCTTGTGTCTTCTGGCTCTGAGCGTATTCAGAGACGTAAGACACAATTCTGAATTAATGGGAATATTTTGATCTCTCCTTTACCTGAGGGATAGAAACGTTGTATTTCTATCACGGGATCTCTGATACTTGTCAGCAGCAGCAGAGAACTGTCTCCTATATCCTTCCTAACTGGCATCCCATCATTCAGAATCATTTCTATTACCTCTTTAATCCAACTAAGTCTATATGGAGTTACCATTCCTAAAGGCCACTCTATGCATGTGACATTTCCTCAGACAAGTCTATGTAGTTGGCATTTGTTTTTCCTCTAGTTTTATTCTGCTGAACACTAACTGAAATGACTTGAACTCTGCACTTTCATAAGGCTTGTTTTGGGGGGCACATGCCCATCCCACGAATACCAGGAGCAGATGGTAAAAAGGGGTAACCTAACACCCAGCTGAAGAGTGGTTCAATAGGATGGTATTCATCGGGAGGTTCTTCCACCATATCAACATTTCCTGGGTCACGTGCAGGCAATCCTTACCTCGATGGGACTCTCCACTGCCCCAGCCATGTGAACAGGGCAGGGCCCACTGTTAAAACAACCACCACTAGCAAAACAACATTTAGGGGTTAACATTCGGTAGCTGGAAGTATCTGACCGAGTCACGATCTCTCCGGGCTTCAGTCTGATCATCTGGGTGACGGGAGTCATATCACAGAGGGTCCACCTTGAGGCTGGCCACAGGGGAAGTCACTCTTTAGTCTGGATTATGCCGTTATGAAAAGGATACACGTTTCAATGTTGGCCCCAACGATATAGCCAGTTACATCAAAGTTGATCCGAATAAACTTGCCCTGAAGATAAATCACAACAAGAAAATTAGAAGTAAGTAAGGACACAGAGGGTATGAACAAATAAAGTTGTTCATACCAACGCGCCCTACCAAGTGTCCATGAGTTGGTCACAAAAATGGGTCTTAAATATTACCTCGAATAGAAAGGGAAGGCAAAAGCCTCCGGAAATTCCCACAACGTGGCAATAGGACGCAGCTACCTTCCCGGGCTGTGACATAATAAAAATGAGACCCTGATCAATTAGAACTTGGAAAAAACTCTCCTCCATAATCTGAGATAAGAGATTTCACAGCATTAAAGGAACGCTGTATCCAGCCCCATAATGACAGGCTTGAGAAATGAAATAATACAATTTCCTAGGAAAATAGAAATCCATTCAAGAAAAAAGAGAGAAAACTTGAATAGATCATAATCATTAAAAATGAAATATAATTACTTATTCAAAAATGATGGATTGGCCTGATGAAACAGTTTTGCAAATTCCTAAGGAAAATTTAATGGCCCGACTGCACATAACTTCTTTTTTTTTTTTTACACATAACTGTTCTAAGGACACAGAAAATAGTGATTATTTCATAACTCATTTCATAAAGTTACCATAATACTGAATACCAAAACTGGTAAAGTGATTGTAAAAATGAGAAGGCAAAAATAAAAGCAAGTAGCTCACAAATTAAACCCTTTGCAGAACAAAGAAAACTGACGAATGGCAACAGATGGTTTATTCCACGACTTCAATGCTCGCTCCTCATGCAGACGGTCAAGGGACTGGAGGGCTTTCCTTGGGGAAACGGACAAGCTGATTCCGAGACTTACAGGAAAATGGAAAGAACCTAAAAGGTCACAGCGATGTTGAGGAAGAGGAGCAGAGCCTCAAGGACTTGCACTACTCGATTTCAAAAAGCTCTAAGTTTATGAGGACAGGCTGGTGTTGGTGGGGGGACAGAGACACAGATCAATGGATCAGAAGAGAGTCCAGAAATAGACCACACGTCTACAGTCAACTCATCTTTCAACAAAAGGTGCCCGGATAATTCAATAGAGAAAGGACCAATCTTTCCAAAAAATGGTGCCTGAAAAATACGTAAGACAAAACCAAAAGAACCTAGACCCTTCCTCACACCATATAAAAAAGTTAACTCCGAAGAGATTAAACCTAGAAGCGTGGGCTAAAACCATAAACTTCTTTTTTTTTTCTTTTTTTAAAGATTTTATTTATTTGACAGAGAGAGACACAGCGAGAGAGGGAACACAAGCAGGGGGAGTGGGAGAGGGAGAAGCAGGCCTCCCGCGGAGCAGGGAGCCCGACGCGGGGTTCGATCCCAGGACCCTGGGGTCACGACCTGAGCCGAAAGCAGACGCTTAACGACGGAGCCACCCAGGCGCCCCTAAAACCATAAACTTCTAAAAAAACAAAAACAAAACAAAAAAAAAACAGGAGAAAATCCTTATGACCTTAAAGTAGAAAAAGACTTCTTAGAAAGAATGCAAAGAGCATGAACCTTTAGAGTTTATCAACTAAAACCTGATAAACTGGATTTCATCAGGATCTAAAGCTTCTGTTCTTCAAAAGACACTGTGAAGACAATGAAAAGAGAAACCACAGACCAGCAGAGAATATCTACCAAATACCTACCTGGGAAAAGACTTATTCCCAGAATATATAAAGAACAATTCAATAACAAGACAACCCAAGAAAAACATTGGGTAAAATATCTAAACAGATTATTTCATCAAAGAAGATATGTAAAGAGTCAGTAGTATATAAGAGGATGCTCAATGTCATGAGTTATTAGAGAAATGCAAAATAAAATGAGCATAAAGAGATACCAGGACATACCCACTAAAATGGCTAACATTCTGAAAAAAGACCAGCAATGAGACAGAACAGCTAGAACTCTCCCACAACCCTGGTAAGAATACAAAACAGCACAGCCACTTTGGAAAAGCCTGCGGGGTTTCGTATTAAGTGAAACCTAAGTTACCATATGCCCCAGCAATCTCACTCCTAGGTAGTCACCCAAGAGAAACAAAAGCACGTGTCCACATCGACACCTGAAGTGAAGGTTCAAAGCCACTTTATTTGTAATGGCCCTCCGATGGAAACAACCGAAAATGTCCACTGAGTGGTGAACAGATAAAGAAACTGTGGTAAGAGGGACGCCTGGGTGGCTCAATCACCGAGCGTCTGCCTTCGGCTCAGGTCATGATCCCGGGGTCCTGGGATCGAGCCCCGCATCGGGCTCCCTGCTCGGCGGGAAGCCTGCTTCTCCCTCTCCAACTCCCCCTGCTTGTGTTCCCTCTTTCACTCTCTCTGTCGGATAACTAAATAAAACTTAAAAAAAAAAAAAAAAAAGAAAGAAAGAAACTGTGGTATAATCACACAGTGGAATATTACCGAGCAATAAAAAGGAACAAGCCAGTGATACACCCAACAACGTGGATGGATCCCAAAACAGCACGATGTGGTATGAAAGAAACTAGACATAAAACACCATGTGTTAATAGGATTCCATTTACCTGACATGGTCAAGAAAACAGACCACCGAGACAAAACAGATCAGTGGCTCCCAGGGCTGGGGAAGGAGGAGGCAACAACATGAAGGCGAAAGGGAGGTTCCTGGAGTAAAGGAAATACTCTCCGGGCCACGGTGCTGGCCTCAGTATGATACGCATGCATCTAACCCCGTCTAACTGTACACTGAAAAGGGTGAATTTTATTGGATGCAAGATATAATTCAGCCTAATTTTTATAAATAATCAAGGGAGAGATCTTAGGACCCCTTAGATAAATGCCAATTAAAAAAAATTAAACATCCGTTCCTTCTATTTACTATGAACAGATTACACGTTGGCCTACACCCTCTACTAAGGTGTCCAGTCCACTCCCCCAGCTTCCTACCCACTAGGCTCCTTCTTATGCCATTCCTACATTTATTGCATAAATATCTGCTTAGAGTACAAAAAAATGAGTAGTCAGTATTGGGATGCCACCACAAATTTTGAACATTATGTGGAAATTATGCTGCAGTAACGCTGACTTTTGAAATTGAAAACAAGGGGATAATTCACGAAAAATCAGTACTTCATTATATTTTCTGTTCAGTACTACGAGCACTCGTGAAGAACTCACCCAATTTTCCAATTTTGAAAACTGCACACCGAGCTAGGAAAACAAGGGGAAACGAGAATGCGCATGGGGCTCTTGGTGGGGGGGGAATCTCTAACATGATCCGAAAACCCCGCTCTGCCCGGGAGACGTGTGGCTGGTAAGCACTTTACACAAATCCTACGATCATGGCCTTGAGGGCAAGGCTGACCTAATGCCCCCCAAATGGAAGCAGACCCATGAGGCCCTGCCCTTTCGAGGCCTGGAGGACATCGCGGTAGGGAACCTCCAAAGGACCAACAGGTGCTACAGGGACAGGGAGGGAGACTCCGAGAAGCAGTGCCATTTGAGATGCGTGAACTTACAGCTTAGGTTCGTCTGCTTCCAGCTAAATGGTAACTAAAGGGAGGTTCTGTACCTGTTTACTCTAAGCTCTTGGAAAATAAGACCACAATGAACGGCAGGAGTCTGTGACACACTGCAACTGGATTTTGACCTTTTGACCACAAGAAAAAGCTCTCCATAATTTCCAAGCGATAGAACCTTCTGGCTGACGGCGACCCGAAGGGGCCCCTGGAGGCCCCTCTGTGCTCCTCTGCCAACAGGCTGTCTTCAAACGTTACGTGAAGAAACTCGCATCACGCTGCACACCCCACGTCGGATTTCCGCACAGGTCAGACGATTAAAGTCGTCAGAGTATCTGGAATCTACCCTCAAACCCCACAGCATCAAGGGGATGCTCTGTACGTGTGTGGGTCCCCGCCACTACAGTGGTTCTCTCCACTCTGGGGGCAGCTTTGGCCCTAAAAGGGAAAACCCACTCTGGGAGCAACGAGCCGGACTTAATCCGAGACCAGAGGGCGGTGCTCACCTCCAAACTGTACCAGAAGCTCCCCTCATTAGTAAAAGCAGGGTAAGTAAGTGGTCTCGTTACTTAGTATAACGGATGCGAGGATTCCTGGGGTAACGTGGACGGACTGGAAGGACACAGACACCCCCAGTCTGGTGTGAACAAGGTGCTAAGACTCCAGAAAGGCCCGGAGGCCACGGGGGCCGTCGGGAAGGCTGCCTCGGGTTCCAGGCTGAATCGGTGCCGCCGGTGTCCTGCACCAGGCCACACTCGGACACGGTCACATGTGCCCCCGCAGGTGTCTTCAGTGGGAGCGGGGAGAGGACCAAAGGGACAGAGCAGGGACTGTGTTCGATTTACTTACAAAGCTGTTTTTGTGTCTGCCTGTGAGGACACAGGACGCTGCTAGCCCCGCGCTGGGGAGGGCACCGGAGCCTTTACCACGCTCTACTGAGGCTAAGCACCTACCAAAAGGCACCTAGCGTCGGGGACTGCCAAAGTGGCTCAATTCCGTTTGGAGGGAAAATAAAAAAGACCTGCACAAATACAGAGAGTGACTCGTACCAAACCTTTCTGAGAGAAGATGTATCTGCCGATACAAGTCAGAAATTGAAGTCCCTGTTTTAAAAGTTCCATTACAAGAGATTCATTTGACATAAATCTCCTCCAGCTGGAATGTGTTTGGCTTCTCCATAAACAGAACGGGCGAACTGTGAACGATTATTTTTATAAGGGTAATGCTCTCCTCAAAGAATCCCCTTTAACACAAGCCAGATGCCAGCATCTTTGAAAGAAAAGATATTCTTCAGGAAATGATTCGTCTATATCAGATCAAAGAAATGGAAACAAATGGATTCTAAAAGCTTGTGGAGTTTATGGTTTTGAGTATTTTCACTGCAAGCCTGCGTGCTGCACATAACGACTCCATGTGGCTCCACTGTATACGGGGCGTGCTTCTCAGCACTGCATTTCTCTTCCAGCACGACGTGGGACGCCACTCCCGGCCCCAAGCCTGGCCCGTCCAAACCTTCTGTTCCCAGAGGGCCTGGCCCGCGCAATACGCCCTCTGAGCTCAGCTGTACAACGAAGTAAGACCTAGAAGAAGGCAGGCTCCAAGAGGCTGGGGAACTCTTGCTGTGTAGGCAACCACACCGTAGCCTGAATATGCGCCTACTGTATACTTACGCGTTCGAGCCACAGTGCCACGAACTAAGGATCTGGAGACCAGGGAGACAGGCCCAACGGGGAGAGACGTCACGTGCCAGCAGGACACGGGGGGCACTCACCCAGACTGTGAGCAAAGCCAAGAGGACACCGTGCAGAGAGCGACAGAGGATGACCTCAGATAGGGCTTTAGACCAATCGGGTATTGAGAAGAGGCAGAAGGAGAACTGTGGACAGATCTGAGATGCGTTCCAGAAGCATGGCCGACAGGATTCGCTCCGGTCTGCACACAGGCCAAGAGGAGAGGTTGACGCCAGGAGGAGTCTTATTTTATTTTTCTGGGTTTTTGTGGGTTTATTTTGTTTCATGCATACGCAACTGGGTGATCTGCAGGGACCACGTCCTGACAGAAGACCTAAGAACAGATTTCGAATAGAAAAGGTTCCAGTTGGAACATGTGAAATCTGAGAGCTCTATTAAGACATCCAAACGGAAAGAACATGTGAATACCACAGTGCCTGGCAAAGGACAGGAGCCAAATAATTAATTGAAGGGCCCAACAGCAAAATCCAAATTCTAGAAGATGTGACTGAAAGATGAGCCCACACCTGCTACCCTCGAACGCCCGAGAAACAAAGCATTGACCACGCCCACAGGGACTTGCCAAAGGGATGCCCGCAGCTGACTGAGCTCCTGTCCCCCAGAGCAACCAATATTTCACCGTTTTTCACGGAACCACTAAAATCAACTACTTGTTGTGGCTTTGTGCATTTAATGCCTTAAGATGGGTTAGTAGCTAGCTACTGCTGTTTCTTTGAAAAAATCCTGTATGGCGATAATACAAAGTTGACTTTCTAGGAATTACAGCCCAAAGCCAACAATGTAAACACACCTTTGTTTCGCAATGAACGACTAGCTGTGTGTGAGAACACTGCCTCTAGTGAAAAATCGTCTTTTCCTAAAAAAAACTCGCTTTTAATAGGTTAGACTGAGTTTACATCCAGATTATAATCCAGGAGCACTATAATCCAGATTATAATCCAAGTGCTTTGGGAGGTGGCTTCCAGCTGAAACTGGGTTTATCGAGGATTTAGATTAGATGGATGATCCTTGCTGGAATCGATTCTGCTAGAAAACTAAGAAATTCTTCCTGCCAGTGGGATGTAACACGAGTTCCTACCAGAATTATTTATATCAACCTTGGGAATAGGATGCGTAAATAATAAGCTTGAAGGAGACTCGTGTAAAGTAATTACTTTGCAAATAAATTTCAGAAAGTGATTACCTTGATTTAGACTCCAATTTAAAGAAACAAGCTGGACCGGGGTTCCTCAACCTCGACATAACTGACGTTTTTGGCCGCATAATTCTTGGATGTTAGCAGCATCCCTCGCCTCTACCCACTAGATGCTGGAGGCACACCACTACCCATCACGCGAACCAAATAACCAAAAATGCCTCCAGACACTACCAAAAGGTTTGGTTTTTTGGGTTTCCAACTGAGAGCCACTGAGCTCCAGTAATGCAAATTACAGATCATAGCCTACATCTGTCAATATGGAAATCTAACAATATGTGGTAGCCAACTTCCAAGATGGCGCCAGTAATCCCCAACATCTGGTGTTGCTGTCACAGTGCATTTGTGCAGTCCCCTCCCCAACAGTGTATCAGGGATGGTCTGTGTGATCAGTAAAATACATCAAAGGGTTGGTATGTGACTTCCAAGGTCATAAAGAACACCGTGTGGCTTCTGTCTTGCTCTCTTGGATCACCTGCTCTGGGGAAACACCAGCTGCCATGTCATGAGCGGGCATCTCTCCAAAGAGGCCTTTGAGGTGAGGAACCAAGGATTCCCAACAAAAGTTGCCCGAGTCAGCTCAGAAGAAGATCCTCCAGCCTCATCAAGCCTTCTGAGGACTGCAGCCCCAGCCAACGCCACTTTAGCGACACCTTCATGAGAGACCCTGAGTCAGAACCACCCATCACACAGACACACTGAGGTGATAGAGGTTTCAAGTCACTAGGCGTAGGGCAATTTGTTACATAGCAACAGGGAACCAATACGGAATTATACGTCCACCTGTCCCAAACACAAAATCGCTGGCAGGTAGACGGATCCTGACCACTAAGGAACCGACTCACTACCTTCTTTACCAAAGGACACAAAGGACTCGTTGGCAGCAATTTAACTTTGCCGGGCAAAGAGGAGACCATCACAAAATGGTTTCTCCTGAATTTCAAGTGTGGTTCGGGGCAGGGGGAATTGGAATAGACTGGTAACTTGATTTATGTGGTAAAAGAGAACACTTTCCACTCAGGAATCCTTGTAAATCTTCACGGAGATTCACATACCAAAGGTGGTAGCTCACCATGTCTTCAATCCCATGACACTGCCACTAAACACAGGGCTTTCAGTGGCAAGAATTTAAGATTTAAAATGTGGCTCAGGCTCAATGCTGATGATCCAGGGGATGGTAAAAACTCTACCAACAAAGTTTAGCGTCCACAGTTCTTTTATAAACCCCAAAGTCACGGCCACGCTTCATCCTGACACAGATACATTTGTTATCCCACTCTGTACGTAAAGAGCTAACATAATTACCTAATGAACTTGGGTTAAATGAATCTTCAAAATTTATCTTACTAGGAATAAGCAATATTCCAAACCAATAGATCCCTATCTCATGCATAACTTGGAGGACCTCTTGTAACTTAAACTACCTCTGAGGGTGCCATGGGCCGAGTCACGTCCCACCCCAAATTCTTATGTCAAAGTTCTAAGCCCCAGTGCCTCAGAACATGACTATATTTGGAGACACGGTCTCCAGAAAGATAATTAAGTTAAAACGAGGTCACTAGGGCCCTAGTCCCACATGACTGGTGTCCTTACAAGAAGAGAACAGGACACAGGCGCATGCAGAGGGAGGCCCATGTGGCAGTCTACAAGCCAAGGAGAGAGGCCACAGAAGAAACCGACCCTGCCGCGACCCTGGTCTTGCACTTCCAGCCTCCAAGAGTGAGAAAATCAAGCTCTACTGTTTAGGGCCCCCAGTCTGGGGCGCTCTTTACGGCGGCCCTGGCAGACTCAGAGGGTTATCTGGCTACCTTTGGGTTCACCAGGTCCTCTGTGAGCCTGTATCTGGTAACTTCCACTAATCACCCATTCTGTGAGGTCAGAAAGTCAATGTGAACGCCATGACTTTACATTCTCAGAGTAAAACCGTACGGCCCAATGGTACTAGATTCCCCCAAAACTACCCATCAAGGAGTCATCAGAACAGAAGTGTCTCGTCTTCTACAAATACTTCTAATATCAGGAGGAAGGAAAAACAGAGAATTAACTCTCAACGATTTAAGCAGAAATAACTGAAATCGAAGACCCTCTTCAATCTCACTGTGGAAATAGTTATCGCATCTGGAGGACTATAATCCAGGGCGAAAGATGGACGGCGGGGTGGGCCCCCTTTTGCTGCATATGGTTCTAGAGGAGATCTGCCACCGACGTGTCGACGAGTAGCTGGACGGGGAGCGCAGGGTTCCTGCAAGAAGGCCCCATCTGGCCAACACCTAGGAGGACAGCCTCAGGCACTCTGGGATAGATGGTCCAACGGACGGAGAGAGGGAAGCTCTCCAGAACTGACAAAGCCCAACAGCTGAGAAGAATTTTTACAGAGAAGGCACAGTACTGACCCATTATTCTGACGTCCGTATCCCAGAGAAACAGGGAGTATGAACAGGACAAGTGACTACATTGAATACCAACTCTGTTTGTGGAGCACGGACACTCCCAGTGGTGCTGTGTGCTAAGTCCTCCATGCACATCTCACTTCATCACCACACTGGGCCCGCAATAAGTATTACAGATCAGCCCCGAAGACGTAGTCATCTACCCGTACGGTATAATTATATACAGTAACTACATCATTATAATCACTTTCACATTTTTTTCCTTTTTAAAATGCAACTACCAGAAAACTTAAAATTTAAAATTACATGAGACTCATCACGTTTCTACTGCTCTATCCTACATCTATTAGCCTCTCCCTAAAATCCAGGAAGAGAAGTATTCTGGCTGCATAACCACAGCAGACATTTACTAGACATGGGAGAAATGAAAAGTTTCTGGTGCTTTCAAACTTACGAAGCGAGATGAATTATCATTTTTCACAGTCTTCGCATTTCCAAATGATTCCAGAATTGGATTTGCTTGCAAAAGCTGCCGTTCAAGTTCTCCCTAAAAGACATTACACACACACACACACACACACACACACACACACAAAGCAGATGTACGTTAATCTCATGTCTTTACTCCAGTCCTCGGGGGGAAAATACAAAACAAAACTCGTCCTCTCTTCCTCCGTGTTTTCATTTTGTGTGCCACCCCGTAACCTTCTTGGCTTTATTCTTGGTCCCATGAGGCTCTGCTAAAGGAAAACAATTAGCATTTATAAAGTGATCAGAAGGAAAGGTCACATTGGGCACAGGAGAGAACTCTGAGGGCAGGGCACATAATATAGGTGGAGAACTTTGAAAATAAAACAAATGGGTTTTCATGAAATGAAATCTAGCAGGATGCTGCGATGAAGAACATATTAATACTTACACTTCTGTTTATTTCTACTCTGTTCCAGTGAGTTCAGGCAGCCAATTCTAATAATAACCACTAGGGGCGCCTGGGTGGCTCAGTGGGTTAAGCGTCTGCCTTCGGCTCAGGTCATGATCCCAAGCTCCTGGGATCGAGTCCCACATTGGGCTTCTTGCTCAGCGGGGAGCCTCCTTTTCCCTCTGCCTGTCGCTCCCCCCACCCTGCTCTCTCTCTCTAATAAATAAATAGAATCTTAAAAAAAAAAACAATAACCTTGAGACTGTTGGAAGACGTGCCATTTTTCCAAGGGCTTCACCCAGTATCTTAACGAGGCAGAGAGAGCAACATCCTCACCTCCACTTTCAGAAGGGACAGAGATGGGAGCATGCTGCTGCGGACTTCTGCTCAGATTTAAAAGGCTAAGTAGAGAGTCTGTGATAGACTCTATGCTTGACTCTGTGTCTTTAATCATGTGCAAATTAGGCTACACGACAGATTTTTACAAACAAAAGATGTAAGAATATTAATATGTGCCTTTGATGATGACATGTGATAGGAAGCTGTAGGAGAGGCCTGATGCTAGTTCTGGCCACAAAAAAGCACGAGAAAGTGACGCTGTGTTCCCAGGACATCATGTTAGAATTATACTGTCAGGCTTAGAGAAATCCGCGTTTTGCAAACACAGATCTTACCCCTGTGTTTTAAGATACCACGGTATTCTAGACCCAAAGAAAGGATTATAAACCACCCTGAGCAAAAGAGGGATAAAAAGACCTTCCTTTGAGATTTTTTTTTTTTTTTTAAGATTTTATTTATTTGACAGAGAGAGGCACAGCAAGAGAGGGAACACAAGCAGGGGGAGTCGGAGAGGGAGAAGAAGGCTTCCCGCCGAGCAGGGAGCCCGATGCGGGGCTCGATCCCAGGACGCCGGGATCATGACCTGAGCCGAAGGCAGACGCTCAACCAGCTGAGGCAGCCAGGCGCCCCACTGCCCAGATTTCTTAAACATGATATCCTGCTAACCAATTTTAACAACTGAGAGGTATCATTAAAGAATGGTAGTTATCAGGGCATCTGACTTTAGCTCAGGTCATGATCCCGGGGTCCTGGGATCAAGCCCTGCATTGTGCTCCCTGTTCAGTGGGGAGCCTGCTTAAGTTTCTCTCCTCTCCCTCTGTCGCCTGCCCCCCACACTCCCTCTCTCTCTCCCTCCCTCAAATTAAATAAAATCTTAAAAAAAAAAAAAGAATGTCAGTTATCATTCTGTACTAATGGAGGGCCTTTCCCCTGGAGATCAGCACTCGCCTCCATCAGTGTGGCCATGACCAACACCTTACAAAGCCCTTAGTGTCTAGCTCTGCAAAAATTAGGCTCTAGAATTATTCTTACCTCACTCAGTCTGTGTGATCACAATACAGAACCTGTCAGAAAAACACTGAATTTTCATAAATGGGGCATTACCTTTACACTAAACATCAACTGTTAGATCAAGGAATGTAGAGTCCTTAAAATTACACACCATCATCCTATCCAATCACAATAAAAATACTTGAATACTTTACCTCTCAAATGTTTTCCTAACTTGGGAGATAAAATGTATATTGCGTACCCCATTTTAATATTTCCTAGACATGGCTACAAGGATTCTTTGCTTCTTTAAGTGTACATGGGTGTGCTTATGTGTGTGATCTGATTCTGTTCTTTCTTCTGCCCGCCTGGAATAACTGGTTGTATCCCCTGGACCTCGCTCAGTCAGTGTGAGGTCAGAAGGATGCCCCGTGAGTGTCTGCTGAAGCAATGTACAGTCAGAGGTCCCGAAATGTGCTAGTAGTGTTTGGGGCGGGGCTGGTGGTGAGTCAAAGGCAGCAGTAGGTATTGGGCGAAGGGTCCTCGCTGTCACCATGGGACCTGCCGACTGGGGCACTCCCAGGCCTCTGCTGTTGGGGCAACTATGTTAATAGGGTCGTGTATTACTTTCCTCCTAACGGACTGGTGACATCACAGAGACCAGGTAAGGATCTCAGTAACTCAAAAACGAATCACAAAAAGCTCGACACAAAGCCAACATCAGAAAACACACAAAAAGGGGCGCCTGGGTGGCTCAGTTGGTTAAGCATCTGCCTTTGGCTCCGGTCATGATCCCAGGTTCCTGGGATCGAGCCCCGCATCGGGCTCCCTGCTCCGCGGGAGGCCTGCTTCTCCCTCTCCCACTCCCCCTGCTTGTGTTCCCTCTCTCGCTGTGTCTCTGTCAAATAAATAAATCAAATCTTAAAAAAAAAAAAAAGAAAAAAGAAAACACACAAAAAAGGTCTTAAATGAAGGAATTACCATGAAATTTGACCGTTTTGGTGTTGTACAATTTCACATTTTGATTGAACAGCGCTAACATCACTCAACCAAATTATGAAGTCATTTATAAACCCTCAGGGGACAGTGACTGAGCGCTAACCTTTCCACTAGAATCAGGTGATGTCCCCTGTTTCTATCCTATAGGACAACAAGAAATGTCTTTTGGGAAAGTAGGGGGGAAATTAGTATTAGGTATTGAAATTATTTTTAACATTCTAAATATTTAGAATTATACGACGCTTTTAAGGATTACCAGTCGTAATGAAAACCATACCCTTGTGTTTATTGTATAGCATATTAATATATACTTGCTATATGACAGATATAAGAGGAATTTGAAATTGGTAAACCTCCAGTTCAGCCAGCAATGGGACATGGGCTGGGATCGTGCTGGGCTTTGCAGGCCTGGCTGGGTAGAGCTGCAGGTGTTCCCACTGCCCACAAGAGGGCTGAAAATCGGTGGCAGCCACTCGTCAACCGTACCGAGAACCAGACTTAATCTCCACTGGCAGGCCCTCTTTTCTGTACTTGCTACATGCGATCTGTCACCAGCCTATCTTAGTTCAAGGCGGTTTAAACCAGTAGATAGGAAGTCATCCTGAAGCTGCCATCCAGATGTGGATGAGTCGAAAGTGGGTTGGGCTGGTGGGCTGGCCTGAAGGAGAGTCATTCTTAGGGGAAGGTCACGTTTTAGAAATCAGCTGTTTGCAGATCTGCTCTGAATTTGGCCTGGGTTCAGACTCTCGAGTGGCCCTGGACTCTGCCAGACTTTGAGGGTCCGTGACAGCAATCTACGGTGAGGGAGCGTGTCACCCAAACCACTTCCAGGAGCCTGGGGGACAAAGCCAAGTTAAGACTTAGCTCCATTAGAAGGAGTACGCCATATGTTTACAGGTCAATGCTTATCATTTACTGCTTAAATACTGTGACCTTCATCTTGAAAACTGATTTATACTTGTTTGTATTTCCATAATGAGGATTAAGTTTTAAAGGCCAGCACAAAGTCCTGAGGGGATGGCTCAAATAGAGCAAGGAAGACAAACATGGCGACGAGATGGGGAAATCGGCATCCTCGTAAATTTCGGGGGGGAGGGCGTGCAGAATGGCACCGTCGCTCTGAAAATCAGCGGGGTGGGCCCTCAGAATGTGAAACAGAACACTACCACGCCCCAGCAATGCCACTCGCAGGCACACACCCCGGAGGGTGGGAAACACAGGTCCGCACAAACACTTGCACACAAATGTTCACTGAGGCATTACTCAAAGTGGCCCCCAAATGGAAACAATCCAAATGCCTATCAGTTGACGAATGGATAAACGAAACGTGGCCGATTTAATAGATTTAGTAGAACGGAGTACCATTCGGCCAGGGAAAGGAATGGAATAATTATACACGCCACGCCACGGATAAACTGTGCAAACATCATGCTGAGGGGAAGAACGGTCTAGACAGCCACATTCTCTAGGGTTCCATTCATAGAAAATACGCACAATGGACAAATTCGTAGAGACAGAAAATAGATGAATGGTTTCCGGAGGCTGGAGGGACGTGGAAGGGGATGCCTAATGGGTTTCTTTTTGGGGTGATGAGAAGGTCCTCAAGTTTACCGCAGGGATGACTGCGTAACTCAATGTACTAAAAAACAACGATGCTTGGACTGTAGGAATGCGTGAATTTGATGGCATGTGAATTAAACCTTAATAAAGCTGTTTAAAAAAAAAAAAAGAATGAGCAAAGAAACAAAGGAGCCTAGAAATGCCTCCCCCATTGTCCTGATGCTTCATGCGACCGTCTGGTGACAAAACGCCAGAAACGTATCCAAACGGTTCCTGGGACCTTGAGCGAGTTTTCCCCATAGAGTTCAATGTAAATTCACAACCTAGGGATGTGAAACCAAAGGAAGCACTGTGCCGAGTACAGACTTGCGACGTAACAACTGCTTTATGGCGGTCCTTCTCAGAACGGGGTGAGGGAGTCCCTGGGAATGGGGAGGGAGTGTGGGCAGAGACGGAATTTCTCGACATGACCCCCTCCGGGGTCACTACCACTCAGGGGTACCCGCCTATCCCTCAAGCGGGCTGGGGAAGCCAAGTTGAGAACAGGTGCTCTTCTCAGGTTTCTAGAAACATGCATAGCCGGCACTAGACTAGACGACTGTGAAAAGAAACGTGGGGAAAAGCAGCACCGCAGCTTCCGGGCCGTGAGTTCATGCAGCGAGACATGCACACCGACGACGCAGGGAAGCATGGCAAAACCCGCTCCCCAGGGACTCCTGCGACCCGAAGACCCAAAGGCAAACCTCGGGGTCGGCATGCGACTCACACACAATGGGGATCCACGCTGTAGTTTAAAATGACATCGAAACAAAATGTTAGTGATAACGATGTACGTAATTCCACATCGTGGATTTGGAAAATCCAAATCTGTCTGTTAATTATTTCACACCGTTTCACGAGTGACCTAAGTACACATTTAAAGGTCATTTTAGCGTGTACCTCTAGGGCACAAAGAAGAGCTAATTTCTGGTCTAGGGGTTCCTTCTGTAACTGGCCAAAAAGCCTCTAAGTATCCTCTCGGATAACAATTATTTCATTAACCTTTCCAATTTGGATGAGTGATCTGCCCTACAGCTAAAGGAGCAGGAGCAAAAGAACATCACAGGCCCTCATAGGCAGAGGACAGCTTTGCTGTCCAACAACTTAAGAATTTTAAGAAAGCTATCTGAAAAATCCTGGTATCTAGGACTCTTCCTGTAGATACTTATGATCATTTCTTTATATTAATAAATATAAACAAACATAAATGTATTCGCTCGAAATCACTGCGCTTGTGGAAGACAGACTGAAACCTTTCCAGTGCCGGGGAAAGGGTTAAGTGCAGGACAGACGTCCCTTTCTGTCTGAGGCATCTGGCTTGGCGCTGCCCTTCCTCTCTTCCTGGGTAGCAGGAAACGCTCTCTGGCCGGTGGGCGGTCCGCTGCTGTGCTCTGGGGAGCCAGCAGGGGGGGCATTCTCTAATCAGGAAGAAAACTCCACTACCTGCCCTGGATAAAGAAAATGCTAACTTTATACATTAAATCATTAAGGCCTTTAAGGCTAAAACACATGCGGACCATAAAACGTTAACAGATTAGAAATGTGTTAACCCAAAAGGTACTTTTCAAGTTGCAGCCCCAGACTCAAAATTTAACGTCCGGCACAAAGCTGGTCTTCTGTGTATTTAAGAGGAATCGAAATAATTCCACCTGCTCTTTTGACATTCGAAACCCTGAGGGTTCAGGCTTCATAAACATGTGATTCAATGTCATGATAAAAGGGTAAATAAATATTAAAACTCATCTAGAAAACAAATTTAAAGCAAGAGGCATGCTGCTTGCAAAAGAATACGTCTCTTAAGCGACAAATTTCCAAAATTAAGTTTTCACAAGGGATGTCACTCAGGACTAACTGTATTTGCTTCTAACAGACACTCAATCTAGAGACAGAAATTAGTGCAAGCATTCAAGACTAAGAAGCATAAAGAAAAGCACTTGCCTGATGTTTCACTGGTTTAGGCGATTCCTGCTGTTTGTTACAAACAGATAAACGCAAACGTTAGCGAGTTTGGGTCTTTCCCTGAGCAGGGAGCCACATCCAAAGCACCAGGTCAACGTGCAGCTCAGAACTGTGAAAGCAGGTTGTGGCTGGGTCACCTACCACTCCTGCAGATCTATAGATTAAGGATAATGGACTCTACTGTTCTTATCATCAACGGTGCCCAAATTTCTATCCCTGCCTCAAGCTGTGTGGGCAGTAGCAAGAGGCTGTGGTCTGCTTTCAGGAAGAACCGCTAAAGATACCTGAGGACCTTCCTTCGGTGGAAATAAGAATTCTTCATAAGCACTGCTCATCAATTGTTAACAGTTCTTCCCGAAGCTTTGTGAGGAATCAGGCTTCAAGCTATAACCGTTAATTTCAGTTGGCCTGTGCGAATACCTAGTTAATAGCAATTTCCTGATCAACTTGCTCCCTCCTGAGCGGAGGAAGTTTCTGGGTGGGGGTGGGAGCAGACAAGGGAGCTGTGAGTTCCAGCAGTATGCTGTGCTTCCTGAGGCTTGTTTCTGAAATTACAAAAGAGTAAGCCTGAGACGTAAACAAACAACAGAAGGAAAACTTACAGGAATATTATGGTCCTTCCGTCCTTTATGCGAAGAAGCAACGTGAGCAAGGTACTGAATGACTTTCTTAGTATTTTCTGTCTTCCCAGCACCCGATTCACCCCTGAAAGAGACAGTAGCACAGGAAGCCTTGAAGAAAGCAGAGCACACACATTCCCAAATTACAACTGACGAAATTAAATGGAGTTGGAACAAGACTTGGTAGAAAGTAAAAAAAAGTGTAAGTAGGGAAAAAACTTACCAGCAGAAGTTAGAAAATTATTATTTTTTTAAATGGTATTAAATTAACCCAAACTTTTTTTTTTTTCGGAAGATGCCAGTAAGACACAGGATAGGGTTCACAACACTAACGCTGTTTTTTTCTTGGAGTTTGGGGGTTCCACCAGAGAAGTGACGTTTATTATAAAAGTTCATGAAAACAATTCCCCGGCTCCAGAAACCCAGCCAAAACTGGAAACAGGAGTCCTGAAAGAGTGAAGATGATTGAATCTGAAGACGCTGAAAGGACTCTGGGATGCCCACTGATGCTCAACTTCAAGTCCAGGCAAAGTTTTCTCAGCGCATCCCCCCCAAACCAGCTGACAATTGTTCCTTCCCCCACGCTACTGACACGGAAGCTTGTACACACCTCATCAAACCTCCTCCAGCGGACTGCGGGCTTCATAACCCAGCCTCCCCGAGGCAGGGAGCAGGACCCTGTGCAAGTGTTTACTGTGATTTGTGTTTGAGTTTATTGTGCATTTGTGTTCACTGTGCATTTGTGTTTGAGTTTACAGTGCATTTGTGTTTGAGTTTACTGTGCATCTGTATGTTTGTGTTTACTGTGCATTTATGTTTGAGTTTACTGTGCATTTGTGTTTGTTTGTGTCCGCTTCTTTTTAATCCATGTAACCTTGTGCAGTCCACCCGGAGCCAGTATGCAATTTGTAGAGAAAAGGAACACTATGACTTTTGTTATGAACTGGGACAAATGCCACTGCTTTATATGCTTTATGTTTAAAAACAAGGCCGGCACATTTCAAAGTCTGCTTTTTATTTCTACTCAAGGACTAATCTTGAAATTCAGGTAAGCTGCTAGGCACAGGGATACCTAAGTTATGGCCTTTCTGTTCAAATACTTAAGGCACCCTAAGATCTGATAAAAGCGAACCTGTCCTCACAATCAAGAAAAACCTCAATTTGGAATAAAAGAAAAACGTTAATATCTAATTAGATTTTCCATTAAAAAAAAAAAGCCCCAGGAAAAAAACCACAAAAACAAAAAACCCCAGAAAACAGAAGAAAAGCACCAGAAACCCAAAATTATTATCATACACATGGCTGGCTAATAATCCTCTATGTTTGTTTTATCCAAGGCTTGAAAGCCTAATTTTTCTAGTAAGCTCTGACCCTTCCTTGGAAGTATACTCAGAATTGTACTATGAACTGCCCACAGCCTAAATTTTTCAGGTTTACTGCTTCCATTATCTTAATTCTCTGCACCCAGATACCTACAATGTCAACTGCAGAGGGTTTGGGCAAAGGAAGCCAACTGACCAACTAGTCGTATGGCTCTGAGAAAGGAAACTATCTTCTACGGGCCCTCATGCCACCATCTGTACGAAGTAGGAATTGTTATTAGAGCCTTTCTAGCTACAAGACTTGATCATTCTAGGAACAACCCACTTACTGGTTTATAAGCACCTTAACCACCATCCATTGTTATATGAAAAATAGTCCCCTTGTGTGTTTTACCATCTAGAAGTTTTGAATCGTAGGTACTCAAATAGACCAAATTTTCTTTTAAGGGTTTTCTGCCTACTGTTTGTGCTTAAAAAGGCCTTTCCTGCACCAAGATTATATCCATCTATGTTCTCATTTTTATAACATCTATTATTATTAAATCCATCTGTATTTTCTTCCAGAACTTTAATGGTTTCATTTTTTACAATGAAATCTTTAATCCATCAAAAAATTATAGTCTGGGGTAAAAATATAATCTAATTTTGTCCCCAAATGATTCAGCCCACATCCTAGTATCAGTGGTTGACAAGGAAGCTCATTATCCTGTGATATGAACTATTATCTTATACATACAGCTTATTCTAAGGCCAGAACCACATTGCAATAGTTTTGAACTATAACTAACCAGAGGGGCGACTGGGTGGCTCAGTCGTTAACTGTCTGCCTTCGGCTCAGGTCATGATCCCAGGGTCCTGGGTTCGAGCCCCACATCGAGCTCCCTGCTCCACAGGAAGCCTGCTTCTCCCTCTCCCACTCCCCTTGCTTGTGTTCCTGCTCTCGCTGTCTCTCTTATTTATTCAAATAAATAAATAAAATCTAAAACAAACAACAACAAAAAAAGAACTAACCAAAGCACCCAGCATTGTTCTTTAAACAAACAAACCAAAAAAACAAGCAGTCTCTGAAGTTTATTTTTCAGATAAACTTCAAATAATTTTGTTCTGCTAGGACTCCCCCATCTCTTGCCCCACAAATAAAAAAACAAGAGGTGGCATTTTGAAGTACTTTTTTTTTTTTTTTTTTTTTTTAGGAGAGATGAGGTCTTCATCTCTATCTCTCGGATAAATTTTGTGTTTTCTATGTTAACAAGCGAGGACCGTGTTTGTCTTTGAAATCCTAGTGCCCAGTACAGTAGGGGCTGAATAAATGAATACAGGTCCTGCACATGTTTTATTAAGTTTATTCCTAGGCTCTTTTTTATATTTTTTATTTCAGCTATTTCATTCCTGCTATAAACGTCCTCATATTTTCTACCTGGCCCCCACTGCTGCTGGGATAAGGTAGTAATTGCATTCACTCAACAAATACTTACAAATCAACCACGAAGTGTTGGTCATTCTCCTGAGTACAAGAGACAGAGGGTGAACCTTTTCTCCTGAACCTTGCTCAAGTTCAGGAGAAAAGAGAGAAGATAAGCCACAAAAAAACAAACAAGAGAGTGCAGGATGTGAGGAAGGCCTTTAAGGCAACGAGGTGGGGGGCGGGGGAGGCAGAGAGGAGCGGAGGACACCACCCTGGAGACACAATGGTCTGGGGAGAGCCTCCGGAAAAGGGAGAGCGGGCCAGTGAAATCGGGGGCACCATGATCAGGTGGATGGAGAGCCGAACGCAAAGGTCTTTGCCAGGGACCAGGGCACAGGTGCAAATGTGGAATTTGAGGCAAACCACCAACGAGGGAGAGAGCTACAGGGGCTCCTAGTGGCAGCAGGAAGCTCCCCGAGTCCCCGGAGAGAATCCGGATTTTTATTCCGGCGTAATTTCTCAAGAGCTAGGATGGTGGTTTTTCTCGGTTTTGTTAACTTTACTCAAAATACTTAGTGTTTCAAGACTAATCATGATGTTGGCGGTTGGCTTCAAACAAATAATTTTTCTGTTACGTGGAGAAATGAGCCTCTCATTTAGACTGATGATGACTTGTCTCGAAAACAGTTCTGATTGTTCCCTTTCTGCTTAGTTGTGCCTCTGAGGTTTCTCCGCTAACACACTTCAGTGTGTCCTTCATGCGTCTTTCCGCCTCCGTCAAACTCACCAGGCGCTGCTTCAACAATGCTTATAATCTCGGCTACATTTCTGTATATTTCAGGCCTAAGGGGACTTGGACACAGAAGGCACTGCTTCAAAGACAGGTATCACTAGCGGGCTCCCAAGAGGGGAGATGGGGAACTGCATATTCCCCGTCTTAAAACGTGGACAGTAGCTGCAAACACAGAAGACTGTGGTGAAGAAAGAACACGGGCCATCTGAGGCGTACCACCAGCATCCAGTGAACATCACCCATTACTGTCCACTCAACTGTTCCCCCACCGCTCAGGGGGTAGGTAATTGGGGTTACTGAGCCCCGAATTACTTTACGCATCTATAGCGCCTGTGTCAATGGTTAAGAATGTGGGTTATGGTGTCAAGATGACCTGCCTAGGTCGAAATCCTGTCCACCGCTTTCTAGCTCTGGGGCTTTGGGCAAGTGACTCAGATCTCCGGGCTTCAGTTTATACTCTCTTCAGTAAGAGACTAAGGAATTCAGAGGCCCAGGAGCACACACATAAGATGCCTAGTGCTGCCCTCAGCCAAAAGGCTCTCGGTAAATGACATAGGGCTAGTAAGTAGGTATGATGAGAATGAAGGTATTAACAGAAGTAAAAAAACAAAAAAAAAAAAAACCAAAAACAAGATAATCCCCAATGTGTATATGAAAGAGGCGGCAGGATCAAAGGCATAGAATTAGAGTTCTTGGAAACAATTTTTAAAAAAGGAAGTGGCACATCTGTCCCAGACAGAGGCAGAGAAATAAAAGCAGTTTGGACACGAGGGAGCCCAACGGAAAGCTCAACAGAGATCTCCCTGAGAAAATGAGTCAGGAGAATCCTCAGGGAGGAGAGCAACAGAACAAGACCTCAGAGCCAGGACGAGAAAAGGCTCTGATCTCGTCTCCACCAACAAACCCAGATCCACTGACGAAGGCGCTCTACACTGGAGAAGCTGCTGGGGTCCATGCTGGTCCGCGCGATGGAAGCGGGAGATCAATGAGAAGGCACAGGAGGGAGCCTGCGTCTCCTGCAGGACATCGGGACACAGAAGATCAGGGGTTTCTAGCCTGGAGGTATTCCGGTTTTCTAGAGAGGTCTATGGCCCTCAGTGGCTTCTCAAAGAGGTGCGCAATCCAAAACGAATTGTAAAAACCAACGGCGCTAAGGGGGGGGGAGCAGATAGTTAATAGGTGATCAATTCTGGGATCTCTCCCGGAGTCTCTTCTGGACCACGGGTACATTTCCGCAGCAAGAAACTCCTCACCCAGATCTTAAATGCTTCTGTTTTTCTTCTCTGGCTACATCAACTTCAGTCTAGTTTCAAAAACACCCTCTGCCTGATGGTCTCGCTTCAGATGACCTCCATCTGAAAACCAACCACACATACCCTACACGCGACTTTAGCTGATGATTTCCTACAGTTTCAAAACTCTGTTCTATTAGAAAGCAGCTTACTAGCAAGAGCAGAGGTTTTGTGGTCAAGACAGGTGTGGGTTTGGTCCTCCATCCCACTAACACCAGGGTCATCCTTGGATACCGGGCCCTGTAACTGGAGCTAGGGGGGCTACTGCAAAGATTCATGGAGGGAACACTTGCAAGAAGATGTGAGTCCCTTTGCTGGCATGTTTGCCGAGAACATTTTAAACTTCTCATCACAATTAGCTATCTTTGAGACGCACCTACGATAATCTAAAAAATGCCCTCAGTTTTAAGACTGGAGCACTGTGTCTCTGTCAAATAAAGAAATAAAATCTTAAAAAAAAAAAAACAGTTTTAAAGAGAGGAACGTATAGGCTTCCCATCTACCCTATGTGCCTGCACATGCACAATCTCCTCCATTATCAACATCACTAAAATGGGACATTTTTTACTAAGGATGACCCTACAGCATCATGATCATCCAAAGTCCATAGTTTCATTAGGGTTCACTCCGGGTGTCGTACATTCTATGGGTTTAAACAAATATGTAACAACTCGTATCTATGATTATAATATCAAATGGAATATTTTCACTGCCCTAAAAATCCTCTACGCTCTGCCTGTTCATCTCCCCTCCCTCCTGCGGCCCCTGCACTCACGGTCTCTATGGTTGGAATCAGACAGGACGGAGCCTTCTCAGATTGGCTTCTTCCACGTACTAGTAGGCATTTTAGAGTTCCTCCAGGTCTTTTTATCACTTGAGAGCTCATTTGTTTTCAGAGCTGAATAAGACTCCATTGTCTGGATGTACTACAGTTCATTCATTCACCTGAACATGCGGGTTGCCTCCTAGTTTGCGTAATTATGGAAAAAGCAGGGTTTTGTGTTGGTAAAAGCTTAACCCCGATGGGTAAATACTAAGGAGTGTGATTGGTGGGTCACGGCAAGAATATGCTCAGTTTTAGGGCACCTGGGTGGCTCAGTCGGTAAAGTGTCTGACTCTTGATTTCGCTCAGGTCATGAGATCGAGCCCCACGTCGGGCTTCATGCTGGGAGTGGAGCCTGCTTAAGATTGTCTTTCTCCCTCCACATTGACCCCCACACACTCTCTCTCTCAAAAAAAAAAAAAAAAAAAAGTATGCTCAGTTAAGAAACCAGCAAATGGTCTTCCAGAGTGGCTGCACCATTTTGCATTCCCACCAGCAATGAACAAGCAAGCGTTCCTGTTGCTCCACATCCTCATCAGCATTTGGGGCTGTCAAGGTTGCAGATGCTGGTGCCCCGGTAGGTGTGTAGAAGAGGGTACATGACACAGAACATCTTTTCATAGGCTCTTTGGCCATCTCTGTTATGTTCTTCAGTGAGGGGTCTGCTAAGGTCTCTGGCCCATTTTTTAACGAGGTTGTTTTCTTATTAAGTTTTAAGAGGGCTTTTTTTTTTTTTTGATATGTTTTGGATAACGGTCCTCTTTATCAGATGTGTCTTTTGAAAATATTTTCTCCTAGTCAGTGGCTTATGTTTTCATTATCTTGACAGTGTCTTCTGCAGAGAAGTTTTTAATATTAATGAGGTCCAGCTTACTATTTCTTTCATGGATCACATGATTACTGTTGTATCCAAAAAAGCATCACCACACCCAAGATCATCCACATTTCCTCCTCGGTTATCTTTTAGTAGGCTCCATGCCTTGTGTGGAGCCCAACAGGGGGCTCACGACCCTGAAATCAAGAGCTGGACGCTTAACCGACTGAACCACCCAGGTGCCCTCCTACATTGCCCATGTAGTATTATTTCCCTTTTTTTAAGATTTTATTTATTTGACAGAGAGAGAGAGACAGCGAGAGAGGGAACGCAAGCAGGGGGACTGGGAGAGGGAGAAGCAGGCTTCCCGAGCAGGGAGCCCGGTGCGGGGCTCGATCCCAGGACCCTGAGATCATGACCTGAGCCGAAGGCAGTCGCTTAACCAACTGAGCCACCCAGGCGCCCCTATTTCCCCTTATTTTGGTAACTGCCTCCTGATTTTCTTTTTTTGGGGAAAGTCCCCTCCCTTTCCCTCAATCCTTGCTTGTCCCTGCCCCTTCCTGGACCACAGAGTCAGTCCCATGACAGACTTGGTCCATCAGAGAATCCCACAGCTCTGGCCAGAGTGATGGTCCAGGACACATGACCTAAGTCAGACTAGTGAGACTCACACTCAAGATGTTTATGTAAACAACTGGAAAACTCTTTTTCGTCGAGTTGCTTAGGAGGGTGGGATGTAAGCCCAAAGCAGCTGGGGCCATCTTGCTATTGCTTTACAGTATGGGTTTTACATTTAGGTCTGTGATCCATTTTTTAGTTCAGTTCTATGAAGGGTGTAAGGCCTGCACCTAGATGCCCGCCCCCTTTAACATATGGATGTCCCTCTGTCCCAGCACCGTTTGTTAAAGGGCTTATCTTTGCTCCAAGATGTTACCTTTGATCCTCTGTCAAAAATCAGTTGACTGCGGGACACCTGGGTGGCTCAGTCAGCTGAGTGTCTGACTTCAGCTCAGGTCATGATCCCAGGGTCCTGGGATCGAGCCCCGCATCGGGCTCCCCGCTCAGCGGGGAGGCTGCTTCTCCCTCTCCCTCTGTCTGCTACTTCCCCTGCTTCTTGTGCTCTCTCACGCTCTCACTCTCTCTCTCTCTCTCTCTCTGTCAAATAAATAAATTAAAAAAAAAAAATCAGTTGACTGTGTTCCTGGGGCCTATTTTGGGGTTTTAGCTAGTTAATCAATTCTACCGATTTGGTTATTTTAAAGCTTTCAATGCAGGTTTCTCAGAGCAAGAACTAATGGTTCTAAATCCAGGCTGGCTCGGTCAGCACCACTTAATGTATCTGCACAGGATAAAATTCCTTAAGAAAAAAATCTCATCACGTCCCGATAGAAGGCTGATGTGAAGCAACCACTGTTTTACAAGTGTTACATGATTAAATATACTTAAAAGGAGAAAAACTTGAGTTAACCAGCAGTTAGACGGTCATAAATGAAAATAGATTATTTTTAAGAAGAGAGCTTAGAGAACAGAATCGTTTCCTTACCGAGGTGACTACTCTGTGAATTTTAATTCTAATGAGAGGAAAGTCAACATAAGGATACGCTCTTAATAGGATTTCACTGCCGATGACATGGGATCAAGCGTGGAGAACACGGCTTTCTCATGATAAAGGAAACCCTGAGTGTCTTCACCAGAGACTTGGGCAAGACATGAGAACAAGGATCATGCAGGGGGCCGGACCCATAAGTGGGGGCCCACGCTGCTTGGGCTGGGTCTGCAGAGGGAAAGGTGGCTGGGGATTAGTAGGCAGAGGAGGCCAGAGGGGAAATGAAGATGCTCATCCTTTTGGGGGAAAAGTAGAGAGTAAATGATTAAAATAGTAAAGCTTAGAGGGAAGCTATCAAACTACCTAAGTATATTAAAAAAAAAAAAAAACTGATTGCTTCCGGGGCACCTGGTTGGTGTAGTGTCCAACTCTTGGTTTCAGCTCAGGTCATAATCTCAGGGTCATGGGATCGAGCCCCACATTGGGCTCTACGCTCGGCACGGAGTCTGCTTTAGGATTCTCTCCCTCTGCCCCTCCCCCGCTGCTCGCACTCTCTGTAAAATACATAAATCTTTATTTTTTTAAAATACTTTGTTTATTTGACAGAGAGAGACACAGCGAGAGAGGGAACACAAGCAGGGGGAGTGGGAGAAGGAGAAGCAGGCTTCCCGCCGAGCAGGGAGCCCGATGCGGGGGCTCGATCCCAGGACCCTGGGATCATGACCTGAGCCGAAGGCAGACGCTTAACGACTGAGCCACCCAGGCACCCCTAAAATAAATAAATCTTTTTAAAAAAATGTTGCTTCCCACTGTATTTTTCTTTGCGATACTATGTAATCGTATCACAAAGATACTAATAGAAAATAACTACCATGTAAAATTGACTAAATAGTTAATCTCACACAGGAAACTTAAGTAGCTTGGCTGTGTGCCAAGTTTTAAAAGATCCCGTTATATATTCTTGGACTTCTTTATTTGGTGGGTACTCAAAGGCACCCCAGAACGGATCCTAGTCTCTCAAATCTAAGATACACTGTTTCACATTTTCATATTTCTCGAGTTGCAATGTAGCTTATAGTAGAAATGAACCAGAAAAATGTTATTAAATATCATAACCAGGGGCATCCAAGGATTAAGAAAGTGTGCCGAGGCTAAAAGAGGGGAGGGTTCGGATGTGCTGGGGAACTTTCCTCCAGGGCAACAGTAACGCTCTCTATCCCGACAGAGGTTCAGGTTACACAGGTATAGTTCTGCAAATGGACATTTAAGACTTGTACATTTCATTATACACAAATTTTATTTCCAAAGATGTAAATATTGGACTTCAGCTAACGTTATGTACACTGAGGCGTTTAAGGGGAAGTATACTGATGTAACTGAACTTGACATAAATCAAATGAAGGGACTGGTAGCTCATCAAAGTGGTATAAAAATTACGTTAAACTGAAAATGTCTATCAGCGGCCACAGAAGGAAACATTACCTAACCTTAAGCAGAACCTCCTGAAAATATAGCTGCCATTCATCCCAAGGAGTGTCCTGACTGGGAAAAGACAGACCCAGGAAGTACAAAGTCAATGGTGTGTCAGCATGCTAAAGCCCGACAGAACCCTCCATACTTTCTCCCTGAAGCCCTAATCCTTCTTTTTTGGTCAAGTTTAGCATATAAGCCTTTTATTTCTGGTTATTCAGCAAATGCTCAGCACTGAGTACTCCCATGTGCATGTGTAGGTAAACATAGTCTTTTCTCCTATTAATCTACGGCCAGTTAATTTGTGGAGCCCCAGGTGGAAGACGGAAGGTGGAAAAGGAAAAATATTCCTCCCGACACAAACAATAAAACGGATCGATGGATGGCTAGAAGACGAACCGATCAATATAACATACAGCAAATACAGTGAAATATTAACGGAAGAAACCAGGTTGAGGGATATATGGGTCTGGGCTCAAAATTCTTTCAACTGTGCTTCAGGTTTGAAAATATTCACAATAAGATGCTTGGACAAGTTAAAGGGAAGAAAAGAGAAGGTTCTTGCCGGCTGCTACTCTGTGCTCAAGAAGAGAGAACCAGACGCTAGGAGACTCACCTCAGAAATCCAAACCTATTAATTGAGGACAAAGGAGTCTAAAAATGACCCTGTCTAATTACAGATGCCTGTAGAGGTCACTTCTGGTAACAAAAGTAAATTAGTGTTCACTAACCTTCCTTTCTATCAACAGAAGTCATTCTCTGAGTGTTTCCTGCTTCCAGACAAAAAGTCTCATCAAAAGCGGTCACCCAGGAGTGCCTGGCTGGCTCAGGTGGCTGAGTTTCTGACTCTTGATTTCACCTCAGGTCATGATCTCAGGGTCGTGAATTCCAGCCCCGCTTCGGGCTCCACACTCAGTGCGGAGTCTGCTGGAGATTCTCTTCCCCTCTCCATCTGCCCCTTCCCCAGTCGCTGCTTGCACATGCGCTCTCACACTCTCTTAAATAAAACAACAATAAAAAAAGTCATCCAAGCTCCCAAACCACAACCACCCACTCAAGGAGGAGAGGTCCGACTCCTACTGTATGTGGGGTTACGGTCACCAGACTCTGCAGACAGGCAACACACACATTCTCCTCTGCCCTAGCTCATGAGCAGAATGTAGCTCCTTTACTCTACTCATTTCATGGAGAGTTCCAGTGCCTAGATTCCTATGTGACTATTAACTGATGGTGTACAATGAAGAATGTGGCTGGTCTTTGTCCCTGGTTCCTGGGAGGGAGCCTCTAAGTCCTTGGTAAGTCTCTGTTATCCATGGTGGGCCCTGAGAGCTTGTGCTTACGAGGTGACTCACAGCAGGCCCCTAGACAGTTCCAGGATGGGCACTGGCCATATTGGAAGACCACTCGAGTGATCAGAGGTTTGGGCACTGAACCATGGAAATCACCCCGATATCCTGGGAAGGGAGAGGGCCTGGAGACTGAAATCGAATACACGGCCAATGATTCAATCAATCATACCTGCTTGACAAAGCCCCTTAAAAACTCTAGACTCTGCAGCTTGGGTGAGCTTCCTCGTTGCTGATAAACATCGATGTGCTAGGGAGGGGAAGTGTCCCGAAGATAGGGAAGGTTTACATTTGGGACCCTCCCAGGCCTCACCCTGTCTCTCGTCTGGCTGGCACTGATTTGTCATCCTAGTGAACTATCAAACTCAAGGGGGTAGCAACCCTCAAATCTGCAGGTGGTTGGTTAGAGGTGCAGGTGGCCTGGGACCCCCTAAGCTTATGGCTGCGGTCTGCAGTGCGAGCACCGTGTGGAGGGGTAGGCCCTGGGCGGTCCATGTCAACACTGCATTGCAATGGATAATCTTTAAGACACTTGGAGATCAGGTTCTAAATATAACTTTTCTGAAGAACACAAGCCAGTGGAAAACCAAAAGAAAGCAAAAAGTCAGAGGACTATTGTACAATACAGAATTGAAATGAAGAGACCTAAAGGCAAGGGTCATGGATTTTAAAAGTTATAAAAAAAATATGTTGAGAACTATTACTGGAAATTGGATCCTACGTTAGATATTATGGAACCGATGTTGACCTTCTAAGCGTGATGACAGTCTGCGGTTATGTGGGAACGCCCTCGTCCTTGGGAGACACCTGCTGAAGAATCTCAGGGTGTCAGGAGGTCAGCAATCAACTTGCAAATGGTTAAAACAAAAAAAAGTGCTGGTGTGCGTAGAGAGAAAGCTGACAAAGTGAAGGGCACATAGCCATTTAAAGTATTCTGTCAACTTAAAGTAGGTTTGAACTTTTTAAAAATAAAAACTTAGGGGAACGATGCATCAGCAAAAGTCTCAAAAAGGAAAAAAAATAAAATGTGATAAAAAATGTAAAATCACGGAAGCTGGGTAATGGGCATATGGGGGGCACTACCATTCTACTTCTGTGTAGGTTTTAAGTTTAAAACTAAAATGTCTTTTAAAAATGGTACCAGAAAGGTTCTCCCTTGAAAACAAAGTATCACCAGTAATCTATACTTTAGCCTGTTGTCCTGGTTCCTCCTTCATTAAGATTTTTGTTCTTTCCTTTGACATTTTATCTGTTTCTGAAGTACGTTCTACGTTCAAAACAGGGTGCCAGGGTCTCCGGGGTTATTAAGGAGCAATCAAGGTAAGTCACAGTTCCCACCTTTCTGTCTAGTTGTAAAACACGGTCTGGGTGACCCAAATACGGAACCAAGAATGGCAGGGGATATAAAAAGGGCCCAGAGAAAATCAGTGTGGGCTGGAACCTGTCGTGTAGGCGGGATTCGACTGGAGATTTCCTTCCCAGAGGGAAGAAGAGGCTAAGGGCATGAAGCCAGCCGGGACCCACAAAAGTGGGCCAGACTGCAGCTATGGGACCGGCTAGGACCGGACAGAAACGTCTGACAGTGTGACCAGAAACGGGGGCCTGCAGACGGAAGAGTCCGAGGACACCGAGAGATGCTGGGCCTGGAGTCCTGAAACACAGCAGCGGACAGCAGAAATCAGGAAACTGGGTGATGCGCCTTGTGTGTGTGATGCGCGGGAATGTAGGTTAATTTCTCGGCATGTCGAGCTCAAGCTCACATTTGTTGCCTACTTCCCACCGTATGCTCCACTTACACCGAAATCCTTGAAAATTGCCTGATGCCACTCCTCACCTGCTGTCCTCCACGCCTGCAGGCTTCACGGGGCCTCCCTTGTCCACCCAGCACACGGAGTCTTCAGGAAGCCGCCAGGGAGCACGCGAAGAATCAGGGTCTAGAAACTCATCCGGTTTGCGAGCCTGCCCACCTACGCTAGCAGCGCACCGGGAGCCATAAGTACCAGCCACGGCCGCTGCCTCCAGAGGCCCAAGCCCCCCACCCCACCCCTGGACTCTCGGGAATCCTTCAGGCTTATGGCCCTGCCATCCTTGTCCCTGTTCAGTGCCCAAGACAGCGGCTCCTCGGGTCACTCTGCATTCTTACAGTTTGCTCCCACGCTGTCCTCTCTCCCGATTCCAAACCCCGCCATCCCTCCCCCACCCAGTTTCCTCTGCACACTCCAGGACCCCCATTCCAGAGTGAGCAAAGTCACCCGCATCCTCCGCCTCCTCACTGAGGGCTCCGCAGACGCCCCTCCCAGGTGAGGACACCCCCCTCCCCCTTCCCCGCTCCCAGACCTGAGTCAGGCGCAAAGTCGCTGGCATCCTGCTCACCCACCATTATGCCCCGCCCAACCCCTCCTCTCCAGTGGTCCTGACCTCTGGGTGGGTCTCACCCAGGAAGATCATTAAGAACAAAAACCTCCACTCTTGTTTCAAAAGAGAAAGCACTTTTTATTCCAAGAGAGTGGGAAGGCTATTTTCTTGGAACGAAGGGCACTCCTCTAGGTGAAATCGTTTGGCTTTACGGAGGGCTGGCCCTTCGGCCCTCGAGTGTGTACACGTGCGCGTGGCCGAGCCCCCCGCTGCACGTGAGGGACACGCCCCGGGCCCCGCCCCTCGGCGCCCTCAGTTCCGGTGAGCCCCCCGCCTCTCCACCACTCACTCCCGCGGCCGCACCGCCCACTCTCCCTGCTCTGACACCGGTATCCCCAACATCATTTGTTCCATTCCATCGAGACCCCGAGGGCCCCGTCCTGACCCGTCCACTCCCTGCCAACAATCCGCTCCCCTTTGCCCGTACCCCACTGTGACAGCTTCTCAGGCCAGTGTTCTCCGTTCTCTTGCTCTGCTGTCTCCCATCAGTGGAACCATTGAGATGCAATGGTTCCACCTTTTGATGGACCGGATCGGGTTCCGCTCCACCGCTCTCCGGCGGAGGGCTGTCTACAGCAGTGACCCCAGCCGTCTCCCGCCTCGCTCCATCTGCTCCCTGTGGCAGTGCGTCCCACGCATAGCCCGGCCTTGGCCATGTGTCCCGCTTGGGATTTGTGAAGACAGCAAACGGCACAGAAGCAGGAACTCGAACAAGGCTCCCACGCTGGAGCTCGCCCGCTTGCTGCTCCTGGAAACTTGCCCCCGTGTAAAAAGCCCGGGACAGCCCACTGGAGAACGCGAGGATACGCAGAGGTGAAGGCAAGGCCCCCCGGCCCGCAGTCAAGCGGCAACACCCCCCACAAGCTGGCTGCAGGTGCAGAAGGGGGCCCAGGTCCGTGGAACCGCCCAGCTGAACCCGACCCAACTGCCGGGAGAAGTATTTTAAGCCATGAAGTTTCAGGGTGCTTGACTGCTCAGGAAAAGCTAACTTGTACAACCCCGAGGCTAAACAAGGCTAGGAGAACACGTACACAACAGGCGGACCGGAGCCCGCTACTTCTACTTCTCCTCCCTCCTCTTGTATCAGATACCGGGGTTGCGACATCATGGAAAAGAGAAGCCAGAGACGAGAAGTTTCCATCACCACCCCCCCCCCCCATTTAAACTCGCTCACGGTAAACACTCCACCACTAACAGCAAAACTCGGTCAGTCTCCATCCACACCGCAGCTGGGCTGGTCTTTCTAACGATCCTTTTCCAGGCCAATCTAATGGCGTCCTGCCGTGGATACGGCTTCATTCACTCCCGACACTCTAGCACTCAGCACACGAGGCACATGACCGTCGGTCACCTGTACCGGGTAACGTGGACACGCTGCTGAAATGTCCAGGAGGCCACCGGGTGCGTGCGAAAACGAAAGATGTAAGTTTCACAGAGGAACACTGCGAAATGTGGGAGACGCCCAATGTGACAGCCAAACAGGGACCCCCAATTTAGGCAACCTGTATCATCTAAGTCTTAAAATGATAACTGCAAGGTTCACATCAAACTCTTAAAATAACTGCTCTACTTTCCCCCTCCCCCCATACACATACACACAAAAACAATTGCTTTAGTTTCCAACAGAATCAAAAACAAGTCTGAACGTTCAATATTTACTTACGTGCAAAGAATTGACTGGTCCTCACGATCTATAAAACAAAACAAAACAAACAAAAAAACAAAGTGACCATTTGCCTGTTTTTTTGTTTTTTTTTTAAAGACTTCATATAATCAAGTTGCAGTCATGGCCCACATCACATTGGGAACTCCGCTCCTCTCTCGTAATGCTTCCCCACCCCTCAGCGGGGTAAACGATGGCCCACGCTTCGAAGGCCTTATGCGCCTCATCAACCTTGATGCTCAAGCCCTGCTATACATCAGCATCACCTGAGAAGTCCTAGAAAGATGAGTCCCTAGGGCTCCTCCCTCACTGAATCACTTTCAGGGGTGTAGGGACTGAAACGCCCTCGCTAAGTAAGTTCCCCAGGTGATTCTGATGCAGGGTCAGGTTTGGAAACCCCCGCCTTTCAGAACGGCTTCCAGAACACCCACAACCGGAGAGGAATCGTTACTAACTTGACCTTAGAGGAGAAAAAAATAATAATAATCACAAACTAAGTGGAGAAGGTCGAAGAGAGACAAACATCTGCATGAAGTTTAAGCCATATACATCCCCAAAATAACAAAAGAACGTGCTATGGGGAAAAAAAAAATCTCACGATTTTAAAGTGATAAATGATTTGAGTCTTCAGCTTGGTTTTTCAAAGGAAAAGGTGAAATTCAAACCCACGGCCAGCCCACGGATGAACCTGCAGCGTGGGATGTAGGACCTCCAATCACTTCTGAGCCTGAATATCTATTTAACAGGAGACAAATGTTCCTGGAGGGGGTCCCATGGCTGCTGAGGGGCGAGGGCTGGGGCCTGTCTCTTGCACCTGTGTCGTCTGTCAACACCACTAACCAAGGGGCCGCTGCTTAGACGGGGACTGTGCTCATAGGGCCTGGCCCAGCGAGGTCTTCTGTCACCCCTGGGCTGAGCGTGCTTCCCTTCGAGTGGTTACCATCGGGGACCCGATGAGGGTCCCACAGTGGTTCAGGCGTAAACAGCCTTTATCAGAGAGAAATCAAGAGTTCATGCAGTCTATCATAATATCATTACAATAAACAAATGCGCGTGTATATTCTGTGTATACACCGAGTTCTACAAAGAGCACCTTTACCTCTGACTAGCTCCTAACCACCATTGTGTCCCTCCCTCCGGCTGCACAGGCACCATTCCCGGGACCGGGCTGACCCCTGCCTCCTTTACTGGGGTTACTGGTTCTCTTTCCCAGGGGCCACACCACGCCCTTCTTCCACATGTTCCCCCACCCAGACCCACGGCCACTGTACCTCCCCACGTGTCCTTCCCTGCTCAGCTCAGCTGGGGCCCCTCTGGGGAAGCTTCCCAGACCTTCTCCCTTTGGTTCCTCAACGTGTCCTTCTTTTGACCCTATTCTGGAGTTAGACGATGCCACCGATTGCCTGCCCCCTAGAACGTGCTGCCTGACATCAGGCTGTCTTCTGTCCTCCCTCTCATGCTGACAGCCTGGATTAGGGTGGCTGAGCGCTGGGCACTGGTGAGACCATGGGCACTGGGCTCCTGTGTGCTGGTCCGTTCCTGCCCCGCTCTGCTGCAAACTCACTTCACATCTATGAATGCAGTATCGATACCTTGCTGATACTAGGATTTTATCAGGTCCTTGTTGATTCACTGTAAATAGGACCCTCCAGACCCCTAATTCTCTCGGTCTCAGCAACTTCTATAGAACTCCACTACGCCAAGTTTTCTTTTTTTTTAAGATTTTATTTATTTATTTGACAGAGAGAGACACAGCGAGAGAGGGAACACAAGCAGGGGGAGTGGGAGAGGGAGAAGCAGGCTTCCCGCGGAGCAGGGAGCCCGATGCGGGGCTCATCCCAGGACCCTGGGATCATGACCTGAGCCGAAGGCAGACGCTTAACGACTGAGCCACCCAGGCGCCCCTACGCCAAGTTTTTTATGGCTTTTCCGAACTGGTTCACACATTAAAAACATCAAAATGCATTCAAATTAACCAAAATTCAATTGCCTCCTAATTCGTTCAGAATGGCTTTCTTCCTGTCTCTGTACATACTCATTATCACTGAAGTTGGAGACGAACACAACCACCACCTACCCTTCAATTCGGCTCCATACTGCACTCCCCATGCTTCTCACCCCCCGCCCAACCAAAAGCCGAACAACTCTGCTAGCCGCACTTATCGATCCTCCGTGTTTGTCTGGTCTCGTGTGGCTTTGGGCCTCAGTTTCCCTGTCTGTGCAATAAGGGTATGGGCTTGATCACCTCCAAGATTCTCTCCAATTGTGAGCCCACCACTGCTCCCTTCCACGTCATGACTCCCCGTCATCCTTCAGGGGCCCACTAAAGCACTGTAACAACGCACGATGACCTTGATCTCTAGAAACCTGTAAATGGAACCAAAGCCTCATACTGATATTTAAGGGAAACAATTTCACTTTCAAAAATGTAACTAGCCTTCTGAAGGCTATATACAGACTCCTTTCCTAGCTCAGTATTTTCCAAAGCACCTCCCAAGAATCCCATAAGCAGGTCCTCGATAAATCCACGCCGAGTTAAATCATATTTCAACAGTGGAAATGGATTCAAATCAACGACCTCGGCTCCTACCTTAAAAAACTAGAAAAAAGCAAATGGAATTCAAATTAAATAGAAGCCAGGAAATGAGAAAGAACAGAAGTCAATGAAATGCGGAACAGGAAAAAGAAAAGAAAAGGAACCGAATTCTGGTTCTTCGAGAAAAATCATACCGTTGATAAACCTCCAGGCGAACTGATCAGGAAAAAGACACAAATGACGGATATCTGAGAATAACTACCCTGAATCCCAGTCTGACAACTACAATGAAAGGGACAACTTTTTCCACCATAGCCAAACCGTGGAAAGAGCCAAGATGTCCGTCGACAGATGAATGGATAAAGAAGAGGTGGTATATATACACAATGGAATATTATGCAGCCATCAAAAGGAATGAGATCTTGCCATTTGCAACGACGTGGATGGAACTGGAGGGTGTTATGCTGAGTGAAATAAGTCAATCAGAGAAAGACATGTATCACATGACCTCACTGATATGAGGAATTCTTAATCTCAGGAAAGAAACTGAGTGTTACTGGAGTGGTTGGGGGGTGGGAGGGATGGGGTGGCTGGGTGATAGACACTGGGGAGGGTATGTGCTACGGTGAGCGCTGTGAATTGTGCAAGACTGTTGAATCACAGTTCTGTACTTCTGAAACAAATAACGCAACATATTTTAAGAAAAAAGAAAAAGAAGATAACAGGAGAGGAAGGAAAGGGGAGTATGTCAGAGGGGGAGACGAACCATGAGAGATGATGGACTCTGAAAAACAAACTGAGGGTTCTAGAGGGGAGGGGGGTGGGGGGATGGGTTAGCCTGGTGATGGGTATTGAGGAGGGCACGTTCTGCATGGAGCACTGGGTGTTATGAACAAAGAATGAATCATGGAACACTGCACCAAAAACTAATGATGTAATATATGGTGATTAACATAACAATAAAAAAATTAAAAAAAAAAGAAAGGGACAACTTTTTAAAAAGACTCAAACCGCTAAAGCTCATTCCAGAAGAAATAGCCTGATTGGGCCCCATTATCTATTAAAGAAACTGAATTTGTGGAACTCATAAAATGTCAACGATACCTCAATTAACAAAAACAATCGAATGTATAATTATAATGTACACAATGTATAATGTATAATTAAAAACCTTCCCACAAAGAAAACACACTTCACCGGTGAATTCGACACATTTAAGGAAAAAATCAGACCAAACTTTTCACAAAACTGAAAAGGAAGGAGAATCTCCCAACCCATTCTCAGAGACAAGCCTTATCCTGACACTGTGACTACAGAGACATTATAATATGAAAAAAATAACAGGTATCTGTCATCAGCAAGGACACAAAAGTTCTTAACACCGTGCTAGCAGATCCACTCCAGCAATACATACAGAGGGGACACATGATGAGCAGGTGGCATTTGTCCTGCAAGGCAAGGTTAGTTCAATGTCCAAAGGCAGACAATCTAACTCACCGTGTCGACAGACTAAAGAACATCCCCTAGTCAAAAAAAGCATTCGACAAAACTCAACATCCATTCAGGATTTTAAAACACCTGAGCAAACTAGGAATACAAGAGAATTTCGTGAATCTGGCAAACAGGAGGTACAAACAACCCATACAGCGACACCACTCTTAATGCCAGAAAACTGAACGCTGTCCCCGAGACCAGGAACGAGGCGAAGACGAATGCTGTCACCACGCCAGAAAAAAATCCAAAGCATAAAATGGGAAGGACCTAGCGATGCCTCTGTTTGCAGAGGACATGATGGTCTCCACAGAAAATCCCAAACATTTGACCAAAAAACCTTCCAGAACAAGTGAGTTTTGCAAGGTTGTAAGATAACACAATGCCAATACGTATATATATATTTTTAAAAGATTTTATTTATTTATTTGACGGAGAGATAGAGAGAGAGAGCACAAGTAGGCAGAGAGGCAGGCAGAGGGAGAGGGAGAAGCAGGCTCTCCGCGGAGCAGGGAGCCCGATGCGGGGCTCGATCCCAGGACCCTGGGATCACGACCTGAGCCGAAGGCAGACCCTTAACGACTGAGCCACCCAGGTGCCCACCAGCCCGTATATTTTTAAAATAGTTCTATATATCAACAGTGCGTGATTGAAAATTTTTTAAATTTAAAGTTCCATTTAACCCTAAAAAACATGAAACACTTACTTATTAATTAAGGTGTATATTTTACTTCAGTATAAATCTAAACAAGAACGGAGTTTGTGACTTTTGCCATCAAGTTTATGTCCAAGAACTCTACTGTCATTCATTCATTCATTTCTTGAGCACCTACTACGTGCCAGACACACTCTGCGTTTTATTAATATGGAATCCCCTAGAATCCAAACTTAGGGGAAAAGGTCAGCTCTCTTCTGTTTTTGTGCATTAAAGAAGCAAACTCTGTTCAGTGGGACGCTATGCTCCGAATCCTCCCCTGGTCCCTTCTCTAGCTTTTGATCCTCTTCACTGGCCCAGTGGCATTTAGCTGCTTTGCTCACGTTGGTAACTGAAAGCCTACATGGAGCAGCTCTGGTAGGTAGTGTAAGCCATACTTTTGACTACACTAACGTGTGTCCCAACCCAACTGTGTTGTGTAGGACGTCAGCACGTAGCCCCCGACCTACAGAGCGGAATGTGATGGAACTGTGTGTGTGTGGGGGGGGAGTTTGTTTGTATTTTGTGTCACACTTTTCAATTATGTAATGAAAACTATCAACTAATTCTTTTTAATTTTTTTTAAAGATTTTATTTATTTATTTGACAGAGAGAGAGCGAGCAAGCACAAGCAGGGGGAGAGGGAGAAGCAGACTCTGAGCAGGGAGCCCGACACAGGACTTGATCCCAGGACCCTGGGATTACAACCTGAGCTGAAGGCAGATGCTTCACCGACTGAGCCACCCAGGTGCCCCTCTTTTTAATTTTCATATGGAATTTTATTATTGTGGAAAAGAATGTGTCACACTGCCTTGGTTTTGAATCCTAGCTCGTAACCTCTTACTATCTACATTTTCTTGGGTCAAGTTTTTAACTTTTTTGTGCCTCAGTAAAATAGGGACAGCAATTCTTTTGACTTTATAGGGTTGTTGTTGCAGATTACATCGTGCACATGAAACATTTAGCCCAGTGCCTGCCACACAGTAATTTTCAATAAATGTTCATTCTGGCATTAATGATGATATCGGTGATAATATGATGTGCTTGGTAAGGCACATCCTCCTTGCTCTGTATGCATATAGCTGCTCTGGCAACCCAGTAATGGGACGTTATCATTTAATCACTGTTAACTATTTTGTTAGATTCAATTTTTCCCTTCAACCTGTCAAGATAATTTTAAAAATCCTGTTTCTTTTCATCAAATGCATTTATTGCATTGACGTTTCACATCATCTATGCATTTTATGGGCATGTCTCCCTCATCTTTAGGTATACTGATAACAATGTCCCAACGGGATACCCGCTGGTAGACACCCTGGCGAAGCTGGACAGCCTCCATCACCACCCAGCACCTCCGTGCACCTTTTCTGCAAACAGCCATGAGGACATCACGGAAGAGCGTGGGATGGCACGATTCTCTGTTAATGCTGTCCGCTATAATTTCGCTTCCCACTGAGCTAAAGGAACGTGCAGCATATTTTCATATTGTACTTAGGCTGTTAACAATAGATTCTAGAATCTTCCCTGGCAGGTATGCGAAGCTCAGCAGCCTAAAGCTTCTTGGCCTTTTGAAAAGTTAGAATTGTACCTGTGACCCTGCCCTCTCCCCCGCCTTCTGGAAACTCCTGTCTAGATAACACTTCAGGGACCAGACAGGGTCGACCATCTCGACTGAGAGAATGGACTCGTTTCGATGAGCAAATATGGATTCAACAGAGAAGGAGTACACTTTCTCCAATTTCTTCTCCCCTATAAGGCAAAGTTTGCTCCTTCACAGAAATGCTTTTCTGTGCATATACGGCTTATTCTTCTTCACAGAGACACAGACCCAAAAGCAAAGCAGCTGACCATCCTTTCTCCACGATCAGCAACTCACCACAGCTGTAGGCATTTCTGAGGATTCTCCGGCTCTGAAACTAAGAAAGGGTGTGAAACTTCATCTTTTTTCAGCCTGAACGGACTCTGGATATTCACCTGTCCTTTCCCATCGATGACGCTCCTCTAGGTCTGAAGTACTTCCTGTTTGCCAAGGGATCTGGTCTAACGCACGTGTGAACAAGAGAAGTGGGGGGTGGGCACTGCACTTGGTGAACGCCCTCACTCCGCCCTTCAGACTCAGACCTAGCCTCCGAGACCCGCAAGGCGGTGACAGGTGGAGGCAGCTTCTCTCGTTCCCTGAAGATCACCCACCTATTTTATAAGAACCGATAGACCTGGGGCGCCTGGGTGGCTCAGTTGGTGAAGCGTCTGCCTTCGGCTCAGGTCATGATCCCAGGGTCCTGGGATGGAGCCCCACATCGGGCTCCCTGCTCAGCGGGGAGCCTGCTTCTCCCTCTGCCTCTGTTCCTCCCCTCCTGGTCCTGCTCCCTCTCTCTCTCTAATAAATAAAAAAAATCTTAAAAAAAAAGAACCAATCAGTCTTATCATACTTTATCAAGTTTCTTTTTTAAAAGATGAAAGGAGAAGGAGCGTAACTACAGATCTCACATGGCGCCAGAAGGCCCACGTTTAATGCAGTCTTTTCAAGCCATAATGTGAAATGCGTTCAAAACTGCTACGTTCTGGTTTTCAGGAAAATGTCCCTCCATAAACCATCGTGTCTTAGGTCATGATGCAAACGAATGACTCTTCCAATTTATATTTCATCCTCAATCCAAAGGTGAACAGTCGAGATCAACCAACTTGCTCTGTGCTTTCTAACTTTTGTTTTAAGACAGAAATATTTTATGATCTTTCTTTCCCCAGCAGAGCTTCTATCTACCTTTTCTATTATTCCTCCCGTGGCTCTTGCTGTGGGTTCTAATACCTAGTGCAGGAGAGCTTCGAGCACACTGGCTCGTAGTAGATGGAGAGCAAATGTATATAAAAACTAGATGCTTTTTAATGAAAAAATGAACATGAAGTAGTTAGGAAGGCAATCATAACTTCCTCCAGAAAATGACCACACTGCCCGTTCGAATTATAAGAATTCAAAATTCTTCTACAATAAACATCTAGGACTTTTAATTTTTTTTTTTTTTTTTTTTAAGCTTAAAGCCCTTTGGAGAACACATCAGGACGCATACAAAAACCCTAACCTACACTTCAGAAACCGAGTATTTAGGAGACTAGCACTTCCAGTTACCTTGAAGCATGCATCTGTAAGCGGATTCAGAGATGGCATAGATGTGCGGCGGCACCTCGTGGCGCTTCTTCCCTCTGTACATCTCAATAATATTCTCAGAGTAAATTGGAAGATTCTTGTAAGGATTTATGACTACGCAGAAGAGTCCAGAGTAAGTCTAGAAGAAAAATAAAATACAGAGTTAAAACAAAAAACCCTGCACAGATCAGACAGCCAGAAACCACACAGCGCCTGCAACAGGGGCCTTCAATGATCTGAAAAGGTGGTTATTAGAGAGATTTGCAAAAATGTAAAACTTCTCTAATTTTTTTGCTTTGGAAAATACAGTTTATCTTTTTCATGAAAGATAATTTACTTACGTTACCTTGTCACACATTTATTTTAAATGAATTTATTTAAAGAAATCAATGATTTACTATTTTTAAGTGAATTCATAAATATGTTTTAACTTTGCTATCATTTCAAATACAGATAAACATAACCCACACAAAAGCTCTTTGGGGAGAAGCCTCCGTAATTTTTTTTTAAAGGTTCTGTTTTTAACTCATCTCGACACCCAACATGGGGCTCAAACTCACAACCCTGAGATAAGGGTCATGTGCTCCACCCACTGAGCCAGCCGGGTGCCTCGTGGGCCCCCGATAATTTTCAAGAGTCATTAGTGCTGAACACACAAACCTTTCCTGATCAGCATGATAACCACTATTCAAAATTGATACGGAGAGCGCTTTTGATTTGGGGGGTTTTCTCAGTTCACTAAGAACGATTTCTGAGAACAGCGTGCCGAACTGCCCCTGGGGATGGTGGCAGGAGGGCCCGAGGCGTCTGGAAAGGGCAGCCCATCGCACCGGGATGCAGGCCTTCTCTTCAAGGGGACCTGGGTGACCATGTCTCCAGGCAGGAGGACAGTAAAGAGGCTGGGGACTGATGGTGTCCAGTGCCAGGACCGGCCTCCCAGGAACACGAGGGGCTTCTCAGCAACAGCTGTGTTCATACAGGCAGCTCAGGTCCCCACCACCATGGCACCTGCTCCCAGGCCAGCCAGGGGTCTTAGTAAGGGTGAGAAAACGAAGGCCAGGCAACCTCGATTTCACATTTTATCGAGTTTCACTTGTATAACAGTCAAGTAGACAAGTCATAATGATACAGCTCAATGAATTTTTATATATACCTCATTTTTCTGTTCAAAAATGAGATCAAGTCTGTCACGAAGCTACACATTCTACACTTCACTTTCTTTTTTTTTTTTTAAAGATTTTATTTTATTTATTTGACAGAGAGAGACACAGTGAGAGAGGGAACACAAGCAGGGGGAGTGGGGGAGGGAGAAGCAGGTCTCCTGCGGAGCAGGGATCCCGATGTGGGGCTCGATCCCAGGACCCTGGGACCATGACCTGAGCCGAGGGCAGACGCTTAACGACTGAGCCACCCAGGCGCCCCTACACTTCACTTTCTTAAGAGGTAAATTACAGACCGGCCGAAAAGAAAAAAACGAAAACCAAAACACACGCACAAACAGAAAACCCCAAGAAAGTCAAAATGTGCAAGTTCAGTTTAGCATCCCACAGCATGTATGGCATGGTAACAGGTCATAACGACATTTTTTTTTTAAAGATTTTATTTATTTATTTGAGAGAGAGAGAGAATGAGAGAGAGCATGAGGGGGAAGGGGTCAGAGGGAGAAGCAGACTCCCCGCTGAGCAGGGAGCCCGATGCGGGACTCGATCCCGGGACTCCAGGATCATGACCTGAGCCGAAGGCAGTCGCTTAACCAACTGAGCCACCCAGGCGCCCTCATAACGACATTTAAATCAGAAATCATTCCAACGTACGTGTCTCCCACGGGGTGGGTGCTTTTCTGAGATCTAGGATTACAAAGATGGCTCAGTCTCACAAATATGAGTACAAGGTTAAATCATCATCAGTACCCCGTGCCTGCCAATGAGGGGGAGTAAAAAAATGTTTACATGCAATATATTATTCAATTTCAGTGCTTCAAGAGCTCCCTTTGAACTATCTGGAAATTGGCTCCAATACCAGGTTCCTGTAGAAACTGATAATGGGAGCAATATTGTGTCACCTTTATCTTCCCCAAGGCACATGGCAGGTGGGTGATACATTGTTAAAATAGGTCTCTGAGCCCTGACCTTCCAATTAGGCTTCATTCAGTGTCTGAAAACACATACAAGATGTTACCTACCTTCAAGAAATACACACTCTAGGTACAAAGACAACAAATACACTCAACAAACAAGACACAAAATAAGGCACTAAAAAGAAAGTGGAAAAGGAAGGGAGAAAGATGAACAGGATTGTAAACAGGAGAGAAACTCCAGAGCAGAACGTACAACCAACCCCACACCCTGAAAGTCACGGCCATCTCATCAGAAACCGGAAAATGAGGTATGAAATTCAGATGTCGATGGTCTCTGATGTTCTTTTAAAGATTATTTAAAGGTCAAGAGGAGGGATGAAGAAATTCCTATTAAAACATAAAACTGGGGGGCACCTGGGTGGCTCAGTGGTTAAGCGTCCGCCTTCGGCTCAGGCCATGATCCCGGGGTCCTGGGATCGAGCCCCGCATCGGGCTTCCTGTTCAGCCAGGAGCCTGCTTCTCCCTCTCCCACTCCCCCTGCTTGTGTTCCCTCTCGCTGTCTCTCTCTCTCTCTCTCTCTGTGTCAAATAAATAAAATCTTTTAAAAAATAATAAAAATAAAATCAAATTAAAAAAACATAAAACTGGGTGGCAGGATATAGCCAAGGCAGACCGAGACGCTCAGCCTCACTCAGAGTAGTTTGTACCATGGAATGTGCGCGGCGGGAGCTTAGAAAGACGGACTCAACAACTCAGAGTGTGTCCTGCACAGGTGATCAGCCAGTAGAGGTTCGGAGGGGGATGCAGGGAAGAAGCGTGTTTGTAAAAGCACAGATCTGGCAGCTCCACGGAAAAGACACTGAAGGGCAAGATGTGAGGTGCGGGGAGTGGAGGCTACTGCACCAGTCCCAGCACAGGGACAGGGCTCAGATGGAGAGGGAAGCGGTAGGTCCCGAGAACGCTGGGGGGAGGGAGACGCAGAGGCACTCAGAAGCTCTGAGTATAAAAACCACCGAAGACGCAAGCTAACGACAGCCTCACGTTTGCCAGCTTGAGAGGCTGGAAATGTTACTGCTGGACGGGGATGATAATGAGCCCCCTTGGAGCATACTGAGATGGTGGGATGCTGAAAGGGGATTCGCCACAGCAGGCGAACCCAGGAGAACGCCCAGTGAGAGCCAGACGCACCGATGCTGAAAGCCATGAGAACATTCTGAAGAAGCTCAAAGGCCTGAGGGGTGTCTGCTCAGCCTTTAAGACACCAGCTCGTGTCACTGCATAGCTGACCTAAGGGAGACAGACAAACACATTTGCACCAAAAAACCTGCCATTTTTTAAAAATGCTACGCCGCTTTACGCCTCCAGGCGTCTACGTATGCGGATCACTCTGCCTGGAATGCCCATCTCCTGTCCAGTATCGGGAGACTCTGCCCACCCTGTGTGTGCCAGGCCTCCGTGGAAGACAGGAATCTGCGCCCACATTATTTCAAGGTTCGAAGGATGCGGAACCAGGAACCGAGGGAGTGCGGAGGTCAAGGCCAGGGCACAGAGCGGACATGGGACCAAACTGGGGGCCTCACACACGCTGCCTCCCCGCCCCCCGGAACTCTTGGGGGGCCGTGAGGCCACCACCCAGAAGGAGAGGTCACCCACACCGTTTGTAAACACCGCACTGACATAAATTCACGTATGTGTTTAAAAAAAAACAAAAAAACAAAACCTGATATAAGAAGGAAAACATCATCACCCAGAGGTTTCAGAGAAAGAATTTACCTATGGAAATCACCGATAAAATAAGCTAAAAGAATACTTCCGGAAACAGATTTAGAGCAGGGACTCCACATACTGGAACAGAAATGCATACGGGAAAAGAAGTGACGAAGGTGAGCAAGGAAAAGCTTTAAGGAATCATCTGAAATAAAGAACCAAAATCTACAGCGGAGAAAATAGGAAGCAGAATGGATATCCGGAAATGCAGCAACAGAGTGTGCACATTATTTATCCTGAGAGCGTCCTTCTTAATGAAAAGTAGGCCGAAGTTACAATAATAAGGGAAAGAAGGCACAAGGGTAAAACAACAAAAACACTTCAAGGACAGATGAAAAGAGAAAGCAAAGCAAAGATCACTAAAATAGTAATCACTGTTGCTTCTTTGGGGGAAGAAAGGCCAAAATTCTGTAAAAAGAGCCAACATCAAAAACACACTTGACGGGGGCGTGGGTGGCTCAATCCGTTAGGTGTCCGCCTTCGGCTCAGGTCATGACCCCAGGTCCTGGGATCAAGTCCCGTGTCGAGCTCCCGGCTCTGCAGGGAGTCTGCTTCTCCCTCTCCCTCTGCCTGCCGCTCTGCCCACTTGTGCTGGCTCTCTCTCTGTCAAATGGATAAATAAAATCTTAAAAAAAAAAAACAAAAAACACACTTGAAACTGTCGCGTGTGTGCATGTGTGTGTGCGGGCTCTAAGAAGATGATGCATCTGGACAGTGCTCCCCACTGGCGGCCAGATCCAGGGGTGAATGGCACGCAAGGACACCCCTAACACACGAATCCAGCCGACAAAACCCCAGACTCAGACGGACCTACCCCTCAACCTCAACCTCACAACGTGAGAGAACCTGGCATGAAGTGTCTCTTTCATCTGCATCTGATCGAGCCTCTGGACGCGAATGTGTGAACGCAATCAACAAAATCCAGAATATGGGAGGTTCTACGGCACAACGGACTCTGTTTCTTCAAAAAAAAAAAAAAAAAAAAAGAGGGGGAATGTATAGATTACCAGAGACAGGACAACTGATTACCATACGGTGACCACGCCTGGACCCTGATGCAAACAGACCAAACCAACTATGATAGACGTTGATGAGAAAGACGGACCTTGTGAAAGTGACTGAGTATTTGGTGATACAGAATCATTCTTTCCTTCTTCCGCAGGTGATAGTTACAAACCCCAAACACCATGGCCGAGAAGCACGAGGCTGAGCAGGGTGATGAGCAGTGCCCAAGGCCAGGAGGAGGGTGAACACCCCCCAGGTTTCCCCCCGGGGGCCCCTGACGGCTACACCCTGAGAGTTGGGGGTGTGCCAGGAACACGGCGCCTCGCACGGCCCAAAGCCCAGCCAGGAGGGATGCCAACCCCTGGTGAGCTACGCGTGCTCGTCCCCTTGGCTCGACTGCCCGCCCACAGCAAAACTCTAGAACGGGCTTCGTGTCACCAAGAGCTGCAAACCACCTTCCCAGTTTCTCACCTCCGATTACTGGCAGAGGGGGCAACACTTGCCACTATAATCCAAGGTAATACTCACACCCCCGTGAGTCTGTTTCTGTCGCCCTGTGTTATCATCTTGGACACGTTCAAGTGAATAAAAAACGTGATCGAGAATTCTGCCGGAGAATTGGGAACCATTAAAAAGAAAAACCATAAAAAAGAAGCCATAAAAAAGCCTTTAAAAAATCATAAGAAGAAAACTCCAAATGAAAACTGCAACACAAACTAAGTGAAATTAGAAATTCACCAGATGTGTTTAATGGCCAATTAGACACAGCTCAAGAAGGAAATCAGTTACTCCACGTTTTATCAGAAGCAAATATCCGGGCTGAAGCACAGGGCGGGGAACGGGATTAAACTATGGGGGGCTCCATGGGACACGGTGAAAAGGTGGCTCGAGGCACTGGAGTCCAGGGACGAGGTCAGAGGGCGTGGGGCAAGAGACAACGGCTCAGAACATTCCAAAACTGACCAAAGGCATCAAGCCACAGACAAAAATGCTCCAAGCTCCAAGCCGAATCTGGAGAAGAAAACTCGACCCAAGCACATCGGAGGAGAACCTGCCGGCCCCACAGGTGGAGCGCACGACTTGTGATCTCGGGGTTGCGGGATCGAGCCCCCCTCGGGCTCCGCGCTCAGTGGGGAGTCTGCTGGAGGCTCTCTCCCCCCAACCCCGCCCCTCCCTCCCTTCTCTCTAAAAAAACAGAGGGGGCGGCTGGGTGGCTCAGTTTTGTTTTGTTTTGTTTTTTTTTAGATTTTATTTATTTATTTGACAGAGACACAGCGAGAGGGATCACAAGCAGGGGGAGTGGGAGAGGGAGAAGCAGGCTCCCCGCGGAGCAGGGAGCCCGACGCAGGGCTCGATCCCAGGACCCTGGGATCATGACCTGAGCCGAAGGCAGACGCTTCACCATCTGAGCCACCCAGGCGCCCCGAGAAGCATCACTGTTAAAGATGTTAAAGAAAGAGCGTTTCATGAAGATTCACCAGAAAGATAGAAAAATCCTACATTTGCATGTGATAACATGGCTTCAACACGTATACAGCAAAAATGATGGTCCCCGATAGAGGACAAGCGGATAACCACGGAAAGCCATGATTATATACAAGACTGAGCGACACTGCGCACGAGGGACCCCGCGTCCGACGGCTGCAGGATGTGCACACTGACCGCTCACCCAACCCTAGCACGTGGCGGACCATATGAAGGCAGACAAACTTCAAAGGGTTGAACTCTTTTAGGCTACAGTCTCTGACCCGGGGTGGGGGAGGGGACTGTATTAGAAATAAAATAAACCCGAAAATCCCCTTATGTTTGGAAACTAAGCAATCTACTTCTAAACAACCCATGAGGTACAATGAAGCCACCCTCGTTATTTTGGACTGAACCGTAACGACAACACTCGTAGAGTATATAGCTAAAAGCTTACGACTTACACCTCTGGTTAGACTCCAGCAAATCAGGAACGAAAGCGCATTATCACTATGAATCCTACAGAAGATTAGATGGAATGACCAACAGCTTTATGCCTATGAATGTGAAAATTTAGGTGAAACAGAGAAATTCCAAGAGAAACACAATTATCAAACCTGACACATAAAAAAAAAAAAAAACCTGACACAAGAAGCTAAGATCTGAGAAGTTCTACATCTATTAAAGAAAAACTTGCCTCCCAAGAGAACTATAGTCTTATTTAAAAAAGAAATAACATAAATCCCATCTAAACAGTGCCTGAGAACACACAAGGATGAGATATATTCCCGGATTCATTTCCTAAATCCAGCATAATCTGGATAGCAAAAGATAACAAGCACTGACAACAAAGGACAATTTTAAGCCAATCTCACTCATGAATATAGATGCAAAATCCTCAACAAAATATTAGCACGCAGAATCTAGGAATCTAGTAGTACATAAAAAGAATACTTGGTCCTTGCCAGGTCAGTTTAACATTCAAAAATATATATAATTCACCACAATAACAAAATAGCCAGAAAAATCACAGTATCATCTCACTCAATGCTGGAAAGACATCTGCTAAAGTAACACCCAATCAGGATTTAAAAAGTTCATCCATTCGGGATAAAAACTAGGAACGGAAGGAAACTTCCCTTAATCTGATAAAGAAGATTAAAAACAAAACAAAACGGAAGCAACCATCATTCTCAATGGGGAAATGCTGAAGCTTTCTCTCCGAGATCAGGAATGACACAAAGATGCCTGAGACCACCACTTCTCGGAGGGTCCTAGACAGTGCAAGAAAGAAGGTAAAAGAAATGTGTTAAGAACTGGAAAGGGAAAAATAAAACTGTCATTATTTGTAGACAACATAAGCATGTTCATAGAAAATCCGAAAGAATCTTCAGCTAAACTGTTATAACCAATAAGTAATCTTAGTAAGATTTTATTTGTAAAAAACATGATAACCGGGTGCGCCCGGCTGGCTCAGTCAGAGGACCATGTGACTCGTTCTCGGGGTTGAGTCTGAGCCCTGTGTTGGGCAGAGAGATTACTTAAAAAATAAGGGGCGCCTGGGTGGCTCAATTGGTTGAGCGTCTGCCTTTGGCTCAGGTCATGATCCCAGGGTCCTGGGGTCGAGCCCCGCATGGGGCTCCCTGCTCCGCGGGAAGCCTGCTTCTCCCTCTCCCACTCCCCCTGCTTGTGTTCCCTCTCTCGCTGTGTCTCTCTCTGTCAAATAAATAAATAAAATCTTTAAAAAATAAAAAAAATTAAACAAAACAAAACATGACAATTGTACTTCTACATAAAGGCATCAATCACAAAACAGCCCTGGACCACCTGGGTGGCTCAGTCGGTTAAGCGTCTGCCTTCGGCTCAGATCATGATCCCGGGGTCCTGGGATCGAGTCCTAGCTGGGCTCCCTACTCAGCGGGGAGCCTGCATCTCCCTCTCCCTCTTCCCCTCCTCCCCCCAGAGGCTCGCTCTCTCTCACTTTCTCGCTCTGTCTCAAATAAATAAAGTCTTAAAAAAAAAAAAGAAAACAATGCTGAAACCACCATTTAAATAGCATCCAAAAAATCAAATACCCCAAAATAAATCTAACAAAAGATATACTGACCTCTACAGAGAAAACCATTAAAACACATCATGAAAAGTTAAGAACCAAGTAAGTGGGTATACCCACAAACTCGAACATCAAATATTGTAAAGATCTCATTTCTCTCCCAAAGTGATCTGCAGAAATCAACAAAATCCCAGCAAGGCTGCGAGGGTGCATGAAACGGACAAGCGGGTTCTAAAGTTACATCGAAACACAAATGTTGGAACAACTATAGCGACCCTAAAGAGTAACAAAAATGAGAGCACTCACCAGGCTGGAGAGCAGGGCGTAGGAGAAAGCCGTAATGACTGAGACAATGGGATCTCAGCCAGAAGACAGGCGCACGGACAGTGAGTTGACCGTGAACTTAGGAGCACCTGACCCGTGACAAGGTGGCACTTTAGAGCAGTGGAGAAAGGGCACTGGGTCACCTGGACAGCCACTGGGGAAAAAGATGAATCTTGTCTCCCCACGTCACCCCCTACACAGTATCCGATTCCAAGAGGAACCGAGGCTAACCCCAAGAAAGACACCACCACTTTCTCCTCTCAGACCAAGGGCGGGAGGAGAGTGAAGTCAGGACCTTTGCCCACCCCTCCAAGGCCCCTCTCTGTTGGTGGTCAGGAGGCCCCAGCAAATATGGGGAAGGCCTCCCCACACAGCCACCCTCCCCCAGCCGAGGCAGCAGCTCAGGCCCATCTTGCCTCTAAAGATGGGGGCGGTAGCAAGGGCCAGGCCATCACCACGCCAGGACACTTCCCTAGCTCTCAACTGTTTGCTGAACTCTGCCCACGTGCTGGTAAACTGCCCCCTTGTTAAGCTCTCAAAACACCCAGTTCGAGGGCCTTCTGTTTCCTGCTGGAATCTGACTACATCAGACTTTACCCAGAAAAGCTGAATGCATGAGTTAGAAAGATGCATACGCGACCACCCAGGATTTCCACCTGTTGCCCACCGTACAGAAAGGCGTGCCTGCTGTGAATTGTGCAAGACTGTTGAATCACAGTTCTGTACTTCTGAAACAAATAACGCAACATATTTTAAGAAAAAAGAAAAAGAAGAAGATAAAAGGAGAGGAAGAAAAGGGGAGTATGTCAGAGGGGGAGACGAACCATGAGAGATGATGGACTCTGAAAAACAAACTGAGGGTTCTAGAGGGGAGGGGGGTAGGGGGATGGGTTAGCCTGGTGATGGGTATTGAGGAGGGCACGTTCTGCATGGAGCACTGGGTGTTATGAACAAACAATGAATCATGGAACACTGCACCAAAAACTAATGATGTAATATATGGTGATTAACATAACAATAAAAAAATTAAAAAAAAAAAAAAAAGAAAGGCGTGCCTGTGTCCACAAATGCCCAAAAGTAGTTGAGTGGATAAAGTGTGTCAAGAAGCTTCCAGGGGACCAGTACGCTGTAACGAGGAACGAAGTAACTCAACCTTTTTAATTTCAGGGCCCTGTGACCCTCTTAGAAACCATTAAAGACTCCAAAGACATTTTGCTTTATGTAACTATATATATAAACAAGTTTTTACAAATGCACATTCGTTTTAAAATAACAACACATGTTAACATAAGTAACATTTCTCATGAAAAATAACCGTTCGTTTTCTGAAACGAAAGCGAGAAGGGTGGTGCTGTTTTATATTTTTGCAAATCTTTTTTATTATCAGGCTTAACAAAACTAGCTCAATTTTCATATCTGTTTTCACATTCAATCTGTTGTGCTATGTTGTCTTGGTTGAAGCGTATGAAGAAAATTAGCCTTACGCAGATATTTAGTTGGAAAAGTGGTTTAACTGCCTTTCCAAGCAATCGTGGATCTAACCTCCTTGATGCTACACCAAACACGGCAAGTGAGAATTTCTTAAAGATCTGATGCAATGTGGCATCTGAAATCCTGTCGATGAACTTTCATACTGTTGTACATCAAAATCCACCGGCTTATCTTGTGTGTGGAAAGAATCTTTTGCCCATGCGTGATTTTGTAACAATGTACACATCGTCTGGAAAACACTGGCTCAATGAATTATGCAAGTCTTCCAAATGATGACATTTTACTCTATGACATTAAAAAAAAGTCATTAATGTCACCATCCATCTCATCAGCAAGGGTTTCAAGTGTTGACAACCTTGTCACATTCACAGTGGTAAATATAAATTTCCCTAAATCCTAATTTTCTTTTTTTTTAAGATTTTATTTACTTATTTATTTATTTATTTGAGAGGGAGAAAGAGAGAGCATGTGCGGGGGGGGGGCGCGGCATGGAGGGAGAAGGAGACACCCTGCCGAGCGTGGAGCCTGATGCGGGGCTCAATCCCAGGACCCTAAGATCATGACCTGAGCTGAAGGCAGATGCATAACCGACTGAGCCACCCAGGCGCCCTTCACACAGTATATTAAAAAGATGTGTAATCTAGGGTTGACATTTCATAAAATCAATCACTTCTCCTGCTTGCTCAAGGACGTTCTCACGTGAAACGATTAAAATGATCACTAGTACAGCCTGGGGTCACTGCCTCTCTTCACGGTAAGATGCATGCGGTTTTCCCCACCAGTACTATTGTGCCATCAGTACCAACACCAACAGTGGAAAGGGCAAATCATGCCTTCAAATCATTACGAGAACAGTTAAAACCTCACGGATCCCCTGGAAGAGTCTTCGGGAAACCCTGAGGGTCCACAGGCCACACTTTGAGAACTTCTGAATTATACCAACACAAAGCAATATAGATGAACCTTAAAAATGTAACGCTGAGTGACGAAGGTTATACAACGTGAGGTTCATCCATTCATATAAAAGTTCATAAACAGGAAAGAATAAACTACATTGGTTAGTGATGCATACACTTAGTTGATAAAATACACCGGGGGATTTTAAGATACTTCTCAGTAATTAATAGACCAAGCAGACAAAAATGAGTGAGGAAGATTTAAACAGAATTAAAAAGCTTACTCTGATGGCCACAGACAGAACCCCATAACCAACAATAACAGAATTAATTAATGCTCTTTACACAGAGAACGCCCATCAAAACGGACGACACACTGCACACAGCAAGTCTCAACAAAAACAAGTAATGACACTATGTGAACTGTATTCTTTGAATGCAACACAATTCATTTAAAAATCAGGAATAAGGGGCACCTGGGAGGCTCAGCCGGTTGAACGTCTGACTCTTGGTTGTGGCTCAGATCATGATCTCGGGGTCCCGGGATCAACCCCGGTGTCAGCTCCACACTCAGCGGGGAGTCTGCTTGTCCCTCTGCCTCTGCCCTTCCCTCTGCTCTCTCAGAAATAAAATCTTTCAAAAAAATAAAAATCAGTAATAAAAAGGTAACTTAGAAAAACCCCACATTTAGAAATTTTTTAAAGTATCCTTTTAAACAGTTCATACGTTAAAGAAGAAATAACAGAAAACAGAAAATATGTAGGACCGAGTAATAAAAACACCACGCATCCAAATGTGTGAGGTGAGCCAAAATTGTATTAGAGGAGAGACATTTACAGTTTTCAAATGCTTTTATTACGAAAAGAGGATGAAAATTAATGACCTGAGAAGTTGGGAAGCTGGGGAGAATCCATCCAAAGAAAATATAAGGAACTGATGAAAGTACTGTTAGCAAAGTAACTTATTTAAATGAACATACGTTAAGAGCTCATCTCTAGAAATGTGTCCAAAGGGCCCCCCCGACCCAAGTTACTATGGTGTCTACATCATGGCACCTCAGCTTTCCACTTCACCTGACGGGTGAATCCCAATACCCAGTACACACCCCTCCCGATCGGGGCTACCTGCGGCCCCACCATCTTACTAGGATTCTTTACAGTCGAGTGCTCCAACTCCAGTCCGGGGTGGGAACCCTTCCTCCACCCCTCTACCCCAAATTCCCAGCTCTGCCGGGACCTTAATGCTTCCAGAACTGAGACTGTCCTTCTGTAAAGAGTAAGGGGGGGGGCCATGCTTTGAAGAGAACCTGAGACAACATTCGGGATCCCCGAGTTCAGCTGGGAAAAAAAAAAAAATCAAACAAACTCAATAAAAGACACAAAGTCTTAGAATCATCTTTTTTTTTTTTTTTTAAAGATTTTCTTTATTTATTCATGAGAGACAGAGGGAGAGAGAGAGAGAGAAGCAGGCTCCCAAGGAGCAGGAAGCCCGATGCGGGACTCGATCCCAGGACCCTGGGATCATGACCTGAGCCGAAGGCAGATGCTTAACCATCTGAGCCACCCAGGCGCCCAGTCTTAGAATCATCTTGAGGAATGGCTACAAACAAACTAAAGTGTCTTTCCTTCATTCCCTCTCTTTTGCCCACAGTCTCCTTCCCCTTTGCACTTCTCTCCTCTCTCCTCCTTGCAGGAACCCGCAAGGTCCAAAATGGGGAGTCAAGGCAAAGAAGCTGGCAGAAAGGGCGCCTGGCTCCCTTCCACACTGCAGTTCCCCACAACCCTGGCGGAATCCATTTCCAGCACCAGGTGGCACCCAAAACTCACCCCAGGCTCAAATCTGAGAGGTCAGCCGGTGATCGGACCCATCGTGATCCCTCACTCCCACACCCCCCATGCTGCGGTCTCGGCCGGGTTCTCCAGGCTGCTCCCCTGTGATGTCCTTACTCGTGGCTTCCCCTCTGCAAACCTTTCCCTTTTCAAACCACCTTCCCAACCCTGGTGCCTCTTACTCACTTTGCACCTGACCTCACGGGGGCAAAAACAAAAACGAGAGGCCATCAGGCTTGACTGTGCCTACGTTGGCAAAGGTCACAGAAGACCTATTCAGTTCTCAGATCTTCCCCTGGCTAAAGATTCCAGCTCTAACACTACCTTCTCGAAGAGCCCTTCACGGGCCCGCTGCGGAGAGCCGTTCTCCTACTTACTCTATCCCACAGTCAGTCCGGCTTCATTGCCTTACAGAATGTGTCAGGAAGGCAGGGACCTGGCCTATCATCCTGGTCACCACACTCTCCCAGCGTCTAGAACCTAGTGGGTGTCCGGTAAATAGTCACTAACTACGCTAATTTCTATGGGAAAACTGGTTCTGATTTGCAGAAGTTCTGAACGATCGCGAGCCCCAACTGCACACCCCTTCATAAAATCCAACCGCTCTTTTCCAAATTCAGACCGGGACGTCGACTCTTCCTTCTACTTGTTTTCATTCTCCATCAAAGTTCTCTATCACCTCTTTTAAATCGCTGCTACCTGCATGTACAATCCTTCAAACCTACTTTGTCGTTCTAGAGCCTTCCTGTCTCTGGCTTGCATCTTTCCGTTCTCCCTTGTCCCCCGGCACTTTCAGTAATTTCTCCCACAAGGGCAGCGGCGGCGCCAATGACGAGAACACACATGTCAACCACTAAGTGCAGGACAACCCCAGCCTCGATCCCGCTCTGAGCGGTTTCCTCTGAAAAACCTCAGTGTCCATCTTTCCCACTTCCCCGCGCCCGGGGACCCCGATGTCCTTGCTCTTCGCTGAATCCTCGGCGCCGGCTCCACCCCACACACCTGGACACACGTGTGCCGTCTGTACCCTACTATTCGTGCGACTCTTACCCACACCCAGCTCCCTGGTCTTCCCGCCACGCGCTCTCCCCATCATTATCATGCTCCAGCAAACTGCTACAGGAGTCTTCAACTCCCACGTTCGTGTGTTTAATTGCACATCAGATTATGTAAAATTACATGTGAAGATGTAAAGTGGGGCAAGACTCGGTGAGCAAGACACAATCTTTCTAGCTTTAAGACAAACGGTAACGCTAAACGGAGAGGGTGGCTATTCCCCGATCTCACTGGACTCTGACGGTACATACAATTTACACTAATTCCCGTGAGCATTCGGCAGGGTGTACTCACATAGATCAGTCCTGAATAGTAGCGGTCCTTCAGGTTGTGTAAAACAGAAGCTTCGTTCAAGCACGTCAATTCCGCCATATCCTCCACCTTGGAAAACTTCGGCGGGTTCATCTTCTGAATATCGTCTTTGTTGACCATCGCCTTCTTTCCGTTCTCTGCCAACTCCACCATAACTTCATCCCCCCTCTCTTCTTTGATACTTGCTGCCTCAAAACCATGGCGCTCGGATGGAATCCACACTAGCTTTTTAGCCGTCCAATCGGCCTGGGTGGCAGGGTTGTAGATGACCGCCCTGTCCACAAAGAGGTACCTCTCTGGGTCTTCGAGTCCAGTTCTCTGGGCCATTGTAAACAGGAGGATCCACAAGCAATTGTCTCTAGGGGAGGAAGAGGGGGAGAACAAGGTGAGATGTTCAAAAATATACAATGATGCACAGATTTTTTTTTTTAGTATTTTATTTATTCGTGAAAGAGAGAGAGAGAGAAGCAGAGGCAGAGGGAGAAGCAGGCTTCCCGCTGAGCAGGGAGCCCGATGAGGGACTCGATCCCAGGACCCTGGGATCATGACCTGAGCCGAAGGCAGACGCTCAACCATCTGAGCCACCCAGGCGCCCCTGGATTTTTACTCTTGTCAGGAACTTAAGATAAAACCTCTGGTAAACAGAAAGCATAACCTTTAGTCGAGGAGCCGGGGTACTGACCAAGCGTCCAGGGTAAATTTCAAGGGTGACCACAAATCATGCCCCTGGTTGTCTAAAGACCGCGCAAGACGCGCCCTCAGTTACCGAGGGCTGAAAAACAAGCAGGGGAGAAAGGCAGGGTTCCAGGTGAGACTCCCCCCCCCTTCTTCCCTTCTTGCACCCTCACCACAAATTAAACAGGGAGTTAAGGAGGCAAAGGGGAACGAGGGCAAAGAAAACAAAGATGCATAAGAGGGGGTGACGGAATCAGTGTGGGCCACGAGGATGTAGCTGCGAAATCCCTTCAAACCGATTTTGTCGAAATCCCTTCAAACCTATTTTGTTGAAACCCCTTCAAACCTATTTTGTCGAAATCCCTTCAAACCTACTGTCGTTCTAGAGTTTTCCTGTCTCTGGCTTGCATTTTTCCGTTCTCCCTTGTCCCCTGGTATTTTCAGTAATTTCTTCCACAAGGGCAGCGGCGGCGCCAATGACGAGAACACACATGTCAACCACTAAGCGCAGGACAACCCCAGCCTCGATCCCGCTCTGAGCGGTTTCCTCTGAAAAACCTCAGTGTCCACCTTTCCCACTTCCCCGCGCCCGGGGACCCCGATGCCCTTGCTCTTCGCTGAATCCTCGGCGCCGGCTCCACCCCACACACCTGGACACACGTGTGCCGTCTGTACCCTACTATTCGTGCGACTCTTGTTGCACGGGGCCGGGGGAGTACAGTCTCAGTTCTCCACGGGCCTCCCGTTCCGCCTTCAGACAAGGGACTCAAAGTTCTTCCGTACAAACACCCCCAACTCGGTCCCCCAGAGCTTCTCTGGGGCCCGTGTGGTCCTAATGCGATCCAACGATGCCACAGCGGACAAGCGTGACTTGGCTTCCCGGGACAGCCACTCAAGCATGCAACCGGAGCTGCTGGAGGTCTCACCCGCCCCTGCAGCCTCACCCCCACCCTGCAGCTGCTCCCGGCCCCCTCCCGGCTGCTCCCCAGCTCCTCTCCAGCGGCACCCCATCATTCATCACTCCACTACCCTGCTCTCTCGCCGCGAGACAGACTCTGGTGTGCCCACGTGTGCCCCTGCAGGCCATGGGGCCCAGATGCAAACTCCGTGTTCCAGAGACGGTCTGACCCGGGCAGAGGAAAAGAGAACCACTAACCTAGGCCCCGTGGAGAAAAGCACTGTTTCTGGGGTGTTCGCAACTCATGTATCTCAAGACCTAGCTGGTCTACTGAGAACTCGCTTGCCATCAGCCATCGGCTGCAGCCGCACACACACTACTCTCAGCTCCGTCTCATCCTAGACCCATGCAACTGACTTTCCGGATCCAATGACAGCATTACAGTCCTCACTCACTTTCCCAAGTGACTCATCACTCCTGCCTGACAATATCTTTTTGGAATCCGATACCATCATTAAACACTTTTGTTATCACCCCAAATTCCAGGTTATTACAAATCTCAGAAGCATGGTTTCCATGACCTCATGCGAGTCAATGCAAGAAGCCAAGGAGTAACTAGTTTTGCTCTATCACATCTTCCCAGCTTTTGTCTCCACCCCCGCCCCCCCCCCACCAAAATGATGGGGATTCTTAATAGGCAAAAGACAGAAGGCTGCAAGGCTAATCACAGAATAGCCCAGGGGCGCCTGGCTGGCTTGGTCAGAAGGGCATGCGACTCTTGATCTCGGGATCATGAGTTCGAGCCCCACGTGGAGTAGAGAGATTACTTAAAAAAAAAAAAAATCTTTTAAAAAAATAGAGTAGTCCTCGGGGTGCCTGGGTGGCTCAGATGCTTAAGCAACCTGCCTTCGGCTCAGGTCATGATCCCGGGGTCCTGGGATCGAGACCCACATCGGGCTCCCTGCTAGGCAGGGAGCCTGCTTCTCTCTCTGCCTCTGCCTCTCTCTCTCTGACTCTCATGAATAAATAAATAAAACATTTTAAAAAAATAAATAAATTAGTCCAAAGTTGTTACAAGGCTCTTAGCCTTGAGTCCACAGACAAATTTCCAGCTCCATGAAGCCACTGAAATGGTATAAAAATGTATACTTCAGGGAGTATTTGTTATAATGTAATGCATTATAAACGTACACAGCCTAGGGCAAGGTTCTCAAACTTTGGTGTGTGCGCGCATGGGCAGCACGGAGATTTATAGAAGCGCAGACTGAAGCCCCATCCCCAGAGTTTCCAATTCAGTAGAGTCTGGGGCAGAGCCTGGTAATTTGCATTCCTAACAAGTTCCCAGATGCAGCTGAGGCTGCTGGTCCTGGGACCACACTTTGAGAACCATCTCTCCAAGGTCTCTGGTTGCCATGGTGAGCCAATGTCGTTAGCAGGTATGCTGGGATAGAAAAAAAAGGTTGAAAACCAATGCTTTAGACTAATTCCTAACCTGATCTAAAGGATATGCTAATCTTTTTAAAATGATGGACTTGAATAAAACAAAAAAAAAAAATCACAAAACAAAATGAAACCCAAAAAATCACCAGAGGTAACATTAAGACTTCTATAAGTAAAAAGGCTAACGTATCTTCTATTTCTATTAACTAAACTTGTATTTGCCTTCTTAGGCATTCACGTGGCGGGGGGAGGCGATTCAGCAAATATTCCCGGGGCACATGTACATTCTGAAGAATGGTTTCCAAAGCCCATCATTACCTCTAGGGACTGGCTTTCGTAAGACTATTAACACACTTTCTGTCTTTCCAAACGTACGCTTTGCAAACTGCTCAGAAGAAGGGAGGCATGGCTCTGAGGTGGGAATGGTCCTAGGTAAATCTGGGCACAGACAAGAAGACACGCGTTCCGCCTTTACGACTGATGGCCTTTTAAAAGAGAAAATACCCCACGATAACAAAATATGGTAACAAGTTACTCTTGTCATGAACAGGTAGGAACTGAGTATCTCACGTGACACCTCGGAAGCGGTCTTGCTGCCAGTAGGCGTGCGCGCACACAGTTCTTTAATTTTACATTGGGCATGTAATTATATGCTTAAATTTGGTGGGTGGCTATAAATTAGAGTAGCTCAACAGGTCATTTCTGCAGCAGGCCTTAAAAAAAAAAAAAAAAGCAAATGATCCATTTAAAAATTAGTTCACCAAACTGGTACATTTAAAATTTATCAGTATTTTTCCTAGGTGAGGGAATTCTTGTAATTTAAGGGAAAGAAACCAATAGGTCACAAAGACGTAATTGCCAAATGCTCTGGGACTTTGTGGGGGGAGGGAATTAGACATGCACGTGTTGTTTTTTTTTTAAGGAACAGATCAAAATAAATTAAATAAATAAATAAATGTCTAAAAAAAGGAACAAATAGTTATTGGGTCTTCACTGGGTAGTGAGATTACAAATTACTTTTGCTTTTTACTTTTCACTTTTCCAGAGCCTTCTACGACTAATCAGACACTGAGAGGGCAGTTTCCTGTTCCTGGCTGTCTGGTTAGCACCTAGTGGGCTCCTGGGGCCTCATGGGGGGGAGGCGGGATCTCCACCTCCTGACCAAACCTCCCATGCGTGGTCCCTACCCCCACAGTGAGCCTCAACTCCTCCACAACCAAACACCTACCACTCCTTCCAATCCTGACCCAAACGCCACCCTCGGAGTTGCTCTTTTCAGGTCAACCGGGCAACCTAATCCCCCCACCTCCAAACGCTTTGGACTGCTCTTCTGAGATTGTCTTGCCCTCCCCGGCCCGGTACCAGGGGGCTTAGCAGGTCGCAGGTATTCCAAGTGCTGTGAGGTTTGACAGAGTTCGAGAGGCCAGTGAGAAGGTTTTGCTCAGTTTTAACTCTTCACGTGTGATCACCAGATATGTTGTATTTTTTCCATTCCATTGTACATGTGGTACCTGATCTTGATAATTCTGGTATTTAACAGTGAACCACTCCCAACCGCCTCACTTTGGGGCATGGGGGGAATACCGCAATTTTAAAAATAGCAAATACTGTTCTGTACCATTAATTATGGACAGGCGCTATTCTAAGCAGTTTACCTTTATCAGCTCAGTCCTCACAACAGCCCTGTGAGGCAGGTACTATTAATATCTCTATTTTACAGAAGAGGAACCCAAGGTAGAGGGAAAGCCAATCACCAGCCCAAGGTCACAGAGCTCACCAGTAGCAGAGCTGGGGCTAACCCCAGAGTTCCCGCAGGAATGCATGCCACAACAATGGCAGGTGGGGGGGGGGGGCGGATTCTGAAGGGCGAGGAGCGCACTCCTCGATGCCTCTCCACTAAATAAAAATCCCATCGATTACAATGTCATGAGTGGAGGCTCAGCAGTGAACACACCAGCACAATCTGGTGACCAGGGCTTTACATTTAATAGAAAAAAAACACCTCTCTATTGGAAAAAAGGGAATAAAGAACAAGATCTTTGCCGCAGACGGAGGAAAGATAATCTGAAGGTTTTTGGTGTCATTTGAAATGAGTGCCTACTTAGAGCCAAGTCATTTATCTGTATATGAAGGAGCCCCCTACAGAGCCAGAGCCCCACCCCCTTCATTGGTTTTAGACACACACGCACCCCTGGGGCTCTGCCCCCCCAATAGCCATTTTTTACTTCCAGCCAAATGCCACCCAGCAAACTTCTCAGCTGCCTCCCAGAACCTACTATGGGTACAGAGAGGGGAAAACAAGGCAATTTTGTGAAAATCTTGTGTATAACTAGCTAAACAAAAATGATGGCTAAGTTATGCAGGACAGCACCTTCCTCTATAACAGATTCGTCCCACTTGGCTTATCATCACCACTGCGGTCACTTACATGACTGGGACGTGCAAACCTATTAATTTACCCAAATTCATCTCAGCCAAACGAGCGCAAACACACACCAAAGGCAAAAGGGCACTACTGCTCTGTATGGCCCACACCATCTCTCAGTGAACACCTTCAGGCTGGGTATAAAATCCTTCTAAAATGTGGACACAAGGCCAGGAATTTCAATCCCTCCTACAGGATGAGAAAGTACCTATAACCCGCTGAAGCACTGGGTCTTCCCCCCTCCCAACCCCCAACCCCCCGTTGAACGTGCCCTTCAGAATTTCGTTCATCTGCTCTCCCATCCAGTCTGTCATCTGTCTTCATTGTGATGATTTCCCTAAGGAGCCCAAATAAAAAGCCAACCTCTGGGGTCACATCCCTTCGCTGTCTAAAGCTCACGCTATACATCGCACAATTACCCCATATGCTGTCTCCAGATAAGGCCGGGGAAGAACCGAATTTAAGATGCCGAGTCGAGAGATGCATCAAATAAAATGGCCACTTTTTCAGCATCCAAGACCAGACAGGGCATACTTCAACGCCAAAAGCACGGGACTACAAGAATACTTGGGTCACGGCAGACCGAGGAAGGAAATAAAATAAATAGATTAAAGTTTTCCAGACTGAGAGACTATGGAGAATGATGAAGCCCGACTTAAGGAATCCTCACTTCCAGCGTTAAAAAAAAACAAAACAAAACGCACACACCAAAATCTCGGCAAAGCCGAAGTATTACATTTAGTATATTATATTATTCAGCGAAAACAGCAGGCTTTGTTTCGTTGGCAGACTGGATCTACCCCGCCTGCTCTCCCCCTACCCCACCCCACCCCACCCCCCCTTGCATCCACCGCAGTGGGCTAGCAGGGAGCCGCAGAGGCCCGAAGACACAGATAACGGTCACAGGCAGAGACCACGCCACCCCAGCCTCCCTCCCCAGGCCCCGGCGCCCAGGCCGCCCAGGCTGGGGGCCCTCCCGGGTCCCTGGGCCGCACCCGCGCACCGCGGGCCCACAAAGCGCCCGCCAACGCCACGACTCCGCGGCTTCCACTTCGCCCCGACCCCATTCCAGTCCCATTTCACCGGATCAGGGTGTGACCCCAGCTGCAGAAGGCCAGCAAGGGAGTCCGCGGCGAGCCGTGCCCGGATCGCTTACACAATAAAGGGATCCCGAGGCGAGGGCTGACCCTCCCCCGCGCGGCCGCCCTGCCGCAGCGCGCCCCCGCCACATTTCCCGCCTCGCCCCCCACCCCGCCCGGACCTCGCCGGGCGTCCGGCCCCGGTCCCCGGCGGCCCCCGCCCGCCCTGCCGCCCCCAGCTCCTCCGGAGCTCACCCTCCGCGCGCCGGCGGCCGGCTCAGACCCTCGCCAGCCTCAGACCCTCGCCCGCCGCGCCCTGCCCCGGCCGTGCGGAGGAGCCCCTGCCCTCGGGTCTCCCCCACCCCACGGGGCCGGGAGCGCCGCCCGCCTTGCGAGCCTTGAGAAGCCCCGACCGCACCCGGGCTGACCGGCCGGCCTAACCCGCCCGGGAACCCACCCAGGGGTCGGCCCTTCCTGTCCGGCGCCCCCCACCCACACCCGGGTCGCGCTTCGCAGCCCGCCCCAGGGCTCCCTCCCGTCCCGGGAGCCCCGAGACCCCCATCAGGGCACTAGGCCTCCCGAACCCCCGCGCCCCACGGACCCCACACGCCGAGGACCAGGTCCCTGATTCCCACCCCACCCCCCCGATCTCCATCCCCAGCCCCCCAGGGGTCGTCCCCCAGCACACCCAGACCCCGATCCCTGCAAGGGTCCCCAGCTCCAGGATCCTGTTCCCCACCCTTCCAGAGGTCTCTCCACCCACTGGGGTCGGTTACCTTTCCCCCTTCCCTCTCCAGGGTCGGTCCCCGCACGAATCTCCGGTCTCGCAGTACAAGCCCTCCACCCAGAGCCCCCTCGGCCGTCTCCGTGCTCCCGCTTCGGCTCCGCTCCGGCCCTCCAGAGTCCCCCCCGTTCCCCCGCCTCCCAGCCCGGGACCCTTCCCTCCCCCACCGCCGTCCCCCCGCCAGCCGCCGCCGCCGCGCTCGAACCCGGGCAGCCGCACCTCTCACCTTCAGCCGAAGATGGTGGCGCCGGCGCACGTCCCCAGCCGCGACCACAGATCCGGCCCCTCAGTCCCAAACCCACCGCTGCCTCCGCCGGGCTCCTTTAGCACTGCTGCTCGGGGCCGCCCCACCCACTCCCACCCTCATTGGGCCAGCTCCACGCCCGTCACCGCCGCCCCCAGACCCACTGGTCCGTTTGCGCGCCCATCTCCAAGGGAAGACGTTAGCAACCCGAACGAAGCTACCTTCCCGAGGTCCGCTCCCTCCACCCACCTGGAAGGACGCTCATTGGCTCCCGCTCCCCGCCCAGGCCGCCGGGGCCCCAACCTCATAGGCCGCCCCGCACGCCCGTCATGGATTCCGGGAGGTGCGGCCGGGGCAGTGGCGGGCGATTGGCTGGCACCCGCGGAGATGGACAGCCGAGGCCGGCCGGGCTCCGGCGAGCCCGCGGGGCAGCGGCTGCGGACCACGCAGGGGCCTCGGCCGTGCGGCCGCCGGGGCAGGTGTGCCGCGGCGGGAGCCCCGCGCTGAGCCCGGGCGCGCCTCGGCCGGCGTCGGGCCGCCGCGGCAGCCCACTCGGGCGCCTCGCCGCCCCCTCTCCCTGCCGCAGCCGGCGTGTCCCGCAGCGGCACCGGCTGCCACCGCCGAGTCGCGGGCCCCCGGGCGCTCCCTGCAGGGGCGGGGCCGGAGCGCGGTCCAGAGGCCTTACGTCACCCCCGGAGCGGCTGGGGGCGGGGGCCGCGGCTCTGCGGCTCACCTGCAGTGGGGAGGGGGCGGGGCTCGCTGCGGCTCTGCCCATGCGCACGGGCTCTGCTGGGGGGTGCGGGGCGGGGGGCGGCCGGCCGCGCTCCCGGGCCGCGGGGCCGACCCTGTGGAGGTCGGCGGAGCGCCGGGCGCCGGACGCCCTCCTCCGCTGTTGCAGTTTTGGTGTCTGCGAGGGGAGGGGCCTCCCTGCCCAGGCTCCTGGCTGCGCTGAGAACGAGAGGCGAACACGCCTGGGAGGGAAGACTTGGGGAAAGGACTTCGTTCACTCATTCATTCGTTCGTTCATCACACGGAGCTTCCTACGTGGAGGGGCCTGTGAGGAGGTTTTGCAGAGCTGTCGTAGCCCCTAGGGCCTATGAGCTCCTCGAAGGCCTTAGAAAATGTTTGAGAACTGGGGGCGGAGGGGGGGGAGGCTAAAATAAGGAAAGGAAACTGGAAAAATTGAAGTTAATAAATATTTAATGAAATATCTGCAGAACCTAGTCAATTGCAACAGGACTCTTACATAATTACCTATAAATATAATAAAGTTTAAGTCACAAGATCAAAATGAATTATTCTTAGAAAAACTGCACATCATCAAAAACGCTTTTAAAAATTTTTTACAGCAAAATGCAATTATTTAAATGTGGGAATTGGGTGCGCTTTAATGCGTGTAATATGATAAGTGGGTAAGCCTCGGAAACTTCCAGTGTGGTAAAAAGTGAATAAAGCAAAACACACATACACACACACACACACACACACACACACACACGAAGCAGGAAATGATAAGGACGGTTGGTGGAATTCAGAGAAGGCTCCAGGAGGCAGCTAGCTCAGTGCAGAGTCCTTCCTGGGGAAGTCGGAATCAGGTCCTATGTCTGTGTCCTTTGTCCTATAGAGTGCATCTGGTCCCCCACCCCCACCAGCCTGCTGGGGTAAGCTGCCCCTTGTCCAGGTGTCTTGTGACTTGGCTCCACGAAGAGGTCTGCCCTTCATGCGGTCTGCACATGGAGTACAAGTGAACTCTACAAAATACGGGAATGATATTCCTCTTCTGAATCTTTAAGTGTGTTCCGAGAGGACCAAAGACTCCATCTGTAATCTGTCTCAGCTTTGTCAGCTGCTGGGCATTTCCCCATGCAGTGTTCCATGCCTAGATCATCCATCCACACACAGCCCTGTTAGCCATCAACTCCGTGGTTTCTTACAACCTGAAAACAAACTCAGTGGATCATCATCAGGAGAGGGCAGGAAACTCATCAGAATTAAATATCACAAAGATGTTAGTTTTAATGAGAAATCAATCATAAAGAGAATGTCCCCAAATGTATGTCTAGTCCTGGTGACTCTCCCAACACCTGGGCCCGATGTTTTTAACAGCCTGCTGGAAATCTCTACCTGGGTGGAAGGCAAATTGCAAAGCAGTAAGCCTCATCTCTCTTTTCTTCCCCTTTCCACTTCATCCCCCCACCCAAACTCACCCTCTCCCCAACTTCCCTTTGTCTGTTAATGAAACCAGCCTTGACACCCCTGATTCCTTCCTCTCCAATGGCTCAAACATCCCTGCCCTCTCTACCTCTCTCATCCAGCCAGCCAGGCTCCTCAGAGTCCAGTCTTACTCCATGGAGTTCTATCCCAGAATCTGCGGCCATTTGGATGAGGAAAACACAGGATTTTGAACCAGGGAGACCTGGCTTTGAATCCATCTGTGCCATTACTAGGTGTTTAACCTTTGACCAATTCCTTAATGTCATCTTTAAAAAGGGGTGTGAACGGATACTTCAAAGACTCATTCAGTGGATATGTAGCAGGATGATGTGCGTGGCCGGGGGTGGGGGGGAAGAGGCATTATGAAATATAATAGATTGAAACTTGTTTCTTAGTCTACAGGTTCATTGCAAGTGAGAGAGATCTTTCCCCTCTTTCTCCATAGTAATTTTTGCTGGCAGTTTAGGCTGCTTTGCCCCCAAAAGAGAAAGTTCACAGACCATTGTTTTGCACAGTCTAGGTCATAAGTCCAAACCACTCAGGGTGGTTCCAGCCCGTGAACCTGTTTTGTTCTAAACTGTTTTGTTCCATCTGCACAGGGCTGATATGAAGCATTTTTTTTATTTGAATGAATTCCAACATTTACAAATCAAGAGCTATCCAACACCATTAGCCGGTAGGGAAACGCAAACCAAAATCATAATGAGACACCACTTCCCACCCACCAGAATGACTAGAATCAAAAAGACAGACAATAACAAATGTTGGTGAGGACACAGAGACATGGGAACCCTCAGTCATTTCTGAGGGGAGTATTAAATCGTGCAGCCGCTCTGAGAAATCATCTGCCCCTTTCTTAAAAATATTAAATACCGGGGGTGCCTGAGTGGCTCAGTCATTTAAGCGTCAGACTCATGATTTTGGCTTAGATCTTTTTTTTTTTTTAAAGATCTTATTTATTTATTTGATAGGGAGAGAGGGAACACAAGCAGGGGGAGTGGGGGAGGGAGAAGAAAGCTTCCTGTGGAGCGGGGAGCCCGATGCGGGGCTCGATCCCAGGACCCTGGGATCATGACCTGAGCCGAAGGCAGACGCTTAACGACTGAGCCACCCAGGCGCCCCTCAGCTTAGATCTTGATCTCAGGGTTGTGAGTCCAAGCCCCGAGTTGGGCCCTGCACTGGGCATGGAACCTACTTAGGGGAAAAAAAAAAAGGAACACAACAATGTGGGTGAACCTCAAAATCATTACCTTCAGACACAGAGACCACATTTTGTATGATCCCACTTATATGAAGTGTCTGTAAAAAGGCAAACTATGGAGACAGAAAGCAGAAGAGTAGTTGCCCGGGGCGAGGGCCAGGGTGAAGACAGGAAGGCCAGCACAGGGATTAGCAGGAAATAGACAGAAGGGATCCTACTGGGCTGATGAAAATGTTCTAAAATTGATTCGCCGTGATGGTTGCCCAACTTGGTAAACTTACTAAAAAAGAAATCACTGAATTTTATACTGTGAATGACATGATTTACAAAATACACCTTATTAAAGTGCTTTTTAAAAAACAGGAAAGAGGGGCGCCTGGGTGACTGGGTCGTTAAGCCTCTGCCTTCGGCTCGGGTCATGATCCCGGGGTCCTGGGATCGAGCCCCGCATCGGGCTCCCTGCTCCGCGGGAGGCCTGCTTCTCCCTCTCCCGCTCCCCCTGCTGGTGTTCCCTCTCTCGCTGTGTCTCTCTCTGTCAAATAAATAAATAAAATCTTAAAAAAATATAAAAAGTAAAAATAGGAAAGAAAGAGCTATCACATGAAAATCCAGATTGCTGGTTTCCCTCGAAAAATCGGAAGATCTGGAAATTCGACGACGGTTTGGGGGTGCCTGAGCTGCCGCCCATTCTTAGACAAAGCACGGGTCCCCAGTGTACCACAGCTGCCACTGACCCCCCGTGGTCTCTCAGAGCCGACCTGCTTTATTCAGTGATGTTCTTTGCCTGGTCTTTTTAGGCCTGGTCTTATTTGAGGTTTTCAGTCCTTGTTATGCCTGCTGAGGAATTTCAAGCCAGATCACCCCAGAGAGATAGAAGGGTGGTATTTTTGAGTTGAAGAGCTTTTTCCCTAGGGCGCTGGCTGGCTCAGTTGGTGGAACACTCGACTCTTGATCTCAGGGTCCTGAGTTCAAGCCCCACATTGGGCGTGGAGCCTAGAAAAAAAAAGAACTGTTTCCCTGACGGTGGTGAAAGGAGTCAGAGGTTTAGAGTGTCCATGAGAAGTACAGAGAGGGGTCCCCTTTCAACATGATTCCTGGGCATGGGAGTATCTTGGGTGCCAGACTATTATAGTGACCACCTCACAGCCCTCCTGGGGCAATAATGCCTGACTGAACTGAAGGATCAGTGCTCACCTGTGGCTATCTTCAATCAACAGGAGTAATAGGAAAAACAGAGACTCCAGTGAGCTGAGAAAGAAAAAACCTTCTAGAATTTTCTTGGGCCCCTTAAACTCTAGAGTTCTGGGGGTGGCGGGGCAAACGAGCCTGAAATTTCCTAATGTAAGACTTCTTTCCAACCATGCAGGATAAGGTTAAGTCAGATTTAATGTGATTTAGAAAAATGAAAGCATGAGAATCCCTGCATCCTAATGTCTTAGAGCAAGTCATACCTGTGGCAAATACTTTTTTTTTTTTTTGGCAAATGCTTATCGAGTGTCTTTTGTGTCTAGGGATGGTGCCAGGTGTCAAGGAAATGCCTATGTCAACATAGGCATGATCCCTACCCCTAAGGTGCATAGAGTCTATCAGGAAATATAAGCAAATAGGCAGATAATTATAATTATAGATAACTGTATAATTATAGAGCAACGGTTCTTAATCTGGAGTCCATGGAAACCTAAGGAATTTTAATTCTATTAAACCTTTGAATCATATGCAAAATGTATTGTGTTTCTTTTTTTCTGGGGAGAAGATCTACAGGTCTTTGCAGATTCTCAAAGAGGCCTTTGATCCAAAAAGGTTGAGGGAATGCAATATAGTATGGTAGTTACTATACTATGGGAAGCACAGCAAAATCCAGGGACACCTAAGAGGGACACTTAACTCAGAATGGTGGCAGGGGTGGGATGAAGAAAATTCCAGAAAGTCTCCTTAGAGAAATTTTTTATCTTGAAAATATAATCTGAATAAGATGTTGACTAGATAAAGAGAGGAGGAGAATTCTTTTAGGGAAAACAGCAGGGAACTAAGGGAGAGTTTTAATTTGAAGAGTAACATGATCCATGACTGGGTTTGTGTTTTGGAAGGATCACTCTGGTTACAATGTGGGAGATGGATTGAAGCAGGGTACAAGGCCGCTGCAGCAAAGAGTCCAGCTGAGGGATGCTGGTGACCTGGTCCCAGCAGGCTGGAAAGATGTGGTCAGGTTGTGGTGATTACTGGTGCAAGGATTAAGTGAGGTATTTTAAATGCCAAGCCAATGCATGAAGATATTACAGTGCCTAGCATGATGCTTGACACATCATAAATAGCTTCCCTTCCTCCTTTGTCTCCTGGCCTCCTGAACTAAAAACACTCCCTCACTGAATCCTGTGCACACATTTTTGTAGAAGGATCTATCAAAAACTCCTTACATGTTTTTGCCTCCATCCCTGTACCCTCCTTTAAGACCAGTGCTGTCCCATCGAAATGGAAGGTGAGCCACCGATGCATACCACATAAGTCAGCTTAAACTTTCTAGGAGCTATATTCCAAAACCAACATGAAATAATTGAAATTAATTTTTTTTAAGTAGGCTCCATGCCCAACATGGGGCTTGAACTCACGACCCTGAAATCAGGAGTCTCACGCTTTACCAACTGAGCCAGCCAGGCACCCCTGGAATTTAATTTTAGTAATGTATTAATCCAATATGGACAGAATATTACATTTCCACATGTAATCAATTAAAAATCATTAAGAGGATGTTAAAGATTCTTTTCCTTGGGCTAAGTGTTCAAACTCCAATGGGTGTTTTAGACCTACAGCACATTTTATTTCAGACCTGCCACACTTTAAATGCTCAAGAATTGGGGCACCTGGGTGGCTCGGTCAGTTAAGCATCTGCCTTTGGCTCAGGTCATGATCTCGGGGTCCTGGGATCAAGCCCTGCATCGGGCTCCACGTTCAGCGGGGAGTCTGTTTCTCCCTCTGCCCCTCCCCCAGCTCATGCTCTCTCTGTCTCTTACTCGAATAAATAAATAAAATCTTAAAAAAAATGCTCAAGTGGGTGCCTGGATGGCTCAGTTGGTTAAGCGGCTGCCTTTGGCTCAGGTCATGATCTTGGAGTCCCTGGATCGAGTCCCGCATCGGGCTCCCTGCTCAGCAGGGAGTCTGCTTCTTCCTCTGACCCTCTCCCCCCATGTGCTTTCTCTCTCTCTCATTCTCTCTCTCTCAAAAATAAATAAATAAAAAATCTTTAAAAAAAAATGCTCAAGTGTTACATGTGGCTGGTGGTTACCACAGAAGACAGAGCACAGAGCTAGATGGTAAACTCCTTGCAGGCAAGCCCAGTGTGTTCGACTGGTATCCCCAGGAACTAGCTCAGTGCTTGATACAGAGTCAATGCCCAGTAACTGCTTGTTGGGTAGAAAGATGGAAGGATGGATGGATGAGGAGATCCCCTTCCAGCTTCCCAGATGTCATTTCAGCTGAGTCGGCAAAGGTGAGCAGGATCTCAGCAGTTAAGGATGGTGGGCTACCAGAGCCATGATGCAAGGGACCAAAGCCATAAGCAAGGAAAAGTGATACCAGGAAACTGTAGGAAGTTAATAATAGCATTTGACTAAAGTATGTGCAGGGCATACTTCTTACCAGAAAAGGTGGGAAGTGATCTTGGAGTTTGCTGAAAGCTGACACCCAAACCTATACATCTGGGGATCCCCAAGCTTCCAGAGTCATTTCCAATCAGTAAATATTTAAGGAACAAATGAATAGAGCAGTGAGATGGAGATGTAGCAGAAAAGGATCACAGGAGAAAGGAAAATGCTAGCCAAGTGGTTAACTATTGCTGGGGTTCCTGTAGGCAAGAAATAAACCATAGGGAAGCTTATTCGAGAATCTAGGTTGTCATCATCACGATGGAAGAAGGAATGGGTCCTTGGAGGCAAACCGTTGGAGAAGCCGGAAGTCCAGTCAATGGTTCGAAGCGGAAACAAGGTTGTTGGTCTCAGTGTCTGCGGGTCCCTAGTAGGTGGGGCCTGGAGGAAACTTGAAGAGTCATGTGTTGGTGCAGAGGGTCCGAGCTTGAAATCAAGCCTGGCTCTTGTCATATGATGCTGCATTATTGCCACTTGGTCCTTGAGGAGCCAGGTTTGCATCCGTCCTGCTCACCAGGTGTAGAGAAAATCAGGAAATTGCTCTGAATTTGATGAAAATGGATATTGTTCTTCAGGCAAAAACAAGTGTGTGGGCATCTCATCAGATTGTTTTGAAAATCCAAATCAGTCTATTTTTGAAAGATATATATATATATATTTTTTTATCAAAGGCACGTTTTGTTTAAAATATCCTGTCTGGGGGCGCCTGAGTGGTATAGTCAGTTCAGCGTCTGATTCTTGGTTTCAGCTCAGTTCTTGATCTCAGTGTCGTGAGATGGAGCCCAGTGCGGAGCTCCGAGCTCAGCGTGGAGTCTGCTTGGGATTCTCGCTCCCTCTCCCTCTTCCTCCCCCACTCATGCTCACTCTCTCTCTCTCTTTCTCTTGCTAAAATAATAAATAAATAAGTCTTTTTAAAAAATAAAAAAAAATAAGGGTACCTGGGTGGCTCAGTCAGTGAAGCGTCTGCCTTTGGCTCGGGTCATGATTCCAGGGTCCTGGGATTGAGTCCCACGTCGGGATCCCTGCTCAGTGGGGAGCCTGCTTCTCCCTCTTTCTCTGCCTGCCACTCCTCCTGCTTGTGCTCTCTCTCTCTCTCTGTCAAATAAATAAAATCTTCAAAAAAAAAATAAATAAAATATCCCATCTGATACAGGGCAAATCCTTAATCTCTCTGAGCCTTAATTTACTTGTGTGCAAAACAAGGATAACAACACCCACTTCATAGGGTTGCAGGAGGATAAACACAACATGATGGCACTTGTGAGGCTCTCAGCACAAATTAGCAGACGGTAGTATTGCTCCTTATTATTACAATTACATTCATCATCGGTTATCAGCTCCTTTTGGAAGGACTTATACATAGCTTTTCACAGGGAGTTTACAGCATTCTTCCATGGTTCTCTATAGACCTATGTTAAAAAAGATACATAATGGGGTGGCCTGGGTGGCTCAGTCGGTTAAGCGTCTCACTCTTGATTTCAGCTCAGGGCATGATCTCAGGGTCATGAGATTGAGCCCCATGTCGGGTTCCTTGATTAGCAGGGAGTCTGCTTAAGATTCTCTCTCCCTCGAGGGCGCCTGGGTGGCTCAGTTGGTTAAGCAACTGCCTTCGGCTCAGGTCATGATGCTGGAGTCCCGGGATTGAGTCCCACATCGGGGTCCCTGCTCAGCAGGGAGTCTGCTTCTCCCTCTGACCCTCTTCCCTCTCGTACTCTCTACCTCTCCTTCTCTCTCTCTCAGATAAATAAATAAAATCTTAAAAAAAAAAAAAGATTCTCTCTCCCTCGAGTAAGTCAGAGGGGGAGACGAACCATGAGAGACGATGGACTCTGAAAAACAAACTGAGGGTTCTAGAGAGGAGGGGGGTGGGGGGATGGGTTAGCCTGGTGATGGGTATTAAAGAGGGCACGTTCTGCGTGGAGCACTGGGTGTTATGCACAAACAATGAATCATGGAACACTACATCAAAAACTAATGATGTAATGTATGGTGATTAACATAATAATAAAAAAATGAAAAAAAAACATTCTCTCTCCCTCTGCCCTTCCCCCCCTACCCTGCTTGCTCTCTCTCTCAGAAAAAAAAAAAAGAATGAATACATAACCAGCAGAAAAAAACCATCTAAATCTATCAAAGTTCTTACAAAAGGTGAATAAGGAATATAAGATAGACAAACAGGCTAACTGGAAGTAATACACACACACAGAACACAGGCAGCTGCTACATAAAGGCCCACTCTGATAGACCTGCAAACACCTCTACACACTTAAGAGCATTTGCTCTGTATATTTAAGTAAGAGAAATATGCAGGGGTGAAGAGTAACCCCAGTATTCACAATGCACCTTGATGACACATGGGGCCTTCCACAGCGGGTGGTAGGACACAGTGGGAGAATGTCTGGCCTCAGCAATCAGTTGAGTTGGCTCTACCACTCAAAACTACATGACCTTGACCAAGTGACACGGCCTCTCAAGGCCTCAGTTTTTCATTTGTAAAATGGTGAAGATGATAGCATGGATTGTTCAAAGGATTAAAGTAGACAATGTCTGCAAAGTCTTGGCTGAGCATTGACTATTAGAAAGTCTTCTCAATAGAATCTAGCTTTTCGGGGTGGCGGGGTGGCTCAATCAGTTAAGCGTCTGCCTTTGGCTCAGGTCATGATCTCAGGGTCCTGGGATCGAGCCTTGCATCAGGGAGCCTGCTTCTCCCTCTGCCTGCTGTTCCCTCCTGCTCCTACACTCTCTCTCAAATAAATAAATAAAAAAGAATCTTAAAAAAAAAAAGAATCTAGCTATTCTTCAGTGCTCAAACTGGGATCTGAACAAGCCTCTGGGCCCAACCATCAGTTTACAGAAAATACAGGGGACAGAGCAACATGTTAAACCACACCAGAGGAATGCAGCCAGCAAAACCCAGACTGTGGGAAACACCACAGGACAACCAAGCTGGTTTTCTTCAACAAATAAATTACAAGGAAAAAAAATACTCAACAACAAAAAAATGAGGCTTTGCTCTAGATTAAAAGAGCTTTAGGGGTGCCTGGGTGGCTCAGTCGTTAGGCGTATGCCTTCAGCTCAGGTCATGATCCCAAGGTCCTGGGATCGAGCCCCGCATCGGGCTCCCTGCTCAGCGGGGAGCCTGCTTCTCCCTCTCCCACTTCCCCTGCTTGTGTTCCCTCTCTAGCTGTGTCTCTCTCTGTCAAATAAATAAATAAAATCTTTAAAAAATAAAAGAGCTTTAAAAGGCATATCAACCAATCAAAACATGTAAACCTTTTCTGGATTCTGATTCAAGCAATCAAACAAACTCTAATTAACATATGTATGTATATATATATATAATATAAAATTTATGAAACAAGTGGAAATTTTAATGTTGACTGAATATAGGATGATTATGAATTATTACGAATTTTTTTGTGTGGTGGTGGTATTATGGTCATGTAAAAATAAAGAGTCCTTTTCTTTTAGAGATGTACATGGAAATATTTACAGATGAAAGAATATGGTGTCCAGGATTTACTCTAAGATGAGAAAGGTGGGGAGGCACCTGGCTAGATCTTGGGGATGTAAGTTCGAACCCCACGTTGAGTATAGAGATTATGTAAAAATTTTAAAAAATCTAAAAAAATAAATGAAGTGCAAAGGGATAGAATAGAGGGTATAGCTGAAGTTGTCCGTGAGTTGCTGAGTGGGGTGCTGGGCAGAGGGGGCTCGTGATTACATGTCTTAGTCCAGTCAGACTGCTATAAAAGAATTCCATATAACTGATGGTTTATAAACAACAGAAATTCATTTCTCACAGTCTGAGGGCTGGAAATCCAAGATCAAGGTGCCAGAAGATTCGGTGTCTGGTGAGGGCTCCTTCCTGGTTTGTAGACACCAGTCTTCTGGCTGTGTCCTCACATGGTTGCAAGGGCAAGGGAGCTCTCCGGGGTCTTTAATAAGGGCACCAGTCCCATCCACGAGGGCTCCACCCTCATGACCTACTCACCTCCCAAAGGCCCAGCTCCTAGCACCATCACATTAGGGGCTACGATTTCAACATATGAATTTACAGGGAACACATAAACATTCATTCCGTTGCATTACCGGTCTCTCTACTTTTGCGTATATTTGAAATCCTCTATAACAGAATATCTACAAATCATTTTTAAAAGATTTTATTTCTTTAAAGATTTTTATTTATTTATTTGAGAGAGAGAATGAGATAGAGAGAGAGCATGAGAGGGGAGAGGGTCAGAGGGAGAAGCAGACTCCCTGCTGAGCAGGGACCCCAATGTGGGACTCAATCCCGGGACTCCAGGATCATGACCTGAGCCGAAGGCAGTTGCTTAACCAAGTGAGCCACCCAGGCGCCCTAAAAGATTTTATTTTATTTTTTTAAGTAATCTTGACACCTGACATGGGCCTCGAACTCACAACCCCAAGATCAAGAGCTGCGTGCTCCACCAACTGAGCTGGCCAGGTGCCCCCCAAAAATCATTTTTGTTGATATGATTTATACTAGGAGAGCTGGTTTTAGGGGAAAGGAAATGAGATCCTAGAGAAAATAAGAAATTTCTCAGCGTGACCCTCATAACCCTACACGATGTAGTCTCAACTTACCTGTCTAAATTCTTGTCTCCTACCCTTTCAACACAGTGGTTTCTCCCCAAATTGGCCTCTCCTCTGTCTTCCCCACTTGCCTTGCTTCTTTCTGGCCATTTTCTCTCCTTTGCTGGTGCTGTTTCCCATTGGAAAGGCCCCTTCTCTACTAAGCCACCCGGCCAGATTCTCCCCACTGAGTAGCCTGAGCCAACTCACCTCCTCCCTGAAGCTTCACTCAACACTCCCACCAAAATTTCTTTGAGTTCCTGTTGTCTTTAAACCTACTTTGTTGGGCGCCTGGGTGGCTCAGTTGGTTGAGCGACTGCCTTTGGCTCAGGTCATGAAACTGGAGTCCCTGGATCGAGTCCCGCATCGGGCTCCCTGCTCGGCAGAGAGTCTGCTTCTCCCTCTGACCCTCCCCCCTCTCATGTGCTCTCTCTCTCTCTCTGTTTCAAATAAATAAATAAAATCTTAAAAATAAATAAATAAATAAATAAACCTACTTTGTTTCCTGCCTGCTCACACCTCATCCTCTAAATTAAAATATAAGCTTCTTCAGGGCGGAGATCATCCTGCTCTGAAGGCAGGCACAGAGCAGGCCCCAGGCAAATGTGTAATCAATAACAAATAATCGGTTCAGTTTGTGATCCAAAATCCACCCCCACCCCGTGTTACTTTGGTATTCTCATCTAGTCCTTGTCCTGATGACAACTGGATTCAACTGGATTAATCCTAATTCCTTGAACATACCCTCAGGCTTTGCCACCACCATGATTTGGTCACAATGCTTTCTCTTTTTCCAGGGCCTTCCCCAGATCTGTACCTACTGAAATTCTGTCTGTTCTTGGAAGCTTGTCTCGTGTACCTCCTCCTCCAAACGGCCCCACCTCTGCTCCCCATCCACCCTCCAGCCCAACCGAATGTAATTCTTTCTTTTCGTTTCTAGAGGCTTAAATTGTGCAACAGTTTTGGCAGGAGAAAAATCACCGCACAATTTGAGAATCTCATGGGAGCTGTGGATACTCTCTCCTCACCCTAAAGGCCCAGGTGCACATACGATGTCATGGTTAATTTTGTGAGGGAGGCTCATGGACCCAGGTTACATTCCTGCCCAGGTCCCTTCCTTATAACATTGATCGTAATCTTTCCGGTGCTCAAGTTATTCGAAACATTGTTTCTTTCTTCCAGATTATGAGCATCTTCCGGGGGGGAAAAAACACCTTGCTTACCTTTGTTACCCCCATGGCACCTAGCAGGTTTCTTGGAAGACATTTGTTGTGCAGTCTCTCCGGGATCCCATTTGTATATGACCAAGAATATTCCAGTCAAGTTAACACATTTTCTTCCTGAAAGAAGCCTGGCCAAAAATGGATGGGATGCCATCAATATGGGATCACGCGGTGCAGGGTGGCAGGAAGCCTTGCGGAAACTCTCCAGAGTGAGAAACACTGCTGGGGAGCTCACGCAAAGGCCCTTACTACCCCCGCCCCCATGTTAAAATCAAGTTTTCAGAGTGAGTTATGTGGCATTTTTGGCCCATTAGGAAATGGTAGTTCCTGCTCTGCCCTTCGATGTGCTCATAAAAGGAGATTTCCCAGTTTCCTTCTATTGAGAACATCGATGGCTATGAGCCCACCAAGAGCAACCTTCTATCCATAGAAGGTTTGGGAAAGTTGGTTGGCAGGTGGGAAACACAGAGGCCCTGCCCAGGAACCCAGGTTCTGCAAAGGAGCTCCAGACTGTGCACCTGCCCTTCGGAAGTGCATGTGGGCTTCGCAGAATCTGGACCTTTACAGGTGGAGGAGGCCGTAGGTCCTGGGTTCACAGATGCGGTGCAGAGTCAGAGCCTTGCCTGAGAGCACACAGCGGATCAGGCAGAGCCAGGACTTGCCCTAAGTTGCTTGCCCATCGTCCATCCAAGGTTCTCTGGAGGGCCAGAGGCTAGGTTTGTGTTAGAAGCAGGTAATAGCCAGGTAATGTTTAGCATATTGGTTAAACAGAGACACTTTGGAGATACAGCCCAAGTTCAAATCTCAGCTCAGGAGTAACTTGACCTTGGACAAGTCACGTATACTCTCTGGGTCTGCATCTCCTTCCTACACGTCAGGATCATGATGTAGGTTCAGGGGCCACCCGTCCGTAAGGTGGTAAGCACAGTGCCTGGCATGCAGGTAAGCCCTCAGTAAATTACAGCTATTATCATTCTAGTACCTTGCTCCCCAGTCTCCCTAGTCCTGGCTCCTGAGTCAACAGGAAGCTGGCCTTGAGACAGATGAGCTCCCCCGGAACATACCTGGAGTCAAGATCTATTAAAAGTTTATCTCTCTTCATAGCCACATCTTTCTTTGCGGGGGAAAATTTGGAGGAGCTAAATTGGGAACGGAAAATTTGCATCTGACAAAAGGTATGTGCCAACACATGTTTGCGAGTGAGGTCAAGGTTTCAAAATACGCCTTCTCTGACAGATGAGTCAAGCCCCACACAGTGGTCTTACTATTTACCACGCATGATGGCACATTCTTGCAGTGACGGATGGGGTCCCTTGCCAGGAGTTATATTGGATGGGGTTACTCATTGGAAAATGTGGCTGCATGGCTCCGACAGGGATCTGAACTTGGACGTCCAGGGATTTCACCCAAAATAAGCTGAATTCCTCGGTTATAATTGTCAAAGAAACCCAGCCAAGGACTCTGGGTGCCAGACCAGCACAGACCGGTTCCTGCTGGGGAAAGTGTGGGTCCAGGCAGGGGATGCTCCCGGCTTTCAGCAGGAGAGCGCAGGGCACGGGGCTCACCTGACCCTCCTCATAGTGCTTAGCACGACTGACAAGGACTGTTGCCAATGGGCTTGTCATTTGTCCTTTGATGCCTTTGTTCACTCCCTCCCTCAGCAACTATTTTATGATCCCCTAATAATGACAGTGAGCACATGTTAGGTACTTATTATGAGCCGGGCACTGTGCTGAGCACCTTGTATCACTTCCTGTCATCCTTTCAACAGCTCTGTGAGATGGTATTAGTATATAGCAGGGCTGACGTTTTTAGATCTACTGCAGTGGAGAAGTGTAGAGAAGTTGGAAATGTGTTATTTTGTCTATAACGAATCAGGGCTTCTTCCCGAGTCCCCTGTCCGCTCCACCCACCTGTGATGGGGATGAAGTGAATTAATCCAATGGACTCTCTGTCTGATCTATTTAAATAATCCTCTTAGAGGGGTGCCTGGGTGGCTCAGTCTGTAGAGCATGCGACTCTTGATCTTGGGATCTTGAGTTTGAGCCCCACGTTGGGGGGGTCATTATATTGGCAATGAATTCTGTTCTCCTTTGAGATCTCTCTTTCCTTATTGTTTCATAAAATTGCTTGTATCTTCCGTTGTTATTTAATTGTTTATGCTCCTTCGGGGGCACGGATGGTGCCTTATATTTTGTTGAGTTCCCCAAACCGAATGCAGAGTCTAGTCTAGAAAAGGATTGCAGGTGTTCGCAGACAAAAAGGGTGCATATCCCTAGTCTATGAGGAGCTTCTAAAAATAGAGAATAATCAGGAACACCGCAGAAAAATGGGCTAGAGATCCAAATATATAACTCACAGAAAAGGAAACTCAATGCTCTTTAATCCTATGGGAAAAAAAAAATGCGTTCATAAGAAGAATGATAAAAAATTCAAATTACACCGATATTCTCTCCAATGTATCAAACCTAAACGTTTTACGACACACTCCAGGCCAAGTGGTAGAGAAACAGGCACCCTCTGGAACTCTGTTTTATTATGCGAAGGCCTCCTGCATCTGCGGTAGGGGGATCTGATGAGATAGTTTCTCTGTTTTGGCTCTAACCTGAGCACTTGCCTTGCACATTGTTGCCGTACTTCCAAGCTGTGTCCATGTCCCCCCCCGTGTAGGCATGTAGCACAGCCCACAGGTGTCCAAGGCGTTAGACACAGACACAGTCATTTCAAGGCCATAGGGCAAGAGGCGAGGAGAAGCATCTCCCTGGGGCTTGCACGCAGGGTGTCAGCTTTGAGAGAGGATGTGTGGGGCCCTCCCTTGCACCGCGTTGTGCCAGCGCCGGGGGCTGGGGGCCCCGGGGGTCTTTAATAAGTATGTTGCTTGTGTTTATGAAATGGGGGAGGGAGAGACTTTAAAGCATGGGTTCTGCAGCAGGGACCCAGGGTAGGAACCTGTTTTGCCAGGTTCTAAGGAAAGTTCTGCTTTGGAGTCACCTCCAGTGACTCGAGTGAAAAGAGCAAGGTGGAGGAATGTGTGTTTAGAATGTAAGAAAGGGTATAGCTTTAAAAAAAATTTTTTTTTAAAGATTTTATTTATTTATTTCAGAAAGAGAGAGAGTGTGCAAGCATGAGCAGAGGGAGGGACAGAGGGAGAAGCAGAGCCTGGTGCGGGACTCGATCCCAGGACCCTGGGATCATGACCTGAGCCCAAGGCAGATGCTTAATCGACTGAGTCACCCAGGCGCCCCAACTTTTAAAAAATGTTAATCACAAAAGGTATGCTGTATACATATATTTTATAGATTTATGATCTGTAATATGTATTTTTTATATTACACATATATATTTAAGTACTGAGAGGAAGAGAGAGGGATGGGGGTAGAGAGGCAAGGTTAGAAGTTGGACTTCTCTAAATATACTCTGTTTTGTAGATACGACTTTGGAACCAGGTAAATACTTTATATAACTATAACAAAATGAAATTTCTTTTCTTTTTTTTTTAAAGATTTTTTATTTATTTATTTTTGAGAGAGAGAGAGAATGAGAGAGAAAGAAAGCACATGAGGGGGGGAGGGTCAGACGGAGAAGCGGACTCCCTGCCGAGCAGGGAGCCCGACGCGGGACTCGATCCTGGGACTCCAGGATCATGACCTGAGCCGAAGGCAGTCGCTTAACCGACTGAGCCACCCAGGTGCCCTGAAATTCTTTTTCTTATTAAAGTTTTTTTTTTGGACAGAGAGAGAGTTAGTGAGAGCAGGAACATAAGCAGGGGGAGTAGGAGAGGGAGAAGCAGGCTTCCCGCCGAGCAGGGAGCCCGATGTGGGGCTTGATGCAGGGCTCGACCTGAGCTGAAGGCAGACGCTTAACGACTGAGCCACCCAGGCACCCCAACAAAATGAAAGGGTCATCACTAAAAATCTAAAGTAGATAAAAGAAATTAACCTCTTTGTCCAAGGCATAACCACACAGAGAAAAGCTATTCAAGCATAGAAACTTGAGTGTACATTCCTAGGGGGGGTAGCCCAAGGACAAAAAAGGAGAAGGAGGAAGAAGAAGCAGAAGGGGAAGAAGAAGCAGAAAGAGGAGAAACAAGGAAGGAAGGAAGGAAGGAAGGAAGGAAGGAAGGAAGGAAGGAAGGAAGGAGAAAGTCATCTCGAATCATTTTTAGTAATCACACTGTTGGTGGTGGTGTTGAGGCTGTTGTTCAGTGATACACGTACAACTCTGTTACATTATCCAGAACCAGGATTTCTGTGTAGGAGAAAGCAGGTTCATAATATAAGACAGACAAGGCTAGGGGAAAACTTTGTAATATAGGCTTCCAATCAGAAGTTTTAGCAAGAAGTGATGATAATATCTTGTCATTAAAAAAATACAGCTGATCCCTGAACCACACGGGTTTGAACTGTGTGTATCCACTTATATGTGGAATTTTTCTATCAATACAGCACAATTCGGTAAATGTATTTTCTCTTCTTTATGATTTTCTTCACATTTCCTTTTCTCTAGCTTACTTTAATGTAAGAATACAGCAGATAATACATAGAATGTACAAAGTATGTGTTAATTGACTGTTATTGGTAAGGCTTCGGTCAACAGGCTAGTCACAGGTAACACGCTAGTTACCTTTCTGGGGAGGCAAAAGTTATATACGTGGATTTTCAACCCCAAAGGGGTTCCATGCCCCTAACCCCTGCATTGTTCAAGGGTCAACTGTATTTCCTGGCTCTGCCCACCAGAAAGGCCTAAAAACAATGAGTATCCCTAGGGGCTACCAACTGTGGTAAACAAATACTGTTTCCCATGAATGAAAGCAGGGCTCCTTGGAGAAATGGCCCCCTCCAGGTCTGAGGCAGGAATACAAAAGATGAGCTTGGAAACAAAATATCAACTACTAAGCTATGAGGAAAGGACTCAGAAGCTAACTGGCAGGGGCTCCCACTGGCCAAAGATGGGAGGCGCAATTTAATTTATCAGGCACACTGATAATAATGGCAATGAATTGAAACATGTTAAATACAAATTTAGATACATGAGTTCATAGTGATTAAAACAACGGAAAAAGGGAATTCATTGGTTAACTGTGAAGACGGTAAGCGAACAATGTCATGATTTTGAAAACAAGCAAATGGAGGTTAAAAAAAAAAAGCAAATGTTTATCTTGCCTTTCCTTGTTTGAACCAGGCACCTGAGCATATGGCTCAAGAATCGAGGAGGGAAAAGTTTTCTCTTTATGGAAGTAGCGCAGTGAATAAATGACAAAGGAATGATAGAATTGGAATGATGCTGCTTTACAACCCCTGAAAATATTGGACTGAGGCTATCGTCATCAGTGGATGCTAAGTCACAAAAAGGAAAGCAACCCACCTTACGTCTCGTGGTGGAAGTATGAAATCCAACATAATACATACATATGTAATGTAATACGTACATAACCAAACCTAAATCCGATCAAGGCTCTAGATCTCACTACCAGTTCACCAGAAATACAAAGAACAGACATATATGTTAAACATCACCGCAGGAAAGCAATCTGCAAGATTCATGAAATCTTGTAGGACCAGGGACACGATTTCTTCAACAATAAATTGTAAGGAAATTAAAGAGGGAGAAAGAGAGATTGTAAGAGAGATCTGTAGGTCAAGACCAAGAGATGAAAACCTATCAGCAAACATAACATACGGAACTTATTTAGAACTTGAGTCAAACAAACTGTAAAAAAAACTTATATATACAAATATGTTAAAAAACATATATGTGTGTTTACATTATATATATAAAGTTGGGAAAAATTGAACAGATTGGATATTTGATGAGATTAGGGAATTATTGTTAATTTTTTAGGCATGAATGTATTCACAAAGAATCTAGAGATACATACTTAAATATTTAAGACAAAATAAAATGTATGATGTTGGGACTTAAACAAAATAATCTGGGAGGAGGAGTGGAAGTTGCTGTCAAAGCAAGATTGTCTATGAGTTAAGAATCATTAGAAGCGGGACGCCTGGGTGGCTCAGTCGTTAAGCGTCTGCCTTCTGCTTGGGTCATGATCCCAGGGTCCTGGGATCGAGTCCCACATCGGGCTCCTTGCTCAGTGAGGAGCCTGCTTCTCCCTCTCGCTCTGCTGCTCCCCCTGCTTGTGCTCTCTCTCTCTCTCTCTGACAAATAAATAAATAAAAACCTTTAAAAAAAAATCATTGGAAGCTGGGTGACCAATAGGTCATGGGGGGTGGTGCTCATCATATTATTCCTCTCGGCTTTTGCCTATGTTTGAATTTTTCCACAATAAAAAGTCAAAAATTAATAAGGTATCAAAAAGGTATGCTTTTTATTAAAGATTTTTTTTATTATTCATTTGAGACACAGAGATGCAGAGAGCATGAGCCGGGGGAGAGGCAGAGGGAGAGGAAGAAGCAGGCTTCCCACCGAGCAGGGAGCCCGACGCAGGGCTCGATCCCAGGACCCTGGGACCATGACCTGAGCTGAAGGCAGACGCTTAACCGACTGAGCCATCCAGGTGTCCCAAAAAGGTATTTTTAATTACACGAATAGTGCATGCCTTTGGAAAGACGTTGAAATACTATAGAACTGTGGAAAGTGAAAAGTAACATTTCCTTCACTCCCCTGCACCATGTCGTGGGAAGTAATGACCACGGCTCAGTGACTTCTGTGGCAGGATTCTGAATTACCACCCACACATTGTTACTGTGCTTCTCTGAGCAGGGAATCCACGCCCGCACCCTACTGATGTCAGGCTTAGCCGTGGACTTGTCTGACCAATGAATGATGAGCAGAAGTCGCTAGTCACTCCTGAGCAGACCCTCTAAGAACCAGCACATAGCTCTCTTTTCTCTCTGTTACAAGAGGAGTGATGCTCCAGAAGGTTGAATCCCAGAGTGAAAACAGCAGAGCCACAACCTGCACACAATACACTGTGATACACAAGTAAATCTTTACCGGGAAGCATGCTCGGATTTTTGTGGCCATTTATCACGAGGACATAGCCTCACCTCCTCTGGTTGATACAGTATCCTTCCATGCCTTTGGCTATGCATCTACACATACAACTTTTCCCGCAAATGTTATAAATGTTGCTCTTTGGTTTGCTTTTATTTTTTGCAGCTCAGTAATGTATCACAGGCATCTGAGTCTACCTTGAAGTAAAACTAATCTGAATTCTCAAAGGCCCCTCAAACAGTTTCTTAATGCCAGAAATTTCTGTTTCTTTAAAATAGGGGTCAGTGGGGTGCCTGGGTGGCTCAGTCAGTTAAGCGACTGACTCCTGATTTCGCCTCAGGTCATGATCTCAGGGTTGTGAGATCGAGCCCCGCACTGGGCTCTGCGCTGGGTGTGGAGCCTGCTTAAGATTCTCTCCTTCCCTCTCCCTCTGCGCCCCCCCACCTCTGGCTCGTGTGCGTGTACTCTCTCTTTCTCTCACTGGAAAAAAAAAACAAAACAACGAAAAAATAAAAAATAAAATTTAAATAAAAAGTAAATTAAAAAATGAAAAATAAAAAAATAAAAATGCATCATCTTTAAAAAATAAAATAAAATAAAATAGGGGTCAGTGGAGAGGTTCTCCAGTAAACACTCATGGGGGAAGCAAGCTGAGCATGTCAGACTGTGAATTCTAACATCAGAGGCCTCCACGTCAGTGGGATAGCTGGCCATGGACTGTGGATTTGCAGGATTCCACATGCTTTTCCTGCCCCAGGAAGGCAGGAAACCTCCGAAGCTGTTGAAGTGGCCCCCCCTTTCTCTTTGTAAACTTGCAGGCGCTGCCTGTGGTCAGAAGCCAAATCCTGGATTTCCTCAAGAGCTCTGAGTCGGGTGTTACCGTGTGATTCCTACAGCCGGAAGGCTCCCGACACTCAGCTTCACAGGGATGCTGTCAAACCCGGATCCACGCTTGGTACCCTCAGTATCCTGTATCTGACAATGGCACCACCATCCTGCCAGGTACACACAGCAGGAACCTCAGTGCCGTGTCCACCCTGCAATCCATCGGCATAGGAGCTCGGAGGGAACAGGGATTTTATCTGTTTACTGCTGTGTCATGACTGCAGCATGGCCCTGCACATGGTAGAGATGCAATGAATATTTCAGGAATGGCTGAAGCTAAGCACTTGCCCGAGTCCTAAGACTTCTCCCTCTGTGATATATCTTTAATCTCTTGTCTCCCAGTCCCACTGTTATTACCCATGGTGATTAAAGATGGCCACTTTTTTTTTTTAAAGATTTACTTATTTATTTGAGAGAGAGAGAGAGAGAGAGAAGAAGCAGGGGGAGGGGCAGAGGGAGAGGGAGAGAGAATCTCAAGCAGACTCCATGCTCAGCACAGAGCCCGACGTGGGGCTCGATCTCACGACCCTGACATCAAGACCTGAGCTGAAAGCAAGAGTCGGATAACCGGCTGAACCATCCAGGTGCCCCAGAGATGGCCACATTTTTTGACAATGCTCCCATTGAGATGCAAAGTGTATGCCGGTCAGAGAGAGCGGGAGAGAGAGAATCCCCGGCAGGCTCCACACCCGGTGTGGAGCCCAACACAGGGCTCAGTTCCAGAACTAGGGTGGACTCTGTGCTTCTTCAACCAATAGAAGACAGCAGAAGGGGTATTGTGCTACTCTCCAGACTCAGGATTTAAGAGGTAGGCAATGTCCACTTCCTGTCTCTTAGAACTCTCTCTCTTAGAGCCGCGGGCTGCAGACAGACCCTGAGACCTCATAAAGAGGAAGAGGGGCCCAACTGAGATCAGCCTTCCAGCCATTCCTGCCAAAGAGCCAAACCTAACCGTGAAGCTATCTGGGATGCTCCAGACCTTCCAAGCCTACTAGCTGAATCCCCCTGAGTGACTCAGGCTGGTGTTATGTGGGCCCGATGGATCCACCAGCTGAGCCCTGAATTCCTGATCTATGCAACTGTAAGATATAATAAAACTTATTTTTAGCCATTTAGTGTTGGGGTGATTTGGTAATGCAGCAATTAATAACCAGAACATTCCCCCACCCGAGACTTTATAACTTTTTACCTGCAACACTGCTCCCTATGTTCAGTCTCCTGCCCTTCCAACCATGCTCTACATGGTGTTTGCTTTCATGGACATACCACGCGGGGCTCCTGCTTTAAAATAAAAAATTATTGTCAACAGAATACAGCCAGTTTTTTCCACCGGCCCCATTGTACTTCCATGACCTGTCTCTGAGCCCAACTTTCGAGCCTGTCCAATTCCCCCCCCCACAATTTTTTTTTAAAGATTTTGTTTATTTATCTCACAGGGAGAGAGAGAGTGTGTGAGAGAGAGCACAAGCAGGGGGAGGAGCGGAGGGAGAGAGAGAAGCAGGCTCCCTGCTGAGTAGGGAGCCTGCCGTGGGTCTCGAACCCAGGACCCTGAGATCATGACCTGAGCTGAAACCAAGGGTTAGATGCTTAAGGAACTGAGCCACCCAGGTGCCCCCTTACTTACTTATTTTAAACTCATTATCAAATTGAGCAAAAACAATAACAAAAAATTTAAAAAAATAAAAAGAAACTAGCAAAGAACCTGGCTCTGGGTAGATCCTTCATAAGTCTTTGTTGGACAGGCAGATGGACAAACGGATGACTGGGGTCTGGTTTCATTCTGTTGTCATGCACCCCTGTAAATTACCGGCTCCCCTCCCCCAGCCTGGCCGGGCCAGATCCATTTCTCCCCAGGCCTGTCACCAGGCTGTGGGTTCTCGCCCCGTTTCTCAGCCCCCTTTTCCTGCGTCTTGGTTTCTTTCAGAGACAGGCGCTCCCAGGTGGTGGTACAGATGGTTCCCGGCAGCCTCACACTCACACCCTCCCAGTTTAGCAACCCCCGCGGAAAAGAACGCTTCTCTGTACCAGGAGTTCCAGAAAAAGTCTGGGGATGAGGACCCACCAGGCACAACAGGAGGTCTTTCCCGGAGCCAATCACGGTGGCCGAGGGGATGCTCGACTGTGCTGATGGCCCTAGTCTGGGGTTTTCAGGGGACCCCCAGAGCTGGAGCAGAGGCGGCAGTGGGGGGGGGATTACCCTAAAGGGGAATGATGGGGTTGTTACCGAGGGAATGGGGAATGGAAGTAGGGGAGGGAAAACGTCAGATTCCACCTGGAAAGAGACACCAAGCTTTACAGAAACAGAATGATTTTCCTTCGGATTGGCATTGGGCACCTGTTTGGTTTTTGTTGTTGTTTTTTTTTTAATCGCTGAAGTATAGGTAACAGACAATGTTATATTAGGCACCTGTTCTCTACTGGACCCTTTAAGAAAGAGCTGCCCCGACCAGGTAACAGGGTGTCCAGGGCCCATGAAATCTCTCCACTGGCACTGCCCGCCTCCTCCATCCCTGCTCCTTATCCAAACTATCTTTAATTGGTCTCTGATTTACACTTGCGCACCAAACGTGCTTTGATCTCATCTTTCCTGGCTCACTGTCCCTCTTAGCATCCACGAGCATGGAACACCAGGGCTGTTTACTGCCACTTCCCTGCCCAAGCCTCACCCCTTGGGCAGAGAGCCTATCTGAGTGGTCAAGAGAGCTCTGATGACATTGTGAGCCCCTCAAAGCAGCCGTACCTGAAACAGCTCCATTGTGGGTAGACTTGGCGTTCTCCATGAAGATATGGTGAAGCCCTAACTCCTGGCACCTGTGGGTGTGATGTTATTTGGACATAGGGTCTTTGTGGATGTAATCAAGTTCATCGGAGGCCCTCGGGTGTCCTTATAAGAAGCACAGAGACAGGGTACCTGGGTGGCTCAGTTGGTTAAGGACTGCCTTCGGCTCAGGTAATGATCCTGGAGTCCTGGGATCGAGTCCTGCATCAGGCTCCCTGCTCATCGAGGAGTCTGCTTCACCCTCTGGCCCTGCCCCCCTCTCATGCTCTCATTCTCTCTCTCTCTCAAGTAAATAAATAAAATCTTAAAAAAAAAAAGAAGCATGGAGACAGACACTTAGGGAGAACGCCAGGTGACAATTGGAGGGATGCATCCACAAGCCAAGGATGGCCAGCGCCACCAGCAGCTGAGAAAGGCCTGGGACACAATTGGCCCTGGAGCCTCCAGACAGATTGCCTTTGCAAGGAGCTCACCTCGCTGACACCTTGACTTCAGACTTCTAACCTCCAGGACTGCAAGAAAATAAGTGTGTTTTGTTTGATGTCACCTGATTTGTGGTCATTCGTTCAGGCTTCTGCAGAGGAAACCTACACCAATCTTTTAGTCTCTCACAACCAGCACACACTCCCTTCTGACACCAGACATGGGGATTCTCGCACACCAAGTGATTCTCAGGCACCAAATGGGCATCTTACAATTCAGCTCTGTCCCGGCACTATCCACCCGGAGACCACATCAGACCCACCCCCCCCCAGGTAAGGGGTAAGTGCTCAGCCCCCCCAAGTATGCCCTCCAGATTGTGCTTCGGATGGACCTGCTGGAGATCGGAGGCTCCGACCCCTCCTTGGGTTCAAGCACTTTGCTAGAGAGGCTCACAGAACTAGAGAAACCTTTTATTTACTCGATCACTGGTTCATTATAAAAGGACAGAACTCAGGAACAGCTGAATGGAAGAGATGCAGAGGGCGAGATACGGGGAAAGGGCTCAGAGCTTCCATGTCCTCCCCAGGTACCTCCCTCTCCCCGAATCTCCATGTGTTCACCAACAGGGAAGCTCTCTGAAGCCCCTCCTTTTGAGTTTTTATGGAGGCTTCATTATAGGCACGATGGATTAAATCTTTGGTCTCTAGCAGTTGGTTCAACCTCCAGCTCCTCTCCCCTCCCCGGAGGTCAGGGTTGGGGGGACTAAAAGTTCCAAGCCACTAATCACGTGGTGGGTTGTCCTGGCAACCAGCCCCCATCCTCAGGTAACCTAGGGGCTTTCCAAAAGTCACCTCCTGAGTGTAACAAGACACCTTTAAATGGCTCTCATCACTTAGGTAATTCCAAGCGTTTTAGGAGCTTTGTGCCAGGAACTGGGACAAAGACCAAATATATATTTCTTTTTTTTTTTAAGATTTTATTTATTTATTTGACAGAGAGAGACACAGCGAGAGAGGGAACACAAGCAGGGGGAGTGGGAGAGGGAGAAGCAGGCTTCCCTGCGGAGCAGGGAGCCCAATGTGAGGTTCGATCCCAGGACCCTGGGATCATGACCTGAGCCGAAGGCAGACGCTTAACGACTGAGCCACCCAGGCGCCCCCCAAATATATATATTTCTTATTGTAAATCACAATTTCACAGCAGCCCTAGCAAGCTAATACACCCTCTTGTTTTCTCCCCCTGTCTTGTGAGCCAGTGAATTCCCCGGTTGCTCAAGCAAGTTTCTATTACTTACCACTAACGTCCTAAATAACACAACGTGTTACCTACTCTGTGTGATGGGGATGCAGAGACAAATCAGACCCTGTCCCTCCCTTTGAGTCATCCACCCCATGGCACTCAGCCCAGCACCATCTAACATTACTGGGGCTGAAACTAGTGAGGAGGACCCCCCCCAAAAAAAATCCAGTGTCATCCCGGGAAGGCCGTATCTTACCCCTGATTAATGGAAGTAATTCACTAGGGACCACTCGGACTCCGATCAAAAATGTTAATGGCTTCCTGTCCCATACAAGACAAAGGCTAAGCTTCGTGTCCTGGCACTCGAGGCCCCAGGCTGTATTTCCACCATCTCCTACTATACTTGGCTCCCTCTGCTTTGCAGCCTTTGTTCCAGCCACATCCAATTACTAATTAGTCCATAAGGACACCATCTGTGTTCAAAAGTTGTTATATTTGCTCACAGCGGCTCTGTCTGCAGAGGAATGCATCCTTCCTGCATCTCAGGGTCCAACCCATCCACAGTGGTTTCCTAGGGCTGCTGCTAAGTTACCACAAGCTGGGGTGGCTTACACGGACAGAAATTTTTCCTCTCGTGGTGATGGAGGCTACACGTCTGAAACCGGGGTATCAGCAGGGTTGTGCTTGCTCACCCTGAATGCTCTAGGGGACGATCCTTCTGTCCCTCTTCCTAGCTTCTGACGGCTGCCAGTAACCGTTGGAGTTCCTTAGCTGGTAGACATATCACTCCAATCTCTGCCTCGGTTCTCACATGCATTCCCCCTGCATATCTCTCTCGGTGTCCGGATTTCCTAGTCACTGGATGGGGGCCCACCCTAATTCAGTATGACCCCACATCTTAACTCGATCACACACCTGCAGAGACCCGATGTTCACCCAAGGTCACATTCGCAGGTATGGCGGTTAGGATTTGAGGAGAGCTTTTTGGGGGCATGCTACCTCCTGTGGAGGCTCGGCACCTGTGTGCGGCTCGAACATCTGGTGCTCCCGAGGAGTCCTGCTGCAGCCTTGTCTCGCTGGCCCCGCAGTATGGGCACTCGTCAATGTCCTTGCACTTGTGAACCACAGGACCAGAATCCAAACCTCGGCAGGATGCTCCAAAGCCCTTGGCTAGTACCTACTTTACGAGTCAGCAAATAATCGAGACATGTTTGTCCTTTCGAATTGGGCTGATGAGGACAGCGGTAAGATGAGAGACAAGAGTGGCTGTGCCAGTCAGGCTGGGACAGTTTTGAAGCCATCAGAAGGGAATAAAGTTAAAGCGGTCCTAATAAGAACTGAAATGTTGTCAGTTTCTCTCACCCTCTTTTGCACGCGGCTCATCCGCCCCGGTTCCCCACTTGCAATAGTCAGAGTGATTGCCCTTGCATCCTCTAGATGGATGAAGCCATCCTGTAGATGGGAGCGTTTTGAAATGCTCTGAGGGCCTGGGAAAAGTCTTTGAGACCCAAGAGGGGCCCCTCTCCAGGTGCCCTATGGGCCTGGAGGCTCAAGGACAGTGAAGAATCCCTCCTCCCTATGACTCCGTGACAGCCTCCAGCCCGACTCTGACAGCCCAGTCGAAAACCCAAGATCAAACACACAGCAGAAAGACCTCTGTGTCAGACTGCCCGGTGGGGCGGTGTGGATCCCATGATGCCTCACGGGAAACCTGGGGCAGGTGACTGGGCCCAGATAGGGCTGTTCCCAGCCCTGAGCCGAGCTCCCTCCCGCCCCTGTGGTCTTAAGCTCGAACAGCAGGGGAGATATTGCAGTCTTCCTCTGAGACAAGAATAACATTGCGGAGACCTACTCCTCCTGAAATAGCTGAGAAATTGTCGCCCAGTTCCTTGACGCCTGTCTTTCAGGGGGAGACTCCTGGAGAGTGGTCCAGGAAAACACAGCTTTGTTCATTGCTCTTCATTAGAATGTTTCAGTTAGACCCCAAGTCAGGCTCGGCTCGGGTCCGGGGTGGGGGGGGGGCCAGGTTCCTGCAACCTCTTGGCTAGGGTTCCTCTCTGGTGTTTTAGTGGTTCATGCTCAATTGGGCAGTTGATGTAGGGACTGATCTTAAATCACGGTCTGAGAGCCCCAGGCCTCCTTAGGAAAACTACCAAAATATTCAAGAGGAAAAGGAAATATTAACAGAAATCCCTATATAGCACTGACATGGCCTTCTCAAGAACTATTTTAAGCATTTTACATAGTTAGGTACTGCGGTTGACTGGTAGGATCGTCCCAAATATTCTCTGATCCTCCTCCTGGGAGAATTCTTTCTCCCCCACCATGTTGACATCAAGCTTAGCCAAGGAAATGTAAATGGAAGAGACATATGTCATTTTCAAGGCCAAGTCTAAGAGCCATTGCATGGATCCACCTCAACCACCTTTCCCCACTGCCCTAAAACCAGCAACGTTCCTGTTAAGAGCTGCTCTTTCAGGCCAGTCCCAGGGGGGAAAGCCAAAGCCAGCCTGTAATACACATGTGATATAAGCAAGAAATAAACCTGTGGGTTTTTTTGTAAGGCACTGAGTGTTTAGAGCTGTTTGTTACTGTAGCACAACTTAGCCTAAGGTTTTAGCCTCATCCCCACTCCACGAAGGAGAGAACCAGGGCACCCAGAGATTGTGCAACTTGCCTGAAGTCATGCAACCAGGATTGAAACCCAGACAGCCCGGCCTCAGAGTCCGCATGTCGTCACCTCAGAAAATGTCTTGTCGGTTTCCTGCAAGACTCCTTTAGCTGACAGGATCCCCATGCACACTCTGTTTTTCTTCATTTCCCAGGGAGGTGATAAAGAATAATCAGCAGATCATTTGGTCCTCGGGGGGGTTTAGAATAGACCAGGTAGATAGACTAGGAGCAATAAAACACCAGTGGTTCTCGAGTGAGCTGGACTCATTGGTATAGAAACAGGAAACAACTTAATTTTTTCCACACCAGAGTCTCTCAGGAATTAAGAAACTATTTCATCATTGGAGATTTAAAATCTGAAATCAAATTTTGCATAAGAACTCTGATCTCTCAGCCATGTAAAAGCTTCTCTCCTGCCCCGGGTTTGGGAATTTGCAACAGGGAAGGGGTCACGGGGTGGGCGTGGGGGTCATCCTGATTTCCTCAGGCTCTTGCAGACTTAGGGTTGGGGATGGCATGGGGAATGAGAGGCAAGGAGAGTCTTTCTTGGCTTTAGTGCCCTCTGCAAGGGACAGGTGGTCAAAGCTGGCTTTTGGGGACAAGGGCCTCTTGTATGAATTCCCCAGAGAGTCTCCCACTGGGGACAGCCCACAGCGAGACTCTCTGACCTGGATAATGACCACTAAGGACTTAGCCCTCTTCCCTACCGGCTTCTGTATCCAACCTCTGTCTACTGGGGCAGACTGGCTCTCCACAGAAGACCCTCCTACCCAGAGTCCTTTTTTGGTTAAATAGCTTTATTGGGATATAGTTGGCATACAACAAATTGTACATAATTAAAGCATATTACATGATACTTTTTGACTTCTGCAGGAGGCCAATGAACCAGAACCAAGATACGAAACATTCCATCCCTCCCAAAACTTTCCCCATGACCTTTGGTGCTGTCTTTGTCTTGTCCCTCCCTACCCTTGGGCAACACTGACCTGCTTTCTGGCGCTACAGATGAGTCTGCATTTTCTAGAATTTTCTACAAATGGCATCACACAGTGTGTACTCTTTGGTGGGCTTCTTTCACTCAGCATCATTCTTTTTAGTTCTTCAGGGAAGCCCATTTAAACTAATGTAAGCCTGGCCACTTTCCATGGGAAAGCCCACTCACCTGTGTCCTGTCACACGGTCCAAGTGCAGCCCCTTCCAGGCAGCGGCGCCACCTTCATTTTCCAGGTGTGGCAGGCTCCGGGGTAAGGCCTCCCTGGGAAAGTGGTCAGGCTCTCGAAGTACTTGAAGATCCATTTCACTTGACTCAAGGAAGGGAAAGATACCCCTCCCATGTTTTGTACCCCATCCTGATGACTCTGGTGAAACGTTTCCCATCCAGTGTCCTGTACATACCTCAACTCCCCCTGCATGACCTTCAGGGGCTGACGCTCTGAGGGTCCCCTGACCAGCTTCTTGGATCCCTTTAGTGAGTTCTGCATAGATGGTTTGGAGCCTTTCTTTAGAGGATGTGGGCATCTGACATCCTATGTTCTCAGCTTGCGGGGCTCAGATGAACCAGAGATGACAAGGGTCAGTTGCATGTTAATATCCTGTGTAATAACTTGAAGGTTAAAAGATGCCCTTGTGTAGAAATGCCCCTATAAGGGTTCTGCACCTAATTCGGACATCGGTGTGTGTGTGTGTGGTGGGGGAGGGGAACCCCACATTAACAAGCAATTCTCAGACACCAACTGTGTATCCTACAATCCAGCTCAATTCGGACACTAGCCACAAGACTGCCCCTTCCCCCGTGACTTGAGACACGTTATCATCTGTGTCCAAGTTATCATCTGTGCTTCTGACTAATCTCCTGGAGATCGGAGGTTCCAACGATCCCCTCCTTGGGTTCGATTAATTGGCTAGGGTGTCTCATAGAACTCAGAGAAACGTTTTATTTACTAGATTACCGGTTTATTATAAAAGGACCGAACTCAGGCAGAGCTGGGTGAGGTGGGTGGGAAGGGGCTCAGAGCTCCCATGTCCTCTCCAGGCACTTTCCTCACCCCGAATCTCTTCTACCTGTTCACCAACTGAGAAGCTCTCTGAGGCCCGTCCTTTTGGGATTTTATGGAGGCTTCATTATAGAGTCCTGTTTGATTAAATTATTGGCCTTTGGCAATTGATTCAAGCTCCAGCCCTTCTTCCCTCCCCAGAGGTGGGGGCGAGACTGAAAGTTCCAACCCCCTAACCACATGGTTGGTTGTCCTGGACCCCTGCCTCCCTGACCACACACTTTTACCAGGTTCCCCTCTGCAAGTTTTCTAGGACCCTGGAAGCAATGCTCACAAGAGCTACAAATTTGCCCTGTTCTCCACTTCCATCCCAGCCAGCCCTGTGACTCGGGGTCACTCCTTCACTCCCTTTTCCCCAGGACCTCCCCTCCCTTCACCCAAAGCATGGCATAGACCCCTCCCTTGAGTGCCCCCAGCAAGGCTGAGCCAGACTTCTTTAATATTTAACACCAAAAACTTGGAGGTAACGGAAGGGATCGTAGGAAAGGTCTTCCCAGAGGTTCCCTTCTTAGGATTACCAGATTTAGCAAATAAAAATGCAGGACCCCTAGTTAAATTTCAACTTCAAATAAACAGCAAATGATTTTTTTTTTTTTAGTGTAAGTATGTTCTGTGCGATATTAAGAAACACGTGATATTTGGGACGTACTTATGCTAAAATATTATTTGTTATTTATCCAAAATTCAAATTTAACTGAGCATCCAGCATTTTATCTGGGAACCCTGTCTCCTTCTGGCTCTCTGTGGGGCTTGTTCCTGTCCCCCACTGCAGATTTCAATTTAACTTCTCACACTGGGAGTAAACGGGAGAAACCCTCCCTCCCCACGGTCCAGGCTTTCCAGTCCACAAGGCTCCAAGAACAAGAAATGGTTTTCCCCTTGGAGAGCCTAAGGCTCTCCTTCCAAGTTCCTATTTTATGATCATAACTGATCATGGGAACATCCATTCCTTTTAGGGGAAACCCCATCCATACCCAGAAGAATGGGCTCTTGCCCTTTGTTCCCAAAGGGCATCAGACCAATATTCTGGAATCAGCACACTTCCTGATGTCTAGATGGCATATTTGTTCTAGAATAATCTAGCCTGGGGGAATTATAAGGGTGCCTCAGGCCATGCCTGTCTGGCTGCCTTTTGGGGGACGTCTATCAGCTGGCAGTGGAGATAAGCCTCTAGGCATCCTTCCTGGACCCTCTGATAACTGTCCCCAGTCTTGGAGAACACAGCACCACACATCTCCTTAGAAGAAACAATTTCAGACCCGCCTTGCTACAGCTCTGGCCTCGGGGAATTCACTAGTTTATATTATCATGCAGAGAATTGAAACTCCCCATTCCCTGGCAGGTGACACATTCACAGAATCAAAGACCCATTAGATTGGTTTCCCTACATCAATGTAGCAAGTTGTCCTCGGGTTAAAATCCCAGCTTCAACCTACACAAGAGGACCGCCTGTGCCTTTGAAATGTTGGTTTTCCCTGCACAGAACCATCAAACTTTCTTCAAATCGAGGAGTTAGTCTTACCCAAGACATCACCTGCTCCCCCACCCCCGTAGACACCACTGGTGATTCATCCAATTGATAGATTTCTTTAATCTTTGAATGCCTTGCTAGGTTTTTTGATTCAAAACATAATGGCGCTTCGCTTCTATAGTGCTGTTGGCACCCAATTCTTCAAAAACAGATAACTGAGGCTCATCTTTACAAATACCAATACTTTGTTCATTTTAATCTCGTTTTGATTGGGGTCTGTCAAAAATGTCACAGCACAGTGCTATATGGCTTTTTAAAAGTTTTTTCTGTCTCCTTTAACCCCAGGCAACCAGATGGTTTAGCTCTGCTGCTAACTCGGCTGTCTTTAGCAGTCCCCTCCCCATCACCCTGTTCAGAAGGATGTGTTAAAAAAAAAAAAGGTAAATAGAATTTCCAGGGCTCCTAAACACTTTTCTCACAGATCAAGCTCTGTTCTTTAGTACGGGACTTTGTGAAGGTTATTCTAGAGGCTCCAAGGGTTTTGTTTTGCTTTGTGGCTTAATTTTACATTTCCATCATTTTGAAAGGTTAACATTTCTTCCCTTCCCCATCAGGGAGATGTTATTATCACGAAATCTGCAAGTTCCTTTAGAATGAGCTCGGGCAGGCTATAAAAGTTAGAGCCGTTGCCAAGGGAACCAGGGAAAGCTTGCTTCATGTATAAACCTGGTTATTAAATTTAAAATTCAAGTAGCAGCCAGAGATTCCTGACCAGGAGAGGGGAAACTCTGCTTTTGAAGAAGAAAGTGGGAAATCACTCCTGTCTCCGGACAGGACAGTCCCTGAGGCTCATCATTTGTGGCCTCGAGACAAATGTAGGTGAGTGCTCCTTCCTTTGTGTTCCTAACAGTGGAAGAAAAGGCAAGCCACCCTTCCATTAGGGACCAGGAAGAGGGAATACTTGCACCCTTGTCTTCCTTATTGGCGGCTTGATGATTGGGGAGGGAGGGGCAGTCTGCAAGTATGACACCAGCTCTAGAGATTTAAAGGACAACTCTGAGAGAGGAAGAACTGTCCCCAGGAGCCTTTGGATCCCAAAGCATGAAGGTCAGGAAAGAGCTAAGTATCGTTTTCCCCCTTAAAGGGAAATAGGTCTTAAAAAGATTAAGAAATTGAGATTGAAGGAAAACAACAATTAAGTTGGCCCTACCTGCATGCTGCTATCTCCTCCCCAGACTGCAACCCCTTCCCCTCCACACTCCATCTTAATGCCACATCATGTGGGAGGGGGGCCACACTAAGTCCGAGAATCTCAGATTGCAAAAGATCATCTGGTTCATGACCCTTAATTAACCGCTGCAGAAACTAAGAACCACAGAGGTCCTCATTAGGGAGGAATGTGAATTCTAACTCCTGACCTGGGATGCTTTTCCAGCGAAGCATTTAAGGCAGGAATATCCCTGGAGAATGTTCTCGCTTCCTAGTGCTCCCTCAGAGCTATAAAGAGCACAGTTTCCAAAGTGTGTTCCACAGAACACTAGCCCAAGAGATGCTCCAGCAATCGCTTCTGGGTATATGCCCCCAAAGGATTGAAAACAGGGACTCAAACAGACCCTTGTATGCCGGTGTTCACAGCAGTGTTATTCGCAATGGCCAAAAGGTGGAAACAAGCCGAGGGTCCACGGATGGACGAAAGGATACACGAAATGTGGTACATGCATATAATGGATACGATGCATTTTCCTCCTTAAAAAGGAGGAAAATTCAGACACAGATGAACATCAGGGACATTCTGCCAAGCGAAAAAAGCCAGTCACAAAAGGACAAATACTGTAGGATTCCACTTGCAGGAGGTTCCTAGAGGACTCAGATTTATAGACACAGAAAGGAGAATGGTGTTGCCAGTGGCTGGGAGGGGGAGGGGAGTTGCTGTTTCATGAGTAGATTTTCCATCTGGGAGGACGAAACAGTTCTGGAAAGGGATGGTGGCGGTCGTTATACAATGTGAATGTACTTAATGCTCATTTCTCATTTTGTATACCTTACCGCACACGTACAGAGACGCTCCCCTACTTAGTGGTACCCCCAAACCCACCAGCCTGAGGGGCTCTGCATCCTGCCCCCTGCCACCTCCTCACCCACGGCTTCAGCCCTGGCGAGGCACAGAGCATTCATAAAGGACTCAGAGAGATCCTAAATCAAAGACTGTTTAATTCAATTTCATCAAGCATTTCCTCAACTGAATACAGACCCTTTTATTTTCACAGGATGCTATTCATAGCCTGCATGATGGTGCACACTCTGGGAACTGCTGGTAACGAGCTTTATAGCTGCTCCAAGTACTTCTATCACTGCCAGCAAGCCCTAAAGATAGTCCTTAACTGTTAGACCTCAGTAATACTTACTGATCACAGTACAGTCAGTGAGCTTATGAATTGTCCCCACTTTACTGCTGAAGAAACTAGGGCTCAGAAAAGTCCAGCTCTGGCTCGAAGTCGCACAAAGCTACTCTGCCAAGATCAGAGACAGAGACGAGCCAGAACCCCTGTTTCTTAAACCCTGGTCTGGAACGTGCCCCCCAACCCCCGTGCAGATCACCTGCTGCCCCTTCTGGGTGCCTGGATGTGTGGGCAAGTTCACTGAAGAGCCTCAGACTCCCAGGACTGCTGATCAGCAGGTGGGAGACACCACAGGTGACAGAAAGACCCCAGCATCGCAGGCTCCCCGTTCCTGACACCACGGAGCCCCTAAAGGCCGGTGCTCCCAGCCTCTCCTCCAAAACAGGGCAGGCGGAGTTTGGAGACATCCCATCCCCTCCAGCAATTCCTGAATTTTCCTGAGATAAGACTTATTGGGGCGATGACTAAAATACAGAGGCCAGTGAACTAAGTTAAACAGAGAAAAACACTGCACAATCTCACTTCTATGTGGAATCTAAAAAAACCCACCGAACTCCTAGAAACAGAGATCCGATTCGGGGCTGCCAGAGGCGGGGGTGGGAGGTGGAGGAATTGGGTGAAGGTGTCCAAAGGTACAAACTTTTATCTCGAAGACAGGCAAGTTCTGGGGATGTCATGGACAGCGGCACTGTAGCTAACCATGCCGTAGACAGTAGATCCTAAAATTTCTCATCGCAAGGAAAACAGAAGTTTTTGGGTAACTATGTAAGGTGACAGGTGTTAACCTACTGTGATAATCATTTTGCAACATATACGTACATCGCGTCCTTAGGCTGTACCCCTTAAACATATACCGTGCTGTATGCCAATTATATCTCAATAAAATGGGGTAAATAAATAGTACTTCAGTATCCTTATCTATTAAAAGGTTAGATAAATAATAAAAGAAGACACAGATTCTCAGGCCCCTTCCCTGGAGACTCTGACTCAGTAAGTCCGGGGCAGGACTTGGGAAGGTTTGAGCATCCCTGACCTTAACACTAAAAGGATCTCCTCTGGCTTAGTTCTCAGATAGGAGTTTCCACCGAGCTAAACTGATTGTCCAGATCCACACAGCTACTTTTTCTAGCTGCTTTTAAAACAGACACAGAAGCAGAATACTCCTTTCCTCCAAGAAACATACAAGCTTGTTAAGTTTTTGGATACAAATCCATCTGTAGGCTCCCCTCTAACTGTCCCGGCAAACCAACCCCGTTCCATCCCTCCCGGCCCAGGGGAGACCATCCTTCTCTCTAGGTTTCCCTGGGAGGTCCAGCCACCCCAGGAAATGTCCTGGCTGCCATCTTCCTTGTTGCAGACCCAATTCTGCCTGCAGCGTTGACCCAACGTACTTCCTGCCCGCTGATGGAGACCACATGGTGTTTGGCTCTGCTCGCCCAACCCACTTCCTTCTGAGCACACAACTATCTCAGGCTCTATGCTGCAAGAGGGAGGTGGCAGCCTGGAGTTTTCTCCCCCGCTAAGAGCTCACCCCCACCCACCCCGGCTGCAGAACCTGAGCCCCAGCCTGACGCAGGATGCCGGAGATGGATGAGCCGCGACGAGGCTGGGCACACACACAGCATTCCGTGGTCACTTGGCAGAGCCTCCTCAGAGAGCAGATGGAAAAGTCTGAGGACACTCAATTCTCCAAATTCCTTTTCTGAGAGCTCTACCCTAGCTCAGCCTCAACAAGTTAGAGTCTTTTCGGATGAGTTTCAACCCAGCTCCTCCCCACCCGTATGGACACCAATTTTCTTTCCTTCAGCTTGCAGGAGGGGCGTAGCTGAGAGAGCCATAGATCACTGGGTATGCTGCACACACACACACACGCGCACACACAGGCCATCCGGGGGAGGGGAGGTGTCTTAAGCTGTGGATTTTTCCCATAAAAAAATGGGGGATATAAGAATATCTAGAATTTGACCCAAGAATGTATAATTTGATCTGTATTGCTAAATCACTTTCCGGAAAGGTTGCATCCATTTACACTTGGACGTAAACCTAGGAGAGAGCCTTCCCTACTCTCCCTTCAATATTGCTTATAGGAGGGGTGCGTGTTTGGCTCGTCAGTGTGACTCTTGATCTCGAGGTCGTGAGTTCGAGCCCCATGCTGGCTGTGGAGGTTACTTAAAAATAAATAAGTAAACTTAAAAAAATAATGCCTATTGCAACATTTTTAAAGGCATCACCAGTTGGACAAAGTATCTCAGTTGTCCTGATTGCCAATTCTGTGATTATTGGTGTGGTTGAAGGATTTTTCATATTTACGAGGCTTTTGTATTTCTTCTTTTGTGATTTTTTACTCATATCCTTTGTTTTTTTTTAAGGCTTCTTCACTTTTTATCAAAATACAATATTGGGGCGCCTGGGTGGCTCAGTCGGTGAAGTGTCTGCCTTTGGCTCAGGTCATGACCTCAGGGTCCTGGGATCGAACCCTACATCAGGTTCCCTGCTCAGTGGGGAGTCTGCTTCTCCCTCTCCCTCTGCTGCTCCCTCTGCTTGTGCTCTCTCTCTTTCTCAAATAAACGAATAAAATCTTTCAAAAAATCTTTAAAAAATTACAATATTAATTTACAATTGACTTATTAATTTATAATCATCATATATCAAAAAAATGAACCCTTGATCTGTCATATAGGGGGTAAATTATGTTCTGACTTTGTCTTTTAACTTGTTCTAGTACATTTCATGTATTCTGATGTTCAACGTTTTTATTTTTTAATTTTTATTTATTTATTTTTTTAAAGATTTTATTCATTTATTTAATTGACAGAGAGAGACACACACACAGCGAGAGAGGGAACACAAGCAGGGGGAGTGGGAGAGGGAGAAGCAGGCTTCCCGCCGAGCAGGGAACCCGATGTGGGGCTCGATCTCAGGACCCTGGGATCATGACCCGAGCCGAAGGCAGATGCTTAACCAGCTGAGCCACCCAGGCATCCCTGTTCAATGTTTTTAGGTAGGTAATGCCACATTTTCTTTTATGATTTCTGCTTTTGATATGATACCGAAGAAGATTATACCTCAAGATTATATATTTACTTATATTTTATTGTAGCGCTTTATTTTCTTTCCTAATTTTTTATATGTTTAGCCCGTCTAGAACTGTGCTGTCCAGTATGGTAGCCATCAGCCACAAATGACTATTTAAATTTCCATCAATTAAAATTAGCAGTTCAGGGGGCACCTGGCTGGCTCCATGGGCAGAGCAGGCGGGGTTGTGAGTTCAAGCCCCACCTTAGGTGTAGAGATGACTTAAAAATAAAATCTTTAAAAATAAAATAAAATAAAATTAGCAGTTCAGTTCTTCAGTGCACTAGCCCCATTTCAAGTGCTCAATATACATGTGGTCAGTGGCTGCTACAGCTATAGATTATTTCTGTTACTACAGAAAGTTCGATTGGACAGGGCACATCTAGAATTTATTTTGTGAATGATGGAGAAGGGTAGGAAATCCAACTTTCTTTCAAAATAGTTTAGGTAGTTGTCCCAACATGTCCTGAATAACTCCTCACTTTGATCCTGATTTGAGACATCACATTTATACTATTTGTACATCTGGTAATGAACACTTGGAGCCATTTCTATATTTCTTGTTCTATTCCTTCCTCTTCCTAATCTTCGCCAGAGCCACACAATTCCAACCACTGTGATTCTATATTTTAATATTTAGCAAAGTAATATTTCTTCTTTACTCGGTCTTCTCCTTCAGAAATGGTTCTTGGCAACCCTCACACTTATTTTTCCAGACGAACTTTGGAATCACTTCATAGTTTGCAGCTGGATTTATATCCGCACAATCACAAAAGGCTCTTATCTGGCTCCTGTTTCCTCAACTTCCTCCACCTCTCATCAAACCTTATGCTCTCACTAGACTTAGCCGCTTGTCCTTCCACAAACACACTCACACTCTGCTCCCCATCCCTGTGCACTGCATCCTCCACCTGGAACTTGCTCCTCTGGTCCACTTGGGACTCTGGCTTGTTTTTCCAGCTCAAAGCTCCCTGCCCGGGAAGCCCTCTGTGATGCCCACAGGCAGATATATTTTATACATCCCTATGATTATCATTGTGTATCTGTTTACAAATTCATCGTCTCACTATGAAAAACAATTTGTGGACAATCACTATGACCTTTCAGTTTTGACTTCCCATCACCTGCCACCGTATTTTGGCTCATGGTCATTCCTCAAAGGGGGAAAAAAATGTATGGAGTCAAAGAGCATCACGTGGGCAATGCTGGAAAAATTGGCTGGAGAATGACAGTGGGCTGTGAGCTGGCCTGGGCCAGGCCAGAACTGTACTGTGTTCATTCCATCTTGCAGAGTGGTGGTGACTTAACTGGAGCACAGAAGCAACAGCGTGCCAGGAGACCAGTGAAGAGGCCATTACAAAATTTCAGGGCTGATGGAGTCAGGCCGGAATAAGGGTGGGTGGCTGGGGCTTGGAAAGGAGGGGACATTGTTGAGAGATGATGCCGTTAGAATTACCAGGAGACTGAGGGTGGAAAGGGCCAAAACTGTGACCAGGAGCTGAAAATGCTCATGGAATTTTCAACGCTTGTAAGTATTTTGTGTCACTTAACAAATATCACAATGAGTTTTCCTATAAAATACAAGTGAATTATTACGATGTTACCCATGATGGTTCTGGGACCAGCTGGGTTGCCTCAGCCAAGTCTTTGTAACTGTTTCCTGGCCTGTCAAATGGGAATCATCATGGCGCCTCCCCTACAAAGATAAGTGAGCTAATGCTTGGGACACGCTTAGAGCAATGCCTTGCACACGGTCAGCGCTCCATAACTGTTGGCTATTTTAAAAATGATTATTCCTACATTTCCATCCCAAGAGGCACCCATTCATCCCTGCACCTAAGTAGCTCCCTACTTGTGACAAAAAGCGAGTAGTCATCCAATGGCTCATGGAGCCTCATGTGGGGCAACTCATCAAAGGCTTTCTGAAGGGGGTGATTAGGGGACTAAGGGCCACATAGACAGAGAAGGAGGGGAGGTCACCTCAAGCAAGACCCATTCATGTCCCAGGAGTGGGGCAGGATGCTATTTTTCCACATGGCTCCCAATGTCCATGGGGAGAATATGTGTTGAATGGGAGAAATGGGAACTTGAAGCTCTCTTGTTCTTCCTACCCACGGAGAAGGGTGTTGGAGGAGTTGTGATACCCCGTTAGTTAGAAACTGCTGGTGCCTATTTTTTATAATTAAAAAATTAAATTAAAATATAATTATATTTTATAATTGCCAGGGTTCGGGTCTCAGGTGCTTTGTGGACTCCTCAGAGCAGTATTGGCTGTGTTGGCTTCTTTTCATCTTATCCATTTTTACCACTCATCTGCCATCTTGCCCATAGAGAAAGTGAGACATAGCACTGTGTTTATTAGAGCTCTTGTCATCTTGCAAGAAGAACGCGAACCATCCCGGGAGATGTCTGTTAGGGAGTCTACCATCTTGCTCGTGACAGAAGTGAACACGGCACAGTGTTTGGATTCTGTCTTCTTGCCCAGGGCAAGGGTGAGAAGTGCCCCACGGTCTTTATCCAAGCTTCCATCGGTCCTCGTGAATGAGGCTGAAACAGCAGTGAGTCTGCCGAGCTGTTCTGGAACTCTCTCTCCATCCATCTGCCCTTGCCTTCGGACTTCCTGGCCTCGGTTCTCCGGGACAGGGATTCTGACGTGTTAAGGTCTTCAGTTAGCACTGCCATGTTTGTGAGGGGGTCACGCTCACAGTTAATGCCTTTGTGTTGGAACAAGGTCTCCACTGTGCCTCTCTGGGTGAAAACAAAATCCCTGAGACCCAGAGCTGACTTCCAGAAAAGGCTCCCGTGCTCAGTCCACCAACAGACTCCACAGCTAATCGGAACCAGATGTGAGTACTTTCACTGAAATATATTGTAGTTTGCAGATTTATTTTTCGAGAGTACCTATAATAACAATTAAAATCATAAAATGTGTTTTCCCTAGATATTTTCTCCTAGTCAACCAAGCAATATAGTCTGATAAGTTGGGGCCAACCTACGCCAAAACCAACATATTTGCTTTGTTAGAAATCTGCAGAATGTGTCTGTCTGCGGAGGTGTGCTCTGGTCAGGCTAGGGACGGCTGCCAACATGCAAACAGTTTCCTAAAATATCCGCGCACACAGGAATGATAAGCAGACTCCATGGATTTGTGGCTGGGAGGTGGGGAGAGAAAAGCCTGGGGGAGAGGCATAGAGTAAGTGGCATTAAGCATAATTCATGTTAATGGGGCAGATACTTCCTGTGTTTAAAAAATGGGGTCTCCAAAGAGCCCCGCGGCCAACAACCTTCTCCACATCAGCCTCTCCACCAAGGTCAAACGCTGGGGCTGATGGCCACCTCTGGGAAGCATGACTAGCAAATTCTGGGGGTTGTTCCATCAGGGAAAGTCTTGTACCAAGACACAGGTTTGCTTTTTTTTTTTTGGAAGACACTGTCCAGCTTTCCCAAGAGCTGATCCTCTGCCCCCAAACAGCCCCCTCAGCCAGTTGGGGCCAATTGGCCCCACTCGGGTCTCCACTTCATGGAAAGTGGCCCAGTATGTGACTTGAAACACCAGCAAGCAGAGGCCTCCCTGCCCTGAGCACCCTCCCGATGCTTGACTTGCTGGCATTCATTTCTTTTCCATCATCTCCCCTGTTTCCCAACACCAGACCCCCTCTGGTCATAGCCCCTTGTCTGTGCTTTGCTGTTTCTATACCCACTATTGTTTTTTCGATGGCCACTTTCCATTTTCTCTGCTTCTGGTAACAGCTACACAACTCCATGTGGGGAGACACCCCTCCCTGCTCTCAGCCCTGGGTCCCACTGGGGTTGATGACACACCCGTCCCTAATCCCACACACATGCCCAGGCACCTCGGGTGGGTGGGGCGCATGCCCTAAGCCTCGCCAAAGGATAATGACAGATTTGATGAAGACACAAGATCAGTGGAGGTTTTAGACTTCGGGTCCTTCCTTTTAAAAAAGTTAGCTTTTATTTTATTTTCTTTTTAAAGATTTTATTTATTTATTTGAGAGAGAGAGCACAAGCAGGGGAGCTGCAGAGGGAGAGGGAGAAGCAGACTCCCTGCTGATCAGGAGCCCGATGCAGGACTCGATACCAGAGTCCTGGGATCATGACCTGAGCTGAAGGCAGATGCTTAACTGACTGAGCCACCCAGGCGCCCCAAAAGTTAGCTTTTAAAATAGTTAATAGATTCACATGGTTCCAAAAAAAGTAACATTTAAGAAGCTATATAGTAATAAAAAACTATGAGTCTATATGTCAAAAGTGAATACATTGAAAATTTGAGACATTTACATAGTCTCAGATGATGTCCCCCACAAAATATTCATTACAAAGAGATAAAGAGTAAGTTTACAGTGGGGAATCCTGGCAGACACCACCTTAACGAAGCAATTCAAGTTAAGATGACATCAGTAATAGGACAAATGAAAATCATGTGCCACCCCGTAGAAGACAATGATGAGAAGATCGCATTACTTCTGTGATAGTCCTGCCCAAGATTCAGAACCCAAATCTACTTGTGGGGAACATCAGATGCACCCACATCTGTAGACCTTGTGTAGGATAACTGGCCTGTAACCTTTGTGACCATGAGGGCTGAGGAGACATAAGTGGACTGCTCCAGACTGAAAGAGACCAAAGACACATGACAACTAAAAGCCACACGTGATTAGGAACTGGATTCTTTCATTTTTAGGAAGGACACTGTTGGGCGAAATGTGAATGGTAGAAACGTATGTAATGTTAATATCCTGATTGCGTTGATGGTGTTGCTGCGATGTCAGAGAAGGTCCTAGTTGTAGGGAATCCATGTTGAAGTATCCGGGGATGATGAGGCATCTTATCTGCAACATACTCTCAAAAAGAATTTTTTTACCCTACTTGCAGCTTTTGTATACATTTGAGATTGTTGCAAAATCAAAACCTTTGAAATTACCTAGTAAAAATTTTGCCTCTGATCCCTGACCCCCTCCCCTTCCCTAATAATAGGTCACCATATATCCTGGTGTATTCTTTAGAGTTTCTCTTTCTCCTGGACATTTAAGAATGAAGAAGCCAGCTTTTGGCTTTCGGCTCGGGGAGGCAAAGGTGCAACTTTCTTCGGTCGTCCCGAATCTGGGTTCATCCGACACCAGCCACCTCCGCCATGCCACCTAAGTTCGACCCCAATGAGATCAAAGTCGTGTACCCGAGGTGCACCGGTGGCAAAGTCGGTGCCACGTCTGCCCTGGCCCCGAAGATAGGCCCGTTGGGTCTGTCTCCAAAAAAGGTTGGTGATGACGTCACCAAGGCAACCGGTGATTGGAAGGGTCTAAGGATTATGGTGAAACTGACCATTCAGAACAGACAGGCCCAGATTGAAGTGGTACCTTCTGCCTCTGCCCTGATTATCGAAGCCCTCAAGGAACCACCAAGAGACAGAAAGAAGCAGGAAAACATTAAGCACAGTGGAAATATCACTTTTGATGAGATTGTCAATATTGCCCGACAGATGCGACACCAATCTTCAGCCAGAGAACTCTCTGGAACCATTAAAGAGATCCTGGGGACTGCCCAGTCTGTGGGCTGCAATGTAGATGGCCGCCACCCTCATGACATCATAGATGACATCAACAGTGGTGCGCTGGAATGCCCGGCTAGTTAACTACAAAGGAAAATGTTTCAATAAAGGATCATTTGACAACCAAAAAAAAAAAAAAAAAGAATGAAGAAGCCAATGCCCACAACTTAAGAGGCACTGCTCACTACCAGGGTCTCTGAATTGCAATCTGCTAGAGATCTTAAAGCTTGGCCAGAGCTCAAGACCCAGTTCTGGGCACCTTGTCCCTCATCCCCGTGGCCCTTGGGGATTTCCAGTGTGGAGTGGGGAGCACTCAGCTCACAGCTGACCCTATCCAGTTCACACTGTACTCTTCCTCAGTGCTCTTTCTCTCTTCTGTCATCAAAAGTCACACAGCTTTGCGGAAATAAAAGGGATTCCTGCTCAAAGAGCTCATCTGTCCAAGGCCACCAAACCACGGGAAACATATAATATGGGAGAACCTCCTTTGGGCACATGGAGGGACATTTCGATTTTTTTTGAGAGTGATATTTCAAAAAGTTTGTATTGTATCCAACCATCGATTGTATTCAAACTTTGATTAATGTTAAGTTACCACAGACAAACAGAAGCACCAACGAAGACGTTCAGTGATGATGGAGACAAGGAAGGACATGGGGCTGGGAGAGAAAGGTTGAGAGACTATTTCCCACACATGCGCAGGCGGGTGGCCCTGTCGGGCTCTCCTGACAATACTGGCTTCCAGTTAGTTCTTCGTGCCCAACCTGGGGTGTGGGAAGAGGGGATTTTTCAGAGGCCTTTCCCACAGCCGAGCCTTCTCCACACCTCATCTGTGGTAATTCCTCATCGACACTCAGTTCAAGAGCTGGATGACTCTTCCTCAGGAAGGAATTCCTCGTGTGCACCATCTCTCCCATCATGACACAATTTATGTTTTTATTTTATTATGATTTTTTTAGAGGGGGGAGGGGCAGAAGGAAGGAGAGAATCTTAAGCATGCGGGGCTCGATCCCACGACCCTGAGATCGTGACCTGAGCCAAAACCAAGAGTCAGACGCCTAACTGACTGAGCCACGCAGGTGCCCCAACAGATCATTCTTAATAATAAGATAACCCAATTTTAAAAATGAGCAAGAGATTTAAATAGACACTTCCCTGAAGAAGAGTATTTGGATGGCAAATGAGCACAAGAAAGGATGCTCAACATCATTAGACATTAGGAAGACACATATTTAAGCAACAATGACATGTTCCATCAGAATGGCTGTAATCAAAAATTTGATGATACCAAGTGCTGACAGGGATGTGAAGGAACTGGAACCCTCAGCCATTGCCGAGGGAATCGAAATGACACGGCCACTTGAGAAAGCAGTTTGGCAGATTTGTGAACATCTTAACATAAACTCACCAAAAGACTCAACAATTCTACTCTCAGGTGTACACCCAAGAGAAATGAAAGCATGTGTTCATGCCGAGACTTGTACCAGAAGTTAAGAGCAATGATTTTCATAACAGCCAAAACCTGGAAACAACCCAAACTTTCATCAGCTGATGAATGCATAAACAAAATGTGGTATGTCCACGCCGTGGAAAACTACTCATTAATAGTATGAACACAACGTCAGTGTGAAGTACTGATGTATTCCACGACATGGAGGGACCGCAGAAATATTATGCCAACCAAAAGAAGCCACACTATACAGGATTACATAGAATATGATTACATTGATATGAAATTCCTAGAAAAGACAAAAACTATAGAGCCAGAAAGTATATCAGTTGTTGCCTGGGGCTAGCAGTGGGAGCAAGGACTGACTACAAACAGGCACAAAATAAATCTTGGGGGTGATGGAAAAAATTCTAAAACTGGACTCTGGTGATGGTTGTACAACTGTATAAATTTTACTAAAACTTGTCTGACTGTACCTTTAAATTGGGTGAACTCTATGGTATGTAAATTATGCCTTAATAAAGCTATTTATTTGTTTACTTTTTAAAGATTTTATCCATTTATTTTTATTTATTTATTTTTAATATTTTATTTATTTATTTGACACAGAGAGAGACACAGCGAGAGAGGGAACACAAGCAGGGGGAGTGGGAGAGGGAGAAGCAGGCTTCCCATGGAGCAGGGAGCCCGATGTGGGGCTCGATCCCAGGACCCTGGGATCATGACCTGAGCCGAAGGCAGGTACTTAATGACTGAGCCACCCAGGAGCGCCTATCCATTTATTTCAGAGAGAGAGACAGCATGAGAGGGAGAAGGAGAGAGAGAGAATCTCAAGCAGAGTCCATGCTGAGCACAGAGCAGCCTGACGTGAGGCTCGATCCCAGGACGCCGAGATCATAACCTGAGCTGAAACCGAGTCGGATGCTTAACTGACTGCACCACTCAGACACCCCTTAATAAAGCCACTGAAAAAGAGAAAAGTCATTCACTTGGGGGGCAAGGTTAAAGATAGAAGACTATTTAGAAATCTCAGAGTACCTTCTCTAGTATTTTGTTCCTTAGACTCTAATCTCCAGAAGTCAATCTCCCTTAAAAATAAACACAAAACCACCTCTCCATAGAAAAGTCCAGAGTACTAGGACATCCTTACACAGTCTGGTTCAGCAGACACAGAGTGTGGCAAGAGGAAACCACCACAATTAGTAAATGCATTCAGGTTGTGTGGACTGCTCAGTTTGTGTAAGAAGAATGGATGGGTACCGGCTTTATACTTGCATGACAAAGGGTCAATTCTAGTGTGTTTTGCCATGACAAACAATTACAAAAAGCAGCTGGCCTCAAAGAGAAATTGCAAGCTCCCTCTTTAGTAACAGAAAAGTTGTTTCTAATTTTTCAATTGCAGTCCCCACTGCCACCCCCTCAAAGTTTCTAAATTCATAGAGTCTCTCCTCCAACCCTCCTTACTTTGGTACTCCTCACCCCATCTAGCAGAGGGAAGATGATGGCCAAGCATATGTCAAGGACCAAGCTGCAGGTCCCCGCCCCACCCCTGCCCCGCCGCCATGTTCTTCTCTTCCTAGCCCAGCTCCATCCCACACCATGAAGTGCCTCATGGGCACAGCTGTGGATGCCCCCACCCTCACACCAAAGCTCCACCTTGTTACACTGCCATCTCCCATAAACAACCTTACCTTGGCCATCCCTCAGGCCTTGGGGTGCACACCACTCTGGTGGCGAGATCCACCCTCAAGAGCACGGAACCAGGGAAGAAGCTGGCGTAGACCCTGGAGATGGACTTGGGGCCATCTGGGCAAGTACTTTTGGAGTCCTGGTACTGAAAGTGTGGTCTAAATAGGAAGAAGGAAGACAGGACAAGTCTTCTTGGCTGAGAGGAATCTTTATCCTTTGGGAGCAGGGCTGGAAGTGGTCCGGGTGGGGGGCTCTGATGCCGTGGCCTGAGGTCAGTACTGATTGTCCTGATAGATTGTATGAATAGACTTCCTGATACTCATTCATCCTGGTGATTCTGGAATGAACCCTGCTTCGTCATGGTTTTTCATATACTGCTGGATTCCATTTGTTAATGTTCTACGTAGGAATTTTCCATCCATATTCATAAGTGACGTTGATCTCTAGTCTTCTTTATTTGTGCTAACATTGTTGGGTTTTGATACCACGGTTATGCTAGCTTTGTTAATTGAATTGGGAAGCTTTCCATCTTTTTCTCTGTTCTGTAAGGTTTTTTTGGTCCTTCTAATATGCTAGGCATTTATAAAAACATTCCCACTGTAAAAAATTCAAACCATATAGAAAAAGCAAAAAAATTCTCTTTGGCTCTCCCTTTAGATCCTAAGCCCCTGCTGAAAAGTGACCACATTATCCATTTGCTGTGTGTTCTCTTCATTTCCATACATACATGTACCTATATATAACGTGGTACTTTTTTTTCTTACATAAATGGGATTAAATTCTACATTCTGAATTGCAAATTTTTATGTTTTATGGGTTTTTTGTGTGTGTTTTTACTTAACAACTTTACATCTTGGAGAACTCACCATAATGTCAGTACATATAAACCTATTTCATCCTTTTAAAATTCTACGTAATAGTTTATAGTATGGGCATATTTTAAAAAAATTTTTAAAAAGGTTTTATTTATTTATTTGAGAGAGTGAGAGAGAGACAGAGCATGAGTGGGGGGAGGGTCAGAGAGAGAAGCAGACTCCCCACTCAGCAGGGAGCGCGATGCCGGGCTCGATCCAAGGACCCTGGGATCATGACCTGAGCCGAAGGCAGATGCTTAACCGACTGAGCCACCCAGGCGCCCCAGTATGGGCATATTTAAAACTATTTCCCATTTAAAGGACACTTATGTGAGCTGGAACTACTTCCATGAGTAATACCTCAGACAATTCACTTCCTCTCTGGCCAACATCTGCTATGAACACACTTAACTTTTTGCTCAATTTAGGAGTGAAAAAAATGCATCTTATTGCTGTTCTAATTTGCACTCCTTCCTACAGCCAACCACGTGTTTATTTGCTGGCCATGTGGAAATCCTTATCTGTGAATTATTTGTTTCCATTTTTTCTCCCATTTCCCACTTAGTTGCTCGTTCTTTTCTTATTGGTTTGTTGGAGATCTTTATTTTGGAAAAAACTGTGGCCAATATTTTCTCCTAACCTGTTGCCTTTGCCTTAATTTTGTTTCGAGTCCACATTAAATCCATTATGTTTTAATGAGCCAAACTTGTGAGTTTTTCCTCTATGCTTCCCCCCCCCCCCACATTGGAATCTTGTCTACTAGCAGGCTCACTTCTGTGAATAATGAGAAATTTTCATACTCAGTCATCAAGACTACCCTTCCAGGGTGCTATTCTTTAAATACTTACTGGACTTTTATTTAAGAGGACAGAAAGAAGCTACTTTTCTTTTCTTTTCATTATAGTGAAACACAGCTTTCTTTACATACCACATAAGGGAATTATCCGACGTGCCGAATGTCACAGAGCATCTTAGCTTATTAGCATTATCTGTCCGTTAGTTTTCTCTCTCTTTTTTTTTTAAGATTTTATTTATTTATTTGACAGAGAGAGACACAGCGAGAGAGGGAACACAAGCAGGGGGAGTGGGAGAGGGAGAAGCAGGCTCCTCGCGGAGCAGGGAGCCTGATGCTGGGCTCGATTCCAGGACCCCGGGATCGAGACCTGAGCCGAAGGCAGACGCTTAACGCCTGAACCACCCAGGCGCCACACCGCTGATTTTCTCTTGCTCAAAAATAGACTCACAAAGGATGAACATGACCTACAGGATTAAGTGAAAGCCAGCTTCAAGGCAGGGGGCTCAAGACTCTGAGGAAGATGGGCACCCACAGGATGCATGGAAGCGCAGACTCCCAATGTGGGTGGACATTCTGACTCCCCACTGTTCCTTATTCCCACCGTAACCTGGTATCTCCCAATTATGTTTGCTTGGGGGACAGGGCGCTAAAACATGGGTTAGGGCTTGGACTTAAAGTCTATTGCTTTATTACAGTCCAAGTTTGGGTTCCCTGGTCTGACGTTTTAAGCCAGCAAGTTGAACATCTTTTCTTCCTCTCCCGACAATGCCATCCCCAATCTAAGTTAGCGCTAGGCGCTCAGGAGCTATCTGGCAGGAACCCTCCTTCCCCTTCCTCCCCCTCCCCTCTCTCTCCTCTCTTTCTTCCTCGGGGATAATGAGCAGCCCTTTTGAGAAAAGTCAGTGGTTCTCAACCAGGGGATGCACTGCAGAATCAACTGAGCAGCTTAAAAAAAAAAAAAAAAGAAGAAGCTCCTGGGCTCTACCCTACATTTGCTGAATCAGAACCACCAGGGGCAAAGGCATGAATTCTGGAATGCCGAACACCTCCCCAGGTGACACTGCTGTGCAGCCAGGGTTGAGAATCCCCAGGTCTTGAATTTGAACTTATGATATTATCCTGAAGAGTGGTTCAACTACCCAGTGGGGATGCAGTCAGCCAATGTGACAAATTCTATAGGACAGATGACCCAGTTTCTTCAGCAGCAAAATGACATGAAAACCAGAGCAGGAGAGAGGGAAGTGTGGTAAGTGAAAACACTTGAAACATGTCACTCTGATGCTGTGGGCAGGCCTTGTTTGGATCCCGATTCGAACAAACCCTAAATAGGCATTTTTTGAGATGACTAGAGGAAACAGAGCACAGATTATTTCATATTAAGGAATTATTGTTAGTTTTGTTGGATGTGATATTGGTACGACGGCTGTGTTAAAACAAAACAAAAGTCCTTATCTGCTAGAGATAAATACTGACGTATTTATGGATGAAATCATACATCTGAAATTTCCTGTAAATATTCCAGGAAAAAAAGCAACAACAAAGCACGTGTGGAGGGAATGACGATGCAAGAGCCCCAGAGTGTTGCTAACTATTGAAACAGAACAGCAGGTACCAGGGGTTTCTCGGTACTATTTTCTCAACTTTTGTATAGGTTTGAAAATTTCAATAACGAAAATGTTTTATTTTTCTTCTTCTTATTTTTTTCAGTTCTACTTATTTAAATAATCTCTACACCCCACATGGGGTTGAACTCACAGCCGTGAGATCAAGAGTCTCATGCTCCTCTAACTGAGCCAGCCAGGAGCCCCGTGAAAACATTTTAAAAGGACAATTGGGGCGTGGGGGGGCACCTGGGTGGCTCAGTCGGATAAGCACCTGCCTTTGGCTCCAGTCAAGATACCAAGGTCCTGGGATGGAGCCCCGAGTCAGGCTGCCTGCTCAGTGGGGAGTCTGCTTCTCCCTCTCCCTTGCCCGCCCCCCATGTGCTCTCTCCCTCAAATAAATAAATAAAATCTTTTTAAAAAAACAGATGATCAAATCCACGAGGATCTGGAGACTGGTGCTGCTCCCACGCCTGGTATTCCTGACCCTGCCTCACCTGGGCCTCGCCAATGACCCCCTTCTCTGGGTGAACCCGGTTCCAGAAGCTTTATAGGAGTTCTTCCCAAGGTTCCCTTACCTGTTTCTATCTCCTTGGAGGGAAGTAGGCAACTAAGTCCAGGGGGGCACTTTGTGGCTGACGTTTCCCATCCTCCATAATGTACTGAGACCCTCATCCGCCCCGGAGCCAAGAAGCCTCACCGTCAGAACCAGGGTGAGCACTGCCCCTTTGACCTTCAGACCTGACCTTCAGACCCAGCCTATGGCATCCCCAATGCTGCCTCCATGGCCCCACCATGAGCTCCTTCGGTGGCACTGCAGAAAGCGCTGGAATGGAACAACAGGGATGTGAGTTCCAAGGGTGGCTATAGAACTGAGCCACAGATCCCTCGGAGGGGAGGGAGGGGTGTGGCCAACAAATCAAGCCGGTGAAGCAAAAAAGGCAAAGCTGCCTTGTGCTGGAATCACCGTGGGGGAGAAGGTCAAGAACCGTGGGAGTCTAGCCTTCGTGAACCAGGAACCAGGGCGGACCTACAAACTGGTTTCTCTGGACCTTGCCTTGTAGGGGTATTGTTTTTCAAACTCGGGTTTCTTGATTTTTAACTTGCACGTCCTATGTGCGTATGCTTCCTAGAAATGATGAGAGGCAAGGGTCCTGGTTTTGCAGCAGACAGTTCGAACACCCCGATGCAGGTCCTGCGGGGGCTGCTCGCCCCCCCTGCCCTGCGGGCAGAGTACATCAGAGGCAACTCTCCACCTCTTGGACTCCCATCGCTCACGTCCAAGTCCGTTAGGTCCACAGACCAGACTCATGTGAAACCCTTCCCCCAGGCTCCCTCACCTGGCTGCTTGCCTTTTCCTGGACTTGCTCGTTGCAGTGACCACACCCCGGCTCGCTGCGTCTACCCCCACTCTCTCGGGACACTAACCTCACCACCAACCCTCTTCCAAGCTCAGATTCCTCTTCCTTCTGATCTTGCTCAAAAAGCAGGTAGAAGGAAGAATGGCAGGATGCAGGGAGGCTGAACCTACACACTCCCGACTTTCTGCGTTGGCGACGGGTCCCCTGTGCACTCGGCCATCCTCCTTTGGTTTGGTTTGTTTTTTTCTTTTCTTACTGCTGGGCAGAGAGGGGGCACGGTCCTCTCTCAGCTGGCTGATGTCACCTCATCTTTAGGCCAGCCACTGTTTTGTGTGCTTATTACGTGGAGAAGCAAGCTTTGAAACCCATTTGTTTGGCAGCCCACGGCGGAGGGCGAGGGGGGACACCATGCCGCTTGTGCCAAAATCAAGGAGCGAGCTAAGAGCATTTCTCTGCATGACCTCAAGCATCCGCCCAGAGTTGGTCTTGCCTGGGTTAGCCTTGACATCCCCGAAAAGACAACCAGCAGTAAGTCTGGTGTATACACACCGGTGGTTGGTGCTTAGGCATGTAAGCTCTTGAATTATTCCTGTTCCTCCACGTCGGTGCTGTTGGTAGGAACTTGGCCAAGTGATTTAGCTTCTCTCAGCCTCAGTTCTCTCATCTTTCAAGTGGGCAGATTAGTAGAACATGACATGACATGTCTTCAGCACCCAGCACCATGTGGGTGCAGAGTAAGCATTACCACTATGTAAATCACGTCACCAGTCTTTAGAAAACTTCTCTAGCTCCAGATTCTGTGGTTGAAGGGACTGGGGGTTTTTAGAAATTAGGAGCATTGGGTACGGGGCTCTGGTAATTCAGAGCAGAGATGAGTCAGAATCCTGACTCCCAGACCAGGGCTCATCCTTCCTGGCTTTGCTTGGGGGACCCGAGGCTGGTCCAGGCAAGGGGATCAGGAGCTGGTGGCTCGAGTCAGATGCCCCAGGAAGAGCCAGCTTATTTTGTAGCCGTGCACACATCAGATCACGCAGGAAGCTTGTGGGAATAGATATAGATCACATCACAGACCATTACGTCGGAAGACGCCAGACCTGGACACCAGCAGTTTATAACCCTTGCCTTGGATTTCTCACATCGGCAGGCCTGAGCACCCCCTGTGTACCGGAGGCTCAGGGCATGCAGTGCTGGAAGAACCAGTCTTTATTATTTGGAGCAAATTAGAAGACAGGGGGCACCGAAGCCACCCTTTACCCTGGGTGTGCTCTGAGGCTGGACTCTGGACACCGCAAGAGGGGTTGGCTGTCTTCCTCACCCTTCACGTTGGAGGGTCAGCTGCTCCCGTGAGCACCCTCAAACTTGTGCCCACCCCTCAAGGGCTGGTCTAACCTTGGTCCGTCTGTCTTCACTTGAGGCTTGTGCCATCACCCTGGCGGGTAAACGTGTCACCTGTGACCTGAGTCTGGGGTTCCGGAGGAGATCCGGGCTGGCGGTGTGAACCTCAGAAATCCTGCCGCCTGGGCCTGGAAGGAGACAGTGAAGTCCCCGTGGTGGCTTTGGGGGATCCCTGATATTTATTTGGGTCTCTTGGAATCCCAGGGGTTGGCTTCCTGTGCTACCCTTGTAGCTACCTGATTCCGGTGCTTGGGAGGGCTGGGGCCGCATCTCCTGCTTGGGAGGGTGAGCCTCCAACCTCTGGCCAGGACAGGTCCTGGGGGCTGGGGCATCGTGTCTGCGGTGGCTCCCCACTCTGAATCCTGCCCAGCCTCAGGCTCATCGGCACCTGGCCAGCCTCACCTGGGCTGGAGGGGTCCAGGGAAGAAGGGGATTCTGGCCAGGGCACAGACGAGAAGAGCCAGCGGAGGCGGCCCTCTGGGGTGGTGGGATGGGAAAGATTTCAGGGGGCTCTGAGGGAAGAAGGGGAGAGAAGGTGGGAGCGGGGGAGGGTCACGGGATCAAGGAAGGGAAATGGCCAGCCGATCTCTTCCCCCACATTCCTCCCGGAATTTTTTTCGTTCCCTTGGTTATAGAAGAATAGCAATTAGCAAATTCAGTAGAAAGCGCCAGAAATGCAGATTGTTTGCGCGTTTGGGGGCCAACATGCGTTAGTGAAGGAATGTGACCAGAACTATATATAACCCCTCTCTCGGCCCACCCACCTGTCCGGCGGAGTGAGCGATGGTCTGTTTGTTCTGGGCTGGTATGTAGCTCATTTCACTCTGGGAGCCCACCATCTGGGCCCGAGCCTCGCAGCCAGTAGCTCTCGGTGACCATATATGGCAAAATGATATATGTGATAAAAAGAAGCCAAATTCTCCAGTTGCGTCAGCCCCCGGAGCATGCAGCCTGCCGGGCTCGAAACCCCTCCCAGGCCGCCTCCCTGCCGCCCGCCCCCGACCCGGGCTCCGGAAACCCCAGGGGCTCAGCGATTGGCTCGGGATGCGGTGGGGGGCCCAGGGGGCGGGGCCTCCGTGCTTCGCCCCACTGGCTCAGGCCCGGGACAGACTTGGCGGCCCGTGTTTGGGGGTGGGGGGAGTGGGGGGAAGGATGCTTAGGGGAGGCTCCCAGCTGCTGCGGTGTGTTTGATCCTGGCCCTATACCAGGAAGATTAGAAGTTGAGTGATAAACCCACATTCTTTCCGGAAAACTGCCTAGTGTCATGCCAGCACATATGTGGGTAACGGGGCAGGGGCCACAGTCACCCCCAATTCCAAGGAGATCATGAACCCTCATTCCTCAGACATCTCTGCAATTCCCTTGACCCTAACCCACCGGGAGAAAGTTTAGGCTAGATTGTTTCGCTGGGGGAAAGAAAAAAAAAATTTTTTTTTAACCTTCTCTAATTCTTTCTTCCCCTCTGTCCTGTCTGCAGCAACCAAACCTCACCGCTGGGCTCACCCCGGTGCCCTGAGTTCCCACTCTGGGCCAGGCGCTAGTGCTGGGTCCTGGGGGAAGGTGACCAGCACAGGGGAGGGCCTGGCCCTCCAGCAGCTCGCCCCGGGGCAGAGATGAGTCCTTGGCCATTGCTGTCGGGGGACATACAGCCCAGACACGGGGGCCCGAGGAGGGTCCTGGGAGGAGGTGACACGGGATAACACCAGTTTGCCTAATAGTGGCTGGGGATTGGGAACAGAAACTCCAGGCTAAGAGAAAGAGCAAGAGCCGGCTGAGTGTGGGGAGATGTGGGCAGAGGCCAGAGCAGGGAGCCTTTCCCAGGAGGTGCTAAAGGGTCTGGATCTCTGCCCACCTGCCCAGCCTCCTGTCGCATCTGAGCCCACGCCCCCGAGCACAGGCACATACCGACACCCCAGTTCCAGCAGCCGCGCTCACAACCCGGGAATGTGCGCAGAGACGCATGCTCATGCCCACCCGTTGGCCCGTCACATAAACAACGAAATGTAGCAGAAGGGAAGAGGGGACAATGAAGTACAAGTGAGAACCAGGGAGAGAAGGCAGGCCTGTGGAAGGAACAAGGCCAGGAAGCCGGGCGCGTGGGCGGCAGAGCCGAGGCTCTTGGAAGGGGACAGACATTCTAGCAAGGTCCTCCGGGCTCCCCCTTTGGGGAAGGCACAGACGGGAATGGAGACAGCTGGTCAGCAGAGGGGAGGTGGGGGGCCTGAGGAGAGGCTAGTAGCCCAGCCTCCCGCCACTGACCAGCTCAGCTCAGGATGTGTGTGTTTGTGTGTGTGCAAGGGTGGGGGTAGGGTCAACACCCACTTTCTGACAGCCTCCACTCTTGGCCCCTCCTTTAGCTCCCCTTCTCTGAGCTGGGACACTGGCCGCAGGAGGTCCCTAAGAAGCTGCTCTGTGTGGCCCCGCAGGAAAATAGGGTCTGGGGGCCCCTGCCTGGCTTTCTGCCCTCCAGGGTGCATACACTGGACCAGATGCGTCCCTGGACATCCTAGAAGGCATGAGAGCCTGTCCTGAGGGGTGAATGTCATCAGTGATCATGCCTTCAGAGACCCGTGTCCCCTGAGCATTTGGAGAGGAGGATAAGATTTTAGGGGAGTGAGCGATGGTCTGTTTGTTCTGGGCTGGTCGCTTCCTGCAGGAAGCCCTCCTTGGCTTCCCGGGGCTAGGCCCGGCCCCCTCTGTGCTCATTCAGGTATCACAGAGCAGTTGGATATGCCCAGCGGGAACAAGGGGCAAAGCTCAGGGCCTCTGATGACCCAGACTGGAAGTCACACATCATCACCTCCACTGTAATATGTTGGCCTCAACGGGTAACCCTGATAGGATATGGGAGGGGACTACACAAGGGCATGATTACCAGGAAGTGAGGATCTTTAAAGGCCATCTTAGAGGCTGGTTGCCGTAGTCACCCAGTCTGGGGTAATTTGTTATGCAGCCATAGATAATGAAGCAAAGCGGTGGATGTCCTCACAAGGGGACTTGGGCCCAGGGTGACAGGCAGATAAGGTTGGGCGGGACTAAACTCTGGGTCTCTATATTAGACAGGATTCTTCCCATTGCCAGAGGGAAAAAAAAAATTCACTTTGCGGTGAGGTATAGAAGGAAATTTGTTGGCTTCCATAACAGAAAAGCCCAGAGAAATAGTACTGGTTTCAGGAGTAGGCAACACCAAGTATTCATGAGAAAGCACACGATGAATTGCCAGATGGCGGGCATGGACAAGTCAGAGGGGTTGGGAGGAGGAGAGGTCAGTCCGAGAGAGAATGATGGGTCTTGGAAGTTCACTGCACTATTCTGTCCATTTCTGCACGTGTGTGTTCAAATGTCTACAACAAAAGTGAAAACCAGCCACAAAAAAATCAGAATGGGGATGCCTCCTACGAGGGCGTCACTTCGTGGGTCTTCCTTTGCACACAAACGTTCCACCACCCTCATGTGCACATCACAACACTCTCCAAGCACAGAGTGGTTCTCCGCATCAAGTTGCCCCAGAGACATAACTGGACACACACCCTTCTTCCCCAAAGTCTCCAAGACTCTCCTGACGACTAACCTTCTGCGATGGCTCTCCTCCCGTTACGGGAAGTCCATTTCCCTCTGACCCCCCATACCTGTTGCATCTATTTGCCGCTATCCAATAATCGGTTCAGATCGAGGGCACCGGCCTTGCCAAAGAGATTGGGCCCCTCGGCTTCTTTGGATGCAGGAATCAATTCTGAGGACAAGAATGGCGTCTCTCGTATTGACTGCGCTATGTGCTGTGCTCAGAACCAGGCTTGGTACACAGCAGATGCTCCATAAATATTTGTTGAACGAATGAAATAATTTCAAGAAAAATAGAGTTGGAGGGACACAGAAGGTCCAGAACTAGAACTGGAAGGCAGAACAGAAGCAACCCCAGGGACCACCAAGGCGGTGTTGCAGACTCTCTCTCTCTCCTGCCGCTGCTCACTATATATTCCCTCCAACCTACAGCCTCTCCCCTGCTTCCTCTGTGGCATCCTCCACTGCCGATTCTCAAGCCCCGCCTTCCAGGAACCCCATAACGTCCCTGACCCCCTTCTCTAGTTGTCCACATCCTCTACTTACACGACCCCTCAGTCACGTTGGATGTAGTTGACCCATCTGTTCATGAACTCATCTGGTCTCTCTCCCACCCCTCCATCTCAGCCTTTTTCATGGGCTCATTCCCTCTCTCAGGCTGGTGGCATTTCTCAAGGCCAGGCCCCAAGGCCCCCGTGTTGTCCACTCTGTCCTCTCTCCCTGGGCAGCTCATTCACATTAGGTATTTATGATTCCTGGGATGGTCACCGTCCCTTCCCCTCCCCTGCTGAGAACATGTTAGGACTTCTCCATCTCCTTGGGACATGGTCGTGAACATGAGCACAAGGGAAATATGACATTTCTGGGCAGAAGGTTTAAGGATCAGTATGCAGGGGCACCTGGGTGTCTTGGCCCAATGGGTGTCGGACTCTTGATTTTGGCTCAGGTCATGATCTCATGGTTATGAGATCAGGCTCCACACTGGGCTCCACGCTGGGTGTGGAGCCTGCTTAAGATTCTTTCTCCCTCTCCCTCTGCCTCTCCCCACCCCAACTGCTCACATGCTCTCTCTCTCTAAAAAAAGAAAGAATCAATATGCAATTTATCATTTCTCTGTCTTAATCCTAGTGAAAGCATGTGTTAAGATGGATGTTTCATCAGCCTGGTCCCTGAGTGTCTATAAGCAAAGCCTTCCTGATGACCTATTTCGGATATATGGGATAGTAAGAAATAAATCTTTTTGAATTGAGATACGGAGATCTGGATTCTATCCACCCATCCGTCTGTCTACCCATCCATCCATCCATCTATCTACTTATAACGTCTTCATTAAGTTTTGGTGTCAGGGTGTTGCTGGCCTCATAAAATGAATTGGAATGTGTCCCCTCCTGTTCTATTTTCTTCTGATAGTGTAATTTTCGTTTACTTCTTCCTTAAATATTTGATAGAACTCACCAGTAAAACTATCTGGGCTTAGAGGTGTTTGTTTGGTTGGTTTGGTTTGGTTTGGTTTTGTGGGAAAGGTTTTGACAATGAATTCAGTTTCTTTAACAGATAAAACTATCTGGATTTTCAATTTCATCTTGTATCAATTTTGGTAGGTTGTAAATTGTTAAGCAATTTGTCCCCTTTATCTATGTTGTCAAATTTATTGGCATGAAGTTGTTCACAATGCTTTCTTATTGTTCTGTTGTCTCATTTTTATTATAGGCTCTGTGATGATATCTTCTCTTTTATTTCTTATATTCATAATTTATTCTCCCTCTCTGTCCTTGATCAATCTGGTTAGGAATGTTTTCTTTAAAGATTTTTATTTATCCGACAGTGAGAGACACAGTGAGAGAGGGAACACAAGCAGGGGGAGTGGGAGAGGGAGAAGCAGGCTTCCCGCGGAGCGGGGAGCCCGATGCGGGGCTCGATCCCAGGACCCTGGGACCATGACCTGAGCCGAAGGCAGACGCTTAACGACTGAGCCACCCAGGCGCCCCAGTCTGGTCAGGAATTTACCAATTTTCTTGATATTTTCAGTGACTCAACTTTTGGCTTTGTTACTTTTCTGTTATCTGCTTTCTGCGTCACAAACATTTGCTCTTATCATTATGTCCTTTCTTCCTTCTACTGACTGTGAGTTGACTTTGCTCTTCTTCCTCTAGCTTGAAGTGGAATCTCAGACCATCAATTTGATATCTTTCATCTTTTCTACTAAAGCTAAATATTTTCCCTTAAGCACCCCTTGTGCTGTATACTACAAATTTTGATGGATTATATTTTCATTTATCATTCAGCTCAAAATATTTATTTCCTAATTTTCCTTGTCTTAAAAACAAAAGGCTCCAAATGGAGCCACTTATGCTAAGCCCAACGTCACCAAACTGAGATTTTATTTAATTACAGTCTTGGTTCTCTCAGAAATGGAATCTTGAACCAGTCAAGAATCACCTGATCGGCACTAGTTGGGTCATCTGCCTGGTAGACCCCAGCCATCCATTAAAGGAAAGTGACTTTGCCATAACAACCCCCCCCCTTTTTTTTTTGCCAGCAGAACTTCCTTTTTCCTGCTCTCCTCTGAGTATAAAGGTCTTTCCTCAGAGCTCTTTTCTATCTGTGAAATGGGATGCTGCCCGATTCATGAACTGTTGACTAAAGCCAATACAATCTTTCAAATGTACTCAGTTGAATTGTGTTTTTCAACAAGAAGCAGATGCCCAAATGATGTGAAGGGGGCAGGGTGAGGGTGGGGAGCCTGTGAAAGGAGAGAGGGAAGGACGAGCTTTGGACCACACTGAAGCCTCGAGAGGGTCCCTGCCAGCAGGGTGGGCCAGCCGCAGAGTCCCCACTATGCTTGGTCATTGGCTAGGAGCTACCTGGGGAGGGAGTAGCCCTGGTGTGAACACTGGGGTTGTCGCAGTTGGGGGCTCTCAGCCAACTGCGTTCTTTGCAAGAGGGCCTCTTGAAGGGACAGGGGACTAGTCCCCCTCCATGGACACATGCCTTCCTAAACTGGATCACGGTACTTTGTTGTTGTTTTTTTTAAATTTAATTCAATTAATTAACATACAGTGTAACATTAGTTTCAGAGGTAGAGTTCAGTGATTCATCAGTTGCATCTAACATCCAGTGCTCGTTACACCAAGTGTCTTCCTTCATGCCCAGCACCCAGTTACCCCATCCCCCTACTCCCCTCCCCCCCAGCAACCCTCAGTGTGTTTCCTACAGTTTTTTTCCTCAGATTTTATTTATTTATCTGAGAGAGATCACAAGCAGAGGGGGGAGGGGTAGAGGGAGCAGCAGGCTCCCTGCTGAGCAGGGAGCCCCATGCGGGACTTGATCCCAGGACCCTGGGATCACGACCTGAGCCAAAGGCAGACGCTTAACTGACTGAGCCACCCGGGCGCCCTGTTTCCTAGAGTTGAGAGTCTCTTATGGTTTGTCTCTGATTTTATTTCCCCCCCTTCCCCTATGCTCCTGTTTTGTTCCTTAAATTCTACATATGAGTGGAATCATATGGTATTTGTCTTTCTCTGACTTAGTTCGCTCAGCATAAGACCCTCTAGTTCCATCCATGTCATTGCAAATGGAAAGATTTCATTCTTTTTGATGGCTGAGTGATATTCCATTGTGTATATGAACCACATCTTCTTTATCCATTCATCTGTCGATGGACATCTGGGCTCTTTCCACAGTTTGGCGAGGATCACGTACCTTTGATACTGTCATAGAACCATGTTCTTTCCCTTCAGGGAACTTACTTCATTTGAAACTAAATCACTTGTAAGTATTATTTTTGTTTAAGGTTTGTCTCTCTTTGAGAACAAGGGCAATAGATTCGCTTGCCACTGTGTCTCCCATGCAGGGCACTGTCTTCAATCAGCGCCTGGGAGGGAAACGGAAGTGTGAACAAGTGATGAATAATCCAGTCTCTCAGAATTCCCCAGGAGCAGGCTGGACACCTGGGGGCTGTGTCGGGGAGGGCAGATGTGCAGTAGAAATCTGCATGCACAGTGCATATTTCTAGAATGGACATCTCAGAACCTCCACGAGTCTCTGTGTATCTTCCTTGTAAAGGGGACCTCCACCTGACTGGCTCCAGAGACTGGTCCCAGTTGTGAAGAACAGTGTAGATGTCTGTGAGTCCCCATCCGCCAGAACCAGCCACAAGTCCTTATACCTGATTTTCTATACACATACCATGTCGCCTTACCATGCCCTCTCCTTCCCCCCAAACTGCCCTTTGTTCTGTTTTCTCTGAGATGGGGCAGCTGGGACAAAGGCAGCCTCTCGGGGCCAATAACTCCTTTCTGGAACTTACTAACATGGGATGAAAATGTAGCCGAGTGTTAGGAACGTGGGCTCTAGATTCAGATCCCAACTCCTTTGCTTCCGAAGCAAGTCCTGGGCAAGTCGTTTAACCTCTCTGACCCTCATTTTCTCATCTGTAAAATGGAAATAGCAAAATGGCAGAAACCAACGCTGTTTTGAAGGGTAAGCAGAATGTCCGTGGCTCTCTAGTTGAGGCACACCAGTGTTTTAAGGGCTCTGAGCAATCCTGTGGTAAAGAAATCCAGCTGCCCCCAAACTTACTGGTCAACAGGTTGACGAAGGCCAAGACCACATGCGACCCTATGTTCCATGGAGAGCAATGTGGGAAACACTGCTCTAGAGGGGTTAGCTTTTATCTTTAGAATGCTGTGGACCTTCAGAACAATTGCAGATGAGATCCAGAAGCCTTGGCCTCCTGCAGAATCATTCCGAGTTGAGTTCGGGGGGTTATGCCTCTGGGTTTCATGGAGGGATGCTGGAACTCAAACGTGTCCCATGACCGGTGTTCTCAGGGTTCTGTGGACGACACTGTGTGACACTCCTCTCTTTAATGCTAAAAGGACCCTTTCTCTAGTAAAGATGGTCACGTTCATAGAGGCGTGGATTGTTTTAAGTGGGCTGCACCATGGAGTTAGAGGCCCACTCTTTCCACTCTGCATTTTAAACAGGGCAAAACGGGCTCAGCTACAAAGTCAAGTGACTTGCCCAAAGACGTGTGGAGGTGAGTTGTGGAGGTGAGGGCAGAGCCCAGAGCCCAGAGCCAGCTGACTGATGTGTATCACATGGACGGAGCTGGGCTCTGAGGAAGATGGCGTCTCCTTGGCTTGAACGGGCCAAGTGAAACAGGCCAGGGGATTAGGAGGTCCCTTGGCTCCAGCTCCCAATGTGGCCATGTGGAAGGTGACAGGAAGGGTTATGGCTGAAGGTCGGGGGTTAATAGGCCTGAGTCCAGATGGCAAGCAGCTGGCTGAGGCACAAACCATGGACGGATTCCTCCCCTTTCTGGGGATTGCAGAGATGAGAAATCAGGGAAGGAACTTGCCACAGATGGGAGAGAGACCAGAAGAATTTGGAACGCACCCAAGGGGCCCAGCTCTGGGGCCGTGAGGGCAAAACATTTTCTGCTCAGAGAGAACATTATTTACAAGGAGAACGGGGACCAGGTCCTACCCCGGGGGAGACTGGAGGGCTCTGGTTGCTGTTTCTTGGCCACGACCCATCATACCAATTCCTGTTTCTAAGGCAACTGGAGAACCAAATAGGAAGAACATGAATGGTGATAAGAGGTGGCTGCCACGGGCCAGGCCAAGCCAGACAAGTAGAGCTCAAAGATCAGAAGTTTCGAGGCCAGTTCTAAATTTAGAGTCCAATTTTGGAGGGAGCCAAAATGAGCTCTCCCTGCACGAAGTGTGTCAGAAGAACAGAAGATACTGATTCCAGGGAGCGATTAGTACAGAGCAGGGTGGGGAGCCCCCTTCCAGCCAGAGATGCTAAGAATGAGATCAACCAGGATCTTTCCTGGTTCTTCTTTTTTTTTTTTTTTAAACTCTGTCTTTTCAAAGTAAGAGCTTCAAAAGAACTGCCTATCTCATCTTCCTGCCCTTCTCTCTTCCCTCTTGCTTTAAAAAATGTTTATTACTCGGAAAGACCCTCAGAGCAACTCCGGGTATGTGTGGACGCGGCAAAATGGAAGCCTCCATGTTCCGGTCCACACCCAGCCCCCATCCAACCCCGGCTGGCCCAGGCCCTGCTCCCTGGGGAGAGAAGAGGGCCTGTCCTCCACCGGGGTAGGCTCTTTCTGTTGGTTCAAGCCGGGTCATGCTCTCACTGCATAGTGCACTGGACGGACACCCAACGTGCCCCGCAGAGAAGTCAACGGAGCCCCAACTTTCCTACTTCCCACCACGAACACTCCCACTGTGCCTGAATGGGCTCGGGGTCCAAAGACCTGGACTCTGGGCGCCCCCACCCCCACTTACACTTTCATGCACTTGCCTCTTACCTTCCACCTTTGCTCATTGCTTTGCTGGGAGATCCTGGAGCGCTGCCCTCCCAGAGCCACGACTTCCTCACCTGTAAAATACCAGGTTGCCGGGTTAGGTCAGCCCCACCCCGTAATGTTTCCTGCCTTCGTACCCACCCTCTCCTCCCGTCCTAACGCTCTCCAGGTCAGATAGCATCACTCCCTCAGAGGGTCCGCATTTACTGGGCTGCCAATCTCCCAGTGTCCCGAGAGCGCAGGCCAGGATGAGTCACTCTCCTGCTCCAGACTTTTCGTAGCTTCCCACTGCCCACAGAGTCAAGTCCAGCTAGCCTAGCCTGGTGCTCAAGATCATCCATGGTCTGACCCCAACCTCGCTTTTTTGCCTCGTTCTTACCTACCAGCAAACAGAACGACACTCCAGATGTTCATGTCTCGGGGCCCTCACACGGCATGCTTCATTGTACCTGAAATGTCCTTCTCCACATTTCTGCAGGTGTCACCTGTCCCCTGCCTACCGCCCACGGCCCCATTATTAGCAGTATGACCTTGAGCAAAGTGATTTGAACCCCGTGTCTGTGTAAGATCGCTTCCAAAGACGACTGGAGCAATTCCTTCCATCCTTCATGCCCTTTGCAGTGTGACTTTGATGCTCCTGGCTTGTTGACCTCCCTTCCCCTTCAACCTGGGCTGGCTCTGTGATAGTCACCAACCCGTTGATGCTGTGTCATGTGCGGCTTCTGCGTCTACATTCTGGGAAGCCAGCTGGTCGCTGGGTAAAGAAGTCTGGGCTCCCCTGCCAAAGACAGAGGTCACATGAAGGACGGCTGAAGTGCCCCAGCTCACGGCCATCCCGAGGTCCCAGCCATGTGACAAAGCCATCGTGGTCCTCCAGCCTCAGCTTCAGCCTCAACCGGGCTAACCCTGTGGGGCAGAGATGAGCTGTCCCCGCTGAGCTCTGCCTGAATTCCCGATCCACCAAATAGCAGCACGATAAAGATGGGGATATTGATGGTTTCCTCCTTCACAGAGGGCTGGGAGGATTAAACCGGTCAGTCCAGGTTTAACACTAGAACAGTGTCAGCACGTCGTAAGCTCTCAGTAAATGTTAGCTCCCTGCAACCTGCAATTATTTTGCTTAGTTCTTCCTTGCTCACCCCTAAGCACCCCCTGGCGCATAGTAGGTGCCCAGTAAACACAGTTGAATAGCAAATATCCCCTCCTTCAGGAAGCCTTCTCTGATCTCCTTCCACCAGAGGGAGATCACTCTCCCTCTCCATGCCCACTGGCTTCATCAATGCCCCTCCTATGAGGTAGATCACATTCAACCCCAGCTCTGGCTGCTCGTTTCCTCTAGGGACTGTGAGCTCCTTGAAAGCGGGACCTTGCCCATAATACAGAAGCAAGAAATACTTGTCGAATGAATGAAAACTGAGAGCCATGGCAGCTGCCCCCTATCAGCCTCAGCAGACTTACTGGAATTGGAAAGGAGATCAATAAAGGTGTACTTGGGCACCTCTGGGTTTCCTCTATCTAGCTGCCATCATGCTGCTTCTGTGTCTTCTGGTCCCATCTGTCTGAACTTTATCCTTTAGGGCCAGAGAGAAGCCAACACAGGACTCTTGAAGGAAGTCTCCCTATTTCCTGCCCCGAGAGCTGGCTGACCCCCCCAGGCCGCGGAAGGATGGGGTGTGATGTCACAGACCTGGGAAGGAGCCGGTGACCCACCCCAAGTCCCTTCCCATTGTTGACGGATGCCTGAAGTTCCACCCCTAGATGAAAAACAATTGATTTCCTAAGCCGTGATTCCCTCGGATATCAGTTTCCCATCTCTAAGGCTTGTCTGGTCCAAAGACGCTGTCAGCGTATGAAAGAATGCACCATTCCATCTGGTTCAAAGATAGAAATGACTTGACTCATCTGAAGAACCAAAGATATGCAGAATCAAATCGGGCGGTAGCGTTTCCTGGGTGGGGGTGTAAGATCGAACTCAGACGTAGGCACCCTAGGCCATGTGGCACCTCCTTTGGATGGTGGGGTCACCGACACAACAGTGATAGGCAGGCCAGAGGAGAAGTTCTAGAATCTCAGGAGAGTCGAGAAGAAGGCAACACCCAAAATGGAGTGAAACAAAGGTGAGAGTTTCCTGGTGAGGGAGATCTTTAAAGATTTAAAATTAAGTATAGATAATTTAAGGGAATCCAAATCACGGCATCAATATTTTTATTTAAAAGAATCTATGAACATTTGGTATTTCTGTAGTTAGGGCTCAATAGGATTTGGCCTATTTAGAGGAAAAATCTTGGAATTCCAGGACACCAGCTGACTCTATCAGAAGAGCACATGACTCTTGATCTCGGGGTCATAAGTGTGAACCCCACTTTGGGCATAGAAACTACTCATAAATAAATAAACTTGAAAAACGTTCTTGGAACTCCAGTGGAAAGTGAGTAAGTATGTAATTGATTCAGATTCACAATTTTAAACTGAAAATTTCTTAAACTTACATCTAATATTGGAGCTTTTATGAGAACACAAAGTTCACCCTATGTTTAAGTTTAATTTTTTTGGACGAGTAATTTAAATGTAAATACTTGGAAAGATTTTGTTTGTCTCGTCAGACCGTGAAAATATGTAAGAGGGAACCGAACACAATAAATGTTTACATGTGATTTAAAATGTTTAAGGGAGTTTAACTTTGTCACTGGATCACACATTCAAACTCCTTTCAGAAGTGATAGTTAAAATATGTTGGACAGAAATAGAATAAGCGTAAGCAAAAGCTTAAGGAAGAACTTAGATGTTTTGAATTGTAAGGTCAGCAAGTTAAATATGAATTTTAAAAGTCAGTTAAATCTCTGAATCATCTTTGTCCAGAAAATGAGATTTACAGTAAAACCCACCTCGTAGGATTATGGAGAGGATTGCGTTCAAGACACTGGGTTTCAAGGGTTTGGCATGAAGGCCATTCAATATGACGTGCCAGGGATTATTAGTGTTACTCTTTCTTAAAGGAGAGTCTAAAAATGTTCAGCGGTAAGAGGGATATTCTGAGATGCAGGATATGAGACAGAACGTCGTGGTGGCCGGAGTAAGATGTCCACGGCACACTGTCATCCCTCAGTCCCTCTCTGGATGGGAAGACTCGCTGTCACCGTGTCCGGGTCTCCCCAAACTATGGCCAAGCTCTCCAGCAGGGGTGGCGTTCAGCTCATTATCATTACACCCTCCAGCATCCCCTTTGCCAGTGCCCGCGGGAGGCATTTCTCTGGGCTTGCTCCTTCATTCGTTCGCTCACCGATCCTACAAACGTCTGGTGATGTTTGCACCAGGCATGGGTCTAGGGAGTAGAACGTTGCAGCCAACTCGGCTGATGACCCCCATCTTCATGGGGCTCACGTTCTGGTAGAGGAGACGCATGCTGCTCAAAATCAACAAGCAAATCCTGCGGTATGTTCCGAGAGGATACTTTATGGAGAAAAATCTACAGGGCCAGGGGAGGGGACTGCCAGGGGTGGGGATTGCACTTAGAGAATGGGTAACCACGGTGGGCCCCATGGTAAAGGAGACACCTGAGCTATTTGAACCAAGACTTTAAGGAGGTGAGAGGGAATTGTGCGCACAGGGAAGAGCAAGGGCACAGGCCATGAGGTGGGAATGTGTGTTGGGTAGTGGAGGAAGGTGGAGGTGGGGCTGGAGGGGAGTGAACGGGGGAGGGCAGGAGAGGAGGTCAGAGAGGTGATTGGGGTGGGGGGCGGTGAGAGCTGACCGTGGAGGGCCTCATGGCCTCGGCAAGGACTTTGTCTTTTACTCTAAATGAAGTGGGGAGCCGTTGGGATAGTTTGGGGGAGAACTGGACAAATTTATAAACTGTGTATTAGGTGTTATTTAATCCATATGGAATTCCTGGGTGTGATAATTCCTAATAAATTGAAATAAAATTCTTCAGTGTTATTGTTCTTAGAAAAACATGCTAAAGTATTTAGACTTGACGGGTCCTGATATCTGTAACTTATTTTCAAATTATTAGGAATAAAAGAGAAAAAAAACCTACTTATGTGTAACAGTTGTCTACTACTGAGCAATAAATGACCTCAAACTCAGGGGCATAAAACAGTAGGATTGCACATGTCTTATGAGGGATTCTGGGATTCCCACCATTCATTTTTCACCTCTTTACTGTCTTACAAAAAGGATTTTTGGCCTGGAATGTTAACTGAGCTGTGATCATGTTCAAGCTACTGCGTTTAGAATTGTGGAGATCTGAAGATCAACATAGGTCCTTCCATGAATATACGCTTCATTCATTTTATTCATCCCGCAAACACTTAATGAACACCTACTACGTACCAGGCACGGCTCCAGACAATGAGTACACATCTCCGAGTAAGACAACTATACCCGCTCTCATGGAGCTTCAGTTATAGAGGAGCTAGCTAAACAACGCACAAATAAGGAAATTACGTTGAAATAGGTGGTATAAAAATACGATGGGCTTACATCCTAGAGAGCGTCAGCCAAGAGAGGGCTGAGAAAGTGAGGTCGCAAAAAAGAAAAAAACAAACAAAACAACCCCCCCCAAAATATTATTATCTCACAAGATTTCTGAGGATCTGGAATCTGGAGCAGCTTCACTGGGGGATTCTGCCCTGGGTCTCTCATGAAGTGCAGTCGAGGTGTTGACCAGGGTTACAGGCATTGGGTAACTCATCAGAGGTAAAAGGACCCGCTTCCAAGATCCATTCACATGGCTGTTGGTGGGAGGCCTTGGTTCTTCACCATGTGGACTTCTCTACAGGGTCGCTGGAGTGTCTTCAAGGTGTGGCGGTTGGCTTCCCCACAGACTGAATGAACTCAGAGAGAGAGAGAGAGAGAGAGAAAGGAGGAAGCCACAATGCTTTTTATGACCTGGTCTTGGATGTCTAAAACCTTCCCTTCCGCCATATTCCATTCTTCCAAAGTGAGCTGCCGAGTCTAGCCCACGCTCTAGGAGAGGGGGATTAGCTCAACCTCTATGCAGAGCAGAATATCAAAGAATCCTCTTTGCAAGTGCTATACAAGATTTTTAATTTAAATAATTATTAGTATTAAATTAGTATAATTTAATAATTATTAGTATCAGTATTTTGCACTCTGCCGGTACCTCCCATGAGGAGGGGTACCGCATAGACCTTCCGCTAACCCAGGGGATCCTGGAGGGCGTACCTGGGAAAAAATTATGAAGAAGGACAGAAGAATGGGCAAAAACATGGCCTAGAAACAACCCTTACCCTCTGTCTTCATCACACCCACTGGGCCCCAAGAAGGAAGAAGCCACCTTGACATTTTCAGGGATTCCTTCCCCCTGAGATGGCTGGGCCTGCACAGCGGGGTGGGTACCCGTTGTCTCCAGCATCCCCTCTCTGGCCCCTTGCACTCACACTTGGGGGTATCAGTAGGTCCATGATGAGGACAATGCTGAAGGTTCTCATGCTTGCTGTTTGTTGACATGGCTGAAACTTCCTGTGTGTTCCCTCCTGCTGCTTGCTCTTTAATTAAGGACCCCAATGTTGCTGGAGACTGGCATTATGGACCCATCCTCCAGGCTCCTCATGAGCAGAGTGAAACAGAATGATGGCTCCTGAATTCATTCAGTCACTGGAATCACAGTGACAGGAAATACTCCATACTTCCCGTGTCCCGGGCTCGGTGCGAAGGGATGTACATCCATTAACTGATTTAATCCTCAAAGCAACCCTATGAGCTGCTTGCTATGATCTCCATTTTACAGAGAGGAGGACATTAAGGACAGAGGCCCACTGAGATTAAGAAACATGCCTGAGGTCACGGCAGTCAGAGTCTGATCCGAGAGTCTGTGTTTAAAACCATTATGCTAGATTGCCTCTTAAAAATTGCACAGGTCATGGGGCGCCTGGCTGACCCCGGCAGAAGAGCATGGGACTCTTGATCTCGGGATCATGAGTTTGAGCCCCACGTTGGGTGTCAAGATTACTAAAAAAAAAAAAGAAAGAAAGAAAGAAAGAAAGAAACTTTAAACAAAATCGCACAGTTCATCTTTAACGTCGTAAATTGCAAGCAGGAGACGGCACTGAAATGGTACATAAATAATTTAGGAAATTAGAAAGCCCGGGTGGCATACAACAGTAAGCAGGCAGGAGCGTAGGAAAACACTGAGGCCACCAGTTTCACACTGGATTCTGAAGAGCTCCAGGCTTCCTGAGGTGTCCCAGGATCTGCTGTCGGGAGTAGGGGGAGATCTGTGGGCTCTCCTCTCCCCAATCCCCCCACAAGACCCCACGTGGGTCTATTTCACACGTTGCTCCTCTGCAGAAGTCCAGGTTTGCGAAGACCCCCGTAGCAGCCCCAGGCTGTCAGCGACACGTGTGGCCAGCTTTCGAACAGGGAAGACTAGGAGGATATTACTGCCACCCTGTAGAGACAGAAGGTAACTTACAAAGGGGATGCAAAGCATTTCTGGTCATAGAAACTCGAATGAGTTTTGGACCGGGAAGATGCAACTGACTTCCGTCCTGTGGCAGAGATCATTTTTGCGTCTATGAGCAAAGTAGCATCAACTTTCCAGACTATGTGTCTGTTCTTTAAATTCTTCTTTGAACTGGGTTTTACATCATACGGGGTCTTTCAGCTGATGAGTTCAATACAATCTTTAAGATGCATGCATTTTGTATTTAAATGGCAGTCATATATATATTTTTTAAATTTAAGTTAAAAACATGATCCTTTAGCAATATGGTCTCCCTGCAGCCACTCTGGCCATCCTCCTTTGTGCTCAATCCAGTCCATTCTACAGCCGTCTTTCTGAGGTCACATCTGAAGGTCCTCCGGCCCGGCTTAAGACTGGCATGCTGTGTAGACCACGGACAGCAGTGGTAGCTGCCACGCTGAGCCGGGCACCTTGCCTCCCAGGGAAGGCGCCCCACCTGCCGGGCTGAGACCCTGTACCCCCCTGATGAAGCTCAGATGTCGTCAGACTTGCCTTTCTAGCACAGGACAGAGAAAGTTGTGGGTTTTGTTTTGCTTTTCTAGATTTAAAGATCTACTTCCTTTCTCCTCCCCCAAACCTCATTCCCCAGATCCTCGGTTCAGTGCCAAACTGGGTTTCTTTCTTCTTCTTTTTTTTTGTTTTTTAAGATTTTATTTGTTTATTTGAGAGAGAGAGAGAGAGAGAGAGAGAGAGAGCACGTGAGCATGAGCAGCGGTGGGGGGGGTGCGTGGAAAGAGAGAGGGAGAAGCAGGCTCTCTGCTGAGTGGGGAGCCCGACGCGGGGCTCGATCCCAGGACTCCGGGATCATGAGCTGAGTTGAAGTCAGATGCTTATCCAACTGAGCCACCCAGGTGCCCTGCAAACCGGGTTTCAAACCTCTCACCATAAAACAAAAAACAAACTTCTACTCAGAATTTTGGCCTCTTGTGCTTAATTTCTTTCTTTAACAAAACCCTCTATGTCGGGGGTGGGAGGGATGGGGTGGCTGGGTGATGGACACCGGGGAGGGTATGTGCTATGGTGAGCGCTGTGAATTGTGGAAGACTGATGAATCACAGACCTGTACCCCGAAACAAATAATGCATTATATGTTAATAGAAAAAAAGAGAGAGAGAGAGAGAAACCGACACAAAAACAAAAAACCCTCTACATGCTCTTCAGGCTAGAATAAAGCACAAGATCCTTAGAAAGACCTCCGCAGTGGCCCCGGCGTGATCCAGGCCTGCCTATTCTCTGCCCTCCCTCTCTCTGGTCCAGCGACCCCCGCCTCCGGAGCGAGCTATCCCTTCCAGACCCGGCGCGTTCCCATTTTGTGTTAGGACAGCCTTACTCTTTTCTCACCATCATCTGGCTAAAACCCCTCGTATTCATCCCTTAAGTCTCCTCCTAAACATTACACAGCATCCTCAGAAGGGTTTGGTTTGTTCTTTACCCCCTTATGTGATCTCAGCACCCAGTACTTCCTGACAGCTGAGCAGCGATCATTAGTTATTTAACTATTTGTAACTACTGGTTTAATGTCTCTCCCAAGAGACCATGAGCCCTAAGAGGTGGAACCCACAGCAACTGTTTGCTAATCTGTCGCTTTGGCTTCTGTGTGTTTGGCATACAGAAGGCACTCAATGACGCCACTGTTTGTTGACTGGCGGGAGGGTATTGAAGCCCAGCTGTGAGGGTAGAGCGTGGGGAGGATGGATGGCACATGTGGGGGCTGCCAAGGGAATTACGTGTAGGGCTGGGTGGCTGCCTGGTCCCTACCTCGTGGTCCAGCCTCCTTCCCCGGAGCCCGGACAGCCCGTAATTGGGTGTTGTGTTTGTCCATCTCCAGCTGTGTCCCTGGGTCACTGTTTCATAAGATCCTGGTTTTTCTTCAGACTCTTCCTTCCCAGCTGGCCTTCCTTTTTGCGAATTTGCTGTTAATCCTTGAAATGAAAGTGCGTGCCCCTAGAGTACCTCAATATGCAGTCGTTCCAAACAGCTTAGCACTTCCTAAAAAGGGGAAACAGAGTTACCGTATGAACCAACAATTCCACCCCTGGGGAGTATAACCCAAGAGAGTGGACAACCTACGTCCACAGAAACCCTTGTCCACAAATGTTCATAGCAGCATCATTCATAGTAGCCAAAAACTAGAAACAACCCAAATGTCCATCAACTGATGACTGGCTATGTAAAATGTGGTATATCGATACAACGGAATATTATTCAGCCATAAAAAGGAATGATGCATCAATTCACAGGATAGCACAGATGAACCCCGAACCTGTTGTACTAAATGAAGCCAAAGGCAAGAGACAACATGGTGTATTCCACTTACATGAAATGCCCAGAAGAGGCAAATCCAGAGAAACAGAAAGATTCTTAGTTGCTTAGTGCTGGGGGTGTTTGGGAGAAAATTGGAATGAATGCTAATGGGCATGGCAGGTTTTTTGGGGGAACGGGGATGGAAATGTCTGAAAGTGATGGGGTGATGGTCGCACAACTCTGTCCACATACTAAAAACCACCCAAATATAAACTCTAAGTGAACGAGTTATATGGTATATGAGTTCTACCTCAATAAAGCTGTTAAGTTTTTAAAAAGCAGTCCTTCCTAATCTTGTTAGGTCAAGATTCTTGGAAGAATCTATGGACAGATGTGGACTTTCTCTTGCCCCCATTCCCAATCCCTCACTCATGAAATATCCCTACATGCATGTATATAAAAGCTTCATGAAACATCAGGAGATGCCCAGACTGACTCGTGTCCATTTACGGACCCCCTAGAGGGCAATAAACCCCAGGGGAACCCTGTATGAAACTATCACTAATACATAAATGCTGGGTCAGGTGCACAGCTGAAAGATTTTCTTCCCTCCACACCTCAACTTGGCCTTTGACCCCCTCCCTTGTCACAGTCCCCTCTTACCCCCTCCCCCTCCCTTCTCAAGCTGTTTTGATGTCCTTTCTTGATCAGTGTGGAAGGCAACGTTTTAAGGTGGCGCCCGGGACCGTCACCCCCGCCCCCCCCGCCCCCGTCCGGTGTTACTCCCATGTTCTGTAGTAAAACGGAGATCATCTGGATAAAATTCCTCACATGGCTACTCGCCCTCTTATCACTCCTGGTCTACGTTGGGAGCTGTCTCAGTGTCAAAATGTTTAAAGTTCCAGAGAGGGAAAGCACACGGCCCTCGGTGTGGGAGAAGGGGAAGAGAAGCCTGGAAGGTTCCAGAGCGCCTCCAGCTTGCACAGATGTGGGACCCCAGCCTGGAGTCTGGGAAGGGGCTGGGCTCCTTCCTTCACACTGAGGCCCACCTTCTCCCCTCCTTTCTGTCTGAAGAGCTAACAGATTCAGTGGGGACTGGGGTGTTCTAACTCGGACAGGGAGTCTTCGAGGGTCTCCTTTCCTCCTGCCTCCCTTTACCCATAAAACACCCAGAGCCCTACTTTCTGCCTTTGCTGATGAGAACCACTCACTTCTGGAACTAACCACTTCTTTCTGCTTTAACGAGCTGGTATCTTTTCTTGCTGCGAACGCTCTAATCAGGTCCTTCACTCCATCTTTTTCTTGGAAGGTGACCTCCTTGCATCTGGGAGCCCAAATCTGCCTTCGACAGGTGGTCCTGGGCTTCTTTCTGTGGGTCCTGGGCCCAGGGCAGAGGTGCCGACGGGCTGGGGGAAGGAGCAGGGGTCTGTCCTCAGCCGCTGCCCTCCGCCACTCCTCAGTGAGAGGTTCCAGAGGATCCCCGGGCTTTCTGCTCGCGCTCGGCCCCTGTCTGTGGGCCTGGGAAGGAGTTCGCGGGTTTGTGGCTTTGCCTGTAATCAAGAAATCTGCCTAGACCCACAGAATTTCTTCTCCCCGGCCAGGGCTGGGCCCCTTTGGAAACCTGAAAAGTGCAGTGGTATCAGAATGACTTAGCCACACACGTGTGAGCACGTGTGGGGTGAGCTAAGCCCGTGTGTGATGGCAGGGTTTCTAAGTGTGACCCCCCAGTTCCCCGGTTCAGTCACGCAGGAAACCTGACACTCCGAGGAGGAGCAGGAGGGGGAGGAGGGAGGGGAGAGGGAAGGAGAAGAAAGAGGGGGAAGGAGGGGGTTGGAGGAGAAGGGAGGAGGGGGAGGAGGAGGGAGGGAGGAAGAGGGAGGAGGAGGGAAGGAAGAGAGAGGGGAGGGAAGGATGAGGGAGGGGAGGGAAGGAAGAGGGAGGGGGAGGGAAGGAAGAGGGAGGGGAGGGAAGGAAGAGGGAGGGGGAGGGAAGGATGAAGGAGGGGGAGGGAAGGAAGAGGGAGGGGAGGGAAGGATGAGGGAGGGGGAGGGAAGGATGAGGGAGGGGGAGGGAAGGATGAGGGAGGGGGAGGGAAGGATGAAGGAGGGGGAGGGAAGGATGGGGGAGGGGGAGGGAAGGATGAAGGAGGGGGAGGGAAGGATGGGGGAGGGGGAGGGAAGGATGAAGGAGGGGGAGGGAAGGATGGGGGAGGGGGAGGGAAGGATGAAGGAGGGGGAGGGAAGGAAGAGGGAGGGGAGGGAAGGGTGGGGGAGGGGGAGGGAAGGATGAAGGAGGGGGAGGGAAGGATGGGGGAGGGGGAGGGAAGGATGAAGGAGGGGGAGGGAAGGATGAAGGAGGGGGAGGGAAGGAAGAGGGAGGGGAGGGAAGGGTGGGGGAGGGGGAGGGAAGGATGAAGGAGGGGGAGGGAAGGGTGGGGGAGGGGGAGGGAAGGATGAAGGAGGGGGAGGGAAGGATAAGGAGGGAAAGAGAGGGAGGGAAAAGAAAGAGGTAGGTAGGGAGGGGGTGGAGGGAAAGGGAGAGGGGGAGGGGAAAGGGAGAGGGCAGAGGAGGGGGAGGAGAGGGAGAGGGAGGGCCTGGGGCAGGGCTGAGGGGATCCTAAGCCTCCCAGGAAGGGGGTTCAGTCCTGGAAGTCTGGACATCTCGACCCCCACCTGACAGACACAGCAGAAAACAGGGGGGATTTGTGTCTTGGGGCGTTGGGGGAACCGTGTGTCCCGCACCCTCTCCCACCTCCCAGGACACAGCCCAGGAGACTCAAAGGGGAGGGGGAGCTATCTTAGAGGCACACCCGTCACCCCCAAACCTGTTTCCGGAGGGCCCTGACGCCCATCTCCCTCCCGCACCACTACCCACTGTCCGGGAGCAGCACCCCCAGACCTCACCACCCTGGGTTCCCAGAACGGCCTCTGCCCCCAGCCCCTCCCAGAGGCCACCGCCCTGGCCCTCACCTGTGGCAGAGGAGGCACCGTGTGGAGGCTTGGGGCCAGACAGCCCTGTAGTTCCCAGGGTTTCTTTTTATGGGTGCTTCCGGTGAGGGGGCGTGGGGGACCCCGAGAGACTGTGTGGGAGACTTCCCCCCCTCCCCAGTGAAGCTCACACCCAGCCACGTGAGGCCAGGACTGCTGCACCCTCCCGGGGGCCCCCCCTCCAGCTTCTCCCACTCGGACCCTGGGCCGGGTGAATCACCTGCAGGGCTTATTAAAAAGCCGGGGGATCTGGGTCCCACCCTCAGCGTTTCTGACTCTCAGGCCTGGGGCGCGGCCTGAAAATTTGCATTTCTAATACGTTCACAGGTGATGCTGATGCAGCTGGTCTGGGGAGCACATACCTGCCCCTGTAAGTTGGCGCATCCCAAGTGAGGGCTACCCGCTGCCCCCAGCGGGATCCCCACAGGGGAGGCTGCCCCAGCCCTCTCAGTGGGGACCCCTCGCTCCGTCCTGCTCTGCTACTGGCTTCGGAGGGGAAGGCAACAATGCTCCCACCTTCTGAGAGGCAGCCTGGCGGAGGGAGCACCGGCCCGGGACAGGAGGCACCATTGTGACTCCCGACCTTGTCACCTGTAGCCAGCGACCCCGAGCAGGCGTGCCGCTCCCCAAGACAGAGATAGTGGGGCCCCGCGGGGTTTTCACCCGGATGACGTGTGCATGAATATATGTTCAATAAATGTTGTTTTCTTTGTCTGCTCTCTGATCTGACCTGATTTGAGTTTTTGACCCTGAGTGCAAAATTTTACATTAATCTCTACTCGGTTCAATTTTGCTGGTTTCTTTTTTCCCCTTTAAGAGTCTATTTATTTGAGAGAGACAGAGATAGCAAGAGGGGAGCAGAGGGAGAAGCAGGCTCCCCGCTGAGCCTGACGCGGGGCTCCTTCCCAGACACCTGGGATCATGACCTGAGCCGAAGGCAGATGCTTCACCGACTGAGCCACCCAGGCGCCTGAGTTTTGCTGCTTTGTAACCATCATTCCAGCCTGCTGAGATGAGTCCTTCGGCAGCCTGCCTGCTATTCCCATATTAGCGTCGCTGGTACCACGCTGCGTGTTGTAGGGTCCCGGTGGGTAGGGCGCAGGGCTTGGTCTAGGTTGGGGACAGTCCTGGACTCACCACCTATGGCACTCCAACTTGGGAAGCTGCATTCGCAGTTTCTAGTGAGTCTCTGAACCCCCGGTTAGAAACCCCAACTTACAAAAAAAATTTTTTTTTTGAACTGATAGAGGAAAGAAGGGTCCTAGGTACTCACCCCGCTGCTGGCCTCTTTCTGTGTGCAAGTCCAAAGCCTAGGACATGCCAGGCCCGAGATTTGTTTTCAAGTCCCTGGGCTGCCTAAGTGACCAGCTTCAAGAGGGGGTGCTTTTCTCCCCTCAATGGACCGTCTTCCCCATGAACAAACCAAAAAGGGACAGACCTTAGAAACAAACATCTTACAGAATTTAATGTTTTCAGGGACGGGAGGGACGGAGGCCTGAGGCAGGAAAATGGCAGGGTGTTCGCCAGCAGAAAGGCACAGGGGTCCCCAGACAGCTGGACTGGGCTGACGGGACTGCAAGCTCACCAGGAACCCATCTTCTCTCCGTCTCTGTCTCAGAACATTCTGGAACCGCGGCTGCTCCCTAAACCCGGACTTGTTGTTGTTCTTTCTTCCTCACCTCTGCCCAGATGTCCGACAGATCCTGGATAAACTGCTGGATCTAACAAGGCAAGGGGACCCGAGTTAGCCCACCCAGCATCAGGCCACCCCGTCCCCATACGGAGCACGTTGGGGCATAACCTAGAAGGAGTCGCTGTTTCTCTGCGACCGACTTCTTGAAGCATTTAACTTTCCCTTACTTGACAGTTATTCTAGTAGAAGCATCAGGCTTAGCAGACCGGGAGGCACAAACACGGAGCTCCTGGGGGCTGACATGGTGACAGCATGAAGAAAAACGGTGGACAGTCTGATGGATGGGGGAAAGACGAGGGGACGCTGAGCAGACTCGGGCCCTAGAAGCCTCTGGCAGGCGGGGGCCAGCAGTGTTGGGGGAGACGGCTACCCACAATTTAATAGCCTTCAAGGGGGGCATTTACTTGGAACCCAGAACCGATGCCCGTTTTGACAATCCTGAGTCACAAGGGAAGCTTGAGTTCTGTTCACTAGCTTCTGTTTCAAAGAACACGGGCTCCATGTGCCACGTGGGGACCTGGTCTATTGATGCAGCTCTGGGCAAATCAGTTCGTCTTTCTGGGACTCAGCTTCTTCATCTTCAAGAAGGGAAGGGGGAGAATGGGTTGACGTCGATGGCCTCTAAGACCTCAGTTCTAAAATCTCTCCTTTTCGAGAATGTTCCTGGAGATGGGACTACACAGACCATCCCAAACTCTCAACAACCCTGTCTGCCATGAATACTGTTACTATTATGGATACAATTCCTGTTTTGCAAAAGAGGAAACAAAGAGTCAATGAATTAAAGTCTCTTCCCCAAGGCTACAGAGGAGACAAGCCCAGAATTTTCCATGTTCTGTGTTCTTATAACCAGTCATCACACTCCCCCACAAAAAGGGTTCTGTGGTCAAGTTAGCTTTAGAAATGTTATCTGCTCGGAAAGTCTCAGGGCAGAACCATAGCAAAGACGGTGGAGTCCTGTGTGTAAAGACCATCTAACTTTGCTTCACTGAGAATTTTCCAAATCTATTAGTCCACGACCTCCTTTGATTCCCCCATAGGAAACTTGACCACCTCTTGGGGTCCTAGGATTTGCCAAGAACAATTAGGAAAATGCCACTCCAGAGAGCTCGGGTTTTGTTCAGGGATCATGCTGGACCTTCCAAGACACGGTACCATTGAATTCAAATTCAACCTTTTGCAAAATCATGCTTCCTAAGTTGTACTGTGGGACCATGCTCCTAAATTCTAGATAAGTGGCTGCCTTCCAGAGCTCCTGCTTGGCTGCGTCATAGGGATGTTTTTGGGAACATCCATGTGCTGGGAGTCTCTGCAGCCTCCTTGGGAAATTTCAATTAGAGTCAAGCACCGGAGAAGGTTTGCTCTGAGCACACCTACGTTTTCTCATTTTGGCACAAGAACTATGTGTTGCTTTTCCTTCTTGTCATCAGGAGGCACAGAACCAACTACTGACCCTCTTGAGCTACTCTCCTTTATACTCCAAGCATCTGCAGTCTGTATTTCTCACTCAGGCCTGGACCTTCGGTTGTGACGTTAATTTTCCCAGATCCTTGTTTTTAATTGTTTCAGGCTAGTTGATCATGTGTATGTCTGTCCATAGGCTCCCGTCCTATGGGGAGGCTGTGGGATATTTTTAAAATAACTTGAGCAGTAGGAAGTGTTCCTATAGAAAGCTCAAAATCGGGAGTGGACAGGCTGGGAGCTAGGGTCTGAGCAGGGAATGCTTGGGTGGGTTGGGGAGCTGGAGAGGAATGCTTGGGTGGGTTGGGGAGCTGGAGATGAACACTGCCTTGCTTTACAACAGCTAACAGAGAGGGGCCTGAGGACCTCCAGGAGTCCCTGAGATCCCTCTGCCAGGGACAGGGGTCTGCAGGGGCAAAGTCCTTTTTCAGTGATACGAAGACATTACTTGTCTTTTTCTGTCATGAGCATACAGTGGCTTTTTATCAGACTGGGGTGTTTCCATGACGTAGGGCTCTATCACAGCAGGTTGAATGCAGAAGCAGAGAGGAGAATCCACCTGTCCTCCATGAAGCCAGACATTAAATGGATTTGTGAAAGTGCGACTTGTCCCACAAAGTATTGTTTCCAAAACGTGTTTTTCATCAAGCATGCCATTGATGTTGATCGGCTTCTTCTTATCACTGAAAAGTGAATTCTTTTTAAGTTTTCTGCTTGAGTTTCTGATACGGTAAATATCAATAGACAAAAGCTCTTTGGGGGTCTTCAATCAACTTTAAGAGTATGCAGGTCTCCTGATACCAAAAAGTTTGAGAATCGCTGCTTTGGAACAAACTTTCTTAACAATTTCCTTCATAGTCTTTCAACTGTCAATAATTCTGCTCTACATACTTTGAGCTGCAGGCTGATTGTCCGGTTTGGGGAAATCCCTCTTCTGGGCTGGTCAGTGGGTGAAATCCTTTACATTTCATGAGTTTTACTTTTTTTTTTTTTAAGATTTTATTTATTTATTTTACAGAGAGAGACTGTAAGAGAGGGAACACAAGCAGAGGGAGTGGGAGAGGGAGAAGCAGACTCCCTGCCGAGCAGGGAGCCCGATGCGGGACTCGATCCCAGGACCCTGAGACCATGACCTGAGCCAAAGGCAGATGCTTAACGACTGAGCCACCTAGGTGCCCCTATTTTTGTTTTTTAAAAAGATTTATTTATTTATTAGAGAGAGCGTGCACCCGAGTTGGGGGAGGGGCCAAGGATGAGGGAGGGAGAGAATCTCAGGCTCCCCACTGAGTGCAGAGCCCCACGCGGGACTCAGTATCATGACCCTGAAATCATGACCTGAACAGAAACCAAGAGCTGGACGCTTAACTGACTGAGCCCCCATGGCGCCCCAAGTTTCATTTTTTTGTTGTTGTTAAATAGGGCAAGTACCTTCCAGTCCATGGCTTTTATTGGCTTGTGTTTCATATTCATTCACCAAACACTTATTGAGCACCTACTATGTGCCAGGCACTGTTCTAGATACTGAGATACAGTTGGGAACAAGGCAAACAGAAATCCCTGCCTTCTGGAGCTTAAATTCTATTATTTCACAGCAGAGCCCAAGGCTTTTGCCAAAGGAATGAAGAATTAGTCAAGGTTCTCTGCATGGCACGAGAAGCATGGCTAATGCATCTGCCCTCACGCAGTTACCCCAACTGTGGGATATGTGCATCTGTGGTCAGAAGTGAGATGATTTGGGGGTAGTGCATGCACATGGCATTGAACAGCTTTGAATCACGTAGTGAGAAGGGTATTTCCTTTCCAATTTCCTTTCAGTTACTTTATTTTTTTAAAAGTTTTACTTATTGGGGCACCTGGGTGGCTCAGTCGTTAAGCGTCTGCCTTCGGCTCAGGTCATGATCCCAGGGTCCTGGGATGGAGTCCCACATCGGGCTCCCTGCTCCGCGGGAAGCGTGCTTCTCCCTCTCCCACTCCACCTGCTTGTGTTCCCTTTCTCACTGTGTCTCTCTCTGTCAAATAAATAAATAAAATCTTAAAAAAAAGTTTTACTTATTCATTTGAGAGAGAGAGAGAGTGAGAGAGCACGCACACACAAGCAGGGGAAGGGGCAGAGGGAGAGGGAGAAGCAGACTCCCCAATGAGCAGGGACCCCCCCCCCACAATCATGACCCGAGCTGAAGGTAGACGTTTAACCAACTGATCCACCCAGGTGCCCCTCCTTTCAGCTATTTCAAAGAGAAACATCAGATTGGTATTAATAAGACCCTAACACTTCCCTAAACTTGCTGATTCCTCCCCCTACCCCCCAACCCCCAATTTTCTCTTTTCCCAAAGAGTGGACCTTGGGCACGAGCCTTCAGCCTCTTTCTAGAATTCAGTAAAACTGTTTTGCACAAGTACTGAGTTCACTAGTGGGTCCCTGCCATTGCCCTTGTGGACTACGACCAATGTTCTGAAGGTGTGGAACCCAGACCAGCACCATCACCTGGGAACTTGTTGAAAAATGGAAATTCATGGGTTCTCATCTCAGACGTACTGAGTCGGACACTCTGGGGCTGGGGCCCAGCAACCCTCCCCAGCCCCCAGGGTGACTCTGATCCTGTTAAATTTGAGAACCAGTTCTGTGGGGTTCATTCTTGCCTCAGACCAATGGACAACCATCTTAGCTCAGTAGACCCAGGGGCCAGGGCACTTGCGCTGCCTCTTACCATGTCCAGCTGTTTATGCGTGTCCTCCAGGGACACGGTGGTGGTCTCCTTCAGCTGCTTGCTCACGATCTGGAAGAGGTTCAGTGTCGCCATCTTAATGGTGCCAAGCAAGAGGGTCTTCTTGGCGGCAGTGTTCTGGATGTGTGCCCAGCGAGATTCCTGGGGAGGGGGTGGGGCCGGGACGTGAGCAGGTGTGTGCGCGCCCCGTGTGTGGTCCCTCGCTCACGCCGCGCCCGGAAGCCCCCCCGGCCACGCCCCCGGCCCCGCGCTCACCCAGACGATGACATCGCTGCGGGCGCGGTCAAAGCGCATCTGCAGTCGCGCCAGCTCGTTGTTGTGCTGCAGGATCTCGTCGTCCTTCTCCTCCATGTAGCGCGCCAGCCGCGCTTTGGCGCGCTCGATCTTCTCCTGGCCCTCCTGCGCCGACTGCATCAGGTCCTGGTGCATGCTCATCAGCGTCTTGTAGCGCGCAATCACCTCGTGGATCTCCTCGAACTGCGGCGGGGGCTCCGTCACTACACTGCTGCACCACCCCCCCCCCGCCCCGCCCCGGGCCCGATGGTGGGTGGAGGCCCCCCGCCCTGCCCCGCCTGCCAACCCCTTGCCTAGATGCCTCAGCCTAGCGGGGAGACCCTAGGCCAAGGTCAAAGGGCAGAGGCCGTAAGGGCGTTGGAGTCCCCTCCTGCTCGCCCTCCTGGGTTGGGGGCACATGCAATTGGAGCTGGGGTCCTGGGTCTGCATGTTGGGATCACCTGGGAGCTTTAAAAAGGACACCTGTCTGGCTCCACCCCTGAGAGAGTCATTTTATTTATGTATTTTTTTAACATTTTTTTAAAGATTCTGTTTATTTATTTGAGAGAGAGAGAACGAGAGATAGAGGGCACGAGAGGGAAGAGGGTCAGAGGGAGAAGCAGACTCCCTGCTGAGCAGGGAGCCCGACGCGGGACTCGATCCCGGGACTCCAGGATCGTGACCTCAGCCGAAGGCAGTCGCTTAACCAACTGAGCCACCCAGGTGCCCTATGTATTTATTTTTAAAGGTTTTATTTATGTGTTTGCGAGAGAGTGAGTGAGAGAGCACAAGCAGGGGCAGAGGGAGAGGGAGAAGCAGGCTCCCCGCTGAGCAGGGCTTGATCCCAGGACCCGAGATCATGTCCCGAGGGGAAGGCAGGTGCTCAACCTGCGGAGCCCCCCAGGCGTCCCCAGTAGATTCATTTAAATAAACAGGTCTGAGGTGGTCCCTGGCACCTGAATTTTGCAAAAAGGTCCCCCAGGTGATTCTAGAGGGTTGCTGGCTGGGGCTGGGGGGTTGGAGAGGTGCATTTTGAGAGGTCTCTCAAGGCAATAATTACCCTGTCCAAGAACGAGAACCACTTATAAGCCAGGCAGTATGCTAAATGTGAGGGACAGAGCAGGAGATAATGAAGCCAGACCCTGCTCTTTGGAAGCCTACAACTTGGGCTGGTGTGGAGGGAGGACAGACAGACAAGGAAAGAGTTACAACACGGAGTGATAAGCCCTATCTATGACGGGGGGTGGGGGGTGGGTGGGGCTGGTCAAAGATGTACGGTAATATCTTCAGCATAAGGCTTTCTGGTATTTGTTCACATCTGCTGAGGTCCCCTCTCCAGTGGGGGCTGGAGACGCTACCAGCGGGGCGGGTGGCCTGCCGGGCACAGCTGTCTCCTTCGGCATGGACCTGACCTTGCAGGCCACCCTCTCTCCCTAGAAGGCAGTGTGAACGCCGGCCTCCGCGTCGATAATGACTCTGTGGGGGAGCGCCACCCAAGTCAGCATTAGGGGAGGTGGGAACAGGCAGGTGGGGGAAGGTGAGGACAGGTAGAGGGAGTAGCTGCCTACAGACCACGGGTACGTGTGGCATGTTCAAGGTGCTCACGGGAGCTTAGTATGAATAATAGCCTGCGTTCAAGATGGGGAGGGACAGATCTGCCCGGAGGAAGTAACAAAAGTGCCCAGCAGCCCCGGAGGAGGAGCGTGGACTTCCTCCATTAGAGGGTTTTAGGAAGCAGAGAGATAACTTTATGTCTGCGTTGCCGAAAGTTCACCAAGTACACACACGACAGCAGGCGACAGTTAAAGCGAATGGCGCTCCCAGGAGCACCTGTCGAGTACTTGGTGCTGGTGTCCACAGGACGCAGGTACCAACCTGAAGAGGCCCCCGCTGTTTAAAGATGGGACACTTTGGGGCGCCTGGGTGGCTCAGTCGTTAAGCGTCTGCCTTCGGCTCAGGTCATGATCCCAGGGTCCTGGGATCGAGTCCCACATCAGGCTCCCTGCTCAGCAGGAAGCCTGCTTCTCCCTCTCCCACTCCCCCTGCTTGTGTTCCTGCTCTCGCTGTCTCTCTCTGTCCAATAAATAAATAAAATCTTTAAGAAAAAAAAAAAGATGGGACACTTTGCACATCAGTGACGAAAAGGGCAAAGGATTGACACATACCAGATAATGTCAACAATCCACGAATTCATAACATACTAACAACACGACAGGTCACCTTTGGAGGATGCCAGAGAATCAGTTCATGAATCCGAAAACTGTAATTCAGAATCAAGCACTTAACGAGCTTTTCCTTTAAGACTCACAAAGTCATCAAAGAGCTGATGAAAGGAAGATTCTCCTGATGAAGTCTTTCTTGGTGGTAGTTTCTTAGCTAATACGTGAAGAGACGACAGAACATTTCCGGCACCCTAGAAGGGCCTACCGCCCCCTTTCGGCTCAGTGTCTGCCCCCGCTACCAAAGAAACCAGAACTGTGGCTTCTATCACCAAAGATCCACTTCTACCTGTTCTTAAATCTATCAGTGGGATCATACGTATGTCCTCTTTTCTGTCTGGTTTCTTTGGATCAGCATCAGAATGTCTGTGACACTCGAGACACAAACATATCAACCAAATGCCGCATAGGGACCTTGTTGGGACCCTGATTGGAACAAACCAATTGTACACAAAGCATGTGTTGCAACAGTTGGGGAAATTTTAACATTGACTGCAGACTTGATATTAAGGAATTACGATCACATTTTTACCGGGTGTGATAATGGTATTGGCCTCATCTTTGAGAGTCACATACTGAAATACAGATGAGAAAAAAATATCACTTGCTTTGAAATGGCGAAGGTGGGAAGGTCCGGCGGATGATTTGATGAGTCGATGATTGTCAGAATTAGGTGATGAGTAACGGGCATTCAGTAGATGATTCTATTTTTGTATATGTTGGGAAGTTTCCACAACAAAACAATTTTTTTAAAGAAAAAGCATCATTGATCAGAAAAAGCAAGTCACGCAGAGACACGTGCAACACCCTTCATAGTTTAAGGATATGTACTATGTGGCCAAAATAATAACAAGCATAAGCATGAGCAGTTTAAAAATCAGGATGGTGGCTCCCTCCTCAGAGAGGGGGAGAAAGAAGGGGGTTTGGAAGCGGGGGCCCACAAGGGGTTTCAATTAGCAGTAGCGTCTTACTTAAGATGAAAGGACTGGAAGCCAATAGGGGGAAATATTAAGATTTGACAAGGTGCAGTGCATACCTGGGTGCTATTATATATTTCTCTATACTTTTGGGTGTGCTTAAAATATTCTGAAAGACGTAACGGAAGAATGAAAGAGGGAGGAAGAAAGCGGGGCGGGAGATCACGCTGGGAGAGCATAGGACAGGCTGGTGGCCAGGAATAAAGCAGCGTTGAACTCCGGATGAGGTGCACTGGGGGTCTGCATGAAGAAGGGGCAGGGGCTGGATTCCAGAAATACTTAGGAGGCAGAATAGACCAGATCTGCTGATTGATGGGCCGTGGGGAGGGAGGAGGGGGAGGAGGCGAGGATGAGGCCCCGGTTCTAGCAGGGCTGAGGGTGGGAGGCCACGCCATTCACAGCGCCAGACACGCACAGCGGGAGGACTGGCCTCGGGTGGCAGGAAGCTGATGAGCTGAGCCGAGGATTCCAGACCGTGGGTGTAGGGGCATGAAGCTCAGAGCCAGACACAGGCCAAGCTCCTCGGTTGTAAGACACACCTTTCCCCAGCTCTGAATCTGAGTCCTCTCTTATAATTTATCTGCTGTTTTGATACATAGTCTCCCCCACTCCCCCCCCACCCCATTATGAAAGAACCATTTATTGTACAATAGGTACCTTAGAATGGAACACATAACAGATTTGGGCTTCACACTTGCATAAGTTAGTTCTAGTACAGGACTTTAGAAATTATCTGGGAATTTGAAAGCTGTCCATCCTTTGTCTCCCCTGGCGCTGCCCTCAGGACACTGACCCACCCCCCCAGAGGGCATACCCCATACCTGGCACACACCCCTCCCAGAGGGCATACCCCATACCTGGCACACACCCCTCCCAGAGGGCATACCCCATACCTGGCACACCCCCCCAGAGGGCATACCCCATACCTGGCACACACCCCTCCCAGAGGGCATACCCCATACCTGGCACACCCCCCCAGAGGGCATACCCCATACCTGGCACACACCCCTCCCCCACCGCTGTGAGGGGCCCTGCCTGTTGCTGTCACATGGGGGATGTGGGAGGCATCCGTGGGAGGTCCCTTGAGTTGCTCAGGGAGAGAAGTGGAGGGTCAGGGACAAAGACCCGAGGACCATTTAAGGAAGGAGCCAGGAACAGGAGCCCCCCCCACCCCAGGAGGCTGAGGAGGAAGGGCCAGAGGTGGGAGGAGGGGAGGAGACAGGGGAGGAGCCCCAAGGAAAGGGCAAAGCCCTGTTTCAAGGAGGCGTGTGCACCAGCCCAGGGCCCGGCCTGTGCACTGTGCTCGCTAGCTCTGCATTGCATTCTCTCCCTTTTTCTCTCCCCGGACTCCCAGGTAAACAAAACACAGCAGGGAGGAGGGGGAGCAGGGGTGGGTGCCAGCCACATCCTGCTGCAGGCAAAGCTAGTCACTGGTGGTCCCAAGCGAAACCTCGCTCCCCCAACACACACACACACACACACACACACACACACACACACACGCACGCACGCCGCCCAGCTCACCTCCGAGTTCTCCACCACCTTCTCCAGGTACTTGTTGAAGATGGAGTAGTCCTGCAGCTTTGTGCTCAGCTTCTGGTGCTCCAGCCGCAAGGCCACCAACTCCTGCTTGGCCTTGGCCAGCTCTCGCACACGCTGCCTCTTCAGCTCCCGCTCCTTGCTGGCTTTCTTCAGGGCGCGGATCCGCTTCTGGTCGTTCTCCTGGGGTGGGCGAGGGGCGGAGGTGGCACCCGTGGGACACTGGGCCCGTCCTCCCTTCTGTCTGCCGGCGATGGGCAGGGATCGCCGGGCCGCCCCTGTGGGCAAGGAGGCCCGGATTCCCTCCCCATTTGGTGCTTGGTACTTGGTGCCTCAATTTCTCCAGCTGTAGAAAGGAGAGGCCCTGGGCAACCGTGCTCCAGCTGGGAGAGGTATCAGGCTGAGGCTGGAGCCAACGGTACAGACTACTGGTGTCCTCAAAGAAAGGGCATTCGGGCTGACACCCCCTTCTCCTTCATTCTGCAAAGCCCTTCCCGCAAGATCAGGGGGCACACGCACCCCTCACAGTGCACCGGTGTGGTTCCTGTCCCGCTTCATGGATGGAGGACATTTGGAGGCAGGTGGAGAAGACACAGGGAGGGTTTGCACTCTGCCCCGTGAGCCCGGGAGAGGACCCAGGGTCCCCTAAACCAGTCCAATTGTGCATCATAATCCCCCGGGGAGCTTTTTAAAAATGCAGTTCCTGGGTCCCCCCCCCCCCCCGAGGCCCATTGAAAGCACAGAGGGAGTCCCAGGGGTCTGTATTTGTGACAGTTTTCCAGGATTGCCAGGCTGCTGGGCCTCTGGCAGCCCTTGGAGAAGCTCTCAGGCCCATCTCCTGCCACCCCACCCATGCCACTAGGCTTTCTCTGGCCAGTAAGGACCTGACCCCTGGAGAACGTGCCCAGCCCCATCAGCTTCCTCTCCCACCTGGAGAAGGCACAGAGCAAGACAGCACTGCTTAAGAGCAGGGCCGCCCCCTCGAGGGAAGTGCAGGCCAGGGATGCCCCACCCTCACCCCCCTCCAGAGCTGGGCCAGGCGCCCTCAGGGCTCCATCAGGGCTGGTCGGGAGAAATCTGGGTGGTCAGATCACTCCTCTAAGGACTGATTGAAAGGAGTTGTCTCCGGATGGACTCTGGGGCCTGGTCCTTCAACCAACCCCTGGTCCTTCAGCGGAAGGATGGAGGGGTGGGCGGGCGGCCTGTCTGAGTCATCTGTGTAGCCCCACATGTTCAGCCCTGCCTGTCATCCTCCACCCATTCATTCATTCCCCCGAGACATTGCATGTACCAGGTACAGGCGAGGAAACGGTGAACCGCCGTCAAGAAGGGCCCAAAGCAACAGGGAAACAGGAAATTACAAACCGTAATGAGTGGGGACATAAAGGGAGAAGCCCTAGGCCTTGCTGAGCAGTGAAGAGATGCTAACCCAGGGCGAGGAGTCAGCAAAAGCAAGGAAGAGGGGGAGATGGGGGAGGGGCAATTTGCAGCCTGGGGGCCCTCATACCTGGATGAACTGCTCAAACTTCTGGATGTGGGCCTTCAGCTGGGCCTCCTTGATGCCCAGCTCCTCCCAGCGCAGGTTCAGGGTTTCCATTCTACGCTGAAATGTCTTGGAGTGGGGGCAGCAGAGAGGTCAGGAGGGCCCCTGCACCTCCTGCCCCCAGGGCCTCTGCCCCCAGGCCTCCCACCTTCTCCCCTGCGCAGGACTCCGGGCTCCAGCCACGGGAACCCACACAATGGGGGGGGGCGTCCTCAGGCTCCAAACCCTACTGCCCTTCCCGCACTGCACTCCCGAGTCCCCACCTCCTTCTTCTGCTCCATAACTTGGTGCATGATCTTGGCCTCCTTCTTCTTCTCCAGGAGCCGGATGGATGGGGACTCCGACTGATCGTCAATGTTGGGGAACTTTCTGCCCAGGACATGGGGTGGGAGAGGCTGGTGGGTGCTGAGCACCCCGGGGGCAGGCTGGGGCTTGGCCAGCCCGTGGGGAGGCAAGGGGGGGTCCTGTCCCCCGACGTGAGGGAAGGGAGTCATGTGTGGGGAGGGCTGTGTTGGCATCTGGGAATGGGGGGCAGGGCTACAGGTGCTGGGGGTCTGGGTGGGGTGGTGGATTGGTGTCAGGGTCAGGGGGCAGTGACTTGGGGCTCAGGGTTACCGGGGGGGGGCATGGCGGGGGCGGCACGGACCCCGAGAGACTCACTGCAGCAGTTGTAACAGGCGCTCCCCATACTGCAGCCGGAAGTACTCTGCCAGGTCTTCCTCCTCCATGATGCCCAGACTCATGCTGCTGCTGACCCAGGGGGCCCGGCGGCCGGGGCCTCGCAGGGAAACGGTGGCTGGGGGAGCCGCAGGTGGCTCCGGGGTGCTGGCTGGGCTCTTGCTTCTCCCTTCCTCCTGCTTTTCAGGGTCCCACGACGGCGGGAGGCTGGTGGGTCAGCAGCTCGGGGTGAGGTGTTGGCAAATGAAGGGAGATCTGGTTACCTGGCAACAGGCCTGGTTCTGTGGACCACCCATGGAACCCAGGCTTTGCTCTCTGACCCTTGTCCCCCGCCAACCGCAGTCCTGCTGGAATCCTGCGTTCTGCTCCTGCATTTACCCTCTCCCCCCCCCACACACCCCAGGAACTCTGGGGAGAAGTTAGGCCTGATTAGATGCTGGTGTCCAGGCCTGGGAGGCAGGGTCTGGGGGTCCATGACCTAACAGGGGGGTTCCGGTGGAGGGGTGTCCTTGGGGGTTCAGGTGTGTGTGTGAGGGTCAGAGAGGGCCTGGGGCTGGGACAGATGGCCCAGAAGAAAAGGAGGCAGGGGTGGGCGCCGGCGGGAGGGTGGGAGGGTGGGAGGAGGCCAGAGCTTGAGAACCAAGGGGTGGGCGAGGGTAGGCGGGGAGCCTGGGGACCAAAGAGGCCACCCCGGGGGATGTGGAGGGGGACCCCCCCGGGGGTGTAGCCGACTCAGGGCCAGTGCCATCAAAATATGAAGAAAAGCCACATCCTGGTACCGCGACCGTCTCACACGTGTCCCTCATCAGAGCTGCCTTCCTTGATCCCGTCAGAGCACTGGGCACGAGCTCACTGGGGCCCCGGGCCGACGCCCAGACTCGAGACCCCGTGGGAGGCGGGCGCCGAGAGGTCCCGGGCGGGGGTGACGGCCGCGACCTCGAGTCCCCGCTGCGGGACATAGGCTCCCGGCTGCGCGCCGTCTCCTCTGTCCCCCGCCCGCGCGGGCCGCGGGGCTCGGCCCCTCCGGATCTGGGGCGGGGGCTCCCTCCGCGGCCCTGCGGCGCCGGGACCCGAGAAGCCCACCCTGCGGCATTGCCGGTCCTCTGGCGCCCCCTGCTGGCCGCCCGACGCGGGGGGGCCGAGTGGGAGGTGCAGTGGGGGTGCTGCCCAGCCCCCTCCTCACCGTCCCCCCCCCACCGCCGCCGTCCCTTCTCCCAGCCCCCCTCCGGAACAGTCCGCCGCCCCCCGGGGCCAGGGGTGGGGGAAGCAGGACAGCTCCCACCCCCCCCTGAGGCCCCCAGCAGCCCGCAATGGTTCTCACCGGGGGCGCCCCAAGGAAACGGAGCCAGCAGGATGACTGTAGGGTCCGCAAAAGGGGATGTTTCTCTCCTTGTGCGTTGCTAGAGTCCGGCACAGTCAATTTGGGCTTTACCTTCTTCCTCCCCTTGAGGAGGGGGCTGTCTGCTTCTCGGATCCCCGGTTTGCCCTGGTCCGTCTGGACGCATCCTTGGTCGCGTCTATGCAATCAGGTGGCCCAGGGCCACGTTGGTGCATACAGGTGGCAGCTAAGGGCATCCTCACCTCCTGTGCGGGCACCCCTCCTGCCTGGGAGCTCTTTCTGTTGCTTCCTCTGGACCTCGCTTGAGAACCTCCCTCTCCATTGCCCACCACCGTCCTTCTCTGGGGTCTCACTGCCCTTTTCAGGGGCCATAGGGACGATGCAGGGCGGCCTGGGATTCACAGAACTCCCGCACTCTTCCTTCCCTGGGGGAGCCCAGCTTCCCTCCCCGCGCCCCCTCCACCCCAGCCTTTGTCCATCTTGCTGTTTGCCTCTGAGGCATCTAGAAGATCTCCTGTTGGATTTAGGCTGTGGGAAAACAATAGGCATTTCTGTTTTCTGTCCGTCCCATCCTCCCTCTGCTTTAAAAGGACAGGAGGAGGGCGCCTGGGTGGCTCAGTTGGTTAACCGACTGCCTTCGGCTCAGGTCATGATCCTGGAGTCCCGGGATCGAGTCCCGCATCGGGCTCCCTGCTCAGCAGGGAGTCTGCTTCTCCCTCTGACCCTCCCCCCATCTCATGTGCTTTCTCTCTCATTCTCTCTGTCCCTCAAATAAATAAATAAAATCTTAAAAAAAAAAAAAAGGACAGGAGGAAAATATCAGGAGAAAAAAAGCTCTATCTAGGTTCATATCTTAAAAAATGTTATCCTGCATATCCATACAGAACAGCATAGTGCTGGGGACACAATCAAGTACTGGGTGTGAGGAAATCACATTTTGTCCATGTTATATTCCAATTCCATGTATGTCTTATAGTCCCTGTAAGTGGAGTCACACAGATGAATTTTATTAATATGTTTCAAAATGACTCCTTGTATGGGTTGAGTATGTTTCAATGGCTTAACAAGGTCTTTGTCAAATCTTTTTTTTAAAGATTTATTTATTTATTGAGAGAGAGAGCATGTGGGGGTGGGGGGTGGGAGGGAGGGTCAGAGGGAGAGGGAGAGAGAAAATCTTCAAGCAGACTCCCCGCTGAGCGCGGAGCCCAATGCAGGGGCTTGATTCCATGATCCCCAGACCATGACCTGAGCGCAAATCAAGAGTAAGGATGCCTGACCAACTGAGCCACCCAGGTGCCCCTCAGATGCTTTTCTTTCTTTCTTTCTTTCTTTCTTTCTTCTTTCTTTCTTTCTTTCTTTCTTTCTTTCTTTCTTTCTTTCTTTCTTTCTTTCTTTCTTTCTTTCTTTCTTTCCTTTCTTTCTTTCTTTCTTTCTTTCTTCTTTCTTTCTTTCTTTCTTTCTTTCTTTCTTCTTTCTTTCTTTCTTTCTTTCTTTCTTTCTCTTTCTTTCTTTCTTTCTCTTTCTTTCTTTCTTTCTTTCTTTCTTCTTTTCTTTCTTTCTTCTTTCTTTCTTTCTTTCTTTCTTTCTTTCTTTCTTTCTTTCTTTCTTTCTTTCTTTCTTTCCTCTTTCTTTCTTTCTTGATTTTATTTATTTGAGATACAGTGAGCAAGAGAGAGCATGAGCAGGGGGAGGGGCAGAGAGAGATGGAGAAGCAGACTCCCCGCTGAGCAGGGAGCCTGATGTGGGACTCAATCCCAAGACCCTGAGATCATGACCTGAGCTGAAGGCAGCCACTTAACTGAGTGAGCCACCCAGGTGCCCCTCAGATGCTTTTTCTACATGTATTGAGATGATCATGTGTCCTTTATCTTTTATTCTGTTGATATGGTGTCTCATATGGAATGATTTTCACATGTTAAACCAAACTTGCGTCCCAGGGATCAACCCCATTTGGTCTTGGTGTATACTATTTTTGATGAGTTGTTGAATTCAGTTTGCTAGTATTTTATTGAGGATTTTTGCATCTATGTTCATCAGAGATATTGGCCTGTAGCTCTCTTGTGGTGTCTTTCCCCTGACATTGGTATCCGTGTGATGTTGGCCTCATAGAATGAGTTTGGAAGTGTTCCCTCTTCTTCTATTTTTTTGGAAGAGTTTGAGAGGTTTTGGTATTAATTCTTTGGATGTTTGGTAAAGTTCAGTCGTGAAGCCATCAGAGTCCTGGGCTTTTCTTTGGAGGTTTTAGATGACTAGTCCAGTCGCCTTATTTGTTATTTATCTGTTAAGTCTATTTCTTGTTGATTCACTCTTGTTAGGTTCTATGTTTCTAAGAATTTATCAATTTCTGGGTTATCCAATTTGTGTGCATCTAATTGTTCATAATCCTTTTGATTTCTGAGGCATCTGGTGTGATGTCTCCTCTTTCATTTATTTTATTTATTTGAGTTTTCTCTCGCTTTTTTCTCAGTCTAGCTAAGGGTTTGATTTCACTTTTCAAAAAACCAACTCTTAATTTTATTGATTTTTTTTCTATCCTCTGATTTATTTCTGCTCTGATCTTTATTATTTTCCTTCCTCTGCTAACTGTGGGGTTACTGTGATGTTCTTTTTCTGGTTCCTTGAGGTGTAAAGTTAGGTTGGTTTGTGGTTATGTTTTTTTGTATTTTTGTTTTTTTGAGATATTTCTTTTCAATATAGGCATTTATTGCTATAAACTTCCCTCTTAGTGCTGCTTTGGTGCATCTCATAAGTTTGTCCTCGTTTTTGTTTGTCTCAAGATAATTTTTAAGTCTCCTTTTGATGTCTTCTTTGACCTACTGGTTGTTCAAGAGTCTGCAAGCTTACATTGCAGATGGTTATTGGTCTTAAGTATAAAAGTAAATTATGTTTTCTGCCCCTGGTGAAAGAGCTGTCAGAATATAGCCTTGATGCAAAGAGGTGCATAAGCCACAGGTGAGCCTCTGGAGACAGTTTAAATTCTGACCCAAAGCATATGGAGTCTTCATTTTCCTGCATCCACACCAACACTGTATATTACCAGTCTTTACATTTTTTTTTGCCAGTCGGGAGAAAATGATAGTTTATTGTTGTTTTGTTTTAATGTCCCTAATTATTGGTGAGGCTATGCATCTTTTCATGCATATAGCCATTTCTTCTGTTTGTTTCCTGGTCATATTCGATGCACATTAAGAAATTGAGGTTTTTTTTTTGTATTTTTGTTGATTTATAGGATATAACTGATATGTAAGAGATATTGATTATAGCAATATATGTCAATATATAGGATATATTGATTCTGGATAGTAATCCTACATTTTTGATGCTCTTCTCTACCAATCCTTTTTTTTTTAAAGATTTATTTATTTATTTATTTGAGAGAGAGCGAGAGAGCGAGCAGGGGGGCAGAAGGAAAGAGATACTTTAGTAGACTCCTCACTGAACTCAGAGCCCGATGCAGGGCTCGATCCCACGACCCTGAGATCATGACTTGAGCCAAAACCAAGAGTCAGACACTCAACCGACCGCACCCCCCCAGGGACCCCACCAATCCTAGTATTTTTGAGTCAGTTGGACGAGCATTTGATGCAAGAAGAGATAGGGGAGGCAATAAAGGGCTAGATGGTCAACAGCTAGTAACCCAAGCTGACTTACAAATCACTAGAATGAGTTTTCTCTTCTTAAAAGCAGAGATGGCACCAAGATGAAGAGGGGAGGCAACTCCGTGCCCCCATCACAGGAGATACAGCAGACCTGCAGTCCCCAAGAACATTTTGAGCTCTTAGGCTCAGTGCAGACCCTTTTATTACTAAGGCTAAGTCTACCCCTTTGTGAGTGCCTTCTTTGACATTGCACAGACTCTTCCCAAACTCCTCTCAGACCTGACCTGCCTCCTTTGCATGTGGTTTATGGTATCAGTGACACCGGGTTCTATCCCGTGACAGAACCTGTCTGGAGTGCTACCTGCCCATTCCATTTGCTTGTCCCTCCTCCCATACCATAGCTTTCTCTTAGGACCAATATTACCCAATATGGATATGCAAATATTTTCTCCAAGCTTATTGTTTGTCTTTTAAATTGCTGGTTCCTTTTATCATAGAAATTTAAAATATTTATCCAAATATGTTGATCTTTTTTTTTTATTTTTGGGGGTTGGGACTTTGGTGTTTCATTAAAAAAAAAAGTCTTACACACTCAAAATTATGAGTGTATGTCAACCCATTTACTTTTAGAATTATATTACTTTAAAATGTGTTTTGGGGAGCACCTGGGTGGCTTGGTTGGTTGGGCATTTGCCTTCCCTTCAGGTCATGATCCCAGGGTCCGGGGATCGAGCCCCACGTCGGGCTCCCTGCTCAGTGGAGAGCCTGCTTCTCTCTCTCTCTCCTTCTGCCCCTCCCCCACTCGTGTGTGTGTGTGTGTGTGTGTGTGTGTGTGTGTGTGTGTGTGTGCACTCTCTCTCTCTCACTCTATCTCAAATAAATAAAATATTTTTATTTATTTATTTGAGAGAGAGAGAATGAGGGATAGAGAGCACGAGAGGGAAGAGGGTCAGAGGGAGAAGCAGACTCCCTGCCGAGCAGGGAGCCCGATGTGGGACTCGATCCCGGGACTCCAGGATCACGACCCGAGCCGAAGGCAGTCGCTCAACCAAATGAGCCACCCAGGCGCCCAGTAGCTCTATTTTCGATATTTTGAGGAACCGCCATACTGTTTTGCAGAGTGGCTCTGCCATTTTACATTCCCACCAGCAGTGCACGAGGGTCCTGATTTCTGCACACCTCCACCAACACTTCTTATTTCTGTTTTTTCAACAGTAGCCATCCTGATTGGGTGTGAGGGGATATCTCATCGTAAAATTCTATTACCTTTTAATTACAAGAGTAATAAGAGAATACATTCTCATTCTACATCATTCAAATGATACCAGTCCAGCTGGAGCCCAGTTTATCCACCAACCAATCCTGTGTCCCAGAGCTGATGGTGAACTCAACGAAGACTCATGTTGAGTGCCTGATGTACCTGACACTCTACTAGGTGGGGGGATGCAGCAGTGAACCAAACAAAGTCCCCACTGTTACAGCAGTTGAGGGAGGAAGCAGGGAATAAACAGACTCTGGTGACTACTTCTGGGGATGTTGTCTTCAGGGCACTGCCACCACTACCACCACGAGTGACTATGGGTGGGGAGGCAGAGGAGGTGGGACAAAGGAACCAGTCGGGGCCCACTGACCCAGGCATCTCCCATTAAAAACTCCCCAGTGGGCTGTTTATCCTCCAGGCCCTGTAGATACACAGCTCAGGGTCTATGAGGTTTTCAAGAGCCTACAACAATGTTTGAAGCCTGGAAATGATTATTGGCTCTCAAATACAAAAAGGAAGCCACAAAATAAAGGATAAATGTTTAATTAAAAGCATACAAATGTAATATTCCAACTTTATGAGTTTTCAACTTTAGCATTTCACACATTTGAAAGTAATCTGTGGATCTGATTTTCTCACTTCTCAAGAATTTCCAATTCTGCACAGATTTTTGGGAAAAAAATCAAAGCAAATTGAGAACTAAACGAGTTACTCGTTGACAATTTCACTTCCCTCCCCCTCCAAATCGTGTTTAGTGTTGATGGGGGTGCATTTTAATTGCTTTGCTACGGTGGGGTTTAGGCCTTAGTTATGTTCCTTGTAAGGTCAGGTTTCTAAGATGGCCCATGTGGGTTTTCACTAACAGAATTGTGCAAGACAGCAGTCTCACTGAACCCAGGAAAGATTCTGTTACTCTATTTTGGCAGTTTGCTGAGCCTGAGGATGGCAGGCTCCAGCAGAGGTGGTTTCAAGGGCGTCTTGCAGCCAGAGGAAGAGGCTTCTGCCTCTCATTGGCTAGCCATGGGCCAACTCTGATCTTGGAGCCTGGCCCCAAACTCAGCTTGCTCCACGGTTTGTCCTTGAAATAGTAAATGACTCCCTGCTGTGTTTTGATACCCGATTTCCCACTGCTTATGTTTCTGAGAACAGCATTCCCACTGGTCCAAACTAAAAGCTCTGCTCAGCAGTGGCTGAAATCATCCCTTTCCTTCTGACCTTGATGTTCTAGAAGTGTGGCCCTCTCCCTGCATCAGGAAGCTGGCCATTACTCTTGGTCCAACTGTGGGAGCTTCACCAGTGACCCTCATCACCTTGGAGAGACCTACGTCAATAGGAAGAAGCTTCTTATGTTCTGATCAAAGTTATTCCAACCATTTTATTATTCTCCTTGCCTGGGACCCCTTCAGCAAGGACACTTCGCTTTACTTCAAACAAGGATTTCAATAGTTATACTTCTCCATGTTTAAACATCAAACCTGATTTTTAGAAGATAAAATGTTGCCTTTCAATACACACATATGTAATAAAAATGTAAAGAACTATGGGGAATGATAGTCAACAAATTCAGGATAATAGTTACTACTACCTCTCGGTGCTGATGCGGGCAGGGTTACTATAAATTGGTAATGAATAATATTTTAGACTGGGCACTGGGTACACAAGTGTTCATTATATTATTCTGCATACTTTTGCTATGTCAGAAATATTTAATAATAAATTTAAAAGGAAATATTTTTGCATCTGCTCCCATGGTGGTTAATCGTTTGTTATTCTCAACACTTGCTGTTCTCCTCTTAACCTCTGTTCAATCACAGGTTTTCCCTTTCCTTGTGAACCTCTGCCAGCATCCTCCCTCTTCCCCTTGTTCCTTGAAACTTGATTGACATCCCTCCTCCAAATTGACATCTATTCTTGCTAATAACTCTCTCATTGGGTGTTCCCCCATTATGCCTCTTTATCTCCTTGGAAACCGTAGAGTCTTAAAATATCAATGTCTCTTACCCGCCACCTCTTCATTTACTGCACAGAATCACAGAATTTTAGAGCTAGAACCATTTGAGATCATCTATTCCAAACTTCTCATCATGTAGAAGAAAAAAAAAGGACACTTGGAGATTTAAGTTCATCTTCAGCAATAGCAAAGCCAGGATTCCAAATGAGGGTACCTTCAAGTTTCCCATAAGATTGAAAACCAGGAGAAGGTCTTTGCTCCTGTCCCTGGAAATGCTGTGAGGTGGGAAGGAAGTGGATTCCTAAACTGAACACAAAAACTAAGAGGAAAATATTTACACTCACACCAAAAAGAATAAAATACCTCCAAATAAACTTAACTACGGAAGTGAAAGACTTATACTCTGAAAACTGTAAAACACTGATGAAAGAAGTTGAAGATGACACAGACAAATGGAAAGATATTCCATGCTCATGGATTAGAAGAATTAATATTGTTAAAATGTCCATACTACCCAAAGCAATCTGCAGATTCAATGCAATCCCTACCCAAATACCAACAGCATTTTTCACAAAACTAGAACAAATAATACCAAAACTTGTATGGAACCACAAAAGACCCTGAATAGCCAAAGCAATCTTGAGAAAGAGAAACAGAGCGGGGGTATCATAATTTTAGATTTCAGGACATACTACAAAGCTGTAGTGATCAAAACAGTATGGTATTGCCACAAAAATAGACGCATGGAGCAATGGAACAGAATAGAAAGCGCAGAACGAAACCCACACTTATATGGTCAATTAATCTATGACAAAGGAGGCAAGAATATACAGTGGGGAAAAGACACTCTCTTCAATAAATGGTGCTTGGGAAACTGGACAGCTACATGTAAAAACATGAAACTGATCACTTTCTAACATCATACACAAAAATAAACTCAAAATGGATTAAAGACCTAAATGTGAGGCTTGAAACCATAAAAATCCTAGAAAAGAACACAGAGAGTAACTTCTCTGACATCAACCATCGCAACAATTTTCCAGATATGTCTCCCAAGGCAAGGGAAACAAAATAAAAAATTAACTATTGGGACTACATCAAAATAAAAAGCTTTTGCACAGCACAGGAAGCTATCAATAAAACAAAAAGGCAAACGAATGAATGGGAGAAGATATTTGCAAATGATATATCCAACAAGGGGTTAATATCTAAAATATATAAAGAACTTATACAGCTCAACACCAAAAAAACCCCAGTCTGATTAAAAAATGGGTAGATGACTTGAATAGACATTTTTTCCAAAGAACACATACAAATGGCCAACAGATGCATGAAAAGATGCTCAACATCACCAATCATCAGGGAAATGAAAATCAAAACCACAATGACATATTACCTCACACCTATCAGAATGGCTAAAATAAAAAAGACAAGAAGCAACAAGTGTTGCCAGGGATGTAGAGAAAAAGCAACCCTCATACACTGTTGGTGGGGATGTAAATTGGCACAGCCACTGTGACAAACAGTATGGAGTTTCCTCAAAAAATTAAAAATAGAAACACCATGTGCTCCAATAATTCCACTACTGGGCATTTACCCAAAGAAAATGAAAACACTAACACAAAAGCACCAATTCAAAAAGATATACGTGCCCCATATGGTTATTGCAGCATTATTTACATGAGCCAAGACATGAAAGCAACCTAAGTGTCCATTGATGGATGAATGGATAAAGGAGATGTGGTATATATACACAATGGAATATTATGCAGCTATAAAAAAGGATGAGATCATGCCATTTGTGACAATGTAGATGACCTAGAGGAACATTATCGTAAGTGCAGTGAGCCAGACTGTAAAAGACAAATACCTTATGATTTCACTCATATGTGGAATCTAAAAAAAGCAAGTGGATAAACAAACCAATAACAAACAGAATCAGACCAAAAATACAGAGAACAAACTGACAGTTGCCAGAGGGGAGGGGGTGGGGGGATGGACAAAATGGTTGAGTGGGAGACATAGGCTTCCAGTTATAGAACGAATAAGTCATTGGAATAAAAGGTAGAACATCAGCAATATAATCAGTGGAATTGTAACAGCATCGTATGGTGGCAGATGGTAGCTACATTTGTGGTGAGCACATCATAACGTATAAACTTGTCAAATCACTATGTGGAATGTCTGAAACTCAAGTAACAGGTGTGTTAACTCTACTCAAATAAAAAAAATTTTTTAAATAAAAAATGAAGGGGCGCCGGGGTGGCTCAGTCAGTGAAGTGTCTGCCTTCGGCTCAGGTCATGATCCCACAGCCTTGGGATCAAGCCCTGCATCGGGCTCCCTGCTCTGCAGGAAGCCTGCTTCTCCCTCTCTCACTCCCCCTGCTTGTGTTCCCTCTCTTGCTGTCTCTCTGTCAAATAAATAAATAAAATCTTTTTTAAAAATAAAATAAAATAAAAAATAAAGAGGTGATTATGGTAAAATAAGATGATTAAGGTGGGTCCTAATTTAGGAAGACTGGTGTCCTTATAAGAGAGGAGATTAGAACACAGATGTGCATAGAAGGGAGACTACATGAAGACTCAGGGAGAAGTAGGCCATCTGCAAACCAAGGAGAGAGGTCTCAGAAGAAGCCAACCCTGCCAACCTTGACCTCAGACTTCTAGCCTGCAGATTTCTGAGAAATTAAATTTCTGTTGTTTAAGCCAAACAACAACAAACAAAAAATCTGAGAGGAAAACCCTAGTGAGGCAGAAAGTGGTTGGTGGTTGAATGCTTCTCTCTCTCTCTCTCTCTCTCTCTCTCAGCAGTCTAGAGCAGAAGAGGGCCAGATACCTAGAATAGAGATCATTTCATTTCATTTCTCTCCTTCACATTGCTGTGGGAAGATTGCTGTACACCCTATTGCCACTGGGTAGAGAGAATTGACATCTTTGTGATGTTGAGTCTACCTATCAAAACACATGATATTCTTTTCATTTGTTCCCGTCTTTTTTCTTTGGTCCTTCAACAGAGTTTTAAAGTTTTCTTTATATAGGTCTTGTACATTTTTTGTTAAGTTTATTCCCATATATTCTATTATTTTGTTGTTGTCGAAAGAGAAAATTCTAAAAGCTTCCTGAGAGAAAGCAGATCACCTACAAGAAACAATAAATATATTGACATCAGACTCCTCAACATCAAACTGGATGCAAGATAACAATGGAGTATTTGAGAGGACTTAAGAACTTTTCAAATCCTAGAATTAGTTCATGTATTTTAACTCTTATTAAATGTGACCATGAGGGATGCTTGAGAGGTTCAGTCAGTTAAGCGTCTGCCTTTGGCTCAGGTCATGATCTCAGGATCCTGGGATCAAGCCCCTCATTGGGCTCTCTGCTCAGCAGGGAGTCTGCTTCTCCCTCCCCCTCTTCTTCTGTGCTCTCTCTCTCTCTCTCACTCTCTCTCAAATAAATAAATAAATAATCTTAAAAAAAATGTGACCATGAATTAAAAATATTGTCAGGCACACATACCCTTAAAAAGTTTACCACATCAAGATCCTCTTTGAAGCCATTTAATAAATTATTTTCTTAGTGGCTGCCCTGGGGATTACAATTAGCATTTTAATTTAAAACAATCTAGTTTGGATGGATAATAACTTAATTTCAATAGTCTACAAAACTTTTGCTCCAGTATACCTCCATTCCCTAACTCCTCCTTTATGCTATTATTGTCATATGAATTACATCTTTAGACATTTTAAGCCAATCAATAAAGTTTTATAACTATTGCTTTATGCAGTTGTTTTTAAATGACATAAGAAAAGAATTATAACAAGAATACATTTATATTGTCTTCTATATTTATGTATATAATTACCTCTCTTAGTGCTCTTTATTTCTTCCTAAGAATCAAGTTACTGTTTAGTGTCCCTCAGGTTACTGTCTAGTGTCCCTCATTTCAGTCTTAAGGATTCCCTTTAGTATTTTGGAACAGATCTAGTGACAAGTTCTCTGTATTTGCTTATCTGGGACTATCTTAATTTCTCCTTCACTTTTGAAGGAGAGTTTGGCTGGGTATAGAATTCTTGATTGATGGTCTTTTTCTTTCAACTCTTTGAAGATATCATTCCACTGTCTTCTGCCTCCATGATTTCTGATGAAAAGTCAGCTGTTAATCTTACCCAGGATCACTTGTACATGAGAAATGGTTTTCCTTTTGCTGCTTTCAAGATTTTTTGGTCTTTGACTTTTACCAGTTGGACTATGATGTGTTTACGTGTGGATCTATTTGAATTACTTTACCTGGAGTTTGTCAAGTTTCTTGGATGTGTACATTAATTGTTTTCATCAAATTTGGGGAGGTTTTTAGTCATTATTTTTTTCAAATATTCTTTATTCCCTTTATTTTTCTCTTCTCTTTCTGGGACTCATATTAGGTGTATGTTGCTATCCTTGACAGTATCTTACAGGTCTCTGAGGCCCTGCTCATTTTTCTTTCTTTTTTTTTTTTTTCAGTCTTTTTCTTAGGCAGGATAATCTCTATTAACCTATCTTCAAGTTTGTTGATTCTTTCTTCAGACAGCCCAAATTTACCATTAAGTCCCTTTAGTGAATTTTTCATTTCAGTGATTGTACTTTTCAACTCCAGAATTTCTCTTTATTTATTTATTTATTTATTTATTTATTTATTTATTTATTTATTTTTTGTAATTTTGTTGTTGTTGATATTCTCTGTTTGGTAAGACACTGTTTCATACTTTCCTTTAATTCTTTTTAAAAAAGATTTTATTTATTTGAGAGAGAGAGAATGTGTGCACAAGTGGGGGGAAGGGGCAAAGGGAGAGGGAGAAGCACACTCCACACTGAGCAGGGAGCCTGGTGTGCGGCTCGATCCCAGGACCCTGGGATCATGACCTGAGCTGAAGACAGATGCTTAACCGACTGAGCCACCCAGGTGCCCCTCTTTTAATTCTTAAGAATGTATCCTTTAGTTCTTTAAACATATTTATAATAGCTGATTTAAAGTCTTTGTCTACTAAATTAAACATCTGTGCCCTCTGGGTGATATTTTCAGTTGGCTGTTTATTTTACTGTGTATGTGGCATATTTTTCTGTTTCTTTGCAGAGCTTGCAAATTTTTGTCTAAAGTTAGACATTTAAAATAATATATTGTAACAACCTAAAACTGGATTCCCTCTCCCTGGGTTTGTTGTTGTTGCTGTTTTTTTATTATTATTATTATTATTGTTTCCTGCGGCTGCTTATTTGTTTAGTGAATTTCCTAAATGAATTCTGTCAATTCTATATTCCTTGCAGTGTGCAGCTCTTGACTTCTCTGCTAGCCTTTATTTTTTTTTCTTAAAGTTCTTATTTTTAAGTCTGGTCTTCTAGGGTTTACTCTTGGTTCAGTATAATTTAGTGGTGAACCAATGATCAGTCCAAAGATTTCCCCAAATGCCTTGTCTGTATGTCTCCTACCCTTTTACAAGGGGAGCTGTGTCTGAAAGCACACATCAAACTTCAGTTTACAAAACAACTTTAGCTCTCACTTCCTGAGTGCACAGGGCCTGAGGGTCAGCCAGAGGTGAGTGACTGGGGCCTTCTTCTTTCTGAGGTCTCTCCCAAGCATGCACACTGTGCAACCTTCTAGATCCCCAGGAACATGTTGGGGCTTTTCAAAGTCCTCTGCGGTTTTCTAGTTATCTAGTGCCTACTTTTAAACTTCTGTTGGTGTTGGCCAGACTCTTGTTTCCTTTAACCAAAATCACAGGCTTTGGCAGCTGATGTGTTGTCAGCAGATTGCTATTGTTTTTGGTAGTGCCCTAAGTATAGTTTTTATTTCCCCCCTGAGCTGAGCTGTGAGTCAAACCAAATAGCCACGACAGCTTGGCAATGAAGGTTTTCCAGGGAGCTGCGAAAGTGCACCAAATATTGACTGTGTTCTAGGGATGGGGCTCTTAACAGAGCTCCAAAAGAAGTCAGCCGTCTCCATTAGCTTTGAGACTGTTGACTTTTCATGGCTACTGGGCCACCAAGCTGGGGATGGAGAGAGTATAAGAATAACCCCAAGTTAAAATGTGACAGGCACCACTGTCTTATTGAAGCTCAGTAATTTCTCTTGGATAGATGATGCACAGTTCATGTGGTAGCTTTGGCACATTTCCAGAACTCTGGGATGGTTGATTTTAGCTGTTTGGCCCGTATTTTTGTTCTTGTTATGGGAGAGTGGTTCACCAAGGTCCTCACTTTACCATTCCAGAAGTCAATCTCCCTTGAAAGCATTTTTAAAGGAGAAGTACTTCAGCAAGATGGGAAATAAATCCAGGATGAAGCAATGAGTTATGCAAAGTAAAAGAGAGAACATAACTTAGAAAAGTGTAATGTTACTTAAATCAGCAATGCGTCCCTCCTGAAAAAAAATTTATATATTACAGATAACTTAGAAGTAACACCCTAGATTAGAAGCATGACTGGGGAAGGGGAATGGGAAACCGGTGGGAGGAGGAAAGACTGAAGGGTGATGGAACATGTCTTATTTAAGGCAACATCTAGAGCTGTCAAAGTTAAGAAATTGACAAGGGAAAGAATAAATATAAGTAAGGGTCATGATACATTAGGGTTAACCATGAGAAGGGTATAAATAGGATGTATTATTTTCTACAGAATAATTTGATCTTGTCAACAGAAAGCAGAAAAGTCCAAGGAAGGAAATTTTGAACTATTCCAAAGATGGAAAGGAGTAGAAAGAAAGTACAATAAATAGAAAATGCAAAATGATTCAGCAGAACTATGTCCTAAAATAATGTTAATGAATATAGGTGAGGATGAGTCATACTCACAGATCAAAACACAGAGAGGTTCTGATTAGATATAAAACCAAGATACAATAATATATTGTCAGCAAGAATCATATAAGCAAAATTGGAAAACCAAAGGTTAAAAAAGCCTGGCACATTAAGAAAAGGAATAACTCCAGGGTAGCAATTTTAACATCAGAAGAAAAAAAATGAATTTAGGGTAAAAATAAGGGACCAATGGAGAGGTTACATACTAATAAGGAATAATAAAGAAATACCAATCATAAGCATATGTGTACTCAGCAAGGTAGCCTTAAAATACATAAAGCAACAAATAGCTAACATGGGGAAATGGATATATCAGCAATTATATTTGGAGGTTTTAGCACAACTTTTTCAGAATACTATACAGCAAGCAGACCCAAAATAAGCAGGATAGAATATTTGACTAATACAATCAATAATCTTGAGCTAAAACGTGTGCACGCTTGCACACACACACCTCTTTATACCTAACAAACAAAGGAAATCTCCACATATTACAAAGGGATGATATTGGTTACATTTTCCAACTATAATGAAATAAAGATACAATCTAGTAAAACCAGAACATTTAACAATCCCATATTCCCAGGAAAAAAATGAAAACTATCTTTGGGCTAACAAAAGAAACAACAAGGAAAATCACGAAATACTTGGAACTGAATCGCAATGTCGAAGTTTTTACTAAAGCAATACATAAGGGAAACTAACATTTTTGACATTTATTGGAAAACAAGAAATACTCAGAACAAAAGAGGTGAGTGTGTAACTCAAGGGGGAAGAAGCAGCAGAGTGAACCCACAGAAAGAAGAAGAAAGTACGCAATAAAGCTAATACCAAAATGAAAAGAGAAAACAAAAACAATGCACAAAATTAACAAAACCCAAAGGAGGTCTTTTGCAAACTCTAAACACAAATGTCTGATAAAAGTAGCTAAGCAAAAAGGACTGTATTCCGCTAAGTGTGTGTGGTATTTTTTGGTTCATGCTTGTCAACTTACAGTTGTGAGATGGCTGTTTCTCCCCCAAAGAAAGAAGAGGAGGAGGCGGGGCCCCTAGAGGAGGCAGGGCCTATGCCGAGGAAAGCAAAGACTTCCCCAGACATCCTGTGCGGATTTCCACCTGCAGGGGAATCTGGGAAGGTAAGCATTCCACTTGAACACAATTTGGGTAGAGGAGAGAGAAGAATGAATGTTGAGTAGGCAAGCAGCAGTTTCTGTCTCAACGACAATACACCAATGCATTTGAGAGCTTAAGTAAAAAGGATACAGAAAAACGTTAAAAAGTCACATGAATAAACCAAGAACTGTGCCTCTATACAGGAAAACGTGTTCTACTGACAGCCCGCGACAAACAGTTCTACCATTCGTGGACCAGATGAATCTTATCTTAATATGAGTTGTTCCACAGAATAGAAAATATAAAAGGGGAGACGAGCATAACCATAACTACAAAACTAGCTAAGGAAAGAAAAAGCAAAGTGAACATTTATGCAAAAATCTTCAATGAAATATTGGCCAGCCAAATCCAACACTGTGTTTCCTTTTAAACACAATTTATCAGGACCAAATAAGGGTCATCTAAGAATTCATGGTTAGTGTGAAATTCACCGCACAAATGGACTAGAGAAGAAAAATCACATGACATTCTCAATAGATGCAGGAAATTCTTGATAAAGTTTGTGATGCAAATGTCATGAAAACAAGGAAGAAAAGGGAAGATTTTTTTTTTTTTTAACTTAATAAAACCTTCAGCGGACATCATACTTAAAACTTTAGATGCATTCTTTTCAAGGTCTGGAGCAAAATGAAAACGGTTGCTTTACCATTACTATTCAATATGGTATTAGAAGCCCTTGCTAACACACTTCTTGCCTGGACAGTTGCAATGGTCTGCCCAAAACAGACGGCCCAGACCCCTAAAGCTCCCCCCAACTCAGACCTATTGTTCACAAGGCAAGTGGCAAGAGAGGGTCAAAAGCTTTCAGTGCGTCCCCCAGTGGCTGGTAAACCCCCCCAGAATCAGCATGGTGTTCAGAGGAAGGACCACGAGGTTTGCAGTGGTCCGATCTGCACTCAAGCCATGCTCTACCATCTAATAGTCATGATGCTGGGCAACTAGGTCAGTTAATCTCTCCGAGACTCAGTTTCCCCTGCTGTAAAACGAGCATTAGTGCTGTGAAAATTACAAGCATTACCGTATGCAGGTGTTAAGCCCAGAGAGGGAAGGCACGGTTCATCCTGTGAGAGTCCCCCTTAGGACATCCACAGTCTGGATCCAACTCATGTCTCCAACCTTGTTGTCCATGGCTCCTCATAATACAAAATCCACCTGCAGACTCAGTGTCTCTTCCCCACCATCGCCATGTCCCTGCCTCTGATCCTTGCTCCCTGGCCAGGAATACACCCTCCACTTATCTGAACCTGTTGTAACGCAGAGCCTGACAGGGTGGCTCAAACAGACCTAGCTTTGAATTTAGTTAGTTCACCAGTAAAATGAGTTCATGCTCTGATTTAATGGTGCAAGCTCAGCCAAGTTCTTAGCACGGATTCTCAGGATCCTTGCCATTCTGGGGGTGGGAGCCCAGATTTGTCCCCAAGCACCGGCTCTGCCGCGTCGAAAAGGTCACACGGAGAACTACCAACACAGGCATTTTCCAAAGTATTATCCAGGAAATACTAGTTCTGAAAGATAGTGATGCGTGTTACCAGGAAGGAGGTTGTGACAACCCACGGGTAAGGGGAATTACAGGTCCGACAGAGCTAAACGAGTTGGTGGACTACAGGGCTTTACAGAGCCTTTACTGCTAATATGTGTTGCAACCTTGTAACTCCCACCACCCGAGGACCGAGTGTTCTGCAAAACTCACTTGGAAAATAATGGCCTAAGTAAGCCCGAGCATAAAGGTTAATGGCTCATTCAGTGTTTACTTTCCTCTTAGATGGAACCAGGATATGCTAGAACCCAGTATCTCTGATAGCCATAGGCTGGGAGCTAAGAATTTCAGTCACTTGATTTTATGAAGCTTTACTGACCTGCTGGAGAGATAATAGAGTAAAAGTCATACCTCGAGTCTTTAGGACTTGGTCCTTCCTTCAATCATGCCTCTGTAATGAGGGCCCAGTAAAAGCCATGGACACCGAAGCTTGGTGGGTCCCCCTGATTATTGGCAGTACTCTGTGTAATGTCGCATATCAATGTGCTGAGAGCACGTGGTGGTCCGACTCACAGGGCTGGGGGTGGGGGGGACACATGACCCTTCACATCAGGATCCTCCCAGAACTTGCCCCATGCATCTTTTCTCTTGGCTGATTCTTTTATTATTATTATTATTATTATTATTATTATTAAGTAATCTCTGTGCCCATCACGGGACTCGAACTCATGACCCCGAGATCAAGAGTCATGTGCTCCACCAGCGGAGCCAACCAGGCGCCCCTCTTCTGGCTGATTCTGAGTTGTCCTCTTTGACTCTAACAAATCTGTCATCATAAGCGTTAACACTTTTCGGAGTCCTAGGCATCATTCTGGTGAATTCTGGAACCTGAGGGGGGTTGGGAACCTCCAAACGTGCAGCCAGTTGGTCAGAAGTAAGGGTGGCCTTGGGGGTCCGAAGGGAGCTGGGGGCAGTTGGGTGCCCTTAACCAGTAGAATTTGGCTTAACTCAGGGTGGTTGATGTCAGAAGTCACTGCGATTATGCTGAGTGAAGGAAGCTAGACATAAAATAATACATACCATAGTCTTTGGTATGTATTACCAAAATGCAAACCAGTACATAGTGACAGAAAACCGATTGGTGGCTGTTTAGGACCAGGGTGGAGGAAAGATTACAAAGGGGCAGGAGGAAATCTGGGGGGTGATGGATATGCTCACTATCTTGATTGTGGTAATGGTTTCAGGGGTGTGTATTTGTATATATGTCAACTTGTACCATTTAAATATGTGTATTTTATTATATGTAAATAATACTTCAATAAAGCTGATTTTTTTTTTTTTTTAAAGTTTAGTGTAGGGGTGCCTGGGTGGCTCAGTCAGTTAAGCATCTTCCTTCAGCTCAGGTCATGATCCCGGGGTCCTGGGATCGAGTCCCCGAGCTACCACCCTCTCTGTACCTGTTAGCTTGGCTTACATGTCACCCCCACGAAACCTTCCTTGAATTCCTGAGTCAGGAATGATCTGTCCCTTTCCTCACTCCTGTGATGCTGTTTGCGTGGCCTTTTCCATGACGTGTGTGCTGCCTGAGGTACGTGCGTATGTTTGTAAGTAAATCTCCCTGTTAGACCATTAGCTTCTTGAGGGGAGGGACTGTGCATTTTCTTCATTCTTGAGTTCCCCATGACAGGGGGCATCATTCTTTACAAACGGAGGATTGTTGGGCCCCCGGGTGGCTCAGTCATTAAGCGTCTGCCTTCGGCTGAGGTCATGATCCCAGGGTCCCGGGATCGAGCCCTGCATCGGGCTCCCTGCTCGGTGGGAAGCCTGCTTCCCCCCTCCCACTCCCCGTGCTTGTGTTTCCTCTCTCACTGTGTCTCTCTCTGTCAAACAAATAAAATCTTTAAAAAAAAAAAAACAAAGGATTGTCACATATTAACTAAATAGCCCAAACACAAATTTCTCGGTACCTTCCCCGTAAAATCTTTTAGATCCTTAAACTGGCACGTCACTTAGCTCCTTCTGTTCCTCTTTCTCCTTCCTTCTGCAGGTCAAACCACTTCCTAACTTCAGTCCTTCCTTAAACCAAGTCCTGTTCCTCATCCTTTTGTTTACATTAGGGGGACGCACCTGTGTTTGTGTTTTGATATTATTGTGTGTTCTATCTGCGTAGGAAGTTCTGTCTCCCGTCCAGTAAATTTCAAGTGCTGGCTACCTTAAATCCTAATACTGAATTTCCCTCCTTTTCTCCCATTCCTTAGCCATAGAGCATGGTGATTAAAGTCTCGGGCTGTGGTGCCACGAGGCTGGATCTGAGTCCCTGCTCTGCCACTTCCTAGCTGTTGACCTCCAGCAAGTTACCGAGCTGTCACTTTGGCATCTGTACATTGGAGGTGGTGACACTGGCTTCGTCCTAAGATCGCTTCGTGTCAAGTACTCACAACAGTGTCTAGCACACGGTGACCCCTCAGCAGCTACTGTGCGTTGCCCTGCATGCTAGAAGCATTCCCGAAGGAGTGGCGAGACAGACAGGGCTGGAAAGGGCACCTTCCAACGCCTCGGAGATTGCATTAAAAATACAGATTTCTGGGTGCCAGCCAGCAGGTTCTGATGGAACCCAGGAACCTGTCTTTTTGGATCTGCCCCCCAGATGACTCGGATGGACAGCTGGGCTTGGGAACTGTGGCACCGCAGAAAATGATCAAAATCTGGGGGAAGGCAATTAGGGCTCTGGTGGTGTTTCCGCCAGCGACCCAATGTGTGACTTTTCCGAGACTCTTGTCTTCTCCTTTGTAACACGCAGATAACAAATATGGTTGAATCGCAGCGTTGTTGGCAGGGGAGTGGAATTGTTAAAGGCATTTAGGCCAGGGAGGCTGGCCTACCGTGCAGGGAGGAACACAGACTTTGCAGCGAGACAGGCCTGGACGTGAATTTCACATCTGATACTGCGCTAGACACGATCCGACACTCAGCCCCCTCTTCTTCCTCACACAACCCTGACTTTGCTTGGAATGTAAAAACGTGCCTGGTGGAAAATACCCCACCTCCCAGACTGCTTTGCAGTTCAGGGTGGCGTAAATCTGCCAAGGATTTCTGGGAAGGCTTTTGTTCCCCTGATATAGGCACTCATTCCTGTTTCCCCCTTTTCCCTCCTCTTCCTGCCTGGAACACGGATGAGAGGCCTGGAGGTGCGGCAGCCATTCTGTTATTATGAGTGGACAAATATGGGATCTACGAGCTGAAGGTGATGGGAGCAGAGGGATGAAGAGATTTAGGTCCCTAGGGGTAGCATTGCTGAACAGCTGTATCAGCTCTGGACTGCCTACCCCCAGACTTCTTATGTGAGACAAACGAATCCCTAATTATTTAAGGCAGAGGTTAATTTTTTTTGTTGTTGGTTATTTATACCCTAAAGCTTTGCAGGGAAAATTGAAAAAGAATCAATTTCCTAGAACCATGTCTGACCCAGTGGACATTCATGGGTTCATCCCCCTTCTCCAGCTATGAGACGTTTTCACATTTGTAAAGTGAGGCCCTTCTAAATCCAATATCCTATACTTACCTGATTATAAGGTAGAAGACTTGATCTCCGGCTTCTGGAATAAAGGGCCATTTCCTGGGCTGGGGGAGGGTTTGAGCAGCCACCCTGCTGAGTGACTAAGCACAGGTACAAGTGTGGACCCCCTGTGGCACCCCAACCCTACAGAGGCCGCCGCACCCCAATCAAGCAGATGCAAACAATCTCCATGAACTTGTGCGGGGCGGAGCGTGCATGATATGTGCCCAAAGACATGAAGCCGCCCTTGCTCGGATATAAGTACAGAAGACAATTCTAGGGATCATATGCCCAGTGACACGCACATCCGAGAGGAAGAATGAAAACATATTAACCTGAATCCCTGCTCCCCCAACACAGAGTACGTTGCCTAGCATTGGCTCTGGTTGGGAAACCCAGGTACCTGGGTATGAGTGTAGGCACCTGCTTGGTTTTCATTCCCATTCTTACCTGCCCACAGCATGGCCTCTATAGGACCAGGCTCCTGCTTTTAGGACCCATGGCAACGCACATGACTCACCAAACAAAGCCAGCCGCCCCCTCTGCCAACTGAATACTGCGGGTCCCCACTGTTTGAGCACTCCAGCCGTGGCTGAAATCAACAGCACTGGAGTCAGTACCATCAAGCTCTTGCAAACCTTAGACACCAAAACATGGTGAATACAAAGGGCGCTTTTTTTTTTTTTTTTAGCAAATGTATTCTTCTTCCATTATTTAAAAAAGATTGAACAGCAAAAAGTTAAATCTCCTTTTACCGTAAAAGAAAATCATGCAATGAGATGATCCCCGGAGTGGGGGTGGGGGGGGGGTTCTGCACAAACTTACTCTCTCTCTCTCCAGACTCCCCTGCAGTCCCCGGGTGGGATGCAGGGTTTGTCCTCAGCAGGTGAGTTCTTGTCCAGCCCCTCGGGCGCCTTCCTGGGTCAGCGCATCTTGATCTTCTCTCTGCCCTTCTACTCTGAGTACTCCTCCCTCATGGCCTTCACCAGCCAGTCCCGCTCCGTCCCCTGCTCAGAGTCGCTCGTGTCACTGGCCTCCATGACCAGCAGTTTCGAGTAGTTGATTTTCTGCTCTCGGGGCAGTCTGGGCTGGATGGACAGGAACAGGGCCAGCCAGAGCACCAGGACCACGCAGCAGGCCTGATACAGCACAGCCAGGCTGAAGGACGATGCCACGAAGCCCCCCACAACACTGCCCAGGCTGGACCCTCCCCCGTAAATGTGGCCTCGGAACATGGCTCCCAGAGGTCTCTCCGTCCCGGGAGTGGCCAGGTCCTCGACGGAGGCCTTCACGGCCCACCACAGGGCCCCGTTGCTGATGACACTCAAGATCTGAGCGGGGAGGACCGACCACCAGCTCCAGAGGAAGGAGTAATAAAGCAGCTGGGCTGCCAGGCAGCCCAGCCCCAGCCCCACCGTGCCCACCCTGGACAGTTTCCTCAGCAACATCGCTTTGAATCGATGGAGTAGTATTTCCCCCAGCAAGCCCAGGGCCACCGAGAAAGCCATGACCAGCTCGCTGCTCCCGTGGTCTTCCATGGACCAGAACAGAAAGTTCTGCACCGTGCTGGTGGCCGCGCCTATCAGAAACACGGTGAGGGCTAGGAGAATGAGCCGGGGGTCGCCGCCCACCAGGGACAGCGCTTTGACCGTTTTGCAGCTGGGCTCCTGCGGCCTGCAGATGGGGACGGGAAAGGCAATGCTCACCAGTAAAGCCAGCGTGCTGACCAGCGAGTAGCCATAGAAATGCAACACACCCCGGGGGCCATTTGTCATCAGGACGCACTCCAGCTGCCCCACCAGGGCCGCGATGCCACACACACCTGCCGACATGCCCGACAGCCTCCAGATCCACAGGCTTCTGTAGCGGTCCGTGGCGTCCACAAAATCCAGGTATTCATAAAGGCTGTCGTCGGCCACCTGCTCCAGAGGGGCTGAGAGCAGCTCCCAGAACACCAGGGACCCCAGGGAGAGGAAGAAAGTCCAGCGCAAGCCTTCCAAGGAGAGGCCAAGGGTCCGGCCATTCCCCTGGGCTGCTGACAAGTTGGCCGCACTTCCCGGGGCTGTACCCCCCGCAAGCAGAGGGAGGGCCGTCCTGCCCGCCTTCAAACCACCTTCCCCAGGAGTATCCTTCACCCCTGAAGTGTCAGGTTGGAGAACCGGGGACGCGGTCCTGGCTCCTTCCACGGAGCGCACGGCGTAGCCAGGCGGCGGGCCGGATGATTGGTGGCCGCCTCCCGCAGGTGCCGTTCTGAAGCCCGCGGCGTCCAGCGTCCCAGTCCTGCTCTCGCCTGGGGGGCTGGGCGCCCCCGCCGCGTGGCGCGAGGCGGGCTGTCGGGCCGAGGCGACGGTCACAGTTCGTGCGGCCCCCGGTGGCAGGGCCGTGGGGGTGGCGCGGTCGCCGGCGTTACAGGAGCGGTACGCCGGATCTTTGTCCGGCGGCGGCACCAGCACCATCAACAGGCTGGCTGCCACCGAGCCGAGCAGCGAGCCCATCAGAAGCACCCTCCTTTTCCGGTAGCTTTTGGCCAGGAAGGCACAGAAGGGAGCCCAGAGGGCCGCGATCAGGTGCTTGGTCGCCATCAGGATGCCCACCCAGGGCGCGGCCAAGCCCAGCTGCCTCAGGTAGAGAGCCAGGAAGGGAGTCACGCAGGCGTCCCGGACCCCGCACACCAGGTGGAAGAGCCTGGCCACCCGCAGCGCCCTGCTGATGTCCCACTGGGGGTTGGCGTTCATGGCGGCCCGGCTCCGTCACTCCCGGGCGGGCGGGGAGCCGAGCTGGGCGTGGGGCGGCCGCGGGGGCATGGCCCGGGAGCCGGGGGCGCGGGGAGTCGCCTCCCGCCTCGGGCAGCGCCGCGGGCACCGGGTCAACGGCCGCGCCCCCTCCCCCGCCCCCGGCCACGTACGGCAGCCGGCCCGGAAGTGGCCCCGCCCCCGGGACGCCGCACCTGGGGGGCGGGGCCGGCGCACCTGCCGGCCGCACCTGCGGGGCCCCGGCCGTGCGCGCGTGCGCGAGGGTGGTGCCTGTGGCCTGCGGGGTACCCTCCGAGCTAGGCGCCGGGTCGCCCGCAAACCTGAGTTAGCTCTCTGAGCTGCCTCGGGCAAGGAAAATTGGTGGACGGTGGGGGCAGCGGGAATGGAATTCGTGATGGGGGCTCCCTCCCTCATCTTCTTCAGGTCTTGACGCCCCCTCCCCCGTCAAGGACCGCCCTGTTACCTTCAGGGACCGTCCCTGTCCACCGTCGCTGACAAATCCCACCTCCTCCCCTGCCTTATTTTTCTCCGTAGCACGCATCACCGCCCAGCACTCCACGGGTTTCTGTTGCGCGTGTTTATCTTGTTTCTTGTCTGTCTCCATCAGAATCAGAACTCCAGGAAGGCGGCTATTTTTGTCCCCGGGGCACAGAGCTCTTTTACTGGATACCAGCTGCCCCCGGGAGAGGCACTATGGGTGACAGTTTTCTTTTTTCTTTCTCTTTCTTTCTTTCTTTCTTAAAAGATTTTATTTATTTGACAGAGAGAGACACAGCGAGAGAGGGAACACAAGCAGGGGGAGCGGGAGAGAGAGAAGCAGGCTTCCCTCGGAGCAGGGAGCCCGATGTGGGGCTCGATCCCAGAACCCTGGGATCATGACCTGAGCCGAAGGCAGACGCTTAACGACTGAGCCACCCAGGCGCCCCTGGGTGACAGCTTTCTTGAGCGGAGCGATCCCCAGAGGGCGGACAGCTGAGGGCTGCGTTGGGGTGGCACTCTGCACCCCATCCAGGCAGCCGTCCCAGCCCCTCTAACAGTGTGTATGTACCGGAGAGTTTTAATCTACACCTAAGGGTGCTCCGTGGTCCAATTAGGGGGTACACCCTCCAGAGGAAGTTAGCTAACATTTAATCCAAAAGCTGCGCTCCAGAGGCAGCGAATACCAACACGTCAACCAACAGTCAGATCAACCGAAGGGGTTTCACTAATTAGCCTGATAGATACTGGCGAAATTTCACTGGTGATATTAGTGGTGTCCGTGTCACGTGGATTGGTTATAATTTTCTTGGAGACGTTTGCTCCTTGGGCGAGCATTTATAGGAATCTGGAGATCCCAATTGGTCCAGCCCTCTGAAATGGTGTCATAGGCTTCACTCCCAAATGGTCCAACATCCAGCCACTGATTCCGTGAAATTTTCATGCAAGGTGTGCTCAGAGCACCTAGTTTGGCTGGCGGTTGGGGTTGAGGGGGATGGCGGCTTGCCAACACCGGTCTGAATGTGTAGCAAAATTCGGTCTGCAACTTGCTCTCCATGGTGAGCTGGTAGAGAGATTACTGCAGGGGGAGCCCGGAGATCTCACCTAATTCAAACAACTGGTAAACTCTGCATATGTTTACTGAAAGAATCTAGTAACTGTGTGAATGCCAAAATCGATAGGAATCAGTGTATATCACGCCAAGAGCAGAGAAATAATATCTAGCCACCTCCAGGTGAACTCACTCAAATTCAGTGATACCAGTCATTTCCGGTTTAAAACCACTCAGGCTCACTGGGGACTGTCCCTCATCCCTCTCTCCCTGGGTTCTCTTTTGGGAGGGGGCAGCTTCCATGGAGGATCTCACATCCATCCACTTCTCCGTCGTCACTCTGTCCAGGGCTGATGTCCACTGAGGGGCGGGCACACTGCCGTACTGGTGTCCCTTGGACCCCTCTGCCTAGACCCCCAGGAAGCCCCTCTCACAGGGAGTCTTCCAGAGTTGCCCCCACTCCCCGGGCAATGAGGCCGGAAGTAAAGCACCCACTTCTGTACCCCTGGATCCCCGAACCGGAAAGGGATTCTTCCACAACCCTCCTCCCACTCTGCCCTGGGACCCTGCCCTCTCCGCTTTCCCTCCTGCCCTCTACCTAGTCCTAGCAGTGAGGACAGAAGTTCTGTGTCCCTGATCTTCCCTATTTTGCATCTGGATATAAGTTTTGGAACTCAAAAGCCAGGAATTTTCATGTCTTTACTATCTGGCTCCTTTGAAATGACTTTGCATCGCCATCTCTGTTCTGGGACAGTGCCAGTCAGAAGTCCCGAAGTCCACGCGAACGGGGAGAGGGGCGGGCGCCAGAGAGAATGCACCAATAATACTCCACGGAACTCCCAACTGGCCTAAGAGGACTCATTAGGTTAGATCACGTACGGCCCTGGATCTCTATTAAAATCCAAATGTCACTAGGTATTAGATAAAAGCAAAAGTGCTTTAGTGTGCTTTTATTGAATCTGACATTTTCCTCTCCTCCAGGAGAGAAACCTGCCTGGGCACGCAGGGCGTGGGTGGTGGCTAGAGGGAGGAAAGGAACAGACTCAGGAGAGACGAGGTGCCTTTGCCCTGCTTCCCATTTCCCCCCAGGCCACGGGACCCTGGACAAGATAGCAGCTCTCACTTGGGTTTTAAGGGGCGAGGGGGGAGCTTGAGTGGGAGAGGAGGGGCCTAAAAATAAATGAAGGCATGTGGACATTTGTGCTCGGAGCTGGGTCTTGCTTGTGTGTGTGTGCAGCTTTGTGGGGGCCATCTTTGGGCCTGGGTGTGGGCCCTGCACCATCACCTGCCACGGCCGAGCTCCCTGTGCTCCGGTCACTCGCTGGCTCCTACTCACAGCCAGAAGCCACCCAGGGCAGCCAGGCCTTGTACCGGCTGCTGATGTGAGGGTTGGGAGGCTGGCGGGGTAGTGTATCCTTCCTCTTGGTCTGGGGCTCTCAGATTCAGCACTTCTGCCACCCCTTCGGGCTCACTGGACGATGCCGGAGAACGTGTTGATGGGCATCAGAAGGGGCTTGGGCTTGGCTTTGGTCCCTTCCACCTCCGGCTGGGGTGAACCGAGCCACGGCGCCTTGGACTTGTGCATCCCGGAACACGGCTCTGGGCAGGGAGCAACCTCGAACCTGTGGGTGGAGAGAGGCCAGCTCAGGAGACCCATCTCTGGGGTCAGATCTGCTGGGGCATTGTAAAGACAACCCCTCTATTGCAGGGTATATGGGAGGAGGCCTTGCAGACAGAGAAGGGGGAGTCAGCGCAAGGAAAGAGCACCCAGGCCAGGGGTGAACCCCGGGAGAGGAGGTGTGCCTGCGTGGGTCCCTCTGTGTACACCCCATCCTTACCCAACTACTCTGCCCTGGGGGAAACCGCTAAGGGTCGCATTAACTGGGGCACAACTGCCACAGAAGGCCAGCCTGTGTGGGAGAGGTCAGTGCCCGCATAGGGGGGTTGCATCTGTGGCTACGGTTACGGGCTGAGTGGATGCACAGGAAATCTCCGGAAACATTGGTATCATCGGCTGCCCCACTCATTTGCTCTTCTTCCTGGATTCCCAGGAAGTCACCGGGCACTGGCCTCAGTCCATGCCAGCAGGTGGACCCCACCTGCCCAGCCCCAGGGTCTGCCTCCGACAGGTGTCCTGGGCTAGAGGCAGGAGGTGGTAGGGGCTTGCTCTGTGGGGCACGGAGGGGTGGTGAGGCCCAGCCTCACCTGACCACATCCCTGTACGTGCGCCGACTGTCCTTGTCCAGCAGCAGCGTCAGGAGCCTCTGGTCCTGGCTCTGGATCTGGATGGTGGCTGTCCGGAAGGTGTTCATCACCGTCTACAACAGAGAGACAGCTCGTGTGAGTGTCACCTTCATGACCTTCACCTTGCCAACACCTCCTGCCCTCTGTGGTGTATTTCCACAGTCCAGTCCACGGGGTCCCCAGCTCTCTTCTGCAAGTGACTTGGAGCACTGACAAGTCTGCAGAAACTGCATCTGTGCTCCCCCCGGCCCTTGGGTCTCTCATTTCTGCAAGTCTTCGCCCGATCTGTTGTCCTAAATTTCAAACCACCGCGAATGCTGTGGCTGGTGCTTGCCAGGTTATCCGGGGGCCTCAGCACACCCGTATCCCAGGTGCATATATCACATGTGCAATGTTGGGGGGGCAGTATTTCAGGGGTTCTGTGAGTCCCGACTGCAGATCTCAGAATTGGATTACATGCAAAATTATTTCCCTGGGAAGCAGCCACCTATTCTCATGATGCAGACCGGGCCTATATCTGTTTGTATCGTGGAATCATCTAGGGGTCAGATACACGTGGGGCAGTCAGATGGCCTTTCCAGGTGGCCGGCGCCCCCTACGTGCAGACAGCAGCTTTGGGTGGTTCATCCCCACAACGTTCTGAGCCTGAAGGATTCATTCTCATTCAAGAATTCGCAAATCCCGGCTGCTCATGAGCATCACCTTTCCAAAATATAAAATTAGAGATTCTGATTTTAAGTGGTCTGGAGTCGAGCCCAGGCAAGGAAAAAAAATTTTTTTAAGAAAGATTTATTTATTTATTTGAAAGAGAGAGAGAGAACGGGGAGAGGGGCAGAGGGAGAGATTCTCAAGCAGACTCCCCACTGAGTGCGGAGCCTGATGCAGGGGGTTCGAACCCACAACTCTGAGATCATGACCCTGAGATCATGACCTGAGCTGAAATCAAGAGTCGGATGCTTAACCGACTGAGCCACCCAGGTGCCCTACAGACAGACTGCCTGGGTTCCGGTCTCAACTCTGCCACTTATTAGCTGTGTCACCTTGGACGTATTTCTTAATCTCTCTGTGCTTTTATTTCTCACCTAGTGAGAAAACAAAAACAAAAACAAAAACATGGTAGTAATAGCAATTACCTTGTAGGATTGTTTTGTGAAGCTTAAAAGGGAGAGAATATACCAAGTGCCCAAGACACGGTAAGCCCTGTATTTGCTGGCCAGTTGTTACACTCCTTCTTAATTATACTTGTGCAAGAAAGAGCCAAGCATGAGTAGCGGCTTCAGTTGTCAGAGGGGATGGGGACCCCACTGCGGGTTCTTTCGCTGCTCCGTCTGTCTCCTAGCCCAAGCCCCCTCCTGCCATCCCTCTATCTATAGACTCCTGTGAGTCGGAATAGGTGGGTTTGAGCAAAGGCAGAAAGCCTTAAGCCTTGCTGGGACAGAGAGTGACACAAAGGGAAAGGGGACTTGTCCCCTGTTGTGCATCAGGACCCACGGCAGCATCAGGGCCTGGGGCCCTTGGCTATGGTGGGCAGTTGTGGTCCACGACCTTCCAGAAGTGCCTGGAGAGACTGCGAGGAGGCTGGAGTCCTGTGCAGGCTGGGCAGTGGGGAAAGCCAGATGAATTATGATAGCTTAGGGGACCCCACCTGAACTGACCCCTGCTGGTGAGGGAAACTCTGGGTTCCTAGAGAGGACAAGACCAAGGTCCGGAGGTATTGACTGTGATCTTCTAAAGCTTTCACAGTAGTAGGTGTGGGATGCATCTCCCTGACTCCAGACACAGTGCTCTTTCTCTGCATCGGGCCGCTCTAGGTAACTCCCAGCAGGATCTGGGCTCCCATGACCCTGCCCTTCCGGTAGCCAGAGGCAGTCTAAAGGCCTCCTTCCACCTGCTTGCTGTGTAGACAGATGCCTTCATTTCCCCTTTGTGGCCTGCATGCCTGGACACATGCGGACCTGCCTGGCTTTGGCCCTTGGGGGACCCCAGGACTCTGGGATTTCACTCTATAGGTGCAGCCGTGGAGGTCAGTTGAAAGGGCCAGCCGAATTTGCAAAGGGTCTCAGGGGCTGAGCAAAAGGCTGCTATTCATAGTTCACTGTTGGTGGCTTCCTGTCTCCCATGTCCCCAAAGCTCCAACCCTACCATTCCTGCCTTATTTCCCACTATTTTCCTACATCAAACTTCCAATCTGGCCAGTATCTGCCTCTTAAACTCAGCAAGCCAGCTACCACGAATGCCCTTGCCCTGCTGTTCTCCAAGCGGAGAATACCTTCACTCTAGCTCGCCGTGAACCTCCCCTGCCACTCGGCGTTTATCATCCATCCATTTGTGCAGAACACGTAGGGACCGGCCTGGGTTCCCGGAGCAAAGAATGTCTCCCGGAATTTCCCCGAGTAAGGCAGTGCAGGGGTAAAAGGGAACTCGATGGGGCGAGAAGTTTCGATTTTCAAAATGCCTACAGGCAGGTTGTTTAGAGAGGTCATTAGAAACAAACTGTCACAGGACCTGGGAAATGCAGGAGGGTAAAGGGGTCCACCTTGGGGCTTGAGGCTCCCGCACAGAGCTGTCCAATAGGAAGGTAGATTTCAGCTCCGGGGGCGGGGGGTGGACCTCTCAGCCAATCAGAGCTCTCCTACAGTGGCTGGGCTGTCCCAGAAATAGTGCACTATTTAGGGGTGAGGAAGGGGGGGAATCACACTATGCAAAACTAGAGGGTTTTGCTGCCCTTCTGCCGTGGAGAATGGGAAATGACAGAGGGGTTTTAGAGCACTCGGGCAGAGATGTGGAAGGTGGACCTAAGGGGCACTGCAGGGGCATGAGGGGGACCAACTAGGAGGCTACGGCGTTTGTCCAGGAAAAGGGGAAGGTGAGGGTCTGGAGCAAGGGTGACCAACCCGTCCTGATTTGCCTGGGACTGTCCAGGCTTTAGCACAGGATGTCCCATGCCCCGGGAAGCCGTCCTCGGTCCTGGGCAAATTGGGGTGGTTTGTCAATCTAAGTGGCTCAGAAGGAGGGGGATGGGGGAAAGGGCGAGGTTCGAGAAGTGTTGAGAGAGCAAAGCAGGACACAGGGAAGGGAGGAAGAGGAGGAATCTGAGCGGACTCCCAGGGTCGTGGCAGAGGTGACTGGGTAAGGATTGTACCATTAAGGGAGAGGTCAGCCACAGCGGGCAGAGAATGAATTAAAAATCATTGTTAGCACGTGCATAGCTTTTACTTGGCCACACACTCTTCTGAGAGCTGTGCATGTGACCATCATTTCATCCCCGCAACGACTGGGTAAGTTCAGTGCTATTACTATCATCCCCATTTACAGATGATAAGACTGAGGCACAGGCAGCTTGATTAACTCGCCTGAAGTCACACAGCTGCTAAATGGCAGAGCCGAGCTCCGAAATCCAGGACGGCTCAGTCTGGTTCTGGAGAGCTCTTAATTATCTGAAAGTACTGGCTTTGGTTTTGCAGGTCTTGAGTGTGGGGTGTTGTGGGACGTCTGGTTCCCACGGAGTGGAATGCAGAGTCAGAAACTCGGGGTTTGACTACCAGAGCAGGAGACAGAGATTTGGGCGTCCCGAGCACATCGGACTCAAACCACGTATGTGGGTTAGGTAGTCCAGGGAATGAGAAAAGAAGTGAGCTGTGGATGAAAGTTGAGAACAGTAGCTATTTAAGGAACCGGTTTAGGAAAAAGAGCCCAGGGAAAGAGGCCAAAAAGTCACAATTCAGATATGTAGAACTTTGAGAAAAAGAGGGAAGAGGAAGGAAATAATTTTTAAAACTACATTAGGAAATATGTTAGAACCAAAAGATGGGAGTCTCCAGATTGATAACGTCCTTTAAAGATCCACAATAATGAATGAAAAAGATTCCACCAACGCATGTGCTTGTGATATTCCAGAGCCTTCTATGAAGTGAAGCATCAGAAGCTTCTAGGAAAGGAGAGAAAGGAAGTCTTATACAAAGACTGGGCAGAAGGAGGCATCCCATCCCACCGTAGCAGTATCAGAAACTAGAACACTCAGGTTTGAACAAACTGAGATCGAATTGACAAAATCAAAGCCATACTGGGAATGCAGACAAACCCTTCTTGTTTTGGCTAGATGAAGCAGACCAACATTTCTACACGACAGATTTGAGTAATATGATGTGTTTGACCTAATAAGGAAGTACCTTAGTTTGTGTTCTGTAGACAGGAAACACACATGTCCTCTTTAGTTATCACAGGATATTTAAAAATCGATCCTAGATGGGGCAGTGAAGACAATGCCATATAAATTCTAAAGTTGAAGTCGTGTGGGTCAGATGCTTTGTCGTCCCACGGGCATTTGGTGATGTCAGGAATGAAGGGGCTTGGGTTTCAACAGCCATGGGGGCCAGGGGACAGGCCCAAGGGATTGGAAACTGAGATCCCCTTCAAGGATTCCCTGCTTGTTGTCTCTCTCTGTCAAATGAATAAATAAAATCTTTTTAAAAAACAAACATTATTTTTTTAATTTATTTTTTTAAGATTTTATTTATTCATTCATGAGAGATAGGGGGGTAGAGAGAGAGAGAGAGAGAGAGAAGCAGAGGGAGAAGCAGGCTCCCACGGAGCAGGGAGCCCGATGCGGGACTCGATCCCAGGACCCTGGGATCATGACCTGAGCCGAAGGCAGACGCTTAACGACAGAGCCACCCAGGCGCCCAAAAACAAATATTATTTTTAAAGGGGAAGAAAAAGAAACATTAAGGACTCGAAGGTGACCTTGGGTCTTAGTGGCCCGGAGGTGACTTTGCCACGGTGGGGTGGGCTGTATGCAGATGGCAGTGGGGAGGAGAGTCTTTGGCAAGGGACTGGAAACTCCTGTGGGGGTATCTCTCAAGACCCCTGACCAGGAAGAGAAGGAGCGCAGTGGTAACTAGAGAGGCAAGTGGATCATGGTAGAGATTTTCCTTCTAGGGTGGAAAAGACCCGAGCACGTTTCCAGGCGACAAGGGAGGAGCGGTAGAGAGGGTCCACGCTGGAGAAATGGAACTAACATAGGTGAACAAGAGCCCAGGATAGGTGCAAGAGAAGAGGGTTGAGTGATGCCAAGGGTCCTGTTGAGGTGGGAGGTCAGGTGTTTGCTCCCGTGGATGTAGGATTTATTCCAGAAGAAGCCACTGGAGCCAGACTGAGTAGGCGGCTTGATCCCAAGGGAGTGTCTGCCTGATCGGTGGTGTGGGGGGAGTGGAGGGCGTCTGGAGTAGGGTTCAGGTATCATCATGGGGTTCACAGCCCAGTTGAGTAGGGAAGTGAAGTCCAGAGAGGCCATCAGATAGGGAGCATATGGGCAGGTCCTAGGTCTGTATCAATAAGGGAATCCAAATCAGTAAGTATCAATAAGGGCAAAGGGCAGTGAGGTTAAAAAAGCTGGTTTGATTTGGTCCAGGGTTTGTTGCGTAGGAGTCTGACTCCTGGGTCCTACAGGAGAAGCCAGAATGTGCACGCAGTTTCTATTTGGGGGCATGTTCTAGGTCCTTGGAGGGCCAGCAGGTGGAGGGCAAGGCCCTAAGTCTCACTGTGTCTTACTTACGCTCAGCACCTCACAGATGGGGGGAAAGCAGATTCTTTCCAATAGGAAGACCCACTTCGACAGCAAAGGCTCAGAAGACATTTCCCCTTCTCTGAACACCCCCACCCCGGGCTCCCAGCCACCTACCCTGTCGGAGCATCCCATTCAAACCAGTACTTACAGAGAAGGACCTGCCCGCCAAGTTGGAGGACTTGACCACCTCCATCACGTTGACATTCAGGTACCTGTGGTCTACGACTGGAGCAGCAGATGGGGGGGCGTGGGTGGGCCCTGAACCTAGGAGGAAGGAGGTGGGACGTGACCTTGGGTGGGTCATTTTTCTGGCTCCATTACCTCTTCGGTAAAAAGCTGCTAACAGTAATAATGCCTATCTCATAGGATTCAAAGCGTTGACGTGTTTGGCTTTGAACATGGCCTGGCCTCCGATGAAGGTGTTCGGTGACGTTAATCCACCTTACAAAACTTTTCGTCATTTCAGAAGACCAGGGGGCTAACGGGAGAGCTCATATGTATAATTTATGATATGCCTATAAATTGGTATCTTTTTTCATCCCCATTTTGGATTTAGGTAGTTAGGTCATTAGATCGACTATCTGATTATCTACTGTATAGCTCTAATTAGGCAATTGGCCAGAATTAGGTAATTTGGACCAGTGGTGCCTTTTGCGAACTGGAGAGTACCTGCCCCGTGGAACGACATTCAACATCTCCAGACCCGACACAGCTAGCTCTACGGGCCCGACGCAGAAGCAGGAGGGCAACGCACCTGCCTCCATGGGGTGCCTCCCACTTCCAGCTGGTGTGTCTCATCGGGGCTACAGGGCGCAGCCAGAGGCCACGGCTACGGTGCGTTCCCCGCTGGTGAGCAGCCTGAGGGTGGGGACCGCGCCTCCCCCAGGTATCCAGTGCCCGGCCCGGGGTCCAGCTCCGGTAGGGGCTCAGCCTCATTCTCTAGGATCTCAGGAATAGGTGGGAGGCCCAACTCCCCTGGCTCTTCCCGTCTACTGTCACTCGACTGTCATTCTCCTTCTTCCCCGTCCTCCCTGCTTCTTGTGCCTTCTGTCTCGCTCCTCACCCTCAGTGTCACTGGCTGGAAGGGCCTTCAGGACCAGCCCAGTGGCCCGCAGGGAACTGGAGACCTCTTGGGCGCGGTGGCTGAGCAGGGCCTGGGGAGGGGGAGGCAGGAACAGATGGGGGTCCTCAGAAGAGCCCTGTCCCTGGGCATCCTCATGTCAACAGTCCCGCTTCCCGCCCCTGGCCTGACCGAGATTCTTGTCTGTGTCGCTCCTGTCCAACAAGGGGCTGGCGGAGAGAGGCTTAGAGCGCTCTTGGCCCCAGGGAACACGTTCAGCCTCCCAGACCCAAGGGAATATGTCTCTGATGCCATCAGTTCAAGCATCTGGTCGGCCAGGGAGGAAGGTATTTTTGAGCGATGGGACAGCCCCCTTGTTCCTTAAATCAGGTGGCCTCCTGGGCTGCATGCAAGGCCAGTTGTAATCCGCCCATCCCTGCAAAACTCTCCAGAGGCTGGGAGAAGTCTGGGGGCAGCTGCAAGAAAAGAGGCTGAAGGTTCTGGCTCTATCTGCTCCCCACCTGCACGTCCCTGGCGCCTGCTTCCATCCTGCTGTACTCACCCCCCAACCTCCTCTGAGCACGCCCATGGCCACGCACCTTCTGGTAGCAGATGGACAGCTCGGCCCCTGGGCCCTCGGCCGCGCCCTTCCTCCTGGGTGCAAAGCCATCTGAAGCACAAAGGGAGAAGAGGCTAAGGATGGGAGGCTCCCACCTTGCTCCCCACCTCACCGAGGGCGAGCTAAGCTCCTGAATTTTGACAGCACCTCTCCCCGGATGGAAGGAAGCACCTCGAGGGTTCCAGTCTAGGCAGGCTTGGAGGAGCCAAGGGCATCCTGGGATTCAGCGAAGGTGAGAGCGGGGAGGACTTTCTGGAAACAGGGCTTGCGGGGGGCGGGGGGCGCGGCAAGTGGAGTCAGCCAGCTCTGGGAAAGGGGAAACCGATGCTCACCTTTGGGGAATTTGGAGTCTTGGATCTTCACCTTCAGCTCAGTGAGGAAAATGTCCTCTGCGGGGTCTTGGCTCAGGTCCCTGAAGATCTGGAGGGAAGGGGGACAGGGAGGAGGCTTGAAGGAGGCCAGCTCACCCTCCTCCCCCAGAGCCCGCGGGTGTGGATAGTTGAATAGTGTCCGGAAGCAGGGCGGAGGGTCCCCCACCATCCTGCTAGCGCTAGATTCTGAGCCGCATCCAGTGACTTCCTGCACCTGTGGTCCACATGTCTCCAGCCACGTAACATGTTTATAAATCGGGGAAGAAGCTGGTCTTGAAACCCTAACTACCTGTAACCAGTGTGGTCTAATGGGGAGGGCAGGAGCTGGGAACAGAATTCTCACGTTGTGGGGCTGTGTCCAGTGAGGGGAACCACATTCCTGACGTGCACCGTGAGCTGGGCTGGGAGGGAAGGGCTAGAGGGAGCTGAGCCACTCTGGGGGAAGGGCAGAAATGTGGGGCCAGAGAGGCCTCTGAGGGGAGCCAGGCAGCGCAGCGGGGAAGGGTGGCCACGGGGATTTTTGAGAGCAGGGATCCCGAAAGAAGAGTGGCTACCGAGAGTGGTTTGTGCGCTGGGCGGGCGCTCCCAGCGAGGCCTCGTGCTCGCATGGACCGTCAAGGACTTCACAGACGCCAGCATCCTTAGGGGAGGCCGCTCTGTGACGCTGATGGGTCAAGACTAACACCAGGCCCTGCCACAGTCGCAAACACAGGAAAAAACGGGAACGCTGTGGGGGCCGCATCCCCCCCTACCCTGCCATCGAGGTAAGCGTGAGGGGGACGGCTGCCTCTCAGAATCGAAGGATCACTCTGAATTAAGAACGTCCGAGATGCCCAGTCACAGAACCACTCCCGGCGGTTGCCCACGCCGTGCACTGCTCCTCCCGCATCCGCAAACCCAGCTCCATGCGGGGGCAGGTGCGCTCCTGGGGCCTCCAGCTGAAGGCGTTGACTGTGGACGGATGCCTAACCTTTCCTTTTATTTGCGGTGCGGAGATGTTTACTCCCTTTAACTGCGTGAGAGGTTTCTCCCAATTGTGCCACTTTGCGTTGTTTGGTTTTGTCTTCTGGAAACCCAAGAAAGGGCCTAAATTCCTCAGTTAGGTCTGAAAGGGGGAAGGTGATAAAGATCCATCTCGGGATGCCGGGGGAAGAAGGAGAATTCAGAAGGAGACGGGAATGGCAGAGGCGGCCCCCAGAAATCTCTGGGGGGTGGGGCGGTGCGGGGCCTTCCTCAGAACACGGAATTGGACAGCCACATGCAAAAGAATGAAACTCGACCATTCTCTTACACCATACACAAAGATAAACTCTAAATGGATGAAAGACCTCAATGTGAGACAGAAATGCATCAAAATTCTAGAGGAGAACATAGGCAGTAACCTCTTTGACATCAGCCACAGCAACTGCTTTCAAGACATGTCTCCAAGGACAAGGGAAACAAAAGTGAAAATGAAATTTTGGGACTTCATTGCGATAAAAAGCTTCTGCACAGCAAAGGAAACAGTCAACAAAACAAAGAGGCAACCCACAGAATGGGAGAAGATATTTGCAAATGACACTACAGATAAAGGGCTGGTATCCAAGATCTATAAAGAACTTCTCAAACTCAACACCCAAAAAACAAATAACCAAGTCAAAAAAATGGGCAGAAGACATGAACAGACACTTCTCCAAAGAAGACATACAGTGGCTAACAGACACATGAAAAAAATGTTCAACATCATCAGCCATCAGGGAAATTCAAATCAAAACCACATGGAGATACCACCTTACACCAGTTAGAATGGCAAAAATGGACAGGGAAAGAAACAACAAATGTTGGAGAGGTTGTGGAGAAAGGGGAACCCTCTTACACTGTTGGTGGGAATGCAAGTTCGTACAGTCACTTTGGAAAACAGTGTAGAGGTTCCTCAAAAAGTTAAAAATAGAGCTACCCTATGACCCAGCAATTGCACTCCTGGGTATTTATCCCAAAGACACAGATGTAGTGAAAAGAAGGGCCATATGCACCCCAATGTTCATAACAGCAATGTCCGCAATAGCCAAACTGTGGAAAGAGCTGAGATGCCCTCCAACAGACGAATGGATAAAGAAGATGTGGTCCATATATACAATGGAATATTACTCAGCCATCAGAAAGGATGAATATCCACCATTTGCATCCACATGGATGGACCTGGAGGGGATTATGGTGAGTGAAATAAGTCAAGCAGAGAAAGACAATTAGCATATGGTTTCACTCATATGTGAAACATAAGGAACAGCACGGAGGACATTAGGAGAAGGAAGGGAAAAATGAAGGGGGGGAATCGGAGAGAGAGACGAACCATGAGAGACTATGGACTCCGGGAAACAAACTGAGGGTTTTAGAGGGAAGGGGGGGTGGGGGAGTGGGGGAGCCTGGTGATGAGTATTAAGGAGGGCTTGTACTACATGGAGCACTGGGTGTTATATGCAAACAATGAATCATGGAACACTACATCAAAAACTAATGATGTAATGTATGGTGATTAACATAACATAATAAAAAAAAAGAAAAAAAAAAGAACATGGAATGGGGACTCACGGAAATAGTCATTAGACTTGAGCTAGCAGGGAGATCCTAGCGGAAGCCCGGGACACGTGCCAACGTCCAGCTCTGTCGCAGACGTTTGCTGGGGGAATGCGGGCCGGATCTTTGGATGAACGAGACCCGGTGGGGGAGGGGACTCAAGAGTCTCTTTTGTTGGGACCTTACTCTGCACTAGACGTTCTGAGAAAGGCCCTTGACCTACGTGACCTCATTTAACCCCCCAGCAGCACCAGGGGATGGGCCTCATTAGCCTCCATTAGGATCCTGGACACTAAGCCTCAGAGATGTGCGCTGACTTGTCCCAGGTCACAAGCAGCAAAGCTGGGCTATCATTCAGCATCTCAGCCGCGGCTCTGGAAAGGCTCTGGAATCATCTGCGTGCCTACCTCCTTGCCCTGCCCCTCCCCCCATGTCTTTACCATATTTGAAGCCTCATGAAACCCCTAAGGCAGGTGAAGATCATAATGCCTCTTTTCCAGGTGCCCATGACCACAGAGCTAGCAAGCGGAGGGACCAGCCAGGCTGTGGACTCTCTACCACCCCACATGGCCTCTGATTCCACACCTGCTGCACCCTGACAGCCCACCAGTGCCACACAGATTCACTGTCTGCACGCACACACACGTGCATGCACACACGTGTGCACACACGTATGCACTCACACGCACACGCATGCACGCACACATGCACGCGCACACACACGCATCCACGCATGCACACTCGCACACGCATGCACATATGCACGCACACTCATACGTGCACATCTGCAAGCACACGCACGCCTGCACACACACATGCATACACGCACACTCACATTCACACACATGCCTGCACACACACGCATGCATACACACATGCACACAATGCACACTCACATGCATACACACATGCACACCCACACGCATGCACACGTGTGCACGCCCGTGCCCACATGCGCACACGTGCACACTCACACGCGCACACACGTGCCTGCACACGCACACACACATGCATGCACTCACACACAGGCATGTACACATACTATTGTGTTAATGGCGTGAGACTCAAAACTCAGATACAGGGGGCGCCTGGCTGGCTCAGTCGGTAGAGCACATGACTCTTGATCTCAAAGTTGTGGGCTCGAGCCCCATGTTGGGTGTAGAGATTCCTTAAAAAGAAAATCTTAAAAAAAATTCAGATCCAAACAAAGCGCAGAACCATCTCTCCAGGGACTCACAGTTTGGGTGGGGAGCGATGCACAGAGCAGGGATGTTATAGAGGTGTAGGGAAAAGCAAGGGCTGTGCCCACAGCACTGTGGACACAGAGGAGAAGCACCTGAGCCCGCTTGGGGGGCAGGAGGAAACAGAGAGGTGAGGACTGGCGAGGAGGCAGGGGAGGATGTGGTGGGGTCAGGAAGGGAAGTCCAGGATAAAGCACAGTGTGAGCAAAGCCTTGGGGGTGGGAGCATCAGGGTGTGTATGGAAAGCAAAGAGAGAATGAAGGGGCTACTGGGCAAAGAAGCCTCTCTGAAGGTCACAGAGGACGAGTAGCAGGAGAGAAGGTTCCAGAAGTCAGGTGGGGGGCGGGCTTCAAGAAGGGGAAATGAGGGCCTTGATTTTGCTGTTGTGACACACACATGGATATCACATATCTAACTGTACAGACAAAGGAAGAAAAGTATCGTGGCCCGGGGTGTCAAATGTAGAAGAGGGCCCAAAAGAGAGGACAGGAAGCATCCTTCGGGTCTGGCGACTGGAGGTCACTGGCAAGAATGTGTCAGAAGTGCCAGACTGCCTGGTTGGAGGACAGAGCGAGACAGAAAGAGACGGGGATGGAGGTCGGGCCATCTAACCCCACAGCCCTGGCTTCAGGGCGGACGGACGTGTGGCCCATCTCCTGGGTCACAGTGATCGGCGTACTGATGAGAATTAGCCTCGATCCCATTGGAAAAGGGACACCCTCTCCCCACCTGGGGTTGCTGAGCTTGAAAAAATGCTGGCCCGGGACTGCTGCAGGTCATCTGGTCACCAGGACGGGAGACGAAGCAAGGCAGACACAGTACTGATCACCCCGTTTGAAGCCCCAGACCCAGCTTTTCCAAAACCATGTCCCCCCTGCCCTTGCCAGCGAGGTGAGCCAAGAGAACTCGTTTCCTGACACCGATTTTTAAGATATCTGTTACTTGCAACTCCAAGAGTCTTCCCCAACACAAAACGGGAGCCAGGAGGGGCATTTTGCAAGTGAACAGTCCAAGAGGAGTGGAAGGGTGGTGAGCATCCTTCTACCCGGTGGGGACTGGGCGGCCTGCCCACTGGAGACCCGCGCTCAGACCCCGAGCCTAAGGAGGCTGAAGCATTAGGGGGCGGGGATGCAGGTGTGTGTCGGTGAGGGACGCTAAGAAAGCGCCAACTGTCAGCAGACGCTGGTGGAACTTAGCACAGAGGGCAGAAACACTTCTCGTCCAAGAGAGCTCCTTTCTGACTGGATCAGCCTACAAGAGCTGGACAGTCTTGGGAACCAGAGGGTTTAAAAACCTGACTTCCCTGCCACCATTTGAGCCTGGGAGCTTGAAAACAAGGTGGGAGATAAGGTTGAGACAAAGTCTGGGAAGAGTCTGATTCTTGGGCTCTCCCTCCCAGGCCCTGTCCCTAGGCAACACGCTTAGCAGGAATATGAATGGAAACCTTGCAGGCTCCAGAGGCTGTTCTGCGCATTTTCGGAGGCAAGGACAGCATGGGGGAGGGGAGGGCCCAGGAGAGGGGCTGGCTGAGGGGGAGGTCCGGGAGGAGGTGGGTGAGGACAGGAAGGGCGCGGGTAACGGGGTTTTGCTGGAGCTGGAGGTGCTCTGTATCCACTGGGGAGGCGCACGCGAAGGTGTGGATGCACTGATAGGTGTGGACAGCACGCGTGGGGACACCTAATGGTCTCCATTTTCCCCAGTGGTGTGGATGACAAAGTCACTTGCTGAAAGTGAAGGGCAGGAGAAAAGCAGGGAAGGGGGAGCTTGCCAAGAAGGCAGTGTAGGCCCAGCTGAGGCTGGACACCACGGAGGTGTCTGTGTCCAGTCGGAGGGCTTTGGAATGTTTTCCAGATGGTGCTCAGGAGCCCGAGCTTAGTGAAAGGTAAGGCACACTGCAGCACTGCTCTGGGCTCGGGAGACAGCAGGGCAGGGAGGCCGGGGTTGGGACAGGAAACCACGGCAAGGAGCCAATGGACATGAGAAAGCAGAAGGACCTGCCCACCTCTCTAAGGAGGCAGGTCCTGGAGGAGAAGGTGAGAGGGTCTTGCAGGGATGGGAGTTTGTGATCAGAGCCTAGAAAGTGAGCATCTAGGAATTCTGAGGTAAAGCAATTCCTGGTGATAATTTTCACAGCTGCCTGTCCCCCGTCCTCTACAGGGTCAAAGCCTAAGGCATCCCTCCACATGAACAAATTCTGTTTCTGCTTGCACTGGAGGTCTTTGAAGCTGAGAATTATCCAATGCATCCAAAGATTGAGAGGATACAGTTAACAACCAAGTCCAGTGGGTCTGTGATTTGTACCCTGGTAACCTGCATTTCCCGAGAGCTAGGGTGTTTTTAGGGGGTGGGGTCCAGGGGTCCTGCAGGCTGATACACTACCCGTGGAGTCCCACGGTGGGGGATACCTACCTTGACAGTATAGATCTGGAAGTAGATGGGTTGGGTGCCCATGCGAACGTAGTAGGTGATGACATCCAGGATGAAGGGGTCCACAGTCCGGGATGTGTCCAGGGAAGGGGGCTGTGAAGGGGCAGAGAAGGTCTTCAGCCACCGCCCTCCATGTGACTGTGGGGGGTGCTATTTTGGTAACAGAGAAACTCCAAAACATTCCCACGTACCCTCTGTGAGGCACTAAACCAGCTGGTCCCTCAACACACTCTAGGCCTTTCCTCCCACCCGATTTCCACCCCCAGGTCCCCAGGGCCTCTGATTCATTCCACTTGCACAAAGACACATGGGGTGCCTCTAGGTGGAAGGCACTGAGCTGGGTGCCTTGGGGTAGACAAGATGCTTGGGAATATAGCCAGTGATCACAGAGTCTGGGCTGGGTTCCAGCCACTCACTGGCCAAGTGACCTAGGGCATGAGAAGTGAGGGGATCTGCTGTCTCCTTCAGCTCTTGGGGTATTTAAGTATATCACAGATTAATTTACATTTGTGGGTTATTGGGAAAACACTAGTACCATGTCCTACAGGCCTTCCTCATATGATCATAAAACAGAACCACAGTTTCTTTTCCTTTTAGATAAATGGAATGCTCACATAGTGCCAGAATTGGAAAGCAGCTAGAGTTTATCTCATCCAACTCATACCCGATCCTATAACGTCTCTTCTGACTCCCCTGTCTGGCCCTACTGAAATATTGCTCCCTTCAGAAAGGCCACATGGAGGACCGGTGAATGTACTCTAACAAGGCTGTCCTTGCTCACACTGTTTCCAGTCTCTTCCTGTGGAAACCGCTTTTGGACGAGCATTGGGGCTGTACAAACTGTTAATTATGAGGGCAAGGAGAACAGGGAGGACCCCAAATCCTGCGTGTGTACCAGCATGGGAATAAAAGCTACCGACAACAGAGCACAAGTCAGACGTTCCTCCTCTAACAGCCTCCAAGTTTTGAGCAAAACAGTATTTCAATACCCAGCTAAACAGTCTCCTGTGCATACGCAAAGACATTTTTCGGGTAAGCAGTAATTCAGGAAACAGGCCTCCCCGCACACCTCTATTAGAAGGTACAAGAAAGCACCCTAATCAAGTAGAGTGTCAAGTTAGAAATCAGGTACCTAAAATCAAGAGGCTCCTTTTATGTAGGACTACCCACTGACCAGATATAAGGGGGGAGAGACACCATCCACAAAGGCAAGAAAAAAACTAGGAAACGTAAGGAGGAAATTTAACCAGAAATGGGTAAAAGCGCTGTGATTAACAGTGTAAGGCTATTCTGAGGGACACACACAAGACTTCCCTACATGAAGATAAACACCACGTTCCCAGAGGGGGCTGCGTAACACCCTAAAAGAGGCTGATTCTCTTCCAAATTTCAATTGAAATCCCAAGGGGGGGGGTGGTGGAAGGATTAAAAAAAAAATTTGACCAAATTTCTAATATTTATCTGGAAACAGACACAAACAAACATAGTCTGAAATGTTTTCAAGAGGAAGAGTAATGGGGTAGGCTTACCCTGCCAACTATTAAATTAAAAAATGCTAATGTGGCCGATAATGAATGGATTAACGAGAAAGAGTTAAGTGTCCCGGAATAAACTCAAGCATCTGTAAAAATTTAGTAGATGATAAAATGGGCATTTCAGACTGACGGGGCAAGATGGCTCATGCAATAAATAGCTTTAGGACAACTGGCTAAGCATTTGGAAAAAAGCAATTTGCATGCCTCACACTCAACCCTGAAACTGATTGCAGGCAGGTTATTTAAATGGAAAAACCGAGACCTGAAAAGTTACAGTAAATGATCAGTGAATATTAGTTTAATCCTGGATATAACATAATCAGTGAGGAAGACCTCTCCAAGCAGGACTCCAACAGCAGGTATCACAAAGGATAAGAGTTCTGTGTGTAACTGCATAAAAATATCAAACTTCTGTAAGTCAGAAGACACTACTGACGAGATTGATAGGCAAATAAACAAAGTGGAAAAAAAAAAGTCTGCAACACCAAAAAGGTTAAGATTCTCTTAATATGAGGGGTGCCTGCGGGGCTGGCTCAGTTGGTGGAGCATGAGACTCTCCACCTCAGGGTTGTGAGTTCGAGCCCCATGATGGGGGTAGAGTTTACTGGAAAGATATAAAAAAAGATTCTCTTAATAGACAAAGGCCTTTTCAAGTCAGGAAAAGATGGGAACTCCCTCCCTACCACCCAGGAGGGTTGGGGGGTAGCAGCCCGGTGTTGTGGTCAAAGGATATGCTCTGGAATCAAGCTGTCTGATTCCAAGTGGGACTCTACCTCTCACTTTGCAACTCTGGACTAAGTTACCTAATTTCATTGCATCGCCACGGCTTGATCTGTAAAATGGGGACATGGCAACATTAGCACCCGCCAGCAAGAGTGCCTACTTGGTAGGGCTGCTGAGTGCCTGGCCCGTGTGAGCTCTCAGGAGGCACAGGCTCTTACAGTCACAGAGAAACCATCGCAGGAACCTCAGAAGAGAAGGAAGAAACGGGCCGACACCCTTATGGAAGAAGGTTCTCCTTCACATTGTCCCCAGTGTCCTCCTGCCCCCAGAGCAGGTGCCTGTTAAGAGTTCCGAGTGCATTTCCACCACGAGCTGCTTAGGGCATCTCCCTTGTGCTCCCTTCCAGCCTCACCCCACCCCGGCAGGCCCTGGGGCTGACTCTTGAGGTCGAGAGCCAAGGGTGGTATCTGAAAACGGGCCCCTCCCACCTCCCCCCTTACCCTCGAGGGCCCCCTACCATCTCTGCCAGCTTGTGGATGGCCGGGCATAGCGTGTTGACGGTGCTCTGGTACCACGGGTCTGCGCGGCCCAGGAACGTGGCCAGCTCTCTGAGCTCTGAATGTCTGCATGATGGCAGCTCCTGGGGTTCAGGGGGGACGGGGCAGACCCATCAGGCCCGGTCTCTGGCACCTTCTTCCTGGCCAGAGGGTCCCCTAGGCAAACTGGCCAGTCACTGAACCTCCTGGGGCCTCAGTTTCTCTGCCATGTGAAGACCATTAGGTTTTAGGCCCCTCCCCCCGCCCCCCGGCGAAGCTGGGAGACCCTTGACTGAGGGCCACTTGCCAAGGGACATTGAAAAATGACCATGAGCCTTGGAAGCGGAGAGACAAGGACTGCTTTGAATTTACTGCTCCCGGAAAAGCAAGCAGAGCGGGACAGCAGAAATGCACAGCCGCAAGGGTAAGTTTGTCCCCCACCCCCCAATAGCTCAATGGGCTCCCACTGTCTGAAATTTCCTTTTATGTGACCCCAGGAAGCATGCTGTGTGTGCGAGCCCCTGTTTGAGGAGCAGCTTGCAATGAATTCCATCAGAAAAGCCAAACAAAATTCAGCAATGGGCAGGCTGCCCTCACTGCTCCCCCCCCCCCCCCGCCCGGTGAGGGGACGTTCAGCCTCCAGGGCCCGCATCTGGGGCTTCTCGGACACAGACCTGATCTAGAAGGGCTCCCCCGGCCCCGCATCCTAAGGAAGGATGAGAGGATTCTAGTGCCTGGAGCCAGAGATGTGGTTGCCCAGCCCCTAAGCCAGACCCCTGCTGCGGACAGCCCCCCCCCAACTCCTTCCCCCACGTCCCTCCCCTCCCTCCCCTGCCCTGCCCAGCCACCTCGGGCGCCAACACGGGGATGTAGTAGAGCTGCAGGCTGAGTCTGGGGGTGAGGCAAAACTTCTGGGTCTCTCGTTTCCTGGAAAGGGGCAGCAGAGCACAGGGGTAAAGGCAGGTGTTGTGGCTCCCGACAGTTCCACATTCTGGTTCTGGTATTTAGTATCTCTTGACGTGGGGCGACGTGCTCCAGCTCTCTGAAGCCTCTGTGTTCCCGTCTACAGAATGGGTACAGTCATGTCTGTCTCGAGGGGCAGTGGTGGGGCTTACGGAGCTCACTGCAAAGTGCCGAGCTGGTGACCGCACCCCTGCTGCATGGGCCCGCCTGTGCCCCGGCCAGCACCACCCCCACCTGCAGTTGCCCTCCCCCCGCCCCCCGCCACGGGGCCCTACCTGAGGCTGTGGTAGGCCTGGGCCAGGCGCCCCAGCATCCTGTCATCGCCCAGCACCAGCACCCTGGCCGTGTGGAGCCGGGAGACCCCGGGCAGTAGCTCCCCATCCCCACTGGGCATGCCCGTCCTGCGGTGCAGTCCCTGGGGCCCGTCCCAGCACGCAGGCATCAAGATGTCGGGGGGCCACATCCGCTTCTTGATGCCTCCTTTGCGCTGCAGCCCGGCACGCTCCATCTCAGGGCTGCTGGGGACAGGCAGCTCGTCGGCCCCTGCAGGGAGGTCCCGCTCGATGCCACTGTCGGTGGACAGCAGGGACGCCCGGGCCAGCTCCCGGTCTGGCCAGAGGCCCTGCAGATCCAAGGCCTCCAAGTCAGCACTGAGGCGCAACCGGGACCGCGGGCGCAGGAAGAGTACCAGCTCCTTCCCTGGGATGCCGAGGACAAGCGAACCGTCAGGGCAGAGAAGTTACGTGAGGCTGGCGGGGTCTCACCCCGGCAAGGCCCGTGGTTCTGTGTTTCTCAAACACCGTTCAGCCACATAGAAGCCCCACAAGATGCCCCACGAAGGAACGAAGGTTCGGTGGCTACCAAAGACAGAGAAGCCCGCATATTCCTGCCACCTCTTGTGGAGTTCCGTTAGTAAACATATGAAAGGCTCTGAGAAGTCCTGCAGTAAAGAAGTCAGCTTCACGCAGTACCTCCCACTTAGCTGACCCTGGAGTCCTCTTTATCATATCCACTCATCGGCTTCCGCCCATCCTCCCGCTGTCTGTAGCTTCCCCTGGGACACAGGGAACAGAGCGCACCTGCTCCGGGAAAGACTGCTAGGCTTTTCTCACCGGCTTTCATTTTATTACCCATGAGGAAACTGAGTCAGTGTAGGGTGACCCAGCATAGGAAAGGAGGTGCCAGGAGTTGGACCCGGTTCACTAGCCCAGCACTTCCCACCGTAATCCACACCCCTGCCCGCCCCCCCCCCCCCCCGCCTGCCTTGAGAAGGGCTGGGGACAGCCGCATGGGAACACAGGTGCACAGAAGTGTCAGGCAGGCGGGTCTCTCTGGAAGACCCCCTCCAGCTGCTGGAACTGTAACATTTTGGGTAACTGCCTCCTCCCCGGGGACATTCATTGTCTACTAGCATCAACATGGCATGGGGCGATTCCTCGGCACAGGAGCCATTCTGACATAGAGAAAATGGGTCCTTCCGGATGTGCAGAACGACTCAGGGAACAAGGAGCACACACGCGAACACACACACAGCAACAGATACACACACGCAGACGCAATACGCACAGTCACACAGACACATGAATGCATACACAGATGCCGAGAAACACACACACACACACACACACACACACCCCTATTTCCAGCCAGCTCTCCACGGAGAAGGTGCAAGGCACTTACAGAGCTGCTCCTCATCGGTCCACAGGTGGAAGGTGATGTGGGGGCTGGGCAGAGGGATGCTTGGCTGCGGGTCCTGCAGGGGGTCACCTGAAGGCAGGAGGACGGCTGTGGCATTCTCTGCCCCCCCCCGTTCCTATAGGGCCCAGGGTGGGTGCAGAGACCCTCTCTCCCGTAGGGTCCAGCCCAGGCTTCCTCTCTGTCCCATCGGCTCACCCAGGGCCCAACAGCCACCTGCCCCCTCCCTGCCCGAGGCTGTTCAGCGGCCCCCTGTTTCCTGCAAACTTCCTCGTGTCCTTTGAGACCTTTCCTCCCATGGTTGGTCCCTTCCCGCTAACCCCGAGCCAGAAGCGCAGCCAGGCCGGGTCACCTTTCTCCCTGCCGTGTTTCTCTAACACGGTCTGGGTCTGATTCTTAGTAGCCGGGTGATGTCGGGCAAGATTTTTCAGCCTCTTTCTAACTCAGGCTTCTCGTCTATAAAACGAGGGGCATAATTTCTGTCTCAGAAGTTTGCTCTGAGGATATTAATCCGTGCAATATTTAAATATGTCAAGTGCCTCGAACGGCAGCTGGGGGACAGGCGGTGCCCCGCAGGTGCCAGCTGCCATTGTGACCAAATCACCCACCTTCTTAGCTGCCCCCGCTCCCCCCCACCCCCCGACCTTCCAAGTTCCTGGGCGGCCCTCAGTCCCCAGGCTGCCACTCGCTTGAGCCGCGCGCGGCAGGTGCAGCGCTGCTCTCTGGCGCCCCCTGCGGGCCCTCGCCGGGCCTCGCTGCCCCGGCCCGCTTACCGCAGCAGCTCTCCGTGGCGGCCGCCGCCGGCCCCAGCAGCGAGCAGTAAATCTCCTCTAGTCTCTCCAGGTGTCCCTCCCGGTTCGGGTTGGGTTCGCCGGCCATCTGCTCCACGGCCGCCACCACGGCGTGGAAATAGCGCTCCAGGGCGTGGCGAGGGCTGGCCTGTCGGGGGTGGGGCGCGCCAGAGCCTGGGTCCCGGCCCAGCACCCAACCACCCCAGCTCCGATGTTGCCTGAAGCTGCTTGCACCTGCGGGTCCCCCCTGTCCCTCCCACTGTGGCTCCCTGCAAGGGCTGGACCCCAGAGGGGCAGGGATCGCCGTCCTGGGATCAATGTGCTGCCCCCACCTGGACGCAAACTCCGGGAAGGCAGGCCTCTGTTTGCAGCTGCACCCGATGCCCCTAGAACATCTTCCTACACATAGTAGGTGCTCAAGAAGCAGTTGCCGAATATTCCCTAGACTTCTGTCATTCCTATGCTGTCTTGACATACTGCCTCTGCTAGTATTTACTTGCTATTTTTCTTTCAGTCAGCTCATTTTTGGGGGGTTCAGAAAGATTTCAGAGGGGCAATTTATGTTGCTGCTCTCTACAGGAAGACTAATGTCGCAGAGGTAATGGACAATAGCTAAGGTGTCTATAACGATCACAAGGCACTATTATTAAATTCTAGCCAGGTACTCTGGCCTGCCAGGCTTTAGAGCTTGGAGCTTGCTTTCTCTCTCTCTCTCTCCTTTTTAAGATTTATTATTTATTTTATTTTATTTTATGTATTTTTGTTAAAGATTTTATTTTTATTTAAGACAGAGAGACAGAGAGAGCTCACAAGCACGGGGAGAGGCAGAGGCAGAGGGAGAAGCAGACTCCCCGCTGAGCAGGGAGCCCGATGCGGGACTTGATCCCAGGACCCTGGGATCATGACCTGAGCCGAAGGCAGGTGCTTAACCGACTGAGCCACCCAGGAGCCCCCAAATTTATTATTTATTTATTTTTTTAAAAGATTTTATTTATTTAATTGACAGAGAGAGAGAGAGAGAGAGACAGCGAGAGAGGGAACACAAGCAGGGGGAGTGGGAGAGGGAGAAGCAGGCTTCCTGCTGAGCAGGGAGCCCGATGCGGGACTCGATCCCAGGACCCTGGGATCATGACCTGAGCCGAAGGCAGTCGCTTAACCAACTGAGCCACCCAGGCGCCCCCTATTATTTATTTTAGAGTGAGGGCGCATGCATGAGCGCCAGGAGGAGGGGCAGTGAAAATCTTAAGCAGACTCCGCACTGAGCCCCATGTGGGGCTCCAACCAGGGGCTTGCCTTAGGGCGTTGTGGGGCTCGAGCTCACAACCCTGAGCTCACGACTTGACCTAAAACCAAGGGTCAGATCTTAATCAACTGCACCACCCAGGCGCCCCTGCTGCCTTCCCTTTTTAAAAAGGGAAGTTAGTGTTAAAAGAAGTTAGGGGTAAAGCACCAAGCTGAGCTTTTCTCGTTAATGGAAATTAATGGAAACAGGTTTTGTAAGCCTCTCGTCGTGCATTCCATGCTCTTTAGCATGGCTGCTTCCTGCCTCCAGTCCTATACACCCTCAAGATCTGTCCCACCACCTCGTTTACTCTCTGATTCCATCTGATTCCATCTTCTATACTCTCCCTCTCTTCCTGTTCTGCTTTGGCTACACAGGTCTCCTTATCATTCCTCAAACACACCAGACATGCTTACACCCCAGGGCCTTTGCACTTGCTGTTCCCGATGCTTGGAATGTTCTCTTGGATATCCACATGGCTCGCTCTTTCACTTCTCCTTTAGGACTTGACTCAAAAGTCAGCTGACAGGGAGACTTCCCTGATCCACATGATCTAAAATTTCAGCCCCGCCCCTCCCCATTTCACATCCTTCTTTGCACATTTTCCCCTTTAGCTGTTATTTATCATACTATACATTTTACTTATCTTGTTTATTATCACACACACAGAACAAGAAAGGGAAAGAGATACACTATAATATAAACTGCCCGAGGACAGGAATTTTTATCTGGATCCCAGCACCTACAGCGAACAATGGTTCAGCAAACATAGTGGGTGCTCGGTAAATATTTAATGTGTTTATAAATTAAGCAACAAGATGAAATGGATCCTATGGCCCCTTCCAACTCTGATTCATATATTCCTCTAATTGCCTTATTTATTCATTCTGCAAATATTTATTGGAGCCCTAGCTGTTCAGAATGACCTGCTCTCCCTTAATCGGGAAGTCAGGACCCTGCTCAGCAGACCCCTAGCACAGAACAGAGGTGGGCCTGCTGATGTCCTTGTTAGAACCCTGCATCCTCTAAGCTAAAAGATGGGATTCTTTGGCGGTGGGTGAGGGTGAGGGAAGACAGCCAGAGGACATAATCCAGGGCACTTGCTCTCAGAGGGTCTTATAGGCCAGAAACAATCACCAGAGCTGCTGGGAGGTGGTGGGGGCTGCAGGAGACAAACTCCTCCCCCCCGCACCTTTCTGAGACCCGTGCCCGTTGCGGGGAGAAGGGACAGGAACCCCATCTGGGGCCATAGGTGTCTGGGCTGAAACCAACATGGGGCTTAGGTATGAGTTGGGGACCTTCCACAGGTCCCAGCAACAGCAAAGGCATGGGATTCTGAAGGCACGAAGGGCTCTTTGAGAGCGAAGGAATGATGGAAAACAATCATCATGGTTTCAGGAGGGACCTAGCCATACATAAAAGTCACCGTCAAAGGAAGTGTCCAAGATGCTGGGCTCAGAGCATGGATGGAGGGTTCCAGGTGGAGAATGGCAAGAGGGACAGGGCCGCATCCGATGCATCTTGATGCGCAAAGCAGGGTCTGAGGCAGGGCTGGATGAAGGACTGATACCCCTTCCTGGGGCAGGACAAGCGGGGGATAGCTGAGCCCCCAAGGGCGCCCCCCCTCCTGGTGCCTGTCCCTCCCATAGCAGCAACCCCACAGTCCCGAGCTCGGAACCTTAGCCACGATCCCAGCCAGCTGCCCCAGAGGACCGGAGCCTTTCCCCTCAAAAAGGTCGCCTCCCACGGTGCAGGACGCACAGCCCCAGGTGGCATCCTTCCCCTCTAAGAAGCCCCGCACCTGCTACCACCCTTGGCCGGAGCATCTCTAACCTACTGGAGCCTTGGCTGTGTACAAGGGCCCAGGCTGAGTCAGAGAGAGAAATTAGGAAGTAAGCAGGTGAGCGTGAGAAATGAATGAAATGCCCACAACAGGAACGGGGGACTAGTTAAGTAAATAACAGCACTTTCATAGGTGAGAATATGGTGCAGCCATTAGGGGTACATATTTTCCAAGGAAAACGTTTCCATGTGGCGTATTTCCAGTGGCACGGGGGAATCAGAATTATATAAAGGCACATACGCGTGCAGTATATAAAAACTGTATACAGAGTTTGGTATCTCCTTTTGTTAAAAAAGCACTGGTCGGGGAGTGGGGCTGGGAGGCGGTGGAACATAGGTTTGAAGTCAGAGAGACAGATCTGGGTTCAAATCCCGACTCAGTCCCTTTGTATCTGTGTGACCGTGGGTAGGTTAGCAACCCCTCTGTGCCCATTTTGATAATTATATCCATTTCACAACGTTGTTAAGATGTGGTGAGAATTTTTAAATGCGATACCTGCGAAGTGTTTAGCGCTGTGCCCGGAACAGAGCAGACGTTCAGTCAACAGCAACTATGATGATGAGCATCGTCAGTGTGATTCAGCAAACAGACCACAATGTTCATTGCTACTATGTCTGGGTGGGGGGTGTGAGGAATTTTTGTTTCCTCTTTGGGCTTACGTGCATTTCCCTCCCCCCCCCCCACCCGGATCTTCCTCCGTGAGTGTGTACTCATTTTTGATTGAGGGCAAAGCGGTATGAAAATAGAAGAAGCGGGAGCATGAGTCGGAGCGCCGGCGTGGGCTACAGCCAAGGAGGGCTGGGGCAGGGCAGTTACCTTCAGCTTCCTCTGCAGGGCACTTGCATGGCAGGCGTCCCCAAGCACAGCCTGCAGGGTGTGGGAGACCACGTGGCGCATGCAGGCCTCCGGGGTCTGCTGCGCCTGGGCCGCCTGGATCTCCAGCAGCAGGGCGCTGCACACGGAGGGAGATACCAACTCAGGATCCACGAAGAGGAACACTCTGAGGGCAGGGGGTGGGGGGTGGGGGGGCTGGTGAGGATGACTACCAGGAGAGGAGCCCCTGGGTGGGCACCCTCAGAGCCTCATAGCCCCCAAGTGTTTTGCTTCTCCAAAAACAGGAGCCTCGAATGCGAAAGTCTAGGAGGGGAATGGCGATAGGGAGCGGTGGGGACTGGGGCAAATCAGAGCAGGCAGGAACAGCTCGTCCCTGTTGGGGCAGGGGGAGAGGGAGGGCTAGTCTAGAGTCCAGGTAAGCCCCATCCTAAATCCTGCTCCCTCCCCTAGCTCCGGGGCCCACTGATGACATCAGCCTCCAGGAGGGACCCTAAATCCTTCCTGCCCAAATTGAGCTCTGGACCATGAGTGAGCCCCATCTCCTCCCATTGCCCGATCACACCCAAAAGCCAGCCTCCCGCACCTGCTCCCCCTCTCCGCTGCCAGCTCCTCTGGGTCCCTCCACCTCCCTGCACCCTCCGTGAACACCGCCTCAAGCTGCCCCTTCCGGTGCTAGCTCCTGCAGGGCGGGAGGCACGGCACCCCAACTCCATCAGCCCCTCTTCCCAACACGACAAGTGGACATTGGCTCAATCTTGCGTAAAGGGCGAGGCACACACAGATGAAAGGCCCAGATCCCATGGTGTGCTTGTGGCCTGAGCTATAAATACCCCAGAGCCACCTCTGGCTGCCTGGCTGGCTGATGCTGCATCACGGCCAAGGGCGGCATGGAGGTGGGACCACAGAACTCCAGAGTGGCTCAGGGCTCATGTCACCTTCTGCACGGGAGCAGGATGGCTCGGAAGCCCAGCCCAACAAGAAAGACCTACCCTGCTTCGGGTGATCTCCGGAGAAGGCAGGCCCCGCCCACCCTTGAAAATACACCCCACTGCTGGACACATGTCATGCATGGGAAGCTCTGCTAGGGTTCCTCTCCACCCCGCCTGGTCCCCCTCAGTGAGCAGTCACGTATGGACGGGACAGAAGGCAGCAGCCTTCCCGGGGCCACTCACCTCTCCTGGTAGGGGTACATCTCACTTGTCAGGTTCTGTTCGGCAATGACCAGCCTTTGGTACAGTGTCCCTGCAAAGCAGACCACCTCAGCCAACCAGCCCCTGGTCCCTGAGCCCCATTCCTCACCTTCCTCGGAAGGTGCCGGGACTTTAAGGCTCCAGGGACCTTGGAGAAAGAGCAAGACGATGACGCGCTGCAGCTGGGACTTGGCTGAGACGGCTCTTACCTGGGACAGCTGTCTCTGTTTTCAGCCTGATGGCGCAGTCCAAGGCTACTGTGCAGTAGGGGGCGGGCAGGGTTAGCAGCCTCGTGCAAAAGTTGTAGGTTCTCCGGTACAGCTCCTCCGTGATGCCGGTGGCCTGGGTGGGAGGGGGGAGTCGGGTGCCCGGAGCCCAGCCCCAACCTGTCCCCGGATTCCAGTGGCCCCTGATGCTCTTCACGCCCGTCATGTCCCTCGCTGCCCACCCCCACCCCCTGTGACTATACTCAGCTCCTGGTTCCTGTTCTCAAGACATTTTCTCCGTGGCTTGTCCCTTCCCTGTGCAGGGGTCAGCGATGGCCCCCAGTGCACATAGGAGCAATCCTGAGGACCTCATTCTGGCAGTCGAGGCCCTCGTGCATTCTGTGAACTGCTTTCCCCACTTCCCCTCCGTCTATTAGGGAGAGGGCGCCGCTAGGGGGGAGAAGCCAGTTTGGGGCTTCCAAGAGTTCTAGGCTCACCCAAGGCAGAGACCGGGTGTCCTCTGAGGGAGAGGACAGTGTCTGGCCCTGGGACTTGTGGGGTTCCACGACCCACCCCCCCCCCGACCCTCAGCCCCAGCTCACCTTAGTGAGCACGTACAGGAGGGTATGCAGCAGGGGAATGATGACATGCCGGAGGTCTTCGCTTTCTGCCTAGAAAACAGGAGACCGCGGGGCATTTACTGGGCTGGGGCTCGATGGGGGCTCCCCACATCCTAGCAGGATGCAGCTTGGGGGGGTGGGGGGTGGGCAGGAGATGGGGTGGAAGGCAAGCGTCCCATCACACCAAGGGGTGGGAAAAGGGCACAGCCTGCCCCGGTAGGGGAGGGGTGTGTGGGGAGGGAGCACAGGGGTGGGAGCCGGCTGGGAGAGCCTGGGGGGCGTGGGGCATCCACTCAGGGCAGGAGCTCGTGCCAAGCGGCAAGCCAGCCGCCCCCGCCCCCAACACGGAGGTGCCTTGAGTGCAGCATCTCCCGAACGATTGCAACGCAGAGCATGGGGTGGTGTGGGGGATACTTTTGGGTGGTACAAGAACAATTTTGAAACATTTTTAATAGGTCTGCATTTATGTTTATCAGCGTTTTCTGTTCCTGCAAGTGGGGGCTTTCCATGTATTGGAACGGTACAGAGGTTTTGAAATATGCAAAGTCAGGTGAAACCATGGGAGTTAACGTAAAGAAAATATCCCTTATAGAAGTACAGGAGGGAGACAGAGCTGCTGAAAATCACGCAGGCGGGCCACAAGGGACCAGAGTTCGGGGGATGCGGCACTGATGGGACTGAGGCCCCGCCTCTCTCTCCCTCCTCCCCCCACCCCCCTGCCTCCCCGCAGCCTGAGAACCCACCTTTTCCAGTTCTCTGAGCAGAATGCGGACCAGCACCGGACTCTTACCAGGATCTCGCTCGACCTTCTTGTGCAGGGACCATCTCCACATGCCTGGCTAGGACAGAGGGGAGCCCAGCACACAGGCGGGGCAGAGGGCTCTCAGAGGGGACCCCCCGACCCCGAGCAGGACCCTGAGCCCTAGAGCCCCACACCATGACTCTGACCAGCCACAGATCCGACCCCTCCGCCGGGCGCCTGGCTCTGGGGGCACAAGGGTGGGCTTGTCACACGTGGGGGAATTCTGCTCCGCTACCCATCGAGGACAGCGAATTCTCACGGCGGAAAGGATGGGGACTGTGGAACATCAGTGGGGCAGAGTGGGCGGGTGGCTTATGGGCTGGCTATGTTTGCAGCTCAGCACCTCGGGCCACGTTTCTGGAAGTTGTACGGGCTCAGAGGGCCAAGAGGAATTCTGCTCGCACGGGGAGCTGGGGAGATGGTGGGGAAAGAGCGGGCGCAGAGGTCGCCTGCTGGCTCTTACCTTGGTTGTTCTGCAGGGCTGGGGCCTGGCTGCTGAGCTCCCGGAGCACTGCCTGCACACTCCGCTGGAGGTCCAGCTCCACATCTGGGCAGCAGGGGTGGGATGGAGGGCGCCCTGAGGCCAGGAGCTTTGGAGCTCAGCGCCCCTGGCCTCACCCTTGCCCCTACCCCTTCTCTCCCTGAGACCATCTTTCGCCCCCTTCTATAAGCCCTACGAGGTGCACCAAAGTGAGCTGCTTAGAGCGGGCAGCCCGCACACGGGTCTGCAAGAGAGCCTTTCAATCAGCATCTCTGTGTTCTCTGTAAAACCCACGTTCCCCCAAAGCGCCGTGGCACACAGGGCGATTTTAGGGACCACTCACGTGGTCCTAAAACCTGAAAAATTATGCACTTTTTAAAATGTGTGTTCGAAAAAAATATAATGTGTTCCTAAGTTTCAAGTCAATTTCACGTCAGATCAGTGCTGGGACAGGAGGTGACAGACTGTCCCCTCATCAAACTCAGCTCAGGCTCCGCTAAGCCAACTTCCCCTCCAGACGCCGGCCTCGGCCCCGGTTCTGTCTCCTGCCCGCCTGGCCCAGTTTGAGCAGAACGTTGTCGGCCGGAATCCAGACGCCCCGTGTCTCCTCGGACTGATTTCCCACCCGCCGACCCCCTCTCGCGGTCCGTGGGCTTGTAACTCCCCAGGTTTGTGTCATTTGGGACTGAGCCCCATCTCTGTCCCCTGGTGTGATAGTCTAGAATAAAGTTTCCTGAGCCATTGGAACCAGGGTCACGGGATTGTTCTTTCTTCAACTGTGGTCCATTGACGTGGCAAAGCGTGAGCGTGGTACAAGGATGAGCCACTGACATCGGGAAGCATGGGAGCAGGGAGGAGGCCCCTGGCCCATCTCGCACTGCAGGGAGGTTAGCTGGCCAGGGTTGGGGGGGCGGCTCGGGGCTGTGCACCAGGCTCCCGGCCACTGTGCACTCCTCCTCCAAGACTGGGACACCCTCCAGGCACCTGACTTCAGCTCAGGGCTCCCCAACCGCCCTGCTGAGCCTTTCTTGGTCACAGCTCAGTCGAACGCATTTCCATGAGCTCTTCGACTCTTTCTCCTTCCCTCGGAGCTGGATGTCAGTCAGCACCCTCTCCGTATCCCGCCCCTGGGCTGTGTCCCCACCTCAATCCCTGCACGGCCACCCCGTTGTGAAGTCTGTTTCTTGGAGCCTCCAGACTAAAAACAGGAAGCATGAGAGACACTTCCTGCACCATAAATTCCTCTTTATGACCGGCTTTCACCAAGCATTTGTCTTCATAGGCAAGCGTGCCTTTTTTGGTCGTCAGACAATACGAACCACATGCCTCGGGGGTTCCTCTTTTGCTGGGTTGTCAGGAAACTTACAAAGCGGGGTCCCCAGCCCCCAAAACCCAGCTCATCTCCAGGGACAGGGACGCCTCCTCTCTGCTCCTTTTTGGTGCTCCTGCTTTATGTTCTACTAAACCTATATCTTAAGTCCCTCACATTCCTTTGGAAGCAGGCAAGATAGAGATCACACATTTTAAAGAATCAGCAGGTAGACTGTGTCTAGCCAAGGCGCTGGTGCTCAGGGACCGGCCCCTCCGGGGCTCTGGCGTGAGCTCGGCTAAGTCTGAAACCCCCACCTTTCTCCTGCCGCTCACTTGGTCCCCCTGGACCTCACCAAGGTCTGTTCCCGAGTCTCCCCGAGGCTGAGAGCGGGCACCTCTTCCAACCCAAGTTTCTCCACCCGCCACTCTGCTGGGCAGTGCAGCATTCCCCTGCCCCCACAATGGCAAAGAAATCTTTAAGGCTGGTCGCAAGTTATCTTTCCATCTACCTGTCTCCACCTTGCACGGAGATTTAAGGAGTTAACGCAGGCGGAGTTATCAAAACATTATGTTACGTCTACTTTCTTCTTTCCTCCTCCCTTCCTTCCTTCTGCCCTCCCTCCCTCCCCAGCCGCCGGGCCACGGACAGCACAGACTTAGAGCTATGATAAACGGGATCCCCTCCCCACCCCCTCACTAGAAGGGCAGCCAAGCTTTTGTCTTCTGAGCCCTGGGTTCCCCTGCCTTGCACAGGGAGTCAAGCTTTTATGTCTCAGAGAAAAATAGAGAAGTTGCCAGTGGCCCCAGGAGACAGCCCCAAATAAAGTTATGTTTTCGAAAGTCTGGGCAGCCGGAACAAACGCTCAGGCTTTGGGCCACATCTGGCTTGCAGACATGTTTTGTTTGGGCTTGTAGAGTGTCTTGGAAAAAAAAAAAAATCGAGTCAGCTGCCAACATGTACAAATCAGGAGATTTTGCATGAAAGTTTGGGTTCCTGGCACCTCTTGAAAGTCTGTTGACACCAGGAGTGCATTCTTCGCACATGTGGCAATCCACGGGGTTGGGGAGGGGGGCTCCCCCTTGAGACGGGCACAGCTACTCTGGTCCTTCACAGTGCCCCCGCTCCTTGTTTTGCTCATCGACACCCTGTACCCGGCCCCTTGGGTTTGAGACCCCGGGCTATGGGACCGAGATAACCGAGCTGGATTGTCTCAAAGGGATGGGGATGAAGGCTGCTGGTTTTAGCTACTGAGGACAGTGGCAACCCGAGGTGGGAGGCTGGGGTCCCCGGGACCGTGAGCGCCCAAGGGTTATGGGGACCTGGGGAATGAGAAGGACTAGGGCTGGCTGGGACACAGCCTCCCAGGGGTGGGGGTGGGCAGGGGTCTCAGCTGAAGGCAGGTGAGTACTACACTCTGCGCCTGAGGGGCACTGCTGTGGTCTCCTCGGTCACCTTTCCCAGCGCACAAGAATGTCTCCAAAGGAACCCCCTCTCGCCCTATGGACTGTGCAGACCTGGCCAACCTGTTCGGGGAGGGGGGTGGGCTGTAGCTACGTGGACTGAAGACCACGGCCTCTTCCCATCACGAAGACTTTGTAACGCCTGGGCTTACAAGATCACAAAGATGGGGGAAGGACCCCAAGCGACTGACACTGGAATTTGTACTGACCTTGGAAAACGAGGGCTTGAAGCTGGATTTGATTTGATTAAGCAAAAGGAAGGGGATATTTCTTGTGCCTCGAGCGTCTCAGGATTGTTCATATACGACATGCTTGTCTCTATGATTCCTGACTCAGAACAGCCAATAAATAAATGACATTCATAATGATTATCTTCCCCTCCATCCAGGAATGTGGGATATTACTATCAGGCATCACATTACTATTAATAACTAACATTTAAATAGCACATAAAAGGCATACACACAGAGTCTTACAGAGGTGTGGCAAGACGATGTTGTGTGTTGGGCGCCTGGGTGGCTCAGTTGGTTAAGCGTCTGCCTTCGGCTCTGGTCGGGATCCCGGGGTCCTGGGATGGAGCCCCGCATCGGGCTCCCTGCTCAGCATGGAGTCTGCTTCTCTCTCTCCCTCTGCACCTCCCCCTGCTTGTGCTCTCTCTCTCACAGATAAATAAATAAAATCTTTAAAAAAAGTCCTCTGCATTATCCTCCACCTCTCTCTTCCCGTTCCTTGGTGAGCTGGTGTTGGAGAAGACAGTGCCACAAGCGGGAAGGAGCCTCAGTCCCTAAAGGACTGGAGCCTGGACTGGATGGTGTAGTGGGTGAGACATAAGTATCTGTTGTGCTAATCCACTGACATCGGGGTCATTGTTACAGCAGCTAGACTTCTCTGACAGACTCGCGGACGCGCCAAGAGTGTTCTGGAATCTTATCTCATTGGATTCTGAGCAAAGCCCTGGGAGTTTGGCAGCGCAAATACTGTTCTGCCTGTTTTGTTTCGTAGATTCCAAATCAAGAGCTCTTACTCTTGCCCCATATTGCCTCTCCAAACACAGAAGTCACACGCCGAGGGACCTCGGAGGCTCTCGTCCCATTTGATAGCTGGGCGAATGAGGCTCAGAGGGGAGAGGTGATTTGTGTAAGGCTACAGAGCTGTTGGAACAGGGCTTTCTCTTTGGCAGATGCTCTTCCTCTAAAGCTTCACCCTTATATGTGCCCTTATATTCACCTGCTTACCCGGAAAAGGGAGAAGAACACATGTCCATCTATGTGGGTCTGGGCTTTGAATGCCAAGAGCCAATGCCCCACACAAAGTTGCCCGGAAAAAGAGTCCCAGCTCTCAAGGTAGTGCAAGGTCCAGTCTTCAATTTCAGGCCATTTGCCTCTATAGTAGCACTTGGTCATTCCAGCTCTGTGTTGCCCTGTGATCCCAGAAGGAACCAGATCTCTCCCAAACATCCTGGTAGAATGTTTGCCTTTTCCCTCCTTCCCCATCTTGGCTGCACGGGAGAATCACCCGGAAAGCTTTAAAAAGCACTAATGTACAGCCCACCCCAAACCAGTTTAAATCAGATCTTTGAAAGTAGGGACTAATAATGTTTTTTTTTTCTTTTAATAGCTCCCCAGTACACTCTAATGGGTAGTTAGGGTGAGAATTACTGTCTTAGGTGATAAGCTGAGTTCTGGACAATTAACCTGTTGGTCAAGGAAGGAGTCAGGTGCCAAAACACTCAGAGTTCACAGAGGCCAATCATCCCTACGTTAAGGATGAAGGTCACAGGGTCAGAATGGCTCCTCCCTGGCTGTCACAGTGGTGGGAGGAAATTCAAAGAATATAATTGGAGAAAGTTTGATTTTTGTTTGTTGCTGTTTCTTAGCTTGTTTTGCAATAGGTACGGCATTCATCCAGAAATGTGACCCTGGGAGCTAGGAAGCAGACACTAGGCCTCTAAGTCTCTTGGGGTCCAGCCATGACATGAATAAAATCTTCTCAGATTTTTCTATTCCTACTTGGTTAATTGGTTAGTTCTATGTGTCACCTTGACTGGGTCACAGGGTGCCCAGACATTTGATCAAACACCCTTCTGGGCATCTCTGGGAGGGTGATTTTGGATGAAGTGAATGTTTAAATCACTAGACTGAGTCGACAGATTGTTCTCCCTAATGTGGGTGGGCCTCGTCTAATCAGTAGAAGGCCTGCATAGAACAAAAGGCTGACACCGCCGCACCCCCTCCCCCCTGCCCCAAGTAATAGGGAATTCCTCCTGCTTGACTGCCTTCCAGCTGGGACATTGGTTTTTTTTTTCCTGCCTTTGGACTTGGAACTACACCATCAGCTCTCCTGGATCTCCAGCTTGCCAACTGCAGACCTTGGGACTTGACAGCCTTCATAATAATGTGAGCCAATTCCTTATAATAAATCTCATTCTACATATGTGTATGCAGTAGGATACCCTTCCTAACACACCCACAGAGGACCATGGCATCAGAATGGGGAAGGCTGATAGACTAATCAAACTTAGTGCTTCCTCAGCCTTCTTCAGCCAGGGAGTGGAATTGGGAGGTGGACATGTCCATCCAGACGCAAGGGTTACAGGGACGCTCAGGTCGTTTGGTATCCACAAAATTCTTACCAAAGAGGTTGAATTTGTAATTCCCAAAGGATGTTCCCCTCAAACTAGAGTGTTGAAAAGAATCGTCCTTTTCTACTTTCTGGATATCAACCATCCGAATCAGCACCCCCTCCCTGGGATGGAAATGGAAATTTACCAATAAACTCTTTCCGGTCTGTTCTCTTTTAAAATCACTATAAAATCACTAACCCCAGGTCCCGTTTCCTCATGCCAGGTGAGCCATTAAGCAACTGAGAGGAACACGGTTGGTCTATGTGTGTTCCGATTCAGACTTGGGACTCCCGAGGTAGGTTAGCTCTGCACAGATGGATGTCACTTAGTACACTGGTTTCCATTTCAGAGGATGACCTTTCTCTGACCTTGACATGTTGACCATCTGGACCTCGCGGACTGCCCTTCCAACCAGGACCGAGGGCTTCTCTTGGAATCTCCCGGTGCATAGACAGCTGTCTCGGCATCTCAGCTGCTCACTGAAATCTGGGCTCAGCACCCGGATGCACCATAAGCTGGAGTCACGTGGCTCACGCTTTTCTTCCACCCCATGCTCGATCCCCCTTACCGCCATGTGGAACAAAGGTTCAAAGTGCTCTAAAAATGTTTGCAGTCTTGGCCCTGTTTGCAGGGATGGCTAAGTAACAATAGTGTTGGTACCTTTGCAACATTGCCCTTTTGTATCCCTTAAAATAAATATCTTACTTTTCAGGGGTCCTTCTTCTTAACTCTAGAATGACAGAACCCCTTAGGGCTACAGGAAGGTGGGAAGTTATAAACATTTGTAATTTGGGGAGACAGCCCGTACAACTGCTGCTCTGATCATGATGGGAAAACTCCCCTTCAGAGCTCCCAGGGCAAGCTTCCTAAATTTGGGACGTTTCCTTCTGCCCATTTGATTCGGGTGGGTGGGGGGGTCATCTGTCACATCTTTGGTGGTGGATATCTGTTGGTTCTTCTGCCCAGCAATCCTCCCTGCTCTCTGTTGTCTTGGTGAGACTGTGGCCTAGGTGCCCTGCTTTGCCTTGGCCTTGGAGTGGGCACAGGACCGAGCTGGCCAATGGACTCTCTCTCCCTCTAGGCAAACCTTGTGCAGGTGACGGCCAGCAGGGAAGAACACGTGGAGCACTCTCTGAGGTCACTGTCCACCTCTTCCTGTCCTGGTGGTGGGTCCACTCTGTTCCCTGCCCTTACTGGTGCCTGAGGCTTCACTTTTCCTTCAGTGCTTGGCCACTCTTTATTTTTGACAATTAAACTAGCCCTATGGGTTTCTACTGCTTGTATCCAGAGAAACTCTATTGGCACACCTCTCTTCCTAAAACAGCATGGCATGCGTCTATTATTACAATTAAAGTTGGGGCAAAGTAAATTGGTTTTGAAATATTTAAATTTTCACAGGGCTGGCTCCACCACCATCCTCCTGGTGCAAACCCCAGCTGGTTAAAGACAACCCAGAATATCTCAACACCAGGATTCACGGACTTGCCTGATTCCGATGGAGCTTCTTCTGGTGGGGTGAAGCACTATGACGGTGGGCGTAAGGAGTTTGTGGAAAGAATGCGTGTCTTAGGGATGGTAACCTGGTAGCTGCACCGGCCCCGGATGTGCCCTCCCCTTCCCTGGGATCGGGGTCTTCAAGGGCATTAGAGTCAAGCCTCGTGAGGAGTCCTGTGGGACTTCCTGGGTGACCACTAGGTGATACACATCTTGAGGGAAGGGTCATCTCTCCTTGCTGTCCCAGGTTGATAGAACATGAAGGGTTTGGGAAATGAGCTAGACCTTGGTTCTGATCTTTGCTCTGCCACTTCTTACTAGCTGTGTAGCTTTGAGCAAATTACCTAACCTCTCTGAGCCTCTGTTTCCCTTTTAGTAAAACGAGGACAATTACATTGATACTGTACCTCACAAATCCTTCTGATGAATGCACAGGGCAATCCTCAGTGAAATCATTAAGGGCATAGGGCTGGAGCTGGATTGTGGGGGTCAAATCCTGGTTTGACTATACAGTATCAATGTATGGCCTTGTAAGTAATACCTGTCCCCTCTGGGTCTCGCTTTCTCCTTCTGAGAAATGGGAGCAATGATTACTGCTATCTCATGGGGTCCTTATGAAGACTAAATGAGTTAATATTTGTCAATTGCTTTTATCACTACTTGATAAAGTATAAGCACTAGAGAGGTTTTTGTTAAATAAATGCAAGCATTTGGTGACAGATCTTGGCTATTATTGTCATTATCCCCAATGTCCAGCTCAGTGACCTGCAAGCAGCTGGGGCTCATACAAGTGTGTGGATGTCCACTTCTCAAGATGTTCTCACATTTGGACAGCTGAGTTGGGGGTCGGGGCGAAGGTGAAGGTGGTCCTGCCTGCCCTGGGGGCCTTCTCACCTGCAAGGGAGGCCTACCCTGCGATGCAGCCAGGGGCACTGGACCCCTCTGCCCCCAATCATACTGACCTGAGCTCTCCATGGGAACCTGGGGTATGTGTGAGGAGGATGTGGTTGTCTCAGACAGCAGAATGGAAAGTAAAGTGGTTGTTTTTCCGCACAGAGGTGGTTCTGCAAAATAAAAGGCAGTTAGTGTAAGTGGTGGGAAGGTACAGAAAGTATATTTGGGGGAATGGAGAGGCTCCTAGGGGACCTAGGCTTCTAGTGCGTTAGAGGAAAGCCTAGATTTATTTAAGAAATTCTTCTATGGTTCTGGCTACGTGCCGGGTGCTCTTCTAAACACTTAAAGACAATCAACTTTTTAATATTCATATTAACCTTATAATGTAGGTACTATCTTCTCCCCCATTCTATGGATGGGGAAATTGAAGTACGGAGAGGTTAAATAATGATTCAAGGTCAAAGAGCTGGTGAGTAAAGGAATGAGCACTGAACTCAGACTATCTGGCTCTCAAATGCACGCCCTTAGTCATGACCCCTGGCTGCCCGACCATGATCCCAGTCGGAGGGACCCCCAAAGCCTGCTTCCCAGAGCAATAAACTCCACAACTGAAAAGCAGAGGAACTATGAACAAATCCAAGAATAAGTGAATAAAACTATGCCTGAGAAAGCTAATTGAGAGAGAGAGAGAGAGAGAGAGAGAGAGAGAGAGAGAACAATAAGAAAATATCAGGAATGGTAAATGTCATATATACTCAATGGAATAAAATATAACGTACTCTGAATAATTGTAGCCTATTGATAATCATAGAAATGAATATTAAAATGTGATATACCATTGGCAATGATTTAAAACGATAACATACATGCATACCATATATTTACACATATATGATATGTGATATATGTTTATTTGTAGCAAAAAAAAATATGAACTCTCTATCTCACACATGGTTTTCTAGGGAAATAAAAATGACACAAAAGGCTCCAGAAGAGTTAGCAAAACTGCTCATGTTAGTGAGCAGTGAAGAAATAAAGAAAGCTGTCAAAGAATTAGTTCTTAAAAAATGATATATGTCAGGGCACCTGGGCAGCTCAACTGGTTAAGTGTCCCACTCTTGGTTTCGGCTCGGGTCATGATCTCAGGGTCGTGAGATCAAGCCCCGCATCAGGCTCTGCGCTCAGTGTGGAGTCTGCTTGAGATTCTCTTCCTCTCTCTCTCTCTCTCTCTCTCTCTCTCTCTACCCCCCGCTCCTCCCCCACTCATACACACGCTCTCTCTCTAAAATAAACAAATAAATCTCTTTAAAAACAGGTGATTTATGTCTCAGATGGTTCCTCTGAGAAGCTCTCTCAAACCAGTGAAGAAAAAAACGTTAAGCTATTTCAACTGTTCAAAAGCATAGAGAAAGAAGGAAAGATTCTCTGAAAAAGTCAACTTATCCTTGATAGCAAAATCTAATAAAGATCATTTAAAAAATAGATGAAGCACTCCACACTCACTGGGACAGCTATTTAAAAAAAACAACAGACAAAAGAAATCAGACCTGTGCGTTGCTGGTTGGAATTTAAAATGGTGCAGTTGTGGTGGAAAAGAGTACAGTGACTCCTCAAAAAGTTAAACATAGATTTACCACAGGACCGAGAAATTCCACTCCTAGGTAAATACCCAAAAGAACTGAAAATAAGGACTCTAACAGATACTTGCATATTGATGTTCATAGCAGCATTATTCAAAATGGCCCCAAATTGGAAATACTCCAAATGTCCATCAACAGTTGAATGGATAAACAAAATGTGGTATATCCATACAAAAGAAAATTATTCAATCTTAAAATGGAATGAACTTTGGACACATGCTACCACATAGATGAGCCTTGAAAACATCATGCTAAGTGAAATAAGTCAGGCCAAAAGGACAAATATTATTTGACTCTATTTACGCAGGGCACTTACAATAGGCAGATTCACAAAGACAGAAAGTGTAAACAGAGGTGCCCAGGGGCTGTGGGGCAGGAGGAATGGGGAATTATTACTCAGTGGGTACAGAGATGATGAAAAAGTTCTGAAAATGGACAGTGGTGATTGTGCAATGTTGCGAATGCACTTAGTGACACTGAATTTGTGCACTTTAAAATGGTTAAAATGGAAAATTTTATGATATTTTGCCACAATAAGAAATTAAATATTAAAAGTATAAAACAAATATCACTGATAGAATTCAATGAATTAAAATTATAATGTATTCTGAATAATTCCAGATGATTGATAATCATAGAAAGGAATATTAAAATGTGATATGCCATTGGCAGAGATTAGAAAAGATAAAAACAACAACTGTTGCTGAAGATACGGAAAAATTTGCGCTGTACTCAACTGGTGAGAGCGGAAATTTTCTGGAGGGTAGTTGGGCAATAACATCAAAATTCAAAATGTGTCTACTTTTTGTCCAAGCAACTCCACTATTAGGAATTTCTCCTAAGGAAATAATTGGATGAGTGCATAAGGAAAGTATATAACAATGTCCATTGAAATATTGTTTAAAAAGGGAGAAAAACAGAAGAAACTCAAAGGCCCAATGACAGAGCGTCAACTAAGCAAATAATAGTTACTTGTGCAATGGAATACTAAGCAGACATAAAAATGATACATTTATTGAATTTAAAAGATTTTCAGAAGTATTCATTTTAAGCACTAGGTAACAAAACAATTAACACCTTTCTAACACATTAATTTTAAAAAGTATATTTCTAAATTTGCTCAGATGCATTGTAAAAAGCCAGGAAAAACTGAACATCAAAACTTGACATTGGAGGACGTCCTGGTTCTAGTTAACACGGAGTAAGTAATTCTTGGCTGTAACTCTCCCACTCAATACAACTAAAAACTCTGGACGGTATGCAGGGAACGGCTGTCTGAGGCTTCTGAAAAGTAAATGGTATCAGGCAGAATGGGGAAGAAAACCAGAACGTGAACAATCTGACAATGAGTTTTCTGCACGTCCCCCCTCCCCATTATACCCTGGCCTGGACACAAAGACAGCCTGAAACTCACAAGTGCACACTTAGGGCAGACAGAAAGAGCTAGAAGAAAAGCCTCTCTTTCTGGTCTGAGGATCAAAAAAAGGGTCCCCAAAGGATTGGAGAGATGGGGGAATTTACTTTTTCTTTTGCAATTCCTCCTTCCATATCCCGCAGGCAATCTTGTAATAACAATAGCAGCGACGGTGATGGCACCGGAGGCCATGCAGGTGCCTAAAATTCTGAAAAAGGGAAATTCTTCCCTCTGACTAGAGGAACTATAGTTCCAAGGGCATGGGAAGAATCCTTAATGCTTTCTTCCCTCTATCAGAGGAACAAAAGCCAAAAATAACAAACAGAAGATGAATAATAATGTGGCAGACCTGAATAAAAACATATCAATAGTTATAGTAAATCTAAATAGTCTAAACACACCAATTAAAAGACATAGACTGTCAGTATTTTAAAAAACCAGAACCAACTCTATGCTGTTTACAATAAATTTACTTCAAATATAATGCCATAGGTAAGCAAAAGAACAGAAAAAAATATATACTACTTGAATATTAATCAAAAGAATGCTGAAGTAGCTGTATTAGTATGAGACAAAGTAGATTTCAAAGCAAGGACTTTTGCCAGGAATAAGCTTCTTATTGCTTTTCATAATGACAAGAGAGTCAATTCATGAAGAAGCTATAACAATCCTAAACATGTATGCACCTAAAAACAGGGCTTCAAAATACACAAAGGAAAAACTAATAAAACTAAATTACAAGTAGGCAAATCCACAGTTACAGTTGGAGATTTTAACAGTTCTTTCTCAGTGACTGATAGGACCAGCAGATGGAAAATCAGGAAAGACATGGAAAAACTGAATAATACTATCAACCAACTGAATTTAACAGGCAATCATTGAACACTACACACAACAATAGCAGAATACGAATTCTTTTCAAGTGTGCATGAAACATTCACCAAGATAGACAATACTCTTGGTTATAAAACAAACCTTAACAAATTTAAAATAACTGAATTATACAAAGTAGGTTTGCGGATTATAATGAAATTAAACTTGAAATCAGTAACATAAAGATAATTAGAAAATCTCCAAATGTTGGGATATTAAGCAACACATTTCTAAATAATCCATCGGCCCCAACAATAAAGTAAGTGGGTAAACACTTCCCAACTCATTTTAGGAGTCTAACACTCTCCTGATATCAAAACCAGACAAAGAGAGTACAAGAAAAGAAAATAGACCAATATCCCTTATAAACATATATGAAAAAAATTCTGAGCAAAATATTAGCAAACTAAAACCAGCAATATATAAAAAGAATAATGTATAACAACTTGATGGGGTTTATTCCAGGGATCCAAGACTGGTTCAATGTTTGAAAGTTGATCAGTGTAATCCATTATATTAAAGACTAAAAAAGAAAAAACAGTATGTTCCTATTAATTGATGCAGTAAAAACATTTGACAAATTTTAACATTCATGATAAAAACTTAGAATAAATTAGGAATATAAGGGAACTTCATTAATCTGATAAAGGGCCTACACCAAAAGGCCTCCCAACTAACATACATAGTAGCAAAAAACCCTGAATATTTCCCCTCAAAGTTTAGGAAAAGGCAAGGACATTCACTCTCACCACTTCTATTCCACAAATCAACATAATGTTGGAAGCCAGTGTAGTAAGACAAAGAAAAAAAGTAGAAAAAGAAAGGAAAAGAGGTATACAGCTCAGAAAGGAAGAAATAAAACTATTTGCAAATAATACAACCCTATTCACAGCTAACAGGTGTACATAGAAAAATCCCTCAGAATCTACCAAAAAAATCTCCTAGAACTAATAAGTGAGTTTGCCAGGATCACAGGATATATTGTCAGCATACAACACCAGACATATTTGTATATGCTGAAAATGAACAACTGGAAACCAAAATTTAAAACACAATGCCATTTAAAATAGCTCCAAAAGAAAAAAAAGAGACAGAGAAATACTTTACAAAAAGAGAGAAATAAAGCTAACAAAACATGTATAGGATCTGTCCAATGAAAACCACAAAATGCTGATGAAAGAAAGCAAGGAACACCGAAATAAATGGAGACACACACTGTTTATGATCTGGAAGACCCAACATAGTTGAGATGTCAATTCTCCCCAATTGGTTTATAGATTTAATAAAATTCCAATAAAAATATCAGATTTCTTTTGTAGCTTGAAGATAAGCAGATTCTAAAATTTCTTTTTTCTTTTTTTTTCAAGATTTTATTTATCTATTTGAGAGAGAGAGAGAGAGCACATGAGAGGGGGGAGGGTCAGAGGGAGAAGCAGACTCCCTGATTAGCAGGGAGCCCGATGTGGGACTCGATCCCGGGACTCCAGGATCATGACCTGAGCCGAAGGCAGTCGCTTAACCAACTGAGCCACCCAGGCGCCCAGATTCTAAAATTTCTAAGAACTGAAAGAGCCAAAAAAATTTTGAAAAAAAAATTGCGGACTCATCTCCCTATTTTAAGAACAACTATAAAATTATTAGTGAAGGACTAGACACAGATCCAAGGAACAGAATAGAGTGTCCAGGAATAGACCCACATTGAAACAGCCAACTGATTTTTTACAAAGTTGCAAAGACAAGTCAATGAGGAAGGATATGTCTTTCCAACAAACGGTCTGGAACAATCAATCAATCATCAATATGCAAAAAAACCAAAGTACCTCAACCTAAATCCCACATCTCAAAGCAAAGTGAACTTAAAATGTATCACAGATCTGAATGTAAAAGGTAAAACTATAAAAGGTTTAGAAGAAAACATAGGGAAAAGTCTTTGAGACCTTGGGTTAGAGAGAATTCTTAGATATGATACCAAGAGCACGATCCATAAAGGAAAAAATTGATAAATTGGACTTTGCCAAAATTGAAAACTTTGGCTTTGCAAAAAGTAGCTTTAAGAAAATGAAAAGACAAAGTACAGACTTGGAGAAAATAGTTTCAAATCACATATCTGACAAAGAACTTGTATCCATGACATATAAAGAACTCTCAAAACTCAACAGTAAGGAAACAAATAATATCCCCAAACAATATCCCCAAGCAGGAAAAATATTTGTTTAAACAGTTCATCCAAAAAGATATGTGGATGGCAAGTAAGCACAAGAAAAAAAAAAAAAATGCATGTTATTTGTCATCAGGGAAATGCAGATTAAAACCGGGAGATACCACCATACAACCATCAGAATGCCCAAAATTTAGTGGTGACAATACAAAATGCTGGAGAGGATCGGGGAGAACAGGAATGTTCACACATTACTGGTGGGAATGCAAAATAGCACTACCATTTTGGAAAACAGTCTGGCAATGTCTCATAAAGTTAAACATCGCTTACTATGTGATCCTGAAATCCCAGTCCTAACGACTTCCTGCAGAAGAATGACAATTTCACACAAAAACCTGTTCATGGGTAGGTATAGCAGCTCTGTTCATAACGGCCCCAAACTGGAAACAACCTAATGCCTTCAAGGGTGAAAGGACAAGCGAACTGATACATTCCTACCGTGGGATACTTGCTGATACAAAGAGAGGAACTATTGTTATATACAACAACATGTGTGACTCTCATGCTGAGTAAAAGAAGCCAGGTTCAAATGGTTACATGCTGTATGTTTCCATTTATAGGACATTCTAGAAAAGGAATTTTTAAAACTTGTGCATGTTTTATAAATTCTAAAAGCAAACAAGCCTCTACATCCGATGACCAATTTATGAAAAATACAGAATACGCGGACGCATACTACCAGGATGCAAAAACCAGACTCTGAGAACCTCTGCAGGACACACACCCTGTTCTCTCTTAACAAATTAATTGCAAGGAAGATGGGGTGGCGGTGAGAACACACATGGAAATGAATGGTGTTGGGTGGGGGGTGGCTAGGAATTCACAGGGGCTGAAGAGACTTTAATCAACCAAGACGATGTGTGTATCTTGTTTAGATCCCAATTCAAACTATTACAAAAACTACCACACAGAGGCAAGTGGGAATGTAAACACTACAGAGATTTGCGGGGAGGGAGATCATAGTATTGTAGTTACGTTTGAAAAGAAAGAAAGAAAGAGCTGCTATCTTTTTGAAAGGTAAACTTTTCATTTTGAGATCATGGCAGATTCACCTGCAATGGTAAGAAGAGATCTCACGTACGCTTCACCCGGTCTGCTCAGTGATAGCATCTCGTGAAACCACAGGACGGTATCATAACCAGGACATCGACATCAAACCTCCTTATTCAGACTTGCCCAGTTTACCTGTATCTTCTGTCCCTTTATACTCTGCGTGTGTGTGTGCACATGCGCATGATATCACTTACCCATAGACACTGGGATCACAGATAATTTTCATTGTAATGCTTTTCTACATCTTCTGACTTCCTAATACGATGTCTGGCTTTATTTTTATTATGGAACAGATGGTGCCCAAGAGCGAGCTAACATATATGTACGTTGTGAAGCCTAACAATAAAATGGACACCTGTGAGCCCACCACCCAACTTAGGAAGACTGCCATCATGTTGCCCTGTGTGTGTTAACTTAAAAGCACGGTAACTTAAAAACGAAAAACCACAATAGAACTGTTAAAATAATTTCCCTTCTCTCCCTTCCTGGGCACTGGTGGGGCTCGTCACTGCCTCTCAGAGCTACAGCCTCCCCCTTGGTGAGATGGGTGCCCCAAAGCGCCAGGTAGGATGTCAAACTGCTTCGTGACAAAATTTCAAAAAAGGGCTGGTTGTAGAGATGAAGGACCCAAAACTCTGCCAAAGAGGAATGCGTTGAGCATTCATGCTGCTCATTCTTTCCGAAAAGGCTCCGTGGTGTGTTTTTGTGGGTGAGACTAGACATTGAAATCTGCAGGAATTGTGAAAACGCAAACCTGAAGATCCAACCATGGATGAGAGTGTGTGGCTGACCCTGGGGTGTCCCCAGTCTGGGGGGAGGGGCTGGAAATGGCAACGTGGGGTGGTCTGAGCCACTGCACGGTGGGGACAGGACAGACCCTGACTCCAGACCCAGTGATGCGGGGAGGCCAAGAGAAAATTCCCAAGTGGGACCCAAGACGTTGGATTCCCAGGTCCCCCTCTACTAGCTGTGGTTAAGAATGATCATGATAGGGACGACTGGGGGGCTCAGTTGGTTAAGCACCTGCCTTCGGCTCCGGTCATGATTCCAGGGTCCTGGGATCGAGCCCCGCATCGGGCTCCCTGCCCAGCAGGAAGCCTGCTTCTCCCTCTCCCACTCCCCCTGCTTGTGTTCCCTCTCTCACTATCTCTCTGTCAAATAAATAAATAAAATCTTAAAAAAAAAAAAAGAATGATCATGATAATCTCTGCCCGATGCATGGGGACCAAGCTACCATTGTCACCTCTTGCTCAGATCATGGCCGTTCCCTCAGTAAGTCCCCCTGTATCCACTCCCTACAACCCAGTCCTTGATTAAAGCCCACCAAAGGCTTCTCTTAGATCTCAGAATAACTCCCCACTCCTCACCCTGCCTAAATCTTGCCTCATCTTTCTCCAGTGCAGCTCTCCAGCTTCAGGTCCTTCCCCTCTCCCTCTGGCTCACCAGGCTCTCACCTCATGGCTCATTGTGCTACTCACACTTCCCAGACCTGCCTCAGGACCTTTGCACGCCTCTGCCTGGAACACCTCTCTGCACAGCGACACTCCTTCTCAATATTCAGGTCTCGTTTTAAATGTCATCTCCTTAGAGAGGCCTTTCCTGGTCAATCTATCTAAAATAACCCCCCACCCACCCTCCCCAGGTGATACTCTAGCACACTCTTTTATTTTATTCATAGCATTTATCAGTATCAAAGTTTTCCTGTCTCATGATTAATTTTCTCGGCTACTCTTTAGAGCAGTGAGCTCCACAAACACTGGGCTCTCCTGTGTCTATTCACCACAGCACATCTAGCACCTCGGGCAGTGCTAGCGCCCCGTAGATGATGAAGAAACATCCTGCAGAACAAAGGTGAAGTATCTTGCCAAAAATCACATGGCTAATGAACGATGAAACCGGGGCTAGAGCTCAATCTCAACTGAGGGTGTGAAGTCACAGCCACCTCCCTTGCCCTCTGCACTCCTTCTTCTCCTACCTCCAAACCTTGCAGGGCACCCTCTGCCCTAGTAAAAATGAAATGAACACACAGGTAAGCGTCTGTCCAGGTGGAATCGGCAGATATGGAATATTGAGCATGCTCGAAGGAAAAGAAATCACAAAGAGATATATTAAAAGAGGTGCTTGCTCCAGGATTCGTGGTGCAAAACTGGGGCTCTTCTGGGCTGATCTTTAACTGAAAATAAAAATTGTAAGAAGCGTAAACAACCAAGGTCGGAAAGCCTCCTTATCCATTTTTCTCTTCATTCATTTGCTCACTCATTCATTCACCAAACATTTCCTCAGTACGAACATATACTTGCACAGGTGCCGGAGATGCTCTGTGCTCACCCCCCTTTACTCCTCTGCAGGGGACCTCTGTAATCTATTTCCTGTCCTTTGGGGCTGTTGACCATAAGGCAGCGGGGGAGCCCTCAGGGGACAAGCTTGCACCCAGACAGGAAATGGAAGTGAACAGCACCCAGGTCATACTCAAAATGCATCATCACCTCTGTCTTCAATTCACGATGACACACATTTCTTAGGAAATGAAGCTTGCCCGTTTTAGCACCGAAACAGGTCTCCGAACGTTTTCTCGATGACTCTCAGGGGGGCTCGTTGCATGTTGTTAGCACGCCGAAGATTTCAAGGGCTGTCTGCAGAGGACGGCAGCCTCCATCCTACCCTGAATGTCTGCTCAGAGGGGATGTTTCTTTCTAATTCCAACCAAGGCTCCCCTGTGTTGGCAGCAACCGTGTCTCGGCCATCTCTGCTCTTCCAGAAGGCTGGGAAGCCAGGTAAGCACGTGGGATTGTCTTGTAGGTAAAATACAAAAACAAAGCCTGAGGAAAACAGATCCAGGAAAAGAGCAGGAAGCTTCCATCCACAGACGTGGAACCTCTAGTTGGGCAGCTCAGAGGCCCCGCGGCTCTCTTCTTAGTTCCTGGCAGAGTTCCGAGTGACTGACATTGCTGAGCGAATGAAAGAGCATCTGTGGAACACGGTCCAGTCCGGGCGGCCAAAATTGGGCAAGGGCGTGGGAGTTCAGACATGAATGAGGGAGACGCGGTCCTTGCCCTTCGAACTGGGGGCCCTGACTTTTTAAGGACTTCTTAAGGATGGCATTGTAGCCCTAGCTGCCTCGCTCCTGGCCCGAGATCAGCACACTGACACTCTCACGGACCCATGTCCGCAACACGCCCGACAAAGAACCCATTTCACAGATTCACACCGGGGCCCCGGTGACATGCTCTGCCTAGTGGATTGATAAAACGCACCTTTGGAAGAACCACCACGCCAACAGTAAATCGAAAAGGTTCAAACTGCTCTACAGTGAAAAGCCAGCATCCTCACCCCTCGTCTGGGCCATCGCCGCCACCCCCGACCCCAGAAGAAGCGAGAGCTTCAGAAGATCTGAATCTGCGGCCAACTCTTAAAAAGTCGTATTTCACATAAAAATCCAGATTCCCAGCTTTTACATAAAAGGAATAACGGGGAGATGTGGCAAGACAGGGCCCCCCGTTCCACACGGCAACAACCTGCAGGCATGCCCAGCCTGTGGGGAGGGCCAGAGGCGCAGCTGTTCCCTGGTGCCCAGGAGCTTGTCTGCGGCATCGTTCAGGCCCCGGCGGGGCCCCTGGAGGCAGACATGAGCTATGCTGTGTCTCCAGTCCTAATGCTCCAAGAGCAGCTAATAAAGAATGGCTTTTGTGGGGCCACCTGGGTGGCTCAGTTGGTTAAGCGTCTGACTCTTGGTTTCAGCGCAGGTCATGAGCTCATGGGTCATGGGCTCGAGCCCCAAGTCGGGCTCCATATTCAGTGGGGAGTCTGCTAGGGATTCTCTCTCCTCTCCCTCTGCCCCTCCCCCTGCCCTCGTTCTCGCTCTCAAATAAATAAATAAATCTTAAAAGAAAAAAAAAAAAAGAGGGTGCCCGGGTGGCTCAGTTGGTTAAGCAACTGTTTTTAGCTCAGGTCATGATCCCCGGGTCCTGGGATCGAGTCCCGCATCGGGCTCCTTGCTCTGCAGGGAATCTGCTTCTCCCTCTCCCTCTGCCTGCCACTCCCCCTGCTTGTGCTCTCTCTCTCTCTCTGTCAAATAAATAAATAAAATCTTTAAAAAAAAAAAAAGAAGAATGGCTTTTGTGAGCTGGGCGCTGGGGTTGCCAACGGTGCCCATGTGAGTCAGTCAACAAACACCCACGGGGTGCTTCTCCACTTCTCTAGGCACCATGTATAGAGTCCCATTTGTGGATGGACTGGTTGCTTCTGCTAGAATGTTCCATGAGGGCGGGACTCTGTTTATTCACTTCTGGCTCCCCATTACCTGACGCTGCTTATACCAATAGAAGGACCCCGATAAATACCATTGAATGAACGACCACCAGGCACTTGTAGGAAGACAGAACAGGGTCACTGTTCCCGACCGCTCTCAGGCTAGGGAGCAGAAACAAGACTGTGGGGCTCGGCTGGTTGGACAAGTGGCACAGGAAATGAAGATTACGTTGATGCTCAGAATGCTGGCGAAGGAGATGACCGTCCCACGGGAAGGGGACCCAAGTACAACAGTGAGAAGGACATCGTGCTCTGCCACCTGGGCATGGGGGTCCGGGTCAGACCGCACCTTGGACAACCCAGGCTGCGATGTCCCGCTGTGGCTTTTGTGCCACTGCCCAAGCAAAGGGGCACCGCAGGGCTCCACTCACGTGCCCCCGCCCTTTCCCGGCTCCCCCAGTCACCACAAGAACGAGGCAGCACAGGAAAGGAACACATCAGCCTCTGCCCCAATCTGTCGGGAAGATTCTCAGCAGCTGGTGTCGGCAGCAGGGAGCGCAGCCCGGGGTGAACCCCCACCACCAGGGAGAAAACCCCCAGTCCCTGTGGGCCGCCTCTCACCCTGCCCTGCCCCCACCCCCCAGTGTCCATTCAGTGTCTCCTCTACTGAGCCTTGCTGTGTACCAGACACTGTCCTGCAGACACGGGTAGGAAAACCAGGGCTTCAGTGGGGGACCCAAGAAATGGATGGATTCACTCACTCATTCCTTCATTCAGCCCCTTCTAGATGTGAGACACCATTCCAGGTTCTGGGGAAATGGCATAATTTAAAATAGACAAAAACACCTGCTCTCATAAAGTCTTCGCTCTACAGGGTGTGTAGTGAGCACGCAGGGGATGGACGATAGACTCGGGAATTAAGTCGTATATTAGCAGACGGTCAGTGCTGTAAGGGCAAGGCCGGGCAGGGGAATGTGAGGCTCCAGAGCTGGGGGTGAGGTTTCTAAGAGGTTGCTCAGGGAGGTCTCACTGAGGAGGTGAGCTCTGGGTGGAAACATGTGAAGGCACGGGAATGAGCGGGGCCAGATCTGCCCGAGACGCTCCAGCCTGATGCTCACATGCTTGTCACGCCCTGAGTCATCAAGTCCTTCGTCTTGGACTCTAGAGTCTTATGTTTTCTGCTGGCGAAACTGTGACTGGCTAACCGAACAATTACAAGGAGGGGGAAATCTTAGGCGCTTCACAATTCTTGACATAGGGACAAGATCAGGGACAAGGGATGAATGAGTCACTTGGGATTCGGAGGGTATTATTCCTTAAATACAGAACATTCACAATAAATGGTCCTCAGAGCAGGGGCAAACTCCAGCTGGTCACTGCCTTGGGGTGAAACACACCCCGGGACCCGCCACAGAACCACAGTGGTGGCTGCAGGGGACGCAGCGGGAAGAAGCCAACGGGAGCCCGTTCCCTACTGCTGTTCCCAGCCCATGGCTGGTGCAAGACCAGGTGGGGAAGACTTCTAGCTACAGGAAGGACTCAAGGAAGCAGGGTTCAGAGGAGGATCTGGGGAGGCCTGGCTCGGGGCTGGTGTTCCAGCAGTGGAGACCCTGGCTTCTGACGATCCCGTGCCCACCCCGGCACCCCCAGCCCCCCCCCCCCCCCGCCACCCCCACCACCGTTGCTGGCTTCTAGGCCAGGCTCTTTACACAGAACCCACCGCGCACCCTCCCTGCGGCCAGCCCTCCAGGCCTACAATCCGGGAACAAAGACACAGTTTCCCAAGATGGTAGCTCTGTGGCCCACCTGTTGTCCGCCCCCAACTCTGGCACTGGGAAAAGGGAATTCCCTGCCACCAAACCCACTTCCTTCTCCTCCCACCAATGCTGCCTCAGAACCCCTGAGTTTTGGGGACAGACGCTATTTCCAGTACTCTGACCTTTGCCTCCGTGGAGAAAGTCATACTTGCCGGACAACACACCCGGTTCTTTGGTTCAGAGCATGTGAGTAGCGGACTCACAGTAGAAATGCAGAGCTCGGAGTCCTCAACCCTCATCCCTCATCCCATGAGGCCCACTTGGGCGTTCTAGATTCCCGAGGCGCCGGGGACGCGGGGGCCCTGCTTGCAGCTGTCCCCTGGGGATGGGGCAGGCCTGTTTCCCCTGCTGTGTCTGCCGCTGGCCGGGGAGGAAACACCTGGATGTGAGGGAGGCCAGTCTGGGCGGTGAGGGGTGGGGGAAGGAGAGCATTGTTCTGCGGGGGCTGGGGCGTGGGGGGCAGGGATGTGCAGGGGAGGAATCTCACGGGGGACCAGATTCACAGCCACCACGGCAGCCAAGGAGCGGGCTGCGGGGAGGGGCTGTGTGGCAAAGTGGCTGGGCTGATGGCATTTGGTGCTGGACTGCCTGGGTTCTAATCTTCTCTATTGCTGCGACATCTTGGGCTCGTTGCTTAGGACCTTTGTGCCTCAGCTTCCCGATCTCTAAAGGAGGGCTAATAATGGCACCTACCTCGTAGGGTTACTGCCAGGACTAAACACGAGGGTGCTCAGGAACCTCTTAGGGGAACGGAAGGCGTGGAGAAGGCTCCTGCAAGCCCTCTAAGCAGCCAAACGGAGTCAAGAGCTGTGCTTTCCCGTAACGCCCTCCTCCACACCGCACTCTCCTGCTCTGTGGGTTTGCACACCTTGCTCCCCACTGGGACGCTTGCTGTCTCTGCACACAGACCCTCCCTGCCCTTCAAGGCTCACGTGCCGCCTCCTGCAGAGCCCCGCGCCCCCATCCCACATCCCAAGGTCACCTGCGTACCTGCCTGCCCTCATCGAGGGCCCTCACGCCTTTTACTTTCCTGTCAGTCACTCATGCTGCGTCTCAACGCCACACCAGCTCGAGCACGGAGACCTGGCCTTGCGTGGCCTCGGGTTCCTGCTCGATTGTGCGTGCGGAGAGAAGCAGCCAGCCCAGCATGATGGTCACCTGCCACCCCGGGGGAAGAGGGATGGACAGAGGATGTCCCGGCAGGGCTGTGGGTGGGACCAGAAGGCTGACTCTGAGTCTGGCGCCTTGCTTACCTGCCCTGCAATCCTTGGCAGCTTGCCTCATCTCTCTGAGCTATAAAACGGGCACTAAAACACATATCCAGCCCACCTCCGATTGCTCGGGAGAGCCCGCGGGACGGAGAGTATACTCTGCTGCACCCGGGCGTGTGTAATCTGTTATATTATTATTGGCACTTAGAGGATTCGGGGAAGAAAGGAGAGGTCCTCTCATGGATCCCGGGTCCCTAGTTCTTGTGAAAATGAGTTAAATGATCTGAACTTGGCACAGTGCTCCTAGTGGCCACATATCTCGGTAACCCTTCTCCGAAAGCCTTTTGTATATAAGCGCCGGGGGGCATCTCAGCCCCTCGAGGGCTCCCTGCCAGAATCCCTCCCCCAGGCCCCTCCATCTGCTCCCCTTGGATCTGCCTCCCCCAGCTTCCTCCCTGGACACCTTACCCCAGCCAGCACCTACCGTGGTTCAGGAAGAACTGGGTTCCCCTAAGTCTTTCTGCTGACTGGCTCCCCACGGTCCTGCCCAGGGAGGCTGCCCGCACTGGAGACCCCGATGTCTTTAGTCTCCACGGCAGCTTCCAGATCTGCAGAGAAAGGGCCCGTGTCGCCCAGGCCCGGCTCTGTCCCCTCCTCTTCCTTCCCCTTCCCCGTGGCCTTCAAAGCTCCTCCCAGAACACATCCTGCAGTGAGGCTGCTTTCTACAGAAGCTCTGCGGTCACTCATGAGCACTGGAGGTTCTTTCTTTGGAGGGGGCAGGAGGGGGCACCTCCATAGAGTCCCCCCCCCGGTGCTGATTGGGCTGTGATGCCCGGAGCCCAGACCTCTCTCCCGAGCTCCCGACACACCAAGCCCACTGTCCCTGCCCCGGACACGGTCAGCCAGAGGGTCATCCAGCACTTCCAGCTCAATGTGAAAAAAACCAAGCTCTCTTCCCCCACCCCCTGCAAACCCACCTCTCTGCTCCTCATCTCAGATTCAGAAACTTGAGTGTCATCCTCAACACCTCTCTCCCTCAACTGTTCCATCTCAATGGAACCAAGTCCTATGTCGCAAATCGTCCCCTTTTTCCACCCCCACGGCTGTCACCCCTTCATCAGGCCACCATTGTCCTCCTCCTGAATGGCCACAGAAGCCTGATCCAGCCTCCACCTCACAGCCAAAGGGCCCTCTCTGGTGCTGAAACACAAATCTGATCACCTTATGCTCCCAGTACAGCCTTCACTGGCTCCCTGTTATCTTTAGGAGAACGGCCAGACTCCTTGGTGTGATTGGCAAGGCCTGTCTTGAGCTGGTGGTTCCTTGATCCCCAAGTCCGGGCTTCATCCCGTCACTGTGACCCCTCCCGGGAGTCTTGGACACCTGCAGCTCTGTAGTGGTCCGGGCGGCCGCCGAGCTCCAGGCTGGATCGTATGCTGTGGAGTCCCCTTCGGTCCTCTTGGCTCCAGCAGAGGAGAGTGAAAACACAACTGAGAGAGGCCGGAGGACAGCCGAGTGCCGTGCAAGCTGGGGGAGGGGAGGGTGTACAGGACATGGCGGTCAGCAGTGTCAAAGCCTGCAGAGAGGACACGGGGGAGGAGGCCGACAAAAGCATCTGCTGACCTTGGCAATTAAGAGGGAGCAGTGCCAGGGAGCAGATCACCTCTAAGATATGGACCTATTGGCTAGCTCCTCATAGTCTTTCTTTTTCTCACACTTTGAAGTCAAGCAATACTTTGGGAAATCTTCAACACACTCCTAGACCTTTGAAACGCTCAGAGTCGCTATGCCCTCAACTGATTTGGCCTAATGGTAAACGGTCCTGGAGAGAGACAGACTGCTGACAGTGCCATTTGAATGCCTGGATTCAGCCGTGCCTGAAACCCTGATGCCTAATTGTTTGACTCTGTGATCCAATACATTCTCTTGCCCACATTTTTTCAGTAAGACAGTTTGAGTTGGATTTCTGTCCCTTGCAACCAAAGAAGTGACTGGTCTTTTTTTCTGCCAGGATTTGAATGGGTTCTGCAGAAGAGGAGGAGGAAGAGGAGAAAAAAGAGGAGGTGGGAGGAGGAAGAGGGAGGAGGAGGGAGGGCGAGGGGGGAGGAGGGAGGACGAGGGAGGAGGAGCAGATCCTTTGCTCCATGGTTCAGTCTCCCTGCCATAGGTACTTTTCTACGTTGCCTCATGTGACTGGAATCATATTCTATCTCATATCTTTGAGTTCTGCCTCATCCGTCCACCCTCCCCCAGTAAGTCCTGGGGAGGCAGAGGCTAGATCTTACTCATTATCCTATCTGTCCCAGGGTAAGAGACTGTTAAGAGAATGCTTGGCTCATTAAATACAACAAATGGATGGATGGATGGATGGGTGGATGGATGGATGGATGGATGGATGGATAGGTGGGTGGGTGGGTGGGTACGTGGGTGGGTGGATGGCTGGCTGAGTGGGTGGGTGGATGGGTGGATGGATGGATAGATGGATGGGTGGGTGGGTGGATGGGTGGATGGATGGGTGGGTGGGTGGGTGGGTGGGTGGATGCCTGGCTGGCTGGCTGGATGGGTGGGTAGATGGATGGGTGGATGGATGGGTGGGTAGATGGGTGAGTTCATGGTTGGGTGGATGGATGGGTGGGTGGATGGATGGATGGGTGGGTGGGTGGATGGATGGATGGGTGGGTGGGTGGGTGGGTGGGTGGATGGGTGGATGGATGGATGGATGGGTGGGCGGGTAGATGTCTGGCTGGCTGGCTGGCTGGGTGGGTGGGTAGATGGGTGGATGGATGGATGGATGGATGGGTGGGTGGGTGGGTGGGTGGATGGGTGGATGGATGGATGGATGGGTGGGCGGGTAGATGTCTGGCTGGCTGGCTGGCTGGGTGGGTGGGTGGATGGGTGGATGGATGGATGGATGGGTGGGTGGGTGGGTGGGTGGGTGGGTGGATGCCTGGCTGGCTGGCTGGCTGGGGAGTGGGTGGATGGGTGGATGGGTGGATGGATGGATGGATGGATGGGTGGATGGATGGATGGGTGGGTGGGTGGGTGGATGGCTGGCTGGCTGGATGGATGGGTGAATAGATGGATGGGTGGATGGATGGGTGGGTGGGTGGGTGGGTGGATGGGTGGGTGGGTGGGTGGGTTGAGACATGGGTTCATGTTTGGGTGGATGGATGGGTGGATGGATGGATACATGGATGGGTGGGTGGATGGATGGCTGGCTGGATGGATGGATACGTGGATGGGTGGGTGGATGGGTAGGTGGGTGGATGGGTGGATGGGTGGGTGGGTGGGTGGATGCGTGTGTTCATGGTTGGGTGGGTGGGTGGGTGGGTGGGTGGATGGGTGGGTGGATGTGTGGGTTCATGGTTGGGTGGATGGGTGGGTGGATGGATGGGTGGATGGGTGGGTGGATGGATGGGTGGATGGGTGGGTGGTTGAGTGGATGGGTGGATGGGTGGGTGGTTGAGTGGATGGGTGGATGGATGGGTGGATGGGTGGGTGGATGGGTTGGTGGGTGGGTGGGTGGGTGGATGGGTGGGTGGGTGGATGGCTGGGTGGGTGGGTGGGTGGGTGGATGGATGGATGGATGGGTGGGTGGGTGGGTGGGTGGATGGGTGGGTGGTTGGGTGGGTGGATGGATGGATGGATGGGTGGATGGGTGGGTGGGTGGGTGGGTTGAGGCATGGGTTCATGGTTGGGTGGATGGATTGGTGGATGGATGGCTGGCTGGCTGGATGGATACGTGGATGGGTGGGTGGATGGGTAGGTGGGTGGATGGGTGGATGGGTGGGTGGATGGGTAGGTGGGTGGATGGGTGGATGGGTGGATGGGTGGGTGGGTGGGTGGATGCCTGTGTTCATGGTTGGGTGGGTGGGTGGGTGGGTGGATGTGTGGGTTCATGGTTGGGTGGATGGGTGGGTGGATGGATGGGTGGATGGGTGGGTGGTTGAGTGGATGGGTGGATGGGTGGGTGGTTGAGTGGATGGGTGGATGGATGGGTGGATGGATGGGTGGATGGGTTGGTGGGTGGGTGGGTGGGTGGATGGATGGGTGGTTGGATGGGTGGATGGGTGGGTGGGTGGGTGGGTGGTTGGGTGGGTGGATGGATGGATGGATGGGTGGATGGGTGGGTGGGTGGGTCGATGGATGGGTGGGTGGATGGGTGGGTGGGTGGGTGGGTGGATGGATGGGGGAGTAAATGAATGCAATGAGTAAGTCCAGTGCAGGATAAGAACCAGGGACTCCACCCCTGCAGGACCACCACTCAGCAGCAGGCAGCCAGTGTGGCCCTAGTGGGCAGCCCCCTCTCCTTATCAGCTTTGGCCTAACTGAATCGGAAATCACAAGCTGATGAGGGCCTCCTGTGGCTACAGTCTCCTCTTTCAACAGCTAACGTCTTTGCCCGCGTACTGGGTGTGGTAGCCACGGGCTGCCTGGTGACCGTGGACAGCCCCAGAGCTGTCCCTTGCAAGGAGGGGCTGCGTGATTGGCAGCCAGGAACAAGGAGGAGTGAAGAGGAGGGGGAGAGGAAGGACAGAGTGCCCCTACCTGTCCCTTGCAGCATCCTACCATCACCAAGGCACTGCCCTTTTGACTGATCCCAGGGATGCCTTGCCTTTCCGGACACTTTTCTTAGGGTTGAATCTCTTTTCCAGGTGCGGGGTGGCTAGGTTTCCCATCTGCACCAATGTTGCAAGAAGAGCCCTCCTATTCAGGGAGATACTGTGTATCATTGCCTGTCCATTACCAAGTAGCCCAGAGCTTCAGACAAATTACATTTTTAACTTTTAAGCACCTTACATTAAATCCTCTTGATATAGTGGTGGCAGGGGGACCAGTGCTGGGATCGGGGTGCCCTGGAGGACCAGGGCATTGGAATCACTCAAGATTGTTTGCTTTGCATACCTGACACCCAGGGTCACCTGCGCCCTTGCTCCAGCTGCACCTTCTGTGGGAACTGTCTTGGGAAGCTCAAGCAGCAAACGCAGACTTCATCAGCTCTTGGCAGTTTCCTAAGGAATCCATCCACAGAAAATCCCAATAAGCAATGTAGATCTTACTGACGATTACAGGGAGAACATGGCATAAGTGTGTACACATCTCTTAGCAAGTGATTTAAAAATCCTCCGCGGGAAAGACAAAGTTCATTTGATGCCACTTATATGTGGAAGTTAAGAAACAAAACAGATGAACAAAGGCGAAGGGAAGAAAAAATAAGACGAAAGCAGAGAGGGAGACAAACTGTAAGAGACTCTTGACTATAGGAAACAAACTGAGGGTGGCTGGAGGGGAGGGGGGATGGGGGTGGGGTAACTGGGTGCCGGGCATGAAGGAGGGCACGTGATGTAATGAGCACTGGGTGTTACACGCATCACTAAATTCTACCTCTGAAACTGATAACACATTGTATGTTAATTAAATTGATTTTAAGTTAAAAAAAAAAAACCCTAAAAAAATAAATAAATAAAAATCCCCCGTGGACATTTCTATTGTCCAGATGGTCTTGGTCCATGCCATGCTGTTGGACTGGTGGGCTGGGGTAGGGTGGAGGGGTTTTTCTGCTTTCTCTTCTCTCCCCCAGTGACTCTGAATCACACACTCCTGGTTCCTTCCGCCCAGACTTTTTCACAAACAAAGCGAAGTCCTCTTAGAAGTGCATTCAAAGCGAGTGCCTGGGTGGCTCGGTCAGTTAAGCATCTGTCTTCGGCTCACATCATGATCCCAGGATCCTGGGATCCAGCCCCGCATCCGGCCCCCTGCTCAGTGGGGAGTCTACTTCTCTCTCTCTCTCTGCCCTTCCCTCCTGCTTATGCTCTCTCAAATGAACAAAAAGTCTTTAAAAAAGAAGTGCATTCCGAGCACTATACCTCCATTTTGACCCTTGACTCCATTTTTATACCCGCAAACTCATGAACAACACCCCAAACCAAATGGCTCTCTGGTTGGTGAGAAAGGTGTGAGAGGTAAGCAGACCAGAAAAGAGGTGTGATGGAAACACGCCTTACTTCATGCATACAACCACCTCATGAGCTAGGACAGTTATGGAGATGACTCACCTATGTGGTGGGGGTGGGACTTGAACCAGGGGACCCCTGGTCCAGGGACTTCCCGCAGCTCCCCAGGGGGACGTGCAAGGCCAAGTCAGCGAGAAGCCTGGCCCACCCTCCTCGGCTCGGATCCCCACTCCAGGAACACGCCCGCAAGGACATGGCTGGTACCCACCTGCCGCGCACATCTGCTTCTAGTGAATTCCCTCCAGCCCTCAGAGCCGTGGCCCAGGGAAGTGGGGGGCAGCAGGACAACATCATGCTCTAAAGCAGTGGTCCACCCAGTGGGGGCCCCGAATCAGCAGCATCATTATCACCTGGGAACCTGTTAGCCTCTAGTAGTGTCTGCTGTGGGTGTGGAGAGGGTGGAAGATTACAGTGTCGGGAAATTTCCATTCTTATCTCTGGCAATGCTGTCCTATGGGGTGAGTGTGCGAGCAGAGCTAGGACTAGTGCGGGGAATAGTTGCAGGAAGCAGGTTTGTGCTCTCTAGCCATCCACTCATTCTTTCAGACATTCTTCTTATTTTTGAGGAAAGAGGGAGTTTTGATTGTAACATCAACGTGTTTGTTTCTTTTTTTTTAATTTTAGTGTTTCAAAACATTAGTTAAGCAACTCACAGATATATTTTCATTACAAAAAGCCACTCACGGGGCGCCTGGGTGGCTCGGTCCGTTAGGCGTCTGCCTTCGGCTCAGGTCATGATCCCGGGGCTCCTGGGATCGAGTCCCGCATCGGGCTCCCTGCTCAGCGGAGAGCCTGCTTCTCCCTCTTCCTGCCTCTCCCCGTGCTTGTGAGCTCTCTCTCTCTAATAAATAAATAAAATCTTAAAAAAAAAAAAAACACTCACACATCACAGGAGCATACAGAGTGAAAAGGAGCCCCCGCCCCGCCTTCCCAGTATTTTTTTTCTCTCCATCCAGTGATAATCGGTGTTGCCTGGGGTGATTATACAAATCGATCTTCCACGTGCTTTGTTTACTTGGAGAGCGCGCTAAATCAGTATCTAAGGATCAATTTCTTAAATGTAAATGTCCGTATTTCCCGGCCCAGCACCACGCTGACATGGGTCGAGACGCAGAGAAAATCAGCCCACTCCCCCTCGTACACACCGGCCTTCAAGGCGCGGAAGAAACCTTCCCTCCCCAAGATTCTCTTGGTCGGTGCCCCTGTCGACCCTCCCAGACTCCTCTGGGGCGACGGGGGGAGGGGCGGAGAGCGGGCTGGGTTGCCCTGGGGGCGGGGCCCGGTCTCCCCGCACCTCCCCTGTCCTCAGGCGGGGCGGGGGGCCTGGAGGAGCCGAGCTGGGGAGCTGGCCTGCGCGCTCCCCTGAATGTGGAGGGGCCTGGAGCCTCTTTCTGTATAAGAGACCTATCACAGTCGCTGTGTTCTTGCACATGAATTCCCGGTAGGAATAGGGACCGGCCGGCAGGGCAAGAAAGCTGGGGGTCAAGAGGGCTGGGGGGTAACTAGGATTGTTGCAAAAACTCAAAGACCCCAACCCTTTATTATCCATGCCAACTGCCTGTCCCCCCTGCACGCGCGCACGCGCCCTCAGGCGCACACATACACCCCAAATAGGGGCTCTGTTGTAACTTTCCTCTAGCTGCGCAGGCCCCTCCTCCTGTCTGGGTCTCAGTTTCCTCCTCTGTCACAGAGGGATTGGGGAGGGCCTTTGCAAAGCCCTTGCCCGCTTCCTCAGGTCCCTGAGGACAATCCTGGTTCTGGTTCTGGCCTTGAGACTTGCCACTCATTTTGCTCAGAGAAGGCCTCTGTGCAGGGGTGGGGGTGGGGTAGGGCTGCTCTGTCCCCTCCCGACCCTCCCACTTCCCCCTCTTCAGAGGTCTCCGGGGACCCCCTGGGGCCAGCAGCACTTCCACAGAGGGCCTCCTTCCTGACTGCGACCCCCCTCCGCCCCCGTCCAGTGGAAGGCACAGGCTTGCCTGGAGTCCTGCCAACCCACTCGGGCCTCAGCTTCCCCCTCCTGCTCCCGCACCCCACCCCACCCACTTTCCCACCCACCCCCATTTCTGGGGGTCTGCGAAGACCCTAGCTTCCATTTTGAAACCTCAGAGCTCCAGAATTCCATGACAAGGAAGCCAACCCTCTCGGAGAGCTGTGTGAACTTTATTTTCCCAGGCTTCAGTTTCCCCAACTCCGACCTGAGCGGCTTGAGGGGAGCAGCCTAGCTTAGTGGTTAAAGAGCCCGGACTCTGGACTCTGGGACTCAGCGATGTGGGCTTGAAACCTGGCTTCTCCTTTCCGCCGTCTCTGTGAATTTGGCCGAGTTCCTCAGCGTCTCTGTCTGTTTCCTCATCTGTAAAATGGGCCTAATAGTACCCACCCCAGGGGACTGTTGGGAGGCATAAGCGTGACAACAGAAGTACGTGAAGCGCGTGGACAGTAAGCGCTGTGTTTGCTAATATCTCATTTTGTGCTTGCCTGACGTTCGGTGGAGATTTTCCTGGTCAGGTTGCAGGGACGAGGAGGCTCAGCCTTCCAAGCCCTAAATGTCTGAGATTCCTCCAAGGGGCATTGCACGCGTGCAGGTGACTGGTGTGGCCACAGACGCCTTTCCAGTGACCACACACTCAGAGTTGCGGGGTGTTATGAACTGAATGTTTGGGTCCACCCCAAATTCATATGTTGACCCTCCAGTGTGATGGTAATTAGGAGGTTACCAATTACCCATCCAGTGTGATGGTAATTAGGAGGTGGGGACTTTGGGAGGGATTTCGGTCTAGATGACGTCATGAGGGTGGAGCCCCGGTGTCCGAGGAGGAGCTTCTTCTCTCCACCACGCGAAGACACAGTGAGAAGGTGACCATCTGCAAAGCAGGAGGTAGGATCTCACCAGACGCAGAATCTGCCGGCGCCTTGGATGTCCCAGGCCCCAGACGGTGAGAAATAAATGTCTGTTGCTTAAGCTGCCCACTCTATGGCGTTTGTGACGGCAGCCTGAGCAGACCAAGACACAGGGGACTGTGGTCGGAGCCGGGACGCACGTGTGCTTGCTGCAAGGAAGAGAGAGAAATAAAGTGGCACAGGTAGGGACAGTCTGCCACCTGTCTGTCTCTGCCCCCAGAGAGATGGGGAGGACAGCCGCTTCCAGGATAGCCAGCTACCTTTACCCTGATTTTACCGGTAGGGTTGAGGAAATAGAGGGATTCAGAGATGGGAAAGGAGGGAGAAGCGCCCACCCGCCACCCCCAGGGCAACAGGCTGGATCCCAGTGCTGGAGGGGGTGGTGGGTGTGACAGTGGGGGAGGAGAGTCCGAAGCCCTGGGCAGGCACCAGACAGGTGGGGTCCACACACATCTCTGCCAAGGGGATGGAAACAACTCTGATGCCTCTGCTTTGAGTGGACTGAAGGGGATGTAGACATTCCCTGCCCCAGGGGTTGTGCGAGAGCTGGTCCACTGGAGGAGGCATGACTTGGATGTCAGGGACCTCAGGGAAAGGTCTGAGGAAGATGACAGACCAGTGTGTTCAGGGCCCCGGAGGAAGCTCCAAGCTGTTAGAGGAGAACAAATCGATACATTGGACGTCATTAAAACTAAGACCATTTGCTCTGAAAAGGGCATCCCTGTTAAGAGAATGAAAAGACAAGCCACAGAATGGGGGAAAATATTTGTCAAACATGTATCTGATAAAAGACTCGTATCCAGAATATACAAAGAGCTCTTAGAACTCAACAAGAAGAAAATAAACAACGCACCTAAAAAATGGGCAAAAGATCTGAAGAGATACCTCACCAAAGAAGATATTCACATGAAAAACACATGAAAAGATACTCCACCGTCCTCGCAGTTACCAGGGCCTTGCAAATTAAAACAACGAGATATGATCACTACATACCCATTAGAATAGATAAAATCCAAAAAACCATGACGCCACCAAATGCTGATGAGGATGTGGAGCCACAGGGACTCTGATTCATTTGATAAGAACGAAAAAGTGCACAGCCACTTTGGAAGAGCTTGGCGTTTTTGTTTTTTTTAACTAAATATACTTATACCATATGATGGAACAATTGTGCTCCTTGGTATTTACTCAAACGAGCTGAAAACATATGTCTGCACAAAAACCAGCACATGAATGTTTATATCAGCTTTATTCATAATTGCCAAAAACTGGTATCAACCAAGATGTCCTCAGTCTGCGAGTGAAGAAGCAAACTGGGGCACATCAATAAAATGGAGTATCATTCAGCAACAAAAAGAAATGAAATGTGAGGGCATGAAAAGACAAGGAGGAACATTAACTACATATTGCTAAGTGGATGAGCCAGTCTGTAAAAGGCTAGTTACTGTATGGTTCCAATTCTATATCCTGAAATATGCTAAGTACAGGGGCAGCAGAAAGAAAGATTGGCTGCCAGACTAGTTAAGAAAGGAATAGTCTCCTTTTCTGGAATATATATTTGCATATCCAGGAAATCCATTTCTTTCACAAATTGTACTTCTGAGAAACTTCTCCATCTCATCCAAATTTCCAATTTATTGGTGAATTTATAATATCCTTTCATTATATTTTGAGTGTACGTAGGATCTGTAGAGATGTCCTTTTTTCCATGCATATTGATCATTTGTTCGCTAGGGCCTTATCCACTAGTACGTTGGTTTTTTAATTCATAGATTTCTGCTCTTACACTTCTTTCTTTTCTTCTACTTTCTTTAGGATTTATACCTTTCTTCTATCTTTTTGAGATGAATATACTCCCTTTGATTTCAGTCATTTGAAATTTGATATTCCAGTTATACTTGAGATAATGTGAATTCTGTGTCTGGGCGGTGTTCTATTTTAACGAGATCAAATGTGTTAATTGTGTTGTCCAGATCCTCTATAGCTCTATTATTTTTTGTCTATTTGTTCTATCAGCTACTAAGAGAGGTATAATAAAGTCCTTCATTATGGGTGTGGAGATGTTAATTCTGTCAATTTTTGCTTTACAATTTTAAAGTTATGTTATTGCATGCATACAGATTTATGATTGTGATATGTTTTTGTTGGATTGACTTTTTGATCTTTATAAAATGTCCCCTTTTTTTTTAATGTTCTTGCCTTAAAGTCTTTGTCTGATATTAGCGTAATACCACCAGCTTTTTGGGTCAAGTTTGTATGGTGTTACCCTTTCAATCCTTTTGTTTTCAGGCTTTCTGTGTTCTTAAAGTGTCTCTTGTGAGCAGCATAAAATTTTTTTAAAAAATCATTGAACAATTCTAGATTGAATTTTCCAGCACTTAGAAGATGTCATTTCATTGTCTTTGGTTTCCAATGTTTCTGTTGAGAAGGGAGTTCTCAGTTTAACTGTTGATCTTTTGAAGAGAAACTATATATTTTTTTCCTTTGTCTGTCTTTAAGATTTTTTCATTCTATTTTTCTCCCCCAGGAGTCTAACAATGAAATGTGTGTGTGTGTGTGTGTGTGTGTGTGTGTGTGTGTGTGTGTGTGTGTTTAAAAAACTAAACTCCAGACTTTATAGGGATTTCACCAGATTTTTCCATTAATACCCTCTTTGTTTCAGGATCCAATGTAGATAGAGTACCATGTTGCATTTAGTTTTCAGGTTTCCTGTCTCCTTGGTTTTTGAGTTTCTCAGCCCTTCCTTGTTTTTCATGACACTGACTTCCTGGAGGAGTACTAGTCAGATTATCCTACAGAATGTCTCATAATCTGGATCTGTCTGGGATTTTCCTCATGATCAGACTGGGGCTATGGGATTTTGGGAAGACTATCAGAAGTGAAGTTCTCTTTTCGTGTGATTTTGTTTTTATCCTGTGTGACATTTGCCAAATTTATTCAATCTATGGGTTGATATGCTTCCTTGATTTGGGTCAATTGAATTTTGGCAGAACGGGCACCATGCCAGTTCCAGGCCCAGGCCCTAGGAGGCATCCTATGTCTCTGCTTACCCCTCTCGTGCACAAAAACAGAAATAGGACAACCCCCAAGAACTGACTGCTGCCGCTGCGTGTGCACTGGTTGATGTTAACGAAGCAACTAGCAGTTACTCATCATGCAGCAAATGGGGGTCAGGAAATACGAGACTGGGGGTCAAGAAATACGAGACTAACCAAGTTTTATTTGAAAATAATATTAAATTCTATTTGTTTATTTTTTGATATCCGTTTAGCATGTAGTAACCTGTTCACACAACAAAAAAACTATGAAAGATATACGGCCGGCTGCTCTCTGGAGCGTGGAGCAAGTACAGATGGTGAGGACAGGCTGGGGTTCGGGGGCTCCTGTAAGCCCCGAACCTTTGGAGCCAGGTGAAGCAGAAGGAGGGGACGGAGGGGCTCTGGGCAGGATGCGATCATCTTCCATGGCTACTTTCTCCACCTGTACCATCCAAATCCTGGTCCTCAGCCCTGCCCTCCCCCACTACCACCCTAGCCCACATTTGCTTCCGCTTCCAAACCACTCCAACCTGCCAGCTTTACGTTCTTGGCTCTCATGTCCTGTGACCCATTTCCCCCAGCCAGGCATGAAGCCCCCGGAGGCCAGGCTCTCCCTCGACCCCTCCAGGATCCGGCCCAGATGCCAGAATGGTGCCAGTGAACTTTGGGGCTGGAAGCCTCCATATGCACTGTGCACCAGCCTAAGGCGTGACGTGGGAGCAGGGGTCACGGGGCCCAATCCGGAAGAGAAGTCGGCGAGGGCTTGGGGGCACCCGTGCAACCCTCCGCTTAGCCTTGCCAAGGCCATTCCTCCTTCAGAGGGTAAAACTGACCACTCCTCACTCCCTCAGCCTCGGTTCTGCCTCAAGGGTGAATGAAGAGCATCCCAGAGGCCGTGAGAGTGTCCCAGTGCCAGGCGGGGGGCAGGGGGGGGCGTAGGCGCTTAAGGGTGAGGCCACTCATCTGTACTGAGCACCAGCTATGAGCCAGCCACTGGGCCAGGTGCTTAGCGGACAATTTCTTTTCAACCCCTGAAGGTCTTAGTGCTGAGGATGTGGAGGCTCGGAGAAGCTAATTCACTTCCTTCTGGTCACTGAGCTAGAAGGTAACCAAGCTGTAGAATCAATGCCTGCCCTGTCTCCCAAGGCTCTCAGATCCAGAAAGGGGCTCCTGAGAGAATATGTTCCAGGGGCTGAGAGTAGACAGGTAAAGGATTAGTGCTGTTTTTCAAAAGACCCAGGGAACTTGAGAGACAAGGCGGGGGGGGGGGGGCGGAGAGAGAGAGAGAAAGAGAGATGGGGTGGTACTGAAAGTCTGGGAAGAAATTCCTAGTCTTGTTTCTACCACCTGAGCCCCAGAGTGGAGGGGACTGAACCCCAGATACAAAGGGCCCCCCCAAGATTTAGACAAACTAAGGTGGGGGTTCCAGCCAAGCATTGGGAGAGGAGGCCTAAACCACACCCCAGAGCACCAGAGCCTCAGATTTTTCTAGAAAGGATCCTAGACCACACCAGCGGCCAGGGCCTCTGGAGGTCAGCTCATCCGTCTCTCTCCTCTCCACCGTGAGGAATCTGAGGGGCGGTGTGGCCAGCCGCTCTCCCTAATGCCTGTGTCTTTCCTATACACAGCCCTGAGGGCCCAGAAACCACCAATCCCCTGCCCACTGTCCACTGCAAGGCCCATAGCAGGGCCTGATCCAACAGAGGGCCATCTAGTTTCCCAGAGGGAGCAAGACCCTCGAGGCCACCGTGTGGGGAGGGCCTCCCGGGAGGCTGCCTGCCCAGGGCTTCCTGTCCAGGCTGGTGAGGGTCCCACTAGGGCAGAGCTCCACTGAACGTCATGATGGGCAGGCAGAGGAGGGAGCAGAGGTCCGGCGGGGCCTGGGTTGGCGGGTCCGGGGACCTCTGGGGTTGGGGGTGGAGGCTGCTCTTCTCTGGCTTGTAGCAAGGTGAGACCTCACACCTGTGGGGCAGGCGGGAGTAAGGGCAGGCCCCCATCCCCGCAGCTCCTTCCGGGGTTCTAGCACATGGCACAGAGGCGAGCCCCTTCCCCGGGCCCCCCTTCCTACCGGACCACGCTCTGCAGGATCTTCCTCTCATCCTGGTCCAGGCACACTGCGAAGGGGCAGCCGTTGGAGCCGATGATCTGCACCTTGTCCACCTTGATCTGTGATGTGCTAATCTGGAAGAAAGGCCCCCATCAGTCCGCCCCGATCCCCGGCCCCAGAACTGCCAGCCCTGGGCGGCTCTCTGCCTCAGGCCACCCCAGCAGCTGCCCTGCGGGGCTGACGGCCAGCTCGGGAGAGGGCCCGGCAGCCTCCGTGAGGCCCTGCCTCCTCTCCAGCCTCCACCCTCCCCGGGTCTGGAAGAAACACGTGCCCCCAGGAGAAGTTCCCATGGCCCCACTGTGAGGCCCCGGTCCCCCACACGGAGCCGTTCTGCGCGCACCCGGGGCTCCCCCGGCTGCCCGCCAGAGCCTTTGCACGCAGACACATCTGCCCGTAGGGCACCCCACAGTGTGTGCACCCCAAACCACACCCCCAGCCTACCTCTCCTCCTGCGCCAGGGTCTCCGGAAGGCACCACGGCAGAGAGGGGCACATCCTTACCTGGTTGAAGCCCTTCTTGGACTTGGGGTTCTGCCTTTTCACCACCTCTGTCAGGTTTAGCGTCAGGGCCTCCATGCTGGAGTCTGAGGGGCAGGGGCGGCTCAGGCCAGGCTCTGAGGGGCGGCACCGCCCTGTCGCGCCCCCCCCCCCCGCGCCCCCTCACCTAGCTCCTCCTGCTTCCGGCAGGCCTTGCTGAGATTGACAGAGGTGCACACCTTCTCCATGTTACTCCAGCGGCTTCGTCCACTGATGGCCCCCTGCAAACGCAGCCAGACCCTCTCAGCCGGAGGACTCCGGGGCCCACCAGCCACAGGGAGCTGCCTGCAGTCGGCGCCCCCGGGGAAGCTCTCACCCGCCTGCTTCTGCACCGAGAGCCCTCAGACTCCCCATCCCCTATAGACCTTGATGACTACCGGGAGGAGCGGGAGGAGCGGGAGGAGGGGAGGAGCGTTAGGTCGCTGGCCTGGTCCATGGATCTGAGGGCAGGAGAGCTGGGAGCACCCGCGCCCTCTGGTGGGCTCATGGGCGCCCCTCCCACCCTCCGGCCCCCCAGATCCTCCCTTTCCCTTCCGAAGCGGCCCCACCTCCCATGCACCCAGCCAGGCACGCCAGCTCCCTGGACGCTGGGCTCTCCCTCACTGTGCCTCTGGACCCCTCACCCTCAGCCCTGCAGCCAGGCCCTAACACTTCACGGGAGCCGCTGAGCACATCCAGCTGGGGGGAGAGCACACCGGGCGGGGCGGGGGGGGGCTTTGGAGGCCAAAGGGGAGAAGGATGTCCACTCCTTCCCCTTCTGTCCAGGGAAGCCTGCTGCAGCCTCCCAGCTGAAAGACTGGGGCCCGGGCACATGGGGGCGCTGACTCTGGGTGAGGATGGGTCAGGAGCGGGCCCCAGAGGGACAGGGGCCCCAGGCAGCAGCCTCACCTTGCTGTAAATAATCTGTAGTGTTAGAGGGACGGCCTCGCGGTCACCATCGATGCCCAGACGCTTGCTGCCAGGACCTGGGCCGCCCGGGACAGACTGTCACTCCCTCTCGTTTCCGGTACCCCTCCCAGACCCCAGGGCCCCCACCTCCCAGGCCCGTCTCCCCCGGGGCTCAGGCAGCACCCACCCGAAGCCTTGATGGCACGTGTGGCGGCAGAGTGACCCAGCTCCAGGGAGTGGATGAAGATCTCTTTCATCTTCTCCCCGGTGATGAAAGTCAGCTGCAGAGGGCAAGGGCCGGCGTCAGTGGGGACCTCCCGGAGGGGGCCCCCCACCCGGGGCTGCTGGCTGCAGGGGTGGGGGGGGTGCCCGCAGTCTGATAGACCTTACCTCTGTCTGATAGACCTGCAGCAGCACCGGCCGGGCCGCGAAGCGACAGTAATAGAGGAGCATGTCCGCCAGGATGGGCAGCTGGGCTGAGGAGCCGTCCAGGGGCCGGGATTCCGCCTTCAGAGACTGCTGAGGGTGGGCGCCAGAGCCCGGTCAGAGGCACCGGTGGCCAGTGAGCGAGCGAGCAAGCGAGGGAGCAAGGGAACGTGAGGGCAGGAGACACGGACACACACACGTGCGGAGACAGAGGCAGACAGCCAGGCAAGGGGGTGGTGGGATCAAAGCAGGTCACAGAATGGTCGGGGGACAACCCACAGCCCAGCCTCCAGAGCCCCCGCACCAGCCACCAGGGCCACCACGGAGGGCCCTGGCCGAGCTGGACAAAGCCAGAGGAAGTGAGGAAGGGGGCTGAAGCCTAAGGTCCCCCGGAGCCTGCTGGGACCCGCCCTGACACTGCCCTCAATTTGGGCTCAGTCGCGCTTCTCACCCCGGTCCTCCCTGGAGGCCTCAAGCTGGATCCCCCGAAACCAGGGCCTCCGAGCAGCACTGTGCGACTGCAGTCAGTGCCCCCCGCCCCCCTTGGGGGCCACTCACCTGGCACAGGACTTCGGGGGGCAGGTGCATGAGGCCCAGCACGTTGCGCTCATACCAGGGGTCGAGCATGCCGAGGTAGTGGGAGATGTCATTGGTGCTCTCCAGCTCCTGGGGCAAGGGGTGAGAATCATTCCAGCCCCCCCGCCCCGGGGGCCACAGATGGCATCTGCCAGCCCCAACCATAGCTCCTCCCAGCCCTGAGAGAAATCTGCGAATCTGTAGTCTGTGTCACCCAGCAAGGTGCCGCCCCCACGTGCAGGGCAGGAGCTGCTCCCCGGAGCGAGGCTCAAGCGGGAGAAGGCACCCCCCCTAGAAACGGTGGCTGCTCTTGGCAACTTCTCACCAGCCCCCGTCGGGTCACTGGACCTGCAGGTGCCCACTCTGCGCCCCTACTGCATGTGGCCCGGGGCTGGGGACATACCGCAGGGCTGGGGTGCCTCGGGGAGTCTGTGGGGGGTGAGGGCGTCTGGCTGGCAGGGGGGCGGCAGGCACTGGAGCCGGTCCCCTGGCCTCGCTTCACAGGCACGTAGAAGAACTGAAGCTTGAAGAACCGTGTGAGGAGCGGGTGGTTGTTCTCCAGCTGCCTGGTAAAGAAGAAGGCGAGGAGAGGAGCGTGGTCCCTCGCGGACCCTCAGCCCCCCCCCCCCGCCCCCCGCCCCGCCCCGGGCAGAGCGAGGCCCCCTGGTCCAGCTCCTACCGCAGATTGCTGTAGGCCCGAGCCACCTTCCCCGAAATCCGATCGGAGCCGAAGACCACGACGCGTAGTGTGGATGCCTTGGGGTCCTCGTCTCCGCTCAGGAAGGGCCGGCGGCGCTGGTGCCTCGAGGCGGGGGCCAGGAGCCAGCTGGGCAGCTGGGCGCTGAGCTTGGGCTGGGGCAGGGAGCGCGAGCGCTGGGCCCGCGCGGGGGGCGGTGGCGGCGGCGGCGGCAGGCCGTCCAGGGGGCTGCAGAGGCTCCCCGCCCGCCGCAGCGGCAGGCCCAAGCCCGAGCCCCCCTCCAGGCCCCGGGAGTCCCTCCGCAGCACCAGCTGGCTGGTGCTCTTAAAGAGTTTATAGATCCTGTTGAACTTCTGCCCGGGCCTGCGGTGGCCCCGGTGCTCCCGGCCGCCCGGCCTCTTGGGCCACTCGGGGGAGCCCTCCTCGCTGTCCTCCACGTAGCCGCTGTCCACGCCGTCCGAGAGGCCCGAGACGAAGGAGGTCAGCAGCTGGCAGGAGAGGGCGGGCCCCGAGGCCTGGGACGAGGCGAGGGACAGGTCGGAGTCGTGGAAGACCGCCGAGCTGGTGGAGAGCAGTGAGTCCCTCTGGGCACAAAGCCCGTGGGTTTCCAAGTCTTCTTCTTCCTCCTCCTCCTCCTCCTCCTCCTCCTCTTCATCGTCCCCCAGGATCCCTGGCTGCAGCAGCTCCTGTTCCTTGAGCAGGATTTCCTGCAGGATGTCTGCAGGGAAGCCAGGGGAGGCACCGTCTGGGCGTTTGGGTCCTTGAAACCCCTCTTGCACGCCCTCGGGAGGGGCGACAGGCTCAGACCGGCCCCGGAGGGAGGAAGAGGGCGGAAGGAGGTGAAGGGCAGCCCAGGACCGGCCCCTGCTCTGCTTGGAGCCTGCCCAGGCGGCAGGGGGGGCAGGACCAGGAAAAAGCCCCCCCCCTCACCCCCCACCCCGGGGGGGGGGTGAGGGGTGGGCGCCATGAGGGCCCCAGCTGACTGCTTACCGAAGCTGTCCTGGTTCCAGCTGTACGTGTGACACCTGGCGACAGGGATGGGGATGGTGCGGAGCTGGCCAGGTTTGGCAGTGTCTGCAAGAACAGGGGGACAGGGGGTGAGGGCTGGAAGGGGCTCAAGGAAGAGACCAGCGCTGGCCACACACCTGGACGGGGCCGGGGCCGAGTGGGAAGCCGGCCAGCCTCTTTCCGCCCTCGGGGGTGGTGGAGCACCCAGATGACGAGAGCCTGGGTCCCCCGCGGGCGGAGTGGGGCAGAACCATTGGCCAACTTGGACTGCTCACCACCTGGGGAAAATGCGCCATGCTCTCCCAAGAGCCTCACCTAACACGCCGGGGAAGCCAGCTTTCTCTCCCACCGCCTGCAGCCTGGTCCTGAGCCACTGCCGGGCCTCGGCTGCGTCCCCGATGCCAGAAGCCAGCTCCTGAGCTTCCGCAGTCTCCGTGAAGATGTCTTCGAGCTCAGCCAGGCTCTTGGACTGAAAGCCCAGGAGGAGACGGGCTTGCCCCTCCGAACCAAGGCTCGGCTGCCCAACTTCTCGAGCTCCTAGGGTCTTCCCGATGGCGGCCGTGGCCCATCTCCTCCCCTGCCTTGGCACCCACCACCCCCCACGCCTGGCTGGGGCCTCCCCGGGCCCCTCTTCTCAGGAAGTGGTCACAAGAGAAAGGCCCAGAGCCAGGACACTGCCGAGTTGGGGGAGGGTCCTTCACAGCTCCCCACTATGTCCCAGACAGGGGAGGGGGCTGTCCAGGGCCACACAGCTGACCCGTCACAGAGCTAGGACTAGAAGTCAGGTCTTCCAGCTTCCCTCTACAGCCTGTTCCCAGCCCACCCAGCCCATGCCATCCTCGGAGGCTCGTGCCCAGCCCCCTGCCCAGGCTGCCACCCACCTCCGTCGGGGCCCAGTGTCACCAAAGCCTCTCAGTGTAGCCAGCCCTCCAGCCACTGCCCTGCCACGTCAGCCACAGTGATGCTAAGGCCCCAGGGCCCCAGGCACGTACCTGCAGCCTGCCGTGCAGCCCTGGGAGGTCACAGTGGGCCCCGAAGGTGGCCTGGAAGGCGTGCAGGAGCAGGGTGGTGTAGGCACTGTGGGGCGAGTGTCCGGGCGTGCTCAGCTTATTGGCCACAGCGAGGAACTCAGCCTGCACCTCCACTGGGTTCAGCAACAGCACGGTGCTGGGGGCACAGAGGGCAGGCTCTGGGGGGTGTGGACAGCGCAGCCCCTCACATCCGGCCCTGGCGGAGCTGCTAAGCCCCAACCCCCCTGGCGGCTGAGGCCAGGGGAGAGGCAGGGGGCTGGCTCAAGGGCCCCAGGTCCAAGTGCAAAGCTTATGGTCTACTCCTGAGTATTTCTCAGCCAGTGTTTTCAAAGGGCCTTTTGAAAGTGGGGCTTCATTTTTACAAAAAGAATTTCACCTTATTTTTATATCAACATTTTTCCTACATGTGGTTGGAATGGACGAAGGAGGACTCAAGAGGACTGCCCTCTCAGCGGAGGTGACTTGGAGCTAGGGGCTCATTTTGCAGTGGGGAGGGAGCCGGGCAGCCACACACCTGCATGCAGGCTGGCCTGGAAGTTCAGGCTAGGTGTCAAGGCTGCCTGTGAGTCTGCAGCTCACAAGGGACCCCTTTTCTAACTCCCGAAAGCCATCACCCCAGCTAGCTTGCACGGGGCTGGGAGGGGAGTGTGTGCCCAGCCTCCCCCACCGCCGCCTCTCCCCTCCTGGACCCTGAGCTCCCTCTCCAGGCCGGCCTTGACGTTCTGTTCATCATGGAAAACTTCAGACACAGACCCAAATGTTCAAAGAATCGTGAACCCCCCAGGGTGTCAATGGCTCAGTTAACAGTTAGCCACACGTGACTGTTCTCACTTCACCCACATCAGCCCTCCGTCGCTGTGTTTTCTCGAAGTGTGTTGGAGACATCACAATATCCCAGCTGTAGAGACTTCGGTTTGAGCTGCTTGCACTGCCCCCCACCGCCCCCCCCCACCCCCGCCCCCGCCCAGGCTCCGTGCAGAGACGCATGGTGAGGGCGGCCCTCCTGTCCTGTCTCTGCGGATGGCTGCCCCGGGTCAGGGCCCCCCAGACGGGACCGGGCTCTGTCAGAGTCCCCATCCTTTAGGGGGGAAAACAAATGTTGATTTCTCTATTTGTCAGAAAAAGGGGACAGGCTTGCACAAGCCGTCCCTGCCCGAGCCACTCTCCTCCACTGAGTACTTGCTCACTCCTTCCACGTACGTGTGCTGAGCTCCACTGTGTGCAGGACGCGACCAGTCAGGCGCACGCCCTCCCCCCGCATGCTTTCTCGGCACGCGTGTTCTCACCTAAAACTCATTTCAGTTCTGTGTGCGTGTGCGCTTGTGCATATATGAACGTAGGCTTTCATATAAAATGCATCGTTTAGGGGTGCTTGGCTGGCTTAGGTGGTGGAGCATGCCGCTCTTGATCTCGGGGTCGTGAGTTCGAGCCCCACAGAACTCGGGCATAGAGATTACGTAAAATAAATAAATAAATAAAAATAAAATAACGTGCATTTTTTACTGTAGGTCCTCATCGAAAAAAGGTTGGAAAATGCTATTTCAGTAACAGGCAGAAAGACATCATAGAAAGCATGTGGGCTTTTGAGTAAGACTGAGGCTTAAATCCTGGCTCAGACGCTTACTAGCTGTATGACCATCATGAAGTAATACTTGGCCTCTCTGACCTCCAGTTTCCCCATCTGAAAAGTGGGGGCAAAGTGAGGTCATGTGTGCCCAGGACTCGGCATGATCAGTGCAGGTGGTTTTCAACGTTTGTTGTTTAAGTTTCAGAGCCATTTAGAACTCGGAGGAAAACCCCTCAGCCCAGAGAAACAACCTTACGTACAAAGCATCACCAACTATTCCAAGGCGTTCCTGGTCCTCTCGAAGACTGTTTGTTGGTGGCTGGGGCGGGGGGGCGGGGGGGGTACAGTGTTGAAGGGAAAACCAGATGCATGGGGCTGGGAGGGGGGACGTGTGGGGATGGGGGAACCCCCCTCAAGAACACTCACACGGTGGAGCTGCGGTGACTTCTAATGGGCAGGCCCTGCTCGGCCCTCACCAGTCGCTGGTAGGTGATTCCTGTTGCCAAAACAAACGAGAGTTGGTGGGTTTATCTGCAACTTCAGCAGTCATGGCCTTGGGCCTCCCAGTGGCCCGGCACCGGCCAGCGAGTCTGCTCCCCCCTGGCCCCCCACGATGAGGCTCAGGCCCCGTGCAGCTCTGCTCCCCACAGACGGTGGGTGCAGCACCCGAGGCTTTAGGGTGGCCAGCCTGCGGCTGCCCAGGGGTTCCCTGACCCTCTCTCGGCTCCCCCGAGGGTGTGCGGGCCCCCAGCTCAGTCTCCTCCAGCCCTGTGAGCCTCTGCCCAGCTTCCCACTGGCTCTCGGGGCAGCTCGCCCTCCCTGCTGCTGTCCCTCCCAGGCTGAGCCCTGCCTCTGCCCCCAGTAAAAAAGTTAACCTTATGTCTATTTTGATAGGAAAGTCCCTGAAACTGGCTACCGCTATCGGGACCTGGGACGCCACCTGGTGGCCACTCAAGTGCATCACAGAGGCGAGCTCCCCTCCGCGCCCCCTTCAAGTCCCCCCGGGAAATGCTGTCGTGCAGACTTCGCTTGCTCAGTCTTCTCCTGACCCTCCTGCCTGTGGGATGGCTTCCAGCTCTGCAGAGCCACCAGCTCCGGGGGGGAGTGAAGCGAGACCTTCCCCCGCCCCCCGCTCCTTCACTGCCCTGCCCACGGTCACCCCGACAGGACCAGTCCTGCTCTGCCACACCACTCTTCCTGGTGGGCCACATGCAGCAGAAACTTGTGGGCATCCACCCAACACCCATCCTCCTTCTTTACCAAAGGGACCCTGGGCACAGGGCAATAGGTGACATTTCTCAACCTCCCTTGCAGGGGTTGGGTGGGGCTTCTGGAATACCCTTTCTGCAACCCCCGCTTTCCTACTTCCTGTTAACTGGAATAGGGCCATGATAGCTGGAGCTCCTGCAGCCATTAGACCACGAAGTGGCATCAAGAACGATGTTTCCTGCTAAGGATGGTGGAGCAGAATAAAAGGAAAGAGCTGGTTTAGAATGTTAGTGGGAGCCCTGTGCCAACCGTGGACGGCCTTCCACTGGATTTTTTTTTTTTTTTTAATAGAAGGAAAAAAATAAACCCTTATGCGTTTCCACCAGCGTTACACTGGGCGGGTTTCTGTTATGGGCAGCCAGCTTACTTCTGATTCATCGCACCCTGTGATTTCCGGAACAGCGGCTCCCCACCCCTTTCCCTACATCTCCCCCTGTGACTCCGTGATACAAGAAACATGTTATGTGGTCGTAAGGTCCTCTTTGAGTTCCAGGATCCTATCAGGGTCCCACACTGCATGGACTTATTTCTCCTTAGCCTCCTCCACCCATAACGCTTCCTCAGTCTGTCCCAGTCTTCCGTGATCTTGACCCAAGTGTCCTGATTGGTTCCTGTAGAATGTTCCTCGATTTGGGGTGTCTCCTGTCACCCCAGGATTGGCGTGAGGCAAGAATCTTTGACAAGAATACCAGAGAAGTGATGTTATGTCCCTCCTAACTACTGTTTTTCAATCATAAAAATCTCTTTCACTGATATTGTGCCATCAAATACTCAAATTTTTAAAAGTTTTCTGTGTTTTTTTTTTTTTTTTTTTTTTGGACAGACCACTTTTGGTCAATGATAATTAAGACTTTGAAAGGTAGGGAGTAGATTTCAATTATAATGTTTTCCCCTGCCAGTTGCATCCCTCACTTTGGGTTCTTATCAAAGTGGGACTTGCAACTGGCATCCGAAATGGCTGTAGTCTATGGGACTGAGCTCTTAACCCGTGGGGTCTGCGTTAACTCTGGGTAGCCAGTGTCAGAACTGAGCCGGGTATTGGGACACTCAGGTGGTGTCTGGAGAGCTGGAGAATTCGTGGTTGTCTGGGGTTGGGGGGAACCCATGCATTTGGTGTGAGAGTGTTCTTTGAGGAAAACCCCTACCTGCTAGTCAATGATGCTTGACTTTCCTTCAATGGATCTACACCTTTTATTCCATAATCAGAGACAAGAAAAGTATGAAATGCAAATGTCTCTGGTCACAAATGTCCCGAGAGAAACTTATGGCCACTGAAAATTATTCAGAATTCACCTGCCACCAGTTGATGGGCCAAAGTGACCGAATCTAGGTTTGTACCTGCTTCGACACAAGGTCGAAGGGTCGAAGGCACCAAGTGAAAGGAAAAGCGGCTGAGATTGCCCAGAGAGGAACGTGCTTACAAAATAGCAGCTGGGACAGCCCCGGGTTTTCCCATCACACACAACTCCCGGCCTATGCCTCCTGGCAGAAAGAGCTTTATGCAAATGTGAGAATAGGTTTCTGGAGTCAAAGGACATGGCTTTTGGGGATCAAGCAGACATAGACTCAGGGGTAGAGCTCTTGTCAGCTCTATCAGCGTGGCCAAGCTACCTACCTGTCTAGCCTTCAGGTTCATCCTCTGGAAGATGGGACAAAACTATGTACCCAAGGGGGTATTCTGAGGACAGAGGAGACCCACCCTTAGCAGCGGTCAATGCATGGGAAGCCCATGGGAGATGCAAACATCAGCATCATCATCACCATCATCACCACAAATTACAGTCCTACTTTTGACAGGGAGGCTCAGAGAGCTTATATAGCCTGCCCAAGGTCATCAGCTAGGAAGTGACAAAGCAGAGGTCATACCAAGGCCCGTGTTCCCTCTCTCACACCTGGCTCCATAGCGTGGGCAAGACACGTTAAACTTCCCTGAGTCTCGGTTTTCGCATGCATGAAATGGGAGGAATATTGCTTTTCCCTCTGCCCAGAGGGGCCGAGGTCTGGGCAGAATGCAATCAGTGTGTGCTTTGGAAACTGTCCTGTGGCTCACGGATGATGCTCACTGTCGCCCCTCACGATTACGGATCTGTTCTTTGCAGGCAAGTATTGTGGTCTACACAGCCATGTGGGGGCTTGGAGCAAATACTCAACAGACATGTGAGCTGAACCCGAGAGGGCTGTGGTGGGCGGGAGCAGGCAGCACTGACCTGAGGCTTCCTGCCACCCCCAGATGAGAGGCGGAGGGAGCCACACTACAGGGGTGGAGTCAGGAAGAAGGGGGAGGCCCGAATGCTTGATAACCTGCCCACTTCCTCTGCCCACCCAGCCACATCAAAGCGGGATAAACTGTTTCGCTCGTCGCTATGGCAGCTGGCTCCCTAAGGCTCCACGGGTGGAAGGCCTGCCTCCCCAGGTCCCTTGTCAAGACCCGTGTCTTCGCTACCACTGCCCAATCCACCAGCGACGCGAAACCCATGGAGGCCAGCATTAACCCTCACAGTGCTCCGGCAGGGAGGTGTTGCTATGCTAACATTTTACGGATGAGGAAGAAAAGCTCGTATAAGTGAAATAAAGGTCTGCCACCCTACCATGGCCTCATACCAAGTACTGGTAACCACTACGTGATTCAACCTCGGCTTCCCCTCCGAGGGCTCATTCCGTGGCCTCCATTCCAGCCTCCACCCCGTTGCCTCCCTCAGCAGGGAGAACCGGGAATGGGGACACTCTGCAAAGAGGCAAAAACATTCGCCCGTGCGGTAACAAAAGCTCGCTACGGCCCTTTCTAACAAGCCCACTTTGGGATCATGTAGGAAAGGGTAATTTAGCTTAATTTACCAGTCGGCCCTGACGAGGGCTGAGGTTCTGCGGAGTGAGAGGTGAACCGAAGGGTGTGAGAGGATTGAAGGGATTTTTGTTCGGTCGAAAAGCGCACCCCACAGGTTATGGCGTTACCCGCCTCTACGATATTAACTCATTTCGTATCTAATTCTGCAATCTTACTCTGGCTTATCGAGAAACTTCTCTCAGGCTCTCATACCCTCCTTTAAACCAGCTCTGCCATCTCGCGGGTTCCGTCGGTAATGAGCTCAGCGTCTTTGGCGAAGGCTCACTATGCGTTTGTTCGTCCGGGTGAGGGTGGGTTTTTTTTTAACTGTTTGAAAATGACTGATGTGCAAAAGGGTCCGTGATTTCCTATTTCGGTTCTGCTTTTCCTGGAAGAGGACGAGTTCCTAGCACAGGCAGTCTCTCCACACGGGTGTTGGCCTTCTCCATCACCAGGACATCGGAGGTGTCACAAGGTCCCCCGGGCAATGTCGAGGGGAAGGCGCTCAGCAGCGAGTGACCGGGCTTCCCAGGGTCCTCTGCTCTGAGTCCAAGCACCCTCATCCCATCAACGGCTCCCGTTGTTGCTCTGCCTGGCTCTTGCCCCCCAGGCTTGGAACCCCAACGTCCCAGGGTCAGGCCCTCGCCCTCCACGCTCACTGGGCTGCCCAGAACAGAGTCCCTGCGCAGCTGCCCGCGCCCCCAATATCTCAAGGCATAGCGTGCATTCAGCGAAGAAGAGCCCGCTGGTTCTACCTGACACTGGGAGGCGGTCTCCCTGCGTGCAGGTGACAGCTTGCCCCAGCCCTACATCTCCCGCCCCGAACCCATTTCAAAGTAAGAAAGAGTCACTTGGATCTTTGATTAGCCACTGAAGGCCCTGCCAAGGTATCTGCAGTTTGAATCCTTTCTGCCTATACACTACAGAAGGGAAGAAAAGCTTCGCCTTCTTGTTAAAGGAATTCTGGTCACCAGCAAGAAGCCCAGACGCAACGCAGATCCGTTGGTTTGGGGGAGGAGTTGGAAGGAAGGGAATGGAAGAGATTAACCCTGAACTGGCTGGTTCACCTAGCGCGCCTTGCAAAGTTAGACTGGCAAACTGTCTATTCATCACGTGCCTGAGCACCTGTCCTCGCCCAGCACCTTTTCCTCAGGGCCTCCGTGGTTTTTTAAATTCTTGCACCCAGGTCTCTACCACGCGGTGAGATCCCAGGGACGGGTGGGCTTTGGGGCCGGCCAACCCCAACCTGTGCCGCACCCTGCGCCTTTGTAACCGCGGACGGCTGATTGGTTGGGCAGGCAGATCAGCGGATTGGTTGGCAGGAGACGGATAAGCTGATTGGTTGGGAGACGACAGACCCACTGATTGGCTGGGAGGAGACAGCTAGGCCGGCTGTTTGGGGGACACAGCTCAGCTGATTGGCTGGGAGGAGACAAATCAGATGACTGGGGAAGTCAGGAATCCCTGCAAAGGAATTTACACACACAGCTTCAGTCCTGAGCTCTCTAGGGTTCTAGGAATTGTTGGGGAATAAGATTTGGTACTCCGGTCCTGTGTGTGTTCAATGTGTATGATGAGAACCAAGTGCTGTGGGCACTAAACAGGGTCTGGTACCTGTATAAATTTTTAAAAGAGGGGAAAAAAAAAACCCAAAATGAGATTTATAATATACATAGTATTCTGGGGATCTGCTTCTTTTTTTTTTTTTTTAAGGGGACGTTTATTCTTTTTTTTTAAGATTTTATTTATTTATTTGACAGAGAGAGAGAGAGAGCAGGAACACAAGCAGGAGGAGTGGGAGACGGAGAAGCAGGCCTCCCACAGAGCAGGGAGCCCGATGTGGGGCTCGATCCCAGGACCCTGGGATCACGACCCGAGCCGAAGGCAGACGCTTAACGACTGAGCCACCCAGGCGCCCTGGGGACCTCTTCTTAACTCAGCAAGTGACTCGCCATCTTTTGCCCTGGGTACCTCTGTATCTTTATCTTTAATGATTGAATAGCTATATAAAAGCTTTAAATTGTATGCTCTCAAATCTGTCGGCCTTATCTTTTTATCATTTTTGCCTGGGGGAGGGGGTGGCTGTTTGTTATCTCTCCTCTAGGTGGTTCACGGAACCTACTTCTCTTCTATTACATTCATGGTCTCGTTTGCCACACTTCAACCTTTAATCTACCTGAAATTTATTTTATGTTTGAGATAGAACTCTTAATTTTTTTTTTGAGATAGAACTGTAACTCAGTTTTAATGGTCTTTCAACGGTCCTGATACCATTTATCAAATGACTGATTTGATTCATCACTGGTTTCAGGATGCCACTTGGTCATATAACAAATCTTTAGATATTTAGCCTGTTTCTAGCCATTCTATGTTGTTGCATTAACTTATCTATTCTTATGCCAACAGCGCACTATTTTGATACCTATAGTCTTATAGTCACAACCTTCAAAGACCTAGTATGGGAAGTACCCCATTCTTCTCTTGTTAAGAATGCATCAATACATACATGATAAATGCATAAGTAAATGCTACTGGAGAGCATTTATTCTTTCAGACAGACTTTATTTTGGTAAATTTAAAAAGATATGGTTGGTATTTTTTTTATCACAGTTGTATTTATTTCTATAACACCTGCTGTTACTACAATATTGATTCAATCTGACAACACATCTCTTAAATTATTTATCCTTAAATTTGTTTCTCTATGTAGGTAATTCAAATATCTTACTTCTTTTATATGTTTAGTTGCTATTATAGATGGTTCCCCCCCCCCCATCACTAGGTTCCCTTACTGGTTAATGCCATTAGCTACCTGTTTACTAGCTCTGTCAGTTCTTTGGGTGATTCTCTTAGTCTTGACAGATAAGCAATTGTTTGATCTCTGCATAATTAAAATGTTATCTTCTCGGGGCGCCTGGGTGGCTCAGTCGTTAAGCGCCTGCCTTCGGCTCAGGTCATGATCCCAGGGTCCTGGGATCGACCCCCGCATCGGGCTCCCTGCTCTGCGGGGAAGCCTCCTTCTCCCTCTCCCACTCCCCCTGCTTGTGTTCTCTCTCGCGCTGTGTCTCTCTCTGTTAAATAAATAAATAAAATCTTTAAAAAATAATTAAAATGTTATCTTCTCTGGAAGAAGAAATATTCTTTATTTTTGTCTTTTTGCCTAGGCTAAATACCTATAAGCACAAAGAGGAAGGTTACTGACTTAAATGGAAATGCCTCTAGCATTTCACGGTGGGCTGTTAAGAATACTTCCACGTTTTAATAGTATCCATATATTAGAAGGGTTTTGAATATTAGGAATGGATGTTGAATTTTATCAAATGTGTTAAGGGCATCTATCAGGATGTTTATGTGACATTATTCCTTTGAGCTGCTGACATTGATGAATTACTCTCTCAGGCCACCCTGCAGTAAATCTTACCTACTTAGGTTTTCTCTTGCTCTAGAACAGTTTGCTGGGCCCTCCTATTTATTAGAGCACTTGCAATTTTTCAAGAATTCCTCCTTTCCAGACCCCACGTGTGACAACTTGGCCCCAGGCCCTTGTCCACCCCTGTCATGGCGCCCATCAACCTGTCCATTCCTAGCCCCGGTCACTCCCCTGACCAGAACTGAATCGATCCACATATGCATTTCCCCATTTGCTCCTGAAGCCAAGAGGACAAGCAAGGGCCTCTTGTCAGTATTGTGGGGGCCCCTTTGTCTGACCTGGGCAGTCTCGGAGACCCTTTGGCAAACCAGATCGCAGGCACAGACCATGCAGTGGGGTCTCCTTGCCTGGAACCGCTGCTGAGCTTCCCCTAAGAATTCCTCCTTGAGTTACCGCCTGTGTTCATTTCTGTCAGCCATCGGATCCTTTGTGCACCACGAAGGCCCCACGCGCCTGCCACACCAACACTCACCTGGGGCCTTGAGTTCAGCATCAATGAAGGTGAGCAGCTCCTGGTAGATGCTGCAGTAGGGAACAGGCCAGGTCAGGAACCGGTGGTAGGTTCTGGCTGCTTTGAGAAGGAGATCTGAATCGGGTGGGAAGTGTGGCGTCTGGATGGGAAGGGAGCAGCGAGCAGAGAGGTCTGGGTGAGAGAGAGCTCACTGATATTCCAGAACAGACCCTGCTCCTTCCTGGAATGTGCCACAGAAGGCACTCTGTTCCTGGCAGCAGCTTGTCCCGGGACAAGGTCAGAAAGAACCGGAAGTTACCACTGGGAGCGAGTTACGGATGGGCAAGATGGCACCCGCGGGCCCTTCTACCACAAGGGCCGTGTTTTCACCACACATAATACTCGATACGTAAGAGCGCCTCTCTGAAAAGCTGTCACTGGGGAGGTCAGCCTACTGGTGCCGTTGCTGCCCCTCACTTGGGGGAACGGTCTTCAGGGCCTGAACCACCTGTATTTACATATCCCCACGGGAGGCAAAGGTTTATGCCTGGAAGTGGATGCGCTCCCACGTATGTGCGGTCATTTGGTGCCACCGGTCTGGTGAAGACGGGATGCTCACACCGGGTGAACTGACTCCTGGGGTACAGAATGGGGTGGACCGAAAATCTCTCAGCAGGATCTGCGTCACGCCTCGTGAACAGGCCGTGGACAGCAGGCCCTCCACGGGAACCCGGATGTGCCAGGCAGCATGGCGTCCTGCATGGAGTTCTGGAGGTCTCTCACGGGGGCCGCTCGGAAGCCATCAGAGGGCTGACACCCGTTTCAAGGGTCCCGGCTTGTCTCTGGAGGGGTGAGGCCGCCCCTCCCGGGCCCCTCCTGCCTCCCCCTGCTGGCCCGTGCTGGAACTTACGCAGAGGACAGTGGAGTAGAAGAGCAGGGCCAGGGGGGCGAGAAGGTCATAGGTGCCCTTCTCTTGGACCTGTGGACAGCACAGGAGAGGAACATGAGGCTCATCACAGGTGCAGAACAGAGCAGCGCTTTCTCGTTCTGGCCTTTCTTTTCTTTCTTTCTTACGGGGAAAAGTAATGTAATCACTAGGCAAAAATTTGGGAAATACAAGTTAAAAAAAAAAAAAAAAAAGCACTCACAATATCCCCCCTCCAAAAGCAACCACAGCTGATGTCGCAACGATTCTCCTGACACCATTTTTCCTCTACGTATTTTCCTCTGCAAACGTGTAAAGCACAGTGTGTATATTTTTACGCCTCATGCTTCTTACCTATTATTATTATTATTACAAATGAATTTGTTTTGCTACATCATCTCTAAGCCTGCCTTTTCCCCCTGCTCCTAGTTATGCGGTTCCTTTTTATTTCTGTTATAAATATATATTTTTTAAATTTGTGGTATCTTTTTTTTAAAGATTTTTTTTTTTTTAATTTATCTGAGAGAGAGAGAGAGAGGAAGAGAAAGCATGAGCAGCGGGGAGAGGGAGAAGCGGGCTCCCTGCTGAGCCAGGAACCCAACATGGGGCCCGATCCCAGGACGTTGGGATCATGACTTGAGCCAAAGGCACATGATTAACCGACTGAGCCACCCAGGCACCCCTGTTGCGTATCTTTTAATTTTATAGATTTCTTTTCCTGAAGTCCCAATATTAGAAGTGTTCAGCTTTTTTCCCGTATAAGTTTTTGCTTTGGCATGCAAACATCATGTAAATATTCATATATCTTTTTTCTTCTTTTCTCTGAAGCTTCATTTTCGTAAATGTAAATCTTTAATCCACTTAGAATTCCATCTGCTGTATGGTATGCACTAGGAAACGCACTCTGAATTTTTCCAAATGTTTAGTCAGTTTTCACTAAACCATTTAATAAATCTCACTGATGCAATTTTTTTGTACATTAAAATTTGTTTATGCCGTTGGATAATGCCCATCTTTTTATTACCTGCATAATATTTCCTCTGCTAGACCTCCGTCATTTATTATTAGCTTCATTTTGGACATTTGAGATTATCATCTTCCTGTTTTAAATCTTTTTTGCAATGCACATTACTTGTGCACATTACCTTTTTCCATAATTTGGATTACTTCTCTAGGTTCGAGTTCAAGAAGTGGGATCAGTGGATCAAAGACTATAAACATATTTCTGATCTTTGAAGCTCATTGCCAAGTTGCTTTCCAGAAGGATGGTGCCAATTTTAATATGCCATACATACAAAAGCACGGGTTTCACTCTACCCTTCCTTGTATTGCTCGTTATAATTTTTTTGCTAATTTGCTAGGCAAAGACTGTCTCATATGGTTTTAATTTGCATCTGTTTTATTATAACTGAGGCAACATTTTTTCCATATTTTTTTCCAAGGTCTATGTATTCTCCGGTGCATCATCTCTTTGACCCACCCGCCACACTACATACGCACGTGATTTAGAATTCTTTGGTCAACATGCTAAAGGTCTCAGCCCCTTCTGGAACTTGTGGGCATTGAAGATGCAGAGAAAGCCCCACCATCTGTGTTGTGCTCCACAGGCTCAAACTGAGAATTCTCCTGTCTTTACCCTGAACAGACCACGTGTCCAATACACCTGCTGCCCCATCCCTTCCACAAACCCTCCCCTATTGTTACAAGGTAGTTGATATTTGCGTTTATAAAGTAAATACCCCAAAGTGGTTTAGCTTTTCTGAATTGGTCTGCTTGTGATCAGGGTCTAACAGCACCAGGTAAATGGTGGGCCCCAGAACTGGGACCTTGGGCATCTTGATAAAACAAGACTTTCCAGGGACAGCTGAGACAGTCACATGTCTTCCAACTCAGTCATGTATTTAAAAAAAGAAAGAAAGGGGAAAAAAAAAAAAACCACTTAAGAATTCTTTAAACAAGAGCCAGCATCCTCTGTAGGGATTCCCAGCTGTTCTGGAAGGCCAGCCCAGCTGAGCCTCAAACACACCCCTCTTCTTAGTCATAAAAGCCTATTTACTATGGACCTGCTGTTAGGTCTCAGTTTAATCACTTTTCTCTTCTGTGTCTACTTTTATGGATCTTTTCAAGGAAAGGGATTCGGGAGAGCTTCCTCCTTCCTTTCTAGTCAGAAACCTTCAATCCACAAGCACTGCTGGAACAGAAAAGTCAGGGGTTCCCAGTGCCTTTGCCAAGCCCCACGCCGGGCCAAGCACCCCAGAACCAACACTCCATGGGGACCTTTCCCTTGCGTCTTCGGTCCCTGGCTGGCGCTCACCTCTCGGGTTTTCTGCAGGATCTGCTCCAGGAGGATGAGGAAGTGGCCCGGGTCCCTGCTGACCAGCTCCTGTAGGCTCCAGCAGTTGAGACACAGGCCAGCTGGAAAGGCAGAGAGGCGAGTTCAGCTCAGGTTTGGAGAGCAGCGGGAATCCCCGGGGGGACTGCACGGGGGCGCTCCTTGCTAAAGTACGAGTCTGAGAAAACTCTGGATCCACAGTCATCTCTGTCATGTCTCTTCCACAAATGGTGTTGGGAAAATTGGACAGCCACATGCAGAAGAATGAAACTGGACCATTTCCTTACACCACACACAAAAACAGACTCCAAATGGTTGAAAGACTTAACGTGAGACAGGAGTCCATCAAAATCCTAAAGGAGAACACAGGCAGCAACCTCTTCGACCTCAGCCGCAGCAACTTCTTCCGAGAAACATCACCAAAGGCACGGGAAGCCAGGGCAAAAATGAACTATTGGGATTTCATCAAGATAAAAAGCTTTTGCACAGCAAAAGAAACAGTCCATAAAACCAAAAGACAACTGACAGAATGGGAGAAAATATTTGCAAATGACAGATCAGATAAAGGGCTAGTATCCAAAATCTATAAAGAACTTATCAAACTCAACACCCAAAGAACAAATATTCCAATCAAGAAATGGGCAGAAGACATGAACGGACATTTTTCCAAAGAAGACATCCAAATGGCCAACAGACACATGAAAACAAGTGCTCAACATCGCTCAGCATCAGGGAAATCCAAATCAAAACCTCCATGAGATACCACCTCACACCCGTCAGAATGGCTAAAATTAACAAGTCAGGGAACGACAGATGTTGGCGGGGATGTGGAGAAAGGGGAACCCTCCTACACTGTTGGTGGGAATGCAAGCTGGTGCAACCCCTCTGGAGAACAGTATAGAGGTTCCTCAAACAGTTGAAATTAGAGCTACCATTCGATCCAGCAATTGCACTACTGAGTATTTACCACAAAGATACAAATGTAGGGACCCGAAGGGGTACGTGCACCCCAATGTTTATAGCAGCAATGTCCACAATAGCCAAACTGTGGAAAGAGCCAAGATGTCCATCGACAGATGAATGGATAAAGAAGAGGTGGTATATATACACAATGGAATATTATGCAGCCATCAAAAGGAATGAGATCTTGCCATTTGCAATGACGTGGATGGAACTGGAGGGTCTTATGCTCAGTGAAATAAGTCAATCAGAGAAAGACATGTATCATATGACCTCACTGATATGAGGAATTCTTAATCTCAGGAATAAACTGAGGGTTGCTGGAGTGGTGGGGGGTGGGAGGGATGGGGTGGCTGGGTGATAGACATTGGGGAGGGTATGTGCTATGGTGAGCGCTGTGAATTGTGCAAGACTGTTGAATCACAGATCTGTACTTCTGAAACAAATAACGCAACATATTTTAAGAAAAAAGAAAAAGAAGAAGATAGCAGGAGAGGAAGAATGAAGGGGAGTAAGTCAGAGGGGGAGACGAACCATGAGAGATGATGGGCTCTGAAAAACAAACTGAGGGTTCTAGAGGGGAGGAGGGTGGGGGGATGCGTTAGCCTGGTGATGAGTATCGAAGAGGGCACGTTCTGCGTGGAGCACTGGGTGTTATGAACAAACAATGAATCATGGAACACTACATCAAAAGCTAATGATGTAATATATGGTGATTAACATAACAATAAAAAAATTTAAAAATAAAAAACAGTCATCTCTGTCATGCCTCATCGAAACAAGTGTCTTAGTCCTGCAAGAGACACAGAGATGGGCCGGGAAGCTACGGTTCTTCCACAGCCTCCCCTGCCCCCGGTTTCCCACAGGGGTGCTAGAACCTGCAAGGTGCAGGGAAGGAGGGCAGAGGCAGAAAGTGCTGAAAGGAGAAGAGCCTCGGCTAACGCCCATCCCCCCTCCCCCCTCCCCCCCTCCCCCCTCCCGGAAGCAAGAGCAAGTCTCTCCTGGCCATGGGGCTTCCCAGGACTGCCTGGCACGGGAGCGCAGGGAGGGGGTAAGCTACATCCCTTTATCTTTTGAAAGCCAGAGTGGGCACTTGGTCATTCTGTAACTTCCCCAGACTTCCTTACTGTGTCGGTCTCTGTTTCCCCGCAGTCAGCAAGGGCAAACCCCTAGAAATTAAAGGGGTGGTCATGGGGGCCCGTGTGCGTGTGTGCGCTTGCACGTACTGGAGGTCAGAGCAGTAGGGGCAAGGCGGGAAGGGAACCAGCCGTGAGTTTCATGGAACTTGAGCTCCGCGCGCCTTCAGGTGCACCGGCTCCTTCCAAGGTCGGGGAGACCCTAACAGTATTTTCATGTGGATACGGGGTTTTGTAAAATTGGCCAAAGTCAGACATTTTTGTCTTCTTTTACTTAATGATGCACCCCCCTCCGACTCCATTCTATACGCTTAGGCTCCGTCAAACCCTAGGCAGGAAGCAAACTACCATTTACTGAGCACCTACTGTGTGCCGATAAGGTGCTAGGCTCTTGCATACGCTCTGCCCCACTGAGTCTCCCATCTTCCCTTCAGGAAGTGGCTCCTGTTGTCGCTACTCTCACTTTATGGCCGAGGCAGGTGGGGTTCCTGGGAGGTTAAGTGACTTGTGTGAGGTGATAGCAGCCAGTGAGAGGCAGTTTTAATCTAGATCTGTGTAATCCCAAAGACCAAGGAAAGTCAATCAGAGGAGGTGACACTTGGGCTGAGACCTGGATGAGAAGGAGCCAGCTACATGCTGTTCTGAGGGAAGAGTTCCAGGCAGCAAGTGCAAAGGTCCTGAGGTAGGAGGAACCAGGGAAGGAACCAGGTAAGTTCAAGGAGCAGTGGCTACCTATCTCATGGGATAGTTAGAGAGGCAAGTGAGATATGGGATGCGAACAATCTCAGAAGCATGAGAAATTATTACAAGTAGGCACCAGTCTTCAGAGATGCAATTGCCCCAGCCTGCAGATAAGCCCGTTTCTCAGTCCTGGGAAACAAGGAAGCTTCCCACTCCCTGAAGCTCGGCTGAGATTCTCCCTTGTCCTGCAGGGAAAAAGGAGATGGGGCTCTGGAAGGAACCAGAAACCAACTAAACAGAACTCTGGGGGGAGCCATCTACAAACTCCTAGCTGTTCTTTTGGAGTCAGCAGCTGTGGTTTTTCTAAGCAGGACCGATACCTCTCTTCAAGGAGCTGTGCTTCTGGCACATGCAGAGAAAGCAAGATACAGCCCTGAGGAGGAGGAAGAAGATGTCAGGGGAGGACAGACAGACTGCCACATTCTGACGGGCCACCCTCCATCAGGTGCTGCGCCGAGCACCGGCCCATGGGAGGTCCCACACACGGGCCTGGAACCAGAACCTGTGGGCTTCTGTAAGCACTCCAGTGCTCACTGTAGCCCCCGGGGCTTTCTTGGGCCCCACCAGCCCCACCCCTGCCCCCCAGACCTACCTGACCAGGAGGTGGAGCAGCGGCTGAGGCTGAGCCCGTGTAGGCAGCGCTCCAGGGCATGCTGGATGCGGTCCTCCGTGCACGTCGTGGCCCCTGGCTGCATCCTGAGTCATCGCCTGCAAGGGGACAGACACCAGTCAGCCGGGAGAGCCCCAGGCTAGGGGGAGCAAATGGCCTAGCAGAGCGGACAGCAGAGTCCATGGGTGCCCGCAGCCCAGCTCGGTCAGCCCTGCCGTAGCTCTGTTGCCCAGAGCACAGCATGAAGGTGGGGAGCTCACAGTCACTGCGGCCCAACGGCACAGCGATGCAGGCAGTGAGGGTCAGGGCGGGACGCTGCGAGGTAGACGGGGGCAGTGGCAAGTGTTTTCTGTGTTCCCCCCAGGCCCCAGGGACAGGCAGGGAGAAGGCTGCAGAATCTCAGTTTCCTTTTCTGTAAAATGGGCTTAACAAGGTGCCGACCCTGGAGGACCGCCGGGAAGAACGCCACAGTGGATGGGCCCAGAGTGTTCTCGAGACACGAAAGCCATCCTGCCACAGGCTTTGGCACTCTCCCACTTTCCCGCATTCACCCCTTCCAGGCAGACCCTGTCGCTGGCCCGTCAGGCCAGGCCCTGGAGAGGAGCCAAGGAAGCAGTGGTCCAACTCTGTGGAGCTGGGGACAGACCAGGAAACCACAAGCAGAAGCACGGAGCTCAGAGCTGAGCCATGCAAACGACATGCAAAACTGCAAAATCCAAACAGGGACCCAGCTGCATGACTGGCACCCTCGGCTTGCGGGGGGCCCACGTAGGCAAATCCTCCTACTTCCCTAGCCCGGGAAACATCAGCTCTCTGTGAGCTGTCCAGCGGTCTCCCACCTCAGTGATGTCCCTGCTGGGCCATGCTTCTTGGCGTCAGACATTAACACTGAACAGTTCAATAGACCAAGAAAGAAGTCGTCACAGAAGGTGATGCTGTGAAGACAGATGGTGCTGGGGGCAGGCTAAATGGGGAGCCCACACTAGGTTGTCAGGAAGCCTCCCCAAAGGGACCTGGAAGCTGGACGAAGTGAGGGGAAGAACACTCCAGAAAGAAGAGACAGCATGTGCAAAAGTCTGGGTGCAGGGACGAGCCCGCCCAGGACTGAGACACTGGAACAGAAGGCCAGGTCCCCCACCTCCCGGCTGTTGAGGTGGCAGACTGAACTCAGAAAAACCTCTCACTGGGGATTCAGGCCCGTGCATGCTGGGTGTTTCCATGAGCAGCATCCGGCAGCCCAGAGATGTCCCTGGGCCCTTCCAGGGCAACTTTCCCGGTACACCTTTGGGCCTTTTGTCTGTGGGCTCCTCCACGGGTAGCCCAGGCAATGAGTCCGATGCCACTGAGCCAGACGGGGCAGATTCCAAGCTTTCCGGTCCCCGCCTCGCCTGCCATGGGTGTGCATCCTGGGAACGGGCCCTTGTGATGAGGCCTCAGCCTTCTGCCTCCAGTGGAGCCCCAATACAAGACTCTCTCCAGCTTAGTCCTACCCAGACTCAGGGCTACCAGGATCCGTTGCAGGAGCTTGAAGCTCAGGCACCTTCAAAAGGATGACTTTGGGGCATGGATGGCTGGCCCGGATGGCATCAACGGATCCTCTGCCCCACAGGCCGATTTCTTCCCGTGAGCCCCAGGGTGGCTTCTTGGAGGGAGCTCAGATGTTGCCCACCCAGCCCTGCCTCAAGTCCTTCATTTCACAGTCCTTCATTGTAGGGAGGGGGGCAGGTGAGAACTAGCCACAGAAGCTGGACCGCAGCTGTTTTGCTGATACTTGGCCCTGGAGGGCTGGTGGGGGGCGGAGGAGGGGAGGTTAGCAGTAGGAGGCTGATGGGTGGGTCACCTTTGGGGAGTCGGATGGAGAGATGGGTCATCTGTGGCACAGAGAAGCTAGACGACTTGCCCAAGGCCACACAGCGAAGAGGTGGCAAAGCCAGGAGAGGAACCCAGGGAGTCTGGTCCTGGCCACTACAGGGCGCTCTCAGTACAGTCAAGATGCCAGTTACCAGAAGAAAAAGAAAACCAATTTGTGTTCATACCCCCCCAAATGGAGACTCAATTAGCTGTGACATGATCTTACTTTAAAAGACCTACCTTCCCAGCTGCTAGGGATCTTGAGCCCCCCATGTCGGTCTACACTAGCCGCCCACCCTCCAGGGAGGGAATCAGGACTCACAGAAGCGCACTACTTGCTGAACTGGGCGATCTCTAGCCTGGAGCAAGGGCTGAACCACACGGACTGGCTTTGAAGTTCCCTCCGCCCAGTCCCTGCTGCAAGGGACAAGTGGGTTGTGTCACGAGGCAGGGATGAGTCACCCTGCCCTGTTGCGTCCCACTGTGAACACAAAATGCAAATGAACGTTTTCAGCCAACACTGCCTCTGTTGCACCCCTATCCTTAGGGGGTCAGGACACAGTGTCCTGGGGCTTCTGTGAGCAGCCTTCCCGGCACCCCAACGCCTGCTGGCCCACACTCCTTCCCTTCCCCAGGCCCCTGACACTCCCATCTCCTGGCCTCAGTGGCCCCCGCGGTTCACTGAAGACAATCAAGACCTTCTCCGCGGACGGGCCAGGTATCCCCAAGGGCACGGGGCACAGTTCCTGGTGTGCCAGCCCCCCGCCCCCCCGCCCGGCCCCCGGGCATCCTGAGTTTGCCCCAAGCTGCTCTGAGAGGCTGGACTTGCCCAAGGCACTGGGCCCTGGGAGCCAAGGCAGGTGGGAGCCCAGCCAGGGGGATGCTCAGCTGAGCTGCCCTGGAGGTTAACCCAGCGCCCCCTGGCTCAACACCTGGTCCTTTGGCACCCTCATTTCCGTTTGATGAGTCAGTCATCAGCTGTTTCTTGTGACTTGTCAGCAGAACCCTAGTGGCTTTGGGGCGGAGATGAAGAGGGAAGAAGGTGGCACTCCCTCCCTCCCCAAGGACGATGCCTTTTTCTCAAACACTTGGCAGGCAAGGCCCGGCTTCCCTAAGCACCTTCTAAGAGGAGTCTCTATTGTGAAATCCCAGCTGCTGCCTGGAATGGGAATGCCCCTCACCCACCGGTGGGGCTGTGTGGAAACATTCAACAGCCGGGCTTGCCCCCGTCTCCAAGTTCCTCTTCCAAGCCAGTAGGGGTGAGTCCTTACTGGGGACCCTGAGCAGAACAGGGAGGCCTGGAGCTGGCAGGGTGGGGGGGGGTGGGGCAGGCAGTGACTGCAGAGGGCACAGAGGGAGACCTCCTCTTCACATGTTGACCTGACCACATAATGCAAGACAGGGTCATCTTCCCAAACGTGCGGGACTAGTCGAAGGTCTGCCCGGGTCCGACTGTCCTGGGGCAGCCCCCACATGGCGCTTCTTTCTCGGAGCACTTCTCAAACACTGTGGAATGGCAGGCGTAGAGGGCCTACCTCTCATGGGGGAGAAGCATGTGCCTCCAGGCTCTGGCTGGCACCCGCACAGCTTCCCTGCTGTTCTGGGATAGTCCAGGCCCATGCTGTGAAGCCTCAGTTCCACAGGTGGGAATCACAGAGGCCCCAAGGCACTGCACTGATCCCGCCTGGGTCGGCCCTGCATTACTCCTCCCTCTGCCCCTGCCTATGGTCCCCTGCGGTTTGACCTCCCTTCTCTGGCCCCCGCTCTTCTCCATGTGACTGTTCAAGGCAGAATCCCTCCTGCGACCTAATTTTAAAGTTTCTCACCATCAAAGCAGGAAAGATACAACCGAAACTAAAGATACTGGGGTAAGAAAGGGGTGAAAAAGAGAGGAGAATGAGATGCGGAGGAAGAAAGGCCCCACTTCTTTGGGGCTATTTTTAGGGTATCCCTTTGACTCTTAGAACCAAAGCAAGATCTTTACATACCCCACATTAGAATAACTCAAGTCAACTGGGATTGCAGGGGGGGGGCAGGGGAACAAAAATCCAAACAAAACAAGGGAACCCAACTTCATTATAAATGAGTAACATAACCGCACTGAAGGCACAGGGGATGAAAGAATTAAACCGAGGAACTTTGGAAAATGGTATTTTGAGTGGATACTGTAAGGCTAAAGACAAAGAGAACTACATAGAAACATTGTTTTCTAATTATTAAACCTGTTTGCCATAGGGACGTGTGTTTAAAATCCAGAGACTTCTTTACGCGTGTGCTATGACTAAGAAAATAAGTAAATACAGGTAATGGGAGCCAGCTTCTCACTGTTGGAGAAAGACGTTACAAATAAGGAATGTGGGAAATCTAGAATGAACCAACTCTATTGGACTGGAGTTGGAGAAATCAGCATGAACTCGTGTTTTTTTTTTTTTTTTAATGTATTTACACAGAGATGCATACAGAAGTGAAAAAGATGTGTGTCTGCTTGCATTAAAATGCATACATATATTTTCTAGCTCTGCTGAGAGAGCCAGGAAATGACATCCCAGTAGCAATGAGCACACCTAGTGCCCAGGTCTTGGTTTCTAAATACCATTCTCCACTCAAAGGAACCAGGGCTCCTTAGAGAAATGGCCGATTCCAAGACCAGGGCAGGAAATATTGAAGATGAACCTGGAACATCTTATAGTGCCAGAAAATAAGTCATTCCTTGAAAAGGGACGGGAGTGGCAGAGGATATGGGAGCCAGCTTGAGGGAGCTTCCAGTGGCCAAAGCCAGGACAATTTTAATGACAAAATAAATAATGAAAGTGTTGGATTATAATTTGTAGAATGAAATAAATACCCATGAGTCTACACTTATGTCATAAACAGTTGAAGAAAAGAATAAATGAAGAAGGAACAGATCTTCTTTATGACAGAATACCAATTAATAAATGTGGCCAGAATGAGAAAAATACAAAAATCACCATTAGGCAAACACCACAGTAATAACCGTCCTCAGTATGGATGTTAAAATCTCTGGATGAAATTCTGAGAGCGGACAGGATAGTGGCATAGTCTCACGGTAGTTCCTCTAAGAAATTAATTGATTACAAGTGAAAAATAATAATCTCACAGTGGAGAAACCCACCACCACCTTAACCTCATGATCCCAGGTAATATTACCAGGAATAAGATATTTCAAGATCCTATCTCCCCTGAAGCATGGAGAGGGACCTAATGTCACTTCTGCGGGATTCTTACCCCCCCCCCCAAAAAAAATGCATAACCACGACTGAATCACGAGAAAGCATGCTATAACAGGACTGCCCAGTCCTCACCAAAATGTCAAGGTCATAAAAGCTAAGACTGAGGAACTGCCGCAATTGGAGGACATTGAGGAGACACAACGTGGGATCCTGGAACTAAAAGGAGACGTCCATGGGGGGAAAATGGCTACAACCCTAACGAGGTCTACAATTTTGTGAGCGGTATTGACCAGCGACCATTTCGTGGTTTTGGTAACTGTACCAAGTCGCGTGAGTTGTTAACATGGGGGGAAGCTGGGTGGACGGCCTCCATAGTTCTAAAGCCCTTTCCATAGCCTTACATATCCCTTGAACATATTTCCAGGTAGTTATTCGATGCCCTGCTGTCCTTCATGACCCGGTGTCAAGTTCCCACTTCACGTGTGGTCACAGTTCCTAGTTACCGGTGGGTGGGGCCAATGCAGGGCTAGCTGCCTCCCCCCAACCCAACGTTCCTCAACTACGGTGGAGAATCTCTGGGGCTCTTGGAGGGTCTCTGGGGGCCCTCTGTGAGAATAGTTAAACTGTGTTTTCATTTTGATGGCAATCTAGAAGTCAGTAGTTAGTATATCTTGGAGCACACTGATGACACCTACGACCAAATGTTACCATAAAAAGTCGAAGCCTGGTTTGCATTTGAGACCATCACCTAAAAGGACAGGGCATGCCAGCTGTGTTCTTGGGGTCTACTAGGGATCAAGGTTGCACACAATGAGTTGATGGAAAATGTTTAGTAAAAGGAGAAACACTTATACCATCTGAGGAGAAACCAGAATGTAAATTAATGAAAAATGTTTTTAAAAAGTGTCTGGCATGTAATAAGCATTCAGTAAAGGCTATCTATTAGCTATCAGCGTGGTTTCTTCGCATAAGCAATTCTATGGCCCACTTCCAGATAGCTTTGAGACTGGGCCAAGAAATATAACGCTCCCTGGATGATTCTGCTGCAGTCAGGCTTGAAAAGGAATGTTTTCTATTATTCAAAGACATACAAGTACTAGACTATATTTGACTAGGAAAGCATCCTGGAGGCCAGCTAGTGCAACTTTCCCATTCTACAGATAAGAAAATGAGGGCTCTGAGCAGGGAAGGGCCTTGCTCAGATTAGAAAGTGGCAAATCTATCACTAGACTCCGAGCCTAGGACCAGGGGAGTCATGGCACCCTCTTGCTTTGGTGGGAGTCAACCTCTGCTGTCCATCAGTAAGACCTCGGCTCTTTTCCTCAAGGTTATTTCTAGACTCCGTTTCTAAATTTCTTTTGAAGTTACCGTGTAAGTATTCAACTTCTTCACGTGTCAACTTTGTGAATTTAGGTTTTCTGACAACATCATTCATTTTAATCCAGATTCAAAATTTTCCTAGCCAAGATCGGGATCTAGAATTACTATATAATTTATTTTATTTTATTTATTTGACAGAGAGAAACACAGCGAGAGAGAGAGCACAAGCGGTGGGGGGGCGGACAGCAGAAGGAGAGGAAGAAGCAGGCTTCCTGCTGAGCAGGGAGCCCGATGCAGGACTCGATCCCAGGACCCTGGGATCACGACCTGAGCCGAAGGCAGATGCTTAACAACGGAGCCACCCAGGCGCCCCGGAGAATTTCTATATATATTTATAATTTACTTTTTATTGAAAGTCTAGTAATTTATTTATTTATTTTTAAAGATTTTATTTATTTATTCATGAGAGACAGAGAGAGAGAGAGAGAGAGGCAGAGGGAGAAGCAGGCTCCCAAGGAGCAGGAAGCCTGATGCAGCACTCGATCCCAGGACCCTGGGATCATGACCTGAGCCAAGGGCAGACGCTTAACCATCTAAGCCACCCAGGCACCCAGAATTTCTATATTTTTTAAAAAATTGTTTCTGAACCTGTGATTTTAGCCCTTCTCTTAATTGCAATGTTGTAAAATTACATTTTCTGTTAAAATACAGATCTGGACCGGATTGTATTAACTACTTTTACACTACATCACAATTCTTTCAATAATTCTTGTTGACATTCACAGTAAACGTAATAACTGTGAAAATGGCAGTGTTTGGTCCGGGCAGAGGCAGCAGCTTTAAGACTGATTTACTTCATTGCTTGCTGGTTTTTTTGTTTGTTTGTTTCTTTGTTTTTAAACTACGCCATCCCTAGTTATGAGTTCTTTATTTTGATTCATGTCTTGCTCAGCTGGAGCATTTCGAGTAGCTTCACAATGAGTGTGTGGGTGAGGTAGTTTCTGAGAGTTTATATGTCACATGTCATTTCCTTCATTGAGGCTCACGATGAGTTCTACCTTTGCCGATTAAAGAGCTGGCATAACTCAAAGTTTTTTCACCTTCAAAATGTTTATATTGAAACCCAAAATAATCAACCAAAGACATGGCTACCACAAAGAGAATTAGGTAAGGTGGTTTGGTACAAATATGGAAATTTGGTACAAGACAGAAATTAATTATTGTTCCATTATATGAATAAAAAACAGAAGTTGCATTGGAAAAAAAAGACCCTGCCTATAACAGCAAGAAAAAAATAATAAGAGAAAATAAGCTTTAAAAATAGGCAAAATTTTGATGAAATAAAACGTTTGGAGGGACACAAAAGAAGGCAAATAAATGGAAATACATATGCTATTATGAGACAGAAATATTCAGTATCAAAGAATTAATTCAAAATGGATCAGAGCCTCAATGTAAAGAGTTTCAGTGATACAACTCTCAGAAGAAAACATAAGAGAAAGACTTCCTCACACTGGATTTGTCAATGGTTTCTTGGAAATGACACCAAAAGCACAGGCAACAAAATAAAAACAGATAAAGTGGACTTACATCAAAATCTAAAACTCTGCCCACCACAGTCAAGAGAGGGCAAAGGTAACCTACAGAATGGGAGAAAATATTTGCAAGCCATGTATCTGATGAGGAGTCAATATCCAGAATATATAAAGAATTCCTACAACTCAAGAACAGCAACAACAACAAAAAACAATTAAAAAAATGGACAAGGGACTTGAATAAACATTGCTCCAAAGAAGACACCCAGATGGCCAAGAGCTACATGAGAAGATGCTCAACATCACTCATCAATAGGGAAATGCAAATCAAAACCACAATGTAAGGAGCGCCTGGGTGGTTCAGTTGGTTGAGCGTTTAAGCATCTGCCTTCGGCTCAGGTCATGATCTCAGGGTCCTGGGATCGAGCCTCACGTCTGTCAGGCTCCCTGCTCAGCTGGGGGGTGTGGGGTGTGGGGGTGTCTGCTTCTCCCTCTCCCTCTGCCCCGCCACCCCTCCCCCGCTTGTGCGCACTCTCTCTCCCTCTCTCAAATCAACAAATAAAAAAATCTTCACCCAAAACCACAACGAGATACCACTTCGCACCCATGACAATGGCTATTATAAACAAAACAAAACAAGAAGAAGTGTTAGTGAGGATGAGGAGAAATGGGAACCCTCGTGCACTGCTGGTGGGGATGTGAAATGGTGCTGGCGATTTCCCCAAATATTAAAAATAGAATTACCATATGATCCAGTAACTCCACTTCTGAGTGTATATCCAAAAGAACTGAAAGCGGGGACTTGGAATAGATCCTCTACATCCGTGTTCACGGCATCATTATTCACAATAGCCAAACAGTAGGAGAAACCCCAGTGTCCCCGGACAGGTGAATGGATACATAAAATATGGTGTCTACCAAAATGGGATATTCTTCAGCCTTAAAAAGGAAGGGAAACCCTGTCACATGCTCCAACATGGAGGAACCTTGAGGACACTGTGCTGAGTGAAATAAGCCAGTCACGAAGAGAAAAATACTGTACAATTCCCCGTATATGAGGCACCCAGAGTAATGAGATTCATAGAGACAGAGCTGAATGGTGGTTGTCGGGGCTGGGGGAGGGGACACAGGTGCAGAATTTTAGTTTTACACAACGACGTGAATGTGCTTCGCACCACTGAACCATACACTTACCAACATGAAGATGGTAAATTTTATTTATTTTAAGATTTTTATTTATTTATTTGACAGAGAGAGAAAGAGCACAAGCGGGGGAGAAGCAGAGGCAGAGGGAGAAGCAGGCTCCCCGCTGAGCAGGGAGCCCCATGTGGGACTCGATCCCAGGACCCCGAGATCATGACCTGAGCAGAAGGCAGACGCTTAACCTACTGAGCCACCCAGGCATCCCCAAAATGGTAAATTTCACGTCATGCATATTCTACCACAATTTTAAAAAAGGAATAAAGAAATAATTAATTGACACCTTTGCAAAATTACACAGGAATGTCAATTCTCTGTAAGTTTTAGCCTAGAGAACAGGAAGGAAGGAAAGAGAGCGGGCAGGCAGACAGACTGGACTGGCTGGCTATTCCAAGTGGCTGTTCTGTGTCAGACACCATGGGGGGGGGCACTCTCACTGGATTGCCTAGTTTAATGACCATAATAATCACCCCATGACATAATCATTGTCATCCACAATCCCTGCAGCTCGGGGAGAGTCAGCCATGTATTTGCCCAAGTTCTTGCGGTCACAGTTCCTATGATCCAAGCTGGAAGCACATCCAAAGTTGGCCGGGCTCTCAAAGCCCACATTCTTTCCTGTGCCATGTTCACAGGAAATCATCCCTGCTGTTTTCTAGACACTCAGAGGGCTGAGTATGTGGTTGCGCCTCTGTGTTATAATTTGAGGCTTCCAGCGAAGACATCCTGCACACAAGTGACCTGAATTCTCATTGCCAGTGATTCATTTTCCATGGGTTAGGATGGCTCATCTCCACTGGCCTAGCTTACTCTTCAAGATGCAAGATTTGTGGAGGGACATTTAGCTAACAGATGCGTCCAAGACAGCGGCGACAGTGGACGGTGGACATCAGAAGGACTCCAGAGAAACAGAAGGGAGGAAACGGGAAAGGGTAAGCAGTGATGGTTGGAGGGGGTGTGGGGAGCAGGAAGGGAGCAGGGTGGTCAGACGGGCACAAAAAGGGAGAACTGCCAAGGAAACAGATATACAAGCCTCCGCTTACTTCTCACTTTTGCTCACGCCCTTCTTTACCAAGGAAAGGGCGCCGGGCTGCTCGGGAAGACCAGCGCTGTGGTCAGGACCAAGAGGAAATAAGATGAGGGAAGGGAAGGAGAAAGATGCTCAACAATGTGCGTGCGACTCTATGCCAGAGACCGCTTATTAGGGCTTGAAGCCCACGATCTCGTTCCTTCTGAGCAACCTTGTAAAACTCTGAACACACGAGGATGAGGAATGTCCCGGTGGCTATATGACTTTCCCAAGGTCGCACAACTAGCAAGTAGCACAGGCAGGAATATTTGAGCCATGTGAACCCAGTTCTGTCTGACTGCCTTCTACCCAGGGAATCATCTGGAAGGAAACAGGATGCCTCACGCTGCCTTCGCCTATAATGATTATAATAATAGCAGCTAATGCTAACTGAGGGCTTACTATGTGCCAGGCACTGTTTAGGTTCTTTCTCCGAATTAATTCATAGGAGGCAGACACGTTCTTGTCCCCATTGTACAGATGAAAAGAGTGAGGCATAGAGGGCTCTCTCGCTGGCAAATGATGAATGGCCTTTCCTGGCATGTGCTAGCAACTTAGCATCCCTGTGCGATAAAGGGGACCTTAAGACGGGCAAACTGAAATTTTTGCCAAGATGGGGAACAAGAGAAAGACTACAGGAATTTACCAAGGTATAAACTCCCAGGCTCCGGAGGCTGTTTTAATCCTGCCGCCTTTCAAATGCAGAGCCTGTCTTGTTTGCCAGCAAATGCTTGCACGGTAACAAAGCGACCGATAAATGTAAATGTCAAAACTCAAGGAAGTCCAATTACACATACACAGGCAGCTTTCTGATTTTTCTGGATGTGGCCAAAGATGGCGGTTGTCGTGATGAGTTGCATTCATTACAGGCTGCTCACTCTCGGCAGGATCATTTCCAGTTTGTAAGACAGTGACTATTTTGTAGTTTCAGGCAAAGAAGATTGTATGGAGCATTCTGACGTCCAGATGCCTTACCATTGGAACAGATTCGGCACAGACTGGTCTCATCTGTTATCCCGTCCCTCCCGGAGTGAAAACCACTCAGCACCCCGCTCTGCTCTCCATCCTTCCAACAGCGGGTCATTGATCTCAGACACCAGCACATCCACCTTCATCAGCTTCCTTCTCCTCCCTCTCTTTAAACTCTTGCCAATTATTTAAGAAAGAAAATCTCTCACGTCCTTCCTCTCCATCCCATCCATGAATATGGTTTATTGATGCAAGAGAAACTTCTCTAACAAGAAATCATCAAGGTTTGTGGACGGAACTGAAATCAGAAACTCGTCTTGATACTTGGCCAGGTGTGGTTTTTACAACTTTTTATGAAACAGACACTGATTTTGAGAGTCCCAGTTAGCCCCGTCTAGAACTCCCTGGGACTCTGAGGGGCTATTCACTGATATTAGGGCTGATGCAGTCTTTCCCCAGTCTCACCAAATACACTCACAACGACACAGAAAAGCTCACACTCTACACTGAAGACCCATATTTGGTATGGTTTGGGTATCATGTCTAAATCAGACGGAAATGGATTTGGCAAATCCAATCTACAGTCCTGGCCAAAATCTCTACGGAAGGTGGGCGGGGCTGGCATCATGGCTGATTTAAAGCCTGGCCCCCAAGCGGATGTGTCCCCTTTCTGGATGCTTGATCAATGGAATAGGCTGAGGAGAGAAAAGGAGGTGAGGGAGAGTCTACTCCTTCGAGAAGCTTTGCTTGGTTGGATTTTATAAGATACCCTGATATCCTTCTGCTAAGTTTTTTTTTTTTTTTAATTTACCCAGCACAAGTTCATTTCTGCTAAGTGTGACCAAAAGGATCCCCAGATGCTTCCAATTATGTTTTTTTAAAGTCCTATATTTACATCTAAAAAGGGGCACCTGGCTGGCTCAGTCAGTAGAGCATGAGATCCTCGATCTCAGAGCTGTGAGTTCAAGCCCCATGTTGGGCATAGAGATTACTTAAAAATAAAAAATCTTTACATCTAAAAAAAATATATAGGGCTACCTGCCAAGTGTTAATCCGAGAGGCAAGATTAGATACCCTTTTTACTTTATCTAAAAACATTTGTATAATAACATATTTTATACATTACTTTTTGATCACACAAATAACAGGTGTAAAGGATATAAAAAATAGACAATGGTCTGGCCAAGTGGAGTAGATGTGCTTGTCCCTATTCCTCCTGCAAAGTACAACTATAAGCCCCGGACATTATATACAAGACTAACATACGAAGGAGAGTGAAGGCTAAGGACCTTGAGAACAAGAAGGGACATGGTGGTGATCATGGTGGAAAAGGATTTCCTTTTCACCTCATATATCCCAGACTTGGACCTGAGGTGCCAACAACCTGGAAAACACCAATGCGCAGAGACAGCAAAAGCCCCAAGAAAATCCTGGTCTTTCCAGCCAAAGGCTCAGCAAAGAGGCAGCCTAGCAAGACACAAAACTTTTAGAGAATAACCGCTCTACCCCAGCCAAACGCCACAGAAAGAACTATGGCACCATCTCCACAAGCAAAGGCCAAATGGGGGGCCTGAACTTCGCTCTGGCTGGGCTCCAATGAGGTGCCAGACCCCTCCTCCCCCAACCATGGGTGGTGTCTGAGAAAGCCAGGCCTTTCATCTTCTCTGCCAGCAAGGAGCCCCCTACCACCCCACGGGGTCAGTGAGGACCACCAGGGATGCTGGACTTCCAGCCCCACCAGATAGTTAGGATACCCCCAACTAGGGTGGTGTCAAAGAAGCCTAGTGAGAGCCAGGACTTTCACTGCTGCCCAGTGGTGGTGAGGTCACTTCCTCTATCCCATGGTGTTGATGGAGCAGTGATGAGACACCCTTGTGCCTCCCAGGCAGGGAGGCATCCATGGAAGTCTATTTGGAAGCCACAATTCCCACCCCACCCAGCAGTAATAAAGAGCAGCTCCTTGTCAATGGAAGCAGAGAATGGAACCTGGACTTCTACCCTCCCCTGGTAGTAATGAGGCAGTACCCTCTCCGTTCAGGGAAGTGTTAGAGGAAGCCAGCTAAAACAGGGGTTTAAATAGGATCCAGAGCCTCTTAACTCTCGTAATACCCCAAATGCCAGGTGCCAATGGAAAATAACCTGTCACACCAAGGACAAGGAATGAAATGAAGAGAATTCTATAAATTGAGTGAAAAAAAAAAAAAAGACAATCAAGAGGTGGCAACACCCAAATCACAGACGTTTAAATTATCTGACAAAGTTTTTAAAGCAGCTTCATTAAAAATGCTTCAATGGGCAGTTATAAACAAATAAAAACTAAGAAAGTCTCAGAAAAGAAACAGAAGATAGGAATGCAGAGCTGTGGAAATTCTACAACTGAAAGATACAATAACTTGAAATAAAAACCTCAGTGGACGGGCTCCACAGCCGATAGAGGGGACTGAGGGAAGAATCAATGAACTTGAATCCAGAACAACAGTGTTACCCAAGCCGAACAACAGAGAGAAAACCAACTAGAGAAAAATGAACAGAGCCTCAGGGACCTGTGGGGCTCTAAGAGAAGGTCTAACATGCATATCATCTGAGTCTGAGTGGCAGAGGGCAAAGCGGGGAAAGTACGCAAAGAAACAGTGGCTGAAAACTTGCAAGTTTGGCAAAATACATAAAACTACAGGTTCAAGAAGCTTTGTGAACCCTAGACAGGATAAATCCAAGAAATACACACCAAGACACATCACAGTCAAAGTTCTGAAAACTAAAGACAAAGAAAAGAAATCTCGAAAGCAGCAAGAGAGGAATACCACCTTCTCTTAGAGGGAAAACAATTCAAATGACAGTGGATTTCTTATCAGAAGTCATGAAGGCCTAAAGGAATGGAACAACATTTTTCAAGTGCTTAATGAACAGCCAACCCCGAATCCTACATCCAGAGAAAATACCTTTCAGGAATGAAAAAGAAATTAAGACATTCTTAGATGAAGGAAAGCTAAGGGAATTTGTCACCAGCATAGCTACCCTAAAAGAAATTCTATAAACAGAAAGAGCATGATTAAAAAAAAAAAAAGTATCTTGAAACATCAGGAATGAAGGAAGAACATGGCAAGCAAATATCTAGATAAATACGATAGGCTTTCCTTCTCTTCCTTTGTTTTTTAAATTATATTTGATGGTTGAACCAAAAATTATACCATCACCTGATGTGGTTTAAGGGTATGCAGAGTAAATACTTAAGACTATTATATTATAAATGAGAAAAGGTAAAGGGGCCTAAAGGGAAGTAAAGCTTCTACGCTCCATTAGAACTGTAAAGTGATGACATCATTCAACTATGACATGTATATAACACATAATAGGTAGAGCAGAGATTAAAAAAGCTATACAAAGAGATGTATATAATAACATTACAGATACATCAAAATGAATTCTAAAAGTTTTTCAAGTAATCCAGAGGAAGGCAGGGGAAAAAAAAAACCAAGAAACAACAACAAAAACAGACCCCCCCAAAAAAAGACCCCAGAAAACAAAAAATAAAAAAGCAAACTTAAGCCCTAACATATCAATGATTACATTAAATTTAAATGGGCTAAATGTATCAATTAAAAGACAGAGATCAGTAGTGGATTGCAAAACATGACCCAATGGCTTGCTGTCCATAATAAACTCACAAATATGATACCAGCCGATTGAAAGTGATAAGTGGGCAAAGACATACCATGTAAACATTACTAAAAAAAAAAAAAGGAGTGGCTATATTAATATCAGAAAAAGTACACTTTAGAACAAAGAAAATTACCAGAGACAGAGACTGACATGACAGAATGACAAAAAGGTGAAGCCACCAAGAAGACATGGCAATCCTAAATGTGATTTCCCAAACAATGACATTGCAAACTACGTGAAGTAAAAATTGACAAAATGGAAAGGAGAACAAGACAAACCCATAACTATAGCTGGAGACATCAACCTCCCTCTCTCAACAATGTAGGGAGGTACTATATAGAAAATTAGCAAGGACACATAAGAATTAAGTCACACCAACAGCCAACAGGATCTAATCGACACTTACAGAACACCCCACCCAATGACAGCAAAACACACATTCTTTTCAAGTATCCATGAGACATATACCGAGACAGACCATATCCTGAGCCATAATGTGCAAGACTGTTGAATCACAGATCTGTACCTCTGAAACAAATAATACAATATATGTTGAAGAAGAAGAAGAAAGAAGAAGAAGAAGAAAGAAGGAAGAAGAAGGAGAAGAAGAAGAAGAAGGAGAAGAAGGAGAAGAAGGAGAAGAAGGAGAAGAAGGAGAAGAAGGAGAAGAAGGAGAAGAAGATAGCAGGAGGGGAAGAATGAAGGGGGAGAAATCGGAGGGGGAGATGAACCATGAGAGACGATGGACTCTGAAAAACAACCTGAGGGTTCTAGAGGGGAGGGGGGTGGGAAGATGGGTTAGCCTGGTGATGGGTATTAAAGAGGGCATGCTCTGCATGGAGCACTGGGTGTTATACACAAACAATGAATCATGGAACACTACATCAAAAACTAATGATGTAATGTAAGGTGATTAACATAACAATAAAAGATTTTTAAAAAACCAACCTCAACAAATGTAAGAGAACTGAAATCATACAGAGTGTGTTCTCTGACTACAACAGAATCAAACTAGAAAGCAAACAGAAAGATAACAGGACAACCTCCAAACACTTAGAAACTAAACACACATCTGGATAATCCATGGGTCAGAGAAGAAGTCTCAAAGAAAATCCAAAAATACAATGAACAGAATGAAAAGGAATATCTAACATATCAAAGGTTGTGGGACATGGCTAAAGCGCTCTGAGAAGGAAATTTATAGCACTAAATACATACATTAGAACTGCCATATGGCCCAGCAGTTGCACTCCTGGGCATTTATCTCAGGGAAATGAAAAGTTATGTTCACCAAAAACCTATACATGAATGTTTATAGCAGCTTTATTCATAATAGCCCCAAACTGAAAACAACCCAGATGTCCTTTAGTGGGTGAAGAGTTTAACAAACTATGGTTCATCCATACCATGGAATACTACTCAGCAATAAAAAGGAAATGATTATTGGTATACACCACAAACAGGATGAATCTCCAGAAGATTATGCTGACTGGAAAAGCCAATCCCAAAAGATTATCTACGGTATGATTCAATTTATATAACATTTTTGAATTGACCAAATTACAGAATGACTACAGACTGGGAGACAATATTCACAATACGCATATCCGACAAATGACTTGCATCTTGGAATTGAACAAATAGGAACGGACACTTCACAAAAGATATCCAAATGGTTGGTAAACATGTGAGAATATGCCCGCCGTCATTAGTTCTCAGAGAAATGGAGATTTAAAACCACAATGCGATCACACTACACTAGAATGGCTAACATTAAAAAGATTAACAATACCAAATTGGCAAGGATATGGAATAGCCGTACGTTGTTGGTGGAAACATCAAATAGTGCAGCTACTTTGAACACCTGTTAGGCAGCTTTGTAAAGTTAACAAATACCTACCATTTTGACCCAATAATTCTACTTGCTTGCCCCAAACAAATGAGGACATATGTTGACATAAACACTTGTACAAACATGTTCATAGCAGCTTCATTTATCATGGCGTCAAACCCAAAACAACCAAGTCCCTCAACAGAGAATGTGAAAACATATTTGGTACATGTTTACCTGTTTACTCAGCAATGCAAGAAACAAAACAAAACAAAAAAGCAAACTGCTAATGCAAGTAACAGTATGGATGAAAACCAAAAACATGGTGTGCATATGAAGCCGACACAAAAGACGGATACTCCATGGCTACATTTACAAGAAGTTCTACAACAGGCAAAAGTAACCTACGGTGAAATCAATAAAAATGGCAGTTGCCTCTGGCTGGTACAGGGAAAGCTGGCCAGGAATGGGCATGAGGAAACTTTCTGGGATGATGGAAATATTCTATCTCTTGCTAAGAACAGCCTGAACAGGTATATATATTTTCTGTAACTCACCAAACCGTACGATAAAATGTGTGTACTTCGCTGCATATAAACCAGACCTCAATAAAAATGTTTTTAAAGACTCGTGCAATACCTAAGTGGACAGAATAACTCTTCAAAGTTTTTCTTAGCCTGACCATGGATCTGCACCCCATTTTCCTTTTTCAAACACACGGATATTTGCCACCTGTCTGACTTTGTAATCCTTCCAGTCGTTTTTCATGCATGAATATGCCCATATGCATACCTACAACACGCATGCATTTTCTTCGAACATAGATGGGCTCACAGCATAGACCTGGTATCCTATGCAGAACTGTCCCCCAAAATGTGCATCTGATTATCACTCCCTCCCTGTCCCTTAAAGCTAATGGTCTTTTTGTTGCCTTAGGACAAGGTTCAACCCCCAACCTGGATTGTAAGAACCCTGAGAAGTCTGGGCCCTTCCTCCCTGGCCAGTCTCATACCCTCACCTTCCCTCTCCATAATGAACATCTCCCTGCCTGGACCCCCTCTGCCTGAAACATTTCCACCACCTTCCCCTGCTTCTGCTGGGGCTAATAGGCATTCTTCTGTCGTTGTTTATAAAGTCACTTTTTCCGGGAAGCCTTCCTGCCTTGCAGGCTGGGTTGGGTGCCCACTCCCACCCCTGTTCCCCCTACGCCTATGTTGTAACTGTTTCCTCTACTGGGCTTTCAACTTAGCAACAGTGGCCCACTCACCATACAAATGGTTCCAACTCCAGCCTCTGGAGCAAGGCCCCGATGGATTCTCCCTGGACATGTGAGCGTGCCCATGTGCCCTGCAAACCAAAAGCCCCACCCAAACATGTGCAATAGGGGATCTTCCTCAGGCTTTGGGGGAAATCACATCTACTGTAACCTCCCAGTGAGTCAGTTCTCGGAGGTGTCATACAGGTCATTTCTGACTACCCACGGTGTGGGCAGGTTGCCCCAGAGACCTCCTTCCTCCTGCATTTCCCTTCCTGGGACCAAAGGAAGAGATTCAGGTCAGAATGCAAGCTTTCCAAGAGCCGTTCCTAAGGCCACCGAGTAGAGGACAATTTATGTGCTATTAATGTGTTTCCTTCTGTATACTGTTCCCTCCCCTCACTGCCTCCATGCTAATAAGGCAACCACCTGGGGGAAGGTTTGTGGTAGGAAAATGAAAATCTCTGAGCTCCTGGACAGCTCCTGGAAGGACGCGTGAAACTCAGAGCTGGATTTCAGTTGACGTAAGAAGGGTCAAGAAATGGGTTCTTTTTTTCTTTTCATAAACTGCAATTTGTAGAGAGCAGTTGTAGGTTTACAGAAGAAAAAAAAGAACAGAAAGTACAGAGTTCCCACATACTCCTTCTGACCCCCCAACTCCCTCCCGCCCACAGTTTCCCCTTTTATTAATACCTTCCATTACTGTGGTATATTTGTTACAATTGATGAAACTATGTTGATACACCAATATTAACCAAAGTCCACAGTTTACATTACAGTTCCTTCTGTACGTTATATACAGTTACCAAATACAAAATGCCATGTATCTACCATGATAGTATCATAAAGAATTGTTGTACCCACTCTAAAAATCCCCTATGCTGTCATCTATTCATCCCTTCCTCTCTCTTCAACCCCTAGCAACCACTCATCTTTGTACTGTCTCTACAGTTTTGCCTTTACCAAAATGTCACCCAGGTGGCGTTATACATTATGTAGACTTTTCAGACTGGCCTCTTTCACTTAGCAATATGCATCTAAGGTCCCTCCGTGGCTTTGTGTGTCTTCATAACTTATTTCTTTCTATTACTAAATAACATTTCATTCTATAGATATACCATAATTTGTTTATCCACTCACCTACTGAAGGACATCTCGGTGGCTTCCAATTTGGGGCAATTATGAATGAAGGTGCAGGTTTTTGTGTGGAAGTAAGTTTTCAACTCCTTTTGGTAAATATCTAGAAGCCCAACTGCTAGATCATATGGCAAGACTTCTTAACTTTCTAAGAAGCTGCCAGACTGTCTTCCAAAGGGGCTGTGCCGTTTTGCATTCCTACCAGCAATGAACCAGAGTTCCCGTTTCTCCACATCCTCGCCAGCATTTGGTGTTGTCAGTGTTTTGGATTTTCGCCATTCTAATAGGTGGGTACTGGTATCTCATTTTAACTTCTAACTTCCCTAGGGACATACGATGTTGAGCATCTTTTTATTTGTTTATTTGCCACCTGTATCTCTTCTTTGGTGAGCAGTTCAGATCTTTTGCCCATTTATATTTTTTATTTTTTAAAGTGAAATTTTTATTCAAGTATGATGTTATGTACAAAATGTACATAGATCATAACAGTAGTTTGATGAGCTTTCACAAAGTGATCACACCCACGGAACCAGCACCCAGATCAAGAAGCAGAACACAATCGGTATCCTTAAGAACACCACTCCCAGACTCTGAAAAACAAACTGAGGCTTCTAGAGGGGAGGGGGGTGGGGGGATGGGTTAGCCTGGTGATGGGTATTAAAGAGGGCACGTTCTGCGTGGAGCACTGGGTGTTATGCACAATGAATCATGGAACACTACATCCAAAACTAATGAGGTAATGTACGGTGATTAACATAACAATAAAAAATTTTTAAAAAAAGACCCCCCCCCCGCCCATTGCCTCTCCTGGTTACTATATTATTGCTTGTTTTTATTTTTATTTTTTAAAAAGATTTTATTGATTTATTTGACAGAGAGAGAGAGACAGCAAGAGAGGGAACACAAGCAGGGGGAGTAGGCGAGGGAGAAGCAGGCTTCCCACTGAGCAGGGAGCCCGATGTGGGGCTCGATCCCAGGACCCTGGGACCATGACCCCAGCTGAAGGCAGACGCTTAACAACTGAGCCACCCAGATGCCCCAACTATTGCCTATTTTTAAATTGGGTTGTTTATTATCTTATTGTTGAATTTTAAGAATTCTTTGTATATTCTGGCACAAGTTATTTATCAGAGAAATGTTTTGCAAATGCTTTCTTCCAGTCTACGTCTTGTCTTTTCATTCTCTTTACAGTGTCTTTAACAGAGCAGAAGTTTTCATGTTAATAGAGTCCAACTCATCAAATTTTTCTTTCATGGATCATACTTTTGGTATTGTATTGTACCTAAAAACTCATTGCCAAACCCAAGGTCATCTAGGTTTTCTCCAATTATCTCCTAGGAGTTTTATGGTTTTGCATTTTATCTTTAGGTGTATGATCCGTTTTGAATTAATTTTATGAAAGGTTTTAGCTTAATGTCTCAATTCACTTTTTGCTGTCAAAGATCAGTTGATCAGGGTGCCTGGGTTGGCTCAGTCGTTAACCGTCTGCCTTTGGCTCAGGTCATGATCCCAGGGTCCTGGGATCGAGTCCCGCATTGGGCTCCCTGTTCTGTGGGAAGCCTGCTTCTCCCTCTCCCACTCCCCCTGCTTGTGTTCCCTCTCTCGCTTTCTCTCTGTCAAATAAATAAATAATATCTTTTAAAAAACAAAAACAAAACAAAGATCAGTTGATCATATTTGCGTTGGCCTATTTCTGGGCTCTCTATTTCATTCCATTCATCTATTTGTCCATTCTTTCACCTATATCACATTGTTTTGATTATTATAGCTTTATAGTAAGTCTTGAAGTTAGAAGTGTCAGTTCTCCAACTCTGTTCTTTTTCTTCAATACTGTGTTGGCTATTCTGCATCTTTTGCCTTTCCATATGAACTTTAGAATCAGTTTGTTGACACAGAGTAATCTGTGGGGATTTTGATTGGAATGGCATGGAATATGCAGTTTGAGTTTGGAAGAACTGGCATATTGAGTCTGCCTATCCATGAACATGGAATATCTTTCCATTTATTTAGATCTTCTTTGACTTCATCCACCAGGGCTTTGTAGTTTTCCTAATGTAGATTTTGCACATATTTTGTTAGATTTAGTCCTAAGTATTTCTTTTTTTTTTTTTTTTTAGTGCTAATGTCAATGGTGTTATATTTTTTATTTCAAATTCCAATAGTTTATTGCTGGTATATAGGAAAATGACAGATTTCTCTGTATTAATCTTGCATCTTGCAACTTCCTATAATCACTTACTAGTTTACAGGTTTGTTTGTTTGTTTGTTTTTGGTCAATTCTTTAAGATTTTCTACATAGATAATCTGGAACATATTGTAAAGAATTGATATAATTTGTTCTTTAAATGTTTGGTAAAATTCACCAGTGAAACCATCTGAGACTGATGCTTTCTATTTTGGAAGGTTATAAATTATTGATTAAATTTCTTTAATAGATACAGATCTATTCCAATGATCCATCCTTGTGTGAGCTTTGATTGTGTTTTTCAGGAATTGGTCTATTTTGTCTAAGTTATCAAATTTGTGGATATAGAGTTTTTCATAATATTCCTTTACTATCTTTTTAATGTCCGTGGGATTGGTAGTGATTAACTTTATAAAATTTAGATATAATTCACGTAATAGAATATGCACCATTTTAAGGTGCACACTTTAGTGCTTTCAGCATATTCACTATGTTGTGTATCCATCACCATGATCTAAATCCACAACATTTCCATCACTCCAGAAAGAAACCCCATACCTATTAGCAGTGACTTCTCCCTCCCCCTATCATCTGACAGCCACTAATCTACTCTGTTTCTTTTTTTTTTTTTAAGATTTTATTTATTCATTTGAGAGACAGAGAGAGAACAAGCAGGGGGAGAGGCAGGGGAGAGGGAGAAGCAGACTCCCCGCTGAGCAAGGAGCCCAATGCGGGACTCGATCCCAGGACCCTGGGATCATGACCTGAGCCGAAGGCAGACGCTTAACCATCTGAGCCACCCACGCGCCCCTACTCTCTGTTTCTATGAATTTCCTTATTCTGGACATTTCATATAAGTGGAATCACAATATACTATTTTTGGCATCTAGCTTTTTTTACTTAGTGTGTTTTCTAGATTCATCCATGTTGTAGTGTGTTATAAGACTTATTCCTTTTCATGACTGAATAGTATTCCACTGTATGGCCATCACACCTAGTTCTTAAATACTTCAGTTTATGGATCAACATTCATATTGGATACCTGTAGACCATCTGCTCCTGTCCAGAGCAAAAGAAAAAGATAAGAGACATTATCCAGGTATGCACGTTTCCCTTCTGCATAAAGGACACTAAGAAATGGACCTAGCCTGGAATCTCCTCTGTGATTAAAAAAAAAAAGGAGCCTGCTTGAGTCTTGTGGGCTTAAATAAACTACTACCACTATCACCAACCAGGCAGGCATATGCACAGAGCAAGCTTTCAAGGTAGACCTTCTTTTACCTCCATTGACATGTGAAGAGACTACGGCTCTAAGAAATAAAGCCACTTTCTCAGGGTCTGCAGGAAGGATGCCAATCAGGTCTGCCTAACATAGAAGCCCCCCTCAGCTCTCCGGTAACATCTAGAATTCTTTCCCTAGTTGCTCTAGCAGCGGGAATTCCTAACCTTTTTATGCCCTAGATCTGAAGCCTACAGACCCTTCTTCAGAATAATGTTTCAAATGCACACAACAAAATATATGGGACAGCAAAGGAAATGAATTACACTGAAATACTGATTATTACAACAAACTGGTAGTCTACCAATATGTTGTCATAATCAACCTTGTGAAATGGTCATTTATGTTCTCCTCATCAACACATGAAATAACAAAACCCAGCAGCCGTCTAAGCACTATTATCACTTGAAAGTAGTCAAAAGCATAAATGACATTTGAGATGCTCCCAACATGACATGCAAAGTGATAGGACCCCATCTGGATTTCTACTGTGGACCAAGTCACAGGTGCTACTAATATGACTGAGGCTTGTTGTTTGCATTCATAATGGAAGGAAATACTGAGCCTCATTCAGTTAGAGGTGGGTGACAACAAAGATGGCGCACATTTCCCACGCAAGTTCTTGGACCCCCTGGGTAAGAGCCATTGCTCCCCAGAAGCTGTGTGACCCAGAGGAACAGGCATGTGGGCAGGGAGAGCAGGGCCTGATACAGATCACCGTCTTCAGGAGTCCTGCTGTGAGGAGGGGTCACCTTCCTGCTCACCCTCCTTCCCTAGTCCGGAATTCCTCAAATCCCCTTCTCTGGGAAGGGCCCTAAATAGTGTTTCCATTTCCCTTGCTGGTTCCCATCTTTTTCTTAGTCTTACCCATCCTAGCTCTCTCAAGACAGTTTAATACCTTCTTAAAATAACACCCTGGAGAGGTTTGGGGAGTTTCTAATCTCTCATATCAGACTTCTTATATGACTTCAGAAGGGCAGTCCCTAAGCACGGTTCCCCCAAGAGAGGGGGAGGCCCCAGCTAAATGTGTGGTATGGAGACACTGAATGAAAACCCAGGGCAGAGCCCAGCAAGGGGGGCCCTGGGGGCACAGCAGTTCCCTGGGCAGAGAGCCACTGCCCTCTCGCCTCCTGGGGGGCTGCTTGGGTAACAGAGAACAGTGAGTTAAGCCATGTAACCTCTGTGGACCTCAGTTTCTTCATCCACAAAATGGGAGATGGGCCTCTCCATAGTGGCCCATTATGGGGTGGGGGATAGACAACAAAAATCCGTGAATACAGCCCCAAACGAACCATCAGGCATGTTCAGAGTTCACCCCCTAGCAAGATGAGACCCAGGGGAAACTCACCAAGAGCACCAAAGGGGGGCTTTCTGGCCTTCTACTACAGGCTCAGTGCACAAAATGACCACAGCTTCCCCTCCGCCAACTGCACACCTCCTGCTGTTCTGAGACACAGCCAGGGAGGGGATGGTTTGGGGCAGAGCCAGAGCTTGGACCCAGACCTCTTCAGCCCCTTCCCGTTCTTCCTCTAAAGTCAAGGCACCCCATCTGGGGCCCGTGCAGAGTCCCCTCTGTCTTGGCCTCAGTGTCTCCATAGAAAAAGTGCCTTCTGAGGGCCCTTCCAGCTCCAGTCTGACCCAGGAGGGATGAAGCATTTCCCTTCCCACCTACGCCACCCATCTCCGTCCCCCAGCAAGGGGACAGTGGCCCCAGCTGCAGTGGTCCCAGGGCACAGAGACCACTTTGCTTCCTGTCTAACCACGGTGATAAAGGTGAGGGGGTACCACAGACAGGGCGTGGGGACAGGTGCAGGGAAGCCCGACTCCACAAAAGCACATGCCCCTGCATCACCAAGTGACAGCATCACCAAAATACAACACCTGTTTCCATGGTTCTGGAGACCTGCCTGCCCCACACAGCAGTGCTTGGGGGTGCAGGAGGAGGGGGCACAAGGCAAGAGGGACAGACAGAGAGAGAGAGGATAGGCAGCAGGAGGAATGGTGAGGAGGGGGCTTAAAGGCCGGGGTTGACCAGAAATATCCTTAAAACATCCTGGGCCTGGGGACAGATGAAAGAAGTTCAAAAACAAAAACAGAAAAGTCAAAATGCACACCAGCAGCCCCAGTGTTTCCTGTTTTTCTAACAAATCACCAATGATTTCCAAGAAAAGCAAGCCGTGCTGTGCTCGGCCCCGGGCACAGCCGCAGAATTTGCACATCTGGCCTGTGCTTCGAGAGCGCCCCGTGCCTCACGCACCCCAGGGCACAGGATGTGGCCGGCGGAGAGGTCGGCAGCTCTGGGGTGCACAGGGGCGCAGGGCCGTGAGTGCTGGGGAGCCCTCTCTGCAGGAAGACCCCTTGCAGACCCTTCCGGGGGGGGTCACGTGGGGGGGCTTCCCCAGGCCTGTCGATTTCTCTGAGAATTTCCAGGCTGGTGGTGCGGGGGTTTCGGGGACACCCCGTGGGGCCAGGTTTCCCATAGAGGAGGGCGAGGCACCCAGGGCTCTTCGCAAGTGCCCCCCCCCCCACAAACACACACAAAAAGGGTCTGGGCTCTTTCAAAAGCTCCCCTGGAGGGAAGAGCAGACCCTGGAGCTGGGCAGAGGATCAGCCCCCTTCTCACCTCCCCGGGAAGCATACCCTGCTCCTGCCTGCCCACCCCTCCAGGAAAACCCAGCTGCCCCTGGAGAGCCCCTCTCTGCACCCCTTCCCCTGCCCCAGCCCTCTTCCCTCTTCATCCCTAACCAGAGCCTCCTTCAGCAGTTCCTCTGCGCACTCCCGTGCTTCACCCACAGCTGATGCCCCAGGCCCTGAGCAGATAGATGCCTCCTTCCCTGCCAGCGATGCCAGGGCAGGGAGGGGGTCTCTACGCACAGACACTGAGCAACCTCGCATCACCCATTCAGGCTGGGGGCAAGTCCTACAGGCCTGCAGGTGCAGTGAACCCCCCCAGCAGCCGGGGCTCGGGTCAGAGGCAGGCTGTGGGTGGGAGTCATGGATGGAAGGAAGGCAGAGGTGTCCCACCTCTATCTGCTTTCAGCCTCACCCTTATTTGGCTCCTAAGCCAGGGGGCAGAGTAATCCTTAGGTTGACAACACACACACACACACACACACACACACACACACACACACACACACGCCTTCTGCTGAACCATTTGAAAGCAAGCTGTTGGTTGCAGATATCATGACAAGTCACTACTAAATGTTAGATTGAACTGTATCAAACAGGAGCGAGTATCAGCAAGTGCATATGGTTCAATCTAACACCTGAGCATGCACCCCTTAAGAACAAGAGCATTCTCCAGCCTGAAGATACCATTATCACACCGACACAAGGTTTGTCTGCCGCGCCCCAGGACTGTACATATTTTACAGAGCACAGGTCTGTGCCTGACTCCCCGCCATCCCCATGCCTGGGGGATGGGAGGGCTCATCCCTGGGGCAGGGGCGTGGGCAGGCGTGGAGGAGGGAGCACGCTGGGCTCAGCAACCACCTCCCACTGGGAGTTTATGCTGGCCGGGCTGCCCGGCACATATCCGAAAATCCTCCACAACCCGACGACAACACAAAATGAGAATTCTTCCCCAGGGAAAACAGAAGGTACATGACGAGGCTATATTTTCCCAAGATGGGGTCACCCCATCTCTCATCCCATAGCGTCTTCCACGGTGCAGCCATGCCCCTTGCCCATCAAGACGTGGAGCCTGAGCGGGCTTGTGACTGTTTTGACCAACTGATGACAGCAGACGCAACAGCGTGTGGCTTCCCAAGCTGGGTCATAAGGCGGAGCAGCTCTTGCCTCATTTGCTGGAAGTCTTGCACTCGGCGCTCGGAGCAGTCGAGTAAGAGATCTGACTAGCCGGCTAGAGGCTGCCATGATAGGAGGAAGCGCTTAAGAGGGAGTCCACCCTAAATTCATTTACTCAAAGAAAAACTTCCCTTATCGAGTGAATATGACCACAAGATATTTTCTCAATGCTGTGGTAGATACAAACATGACTAATACACTGCCCTTCATTTCAGATACTGAGATCTGCTGACGCCACCCTGGAAGGTGCCACCTCCTGGGGACTAGAATGACCACAGCCGACACACCAGGTGCGCTTCTGCCTCAGGACCTTTGCACTTGCTGTTCCCTTTGCCTGGAGTGCTCTTCTCCCAGACGTCTTCTAGGTTCATTCCCTTGCCTCTTTCCAGTCTTTATGTTATGTTGTCGACGAGGGCTTCTGGCAAACCCAACCTCTGGCACATCTGTTTTATTTTTCCCACCTCTTACCACCAACGGACACACTGTACATGTTACTTATTATTTATCATATGTGCTGCCCATCCTTTTCCTCCAGCCCCATTAGAATGTAAGCTCCACAAGGACTTAGAAGAGTGCCTCGCACATATTTGCTAGATGAGTGAAGGCATAGCGAATGAATGAGGGAACAATAAAGAGATTTCAGGGATGACAAAAGAAGAGAGATGGATATGGGACCATGCACACCTTGCTTGACTGAGATACGGATGCTGCTTTTCTCAGATGAATCTACAGGTTGACCCGCAGCAAGGCCTCAGGATGGTGGCATGCTTCACCTGGACAGCAGCTGGAAGGTTTCCTTAGGATAAAATCAAGCCATCTGATAAACTGTTGTTCCTCTAATCATCTATCTTGGAAGCGTGATGCCTGGCATGTATGGCAAAGACAGAAGGGAGGTCCCCAAAAGAGAATGGACACAAAGGAGGAGTGAGCGTGTCAGGAAAGGAAGGCTTGAGAAAAGCACCAAGGACACCAAAAAGGGCCTGTAGAGTTATTTTCAGAACTCAAGCCTGGGGATAAGGCTAGCCACTCTGGGCATGTGGGGCAATAGTTACAGCTGCTCTAGAGAAAGCAGAACCACTCTACCGCCTACTTCCTCCATCACTCTCTCTCAAAGAGAATGGTCATCCTACTGGAAAGTATGAATCAAAGAGGGTTTATTTAACCAACAGTGAGCGTGTATTCAGAGTCTACTATTGGAGGGTCTTAGTAGGCACTGGGGGTCCAGAAATCTCAAGGAGCTCGTGGTCAGATGGGAAGATGGGATCCTCAAAGGTCACCAGGCATAGTGACAGGACCACCACCACCATCACCACCATCACCACCAATGACAAATACGTACCAGACAGAAATCACTAGAAAAACAGGCAAAAGACTTGAATACATCTTTCATGAAAGAGGCTCTCCAAATGGCCAATAAACATGAAAAGGTGCTCAATTTCATTAGTCATAAGGGAAATGCAAATTCAAACCACGATGTAATACCACCACACAACCACCAGAATGGCCAAAATGAAAAACATAGAAAACCCTGTTTGTGAGGATATGAAGCACCTTGAACCCTCACGGCTGCAGGTGGGGGGGAGGTGCAAACCAGGACAACCAGTTAGTACTACCCACTCAAGTGCAACCTGTGCATGGCCCATGACACAGCAATTCCACTCCCAGACTTTTACTCAGAGGACACACACCACAAAGTTCAGAGCAGCACCATTCGAACTGGATTATATCTAATGGGCGAGGCATCCAGTGAAGGTTAATATGCAGTGCAATAAGAACTTGGAGGAGGGAGAAGGTCAATTAGCAATGCTGCTCTGAGAGGGTAATTCCCAAGATAATTCTTCAGGAAGGAACAACTTCCCTGGGATTTTCAGGCTCAGTGATGGGAAGATGGACAGAGGTGGGATGCAGGCTCAGTGGTGGGAAGATGGACAGAGGTGGGATGCAGGCTCAGTGGTGGGAAGATGGACAGAGGTGGGATGCAGGCTCAGTGGTGGGAAGATGGACAGAGGTGGGATGCAGGCTCAGTGGTGGGAAGATGGACAGAGGTGGGATGCAGGGTCAGTGGTGGGAAGATGGACGGAGGTGGGATTCAGGCTCGGCAGTGGGAAGATGGACGGAGGTGGGATTCAGGCACGGCAGTGGGAAGATGGACGGAGGTGGGATTCAGGCACGGCAGTGGGAAGATGGACGGAGGTGGGATTCAGGCACGGCAGTGGGAAGATGGACGGAGGTGGGATTCAGGCTCAGCGGTGGGAAGATGGACGGAGGTGGGATTCAGGCACAGTGGTGGGAAGATGGACGGAGGTGGGATTCAGGCTCGGCGGTGGGAAGATGGACGGAGGTGGGATTCAGGCACAGTGGTGGGAAGATGGACGGAGGTGGGATTCAGGCTCGGCGGTGGGAAGGTGGACGGAGGTGGGATTCAGGCACAGCGGTGGGAAGATGGACGGAGGTGGGATTCAGGCACGGCAGTGGGAAGATGGACGGAGGTGGGATTCAGGCACAGCGGTGGGAAGATGGACGGAGGTGGGATTCAGGCTCAGCGGTGGGAAGATGGACGGAGGTGGGATTCAGGCTCAGCGGTGGGAAGATGGACGGAGGTGGGATTCAGGCTCAGCGGTGGGAAGATGGACGGAGGTGGGATTCAGGCACAGTGGTGGGAAGATGGACGGAGGTGGGATTCAGGCTCGGCGGTGGGAAGGTGGACGGAGGTGGGATTCAGGCACAGCGGTGGGAAGATGGACGGAGGTGGGATTCAGGCATGGCAGTGGGAAGATGGACGGAGGTGGGATTCAGGCTCAGTGGTGGGAAGATGGACGGAGGTGGGATTCAGGCTCGGCGGTGGGAAGGTGGACGGAGGTGGGATTCAGGCACAGCGGTGGGAAGATGGACGGAGGTGGGATTCAGGCACGGCAGTGGGAAGATGGACGGAGGTGGGATTCAGGCACAGCGGTGGGAAGATGGACGGAGGTGGGATTCAGGCTCAGCGGTGGGAAGATGGACGGAGGTGGGATTCAGGCTCAGCGGTGGGAAGATGGACGGAGGTGGGATTCAGGCTCAGCGGTGGGAAGATGGACGGAGGTGGGATTCAGGCACAGTGGTGGGAAGATGGACGGAGGTGGGATTCAGGCTCGGCGGTGGGAAGGTGGACGGAGGTGGGATTCAGGCACAGCGGTGGGAAGATGGACGGAGGTGGGATTCAGGCATGGCAGTGGGAAGATGGACGGAGGTGGGATTCAGGCTCAGTGGTGGGAAGATGGACGGAGGTGGGATTCAGGCTCGGCGGTGGGAAGGTGGACGGAGGTGGGATTCAGGCACAGCGGTGGGAAGATGGACGGAGGTGGGATTCAGGCACAGCGGTGGGAAGATGGACGGAGGTGGGATTCAGGCACAGCGGTGGGAAGATGGACGGAGGTGGGATTCAGGCTCAGCGGTGGGAAGATGGACGGAGGTGGGATTCAGGCTCAGCGGTGGGAAGATGGACGGAGGTGGGATTCAGGCTCAGCGGTGGGGAGATGGACGGAGGTGGGATTCAGGCTCAGCGGTGGGAAGATGGACGGAGGTGGGATTCAGGCACAGTGGTGGGAAGATGGACAGAGGTGGGATTCAGGCTCAGCGGTGGGGAGATGGACGGAGGTGGGATTCAGGCATGGTGGTGGGAAGATGGACAGAGGCAATAGGCATAAGAAAGCATGATTCCTTTAGGGAAGGGCAGGTGATCAGCTCCACTGGAAGATAAAGTATGACACGGGGCGCACTGGGAAAGTTTGCTTCATGGGCTGGGGTGGCAGAGGGAATGGCCTTGGATAGCAGGCTAAGCGTTAAGGGTTTATTCAAGAGCCTTGTGTGGCTATTGCTGAACTTTCAACCGGTGCATAACACATCAGCCTTGGGATTCAGAAGGATCACACTCACAACGGGTGAGGGGGAGACCAGGGGAGAGACAGCCGCCGCGGAGGGCTATGAAGTCAAATAGAGAGTGTGCTGCTTAAAAGGAGCTGAGAATTGCAGATGAGCATAAACACATCCCCAAGTCATAAGGAAACCAGAGTTTGTGAGAGGGGACCTGCTACCAATCATCTTTGAAGAACTGGAGTAAATGAAAGATATACAAGAGAAATATGGAGAGTGAGACAGACACACAAAGACAGAGACAGACACTAGAAAGGGCTGTCTCAATTTTAAAGGACATCAAAAGCGTAGAATCTTGGGAGCTACAGTCTCTGAGCCGGCCAGAGCCCTGGCAGCGTTCTCTGCATGTCGTTAAAGGCAGATTGAGAACACTCATGAAAGGACCCGGGGGGGTCACCAGGGGCTGGAATGGCCTCATGAACAGTAATACAAGAAAATGCACGAAAATAGCATCTCTGGATTTGAGCGAGTCCTGCTAGAGTCACGTGAGAACATGGAAAAGTGCGAGCTGAAGAAGGACACAGACAGAGGGATTCATCCCTGGTTCAATACTGGTGTCAGCTAAAGAGTGTCAAGGATCTTCATCAGAACTCAGCTCTTGGCCCTTTAAAGCATGCCATTTTTCAATACACAGCTCAGTGGCATTAAGAACACTCACATGGCCGGGTAGGCACCACCACCATCCATCTCCAGAACTTCTTTATCTTCCCGAACTGACACTCCACACCCATGAGATGCTAACTCCCCAAGCCTCTCTTCCTATTCCCCAGCCCCTGGTAATCGCTGGTCTTCTTGCTGTCCTTATGAGTCTGACAACTCTGGGTTCCTCATATACAAGGAACCATACCATATTTGTCCTTTTGCGGCTGGCTCATTTCACATCACGTAAAGCCTTTAAGGTTCATCTATATTGGAACATGTCAGAATTTTACTCCTTTTTTGAGGCTAAATAATATTCCATTGCATGTACATGCCATGTTGTGTCTACCCTTCATCTGTAGACGGACATTTGGGTGGATTCCAGCTTTTGATAGAGAATGCCATCTGTATTTTAAGGGTTTTCAACAGAGCTCAGAAGGCACACTTGCCACAGAACAGGAGGGATAAAGAACCTTTATATGAGAATTCAGAAAGACCTCAAACTAGTGGAGTCCAAACGTGGATGAGACTCTCCTAATTGTCCTCCTACATCCATTCTCCTTTCTTCTATAATAATATAATGTTTAGAAGTCTTAGATTACATTTCCCAGATTCTCTTGTAGTCAGGTGTGGCCACGTGGCTATCCTCTGGCCATTGGAATAGAGGTAGATATTGATGAGTGCAATTTCCACATCATGCCTTTGAAAGGAAGAGGCATGCCTCCTTCCTTCTCTTTCCTCCTCTTGCTAGCTGGAATGCAGATATGATGGCCATTGCTAGGCAGCCATTATGCACCACAAGATGAAAGCCACATGTTCAGGCAGGCAGATCAAGACAGAAGGAGCACAGGTTCTCAATCTACAAAGGTGTCTTCTTCTTTTTTTTATTTTTATTTTTTTTAAAGATTTTATTTATTCATTTGAGACACAGAGATAGAGAGAGAAAGAGAGCATGAGCAGGGGGAGAGGCAGAGGGAGAGGGAGAAGCAGACTCCCCGCTGAGCCAGGAGCCCGATGTGAGGCTCGATCCCAGGACCCTGGGATCATGACCCAAGCCGAAGGCAGACGCTTAACCATCTGAGCCAGATGGCGCCTCCATCCACTAACCCAGGCGCCCTACGAAGGTGTCTTCTTTACGCCACCACCATGCTATGTCTCTCTGATACAATATAGTTCAGTCAATACTGAGTTATCTGAGAAGCAAAATTAGATTTTTGTTTGGGTTGTTACTATGTCATTTTGATACAGCTGGTAGGATTTTCCCCAAACTGGTGGAGTAGGTTTTATGATCTGACCTTAGAGACCACAGAGCATGCCCCCACATTCCCCTTTAAGAAGACACACCACAGAAGATGAAGTCATACTCCCAGAAAAGCAGCATGCAGCTTCTCTACAGCAAGCTCACCTCCGTGTATCCCACTCTGGGGGTGCAGGAGCAGGGACTGACTTATGTAAAGGTCAGACATCCTTTGGAGTGGACTGGGTTGGCCAGCTAGGATTGAAGCAATTCAAGTCAAGAGGGACAGTTCTGATAACTGAATTCGAGATAATCTCCTACTGGTTGGGTAGCTGGGACCATGCAAATACAGTGTAGGCATTAACAGAACTTGTCTTCCTGAAACCAGATCAGATAGTTTTGTGAACAATTACGTCCCCAAGGCAAAACTATGAAGACAAAAAAGATCAGTGATTGCCCACGGTGGCGGAAACAGAAGAAATGAACAGGCAAGGCACAGAAGAATTCTAGGACATTCAAAATGCTCTGTATAATATTACAATGATGGCTATGGGTCACTATATGTTTACCAAAACTCACAGAATGCCCAACACCAGGCGTGAACCCTGACGTAAACTATGCATTTGGCGTGACTATGATGTGTCAATATATGTTCATCCTTGGTTGAAAATGTACCATTCTGGTGGATGATGCTGAGAACAAAGGAGGGCTATGCATGTGTTGGGGGGAGGGGACGTGTACAGGAAATCTCTGCACCTTCCTCCCAATTTTGTTGCAAACCTGAAATTGCTCTCAAGAATTAAGTCTTCAGGGGCGCCTGGGTGGCTCAGTCATTAAGCGTCTGCCTTTGGCTCGGGTCATGGTCCCAGGGTCCTTCGATTGAGCCCCCATCGGGCTCCGTGCTCGGTGGGAAGCCTGCTTCTCCCTCTCCCACTCGCCCTGCTTGTGTTCCCTCTCTCGCTGTATCTCTCTGTGTCAAACAAATAAAATCTTAAAAAAAAAGAATTAAGTCTTTATTTAAAAAAAAATAATGATTATCCTGTTGCCGCCTCCATCCACTAGGCAGGTGGTAGGAGTAACAGGCAGTGAGAAGTAATCCCTGATCTTCGAAAACACTGAATGGGGAGGAGAAGGGGGGAAACTGGACTCTGAGGGGTTGAGCTCTGGACCCGAGGTGGGACTATACCGACCCAATCTCTTTAACAGTCCCCACACAGGGGCCTTGACGGGGAGCCAGCAGAACGGAGCCTTGGTCCAAGACGGGGCGTTCTCCATCCACCTCGGGACGATGCTGGACCATGACAGCATGCTGCCTTGGGCCAGAGGCAGGAGACCAGGAGAATGAAGAATGGGTGGCACCTCCTTCTTTATCCACGGCCTCCAACACATGGCCATACAGTCTCGAAGGCTCGCTTCTGCCAACTCCCACAAGTCCCCAGCACGTTTTTCCAGCTGACTCGGGAACCTTCTAGAACAGCCTCCTCTGCCAAGCCCACACAGATTGCATGCCATAGGTCTGAGCTCCTTAGCATCACTAGCTCAGAAATGGGTTTTCTGGATGCCACCCAAGGCCAGTCCTTCCCCAAGGCCACCTCCTCAAATCACCTCCCTCAGCCCACTTCTGCCTAACGTAAGGGGTTTTATGACCAATCTCTTTAAAAAGCCATGCCCTTGCTTTTTGTCGTTCCTCTGCGTCTTAGGAGCACCTTATACCCAAACCAATATTATCACACCAGGACCCACAGGCCAAGGTGACATCACAGGAGTCCTCGGCACCTCTGCCCTCCAGCTGGGCAGCTCATCTCTACGTTTCTCTAATGGGTTCAGAGGAAGAATTCACCGCAGAAAACCACCTCGGGGCATGAAAAGTCAGGTGGCGATGGTGAGCCCCATCTTTAGATCACCCACTTGCTACAGAGGGAACCCTAGAGTATTCCTGTCCCCAGGGCCACCAAAGCCCGAGGTACTTTACCAGACCCGTCCAGATGCTGCTGTCGGGTCGCAGGGATAGTAGGGGATCCTGGACACAAGCTTGTGCTCTTCTGTGGGTGGTCCCAGGCTGCTAGGGGGAGCCCAGGGCCACTGCCACAAATGTTGGAGGAGGTGGGGAAGGCAGTCTCAGCCCCCTCGGCCCGTTTCTCAGGGGGCACAGAGAATGGTGTCACTGTCTACGTTGGAGGAATCAGGATGGGAGGGTTCTCTCTCCTAGGGAATCTTTCCCAGGGCTCTCTCCTTCCCAGAAAGCCCTCTTTCCTCTCCAAAGCATTACTCCCATTCAAAAGTGGGGGGGTGGGGAGGAAGGGAAAAAAAACCCAAACCTCATCCACGCTTACCCCCGGCGATCGCCCTGCTTGGGAGTGACAGGAGGGAATCTCCTTTTGCTCTAAAGGGTGTCCACTTGACTAGCAGAGCCACGTTCGGGAGCAATGCTTTATAAGCTGTAAAGGGCAATATGCAAACTAACCATGCTTAATGGTAGTACTTTACTTTCTCCCAATTTAAAAACTCCCAAGGGAGTTCTATGCCTGCCTTGGCCTCCTCCAGGGTCAGCATGGCCGCGCACCCCTGGGGATGTTTGCAGAATCCCCAGAAATCCTCCAAGCGTTTCTTTGTCCTGCTCCCGCCTGAAAACACGGCTCCTGATTGCCCCACAGCCTGCCCGGTAGGCAGGACAGGAAGCCCCTCTGCCTTGTAAACATCGTGTTGCAAACAGACACTTTACTTCCCCAGGTCCCTGCATAGAAGCGGCCATCGGTGTGGGAGTGACTTGTTTGGGGCCGGCTGCCCCGGGCTTTCCCACCATCAGACTTACAGAACTGCTTGTCTTAGATCTGACTCACCTGGAGGATGGGACGAGGGTTCCCCAGGAGTGGGCTCTCAGCATGTGTAGTTGGCCAGGGGCCCCTGGGGCCTGGAGGGACCCCACGGGCTGGGGGGAGACATGTGCCTTGTCCTGTCCAGGAAGGCAAAGACACAGGATTTTGGTGCTCCTTCGGATGCCCGCAGAATCCACGGGTGCCTGGAGGGTGCAGTTCCTGAGTTGGGGGATGACTGAACCCCACGAGATCTCAGATGGGGGGGACAGTCAATCACCTGCCATCCGAGCCTGGGGCCCCGGGCTTCCTCCCTATGGAGGCTCAACCGGCCAACACGGACTGAGCACCCCCAAAGCCTGGCCCCGCTGGGCACTGGGGAGAAGGGGCTGAACACGACAGCTGGGGAGTCTCCTCATCGGGAGGAGGGAGCAGGGAGGCAAGAGCACATGTTAGGTCCTGGAGAAACTGAGGCAGGCAGCCTGGCTGGAGGAGGGGTGAGCGTTCGGGGAAAAGACTCCAAGAGCCGGACTCAGTGTTGACACCTGAACGGGAAGCCAAGGACTCTGGGCTTTCCCTGGGAGGTAGGGCGTCACCAGAGGCTTCCAGAAGCTTCCGAGCACGGTGACGAAGGGGTTTTCGCAGGAAGAGCAGGGTGACAAAAGCTGAATGGCGAGTGGTGGGTGCGGTGGGGAAGTGAGAGAAGCCAGGACCCCGGGGGGAGGCGGCGACATGACACGGACCAGGGAGCGGGAAGATGGAGGGAGGACTCAGAGGTGACTCCACGGTTTCACGCCTGGGAGGCTGTTGTCACCAGAGACGAGAATGGGGAAGTCCGCAGAGGAAGCCCGCTCTGTGGGTGAGGAGCTGGGCTCCCGACAGGGGTTGAAGTCAAAATGGTGCAAACAGCAGGCCCGGGCTCGGAGCCGTGGGTGTGGGACAGGGACAGAGATGGACCCCAGGATGGCCGGAAGAGAGAAAGCCCCAGGGGAGCTGGGGGCATCGGGGGCCTGGGCAACCCCAAGAGACATACCAGGTAGGAGGAGGCCACCAGAATTCGCCATTACGGAGCCACCAGTGACCTTGGAGGCAGCCGACCTATAGACAGAGGGCTGGGTGGTGGGAGGCATGGCGCCCTGGGGTCTGAACTTGGCAGCCGCCGGGAGTCCTGCCATTAAGACAAGTGCCGTGAGGGAAGGAGCAGCTCCTCTAAGTCTACTAGACTCGGAGAGCAGACTGGGGCAACTCACAGGCTGGGCCCCTTTGATCCAGGAGGGAAGGGGCTGGGAGGGATGAGCGGGTGACCTAGGGACAGAGGCCGGGATGGGGAGCTGTCACCTCCCACCCCCACCCCATGGTGTGAACGTCAGGCTGCAGCCCCCTGGGTTCCCTTAGGCGCAATAGCAGGCCAAGGAAAACTCTGACTTTGTCTTCTCAGAACGCAGCTCCCAAGATGTCAGTACAGAAGTGAATGCAAAACACAAAGATCTATGAAACACTGGCTCCCCAAACCCCACAATAAGAGTCCATTAATCCCCACCAGGAGGTTGGGCAGGCTGGCCCTGATAGCGGGTCTCGGATAGCCACCCGGAAAGGTGATCCTCAAAGTGGGGCTCGATGCGTGTCCCTCAGCAGGGGCTGGAAGGAGCCAAGAACAAGAGAGCCCCCCACAAAAGCCCACGCTCCAGCACAGGATGTGAGCAAGGGTCCTGGGGTCTCCTGCCCTGGATGGCGACACTTTTCTGACCACCAAAGCACCCCCACTCCGGAGGAACAGGCCGTGGGTTTTGGGGGGGGGGCATCCGGCCAGCTTCGGGATCTGTTTATTCAAGGCCACCGAACTTCTTAAATTCAAATTCCGTTGTCAGAACAACCGATTTGTATACAACCAGTCTGACGCGGCCACTATGATTTGGAGAACTAGAGACCTGGGAATGGAGCAGCTGTGGCCTCCATTCTCACGGCAATCATGTCCACATATGACATGTATTTCCCCTGAATGCTTCCCCCAACGGGGAACTCATTACCATAAGGCCACCCAGTCCATTGTTGATCTGTTCTGCATTTGTCCACGATCTTCCTTGTAGCAGACTTGCGGCCTATTTAGGTCCCGTTTTTTCCTTCCTGGAGAATGATCCTCGCAGAGCAGGCAGCCTTCGCCTTTTCCCTTCAAACATCTGGAGATAGACACAACTTGTCCCTGGTGCCCTCTTCTTCTTAGAGGACAACCTCTCTGCTCCTTTGGTCCTTTGGCATGATGTCATCACCATCTTGGCGACCTGTGGCTGTGTATGACGTGGTTTATCAGCATCCCCACCAGATGCAGCACCTGGAGCCGAACTGGGCCATCTGGTCGCCCAAGGGCGTGGGAAGTAAGGACTCGTGGGAACTCGTGGCTGACCGTTGGAGGCCAAGAATCAAAGGTGACGCCCAGCTGGGGAGCACTGAGGCAGCAGGTATGTGCCTGGAAGGCTCTGGAAGGGAGAAGAGGAGAGGAAAAAAGGCCCCCGGAGGCCGGGATGTGCGGGCAGAGGAACCAAAGACCAGAGCCTTTATCCCGACTTCCCAGGAACAGATCACTCCCCTGCTCCGGCCACCAGCCCGCGATGCAGAAGAAGATGAGACTCCTCCAGAATCACTTTGCAGAGCCTCACACCTCCACACCTGACAACAGCAGGACAAAAGCAACACGCGGGCCGACCTTACTTACGAGAAAGGATGCAAAAAATCCGAAAGAGGTTCCGAGCACGTCAAATCTGGCACTGCCTTTAAAGAATAAAACGCCTTGACCAAACGGAGTTTGTTCTAGAAATGCAGGATGGGCTCAATCCAAGGAAGCTAATGATATCATCTGTCACATAAATCTATGGCAAGGCAAAAGGATGCAAGAATCTCCTGGTTAAGATGCTGACAGAACTATTCAACAGACTTCACTTCCATTCAGGCTTCTAAAAATCCTTCGTCATGAGGAACGGAAGAAAACTTCCCTCACACGTGGCACTTGACCGGGCCCCCACATCAGAGATACGAGGCCCCAGGCTCAGGCTGGTCCCTGGGCGCTCGGGGAGCTGGGAGCATCTGTGGCAAAGAAAGAGCAGTGCTAGGACGGAGCAGAGGGTTTCTTGTAAGGACGCCACGAGCAAAAGTAACGCTTTTACGTCATCTTGAGAATGGCCTGAATTCAAGACTTGATGAGAAGTCCAGAAAGTGTAAGCATGGAGGGTGGGGGCTCCGTGAGTGGTCAGGGAGCTCATCCCCTGCGCCCACTCCACTCCCCCACACTTTTTTTTAAGTTTTTATTTTAAAGATCTTCTTTATTTATTTGAGAAAGAGAGAATGAGAGCCAGAGAGCACAAAAGGGAAGAAGGTCAGAGGGAGAAGCAGACTCCCCGCTGAGCAGGGAGCCCGATGGGGGACTCGATCCCAGGACTCCAGGATCATGACCTGAGCTGAAGGCAGTCGCTTAACCGACTGAGCCACCCAGACGTCCCAACCCTGACCTTTTATGCAAAACTTGGAAAGAGAGAGGGAGAGAAATCACGTATACGTGTGTACGCACATGTGTGCCTTTTTTCTGGCCGAGGGGCGGGGTGGTAGAAAGTCTACCATCTCCATTATCAAGGAAGAGCCGTGCAGATGTGCAGATGTGATCTAACCCAGAAAAACACCCTGAGGAGGTGGGCCGTCCCAGCCCGGCTGCGTGGACGTCGCTCTGTGACCATGTGCCTCGTGCCAAGAGTCCCAACCACAAGGCCATTCAGGCACAGACGCTCAGACCCCAAGCGCCCACACGGACTTCGTGGTTCTGGGAGGACAGCTCTGGATGGAGAAGGATGTGGGTGGAGGGGGGGCGTTGACCGGATTATAGAAAACCAGCGTTTCTTAACCCTGTAAGGGCAGCTGCTCCGGAAAGGGACAGAATGAAGGCTCGGCAGACAATGTGGCGCAGGGGCTCCCTTCGAAGCTGGGGCCCTCCTGCCAGGAGACCACGGGGGCAGCGGTGAAACATGCTCCCTGCTGATGATCAGTGCCGAGGAAAAGGGGAACACCGCTAATAGAACTGATGGCCTCCAAGGGCCTGAGCCCCTGGTCCATGCCACACACTGGGTGAGCTACCTGCCTAATGGTAGGGATTACTACGATCGATCGGCATTGCTGTTTGTTTCTATCTTGCATCTCTCAAGTCTCACCATGAATAGGATTTGGCTAGGGAAGCCTTTCCTTCACCCTCCAAGCTATATGGCGCTCCCTTTGTGTAAAATCACAGGCCCCTGCTAATTCTCACCAGTGTGATGAAACGGGAGGTGGGTCTAGTGTCCCGCCTGCCTGATGAATCTCATGAGGGCAGGAACAACTGTCTGTGTTGCTCAGGAGGGAGGGAGGGAGCCCAGCACCTGCCCGGGACAGGGAAGGTGTTCCGTAAAAAAGTGCTGAGCCAGTGAAGGGAAAGTGGGAGCTCAGGAAGGGACCGCAGAAAGCACCTGTTACACACCTCCCCGCAGGTGAGAACGGACACCCCAGGGGATGGGCGCGGACGGAACCAAGGTCACATGCCTTGCAGCGCAGGAGACACGCGGAAACCAGGTCAATCAACTCCAAGGGAGGCAGAAGCCCAGACGCCACATTCAGCCCTCGTGCCCCAGCCCCTGCCCCCAACAAGGAAACCACACAGCCTCATTTGCCTAGGTCAACAACAGCAGCTAGAAGACTCCAGAGGACCCGAAAATGAAAAGCACACCCCTCCCTCCTGCAGGCGGCAACTCCCATTGTTGGTGCGCATGGATTTCTTGCCTCTGACATCCTGGGGGGTGGGGATGGGGTTATGGTGAGAGCTGAACAGCCACACAGAGCATCAGGTGGCTCAGGTGAGCAAGCCAACATGTTGCTGGTCAGACCCTGTAGGCCAGAGTGGTCAGTGCCCCGGCAGGAGGACATACGAGGTGGGCTGAGGACAGGCGGAGTGGTCAGGGCCGGGGAGTGGGGAGGGGGTGGTTGGAAAAGACTTCACAGATGATGAGGTTTGAACAGGGGGGTGGAATCACAGTCCATTGGGCAGTAGAGGAAGGGAATGGCAAAATGAAGGAAGAAATAGCAGGTGCAAAGGCACTGGGGTTTGCCCAAGCTTCCAGAGATACAGCAGGACAGTGGCCCTGAGCTGGCCGGCGAGAGGCCCGGGAGCCATGCCAAGGGGTATGGGCCTTCCCCAGGGGGTGGTGGCAGCTCTAAAGGGTTCACGGTCAAAAGTCTTGCTTCGATCTGTTGCCTTACATGACCACGGCAACAGGAGCAAGGCTGGAGCCTAGTACCCCAACTGGTAGACCCACCAGACCCAGGAAGGACCCCGCACCCGCTCTCTGCCACCAGTCACCCACTGTGTCCTACCCCTGAGCCCCCATCCTCCTGCTGGGGGCACCTTGCTACAGCTCTATCTCCCTTATCCAGAAGGCACCTAACTGAAACCCCCTGTTACCCAGAACCCAGCTGCGAGCCTGGAAGCAAACACAAGAGACCCAGGGCGGGCCACCACTCATGTCCCCAAAGTCATTATTTTGTGTGCTGCCAAGAAAGAAATACTGTTGTCTATTATAATGGTAAGATGCATCTCGATTTCTGAGTCATTAAAATGTGAAAATATGTCTTCAAATCTACGGGATATCCTACTATGTCATACATGGTTGCTCTAGGAACGTCTCATCTTCCCTTTGGGCACAAGTCAGATGTAACCCTTCCTTTTTCCCCTCCTACACACATCTATGCCAGAGCCTCAAAAATCAAACTTACCCCCTCTCCCCTGAGTGACTGCTCATCACTCTCTGGCCCCTCTAGAAGCTTCCTCTCTTAAGAAGCTGATCCAGGCCTTCAGCCCACCCACAGCTGAGGCAGACAACACTTTTGGTTCACAGGGATCCCACAGGGCCAGCCAGGTCAGCCCACTGGGGTGAGCCTCTTGGAACAAAAGCTGGAGCGCTAAGGTGAATCCAAGCTGGGGCTTCTAGGCTGTCCAAGCCAAGAGGCTACTGGGGGCTTCTGGCTCTCCTCTTCTGCCACTTCTCAGCCAAGAGGCCCCTGATCAGTGTGGGGAGCCTCATCATCATTACCCCTCCAGTAACCCCAAACACGCTTTTCACCTAGTACCACCACTTAGCTTCCACTGATTCCTCTTGAAAGAAACAAACAGAGCAGCATGGGAACGAGGAAGGGGAGGCTGAGGTGGTCTGCTTCCATTACAGCTTGGCGAGAGAAGATAATCATCTCCCTCTTAAGCTGGAGGGGGGGGGGCGACGCTTAAAATCCCAACGAGGCCCAGCATACAGAGACCCCAAGCCTGCCGGTCCCTACAGTCCTGGCAGCTTATGCTTCAAAAAGCAAGGAAGGGTATCCTGAAAAGAGAGGGTATCCAGGAAAAGAGAGCTTGACCACTGGAAACCTTCTTCTTTGTCTTCCTGGACCCGCACCACGGTGGGCAGGCTGAGGAAGCAGGGAAGCCCCCTGATCTCCATACTCCTGTTCTGCAAGCGCGCAGGAAACAGCTCCCATGTGCAGCTAGTTTCATCACACTTTTCTCATGGAATTTCCCCACAGCGCTCCCCCCGGGGGGGGGGAGCACTATTAGAGCCCATTTCACAGATAGGGCAACGGGCTGGGGGAGGGACAGAAGATGCTCAAGGTCACACAGCAAGACCCCAGCGGCAGCTCAAGTCTCCTTTCCACATCACACAGGGCTCCCCAGCAATGGGTCCAGGGCATCACTGAAGGAGCTTATCCAAATTTTAGAAAAATACAGATTCCAGACTTCGCCCCCACCCCCCGCCCCCTAAAGCTGGGCCTGGGGCCCGGGGAATGCGTGCTTTAACAAGCCCTGGGAACCAGCGCCTTACCAGGTGGTCCAGGGCAGGAGGAAGAGTGTGGACGAGAAGATGCAGCGACCACGGGAGGGAGGAAGGGAAAGGGCGATCCAGAAGGGGCCTTCCGGGCAGACCTGGCCTACTTTGAGCCCTCATTTCGCCTAAACCCACCCCTCCTCTCCGCGCAGAGGCTTGTTAACTCACTCGATACCACATCCTGCTGCTTTCATCTCGCGTTCCTTTTCTCTCTGAACCCTCGCCTTCCTCCTACTGACCTGAACCTCTCACTTATTTACCCCGGGGCCTGGGATGGGCCAGCGCGCGCGCGCACGCGCACACACGCGCACACACACCTGCACACACGCACCCGCGGAGTCACGCAGGGACACCCGGGTGTCAACACGGCTCCCGCCGCGCGCTGACGAGCCGCGCTCCAGAAAAGCGGCCGGCGCCTGGGCACCTCCGCGACGCCCGGGTCCCGGCGGCGACGCCCACGCTCCCCGCGACCGCTCCCCACGACCGTCCCCAGACGGAGGGGGCGCGGGCTCCTGACCCCCACTCCGGCCGGCTTTCGAAGGGGGCCGGAGGACGCGGCCAAACGCACCGCCCCGGCGCTCGGCAGGGCCCCCCCGCCCCGGGACGCCCCTTCTGTCTCCGGGAGTACGGGGACGGCAGGTGCGCGGACCCCCGTGCCCCCGGGGCCGGGACACGGCAGCACCGCCCAGCCCGCCCGCGGCGGCCGCCGCTCTCAGAGCCCACTGCTCCCCGACGGTCGCCACGCTGCTCCGCCCGCCCCGCCACGCACCTGCAGTCCCCGCCGGGCGCCGAGCCCCTCTCCAGCGGCGACTCCCCGCGGCTCGCGTGCTTTCGGGACCACGACGCCGGGCAGGAGCCGCACTGCGAGTCCCGGCATCGGCCCCGGCTTTGCTCGGACGGCGGGCCGCGGGCGGGGCCACGCCGGGGCGGGGCGGGGCGGGGCGGGGCGCCCGGCGGGTCTCTAGCGCCACCTGGCGGCCGGGGCGCGCGGGCGGCTGGCCCACTCATCCCCCGAGTCCCGCCGGCCCCGCGCAGCGCAGGAGCGGCGGCACCAGCGTGGAGCGCGTCTGCCCTGGAAGGGTCAGTTCCCCGCGGGTGGGCGGCCGCGGCCGGAGGGGCCCCGAGCGCCACCGACCCCCCGGGAGTCAGGTGCGGCGGGTCCCGGAGAGCGGAAGCGCGGCCTCGACCCCGCAGGACGGGTAGGCGGAGCCGGAGGGCGGCTTGGGGTGGGGGCTTCGGGGAAGGAGGACAAAGGGGAAGCTCCGACGAGCTGCTTCCTTCTCTCACTGCGACCCAGCGCCCCACTTCCTCCTCCTACTTCTATTTTCTTTGGGTGCTCTTAACCTTTAAAATGCCTGCACCCCTGGTGCGCAGACGGGCGCCTGGACCCCCACCCCTCTGCAAGAAGGCAGGCCTTCAGCACCGCACCTCTAGCCCCGAGGCTGCCTCTCCCCCTTCCTCCGCCGGTGGCTGTCACTCGGCCATTTCTCGGCCCCCGAAGCGGGGGGTGGGGGGTCATGTCCAGAGTCCAGGCCCTCTTCTTGCCCCTTCCTCCCCTTCCCCCCCCCCCCGACGACGCTGGCAGGAAGAACTCAGCACGGAGTCGCGGGAGTCCCTGCGCTGCCCTGAGCCTCGTTTCCACACTTACAAAATGGGGGTAAGAAAGTTGTGCCGGCAGCCCTTGCAAGGGAAGAATAGCCCTTGATTTCAGAATTAATACAGGGCAAGGCTGAAATTTCCACTTCCACTGTTGAATGGGACTCTGTGTCACAATAGCTGTGGAAGGCGCTTGAAACTGGCCACAAGGTCGGACGTTACTGTTGGTCAAAAGCCACAGACCTACCTGAGGCTTTGAGGGATGTGAACACCAATGGCTCTTCTCTTCCTGACTCCCAAAATACCAAGAAAAAGCAACTTCCCCAAAGGCACAGAAACAGAAAGTACCCCTGGGCGAACACAACGGTCTGGTTCCAGCCTGCAGTTAGAGCTGCAAAGGGCGCTCAGAGGCCATCTAGCACTTGTATGCGTCATCCACCAGCCAGACCCCCGCACGCCACCATTTCACAAATAAGGAACCAGAGCCACGGAAGGGCGAGACGGCACGCTGAGGTCACGCGACTTGGTAAGGGTGGGCGCGGACTCTAGTCTCCCCAATCCCTACTCTTTTACACCACAATAAAAGAAAGGGGAAGATGGAGACAGCCCAGAGGTGGCCAGGGTGGGGACACTGGGGTGGAACTGCTCTGGATTCAGGAACTGAGTCTCCAGAATGGCACAATGTATCCCGGATTGACGTGTTGGATTGTGAGATCACTTTGCAAGGCTCAAGAAGACGCTAGAGAAGTTATGGCATGCTTGACTTCCTCCATGTCCCTGGTATTCCTAAAACTGAAGGTGTAGGAAGGCAGAGTTGCCTGTTAGAGCTCACTGCCAGGGAGCTGAGCACGCCATGAAGCCCACTTAGTCCCATCCTGCATCCCCTGGGCTTGCCCGTATCCCAGCCCCTCACCAAGTTCCACTCTGTCCTCAGAGGGCTGGCCACTGACCTGAAGATCTGGTCAACACCTGACACCTATTGGCTAGAACTTGGAACTACAGCCATTCTGGCACCTTCTGCCACCTTCTACTCCCACCTCCCCCAAGCCACTGGTTAAGACTCAAGGTGCCCTTGTCACTCCTGTGGCACCTGATTATGTAATACTTTGTACAGCTCTTTGTTGTCGCTCCATATGTCTGGGGCGCCTGGGTGGCTCAGTTAGTTGGGCATCTGCCTTTGGCTCAGGTCATGATCCCAGGATCCTGGGATGGAGCCCCGAATTAGGCTCCCTGCTCAGTGGGGAGACTGCTTCTCCCTCTCCCACCCCCCACTTGTGCTCTCTCTCTCTCTGTCAAATAAAGTGTTAAAAAATAAATAAAAATATATGTCTATCTATAATCTCTCTCCTTTCAACTGCCTTGTTTTCAAAGAGGAATCTACCCCGTCTGCTTCCTCTTATTACATTTATCCTTAATGCTCTGAAAATAATCACCAAGGAAACACTAAAATTGGATAAATAAATAACTAAGCGGAGAAAAGACAACGCTTCCTTAATGGTAGAATTCCAGTGACTAAACGTCGGAGGAATGATGGAGTTAGAAATTGGCAGACGTCACAGTAATCATGTTTGCAGGCAAGAATCATCAATGGATGCTCAGTGTGGTGGCCAAAGGTGTGATGATGAATGGGTTATTCGCTTAGACTTAAAGTTGCTCCCCACAAACCACCTGTTAGCTACAAAGAAAGAATAGTAACATGACAGTGGAGAAACGGGGAGACCCTACCTTCACCAAGTGAAAAATATTGACAGTATCATAGCAAAGCGTCGCAACGTCATTTACCTCTTGATTTGATGCGCTAAGAAAAGCACATCATTTTCATGGCATTCTGGTCAAAAATGCCTTACCCCCATGGGCACCTGGGTGGCTCAGTTGGTTAAGCATCCTCCTCTTGATTTTGGCTCAGGTCATGATCTCATGGGTCATGGGATTGAGCCCTGCATTGTCGGGCTCCGGTTACTTGTACCCTCTCCCTCTGCCCCTGTCCCCAATCTCGTGCTTACTCTGTCTCTCAAATAAATAAATAAATCTCTTTTTTTAATGCCTCGCCTCAATCTAACCATAAGAAAACATCAGACTACACCAAACTGAGGGAAGGTCTACAAAATCTTCCAACAGCATAAAAGTCAGGACACAGAAGACTGAGGGACAGTGTCACACAACAATGAAATACAATGAGGGATTCTGGACTGGATCCCAGACCAACAAAAAGGACATTAATGGGACAGTTGGCAACATTTGAATAAAGTCTATAGATTCATCAATAGTACTGTATCTCTTAATTTCCTGATTTCAATAATCATACTATGTTATGTTCTATCCTAATATTTAGGGGAACTGGTTGAAAGTTTTATGGGAACACTCTTTGCAACTTCTTATGTAATTCAAAAATTGTTTATCAATATATAAACTTTAAAGAACAAAAAAAAAAGTTCCAAATTTTACAAGCATTTGAAAAACTTCCCCTGTCATTTTCTCTTATTAAAACTTGCAAAGGAAACTACAGACATAGTTTGTAGTTTCTGTAGGAAACTACAGAAACTCTTCTCTATGATACAGATATAAAAATCTGAAATAAAATAAGCACAAACTATATTCAGCCTTCAGTGGAAAACAGTAATATGCCACGACAAAGTAGGGTTTGTTCAAGGAATGCCAACATCCTGGAGGAGCCTAAAGGAATTCGGACATATTCGCTGCCTCAGGTGGACTGGTTTGCCCAAAGCATCTCTGGTCAAAATTCAGGGGCCTGTGAAGAGGGGTTTGTGGGTGGACCAGAAAGAGTGGTCTCCAGTGGAAAGTTCCAGAAGTTCAACATAGGAGAGGTTGAGGCTCTGACTGACCGACTGCCATCTTGAAATTTAGATGGGACGTTTGGGGAGCAGGTGGTGGACGTGGGGCCAACCTTCACCCCCACTCCCGCCAAGCCTGTCCTTCTGTGTTGCAACCAATGGGCATGTGACCACTGTACCTGGCCATCCCCACAGCTTAGCATCTGAACCCGATGGGAAAAGAGCTTCAGGCAGAAGCACAGGGAGCTGCTTTCATTAGGGTCTTCCAACCTGGACACAGCAGCAGAAGGGCCAAGGGAGAGAGTTGGGGAGAAGCACACAGTGAAGGAAGCTTTGAAAGAAGCTGGGAGACTGGCATACGGGCCAGAAGCTCTAGTGTCTCTGAGAGCCAAGAGGTCAAGCTTATGGACCGAACTGGCCAGAAGGTATTCACTTCCCCATAGGAGGGCATTTCATGGCAGCATTGTTTATACTCTGTGCCTCCTGAAACAAACCCCGTTGATATTTCATTCTTTTATTTTCCCCAGTTCAGTGAGATTTTCTTTCCCCACACACAGTATTCTTACGATTTCTTTTCTGGTGGCATCCTAACACTGTATTCTTCCAAGAGACACACTTTGCATATTAAACATATAGGAATATTCTTTGCTTCCACTGATAAATATGTTTGCTCCCGTTTCTCTTGAAGCCCATAACCCTCTTGGCTTCTTCTCTTATTTCCACATTTGCTAGAGACATGATTACAAGAAATATTTCACCTTCGCCTAATCCCATTATAAGAAAAACAACCGCACGAATACAAAACTGGCCATTGAACCTTGACCTTGATGTGTAGGAAACAGTGGGGTATGAAGAAAACAAGGTGTGGAAAGCATGCAAATAAACTAACGGAGCCCCTCTCCCAGGCCCCCATCCAGGGGGGCAACTCCAGCCCATTGTGGGCATGTGGGAATGCAGGCCTGCTGTGGTCAGATTTTATAATTTTTAAAGAGAAATCAGAAATCGGCATTATTAATCTGAAATCTCTTGATTTTTAAATTCTGGCAGCTAATTCAAAATGGTATTTTAAAACCCCTGGCAGGCCAAGCCAGACATGACCCTATTGAGTTCCAGTCTGTGACATCTGTTTTATATTATGCAGGTGGGAGCTGCACCAGTGAGACCTGAGTTATTTCTGTTAATGTGAGCTAATTTGTTCCCACTGGCTCCGGAGACACTTCGTTTATGGAAGGAGGGCCAACGTTAAAAGTTTATGAATGTTGTTCATCATACGAATAGGACACAGGAGAAAAACCATATAATTATCCCAATAAGATGTGTCCTGATGAAAATGCATAGTGACTGGGGTTAGAAAGACTTTGTCAAGATGACAAATGTGTCGATCTCAGTCCAACAAACAATAGGATACCTAGTGATGACCTGGAATGGAGAGCAAATACAGTCCTTAATAGCAAAGGCATTCCTGTGAAAATGAGGAGCAAAACAAGGATGTCACTCTGTGGATGGTGTCGATAATATTCTGAAATTCAAGGGAAATCCCTAACAGTTGAAAAATGAATAAGAAAAATAAATTCGGTGGTGCGTGGGTGTCTCAGTCGGTTGGGCGTCTGCCTTCGGCTCGGGTCATGATCTCAGGGTCCTGAGATCGAGCTCCGCATTGGGCTCTCAGCAGGGAGTCTGCTTCTCCCTCTCTCTCTCAAATAAGTAAATAAAATCTTTAAAAAAAGATAAATAAGTTTGTGAAGGAAACATCAAGCTTATTGTTATTTGCAAAAGATACAATTGTCTACCTGAGAAACTCTAGCTAATGAACTGAGCAATGTTTAGAGCCTATGAGAGAGTTCAGTAAGTAGCTGGATGCAAAAACAAAAATATGATCTTCCGTAGTTTTCTGTACACCAGCAATGACCACATAGAAAATAGAGCTCATTCACCCTAGCGAGAAGAACATCTAGGGATTGGAAATCCAAGGGACCCAGAATAGCTAAAATAATCTTGAAAAGAAAAAGTTAGAGGACTCAAACTCCCTGATTTCAAAACTTACCACAAAGCTACAAGTAGACATTTAGATCAGTGGAAGAAAGTTGAGAGTCCATAAATAAACCCAAGCATTTACAATCAATTGATTTTTGACAAGGGCGCAAAACAGTTCAAAGGGGGCAAGAATTGTTTTTTTTCCAAAACGATGCTGAGACAGTTGGCTGTTCATACGGAAAAACAAATTAGCTTGAATTGGAAAGTGATATTATCAAAGACATCCGTTCTTCCCAGTTGAGTATATAAATGTAATACGGTTTCGATTAAAAGCCAAATAAGACTTTGGGGAGGGGAAAGGAGACTGACAAAATGATTTTACATTGTATCATTAAAGAAATGCTGTGTGAGAATAGCCAAGAAAATTTGTCAAAGGTTTAGTAATGAGAGGAGTTGCCATCTGGGATAGGAAGGTGTTCTATAAAATCACAGAGTTCCATAAAATCACGATAGTACTATATATAGAAGGTGTAACATCAATGGGACCAAACTGATTTGTCAGAAACAAACACGAGTATCTGAATGAATTTAATAGGTGCTAAAGAAGATAGGATCCATCATCCAATAAACAGATCAGGACAACTAACCATAGAGGGGAAAAAAACCTAAGTGTGGCTTCTACCTCAAATAGGACAACTAACTAACCACAGAGGGGAAAAAAACGCAAGCGTGGCTTCTACCTCAAATCTTATACCACAAAAAAACCCTGACTAATTAAAGATCCACATGTAAAAATTAAAATAAAACAAGAGAAGTCAGAAGGAAAAAAGGAAGTGTGTATATACTGTTGGAATTGTAACTGGCATTTTAAAGCTTGACACCAAAATCAGAAGTTATGAAAGAAAAGGTGGATTTGAATATTTTACAGTAAAATGATTTCTCTACATGAAAAATTACCATAAGCGTTGAATTAAAAGGTAAATGGCACACTAGGGCAAAATGTTTGCAATAACAAAGGACTCCATCTTTAATATAAAACATATTTTTTACATTAAAAAATTATATACCTGAAAGAAGAGTGATCTGAGCAGATAAGTTGACAATTCACCAAATATATACAAATAGCCATAAGTAAATGAAAAGTGTTCAACTATAAGCGAAAATGTAAATTAAAACAAGGAGATACAAACTTCCATCTGACAGCTGGGCAAAGATAGGAGAATTTATATTACCCACAGTTTTCAAACATTTGGAGACCTACTTCTCATAAGCTGTACAGTAACTATAAATTTGGTATTGTGTATGGAAACATCAAAATGCATGTACTCTTTAATCCAATAATGGTGCTTCTTGGAATTTATTTGAAGGAAAAATGGATCAATCTTGTATGCAAGATTGCATGCAAGAGTATTAATCCCCAGTTTGCTTATAATTTAAAGCAGTGAATAATTTATTAGTAACATGAATATGTAAACATAGAGAATTGGTTTTAAAATATGCTTAATCTATGCAATAATAAAATATGAACAATTAATTAATAATATTATAGAAGAACATTTAGTGACATGGAAAAGTGTTGAAATATGAGGTTTAAAATGCAGTTTCAAAACAGTATAAAACTTTTTGACCTAGAAATTCCATTTCTGGGAATCAATCTTTTTTTTTTAAGATTTTGTTTATTTATCTGAGAGAGAGAGAGCATGAGCAGGAAGCAGGGCAAAGGGGGAGGAAGAAGCAAACTCCCCACTGAGCAGGCAGCTCGACATGGGGCTCGTTCCCAGGACCTGGGGATCAGGACCTGAGCCAAAGGCAGACACTTAACTGACTGAGCTACCCAGGCGCCCCTCTGGGAATCAATCATACACAATTTCCTGTATAGGAGTATTTGTGTATGTATATATACATACATGGTGTAGGCTTCTAGTTACACACACACACACACACCCCAAAAACAGCAAGAGAGGAGGAAAAAAGAAACAGAAAAAGTGAGAAATATAGAAACCAAGCTAAAATGGCAGAAACAAGCCAAAATATATCAATCATCATAATGAATGTAAGTGAAACAAAGTGACCTATGAACAAGGATTGTTGAATTGGATAAAACAAAATCCAATTCGTTGCAGTTTATGAGAGGTAAATCTGAGGGATGAAGACCCCCCAAGGGTTGAAAGTTAAAGACTGAAAACAGAAACACCCAGCAAATACTAAAATAAAGGTGGTTGATTGTGTTCGTTGCACATTAAAATAGACATAAGTATTAGAGATAGAGATGGTCATTATATAATGATATAGGTTTAATTCATCAACAGATAGAACAAATCTGAACTTGCACAAAACCAATTTTTAAAAAGCTAAATAATATGTAAAGCAATGATAAATAGAACTACATGAAGAGGTTGAGAAATCTATTGTCATTGTGATAGCTTTCAACAGTCCTCCTGAATGATTAATACTTCAAAATATAGAATGTAGTAAACCTATAGAACATTTGAACAAAATCAATTAAACTGAACCTGATGAACATACATAGAACCCTACATCCAATAATTGGAAAAAAATCACGTTCGTCTCAACAACACATGCGACAACAGAAATTAATCATGTGCAACATCATAAATCAAGTCTTAATAAATTTCAAAGAATTCATGTCATACAGACTACATTCCTGACCACAGTGCCATTATGTTAGATGTCAAAAAAAACTTAAAAATTACCATAAAAGTGGACACTTCTGAATAGCCCCTGGCTCAAAGAAAAACAGCACAATGGGAAATTAAAGAAAAATATTTAGAGCTGAATGGTAACAAAAATAGTACATGTCAAAACTTGTGGAGGGGCGCCTGGGTGGCTCAATTGTTAAGCTTCTGCCTTCAGCTCAGGTCATGATCCCGGGGTCCTGGGATCGAGCCCCGCATCGGACTCCCTGCTGGGTGGGGAGTCTGCTTCTCCCTCTCCCACTCCCCCTGCTTGTGTTCCCTCGTTCACTGTGTCTCTCTCTGTCAAATAAATAAATAAAAGAAAAAAGAAAAAGGAGATGTAAAACCTGCCTGTGCCCTAAGTAAAATCAAATGCTACCTACCAAGTGTACATTCCATTTAGGAAAAAAAAAAAAAAACTTGTGGAATTCAATAAAGCAGTAGATAGAAGGAAAGGTATAGCCTCTTAAATGCTAATCTTTGTTCTTTTGAACAAAGCCTGAAAATTTGGCTAAGTGCCTGATTTTAGAAGTTGGAAAAAGAAAACAGAGTAAGTCTCCGTTCCACCCCCCAAAAGGAGGAGATAAAGAAATAAGAGCCCAAATCAATGAACTAGAAAATAAATATTCAACAGAGGGTACCAAATAAAGCCAAGAGATGGTTTTTTAGAAAGAAAAACACATATCTGGCAAGAGAGAAGAGAAATAGAAAATACAAGTAAATAATATTAAGAATGAAGAAGGAGATCTAACTACAAACACAGTGAAGATTTTGAAAATAATATAATACAACGAACAACTTTATGATGATGCATTTTAAAACTTAAGATGAAGGGATTCTTTTTTTTCCTTAGAAAACTTAATAAAACCAACTCAAGAAGAAACAGAATGCCTACAATCCTGCAACAATAAAACATTGAAGCAACTGGGGTGCTTGGCTGGCTCAGTGGGTTGAGCGTCGACTCTTTTGTGTTTGGCTCAGGTGATGATCTCAGGATCCTGAGATGGAGCCCTCCCCCTCACCCCGCCCCGCCCTGCCCCAGGCTCTGCACTGAGCCCACTGGGCATGGAGTCTACTTAAGATTCTCTCTCTGCCCCTCCCCCTGCTTGAACTTTCTCTTTCTAAAATAAAAAAATAAATAAAATCTTTTTTAAAATTAAAAAACCATTTAAGTGACAATTTAAAATCTTTTCTCAAAGACAATCCCTGCTAACTTCCAAGGAACAGACCATTCCAAACGTGTACGAACCCCTTCAGACAACTGAAGAATGAAAGGTCCACAGCTCACTCTATGAGACCACCATAACCTAGATACTCACATTCGAGAAATATGGGAGAAGAAGGGAAAGATTATAGGCCAATTTATTTGTGAATCTAGATGCACAGATATTAAGAGGCCAAAACATTATATATTATGGCCACTTGGGTTTATCCCAGGAATGCAAGGGTAATGTGATGTTAGAAAATTCTGTGATGTCATTCATCATATAACAGTGAAAAGGGAGAAACGTCATATAATTACCTGGTTGGATGCCAAGAAGGCATTTGGTAAAGTCCTTTTAGAAAACTAGGAACAGAACTTCCTTAACCTGAAATAGGGCATCTATCAAATACCTATAAAAGAAAGCTTCAGTGAGGAAATATTAGTAGTATCCTCTTTAAAATTGGGCACGAGTTACAATGTAGATGAACCCTAAAAACTTCATTCTAAGTGTGTCTTGGTCTCTGAGGTGCAGGGGGCTGCCTCAGCCTCATCCCCATGTTCTAGGATGCTCTCGGTGATGTCTTGTTCTTGAATAGATGTTGGCTGTTCTTCGAAGGGGGAGTGAAGTAAGGAACAACCTATTTGGATATCTTTGTGACTGTTCAGTGAAAGAAGCCAGTCACAAAGAACCACATAGTGTATGGTTCCATGTATTATGAAATATCCAGAATGGGCAAATCCACAGAGATAGAAAGTAAATTGGTGGTTGCTTAAGGGTGGGGATAGTTCAGGGGATATTTGGGGAGGGGTGACTGCTGAAGGGTATGGGATTTCTTTATGGGGAGATGAAATGTTGATTATAGTGATGGTTGCACCATGCTGAATATACGAAAAACCATTTGATTGTATATTTTAAATGGGTGAGTTGTCTGTGCATTTTATCTCAATAAAGCTGTTTTTGAACGAGCAGTTAATGAGCAGAAGGATGTTGCCAAGAGCAGTCAATTTGGAATAAAAACATCTGGAGTCAAAAAAAGAATCAAGTACAAGACAAGGACGTGCAATGTTACCACTTCTATTCACCATTGTATTAGAAATCGTAGCCAGACCATTGGGATAACAGCAACAGCACATGTGAAGTCACTGTAAAAGAAGAAAAGATTCACAGATTATAGCACTCTTGACATACAAAACTAAAAAGAAGATGCAAAGAAATTAACCCAAACAAGAATAGATGTCTGGGTGTAGGATCACTGCACAACAAATGGACTCTGTTGCCATATACCAGCAACGAACAAAAGACACATCTTTTTAAAAAAATTTACACCAACATAAGCAGGAAAAATTAATATAAAACATATGCAAGACAATAAGCAAAATATTGTAAAATGTCACCAAAAGACATTTAAGTAGAACTAAATATTTGGCAACGTATCCCATTTTCATGGATGAAAAGTACTACAGAGATATCGGTTCTCTCCAAACTCATCTGTGACACTTAAGGCAATCCTGGAGAAACACTTCCAAAATAGCAGAGTAAAGACCTCCTAAAATGTGTCCCATGAACCCAGTAAAAACACTGGCCAAAAAACAAACAAACAAACAAACAAACAGCGACAACAAAATACACAGACTGTCCAAATCAACTTTTTTTCAGAACTCTGGAAATTCACCAAAGGTTAATCCTCAGACGGTGACAACCTGGGGAGCATTTATTCAAGAAAAGCGTCCGACTGTCAGTGATAACAGCAGGCTTTGTGTCATTTGTAACTTGCCCTGTCCCCAGCTCTGAGGTAGACTTGAAAACCGGCAATCTTACAGCCACTGAAGGAGGCAGAATGGGGTTGGGGAATCCCAGAGTGCCCCACCCCATAACTGTTACTATTTAATTCATCCGGTGTCTCCCTAGAAAAGCCCCACTCACCTGGCTCAGAGCTTGCCCTACTCCCAGGTCCCTTGTTGGAAGCATCAGGAGGGATTATTTAACAGCACAGGTGCCCGGGGCAACAGTCCCAGTGTGGGCAGACAAAAGGTTGGCCAAAACACGTAAAAGAAAAAAATCTGGGGAATGAATTGTCCATAAGGGGCTTTGAAAAGTTCAGACACATTCCTGGCAATCTAGAAGGCTGTGCACATGTGCAGGGCTGTTTGTACGCCCAAGGAAGACCCCAGAGAGGACCCTCATCTTTCACCTCTGACTGACCTTGAGGATCTGCTTGAGCAGGAAGTGGATAAGGCAGCATTGTAAACTGTCAGAGCACTGAGGTTTTCACCCAACACATACATACAACCTGCTGGCAAAAGGTGGGATAAAACACTTAGTGTTTTAAGGCATGTAAGGAAAGCTCTATCAAATCTTTAGCTCACTACCAAGCTAACCAAACAGACTTCCTTACCATGTGCTACAAATAATCCAGGCTTTTTACAAGATTCATCCAGGAAACTCACTGAACAAATAACAGGACCAACAACAAACTCTGGGGTGGAGGTATGAATTGATTTCCAGGTTTAAAATACCCTGTATTCAACGAGAAATGATGACCCTCAACGAAACAGTAAAGAATGCCCCATACACGGGAAATAAAACAGAAAATATTGGCTGTCCCTTAGGAAGCCCAGGTGCTGGACTTACTAGACAAAGACTTTAAGTCGGCCATTATAAATGTATTTTAAAAAACAACAACTAAAGAAAACCATACCTGAAGAATTAAATGAAAGTAGGAGACGATGTCTAACTAAATTTGAGGAAGAGTCAATGCCATCCCAAGAAAAATCCCAACAGAGTTGTAAATCAAACTTGTTAAGGTGTTCTCAATGGTATGGGGAAGACCAAGGGACGAAGAATATCCAAGACACTCCTTAAGAAGAATAAGTGGATGGGCAGAGGTGGTGCTGGGTTACTTCCTCACATGAGACAAAAATGTATTCTAAAGCTATGATTATGTGGTATTGGTGCAGGTATAGACATCTAGGTCAGGGGAAACAAGTCTACATATATGCGGAAATGTGATTTATGAGAGATGGTATTACAGACAAGTGGGAGAGGGGAGTGCGTTCAATAAAATGGTGCTTGCACAACTGATTATCCATATAAAAATTGAAATAAAGTCCTTACAATCTTACACTTAACACAGAATTAACTGCATATGAATTATGCTTTATCTGGTTAAGGGAAATTTCCTGTTTGCTGAGAGTTTTTATTCTGAACAGGTGTTAAATTTTATCAAATGCTTTTTCTGTATCTATTAAGATCATCATATGTTTTTAAAAAATTTTTAACTTTGTGAATATGATGAATGACGTTGACTTTTAAACTTAACCCAATCTTGCAATTCTGGAGAACACCCCACTTTATCATTATGCACATAATCTCATTTATATGACTGCTAGATTAAATTTGCTGACATTCTACTTAGAACTCTGCATTTATAGTCACAACAGAAATTGTCCTGTAATTTCTCTTCTTAGAATGTGTTTGTCAGGTTTTAGGAATCAGGGTGTACTGGCCTCATGAAGAGTTAGAATGTGTTTCCTCATCCTGTACACTTTGAACTTTGAATGAATTTATGTTAAACTGGTCTTATTTCTTCCTTAAATATTTGAAAGGGTTAATCAGGAATGACATCTGGGTCAGAGTTTTCCTCGTAGGATTTTTTTTTAAAGATTTTATTTATTTATTTATTTGACAGAGAGAGACACAGCGAGAGAGGGAACACAAGCAGGGGAGTGGGAGAGGGAGAAGCAGACTCCCCACTGAGCAGGGAGCCTGATGCAGGGCTCGATTCCAGGACCCTGGGATCATGACCTGACCCGAAGGCAGATGCTTCACCAACTGAGCCACCCAGGCGCCCTCTTTGTAGGATTAAAAAAAAAAAATTTTTTTTTTACAGCCTCATTGAGGTATATTTGAGATAGTACACAGCAAATACACATATGTGAAGAGTACACTTTGAGAAGTTTTGCCATACATGTGTACATAGGAAAATACATCTCCACAATCACAGTAATGAACATCTCTATCAGTCCCCAAAATTTCCTTGTGCCCCTTCTTACTCCCTTCCTCCCACCCATCCCCTGCCTTCAGGCAACCCCTGTTCTACTTTCTGTCAGTATAGATTCGTTTTCATTTTCTAGAATTTTGAATAAATGGAATCATACAATATGTCCTCTTTTATTTTTTCTTTCTGGAGTGTTTTCCAACACCAGCAATCAATGCTCTAATTCTCTGGCCACCAACTGGGTGTTCAATTAGTCTGACATTAACTACCTGACACTAGCACAAATACCACAGTTGTAGGGCTTGGCCCCACAAGACTGATGCCCACTTTAGATGCCAGTCACAAATCCCAGCGTTCCTGTACTTTTGACAAACTATATATATAGGGAATTTCCTAAAGCCCTTCCTAAGCTTCAGTAATTTGCTAGGAAGGCCCATAGAATGCAGAAAGGCATTTTACCAATGTTTATCAGTTAATTATAAAGCATACAACTCAGAAATAGCCAAATGGAAAAGATGCAAAGGACAATGTGTGTAGGAGGGGTGCACAAGCTTCCCAGCTCTCTACAGATGCGACACTCTCCCAGCACCTCCACCTGTTCACCAACCAGAAAACTCCTCAATCCCATTGTTCAAGAGTTTTTACAGGGCTTCATCTCCGAGACACCTCTTCCTAGAGGCTGGTGGGTGGGTCTGAAAGTTTCAACTCTTTAATCAAATGGTTTTCTGGTAACCATGCCCATCTCATTAGCATAAACTCAGGTGTGATCAAAAGGGGCTCATTATGAAAACCAAAAAACAATCCTATTCACTCAGGTTTTAGGAGTTTCTGTGCCAGGAACCAGGGACAAAGACTAAATTATTTCTTTTTAGCCACAGCTTGGATTTTCTCACTTAGAAGAGTTATTTTGAGGTTTTCCACCCATCCCGTTGCATATATCAAAAGTCCATTCATTTTTGTTGCTAAATAATATTCCATTGTATGGATTTACCATAATTTATCCATTTACCTATGATGGACATTTGGGCTTTTTCCAGGTTTTTTGGCTATTATACATAAATCTGCTGTGAACATTCATGTACAAGTCTTTGAACAGATATATGCTTCCATTTCTCTTGGGCAAATACCTAGGAGGGAGTGGCTAGATCATACGAAATTTTAAGCATTTTAAGAAACTGCCATTTTCAAACTGGCTGTATTATTTTACATTCCCTCCAACAGGTATGAATTCCAATTGTTTCACATCTTTGCTAACATTTAGAATTATCTTTAAAATATTTTTTAAATCCATTCTAATGTGTAAGTAGTGGTATCTAATAGTGGATTTGCTTTACATTTCCCCAGTGACTAATAGTGTTTGACATCTGCTCATGTGTTTATTTGCCATCTGTATATCTTTTTTGATGAAAAGTCTGTTCAAATAGTTTTCCAATTTGGAAGTACGAATTTGTTGTCTCAATATTGAGTTTTTAGAGTTCTTTATATATTCTAGATACAAGTTCTTTACCAGATATATGACTTGCAAATATTTTCTCCCAGTCTACAGCTTTTCGTTCTCTTATTAGTGGAAATTGCTACTTTTGAAGAAGTCCAGTTTATTAATTTTTTATTTTATAGGATTGTACTTTTGGTGTCACACCTAAGAAACCTTCACTTAATCTGAGACCACAAAGATTTGTACCCTTTCTTTTCTTTCAGAAGTTTTAAAGTTTGGGGTTCTAAATTTATGTCTGTGATCCATTTTTGTTCATTTTTAAGAGGTACGGATCCAAACTTCTGTTTTTTTATTGTTTTTTTTAATTTGTCTCTACATACGGATATCCAATAGTTCTAACACAATTGCCTCTGTTGAAAATCAATTGACCATTTATGTGCGGCTCCATTTCTTGACTGCATTCTGTTTCATTGATATATTTATATATCTCCATGCCAAAAGTACTCTGTCTTGATTACTGTAGTTTTATAATGTCTTGAAATCAGGTAGCGTAGAACCTCCAACTTTAAACTGGTTTTGCTATCCTATGTCCTTTGCATTTTCAGATAAATTTTAGAATCACTTTGTTAATTTACACCAAAAAGATGCCTACTGAGATTTCAATTGGGATTTCATTGAAACTGTAGATCAGTTTGGGCAGAACTGATAATCTTACACATATTAAGTCTTTTAATCCATGAACATGGTATATCTCTCCACTTACTTAGGTCTTCTTTACTTTTTCTCAGCAGTATTTTGTAGTTTTCAGTGTACAGGTCTTTAATATTTTTATCAGATTTATCACTAGGTATTTCATCTTTTTGATGCTATCATAAAAGGTATTGTTTTTAATTTCAATTTCCAATGATTTGTTGCTAGTCTGTAGAGATATAATTGATTTTTTATGTGTTGATCTTACAACCTGAAACATTGCTAAACTTCCTTATTAGTGTCAGTAGCTTTTCGAAGATTGAGGTTTCTACCTAGACAATCATGTTGTCTGTGAATAAGGACTATTTTCCTTCTTTTCTTTTGTTCTTCTGTGCTACAGTTGTATATTTTTGGTTGCACTGTGTTTGAGTTTACCAGTCCTGTCTCCTGCTGTTAAACCCATGAGTTCTTGGGGCACCTGGGTGGCTCAGTTGGTTGGGCATCTGCCTTCAGCTCAGGTCATGATCTCAGGGTCCTGGGATCGAGCCCTGCGTCGGGCTTTCCGTTCAGCAGAGTCTGTTTCTCCCTCTCCCTCTGTGTGCTCTCTCTCTCAAATAAATAAATAAAATCTTTTTTAAAAAAGATTTTATTTATTTATTCAGAAGAGACAGAGAGAGGCAGAGGGAGAAGCAGGCTCCCCGCTGAGCAGGGAGCCTGATTCGGGACTCGATCCCAGGACTCTGGGATCACGACCTGAGCCGAAGGCAGACGCTTAACGACTGAGCCACCCAGGCACCCATAAATAAATAAGATCTTAAAAACAAAACAAAACAAAACAGTGAGTTCTTAATTTCAGGTACCATATTTCTCAGTTCTTGGATGCCCACTGGATTCTTACTTAGATCCAGTTCTCCATCTTCTCATCCATTTCGTCTGCCTCTTCCTCTGTTTCCTTTAACATACTTTCCATAGTCATTTTTAAGTCCCTGTCTGCCTACTCCAATATCCAGATCACCTGCAAGTCTACTACCATTGTTTGTGTTTTCCTCTTGATAATAGGTCATGTTTTCAGGCCTCCATACTTGTCACGTTAATTTTTATTGTATTCCGTACAGTGTTTATAAAAGAACCATGGAGACTAAAGTCAATGCTGTTTTCTCCCAGCAAGGGTTTGTCCTCTCCCCTATTGGGCACAGAGAGTGAGGGGTTGACCATCTCATTCCAATCAAGAACGAGCCATTTCAGAAATGGCTCCGCAGCTCCAGCTCCACTCAACCCACAGCTGCTTTCACATGCGTCCATGTTGAGACCTGTCGTGTGTTTGTTATATGACATTCTCTCTCTAAGCAGTACAAGAATGCAGGAGATTTCATGCTACCTTTATAGCCAGCTCCCCAGCCTCCATGCCACTCCAGCACTCAGCAAATACATCCTTGGGGAAATCAGCCTTCAGTCTGAGGACCTCCTAGATTCTGGTTCATCAGGCCAGGCCATGAAGTCATTAAACGTGCAGCTGATGTCTCTTCCCCCAATCAGAAGCCTCCCCTATAGCAAGCCTGAGCCTCAGTCTGTGCTCAGATTCAACAAATGCCCTTTGGAAGAAAATGTTGTTGATTGTGGCTCACCTAAGGAGCATCCTTCCTTTTCTGAAATTTTAGTGAGTCTAATTTTGTTTGCTTCCACAGCTCTTTGATGTGTTTACAAATATGACTTTTATAATTTACCCAGTTGTTTCTGGTTGTTGCAACAAAATCTCACCACTACTTACAACATTCGATTTGGAAGTGGAAGTCTCCCATGTGGATGAAACACTTAAATGTGAAAAACAAAACTTTAAAAGGAAAATAGGAGAATATCTTCATGACCATAGGCTAAGAAAGGATTCCTTACACATGATACCAAAGTCATCATCATAAAATAAGATTAAAATATTTAAATCATTTTAAAAATAATTTCTGTTAACTAACAAAGAGCACAAGGAAAGTGTAAAAGACAAACCTCAGACTTGGAGAATGTATCTCCAGGACATATAACTGACATTTAGCCACCAGAATATATAAGACACTTTTATAAGTCAGTGAGTTAAAGAATACATCTGAGTACAAAATGGGCAAAAGACATGAACTTGCACTTCACAGGTAAAAAATAAAACCATAGCTAATAAACATATAAGGTGCATAATCTCCTTAGTAATCAGCAAATGAAAGCCACAAAAGTGGGGATAGTGGTTACCTCTGGGAAAGCAAGTTATGATCAGAGGGAAGCCCATGGCAGGCTTGTTAAGGGAGAGGCTAATATTTTATTTCTTGGTGGTAGTTATGCATTTTGTAATTACTTATTAAGCTGTGTGTGTATTTGTAACTATTTATTAAGCTGTGTTTTGTAATTATTTATTAAGCATTGTGTGTGCTGTATGCTGTATGTTGCCTGAAAGCACTTGGCACTTCACAATTTTAAAAGTTTTTTAAAGTTCTTTAAAGGTAGAGATCTTTTCCCCCTTTATATCAACATTTGCAGGCACATTATATGCTTCTGGGACCTGGTAGCCATTCTCCCTCCTTGAGGTAATTTTGCCTCGTTCTGTTCGACCAGATTCTATTTCACTGTATTAGCATATGTTTGTCTTAAAATGCAACCTTCTGGCCAGCAATTGCTGGCCCCTGGGAGGAACCCCATTGCCCACTTGTGCACAAATACCAGTAGGATTTGGAGATTCCAAATTTTGATGTTTCGACTTGAACCACTGCGTCAGCTGTGCGTCAGCCTAAGGCAGACACCACGGTGGTCCCTCTCTCCACTCGCCTTGATCCCGGCTATCCTGAATCCTATAACTGCACCGTGGGTCAGCAGCCTCTACCTCTGCGGCAGAAGAGGATCGACTAACCCTGCTCCTTCCAAAGCAGGGTTCCTTAATCATTTTTATATCGTGGACCCCTTTGGCAGCCCGATGAAGCCTGTGGCTCCTGTTTCAGAATAACGTGTTAAATGCAGAAGATAAAACACATAAGGCTGCAAAGGAAAATGACAAAACTGTGTTATATTTGTAACATAAACAAAAACAAATCAGAAATCCAGTAACACCGGCTTCTTTATCATTGTGCAACATAATATGACCCAGGGGCCAATCTAATAGCTGGCATCGTTTTAATGTCATGAGAAACATAAGTGGTATTTCAAGTTACCTGTAAAAACCCTAATGTGATATAAAATACCTGTTAGTTTGCTGGGGACTGAGTCATGGGTACCATTTGCCGACACTACTGTGATTTGCGGCAAATGTTCATTATTAAAGAAAATGGCAGATTTTAGTTGGAGGTGAGTGAAAATTAAGATGTGTACTCTCCCCCTCCGAATTCAGACACTCCAGATGAAGACCCCTGGAAGGGCGAGTGGAGGCTTGCTCCCACTAGGGGGTGCTGGTATTTAAGAAAGAGGAGTTTGCTCCTCTGGCTAAGAGAGCGTCAAGTGCCCATGGCTGCCCCTGATGGGGCTCCGATGTCTCCCCAGACCACCTCCTCCTTGCCCTCCTTCACATCCTCACACACACACACACACACACACACACACACACACACACACACACACACACCGCCTTGACGGTGCAGGTACAACTCTTGGTGTGACCATCTGAAACTCACGCAGAGCCTTCCCTGGGGGTGAATCACCTGCCAACCAGCCCTGAGAGGGTTTCGCCAACATGGCTGCCCAGCTCTGGGTCCTTGGCTGTGAGCGAGAACCCAGAGAAATATCACACGGGCTGGTTCCTGGCCAACCGCCATCCTTTCTTCTGCGACTGGTGGGGAGTCGGGGCTCACAGGGGGTAGCTTCTGAGGAAATTGGAGGTGGGCTGCTAGCCTTCTGGAAAGTTCTCTCCTCCATATGTGGGGGCTCCTCAGGGAAGACTAACGGTCTGCCCCTTGGTGGCGCTGGGATAGCCAGAGCAGTATAATTCCTCCCAGAGTGAGAGGAGAAATGATGTCCCCTTGAGGCAGAGCACCAGCATGTTGCTGTGTATTCAGAGCAGAGGACGTCGTCGGCTGTCCCCAGCGTGACCTCCCGTTGATAGGTGAGCCCGCCTTGAAGTCATTGGAGAGGTGATGTGACAGAGTGGTTGGGAAGCAGACTCCAGACCACCCGGCTTGGAAACCCTAGCCCTTCCACCTGAGTCAGCAGGTGGCTTTGGGCAGGTTACTTAACATGGGCGCGCCCATTTCCTCCTCTCCAAGATGACATTAATAAGGCTACTGACCTTATCGGGTTGTTACGTGGGGTCAATACCATGTGACACAGAGGGCACTTAAAAGAGCGCCCGGCTGACAGGAAGTGTCAGATGAGATTTTGCTGTTACTGATCATAGGCACGAATTTAATAAAATAAACAAATAAAATACATCCACTGTTCCTTCCTTCCTTGCCTCCACTTACCCAGATGCCCACTCCAATGCTGTCCTCCCTTCACTACTCTGTTTTTATCTGAGAAATAAATCTTTATTCCCTTTCTGAAGAGCTTATTCCTTTCGCCGCACCCCCAGACTTGCCCGTCCCTGCCCCCCCACGATCTTTCCGGGGGAGACCAGCGGAACAAGCATTGGGGATGGAGCCCAGAGACCCGGGTCTGGTCCTACTTCTCAGCTGCTCTTCCCTGAGCCTCAGCTAAACGTCCAGGGTCCCCTTGTTGTAAAGTGTAGGGTTTGATATTACTCATGTACAGTAAAGTCCCCTGCAGAGCTAAAGATGACGGGCCAGCAAACAGACAGTTTATTGCTCACACTTCCCAGGGCCATGCAGGGTCTCCTGGGGAAGCCCCAGCGGGGGTCACGAGGCAGAAGAAATGACAGGGAAACGTGGCAAGAGGCTTTGTTGTGGTTTCTGCGGGGAAAGAACTGGTAATGCAGGTTCAGGATTGGCTGGTTTGAATCATTCCAGAAGGCTCTGGTGTTTAGGGGATGTTTCTTGTTGTCTGATACTTGGCCTGGGGTGGTTAGGACCTGGGGTGGGGGCGTACAGGGTGGCTGGCAGGGGAGAGGCCAGGTGTGGTCTCAGGATTGGCTGGCTTGCATATCCAAAGCACCCTCATGGTGGGGGGTGGGGAGGTGGGGGGGGCTTTGCTATCTCTAGAATTAGCCCCATTTTGCCCATCCCATCCCCTCGGCGGGTGCTGCTCAGGGCCAGGAGGGTGCTTCCAGTCTAGACAGCTCCCCGCGCTGGGAAAGGGAGAGAGGGGTGAGCCACCAGCTTGCACAGCCTTTCAGGGCACTTCATGGAGGGCCCCCTTCAGTTTCGCCCCACTCAGAGAGACTGGTAAGGCTGAGATGTGCAGAGATGGTTAGGACCATTGAAGCAGAGCAGGGGACAGCCATTAGTAACCATGCAGTGGGAGGGACCATGAAGCGGGAGGGATCTCCTCTGCAGACGACCCAGCCCCTAACAGCCAGCACGGCCGCTGCAGACCCCTGCAGATACCACCCCTTTTCACCCTACAGGTATTCACGTTTATAGACACCAGCCATCTGAGTCCCTCCCCACTCCTTTCTCTACCATGTGCCCTCCTCCCCTAGAGCCTGGGGCCTGCATGGGCAGCGAGTCCAGGTCTCTGCAGTCCTGGGAGTGGAGTCCAGGAGTCCTGGACCCCTGCAGCTGATCCTCACCACCATGCGTGTTCTCCGGCTGTGCACCTGCATTCTACCAGCCTGGTGCCTATCACTGGTACCCACTGCCTTGCACAGGCTCAAAGGGGGGAACCTGAAGCCACAGGAGCACATGCCCACAGCCTGGGCCCTCACAATTGCCAGTGTGCCCACAGCTGGCCCTGGCCCCCACCACTATGGGTATAATTGCAGCCGGCCCCGGCCAGGACACAGACACGCATAGTTGCGAGTGTGCCCAGCACTGACTCCAGCCACCACCTCTACCACCACCTGCCCTGGTCCCTAACTGCTGGCCCTAGAGTCAGGGCTGAGGACCCCATCAGCCCTTGTAGCCATTGCGAAACCTCCCACGGCACTCGCCAAGAACCACACTGTTGTTGATGCTGAAGACTCCCGTGGCCTGAGCTGACAAGACATCATGCTCCCCCGGACCTGCACACCCTGCCACACCCCCCTGCACTTGGTGCCCCGCACCACTAGATCCAGGGTCGCAGGATGCTCCAGCATGCCCCCCACCCCCGCAGGTGAAGGTCTATCCCTTCTCTTATGCCACTCACAAAAGTTAACTTGAAATGGATTGACTTAAATATGAAACTTGAAACTATAAAAATGCTAGAAGAAAACATGGTGGAAAAAGCTCATTGACATTGACTTTGGCAGTGTGTTTTTTGGATATGACACCAAAACCTAAGCAACAAAAAGCAAGATCAACAAGTGGAACTACATCAAACTAAAAAGCTTGTACACAGCAAAAAAAATACCAAAACAAGCAAACAGACAAACAAACAAAAAACTATCAACAAAATGAAAAGGCAGCTTCCAGAATGGGAGAACGTATTTGGAAACCATCTACTGATAAGGGGTTAATATCCAAAATATATAAAGAACTCATATGACTAAATAACAAAAAACAAAAACAAAAACAAACCAAAAAAACCACCCAAACAATCATGGACAGAGGACTTGAAGAGATATTTCTCCAGAGGAGACATGCAAGAGTCCAACAAATACCTGAAAACATGCTCGACATCACTAATCATCAAGGAAATGTACATCCAAACCTCACACCACAGGGTGCCTGGCTGGCTCTGTCCGGGGAGTATGCGACTCTTGATCTCAAGGTCGTGAGTTCGAGCCCCACGTTGGGTATAGAGATTAGTAAAAAATAAAATCTTAAAAAAACAATTCAGGGGCGCCTGGGTGGCTCAGTTGGTTAAGCGTCTGCCTTCGGCTCAAGTCATGATCCCAGGGTCCTGGGATCGAGCCCCACATCGGGCTCCCTGCTCCGTGGGAAACCTGCTTCTCCCTCTCCTACCGCCCCCCACTTGTGTTCACTCTCTTGCTGTGTCTCTCTCTGTCAAACAAATAAATAAAATCTTTAAAAAAAAAATTCACACCCGTGAGAATAGCTGTTAAGAAAAAGGCAGGCGATGAAATTCTGGCAAGGAGACGCACCATCAGTGGGAATGTAAATTAGCAAAGCCACCGTGGAAAGCATTATGGAAGTTCCCCCCAAAATTAAAAATAGAACTGCCCTATGATCCAGCAACCTCACTTCTAGGTGTCTATATCCAAAGGAAAGGAAATCACTATCTTGAAGAGATATGTGCACCCCCATGTTCATTGCAGTGCTACTCACAAAAACCAAGACATAGAAAAAACTACTGTGGCCATCCACAGATAAATGGATAAATAAAATGTGGTCTATACAGACAACAGAATATTATTCAGCCATAAAAAAGAGATCCTGCCATTTGCAACGACAGGGACGGGCCATGAGGCCATTATGTCAAGTGAAATGAATTACACAGAGGAAAACAAATACCATCCAAGCTCACCTTAAGGGTGATCTAAAAACTTCAAACTTGCAGATACAGAGAATAGAGCAGTGGCTGCCAAGGGCGGGGGGGGGGCGGATTGCTGGGGGAAAAAGGGGGAAGTTGGTCAAAGGGCACAAAATTTCATTTATAGGATGAATAGGTACAGCCTGGTAACACTAGTTAACTACATTGTATCACAGGCTTGGAAGTTGCTATGTATGTGTATCAAACTGTGGCACGGCTCGCCTTAAAATTACACCATGTTGTATGTCAATTCTATCTTGATGAAGCCAGGGGGGAAAAACTAAAAAGGCGCCTGGGTGGCTCAGTTGGTTAAAGCGACTGCCTTCGGCTCAGGTCATGATCCCGGAGTCCCGGGATCGCGTCCCGCATCGGGCTCCCTGCTTGGTGAGGAGCCTGCTTCTCACTCTGACCCTCCCCACCCCATGTACTCTCTCTCCTGCATTCTCGCTCTCTCAAATAAATAAATCTTTAAAAAAAAAAATAAAAAAGAAGAAGAAGGATACAGTCTCTGGAGTAAGATGATTTGGGTCCAAATGCTGGTTCTGTCACTTTGTAGCTGGAGGCTTTGGGACATTTACTTAGCCGCCCCATGCCTCAGTTTCCCTATTTGTAAAACAGGGCTTACAGTACCTTATTTCATATGATCATGAACATTAGAACGGATACCCATAAAGCTCTTAGGACAGACGGGGCATACAGTGAGGGAACCAATAAATGTTGACTATTATAATTTCTTGACCACACCAACCTGCCTTCTGGTTTTGGGACTTTACCTGTGCTGTTCCCGCCACTGGGAAGTCTCTTCCCCACTCTCTTCACCTGGCTGACAGACACCTCATCTCTCAGGTCTCAACATAAATATGACTTCGTCAGTGACTCCGGAGTCCCAGGTCCCCGGTCCCCTCCAGCCTTTGTGATGCTCCCTCATCTGGCCTCCATGTTCCTTGCAGTTCTTACTGCAATCACATAGCTGTTTGTGTTATTGTCTATTGAATGTCTGTCTTTTCCACCAGCCCGTGAGCCCTAGGAGAACAGGGACTGTACCTGCCCTGTTCCCACTGCACCATAGGGCATGGCATACAGGAGGTGGTCAATAAATGTCTGTGCACTAGAGAAGCCACATAGGTTTACAGCTGCAGGTGCATGGATAGCTGAGTGAGAAGGCATTCGGACTGTTGTCTGAAGAGCAGAAATATACAGTTAGAGAGGCTTCTGACCCTTTTGTCTGATGGCAGGATGCACTGCGGGCCCTTTGGCTGCCCTTTTTAGGCCAGAGTCTGGAAGAAAATTCTTGAGGTGTCCAAACCTGTGTTGTAGATGACCAGCTGGCCCTGAAACATCAATTGGCAGAAGGGCTGGAATGTGTACAGAGAGAAGCGGCTGCCTCGCTCGGGAGGGATCCAGTCTCGGTTTGCTAAACTAGCTGAATTCCAGGAATACCAGCAGGGAGATTGGGTCATGTCATACCTGCTTCTCAAGACAAACAAGCTGAAAGCTGGCGTGGGGTGGGGGGCGTTCGGGGGAGAGGTGCCCTAACTGCTGGGAGAAAGGAAAGGCCAGATGCATGGACCGGAAAAAGCCCCATAGCAGGTGGAGCCCAGGGACAAGCCTGGACATGCCAACATGTCAAAACCTTGTTCCACCGAGCCCCGGTCTCTCTAACCCCATCCCTGAGAAAGCAGAGCAGGAATAGCTTGGGACTGCCGTGCCTAGCAAATGTACAGCAGGAAATTCTCCTAAGCCAGGGGTTTGCTCAGAGGCTCCGGCCCCTGTGGCTAAAATCAGGATTCTGTCTGTGCTGATTTACTTCCCAGCTGGGTTTTAGGAAAAGCCTCAAAAAGACCATTGGGCTGTGCCCGGGATCGGCCATTGAGGCCAGCCTCCCTCAGGGCCACCCCCCCTTTCTGGACAAAGAGCCACATGAAGGGAGGTCCTCGAAGTGTCCCCCTGAACATTCATAAAGATGCAAAAAAAATCATCTGTGCCCAGAGCCCAGTTTTACTTTGTTAACGAACACAAAGGATCTGTCTTGTTTTGTCTTGATTGACAATCTTAACGTACACGAACCTCGCAGGATGGCAGCTCCACGGAAACGTGTTGACCCACTTTGGAAAATCACGTTGCCCAGGGCGGTGGCCATTGGTGATGCTGCAATCACCAGGGCTACACGCCTTGATCAGATATCATTTGTTACAGAGGTCTTCCTGGTAATTCTACCCCAAGATGGAAGCATGCAAACTATTTCTCTACATCACTGAATGAAGCTATGCGGGGCATTAGCATATTGAAATGCGTGTTATTTGACTATATGTGACTTTATTTTTATTTTTTGCCTATGTCACTCACCGGGGGCTTATGTTGGAGGAGGAAGTTATGTGTGCAGGAAAGCTACATCATTGTAAATTTCATTTCAGGATGATAAGGGAGGGTGTTAAAAAATATTTGTGATCCAAAGGAGGAGGGTGCCCTGGGAGGGTGCATCACAGCGACTGTTCCATAGCAGGTCCTGAGCTGGGGCACAGCGAACATTTTGCCCGGGACCACGCACTTCATTTGGACACCTGCACTGGTTTCTCTAGATTGGAGAACACTTTTCCCAGGGAGTGGCACTGACCAGAGAGATTTGCCGAGTTATAGATGATGTTGCTATCTATAGCTCACAGATGGAACCAGCAGGAGCAAACTCTTGGGGTGGTTTATCAAAGCCCAGAGTTAACCATGCCGGGGACCCAGGGACCTGTTTCCGGCGTCCGAAATGGTATGTCTGCGCCACCTAGTGGTACATGAGAAAATAGCAGGTCTGTGAGCTAAGTCAAGCACCTTGATTGGCAGATGGGTAGCAAGGACTGAGTGGTAGCATCAGCTAGTACTTACCGGGCGCCTACCGCAGGCTATCATTTTATAGATATCAACTCATTCTCTCCTCATGACTTAGGAACTGTTATGCCCATTTTGCCCATAGAGAAGCAGGCCCAGAAAAGGTAAGTGACTTGACTATGTGCCTGGCCAGAGGCAGGGCTGGGATTTGAACCCTGGAGTTCTGGCTCTATATACAGGGGCTGCTCTTAATCACTGTGCCATGGCTTTGCAGGCGGCTGCTCTCTGGGGAGACACTATTCTGAGAGTCAAAGTCCACTGAGTCTTCACGGCTACTGTAGCCTTTTCTTTCCGGGCAGGAGAAAAGGAGGAAAAAGAACGGGAAAGTAATACCTAAGCGTCACCTTTGTCTTGTCTTTGTATGGGCCATGGAAGTCTTTGTGCGCAGTGTGAGGAGGAGGCTGTTTCATTCTTTTTTTTTTTAAGATTTAATTTATTTATTTGAGAGAGAGAGAATGAGACAGAGAGCACGAGAGGGAAGAGGGTCAGAGGGAGAAGCAGACTCCCTGCTAAGCAGGGAGCCCGATGTGGAACTTGATCCCGGGACTCCAGGATCATGACCTGAGCCGAAGGCAGTCGCTTAACCAACTGAGCCACCCAGGCGCCGGAGGCTGTTTCATTCTTTTGGCAGATTCTGAAATAGCTAACCTCCCAATTATGCTGTAAGCTTCACGTAAGCTTCATGAGTGCAGAGCCCACATCTCATTCACTTCTGTATCCCCGTACTCACCCCAGCACTTGACACTCACTGCGTGCTCAGGAAGGACTTTGGATACAACATCTGTGTTGAGATATAATCCACATACCATACAATTCATGCATTTAAAGTGTACAGTGGTTTTTCGTATAGTCCCAGGGTGGGTGCAACCAACATCACAGTGTTTATCAGCCCCCAAAGAAAGCCCATTCTCGTTAGCATTCACTCCCTGTAGCCCCCAAGCCCCATCCCCAGCCCTAAACAACCACCAGTTCACTTCCTGTCTGTATGGATCCGTCTATGCTGGACATTTCAGAATAAATGGAAGCATATGACATGTGGTCTTTGGTAACTGGTTTCTTTCACTCAGCATACCGTTTGCAAGGTTCATCTACTTTGTAGCATGCATTAGTATTTCATTTCTTTTACGGCTGAATAATATTGCATTATAGGGATATGCCACCTTTTATGTATCTCTTCATCAGTTAACGGACATTTGGGTTGTTAACCCCTTTGGGGTTCCTATGAATAATGGCTACTATAAACATTCATATACGAGTTTTTGAGTAGACTAATGTTTTCATTTCTCTTGAGGATATCCCTAAGAGTGAAATTGCTGGGTCACAGGGCAACTGTATGTTTAAACTTTTGATGGATTGCCAGACTGTTTTCCAAGGGCTACACCGTTTTCCCCATTCCCACCAGGAATGCATGAGAGTACTGATTTCTTTACATCCTCGCCAACACTTGTTATTACCTTTTTGTATTACAGCCATCCTACTCGGGGTGCAGTGCTATCCTATTGTGGTGGGATGGTTGCTTTTTAATCATCCGCTAATAGGCTCCCAGCCCCCTGGCGCTGGATGGGACCACAGCAGTCACGTAGCCCAATTTGTTCCTTTTACAGGTGAGGGGAGAAGAAAGGACGAACCCAAGGTCAGTAACAGTAATTAGTAAGGGAGGCAGTAACAGAACCTACATGTTTGTTTTTTTCTTTCAAGAAAGTGAAGAAAACTAAAGCCAGTGGCCAAAAAAAAAAAAAAAAAAAAAAAGAGGGAAAGGTCTGAATGATGTTATTCTCTAAAACTTCTCTAGGAGAAGTTCCTGCAACTATAAAAACCAGAAGGCAATGAATCAATAACTTGTAAGGTCACAAATAGGTCCAGGGATTCCCCAGATGTATTAGCCACAAAGCAAAGCAAGCACTTTCCACTCGTTTCCCTGTTTAGTGCTAACGACACCCCTATCTCAGACGGGTACATAAAGGGTTATGGGTTCTAGATCCTACAGGATCCTATATGCAACCAGTATCTGCTTGGAAGTTAACAGAGACATTCCTGGACACGCAAAGACTCAGAAAGTCCCCATACCCACGTGTCCTTCCCCAGGGGTTACTCAAAGCAACATTTCAGTTGTGTGAGAAACTACAATGAGAAACTCAGGAATGAGGAAGGCGTTTGTATAAACAGTAAACAACGAAGGCAGAAAACCTGAGTTAATTATTAATGCAGCCTGCAATCTCAATATAAATGTCAAAAAATAATTTCTGAAAGGGAGGACCCATGAGTTACAATTTTAATAATGGCCTGGGGCCAGAACGGTGGCTTGCGCCTGCCAGCCTGCGCCGGGCAGCAGCCGTGAGCCCTGCGCCGCGTTCCCAGGTGCGGCCCGCGCGTGAACGCACTCGCTCCCTTGAACTTGGAGCAGCGGCACGGCAGACAGGCTTGCTCTAGGCTCTTTGCAGGCCGACTCCTGCTTCTCGCGGGAGGAACTGGAGTTCCTTCAACCTTCCCTCGGGCCCTCTTAAACTTTTCTGGTTCAGGAGTGTGAATGGCACTCCCCCCTGGTTTTAAGTGGCGACAGCTCTCCGTCTGTTTTATCGCTTCGGTCTTGTCCGCAGCGACTGGGGGAGGCGTGTCAGCTCGCCATCTTGGATCAAGGGCGACAGGACCGGTTTAGCACGGACCTAAGGCGCGTCCCGAGGTGATGACAGCGGGGACGTAATCGCACGTCCTTGGACAAGACTTTCCAGCCCTGTCCTCCCCCGGCGCCACCCCAGCACCCGGTCCAAAAAATAAGATTCCTCCAAGCCCCGGGCCCTCCTGAGCTAGAGTGGGTAGGATGAGTGGCCTCCTCTGGGGCATCCGGGGGTCCCCAGCTGTCCCCATCCGGTCCTCCTGTGCTCCCGGCTCAGCGCCGCAAGAGCGGGCGCCGCGGGGTGCGCAGGGGGAGCGCGCGGCTGCGGCTCTGCCCGGGGCGGGCCGGGAGCAGGGCGGCCGCGGGGGTGAGGAGCCGCCCGGGCCCGGCCGGCCTGACACCACCTGGCGGAGTCTCGGGGAAGAGTCTTAAAGGCGCGCGCTCCTCCGCGCCCCTCGCACTCCAGCGGGAGCCGCCGAGAGCTCGCCTCGCTCTCCCGCGCGGCGCCTCGGGAGGTAAGTGCCGTCCGGCCCGCGGGAGTCGGGGCCCGGGGGCGCGGGGTGGGGGACATGGGGCGGCCCCGCGCTCGGGGAGCTCCGGCCGGGGCTGCGGTCGGAGGGCGGCGCCCAAGTTTGGGGAAGGCCTCGGAGGGCAGCCGGAGCGGCGCAGCGCCGGGGCGGGGACGGCGCGGGTGGGTGCGGGCTGGGGCCGTCCGGGGGCGGCGGGGCCCGGCGCCGCCTCGGGGACCGGCACCGGCGCGCGGCGCACGGCCGAGCCTCCGCCCCGCGTCCGGCGCACTTGGCGCGCTCCGCCCGCGGTTCCTGGCGAGCCCCCGGGGGCCGGCCGGAGCCGCCACCCCCGCCCCGCGCCTTCCCGCCCGCCGGGTCCCCGCAGCCCGCTCGCCCCGCGGTCGCGCCGGGTCACGCCGGCAGGTCGCGCTCGGCCGCTGGCCAAGCCCGCCCGGGCCCCGCCGCGCCCGCGCCCCGGGCCACCCCGCCCGGCCTCTCGGCGCTGCGCCCCTCGCCTCTTCCCCAGCTCCAGCCGCTCGCTATTTTCACACCTCCCGGTGCCCCGGCCCCGGCCCCGGCGCCTGATTCAGTGCTTAGTAATTAATTTGGCGTTTCAGAATGGTCAGCGGGCTGGATAATGGGCGCATTCATCCCCCGGGCTAATCTGAACAGAGGTGGGAAGAAAGGCTTTCACAGACAGAAAATGCCATTCGCTGAGCGCTCAAAGGGGCTGTCACTCCCAGAATAAATCGCCGCCGCGCCCGCCGGCTTCTCTGGCCATTTCCATACAGCCCCGGCCCGCGCCGCGGACCCGCGGGCCTCGGCCTCGGCTCCCGGGAATCACTCACTCGAGGCCCTTCGACGGGAAAGTCGGGCGAGGGCGAGACCCAGGCGGGGGTCGAGGGAGACGGGGAAGCTGGGGGCTCGGGTTAAGGCCGCAGGGGACAAAGAGCTTGATTAGAAAATCAAATGCTAAACTAGAAAGAGGCGCCGCTAATTCAAGGCGCGGACTTTGGAGCTGGGGCTTGGGGAGCATCCGTCCCGAACCCCGCGGTTCGCAAAAGAGGAGGGCCGGCGGCCCCGAGCGGTGCGTTGCGTGCCCGAGGTCACGCAGCAAGCTTCTGGATCTCCCGAACTGTCAATGGAATCCAATGCGCAAGCATACGTAGATCGTAGAAACAGGGCCCGCTCTCCTGGAATCCCGACCCTCACCAGGCGCTTGATTCTGGGTTCCCGGCGGTATCAGCTCCGTCTCCCCGGGGACCTGGAGAGGGGACACCGTGCCCTCCGCGGCCTCCAGCTGGCCACTCCTGCTCGGACCCTAGGGGCTGCCTCGGTGCACCCGCTGAGTTCCAGTGGCTTGATCCTCTGACCTCCTCTCGACCCGAGGTCGCCGCGGGTGTTGGGCACAAGCGGTCTTCGAGCTCTGAAAGTCAGGGGCCTTTCCCTGGCGGCGCCTTTGTGCCCTCCCTCCGGCCGAGCGGGATCGTGAGCTTCAGCCGCAGCCCTGACCCGGCGGACCGAGTGCTGACTGCGCCCCCAGCCCGGCTGTGGGGTCTCCGGGTGGGCAGGGCTGGCTTGGCTCTCTCCAGGGTGAAGCGCCGGGCACTTGATTTTCCTGCTGTTGGCTCACTGTGCGTCCGCCTCAAGGGGCAGATTTAGCTCTGGGCCCTTCTGCCCAGTGGGACCCTCCCATCAAAGGAAGAGAAGGAGCTAGAAGGAGCTGTGGCCCTAAGAGCCAACCTCTTAGAGGCTAGAACGGCAAGGGAAACAGCTGGGGGAGAAGGGGTCTTTCTGGGATTGCCAGATGGGTGTCCCAGGGTGTATAGGCGAGGGCATCCCATGCCTCTTCATTCACCAGCTGCAGGGTGGAAGTCACTCCTCCCTTCTGTGACTCAGTTTCCCTGTCTGCAAAGCAAAGATGAAATCGCATTTGGCTCCCAGTGGGGACCCACGGTAGAAGGATCCCACACACCACTCACACCCCCAGCCACCAATCCGGCCTCACACTCCCCTGGCATCTGTCCAAATCTTCACCAACACCTCTCCCAGGAGCTTCAATGACTCCCCAAAATTTGTCTCAGGCTGCTTCCACCCACCCTTGCTGCTTCTGGGTTCTAGTACCCAGCTGTCCCTGAAACCACACCATCTAAGAGCGGGAAGGGCCTTTTCAGAGTCTGGGGCCGCCGTGCATGTGGTGATCATGAGTCCTGGAGTGGCCTGCTGGGGTCATCCAGCGAGTTTAGTCAGAGGACTTGGGCTAGAGAGGATTTCTCAGACTCTGGCATCAGCCCGGGGCCCTACCCCCAGAGAGAGCTTCCCTCGGCCTGGGGAGGGGCCCAGAAATCTGCATTTTAAACAAGCTTCCCAAAGCATTTGGGTGCAGGTGGTGTAAGGACTATATTTAGGGAGATAATTTAGGAAACTGGGCTCTGTCCCCAGCTGACCCTCCTTTCCCAAAGACCATGCCCCTGCTCACTTTCTGCGCTTCATATTTGATCAGCATTTGTTGTCTCCTACCCCATGGGAGGCCTGAAGTGGAGGGGGGGGGTCTACTTCTAGGAGATACTGGGGGATTCCCCCCCAATGTGCAGCCTGAGAAGGAAAAGCTGTGGGTGAGCTGAACACCCTGCCAGATGAGGATGGTCTAAATGGGGTAGATGTTAAACCCCCCAAACCCAGGGGCCTTTTCTTACCAACACGCTTTCACAGCTGGATCTAACACTGTGCACCACAGGCCCCCCACCCACAGTACAAATGTGCCCAGAGCCCCCCCCACCCCCCCACCGCCCCGCTTAGCAAGGCAAACCCCTGCCCACACCAGGGACGGAGCAGCCCACCGGCCATAGGGGATCCTTGCCAGCAATAATGCAGGTGTGACCTGTGGTCCAGAGTACCTGACACCTGCCCCTTCACCAGGCTGGGGCTCAGAGGAGAGAAGGTGTGAGGGGGGCAGGGGGAAGGCCTGAAGAGTGGAGTGGGGGGAGGAGAAGCCGTTAAAAACGGGGCGGGGGGAGAGGAGGGGGTGAGTCCCTATTTATGTAAGCTGTTTGTAGCTGTGAATTGTAAAACTGGGCAGGATTCTCTGGAGTAATTCATAGTGTTTGGACAAGACAAACATTGTTCTGCTTTAAACAAACCTCCAGAAAGGTCAGCCTGGTTCATCCCTTTGCTGCGAGTCGCTGAGACTATCCAGATGATGAGAAAATCAGATCTTAGCTGAGGGGGCCCAAGCAGGAGGCAGCTGTCTCCTGAGTCCCTTGGACCCAGGGTGAGGGCACCCAGCCCTGGGAGGGTCCTTGGCTCCCATTGAAACGGGCTGATTCCCGCTCTGGAGCCGGGACACATGATACTTTGTGTGTGTGTGTGTATGTGTGTGTGTGTGTCACAGATTATGGAATTTTGATGCTTCCAAGCATCATCCAGGTTCTAGAGCGAGGCCAACATGACCTACAATGTGAGTCTTCCTTGCTCGGGTGAAGGATTCATGGGAGACAAATGTTTACGGATGCAGAGCCGAATTAGACCCGCTAGCCTCAAGCCCAGACATGCGTCTGGACGTCGAGAAGTCCCTAATCCTTAAGTGCGGATGCTCTGTCTGGGCCCCCTGTCTGTTCCATTCAGCAAACGTTTCTCGAGTGCCCACAATATGCCAAACCGTGCTAGGGGCTGGACACGCAGTCGTGGGGCTGGGGCTGGCTTCCCCTCCCCCTCCCTAAGTCACGCTCATTGACTTATTCGTAATTAGGAAAGTATTATTAACCCAAAGCCCAGTCTTTTGCAGTGCTGGTGTCACTGTCCCTTAACTGATCTCCAGTGGCCCAGGGCAGTTTGTCATCTGCTCAAGAGCACGGTGACCCTGGGGGAACCATGTGATGGTAGCTGTACTGGGTTCTTTATAAAACATAAATCTGTTTAGGGCTTTGGACGCCTCTGGGTCTCTTGCCTCTGCTTGTTGGCTTGGGACTCCTGGTACCCATGGCAGAGATGGAAGGAAGGGCGGGAGGGTGGGAGGCAGGAAGGAGACATAATGTCACCATCCACATTTTTCAGGAGAGCAGATTGCTGCTCAGAGAGGTGAAGTGACTTGCTCACTGATGTAACTGAACTCCACCTGCTGGGTGGCTTGAGCTATAGACATTTACTTCGCCCAGTTGGGAGGCTGGCGAGTCCAGGGCCGAGGTGCCGGCCAGTTTGGCTCCTGGCAAGGGCTCTCTTCCTGGTCTGTAGATGACTGCCTTCTTGCTGTGTCCTAATATCATCAGGAGGGCTCCACCTTCATGATCCCATTACCACCCTAAAGGCCCTCCTACCTCCAGATGCTATCACACTAGGGATTAGGGCTTCCGCATATGGATTTGGGAGGGATGCACCATAGCACCCACCCTCACGGAGGAGTGGATAGAGATCGGGGGTGGGCATGACCGGAGCACTGCCCCGCTGAGCACTCAAGGAGCTCCCTGCAAGCAGGGCTAGGAAGCTGGGCGCCCCGAGAGCCCCCAGAGACGGTGTGCTCAGCCAGAGGCTAAGAGGTTGCTCCGTAGGGTGGGTCACATCCATGCAGGCTTCTGTCTACTTTCTGGCATCATTCCGGGGGCTAGCATGGTGGATACTCCTTGCCAGGTGGCAGCAATCATGACAGAGGTCCCCTCCCTCCCTCATCCCACATTCCTTTAATACCTTGTTATAGTTGAATAATCTGTGCACTCACCCAAATCTCAATCAATAATGGTCTGTGTCTGTTTGCATCCTCTACCACCTCTTAGAATTAAGTCCCCTAAACTTTCTCCCTGTGTGACATGTGGACCGGGAATACCTCATTTGAGTGACATTTGGGGGGAGGGTGGGGAAATAAGCTCTTCCGCATAGTTGATTTTTTGCAATTAACCGAAGCTTACTCCTTTAGGCAGAGAAACTTTCTGTGTAGTCGTTTGTCACGAAAAACGTTTTTCCGTCAAAGTCATGATTTTTTTTCCCGCACCTAAGTTAGCAAGATCGAATATAGCAGGTTTTCCCCGAGTGCGGTTGAACAGGAGACCCGCCACCTACTTGGATGACTCACAGCCATCTAGAGAAACATCAGCTCCTGGGCAATTTGCTCAGCCTCTGGGCCTCAGCTTCTTCACTTGTAAACGGGGGAGCAATAGATGGACATTCTAGAAGGGTTATTCCTACTTCTTCTCCAATACAGTGGTGCCCTTGGGAATTTGGGTGGGACCTGTCCGGCATCCCTCAGTGGTGGCTGGGATAGAGTCCGCAGTCAGCTCTGACTTCACAGAGTAACAATGTCCAGTGATCGCCCATTCTTTCAAGCATCCTAATCTGTGGTTCCAGAAAAACAGAAGATACCTGACCTCAGCCGACAAGGACTTCGAAGTAAAGACACATCCAGGCTTCCCCGTGGACTGGAGTCCCCTGAGAGTGTGGCTCCTCTTTTCTCAAATGCTCAGGAGACTCTTGACCTCCTTCTGGACTGAATCATAAAGGGGTTGGAATCCTGGCTTCCAGAAAAGGGGGTTTACGATACCTCAATACCAACAGCAAGCTCTTGGCAAGTGGATGCGGAAAATGCTCTGCTCAGCAATGTGGGAGGGAATGAACAGCCAGACGTGGTCCCTGCTCCCGAGAAGACTTCAGGAACATTTCAGGACCAGCGCGTTAGTGGTCCCTCACTTTGCTCCTTTCTCCCACCCCCCCCCCAAGTCACCTTTTAAGATGTGAAGGGGATCCTTTTAATTCTGGCAGCTGTAGGATTTGCCAGAAGTTGGAAATCAGCATCCCTGGATTGAAATCAAGGGCCGTGCTCCCTGCAGAGGCTGCAGCGGAGAATTGGTTCCTTGTCTCTTTCAGCTTCTGGTGGCCACTGGTGGCCACTGGCTGTCTTGGCTTGTGGCTGCACCACCGTGATTTCTGCCCGTGGCTTCATGTGGCCTTCTCCACCTCTATCTTGTCAGTGCTCCCTCCGCCTCTGTTTTGAGGCGTGGCATTTAGGGTCCACCCAGATAATCCACAGTGATCTTCCCAGCTCATGGTCTCCAACTGGGTCCCGGCAGCAAGGACCGTGTTTTGCCATTGAAGGCAAGGCGACATTCACAGGTTCCAGGGATGAAGATGTGAATAATCTTCTTGAGGGCGGGGTGCATTTTTCTGCCCGCCATAGCTGGTCACCATCACCGGTTGTCCATAATTCTGTGGTTTTTAATTACTTAATTGTCATGACTTTGTAGTGCATTCCTATTCGGTGCCTGGAAGCGCGTGAAGACCCTGGGGAGTCAGAGGGAGAAGATACGATTCCTCCCTCAAGAAGCTCGTGGATTAGTTGGGGCAATAATGTGGTATTAAGAGCTACGGGTACCCAGGATGGATCCTGAAGTACTCAGATTCCTTATCAAAGTCCGTGGGACTGTGTGTACCCTGACCTGCGCTCACCTCTCTGACCTCATCTCCTACCATCTCCCCATCTCGCTCCTCAAGCCCGCGCCAAGCTGGCCTCCTTCCTCTTCCTTGGCAAGTCAAACTGTGCCTCAGGACCTTTGCACTTGCTGTCTTCGGTGCCTGGAAGGCACCGAGGGCACCTCCCCAACCTCCATATCCCCACAGCTCCCTTTATTACTTAACTCTGCTCTACTGGATCCTTCTCAGAGAGGCAACCCACATTCCCCGACCCCAGTACCTTGTGTAAGATGCACCTTCCCTCCTGGCACTATCCATCATCCCCTCCTCTGCTTTATTTATGTTCCCGGCTCTTACCACCATCAAGTTATTCTTGCCCTGGCCATCTCCACCTCCACAAGCATTTTGAGATATGAGGACTAGACCTTGCCAGAAGATCCTAAACATAAGTGCATCTTGTTTCGTTTCCAGTTCTCTTTCTGAGAATTTATTTAGCTTTTTTCTTTGTGTGTGTGGGGGGGGGGGCGGGGAGGTGCTTAGTGGCACATTAGGCTAAATTTCAGGCAGATCGGAATGGGGTGGGGGAGTGGGAGGCTCTTCTGGGGGGGGGGATATATAAATGTGAGGAGCTGTTTTCCAGTGATGGGAATGACTGGTTGTGTGTGTGTGTGTGTGTGTGTGTGTGTGTGTGTTTTGGGGGGACCTACTGGCATTTAACAGGCAGGGGTCAGGGATGCTAAATGCCCTGCCATGGCATGGAACTGTTCTGCCTAGTGAAGAATTTTCCGGCCCTAAATGCGAACAGCACCTCTGTGGAGAAATGATCTTCAGGAAACGGCCCGTGTTTGGGCCCTAAAATAGCGTTTTTCAATCGCAACTGAAAACCTTTAGCCCTATAAAAGTTTTTCAAGCTATTTCTCCCCCAAATACATCACCTTCTGCGAACGCTGTCTGTGTCCCCGGCCCATCTATACTGCTTCTTGAGATCACCTTTGTACTTTGAGGTTTTCCTGAGAGAATGTCCTCCTTCAGAGCTCATGTCAGTGTTGAAGGAGCTGAACCCCAACTCTGGGCTCAGAGGCCCCCCCCCTCACTTTCTCCATCCAGAGGACTGTCCCTTTATGTGAACTCTTTGTTTCTTTCCATCCCTGACAAAGGTTCCCCCATGGTGAAGCATTTTCTTTACTTTAATAGCGTTCAGGGTGGGACCTTGTCAAAAGGTTTTTGCAAATGAAAACAAATTACATCGGCTGGTTCCCCTTATCCACAGGCATTTTCACCCCTTCAAAGAGCTCTGGTAGATTAAAGGATTTGGTGGATTTGGGGTTTGTACAGGCTTCTGTGCCCAAATCCTGAATCCTCAGCCAAGAAGCCAGCAACTGGGGAGGCCGGAGCTGGAGATGAGGACCATCCACAACACTGAGGAAATGGATGGGTAAACATCCAGAAGCCCTCCACACTGTACTAGGCTTCTTCTACCATGCTCCAAAACCTTTCCCCAAGCTGTCCCAGCTCCCGAAATCCTGCCGAGGGAATGGGATCACCTTGAGCAATCCTCCATGAGGCCTGGCCGGTAAGCATCCCCTCATTCTTCCAGGGTGAGGGATCTGGGAACCAGATCTGGGGATTTTGAGAATAAAAAACCCAAAGTCCAAAAAACCCCCAAATTATCATCTAAGAGGCCAGCTTCTTTCTTTTCACAACTCATCTTTTTTAACCGCAAGCCTTTTTGTCTCACAAGCCTGTACAACAAGTGTGATGATCCCTGTTTCACTGCGAGATGGGCAGAGTCCCTTGCTCAAGGTCACACACGGTCAGCTCGAGGGGACTTGGAATCATGGTTTGTCTGCGTCCAGTTCTTCCTGTTTCCCAGAGAAATGCTATCGAAGCAGGCCACCCTGACCCTTGTGGGGAGGCCATATGCCTGCATCAGTTTCCAGAATCTTCCATTCCTCTGGTGCTACAGTGTTCAGCTTCTGTCGGGGGTCCTAGGGACCAAATGGTTTCATGTCTGCCCTAGTAAGGGAACCAGACACACTCAGAAGCTCAGTCGAGCCAGCTCTCAGCTCCTACTGCAGGTAGATCTATATCCCCCTTCCCCTGTCCGGCCATGGTGGAGGCCCACGGGTGCCAAATGCTTAGCGCCAGCCAAGTCTGTGCTGCCCGTGAGCAGTGACTGAGGGCTCCCAACCCTGGCACCGCATCGTGTTAGTTCAAATCCCTGCTCCTCTGCTCACCCGTGATGTGATCTTCAGCACATCACTTCCCTGTAGCTCAGTTTCCTTCTCCGTAAAGAGGAGAGGATCATATACCTGTCCTGTCAGGTGTTAGGAGTATTCTGAGCTAGCGATCGATGGAATGCTTAGAAGATGGCTTGGCACACAGTAAGCATTAAATCAATGCTTGATTTAAGAAGTACGACCCTCGGTCACGCCCACGATGAAGGCCCTGGGTTATCTCGCTTCTTCCGAGCCCTTCCTCTCAAACCATTAGCCTGTGACATCTGGTGCCCCCCATCGCTGGGCCTTGCCCTCCCCTGCACCCTCCCCATGTTCACTGAGTGCTCCCCCCGACCTGCCTTCTTGCTCATGCCCCATTCCAGCCCCCCCTCACTCACACCACAGGCCTCTTCAGTGGGACTACTCTCCACACCACACTACCCCGCGCCCAGGACCCAGGGGGGAGGGGAACCATCCTCCTCAACACCCAAAGCTCCTTCCATCTTCAAAGAAATAATACCCATCTCCTCCTCCAAAACCCCACCCCACACCCCACAGTCTAGGTCACTGTCCTTCTCTTTGAAGACACCAGCCCCTGGTTCAGCCTTCATCTCACCCCAAGTCCTGAGTGCCTTTAAGACCCAGGTGGACAGCCCGTCCGGCACCTGGACCTCCTTATGTCCAGTCCCCTTCACCTCTGCCTCCCAACAGGAAGCCCCTCTTATCCTCCTCGGGCCTCCTCATCACCCAGAGCCGTTCCCCCTCTGGAATCTTCCCTTTGGACTCCAGTTTGAGACTGCGATCTTCTCAGCTACTCACCACACCTCTTCTTTCTTCCTGAATCTTCCGGACCAGCTCTGTCCAACAGAACTTTCTGGGATGATAGAAATGTTCTTTATTGCCTCTGTCCAAATGAGGGTTAACGGAGGAAACTTTATCTTTATTTCCTTTTGGTTCATTCAAGCCCAGATTGAAATAGTTACAGTGGTTCCCGTCTACTGCACTGGACAGCACAGTTCTAGGACCCTGGGCTCCGTTTCCTGTTCTCTCCATGTCCTGTCTTCATGTCTTCTCTCTTTAGCTTTGCTTCCGTGGTCCATCCCAGCAGCCACCCCCTACCCCTTCTGTCCTACCTCCTGGAAGAAACCTGCAACTCTAGATTAATCCAGCGGTCCTACTTTCTCTGGGTCTACACAGGGGCTGCTGAGCCCTGTTGGGGTAGTGGCGGGGGGCTGTGGCTTTGACGGTTGGGGCTTTCTTTCTCATAGATGGTCACCAACCTCAGCAGGAGCTTGAGTTCTGGCCAGCAAGCATCCGCCTCTCCTCCATAGTGACCCAATCAAGCTTTCCCCTGTCCTCAAACCTCCAGTGTTCACAGCTGCTCCCCTGCTCTCAGAAGATGCTCCCGCTTCCTGATGCTTTGGCACCTGACCGCCTATTCTAAAAGGCTGGCTCTGTCTGTCTTCAACCTCTCTCCTTCCGTTCCTTCCCATCACCCTATCTCTTTCCTACCACTGGTTTCCACACCTTGCGAACTGCTGTCTACACTTGCCGTCCCTGCTTCCATGACCCGAGGCAGTCCGGCGTCTGTCCCCAGCACTCCTCTGCCCCTGCTAGCCAAGGTCACCAGTGACTTCCCTGTCGTTCAGATCCAAGGACTTGTTTCAGATCTTATCTTGACCTTGAAGGCACGTGACAGGGCTCACCACCCCGCCTTCCTTAAAACTTCCCTGTTGGCTTCTAGGGCACCTGAGTCTTCTGGCTTTCCTCCCCTCCTCCTCTGGCTCCTTCTAGATTTTCTTGAAAGGGCCGCATTCTCCTCTTCCTAGAGTGATCCTCAGGCTTCCCAGGTAAGGCTGGGCACCGAGAAGGGAGGCTCCCCGTCCCCACGCATTGCTTGCAGGAACACCTGGGAATTTGCTTTCTCATCCAAGAGCGGCACTGTTGTGTTTTGAACTATTTGTGCCGAGGATCCTGCTGCTGGAGCCCGACATGCCTTTTCGGGTGTGTATTTATAACCCCCACTTTGAGAAGCTCTCACAACACTTGGACATCTGTTTTTTTCATTTGTCCCCTCAGAGAGCAATATGCTTTAGGGAGGGACACTGACAAATGAAAGGGCATCGGGAGCGGCTGCCGAGGGGCCAGAAAACTGCCCTGTGAGAAGTCATGGAAAGAACTGGAAACATTTTTGCCTAACGGATAAAACTGAAGGATGATAGAGGGCTGACTGCAAAACTTGGAAGAGGCAGATCCTTGGGCTGGGCTGCCGTGTGGAATTGCATGGACTGTATTAGTGGCAGGGAGGTGGGTTTTGAATGGAGGTAGACACATTCTACTGTGTTCCAGAATGTTCCGGACCCCCAGGATGTCTTGGGGTCGTGAGTTCGAGCCCCACGTTGGGTGTAGCGATTACTTAATAAAAAGATAAAAAAAAAATAAAATTCTCTGTGGACAGAAACAACACAGCAGGAGGAAGGCTTGGAGTGCGCTCTGCAAGCCAGCCCAGTAGATACCTCCAAGACAGACCCAACTTGGGTAGGCAATGAGCTGGGCACCCTGATTTGCTTCTTTCAGACCTGTCCTGGCCAGACTGGCTTTCCCTGACTTGCGTTTCGGTGTGATGCCACCAGCTTCTATTGCGGGCCGTCACACAGAAACCGTCCCATGGAGCTTGCTGCTGTCACCACCATGGGGATGTTCTTGAGGTTGTGTGCTCAGTACCACCTACGGTGTTTCTTTAGGTCCTCCTTGTTCCCCCCCCCCCACCCCAGGGAGAAATTCCTGTCTGATCTTAGTCCCAAGAATAGTTGTAATTCTCTTGAGTAATAGGTCTGTCTGTTTTTATCTCATGGACACCGGGAATCGTGTAACTGCCCGGTTTCCTTTTCATTTGGGCTGCAGGAAAGCGCAGGGACAAATTTGTGGCCCACCCACAGGAGGTGAATAGAGCATTCCAGGGAGCATTTTTGCTTTATTCCCATTCCCCCCCCCCCCGGTTTTTCTTTCTTCTCTTCGCTCTCCTTATTCTACCACAGAAAATTGACAACGCCCAAGCAAAAAGCAATAAAAATCACCTATAATCTCACTATCCAGAGATGACCACGGTGAACCAAGTTGTCTTTTTATGCATACTTAAAAAAATAAAAATGAGCTTATATTGTGCATAGTGTTCTTTTGGGGGGGACATCATGTTTTGTAATTTGCTTTCCCCCCTTTTGTAATATGTCATGAATATCTTTGCATGTAATTAAATGCTCTTCTTTAAATTATTTTATTTTTTTAATTAAAAAAATATTTATCTCTTTGAGAGAGAGTGAGAGAGAGAGAGCACAGAGGGAGAGTGAGAGGGAGAAGCAGACTCCCTGCTGAGCAGAGAGCTGGATGGCCGGGGGGGGGGGGGGGGGGGGGTATCGATCCCAGGACCCTGACATCATGACCTGAGCCGAAAGCAGATGCTTAACCAAGTGAGCCACCCAGGCACCCCCTAAATTATTTTAAATATCTATAAAGACCTAGCAACTTAGTAGTCACAATGAACATTGCTACATCCCTTTGCTATGTGCCTGGCTTTATGCATATTTACATATACACTTTATTTGTGTAGATTAAGTGCATTATGGGTGTGTCCACATATTATAAGCTACAGTCTTCATATGGGCTAACTCATTTGATGCTCATAACCCTATGAGACAGATATTATTGTCCCCTTTTTTACAAACCAGGAGAGCAAAGCACAGAGAGATGGAAAACTCGCCAAGGCCACACACTCTGGCTTCAAAGCATTACTCCTCACTGCTATGCTTTCGACATGGCCCTCGGATCTCCCAGACCACAAGAGTTAAACTTTCCCTCTGTCTCCTCTCACCTCACTGTCTAATTTATGTTATTTTGCCATGTTCTAAGTAGCCTCATAAGTCACCGAGAATCCTCTCTGCCACAAGGCAGAAATAAACAGCGTAGGGAGTGGTAAATGGCACAGGGAAGGCAAAGCTAAAGCGTTCCCCTAGGGCAGAGGATGAATCCGGGCTGTCTGTCGTGCAAGGGAATGCATTTATTTCCTTGGGCTGTGGTGAGCTCCCATCCCTAAAAGAGCTGGCTTGGGTGGCCCTCTCTCAGGGAGGCTGGGGAAGGCGGTTTTCCAAGGAGAGTGAGCTGGGCCAAACGAGCCCTGAGGCCCCTTCTTAGATTCTCAGTTTATGAGAATGCCAATAAGACAAAAGGAGACACTTGATGGAGATAATGCAGCAAGCCGGCTTTTGGGCCAGAACCAGAACCCTGGGCTTTCAGTCCAGATTTATGACTAGATCACTCATCTAAAAGTAACAAACCAACAGGGATTGAGTTTCAGACTCTCAGCCCAGGGTATTCTTCCCCCAAAGCGCTTTGGCTGCGCAGCAGGATAGTCAAGGGATGCTGTCACTGTCCTCGGTCCTTCTGTTAAGGTGGCAGAGAATGAGGCAAGAAGGAGAAGCTGGGTGGCCCCAAGGATGCCTCCTGAGACTATAATTGGGTGGGATTATTATCCACTTGGCTAGGAAGAGAGGAAGGAGCCCTGGTTTCTATTCCCGGATTTGATCCATGTTGACATCTCCATGGGAGATGTTGGGCGACCTTCTTGACCTCAGTTTCTTCATCTGCGAAATGGAGTTAAGACCTACTTTGCAAAGCTGTCGTGAGGCTCGTGTGAGCTAGTGCGGGGCAGAGCACCCTTGAAAATACAAGCCTGCCTCAGGGGACCTGGGACGGGGGGCTGGGCTGCCCCCAGCCCGAGGCCCGCAGACCCGTCTGGAAGGGGCATGGGCCCGGGCCCTGGTGCTGTCCGGCTGCTTTCTCATCTTCAGCCTCCAGCCCACCACAGGATCCCCGGGACGCAAGGAGCCAGCCGCCTTCCCGGCACACAGGCCCACCGCAGGGTGACAACCGTGGGGGGACAGGGTAGCGGCCCCTTCTCGCCCGCCCCGGTGGGTTTCAGGAAGAAGGGGTGAGCTGGCAGACAGAGGTTACCTCCCCCCCCCCGCTTCCTCCGGATTCCCGGCTGTCTGCCCACGGGGGCACGGCCCTGTGCGCGGTGCCACCGGGGCCATCAGGCCGGGTTGGAGGAAGGCCCGACCTCGGCGCAGCAAAGAAAACAAACACAGATGTGTTTGGCCGGGACCAGGAGGGAGCACGTCGTCCCCTCCCCCCCCCCGCCCGCCCGCGCGCTCCCCCGGGGCGTGGGGCCGGCGGAAACCCGCGGGGCTCCCCGGGCGGCGCGGGGGGCCCGGGCGAGGCTGACAGTCCCCGGCCGGCCCCTCCTCCCTCCGTGGGGTGCTCGCCGGGCCCAGCCCCCTCTCCGGGGTTTCCCCGGGCGCTCTCCTAGCTTTCTCTTTGTCTCTGCCGCCCTTCCTCGGGCTCCCCGGTTCCCACCCGCTCGCGCTCCCGCTCGCTCCGCGTCCCGGGCCGCTTCCCTTTAACTTTCTTCTTTCCCGGGGTTAAAACTTTGCTCGCGAGCGGGCGGCTGCTCGCCGACGTTATTGGCCGGCGCCCCGCCCGGCGGCCCCGCCCCCCGCCCCCGCGCTCCCCTCCGCCCCCCACTCCCGGCGCGAGCGGCGGCGGCGGCGGCGGCGGCGGCGGCGGCGGCGGCGGCGGCGGCGGCGGCGGCGGCGGCGGCGGAGCCTTCGGGGGCGTGCGTGCGTGTGTGTGAGTGCGCGCCAGCGAGCGTGAGTGTGTGTGCGCCCCGGGCGCGGGCTGGGCAGCACTCCGACCGCGGCGGGAGCGGCGGGAGCCGGGCGGCCGCGTCGTCACTCGGGCGAGCGAGGCGGCGGCGGCCGGGGCCGGGGCCGGGGGCCCGGGGGGCCGGGGGCCGGGGCTGGGGCAGCGGCGGCCGCGCCGGGCATGGAGCTGGCAAGCCCGCGCTGAGGCAGGACGCGCCTGCTGGCTGCGAGCGAGAGGCTCTCCGCGGTCCGGCGCGCGGGCTCCCGGCCGGGGCCGGGCAAACTTTTCTTTCTCTTTTGCCCTCGCCAGAGGTAAAGTCCCGAGCGCGGACTCTGCGGCGGGGACGCGATCTGGGCCAGCGCGGAGGGACCCCCGGGGCTGCGGGAGGAAGGGGCGCGGGGTCGTGCGGGCTGGCGGGCCCCCGCGCTGTCCCGCGCCGAGGCTTGGGGCGCTAGGCGGGCTGGCTGCGGACCGGCAGGCGGGCGCGGGCATGCCCCCCTCGGGCGGCGTGGAGGCGGCGGTGGCCGGGGAAGCCGAGCGTTTGCCCGCGGCCCCGGCTCGCCGCCCGACCGGGAAGAACGCGCGCGGGAGGTGCGGGCTCGGGGGGGAGGGGCGGGGGCCCGGGATTCGCCCGCCCGCCTCTCCCCTCGGGACTGTGGGGAGCGAGGCGGGCGGGCGGCCGCGGGGTTGGTGCCGCGGAAGCCGGGCGTTCGCCCCGCGCCCCGGCTCGCCGTCCGCCCGGGGAGAGGGGGGGGGAGTGGAGGGCGCGGGGCGGGCTGGCTGAGCGCAGCTCCCCTCTCTCCGCAGGCGCCTTCTGCGGCGGGCGGACCGACTCCTCGGCGCGGCGGGGCCGGGGCAAGCTGGACGCAGCATGATGCGCGCAGTGTGGGAGGCGCTGGCGGCGCTGGCGGCCGTGGCGTGCTTGGTGGGCGCGGTGCGCGGCGGGCCCGGGCTCAGCATGTTCTCCGGCCAGGCGGCGCAGCCCGACCCCTGCTCGGACGAGAACGGCCACCCGCGCCGCTGCATCCCGGACTTTGTCAACGCGGCCTTCGGCAAGGACGTGCGCGTGTCCAGCACCTGCGGCCGGCCCCCGGCGCGCTACTGCGTGGTGAGCGAGCGCGGCGAGGAGCGGCTGCGCTCCTGCCACCTTTGCAACGCGTCGGACCCCAGGAAGGCGCACCCGCCCGCCTTCCTCACCGATCTCAACAACCCGCACAACCTGACGTGCTGGCAGTCCGAGAACTACCTGCAGTTCCCGCACAACGTGACGCTCACGCTGTCGCTCGGCAAGAAGTTCGAGGTGACGTACGTGAGCCTGCAGTTCTGCTCGCCGCGGCCCGAGTCCATGGCCATCTACAAGTCCATGGACTACGGGCGCACGTGGGTGCCCTTCCAGTTCTACTCCACGCAGTGCCGCAAGATGTACAACCGGCCGCACCGCGCGCCCATCACCAAGCAGAACGAGCAGGAGGCCGTGTGCACCGACTCGCACACCGACATGCGCCCGCTCTCCGGCGGCCTCATCGCCTTCAGCACGCTGGACGGGCGGCCCTCGGCGCACGACTTCGACAACTCGCCCGTGCTGCAGGACTGGGTCACGGCCACTGACATCCGCGTGGCCTTCAGCCGCCTGCACACGTTCGGTGACGAGAACGAGGACGACTCGGAGCTGGCGCGCGACTCGTACTTCTACGCCGTGTCCGACCTGCAGGTGGGCGGCCGCTGCAAGTGCAACGGCCACGCCGCCCGCTGCGTGCGCGACCGCGACGACAGCCTGGTGTGCGACTGCAGGCACAACACGGCCGGCCCGGAGTGCGACCGCTGCAAGCCTTTCCACTACGACCGGCCCTGGCAGCGCGCCACGGCCCGCGAGGCCAACGAGTGCGTGGGTGAGTGGGGGGCGCCGCAGGGACGCGGGCAGCGGGCTGGGGGTGGGGGCCTGGCGGCCGCACCGGAGCACTGCCGGCCGCGTGGATGCGGCGCGGACCGTGGAAGGCGCGTTCCGGGACGTCCCGGGACCGGGGAGGGATGAGAGCCGGTTCATGGGCTCGCGTGGCGCTGGCCCTGGACGCTCGGATTTGCGCCCAGTGCGCTCTGTGAAGCCGGGAAGCATGAGAAATGCTTCGGGGCAGAGGGTTTTGCAGGAAACTTGCTGACTGGTCCCCCTGACTCCGGACTCGAATGCAAACATGCGTTGCCTTACCCTCAGTTTGGCGGGACTCTGGGATCCACCTCCGCCTTACCCTCCCCGCCACCCCCCACCCTTTCCCAGGGCTGCAGCTGGGCGCGCAGTTGGGAACCCCGGCCCTGTTCCCGGGAAGTTCCAGCTCCCCAACCACAAATCCTTTGGGAGATGGCAGAGGGATTTGCAGTTTGGGGCCAGTTCGGCACCGGACGAATATATCACTCCTGCACCCTCTATTTGTCTTTTATGGTTTGGAAAAAAAAAAAAAAATCCCTCCCCCATTTTGAACAGGGTATTTGTGTTAGCAGAAGAATGATGTGATTTAAATTAATTACTATCTACGGATTACAAAGGAGAGTTCAGTGATTATTTTAAAATAATTCAATCCTTGCCCCAAAAAGTATATCAACATTTGTGTGTGTGTGTGTGTGTGTGTGTGTGTGTGTGTGTGTGTGTGTGTGTTGTTAGCGTCAGGGTTAGGTGAATTGGAAGAGCTTTGAATTAACCAAGGGTCCAGCTTCTCGCTTTTTAATGGGGTTTCAAGTCCTGAAAGAAATCTGACAAAACCAGGACTGGTGAATACTGTTGGGTCAGAAATGAGGCTTAAAAAAAGGGTGGGGTGGGGGGAGAGAGCGAGAGATCCGTTCTGTTTCTAAATTGTACAACTTTGCTGCTGTAGAAACTCAGGCATCAGTTTCTCCCCAAGAAAACAAAACAAAACAAAACAAAAAACAAAATGGGGGGGGAGGAATGCCAGAGAATTCCAGTATGAGATGTAAATTTCCAAATCCCACGTTCTGTTTTAATGAACAGTATTTAGTCCCTCCATACACCGTTCGGTGTGCGTCTTTTGTGAATATATAGCTACCCCACCCTACCCCCACCCCAGGCAGCCAGCGCGGGGTTTCTTCAATCTCTTCCCGGTCGGAGGCACATTGCTAAGTGTGCTGGTCCCCACAAACACACGTTTTGAGGTCTGGTTCTGATTAATTGTGTCATGTTGTTGTCGAATAGTTTGTGCCTCATGACTGTGGATGCAGACTTTTGAGCAAGCGAATGGAAAACATGTCTTGGAGAACTGGGTGGGCACTGAGGCCCAGTCAGGCGTCCTGGGCTGCAGAGGGCTGAAACTCCTGTTGCTTGGCGCAGGCCTCCATTTTTTGCACCGGGTCCCGCTTTTGCAGACCTAATTGTTCATCCCCCTCATTTAAGGGACTGAACGGGTTGCCAGCTTGAAGAGACTTTGCAGGATTCGGCGGCGAGCTAGTAGTTACACCCTGACTTAGTGGTCTTTGAGAATAAAATTGCTTTGATCTGCTCCATTCCTTTAGAAATGTTGGTTTTTCCCATCCCTTCTCTTTCCCCCTCCCTCTTTTCTTTGCTTCCTTTTGTGCGTAAAAACCCTTTATTGACATTTAAAGGGCCTCCCAGGGTTTTGCTATCAGTTTTAGTTTGCATGTGCATATGAAAGATATCTTCGGGTTGTCAACAGCGGGGTCTAATTGGACAAATGCAAGTGAATACATTGAGGCAAATACACTGGATCTTGTGGTAACATTGTACTGGCTTGAAGATTCGTCTTAGCCTTGGTATTGTTCAGATTCACTGCCCGCCCCCATCTCTTCCCTGTCACTTTGGATGTGGAGACGGAACCGTATTTGTTGTAACAATGGTCATGCACTTGAAATAATCTCTGTAGTTTAGGATTTTGTCTTTTGACCACAGCATTAACTATGTGCACAAATTGGATTGACTGCTTTTTTTAAACAGCCAAATTGAGCAATCAACATATTAACTAATGTAATTAGTAAGTGTTTTTTGTTCAAAAAGTTTAATTGGGCCTAATAAGTACATAATCTGCATGACAAATAATCGGCTAACAATATTTTCTGGTTTTTCCTGAAGTTATTTTAATTCTCAGTAGTTAAAGTATCTTTAAATCTTGCCAATTATTCAGTCATCTCGTAAAAGCAAAGCCAATTCAACTAAGTTAAAGTTATTTATAGTTTCCTTTTTGAATAGATGTTCTGATATCTTGTAGCTACAGCCCCGGGAACGTCAGGTTGAAGTTCCCATAAAGTCTTAATTGAAGTCTTAGTGATTTTTCCATCATTCCGCAAAAGAGAAAGCCAGCAAAGACAATTTAGAAGTGATTTACAATTAAAGGTCGAGCTTTTTATGAAAAGGCCCTGTAGTGGAGATATGTGAATGAATTGGTATTTGACAGGTGTTCTGAGACACTACAGGGCACTGTGCTAGGGAAAAAAGCATTAATAAATCCTTCACACACTAACTTTTGTACTATCAGTGGCTCAGATTTTTTCCCCCAACATAATCCCAACTTGTGAATTTCACACTGTTGACATATAAAGTCAAGCTACCCAGATTATTTACAGTGAAGGCAAAGTCAAGAAGGATGTTTTTAAATTCCAAAAATCAGTCCTGATTTAAAAAAAATGAAGCATTATCACTGTGATATTTTGTTTTTGCCTTTATAAAATAATGAGACAGTGATTTATAATAGACTAAAATGGCATCCTTCCCTAGGTTACTTCCCATACCGCCTCCCCCCAAAAAAACCCTCCAAAAATTTAAAAAGACATGGATATTACTATTTGACTACACGGTTCTACACAGGGCCGAGGTACTTTCGGATTGCTAAGAAATGCATACATCCTATAGGTTTTCTTTCGTCAAGCTTTCTTTTTGGTGACTTTTCAAGGTTGAGTTCTTTGCGGGATAAATGTGAACATTTCGTAAAGCCCAATTTTATTTTAAATGCAATTTTGGATTTCTTCTGGAAGAAAAAACCCCTCAAAACAATATGAAAGACAAGACCGTGTATAATGTTACAGCCTCGACAGCTCTCAGTGGAATAACTAAATACTTTCTTCCGCCCATATGTATCAGCAGCGCTCGTATGCTCTTATACACATGTGCATTTACATTCATCGCGTAAAGAAGCATCCATGCATGGTGGGGGTGTGTGTACATTCAAGGGAAAATGCATGAACAGTTTTAAACCACCTGGGTTGCTAGGCCCTCTCTCTCCCCCCTTCTTCTTTTTTTTCCAAAAGAGCATCTGAAGACCATATTGTGTTTCATAAATTATTGACATCAGTTTTAATCAGTGTCCCCCTGACGTCGGAGCTGTGTTAGTATTTAGTGCCTGACGAAGCATGCTGTTTAATCTTACTGTGGGGATGTCAGCATGAACCCCTGCCTGGTTTGTGACAGGGTGAGCTTATGAAAACTCGTTTTGCGACTCACTCTATGGCTTTGCGTTGCCCAGCTGAAACCCAAAACCCACACAAAAGACGTCTCTGCGAGATGAGCACCGTGCTGGGCTGGCCTCCTATGGTCATGGGTACCTGCAACGTAATGCTGGTAATTGTTTAAACATGGCTTGGCGGGGGGGTCCTCATGCTGCAAATGGCTTTCACGCGCATCATCCCCAGCAAGAGAGGGGTGTTGTATTGGAGGTGTTGCTGTGAGAAATCCAACGCCCCACTAAAGACTCTTGCAAAATCAGAAGGCTAAAATTACTTGCTGCTTAGGCTAGAGCCTGGCACATAGCTGTAGATCAGTGAGTGTTTTTATAGTCTTAGTAATTATTATAATTATCATCATTATGGTGGTTAAGCCTTGAGAGCTTATTTATTTTTTTTGCCAGGCACTTGTATTAGTCATTTAATCATCGCAACCATGCTAATAATACGCAGTATGATTGCACTTATTTTACAGATGAGAAAACCATAACCTAGGGACCTTAAAATGGTTTTCCCAAAGCCATGGTGGTTAGTAGGTGGTGGAGCTGGATGTTTGTGCTTTGTCTTATTGCATCCTTTGTGCTGACTCCACAGAGAATGGACCGATGGATGGATGGGTCGGTGGGTGGGTGGCAGTTACATATCCACGTATAGGAGAGAATTGAAACAACCTGTTACTTCTGCTAGAATTGGAGATGGTTCCCTAGTTGTGTTGATTATGTTATGTTGTATTAATTATGTTCATACATATATAAATATGAAGTTGTATGTAAGAAATCATCCTTCAGGGGCACCTGGGTGACTCAGTTGGTTAAGTGTCCTCCGTTGGCTCAGGTTTTGATCCCAGGGTCCTGGATTGAACCCCGCGTTGGGCTTCCTGCTCAGCGGAGAGCATGCTTCTCCCTCTCCCTCTGCTGCTCCCCCTGCTTGTGTTCTCTCTCTCTCTCTCTGTCAGATAAATAAATAAAATCTTTTTTTTAATTTTTTTACTGTATGTTAATCACCATACATTACATCATTAGTTTTTGATGTAGGGTTCCATGATTCATTGTGAATAAATAAAATCTTAAAAAAAAATCATCTTCATTTTAGCCATCAGGCCTAGTGGGAGCTGGGAGTTAGGAATATAGTGAAGAGGGTTTAAATACTTTTCTTGCAGGTCTTAGCATCCACCAGGGTTGGTGATGGCCAAGTCTCTTCTTGATTTCAGGGCCCATGATCTTTCTCAAAGGTGGGGAAACAGAGCTCATAATCAGAAAATCATCTTTGATAAGGCCTTTTCCATTTCCCTAGTGCTCCGTATCCCCCTTGCTTCTCTGGAACATGTAGAAGAAAATCTAGGAAGTAGGCTGAGAAGTGCTGTTGAAGAGATGAGCTTAGGGGCATACCCTGGCTGCTAGCATGGTAGGTGAAGTTCATGTGTGTTTGCACAGGGCCGTTGGTGATCTCGGTTGGCCGCATGGCAGCTGGAGTGAGGGTCTCTGCTGGGGTTCTCCCCAGCATCCGGTGGGCAAGGAGGCTGCTCCCTACTCTACCCAGAGAGAAGGGAGACAGAGTTATGTCAGGGTAAACCTCCCAGGGTGGGTCTGTGCATTTCCAGGCTTTGCCAAGAAGCCTTTGGCCCTGCCCAGACTTCTCTCTGACCTCCTCCTCCTCCTGTAGAAAAATGAGATCCTCGGAAAAGTATTTGAGACTTTATGTCCAGAGTAAATATTGGAAAGGCAGTGGGTTGAAATTCAGATGTTCCCTGGAAGGAATCCCCTCATTTTCTGCTCACAGCTGGTATCGATATCTCCTTCTTGAGATGAGTTGTGCTTTTCATTAAGTAAATTTTTTGTCTTGGGATTAAACCAACATTGTATTCTTAATAGACTTTTATGTTGACACTTCAAAAGTCCACTGGGTTGTTATTCCTGTTATCTTGATGGCTTTGACAGTGTCTGCTATGAACACTGGCCTCACCAAAATAAATGGCTCCCTAGGGAACCGGATTATAAAACCTCCTTATCTGTCGAGGCACCAGGATGGATATTTTGTGAGCCAGTATTTTTTTTTTTCTTCCTTTCAGAAGTGATAATCATACCTTGGGTTTCTGCAGTGCCTTTCATTAGAGGGAGCCCGGAGGTCTCAGAGGGCTTTTTGAAAGGCTCCGGATTTAAGCCTAATACTCGCAGAGTGGCCCACGGCATTTTGCCTGTCGTCTGGGAAGACCCACAGCAGCCTCGGTGGGCTCTGTGGCCTCGGAAGACGTGGCATTGGTTTGGGAGGCTGGGGAACTGCGGAGTTGACAGTGTCAGTCCAGGGCAGTCCAGGTGACATCCTGAAGATAGACCACAAGCCCCTACTAAGCGCCAACCATTGTAATAGGTGCTTTATATGGGTTTTGCTTCAATCCATCAGACGGCCGCCAGAAACGGAAGCCTCCCCAAAAATGGATGTCCCTGCCACCCACAGAACTAACTGCGGACTGGTCTGTGGGGCACATCTTGGCTTAGTCAGTGAGGCCCTTGCAGAAACAGAGAGCAGGGGGTTATCAGCGGTGCTGGTTTCAAGGCTGGTCACATAACAGCCGTGGCCTAGTGTACCCAGCCCCGGCGGGATGGCTTTTCTGGAGAGCACCTGGAGCACGGGAGCTGCCGGGGACAGTCCCCCACACTGTCTGCTGTCCTGACGTTCGACCTGTGTCACGTAGCCTAGCAAGCTCTGCATTGCATTCCCACATGCTTATTCCCAAAATGCATTCCTGCGGTAAACTCAGAATTGGATTTTCATCAGCCTTCGGAACCCTGTACAATTGATGTGCCTTTTCTCCCCATGTCAGAAGGCCGAGACCCACCCGTTCCCGTGGTCAGCCCTTGGCCCATAGTGGTAGCGCCTCCTTCCCGTCCCCAGCTCCCGGGAGGCCTCAGCTGGGTGTGCGTTCAGCCCAGCCACCTTCTTCTGTGCCAGAGAGAAGGGGCTGTGGGCACGCGTGCAGCCGAGTGTGGAATGCCTCTCGTCTGAGACGTCCCCTTCTCGACACTTCAGTGCCTGCCCCAAACCTCCTTCCCGACAGACCTTTCTCTGAGATGCCCGCTGACAGAGCTCAAAAGCAGATGTCACTGAGAGGGGACAGAGGTACTGGTGACTGAGCAGCTCTGCCTGGGACTGGAGAAGCATGCCCTGGCTTCGCCTGTGTGGGAGCCCTCCCCGGACATCCCTGGGCTTTCTGCTGATGGGGCTAGTGTAGAGGCCATCGTTAGGGGGAGAGGAATTCGTGTTGCAGTGCACGTGCACGTGCACATGTAGAGAAGATCCAGAAGACAGATGTCTCTAGGTGTGGTTATTGAAAGGGGTGGCTTTTCAGCAGGCAAAGGAAATCTGTTGGGTGAGACCCTTGAAAGGCAGAAAGTTAACACCCTAGCGCACTACATCCACTGATAACGAATGAGTCTTCCCAACTCAGCCTGGAAGCTGGAAGAAGGTGCTGGAAGTCCGTCTCTGTGGAGGATTCAGGACTGGCCTGGGTAAGGTAGGTGAGGTGTCACCCCCTTGTGCAGGTGGTCGAGCTTCACACTGGAGCCCTTCCTTGCCCTCTTCCCGCCTGGTGCCATTGATAGGTTTCTAGATTCTTCCCCAGGTCCTTTTCTGCCTCAGATAAGAGGGAGTATTAGTTGTCATGTGCAATTCTCACACATCCGCAGAGGCTCCGCTTCTGAGTTCAACAATCTGTAGGACCACAGGGATCTTTAAACGGGCTGGGTTTGAATAACTGAGCCTTAGGTAACAGGGAAATGAGAATAGAGCTCGTTTAGTTTTCCAAAGCCCCTGTATATTGCACTCTGTTCTGTATTTGATGGGGCTTCCCAGAGGCCGGGACACTCTCTGCCTGCCTGATTATTGCTGTCGGGGCTTCTCGGCTCATCCGTTCCAGCTTGGGGTGGCCGTGGTGTGTACTTAGCAATCGCACCTTCTCTCCCCCATTCTGAAACCAGGGCAGACGTTGCTAATCAGTCACAGCACTCTGTTCTTTTAAGGCCAGAGATGATCCCAGGGTCTTAGCATCCTTTTCAGTAGAATACCCTAGACTGCCATGATTTCTTAGAATTAGCCTCGGAGATGAAAACCGTGTGATGTTTTCGGCCCCAGAAGACCTTCCCCAGCTCCCCGAGCCTGCAGTCAAAGGAGAACCCTGTAAGTGGACGTTTCTGGGGCCATCAGCGGTGGTGTCCCTCTCTTGGGTCTGGGAGGTGAAGAAGTGTGAAGTGGGTGCCCTCCCTGCACTCTCGTTGGGGAGGTTGTGCGTGTGAAGGGTGAATACTTGTACCCTGTACTAAACCGCGAACACGGCTGGGCCCTCAGAGGGAGGCACTTTGCCAAACGCGGAGGGTCTGGAGAGGAAGCGGGTTTCAGATTTAGGTCCTCTGGGGTGGGGGGATTGCATTGCAGTCCACTGCAACACGTTTCCCACGTGCATTGGCTCTGCGGTTAGCATTTTTGTTTCCTCCCATGCCTCACAAGCTCGTGAGAGACCAGGTTTCCTGAAAAGGGTGCCTTCCAGGAGGGTCTGCTCCGAAGCTTCTAGGCAGGTTCCCCTGGATGGGGAGAGCTCTGGAACCACCCTCCCAATGCCAAGGAAAGCATGCCCCAGCCAGGGGCAGGGCTCTGGTGCCTGAGACTTCCTGGGGCCCTTCCCACCTGAGAAGCTGGGTCCTGGCCCCCAGGCCACATCTGGGTGGCATTGCAAGACTCTTCCCTGGGCCACTTCCCCCTGGTGCTCTGCTTCCATTTGGGCCAGACGGTAACTGATGGCTCCAACCCCAGCAAGAAAAAGGAAACACGTTGCGTTTGCAGATACAGGATCTGGCATCCGAAACATGAAAGTACCTTTGAGTCGGACGCATGGGGCAGGGCTGTTGAACACCCTGCCCCCGAATCCCGCGGCCAGTGTGTTTCCTCTCCCCGAAGCCAGCCCTCAGAGGTGGGCAGGTTGATCGCAGCCAGCTCTTCCTTCCCAGGCCCAGCCCTGTCTCGCTCCGTGGCTCAGACCTGGGGAGAGTGTCCGGGGAGAACATGGCCCAGCCTTCCCAGCTGCCGCTCCCACCAATCCACAGAAACCAGCGCCTTCGGAAACCGTGTTCTCAGGCCGACGGGCCACCGTGACACCCAGCAGGGCCTGGGAAGAAGGGGACAGAGCATTTCTCTGTGTTTCTCACCCCTGCTTGTGGTTAGGACCAGGGCTCGGGGGAGGGCTGGTTGTTTTTCTTAAGTCAGTGATGCCTGCAGGAGAGTATGGCCCACATTTAAGCAGGTTCTGACTCTCCTGCTCCGTAGGAATTATTTCGTTCAAAAGTCAAGAGCGGAGAGCACAGCTTTCTATTCAATCATATATGGAAGAGCTGGATGTGCGTGTTAGGGGTTATGGTTGAAACCAGCCGTGTCCAGCCTCGCACTGCACTCCACCCGCCCTGTCCCCGTGGGCATGCTGTTGAACCCCTGTGTGCCTTCAATGCCCTCGGCATGCTGGGGGTTCTGTGCAAGACCCTGGTGGGGTATGGGGGGCCAGGGAGTGAGAAGACCCCCTGCTGCAGAGGGGGCTCAGAAGGAGGAAGGAGGCCTAGAGGCAGAGCACTTGTCCTAGACTTTGAGCTTTTATCAATACACACGTCTGTCCCCCTTCCTCCCGCCATACCCTGTTCTAAACGCTGCACAGATATTGCCTCATTTTATCATCACAACAGACTACGACGTGGGTTCTATCATTATTGCCCTGAAGTAAATTCCTTTACTGTGACATCTGTACAGAAAAGCACTCGGATCCTAAGCGTCCAGCTCAAGGACTGTTGATGAGCACCCACATGGAGAACACACCAGCACCCCCAAAGCTGCCCTGGGCTCCCTCCCCGTGGCCATGCCCCCTTCCCGCCAGACATTGTCTTTGACTGCTTTTGAGCTCTATGCAAGTGGAATCTGTTCTGGCTCCTTTCGCCCCATATTCCGTGTGTGGTGTTTATCCGCGGGTCATCTCCTTAGTTCCCATGGCTGTGTAGTGTCCCGTGGTATACGCGTGGCCCGGTTTAGTTATATCCACCCCATGTATGGCGGACACTTGGGTGGTTTGTCACAGGCCAGCTCATACAAAGGGCGCTGCTGTGGACAGACGTGTCCACCTCTTTTGACTTGTGCGCGTGGGAGCGCGTTTCCGCTGGGCGTGTATCCAGAAGTAGAATCACCTGGATCCTGAGGTAGCGGTCAGTCCAGCTCTGTACATCGTGGTTCTACCTTTTGCAGAAGGCATGTGCAGATGTACAGATTTACATTTGTACATAATTTTACGGGTGAAGAAACAGAGGCACGTGGGGGACAGGGACCTTGCCCAGGGTCACCCAGAAGCAGGGGTCCTGCTTCTCACCGCTGTGTCTGCTTGCCGCCTCTCGTCTTTAATCTGTATATACCCTGTCAAGGAAAACTGTTAATACTGGGGAGGGGCAAAGGTTCCCTTTACTTCTCTGGGTCTCAGTTTTCTCTTCTGTAAAGTGAGGGGTTGGGGCACCAAGACCGTCTTCAGCTCTGATAGTTTGGGTTCCGGTGGAATGTGCCTCCTTCCTGAGACGTCTTCTGCTGTGTTACCCACCCCGCCCCTGCTAGCCAGTCTCCTCTCGTCAGATCATGCGTGTGGAGCTAGATGGATGTTGACAAAGTCAACTCACCTGTGTAACTAGCTCAGCCATCAAGAAAGAAAACATTTCCAGAAGGCCTCCGTATGTCCTTCAAAATCACCACCCCGAGGTATACCACCATCTTGTCTTCTAGCAATGTGGATTTAGTTTTGTCTGCTCTTGAACTTTCTGCAAATGAAATCATACCATATGTTCTCTTCGTACCTGCTTTCATTTGCTCGGCCTTATTTGCTTGTAAACAGTCTTAAACATAACATGCCCTAGAGTTCTTTTTAGTTTGATGGATGATCTCAGCTTCTTGGGGGTACTGATCATCCTGCTCACTTTGTCTGCTGACCTTTGCTCATGGGAATGATTTCCTTGTGTGTTTTGTGACGTCTGACTGTGAGCTTATCTTTTTGGGGGGATTTTATGGAAATCCCACAGGTCTTAGTTCTAGAGTATCCCTATTGAGCTGATTTTGCCAGACGTCTTAGCGGTATCACTGGAGTGGGACTGACTTTTCCGTTAATTAATCATCTTGGACATTCCTGTATCAAGTGAGGATTTTCCTCCAGTCCCTCCTAGGCTTGGATCGCTGCTAGTTTTCCAGCTGGTCTCCTTGACCGTCCATCCTGTACCCCAGTCCCTCATCTGTTCTTACTGATAGTTCCTGCTGCCAGATACCCAAATGGATGGTTTCCTCAGCCCCTTGATCAGTTGTCATTTCTTGGGGCAGCTGGCCCTGATTGTCCTACTTAATAATATCCTAAGACACCTCCCTCATCTGTGTTTGTCCGTCTCCTTCACACACACACACACACACACACACACACACACGTGCACGCACTCATGCACACACACATTCCTGATCACCCTTTCCTTTCTCTGCTTTCTCCTTTTCCCCCCATAACACTTACCACCTTCTGACACACTATGTAATTTACTGCTTTATTATGTTTATCAACTGTCTTTCCATTCTCCCACTTGTTCCATTTTAATACTCGCTAGAAAGTAAGTTCATGTAAGGGTGGGAGGCCTTGTCTGTGTCGTTCACAAGGGGTCTGGCATATAGTAGATGCTTACTAAGTATTTGTTAAAGGAAAGAATGCAGGGTCTCATTTGTACCTCCTGGCCTTGGAAGACCCAAGGCCTCATCTCCTTTCTGTGTATGGGTGCTAAAACCTGAACCCAAACCCATGAAGGCCTGTTTCCAATAACCAGGCTTTCTTTCCTTTGATCTCTTTCTCCCTCTTCATCCAGCTCCACTCATACATACCCCTTGGTCATCACGGTCTTAATGTTTCTCTTAATACTTTGGCTTTCAGATTCTTATTTCCCCCAGCACCTGGGGATTTCCTTTTATTTCTTGTGAGATCTGCTCTACATTAAATATTTTTTAAAATTACATTTCATCTAGTATTTCTAGATGTTTGCGGTGGTAAGGGTTTTGCATGAGCTCAGTCCACCTTGTTGCCAGAACTCGAAGCCATATATTTTAATCTTTCATCCATCTGGAATTAATTGTGACATATGGTGTGAGGTAAGGATCTCTTATTTTTTTTTCATCAAATATTTAACCAGTTATTCAGTGACAATTATTGGAGAAAAATCATTCTTTCTCAGTGATTTGAGATTCCATATTTATTAAATGCTTACGTTTTCATATAAACTTGGATCTGTTTTCTGGATTTTCCATTTTGTTTCACTGACCTATTTTCCTGCCCCTTCCTATCTGTTCGGCTAGTGCATTTTGGGGTCTGGTGGGCTCAGTACTTACTCACTGATTCTTTCACATTGGTTCTTTTCCAGGTATTCTCATTGCTATTCTTACATATGTATGCATGCATGTGTGCATCGGCTCTAGATGGGTTTGTCAAACCTCAGTACACACGCCATGGATAATTTGATGGCAGTGTTCTTAAACTGAACTTGGTGACAATGGATAGCTTGACACTTTTTAAATTGTTACCGTATCAACTCGACTGTTGCACTTAACGATTTGATGACTTAAACATCTCCGTTAGGGTTGTAAGGATATGAAATGGGTAGGATGGAAGTCTGGAAAAAAAATCACGGATTGTGTGTTTCTTTTTGTTGCTTCTTCTGGATAAATTTGTAAGAAGTTTTACTGAGTTATAATTGAAATTCAATAAACTACACATATTTAAAGAGTGTAATTTGGTAAGTTTGACATATGTGTGTATCTATGAAAGCATCACCACAATCAAGACACAGAATGTATCTGTCAGCCCCAAATGTTTCCTAATGCTACTTGGTAATTCCTCTCACACCTCCTGCCCTTTTCCCTGAGAGCACTTTCTGTCATTTTATATGAGTTTGCCTTTCTAGAGTGTTATATAAATGGAATCATATGGTACATATTCTTTTTTGTCTGGTTTCTGTCAGTCTGCACGATTATCTTGAGACTCATCTGTGATGCAATGTGCATTGATGGTTCACTGCTTTTTCTTGCTGGTAGTATTCCATTGTGTGGAAACAGCACACTTTGTCCATTCACCTGCTGATGGACACTGAGGTCATTTCCCGTGTTTGGCTATTGCTGATAAAGCAGCTGTGAATATTCCTGTGTGCGTATTTGCAGACACACACGCTTTCATCTCTCTTGGGTAAATGCCTGGGAGTGGAGTGACCGTATGAGATAGTAGGTGTATGTTTAACTTTTTAAAAAAACAGCCATGCTGTTTTCCAGAATGGTTGTACCACTTTACATCCACACTAGCAGCCTGAGTGTTCCAGTTTCTCCAATTTCCAGTCCTCACCAGCATTTGTTATGGTCAAATCTTTTAATTTTAGTCATTCCAAGAGGTATATGGTAGATACCTTTACAATTTTAAATCTAACAATCCGGAAGTGTTGGGGGATGCCTGGGTGGCTCCGTAGGTTAAGCCTCTGCCCTCGGCTCAGGTCATGATCCCAGGGTCTTGGGATCGAGCACCGCATGGGGCTCCCTGCTCAGCGGAGAGTCTGCTTCTCCCTCTCCCTCTGCCCCTCCCCTCCACTCATGTTCTCTCTGTCTCTCAAATAAATAAATATAAATCTTAAAAAAATCAAACAATCCATAAGTGTTGAACATTTCCATTTATTCATGTCTTCTTTTCTGTCCTTCCGTAGAGTATATAAATTTCTTTATATTAACCTCACACTTTTTTAAAAGAAAGTTAATTTCCATGTACTTATAATTTTGGTTACTATTATGAAGGGGTTTTTTTTCCCTTCTCATTTTATCTTCTAACTGGATATTGCTGACATGTAGAAAGGCTGTTGATTTTTATGCAAGTATTTTGCGAACTGCAACTTCACTGAACTTTTTAAATTAGTTTGCATAGTGTTTCTGTTAATTCTCTTCTCTTGGATTTTTTCAGATTCAACTGTAATCCTCAAATCATGGATTTTTTGGCTCTTTTTTCCTAATACCTGTACTTTTATTTTTCCTGTCTTACTGCATTGGATAGAACTTCAAAGTAATGGTGTATAGGAATGCTAACATACACCCTTGTGTTCATTCTGACCTGACTAAGAATGTCTCTAGAGTTTTATCATTAGGTATGTTTTTGTTACTAGTTTTAGATAGATATTCTTTATTGTGTGCAAACAAATGACTTCAATTCCTGGTTTACTGGGAGGCTTGCTCCTTTTTGTTGTTGTTGTTTTAAATTGAGAATATGTGGAATGGTGATCCTTTGGATATCAGTCAAGATGATCGTATACTTTTGCTTTGACTATTACTGTAATGAGTTGCCTTAATTTCATTCCGACATTTTTTAACAGATTTACTGAGATACAATTCACGTATCATATAATTCACCCATTTAAAATATATGATTCAGTGTTTTTGGGTGTGTTTATAGAGTGGGGCAACCATCACTAAAATTAATTCCAGAACATTTTTGTCTCTCAGCAAGAGGATCTTGTATCCATTAGCAATCAGCCTCCATTCCCTCCTTCCCACCACCACCCCAACCTTCGCCAACCACTAGGCTACTTCCAATCTCTGTAGATTTGCCTCTTCTGGACCTTTCCCATAAATAGAGTCATGCCGTATGCGGCCTTTGTGACTGACTTCTGTCAGTTAGCATAGTGTTTTCATGGTTCTCCCATGTTGTAGCATGGATGAGAACTTCATTCCTTTGTATGGCTGAATAGTATTCCATTGTATGCATACGCAGCATTTTATTTATTTGTTCATCTGATGGTGATATGTGGGTTGTTTCCACCTTTTGGCTATTAGGAATGATGCTGCTATGAGTATTAATGTGTAAGGCTTTTGTATGGATATGTGTTCCTATTTCTCTTGGGTTGTGTATCTGAGAGTGGAGTTGCTGGGTCATATGGTAACTCTGTGTTTAACTTTTTGAGGAACTGCCAGACCATTTTCCAAAGCAGCTGTACCATTTTATACTCCCACCTGCAACATATGAGGGTTTCATTTTCTCCACATTCTTCTTGTCAATACTTATTCCCTATCTTGCTGATTATAGCCTTTCTGGTGGGTAGGAAGTGGTATCTCATTGTGGTTTCGTGATTTTCTAAATTTGAACGATTCTAGCATTTTGGAATGTATTTATTTGGTGACATGCTATTCTTTGCTAATATTTTATTTTTGATTTTTTAGATCTCCTCAAAAGTGAGATTTGCCTGAACTTTTTTTCTCCTTATATTGCCTTTACTATTGGGGCTATTCTAACTTTATACAGTGGAGTGAGAAGTTTCCAATCTTTTCTGTGCCCTGGAATAATTTAAGTAGCATGAGAGATAGCTCTTCCTTGAAGATTTGCCTGAATTAGCCCATCCGGGCCCTATGCCATTTTTGGAAGTGGTTATCTGATAACGATGTCAATTTCTTCCATGTTTATATGTTTGTTCAGGAATTTTTCATCTGCTTTTTGAGTCAAATCTGGTAACTTGTTTTCCAAGAAAATTAGCATTTACCCAGATTTTCATTTTTTTAAGCATAGTTGTATGTAGCAATCACTAAAATAATGTTTTAAAAATTTCCAAATGTGCCTATATCACCTTTCTGATTTCTAATAGTGCATATTTAGTCTCAGTCTCTGCCTAGGTTTGGTGTTTTTCTTGTTATTTTTGAGAGCGATGGTAATAACACCTGATAATATCTATTGAACACTCAATGTGTGCCAGGCCCTGTTTTGAGCACTCAATTTTAAAATCTTTAGAACTTCATGAGTTGAGTACGATTATCCCCATTTTACAGGTGGTTGAAAAATTCAGAAATTCACCTTGCCCGATGTCACCCGGCTACAAGGCCCAGAGCTGTAATTCCAGCAGGACCTGTCAGCTCTCTGTGCTGGAGCTCTTACTGACTGCTTGAGCCTGCCGCTTGTTTTTGAATGTTGTATATTGCTTCTAGTTTTCTTTTTATTAATTAATTAATTAATTAATTTATTTATTTTAGAGAGAGAGTGTGTACATGTGAGTGTGCGTTGTGGAGAGGGGCAGGGGCAGAGGGAGAGAGAGAATCTTAAGCAGGCTCCATGCCCAGTGAGGAGCCCGAGGTGGGGCTTGATCTTACGACCCTGAGATCATGACCTGAGCCGAAATCGAGGGTCAGATGCTTAACCGACTGTTGCTAAACCAACCCTGTTTCCGATTTTCTAATTTCCATTTCACCTTTATTCATTCCTTGTTTAGGTTTTTGTGACCTTCCTGATAATTTTCGTTAAATGCTCAGTTCAGCAAATATCATGATTTTCTTATTCCTGCTTGACGGTGAAACCATGGAAGGCCGTGACCTCTCTCAGGAGCAGCTTTCACCACCCGCCCTTCGTTTTGATTTGCGCCTGCTCCCGTTGTCACTGCTTTGATGATGACTGTGTCATTGTCATTTTGACCTTCTTTCTGCCCCTGGAGTTATTTATGAATTGCATTTTCATTTCTGGGGGAGTAGGTCCTTAATATATATGTGTTGTTATTAATGGCCAGTTTTATTTTATTGCAGCTGGTACAGTTTTTAACAATCTTGTGTGTGTGTGTGTGTGTGTGTGTATAAGATCAATTCTCTTGATATTCCATAGGAACTGAAAGGGAACTCTGTTTTTAGGGCAGAGTTCAATGTATTTGTTAAACCGATCTTACTCATTTTTTTCCTCCAGATACTCTGTATCTTTGTTTTTATGTTTGCCTACTTGGAGCAAAAACATAATCTTAGTGGGAGTTGCTAACATTATCTGTCATTCTCAGTACTTAACCAATTAAGTGACAAAGTCATCCAACCTTTTAAAAATTGAGATAAATGTGCAAGTGTATAAGGGACGTGGACGCAGAGTAGAAGCAGGGGTTGCAAGATCATATCTGAAATGTTGAGTTCAGAGCTGAATGCAGTGAGCAAGACAAAGCTGGTTTTTTGATACTGATATCGGGAAAAACGCATGCACTGTACTGTGAACTTGAATGGATGTCACCTGGGCCTCGGTCTCCTCCTTAGTGGAAAGAGGGAGCCGACAGAGGATTTCTCAGTCTCTTCCAGTGCTCCCATTCCATGATGATGGTTTTGGGGTTCCCTGCTCAGTGGTGGCAGGGAGGGAATGAACTGGGAATAAGGATGAGAAGCAGAGAAAAGGCCAGGATGATTCCTGGTTGAAACTGGAGCAGTTTGAGCTGACAGCTGGGCTGAGTTTATTGCTTTGGCTCATTCCTGTCCATATATGAGGATCTGCCTCATTGCCTTTCAGCCTGGCAAAGGAGGTTTGCTGAAACACGAGTCAGTCTGCAAGGACAAGATGGTGAGGCCGCGAGAACTCGCTGACATGGGGTGTCACCTCCCGCAATGACATATGACCCCAATGGCTTGGTTTGGTTCTGGAATGTGCCCCTTGCCCCGCCCCAGGAGCTCTGAGCTCCCCAAAAAGAGTGTTTCCTTGGGTGGCTTCCTGCAGGAACGGGCAGGATAGCCAGCTCCATTGCCTGCCTCTGTTTCTCCTCCCTCTCCTGCCAAGAGGTGATTAATTCGTGGAAGAAGGAGGGTTTGCTGAAGAGAGGCAGGCGTTTCACAGGATACCAGAACCATAAGAAAGGCTGAAAATGAATGAGAATGAGCTAAGCATCCAATTTAAGAACTGAGGGGAAAAAATGGACAGAATAAGCCAGAACGAAAGTGGTGGGGGGAAAGAGAAAAATAAGAAGTGCATGAACTAGAAAACAAATACTCAACAGAGAAGATCAACCAAAGCCAGAAGCTGGTTGTTTGGAAAGACTCATAAAACAAACAAATATTGGGGAAGATTGGTCAAGAAAACAGAGAGAGAAGGCACAAATAAGAACATTAGGAATGAAAAAAGACATAACTAGAGATCTGGCAGAGACAAAGGTAACACTGTGCATAACTTTATGCTAATAGATTCAAAAGTGTCATTTCCAGTATCACGATCAAACCCTGGAGCGTTTCTCATGGAGCTTCCCACAGATAGTGTGCATCAAAATCTGACAAGGAGCCAACGAAAAAAACCAGATAGACTGGACTTCATCAAAATGTAAAACTTGTGCTTCAAAGGACACTATCAAGAAAATGAAAAGACAGCGCATAGAATGGGAGAAGATATTTGCAAATCATGTATCTGATAAGGGTCCAGAATATATAAAGAATATCATATCTACAGAAATCTTACAACTCAACAAAAAAAGGCAGACTTAAACTAAAAAACAGGCAAAAGACCCGAATAGACATTTCTCCAAAGAACATCTATGCATGGCTGATAAAGCATGTGTGAAAAGATGCTCCATGCCATTCGCCAGTGAAATGTGCATCAGTCTCATACTGAGATGTCACTTCACACCTGCCAGGATGGCTCCTAATCGAAATGCCTCTCTTCAGCAAACCCTCCTTCTTCCATGAATTAATCACCTCTTGGCAGGAGAGGGAGGAGAAACAGAGGCAGGCAATGGAGCTGGCTATCCTGCCCGTTCCTGCAGGTGTCGAAAAGAACCTGGAGAAGTTGGAACCCTCGTGCATACACTGCTGGTGGGAATGAAGAGTGATGTAGTCGCTTTAGGAAAGAGTTTCTCAAAAGGTTAAATATAAACACAGAGTTACCCTGGGACCCACAGTTCTACTCCCAGGTGTATACTCGAGAGAAACAGAAATATGTATGCAGGCAAAGACCTGTACACGAATGTTCACAGGGGCATTATTCATAATAGCTAGAAAGTGGAAACAGCCCAAAATGTACATCAGTGGATGAATGGAGAAGTTAAGGGTGGTATATCCATTCAATGGAATATTACACAGCTGTGTAAAGGAATGGAGTACTGAGACATGCTTAAACATGGATATACCTTGGAAATTTCATGGTACTTAAAGCCAGTCACACAAGACCACATGCCGATGATTCTACTTATGTGAAATGTCCAGAATAGGCAAATTCATATAATGCAAATTAGTGGTCAGTAGAGACTGGAGGGAGGGGTGAATGAGGATTTGGGGTTTCTTGTTGGGGTGAGGAAATGTTCTGGAATAGATAGTGGTCACGTGCAACCTTGTGATGGTGCTAAAAACCATGGAATTGTGTACTTTCCAGGGGTAAATTTCGTCGTATGTGAATTATGTTAATTAAAAAAAAACCTTGTGGGGAGTGGGAAATGCTTATTGAAATGTGCATTTCTGAGCCTGTCCCTGGCTTCATGAAGTCACGTCTCTGGGAGGTAGAGCCTACAAATCTGCCCTTTGGCTAATAATTTCAATGAAACCAGTGCGCAGAGAGGTTTAGGAATCTCTGCCCATGTTTCCTTGTAGTTGAATTCCAGTTAATCAATATAAAAAGAATGATGGATGTAGAAAGTCTCTATTTGGGGGAAAAAATTCCCAGGAACAGTTGTAGAGAATCACAATGCCTGCTAAAGTTTGCGAGCAAAGGCATGAGAAATAGAAAGTTGCCATAGTGTCGGAATATCTTGCCGTAATTTCAGATGGAAAAGTGATCACTTTACGGTGAAGACTCGAGGCAGACATCATCTTAGCCAAGCAATAAGAACTAACATAACTAGTAATGGGACATACGTCCTGTGCCTTCTGGTAGTATGCACGCAGTGGAGCTACAACATCCCTTCTGTGGGATCTTTCTGAAAATCCACAGCCTGAATTTAATCACGACAGAGCATCAGAGAATCCCAAACGAGAGACATCCTCCAACGTAGCTGGCTCATACTCTTCAAGAGTATCAGGGTCTTTTATTAAAGGCAAAGAAAGACCGGGGGAGACCTGAATTGAGTGTCAGGCTCTGGCTCAGGTCCATCCTGGACCAGGAAAGCACATTAGTGGGACGGTTGGTGAAGTGTGGATAAGGTTTATAGATTAGATGTCCGTTTCCTGGGTTTTGATCACTCCTGGGTGTCTAAGATATTAACATGTGGGGAAGTTGGGTCAAGGGTACGCAGGAATCCTTGGCGCCATTTTGCAACTTTTTGGCGAGTCTCAAATTACTTCAAATTGAAAAATTAACAAAGAAATCGCTCTCCTGGAGCATCACAATTCGCCATCTGAAAGGCATCCATGTAGCAGGAAGAGCTCCAGCTTTGGAATCCGACAGGCCTCAGCTGCACGCCTGGCGCCATCACCCACCAGCTGGACGTCGAGCTTCTCAGCCTCAGTTCCTCATCTGTGAAATGGGATTAATCATGTCGGTGTTCTAGAAATGAGATGCTGCACGTAAAGGACCAAGTGCGGTGTCTGTGTGAAACAGGTGGCCAGGAAATACCAGTCCCCCAGTAGTCCACGCGTTCTGAGCTATGCCCCCCACTCTTCGGGCTCAAGTCCGCATCTCACCTTGGAAGGAGAGGATTGGTCCTCTGGGCAGGGAGCCACCCGAGCACCTCGGCCCGGCAGCTGAGAAAAGGTGCATCACGGGAGAGGCAAGAGGAAACAGCGGGCCTGGGGAGCTTTCTCGTAGGTTCCTGCTGGCAAGCTGCTTAAAGTTATACCAACTTCAAACAAAAAGGGATTTCAGACACAAAGGAAGGCTCCCCCGGGCCAGTGCCAGGCCTGGCTTGGCATTGGAATTCAGAAATCCAAGTCCTCAGAGCTCACAGACAGGCCCAACCATCCTGGTGACTCTCCTGCTCCCCCCTTCTCCCCACTGCAGGAATGCCAAGATCCTAGGGCAGGGCTCCTCTCCCGGGCTCACTCCTATTGTTGACCCTGGGGACAAATTAATTAGACTTAAAGAAGAGCCCGTTCCCCCACGGCGTGTATTCTGCGGACAGCCGAGACTGGGCGACAGGCCCGAGGGTGGTCCTCCCATGCACCTGCCTCCCTGTTTAACTCCAACCTGCTTTGCGGCATGTGGGTGCCTGGGCTCTGCTGGTTTCCTTCATGGATTATTTTTAAATAAAACAAAGCAGGTGGTGTGCAAAGCAGGCCACGTACTTTACAGGGTTGCTCAGTCCGTGTTATTACATAGGCCCCTCCGGGTTCTGTCGCTTGGGGCTCCAGCGTGACCAGAGGGACGCAAGAGAGAGCGAGCCAGAGTTAAAGGCACAGAGGACGAAAGGAACGACTAAGTGCATTTTAAAATGTGCTTTCCCTGTGACTTGGCAGGTCCGCCTCTCCATGCCCACCCTCGGGGAACACACAGGTGCGTAGATAGGTACTTGCAAGTGTTTGCCCCAGATTTGTATGGATCTAGATCTGTCTGCCTCACTTCGTTTTATCTCTCTATGTTTATAATCCATATCTATACTATCTACATGCACACAGAGTGAGAGAAACACAGCCTGGAAAGAAATGGCTAACCAAACTGGCGTATTCACATCCTAGAATGTAATGCTGCAGGTAAAGAATCGTAAATTCCTGTGCGTGTGGCCGCGGACGGGACTCCGTGATAGACATTGGTGTGATAACCACTGATGCATCAGAGCAAACTCCCATGCCTCAGAGCTCCCCCGAGGGTTCTATGTCCATCCCTCTACCCTCACCACAGCCCCGGCACATAGTAGGTGCTTTTTAAAGAAGAGCCTTGATTTCCAGAACTTTGTGACCTAACAGACTTCGCAGTTACTGTGTGGATTATTAATTGAATTCGTTAAATTAACGAAGAACCAGGCTTGGAGTTGGTCTGTCTCAGGGCTGACCTAGACCCTGTATGTAATTGGCAAAATCAGCCTCTGGGCCAAATTCTGCCTGGTGCCTGGTTTGTAAATAAGCTCCCGTTGGCACGTGGCCACGCCCATTTGTTTATGGACTGCCTGTGCCTGTTTTCCGAACAATGGCAAGGCCAAGTAGCTGCGACAGAGGCTGTGTGGCCTGCAGAGGCCCCAGTAGTTATTATTTGGCCTTTTCCAGAAAAAAAAAATGTTGTTACTAGCCCCATTCCTTCCAATACCTGGGCAATGTTCAAAAGAACCGGCCTTTCTTTGACTTTAGTGAGGTTTGGAAGAGCTGCCTGTAAGAGCCCGGACTAATGGTCACTTTATTAGAAATTAATCCTTAAGAAAGTCACCGCGTCCCCCTTTGCCTCTTTGGCACGCGGAGTCCTGCAGCCACGTCCCATCGGGGGAGTCCTCTGTGGGGGTTAGCTACAGGACTTCTGAAATGCGTTCTTTCTTAAGTAACCCCCTCAGCCTGCAGACCCTGACCCCCTTCCTTCCCAAGGACGGTCCCCTGGCCTTTTGTCTTTGTGTCCTTAGAGCCTTGCAGAAACGCTGGCCCCGAACAGGTGCCTCACAAACATGCCGTGGTTAATACATCAATGAAAAGTATTTAAAAAAAAAAAACCCACACAGTCACGTTCATTCTCTTGCTCAGGGTAACCCCTTCAGAGGGCATCCCCCAGAGATTAAGGACATCTATGGACCTGAATGAAAAGACAGGCTGTGCACGTGGTGAGCAAATGGCTCGAGGGTTGAGCGCTTTGTGGGTGGAAAGGGAATGTCTTGCGTCCCTTCACTGGGGACTGGGGACAGTGGAAAAGGGACCTGGGTGCTGTGTGGAGCCGCGAACCTCTTGGCCCCTCCGGGTGCCCAGGCTGTGGGAGGGGGCTTTCCCCAGGAACTGGCCGGTCCCCCATTTGCTTTGGCAGGGGTCCCTATCGGACATCTGACGTCTATTTTTGTAGGCTGTATGGAGGGACATGCCAGGCTGCCATGAGAAAGGAGAACCCAGTCTGATGGGAACTCAGAGGCAGACAGTGAACACGATTCTCTCTCCCAGAGAACCTAGCAACTGGGTTAGCATTTCCAGGAGGGGTTTTGTCTGATTCAGAGGCTAATTTCAGCAGCAGGGCGATTATCTAGAACAATGTGCCGCTCAGAGCAACGTCCCTGACAAGCCCAAATGTTAACTCGAGGAGGAGTCGCTCCTTCAGGCCTGGGGGAGGATGGAAAACTTAGAGTCTTCCACATGGCCCGCCGTGTCTGCCCAGGTTTGTCTGACCTGCCTCGCTTGCTCGGGGCATTGGCTTCTTCTTTCTCTTCGAGCAGCGATGGAGGACGGGGGGGCGGGTGACAAGGGAAGGATTAACACCCCCACCCCCCACCCCTGTTTGTTCTATAATGGGGATATTCATCTTGCCTTGTAGAGGGGGTCTTTCTTTGGAATGAAAAGTCCCCCCCCCCCGTGTGGTATTTGTCAAAAGGTGCCCTCATGAGGCCCCAAGAAAAGGGGTGGGGGGCGGAATTCTTCAGGAGTTGGAGGGCGAGAATACACACTAAATATCTGGAACGAGAGGACTGGTTGGGTTTGGCGAGCGAGGCGGGAGATCATGCCAAGTGGGGCTTGGTGGGGGTGGGGGGTGGGGGGCGAGTTTCAGCTCCCGCACTGCCTGGCCTGGCCGGGGGGCAGCCGCCCACAGCCCCTTCCTTCAGGAACAGCCTCCAGCCGAGCAGCTTTGGGATGCTAATGGGCCTTTAGGAATGCTAAATGGAGCATTTCTGTCACAACACAGGGGAAAATGAGTGGAGAAAGGAATTTTAGTTTTCACGTTTCCTTCGGGGAGGGCCTAACAATGGTGGTGTAAATGGACGGAGTAAAAGTTTTATCTGGGTTACGGAAAAGAAGAACAAAGTGCACATGCCCTCCTGGCAGCCTCTAGGTTGGGCTACATGGGCACTGGAGCGGATCCGCAGAGGCTGGATTGGACTTTGCCAGGTTCAGCGCCCCCCTGGGCAAAGGGTTGCAGGCGGGGCAGAGGACCGCGAGGTGGGTGCCTGTCTGATCCAGATACTTCTGCATACCTTGCTGCCTTCATTCAACTACTCACTCGTTCATGGGCACATTCACTCAGTCAGTCATTCACTTGTTCCTTTTCACAATCACTCATTCAATCGTTTGTTCATCATCCATCCAGTCGTTCATGCACAGCTTCATTCCATCCATCTGCTTATTCCTTTTCCCATCCATCCGTCCACCCATCCATCTGCCCGTCCATCCACCCATTCTTCCATTCGTCCATCCATCCATCCATCCATCCATCCATCCGTCCGTCCGTCCATCCATCCATCCACCCTTCCTTCCTTCCGTCTATCCACCCACCCATTCATCCCTCACACATTCATTCCATTCATCTGCTTATTCCTTTTCCCATCCATCCATCCGTTCATCCACCCATCCATCCAACCATCTGTCTGTCCGTCCATCCATCTGACGATGCATCCAACCACCTACTTATTCACACATACATTCATTCCCTTATTCCTTTTCCCATTCATTTATTCACTCATTTGCTCACTCAGCCAGCAACCAGTTGCTGAACAGCCACTGTGTCCAGGCAGAGTTCTGGAGGCTGCAAACACCGGTGTGGACAAGCAGGTCTCTGCTCTCGTGAAGCATGGGTTCTGCGGGCAAAATCCACGTTCTAGATGTAAATGATGGGAGGTAATAGCAGGTAGTGATTGGTTGGAGGGCAGCGTTAGACAAGGCGCCAGGAGAGGCCTCTCTGAGAAGGTGCACTTGAGCTGAGACCTGAATGGGAAGGAGGCAGCCGCATGGGGAGGGAAGTAAGACCACTCCAGGTCAAGAGAACAAGGAGGAAGGTCCCTATGTGGGAAGAAGCTTGCTGTGTTTGAGGAACAGAGAACAGGCCGGTGGGAAGGATGGGGGCTGCGGGAGAGGCAGTGGAGAGCAAGGCGCGGGGGCTGCCATCAGGATGGGCTTTGTGGGCTCAGTAAGAAGGTTAGATTTTATTCTGAGGACCATAGGAAGCTTTAGGAGGGTTTCAGGTAGGCTGACGACCTGTCTGGCTGCTGGTGGGTAATGGGCACAAAGGAGAAGCAGGGAAGGGCTCTGGGCTGGAGGATCAGAGCTAGAGACACCCAGGAGGTCTGGCCTTTGACCCCATGGGGACATCCAGGAAGCCTGCTCCAGGCAGGGGAGCAGGGTGGACAGTGGCCTGGGCCACTCCAGGAACTGGCAGCGGGTGAGGGGCAGACTTGCCTGGCTTAGCAGCAGAGGGAGTGGGAAAGAAGCCAGCCAGTGTTCTGAAGGAAGAACTGGTAGGATTTGGGGCGGGCCCAGCATCAAGGGTGAAGAGAAGCTAGTAAGACAGACAGGTGGTCAAGAGAAAGTGCATCCTGCAGGTGTGCTTGCTAGGAGCTCCACCTGCCCAGCAGCTGAGCAGAGACCCTCTGCTACTCTAGGGGTCACCTTCTTGCCCCACCTGCTCAAGTGTTTTTTTATTCTTGGAATTCTTTTTCTTCTTCTTCTTCTTTTTTTTTAAAGATTTTATTTTTCAAAGTCACCTCTACACCCGACGTGGGGGGCTCGAACTCACGACCCCGAGATCAAGAGTCGCACGCTCTAGGGACTGAGCCAGCCAGGCGCCCCCATAAGATTCTTCTTTGTATAAAATCTCAGGTTGGGGGGGTGCCTGGCTGGGCACCCCTAGGGCCCCAGGGGATGTGGTTTGTAAGGAGAGGCCTGGTACCAACTTAAACCACCTTTTATTTTTGACCTCACTCAATTTACTGTGTAAACAACAGGCAGACGGGTACATGGGCTGAAATAATTTCATCACTTAATCCTCACTTTGACATGTGAGTGGTTGATTGCACACAGATCCCGCGGTGACCCCCTGGGTCTGTTACCTAGTGATTGCTCAGGGCTGTCACTTGTTTCTTTGCTTTGTGCTCTTTCTGCCAATCTGCTTCCAGGGGCTAGAGCCTGACCCGTTGGGCTCTTTCTTGGTGACCCATCTCATTCTGCTTAACATTGCCCATCTCTGCTTGGATTGATTTCTCGGGTGTTTCTGATACTGTGGTTGCTGTTTCTCCCTTGTTTTTATCATTCATCTGCGATCGTGGTTTTCGGAACATCTCTGTAAAGCCGGCAGGTGGCAAGGCAGCCTTGTCTCCCCACCTCGTAGGCTCACTGACTGGCCAGCCACCAGCAGGCTTGAGAGCTTCTGCAGAAGAAAACTTTCCAGAAAATCACCCCCAGCTCCTCAAGGGCAACGCTTTTATTTTATCGGAGTTGCTTTGAATAGCATCGTTCTGTAATGCATTTTATACGTACCTGCCTTCTTACACAGGGCACCCCAAACATAATTGGGCTTTTGTCTTGAACGATTCAGGTCATTGATATGAACATCGGTGATCCCATCTTGTTGAACGTAGTGTGTGGAAGTGCATAGGACTCTGTCCTGGCCCAGACGACCCCAGATGGCCAACCACATCTTAATAAATAGCATTGTGTATTTAAGGTGTCATTTGGGGCGCCTGGGTGGCTCAGTTGGTTAAGCATCTGCCTTCGACTCAGGTCATGATCCCAGGGTCCTAGGATCGAGCCCCGAATCAGGCTCCCTGCTCAGCGGGGCGTCTGCTTCTCCCTCTCCCTCTGCCCCCTTCCCCCCTGCTAATGCTGTCTCTTTCTCTCAAATAAATAAAATCTTTAAAAATAAATAAATAAAAGCATCACTTTTCCTATCCATAACATGGAGGTAATTATACCTATTTTTACTGGATTTTTGTGAGTGTTAGGGCCTATGTGGGACACTTGACACATGATCAGCCCTCAAAAAAAAAAATTAAAAAGAAAGAAAGCTTAAAGAAAAGAATAAAAAGTAGCAGTAGATGCTGAAGACCAGATATTTTTCATCATGAGCTCTTTTACTATGTTTTACCTGGTTTCGTGTTTTGATCCTGAGGTATCAGGACTACTCCCCACCTCCGAATACACACACACACACACACACACACACACACACACACACACACACACACACACACCCTCGTGTTTGTTTTTTAAGGAGGTGAGGGAAAATGCACCCAAAGTTATTAATTTTATGTTATTTTTTTATTTTTATTTTTATTTTTTTTAAAGATTTTATTTATTTATCTGAGAGAGAGAGAGAATGAGAGATAGAGAGCACGAGAGGGAAGAGGGTCAGAGGGAGAAGCAGACTCCCCGCCGAGCAGGGAGCCCGATGTGGGACTTGATCCCGGGACTCCAGGATCATGACCTGAGCCGAAGGCGGTCGCTTAACCAACTGAGCCACCCAGGCGCCCTATGTTATTTTTTTTTTAAAGATTTTATTTATTTATTTGACAGAAAGAGAGCACAAGTGGGGGCGCCAGCAGAGGGAGAAGCAGGCTCCCCGCCGAGCAGGGAGCCTGATGTGGGGCTCCATCCCAGGACCCTGAGATCATGATTTGAGCCAAGGGCAGACGCTTAACTGACTGAGCCACCCAGGCGCCCTGACTGCCTGGGTTCTAATTCATCTTGGCCCTGCCACTTCCTGGTCACGTAACTTTGGGCGAGTTCCTTGATTTCTCTGCATCTCAGTTCGCTCGTCTGAGCGATGGGGTTGGTAATAACAGTACGTACCTCACAGGGCTGTTGTGAGCGTGAACTAAGTCAGTACACATAAAGCAGTTAGCAAAATGCTTGGCACATAGTAAGCCCTCTGTGTTATCACTGTGACATTCATCGTGATGCCTACCTACTACGTACGAGGCAGGCACGATGCTGAGGTCGGGGTATGTGTGCGGGTATGACATGAAGGTGTCTGAGGTGTCATTCCTGCCCGCAGACGACGCTGGGGGGAGATGGAGCAGAGACAAATTGAGGAATTCGTGCAGGTGTCTCAGAAAGTTAAACATCGAATTACCATATGACCCAGCAATTCCACTCCTAGGTATAAATTGAAACTAACTGAAAACGGGATCAAACGGAGTCTTGTACATCGGTGTTCTTGGCATTCTTCACAGTGGCTGAAAAGATGGAAACAACCCAAATGTCCATCAGTGGTTGGTTGGATAAACACAACATGGCGTATATACACACAATGGAATATTACTCGGCCATAAAAAAGAAACGAAGGACCGTAACACCGTTGAACCACAAAGACATCATGCTGAGTGAAAGAAGCCAGACTCAGGAGTCACATATTATATGACTTCATTCATTCATTTTGCCGGGATAGGCAAATCCATTGAGACAGAAAGCAGATTAGTCTTTCCCCAGGGGCTGGAGGGAAGGCAAAATGGGGAGTGACTGCTTAGAATGGGTATGGGGTCTTCTCTGGGGGCGAAGGAGATGTTTTGGAACTAAACAGAGGTGGTGTTTGAACGACCTTGTGAATGTCCTAACTGCCACTGAGTTGGATACTTTAGGTGATTAGTTGTATGTTATGTGAATTTCGCCTCAGTTAAAAAAAAAAGATTCAGGTAGGTGGGAAGCCACCAGAGGGCAGGTCCAAACCCCCAGGACCCCGTACAGCTGAGTGTGTGAGTCTTTGAGCCCTGGGGGCGAGGGAGGCTCTGATCCCACCAGGAGACCCGCACCGTTCCCAGGGAGGTAGAGGAGGCCTGGGGGAAGAGGGATCCGAGGGCTCCATCTGGGTTACTTTAACTGGTAACTTTAACTACTTTAACTGGTTCCACTGGTAGTGGAACAAATGGCATGAGGAGTGGGGCAGATTCTCGGGGAGTGCAGTGAATGCTGATGGTCCGGAGGGAAAGGTGGTGGCAGGTTGAGCCATGTGGGCTTTCTATAGGCAAGCGGTGGTCAGAGCCACGGATTGCTGGGCCCTCCCCTAGATACTCAAGAGGTCAGGGAGAAGGCCAGAATGTGCATTTCTAACAAGTTCCCAGGTGGGGCTGGTGCCACTGGGCTGGAGGCCACACCTGCAGAGCCACTGTTAGGCGACGGGGAACCAGGACTGGTTTTTAGTTGGAGACAAGCTTGATGGGAAGCTACAAATGCTGGCCACTGGATGTGGCCTATCTTGGGGGATCCTCATACCTGGATGCTCAACCTGCTAGCAAAAAAACTTCTGAGGCCACTATTACAATTTGATGACCCCAGGCTTTCCTGGTATAGTTTTCTCAGCTCGAGGTTGGAGATTGTGGCCTAATGGAAGACCTTGATGCCTAGTCCCCGGGCTGGAGAAGCAAGGTAGAAAAATGTTTCTGTGCCGAAAGTGTTGAGATTTTTTAATGAATTACAGGGGACGTTGAACAAAATGTTTAAACTTAAGACAGTTTGGGGAAATTTCAGGCTGTGCGATTATGGAGCCAGAATGCTCCTTGAGCCTTTTGACACATTTTTTTGAAAGCTCTCTCCAGTATTCCCCGACAGAAATATGGCTTCTCCAGGTGGGTACTGAACACTTGCTTCTTTGCAGCCCGCAGTCTTTAGCGCAGGGAAAAAGCCCTCCTACCCTTGGTTTCAAAAGGTTTTGAAATGCTAATTCACAGCCATGAAATATTCTGACAGCCTGGAATGTTATTCAGGGCAATCAGGCACCTTGATTATTACAGAAGTGTGAAAGGTAAATTACTACTACCCAAGAAGTTACCCTGCTTTTCAAGAGAAAGCTCAGAAAAATAGCACATAACATTATGTTCAGGCATTACATTTCACGGATCATGTGATGAGGATATCTGACACCCAGTGTATCCGTAGGTGTGACAATGTCAACTCGTAGTAGAAATCGCACAGCTCTTGCCAGAATTGCCTTTATGTTAAGGGAAAAAAGAAATACAGGGTTGTGGCAACATTTTTAGAATTTGTTAGATGCCTATTTAAAACCTGAAAGCCCATCTTCTCAAACTTCTGCTTTTCCTTTTTTTCTACTAAGAAATCCCACCTCTGAGACGAGACGATAATACCTTTCTTTCCTTTTCTTCTTTTTTAAGGAAAGACTAATTTCCATCCATCCTGTAGCCTTTTATAGATATCATTATTAATGACTATCCAAGCTTTGTTGTGTTTTTGCTACACTAAGCACAAAATGGTGTTTCTCCGTGGTCTGAGCTCAGAGGCAGGCTTTAGTCCATAATCCCAAGGTTCCATGCCTTGCTATGAATGAGGTTATTACGTGTGTTTAGCAGAGTAATGATTCGCTTTTAGCCCAGACTGATGCGTGCCTCGAGGAAGGAGCTATTGTCACAGCATTATTGTCCTGTGGGAAGGAGAGAAATCCATCTTGATCACTTTACCCAGCGTTTTCCAGTATGATTTATTTATCTTTCAAGCATTAAGTAAGCAATGCAGAGCATCCCAGTTATAGGTCCCTTATTTGGCTATTGCTTGGTCAAGGTCTAGTGGCCAGTGGTGGTTTGTTGCCATCTTTGGAGGAGTAGGAAAGAGGGGTTATATTGTCTTGTAGGGATGTAGAAACCATAAGCTAGCAGGGAAGACAATGAGTGTATTGGGGAAGGAGTCCTATTTACTTTGCTGATTACAGTCATTGGTTGGGGTTGTTTGCAAATAAATCTGTGCATCGGTGCGTGCATCCTTCTATGCATGGGTCCATCCATGCATGCCTTGGTCCATGCATGCGTGTATTCATCCATGCATCTGTCTGTCTGCACATGCGTCCATCTGTCCATTTCCTGCACAGCCTTGTCTCCCGGCCCCTCCTCATCTGTCTGACTGCCACATGGGGGAGTCAAGCCCGAGTTCTCGCCTCTCTTCATTGTATACATCCTTTTTGTAGATGATCTCACCCTTTCTCTTGGCCTCACACGAAGCCGTGCAAACCCTCTCCGTTTTCTGTCTCTGGCCCTGGCGCGCCTCTGAGCTCCAAACCTTGCACCTCCTGATTTCTTGCCTCACTTGAAGGTCTCATAGGTGTGCCGCACTGCTCAGGCCAGACACCCAGGAGAGGACACTCCACATCCTCTTACCCTGCGTGAGATTATATACATGCATCTGGAGCATCTGGGGAGAGGTATAAAATGCTTGTATAATGTGTGGCTAGAGGAGAATGCAATAGAGTGGACACCCCCCCCCCCGTGGATGTAGTCATAAAATATTAAAAAACGAATAAAATGCAATAGCATATATTCTTGTTGGGTGAAGAAAAATCACTGGTTGTATTGAAGACGTCATAGACTTGTTTTGGTTGCATTCTGTGTGGGCCAAACAGGAAATCCAATGACGGATGACCAGAATGGTCAAATCGAACTCCAGGGTGCCATAAGTAACTCTTATTGACCATGGAACCTTCGGTAGGGATGCGGACAGGACATTGACTCCTACAATTGTTGAAGACATCTTCCACAGACTGTGGACATGAGGGTAGAGAAGGAATCTGTGCTCTGAGTTTTAGAGTAAGCCATAGAAGAGAACAGGTATTTTGTATCTTAGTGTCTTTGAGCCTTGTGCCCCCAGTGGAGTAACGGTTTTCATGATAATAGATACACGTGTCAGTGAAATAAGGTACATTTGTGGTGGGCCGTAGACGTATTCCTTCACACACCCCTTGTTTGTTGGCGCACCCCCCTCCGAGCTCCCTGCTCCTGTGATTCTGAGTCGCCATCCCTGTCTCTTACAGAATCAAGTCCAAACTTCGCACAGAATTCGAGGCCCTCCTCTGCCTGTTCCCAGCTACAATCTTCCAACCTCTTTAGCCGGCTCCCGGGTCCTATTAGGTTTATGTAGCTCTAGTACTCTGGGCTTGGGTGTGGAGCTCTTGCAGGCATGTCTGCGTGTCCAGCCCACCACCAGGTGAGATGACAGTGGAGGCTCCGGGCTTGGCAGACGAATGCCAAGTGCATCGCTCCTCGGCCCCAATGCTCCCTGCCCAGGTGCTGGGTTCTCCAGCACAAAATCACACATTTGCTTCTGCCTCCGTAGAGCTCCCAGCACAGTGCTCGGTGTCTCCCTGGGGACACTTAATAAAGGTTTATTGGCTGGATAGATGCATAAACCACCGAGCTAAAAAGGCATTGATGAGCTTATGGAAGGACCTCTTTGGTGTGAATACAGAGTCGGATTATGTTCCCTGGTGAAGGTCCTTTTTTTTTTTTTCTATAGGTCTTTTCTCACTTTAGACCCTTGGGAGGGAACAGTGTGTCAACCTCAAGTTTTTAGCAGGGGATCCACGATGAAGGAGGGGGAGTGGCAGGTTTCCAAGTCACGCAGAGCAATCCAAACTGACCCCTAGCTCTCTCTTCCTGGCTGGTGCCCTGCATTCTGGACACGCATCCACCCCTCCGTGAGTATAGGAATAAGCTCGTCTGCTTTTCAAAGTAGGACACCAAAGTTTCCCATCCTTGCAAATAGCCTCTGGCTTCCCAGCTTGGCTTCTTCCACGGCTTACGAAGACCCAGCACCAGGAGCTGTGTGCTGGTGAATTTCACAATCCTGTGGGTATTGCAGGCTGCTGAGACACATTTCTCAGCTGTTAAATTTGAACCTCTTAGACACCAACATCTCACTTCCCCTCCCAGGAATTTTCCTATTAAAACATTTTAAAGGTCTATTCAGCCAGTTTATAGTTATGGGAATTAAACAGAATGAGTAGGAATTAAGTTTTAGGGACATTTCTTTCTGGTCGCCTTAAAGATCAGTTGCTATTGCAAAGCAGAAGAATGAATATTTTTTCTTTCATATTTCATAATTACAAAGCCCTCAGCAGACCCCCACATGTAAACTATTTTGGTTTGAATGTGGATTAATCCACTTTCACTTTGGCAAAAACAAATTAATAAGGCCAAGGAGGTCATTTCCTTTTCGAGAAGAGTTGAGTCTGCTGAGCAGCATCTTCCCTGGCTCCTTCACCTTTGAGATCTTGCCTTGTCTGCATCTCGGGGACCTAGCTTTTTGTCCCCAACTGGGATCTGGAGACAGAAGAGCCAAAAGGCAGTTTGGAGGATGAATATGCAGAGCCCAAGAAAAAGTGTTTTACAGGGATTCCAGATGTTTCTAAGGAAGAAAGATTGAGTTGATCCCCATGTTAAGAAAATGTTTGAGGTCTTGACCCTCTATTTGCAGCCCTAGTATGTTCCACGTTTGTCTTCCTTGGTGAGTAGGCCAAGACCCCATGTTATGCCACAGGTCGAGTGAACCACCTAGGGACCACTCTCCTGGGAAGAGTTCGGTGAGTAGCCTGGGTGTAAGCGGGCAGCCTTCTGAGAGGGAGCCCTTCCCAGGAGGGTTCTCCTAATGTCTGTTGGGGTGATGGTGACGTCCCTTCATGGGATTGCTGTGCATCGGATGGGTTATTTCAGGTGCGTGGGACCATATTTGGTTCATAGCAAGTGCTCGAGAAATGTTAGCTGTGATCCTTCTGGGTGGATTTTACTTAAGCTACTGGTGAGGACGACTCGGAAAATTTCATCTGTGGCTATTTCCCCCCTTATAGAAGGGAAACTGTGTTACTTTTGTCTAAACTCACTCCACTATTTAGAGAGGTCATAGAGAGACACAGGGGGTGGACATGGTGGAAGCCCAGCTCCTTTAGCCTAACCCCCACCCCCACCCGGGAGCTTGGACAAATGTTACGGAATTAGGGACGCCTGGGTGGCTCAGTCAGTTAAGCGTCTGCTTTCGGCTCAGGTCATGATCCTGGGTCCTGGGATCAAGCCCCGCGTCAGGCTCCTTGCTCAGCGGGGAGCCTGCCTCTCCCTCTGTCGCTCCCCCTGCTTGTGATCTCTCTCTCTCTGACAAATAAATAAATAAAATCTTAAAAAAAAAAAGTGTTATGGAATGAGAACCTAAATCTCTTACCTCTCTGTTCAGCACTTTTGCCACTAATCCAAGCTGCCACTGACCTGCAGCTTGCTTTTAAGAGACATGTGCTTTATGTATCAATTCATGGCGGCTAGACCCCCAACTGGGGCTTCCCAAGACTTCTGGACTCCTCTGTGCCAAAATGTCCCTGCCCCAGGTGACCTCCACGGTGTCTCCCAAAAGCCCTTCCCCGGTCCCTAGCTGCCCCCTTCCCCACAGACCTTGGTTCCTCCAGACTCTTGGAACTTTCGGTATTGAGAGAAGAGCCACAAGCCTCTAAGACCATGGGCCACCCAGCTTCTGTTCACCGCCATGGGCTGCCTCACGGAGTCTGCTCTCTCCGGGGACACAGATCTAATTTTGATGTAACACAGGTTGAACACCGATACCCTTGGACGTAGTGATTCTCTTCAGTATTTCTGGAGCATTTAAAGGGCAGTCTCTGGAACCGCCACATTAAGCTCCTGACATGGTCGAAGGCTTGCTCTAAGCCCGTTTTGATCACTTTTCTGGTATAATGATACCTCTTCACATTCTCGGTAATTAGACTTTATAATCCCTCCGTTCCACTCTGTTTGACCTTTATCTTAAATTAAATTTTTTTTATATAAAGTTGAAAAGCAAACAAAAGACCAAAAACGTGTTCGCAAAGACAAAAATGTTATTAAAATGCATTATAGTTTCTCCGTCCGGCACGGTCGTGCCCCACAGAAGCCAACACACTTGGCTTCCACTGGACCCTCGGTCCGGGGGCGGGGGTGGGGTGGGGGGTTGGGGTGGGAGCGCGCGGTGCCCACCTGCCTGCCCCGCGGAGGGAAAGCCCATGTGCATGCGCCTCAGCCAGCAGCCTGGATTGGAGGCCTGGGGGGCGGGGCGGCGTGGCTGTGGCAGCGTGGTGGCCGATTTCACTTGTTTTCCCTATACCCTAGAAAAGGGACTTAAACTACAAACGTATGTCTCAGAGTCATGTCCGGGGTCTTGTTTCCCTCCAGGATTCTTCAGATGCTCGGTGTCCTGGCTTGAAACCCGAATGGACGCTGGGGGCTGAGCGGGGACCTTAGGTGCCAGGGTGGCCCCTGCGTGCCACAGCCCCTGGCAGGTGCTGGAGTTTCAGCATCCCTGGGGAGGAGGGGGGCGGCTGGAGAAACTGCAGAGGCCTTTGTGGGGTCTGAGCAGACAGGCAACCCCGAGAGATGGGAGGGAAGCCAGGGCCAGGAGACAGAGCCCCGGTCTGCCCGCGTGTCTCTGGCCAGAGCCCCAACGGGACTGCCTTCCTGTGCGACCCCACCATTTCTTGGGTGTCTGCATGAAGGCCCTGGCCCCAGCTTTGCAGCTTCACACCAGCCCCCTCCCCGGTGGCCCTGGAGCCTGGGTTATTTGCTGTTTTTTCAAGCTAGTACCACACCCTTGGACTGTCTGCCAAGAAGGACCATTGTTCATGAGAATTCCTCGCTGGCTCCAGCTAACCCTTAGATGCACTATTCTGGGGTTGTGCCCTGAATTATTCCTTTTCTTTTTGGAAGCCCCCCCACCCATCCTCCTGACTTCTCCTTGCCTTCTCTCAACCCGACCTTCTCACCAAGCCTCATTTTGTGGTCCGAAAAGCCTTGATAGGTGGGCAGGGGGCATGGAAGCGAAGCCCTTCGGGGAACCCTGATCTCTAGAGCAGCTCTGCATCCTGGCCTTGGAGAGGAGGCAGGGAGGCCCCGAGCTCAGGCCCAGGAGGATGTCAGGTCACCTCAGCTGGGGGCGGGGGGTGGGGTGCAGGGTGCTGGGGAAGTGAGTGGAGGTGGGGGTGGCGTGGGAATAAGAGGGAGGCTGGGGAACGAAAACCAATATCTCTCCCCCTCCCCTGAATTGAGCTGATTAACCTGTAGAAATAGAGGCCCTGCCAAGCCCAACTTCCTTGTTTCCAGAAACCTTGGCACCGAGGCCCCCGTTTCTGGCAGAGGCCCGTCCTCAACAGGGGAACCAGCAAAGCAGCTGCTGTGATTCCCCCCCGCCCCACTCATTTCTGGCAGTCCCGAATGGGACTGTTTACTTTTTTCTTCCCCTTTCCTTCCCCACCCTCCTGTAGCAGGGAGTTGGTTCTGGTTAATGTTGAAGATCATAACATGATTACCCCAAAGTCTCATGAAATTAAATCACTTTTCTTCAAAGAGAAAAGGGTGGGGGGACCGTCTGGCTGGTAGGCCAGCGAGGGACGAGCGGATATTGAAAGCAGGCTGGCAGCACGCTTTGCTTTGCACGCTTTGCACAGCGGAGGCCCTGTGAGGAGGAGGCAGTGCCCATGGGGGCCCCCGGCTTGGCCAGCAATGGCTCAGAGGTGGCGGTGGGTCTCCCACCTGGGCCCCCAGACACCTGCCTCCTGTGTACAGAAAGCAGGGCTGGAAGAAGGCGAAGCTGCCCATGGGGTGGTGGCCGGAGCCCGAAAGTGAGTCGTTAGAGAAGAACCTGGACTCAAGCAAGTCCCTATGACCGTTCTCAGTCATCTCCCGCCCGGAGAGTTCATCAGGTCAGGGCGTGAACTTGGGGAGGGGGGCAGCTCCATCCCTGCAATAGCCTGGGGTCAAAGTCTCAGTCTCTGCAAGAAAGGTGCTGTAGTGTCCGGGGTAGGCTGGGGGTGTGCGTGTGCAAGTCTTTGCATCGGATTTTTATAGACTTATTGAATGTAAGGGATCGAGGGGACCTTAGAGATCATCCAGCATCTGATCCCCCATCCAGTGGAAGAATCCCCTTTACACTTAACCCCGGCAAAGAACACTGAGCCTCTGCCCTGTCCCCTCTGGTGGCAGGTGCTCACTCTCTTGCGAGGTCAGTCCTTGGAGAAGGATTCTGGAAGTTGCACCTGTTGATCCCATTGTGCCTTCTGGGGACGCAGACGGCAGCATCCGGCCTGGCTGGTGCCTGGCATGTAGTAGGTGCTTGGAAAGTGTAGGTGCTTGGAAAGTGTTTGCCGTGAACGTGGCTGTGGCCTTCTCTTTGGTGTGGCTGCCTTTGGGGGTTCCCGGCTCTCCTGGGTGCGGGGGATTTGGTGCCCCCTCTCTAGGGGTTTCCCAGAGCTGGTTCCGTACCGTTTTCAGCGGTCTTGCAAGGAAAGAGGGAAGCCATTTGGAAACGGAGCCCGAAAGATGCATGATTCTTGTTACCCGTATCCCAGAGCCCTGAGCTCTCTGGGTCAGTGACCAGCCCAGTAGGCCCAGGGGTTGGATATGTTGAGTGAGGACTCCAGGGGATCGCTCTGTTGGCACCAAGGGCCCGAGGCACCGCTCAGGCAATGGAGGGGGCATCCGAGAGAAGTCCGTGGTGCCGGCCACTCACGGCACTGAAACCCAACCGATGCAGGAAGGAAACAGGTTGATGAGGATGGCGGTGTGTAAGTTCAGTGATTGCATTTTTCAGAGGCATTAGGGATGGGACTCGGCCAGCTCGCGCTGGTTGGAGCTCAGTGCTGTGACTCATGCTCATCCAGGGTCAGCGAGTGTCTCTCTGCGCGCGGCCTTGGGCTGAACTCCTCACCTGGCCAGCCTTCTCGAAAATGTGTGTCATTCCTTACGAAGCAGAGCCGAGGAGCGGGTGAGCGGGTGTGCACATCAGTGGAAATTCATCTCCACCGCTGGAAAAACAACTCCAAGTTCATGACTCCTTGGCTTCGGAGGTGTGACTCTAAAGGATGGAGCCGACTTTCTTGTTTTTCACCAAACAGACCCGGGTTGACAGGCCCAGATGAGTGTCCTGTCCACGTTAGTAGCCACCTTGGGAGGAGCAACACTTCTTCTACTGGCCTGGGCAGCCCTTTTACCAGCCCCACGGGGGAAGCTGGTTTTGTTGCTCTGCAGCCCCAGTTCGTTTTTATAACAACATCACCCAGGCTTGATCCCTGAGCCTGTTCACCAGACTTGACACCCAAGGTTTGGGGCTTGAGGTCGTGTCCAGATCCCAGGGTCGAGAAGCTGCCACCCCTGGGATATTCAGAAGCCCCTGAGGGCAGGTCCTTAGGACACGTGCTCACCCTGCCTTCCCCAGCACGCCAGCATCTTCCTCAAAGGAACACGTGCGTGAGGACGTGGAATGCTCTGGCTTGTGAAAGAGTCAGCCTCGCTGTGTTGTGATCAGGCCTAGTTGGTTTGACTAAGGGTATGAACTCCGGAGCCAGGTTATCTGAGTTCAAATCCCAGCTCCACCAGTTATGGTGGGTATGACCTTGGGCAAGTCACCTACTTTCTGCAGGTCAGGTTTCCCATCTACTTCTCAGCCTCCAGCGTGCCTAACACGTAGAGTCCAAAATGAATACACAGAAATACGCATTTTGTGCTGTTATTGGTGATTGACATATTTTGATGATCAGTTATTTTCACCTCCTGTGTGACTTTATCAGCCACCTCCCACCACCCAGGATGTCCTGGCTTCATGCTGTCAGAGGAGCTTTCTTGCTGGGGGAGCTCCCCGGTACCCACTCTAGGAAATCCAGTGTAGACCATCATCACATTCCTAAATGGTGACGATTCACAGTGCCTCTACTCCGAGCTTTGTGTCGTGGGTCCCAGCATCTTGCTCACCTTGCATAGAGGTCAGAGGGCAGGGCATGCATTTTTGAAGCTGAGCCAGCCACACTGCTGCTTTCCCCCCTCTTTCCTGGAGTAGCACCCTGCCCTGTTCTGCAGCAGGTAATGGTCATAGAGTTGGGTGAACGTGGGATCTGGCCATGTTATCGCTGTCTTTCCTGTTTGTGGCATCTTGGAATTAACAAAGGAAGAGGCAGAGGAAAGAACTGATAACAGCTGAAGATAAACTGTCTCCAGAACATGGGCAACTAGCCCCAACTGTCCTGTTGGAAATGGAAATTAAAAAAAAAAAAAAAAGAAAAAAAAGAAGTGGAAGAAATGATTGTGGGTTTTGGCCAGGAAGAGGGACAGGGTTTGGGGCTACCTGTTGTTTGAGGAACAGACCCAGGAGAACATAAGGTCAGATGCAGTAGAGGTGAAAGGGAGGGCATCCAGAGGCAACAGGATATTGGAGGTGGGGCACTGGGCTGGGAGGGAAAAATGCCAGGTTTCCAAGGCAGGCGGTACCGTCAACTCATTTTAGCACTTTGAGGAAGTTGCTTCACCTTTGCAAGCCTCAGTGTCCTCACCTGCAAAATGGAGGCAGTGATTCCCACCTTCCCCCCAGGGTAGTTGTGAAGACCAAATGAGCGAAGATGGAGATGAAATACTTGATTTTTAGGGTGCTGTGCCATCACCATCATCACCACCATCGTCATCACCATCGTCATCATCACCACCATCACCATCATCATCACCACCACCATCATCATCATCATCACCACCATCATCACCATCATTACATCATCATCACCATCACCACCATCATCACCGTCATTATCATCACCGTCACCATCACCATCATCATCACCATCATCACCATCATCATTGTCATCACCATCATTGTCATCACCATCATCACCATCATCATTGTCATCACCATCATTGTCATCACCATCATCACTGACCTGACATATCCGGTAGAAACAAAGTGGGGAGAGGTTGGGAAGATGACCTTTAACTGCTAGTAAACTATTCAGGGAGATTGGCAAGATGGTGGAGAGGTCACTGGGGAGAAGTGAAGACAGAAGAGATGATGTGTAAACCGCCCTTTTGTCAGATCCCAGACAAGAGATCCAGACCTCAGTCATCCCAGAGAGCCAAGAATCTGTCTGAGTGGGTGCGGCAGGGCTGACGCTCAGTTATGATCTGTTGGTCATCAGTGTCTGTGGAGGCTTCTGGGGCCCTGGGCTCCATGCTGGGAGCATGAAGGTCATCTCAAGGAAGATGTTTTCCATAACAGGTTTTATTGTCATTGCTCAGCTCATGTATTCCCATTCCCAGATGATGGCTAAGGTCTCTTTGTCAACACTCCACATGCTATTTGGTCTTTTGCCCTTCCAACCCTCCTTCCCTCCTTCTATATGACTTTGAACCCACTCTTTGGGCTCCGTAGAAACTGACTTAGGAGTCTGGGGTACATCCTCTGGAAAGGAGCTGTCTATCTAGGGAGGTTCCTGGTGACTTCTGTGGTCCTTTAGCTCCCCGGCTTCTCCCCTCCACACACCAGCCTTGGGCCCTGGGAGAGGAGCCCACAGCAGGAAGCAGGGCCTGAAATGGCTCCCAGGGTCCTTTGTGCATCCCGGAACTGAGGTCCTGACAGAAGGGCCTCCTCTGTCACAATGCTGTGGGAGAGGAGCCCTGCCTGAGGATGGTGGGTTGTCCGTCTTAGGCATGGCAGATCCCCAAAGGGAGAGTGTGGTGACCTCTTTGGAGCATTTGCCTACATGGACCTGTCTTTCCCCACCGAACTGTCTTCACCCTTGGCTTCGTGGCCACGGTCTGTCCCCACGTCTCTGCTCAGGCCTTGTCTCTCTCCCTCCTTGGCTTGCCCTGCTCCAGCTCCTGAGATGTGGGTGCATTCTGAGGTAAGCCCTGCGGGTCCACTTAGCCTTCTAGACGTCTTATCTCAATGACTGTTTATTCTTAGAATTGAGATGTAAATGGCTCCCAAATTATCTATCCACAGCCTAGTCCTTCTTGAAACAGCAAATATCATCATCTCAAACTTAGAACATTTGAAATCTCACCTATAAACCAAAACGTACTTCCTCTATGCAGGCCAACGAGAGTCACCCAGGAGCTCCATCTTGGTCTTCTTTGACTTGTCAGCTCATCACCCAGTCTATTCATCCTGCCTTTGTAATGCCCCATTCACACCTGTTCCTTTCTGTTCTTACTGCCAACACTCAAGTTTTCTTCACGTGGAGACTTGACTACCATCCCAACCGGTCCCCCCAACCTGCCCCCCAGATCCTTGACTTGACTACCATCCCAACCGGTCCCCCCACCTACACCCACTGTCGTAAAGTACCTCTTCCCATCCTCGGCATCAACAAGAAAGCAGACCTGTTGGCACAGAGAGAGTTCTAGGCTCAGGCCCTTCTTCATGTTCTTACTCTTTTGAGGAAGAGATTGATGACCAGCCGGTAAAGTTCTGAATGGCAGGAAGCTGGGTGTGTGTGGGGTGGGATAGCCATGGGGGGAAGCCTTTTAATGTTTCCTGGCTGAAGGCAGTAGTTGGCTGAATAATCAAATAAGTCAGATAAACACTTAAATATTTGACTTTAAGACATATAAATGTACATCCATTTGCCAAGCTTTTGATGCAGGGCCAAGGCATTTTCTTTGAGTTTGGGTCTGCTGGTTGGGTTCTGTGTTCTTTCTTGCATAAACCCTGCCTGCGATGCATGGACTCTGGTCTCCGGTTTCATTAAAGTGAAGTGATTGTCCAAAGAAGCTGGTGAAGTTATCGGAGTTCAAAACCCTTTTCTTCTTTTTTGACAACTTCTCCCCAATGTGTTCCCGATACCTCCTCCACATCTCAGTGGATGGCACTTTTACAAATTTAGTGACTTACCTGTGCTGTCTTTCCAGTTTGGTTTTCTTAGAAACAACAGCCCTTTGCTCGCTGTTTTGAATGGGTGGGAAACCTGCAGGACTTCCTAGAGCAGCAGAGAGCCACAGAGCCCCTATAGCACTCACTTGGCTGAGGTTTCATGGTGAGAACAGACAGTGTAAATGATGCTGGCAGGTGCAGTGAGTAGAGATTGATCGTAAGAGGTTTTTTGTCTTCCGTTCGGATGAGGGAATTCACTGAGTCAGCCCAATCGGAGGAAGAATGTTGGGAAGAAATCTAAAGTCTTTGCCACAGGTCCAAAAGTGAAGGGCACCATCACCGTGTGATGGGTCCTCCTATGATCGGACAGACTTAAGGATTTTAGTTGAAGGGAGGATTTATGTGTGTCAAATATGGGATGTGGCTGCCAAAGGAAGTTAGTGTAATCTTCGGTCACTGATCATCTGCCCGGCACCTGTTCTGTCCTTTCTCCTCTGTGTATAGCCATGTGGTCCTGGGTGGGGGGGGGGGGGCGGGAATTGTCTGTGATTTGTCTAATCCGATCAGGATGACTCCATCCTGCTTGCCACGTGGTTGGTCAACACACAGCATTGCTCTGGCTATAGGAGTTGGTTCAGGAATGGACGTATGACCCAGTTTGGTCTAGAATCATAAGAGCACGTCGGCTGGAGGCTTTTGTAATAAGGTCCCTAACTCTTCCAGGGGAGATTCTGGAAGCCAGCCCTTTCTTCTTTTCTTTTCTTTTCTTTTCTTTTTTCTTTCTTTTCTTATCTTTTTTTTCTTTTCTTTTCTTTTTTCTTTTCTTTCTTTTTCTTTCTTTCTTTCTTTCTTTCTTTTTTTCTTTCTTTCTTTCTTTCTTTTTTTTTAAGATTTTATTTATTTATTTTAGAGAGAGAGGGGAGGAAGAGGAGGGAGAAGGAGAGAACCCTAAGCAGACTCTGTGCCAAGCATGGAGCCTGTTGTGGGGCTTGACCCCACAACTCTTAGATGATGACCGGAGCCGAAACCAAGAGTTGGATGCTCAACCAACTGAGCTACCCAGGTGCCCCTTTCCCTCTTACCTTAGATGGTGTGCCGTGTGGGTACGAAGCCTGGAACTGCTGTATCCATTTTGCCCCCATGAGGACACCCACCCTAGGTTGATACTGATACCACAAAGGCCTAGAAGACAGGTAGAAGCCAAATCCTTGATGATATCCCTGAATGAAACCAGCTCTACCTCCAGACCTGTCAGTTACCCAAACCCACAAAAATCTCTTAAGCCATTTGGACTTGTGTTTTCCATTACCTGGCACATGGAGACTCTCATTTTGCCACAGGAGTGAGAGCCCTTGCTCGCTTGGGGAGAGACACCCTTGTTTTGAACGTTGCATTTGCTTCTGGGCCCCAGTCTTTTAGAGGCACCTCAGGGGTCTGCAGTGTGGCTGATGAACAGCTGCTAGACTGGGTAGGCGTATGGGATCCAGGTTTAAAAAGAATCTCCAATGAGGGTGATGATCCACTTTTATATATGGATGCATTAATAGCACTTCTTTCAATGGAAAACTCACCACATAACATTTTTAAAAGGACAAGGTTTTGTGGAAACGCCGAGTTTTTAACTTCCCAGGAGCACGTGTTTTGCATGAGATAAGATGTCCTGGTAGCTGCCATGAACATGCTGGGAATAGCAAGAGAAAATTTTCACAAAGGCACAGAATGATGTGAATAAAAAGCTGTTTTGTCTAGTCATCTTGTGAGAGGAAAACCCAGATGCCACAAACTGTCATCATTCCAGTGTAGAAAGAGCCACCGGGGTGTTGTTTTCACAAGATGCTGTCACATCGTGGCCCCTGAGGGAGTATGGAGAGTGGCTTGTCCTGGAGATTTCCATCTGGGGAGCAGTACCCCTCGCGCGTTGGCTCATCCATCCTGCCACGCTGTGGAGCTTTGGTGGGAGGAGACCTCTGGCCATGTCACAGCTCATTCCATGCCTTCCGAGGGGCTTCTTAGCTTTGGTTTTGTTTTTTTGCAGCTTTCGCACTTCCTTCTGATCCTTAAAGCAACAAGCGTGAAACCAGGAGCTCCACTCCCTTGTACCAGGATGCTACGGAAACAAACAAATGAAATGAGCTGTGGGTCTTGGGCAGGGAATCCCTAGTTAGCAGTAAGCTTGGCTTCTGGAACACAGAGGCCTCAGAACGCACTGGCTCAGACAAAGTGGATGTTTATTTCTTTTTCACTTAACAGCTGGGAGGTGGGCAGCTCTCTCCATTATGTCACCCAGCAGGACAGGACCCAGCCCTCTGTCTTGTTGCTCCACCACCCCATGGGTGTTGTCTTCATCTTCGTGGTGGAAGCTGGTCCCCCAGCACCCTATCTTTGTTCCAACCTGCCCCAAGAGGGGAGAGAGAGCAATTTCTTTAAGGAAGTGATGAGGGAGGTGCATATATCACTTCTGGTCATATCCCATTACCTCAGACTTCATCACGTGACCACACCTAGCTGCAAGGCATCCCTGGGGAGTATGGTCTTCGGCCAGATGGCCATGAGCCCCCATAGTTAAAAGGAAGGGGCAGAATGGGTACTGGGAACAAGGACAATTAGATTCTCTGCTGTGACGCTTCTCTGTCTCCATCTATGGCGTGAGGTCCACAGGATTGCTCACAGTCCCTGCCTCAGCCTCTCTGAGCCTCCGTGGCTTCATCTGTGAAACAGAAATAACCAAAGTGCCGACCTCAACGACACATGAGAAAGGACTTTGCCCACGACCCACACAGAGTTGGGTACTCAGATGGGAGCTGCCATCATGCCTGTTTTCATTCAGCCAATCAACAAATAGGTCTTGAGTGTCCACTATGTGTTCCGCAGTGAAACTAAACCAAAGTCCCCATTCTCATAGCTTGCATTCTAGTGGGGGGACAGCAGTGCACACTCGGGGAGAATTGTCACCTCTTCTGACCGCTCTCCCCCTGGCTCTCAGTGTTACTTAACATGGGATTTCCAAGTTGGGGCACTCTGCAAGAGTCTTCCAGGTGGCTTCTTATAGTTAGTGGTAGAGCCCAAGTGAGATGCATTTCTGCTGATAAATGTGAAATAAAAACCAGGTAGCACCCCACTTGTCCCCTTGTCCCTATTTTTAAAGTCACTGTTTTCTCCGTTCTTTTTATGAGGGCTATTTTTTCTTTTAATGGTAGAGAGTGGAAGTAGGTGTAGGGAGATAAGTTGTCATGGTATCTTTATAAATAAAGACCAACAAATATTAAAATCCTTCAATTACTATTTCTTTTTTTTTAAGATTTTATTTGAGAGAGAGAGAATGAGTGAGAAAGAGCACATGAGAGAGGGGAGGGTCAGAGGGAGAAGCAGACTCCCTGCTGAGCAGGGAGCCTGATGTGGGACTCGATCCCGGGACTCCAGGATCATGACCTGAGCCGAAGGCAGTCGCTTAACTAACTGAGCCACCCAGGCATCCCTCAATTACTATTTCTTAAGCATCTTTCTCATGCTGAGTTTCTGTGCTGAGTGATGGAAATAAAGTGGAGCCCACCACGAGGGTCAGAGGGGAACACACACCAGCAATTACAATACAGGGCGGTAGGTGCTGCAGTAGCGGTCAGAACCAGCACTGTGGAAGTAGGAAGAGGAGGCACCTGGGCCAGTTGTGGGGCAAGATCAGGGAAGGCTTCCTGGAGGAAGTGAAATCATCAAACAAATCACCACTACCACCTTCATTATCACCGCTCTTGTCACCACTGTCATCACCATCACCACACTTGCTGTTATCATCATCACCATCATCAGTCATCTCTGCTCCCATCATCATCATCATCACCACTATGATCACCACTGTCTTCATCTCCATCACCACCATCATCATCACCATCACCATCAACATCATCATCACCACCCTCACCACCATGATCACCACTGTCTTCATCACCTTCACCACCATCACCATCATCACACTCACTGTCATCATCATCACTGTTATCTCTGCTCCCACCATCACCATCACTACCACCATCATCACACCATCATCACACTCACTGTCATCCTCACTATCATCATCATCTCTGTTCACACAATCACCATCATCACCAGTATGGTCACCACTGTCTTCATCACCTTCACCACCATCACCATCATCACTATCATCCCATTTACTGTTATCACCATCATCATTCGGTGTCATCATCACCCAGTATCACCACCACCATCACCATCATCACCACCATCACCACCATCACCATCATGATACTCAACTGTCATCATCACTGTTATCTCTGCTCCCACCATCACCACCACCACAGTCACCACTGTCCTCATCATCACCATCATCACCATTATCACCATCCCCATCATCACCATCATCACCATAACCGTCACCACCATCACCACATCACCATCATCATCACCATCACCATCCTCATCATCACCATCATCACCATCACCATCATCACCATCACTATCATCACCATCATCACCATCACCATCACCATCATCACCATCACCATCATCACCATCACCATCACCATCACCATCATCACCATCACCATCACCATCATCACCATCACCATCATCACCATCACCATCACCATCATCGCCATCACCATCATCACCATCACCACCATCACCATCACCACCATCACCATCACCACCATCACCATCATCACCACCATCACCATCACCATCACCATTATCACTATCACCATCATCACCATCATCACCATCACCGCCATCACCGCCATCACCGCCATCACCGCCATCACCACCATCACCATCACTCTCCTGGTCACCATGATCGTGACTGGCATTCATTGAGCACCTTCTGTGTGTGGGGCCCTGTGACAGACCCTTTGATGTGCTGTCTTGTTGACTTCTCCCCATGACCCCATGAAGCCAAGTTATTATTCTCATTTTAGAGGTGAGAAAAATAGGCTCATAAAGGTTAAACAGCTTGACCAAGGTCACACAGTGAGTTTGCCCGTGTGGGACTTGGGATTCAAGCCCAAGATGTTTGCTCCAGAGCCTTGTTTTACTGACCACATTCTAAGGGCGGGTGGGAGTTGGCTGGGCAGGTTGGGATCAGGAACATTTCGGGAAGAAAGGGTCACAGGCACAGGGCCCAGAGGTGGCAGATGGCTGGGTGTTTGGAGTCTGTGTGTGAGGGGCGAGAGATGAGGGTGGGGGGGCAGAGTCCACTCCACAAGCCCCTGTTGGTTGCATCCAGCCTTTGGATCCTGTGATGTCAGCAGAAGGAAGACAGGACAGAAGCAGGAATGACTGGATTGTGCTGTGGATCACCACGGTCGCCAAGTGGACAGTGGCACTACGACGGGAGACTGAGGCAGGGAGACAGCAGTTGGTGGAGGGGGAGGCATCTGAAGTAGACCACCTCCCACATTTGAGAGGCATGGGCCCGAAAGAAGGACGCCCCATGTGCCTTTGGGGTCCCCTCAGAGTCCCCTTTGTTTGGGGCCGTGATCCCATAGCCTTCAGATGAATTCACCGTCTGATGATATCTCTACCTTCTGTGTATTTCCTTGGTGGAGGCTGAAGAAAAGGTCCACATGAGGCCAGAGGTGGCCTTTGGAGGACTATGACCTTGTAGAGCCCAGGACAAGAGGGGTCAGAGGCCAGTGCTCCCGAGTCGAGTGCTCCCGTGCTGTGGCCACGGGACCCTCGAACCTGGTCCTGCGGTCCAGGGAGAGTGCAGCACGTCTGAGCCACTCCTCTTGAGGCTAAGTTTCAGGCCTGGGGGGGCGGGGGGGATTAAGGTTTAGGGGTGCCTGAGCTCCCAGGGTATTAAGGTGGCCCCTTGGGCATCCTGCCCCTCAGGGAGCTCACAGTCTACTCAGGAGCACAAGCAAAAACACCCACTCCGTTCCGTGCTCCCTACTGCTGTCCCCTCCTCCCCTGAGGCTGCCGCACGGCTTTCAGTGACTCTCCTAGAGAACAGGGCCATCGTGTCCAGAGCTGAGGGCCTCATCACGGCCAGAACCCCAGTCCCACCAGCCCAGTGTTTGTGGTGAACAGGCAGGCCCCCTGGGGACAGGCAGGAGGCCTTTTTGGGGGTCCCTGTGGGTGCCCTGGTGCAGGTCCATCTGCAGGTCTGCCTCAGGGCTCTTGGGCCCCCTGTTCTAAGACTTGAAATTTCCTGTCGTCCCGCTCTTGAGGTTTGGAGGGATCTCTCTGGAGCTGGGGTCAGGAGCTCTGGGTACTGGGCCTGGCTTTACCACCGGCTGGCTGGGTGAGGTCGAGCCAGCCCCTCCCTTCTAGGGGCCTCAGTGCCTTTTTAAGAAACAAGGGCTTGGCCTCAGAAGTCCTCTGAGGTCCCTTTCAGCTGAGGGGCTGTATGGTTCTCCGGAGCTCCTAGAACCCCAGCCGCCGAGGCTCAGACAGATGGGCGGGCCAGCTCCAAATCGGTCTGAGACCCCACTCCCGGGTGGGTTGTGCATTTGAGGACTGAGACCTCAGGGCAGACCCGGAGGCCTGGCACGCATTCAGTTGTCCCAGATGGAGGATTTTTCTGCTTCAATTATCTTCTTTGCAGGTTTTGGGTTTTCAGACAGGGCTGGCAGCTTGGCTGAGTCACGGTAACTATTTCTGAGCTGGCTAGAAGCACGCGTGGAGGACCTCGGGGTTGAAAATCTGTTCTTCTTCCAGTATCAAGAGTTTGGATGACTTCCAATCCAGAGAAACGGCCGCTCTCCGGGTCCCTTGTGGCCAGCCATCACGAGCACCTCGCTCGCACCTGTCCACCCTGCAAAGCATGATGATCCCGCACAATTTACATGGTTGGGTTTACTGATTAATTTCTCCGCAGCCCCCACGCCTGGACCTTGGGCAGTGATGGGTGTGCAGCGAGTGCTCCCAGCCCCGGGGAGAGGCTCTCCTCCATCCTGGACGTCTGAGGAAACCAGGCAGGAGGAGCCTGATTTGCGCTGCTTTTATCATTAAGTCAATGTACCTATTTGGTTTTACTCGACAATTTTTACTTTTCATACCTTGATGTACACGTCGGAGCCGTGCTCTGGATGATGATCATTTCCTGGGCAGGCCCCATGCTGTGATGAAAGTTTCTTTCTCAGACGTGCCCCCTTACAGGTCCCTGGTGGGTCTGTCACTGCTGGCCGACCCTAAGGGGTGATTGCCCCCCCCCCCCCGAGAACGCCAGTCCTTCCACCTCCCTGGTTGCACGGGCCCCCTAAGTCCGGGTACCCCAGCCACCCTGAGACCCTCTCTTTCTGCTCACCCCGAACATCACCGCCCTGGAGATGAGGCTTGTGTTCATAGCTGCAGCCCCTTGCCTGGGATCGGCTTTTTCTGGAGGGTGTGGGGGTTCCCTCTCCCTTCTCTAACCTGGCTCCCGCCGCCAGCCAGCCTCCTGCTGTTTCTGGCGAGCACTTGTTAGAGTGGCCAAAGGTTGTTTTTTGTTTGTTTGTTTGCACTGACAAAGCTATCTGGACACAGCACCGCAGTTACTAAGCAAAATTAACACTAGTCTCTTCTGTGCTGAGAAATCCCAAGACCCACGTGCCTGCCCATCCTGTTGAGGGCCCGCAGGGGGAGATGGGCATTTGAGGACACGGGGGACATACCGAGGCCGCCAGACAGGCCACGGTTGTGAGCAGAGGATGCCGTGAACACCTGCTTCCTCCCAGCCTTGGACAACAGGTCATCTTTTGGTGGGAGCCTGGGACCGGTGCCCTAGGCTGACTTGATTTCTCTCATTCTCCCCAGCAGTCAGGGAGTTCGTCTGTGATACTGAGCAAGAAAGCCCTTTGATATCTCTGGCCACGGATGCTGGTTTGTCAACTGCGTGTGAGCACAGACTGGGGCTGGTTCTTGCAGCCTGCCTTCCCTGGCCATCTCTGCTCCAGTACGGAAACCAGGCCAAGCGCCTGGGGAATGTTCAGCTTTTTGTTGTGGGAGGAGGGGAGAATCAGAAGAAAGTCAAATGCTCCTTTGGGACTGGGAGCCAAGAGAAGGGGGGGCAGGGAGGCTAGTGGGGCTGGCGGAGGCTTGGCCACACTCGGGCGCCTGCCCATCCTGAGGCTGCTGCTGGGAGGGAGGGGCTGGCCAGGGACGGGGGGACGCTGCTGTCCCCCACCATTCTGCCGTGGGACCCCCTGGGCCCCGAGCCCGGTGGACGGAGCTGACTGAAGGGAGATGGGCTGAAAAAAGGGCCCGCTTGGGAAGGGCACTGGGTGCCAGGTGGAGGAGAAGGGTCTCTGGAGAGTTGGTTATATCACCGTCTATGAGAACACCTCATGCATTCCATATTATCAGAGAGTGAGCTGTTTTTCCTGAGTGACTTCTCTAGAGAACTGAGGCTCCTCCACCAAACTTGAACAACTGAATCATCGATTGTGTCTGTCCATCCGTTGATGGACACTCGGGTTACTTCTGCCTTTGGGCTGGTGTGAATAATGCTGCTGTGAATGTGGGTGGACTCATGCTTTCTTGGCAAATGGCTTTTTACTTTTTTATTTTTTATTTTTTATTTTTTAAAGATTTTATTTATTTATTTGAGACAGAGAGAATGAGAGAGAGAGAGCACATGAGAGGGGGGAGGGTCAGAGGGAGAAGCAGACTCCCCGCTGAGCGGGGAGCCCGATGCGGGACTCGATCCAGGGACTCCAGGATCATGACCTGAGCCGAAGGCAGTCGCCTAACCAACTGAGCCACCCAGGCGCCCGACTTTTTTATTTTTTAAAGATTATTATTTATTTGAGAGAGAGAGAGCACAAGTGGGAGGGGCAGAGAGGGAGAGAGAATCTTTAAGCAGACTCCCTGCTGAGCGCGGAGCCCAACGTGCAACTCATTCCCATGACCCATAAGACCGTGACCTGAGCCGAAACCAAGAGTCGGACGCTCAACCGACTGAGCCACCCAGGAGCCCCTGCAAATGACTGTTTAAAAATGCTTTTTCTTATTGTAGAGGTATATTAATTAAAAAACATTTTAAAAACGTAGGCAAGTTAAAAGAACATGAATTGTCCATAATCCTGCCATCCAGGGAAACTTTTGGCATATTATATACATATATATGTGCCAAAATATATATATATATATATATATATATTTACATTTTGGTATATGCCCCTGTGTATCAATTAGGAATGCATATATACACCTAGTTTCTAAAAACAGGATTTCATATTCAAACATATACCATTTTGAGGGGCGCCTGGGTGGCTCAGTCCATTAAGCATCTGCCTTTGGCTCAGGTCATGATGCCAGGGTCCTGGGATGGAGTCCCTCATTGGGCTCCTTGCTTGTTGGGGAGCCTGCTTCTCCCTCTGCCTACCACTCCCCCCTGCTTGTGCTCTCTCTTTCTCTCTCTCTCTGACAAGTAAATGGATATAATTTAATAAATAAATAAATACACACAAATTAAAAAAAATCTTTGCCAACTTGAATGGTAAGGAATAACATCTAGGTTTGAAAAGTGTGTATTTCTTCGAACGTTTTTTGATGTATGTCCGTAGGCCATTTGTGTTCCTTCTTTTGGAAATTGCTTATTCGTGACCTTTGTGTAGTTTTTTCCTTGGGGGAATTAATATTTTCTTAATTAATTTGTAAGAAATCTTTCTGTATCAAGGATGTAACTTGTTTGCCATATCGACTGCAAACAATTTTATCCAGGTTTGCCCTTTGACTGTTGGTTTTGCTTTTAGTGCTTGTTGATGTGAAAAAAAAAAAAGCATTTTGTTTTCATGTAGAGACATTTCTAAATGTTTTCTTTTAAATGTCTACATTTGGTGTTATTCTTCACGACCCATGCTTCTCTGAGATGTTACAGCTATTTGTCTACATTTCTGTTTATCCCAACACGTTCATACTTAATTTTCCACACTGAAATCTCAAATCCTTTTCTAAAACGATCTGTTGACTCATGTGAGCTAGAGAATCTTCCTGACGTTGTCCTTTTCCTACGGTTCAAAACACTCCCTTTACCATGTGTTAATTCTTGCATATTTTTGGCTCTGTTTCTGGAGTGTTTTTTTTTTTTTTTCTGTCCAATGATATGAATCTATGTTCTCTTGCCAGTTCCACACTGTTTTAATATTTTAATTATTTTAGGGCATGAATCCCATGATTACAAAATTTCTTGGCTGTTCTCTTGCATTTTATTTCCAGATGAACTTTAGAATGATTTGGTCAACTTGGAAAAAAAAAATCCTCTGCGATTCTGATTGAAATCTCACTACATTTCTAGATGAATGTAGAGGGAATTGGAATCTTTATAATATTGGATCTTCTCATTTGCAGCTTCAGTGTGTCTGTCAGATATTGTTTCACATGGTTTTCTCATGTAGGGTTCTTAAGTTTATACTTGGGCATTTTGAGATGTTTGCAGCCAAGGTGGCATTTTCCACTGTACTTTCTAATCGTTTGCTTTTAGCCTATATAAAAGAAACCACTTTTCATGTAATTTATTTCGTAATTGGCCTGCTCACTAAACTGTGGGACTGTCTTCCCGTGTTTCATGGGTAGACCATCATAGCATCTTGGTAGAGCCTTCTGTCTCTTTCCAGTGTTTCTGCTGTACATTCTCTTTTCTTGTCTTATTGCATTGGCTACACCCTCCAGAACAACTTTTGAGTAGTAAGGATGACAGCAGGTATGCTTATCTTAATTCTGACTTAAGTGGGAATGTCTAGTGTTTCAAACTTTTCTGCTTAAAGACTGTTCAAGGCAGTCTAATCTCATTTTGATGTTTCAGAGGCATCGTTAGCACATGATTGAAAAGTATTCTATATTGTAGCAATATCACCAGGGATCAGTGGGTCTTGCATATCTGTTTGACTTGTAGGTCCCAGACTTCTGTTTTTCTCTCACCTTCATTCTCTCTCTCTCTTGCATTTCTGACTTACTGAAACGTTGTTATATCTTCTCTCTTGTTCCAAAGCTGTCTGTTATCAATTATTTCTGCTGTCACTGGGTCTATTTCCAAAAGTTATCCCTCTCCCCTGTTTCTTTTTATAAACCATTGTTTTAATTGAAGTCATAATCCATGAGCATGGAAAACATTTCAAGCACTACAAAAGTAAAAATTCAAAAGCAGACAATTCAAACATCATAATAAAAAGCATCTCCCTCTCACACCAAATGCTTATTCACTCTGAAAAAGGCAATGTTTTGTATCCTTCCAGATATGTTTGGTGCTTATACCAGGACATACGTGAATACATATCCTTGTGGGCTTTTTAAAATACAAACCAAGGGGCGCCTGGGTGGCTCAGTTGTTAAGCATCTTCGGCACAGGTCGTGATCCCAGGGTCCTGGGATCGAGCCCTGAGTCGGGCTCCCTGTTCTGCCGGAAGCCTGCTTTTCCCTCTCCCGCTCCCCCTGCTTGTGTTCCCTCTCTCGCTGTCTCTCTCTCTCTGTCAAATAAGTAAATAAAATAAATATCTTTTAAAAAATAAAATAAATAAAATACAAATCGAAGCACACCATCACACAATTAAGGACATTTTCCCACTTAATATATTGTGACAGTCTTTCTAAATCAGCATGTATGAATCTCTTACTATGCTGTTCAATGTAGGTAACAGAATTTATTTGTACACTCACTGATGTACTCAGGTTTCCCAGTGTTTTGCTATAACAAAAACAGCTACACTGAACATCTGTATAAGCCTTTTTGCTCGCCTCTTCTGATTTTCTGCTCCTAATCTCCTTACTCTGATTTCCACAAGAAAGGGCATAGGTGAACTGTTGAACACTGAATGTAAACGGAGAATAAATAGGTTCCGAATGAGGATCTGATGATTCTCTTGAACAAAACGAATGCATTTTAGTCAAGGACTTTGTGTTGTTTTTTGCAACTCTAAAGCAGACCCTTTGCTCATTTCTTCACTGTCACCTGGCCTTGTTGACTTCTGAGTTTGCCAGATAAATGGTCCCTCCCACTCCCACACTCACAGGTGAGGTTGATGCCACCTGGCCGCGTGACCTGCATCCACCAGAGCTGTCATTTATTCTCTGTTAGTTTCACCAGCATCACACACGGGCGAGGTGTGGCTTACCTGGGCACGTAGCACCCCAGCGATGCTGCCAGGTGCCCCAAGGAGGCACCTGTGGAGTCTTGAGAGTTACACATCACAGTGAGGTGAACCACAAGCCATGGGGAATGAAGGAGGAGCTGTGTTGAAGGATGTGGGGAGAGTCATTGCTGCAGGTGGAAGCAGAGAGACTCTGGGAGAGCCCCAGCACCCAGCAGGAACCTCATCCTTGAGGCCCATGTGGCTCCAGGCACAGCTGGATGCTTCCATTATAGGACCTGGGCTGGTACAGGCCTTAGGATGCTGCTGGGCCTTTCCAGCCATACCAGCAGAGGAAGTAAACAAGCACCATCCCTAACTGGGTTGTGGGCCAGAGAGCTTAGTGAGATGCTGCTGAGAATGGAGGTGTGGGGGAGGTTAGGGTGTTGAGACTGATGGGCAGGTTTTCTCTTGCTTTTCCCTCAGTGTTAACCACTTAATGTTCGTTTCCTTTCTGATTCCAAAAGCAATATGTGTTATTTGAGACATCTAAGAAAATACAGAAAAATACAAAAGGAAAAAATGATCTGAAATCCATCTAGAGAAAACACCAATAACATTTTGGCATACATTCTTCTGGTATTTCTTTTTCTTCTTTTATATGTACATGAATCTTTAAGGGCGATGGAATTATCCATATTGTTTTGTAATCTAGGCTTTTTATGTGCTTCATCGGGTATGTTTTTCCATGTTACTAAATATTTTATAACATCATTTCAATAGTTTCATATAGTCTTACTTTATGAGTATAGGATAATTTATTTAAAACCAAGTCTGTAATGTTAGAAACTTAAGCTGTTTTAATTTCTTTTTCTTCCTTCCTTCCCTCCCTCCCTCCTTCCTTCCTATTAAAAAAATTCTACATTGAACGTCCTAGATGTATATTTGTGTAAATTCACAATTTCCTTATAATAAATTCCTAGAGATGAAATTTCTGGGTCAAAGAATAAGCATATTTAAATTTAACTTTGCTCTCCAAAAAGATGAAAGCAATCATGTTTCCACCAGAAATCTAAGATAATGCCTTAAACTCTTGCCCAATAGTTACTATTTTTTAAAAAAATCTTTGCCTATATATTAGGCAAAATAATTATCATGTACATATATTTTTTAAGTAGGCTTTGCGCCCAACGTGGGGCTCGAACTCATGACCCCGAGATAAAGAGTCATACGTTCTCCCAACTGAGCCAGCCAGGAGCCCCACACATATCATATTTTCTTTTTTTTTAAATTATTATTTATTTATTTATTTAATTAATTTATTTTCATTTATTGAGAGAGAGAATGATAGAGAGCATGAGAGGGGGGAGGGTCAGAGGGAGAAGCAGACTCCCTGCTGAGCAGGGAGCCCGATGTGGGACTCGATCCCGGGACTCCAGGATCATGACCTGAGCCGAAGGCAGTCGCTTAACCAACTGAGCCACCCAGGCGCCCCCATATCATATTTTCTGAAGTTGAATTGTTTCTTTCCTGAATTTTAATCGTTATTTTAAAACATTAACATAGAAAAAAATGTGAAGAACGAAAAGTAACTGAGTAATCCTTTTCTACCTAGAAGTAATCACCACTAACATACTTCCCTGTGTCTTTAAGTTCATGCTTTTGCCCATCTGGAGGGCCTTCCCTACCAGTTTCCAACTTTTGAGATGCCCTATCTGTTTTTCAGAGTCTATCTGAAGCCCTCCTTCCCCCATCAAGTCTCCTTGGTTCTCCACAACCAGGCGTTTTCTCTACGTTAACTTCATGATATCTTGCCTGCATTACATTCATACCTTACTACGTTTATTGCATTCTGCTTTTCTATTAGTTATGTTCTTGGAGATCATAAACTCTCCGAGGGCTAGGACCATCTTCCGCGTCTGTGACCCTAGCATCATCAACCCAGTGGTGTGTAGCTCCTAGTAGGGACCTCAATAAATACTTGCTAGGTGGAGTTAAGTTGAATTTGGGAGGACCAAGGGATCAGGTTCTAGCTCAGGGAGTTGGTTGGCATGACTCTTAAGATCAGACACGGATTCGGCTTTGTCCCTTTCCTGATTGCAGAATTCTCCATATTTGTGGTGCGTGTTACAGAGAGGGACTTGTTGTTCCTACGAATTGCACACTTGTGTTTGTTGGCTTTTTGCATCAGCCAGTACCAGCCCAGTGACATCTGGCACTCTTGGCTAAAGGCTGGGCCCTTGGGACACTTATGAGCAAAGAGTTACTGAGGGGCAGGCCAGCCATGCCTAATGCAGCCCAGGGCCCATGACGGTCTGGCCAGGTGAGTATAGAACTTAGCCTCATCTCCTGTAACACGGCTCAGCTTTGGATTTCATCCTGCACCCTGGCTGCATAGGAGGCTGGAAGACCCAGCCATGCAAGACACTGAGATCATCCCTGCTGCACCTTCTTGTTGGGGGTTTGTGACCCATCTCTAAGACATGAGAGAAAATAATAAACGTGACAAGGTGCTCAACTTCATTAGTCATCAGGGAAATGCAAATTAAAACCACAAGGCGCTCCCACTGCATACCCACCAGAGGGACTAAAATGAAAAAGAGTATGAGGGATTGGTGAAATGCTCTGCAGGCAGGAGTACAAACTGGTATAAGCATTTTGGAAGACTGGCTTTATCTACTAGAGCTGATGTGTACACCCTCGGACCCAGCAATTCCACTCATGGGTATATACTGACCGGAAAAGCATACATAGGCTTTACCGAGAGCAATGTATTAGAATGTTCGTAGCAACACTATCTGTAACAGTCCGTATATGCCCGTCAACAATAGAATAGAAAAATAAATTACGATATCACACACATTGGAATGCCATACAAAGAGTGAGCGTGAATGACCCACAGCGACACGCAGCAGGTGGCTGAACCTCACAAACCATAATGCTGAATAAAAGAAGCCAGATGCATGCTGCATGATTCCACTTGTGTAAAGTGTAAAAATGGGCAAAGCTGATGTACGCTGTTAGGAGCCAGGATATTGGTGATGCAGGTTGGGTGGAGGGTAGTGACCTTGGGAGAGGGGGTGACATGAGGGGGCTTCTGGGGAGTGGGGAGCGTTCTGGTTCTCCATCTGGGTGCTGATTTCATGGGTGTGCTCAGTTTGTGGAAATTCCGTGAGCCCTGCACTTATGTGAGCAATTTTCTGACAAATATTCTATGTTGAGAACAAGTTAAAGAGTAATTCATGGAGGGGCCCCTGGGTGGCTCGGTCGATTGAGCGTCCAACTCTTGGTTTCGGCTCAGGTCATGGTCTCATGGGTCGTGGGATGGAGCCGCACGTTGGGCTCCGCGCTCAGCGGGGAGTCTGCTTGAAGATTCTCTCTTCCTCTCCCTTTCCCCCGCCCCCCTAGAATAAATAAATAACATCTTTAAAAAAAAAGTAATTCATGGGGTATATACCCAAAAGAGTTCATGGCAGGGACTTGAGCAGCTGTTTGGCGCACGCATGTTCAGAACAGTGTTATTCACAACAGCCAAAGGGTGGGAGTGACCCAGGTGTCCTTGGATGGATGAATGGCTAAACAAACTGAGGTATCTGTATCCAAAGGGATACTATTCAGCCTTAAAAAGGAAGTTCTGACACCTGCTAGAACGTGTTGCAACCTTGAAGACATGATGCCGAGTACAATAAGCCAGCCCCGAGAGGGACAAATGTTGCATGATCTTCTTACTGTGAGGTACGCAGAGTAGTCAAGTTCACAGGGACAGGAAGTAGGATGGTGGTTTCCAGGGCTTGGGGGGAGATGGGGCGGTGGGGAGTCAGTGTTCTGTGGGGACAGCGTTTCAGTTGGGGAAGTTGCAAGGGTTCTGGAGATGGACGGTGGGGACGGTTGCACATCGTGCAGTGTAAATGTACTCAATGTCTCTGAACTTCACACTGAAAGCTGGTTAAGGTGGAAGGGTTTCTGTTGTGAATGTGTTACTGCATTAAACAGCTGCGTGTCACAATGGATAGCAGGACGTCTGCTCTGCAGAGGGGCCGGGGTGAGCCCTGGGCAGGAGGTGCTGCAGCCGAGCCCAGGAAGGGGGCTCTGAGCGCAGGGGGGGTTCCTCCACCTCTGGAGGTGGTTCTGAGCGGTGGAGGGGGCCCATTGACCTTGGAGGCAGCACGAGGGTCAGACCAGCCGGCATGCGGGCCATTGTCTGAAGCCAGCACCGCACTGCTGTCAGGTCCAGGGCACAGGAGACTTCAGACGAGCAATTTGGCCCGAGGACGGGCAGGATTTCCCCTGTGGGCTTTATTCTGCGGAGTGAAAGTTGGAACCAGCACGGAGCTGGCGTGACAGCCAGGGGCTGCTGACTGCGGGACATGCAAAGTCAGAGGCAAATCCCGGCACCCCATGGGCCGCGTGGCAGGGAGCGCCTCCGAGGAGGCAGGGCCGGGGGGGGCGCACCCCGGGCTGGCGGGGTGGGGGCTTGCAGAACGCATGCTTCCTGAATGTGCCAGAACCCAGGGCAGCTGTGTGGTCAGGTGTTTTGTTTTGAATGTCCACTTTGGAATAGGAAGGCGTGTCGTTAACACTCTTACCAGCAGGGACAGGCTTCCCAGAAAAGCCGCCTCCCGACACCTGGACTTCGGGGCCCGCCCTGGCTGGTCAGCTCAGGCCACTCTGCCTGCCCAGGCTTGCCCTCTGGGCGGCCGGGCGGCCAGCTGCAGACGCGGGGCCTTTCCTGGAGCTATCCGGGGGCCTGGTGTGTTTGCCTGGTGGCCCGGAAAGCCCGGGGAACATTTTTGGGCTGAGGAAAGAATGCTCCCAGCTGTCAGGTAAGGGTAGGAGGCATGAATCCAGAATAATTTTTCCTGCTGAGACAGTTTTGTTATAAATCTGTAGAGACGTGGGAGTTCCTCAGTGCTCGTGATATCAATCCTGGCGTCTACGTGGAGAGTGGGGTGGGGGTGAAGGCTCCACGCTAAGGAGCGACGGGATTTGCCCCTAAAAGGTTTTCTTGATTTCCTTGGGATCTGCGTGCATGCTCTCTGTCCATCTCTTCATGCTCTTGATAGAGAACAGCCAACCTGTCTCGGGTTCTTTAGAAACTATGGGATTCCTCCTCACCCCCAGAACCCATAGCTGGGGAGGTGAATGGATGGTGGGCAGACCTGCCTCGTGTTGTAATCAAAGTGTGCTAGGCTGGGTCTGGGGCAACCAAGAAATCTTCTAGGCCGGTGCTCCCCAAAGTGTGTTCTCAGGGTGCCTGGGTGTCACCTGGGAACGTGTGAGCAAAGCAGATTATTGGGCCCTACCTCCCACCCACCGAAGACTGCCAGCCGGCCTTTTAACGAGATTCTCCAGCTGATTCGCATGCACCTCAAAGTTTGGGACGCACTAACCGGGCCACACTTCTTGGCCCAGGGATATGAAGTCGCTGTCTGTGACCCCACAGGTGGTTAACTGCAGGGGGAAGCCCCCTGCCCACCGTGTAGGTGAGATGGGGCAGCAGAACCCCACTCTCGGAACTAAGGATTTGTGCCTGGGTGAATCCATTTGCATTTTGTCACCCCAGGGAGATGGGGGTTTTGGGTGAGCTGTTGTCATGGGGAGATGCTAGCGCCGGGAAGGTGGAGAGTGGCCCCACAGTGAATGCGCAGAGCTGAGGGCCCCAAATGTTGCAGGCCTGGTTCCTAGCACCAGGTTGCTATGTGGTCACTGGCATTTTTTTTTTTTTTAAAGATTTTATTTATTTTAGAGCGAGAGGGAGAGCGTGCGCAGGCAAGGGGAGGGATGAGCAGACTCCTCGCTGAGCGCAGAGCCCACGTGGGGCTGGATCTCATGACCCTGAGATCTTGACCTGAGCCGAAACCAAGAGTCGGACGCTCAACCGACTGAGCCACCCAGGCGCCCTGACATTTCAAAACAAGCTTTTTTCTGTCATCATGGTCACCATCATCCCAGCACTGAGCCTTTATTGAGCGCTCACCGGAATCCCCACGCTGTGTTCAACAGGTAGATTATCTCCTTGTTCCATCTGCCCTGAATGGGTCTCACTTTGAACCTAGGAAACCAAGGCTCAAAGGGCAATCGTGGTCACTCACCTCGATAACAGAAGAGATGGAATTTGGGCCGAGGCCCAGGTGAGCCCGGCACCACACTTACTTATACCCGGGAGGTCAGGCAAAACTGTAGTGTGACAGTCCCCGGTTTCCATGATTGTGGGGCGGAAGTTCTCCTGTAAGTGCCAAAATTGGTGTAGTTATTGTTACCGTATGTTAAATTACGTCGAGGCATTTTACAATATAAACACTAACGTCTATATTAGTTTCAGTTTCCACATGCATTTTAATTGTGTTTTAATTAAAGACTGAAGTGGAAAACCTATATATCTTGGCCAGTTGAAAGAAAATCCTAAATATTTGCTCAAATAAAATGTTAATTTATGCTGTTCTAAAAAAAAAAAATGGAAAGGACACGTGGATACTATGGCCCCAGTTACGACTATTTCCAGATTATACATTTTAAGAGAAAGAGGAAGTTGGGGATGGGGGGCTGAGGAACGGTGTGTAACCATGGAGACACGAGATCATGTGTGCAGCTCCTTCAGCTGGGAACTGGACATAGATACCTGCAGTATGACAGAATTGTCCTACCTTCTGTACAGGTTGGGGTGGCTTTGGTGATTGGTTGATTGTATGTTTAACCTCTGGTGGGGGGTGGTTGGCAAACTATGGTCCACGGGCAAAATCCAGCGTGCCACCTCTTTTTGTAAATAAGGTTTTTAGAAAGCAGCTACACCCACTCATTTACATACTGTCCAAGGCTGCTTTCAAACTGTGACACTGGAGTTAAGTCATTGTGTTGGAAACTGTATGGCCTGCAGAGCCCCAAATATCTGCTGTCTGGTCCTTTACAGTAAAAAAGTTGGCCAGACCCTGGTCTAATGTTCATGTTTCGGATGGTTCCTCAATTTTCTTCCCGCTGTAGGTTGTACATGCTTGAATCCCCCTCCTTTATTCATCACAGGTGGTTTGATCCCAGCGGGTGAGAACTCTTAGCTCAGGGGCTGTGGGCTCACGAGAAAAATGTCATCAAAGACCACAGGCTTGATAAAAAAAAAAAAACATTCAGTGAATTTGCGTGGGTCAGGGTTCTTAGCTGCAAATAACAGAATCCATGACCTCAAGCGGAAGGGGATTTGTCAGAGAGTTTAGTACCTCTCGGACGTGCCAGAAGCGCTGTAGGAAGATTCTATGCGGACTTGTAGGAGCTGAGTCCCCAGACCACCCCCGGAATGGCCACCAAGGGACCTGCTGCCTCTACCACATGCCATGGAGCAGTTGAGAACCACAGTTCCCTGGCACAGCCCACCCCGTGAATGGACGCTCCCACCCAGGCTCTCTCCCTGCCAACGCACACTGAAACTTGATTGGTAGAACACAGGTCACATGCAGAGTCTAGCTGCAAGGGAGTCTGGGAAGGGTTTCCTGCCCTCTAGCCCCTGGGCACTGATCAGGCAGTCCACAGTACATGGCACCACCACCTTGGTAGCTTTGCCTTGGAAGGTAGATATTTCGCTTTCTATGTTGAAATCTGAGTGCTTAAGACATTATTCAGGAAACATGGCAAATGAGACTGGCCCAGAGTGCCCGAGAGGGCAGGACTAGTGTGCTATGGAAGGGTTCTCGGACCCATCTCCAAATTCCACCCCTCCGTCTTTCAAGGCTCTGCTCCCACCTCCTCCGGGACGCCTTCCCAAAGTGGAAGCCTCTGTCCTCCACCTTCTGGGAACACTTTATCTCTCATTCTCCAGGAAGTTACGATGTTCTCCCTCATATGATAGTTATATGCTTTCCTATTTTCTCTTCCACGTCTTTGTGACCTTTTTTTGAAGAAGAAAACAGTACCTTATTCTCCATTGAATTCCATTAAACTCCCTTCTTCCCAGAGACAAATCGTGCAACTTAGTCCTTCTATATTTTTTTTTCAACGTGCACTACATCTGTGTATCTGTGCACGATACAGGGTGTTGTGTGTTTTTTTAAAGATTTTATTTATTTATTTTTTTAAAAAGATTTTATTTATTTATTTGACAGAGAGAAACACAGCGAGAGAGGGGACACAAGCAGGGGGAGTGGGAGATGGAGAAGCAGGCTTCCCGCGGAGCAGGGAGCCCGATGTAGGGCTCGATCCCAGGACCCTGGGATCATGACCTGAGCCGAAGGCCAGACGCTTAATGGCTGAGCCACCCAGGCGCCCCATGATTTTATTTATTTGTGTGTGAGAGAGAGAGAGCACGTGGTGGGGGAGGAGCAGAGGGAGAGGGAGAGAATCTCAAGCAGACTGCACTGAGTACAGATGCAGGGCTTGATCTCACTACCCTGAGATCATGACCTGAGCTGAAATCAAGAGTCAGACACCTAACTGAGTGAGCCACCCACGAACCTCCAGAGCATTGTTTTTTGAGCTAATGCATTTATCTGAATGCTTTTGTGCCAAGTGTATCATTTTGCAACTTGCTGTGTTTTTGAGAGGGATCCATGTTGCTTTCTAGGGCTGTGCTTCATTCATTTTAAGGCTTATCCCGTATGACATCATATAAAGAAGCTACAATTCATTTATCCATTTCCTACTGATGGCCATTCACTCTTTGCCCCCATTTGGCTCTGTCTGTCCTTTCATGTGCAATTTCTCTAGGATCGACCCCAAGAACTGCGATTGTTTGGCTATTTCCAGCCCTACCAGATACTGTCAGATTGCTGCCCAAGATGATTGCACCAATTCCCACCAGCTCTGCATGGACATTTTCATTTCCCTCTATCTTAGCTAACACTTGATATATTATCAGACTTGTATCTTTTTGTCAGTCTGATGGGTATACTGTTTAAATCTGCATGTGCATGGTGGTTTTAATTAGCATATGTCTGATAATTAGTGAGGGTGAGCATCTTTTCATGTTTATTGGCTGTCCACATTTCCTTTTCTCTTACATGCATATTCATAGCTATTGTGTGTATGTGCATGTGTTCTGTTGGGTTTTCTTTTCTTATTCGTTTGTTGGTGTTCTTTATATATTGTGGATACTGATCCTTTGGTGTATGTGGTGCCATTCTTTTTGCCCAGTCTGTTATTCTTTTTCCCTTCTGTTTTTTGTTTTGTTCTGTTTTGTTTTGTATCCCCTGACCTGGTTTTGCTTCATGAAATGCTTGGGTTAGGGCAAAATAATGCTTCCCCACTGGATGCCCCCTGACTCAGAACCTCAGTGTCTACATCAGTGAGAAAACCCCCAGGTCCCTTTTGGTGCTGCCCCTTGAGGTGGGAAGAGCAGAATTCCTTTCCCATCTTCCCACCTCCTGCATCTGTTTCTCTCCAGCTGCATGAGTTTCCTGCAGCTGTTGTAACAAAATACCATGAACCGGCTGGCTCAAAACAACAGAAGTGTATTTTGTCACAGTTCAGGAAGCCAGAAGCCTGAAAGGAAGGTGTTGGCAGGGTTGTTCCCTCCTGGAGGCTCTGCAGCAGAGTCTGTCCATGCCTCTCTCCTAAATGATGGTGGCTGCTGGTGACGCCCAGGGTCCCTTGACTTGTACATACATCATCACAATCTCCACCTCTGTCTTGACATAGCCTTGCCTACTGTGTGACTGTGTGTCTTCTCTCTTTCCCTTTCTTAGAAGGACACCCATCACTGGATTTAGGGCCCAAATCCAGGAAAACCTCGTATCAAGATCTTTAGCTTTAATAACACCTGCCAACGCCCTGCAAAGGTCACATTCACAGGCACCAGGGATTGAGACATGGACATATCTTTTAGGGGCTGTTCAATCCGCTACATTTGGCATACTCCACAAATCCCGGAGAACGACTATGCTAAAAGCAGGGTGTGTGTGTGTGTGTGTGTGTGTGTGTGTGTGTGTGTGTGTGTGTGTGAGTGAGGTAGGGTGCCATGTAGGGAGGGAAAGGCACATTCTAACAGAGGCAGTATATTCTATGTGGTGGCATTGCCTCAGAGAGGAGGGGTTGTACATGTTGGGCATTGTAGTTATCAAAGTTTTTCGTTTATTCAGAGTCTCAGAAAACAGGCAGTGGGCTTACAGGAAGGTGTCCCATTGCATGAGCAGGTATAAGCCTGGTAGAACCTTGGAAGTGGCCATCATTCTGTCCCCCACGGGCTACTCTACCCAGTCGAAGTGGGTCAGGACCAGACCAAGGGTGAGCTACTCTGTCCCTTCACAGATAATAAACTTGTGTTGATCTTACCCTTTTGATGATACGTAAAGGGAGACCAAACAGGACCCTTAGGAAAAATCGAGCAGAGTCAAGGAAAAAGAGTAGTACCGTTGACTCTCATTATTTGTGGATTCCATATTTGTAAATCTACCTACTCGCCAAAACTTATCTGTGGCCACAAGAATAAGACTTCCATGGTCTTTTCCAAGTCACCATGGCACGAGGATAGCAGTGAAGAATTTGAGTCACCTGATGGGCACAGCCCAGCTGGGGTCAAACAGGGTGATGCTCTGCCTTCTGTTTCAGCTCTTGTTCTGTAAACAAGTGTCCTTTTTGCAGACTACGTGGTGCCACATTTTTTGAATTTTCTGCTTTTTGGTAGTGATTTCGCTGTTTACGACAGCCCCCAAGGGTGGTGCTGCCGCGCTGCTTGGTGCCTCCTAACCACAAGGAGGCTGCAGGGTGCCCTACGGAGAAAATACGAGTGTTAGATAAGCTTCTTCCAGGCACGAGTTACAGTGATGATGGTCATGAGTTCAATGCTAACGAATCAGCCATGTATACCAAATATGTGTCTTTAAACAGAAACACACATACAACAAGGTTAAGTATTGATCGGTTTGTGTAAAGGCTGTGACCAGTGGCTCACAGGAACCTGACCTGTATCTCCCTTAGGAGCATAGTTCAATATTTGCCAACTGAGCGTTCCAGCAACTTTATAGACTGTAACTACCAAAATGTTCACAGAGCTGCAGGTTAACTACACTGGAATTAGAATAAAGCTGAAAGAAAGGATAGAACCACCGTGAATAATGAGAATCAACCGCATCTGAAAGAGCTCACCTCTGAAAATGACTATCCCGCCAGATCCAGGGGTGGATGTCTGGACATCGGCGCCCTCCAATTGCAAGCACATGCATTCTCTGCACCACGGGAGCTGAAATTCCTCAGTGGAATGACATTGGGCTGACATTAAAAGGCAGAATAAGATGGCATATCGGGAAAGATGACAAGAAAACGAAAAAGTTAATCGCAGGAGAGAGAGCCATGTAGCATGCAGTGAGGAACAAAAAAACCGCCTCCACCAATAGAAAATAGTAAAGCGAGCTCTGATAGAGCCGTAATGTGAAACGTGTATGATTCAGCTATTAAAGTATTGTGTATTATTCATTGACTTACAAAGAGGAAGTGGGGGGGGGAAGCAGGATTTAAAATAGTATGAGCACATGATCAGTTTTTTTATTCCCATTTTTTAAAAAAATGCCTACTTAGAGGAAGGTCTGGGTGACTGTGTTGCTTAGGGCGGGATAAAAGTTACTTTTAGTGTATACTATACATGTTTCTGTACTATTGGATTTTTTGCAAAAAACATATTGCTGAATTCCTTGAGTTAAAAAAAAAGGGATAAGGAGAACCATGGTGTTTCCAGTGAAACCTGCGCAGAAACATGTCTTCTCCCTCTTTCGCCTCTCAGGGGTCCTGGTCCTGCCTGCCTATCGGCATCTGTCACATTGCTATCTATACTCATTTGGGTCTTCATCCAGCTCCCTCTTTAGGCTCTGAACCGCCGAGGGCAGTCTTAGTATTTCTGGAAGCTGGCAGAGTGGGCGGTCCATGTGAGATGCTCAGGGCACCCTTCTGCGGGGATGTGGTGGGCATGCAACGGGGAGCTGGTGCTCGGGGCCTGGGTGCTAGGAAAAGCATCCCCCATCCTCCTGCTCCTTGCTCCTCGGGTCTGCCGGGCAGCTCTCCCCTCCTCCGGCCTGAACTTCTTCGGGCTGGGAACCCTGGCAAGGGAGGGACCCCTGCTAGAGAGAGAACGAAGAGCTTGACCTGGAGCTCATTCTTGGGGGTGGACCGGAGCGTTGTGTTGAGACCAAATCAGTAAGTTCAACGCTTTGGAGAAAACTTTTTTTTTTAAGATTTTTCTTTAAATTTATTCATTTGAGAGAGAGAGACAGAGAGAGACAGAGAGAACACAGCAGGGGGAGAGGCAGGGAGAGAGGGAGAAGCAGGCTCCCCGCTGAGCTAGGAGCCCGATGTGGGGCTCGATCCCAGAACCCTGGGACCATGACCTGAGCTGAAGGCAGACGCTTAACCATCTGAGCCACCCAGGCGCCCCTGGGGAAAACGTTTTGAGTTTTGGATGGGAGGGGTTCTCCAAAGACCCACTATGTTGGCCTCAGCTTGGCCTGTGACCCCAGGCATCCTGCGGACCCACTAACGGGTTCCCCCTCAGATCTGTGTCTCTGCCGAAGCCATGTCCTGGTCCACAGCGGCTCTGGAGCTGGACAGATCCCGGCTGCAGTCTGGAGCAGGGTTTGATAAATGCTATAAACGCCCCCACTCGAGTGTGCCGGAGTTAATTTAAAAAACCAGCTTCGCAAACACAATCAGGAGGCCTCAGAAGGAAAGAAGGCAAGCAGGAGCGAGGTCTGCGCACTGACTCATCTTTCCCCCAGGGGCGGTGACACACGGCTCTGACATTTCCCTCGGCCACAGCCTCCAGAGACAACAGGCCACGGGGAGGCCTCTGGAGGCCCAGGCAGCCTTGTGGGAGGCTGGCTGCACCCGGCGCCCCCGGTGCCATGCAGAAGAGCCTGCGGGCCGGGAGCTGGGGCCCGGGAGGAAGCGACCTCCTGCCTCCCTCCGCGACCGGTCTGAGAATCTTCCTCTCAAACAAAACAAACATGACCTGATGGGGTGGAGGCCCCAGGGACAGGCTGGGTGGCCCTTGTCTTCAAACTCTCTGCGTTTGTTTCTCCAGGGGGCAGATTGGAGACGCGTCGCAGAGATAGAACTTTGCCGGGAGAGCTGCCTGTGGGTCTCATCATCTTATTTGGTGACCCGAGCCATCGCCTCTTGGTGTTGACGAGGGCTCTGTTGTTCTTGGAGGAGAGGCTCGGGGCCTTTCAGACCCTTGTCCACACAGGCAAAGTGTCTATAGGACGCAGAGCGGTGGAGCGGGTGCTCCTGGGCAGGCGCAGAGCTCCCACGGGGTCGGGAAGCAGCCCCGGGGTGGCCCCCAACCTGCCGACTAGCTGTGTGGCCTCCCCTTCACTGGACCTACACGCCCCATCTTTCGCTCCCGGAGGTCAAGCTGGATGACGGCTGGAGTTTCTGCTAGCTGTCCGGTTGTGGGAACCGTGGAAGGGAGCACCGTGACGGAGGGGGGACTTCCTCCTGAGGCGCCCCCACTCCCCTGCGTCCTTCTCCCCTCCCCCGCCCGCCGGCTCCCTGACTTGCCCCCCGTTTTATTTCCCAAAGCTGAAATTCCCGCCTCTCTGCGGCGCGGAGGAACACAGGGCCAGAAAACGCTCCCATCCACCACGTTGTCATTGTCGCTTTAGAAGGTCCCAGAAGGTCAGCTTCCAGTGGCCTCTTGGCACAGAGTCTTACTTGTACTGCTTGGGCACGGCCCTTTCACAGGGCTGTGGAAAAATACCCCTCATCCTCCCCAGAAAAGGTGGTAAGAACGGATTATTTCGAAGGTAGACGACAAGTAGAAGGTGGGAGAACATTCTGGTACATTAACGTCCTGAGGATGGGATGTAAGTATTTTTTGGTGGCGGGCACATCCTGTTTATTTTCTCCTTGATTGAGGATATCTTGTCTGCTTTCAGGAAGGATTTGTGGCCGAGGTACAAGGGGTGGCTTTTGATATGAAAATGTGCATTGTGGCTCCCTGAATGGGGTGTGGGGGAGGGGCTGGGAGCCCCCCCACCCCACCCCGCCAGGCTGGGCGGAGGAGGGGCCTCAGTGCGGTCCAGCCCGGGGGAAGCTGCAAGGCCTCAAAGGGTGCTTTTAGGAAAGTCTGGATCAGACATGATGTTATAGGAAAAAATGCAGCGTCTAAGGCAACCGCGTGTGAATAGAGAGAAAGCCGAGACAGGGCAGGGAGACAGAGAGGACATAGCACAGATTGTCACGGGGGGTTGCGGGGGGGGGGGCGGGAAAGGGGCCATGCAGGGGAACGGGGCAAGGATGCTCTGCTCCCCAAGGGAAGGCCGTCCATGGGGGTGGCTGGTGACGCCAGGAGGCAGACCTGCGCATTTCTGGCCTGTGCCGAGCAGAGTGAGCTGTTTCTTCCAGAAGCCTTGCAGCCACCCTCGACGCCCCAACGTTTGGGGTTGGGGACAGGGTCAGCCTAAGACCCCTTTTGGGGAAGGCCTGAGAGGGGTGGGGTCTGCCCCTCTTTGTCCCTTGCACGTTACAAGCCAAAGAGGGACGTGTGCCTTCGCTCAGGCTGCAGGCAGTTTCCAGCAATGCTCGAGAGCCTGGCCCAAATCGTGCCTCTGCCCTTTTCCAAGTGACCTGGGGCAGGTTACTCTTTGAGCTTTGGTTTCTCCACCTGTAAACCAGGATTCACGTCAGCGCCTACCTCAAAGGGACATGGGGATTAAGTGAATTGTTTTTGAAAACAGCTTTATTGAGGGGATAATTCACCTGCCGTATCTTGTGCCCATTTAGAGCGTACAGTTCTGTGGTTTCGAGTCTGCTCAGCTGTGTGACTGTCCCTGGCATCAGCGTGCATCGCCCCCAAAAGAAATGCTGTACCCACTAGCTGCTACCCCCCCATTTCCTCCCATCCACCCACCCTCGACGGCCGACTGATAGTCCCGTGTATGGATATACCGTGTTCTATTTATCTGTTCATCCGTTGCTGGACATTTGGGTTGGTTCCACTTTTTTGGCTCCTGTGGATCTGTGGGTAAGTTCTGGGCGGGTATGTGTTCTCGTTTCTTGTGGGTAGACCCCCTGTGTTCAACTTCTTGAGGACTGTTTCCCAGGGTGGCTGCACCGGTTTATGTCCCCACCAGGAACGCATGAGGAATGCATTTTCCCCATCTCTGTGCCAGCACCTAATACATTTGCCTTTTTTGATCGGAGCCATCCCCGTGGGTGTGCAATGGTAGCCCGGGGTGGTTTTGAGTTGCATTTTCCTGATGGGCTCTTGGCCTAAAGCCTCTTTTCACGTGCTAATTGGCCACTTGTCGATCTTCCTTGGAGAAGTGTTTCTTCAGATTCTTTGTCCCTTTTGAAAGGAAGTTCGTCCTCAGAAGAGCTTGGAGGAATGCCTTGAGCAGGGGAAGTGCCCTATAACTTACTTGTAAGGAGATTTCACAGGACTTGGCCTGTCAGGCTTCCCGCCTACCTGTGCTAAGGAATTGGGGTAGGGGGGCCCTGCCTAAATGGCCAGTGGATGGCTTTATGTTTTCTTCAAATATTCCTCCACTTGGGGAGATGCTGAATGATTGCCACCCCCACGCCCCCCCCCCCAGACCCTTTCCAATTTGGTTTTCCCCAAGTCCCAGTGGTGGCCACCTGCCTGCCCACACCTGGCTGCCTCGGATTTGGATTCTGTTCACCTGCAAGCCCCCTGGAGATGCGGGCGGTGCTGTTGGCCAACGTGCACAGTGTTGATGGGGGCTCCATCAAGACGCCCCAAGTCCTTTCCCTGCCCATCTTGTCCCAGTGACTTCGTCTTGAGCTGCAGTTCACTTACGCTTACATCCCCCCGAATTGTTTGGCACCAGCTGCTTGCTGCTCAGGTGGCCAGTTGACTCTGTATAAACCTTCGGCTCCTTTCATTTGCCTTTTGCTTGAAAATATCCCGGTTTTCTCAAGAGTTAATAGTCCTTGGCGAGGATCGAACTCAGGTTTGGTTTGACCTCAGCATTTCAAGGACGTCTCTGGCTCTCCTGGGGGACCTCTCCTGAGTCCCGAGGAAGGGGATGTCCGGGGACCCTGAGGTTGAAGCCACCAGGCTGTCTCTCCTGAGTCCCGAGGAAGGGGATGTCTGGGGACCCTGAGGTTGAAGCCACCAGGCTGTCCCCCATGCAGCGGGACTAGGAAGGAGGCCGGCCCCGTGTCAGTCCAGCGCCTTGGCGGGGCGGGGGGGGGGGTTGGCGAGCGGTCCAGATGGACACATTGGGCAGAGAGCTGGAGGGCATAATTAGAATTCCCATGGGGGATGAGCTGCTCACAGGGTGACCCAGCTTGTTAATGACCCACTGGTGATGAAAGTCCTGTCTCCTCCTGAAGGACACTTTCCTCCTTTTCCTAGAGGCCATTTTCATTCCACTTGGAGCTCCCCGTGGCTTTCTGTTTCCCCTTGAACCAGCACCTCCCCGGCCACTTTCTCCCCCCGCTGGGTCAGGAGTGATCCTTCTTCCTTCCGAAGTAGAGGATCTGGGAATGGTACCTCATCCTGGTGTTGATTTCCTCCTCCCCAGCTTCTCTCTGAATCTGGCCTGTTCCGAACCTGTTTCCGCTGTCATTGTGCCCCCTGCGTGGGTTCAGGTGCTCATTTTTCTATCCTGGGACCTCTGGGCCTTACCCGTTCCCTAGGACTGTTATGATTCTGGCACTGGGATAATCTGTGCTTGCTCTGAGGAGACCCTGCCCCCTTTTTTTTTGTGCCCCTGTCTCCTCCCCACCCCCTTGGCGCAATGTGGTCTGTAGCACGTGGTCAGCCATACCAAGGCCCAGCCCAGGGTTGGTGGCACTGGCAAGTCAAACATTTCTGCAGGGACGCTGCAGAGCACCTGTCCACTCCTCCTGCCCAGACCTCTCATCGCCTCCTGTCACCTCCCCCGATGCCCTGCAGTTGATCATTGCTCCTCCCGATGTGAGAAAGCTGGAACCGTGACCCCGGCAGGGCCAGGGGGCTATTGTCTTTCTCAGCCTGTATGCGTGTGGGATTCGAGGGAGTTACTTTGACGGTGATTTTTTTTTTTTCAGTTAGCAACACTGCGCCCCTCCTCGCACCCCAAAGTCCCTTCCAGTGTGGTTCGTAGCTAGCAAATGGTGATTTGAATAAGAATCTTTGGCTTTGGGGCAATGGCTTTTGTTCCCTAGGGAGACCCCTGAGCGGATGTGGGGGTGCTGTGAAGCTTGACCTACAGCAAGTGAGGGGGTCTAGGGGAGCCTTCCACACCGAGTGCTTGGGTTCTCGGGGCATAACCTCAGCCTCCAGTCATGGGCTCTTGTTTCTGATGAAACTAATTTATGGTCTTGTTTTCCATATTACAAGGCAATACCTGTTCATTGTTAAAAAAAAAAAAAAAAGCTACGAGATACAACTAGGAATAAAAGTGACTAAGTAAGTAAAAATATAAGTGGCGGGTAACCAGCCTGGGCTACTGTGCTAGCGCGGGAGAGGGTCTGTCACCTTGTGGGTCTTTTTCTGAGTGTGTGTGTGCATGTGTGTCTGTGTGTTTCCCCATGCAGTCTTCATACTTCTTACTAATGCATTGTTGTTGTTTTCCATATTATTGCATAGCCTTCTACCCTAGTTTTGTCTGGCTGCATAGTGTTGTATCAGTGGGATATACCCTGACTCTCTTAATCGGGCATTTAAATTTGGACGCTTGGCCTGCTTCCCTCTAAGCTTTGCTGTATGGACCATCCTTCTCGATTGACCTCTGTGCCATTCTCAGTGTTCCCTTAGGATGGATTCCTGGCTGTGGAATTGCTGGGTCAAAGAGTGAGCACAGGCTTAAGACCTTTGATCCATGTTGTGTCCTTGCTCTCCCTGGAATTATCCCAGTTTATAGCCCATGGAGTGCTTGTCCCTATTTCCTCATGTGTACTGGGCACGAACTACTCTGAAAAATCCTGGCCAACCTGGAAGACAAAAAGTGGCATTTGATTGCTTTAATTTGTCTGCCTCTCAAAACCAATAAGAAAGGTTGAATGTGATTCCTAAATTTATATCTTGTGGATTGCTTCCTGGGGCCATTCGTACATGTTTCTAGTAAAAGTTCTTCTTTTTTCTGAATGAACTCTTTATATATTAAAGATCGTAACTTTTCGGTCCATCTTTTGTCTTACAGATACTTCTCTCAGATTAATTGATTTTATTGTTAGCGAAATTTTAAGATCTGTGGTGCTTTTGACATAGGATGTTTACAGTTGTCAAGTGGTCAAATATATATGTTGTAGCCTTTGCTTTTGGTATCATGGAGCCCAAGATGATAGAACTCTTGACTTCCTTTTTCTTCCAGTAATTTTTGCAGGTTCATTTTTTACATGTAAACTTTTCATCTGTCTGAAGTATCTTGGCAGAAATGATGAATGTAGAGTAGAACTATCATAGTTCGTGAATGGTAGACCAGTTGTCTCAGTGCTACTTCCTACCCAACTGTCCTAATTCCCCCTTCACCCATTTGATGATACAAACAGGTCTTGTTTTAGACTTTCCATTTGATTAAGTTTTCTCTCTATTCTTGTATGCCAGCTCGCACTGTTTTGACTCTTGTGGCTCATGCTATACTTTTAAGACTTCGGGAGGCTTTGGGAACAGAACGACACCACCCAAAAAGCAAGGGATCGTTCACGTTGCTGTACCAAGTCTTTGAATGTACTTAACGATCCTTGTCCTCCCTGGTGAGAGTAACCATCTGTGTTATTTTAAAGCTTTTCTTCAGGGATCTTCTGAACCCGCGAGCATTCATAGCTGTGAGCAGCGTGAGGCTTGTCCCCTGCCCCTAAGCCCCGCCACATCCCGATACCCAGGAAAGGCGGGTCTGTGTCAGCCCGGGTCCCTCAGTTCTACGGCATCCCATAATCACATCCGTTTTTCTTAAAAATCAGCAACCCCACTCTGCTGACTCATGTTCTCTGACTCCTAGACGCTTTTCTTCCATAATTGGGTGTGCCGGGCACAATCCTTGCTTTTTCCTTCCTGAGGTGGGGAATTCAGGCTGGAAATGCGGTGGAGGACAGGGAGCTCCAGCGGGTGAGGGACGCCCCTTCCCCGCTCCCCCTGTAAGGGCTGTTGCCATGACAGTGGTCGGACAGACATGTCCTCCTGTGCCCTCCTCCCTCCAGCTTCTCTCTGGATCCCACTTCCTGAACTCGGAGGGAGCTTGTGGGTGGGAAGCCTGCTGGGTGGTCTGCCCAGACTTCCAAGAGATCCTCGGCCACACCTTGTGCTGGGCCTAATATGGGCCCAGGCCACACTCAGATCATGCTCAGTCGTGCTTTCTTTTCCGATGACGAGGCCGGCCGTGATAGTGACGAGGAGGAGGGGCCCAATGATGACCAGGCAGTAGCCGGGTGATGTAGTGCAAATCCCACAGAGGCCTCCTGTGCACAGATCACTGTTTAATTACTGAACACCTATCTGCTTTGTGCCCTGAACAGCCGTTGATGCCGGGGGGTGGGGGTGAGGGGTCAAAGGAACCTGCCTTTTCAGCGCTTGTCCCAATCCTCTTTGCTACGGCAGCAGATCCAGGTAGTGGAGCTCTCAGACCTGGGACCTAACTGCGTGGACTTGAACCCCGGCTCCGGCCCTACTATGATGCGTGAACAAATGACATAACTCTACTGTGCCTTGCTCTCCTCATCTGTAGAATGGGGATGCTGCTTCACAGGGTTGGTGTGAGGGATGCATGAGTTAGGACGGTGCCAGGCACATACTGTTTGCAGTTTGCATGTGTGTGTCTGTGTGTGCGTGTCTCCCTTATACTTCTGGCAGACCACAAGCTCCGTGCAAGCCTTCTGTCCTCCTGGTGTTCACCATGGCTCAAGCGATTCCACAGAGTGGAGGCTCAATAAGCATCTACTGATGGTACTACTGATGGGAATTATTACCATCCCGTGCGGTGCTGGGCTCGTTATCACACTGTCTGATGGAACCTTCACAAAGCGTTTAAACTGGGTGTCATGTCTGCTTTATAGATGAGAAACCTGAGGCTCAGGGAGTCCAAGTCTCTTGCCAAAGATGGTCCAGCAGCCAAGTGGCAAGGCCAGGAGTCATCGCAGTTGGCCTGACTCCAGAGCAGAGCCCAGATGAAGGGATGGATGCAGAATGGGGTGGACGCAAGGGAAACCCATCCGAAAGGATTGAAGAACAAGTTAGCATTTAAGGAATTTAACGGGATCTAGGGAAGTGGGTGTCGTAAAGGTGAAGGGCTCATGGGCACTGAGGAAGGGAGAGGGTGGACTTCCCACCTCTTGGTTTGCGAAGGAAAGGAAAAGCAAGAGGTATGGAATGTGCTGGGCACATGAGGGGGTGTAGACCCTTAGTGTGCTCCCCAGTGGTGCCTGTGCCTGGCCACGCTGGTCTGCCCAGCTCGGTGCTTGAGCTATGGGGGCAGACCCGTGGTCTGCGGGGACCCGACAGGAGCCACAGGAAACAAGGGGGGAAATCCAAGCACACTGGAGAGTCATGGCCTCAAGGATGTCATGCTGTTGGGGGCGCTACACACAGCTGGGGGCTGTGTGTAGACCTGATGTGATCTGCTTAGGTTTTCATAAGATCACCGGGGCTGCCCTGCAGCAGGCAGGGGAGGGGCTGTGGGAATTCCCAGGTGTACATGGTGGAGGGGTGGGTGTAGACGGGGTGGTGGAGAGAAGTGGGCACATTTGGGGTCGGCGTGGGAGGGAGTGCCGCCAGAACTTGGTGGCTTGCTTTTGGGAGCAGAAGGCACGTGGGAAGCCACCTGTGTTGTTCTTCTCAGGTGCTGGTGGGGCTCTGGAGTTTGGTGCTGCTTGCTGGGGGACACGGGCCAGTGGCAAAGGGTGAAAGTGGTGGTTTCTTCATCCCCAGTTTGTGGCCCTGGGGAGCCTGGTGCAGGCTGCAGAGCTGGGTGGTGAGAGACGGGGGCTCCGATGCAGAAGAGAAGGCACCAGACTCGGTCGCCCGACTTTCCTGGCTGTGCTCAGCCTTCCCTGGGCACACCTGACCTTACGAACCACTGTGGGCTCAGCGGGGGGTGGGGAGGCAAGTACCAGGTGCCCCAGACTTCCTGCAGCCCGGCCCTGGGGAACGGTGGAAAGTCTCCTAAGAAACGTGTGCCATCAGTGATTTCATTGATGATTAAGACATTGGTGGCTTGGGGTGGAGTTGATCCTGGGACTCAGAAAAGAAAGCTCAGGTTCATCTACAGGTGTCCCAGGCCATCTTGACCCCTGTGGTCCAGATGTAGGAGTTTCTGATCGGACTGGCCCACTCCAGAACTGTTCCTGAGGTTCACCAGTGAAGTGGGAGGCTTTCGAAGGACCGGCCATAAACTCGATGCTCCTGGCCATCAGCCTGGGACCCAGGGAGCCTGCTGGAGAGAGGTGGGGGTGGGGGTGGGGCTCCCCAGTCTGGTGCTTTTTTTTTTTTTAAGATTTTATTTATTTATTTGAGAGAGAGAGAATGAGAGATAGCACGAGAGGGAAGAGGGTCAGAGGGAGAAGCAGACTCCCTGCCGAGCAGGGAGCCTGATGTGGGACGCGATCCCGGGACTCCAGGATCATGACCTGAGCCGAAGGCAGTCGCTTAACCGACTGAGCCACCCAGGCGCCCTGGTGCTTATTTTTTATCAACCCTTGTCCCCAGAGCAAAGCAGAGGAAATGCTCCTTGTCCCCTCCCATGCCTCAGACTCCCATTTTTGTACTTTCCTCCATCTGAACCTAAGGCCGTACCTGGATGTTTCCCTTGTATTCAGATCTTTGGAGGAGCAAGAATCCAGGGCCCTCGGCATGCCTGCTCCCTGGAGTATACCACCAGGGGGGGTCTTGCCCAAACAGTGGGGCCTCTAGAATGTTCCATCCCACCCCATTCCCAGGGCTTATGTGGTTGATGCTCACCTAAACCGAGTGCAGAGTCGTAACCAAAAGCAGAATCTTCCTGGAGTTTCTAGGCACTGAGAACAGAAAACATGGTCCCTAGAGTGAAAAAAAAAAAAAAAATCCCATTTGATATTTATCTGAGGTGCAGTGGAGAAGAAGAAAGAGAATTTGAAAATGAACCAAGGGGCCTGCAGCCCCATCTTGGACACTGTCCTTTGTGACCCGGGGGCGGGGGCTGGTTTTTTCACCTGCCAAATCAGGGTGCTGGCTCTGTGTTCCCCAGGCCCTGCTTGGCAGCAACACCTATCCGATGCAGTGCTCGCTTTCATTGCCCTAGTCCGGCAAAGAGCGAGGCCCGAGATTCACACCCACGGTTACGTCTTTGCAGAAATTGGGAAAGTTGCCCCCAACCGGCATGGAGCTGGGTTCCAGCGAGTCCACCGGAGGCGCCATTCAGGGGATCACCTCCTGCAAGGCTGCAGAGCCCCCAGGGAGTCACTTTGCCTGGAAGGCTCCTCCGGAGAGCCGTTCCTTCCCTGCCGAGGGAGGAGCTGTGGGAATGGAGGTTCGAGTCCCAAGCTGCCTGATGCCCAGAAGGAATGCCCAGAGGAGAGTCTCAGGCACCTCCGGTCTGAATGCGGCCGCTCCAGAGTTACTTTTATTCCCCTGATGGATTCTTCCTCTCTGGGAGGAAGCAGTCCCTCCAGCCCCAGCATTGTGTGAAACCTATCATATCTAAGATTCCTGGGTGTGTGCATATGTGAAAAGGAAGAAGGTTTGGATTTCTCACCTCTGGGAGGTAGGGGCGCAGTAGGAAGGGCAGACAGAGCCTTTGGATCAAGACAGATGTAGATGTCCTTCCAGATAACATGTGCACCTGTTCTCTTGGCTCTAAGATGGGAGTTAATCCCGAAGACTAAGGGAGGTGGCAGGGAGACCCGTGCTTTGCTCCCAGTTGCTCAGAGACTCCCTGCCCCTCCCCCTCCCTTTCCTAGGTGCTGGGGAAGGTGATCAGAGAGCAGGAGAGGGGCTACTCCTGGAGTTTCCGGTCCCATTTGGAGACCTCTCTGTCCCCCACAGCCGCAGTGGGGGTGGCCAGCTCCCTCTTGCTGGCTGCCCCTCAGACTCAACCACCCGGGGCTGAATCTATCTGCCCTCCACCCCAGACCTGCCCCTACTCCGGGTTTCTCCTTTGGTCCCTGAAGTCTCTTGGACCCTAAGGACCTCAGGGTCATCCCAGATGCCTCCCCCTTCTTCACACACTGGCATGGAACCCCAGGTCTGCCTGACTGCCCCCCCAGTGTGCTTCCTCCCCTGTCCCCACTGCCTCACCCTGAGTCAGGCCCCCAGCCCACACCTGAATGGCCTCCAGGCTCCATACCATCCCCCCCAAGTTTGCAGTGCCTTGTGGCATGATGGTTGTTCTTACCTGTCATGAGCAGTGTATCCTGATTATCTTAGGGTCTTGGACTCTTTATTTGCTCATTAACATTGAGGCTAGGCTTACATCCACCAAGGAGTTTTCACTGTCCTGCCTTTCCTTGGGGCCAGATTAGGTACCCCTCCTCTGTCCCAGCCCTAATAATCTGTGTGTCTTCTAGGTATGGCCTCTGCTGTTCCCTAACTAGCCAGGCACACTCTGCCTCAGGGCGCTTGCACTGGCTGTTGCTTCTCCTGAAAGGCTTTCTTCCCCTATGTATCTGCATGACTTACACTGTAACTTCTTTAAAGTCTTTACTCACGTGCCACCTGCTTGATGAGGCCTCCGTCACCACCGTTTAAAATCACAGTGCTCCTCCCTGACACCCAGCATACCCTGTCCTTTCCTGCCTGATTTTTCTTCACACTTCTCACAAGCCATACGATTTCCCTGTGTGCCTTGTTGCTTCTCTCTCCTCAGTCACTAGCGACAAGGACTTTTGTCTGTTCACTGCCGTATCCCCTGTGCCCAACACTTAGGCTTTCGACGAATATCTGCTGAATGAATGAATGAAGTGCACCATTCCATTTTTAAATGGTCCATCTCGGCCTCTCCTACACTAGAGCCCAGCCTCCTTGAGGGCAGGACTCTGCTGTGTTTGTCTTTGTTTTGGTCATAGGATGTCCTTGGTTCCTTTTTGATGAAGGGATGGCTCTCTCAGCCTCCCTCTGAATTCTCTGAGTAGAAATCTGAGCGTGTCACTTCGGTCTTCAAGAGGCTGGCTTCTCCACAGCACGCACCCCAACCCCTTATCATCTGCCCATGGCCCACATGGTGCCTTCCTTCTCTCCCCCAAGCCCTCACGCTCACTCTGGGCTCATTTTTTCCCTCCCTTTGTCCACCGGCAAGCCATGTGCTTTCATGAACATCATCCGTTTCCACCTCCAAGCCCTTTGCTCCTGCTGTTCCACGTACCTGGAATGCCCTCCCCTTTGGCCTTCTGGGAAACTCCTGTGCATCCCTCACTTGCTTTGAACCCTTCTTCCCAGTGCACACCTTACGTCCATCCCCTTGGCTAGAATATGAACTTTTCAAGCCAGCTACCCTCCACATGTTCCCCTTTGTGTCCCTTGGGTCTAGCACAGTGTCTCACTCCTGGTAGGTTAGAATTACCTGGGGAGCTTTTAGATACTACTCACTGGGGCCTCACTTTGGACTGGTTCATCAGATGAATCAATCCCCCATCTAGCGGTGGGGAAGCCACACTTTCTTCTAAAGCTTTCCCGGGGAGTCCGATCTGCAGCAAGAGTAGATCTCTACCAGAACATATAGACGATTGCTTCACTCTAAAAATGAGTCCTTCCTTCCAGCAGCCCTGTGGTCTCGGGGCGGTGGGGGAGGGGTATGGTTCTGGGCACAGGTGCTCACACTTACTGCCCTGCTGGGACTGGTCCAAGTGCAAGGCTAGCGTGCAGACACAACCCCTGCACCCCAGCGCCTGGGCCTGATGCCTGAGGCCTGGGGTTTTTTTCATGGTGGTTGCTTGCTAGGTATTTGCAGGCTTGAAGTGAACCTAGCCAGGACTCCTCAGTCCTGCGTCCCGAGAGAGGTGAGCAAACTCGTTCCAGGACTCGATGGTCTGGTTTGGGAGGCCCGTCTGGGTTCTGCCTGTCTTGCTGCCTTCTGAATAGACACCCCATCTATGTGTCCTCCAGCACCTCTAACCCCCATACCCTGGACCAAGCCCTCCTAGCTCTCTGCCCAGAAACGGGCATCCCCATCTGCTCTGGGCCCAGTCAAGCACGATGCCCCCCCAACTCCTGACGGTCCCTGGTCCATCCCCTCCTCTCTGTCCCTACGCTTGCGGCTCAGGCCTCCACCATGGCTCACCTTTGCCACATCCACACACCTCCACCCTCGTCACCTGCCTGACCTGGTCTTTACTGGCCACCGGGGCGTCCCTGTTCTGCAGAACATGTCTGAGAGCAACTGCCTTCTGGGTCTGCATGTGCCCAGTCCCCAGCACACGTTTGCCTGACTCCGTGCCTTCCCCCCAGCCAGACTGCACCCACGTGGTTCTCATGCTGCCTGCCTCTGAGTCTTTGCGCGCCCTGCCCCCCGGTTTGCGAAGGCCCCACTTGTCCCCTGCTCCCCAGCAGTAGTAAGCTCATTAGTCACTCTCAGGGTTAACTCCGTAGTCCTTTGTGACCGTCAGACTCTCTCCTGGCCCCGGAAGGAGAGGATTAGCTCAAGTCCATGCTCTGTGGAGCCCAGCGGCATCCCCCTGAATTGTAAAGACCGCCGGCGCTGGTGGGGTTCAGATGGTCTTTGTGGAGCCCATTCTCCCTGCAGGCCCTGGACCCTGTCCCATCTATGGGGTGTGGAGCTCCCTGGTGCGGCCGTGCTGGAGGCTTTGCCCTGGGATCACGCCCTGGCCATCGAATTTGGCTTCCAGAGTTCACAGAGCATTGGTCCCGGCTTTATATTTCAGGAGACCAGAGTGCCAGCCCTGGGCCCACCCCTGCCAACCAAGCGTGACTGAGCATCCCTGAGCCCAGCCCATCCCCAGAGCGCAGGGCGAACACTCCCAGCTGACAGCGTGTGTGTGTGTGTGTGTGTGTGTGTGTGTGTGTGTGCGCGTGCGCGCGCATGTGTGTGTGTCGGACCCCCAAGCATGTGCCCTCCCACGCCCGCCTGTCCTGCAGGCTCTGAGCACCTTCCTGGTGCTCTGACCCATGCCGTTTTCTGGAATCTTCCTAAGAAGCTGTCACAGGCTACAGAAAGGGCAGCTTTTCCTGCAAGAAGTGGACAGGAAGTTTTCCAGCACCAGGCCAGCGGCTGGGGTCAGCAACACCTGTGCTCACTGCCCCACCCACCCCCGTCTTTCAGTCTTTACAAAACCAGAGCAAACCAAAATTTGTTTTATTCTGAAGTAGTTAAGAGAAGAGGATACTGTAATGGGTACCCATGTGTCCACCCCCAGCTTTATCAAATTGCAACATTATGCTTTTTTAAATTTTTTTTTAGGAAATTGGTCTTTATGACCACCCCACCCCTACCCCAGGTCTTGCAAACTGAGAACATGCACTGCAGAGAGAGAGAAAGGATTCCTCTGCCTGGAATGCTTTTCTCGCCTGCCCCATGTACCTGGCTTCTGTTCATCCTTGTATCCCATGCCCCAGCCTACCTGCCCCGCCCCGATCCGTTATGATAGGAAGCTGAAGCACAGTGAATGTTTGCTGAGTGAATATTTGTTTCCTGCTGTGTTCTAGAGCAGAATGTGGTGGGCACGCCATGAAGATTTGTTGAGCGGGTCAATGAATGAACAAATCCGCAGAGTGCCCTATCTCAGGGGGCAGGCATGTCTCCACTAGTAAGAGCTGATGACCATTTTGGGGCATTCTGGGCTGGACTGGTGCTTTCCCCATGTCTGGTTCCAGGAATGAGGGGGGGTGTTTTGGGATGCCCGGGCCAGAGGCTACGTCCCTGCAGTTTGCTCAGGACGGGCCCCACTAAAGTCCCAGTAGTCCAGCCATGGGGAACAGTGAGCAGCAGGGCAGGCTCCCTGTCCCCTCCCCAGCCCGGCCTCCCCTGCTCCCCCACGGTGAGGCCAGCAGCCTCCAGGATGAAGCCACAGGGCCTGCTGGTTTGCGGGAATCCTGGTGTGTTTTTTCCCAGCCAGTGACTTTCAATCGTCTTTAAAATGATTGCTCAACTTGAAAACCCCTGCAGGCGGGTGTCTGGGGTGGTTTGGATCCTGCTCAGCCTTTCATTCCTTTCCCCAAATTGCTCATTATTTCATTTGCATAAATTTTAGTGGCGAGATATCGCCCTAGGCCAAGGAAGCTCAAGTAGATCTGGTAACGGGGCAGCAGAAGCTCCTTCAAGAGCGGCTGTTGGAGGAAGACCAGAACACGCTGCTTCCAAGAGGCTGGATGCCCGTCGCCCGTGACCTTGGTCTGTCCCCTTCTCTCCTCACGTTGTCACCAAAGGCCCTGCCCCGGCAGGAGACAGAGGCCAGACGGACCCCCGGCTTCCACCTGGGCTCTGGTATCCCCTCCCCGTCAGTCAATCCGTCTGCACTGACTTATTGAATGCGCGCACCATCGTACTGACAGCCGGGCTCTGGGTGCCGTCCCGGGGAGATGAAGCTGAGAAAGACACAGGAGATAAGACACGGTCAGGGGCGGTGTGCACAAGACAAGGCAGCTGTGTTAGGTGCCACGCCGGCGGGGGTGGGGGTGGGGGTTGCTGGGCTGTCGAGCTTTGGGGCACAGGGTGGGGGGAGGGGAGGGTGGGCGGAGACAGAACTGGGGACCCACGGGCTGAAGAGGGAGACTTGAAGAAGGTCTTGAGGGTTGGCCAGGAGCCCTCTGGGGCTGGGCTCCCAGCAGGTGAGCCCCGGGTCACTGGTATCTGGGAGCTCCCCGCCGGCCCCCCACCCCGTGGTAAGCAGATGAGTCTCCTGCGAGCCCAGCACTGGACCCAGCTTCTGGGTCCAGTGAGGGAGTAGGAAAGAAAGAAAACATGGCCCTTGTCCTCAGAGCTAACTATACCCACAGTCAGTGGAACCTAAATTAAATTGTTGGACCGTGACACACAGTAGCAATATATTTACCATTATGAATCATGACCTAGGACATCTGTCTGTCCATCATCCGTCCATGCATCCATCCATCCCTCCATCCAAGTCGAATGCACCCTTGCTATGTGTGACTCAGACTCACCCCGATATTCCCTAAACTGCTGCTGCTGCTTTTTTTTTTTTTTAATGCTGCCCCAGAACCCATTACCCCTATCCTAGACCCGCTAATGGGTGGTTAGTGGTTAATCACCGGCCACCCTGGGGAGTTGAAGCCAACACACTTACATGGGTTAGCAGGTCTGTGTGCTCTGGGTCAAGCAAGCAAGCAGGGGTCATCGCGTGGATAGGTGGAGAGTGAGGGGGGGCTCAGAGCCCAAATTGGGGACCCCTGTGCAGTTCAAGGAAGGTGATGACTCAGACTAAAGTAGGGGGCTGAAGGGTCTGGGGGAGATTTGGGAATTTAAGAGCTCACAGGACTTGGGACTTGGTGATGGATAAGTAGCAGGATGAGGAGGCGGGAGGGGACAAGGGTGACTCCTTCGTGTCCAGCCTGCATTTGCTGGCAGATATCCTGGAAGGCAGGCGGGTTTGGGCTCCGGAGAGACCTGAGTTAGGGGGTGGGGGGGGCGGCGGGACATGCATCAGGAGAGAAGCCCAGCTTGTTCTGGAAGAACCGCAGCTTCAATTAGGGCGATCGTGGAGGGGAGACGGGGCCCGAGGAGGAGAACCAGGCGTGGTGCCGCTCTGAACATCTGAGCAAGTGGGGCCTGCGAAGAGCCGGGGACGCGCCTGGCAGGAGCGCTCATGGACATTGGTGGGGTTCGCGGCGGCGCGGCTGTGGGTGGTCTTAGCATGGTGCTCTGGTGAGACGCTGGATGAAGCAGGCGGAGGGGCGGGGGCGGGCCGAGGTGAGCTAGAGGGGAGGCCCCGGGGAGCCAGGAAGGCCGGGAGAGCAGGTGGCTGCGGGGCGGTGTGGGTGGACGGGGGTGCCTTAAAAGAGGGGGTCCTGTCAGTAGAATGAGGGGTTGGAGGGGGACACAAGGGAGAGGCCAGGTATCTGAAGAGAGGGCATGCATGATGCTGGGCTTCCCGAGAAGGCACAGGTGTGAGGTCAGAGCCCTGCGGTGGGGTGGGGGAACCGGCTCTGCAGGGGGGGCAGGGGGCGCCCCCCCAAAGGTGGCTTCAAGGTGGGCACACCAGGACGGAGGAGTTCTTGTCTCCTCTGAGAAGCAGGAGGTGAGGCCACAGACTGCAAAGGTGTGGAGTCGAGGAGGGAGGTGCTGGGGGCCGTGGGTTTAAAGAGGGCGGGGGTGCTTGACCTGGGGAGTCGTCCAGGGAGTGGGAGACAGAGTGGACAGGTGTTGACTCGGCAGATATTCCTGGGGACCTATTACGTAGCAGGCCCTGTGTCCCAGGCCCTGGGGAGGGGGGGGGATACAGCAGGGAAGCAAAGAGACACAAAAATTCCTGCCCTCGGGGAGCATCCGTTCTGCACGGCGGGAGGGCACGTGAGCGCGGTGGTCTGTGTCTGCAGTAAGGTGATAGGGCGGACGAAAGTGCCTGCGCACGGCGCATGCGTGCGGGAACCGCGTGCGCTGCGGACGCCACAGGGGTGTGGGAGGGTGGGCCGTGAACTTGAGGTGTTCGGGGTGGGGGCAGCGCAGGCCCCCCCCTGGGAAGGGACCGCTGAACGCTGAGCGGTTAGGTGTGGCTGTCTAGGGGGGGCTGTTGGCCACAGATTTATGGGGTGTCCCTCTTCCGTGTGGTGTGACTTGCCCAGAAAGGCCGGCTCTGTGGGCCCGAGTAAGGGGGAGAGGAGGAGGTCATGGCAATGAAGGGGCCACAGACCCAAAAGCCCCCCCGGGGGGCCCTGACGCTGCACGCTCCCTGAGCCCTCGCCTTGCCCGCGTCCTGTCTTCTGCCTCAGTTCCCTCTTCTTGCTGTGTTGGAAACTCCGCGTAACGAAGACGAAGGAGAATCTGGGGCCGGGGTCTCGTGGGCGAGTAGCATCGCTCTTAAGTGGAGAAAACTGGTGACCACCACTGTGGCCGCTCAGAGATGTGCCTCCTTCTGCATGGTTGTCGCCTCGGCTCTAGGCAGTGTCGTTCGGAAGGATCACCACAGTGAGAATCCCTTCATACACTGGGCACAAACCACGCCGGACCAGGGCTGGAATGGTCGTGTCTTAACCCTCGAGGGCCTTCCAGATGTGCTGGTCATGCTTCCCTAGGAACTGAGTCTCAGGAGGCCCAGGGTCGCCCCTGCGGTGACCCCGCTTGTGACATTCCCCTGGCGGAGCGAGCTGAATGCATTGCTGTCTGGTTTTGTATCTGTCTCCCCGTTAGGGGAGCGGCCACAGTGATGGTCCCCAGGCAGGGCATGGCCGGTGTCAGCCCTGTGTCTTCTGCATGCACTAGGTTTCCCACGGAAGCCTGCACCAGGGGTGTCTGAGTGATGCTACTAAGTCTGGTCACTGGTCCCGTGTTGGCTGCTGGAACAGATGGACACCATTATGTCCCCCATTGCCAGAGAAGGCAACCAAGCACAGAAAGGTTCATGCGCGTGCCGCAGGTCAAGGACACCGTGCTGGTGTGACAGGCGGGATTTGAATGCAGGTACCCAGCTCGAGAATCACCTTCTTCACTGTGTTTTACAAGCCATATCTCATCTGATAAGAGAGAGTGTTCATAATTCCTTCTCTCTTTACAGACAGGCGGGGTGGCGGGGCGACAGGGCCCGGCCGGTCAAACAGGTGCACGACGCGAACAGGCCCCTGAGCCCCGTCTTAGCACCTCCCTTCTGCTTCAGTGGCTTTTGCTGGTGAAGCAGACATGAAACCTCGTCCCTCGCCCTGACTGCAGCCCCAGTGAATCCCGTGATTGCAGCTTGTTTGCATTTGTGAAGTTAATTGGTTTTCCAGACAGAACCACAGACCAGTGTCCCTGCCGCCTGCCCACTGTGCACTCCCATCCCCGGGGGTCCTGACAGCCAGCCGCCCAGCCATCTTGGGTCCCAGTGCGGGCCCGGGCCGGGGTGGGGGGGGGCGGCGGAGGAGGACGCGAGACGCAGGATGGCCGTGAGGACAGCCGGCTCCCCGGCTTGGGGCAGGCGGATGAAATCCGAACTCTGGAGGGAAATTTACTGCACAATAAAGAAAGAATGGCCCGCTTTGGGGACAATTAAAGCCACATTACTGTGGAATTACAGAGGGCGCCCGGGGAATTAGCCAAATCCAAAGCAGCCAGAAGCACCAGGGCCAAGAAATGTGGGGCGTTCACATGCAGCACCCCCGCCTCCTTGTACAGGGGACCTGTCTGGTTCCCAAACCCCCTCATTTTAGGGCAAGAAAAAAACATTTCCAAAGACTTTACCTGAGGGGTACCATTGTCAAAACAACCCCGGTCCAGCTCAGCCTGTGCCTTAAATAGTTCTGGTTTCAAAGCCACCTGAGTCACCGTGGAGGTCCAGGGGGAAGGGCTGAGCCCCACTGTTTGCAGTTGGGAGCCCAAGACCATGCCAGGATTCAGAGCTGAAGCTGAGCAGGGGCCCCGTCGGCTCTGCCCGGGGCCTCGACATCCTCGCCTGGGAAATGGGCTGTTTGTGAGGCTGTCGGGCTGACAAAGCATATAAAGTTAAGCCTCCTTAGCCCTCCATCTCTTTTATTTTATGGCTTCTTCTGGTGAGATAAAAAGGAAAAGCTGTACGGTGTGGGGCGTTTGGAAGCACGAATGTGTTAGTACATTCCCCTCGCGGAGAGGAAGGGGACCAGGAGATGCTCCTGCGGTCACTAGCTGGCTTGGGGGCTGGGGGACCCTTCCGGAGGCCTCTGTACCTTTCACGGACATCCCTCAGTCCCCCATCATGGCACACCTGGCTGGCGGGGGGTGGCATCATGGGTGGGAGGCAGCTGAGGGAGGGACAACCTCAGGAGAGGTTGTGGAGTCTGGGGCTCACCTGGGTGCACAGAGACGGGCCCCAGGCCGGTCACCTGTCCCTGCTGTCCTTTGTATGTGAAATGGGCCCAGGCGGTCGGGAAGCAGTTTCTCCATCTATGCGGACTGCCTCCTGCCCTCTACTCCCACCCCTTGCCCATCACCTCCAGGCCACGGCCAGGAGGGAGGTGTTCGGCCCCGCTGTTGGTACTCTGGACAGTTTGGAAGAGGAAGGTGAAGGGGTTGGCTCAGGAAAGGACCCTCCTCTTTCCTGTAAGGGCCAGTCCCTTGTTTGGTTCTTCCCTGGGAGTTTCAGCCTGATAGAGCCAGCAAGCCACTGGGGTGGCTTATTGTCCTAAATCCAGGGGAGGTGTTCAAAGTGCTCAGCAACCCTTACTTCCCGGCGCCAACCATCATGGAGGCGGCAGCCGCATACAGCTGTGTTGGGGCACTTCCATGGAAGATCCGTCAGCCCTAAAGCCTTTGAAACCCTTTGAAAGAGTGGCTGGTTTTTTTGTTTTTGTTTTTTAGCTAAGCCCCCATTGTCCTGCTGTCACTGCACTGATCTGAATGCCCAGGCAGAAGATGCTCGGCGGCAGAGCCATCCTCTGCCCAAGAGGAGGAGGTGATCATAGTCCCTGGGGCCATTTTCCCTAGGTAACTAGGACATCAGTTCCAGAAGGACCATTGGGTTTGTTTTCTGCGAATAAAGCCCCTACATTTGCCCGCTTCCGCTGTCTCCTTCAGACACACACAGCCCCTACCCTAAGGACTCAGGATCAGTTACAGATTGGAAGATTTCTTCAAGACACCCCTTCTACCAACGCATGTGTAAGAATGGTCACCAGGCTGGTCCGGGCCTCAAACCTGGAATGATCTCCCAGCCCAGAGGCAGAACAGTGTCTCCTCCAAGGCTGAGTTGGAAGGGACTTTATCAGCCTCGTTCTGCCTTCTCAGAGCTAGAATCTCCTATACTGCATCTCTCTGCTTGAATGCCTCCAGAAGCGGCAAGATCACTCTCTTCCCCCGGGGGAGGCCCCTTCTGTCCTGTGGTCAGCCACCTACATTCTTCAGTGACATGATGCTTATTTAAAGCCTTTAATTGTGATTTCGTGAACACTTTACCGATATCTAAATACGTGATACGTGCTGGTTTGGTTAAAATAACTGGATTCAGAATGGAGGTGCAGAGTTGTGGGTCCACTCCACTGCAAAGCTTGTCCTGATGAAAATCGGTAAAGCGTTTGGGCCATTCTGATCATAATTGCCTTCCTCCCCCTGTTTCTCCCTAAATGGCAGTGTGGTTTCTCCCTGGGGATCTGTGCATGGGCAATTGGGGCATGCTGAGGAACAGCAAGCCCCCGCAGAGCCTGGTGGGGGCAGAGAGGCGGCCTATCCGCTCAGCACTGATGGTGGTGTCCACAGCCAGGAGGACACTTTGGGGGTCATGAGATGGGCAGGGTCTGCCCCTACTGTCACATCTCCAACATGGCCTCAGACATGTGATTTCTGTCTTCATCGAGCAGATGCGGAAAGGGAAGTGACTGAGAAAAGACAGGCTGGCATTGACCAAGCAGGAACGGAAACCTCAGGCAACCGTGGGAATGCAGAAAAGCCTGAGCAGACCTCTTCCCTCCTGCTCCTGCTAAAGCGCGGGACCCCCGCACCACCCTCTGGTGGGACTCGCAGATGCCCAGAAGATCACAGTTGCCTTTGATTTAAAAAAAAAAAAAAAAAAGCTGTTATGTAAAAAAATCACACATTTCGGGCAAAGCACACATCTGATGGGGATCTGGAAGGTGCTGGAGATAGGATGGACTTGTGACTCTCGGGGCTTACTTTCAGTAGAAAGTATTTGTTGAAATTCCACTGTAACCGGGCATCCCCGTATATTTATTTGCTGAATCTGGCAACCCTAGTTGGTAGAGTGCATTTGGTGTTGACCCGGCGTGGCGCGACCCCCCGGGAGCCCGCTTTCAGCCTGTCCCCATCCAGGGGCAGGGGGCTCTGGCCCCTGGGCTCACAAGGCGCCGCATGCTGTGTCAGATCCCTGGAGCGGTTTGGGCTGCAAGGTTAGGCTGGTCTCCGGAGCTTGCAGCCCGAGTCAGAGTTGAAATAAATAACAGGTCCCGTGCCTGTGGGTCAGCGGTGTCGGGAATGGGAAAGGTGTCCTCGGAATCCAGTGTGTTTCCGCCTGGTGTCACGGGGGCAGAACCCACCGCAAGTCATTAAACCTCCCTTGCCGCCAGCCTCGCCCACGGCCGCTGGAGTCCGGCCTCGCATCTCCAGCCGGGCATGTGCCAGATCCGGTGATGGGACCCATTACAGATGGGAAATGACTCTGGGAAGCCAGGGGCCAGGCTTGGCCAGGGTGGCTGGCAAATTAGCCCTCATATGTCTGTTTAATAAAACACAGGGAGTGTGTGCGCCACCTCCGGGGAAGCGGGCTTGGAAGAGAGCCCCTTCCGGGCAGGGCGGACAAGCCACAGGCAAAGAGGATTTCGTGGCCACCAAAGCCCGGGAGGGGAGCTTGGCTCGGAGGACCTAGCTTCTACTTCGAGAAACTTCTCGGCCTTCGGGAATGCGTTCCAGCGGCCGCACGCGGGGGTCTGTCAAGCTTGGTCCTGCCCACGACCATCGTTCTCGCGTGCTGGAGGTCTGGAAAGAGCCCTGAATTAGGAGTGCCCCTAACGAGTTCCAGGTCCTTGGCAAAGTCCCTTTGCCGGTTGGGGCTGCATTTTTCTCATCTCTTCGACAAGAGGGTAAACTAGGCAACGCTGAAAGCCCGCACCAGCTCCAAAAATCCTGTTCTTGCTCTTGGGGGACGACATCCCCTTTTCCCCCGTGAGGATGGGGATGGGGTGGGGGCGTTCATACGGGGTCCTACTGTAATGAAGAAGCAAGACGCCCTCGTCTCTGGACCTCTGCTTTGCAGCCAGGAATATCCTTGAGGGCAAGAGAGTTTGCATCTTGTAGTTAGCGCCACCCCCCTCCCCCGCAGAAGGCTCCAGAACAGGGCCCCCGAAGGTTCTGGAACAGGGCAGCAACAAGGTGAGAGGAGCCTGAAGGGGGATTTGGGAAGGAGGGCCATTGGAGTTGGGGAATGCCACACAGTGGGCCTGGGCTGGAGTGTCCCCGCACCCCACCCCACCCCCCACCCCGCCCCCGGGGAGGTGACAGGGCAGGGCCCCCTCCGCCTGGGGCGGGGCTCTGGAAGGGGCCCCGGAGAGAGGATCTAAGGACCGAGGGCTGCAGACAAAGGATTGATGACTGCTCCCGGCTCACCAAAGCCTCCTCGGCATTTCCTCCACCGAGAGGGGATGTTTGTGCGGCAGGAGCCCTGAGTTACGCCTTAAGGCCTGGGCAGCTCGAGGAGCTATGGCGTCAAAGCCTGAGGGGAGGCAGAGCAGCCAAAAAAGGACAGAGGGAAGAAGACCCTAAGATGTTTACAGAGAGAAAAAGTCGGGGGAAAAAGTGACAGCGAGGTCAAGCCGATTCTGGGGAGTGGCCCTGCACAGCCCACAGTCCCCGCATGGATGTGCCTGGGGAGAGTGGGGCCGCTGACCCGGGTACCCCTGACCCCCGCCCGCAGCCCGGTCCAGCCCCAGCTCCCCACCAGCCTGACATCGGTGTGGGGGGCCCCCCATGATGGGCCGCTTTCCGTGACCAGCTGGAGTCCACGTTCGTGCTGGAAGAAGGGGGCGAGCCCCACAGGCCTCAGATCTGTCCCCCACTCCCAGTCCGTCCTTCTCCAGCAGCCGGGAGAGGGTCTGGCTGGGTGGTGGTGGTGGGGGGGGTACGGGCTCCCAGCCGCTCTTTTGTCTGACATCTTGACAAAGGGGCCGGCCTTTCCCAAGCCCCACAGGTGTGAAGAGCTTGTTACGCCTAGTGTTTGTTCAGCCCTATTAGTGGCCTGAAGGACTGTTGACAGAGGGCCCCTTTGTGTGCAGACTGGGCTAAAGCTCTCTAAGCCCTCGGCAAACACAGGCCACTTATCTCTGGGGACTTTATCAGAAACCATCTAAAGCCCGCCGTGGCTGCTGGGAACCCCGGCCTCCCTGACTGACGCGGGGGACCCGGTTTCCCACTCCATTTTTGTGGCTCATTTTCCCGACCACCTTGATCCACCTCTTGTAGATTCTGTTTCTGATATCGGAGATAAAGCGCAGGTCCGGGGGTCAGAGTTTCTGTTTTCAAGTTGGAGCTTTTTTTAAAACAAAACAAAACCACAGTACAAAACCATGCCTTGGCTCTGCGGGCCTTCTGTCCACCGAAGGGAGGCTCGTCAGAGAGACTTGGGGGGTGGTCAGGGCTCCTCCCCGTGAGAACGTGGCTTCGGCGGGGCTCCCGAGCCCACCAGCCAAGATCCCTGCTGCTGACCACCAAGCCACTCCCCGTCCCCCCCCCACCCGCCCCGCCGCCACTCTGGGACCCCCACATGCCCGAAAGTGGATTCCTTCTCTTCCTCAGAATGGTTTCCTCTGCCCGATACCCCGCTGAGTGTCCTTGATACACCCTTTCCTTCTGGAACTCCCAGGTCACCACTATCTTGTCGGCTGCTTCCCTGCCCCCCCCATCACCTCCACCCCGAGCAGGTGGAAGCTACAGGATGCCCCAGCTGAGTAGCAGGGCAGACCCTCTCGCCCCATCTACAGCCTACCTACGGAATCAGAAGCTTCCAGGGCTGGGCCTCGGCCGTCTGGGTTTTGGTAGGCAATTTCAGTGATTCTCTGCACCCACGCTTGAGAACCGTCACATGCTGGGGTCTTGGGTGGATGGGGCGGTGAGTGATTGTCTCCTGGAATGGCCAACCAGAGCTCAAGAGAAGGGGGAAGGGGGCATCGTCTCGAGAGCCCCAAAGTGCACAGGCGTCAACCCCCTAGCAGCTGTGCTTCCTGACACTTTTTTTTTTACTAAAAAGCGGCATTCACCAGACCTGTTCATGCCAGCTAACGGCAGAGACTTGGTGAGGGCAGGGACCGCATCTCCTGCACACTGCGACATCCCCAGGTGCTCAGGCAGTATCTATGGAAGGAAGAAGTAAATCCATTTGCCATTAATAAGGTGAATTGATTGTTTTCTAAGTGGATCTAGGCGTGTGTGGTCATCACTTTTCTACCCTGCTCACCTGTAGTGTAGGCATGAGAGGGTCCGGGCCCCAGAAATGCGGGGGCCAGCCCCACCTCGCTCGGTCCCTGTGCAGGAAGGAGCCCTTGGGGAGCCCGGCTCCAAGCGTCCCCCATGTGCTGGCGGGGGCCAGATGTGGGGGTGTGAGGAGCAGCGACGGCCCGGCCTGGTCACCTCAGGGAAAGCTGAGATCTGGTCTCACAAACATGCCACAGAGGGCGGAAAGCGTGAGATTTATAAACAAGGGTCAAACAGTTTCTAAATAAATAGGATACCAAATAGAGTAGCAAAGTAACAGATAAAAGGGTATACATACTGCCTCAGACTCTTAAGAACAACTCAAATATTTGCCTCATTCTGAACCAATCCGCCAAGGAATCATGTCTTTCGAAACCAGACCTATTCCCGTGGCCCCGGTGCGGACGCCTGGCCATGAACTCTACCCAGCATCTCCCTGCAGGCTCCCTCTCAGCGAGTGGCTCATGTTCCGACCCATTTCTTTTGCTTTAGTTCCGGCCCACTAGCCTGGGGGCTTGTCGGGAATGCAGACTCCCAGGCCCAGCCCCAGACCTCCTGAAGCCGAATCTGCATTTCAACCGGATGCCCAGGTGACCCCCACGTGCAGGTCACGTTCGGGGCAGTGCTGGCCGGCCGGAATGTTCCGTCTGTGTCCTGGTTGGTTCTCTTCCGAGGTCCTGCCCTGTGCACCGGTCCGCAGAGGGGCCGAGCAGAATGCTCTCCCTGACAGTCAGTCCTTATGGCGCTCAGGACACTTGGACATGCCCGACGGATTTCCTGTGCAGTTGCCAGACGGCTGTCCCTCTGCTCTCTGAGGCAGAAGCACACTGAGGGCGGGACTCTGCCCTATTTGCTACTGGCTCCCCTGTACTCCACCAGCTCCCTGTCCGTTCAAAGGCTCCAGGCGGCGTCTGCAGGAGGAGCGAACATCTGTCACCCCCTGGGCAATATTTGAATTTGCTCTTAGAGAATAGCATCTTGGTCAGCTGTAAGGGGTATAAAAGCTGCCATGGGTGAGACCATTACAATCTCTCTAACCCAGGCTTTGCCACACTTGGCCCTACTCATATTTTGGGCCGGGAACTGTGCCTGGTAGGACGCGTACCCAGCGTCCCTGGTCACCATCCCGTAGACGCCAGGAGCCCTTCCCCGAGTTGTGACAACCAAAGATGTCTGTGGACGTTGCCAGCTGTCTGTTGGGAGGCAAAACGGTCCCAGCGGAGAACCTCGAGCCCCCACCCCCGGGGAAGCTGTGAACGCTTTGCACGTGCCGAGCGAGTCTTGTGGTCCCTACCCAGCAGCCGCAGACAAAGTCAGTGAAGGAACCATTGAGGGAGGCAGCACCTGCCCCAGCCCGCCCCTGGGGCCTGGACGTGTAGAGATTTGTCCATAATCTCGGCAGATCTGAGGGCTGTGCTTCCCCGGGGATGGGTATCCCAGGGCTGGGGACCGGCTTCTTGGCTATGCAGCCTCCAGCCTGTGGACGGTGCACACGTGGGCCAGTTACTTTGGACAGTTTAGCTGCAGATATGTAAATCTAAAATTCCTATGCTGGGGGCACCTGGGTGGCTCAGTCAGTGAGGCGTCTGCTTTCAGCTCAGGTCATGATCTTGGGCTCCTGGGATCGAGTCCTGCATTAGGCTCCCTGCTCAGCAGGGAGTCTGCTTCTCTCTCTCTCCCTTTGCCCCTTCCCCCTGCTCATGTGTGTGCTCTCTCTCGCTCGCTCAAATAAAAATCTTAAAAAAAATTACAAAGAAATAAAACTCCTATTCAGCTAGAGCAATAACATGGGGTTGCCTTCTCAGAAGAACTGCTCTAGAAGGGAGGAAAAAATTGAGAGCTATCCCCCGTGCTGGGAGAGCATAGGAGGTCCTCTGGCCCCAGCCCAGAGCTCTGAGGAGGCCCATTGTCAGATGGCCTTGCTATTCTATTGAAAGAACACCTGAGCCATGTGAAATAAAAGGGACCCAGGGCCAGAGTCCCTGAGAGACAGGGCCAGGACACAGCTTAATAATGTCTGCAGGATCCTTTCAGCCTGGGATATCCCAGGGAGGTGTGTGTGTGTTGGGGGGGGGCGCATGGGCATTGGGAGTTAGTTTATAAGGGTCTCTCAGGAGAGGGCTAACGCCTGTTTTTGGTAAACTGATCAAACCAATGGATGCAGATTCAGTCCCTGTTGTGTACCAGGTCCTCCTTGGGGTCCTGGGAGGAATCCAGGGCATCCTAAATGTGGGTTTTTCTCCTTAAAGCACTGTAGTTGACTTGAGCAGATACATTGGTGAGTTAAAGCAGCAAGACAAGTTTTAAGTAGCTCAAAGCAACAATAAAAGAAATGTCACAAATGTCACAAAGCTGTATCTCGTCGCAGTGTGGTCCAGACAAACCACATAATTCTCCATCTGTCCTCTCTTTCTACTCATTCACCCAGCCACCTACATACCTATCCACCCATGCATGCATGCATCAATCCGTCCATCCATGCATCCATCCATGCATCCATGCATCCATCCATCCATCCACCCACCCACCCACGCATCCATCGATCCATCCATCCATCCATCCATCCATCCATCCACCCACCCACCCACCCACCCATCCATCGATCCATCCATCCATCCATCCATCCATCCACCCACCCACCCACCCACCCACCCACCCATCCATCCATCCATCCATCCATCCATCCATCCATCCATCCATCCACCCATCCACCCATCCACCCATCCACCCATCCATCCATCCATCCATCCATCCATCCATCCATCCATCCATCTACCTATTCATCCATTCACCCACCCACTCAGCCATCCATCATCTACTTTCTGACTTTCCTACTTTTGCTCTTTCTTATTTGCACAATGAAAATGTATTGAGATGTGCTTTGGGTTGGAGGATGTAAGGGCAAACACTGTCCTGTAGTCAAGGAACCGGCACAACTCAGGAGAGCATTTATCCTACTTTATCTGAAAGCTTGCTGCCGAGAGCCCTCATCTGCCCCTTCCTTCTGTCAGACAGGGAGCCCCTGGACAGTTGAGGATGCATCGTCCATCCCTGTCTCCCTCATGGCCTGAGGCATAGGGCCTGGCATGTAGCTGGAGCACTCAGGTGTGTGTTGAATTGAACCAGCTGGGGCGGTGGGGGAAGGAGGGCATGGAGCTTGGGGTCCAGACCAAACCAGCTCTCTCTGGGTGGCTGGGGGACCCCTGGACATGATGCAGAGCCTGCAGGGCTCCTGGCCCTGGCTCATGGAGGTTCCTCAGAAGTTGTGCTGCCTCCTGCCCCCTTCTCCCCCAGGCTGACCTCTCTGTTCTCACAAAGCCATCCTTTCCTTCCCTCCTTGAAATCTGATAATGAAACTAATACCCAATATTTTTGCCTCCAAGAGAGGCAGGAGATAAACAAGAAGGCATGAGGGATTAAGGTGTCTTTTTGAGGAAGGGGCTGGGGCCCAGCTGGGAGTGGGGTGACATCTCTGTGTGGAGCCGAGGGACCCAGATGGGGGCTGCTTTGTCTGATGCATTTTTCCATTTGTGCAGAGAAAATAAAACACAGAGAAAAGAAAACAAGCCGTAAAATACTTTGCAGAAGCCTGAGCATGGGCAATTGCCACTTGATGTCCCCTGACAGCTCCAAGAGGAGGTGGGAGGGAGGGGAGCCCTGCCTTTTGAAGTTTGGCCTCTGAGCTTTCCTTTGTGTGACCGGTTGTTTGGGAAGAACTTTTGTTGGTGTAAGGTGCATATGGAAGAGGGATATCACCCAGGGGTTCCCCTTGGGGTGGGGAAGGGGGGCGCTGAGCTCCCTGGAGGGGCTCAGAGGTCATGCAGCCCCATTGGGAGCTTCGGGGACACCTGGCACTGTCTTTACAGTGGACGACACAGGGTGAGCATCTGCCTCCAAGAAAGGCCAGAGATGCTACTAGTGAGGCTTTTCCTGGTACAAGAGAGCCTTAAGGAAGCCAGACTTGAGTGATCTTCCCAGATCCCTGTCCCTAGGCAGGTGTGCCAGGCCCTGTGACTTCTATGCCAGTAGGAAAGGTCCAGATTCTGTGCTGTAGCCACCACTGTTCCTTCCAGGGATGTGGGTCCTTTCCTCTAGGGTAGTGGGCCAGGAGCCAGAAGACCTGGGTTCTAGTCTTGGGCTCCCATTTACTGCCTTGGGGGTCCTGGGCTGGTGGGTCACTTAACACTGAGCGGCCCGCAGCATCCTTGTTTGGCTGAGTGAGTCCAAAGGGACAGTGGACGTGTGTATGTTTGTGTGACAGTCCCTTGTGTTAGTGGACAGGCGAGGCTGAGCCAGAGGCTGGAGGTGCACAGAGACCCTTGGTGAGGCTCTCAGGAATCATTCTGTGGCCTAATTTACCTTCCAGTTGTTTCCAGACTCAGGTGTGAACTGAACCTTTCCTCCTGTGGCCCCCACAGTGCCTGCCCTTAAGCCCCGTCCTTCTCTGCTTCTCAGCTGAATGACTAATGGACGTGCCTCTAGCAAGAACATCTAAAGAAACTTGTAACGTCAGAGAGAAAAGTTAAAGAGGCAAATGTATAATTTTTAATCACAAAAGTAATAAATGAATATGAAGCTGGTACAAATTTGTGCAGCCTGTGTGGTAGAAAAGACACATAGTTTTTAATCCATCAATTATAAGAGCATTAGACATTGTAAGAAAAAAAACCCCCACCTTATTTGAAAAGTGGGCAAATGGCATGAACAGGCAATGCACAAAAGAAAAAAATATATAAAGAAAAATAAACACATGGGGAAATGTCCAACCTCATGGTAACCAAAGACACACAAATTAAAATCATGTGTGTGTGTGTTTTCCAGAGGAATTGGCAGAGATGAAAAATAAAGAGTACTGAGAGCAAATGGGTCCTGTTGTTTTCTTCGAGGATGTGGTGAGACAGTAGCTCTCAGATTCTGCTGGGAGGGACTGGAAGCTAGGACGGCCTTTCTCCAGGGCAATTCGGCAATTTGGATCCTGAGTTAAACATATGTGGATCCAGAAGTTACCCTAGGCATGCCATCAGAGCAGAGCACAAATGCACAGGTCCAAAGGTGGTTACCCTTGGTGTTGATTGTAATCGTGACAAACCGGAAACAACTTAACTGCCCAGCCCCCCGGGGAGGCCCAGCTTTGAAATGCACCCACTGGGGATTCCAAAGAGCCCAGTGCACACACGTGTACAAGGGAGACTAGACAGCCTTTCACAATCATGCAGAACAGTATCTGGCGTTAAAAGATGTTCATCATCCTGGGAAAATAGGCCACGGAGGGAGATGCACGAGTATGATCCACGTCCGTAGGAAAGAATGACGGAGCTCCACAGCTGAGCAAATGTTAATTAAAGTCTGCAAGGGACGACCCCTGTGTTAACAGTGGTTGCTGCAAATCTGAGTGCGTTTTTTTCCTCTCTTTTCTGCTTTTGTTTATCAAGTGTCTGGCACTAAGCATTTCTTTAGACATTACATAAAATGCGATTTGAAACAAACTTAGCACAAAAGCAGGCGAAGCGTGTTGAAGAGGGAGCAGGAGTAGACCAGATGGAAGCTGGAGTTATCCTAGAGGTCGGAGCCCACAGAAGCAAGTCACGGGCAACACGGGGTGGTCTGAGGGGGCCGCGCGGGATGCCCTGGGTGGGGGTGGGGGCTGGAAGGAAGATGGGTCGGGCACAGATATCCTCCACCAAGACGTGGAGGATAAGGGTGCAAGCAGATGAGGAGGGGTCTGGGGAGGAGACTGTCTGACAAGCCATGGAGGGGGCAGGTGAGGGGTCCTCACGTATGCATGGAATGTTCTAGAAGCTGAAAAAAGCTGGGGACCGCTCAAGCATCAGAGCAAGGAGTGGGAGGCGGTGAGCAGAGCTAAGGAGAGGGTGTGGAGAGAAGCAGGACCAGCTCATTTGGAGCCCCGAGGGTGTGACAACCGACTTGGATTTTACCCAGAGGAAAAAACGGGAGGGCCATTGAAAGACTTGCAGCTGGTGATGGGGACATCCTCAGATTGGAGCCCAGAACTCCTGCTCTGGTGGCCGTGGCCGTGGGAAGGGAAGCAGGGCTGGGCAGGAGGGAAACCAGATGAGGAGGATGCCCGAGGGGAAGGTGATGGAAGCTGGTGCAGCCGGCCCCTGAGCCCTCGGTGGCTTGTGGAGTGGCCGCAGGAGAAGACAGCCTGGTGGCCGAGCTCAAGGGAGGGGGCAGTGTGCTGGCGCAAAGTAGAAAGCCCTGGAAACAATGCAGGAGTCTGCTCAGGCTGCTGTCACCGAAAACCTCAAGCTGGGGGCTTAAGCAACACACGTGTCTTTCTCACGGTTCTGGAGCTGGAAGTCCAAGGTCAAGGTGTCGGCAGGGTTGGCTTCTCCCGGGGCCTCTCTGCTTGGCTTGCAGACCACCGCTCCTCTGTGTTTGTGTGCCCCTGTGTGTGCAAACTGCCTCTTCTTATGAGGACTCCAGTGAGATTGGAGGAGGGCCCACCCTCAGAGCCTCATTTTGATGTAATCAGCTCTGCAAAGGCCATGTCCCCAAACACAGGCCTGTTCACAGCTGCTGGGTCAGGGCCTCTGCATATGAACAGGGGGAGGAACACCATTGGGTCCCTCGCAAGCAGGATTGGGGCACAAGGAGGATGCCAGCCCCACCTCCCAACTTCAAGGTGTGTGTGTGTGTGTGATGGGGGGTGGGGGCCGGCAGCTTGGTGGACGGAAATGGACAGTCTCTGGATGAGAGGGAAGCAGAGCCCTTGGCTGCTGGGTGGCTGGTAGGTGCTTCTGAGTGCAAGCAGGGGAGCCAAGGAGAAGCTCCCGGGGAAGGACTACGGTCCAGCTGTGGTGCTGGGGAGGCTGGGGACAGTCTCTGCTGCGGTCCAGCAGTGGACATGGGGGGAAGCTGGGGACAGTCCCTCCCTTGCCGCGGCCTGACGTCTCTCCCTGCCTCCCGCAGCCTGTAACTGCAACCTGCATGCCCGGCGCTGCCGCTTCAACATGGAGCTGTACAAGCTGTCGGGGCGCAAGAGCGGGGGCGTCTGTCTCAACTGCCGCCACAACACGGCGGGCCGCCACTGCCATTACTGCAAGGAGGGCTACTATCGCGACATGGGCAAGCCCGTCACCCACCGCAAGGCCTGCAAAGGTAGGCAGGGGCGGGGCCTCGGGAACCCGGTCCTCCTGCTGTCTCCCTCTGTCCTCCTGCTTTGCCTTGCGTCCCCATGCACCCCGGCCTTGACCGGCACCGCGGCGCTCGCACGGCCGCCCCGGTATGTGGGGACGTAAGCCGAGACAAAGGGGCGATGGAGCCATGGCCTTAAGGAGAAGAAAGGAGAAGGTGTGATCCCTGCGAGGGTGCGGGGCCCCCGCCCCCGGCCGGCTGCCTCTCTGCCTGCACAGGTGTGCTGCATACCACAGGGCGGGGGTCATGTTCACCGGGCTTACCGGCGGCACAAAGGGCCCTCTCTTACCCAGACCACGCAGACGTATTTCTCTGGATGTGTGCGCGCCCCCCACCCCCGGCACTCACAAAGACACGCACGGTCACGGTCCCAGTGAGGTCGGCGGCTCCGGGGGCAGGGTCTCAGAAGGAACATTTAATCCACCTGCAAATAGCTTTCCTTCTGAGGACAAAAAAAAAAAAAAAAAAATTAAAGGGAGACCGGAGACTCTTTTCGTTCGCTGGAGCGAGCACGAATGTTTTCACTTTTCTGCTGTTGTGTTCCCCCCCCCCCCACCTCACAAAAATGAAGCAATAGTCAGGTGACTCAGAGGAGCTGTTGAAATGCCAGGGAACTCAATGCTGTTGTTGGGGGCAGACCTGGGGCCCCCCCACCCCCACATTTGCTTTTGGGAATTCCAGGGACCGGGCTGTCCGGTTCCTAAAACTTGAGGCCTAGAGGCAGGGCTTGCCGTAAGCATGGCTTCCCAAGAAGAGATTTCTCTCCGAGGGCTCTTGGGGCCACCATCCAGCATGATCGGGGTCCTGACACAGACCCGTGTAGACCCTGACACGGGCAAGACCCAAGCCTTGTCAGGCTCAGGCTCAGATGAGGAGCTGCAGTCCAGAAACCGGTCGGTGGCCACTGCCTAGCCTTTGGATGAAGCCAGGGTATCTTCTTATCAGGAAATCTGCCAGATGTCGGGCACTCGTGGGTACCACCGCCTACAGGACTCGTGGGCCTCAGCGCAAAATCAAAACACCGGCCTTCTTGCTCAGGAATTGCTAAGAATTTTTAAACGGCAGCAAGCAGAGCTTCCACCAAGTGCGTGCCCTTCCGAGCATCGGGCCCATGAAGCCGGCCCTGCTGGTGGAGAATACTTTCTCCGAAATGAAACAGGTTCCCAGCCTGTCTCCTCCGGGAGGAATCCCTTCGGTTCCACAGGAACAGGGATGAATCCGGTGGTTCCCCAGACACAAACAGAGCTGTCCTCCCAGATCTGTGGACTTAAGGCTGCCTCTGGTGGTTGTCAAGAGAAGTTTACTCCTAAAGGTAGCCCGGCTATTTCCACATCCCAAACCAGAGAATCAAGGTGAGACTCCCCCAGGAGACTTGGAGCAGGAACTGACCAACCGACCTCAAGGTGGCCTGAGCCAAGGGACCCAGAAACGCCTCTGGTGGCAGGAAGGCATGAGCAGGAGCATGACCCGGGAGAGAGAGAGGGCTTTGGGTTTTCAGAGACCGTACTTGGAAGGTATCCAGCCCCTTCTTCACCTCTTGTCTTCCCTTTACAGAAGAAATCAAAGCCAAGGACTTGTAAACAACGGGTTACACATAGCTCTCTTGGGGATTTGGCAAGGGAATTTTAATTAGCAGGGGCCACTCAGGTGGGCAGCCCTGTGTCCATGGTTGAGGGAGTCTCGGCTGGGCGTGGAGGGGCAGTGGTCCTGCGCCATCACAGCAGGAAAGGCACGTCCCCTGGGGAGGCAGAAGGGAGCAGATCCTTGATCATCTTGCCATTTGCCTCCCCTCCCTCTCCTCTGTTGCATGCAGAATGACGCAAGAGCCACCTGTGGCCGCTCCTGTCTCAGGCTGAGATGTCAGGAAGCCACCGGGTCCTAGGAACCTGCAGGTTGTCCTCTGGGGCTTTCCCACTCTGCTGGTTTCCAGGCGGGACAGGCGCAGGCAGACGAGGGTGTGCCCCTGCCTTCTTATTTCAAACGCTGTGGCTGGCCTTGGTGGCTCGGTCGTCCCTCGGAGCCTTGGACAGCAGCTGCCCCCAGCCTTGGTGGGACTCTGAGTGAAGGGCCCGAGGAAGAGAGAAACGTGAGGACAGATTCTGCGTGGAAGGACGCCTGCGTGTCCTGCCAGGGAACATGGCAGGTGGGGGCGGGCCTCGGCGGTACCTCCTGCCTGGCAGGGAAAGACAGTGCTTCAAGGATCCGGCCACCTGATTGGCGAGGAAAGACCCTACCTGGCGGGTCCTGCGTCCTGATTGGCGAGGAAAGACCCTACCTGGCGGGTCCTGCGTCCTGATTGGCGAGGAAAGACCCTACCTGGCGGGTCCTGCGTCCTGATTGGCGAGGAAAGACACTGTCCGAATGATCTGTTCTCTGATTGGTGAGCAAGAGGAACGTGACCTGAAAGGTCCTGCCGTTTCTTCGGTGCAGAAAGTTCTAGATCTTTCCCCTTTGCTCTCTTTTTTCTGGTGGCAACCCCTCGGGACACGTGGGAACTCTCTGAATCCTCTGTTTCCTCATGGGACTTTTCCCGTCAAATGGAGCCCCTGAGATCTTGGGGGGCGGGGGGAGACCTGCTGTGGGAGGTCAGACGCCAGCAGAGAAGGCTGTGTACCCTTGAGGTCTTCAGATGGGAGTCTCTCTGTCCCCACCCCACCCCCATGGAGACCGTCCCGTCTGCCTTGTCTTCCCAGGGTGGGTCGGTTTCAGGAAACGGCTCCTTTGCTGGCAGCATTTGGCCCCAGCATTTTGATCTCTGGTGGGTTGCGCTCAGAGGCTTCTGCAGTCCCCTAGGCATGCAGCCATCCCAGGCCCCGAACTCCTGGGGCTGACCTCGGGAGAGCCCAGCTGTAGCCTTCAGTTATGTCCTTCTTTGCTCTGTTTCAGAGGCATTTCACTGGGGAACTGGGACAACTGGCAGAGGCTCTTGACTCAAGTTGGCAGTTGACCTGAGGGTGCTTGGGAATGGCCACTGGGGCCCCCTTTACCCTTGACTTCCCAGGGCTTGGGGAGGAGCCCCAGGCGGGGGCTGAGGCCACCCAGGCCCTGCTGGCGATTGGCTGGGCTCCCGACCTTGCTCAATTTAGAGCAGGGGTGGACCCAGACAAGAACAGCTTGGAGCAAGGGCATTGGATTCCAAACGTTATTGGGGAAGTTTCATAGCAACAAATTCGTTGGGTTCTTTCTCCCCTCCCCTGGTTTAGAACCAACCCGGGGCTGGCCGGGCTGGTGCATACAAAGGGCTGTAATAAACGTGCCCAGGGACGCAGGAGGCTGCAGCTCGCGCCTATTCAGCGCGATTTCCCAGCACTGGGAAGGCCTCATTATGGCGCGGGCTGTTGTCCTATACAAAGTCCAATGAGATGAATCTCTCCCTTTTCTCCGCAGAATGGTTGGTGAACGATACTCGTCCTGGAATCTGTCAAAAGATAGGCGGTTTTGTTTACCATTTGTCTTCTTTATGGACTCAGGGGCACTTTTTCTCTTTGGGGCCCGCAAAGAAGACGGTGCTATTTGACCATTCCAGCCGTGTCTCTATTTGAACGATATTAATTTATCATCTTCCCAAACCATCTGTGATGGATAAAGACATTCAGGGAGTCTCCCGTGAACCGAATTGCGATGAGAGTTAAGAAATTAACCACTGCATCAGGCATCCCCACCCCTTCAAGGCCACGGTCAGCATGGCCGAAATGCAGGCCGCCAAAAAGGTGTCTGGGTCCTCAGAAGACGCGGGCGGTGGCCGGCAGAGGCGTGCACTGGTCCTGGCTGTCTTGGCCAGTGCAGGCCTGAGGCTCCCAGCCACGCTCTGTTTCTTCCAGCAGCTCTGTCAGAGCTCAGGGAGGAAGTGGCACCTCAGGGCGCCCCCTCGGCCCCCTGACCACTGTATGGGGCTCCCCGTGTCTTTCTCCACCTCGATTCTCGACCTTCACTGAAGGGCATCCTCAGTATATTTCTCTCTAACTGGTTCTCGCCCTTGGCTGTCCTTGGGAATCTCCTGGAGATTTGAAAATCTGACACCCCCAAGAGATTCCGTTTCAATGAATGAGTCCAGATGAGACCCAAGCACTTGGGGAATAAGGAGTGAGGCCCGGGAGCCGCGCCGGTGATGAGAAGTGGGGCGGGGGGGGATTTATTATCAATGAATTTAAATGTTTTTTTAAGGCTTTCTTTTTCTTTTTAAGATTTTATTTATTTATTTGAGAGACAGAGAATGAGAGACAGAGAGCACGAGAGGGAAGAGGGTCAGAGGGAGAAGCAGACTCCCCGCTGAGCGGGGAGCCCGATGCGGGACTTGATCCCGGGACTCCAGGATCATGACCTGAGCCGAAGGCAGTCGCCCAACCGACTGAGCCACCCAGGCTCCCTCTTGATGAAAATTGGGTGGAACGGGATTGTTTAAAAAATTTTTTCTTTTTCAGATTTTATTTATTTATTTGACAGTGAGAGAGGGAACACGAGCAGGGGGAGTGGGAGAGGAAGAAGCAGGCTTCCCGCCGAGCAGGGAGCTAGCTGGACATGGGGCTCGATCCCAGGACCCTGGGGGATCGTGACCTGAGCCAGAGGCAGACGCTTACGACTGAGCCACCCAGGTGCCCCTGTTTAAAATTTTTTTTTTAAATTAAATTTTGCCGGCTGGGAGCTTAGCTGGTGCATCCTGATGATCTAGCGTCCAGAGGAAGGCATAGGATTGGATGGTTATCACAGCTAGATTGTGTGTGTGCGCGCGCGCATGCACACATGCGCACACACGCTTGCATGCGTGCAAGCTAGATTGGATCATTTGAGGTTTTTTTTTTTTTAATTTTTGAAGTTCCTTTTAATTCCAGTGTTTTTTTTTTAATTTAAATTCAATTAGCCAACATATAGTACATCATTAATATCAGATGTAGAGTTCAATAACCCATCAGTTGTTTATAAAACCCAGTGCTTGGGGCGCCTGGGTGGCTCAGTCAGTTAGGCGTCTGCCTTTGGCTCAGGTCATGATCCCAGGGTCCTGGGATCAAGCCCTGCATCGGGCTCCCTGCTCCGCGGGGAGCCTGCTTCTCCTTCTCCCTCTGCTTGCTGCTCCCCCTGCTTGTGCTCACTCTCTTTCTCTCTGTCAAATAAATAAAACCTTTTTTAAAACAAACAAACAAACCCAGTACTCATCACATCACATGCCCTCCCTAATGCCCATCACCCTGTTACCCCATCTCCCCCCACCTCTCCTCCAGCAACCCTCAGTTTGTTTCTTAGAGTTAAGAGTTTCTCATGGTTTGTCTCCCTCCCATTTGAGGGTTTAGTCACACCATAGCTAGGAACCTGGGACTCCACACTCCTTCCTGACTCTAAGATGATGTCCAGGGAGCCTACAAAAGCCTAAAAAACCTCAGGAGTGCCCTTTGTTCTGTGGGTCCCGTGTGACATTTACTTTTGGTCTGTGTTCATGTTGGGAGTGCAGGGAAAAGCGTGGCCATCTTAGGGAGGAAGGCACTCAGTGGCCACAACAGCTCCCAGCTTAGAGGGTAGAGCCCACAGCACGAGGAGTGGGCTCTGTTGGGGGGCCGATCTGGCCCAGCACTCATGGGGGAGAGGGAAAGTCCGAAGGAGAGGAAATTCCCCCATGGAAAAGCCAGCTCCATCTGTGGTCTCTGTTGCCACATCCTTCCCCTATTCCCTGGGGACTGTGGGGGTCAGAGACCCCGATCTCCAGATTTGGCTCCACGTTCAAAGCTTGTGGAGCATCAGGCAAGTCATGTGACCTCGCTGGACCTCAGTATCCTCATCTGTGAAATCGTGTTCAGATTTATGGTCTCTGAGTCCCGGCCAGCTTCCACATTCCACGTCCTGCGTGCTCTTTTTAAATCTTCAGAATTTTACGGGTCCCTGATAACAACGGGACAATGTCCTGTGTCGGTGAAGTTTGTGACCCTGGAGCTAGGAAGAGTGGGCAGAGCCAGGAAATCGGGTGCAGGTGACGTCGTTCCAGAGTCTTTATAAGTCGAGAGAGTCCCCCGCTCCCATGACCCACACATGTGCCCTGCTCCTAAAACGGGGTCTTTCAGGCTGAGCTCCGTGTCTCATTTCCCTGGCACCCCAGCCAGTTGCCTCTCCCTGCCCCCCAGGTGTCACCCACTCTCAACCTGTTTCCACACGGACATTCCTGGGGGGCCCCTGGGGCCCTGCTCTTGAGCAGAAAGGCCCTCGGATCTCTGAGCTGCCCCAGTTAACAGAGGGCATTTTACTTGGGGTGTTGAGTACGTGAAATGGTGTAGAAGAGGTCCCAGGTACACAGGGCATGCATTCCATACCTGTTAGCATTTAGGATTCTTTGTCCAAGTAGAAGGTCCAGTACCAGAGCCCCCTGCCATTGGCCGCATGTGCACAGAGCAGAGACTGGTTGCCTTAGTTCCTTCAGTGAGTGGTGGCATGTGGGGGAACCGGCCCCTCTCACTGGAAGGGCTCAGCCCCGGTGTTTGCCCTAATGCTGTTGCACACTCACCATAAAGGGTTTATCGCCAAAGGATTTTGCTTTGGGAGCAAAAATGACACACAGCAGAGATGAGCGCCTAGCAGCTGCTTGTGGAAAGGCTGAGCGGTGGGGGGACGGGCTGTGTGCATGCAAAAGTACATCTAAAAGTGCTGCTAAGAAAGGTCCAGCAGCCTCCCAGGGGCTCCTGACCAGCCTGGGGCAGGGAGAGGGATGCAAGTTCCAAGCTGGTCCCCACTGCCCTGGTACACGGGACCCAGGTGCTCTGGGTCCCCCCACTGTGGTGCTGTCCGGCCCCTGCTCACCTGCCCCGAGCCTGGGCGTGTAGACACACACACACACACACACACACACACACACACACACACACACACACACACACACACACACACTGTCTCTCCCCATCTCAGTCTCTCTCTGGGACCCATCTGTAGGATCCATGCCTTCCGCCTTGGCTGTAAATCAGGTGCAGGAAGGCTATGGTTAACTAGATCACGGAGGGTCAAATAACCCAGCTTGGGATTACGGGGCTCCCCTCCCCTTCTACTTCCTGCTGTCTGCACCTTGATCTGAAGGTGGCAGGGGAGAGGCGAGGTAGTGCAACTTGAAACATTTATTCTTTTGTGCCTTGTTAGCAACTGCTGGGAGAAAGGAAAGCGTAGCTGCGGAGGAGGTGGACACAGACAGCTGAGATGGGGTTTGTGCATAATCTACAGAGTAAATTATCCTCGCTCCCTCGGGAGCATGCAGAATTTAGGAGTGGGGAGTGTTCCGCATGGAGGTTGCTGATGATCTAGGATGTGAGGGGTTTATCTTTCCTGCTGCCCCACTTCTTCCCTCCAGGGAGGGGATTTGGCCCGAGTTTGTGCACTGACTGCCCAAGTGATTATTTAGCACCTGCTGCATGCAGGAGAGGGGTGGTTACAGTGGTGACCAAGGCAGACAGGTTCCCTTGGAGCTCACTTTCTGGAGGGAGGTCGATGGTAAACAAAGGAGAAAAAGTAAGTAGAAGATTATATGGACTGTGAGTCACATGGAGGAAATACACAGGGTGGTAGGAGAGTGTGACATGGCAGGGTGGGGAGCCGCTCTACTAGGTGGCCAGGGATGACCTCTCTGAGGACAGAACATGCGACACCTGTGATGTGAGGAGCAAGAGGAACCTGAGGAATGTGCAGTACCAGCATCCGGAAGCAGGAAAGGGAGCTGGGGCAGGGGCAGGGCCAGCTCCTGGGAGTGTGGACAGGAGGAGAACCCCATTCCAACAGCAGTGGAAGTCATGGTTGGGGGGGCAGTCAGGAGAGGAGAGACTTCAGTGATGCATCTGGCTTACTTTTTAAGATGCTCCTTCTGTGAGACGTGCCACAGATGGGAGAAAATGTTTGCACGTGACAATACCCAACAAAGGATGTGATTCACAATACATTAAAGAACTCTCAAAACTCAACAATAAGAAAACAGACCACTCAGTTAGAAATGGGCGACATACTTGAACAGGTACTTACCAAAGATGCACAGATGGCAATTTAATATATGAGCCATCATTAGTCACTAGAGAAATACAGATTAAAACCATGAGATACCATTGCACACCTATTAGAATGTCAAAAATACAAAGTACTGACAATTCCAAGCATCGGCGAGGATGTGTAATAACTAGAGCACTCATACACCACCGGTGGGAATTCAAAATGGCACAGCCACTCTGGAAAACAGTTTTTCAGTTTCTTATAAAATTATAAAAACCTTGCAGTCTGTGTACCAGGGAGCACTACTGGGCAATGAAAATGAACGAGCGATTGATTGACACAGCAGCCCGGACACATCTCAGATGTATTTGGCTGAGTAAAGGAGGCCAGTCCCAAAGACTCCATACGGTACATCCATACATCATACATACTTGTACAGTCCCAGAATACGACGTTCGGAGAAGGTGAAGCTAGAGGGACAGAATAGATCCGTGGTCACCAGGAGTTGGGATGGGGTTGCTGACCACAGAGGAACATGAGGGACTTCTTGGGAGAGTTGGAATGTTCTATATCCTGATTGGGGTGGTGGTTACAGGAATCTACGCGTGTGATAAAACCCATAGAACTGTACAGCAAAAAAGGTGATGTTGCTCCATGCATATGAGATGATGATGATGATGATGGTTAGAAGCTTCTTCCATAGGGCTTCTCTGACACCATGTCTTTGGACCTCTTGTTCCCCATCTCCCGTTACTCACAGCTTTGAGCTCACTTGGTGACCAGTCCCCCTCGGGTCAGTCCCCCTCCGCTCCTCCTCCTGCCTGGCTTCCCTGAGCCCCACCCCGCCAGTCTGCCACCTTGCATCAGGTCCCCTCCATTCGGGAACACCCCAGCAGCCTTGGCCAGCTTCCAAGTTTCTCTTCTTGGTGGCCAGTCCTCCTCACCCCGTTTTGGGGAGTAGTGAAAAATCAGGTTCTTGGACACTCCTTAGTGCCCGACATTTGTCCTCTCCCGGCACCACCTCTGGGTGAGGGGGTTCCCACTGGGCTTCCCCCTAGAGGCCGGACACACCTACGAGAGACATGGGAACCTTTGGATCTGAACCTGCTTTTCTCTGAAGACGCTGACCCTTTCTGTCTCTATGCGCTACTCTCACCTGCACTAAGCATGCTCCAGTCCTCCCGACGGTCCTCCCTTCCTCCCTCTTCCTCCTTCCTCCTCCCTCCACTGCCTCCTCTCTCCTCCTCACTCCTACCACCTCCCTCCTCCCTCCCTGACCCTCCACAGCAGCTGGATCTCAGCCTGGCCGCCCACACGGAGGGTCCTGCCTGACCCCGGGGGCCCCTGGAGTCAGATCTGCAGGAGAAGTAGCCAGAGCTCCTGATAGGAGGGAGGAAATCCAGGATGGGTTTCCAAATACTGTGCGAGCTGTGGTGGAGGAGGCCGGCCTCGGACACGCATCCTCTCCTGATGGAGGCCGTGGGCCTTCAGGGACCCAGGGCGGAGGGCGTCAGGAGAAGCTGGGAGAGGCAGTGCTGGAGACAAGCAGCCCGGGATCGGGATTGTCTGCCTTTCAGGTCAACTTTGCCAGGGCTCTGGGTGTGGACAGAAGGCCTGCCTGGTGCACCAGGCACCGTGTCCTCTGGGCCAGGACTGCAGTGACCTCTAGCAGTGGGGGGGTGGGGGTGGGGGTGCTGCCTGAGGCCTTGAAACCATAGACACCAAGCATTGGACTGTTAAAGTGGAAGAGCTACCTGTGGTCCAGAGAGGGCAAGGCACTAACCCAGAGTCACACAGCGGTCCTGGCAGGACAGGCCCAGCCCTGGGTGTGATGCCGCCCCTAGGAAACCATCTGTGTGCCCTGAGCTGGCTGTCCTTGACTGATGGCCTAGAGTAGAGATGGCCCAGGCTCCCCTCCGTGGTGGGAGGCACTCCAGCCCGCTGCGTGCGTGAGAAACCTAATCCTGCTGCCTTCTCAGGGCCCTGGGCTTCCGTCTGGTCTCACCTTCCTCTTGATGGAAAAACCCTCGGGTAGATCGGTTCCCATGACCAGGTGCTGCCTGCCCCATGAGCACAGGGTGACCTGCCACGGGAGGGATTGACCTCCTCCGAAAAAGTGGCTGACTTCCAGGGAAATAGGAGTCACCGGATGGCCCTCCAGTGGCGGTAGGTGCTCTGCCCCAGACCCTGTTCTCAGAAGGATTAGGGAAGCTCTCTCCCTGTCCCCTCACCAGACCCCTTACCGCGGGGGAAGATCTGCACTTCCCCCCACACCCCTGCTCGGCCCCGCGCCTCCGCTGCCCTGCCCGCTGTGGTCCCAGGTGAGCCTGTGCGGCGGTCTATGTGTGTTTGTATATGTGTGGGCCTAAGCATGTCTGGGTGTGTTTCTTGGAGGAATGAATACGGCGGGATCCCTTTGGCTTTCTCTCCCTAAGGGCCGGGGTCCGGAGCCTCCTTTGTAACTGGTGAGCTCAGACTCCCTTCCTTGGACACTGCCAGGTGCTTGTCTTGTCTCAGGCTGCAGAGGAACCCACTGTGGGGCATGGTCACCTGTCACTTGTCCTCACACCTGGAAGCTCACCCTTCTTTGCATAAAGGACATAACTTGGGCTTTCCCTATATGTGGGTTTTGGGGGGAAGGTCCTTGCTTTGGGGCTCTGTTGCTTGGAATTGAGAATGAGTGCAACCCAAGTCTGTTGGGATTACATTTGGCCCCCAGGTAACAGAAAGCCCTCCAAGCCAGGTAAACTGGGATTTCTCCTTCTAGACCAAGAAGTGCAGAGGGGGCTGTCTGGAGTGGGTGAGGGTCTCTGTGATGCCCTGAGAGATCAGGCCCTTACCGCCTCCCTTCCCCTGGGTTTCTCCTGGGCAGCCTGCAGTCTCGTCCTCTGAGGTCATGCAGACTCCACAGGTGCATGGGAGGACCCGAGGGGACGATGTGTGGATGTGCTCAGATGTTCCCAGGTATTCGGGTGGTGGGCGCTGTGCTGGAGGCACGCTCCCCCCTAGTGATGGTCCCACCACCCTAGAGGTGACCTGAGTAGCCTACTGAGGCCCCCCCGCCCCCCTTTGGCACCCCGATGGCTTCTCTTCCCGGAACAGGGATTTTTTTCATGGAAACACAGCCAGCTCTGTCACACCAGGCGAAGGGGCCATGGGCTCACAGTCTCTGCAAAATCTGGGGAGAAAGATTAGAAACCCAGCAGCGAAGCACCCCCTTCTTTAATCAAAGGACGGGCCCAGAGGACGTGCCAGCTCCCCGCTATCACTGAGGATGGCCCTTGTCCCCAGCCGACGTCAGCTGGAGCCTGGCTCTCCGCCCCCCCCCCCCCCCCCCGCCCCGGCGGCTCGCCAGCCCAAGCAGCTGACGGGTCACCAAGCTGCGAGGGGCCATGGGCGAAGACAGTGCCGTTCACCCACTGCAGCCCCCTGAGATTTTGCTCTGCACCGCTCCCGCTTTGGGAAAGGCGACCTGTGCCTCTGGGTGACTCGGCTCTGACCCTTCAGTGCCTGAGCAACCTTTGGTGACATCCTCTCAGCCAAGGGCTCCGATCCAGAAGTTCCTGGCCCACAGCTGTGTTCCGTCAGCACGGAGGGGAGGAGGGCTTGGCACGAATCTTAGCATGACCAGCAGGCTTGCCGAGCAGGCCACGGGAGGTCAGCTAGCATGAGCCTCGGGTGTCCACATCCGCCCGGCGCCCCGTGGCCCCCACCAGGCTTGGGACAGCGGGGTCCCGCGCTGTGGTGGTTTTGCCCTCTCAGAGATGCTGCCCAGGCCCGATCCGCCTTCCCGATCCGCAGGAGCGGGATTTCAGGGCACAGGGAAAGGTCAGAGGGCTTCTCCAGACATCCCCTTCTCACAGCATCGTCCCCAGCCTGAGTCTTTTCTCACCACGCGAGAGGAGAGAACACAAGATCAGACCAGCGGGGGATGCACTTGAATTTAGGGGAGATTGAAGAAGACATGTTCCTAATGGGAGAATTTACTGCTGCTTACAGGGACAACACGGGGACAGCCCCTCTGTCCTCCCGTGGATCCTGCAACAGGAGAAACCCGCTGGCAGCCCCCCACCCCGCCCCAGCCTGGGCTGCCCGTGCGCCACCCCCATTCCTTCCATCCCCGGCCCGTGGCCCCTGCCCTCCGCTAGCCTCAGTGGGGGGTGCCCACAGCCAGGACCCCCACCCAGAGAGCTTCCAGAAGCTTCCACGTGTCTAGACACCACTTTGACAAACAATTCCTCACATTCCTGTCCTTTCTGCGTCCTGTTTCCAACTTCTCCTCGTCTGGGCCGCTCCGGGCCGACTTTGGGGGGCAGTGGGCAGCCACGTTCTCACTGGCGGGCTCGTGCCTCGTCGGGCAGTGCTGGCTGGACGCTCTGCTCACGCTTCTGTTCTTGGATGCTTTTTCTCCCCATTTGGAGGAGAAACACTTAGCAGCTTTTGGCAGACGGCTCCCCCCCGCCCCCCTGCCTCTGCGCCCCACACCCGGGCTTCCCTGGGGAAGGGGGTGGGCAGTGGAAGGAGAGGCTGCATGTCTGCCCCATTCATCCTGCCTGCCTCCCCCTACCCGCGCCCTGAGCCCCCCTGGATTCTGGGAAGCGGGATCGGGCCGGGAACTCGGGTGCCCCCTCCGTGCAGGCATAGCTCCTCTTGCCCGAGCCACCCGGGGTTGGTGGGCACCTTGGATGCTCAGGCTGCTATAACAAAACACCACAGACGGGTGGTTTAGACAGCAAGCATTTTATTTCTCATGGTTCCGGAGGCTGAGAAGTGCAAGATCAGTGCACCCCACATCCCGTGTGTGGGGAAGGCCGGCTTCCTGGGGCGGGGGGGTGGCCTTCCTGCTGTGTGCTTATGCAGACAGCTCTCGCTCTTCCTCTTCTTAGAGGGGGGCCCCCTCTATGACGCCCCCTAAACCTGACCACCACCTGAAGGTCCCACCACATTGGGATTTAGGGCTTCAGTGTGAATTTGGGGGGACACAAGGCTTCAGTCCATAGCAGTGGGGATGTCCCCCCACAAAGTCCTCTGGCCACTCTGTCCCAGGGATCACGTCCTTGGAACACAGGGAGGGACCCTGGGATGTAGCACACCAGGGTGGGCCACTCCAGCTTTCTAGCCTGTTCCAGACTAGGACAAGGGGTGCAGGGCCTGTTCTGTGGGGGGGCCTCACCTCCCAGCATGGCCACTCCCTTTCTGCGCGGCCCCAGGAGCCTCCTTCACCTCCCTGCTCTCTGCACTTCTAATCAGGGTGTTGAGGTGATCACTGTGGTCTGGTGCCACGGTTTTCGGTTGGCACCTTGGACCTCCTGGCTGCAAACCAGGGCGGGCGCGGCAGCCTGGCGGGTCTCACCTCCCTGGCCACCCCCTCTGACCTGGCAAACCCCAAGGCTGCATCGTGTTCCAAACATGGAGGGTAGGGAAGGAGACCCGGGGGCAGAGGAGCGGGGAGACACAGACTTACCTTGTGGGGAGTCAGACCCCTCTGCTTGTGATCAGCCTGAGGGCTTTGCCTTCCTTCCTGTCTTCCCCTCGGGACTTTGGAAGGGCTCCCCTGCTGTACTTCCCGGCTGCCAAAACAGCCTTTCATGGTGGTCCATTTTGATTTCCAGTCCCCATCTCCAGGGAGGCAGGTGGGCGGTGATCAGAGCTTCTGGAATATGTGTGTATGGGGGTGCCTGACTGGGCATGCCTCCCTCAACCCCACGCTTCCCCCCCGTCTGCCGGGGTGGGGGTCCATGGGACACCCCAAGGTGGGGCGGGATTGCAAGGGAGGGGCCGACTACTCCCCTCCCCTGCCCACCACCCTCTAACCCTCCTGTCTTGTGTCCTCCACAGCCTGTGATTGCCACCCCGTGGGCGCGGCCGGCAAGACCTGCAATCAGACCACCGGTCAGTGTCCCTGCAAGGACGGTGTGACAGGCATCACCTGTAACCGCTGCGCCAAGGGCTACCAGCAGAGCCGCTCTCCCATCGCCCCCTGCATAAGTATGTGGTGCCGGGAGCCCCCCTCCTCCTCCGGACTCCGGCTGGGCTGTGGGGGAGGGAAGTCCTCTCTGAACCCCGCTGACATCCAGCGGGTTGAGCACTTTTCCATATGGGACCCCGTGCGAGACCTCCAAGCCTGGGGCGTTCTTGCGAAAGCAGCTGGGAGCTCAGCATAGGCAGCCTGCTTCTTCTCTGTCCTGATAAAGACCGAGTCTCCCGTTCCCAGGGGGAAGCAAGCCCCTTTCCACTACCTGGGGCCTAGTCCCATGTTCTGCCTTGGCTCCCAGACCTGGGGTGGCCTCGTACCAGGGGTCGCCATGGTGGCTGTGGTGGGCATTCCGGGATCCCCGGACCCTGGCAGATTCGGAGCAGAAGGGGCTGACCCTACAGGCTCCCAGGCGTGGCCCCCTACGGCCCTTATGACAGCTGATGGCTCCCCTGAGAGTCCTGGGGGCCCCTTGGACCAGCTGTTAGCCCCTTAGTTGCCGGAACTAGAGAAGGGGGTGAGCAAGACGGCAGGGGCCACTCAGGGGCCCTGGCGCAGAAGGGACTTAATGTTTTATAACTGGTAGGATCGTACCAGGTGTTATGGGTGGAGACTTAGCCTTGGTTGGAAGTCAGGCCTGGCTGGGAGCCAGCCCCCGGCCTTGGCCTTCCTGATTCCTTTGTGCAGGGCTGACCTAACCCAGAAGGGAGAGCAGAAAAAGGAGCAGATCCTGGCGGGTCTGCTTCTCCAGGGCAGGGGTTAGCTGGCCCGGGGATTTGACCCCACCACCTGTTTTGGTGGGGCTCAGTGTTTTCTTTTAATAATTCTTTAATGTTTGAAAGCAAAGTCAGGAGACGAATATTTTATGACACATGGAATGCTTGAAATGAAAAGTGGAGCGTCCATGAAGTTTTATGGGGACAGAGCCGCGCCCGCGCGTACCTGTTATCCGTGGCTGCTTTGAGCTCTAGCACAACTGACTAGCTACAGCGGAGTCCGTAGGACCCGCGGAGCTGGGCATATTCACTAGCTGGCTCTTTCTAGGAGAATCTGCTGACCCAGGGTGGTCACAGGGGTCCGGTCCCAGCAGATAACCCAAATCCTGGCCCCGGGAAATTGAGTTCCATATCCACCCCTCACAGAGCACCTTGAGACGGTTTTCACGACCACCTCTACTCGTCAGTCTCACAATTTGCAGAAACCCTTCTCTTCCGTCTAGCCAAAAAGCTGCAAAGTGAACATTTTGAGAAAGCTGGGAGGAAACCCGGCGCTGCCCCCGGGGGGTTGTGAAAACATAAGAAAAACAAACAAGCTGGAGCCGCCATGTCAAAGTCCCAAGGGGAAGGACCCTGAAATGGAGCTGATGGTTCACAGTCAGGGACAGAAACCTGGGGAAGCGGGAAGTCTCGCTCTGCGACCTGCTCCGGCAGAGGCCAGGCATTCCCGCCAACCATCTGAGGACCTGGCTCTCCACCCTGGGGTTTCTGGGAGCTCTTGCTGCGGCCGCCAGCTATAGGCACCCAAACCGTGTTCCCCCGGGGGGGCTCCTCCCTGTCTGGGCACAGCTCTGGGAGCCGGGCCCTCTGTGCACCTCCCGGAGCTCACCCGAGGCCCACGCCCATTGCTGCACATACCTGAGCCATCAGGACCACGGAGCTCCTGGGGGCTAAGAGCAGGCTGGATCTGTGGTCCGCTTCTTACTGAGTTGCTGTAACAGGCCACCCGTGGCTCAGTGCTGATTAAATCCCACCGAGAGCAAGAGCGGACCCCTGAATGGAGGGCTGGGTCTCAGGCATGCCCCCAGGCCCGAGCATCTGGACCCACCAAGCCTCAGGTCCCAGCTGATCCTGTCTGGAGATTGAGGGAGGTCTTACCCCGAACAGTCAGATGGTGGCCAGAGTCTGGGGGGTTCGTGGAGACCTCTGTGGCCCCCCTGTTCATGGAGGAGGCGAGTCCCTCCCCTTGGGGACTTTTGGTGGATGCCTGGGCGACTTTCCCAGAGACTGGAGGAACCTCTTCACCTTTCCTGAGCACAGGAGGAGTCAGGAGCTAGTAGGAAAGAATTGGCATTCGAGGTAGAAAGGGAACGACCCCGGTGAAGTGCATGCTTCTCTCAGGCCCTCGGATCCTCCTTAGTCTTCTGGCTACCGAAAAAAGTGTGAGCCCGTGGGAGCCTGGGCCCGGAGTGCAGACCGCCCCCCCCCCACATGCGTGAGACACCTCCCAGCCCCCTCGCCTGCCACCCCTGCCACGGAAGCCTACCCTGCCACGGAACCCGCCAGCGGGGGGAGGTCAGAGGGGAGCAATCACATCGTACGGGGAGGGGGGGTCAGCCCTCCACGCTGTGGGCCCGCCCTGCCTTCTCCCCACTCCTGTCCCTGCCTGGTGGAGGGACAGCATCCAGAGAACAAGGCCACGTTACGGGCCCGCATGCCAGCTTCCTCCGGCTCCTGGCCCTCCTCCTGTAGGGCTGAGGAGTGGGGAAGGGAGGAGAGCCCAGGGAGGAGTCTGTGCTCTGCCCGTTCTCTTCTAAGGTCAAAAATAACAGCTTTTTTTTTTACCTCGCTTTCTCTTCCTCCTGTCCCGAACCTCACAGAGATCCCTGTGGCACCACCGACCACGGCCGCCAGCAGCGTGGAGGAGCCGGAAGGTAAGCGTGTCCTGCTTTGCCATCGGGACGGCAGGGGTGGGGGGATCAGAGCTGCTAGACTCCTCAGAACCACCCTCAGGGAGCTGCTGGGTATGTGTGGTGGCCCCTGGGGCTGGACTGAGGAGGATGGAGCCACACGGCATTTTTCCGGTGATGCCCCCTCCGAGAATAAAAGGGAGGGGGGCTTCCTGGTGCCTGCAGGCTAGCTTCTCACCCAGGCCCGAGACCCTCCTGCTCATGCCCCCAGGGTAGCAAGGTGCCTGTGTGCCCAGCACCGTCGGAGCTGGGGTGCGTACTCCTTCCTGGGGCTGAAGAGAAGGCAGGAGGCGGGAATGGGGATGAAAAAAGCATCTTGAGCACAGGGGTCCACGAACAGGATTCACGGGGCTGGGAGCCCGGACGGGAAGAGCATCACACCTTCACTGCCCCTCACTTCTGCCCAAAATCAAGTGCTCTCTCCATGGGCCACAAACCCCCGGAGGGGTGGGCAGCCCACAGAAGTCACAGCGAATTTCACACCGCATTCGAGTGGCTACAGAGATCATGAAATGCTGTGTGTGTTCGTTGTTGCTTCGGAAGGACGGAAGTTCCCGGACTCGCAGCTAGATCCTGATTTATAATCATTAGTAAAGAAGCACGTATATTATGCAACTGTATCGTAAAGCTGGGTTTTTGGAAAATATTTGGATGGGTATATTTCAGTATTATTCGTTTCCTGTATTCCACAGGACTCGCTGTGTGTTTTATTTTTGCATTTAGAAATATTGCTGGGAGAAAGGGTCCCTGGGCGTCCCCAGACCCTTGGTACAGGAGGGGTTACGCAGCCCGGGCCTTGGGCACAAAGAGGGCTCACGGCCTGGCTGGAAGGTGCGCCTGGTGGAGAGCAGGCCAGACCCGCTGTGAGGTCAACAGCCCTCAACTAGGAAAGGACAGAGGAGCATTGCAGGGAGTGCCTGAGGCCACACGGTGGAAAACCACAGAGATCTTGGTCTTGGGTTGTTGGGCAGTCTTCAGTCCCCTTTGGCTGAGCTGCGGGGGACCCTTCCAGGAGGAGCAACAACGGGAAGGCGTTGTAGAGAAGTAGCATCCCCCGGTACCTGGGAGGCGGGATGAGGGAGCTCTTACTGTAAGAACGTAATTCAAGGGAACCTCCAGCTCTGGGGGGTTGGGGGGAGCAGTGAAGACACTTCCCTTTAGCGGAGTTTTGATGCTAGCTTCCTCCTCGTGACATGGGTCACAGGAGGACTCACCTGGCCAAGCTCCTCCTGGGGGCAGTGTGCACAGCTGGTCCAAGGGCAAGGCGGCTCCCGCCTCTCTCGCGGCTCCTGCCTCTCTCGCGCCTCCCTGTTTCTGGTCCTTGCAGCTTGACTTGAAAACATGCAACCATCTTGGCTCGGCAGGTAAAAGTCTCCTGAGCAACACTTAGAAACACTTGTAGCAGCATCCTGCTCGGAAAAGTCTTTCTTAGCCGTTGTTTTGATTTCATTACTGCGACTCGCCTTTCTTCCCCCTGCACCTTTCAAATCATGGCTTAAATGGAAGCAGGCATCATATGAACGCCCTGACCGAGCGCTTTCCTCACGGAGGGGTGAAGTGCACAGGTGTGATGCTTGTCCTGGTGCCCGTGGCTGTGGCCTGACCCTTTCTGACCTCCTCCGGAGCTCTCCAGGTGTCCGGAAATCTCTGGTGCTCCCTCCGGGGAGCTGAGGCCACTGCCAGGCCCGGAGCGCCGCACTCTGGAGCCGGCCACCACCACACAAAGCCCGGCTCGCCTGTCTCGGCAGGCCGGGATGTCGTGGGCAGGAGGCCAGGGGGCCCCCTGGGTAGCGGGGCTGGGAGCTCATACTCCCAAGCCTGTCGATTCTTGCAGTGTTTGAATAGGGAAGGCTTCTGTGCCAGGCCGCCCGAGAAAAGCTTGTTTACTTTTGCCTGCGTAATGGAGGAGAATTAATAAACCGAGAATTTGTCCTGAAAGCTGATGGACATAACCTCGCCCTGAACCCATCCCCTCGAACAAATGCTGTCCACCTGCTCACTGAGCTGGCTGGGACCCTCTCTTGGGGCAGGGAGGTGAGGAACGCCTGGCCCGTGGGAGGTCTGGGGCCCCGGGGTGGGGGGTGGGGTGGCGGCCCTGGAGGAAACCGAGTAGGAACGGGATCGGGACCACCCCCTCCAAGCCCACCTGCTTATGGTCATAGAGACCTCCAGCCCCCAGACCTAAAAGAGGGCCACCTGCCTTCCCTTGCCGTCCATCAACTCGGAGATGGTTGTTGATCTGCATGTTTGTTTGGTTCAGCGGGAGGAGTGTGGTTTGGAGCCGGGTGACCTGGGGTCGATTCTCCACTGGCTGCGAGGCCTTGGACAGTGATCGGCTTCTTCCATGGTCCCTTATAGAGCTCTCGGCGGGCAGAAGCGCCCGGGGCAATGGTTGACAGCTGGCTGGGCCAGGCCTGGTTTGTAGCATTTGCCACTTTCCCTAGTGTAAACACTCCTCCTGTGGCCAGTTTCCCCCCAACTGGGGCCCTGCGAGGCACCTGGGCAGTCAGCCCCCCAGGGGGGCCTGCAGAGAACTCTGAGGAGCCCAGCAGCTGTAGGAAGGGCTCCATCCTCAGGTGCTCTCAGGTGGGGGTGCTGGGCTGGGGGCTGACCTTAGACGTGTCCCATCTGGGAGCTTCTCAGCCCTTCCATTTTTTTCTCATGGAAGAAAATCGGGGTTATATACACCTGCAGCCTGGATTAGCTTGGCTCTTTCTGGTTTTTGGCTCTCGTTTTGCAAGATAAAGAATAGGTTGGGTGAGTATGGAAAACCAACTGGTGACACTTGAATGCAGTACTGGCCAGGTGTTGGGGGGCAGGACAGTGGGGAGGAAAGAGCACTGGCTAAATTGGGAGCCTGGGGCCTGAGTTCTGTCTGATCTGGTTTCCTGAGACAGTGGTCCCCCCACCCCCATTATCCATGCGGGATACATCTCCAACACCCCCAGTGGATGCTTGAAACCACAGATAATACAGAACCCTGTTCATACTATGTTTTTTCTCATACATGCATCCCTGTGGCAGAGTTTAAAATATAAATCAGGCACTGTAAGAGACCAACAATAACTCAAAATAAAATAGAACAGTTATATCAAACGTGAACTCAGTCTCTCGCTCAGCACATCTTACTGTGCTGCACTCACCTGTCTTCTTCTGGTGAGGGTGAGAGGTGGGAAGGTGCCGCGTGGGGTGATGAAGGAGGTGAATTGAGCTGAGCAGAGGTCTCCCGCCTGCAGAGCTGCTCACGGGGACGGTGGGATTATGGCAGGACTTGTGGGCGTGAGGACAGGTGTGGAGGGTCAGCTTGCTGGAGGTCTCTTGAGAGGACCTTGGGAGGGAAAAGGTGGTGCTGCCCAGGGCGGGGGTGGGGCAGCTGAGGGAGCTAATAGCTGCTGCTATTAGACCCTGAACGTAGCGGAGAGTTGAAAACCGGAAGTCAGTTAAAGGTCAAGTGCTTGACTTCGTGATAGCGGAAAGGTGGGAACAGCCCACATGGCCATCGCTGCGCGAATGGGTAAACGTGGCATGGCACGTCCATATGGGGGACTAGTATTCGGTCATAAAAAGGAATGAGGTACCGATACACGCAAACTTGGATGAACCTTGAGGATGGTTTGCAGAGTGAGGGAAACCAGAGATAAATGGCTGCATAACATTATGATTCCATTTCTATGAAATGCCCAGAATGAGCAAATCCAGACACCAGAAGTAGCTTAGTGGTTGCCAGGGACTGGGAGGCAGGAGGAGTGGCGAGTGATATTTGATGGATACGGGTTGTCCTGTTGGGGTGGCGGGAAGGTTCTGGAACTGGACAGTGGGGATGGGTCATATTGTGAATGTGCTTAATGGCACTGAATTGCCTCATTGAAAAAGGGTAAAAATGGTGAACTTTAGGTGTATTTCACCACAATTAAAAAAAAGTCACGTGCTTAAGATATAGGGTCCAAGAGAGATGTGAATCTGGGTTGCTTGGGGTGGGCTAAGCAGAGCGTAGGATGGGGCCCGGAGTCTGGGGCATAAGCAGCAATGGGGGGACATGCTTTGATCACTGGGAGAATTTAGAGGCCATGGGGTTTCTTTGAGCACCTTCTCACGTCACCTCCACGCAGGAGTAGCTCAGATAGGGAGATGGCAGACAGCCTCTGGGCTTCCTGGACATTCAGCAGGGGCCATGTTCCTTCCCATTATGTAGAAAAGGTCTGGCCACACAGCCTGCATCCTCTTTCTCATTTGGGGGGTCATCAGGGAAGGAGGGGTTCCTTCCCTGGGTACTGGGCCTTTGGGACTCCTGCTGTAGGAGAAAGGGGGCCCACGGCGGGGGCGGGGGCTGCTGACAGGAGCTGGAATCGCTGACCCCACAGGCAGCCCATGCCCCTTGTAAGAACAGTCTGTTAATGGCCTGAAATCCTGGTTTTCGAAGGTGGTACGAAGTGGGAGGTTAGGCCGTCCGGGATCAGCTGTTTAGGGACATGACCGTCAGATAAGTATGACCAGACGAGGCTGGACCAGACGCATGATTAAAGATAAACAGATTCTGGCTCAAAGAGGAAGCAGAAGGAGGTGACATTTACGGAGTGCTTACTCTCTCCTAGGCATGCTTCTCAATTATTAGCCGTTAATCATCCGTTCCCCCCAGAGGAGGTGGGCACTGATTAGCCCCCATGGTACGGAGGAGAGACTGAGTCACAGGGAGGTCCATAAGGACCCATAAGCAGCGCAGCCGGCATCCCAGGCAAGGTCTCCTGGCCTCGGAGTTGACCTCCATGTCATTCTGTCTCCAGGGAGCTATGCTGGTTGGCCATTTCAGGGTAATTTCTAAATATATCTTCCTGACCGTGTGGTAGCATTCTACCGGGAGAGAAGACAAACGGTGCATCTGTTGGGACCGAAAACCAAGGTAGAGGCAGAGGGGCAGCCGGTTAAAAGCTTCTGGTTTTTTGCAGGTGCCTGTTACAGTGGCTCTTGGGGGTGTGGTTGGTCGGCATGTGGGGCTGGCGTGGAGGACCATGCAGAGCTCTGTCTCTTTGATCACAAGGCGGCCCCGAGTGAGACGGGGCAGATGGATCAGCTTATAGGAGAAAACAGTTTGGGTGGGGGAGCAGGTGCCTTTCCCACACACAGGATGGTGCTTGCATCCTAAAGACATGCCAGTAGAGAACCAGCCAAAAATCAGTACAACGGATAGGAGCCTGGCTGGTAGGCCATCACACAATTAACATTCAAAGAGCAGTAAGTTTTCTTACGTATCAGCAAGAACTACATAAAAACAGTGTCCTAGTGAGTGAAAATGTTCAAGGGATGTCTGGCCTATAGTAAGTGATCAATGAAGACACAGCATTTGTATAATGGAAACAAAATCCCTATTAGAACAGTACCAGAAATATCAAATATACAGAAATAAGTGTAGCATTACAAGTACAGCATGTAGATTTTTACAAAGGGTAAAACTTTTCTAAGGGACACTATGGAAGACCAGAAAAATAAGGGAAAAAACAAATAAGGGGAAGATCTTACCGCATTCTGGGAGGGCAAGACTCCACGCTATGAAGTGCCAATTCGCCCCAAAATAATCTGTAGGGTTAGCATGATTCTAGTCAAAATCCTAATGGGACAGGACATGATTCTTAAGTTCAGCTAGAAAAATAAATGAGCATTAATCATCAAGAATTTTTTGAAAAGAAGAGTAATGAAGGGTGACTTGGCCTACCAGATTTTTACAATATTATAACCAGGATATTTAAATTAGTGTGATAGAGAAATCACACAAGGTGAGTTGAAGTCCAGAAACAGACTCAAATGTAAACATAAGAACTTAGTAGACGGTAACGCTGAGATTACTAATCAATGAAGAAAGGATAAATCAATCAGCAAATGGTGCTGGGAAAACTGGCTATTTATTTTAAAATAATAATAAAAGATTTTTACTACAGGCTGTGAGCCAACATAAATCCCAATGGATTAGATATTTCTATATTTTTAATGAATCCTTAAAAGTTCTAGAATAAAACATCAGCATCAATGTAATCTTGGGGTCAGGAAGGCTTTCTAAATATGATACAAAAGTCAGAAATCACAAGAGGAAAGATCTTAGGTCGATAAAAGTGGAAACTTCTGTACGTCAAAACTCTGTAAGCAACAGAGAGACAAACTAAAAGCTGAGAAAAATATTTGTGACATGGATGACCAAAGATTAATATCCTCAATAAATAAAGAGCTCTTATAGTTCAACAAGAAGGGGGGAGATTCCATTACCAAATTGGGTTGAGAGAATGAACTAGAAATTCAGAGAATTTGTACACATGGAAAAAAGCATCTGAAGTATTATACTTACCTAGTAATAAAGAAACAACATTAATAAAAATACCATCTCAAAACTTATGATAACTATTTACAAAACAAAAAGTAATTCCCTGTGTTGAAAGGGTTGGGAAACAGGCACTCACCCACTCTGGTGATGGAAGGTCAGGTTGGTACTACTTTTTATGAAGGGTGATTTGGCCTCACGTATCAAAATGTATCTTTGACTCCATGCCTTTCTAGGAACTTAGCCTAAGGAAATAGTGAGATGTGCCAGGATTTAGCTATAAGGTTTCTTTTTGTGGCATTGTTTATAATAACAAAAGAGGGAAACAACCAGTTATCTTTCAGTAGAGTTTTAGTTACTCAATTATGGGATATCCGTATAATTATGTTGTAGGAGAATATTCAAATACGAAATGGAAAGATACAATACATTGCCAAAGCAGATTACACATGGAGGGTCAGCTTTAGTGAAAAGTTGGACCAGACACATGATTAAAGATAAATACCTTCTGGAGGGTCAACTTTGGTGAAAACCTGGCTTGTAGAACATTTTAAATAAATGATTTCATTGTGCTCACATATTTCTGTGGTTCTCGGCAATGGGGCTAATTTTGCCCCCAGGAGACATTTGGACATTTCTGGAAGACATTTTTGACTGTCACAACTGGAGAGAGGGTGGTGTTGTTGGCATCTAGGGGGGAGAGACCACCCCAGAAGACACAGGGCAGCCTCCACAACAAAGAATTATCCAGCCCCATATGCTAATAATGCCATCGAGGTGGTATACTGACATAGGATAAAATCCATGTGTTCGCTCCAAAAGCATTAAGGAAAGATGTTGCTGCATTCAAAGATAGACCGGCTCATTTCTTACTTATGTGTGATATTGAGATGCGTGCAGCTGAGGGTTTAGAAAGCGATGTTTTCTCAAGTCAGCAAGGAAATCTTGCGTTCCCATAGGAAATGTTTGCCAGTCCATTTTCCATGGAAAATCGCCCAATCTAAAAAAAAAATTATCCCAAATTCTCAGTGTTCCTATAAATTACTGTATTTTGGAATTAATGTGATTTAACCAATTGTTAAAGTTCTTATTGCGGAAAAACCTCAAGAGCCATAGAGAGGACAGAGTGCTCGGTACTCATATTCCTATCATCTAGCCTTAGCAAGTCACATTTCGCCCCCTTTGCTTCAACCATTTGTTTTTTGCTGAAACATTTTTAAAGAAAAGCTTAGGGACGCCTGGGTGGCTCAGTCGGTTAAGCGTCTGCCTTCAGCTCGGGTCATGATCCCAGGGTCCTGGGATCAAGCCCCGCATCAGGCTCTCTGCTCAGCATGGAGTCTGCTTCTCTCTCTCCCTCTGCCCCTCCCCCTGCTTGTGCTCTCTCTCAAATGAATAAATAAATAAAATCTTTAAAGAAAAAGAAAAGCTTAGACATTATGGCATTTCACCCCAAAATATTTCAGAATACCATTTCTGAAAACTAAGAACATTTTCCTGAATCTTCTCAATAACACGGTTACACCTGACAAAATTAACAAAAAGTCTTTTCATGTCGTCTGGTGCCCAGTCAGCCTTCAGACTTCCTTGGTCATCCCTCACGTATCTTTTTTTTTTTTTTTTAAGATTTAATTAATTTATTTATTTGAGAGAGAGGATGAGTGGGGAGGAGAGGGAGAAGCAGGCTCCCCGCGGAGCAGGGAGCCCGATGTGGGGCTCGATCCCAGGACCCCGGGATCATGACCTGAGCGGAAGGCAGACGCTTCACCGACTAAGCCCCCCCAGGCGCCCCTTCCCACGTGTCTTCTATAGCTGGTTTGCCCAATGGTTTCAGTGTTAAAGGGCTATGCAGTAACGTGCTTTACAAAGCGTTGTTTTTAGAGGCGCATCTAGTCCCTGGGCATGGGCTGCTTCTGGGGCTATAAGGCACGTGGAATGGCGTATCTCATGACAAGTGCGACGTGGCTGCCACCCATCATCATCATTAGTCTCGTGGCCTAAAGAAGGGGAAGGGCCACGTCTGGCCTGAATGTGGCCCGCCCTGTGGCTTTGGGGTGGGGGTGGGGTGGGAGGTGTGAGCTTTGAGTTTCCTTTTGGGGAATGTCCCTGAGGAGGGGGCACCTCCACGGGGGCGGGGACAAGGGACTGAGATGCCATCGTAAATCCTTGCCACGCCCCTCCATGGTGGGAGCCGAGACGTTCTGCGGTGAATTGTCTTTGGCCACTGGTGACCCACAGAGAGGGCAACTTCAGAGGGTCCAGCTTACTGTTTGCTTCCCCTTGGCCAGGAGACCCGGCTCTGGGCAGCCTGCATGAAGCAGACCTCTTTCCTTCCTTCTCAGTCTGTCTGTCTGCTTTTCTCTGCCTTTGCTTCTGTCTCTCTTCTCCACCCATCGGCCACCACCTTCCTTATTCCCTTTCCTTCCCTGGTGTCCTCCCCCTCCCCCTTTGCTCTTCCCCGTTGGGGGTCTGCACAAAGGGTTGGGGCAGAGGTCAGGCTGGGGGGGGTGAGCAGGGCCAGGGAGAGCATGGCCACCCCCATCCCCTGCCTGGGGCCTCAGTCACCCCAGGGGGCACAAAGGAAGCCATTTCCATAGTGGGCTTCAGGACCCCATTGTTTCCTCTGCAGGTGGGGCGGCCACCAGCCTGGAGGAGGATAAAGGGATGAGCCCGGAGGCCAGAGGAGCAAGCGGGGGCGGAATATTTAGCCCTTCCTGGGAGCTCTTCCCACTGGGGACTCCGGGGGACGGCTGATGGGAACGGGACGAGTGACAGGTGTCAGAGAGGGGATTGGAATCCCTGGGGCCCGCCCCTGTGTCACACAGATGTCACAGAGTCCTTACAGGCAGAGGCTGGGGGGGTGGTGTGCAGCCTGCCGGGCTGGGCAGAGGCAGGCTGGAAGTCTCCCTGCAGGCCCCCGGCTGGGCACTGGTGGGGGGCGCACCGTGTCTGGGCTGTGCTAGGAAGCTGGCCGAGCCCCTGAGCCCACGGTCCGTCCTCTCTCTTGGTCAGGATTGCGGTCCGGCTTGGCCCCAGCAGAACCTCAGCAACCACTGACCTGGAGCAAGTAAGGCTCCCCAGCCCAGGGGTGGGAGTTGGGCAGCACCCACAGCGGTCCCCTAGATTTCCTCTCTACCTTGTATCAGTCTGCCGGAGTGACCGTGCGGCTGAAGCAACAGAAAATGACTTTCTCACTGTTCCGGAGGCTGGAAGTCCAAGATCAGGGTGCCCACGTGGCTGGGTTCTGGTGAGGACCCTCTTCCTGACTTGCAGGCTGCTGACTCGCTGGGTCCCCATGTGGGTGGGGAGAGAGCTCTCTGGTGTCTCTTCTGCTGAGGGCCCTGATCCCACCATGGGAATTGTGGTGGGAAACCATGCAGTCCTTGGCAAGTCATAATAGACAGCCTGAAACCAGGTAGTTTTTTACTTAAGAGCATGGATTATGAGTATTTCATGATTCTCTCCCCACCCCAATTAAAGTGTCCCTCCAGGCTAATTGATAGTGTGGGGCTCAGTCTTCTCAACGAAATGAAGCCAAATGGGCTACATGATCTACTGGGTCCCTCCCAGTTGGCGAGGAAGCCAACTGAAGTCTTAGGGCCTGGTGGTCCCCGAGCTTGCGAGGTTGCCTTGGGGCATTTAGACCACGAAGGGATTTAGAGACCCAGGGGAGGGAAAGGGAGGGGGAGAATGGACTCGGGCATTATCTGCCCACTTACTGGGCATCCTCCCTACTGCGGACATAGACTTCAGGGTTGGAGGGAGCAACGTGGCCGTGAGGCGGGGAGGCTGCCAGCTGCCTCCTACATCTGGGGTGTTGCTCAGACAACCACCCCCTCCTCCTGCTGAGTACAACTCTGTTCTCTGCTGCTTTGTTCCTTTGCTCCTAAAGCTGTGGGTCCCTGCTGTGCCCCAAGGCGTGGCCACAGAGATGGGGGACCTTGTGTCTTTGCCCTCCAGGGTAGAGCGTGAATTCAATAAGAGCCACCCCCCACTAGAGTGGTCAGCTTCTCCCTAGGGAAGATGCTGCCAAGTGTCATTTGCCCCGTTTTGTGATCTCTGCTCAATAGTAAAGGGCTCTGTAGGATTGAGAAAAGGAGAAAGTCGTTTTGTTTGCAGAGATTAGAAATGGACTGGGGTCCAGGCTGGATTAGGCTTTCCACCCATTGCCTTTCCCTGTCCCCTTCCATACCCAGCAAGTGGGACACACCCTTGGTTTCCTGGCCAAGCATTCCTTCTGCCCCACGAGGCCACCTCCTTTGGTGTCAAGGTTGGGAAGTTGTACTTCAGCGTCTTTAGCAGATGGAGAAAGCTCTGACAAGGTGGTCATCTTTTTAGGCTCCATAGTCCAGGATTGTCCTGGCTCTGGACTTCATCCCTGCCCTTTTTCCTCTTTGTGGCAAAGGTACTGCTGTAGATGGGAGAAGACGTGGAATGCCAGCCATTCTTTTGGGTTATCAGGGGCCCCGAGACAGAGATTCTTGCGCAGATGGTTTATTGAGGGGTGGGAGAAACCAGTAAGGGAGCGAGGGAAGGACAGGGCAGCAGAAGAAGCTAGGAAAACATGTGGGTTCGGGAGAAGTCTGGCCTCAATCTGATCCTGCAGAGAGCTCTGAAGGGTGAATCCCACCACAGTTATCCTGCTTACAGGTCAAAGGGCTGGACACTTACACCTGCCCGTGTAGCCTGGCCTTAGACTATAGACTGCCCCCCCTCCTTGTGTGTGTGTGGGGGGGTGGGCAGCGGTGTATGCAACTTCCCGGATATTTGCAAGCAGAACAGTTTCCATCAGCCAAAGGCAAGCCTTCAGAGAAGGTGCAAATGGGAGCCATTAGCTGCCAGCACCTGGAGCTGGACGTGGGTGCACTGGCCCCCTAAGGGCGCTCTGGGCAGGGCACCAACTACATCTGCTATACTGGGTACGTTATTTGAGGGGGGAAACAAGTTTTATTGGGATTTGGGGACCATCTATGGGTCTCTGTCTTGTCTACTCCAACCTCCCTACACTGTAAAGAGACCTGATGGTTATTCTCTGGGGCCCTATGTCCCCCCTCTGATATCCAGCCAGTCAGTAATGACTATTGGTTAGGGCAGGCTATGGCTACGACAAGAGGTCCTTGCGGCCCAACGCAGGTGTTTTTGGTTGGGCGGCTCCGTTCTAAGCAGGGAGTCGGGCCCAGGCTCCTTCCGTCATGTGGCTCTGCCATCCCCTAGGGCCTATGCGTCATCACTGGTTTGGCATAACTTAGGGCGGCAGTGGGAGACATGTCCGATCATCACTTCCACCCGTGTTCCATTGGCCAGAACTTAGTCACATGATCATACCTGACTGCAAGGGGTGCTGGGTAATGTAGTCTGTAAGCCCAGTAGAGACCGGTTATCACTTCTACCTGTGTCCCATTGGCCAGAACTCAGTCACATGACCACACTTGACTGCAAGGGGTGCTGGGCAATGTAGTCTGTAAGCCCTGGCGGGGGGGCGGGTACTTGTCCGGGCAGCACTTCTACCCATGTCCCATTGACCAGAACTCAGTCACGTGGTCACACCGGACTGCAAGGGGTGTTGGGTTGTGTAGTCCGTAAGCGCAGGACGTGCCTGAACCGGGCACACTCTTTCGCCAAAGACCTTTGTTCGCTCTGCTGACTTAAGGGGCATCTGTGGCCACCTCTGTGATCGTGGTGCCCCAGTTATTGGCACTGGAAAGAGATAGTAAACTGTGAGGGCCTTTTCTCTGTGTAGGAAGGACGAGGGACGTGCGTCCTGCCCGACAGCTGCCAGGGTTTGGGGTATAGCTTCCTACCCCTCCTCCCCCGGGAAAGTAAGCAAAGGCGACACCGGGTTCCAAGGCATGACCTCATTGGCAGTGGCTTAACCAGCTGGTCTAACCCGCCAACCAACCAGCCGGCAGACGCTACGGGGCTACAGGCATGCCTCTTTCATGACCTTCCCGGGGAGCCCCAGCTTAGCCTCCCTCCCTCTTGCCCCCCTGAATCACCCTTCAGTGTAGACAGCAGCTCCGGGCTGTGTCCACCATTGGCTCTGGCTGGAGAAGTGTATCCAGAGCCAACTGGATCCCCATCGGGACAGCTTTGTTTTCCCTGCCGAACACAAAATCCCCTGTTCACTCAGAGAGCCGACAAGGAGACCCCGTGGGGCTGGCCCTGTGGGAGCAGATTCCAGTGAATACAGCGCCCGAATGGCTTCAGCTTATTAAAGGCGAATACACAGGATAACTCTGCCCTCCAAGTGGGAGCCAGAATGGAGAGCACAGAGCTGTTGGAGCGGATTAGCAGCCGCAGAGTGACGCGGGCAGGTGCAGCCTTTTCTGCAATTTGGAAGGGTTTATGAAATACGGATCCTGTGCTCTATAAATCCTTCCCTTGGCCTCTTCTGGGCTGCAGGCTGAAAATGGGGATTTCCTGTCCAGCCAGGCTCGGTGATGGTTTGGAGGACTACCCACCCCTCCATTCCCAGCATTCCTTGGGAATTCCAGTCCGAGGATGTGTGCACTTGCCTGTTTATTCATTCGGTCTTCATTCATTCATCCCCTACACGTTTACTGAGGGATTGGTAGGGCCTGTGCTGGGTTTACAGAGATGAGGGAACGCGGAGCCCTGAGTTCAGGGGACTGTGGTTCACTGTGAGGGAAAGACGCATAGATGATTCTGAATCAGACCGTTACCTGGTACAGGAGAGCTAAGGGTTCACGTGTCAACAGCTACCCACGTGGCTTTCCACAGGCCTCCCACAGGCCTCCCAAGGTCAGGCTTCCCAGAGAGCCTGCTGGGTCTGCTCCTCCTTCATCCAAAGCCTCAGGTCCAAGGTGGCTCGTCACCCCTGCAGACGAGCTTCTCTTCCCTAATGGCAAACAAGGAGAACCAGTGGCATAGCTAGAAATTTGGGGTCCTCGAGCGAATCCTCTAGAAAGTCCATCTAACGTGGCACAGTTTACATGTTAAAACAGCTCAGGGGGCTGTATTTCTCCAGCTCTGAGGCAGATTCGGTCTCCATGTCTTTCCCTCGTAGAGATAGGACTGCCACAATCTGCCCCTGCCGGAGACCCCTCATTTAGCTAGGCAGCTCGTCTTTCTAAAGCCGGGTGACCTCCTTGTCTGGCCTCTTCAGCGGGTTTTCAGGGCTCATCTCTGGTGCAAGAGTTTTGTTCAAGGTTTTGAGCGTGTTATAGTGGGGAGGGGGAATGAAGGGGGTGGTGGGGACCGCAGGCCTACCATAAAGCCTGCTCTCCTAAGGGCAGAGGCACATGCAGTGAAATCAACGGGCTCTGAATAACTGTCGGGGGTGGGTGGGTTGCTATGGCTGGAGCTGGTGCTTGTGGATGCCAGGTACCGAGCCAAATGGTGTGTCCCACACATATGCCCCCACCCCGGGGGGGGTCAGAACCTGTTAGTCGTTTTGCACCCGAATTGTCCCGGCACCTCTCCGGGAGGCCTGTGTGTGAACTTCCGGTGCAGCACCTGACGGGTCTGCAGGATGTTCTCTACTTGTGGTTCCCTTTCATTTGTGGGTGGCGGCGGGCCGCGGTGGCGGGGGTTGTCGGGACGCCCTCCAGGACTGGGGGACAGATGCAGAGCACCAGTTGGAAATCCCGTGTCTGGGGAGTTCCGAAGAGGTGGTTGGTTACAAAATGGAAGACTGGTATAAAAGATGACCTTGGCCATCTCATGAAAGCCTGGACGTGTCCAGGTGGGGAGGGCAGGGCAGGGATGAAGTCCAGGGTGTCCACTGGCCTCTTGGTGACCTCTAGCCTCAAGGCCCTGCAGTGGCTCAGGGGAGAGCGGCTGTGCCTCCACCAGGAACATGAAGACTTCTAGAACCTTCTATGGGGCGGGGGGGGGGGCGGGGGATTTGTGTCTGTGGTTACATGGAGGCTGTCGAGAATTCTTTACTTCCCCAAAGCAGACACAGTACCTTCGTTCTCCACGTGGTTTCATCTGGACAAGGCGGATTTCAGTGTTTGTCAGCATTCCTGCGCTGCTGTGGCATGAGAAACCCCCCCTCCCCCTGTAAATACGGTTTGCAGACAGCTGAGGCATTAATTCATTGAAATGCCATGTACCTTTTTTTTCTTTTTAATCATTTTGGATGGAAATCTTTCCCAGATGCCTCGCCAACTTTCCTGCTCACGGAGCAGTGCCCATTGAACACGATCCCGCCTTTCAGGATGACGCAGCGGTTGCAAGACGGGCTGGTGCTGGGGTGCTCTCGTCATCCCGAAGCTGTCCAGCTGTGGTAGGACCGCTTGCCTCTGTTCGAACAGCCCTCGGACGTGCCACATCTGCTTTTCTTGGTTTCCTTCTTCCGGCCAGTGGGTCAATCTCCTGAGGGTCCCCCCCCACCCTTTAAATCTATCTGTCCTTCCATACCATGTTCTAGGGGCGGCGCTAACAGCATCCATTCTCAGTGTCTGTCAGGGAAGGATGGCTAAGCTATGAGCGAAGACCAGAGGGATTTCCTTTGCGATGGCGGTTGGGTTGCTCAGGCCTGCTCCTTCCTGGTTCTCCCCTGTCCCCATCCCCGAGACAGACAGGTGGCCTCAGCCTCAGCAGGACATTGTAGTCAGGAAGTATCTCCACACGCCGCAGAGATGCCCATGAAGTGAGGAGGAGACAGGATTAGTCCCTTTGGCTCTCACTTCAGAGAACGGAGGAACAGAGAGGCTAAGGAGAGGGACCAGCATGGTGGGGCTTCTGAAAGCCGTGGTTTTGGAGTTTGGGGGAACCCGGGAGGCTTGGAAGGGAGGGACGCTTTCTTTGAAGGTCTTGCGGGCTGATCTGTTGCTTAAATGGGTGGTGGGCGTGTGCTGGGCTGGTCCAGAGCGGGGAGCTAAGGCCACCTGGAGGACTTACAGAAACAGGTGAGGCTTAGCTCACAAAAGTCCTGCGTAACCCTAGGATCCGTGGTGAAGCAGCTTCGGGCTCGGGGTGGCAGCAGGGAGGGGCCAGGGAGGGCAGGCTGACCTTCGAGAACCCTTCCAGCTCTGAGAAGCTGGACTCCCTGACCCGTGTCCAGTGTATCAGTCAGAATAAACCAGGGATGCAAGAATGTGTCAGCTTTGCCCCGGAGCACCCAGAACACGTCGATGAGTTCTGAGGTTGATTAGTGATGTCTGCCATGAGCTCGGCCGGGGAAGCTGTTGGCCCGTATGCTTCCTGTTTGCTTTTCCTGCCCCAGGCTTGCTCTTAATCCCTGTCTCCTCTGGCGTTCCCCGTTTTGTTTTTGTTTTCTTTTTTCCTGAAGATAAGTTGCTAAAGATCAAGCCCTACAACCAGGAGCCCCGAGTTTCATACCTGCTTTCCTCTCTTTTCTGTCTCCTGTGCGCTGCCTGGGGTCCTGTTTGACAGTAAGGGCCAGAAGCTCATCTGCCATTTCCATGGGGAGCCTCTCCTGAAACACTTGCAGGCGGAGGAGACTAGTCCCTGGATGTGGCAGCTTCTTGAGCGCCTCACAAGGGCTGTGGGGCAGCTGGTGTTAGCAAAGGTGACGTGTCCCCACCGGCCGGGGACCCGGGACACCGAACGTTCGGGGCCTTGGTCTTCTTGTGTTTGTAACAGAAATGGCAGTGCTGACCCTCGCAGCCGGTCTCCTTAGAGGTTGTTACGCAGCTCAAAGGAGGTTGTGGGTGGAAAGTGCTGGGGGCGGGCTGCCCAGGTGTAGACTCACCACCGTGCAGGCGTTCAGGCTGGAGGTGGGCTGAGCCCCAGCTGCATCATGTGGACGGGACAGGATCTGCCGGCGGGGAACGGGGTGACCCCAAGCCTTGTGGGGCTGGTGGCAGAGCCCGGTCTGGGGCCATCTTTGCAGTAGAGTTAATCCTCTCAGCGCTGTTCACACCGGCTGGGGAGGACTGGGGGTGGGCGGCCGGGGATCGAGAGAAAATTCTGGATGTCCAGGAGCTGGTTCAGCCTGCCGAGCTGTCCTGCCTCCAGTCGGGAGGGCTTTTTGCAGCCCCAAAGGCTCTGGGCAAGAGGCTTTAATCTAATTACATGCTTTATTTGAGCCAATTTGTTTTCCAATCCATCTTGTTCAAGCAAGAAGAAAGAGCATGCTGGGGGACTCATGGCACCCTCTTGTTCCAAGTGGAGAAGAGGAGATGCTCTCCTGCCTCATGTGGCCAGTGCAGCCCCTGACCTCTCCCAGCCTGGCCACCCCACCCCCAAAACCGGGCTGGAGGCCACCCTGCCCTCCCCCCCCCACCAGGGAGGGCCCGGGGCTGGTGACCACAGTCATCAGCTGAGGGAGGGAAAGGCTGCTTGCTGCTCCCCTTTTCTGGGAGGCCAGCGTCCCTATGTCTTGCACCAGGTGGAAGGAAACGGGACAGGCTTCCAGGGCAGGCAGAGCAGGAGGATGGTGGTGGTGGGGTGCTCATTCCCGTGGGGTCAGCCTGGCCCGCAGCCTTCCCAGCTTTTGCTGGACGAGCTGCCCTCAGCATCCCAGGCCCAGTATTTTAAATCTGCAAATATATTTTCATAACGAGGCAGCGGATTTAGAATCTGTGTTATTAAAGTCCAAACCAAACACCAAAGCCCTTGCACCCTCCCTGGAGAGGGAAGATTTATGGCCCAGCTTTTGTGTTTCCCAGCGTTTTCCAGAACTGTCTTTCTCCACCCTTCCTTCAGAGTCCTGCTTCGGGCCTTTGCTTGCCTGCCTTTTATGCAAACTCCCGTGTTTCGGGGTGGGGCCCCTTGAGGGGCCTGGTGTCTTCCGCCTTTGGACAGGGGAGCACGGTGGTGGCAGCTGAGCACCCCCCCCTTTACTCAGCTCATTCAACAAATATTTATCGAGGGCTTACACGTGTCCCGGGCCCTGGGGAGAGAGCAGCGACCAAGGTCGTGGCCTCCATTCTCGGGGAGGGAAGCAGAAGGTAAACCAAACTGAATATGCGCTGTGTGGCAAGTGCTGGGAAATAACCAGATCCCCTAAAGATGGGTTTGCTTTTCCGAATAGCCAAAAGTCAGTCAGTCCATATTTGAGTGAGAATTGTAAAAAAAAAAAAAAAAAATATATATATATATATATATATATATATATATATTTTTTTTTTTTATCGGGCGTGCCCAGCAATCCAATGAGAAATCTCTGACTCAGAGAGGTGCAGTAACGTGCCCAGAGACACACAACTTGAATGTCCTGGGGTCAGCATTTCCAGTTCCTCGACAGCCTACCTGCTAATGTCCATCTACCTGCATCCTGCAGCCCTGAAGTTCATGGGTATTCTGAGATAGACCATTCCCGCTGGATCGCATCCTGGGGTGCAGGTGGAGACGGATGATCCAAAGAGAACAGGTCGAGGAGACCCGCAGGAGGGCCCCCCGGGACTGGAGCTCAAAGATGTGACTTTTCAGACACCAGCCGCAAATCCCAACAGGCAGCAGGGCCTCCTGATTCGGGGGGGCCTCTCAAGCCCTCTCCAGCCCAGCTCACGCCCTCTTTCTTGTCACAGAGCTTAGCCGGCTTCACGGACGCCCAAGCCTGACCTCACGCTTTCTTGTGGGTGTCACCGAATAATCACAAATGTTGCTAACTGCGTCCCTCATTTGGGGAGCCCATATCTGTGGGTTCGCTTGGCCAGGCAGGCTTGGTACCTCACGGGGGTGACTGCTTTTGGCTTATTTTATACTGTGATGTCCAGTGGGTTCAGCGAGCATTCAGGGGTGACCTGCACTGCGCCAGGTGCTGGGACCAAGGTCCAGTGCTCCGCTGGGAGAGGGGTGCAGCCAGGCTGTTCTGGAACGTCGGATGGGTGGCTCCAGGTCCTGAAAGGATGGTGATCGTGGAGGCAGACGAGGCTCCGGGGGCCCAGACCCCCTCCCCCAGCCACTTCTTGGTTTGGGTCAGTTTTGTAGTCTCAGCTGAGGACCAGGGTCCGGCCCCAGCTTTCCTGCTGCTTGTCATTCACCTCGTTTAGCTGGGGACCCACTGAGGGTGCTCTGAGTGCAGGTTGGCAGGCGAGAGGTCATGTCCTCGACAGGTCGTCTCTGTGTGACATACCTGGTCTCTGTCACTGCACCATCGTTGCTCCCTCCTAAATCTTGCACGTGAGCAGGACGGTTATTGTCATCACCCTGACCACGTTTTGCTGAGGGGGAAACTGAAGCTCGGAGTGGTTAAGGGCCCCAGATCATTGGGCTGGTGATGTGACCCCTTTTGATAAGAAACAGCTGCTTCCCCTGGAGCCCCTCCCAGGTGACTTTCAGTGACACCGTCGGGGCCAGAAGCAGGTACATGGCCAGGATGGGAGTGTTGGAGAGTATTTAAATTGGAAACATTGGGGTTTGCTATCTGGGAGGAAAGGAGGGTGGGTGCTGGGGAGGCAGTAGCCTGGGTCTCTCAGACCCAGGTCTGATGGTTGAGCCGTCACAAGCTGGTGGCTCTGTGGGAGAAAGTACGGGAAAGGAGCGCCCTGGGTGGGCTTTGTGCGGTGCGCCTGCCGCCCGGCCCTGCAGGTGCAGCTAGGAGACTTCCTGGGAAGCCCTGGGTGCCTGTGGCCGTAGTTGGGGAAGGGGCAGAAAGGCAGGGCAGGGCTCCCCTTGGAGCACAGGGTGGGGGCCAGAGCACCAGCTTTGGCTCTGAGCTGCTGAGCCCTGGGCTCCCAGCTTGATGCAGGAAGAGGATCTGGCACTTGGTTCCTGCCACTAGAAAGCACGCAGGTCCGTACTTCCTCACTGGAATATGTGGCTGCACTCTGAGAAGGAATGAGGCTCCTGGGGCCGAACGACAAGGTAGGTTTCTAAGAGCTTGGGAGCTGGCTCTTTTTAAGGACAGCACAGAGTGGAGGTTGTGTTCTGGTGGCCTCAGGTGTGAGGTGGGAGGGTGAACGCCTCCCTCCTCCCGCACAACCAGAGACCCTGCACCCTGCAGCGCCGAGCAACTGAGGCTGGGCTAGAACCTTCTCGTGGCTTTGCATTCCATTTAAAATAGAATCCAAACCATACCTGGCCCCACACAGCCCATCAGACTATGTGAGTCACCTCTCTGCCCCCTCTCTTCATTCACTCTGTGCAAGGCACCCCAGCCTTCATTCAGTTGCTGGGAGGTGCTGGGCATGATCCTGCCTCAGGGCCTTTGCACAGGCTGTCCTCCCTGCTTGGAACCCTCTTCCTTCAGATCTTTTTGCCCCACCCCTTTCGCACTGTGTAGGTCTCCGTGTTGTGTTACCTGCTCAGGGAAGATCCTTGGCCACTCTAGCTAGAGAAGCACCCTCACTCCCAACCACCATACGCACACTTGGCCGACAACTCACTTTTGGTTTGTCCCTTGATACTAATGTGTGTGGAATTGCAAGAGAATGGAAGTTTGCGCGCGCGCGCACACACACACACACACACACACACACACACACACAGAGTCACCATCTCTTGGGGGGATAGAGCACTTCCCAGTGGCAGGGGGCCCATGGATTACAAATACAAGTGTCACCTTGTTGACGACAGATATCAGCTTTTTATAGGATCCCCCATAAAGAAGTGGCTCCCCATCCTCACTGAGGAGAGACCGGCTTCAGAATAGTTTTAGGGTTTTTTTTTTCCTTTTGAATACAAGAATTATATACTTGTTATAGTAAAATGAAAAATATAGAGAAGCCAAAGCAAGAGCATAAAAACCAACCATGGTCCCACCAACCCACATTTCGGTGCATAACATACTCTTCTAGAATAAAATCCAAACCCCTGCCAAGGTTGACCAGCTCCCGGGGACCCCCTGATCTCTGGCTGCCACCCCCTTCATTCGCTTCCTCCCCCCAGCCTGGCCCTTTGCTGCTCTGTGTGCTTCACGGAGCGAAGTCCTTGTCATCCTTGATGTCACCTCCCTCAGACTGGCCTTCATAAATCCATCCCCACGCCTGTTCTCCACCAGCTCACTCTGCTCATCGTCTCCCCTTTATGAGTGTCACTCTTGGGTGAGAGTGATCACACCCATGTTATTGACCTGTCTCTTCCTGCTGAAAAGCCCCCATGACTGTTCCTGAGCCTCACTGTACACCCAGCATCTCTCAGCCCTGGCCATGCGGAACTCGTTTAGCCAACTTTGTAAGGGGGTGAATGGATGATAACTTCATAGACGTGGGGGTGCTGCACCAAAGGGTGTGCATCTTCCCGTGGTTTTGACATTTCGATACCAGTTGCATTCAGAGAAGAGGAATTTGCACCCCTACCTCATTGTGTGTGCATGTGTTTGCCTTTCCCTGTTTGCGAGCCACAAGTCCTGTATTCCCATTGATTTAAGCTGCATTTCCTTGATTACTTGAGATTGGCCATTTTACATCTCCTTGTCCCCCCTTTACCTCCTCCTGTGAATTGCCTGTTCTTCTCCTTTGAATTTTAAGTTGCTTGTCTTATTGGTTCGGAAGAGTTCTTTATATATGAAAGACCCCAATCCTTTACTATCTGTGTTGCAAATGCTTTTGGCTTTCTTCTAGTCATTTGCTCACAAGGTTGCATGCCTGGTTCCACTGGCTGTCCATTGCTGGGGGCTGCCTCATTTGCGGGGTGGGGGGGGGTCCTTGGCTTTTCCGCCCCAGAGCCGCAAGTCAGAAGGACATTATGTTGTAGGAGGCAAGTAAGGCTTAGAGGTGTTGGAGTGGATGGGCAAGACCAGCATGGGCTTAGAGAGATGTCTGGGTGCTCAAGAACTGCCTGTGAGCCCGGCTCTCCCGGAGAGGTGGCTGAACCCTGGGTACAGTGCTTGTGGGTGCAGATTCTAAAAATGTGGTCTTACTGGGGGAAGAGCGTTGTCACCTGCAGCCTCGGACAGAGAGGCGAGAGTTGGCTTCATGAGGAGTGCCTCCTCCATCCTCACTGCGCCTTCCCTACGATGGCCTAGTTTAGGAAACCCATGGCCACCTACCGTGTACAAATGGGACTCTGGCCTGAGGGGTTCCAGGCGGCTCCATGGCTCCGGGTCAGATGAAGCCAAAACACACTTCCTCTGGGCAGACTGGCCTCACCTGCCTTTTGTCACCTGCTGGTGGGCAGAGTGGCCCAGTTGAAATGGGTAGAGCCAGCGAGGGGTCCCTCCTAGCCCCCTGAGCTCTTCCACCCTGGCCAGGGGGCGGCCAGGAGCCCCTCCCTCCCCTGTGCCCAGCTGGTGGAATCTGCCAACTCACCCACCCTTCAGGCCTCAGCCTTGGGATGGACCTTGGGGGCTGGTGTCCCTTGCTCATCCCCCCCACGGCCCCACCTTCCCGAGCCTGACAGCCCAAAAGCAGGGAGGTAGGGGTGCTGCTCAGAGCGAGACCTTGGCCAGCTCCCCGCCCTGCTCCGAGGGAGGCACCAGATGCAGCGCCCTTGGCTCCGACCAGGGGACGCTGGGCCCCGCCTGCCATATGTTCCGAGATGAGCTTCGATCCGGCGAGCAGGCCTGCCCAGCAGGATTTTTGGCACCTGGGACACAGGAGGCAGACCAGAGGGATGAGCTACCCAAGGTGGTGGCAGAGGAGGAGGCGGCTCGGCCGCTGGGATTGGGCCTGTAGGGCCCCCTCTTGGCTCTTGGCTGTGGCTTGGTCAGGGGAGCAGGTGGGGGGAATAAAAGGGAGGTCGGCTGCTCCCAGGAGGAGCCAGGATGCCAGCCAGCCAGGATGGGCCTGCTGTGAGTCGCAGATGGCAGCCTCCGGGTCTCCGTGGCTCTCCCGGGTCCCCGTGTCCCTCCCTGGCAGCTCCCCGTCTTTTTGGGGGAGGAGGATGGGAGCGGCGGGGGACCCGGATGCAGAGGCCCCTGCAGATTTCACTGTATTTACCTGTACCATCAGTTCGAGCCCCCGAGGGTCCCCTGAGAGAGTGGGGGCCACCGAGCATCCTGCTCACCCCTCACTCGCTACTCCTGTGCGGGGGCAGACTGAGGCGCCGGGGCCCGGCCACTGGTCCAGGGAGGCTGGGACCCCGCCGGGCAGAAAACATCAGGCCCAACTGGTGAATGAGATCAGTCGGCTGGTCTGCAGGGTCTGTGTGTGGATAAGCTCATGCTGGCTTTTATATCAGGGTTGAATCATAGGATGCTGCCCCCCCCCTTTTTTTAAGTTGCAAAACGATCGATTTTAGGTATCTGCACGTGGTCCAATTTCCACCTTTTCCTGTTTCTGCCCAGATCAAGTAGCACTGGATCCAGAGATTGCTGAAGATTCTTTGTCTCTTCTTTAGTTTGACTTGGTCATTTACGTTTTCCTAAAAAGTCATGCAGTTCATTCCGTGTCCAAGATTTCGGCCTAAAGCTGAATACCGTAGCAGCCTTATAATTTATAATTATAATTTCGACTCTGACAATAGTCCCTTCCTCATTACTTCCTAACGCGGGTCTGATTTCTCTCTCGTATTCATAATTAGGCATGACAGTGTTTTGTCTGTTTTTTGTTGTTGTTTGGTTGTTTTTGGTGTGTGTGTGTGTGTGTGTGTGTGTTTAAGTTTATTGGTTTGGGGACTTTCCTGAGAATCCGTTTTTGGGGGTATTTACAACGTGTGAGTTTTTTCTGGTGTTCCATGCTGTTACTTTCTACTTCTGCTGCCAGTCTCTCTCCGGCTTTCTTTCTAACTTCTAGAGTTGAGTACATATATTTTTCATTCTTTTCTGTTTAACAGTAAATCCTATGTGTTACATTGTCGTCAGGAAATGTGGCCTGTCTGCTTCCAGCTCCTTTGGAATTAATTTAGCATCGTTTTACTGCTCAGGTTACTGTCTGTTCCTTTTTGCGTTCCTAACACTTTTGTTCTTAATATATTTCAATAAGATGTTATTCCACACAAAACATTCTCTCTTTTTTTATTATGAGGCAAACTTCTTAGTTAGCAGGTGACGAACTTAGAACTTCTTTAAAGAAGCTTACAGCATCTTCTTTCAAAGTTGTAAGCTTTAAAAACAAATTGCTTCATTTGGTGATGTCCCTCTGAAATGGTTTATTTTAATATTTTTTAAATCCATTCTTCAGTAGAGGGGTTGAATCCGTTAAGAGGCATTGTTTTGTTTTTAGATAGTTGCTCTTCTGTAATCTTGATTGATCTCAGTTGCTTTTTATATATTCCACTTTTTCTATTTTTCTTTTTTTTAACATATTTCCTATAATTAAAAAAATTTTTTTTAAAGTAATCTCTACACCCAACTTGGGGCTTAAACTCACAACCCTGAGATCAAGAGTCTCTGCTCTACCCACTGCACCAGCCAGGCACCCCCATATTACCTATAATTTATTTCCCATTTTCTCTAGTGTTTTGTGGTTGCCTTTGGACTTTTCGAAAGCACTATTTGATCTAATGGCTCTTATTTGCCCGAGCCAAGCAGGAAGGAGCATCTCTTACATTCTACCTACTTAAGACTCATTCCACTGCTTAGTTTTTGTTAATATGATCTAGGTTTCAGACTACATTTTATAGTTATTTATACTTATATGTATTTATACTTAGATATACACAGACGTTTTCTTTCAAACATTTAAAAATTATTTTGACATTTGCCTTCAGTTTTAGAACCAAATATGAAATCTCCATGTTCACGGGTTTCCGAGCCCATGACCAATGCATTCGTAGTGTATGATCTCACCAAGACTGGCCCCCTCTTGAACTCTTACTTTTGATTCATGTCATGGTTGGTTGGAAAACATTCTCAAGTACCTCTCTCAAAAGGAATGCATGATGAGAATATTGTCTGTAGCCTTGCACGCTGGAGAATGCCTTCTGCTCCTTGTGGCCTGCACACATATGAGACAGTCTAGCTGGGTATAAAATTCCTCGATCACAGACTTTTCCCTCCTCAAGACCTATGGGCTGGCTTCTTTTTGTTGATTTCTAATCCATCTGTAATTTTCCCTCATCCTGGTATTTCATATGTTGTGCAAAGATGTGTCTGGGTGTTGGTCTCTCTTCCTTGATGTTTTTCCATAAAGTCAGTGAGCCTTCTCCTTCTGCCTGTTGGTCTGCCTTTAGCTCAGGAGTCCGATCTTCGATCCTTGTTTCTATCCCACTCTGCCTTCGCTCCCCATCGTATGTCAGCCTCCACATTCTCTCTTATATCCTTACCATTCTCTCTTTCATGGTTTCCATGTCTTTATCCTTTTCTTCTAGAATTTGCGAGAGTTTCCCCAGTTTTTATTCTCTGTGTGTCCGAATCAGGTGTCTCCAGGATCGTTTCTCTTTGCTGCTTCCAGAGTAGGTTTTAACTGTGCTACTGAGTTTTTAGGTTTTGGTTTTTCCAGCTCTTCTTTCTTTCCTGTGTCACGTTCTTTGTATCGTCATATGGCCTCTTCAGCTCAGGCTCGTCTTCCCTTCCGGCTTTCTTCTCCAATTTCACAGAGACCGTGTCGTTTTAGATCTTTTTTAGTCTGCCATGCCGCATTCGGTTACACGTCCGTGGCTGGTGTCAAATCCCAGCAACGGACTTTGAATACTTGTGATACAGACCGTATGGCCTGCAATGCCTAAAATATTTACTGTTTGGCATTTTGCAAAAAAATAAAAAATAAAAATTGCAGATCCCTTTACTAGCACAACAGCTGGATACCCATCTCAGCTGAAAGCTGGATGGCAGAGGAAGAGACGCAGCTCTGGCCCTACTCCCTGGCTCCTACCGGTGTTTCCCCTTGATTCACTTTTGCTCCATGGAGATAGTATCCTTCTATCTGCACCCCCTGATTTCCTCATTCTCTGCACCAGTAATTTTGATAAAAATGCAAGTTCAAATATGCTGTCTGTCCTTCCGGGCCCTACCCTCCCTTAAGCTAGCCCCTCCCTAGAGGAGGGCACCACCCCCAGTGCCCCTGCCTATTTCCTGCCCATTTGTTTTCTGGTTCTTGTCCCTGTGCCGTCTCTTTTTCTAAGATCTTCCCGTGCATCGGACAAAAGGTTGTGTCTTGAGGTAAAACCTCGGACAGGTTTTGCTCATTCCAGCACCATCTGCCTTTAATTAATAGAGATTGCTCCCAGATTCCAACATCGGGTCATCTATCAGTTTGGTTTTTGGCGTGAGTGTGAATTTTCATTTTTCTCATTGTCTTTACAGCTATTTTGGAACCAAACAAGGAGAGGCTCCATGGGTGGCTGCCAAGTAGATATGCCATTTTGAAGGAGTCAGAACTGCATGTAAAAATTGTGGTTTGTCCATCTTGAGGCAGTTTCTGTGGCTGTGTGTGTATTTGATAAAAGAAGAAAAGGCAGGAACATTTTCCCTATCCAGGGACCACTTGTCCAATGACCTCAGTTCTCTGGAATACACCCAAAACAAAGAGTCCGCAAGCCGCCAGATAGCTGCCACAGTGTCCATGTTCTGGACGCTATTCACATTACCCAAAGGGGAGCATTTCCATCTCCCTCATTGCAAGCCGATTTACCCATGTTTTATGTACAGTTCTAACAATCTCAGTCTTTGTTTCCCTAGCTCCACAACCAAACTGGAATCGGCAAATCTGAAGGGAGTAGGGGACATTTTACAATGAGCACACTGACCTAAGAAGTATTTCTGGGGCGCCTGGGTGGCTCAGTCGGTTGAGCCGTGCAGCTCAGGTCACCATCCCGGAGTCCTGGGATGGAGTCCCATGTCGGGTCCCCTGCTCAGCGGGGAGTCTGCTTCTCCCTCTCCCTCTGCCCCCCCCATTCATGGTCTCTCTCTCTCACTCTCTATCTCAAATAAATAAATAAAAAAAAATCTTTTTTAAAACAGAAGTATTTCTGATGGACAGAAAGGAAAGACACAGGACGCCCCCCCCAACCCCCTGCATACAACTATAAATGCTCAGAGGCTAGTGCCGTTTCCCCCAAGAGCAGGCAGCTTAGGGTTCTCTGTGTGAGCACCCTCCAGTGTGAGTCCACAGCCACCTTCTCTGAGCCTCTCCTCTGCCAGTCCGCATGCTCCGTGCACCCTGTCCCCACCTCCCATAGCTCCAGGTGCTTCGGACAGTGGCTCCCAGGACCCTGGCTGGCTGCACATCAGGCTCCCCTGGGAAATGTCAAGAATCAGGACATGCAGCCTGCCCCCTAAACCAGGGAAATCAGGTCTTGGGGATGGGACCCAGGCATTGGTGTTTTTTAAGGCTTCCAGCTAATTCCGCTGTATGGCCCAGGCTGAGAAGCAGGGCTAATACTAATATGTTTTCATTGGGCAGGGAATGGATGCCACACATTCTAGGATGATTTCTGTCCCAGGTGGATACTTAGTTCTGGAAAGAACTGCTGTAGATGTCACCAGGAGGGAAGGCAAGAAGTGAGGGCTCGAGGTGCCCTGGGAGGAGGTTGTCACTGGGCTCTGCCACCGTGCCTTTGGCCCCACAGCGTGTGGCTTATGTGCAGCAGGTGTTCTAGAACCTTCCTGAGCCCTGGCTTCCTGGCTTTCAGGCGGGACCAGCAGGGCCTCCCTCGCAGGGTTGCAGAGCCCAGGGCTACAAGGTGCTGTCCCCACCCCCACCCCCAGGCTGTGTGCCTCAGGAGGAGGCAGGGCGTAGGTGATTTCCTGCCGACCAGAATGCAGCCCGTGGGCCAAGGGCTTCTGACTTGGGTAAAAAAATAACAAGAAGGCGAGGAGCGAGCGGGTTCAAGGCTGTCCCAGGAATCACGTCACCCAGCGCCACTCGCATTCCAATTAGCTTCCCTAAGTGGCGAGAGCAGGGAGGGATCCCAGCCAGCTCGCTCTGGACGGCGGGACTTAACACACAACCTGGATTCGGCCGCGGTGGTGGCTTTGCTGTGCGCGTCATCTGTCCCTGAGCTGGTTGACACATGGCCCAGAGCAGCTTCTCCCCAGCGGGAGGCGGGGTGCGGTGGCCCTGGTGCGGGTACCGCTGGTCTGTGCGTTTGGGCCGCCGTCACCTCGCCTTGACTTTGGCCGCCCTAGAATTAGGGCCGCGGTCTCTGGATGGCCCCGGCCCTGCCTCCCGAGAGGTCCCCCTCCCCCAGTCGCCAGCCAGCCAGCCAGCCACCTGGCAGAAGTCTCTAGCGCGGTAGCCTCCCGGTGCCCTTGGCAGGGTGTCCTGGTGGGGGGCGGGGGGGTCCCAGGGCTCAGACCACAGGGGAGCAGGAAGGGGAGCTGCTTTTTCCCCCATTTCCTGAGACTGGTTCCCAACTGGGTACCCCTCCCCCTGCCCCCTCCTGGCCCCGGAAGCTGGCTCAGGAGAAGCAGGGGGCTGCCAGGCCCGTGGCCCCCAGGGCAGTGGGATGGAGCTGTTTCGACTCTAACTGAGGCACCAGTCATTGAATTCCGGGACCTGGTAGGAGGCAGCCACCTCCCACGGGGCCATAGGCTGACTCTGGGGGGGTGGGGAATTGCTGGAACACGGGGTACTCTTCATTGCCCCGCTCTGAGCTTCGTGCCCTGCTCACATTTGAGGGGATCCACCAGTGTTTGCTGAGACACAGCATGGCATAACCAAGAGCCCAGTAATCAGGCATCCCACGTCCGAGTTCAAAGCCCAGCCTGGGCACCAGCTGTCAGGGATGCCTTGGGCAGGGGGTCTCTGTGTTCTGATCTGCAGAACGGGACTACCACCCCGACATCCAGGAACGGTGGTGAGAATTGAGTGAGGCCTGGCACGTCGGGCAGTGGTGTGGGGCAGGCTGGGGTGATTTCTTGGGCCTCGCTGCCGGGCTGGCCATTGTGCTAAGGGTGTCGGTCCCCCGCGGATCCAGCCGGTCCCAACACCTTGTCAGAAGAGCGGGGAACACTGGCAGGGAGAGGGCCAGGCTGGGCCGAGGTGGGAGGCTTCCTCCGGTGGGTGGACACAGGCCACCCCCAGGAGAAGCAGGCCTGGTGGCTGGCAGGCCCTGGGGCGGGGGGGGGGGGGGGGGGCCTGTGCTTTCCGCCAGGCTCGCGCTCCAGCTTCGAGAAGCCCCCGATGGGCTCCCTGGCGGTCGCAGGCCCGGCAGCCCTGCCTCTCAGCAGTAGGGCCCATTAGAACTGAACAACTCTTCGCAGGGCATTCTATTTGCACACTCCAGTAGAGTGGACACCAAAGGGGTTTTCTAATGCTTCATGGGCTGCTAATTTCCTCCGTGACCTCTTTTGTTGGGGTCTGACCCCAGCCAGAGGCTCTGCGCCATGAAAGCCAGCGCCTGACACAGACCCAGGGCGCGGGGTGACAATGAGACCTCTATCAGCTTTAATCAGGCTCCAGTTGGGTCTTAAGAACGGGGTGGGGGGATTTGTGTGGCGCTCAGAAAGCCCTGGGTGGCACAATACCAGAGCCCCCAGCATCCCTCATGGAGGCCAAGGGGGCTCCAGGCAGCGGCTGAAGGGTTGGTCGGGCCATGGGGCGGGGGGTGGGGGTGGGGGTGGGCGGGGGGGGGGGGCCCTTTGTCCCAAGCGCCTCTTCAGAAGGCCGGGCCTGCCCTGAATGGCCGCCCGCCCGGCCTGGCCCACGGGTATCACAGGCCCCTGGGTATCTGGGGAGGCGGCCTCCCCCTCGGCCCCCAGCCTATTCATCGCCAGCCTCATTAGGTTTTTTTGTCTGTGTTCCCCCTCCCCTGCAGACTGCGATTCCTACTGCAAGGCCTCCAAAGGGAAGCTGAAGATTAACATGAAAAAGTACTGCAGGAAGGACTATGGTGAGTGCCAGTCCCCTTGTCTGGCGGGGCCCGCGGGGGCCACGTGACCAGCCAGGAGCCAGGCTCGCGGGATCCCACGCCCAGGGAACTTGCTAGCTCTTCCTCCAAGGCCCTCGGAGGCGACGGGCACGAGGGGCTGCAAGGGGGCACGAGGGCTGGGCTCTCTCCCCCTGGCAGGGCCTCCCCTGTGGCTGGGATTCCCAGCCTGGCCTCTGGCCTTCACTCTGCCCTGGGCGGGGGGCTGTGTGGCCTCAGGCCAGTCGCTTCACCTCTCTGGTTTTCGGTGCCTTCCTCCGTATGATGGGCTTTCAACCTGAGTCTCCCTCCGTGGCTCAACGTGGGGTGGCGTCCTCCAGGCAACAGGAAAGGGGGCGGGGGCTCCATGGGTTTAAAAGCCTTCTCCTCCTTCTGGAGGTTGATTGACTCTGTAAAGGCTGAGGTGAGCTGGGGAATCTGCATTTTAAATGGTTCGCTGAAGTTTGAATGCACCTTGTGGCTGGCGGTGGGGGGGGGGCTTGTCCCTGAGGGTGCTTTGCAGCCAGGAGCTGTGGGGCTGACAGCCCTGTCCCTTGAGCCGTCAGGCCTGGGGTGACCCAGCCCCTCGCTCACTACACACCAGCCCCCCTGTGCCCCCTCTCCGTTGGGCGACCGTGCCCGCCTTCTGTATGCACTTGCTGGGAGTCACCTCGTGCCAGGCTGCCCCGGGGCAGGTAAGGAGCCGGCTTTGTGGCGTCTGGTCCCTCTGTCCCTCAGGGACCCAGGGGCGCCCAGCAGCCCGGCCTGCTGTCTTCCCGGGGCCGGCCATGGCAACCAGACCGAAGGGGTTTTTCTTTAATAAGGACAAGCGTCAGGCCCGTTTAGCGTAATGAAAGGCATGAGGGAACCCAGAGGAATTTTGGGAACTTACAAAACGTAATCATTGTACCCCATGCGAGTGTGTGTAAGTACACGGATGGATGCACACACGCAACATTAAACACCCCACACCGGAGCCCAGAGCGCCCCCCACCCCCAGGCCGCCTGGCCTGCCCCGTGATGGGGGTGCGTCTGTGGTCGGCCCTGTCCAGACCCCCATGGGGCCCGCAGCAAATTCCCCAAAGCCCCCTTCAAGTGTTTGCACCCGGGACAGTGCAGAAACGTCTGACTCCCGCTGGAAAAAGAACAAGCTTTGAGACAGTTTAAGGATAAAGGGGGTGCTCTCTCTGAGCCCCGGGGACATGCACAAGAGAGGGTTGAGGGCTCGGGCAAGAAGGCCAAGGGTTCTGTCCCGTTCCCGGGCGTGGGGCCTGGGGTTCAAGCGCAGGCTGTCTGTGCAGGCCTGGAAAGCCCGGGGTCGTAGAGAAGAACCCTGCCCAGAACGGGGGGCAGGGGGACGGAATGGTGGGTGTCCTTGGGGAAGGATTGCTTCGAGTTTTGTCTGGAAGCATCCTTTGGTGGACGCCTGAGAGGGGCTGGAGAGGGAGGGCCAAGCAGTCCTTCTGGGAGGGCTTGGCCTGCAGCCCCTGTTCTGTTCTAAAAGTGAAGAAAGGAGAAATCAGGCTTTTTAAAAGTTACCAGAATAGCTCCTGCGTTCCACCTGGTTCTATCCGACTTGGCTTCATTTTGTTCTCTTCTCTTCTTTTCCTCCGTTGAATTCGGCTTCCCTGACCCCCAGTGTTCCGGGGGTCCCTTGTCCTCCTCAGCGGGTACCTCCTCCCATACCAGCAGGCAGGCTGAACACCCTCTTTTTGCCGAAGGGGGCCGGACACCCTGTTTTTGATGAACTCAGAGGGGGCCCACAGGCTTGTTCAGGAAGGAGGGGGCGGCCCCCCAGGGCCGGGCAGGGGCCCACCGGTGCGGCCGGAGGCCTTGCTCTGGGGCTGGGGGGTGAGGTGTCATGATCGGGTTCGCAGGACTTTGTAGAGAATCGTCCCTGCATTCCGTTGGGACCACTGACCCCCGGATAGCATGCGAGTGGGGGGCGTCCCTCCCCTGCCCGGGCAGGCGTCCCTCCCCTCCTGATGAGCAGGCACAGGACAAGGAGGGAGCTGGCGTGGGGGTCTGCAGGGAGGTGAGGCGGGCAGAGCGGGCCAGGCCAAGGAGGCTGGGGGCCGGGCTTCTGAGGGGCTGCATCATCTCTGCTCTGACTGACACCCGGCCGGCAGCCAATTAGAAGACGTAAGCAGTGCCCTGGGTGTTCCAGAAGCTGCTAATGAGCACCGGGTTTACTGCCCCTGCCAGGTGACGAGCAGGCCCCAGGCCCCCTTCTTCCTGCTGGGGACGTGGAGCTGGGTGTCCGCTGACCTGAGCAGCGGGCGGCAGGGGTGTGCGGGTGAGTCCCGTCCTGTGTTCGCTCTGGTGCGTTCCCGACGAGGGGCCCGGCGCGGGTAGGGCTGGGGTGGGCACCAAGCAGGGCAAGGAGGACTGGGGTCGGGGGGGGGGGGGCCTCAGGGCCAAGCCCCGCCACGCTTCTCACATCCCGAAAGCGCCCCAGGCAGGGACGGGTGGCTCATTGTATTCCCGTCTGCAGGGAAGGGGCCCCACAACCTGGAGGCACAGACCCCTAACGTGCTGCGGGACTTTGGGCAGGAGCCTCACCGGCCTGGGCCTCGGTTTCCTGTCACATGGAGGTGTCAGCCAGGGGACACGACGTCCTTCTGGGTGAGACCTGATCTGCTTGGGGCAAGGGTGCAGGGTGAGGCTGTGGTCTGCGGCCACCCGGCCCTCTGTTGCCCTTGAGGGGACGCCGCCAGCGAGCTGCCCATGAAGGACAGTTGTTTGCATTATTGCCCAGTGTCTTAGTGATGCCGACCAGCTCCTGGGGGACCCCTCGCCTGGGAGGGGCCCTGCCTTGGTGTGAATGCCCCGGTGGGTGCTCGTGTGACGGCGTGCATGAGTGTGCACGTAAGGGTGTGCACGTGGAGGTGTGATTGTGCGAGCAGGTGCGTGAGTGTGAGTGTGGGTGTGCGAGTGGGCTTGTGTGGGCGGGCGTGTGTGCAAGCGTGTGAGCATGGTGGTATGCACATGTGGGTGCGCGCGCGTGTGTGCACACGTGTGTGTCAGTGTGTGAGTGTGCACACGTGCCCGTATGTGTGTGACCGCAGGTGTGGGTGTGCTCGTGAGTGTGCACGCGTGTGTGACTATGTGCACGGGCGCGCGTGAGAGTGTGCGTGTGTGGCCGAGTGTGATCCGTCTTTGCACACTCATGGAGCACCTGCCGTGTGCCCTATCCTGACTTGAGTGCTGAGCTTATGGATAAGAAGGAGATGCCGGCTTAGCCCTCAAGGCCCTTACAGTCTAGGAGGGGAGGACACACAGACGAGAGCAGGGAAGGTGGACCAGCCTGAGGTCCAGAGACTGGTTCTCCAGAGAGGGTGTGGAGGGAGGGCTTCCTGGAGGAGGGGGCCCCCAGTAGCCACTGCTCACGGGGCAAAGCAAGGCTCCCAGGCAGAGGGAGGAAGGCCTCGGGCACAGAAGTGGAAACAGGCTGGGGAAGCGGGTGCTGGGTTCGGGGGTGTGGGGGCCTGGGAGGCTGGGGAGAGGCCCATCTGGGCCTCAGCAGCCACAGCCACGGCCACGTGCACAAACCACCCTGGGCCCACTGAGAGCTGCCTCCTGCCTCTTCCTTCTCCCTGGGATTCGAAAGTGGGGGGCAGACAGACAGCTCACATTCTGAAAGGTGAGATCATCTCACTTTTGCCAGTTCTTGGAAAAATTATTCGTTCCCAGAAATGTTTATTAGTCACCCCTTTTGTTGAAAGACATTTTGGCACCGCCAGATGGAAAAATCAAAATGCTTTTCACAAGATGATTTGTGTCAAGAAGGCCTCCTGAGGTCCCACAAGGATTATTTCTGGGGTACAGCTCAAAGGGGAGACTCTGTTGGCATCTGTGGGGAGAGACGGGGCTCGCCAGGCTTTGCAAGCGTGTGCGCGCGCGCACTCCTGCTTTCTCGGGGGCCCCGTGGCAGAAGTGGGCTGGGACCTAAGCGGAGCTGTCATTCACACCGACATCCCCCCGTGCGCCCCGGGACCTCCTGCGGTCTCGCCAGGCCCGGGATGGGGCACCTCACTGCCTTCCTTCCCGTCCTTGCTGAACCCACACGAACACCTGCCCGCGATATGCTGAGACTCACCGAGATCCAGTAACGTGCTCCAGACCGGGGACTCCAGTGCTTGAGAGGTTTCTCCTCCCCCGGGCCAGGGCCCAGAGCCTCTGGCCACATGGGGGGGGCACAGCTGTCCCTTAGAAGGCTCAAGAACGCGTCTCCCCCCACGGGACCCTTGACTCCCCGTTCCTGGTAAGCCAGACACATCGTCCTTGGGAAACCGGCAGGTGTGGTCCCCGTGGTATTGGGGTGACGTTTAGAGATGATGGAGCCAACGTGGCAGACGTTGTGACCGGGCCTGGGAGGGGGCTGGCGAAGGGCATGGCCGTGTGGGGGAGGGAGGTCGCGGGCCGATCCCTGATGGGGGGTGGGTGCCGCCGCCGGCGGTGGGAGTGCCCGCGGATTACGGTGGAGCTGGTTGGGGACGGCGGGACGGGGCCTGGCCCTTGCCTGGCTCTCGTCCAGCTACTCAGGCTGGAGATCAGATGGGGTCGGGGGAGGCTCCTGACTCAGGCCTCTTTTTGTCTCACCAGCCTCAGGGACGCGGGGGGCGGGGGGGGCAGCAAAGGATCTCCCCTCTTAGCCCGTCCGTTTCTTGACCTTGAGTTCAAGGGCTATTCCTGATCAGGATCAATCCCGTTAAGTGCGGAGAACTGGACGGTTCTCCACCCCGTGCCGGGGGCGACGCGCCTGCGTCTACAGCAGGCTGCGATCTCGGGGCTCGGGTGTGGGTGCAGATGTTTCCCCGTCCCTGGGGGCCGTTCCTGGGAGACGCCATGCCCGCCTCCACCCCCAGAGCATCCCCCCCCCCCCCGCCAGCCCCAGGGAGCGGGACACAGACCAGCCGGCAGCACGTGGCGTGGTGTTTCAGAGGCTCGCTGACCCTTCCCTGGGGGTCACTGGCCCCCCTGGGGATCCTCCGATTTCCCCAGCCAGATGTGACCTTCCCTCGTCCCCAGCCCCAGAGGGCCAGCCCCATCTGGAGGCCAGATGTGGAGCTGGGTCCGCGTGAGTCCGGCCGAGGTCGAGGAATGTGGGTGACCACCAGGTTGGGCAGGGAGGGCCCAAGGGCCCCCGTGACCGCTTGACAGAAAGGCCCCTGATCCCGCAGGGTGCTGCGCTGACCGGGCCCCCCGCCACCCTCCCCAGCACAGTGACTCCCTGTCCCTGCAGACAGGGGAGCCCGGAGCCTGCGCCTCCCACCTCTGCCCCTCCCAGCCGGCTGCAGGGTGCTGAGCTCCAGAGGGGCCTGCGGGCGGCCGGGCGGGCAGCTCCCGGCTGTGTCTGTCCCCCTCGCTGGAGCTTCCTCCCCTCTTCTCTCCCACACTGTTCCCTCTCCTCTGAGCATCCTTTCTTAGGGAGGCAGGGCGGGAGGGGAGGCTCTAAGGGGCCAGGGAGCCTGGCTAATGAGAGGTGTCTCCTCCCATTTCACAGATGGGGACGCGGAGGCTTGGAGCCGGCGGGGGCGGGGATCTGTCCAAGGTGCCTGGAGAGCTGGGCCCCTGGGGCTGGGGACGCTGGCTGTGTCCCACACCTGTGACGTGCAGCACTTGTCCCCTCTGCTCACTGGGGGCCTGTCTCCAGGGTCACAGAGCATCTCTCAGCGACGCAGGGCCGCCCCGTGGCAGGGGTCTGGTGGGTCCTGACGCTGCCCCGTGCTGGGAGCAGTACCCAGCACCCCGTTCACTGTGCCGGGGGCTTCCTGCCCCAGGCCTGCCCCCAGTGTTTGCACGCTTGCCGCGTGCAGCTTGGCCCGGCTGGGAAATAGGGCCAGGCCCCCGCCCCCAGACCCGAGGGCACCCTGTGGAGCAGGCTGCGTGCATGGCAGGGGACCAGGGACACCCTTCCAAGTGCTTGCAGGCACTTGCTTGATGACCCCAGGGGGACGTGGCTGGCCAAGGACTCTGGTGCTGTGGTCTGGATCCCGCTTGGCTTCTGTTTCCGGGCCAGAGGCCCTTTCTTTGGGGCTCCTTGGAGAAGCAGCCGAGTAGGGTGCATGAGAGGGTGCATGAGAAGACTCGTAGCTGCTGGACGCCCCCACTCCAGGGCTCCAGCTGGGGAGGCCGGGCCGCCCTCTGAGCTCCTGCAAAACGGCTGCCTGGAGGTGGTGGCCTAAATGAGGACTGGGCTGTGGGCTGTGTTTGGGGACCTCAGATGGGCCACACCCCCACTGTGGAGGGCGTATCAATTTGCAGCCAGAAGTCCCCCTCTGCACCGAGCTTTCTGTGAGCCCCGGAGGCCACGCATCCGGGAGGGACCTGGGGGGCGGGGGGATGAGGGGCCTGGACTGAGGCCATATTCGGGGAGGTCGACCCTCTTGCTTTCCCCTCCTTCAGAGGCCAGGACCCCACTGGTGCACCGGCCTGGGGCAGCGCGCCTCGCTGGGCCTTCCAGTGGGGGCTGGGAGGCAGGGCTCAGGTCCACTCTCCTATGTGAGCCTCTGGCCAAGCGGGGTGGCCAGCGCCCCAAACCCTTCTCACTTGTGGAGGGGGGTGCAGGTGGCCAGGCCCGTTGTCCAGGGAACGGGGCTCCTGTCTTCCCCAGGGTTTGGCCGTCCGATTTCCAGATCCCCCGGCATCCCCTCCTCTGCAGACCCCTGTGCAAGGAGATGGTCCCAGGCACCTCACCCCTCTCCCCTCCCAAGAATGGAGGCTAAGCACCGGGGCCTGGCCGGGAAACTGAGGCAGCCTTCACATTGCTCTTGGTTCTGAGAGAGAGAGAGGCAAACCAGGACTTCTTTGCTGAGAAGTAAAAAGGAGGGACCCTTAGCCGGCCCTGAGGTGGGCGTCCCCGCCTTCTTTGAGGTCTGAGGTGGGACTTTTCCGGGGTGGCAGCCCAGGGATTCCCGGGGACTCCCGTGGGGGGCTGTGGCCCGTGGCCTGGTCTGGCCACAGTGAGCCTCCAGCTCGCCACCTCGTTTCATGCAGACGGCCGCGACACTTTGTCGTGGGCGCGCGGGTCCCGCCTCGCCGCCCCGCACCCCCGGCCCGCACGCTCGCTCCGTCCCCCCTGGCAGGTCAGCATCTCCGAGAACAAGACTTGGCCTGGCTCCGGCCTTTCTTACCTTCACGGGGGACTGGGAAACATGTGGTCAGGGCTGCATTTTATGAAAGCGGCTGCAACTCATGACACACTTGCTATGCTGGGAGATTTATGGGGCTGCATGGTTTTCATGGTTTCCGTGGGGTTGGTGTCCTCCCCCATTCGTCCTGCCGCTGTCTCCGAGACAGATGGGTGACAAGCCTTCCCCGGCTGGACCGGCCCAACAGGAAGGTATGGCTGGGCGGGCGGCCGGGGCGGGGTGGGGGAGGCCAGGGGCTGGCCACCCAAGCCTCCTTGGGAGGGGCAGCTGCTGGGAAGCCCCTGGGTCCCCTCCCCCCCCCCCCCGCCCCGAGCAGCCCATAAATCCAGGAGACCTCCGGGCGGCAGGAAGCCTCCCCGTGGAGGTGTCCCAGGGCTCCAGGCCTGTGGGAAGAGGGAGATGGTTGGCAGCCCGTCTCCCCACCGGGGGGCCGGTGCCAGGGCCCCTCCCCTAGGGCCCGGCCCAGCAGGTTGTCTCGGGCTGAGCCAGCAGATGAATGAGCAGCAACTGTGTACTTTTCATGGAGCAAACAGCTTTCCCAGAACCCGGCCCAGGACGAGAGCTTTGATGCCAGCAGTGGGTCCCCAAAACCTACCAGCAGGGACATAAGTCGGCTTGGAGCTACTTCCTGTCACTAACTGTCCCAGGAAGATGGCCGTGCTAGGTCCTCCGAGGGCCCGGAGCTGACAGGCTCTGAGTCTCTTGGGTCACGGCTGGAGCTGGGGAGGGAGGCTCAGCATGAACGGGAGCTCCGGACGGAGCGGACAAGCACAGGACCCGGAGCTTCTGACTTTTTAGGTTGCCTTTGGTGGCCTGAGAGTCTCCGAGGGTTGGGACCCATAGAGGTGGAGGCTTCCTGGAAGGAAGCTCTACTCCTATAGGCCATAGGGGGGCCTTGCCCACCCAGCAGCCGAGAGGACCCCCGGCACTGGCCAAGGCACCCCGCCTGCCCTGGGCCTGCCTCCGAGCCCCCCGCCCACCTCCGACACAGGCCCTTCTTGCTGACTGTGGCCTCGGTGGGCCTGGCCCTCGGGGGGCTTCTCACCTGCTCGGAGTCACGGCCAGCCCTGCAGCCAAGGGATGGAGAGGTGCGTGCCCCCCGCCAGCCCAGCAGCAGGCTGGGATTAAGAGAAGTCAGTCGTCACAGCCCTGCCCTGGGGGCTGATAAGTCCTTCCTGTGAACCCCAGGATTGCTAAGGGGGGGGGGTGGCTGCCGCCCCGCCCCGCCTGCCGCCTTGTTATCGGACCAGTGCAGCTGACTGCCCCTGTGAGGGCTCCCAGGCCAGGAGTGCAGCCTGGCCCCTAGGACCTGGGCCGCGGAGGTCCGCTCCTCGCTCGCCGGAGCCCGTGAGCTCTCTCCTTGCCTTTCCACGGGCATCTGCCCCGTTCTGCAGCTTTGCTCAGAGGCGCCCACGGTGGGGGGGTGGGGGGAAGCTGACCTCATCCATCCTGCCTCGTGGGCTCCAGGCCGCCCCCCAACAATGCCTGCTTTTGTCCGGGCGGAGAGCAGGACCCCAGGCCCCGGGTGCGCAACTCTCTTGCAGCCTGAGCCCTCATTTTGGGGGGTGAGCAAGGGCTCAGCGTAAGGGATGGCGTTCACGGTATGGACCCCGAGATGCAGCCGCTTATCGCTGAGAGAGGGGCCCGAAGCGCCAGCAGCCTGGGGGCCAGGCTCCCCGGCGCGGCCACTGCCTGGTCTCTATGTCAGAGAGGGACACCTCTGGCTGGTCCCCGCATGCCTCTTCCCGTCCTGGTCTATCTCCGGCTGCCTTTCTCAGGGTCATCTTCCTCATTTCTGAAGACGGGATGGGGGATGCTCACCGGGCCCCCCTGTTCTGCCCTCCTGGGGGTCAAGCTAGGACATCGGTGCACAGACGGGGGTGGGGGGTGGCTGAGGCTCATTGGCCTGGTGTTGAGTGTCGTCGTGGGTCTAAGGGGCACGCCCGCAGGGATCGTGGTGCTCGGATGGGCAGAGCTGCCTGTGCTTGGCGTGCCTGGTGGGCGCTGCCACGGGCCCCCAGGAGACCCCAGCCATCCCGGGCTCCCGGCCAACAGGCCCGGCAGAGGTGGCGGCCGTTCCCGCGCCACGCTGTGGCGGGTGCGGCCCCCAAGCGTGCGGAGTGGGTCTGCCTGAGGTCACTGTTTCAGTGTGTATTTTGAATATTTTCAGCTGTATGTGCACGGCAGGGACTTGGCCCGTGCACTGCGTGTGCGGCTCATACTTGGTGGGCTGTGTAATGTGCGGAGGCGTTGCCAAGGGCAGCGGAACTGCGGATTTTTTCCAGCATAATCACATGAATTCTACCACCACCCTCCCCTGCCCCTGCGCCCGCCTGTGCCGTCCGGCTCCAAGGCCCGGGAGCCGCCGGGAGCTGCTGGGGTGGAGGGAGGACAGGGACTGTTGCTTTGTCCCACTGGACCAGTGTGCCCTGCTCTGGCCCCTGGATTCTCGGGGACGGCAAGGTGTTCAGGGGTGGGGTACGCCTTTGCGCTGCATCCTCAGTGTTGAGCAGCCCCCCTCCAGGCCTGTACTGGCCGGGCCTGGGGAAGTGGGGTGGGGGTGGGGCTGCTTCGGATGCCCTGCCTGGTGTTCCAGAACATTCCTTCAGGGGAGGGAAACTCCAGCCCCGGGAAGGTGGGGCAGGGGTCTCCAGTCCTCCTGCTGTGTGAGGGGCCACGTTCTTGCAGCCCCAGAGAGTAAGAAGGGCCAGCCCAGGGCCTGACCGGGTCCGGCTAACTCTCTCCGGCTGGCCCACCTCACCAGGGCTGCCCTCCCGCCTGGCTCTGGGCTGACACCCAAGAGCCTGAGGCCCCAGTTCCAACCGTACAAGTTTGCTTGGGCTGCCAGAACCAAGCACCACAGCCTGGGGGCTGAAACAACAGAAATTTATTGTCTCACGGTTCCGGAGGCCGGGAGTCTGAGATCGAGGTGTCCGCACGTGGCTTCTCCGGAGGCCCCCCTCCTCGGTTTGCAGACGGCCGCTTCTCGCTGTGTCCTCATGGGGTCTTCCCTCTGTGTGTCTGTGTGTCCGTCCTGATCGCCTCTTCTCACGAGGACACCAGTCATATTGGATCAGGGCTCCCTCTAATCACTTCCTCTGAACTCCATGACCTCCGTAATGACCCTGTCTCCGAATATGGGCACATCCTCAGGTCCTGGGGGGTTCACACCTCATCCTATGAAATCTGGGGCCGGGAGACACGGCTCAGCCTGTCACACCACGAGACGCTCAGTGCCTGGGGTCACAGCCGCGTTTCCCCGGCGCCTTCTGCAGCATCTTTGCGGGGCCACCCCCTGCCCACCCCGGCTGGATGGGGGAAGGGCCCCGTGGCTGGGCCGGGGGTCTGAGATCCCACCCAGGGAAACAGTGGCGTCCTGACGGAGCCTCATTCTGCATTCAGCTCAGTCCTGAGGAGAGGAAACCGGGGTTCTCAGGGACGCCGGCTCCCCCGTCGCTTAGCCGAGGGGCACTCAGTTGCCACGGTGACCTCCGTGTGCACAAACACACGGCCCAGCCTACTTCTGCGAGCTGGAGAGGGCTCCCCACCCCACCTCAGAGTTCACACTGAGTGTTGAGTCCCTTGGTGACAAAAACATGGAAACGGTTGCCATGGCAGCCATTCTTTGGAGCCCTCAGACTGGAGTGCAAAGTTCAGGATGCCCAGGAACGGCTGAAATGGAATATGGGAAAATCTGCTGCATCCCTCACCCCAGAAGGACGAGCGGGAGGGTGGCGGACGCGCCCCTGGGTCCCGCCGTTCCCGAACCTTCCCGCATCACGGGCCAAGCGTGGGGACAGAAGGGGAGCAGCAGGGAGGGCCCTGGGAGGGAAGGTGGCGGGGTGGGCCCCAGGGACCGTGAGAGACGCTGGCCCGCATGGGTGGCCAGGCCGGGCCGTAAGCGGGCAGGTGATGACCGCTCAGCATGCCCCGGGGACATGTCCTCGTGGCTGTTGGAGCCGCTGAGCTGGCCCACAGCTCGGTTTCTTCAGGTGTAATCTGGAGAGACGAGCTGTTGCTCATTTTCCAGGAGGGCTCAAGTCCACTCATCCGCCAGGGCCATCTTCAGCCTGGTCCAGGGGTGAAGGGTGCGGGGTGGGGGGTGGCCGGCGAGCTCAGCAAGGGCAGCGTGCCCTGTCCTGACTGTGGGGATGGGGAAGATGACCAGGTTTTCCTTGGTCGGTCAGTGCAGCAGAGACCTCTCCCTTTACCCCCTGGAATGATTATGTGTCCCCCCAGCAGTTCCCAAACTGGGCCCCGTGGAGCTCTGCTAACTCAAGATGCACTAGCCCAAGAGGCCTGCACTCAGAGTTTTTTGGGAAACCAACACACATGCATACACACGCAGATGCAAGGCCCTGAAAAGTCCTGCAGTTACGGAAACCTCTTGATTTTAACCCAGAATTTCACAAACCCATCTAAGCAAAGCGCCCCCTCTTTTTCTTTAAAAGGCATTTCCTCCTACTTTTAAAATACCTCCTAATATCCTGCAGAAATGACATTTATTAACATTCACTAGGGCACTGATTCTCAAACTGTGTTCCCTGGAACAACAGCAGCACCAGCACCTGCGAACTGGTGAGAGAGGTGGACTCGGGGGGATCATTCCAGATCCGCTGAATCAGAAACTCTGGATTGAGGCCCAGCAATGTGTGCTTGACAAGCCCTCCGGGGGATTCTGATGCAGGCTCCAGCGGAGAACCCCTGTACCAGGGGACGTTTCGGTGGAGAATTAGCAGGGGAATGGCCTGGGTAATTGGAGAGGGTCAGGAGGGAGGGGGCGCAGTACCAGGACCCTGGACTCTGGAAGGGGTGCCACGGCCACCTGGAAGGGCAGGTTCATGGTACTCTGCACCTGGCACTGAGATCCCATCATGGTTTTCGGAGACTGGGTCAAGGGCAAGGTGGTGTGTCTGGAGGTGCCGTGAGGCTTGATGTTAAGTGCTCGGAGACTTCGGAAATGCCACGGCGGGAGGTGGGGGGGGGCACTAAGGAGGTTCCCACCCAGCCTGCAGGGAGTGATGGTTGCTGCTCTCACAGAGGGCACCTGTCCTGGGCAGGCGGACTCAGCCCAGAGCGCTGGGAGGCGGGGCGGTCAGTTCCTGTAAGCTGCTTCTGGCCCTGCCGGCCCCACAGGGGGCTTGTCCCCAAACGCAGAGCTTCAACCCAGGCATGAGTAAGGCCTGTTGGAGCAGCGGCCCGGTCCAGGCGTTGGCAGGTGGGGTTCCCAGGATCAGCTTAGGCACCACCCACGCGTGCCCCAGTGGGGTACCCCGTGCCGTCCCTTCCCAGCTGTGCTTTCTCCATCAGAACGGCTGCCCGGTCCTCGGCTCCGAGAGGGCTCGAGCAGGCAGGGGCCACCTGACCACAGGAACCGGGGGTTTTGGGGGGGTGCCCAGGAGGCACTGCTCGGCCCCGGGGCCCACTCTCCCGCCTGTGCTTCCTTGCAGCGGTCCAGATCCACATCCTGAAGGCGGACAAGGCAGGGGACTGGTGGAAGTTCACGGTGAACATCATCTCTGTGTACAAGCAGGGCGCGAGCCGCATCCGCCGCGGTGACCAGAGCCTGTGGATCCGCTCGCGGGACATCGCCTGCAAGTGTCCCAAAATCAAGCCCCTCAAGAAGTACCTGCTGCTGGGCAACGCGGAGGACTCGCCCGACCAGAGCGGCATCGTGGCGGACAAGAGCAGCCTGGTGATCCAGTGGCGGGACACGTGGGCGCGGCGGCTGCGCAAGTTCCAGCAGCGCGAGAAGAAGGGCAAGTGCAAGAAGGCCTAGCGCGGAGGCAGCGGTGCGCCGGGCGGGGCGGGGCGCGGGGCCGAGCGGGCTTTCCCGGGCGGTCGTGGGGGGGTGGGGTGGGGGGGCGGGCGGGCGGGAGGGAAATGGTACGGGCAGAGGGCGGGGCCGCGGGGCGGGGCTTCGGGCTGCGGCCCCGCCCCCCGCCCCCCACTGTCGCGCGCCCGGGGCGGGAGAGATGAGGACGAGACTTAAGCTACCTCACGGGCTCCTTCCAGAGCGGCGGCGCGCTCCCCGGGCGGGGAGGGCCTGACTCGGGGGTGGGGGGGCCGAGGGGCCGGGGTGTGGGGTGCAGAGCGGCGCAGGTGGGGCCGCCCCCGCGGCGCCGACCGGTTCTGGAGAGGGGGACGTGAGAACTGTGAACCCGGGGCGGGGGCCTGAACCCTCCTTTGTCTGGGGATCCCCACGCGGGACCCCTGGCCGCGACAACTTGGGCCCCGTCCGCACTTGGGGGCGGCCGCAGCGGTCTGTCCCCCCCCCCCCCCCCCGGCAGTCCCCAGGCGGCCCGTGGCCTCCGCTGCCACCTGCTGAGTTGGTCCTGGGAGGGGGGGCGGGTCTTGGGGCAGCGGCGGGGGGAGGGGGGCGGTTCCCGTCGGTGGAGCCAGAGGAGCGCGATCCGGCGTCAGCGCCTGTCCCCGCCCGGCTGCGCGATGGGTGCTGGCCCGGACTTCTGGCCCAGGCGGAGGGCAGTGGGCCCAGGGACACCCCTGAGAAGCCCCAGCCGGGTGGTCACCGCCTCACGCTGGAGCTGCCTGTTGGAGGAGGCATTGCGAAGGCAAAACCTCCCAGAGAGTTTCCTTTCTGGAAACTTGGAACCAGCCCCTTGATGACATTTTCCAGGGGAGGGGGTAGGGGCCCTGACACTATTTGTGTAATGACGTCAGCTCCTGGGAAGGGCCTGGGGCATGGAATGCAGGTTTGCACAGGCAGTTGGGCCGGGCTGGGGGAAGGGGCTTGCCCCCGGAAGGCCAGGGTTTGCGGGCTCAGCAAGGTCCCAGGGTGCCCGAGCCTCGGGCAGGCAGTGGCAGGGATGAGTGGGTTCCTGTGGGCCAGGGAAGCCATGACCACTTCCCGTTGCTGCCCTCACTCCTGGGTCCCTCGGGAAAGGGACAGAGGTTGCTGGACCAAGAATGCTGGCTGCAGCTACCCCCGCCCTGGGGCTGACCCCTCCAGCCAGGCAGCACCTCGCCTGCTCCTTTCCGGCTGCCCCTTCTTTGTGGAGGCCTCCCATGCCCCCTGGTGTGGCCAGGCCCCCTTTCCAAAGCTTTCTGGAGACACTGTCCCCAAACAGGCGGCCCCAGACCTTTGGCCCTTTGGCTGGCCCGTCGCGGGGCCCTGGGGCCCCCTGCCGCCCTGCCTCGGAGCTCTCTGCACTGCCCCGGGGCCTCCGGCCCACGTCCTCACACCCGGCACACTGAATTAGAGGCCTGGCTCCTCTCTCAGTCAGGAAATTGGTTTCATTTTCCCTGCCGGAGCTCGGCGGCTAGCTAGGGTCATACCAAGTATGAAGCTTGGCCCCTCGCGGTCTGGCTTCCCTCCGCCTCCCCCCGCTTCGGCCCGCAGCTCGGCGGCCTTTTACTGAGCACCTGCTCTGTGCCAGGCACTTTACCCACGTGATCTCACATAAGCCTCATGACAACCCTGAGACAGGGATTCTCACCCCACCTCTGCCAGCGAGGACACTGAAGCCCATGTGCTCAAGGTCACAGGCAAACAAGAGGCCGAGCCGGGGTCAGACTCCAGAGCCGGGCCTTCTGGCCACACTGCCCCTCACTGCTACTGCAGCCCGCCCACCCCCTCGGTTCCCGCGGCTGGGTCGCCGCTGAGACACTGGCCCTGGTTACTGCCTCTAGCCTGGGGGATAGAAGTCAGGGTGGGGACGGGGACCGGGTGGAGCGGGGGATGGACACAGCATCTTAAGAGGCGGCGGCAAGAGTGGGTGAGGCAGGGCGTCAACTCGCCACAGGTCCAAGAAGGCAGGCCTTGGCTAACGCTGAAACGTCGTAGGAAGGACATTCGGCCGCCTGGGAGCGTTTGGAGGGCTTCCAGGACAGACCGGGAGAGATGCCTAAGGGGGCAGGGAGAAGACAGCGCTGCTTGGGAAGGAATATCCAGGCCCAAGGCTGGGTGCACAGGGACCCCTCCAAGTGGCCAGCCCTTCTCCAGGCCCCAGGAGGTTTGCGAGCGCCATGAGCATCTCTAATTGCTGGGCCCCGTCCTTGAAAGGGCCTGGTCTCATTTCTGCTCACACTGGCCTGGCTTCTTCACCCTGCCCAGAAGGGCTGTGCCCTGCTGGGCCTGAGTGTCTCCCCGCGTCCACTGGAGGGGCTGGCACTGGTGGTCTCCGAGGCCCCCTCAGCTCTGGAGCCAGCGGCCTGCCAAGTGACAAGTGACAAGTGACAAGGCCTCTTGCTTTAAATTCCACCAGCTTCCAGCCTCACCCCGGGCTCAGCACCCCGAGGGCGCAGGCTGTCCCCATCCCCACCGTGGCCGGGGCCCCAGAGCAGCGGGGTGGGGGTGAGGACCCCGTTCGGGAGTTCAGTCATCCCAGCCTGCCTCGCCCATCTCGAGGACCCAGCCCTCGGCTCCTCGGATCCCAGCCACCCACTTCAGCAGCGAGGGCCCATCCTGGGGAAAGCATCTTCTTCCCGCCCGCCCCCCTCCCTGGGAGGAGACGGAAGGAGGAACGGAGGCGGTCCGGTTTGTACAGTTAGGAACGGATGTAAAATGGAGCTAGCTTTTGGTTTTGAAGAGTGTATTAACCAGAATTGTGATATGTAGGTGTTCGAAGAAAAACATACGAGATTAGTTTTTAAAACGAAAACAGACTGCCCACCTGTCCTTTTTCTTAGCTGCGGGGTGGTCTGGAGCCCCTGACAGCAGAGTGCCTGCTTGACTGACACCCAGTAACACTAAAGATTTTGGGGGTGGAAGGGAGGGGGAAGGAGAGGGGCAGCCCCAGGTGCCCACAGATGGGAAGGAGGGAGGGAGGGATGCCTGTGGTGCAAGCTAGGGCGGCTGGGGGCCGCCCCAAGGCCCCTCACGTCCCCCTGGAGCTCTGCCCCCATGGTAGCATGCAGGAAACGGGTACGGACTCCCTCGGATGGGCCCCAGATTGGAATGAGACTGAGAAATGTCAGGGTCTCAACACTTGAAGGAAGGCCCCTACGCCCCCGAGAGAGACTGGCGAGTGGACGAAGTAGACTCACGGATGGGGTCAGTGGGCCGCCGGTCACGGGCACAGCCACACCATACCCTAGCGGTATCCAAATGTGTATTCGGGGGGGCCTCGCCCCCCGCCCCCGGCCAAAACCAAGCCAGCCCCTCTCCCGTGTCATCAGACTTCTCTTCGCTCTGCTCCCAAAGGCACTTCCATCCCCTCTCCCCCCAGCTCCCTCCTGCGTTTCTGAGTTCTGTTCACTCAGAATTGTAAATGTTTAGTTGTGACCATGACATATTGTTTGGGTCAGTGTTTCTTTCCAATGCATACTAATATATTATGGTTATTATATATGAATATATTTAATGACTTGGAAAAAGTTGTGGATTTTCTTTTTTTTTTTTTTAAGTTTCTTCTTTTTTTTTTTTTTGGTTAGAGTTGTAATGGACCCAGATGGAACTTGTAATGTGGGCCCCACATGATAGAACTAAGTTCAGATATCATTTAAATAAACTCTTGTACACTCTTCACTGTCTCCTCGTCTTCATTGGAGGCCTGAGCGTGCCGTGGGGAGAGGAGAGTGAGTCTTCAGGCAACTCTTAAGGAATATTGGTTCTGCTCTTACAACTCCCCAGCGACAGAGCCCTAACTACCCCAAAAAGACAGGAAAGGGGCTGCTTTGCTTGCAAAGTCCTAGGGTTTGCCGGCTCTGCGATTTAGAGCAAAAAGCCTCCAGGATGGGACCATGTGGATTTCAGCCCCCCAGGAACCGTCCCTGGGATCCAGCCTTGACATTCCCCGGGGGGGGCGGTTCCAGGTCAGGGGCACCCCAGGGGGCAGCGAAAAGAGGTGTCCTCGCACACCTTTGAACTTCCCCTTCTGATTCAGAACCTGCAAGTAGTTTTTGCCTTTCACAGAATTCGTGTCTTCTGCTCAAAGCCAAGAAGAGACTCCGGGGGAAAGCCAACAGGGTTGGGGAAACTCAGTGGGTTTCAAGCCACTGCTAAAGGCTTCGTGCGGGGCAGGCCCCGGGAGCTGAGCTCACTGGGTTTCTGGGAGGCTATATTTAAACCTCCAAATGGTCGCGCTTTCTTTATTAAATAAACAGTTCAGTCATTAGGAACCCGTTGCGTTGCCATGCAAAGTGGGGGGCCTGATCGTCACCAGGAAGCTATAATTTCTGCACCCAGCTGTTTCGGAGATAGGTCTCAGCGATGGGCCTAGTCTGGCCCTGGAAGGCCCGGAAAGCCCTTTCCTTGAGGCTTGGAGAGGTGACAGAGATGCCTTGAGCTTCTCCTCAGGAAGAACCAGGGCCAGCCCAGCTGTCACGGGGGTCTAGCTCTGAGAGATGGGAGCCGTGTTCTCGGAACCAGGGGTGAAAGCCGGGCCAGCCGTGATCTCCGGTGTCCTCACCAGCTCGGGAGTGAGTCCCCGCTGGGGTGGCAATGCCTGGACAGGCCGAGGAGAGAGGAAGCCCCGGGGGTGGGGGTGGAGGTGGGGCATCTGCAGACCGAAGACCCTCCAAGTTGCTGGTGCTGAGGTGTGTGCTGCATGCACGGGCTGCATGCTCACCTTGGATCATCCTAGGTCAGGGGTCCAGTTCTCAAGGATTTTCGTGATATGGCTTTTTTCCGTCCTTCATAAAAATCTTGTCTGTGCCCGAGAGCACTGTGACTCCTTTGGGACCCCCACCGTAGCCAGGCCCCGCGTGCAGCCGCGGCCACAGGCCAGAAGGAAGCTCGCCGTTGGTCAGAGACAACATGAGAGCATGGTTTGTAAAGGTAGCAGCCTGCCTTCCAGGGCCTTATGCTCTCGCTGGGGAGGGGACGCGCTGCCACCTGCTGAAGCTGATGCAGGAAGTAAGCCCCGGATGCTGCTAAGTGCTGGCCCGAGGTGGCCGACAAGCCCATTGAGAGACGGCCGCTGGTGCCCAAGGAAGCTGAGCAACCCTGTCTGGGACTCCGGGTCCCAAGCCCAGACCCTCCGGGGCAGGGATGCCAACCGGGGTCTGCCCGACTTTCCGGGAGACCAGGCCCCCGCCTTTGTAAACCTCCCCCCCCCCCCAAGGCAGTGTGCAGGGACTGCCGCTCACGGCCGAGACGCCGTGGATTTCAGATTATGTCGAACAGACATCCTCTGTGCTCTCTTAAGACTAAATAAAGACAGAGGGCACATGCCAAGAGAAATGGGGAGGGAAGGACAGAGTGAGACACACGGTACATGGGTGCATGAGCTCACTGCTGGGAAGAGGTAAATGCTTCTTGTGATTGGCAGGTGGTTGGGAGGAAGTCTGAAACTGTACGAAGCAATGAGAGGAAAGAAGAGTCTTGGCCCACTTTTTAAAATAAGGGGGAAAAACGCCCCCATTTAACTTGAGCGGGGCTAGGCTGGAAAACCCAACAGATAAAAGGAGGTCTATGCACAGAGGTCCCAGGGTAACCCTGAAGCTGAAGACGCGGGCAGTAAGGGATCTAAGAGGCTGGGGCTGGCCTTGCGGACGGGGGGGGGGGGGGGGGGGGGAGGGCGGAACGCAGCCACGGGCCGGAGATGTAGCCAGCCTCCATTGCTGGCAGTTCTAGAAGCAGAGGGGCCCATGGGAATTCTGCAGCAGCCCCGTGGACGGACAGGGCTCTGCTGGGGCCCTGTGGGCCCTGAGAGGAGCCACAGGGTCCTGGGGCTGCTTAAGACTAAGGTTTAGTTACAGTTATTAATAATAAGGAAACTTAACAGAACATAAGTACCAGTCATAAGCAGGTATCTGGACTTCTTTATATGGTATCCAGCCTTTAAATGCTTATCATTCATAATGAGTTAAGTTAAACAATACTTATACTGTTATTTTAATATAGTTTATTTTCACGGAAAAGGGCCCTATGTTGTCTCTCTTCTCTAAGCCTAGGGTGAGGTCCTAACTGCTCACAGGGCCGATTCAGAGCACTGCGGCCGATTCAGGGCCTGGGACTGCAGTACTGACCCCTCTGGGTTGGGGGCCGGGGGGCAGGGGGAGACCAGGCCTTGCCACACCAAGCTGGAAAACGCCCCCCGTTACGTTAGCCACGTTAACTCCGGGGTGAGTCTCGACGCAACAGATCCCCAAACCCGGCTCATCCCAGCCAGGTGCCCTTTGCTTCAGAGAGGTGGGTGTCTCCCATGAGAAACTCAGCCATCAGGAAGCTAAGGAGAGGGGGGATCCTTCCTGCCCGGCACCACCCCGGGGCTCAGACGGAGGTCCTCACGGCCGAACCAGCCCGCATTTCACCCCCTCCCCTGCCTGCGGGTCCAGAGAAGTGAAGTCACTTGTCCAGGGCACCCAGCTAGCAGCGCTGGGGCCGGGCCCCGAGCCCACTCCATCAAAAGAACAGAAGCTGCTGTGTGCAGACATCGGCTCAGTGTTTGGCTTGAAAAGGCCTTTCCGTGTGACTGAGCCAGGACGCCGTGGCTCTGGTTCAAAGACGCCCCACAAGTTGCCGGGGCTCCGTGCTGAGCAAGTCAAGAGGAGGTGAGAAAGTCAAACAGACCTTCAATGCTGCCTCCCATGAGCCCCAAGGTGGGGGGGTTCCAAGGAGACGCCGTTTATGCGGATTCGGGGGTTTCGCACGACAAGGCTGGAAGACTGGCTCTGCGGATTCTTGATCGGCCTTTGGGTGATCCATTAGCAACGACCCGCCTCCCCCCATCCCGACAAGGAACACGCATCCTGGGGCGCCTTACTGTCCGTGAGCCCTTGGCCCCCTGTCCGGCACAGCCCCTCTCCTTCGAGAACACACCCACCTCGAGACAAGCCCGCTTTGGTTTCCTGTCTCGGCGTCCCAGCCCAGGTCCCCGACAGCGCGGTTCCTTCTCTCCCCGCTCCCCGAGGTCTAGCCTCGCTCGGGTGTGTGGGCCGCCCCTGGAGGTCAGCGGGGAGCAGGGTCCAACGAGGCAGGAGAGCCTCTTCTCCGGTCCGGCTCACTCTCACGGCCTCCCCAGTCTGCTCCCCGCATGTGGCCAAGAGCGTGCGGTAGAATCCCGGGGCCCCGATCTGGAGACCGCGCGGCCCGACGGGTTCCGTCCTGGGTCAGAACCGGGGGGTATGCTCTGTGCGCGCACGCGCTGCCTCACCGACCCCTCACGGCGACGCCTGGGGGAGCGGTCACACCCAGCCGGCGGTCACAGAGCTGGTCGGCGCTGGGGCAGACCCTGCGGCCACTCCCCGCCTAGCTCGGGCTCTCTGCCTTCTGGGCCACGTCCTGGAACCCTCGTGGTTGAGCAGGGCCAGGTGACTGGTCCCGGCCAGCGAGCTGTGAGCAGAAGCAACGGGTTCACTTCCGAACAGAACATTCCACAGCCGCTGTGAGTGTTCCCGGAGTCCCCCTTTCCTCTGCCAGAGCCCACAGCGGGCATCCCCCCTGGCTGTCCCCCTGGCTCGGGGTCTGCAGTGAGAAGACGGGTCCCACGATGGACAGGCAGCAGGGCCAAGACACCCACGACCGAGACGGTCCCCGGCCATTCGGGTCTGGGCGGCTGTGCGTGCAGCACCTTCCTGTCCGTTCCGGCTGCCATGGGGCAGGGTGCAGGTGTGAAGCCAGGCAGGCCAGGTCCAGGGCCGGACCACCTCGCCGACGGGAAGCAGGCAGGTCCCGGCCGCACGCACACATCACTGGAAGTGGGACCACTCAGGTGGAGTGGGGGCCGGCGGGAGCTTGAAGTGAGCCCACACCACCAGGGAAGAGCTGGTCCCCCCAACCTTCTGCACGATCTGCGACTTACCCGGCCTCTGACTGAGGGCCGGGCCTCTGGAGCCACATCCTCCAGGCACAAGGCCGTCTTGGGTCTCGGGCCCCTAGGACGCGCTGCGCCGGGCGGTGCTGCGACCCTCCCCGTGCCTGTCTCTGCCCCCGGGGGGTCCGGGGGGCAGTCATCCTCAGTATCTGGGAAAATCCAGAGGAGACCCCAGCATTCCCCTCCCACAGGCCCACTCTCTCCTTTTTCCTCAGTGAAACCTCGGGCTTTGGGAACGGCCCCATCACCAACCCTCATTCTTTGCCCCTTCGCCAGAGAGAGCAAAAGCCCGGCCAGCTGGCCGTCCTGCTCTCTCTACACACAGGACAGAGGGCACCCCGGAACCTGAGGCTCCCACGGGCCTGGGGTCCTCTACAGGCCCACCCCACCCGTCTGCCCTTACTCACACGCGTGCGCACACGTGCACTGCCCTCCATTCACACATACGGGGTGCTCAGAGCCGTGTTTCAGGCCGGGAAAATGGGTTTACTGTCACTGAGGAAAGCAGACGGGGGTGCTTCTGGGTCTGAAGGCAGTTCCCAAAGTAGAGTCCGGAAACGTTCCTGCGTAATGGCAGCAAGCCCCGGGAGCGCTGACTTGGGCAGGGGGGCGGGGTGACGGGTGCACATGCAGACACGCGCCATTCCTCCCTGCCTGGACACCCCGGGCCTTGGCTGTTCACTCACTGTCTCCTTTGCGGGCACATGACTTCCCCCAGCAGACGGATGCCTATTAATCTGGTACCCGCCCCCCCAACCAAAGCACACCCAGCACGCTGCAGGGTGGCCAGAACCCATGGGCAGCCATGGAGCACGGCCACTTGAGGCTGGCACCCAAATGACCAGTGCCGAAAGCAAAGGGGTCGCATGGGGCCCACAGCTCCAGGCAGCTCCAGGGCGGCCCTGCTACGTGCCTTTACCGAAGCAACTCGCAGCCGCAGTTCAGAGCTTTGGGGGGATTTATTGAGAGCGGGTTTGTGCACCACGGGGACGCTGGGCTTCTCTCCAGCGCTGCCAGGCTTCACAGCTGGTGGTCCCCTTACTGCCACTAGTTGGTGGGCCAGACGGCCACGACCACAATCGCCACGAGCAGTAGTAAAATCACCATGATCATCCCTGGAAAACAGAAGCACGGGAGAGCGCTTTAGCAGTTCATGCGGGAAGGGCATCATGCAGCCTATGAACTACCTTGGCGGGGGGTGGCGCATGCGGCTCTGTTTTCAGTTTGCATTGATGAAGCATGGAGAAAGCAAAGTGCTTTAGGGTCTGCAAGGAAAGGTTAAATCTAGACTCCATTTTCTCCACTGTCTACATGGTTTTGCCTTTTCTTCTTGAGCCCAAGATACTTAACGTCACTCGTCGGTAAAAGTATCCAATGGAGGGGCGCCTGGGTGGCTCAGTGGGTTAAGTGTCTGCCTTCGGCTCAGGTCATGATCTCCCCCTGTTGGGGTCCCCGCTCAGTGAGGAGCCTGCTTCTCCCTCTCCCTCTGCCCCTCCCCACCGCTCATGCTCTCTTTCTCGCTCTCAAATAAATAAAATCTTTTAAAAAATTTTAAAAAATGTACCCAATGGAGGGATTCCTGCAAAGTCAGCACTGAATAAACATTTGCTCTCTCAAGGATCCCTGTGCTACTGAAGCCCCAAGAGGGAAGCGAGGAGCACATGAGATAAAGCAGGTGAACACGTCTAGGAAGTAACAGGTGAGTCAAATGTGCAGGATGGCGTGGTTGTTTGGCCCCCAGGACTGCCCACCTCAGACGGAGAAGCTGTTTCCGGAAAGGTCAGTCCCGGGAGTTCCACTCCTGATGCTCTTACAGGAAGCCCCTAGCACATTATGGATCTTATTAACTAGATACCCAACTGGCCACATGGGGCTCTTTACATTTCAGTGAATTAAAATCAAATATAGCAGAACGCTCAGTTTCTCGGTTACACTAACCATATCTCAAGTGCTCAAGAGCCCCATGCGGCCAACGGCTACCATGTTGGACGCTGCGATAAGTTCTACCGGACAGAAGTGACGGAAGGTATGGGGCTGGGATTACCCCAGCTGCTCCCCCAGCTTCCACGACGGCGCCTGGAGTGGAGACTCAATGCCCGTTTGTTGAATAAATGGATGAACAGTCACGCAGCGTGTCCTCAACACTTACCCTACCCTTGGACAGCCTCCCACACTGGGAGTTCTGCTCTCCCTTCTTCTGGACTCGGTTTTGTTAAGTTACATTTTTCTGAGAAACTGCCCGCTTTTTCTGAGTGTTCAAAAATACTGGCATAAAACCGTTTATTACGTTCTCTTAGAATTTAAGCACTAGGTTAACCTGTGCCCTTCTTTTTGTCTCTAACACGGCATATTTGGACATTCCTTTTCCTGATCAGCCTTGCCTCAAGGTGGCTCTTTTGATCCTCTCTTCCAAGAACAGGTTCTGACACTGTTGGTCATCTCCCCCTTATTCCCCATTTTAATTTCTGCATCTGTTTTCCTTAGTCCTACGACTCATAGGCTTTCTCTGGATTCACTCTCCTGTTCTTTGAACTAAAAGTCAGCTCATTCATTTTCCATCTTTCTTCTAAGTACTGCCCCTCTAAACCTGCAACTTTTTTTTTTTTTAAAGATTTTAAGTAATCTCTACACCCAATGTGGGGCTCGAACTCATGACCCTGAGATCAAGAGTCGTGCGTTCCATCCACTGAGGCAGCCAGGTGCCCCCGTCTCCAATTTTTGATATGAAATAATTTCACTGTTGTTAGTTTCTAAGTTCTATGTATTTTAAGATTTTGAGCAATTTCTTCTTTGGCCCAACAATTATTCAGAAATGTGTTTTAAAATTTCCAATTATAATGAAATACGCTTATCCAATATATATTTTTTAAAATTTGAGATAATAATACACACACTATATTTTGATGTGAAAATACCTATGATTTCTACGGGTGACAAAGCCATCAGGACTACTAACAATAATGTGGTTCACTGCCTACTTCTTAACTGAAGAAAAGGCTGTATCTCACTCAATTAGAGGCTAGTAGAAATAACAATGCAATTTGCTTTCCCACCCCAGCTCACAGATGCCCTGAATTCCCTTCACAGACCTCCAGGGTTCAATGTAGTTTGAGTAGTGTGTACTTTTTTGTTTTTTTAAGATTTATTTATTGGGTGCCTTGGTGGCTCAGTCGATTAAGCGTCTGCCTTTGGCTCGGGTCATGAGCTCAGGGTCCTGGGATCGAGCCCTGCATCGGGCTCCCTGCTCAGCGGGGAGTCTGCTTCTCCTTCTGCCTCTGACCCTCCTCCCCGAGTGTGCTCGCTCTCTCTCAAATAAATAAAATCTTAAAAAAAATAAAAAATAAAGATTTATTTACTTGAGAGAGAAAGAGAGAGTGTGGGGGGGGGAGGGACAGAGGGAGAGATTCTCAAGCAGACTCCCTGCTGAGCGCAGAGCCGGACGCAGGGCTGGATCTCAAGAACATGAGATCACAACCTGAGCCAAAACCAAGAGTGGGGCACTCAACCGACTGAGCCACCCAGGTGCCCCACGTAGCATGCTCTTCAAACTCAACCCTCGTAAAGCACAGCACGGGCACAGTGTCAAATATTAAGAAGGGACATAAAAATATATTTCCCTGTGACAGTGGATGATTTTTTTCTAACACCCCCTGTTTCTCTGCTGACCTGACCTTTCACGAGTACCCCCTCTCGGGACCTACGATTTCTCCCCAACTTCACATGGACAGTAACCCAAGCCCCTCCATCAGGACTCGGCAAACTGTGGCCTCTTGGGCCAAATCTGGCTGTTGGCCTGTTTTCGTACAACCCCTGAGCCAAGAATGGTTTGTACATTTTTAAGGGTTGTCAAAAGAGACAAAGGAGAAGATGTGACGCGCTGTCTGTGGTCTGCAAAGCCTAAACTATTTACTATCCGGTCTTTCACAGAAGTGTGCAGATCCCTGCTCTACATCACTCTGGCCGGTAATGACCCAGCTGTAGCCCCAATTCATCCACGTAGGCTCTGGTTTCCAGCTCTCTCTCCATTCCTCTCCTCTGGGGATTTTCTCTCCTCCTTGTAAATTCAGCTACGCATCAGCATTTGAGGGGCAAGGCTGGGATATTTTATCTCCCATTTCAAGACGTGTGTAGTAAGGTGCGCACGTCTGTGTGCGGGTGAACATTATCTCAGTCCATCTTCCGGCCAGAACCAGAACATATCTCCTCTTCATTCACTTCTGCCTCCAGAAACATCTTCAGGTTGACCAAAAGCTCTCCCTGGGCATGAATCCCACGACTGGGCTTAGCATCAGGGACGCAGCATGGAACTGGAGGATGCAGATGGACTGAGGAGTGTTGGGGGGCACCTGCTAGCACTCCAGAGCACAGGGTAACCCCAAAGACAAGGGGTAAGCCTGGGTGATGAGAAAAGACAGGAGACGAGGCGTGATGTTTCAGTTACTGCTGCTCAGGCAGGATCGGAGCTGGGGGAGCGCTTGGGGCGGCGAGACTGGTTGCGCAGCGGGGGTCCGGGACTGGGGGGCAGGGGGGAAGGGGACGGTCGAAGGAGAGGCCGACCCAGGGACCCTGAGATTCACAGCGGGTGGTGACAAGCACAGCGCAACGAGACAGGAGCAAGGAGATGGAGGACAGTGACTGGCTGGGAAGAAGAAACCACACGCCCGGTTTGAGCTCGCACACAATCCCAGGGAAGGGGCCTCCACGAGCCAGTGGCTACCTCCACCCCCTTCCTGGGCCACGGCGGCGCGCCCACCTGCTGCCTGCTCTGCCCAATCTGTTCCCCGCAACTGAGCCGGAGTGTAAACCAGATCAGGTTACTGGCTACCTTGCAACTCTCAGAGGGCTTGGCTGAAATCCAAACTCTACGGGGGCCTCGAAGGCCCCCCGCATGATCTGGGTCCCGCTACCCCGGCAGCCATGCTCTGCACCTGGGCTCCAGCCATCCAGTCTTCGGCCTTGGGTTATGCCCCTTCCTGTCCACCCCCCTTGGCCTACTTGCTCTCTACTCCTCCCCCAGAACCCAGCATCAATGTCACTTCCTCAAGGACCTCCTCCCTGGCCTCCCATGAACTGTGCTCGGGCTGTCCCTCCGATGTGCCCGCAGTGCCCCTTCTTCAATCACGATTTAGGTGCTCAGACGCTGTCTCCACCACTGGCACATGAGGGTCCGAGCCGGGGGCTGAGCCTGTCCAGCTCACCGCCACATCCCCCGTACCTAGAACAGAGCCTCACCCACAGAAGAGGCATGGACCATTTGCTGGGTGTTTTTTATATAAATACATAAATGTACTGACTATCTGGAAGGGACGAGAAGAACCAATAAGAAAGACAAAGCAGGAACAGTCAACAGAGAGAGAAGCTGAGAACGTGCATCAAGGATGCCAAAGGGAGAGAAGATTCAAAAGGCGGTCAGTGCCAATTGACAGACGCCAGGAGGCCAGGCAGAAGCTTCTGGGCTGGGAGTCCTTTAATGGGACAGTTCAGCTTGCAGGGTGGGTGGGCCTCCTGGAACTATTATTAATACAGCAATTCCTCCGTAAGCTGGTAATGATTCTATCGCAGAAAACTGCAAGTCACACACTGCATGGGAGCAAATGGGGGCCCTCTGGCCATGACACTTTCACCAGGTTTCGGTAAATGGGGTGCACGGACGGTCAAGTGAGGAAGTCATCTTGAGATGGCAAGTGACCGTGACAAGCCAAGGCCAGCACAGCCTTCGGGATTCTCCTGGTCAAAGAGTAGGTGTTCACATACCTTACCACAGGGCAACACTTTCTCTTTAAGAGTCTGGCCTTCTTGGAGCCAGGCCCTGGCTCTGGCACCTTCTTTGAATGGAGTCTCTCTTCTCTTAAGGATGTTTCGGGAAGAGTGACCAAGGCTCGTACTGAAGCCACTGAATTCCGTGCCAGGCATGGAATACGCGCGCGCCCCAGGTGGGACAGCGGGCACATCGCCTTGCTCCCTGACTTTCTCAGCCGCGGACAGCTCCCCGTGTCACCTGGGAGGGAAAGCTCCGGAACTGGGGAGCCCAAGAGCCAGCCCAGGAATCCAGGTGGGACCCACCCCCACTCCATCTCATCCCCTTTCTCTGCACCCGCGGGGCCTGTGCAGGGGGGATCCTGGTCCCTGATACAAAGCGGGGCTTATTAGGGACGGGGGGCCCCAGGCTCGTTGGGGCTGAAAAACGGGAACACAGAGTTTCAACTCGGTTTTCTTCTCTTCTCTTTTCTTTTTCCTCCCTCATTCCCCGCTTTGCACTTTGTATGGTGGAAACTTAGATAGAGACAAAAGTGGACAGGAGGGCGTAATGCACCGTGATGCACAAGGATCGATTCGCGGCTAGTCTGGTGTTACCTGTGCCCTCCCCTGCGCCGTGGATTCTCTTGGAGTGAACCTCACACATACTTCCTCTCCCGCTATGTTGGTGTGGATCACTCACAGATAAAGCATCATTAACACAAAAAAGTCACCACCACACAGAAGTGCGGACGATTTGCCTTTTCTTCAAGACAGAGGCAGGGAAGAGCCTCCAGCCCTTGAGACACAGGAAAGTGGCTCTGGCCTAGAGGTCGCAGGACACCACATGGCTGGAGGTAATAGTATTGTCACGAGAGAGAGAGAGAGAGAGAGAGAGAGAGAGAGAGAGAGAGAGAGAGAGAGAGAGAACTTCTTTCTTTTGCCTCTGAGTAGTGAGTAAACCTCAGGGGGTCTGCTCATCTATCCCCCAACTAAGGAAATGTTTGACATTTCAGAACAGGGAAAGACAGTTGAACTTCTGGGAACCTGCCAACTTCTTGAACAATGAAGGCTCTCTGCCCCCAGCCCCAGCACAGAAACACCTGGCGAGGCTCCTGAACACGGGACCCTTCCCGCCACGCTTCGCTCGGCTCCGCGCACTGCTGGGCAAGGCACACACACCCACGTGCCCTGTGCAGGGGCAGGCTCGGAGAACCGGAGGCCCAGGCATGGAAAAAAAATGGCCATTGCCTTTGGTCAGTTTACCAGATGGGGATTACTCAACCCCTTACAATATTTACAAGTCCAGCTCATGGCAATTAAAAAAAGATGTAAGAAAACAAACTCCTTTTCGGACTGGGAAGGGACACGGTTCTCTCTGGAACAGTGCTGTGTTTTCTGAAGATTGTTTATCGGGATTAATGGCCCATATTTTTTCCAGTGAAACACTGGAAACCTGCAAATTAATGCAATGCATCTGGCACAGTTGAGCATAGGTAACGGCTCTTGGTGCTTACAGGGGAGGGAGGCGAGGGGAAGGAGGAGGGGGGAGGGGAGGAACACGGACTCTGTCTCTTCTTGGGCAAGTGAGGGCGGACCTCAGCATAGCCCTCAGCTGTAGGGGATGAGGAGCTAAGCGCTAAGCGCAGGGGGGGCAGAGGGGTGACAGGGTAGCAGGGAGGCGGATGCAAAAGGCGATGTTATCTGAAGTCTCCTGATCTGGTTTTGCTTATCACAGGCTGCCTGTGATTGTCCCTGGTGTACCTACACTGTTAGCACCCGCGATCACCGCCAGAGCTCCACGGCAGACATTTAGGAAAGACTCCCACGGCTGGCTGGGCTTTTTCCAGTTGTGCCTGTTGACAAGTGACATTTGCTTATGCATTAACCAGTGGGTTCTCCCTGATCAAACAGATTTCTTGCAACAGACTCCCTGAGCTGAGGTGGGGGATGAGCAGGAGAAAAGACAAAACTGGAATATTTGTTTTCCAAAGTTCATGTAAATGTTCCCTTTAATCCCATTACTGGGCAAATAAGCTAAGAAAAGAGTAGATGCCTAGCAGAGAAGGTGAGCATATTTATATTCTGAGTCTTGGGCCGGAGGGTGCAGAACAGCGGGTGCCCCTGAGACCCCCACGCAGGAGCTGGGTGCAAGGCGGCGCGGGGTGGGCCCCCCCCCCCGCAGCCTTCCTGCCCCCAGCCTGAAGCTCAGGTGACTCGGGAAAGGGGCATGGACAGCCTCACCCCTCCCCTGCAGCCCCTCCCTCACGCCACAGTTCTGCAAACAGTGCTTTCCCTAAAAAATCGAGCACAAGTCTTCTCTGATGTTCTGACTTTGGTTCTGTTCTCACCTGGCACTCAACCCACCCCTGGGCTTTCTGCTCTCCATTGGAGGGTGAGCCCTCCTGGGTAGCTCTGGGGGGCTCCGTCCCCACAACAGACCTCCTGGCCCCCCTCTTCCCCATCACCCTCCGCAGGGCCACAGCCTGGGACCCTCTGCTTGGACCCCGCTTCCTCACTGCCCCTGGAGCCAGAGACACTCATCCTCCATCCTTCAAAGCCTGCATCAGTTACTAATATTCCTTCCCTTAGGCCGGATTATCCGCAACCACAGGGATCCTGCCAGGTCTGATGTGGTGGCAGGGGCACTGGTCTGGGGAGTCAGGGAGGCCCGACCTCCATTCCTTCACAGTCAGTTCAATTCCACCATCTGTAAAAGCCCCGAAATACCGACTTCCTAGGGGTGCGGGGAGGATTCGGTAAGATGAGGTGTGGGAGGCTCCCAGGGCAAATCTGGCGCACCACAAAGGGCAGCACGGATGACAGTAATTACTCCTGCTTGTGGGACCCGAGGCCCAAGAAGGGAGCCCACGTGTCTGCACGCAGGTGCTGCACAGCGTCCCGGACAGAGCCAGGCTCACGGCCTAACGACAGAACTCAGATGCCATTCCTCCCCGAAGGGAAGGGAGAGGAGCAGAGCCGGAGGGAACCCCCGCGTGGCACTCTGTTCAGACACGGAGCCCGGTTCCAGCTGCGGCCCGGCTGTGATGATGGGTATCCAGGAAAGGTTGGAAGTTCAGGGCAGAATATCTGGCAGCCCTTTCGGTCATCAGCCGCAGGAAGGGCAGCTGGGCTGGGCGCGGGCTGGTTGTGGCGGGAAGGCGAGCAGAACCAGCCGAGGGGACGCCAGGTGACGGGAGCAGTGGGCTCCAGGGTGGGGTGCAGAGGGGGGCCCCGCAACAGAGGCCAGGTCAGAGGGGAGGCCGCGCCGAGGCTGGGATCACGGGCAGGTGGACTTGGAGAAGCACAAAGCAAACCCAAGGGGAACCTAGGAAGCCTGACTCTGAAGTCGCGCCCGGCCCTGGAAGCCAGTCAGCCCCGCGGAGGGACGCCGGGCACCCCAGCAGCGCCAGCCCAAAGTATCACAAGTAACAGCACTGCAGCGAGAACGGAAGGAACAGAGGAAGGGCTGCCGCTGTGCCGCGAGACGTACGCGGGCTCAGGACGTGCCATGCTCCCACCCCATGCTGTTCCCACCAGAGCAGTGCCCCCTGGTTTGTAGGTGAGGAAGTGGGGGCTCAGGGGTTAGCCCCGCCGGCCCTTACGAGAGCCCCAGGAAGGCCGTAGGCCAACAGCAGGGCTGGCTCCGGGCCACGTTCCCTGGGAGGGAGCCCCACGAGGCTGGGCCCAGCAGGCGAGCAGGCTCAGGAGGGGACCCAACCGGGGCGACAGTGGGAGGCCGTGTCTGTGACGCCAAGTGACGGACCCCTCAAAGAAACACGCAAGAAGGGGCACCCGGGTGGCTCAGTTGGTTAAGCGACTGCCTTTAGCTCAGGTCATGATCCCGGGGTCCCGGGATCGAGTCCCGCGTCGGGCTCCCTGCTCAGCGGGGAGTCTGCTTCTCCCTCTGACCCTCCCCCAGGTCGTGTTCTCATTCTCTCTGTCTCTCTCTCTCAAATAAATAAAAGCTTAAAAAAAAAAAAAAAAAGACACACAAGAAGGCAAAGGATCGGCCCAGAATCAGCCTGTGCTTTGGTTCTGATCGAAAACCAAGAAAATTTAGATGAAACAGATCTTAGCGTTGCTTTGGCATTTACATCGCCCCGAGTGTTTGTCTCTGCCTTTGGACAGGATCACGGCCCCGGGACAAGCACACGTGACCAAACCCTGGCTCCCGTGGGAAGGCCAACCTTCCTGAAGGTGCTGTGCTCTTGTCTGGAGGGGCTCTGGAAGGGGCAAGGCCCGTGCCCCCCGAGGAGGCCTGTGCGGGGTCTGTGCTGGGGTGATGTGGCGAGGACAGAGGGACACCTTCCTCACCCTGCCCTCTGAGGTTCCAGGCCCCACCTGGGGACCACCATCTCCCCGGTTCCGGGGCTGCCACCCCATCGCGATGCGAATGAGAGGCAAGCTTCCACATCCACAGAGAAGCTGGAAGAAAGTCAACTCTGGAGAGAAGGCGGGAGACTGGGGGAAAGGAGGATGGCGTGGGGAGACATCTGGGGGCCAGAGAGACTGAGCGGCCTCAGCAGGAAGCAGGAATTGGGGAAGGTGGCCTGACAGGAGTGGGGGATGGGACGAAAAGAGGGGCTTGCCTGAAACAGGAAATTGAAAGGAATTAAGCCGTAAGAGCGGGGGTGGGCGAGGAGTGGGATGCAGGCCTAAGGGAAAGGCAGGCTCCCGGGCTCTGGGCTCCAGGGACCAGGCCCCTGCCTCTCCGGGCGTCCGGTGGCTCTGTCACAGCCACGAGGCCCCCGTGAGGCCAAGCCCTGACGCTCGGTCTTTGGAGACGGGACAGGACAGTGCGTCTCACCAGCCAGGGCAGATCGTGTTGCAACCGAGGGGTCAGACCTGTGGGTCAAGCCGTTCTGATGGGCAGCCAACCCCGGGCAGGCCTGGCCCCCGGGTAAGGGTCTGGCCAAGAGAGTTAGATTTTACCACAGCAGCACGGTCCGATGGGTGCAAAGACACGCATGTGGCTCTTCGCGGGCCTCCCAGTCTCAAGAGAGGGACAGAAAATCAACCAGCCCCGCCTCCACAAAACAAAACAAAAACACTCTGCAGACGATAGGGCTCCTTGGAGGGAGTATGTAAAAACTCGGCCATTCCTGTTGCTTCCTGCACAGAAAAGTGCTGACGAGTTCCTAGGCCCCATCTGTGTTCTTAAAGTGTTACTCATTTCCCTTCCCCGAAGTACGTTCAGTCCAGCAAATCACCACAATTCAACAGCAGAACTCCATTGTAAATAGATGATCCTTCATATCGACCATCAAAAGCAGCTTATTAGGAGTTGTCAAGTCAATAATTTAATGCCAATTCCCTGGCGCATCAATATTTGCTAAGAAATATCCCCTAGTTGTGCTGCGTGCTCCCCCTGGGAAAGCGAGGCTGTCTGGAATCTGGCAGAAATTCAAGTGTCTTTGAAAAGACAGTCAGGAACTCTGTTATGGATATCTTGTTTTGACAATTCCCTCTTGACTAAGTGTCAAAAGATTTCTGGATGGCTCCAGTCAGGCTATGGATTCACCATTACGAACCCCTCCGTTTGCGCTGTTTGCGCTAACAAACATCACCTGGCATCAATTAGGGAGACCGGGCAAGGCGAAAGGAAGAAGCCGCCTGCCAAAGTTCTACGTCAGGTACAGAAAGAGAGGGCATGGAGGTACGGCCATCAAGGGGATACTTTTTCAATACATCAGATGCTTATCCCTCAGATTTTTTTTTTTTTTTCCTAAAGCAAATCATTTGCCCGAGATGCAGAAGCCCACTGGGTGGTATACTGAACGGAGGCTCTGAGTTCTAAACCCCAGGAGAACATCTTCCCGGGAGGGGGGGTGGGGGCAGCAGCTATGTGTCTGTCCAGCTTGACCCTGCCATTGGCACAGCTGGTGGGCCCAGCGGCCAAGCCCACGTGAGGCCACCACCGGGCTCTCTTCCCCAGGAATTGCGACGTTCGGACTGAGTGGAGTTGGGGCTCGGTCGCCGTAACGGGGACACTCTGGAGGGGTGGCCAAGGAGATGGGCCTGGAGGTCCCCGGACGTGCCGTGGTTCCGCGTCTTCCTGGCTCAGTTATCCCTTGGATTCTCACAAGTCACCCGATATCATGCAAACAAATAACACGTTCTTCAACCTAAACGAGCCAGAGCCCTTTCCTCTCACTTGTAACCGAGACCTTTCAGTGAAGAGATCAGCAGCAAAAATAACTATTTGTCTGCAATTATTTGGGAAAATGGAAGGGCGACGCAAGGATGGTTTCGCTTTACTGTACGGCGTTGAAAGAGCATCGGGCCGAGGTGCCATCGAAATAACCTCGCCAGCAAGAGGCCTTCTCAGACACTCTCTCGCAGTCACGCCTCCAATGATGTCACAGATATTCTTGGGGTAATGCTAGAGATGCTATCCTGAAGAGTCAAAGTGAACAGGAGATGCACTCGGATTCTGGGGCAAGAGGTTACTGGGAGCAGAAGTTGGGGCAGGAGAGCCCCCCGCCTGTAAACAAGGCGAACGAGAACCCCTCGGATGGGGTGAGCGAGTTGCTTATATACATCACGTACATTACATATTGAGGTGCTCGGTAAATGTTCAATCAACAAGGGAACAGGAGGTCCCCACTCCTGCTGTGGTTAGGGAAGCAAAAACAGTATTGAGAGCCTCTGGATTCGGCATCTCTACAATGGGTTTTGATTTATTTATCTTTTTAAAAGAATTTTATTTCTTTATTTGAGAGAAAGAAGAGAGCATGGCAGGGGGCAGAGAGAGAGGGAGAAGCAGACTCCCCACCGAGCAGGGAGCCTGACGTGGGGCATTGTGTGTGCACTCATGCGTGCCGGGGGGTACAGTGGGTAAGGACAAAGACCAAAATAAGTAAATTACATAGTGTACTTGAAGGTGCAAAGGGCTACAGAGAAGAACAAAGCTTATCTCTTCCCGTTGTGATTGCTAGCTGGTAGCTCAGAGGCACAGATCCCCCCTCCCTCCGGTTCTGGGGGCAAAAGCGGGAGGGAGTGCCAGTGCTTTCCAGAAACCGGCCATCCCACAGTGGGATCTGGAAATGCATTGCAGGTAAGATGTGGGTGCCTTCCTACGTGGCATCAGGAAACGGCCATCCGTGAACGCTAGTAATACATAAGGTCAGCAATAACACATGACGAAAGTCGGCTGGAATGACGGGTGACGTCGTGACAAGTGGAAACAGAAAGGGGACTTATTCTGGAGTGCTGAAAAAGGCGGGCCGGCGAGGCAGACCTTGTCAGTGGGTCGCCGGCACTTTCCAGGACGAGCTCCCCACACGGCCTGTTCTGACAGCTCTGTGCCCAAATGAACAGTGTGCTTCAGAAACAGATGGCTGCTGTCCTTTTTTGGGGGGGGTTCACTTTAGAGGGGCGCTGGCCCCCGCTGCTTGCTGAAATCTAGAGGAAGCCAAGCTCTGGTGGCAGAAGGAGGAGAAGGGGGTAGGCACCAGGTGTCACCAGAAGTTTGGAAGAATCGGGGTGAATGCATTTCAGGGGGATCGCCAGTACCACTTCTGGGGCATCAGGCGGACAGCCACTCTGTCAACCCCGAGGCCGCACCTGCCCCCCCAACCTCAGCATTCCTTTGGCCTCCGAGGTGACACGGGCCCCGGACAACCAAGAGCCACAGAGGAGAAACGTGACCGGTAAGAGCCGTGGGAGGAAGAAGAAATAAAGGCTGGAGAAAGCTGCCCGACACAGTCCTTTCCTTGGAAGAGCAAAGTCTTTTCCCGAAGAGCCAGAACATACGTCATGATCCCTCAGGTTGGCCGCGGAGCCTGCCTCACACCATGGCTCTGGCGTCTGGGGAAGGGACCCCATCCTCTGCACCTAAAATCGGGGGGGACACTAGCCCTTAGCTCCCAGAGCTGCCACGGAGATGAAATGAGGTAGGACGCTCCATGCTGAGCACGCTCCCTGGCCCGTGGCACTTTCTCAACTGACATCAGCTGCCGTGACTCCTGCCGGAAATTGTTCTGGCTACAAAAGAGGCCTTCACAATCTGTACTCTTTGGACAGAAGACGCTTCGGTCTGCGCCCTATCCACAAGTCCCTCTGGTCGCCAACACTGCCACAACCTCCCACTAGACAACACCAACACCAGGAGGAAAGGGGACCCCTGAGGAGGACGGGACTACCCTCCCTCACTTTTCAAACACTCTAGCACCAAACACAGCTCGTGCAAAATTCCCCAACAGCCTGGATGCCCATATGTATGAAAATGCCCACCTTAAGCAGCAGCTCTTTCTGCCCACGGATCCTCTCTCTGCGCTTTAATAAAACCACCATTTTGCACCAAAGACGGCTCAAGAATTCTTTCTTGGCCGTCGGCTCCAGATCTTGCCCCACCGAACCTCACCTATATTCCAAAGCTACATCATATGGCGCCCGAACGTGGGGCTTTGAGTCTTTCCACCTGGACTCTGAGCCATGATGCAAATTTGGTGAATACATTCTCTCGCCCGCGTCGGGCTCTACGCTCAGCATGGAGTCTGCTTGAGAGTCTCTCTCCCTCTCCCTCTGCCCCTCCCCCTGCTTCTGCATGCGCTCTCTTGCCCTCTCTCTCAAATAAATAAAACCTTTTTAAAAAAATACCCATATTAAGAGCATTTCTATAAAATGCGGTTCCTAACTGCCCTCAGAAGGGACCTGTATCTTCTACCCGGAGTGCCCCGATGGTCTCCTCTTTGGGCCCTGAGCTGCTCCCTTAAGGACATCGCTAGAGGGAGATGCTTGGCTGCAGGGACAAGAGTGAACACCACCCGGCCCACCATCAGTGGCAGGAAGAAGGCCGTCAAGAGTTGTGGGCCTCATGGGCATCACAAGATGGGTGGAGCGAGAAGCACAGAGAGACCCAGAGGCTGCTTGGCCCTGGGTCTTCCAAAATGGGCCTCTTACCAGAAGCCACATCAGGGCTCGCAGTGTGCTCGGGGAAGTGTGCAGGATCTATAGGGCCAGGCAGGTCACGGAGCCCTCACCCCAAACACCGTGGGGTGAAGGGGCCTCCTCCCTCAGCAGGGCAATCTGGAGTGACGCCACCTCCATTCATGCTATTCTTGAATGCTTTTTCCCAGCCCCAGAGACGTCCTTCCATGGCCAGTGAACCATCCAAGGATCCATATAACTTGACCTTTGCAGAGGGTGGTTGCCACTTTCAGAGTGTTCCTAAGTGAAAACGTGGACCCAGAACTGGTGCCTCTCCAAACCCCTGTGTGGCTCTGAGCTACAGACCCTGAGGAGCCCAGATTCAATGATGGCCGCCTATGAGCCAACTGAAAACAAATGGACGAGACCCTGAGCCAGACGTTCTAGAATATCGCCAGCCTAAAAAGTGTTAAGCAAGGATTCTGTTGGCAAGACGGATGAACAGAGAAGTACTTGAGGCCCAAGGATTCAGAGCGGAAAATAGGGGAAATCTGCCTGGGGTGCCGTCCGTAAGAAAGGGGGCTTACGTCACTTTCGGGGATAAGGCGACCTAAGGAGAAGCCCTCCTCTCTCTTCCCCTGAAGGTGGTCAGTGTGGAAGGAGATACAGTCCAAGAAAGGCCATCTTGATAACAGACCTGAGTGTCCCAGGCCTTACCGGTTAGCCTGTTTGTGCCAACACCAGGTATGTGCCCGCTGTCACAAGCCATGCACAAAACAGACCTGCCTTTCAGATGCGTGTCGTCGGTGCAAATAATAAAAGGTGTTTGAGGATAACATGGTAATGATGTCATCAGCTTCTCCTGATCCAGTCTTTTGGAAACAAGTAGTACAGACGATCCAGAATGTCAGATTTGGCTTTGAAACATTAGTTGACTTACACCGAACTTGGTCTGTCAGATAATTTCAGCAATCATTTCAAGGCCACATAGCAAAGTTGAATTATGACACATTCGCAGAGCGAGGATCCAGTTTTCCCGCCTTGGCCGCTCCCGCTCTGTGCTCCACGATCTCTCACACTTCTGCGCCTTGGCTCGGGGTTGTTCACACTGCTCCAGAGCCCTCCGCGGTTTCCACTCACCCAACACACAGATGCTGGCTTTTGGCCTCGACTCAAAAACGTTCGCTCCCCAGCGACACCTCCTCTCCCGTGCCCAAGGGACCCTAGGACTGCTTTTCCTTGGCTGCTTCTGCGTCCCCAACACATACGTTACAGAAATTAGTCCGTTACTCGGGTAAATTAACAATCGATTGGGTTCACGGAAAGCACAGCCCTTCCCTGATCGTCTGTAAATTCTTGAGAGGACAGACAGGCCATGCGCTGCCATGACTCTTGTCCCCATGATGTTATCCACGGGCACCCAGCACAGATGTCATATAATGCACACTTAACTGTGTTATGCACTTGTGTTTTGGTTGCTTGGAAAGCAGCTCATCATTTAGACTCAAATATTGACTGCCTGGGGGTATTAAGAGTCAGCAGTGTGGATTTCAAATGGCACTTTGACTCGATGATAATTAATGTGGAGATATTCTAGCAGCTGGAATAGGACTTGGCACATACGAAGTGCTCAATGAATATGTGTCGAATGAATGAATGAATGGAAGAGTATATATGAACTATCCATAAAGCGGGTTATCATGGAGTGTTGGTTCTAAGAATTGTAAGGGGGTACAAGTAAGTACAGTTGGTCCTGCCAAACTCGAAATCAACATATTAACCCTAAGTGGTTAATATCTGAATATAAAATTCCAGAGGAACATATTCTACTAGCATCCTTCAAATAAATCCATAGAGTCACATTTTAGTGAAATGCTGGGATTGTATTAGAGGCTCATGGGTTTCTTTTTAACACGGAGGATTTGGACTCAGAGTTTTCAGCAGGGTGGATCCTCTGTATTGAACAAACAGCCCACATTTTAACCATTCTCTGTAACTTTTTATCCCTCTCTATTTGCAGACATTCCTGAAAAGGAAATCACCGAAAGTTACCTAACAACAGAGACGCTAGGTGGGCGTCTGGAGCAGCGTTACTCCTGTGTGATCGCTGAGGTGTCAGTCCCACTGTGGGGAGATGGTTCGAGATGCAACTTTCAGTCCCCATGTCACACCTGCCGAGTCCAGACCTCCAGATATGGGACCCGGGAAGCTGGGGGGTCACAAGCCCTCCACGCCATCCTTCTGGCACTACCATTTGGGAATGACGTCTTAGAAGGCAGAAGCAAAAGTTCACCAGAAGGTCTCCAGCCCGTAAAGTAAAATATCAACTATTAACGCCAGGAAGGGCTGTGCTTTCGCTGGGCACTGTGAAGACGAAGGGTCCGGGGGTCCCCAGCCAGTAGGAGGGCCACTGTCCTGGTGGCAAAGCAGGTACCCAATGACTTCCTGCTGATGACACTCAGCCTGGTGAGGAAGAGGTATACAGCCTGGGCTGTGTCTGATGCACAAAACTCATTGGCTGTCACAACGCCCCTGTCCCCCGCCAATATGACCCCCGCCCCATTTCCCCTCGACAGAGAGAGCTCTGTTCTGCGGCGGTCTGCGGGACCCCAGCAGCAGACGGGATGGCCAAGACTGGCTTGCTTAGAACACACAGAGCCATCTCCACGGACTGCCAGACTTCCTATTTAGCATCGGGTTGACCCAGACAGTCTGCGCTGCTGAGCCACATTGACTCTCCTTCCTCAGGGAAGCCTGAGGGAAGGCCCAAGATAGGAAGAAGCACCAGAGGTGACAAGGACAGCAGGGAGGAGCTGGGAGGATCCCCGCTTCCGACATGATGGCTGGAGGTGGACAGGGCCACTGTGACGCTCACTGTCCCGCATCACGGGTCCTCCTGATCTTGGACGACGCCCGTATTTCTAGCACACCCCAAGAGCAAAGGTTCACCTGCATGCACGCACAGGGCGCACGGGGCGGGGGGACGGAAGTCTCCTCTGTCACCCATACGCAGCTCCCAGAGGGTGCCCCGGAGCTGGCCCGCTGGAGAGCTGGTTCCGAAGCACGGGGCAGCCAGCGTCTGCTAGCAGCCTTCCTCCGGCCCGGTGGGTAAGGAAGTGAGAGAGGGAATGTCTACCGATGAGTTCCTTATGGCCCTCATATTCTTGAAGTGGATTCTTTACACCCGCTGGAACGCTTCTGCATTCTTGATAGCAGGACCAGAATAGAAGTCCCTTCTGTTCAGAGCGCTTTTATTGAAACACTAAAATACCCTCGGAGCAAGACCTGCCCCCCCCCAACCCGCACGCCCCTCCTTGGCCATGGCCAAGCTCCCCACGCCCGCCATTCCTTGTTCTCTTTCTAAGAATGCAATAAACATTTCAGCACGGTCTTTTCAATCCACATTATTTATAATATTCTGAACATCCATCGAGCCTGGCTAGAACACGAAGTAATAAATCAAACTTAACAACAACAAAAAAGGAAAGGAAGGGGGGGTCACCCTTTGGCGAGCCTAAAGCCTGGGCCGGTTCATCCCCCCCAAGGGCTTAGTTATGTTAGGAAAAGTGAGATGGAGATGAGACTCGGGGTTTAGAATGACACAGACGCAGGGACTGGAATCTATAGGCATAATCATAACTTTGTATAAATCTCAAACAAACCTACCTCTCAGGGGTGTCTTGAGGGTAAATGAGATACGTGGGAAGCACTCTGGATGCCTCAAATGAAAGCAACTACAACCCAGTTCTCCTGGCTGGGTCCAAAAGGTCATCTTCTTGGAATGAAGGGGCTAAAAGCCTTCCTCCTCTCCTGGAGCACCAGTCTTTGCTCATTAATGTCCCCTCTACCAGTTCAGATGGGGGGCCCGGGGAGAAGCCCTGAAGTGGGGCCCTGGGGGCCACCCTCCCCCACTGCCCCCCCCAGCCCTCCAGGAGGACCAAGCCAGGCCACACACAGCCAGAGGTCTCTCTGTGGAAGGATTCTGCTCCAGCCCGCGGGGTGGGAGGCGGAACTCGTCCCACACCCCCATACGGCATGGCACTATGCAGCTTTATACAGTCTTGACTTTCTCCTCACAGAGGCAGAATCTGGCTCAAAGAGCTCGCTGATGATTTCAAAATTTATCTAAACAAACGTGGAGGTCAGCATCGACTCTTGGCTAATTGCATAACTGGCCTGAGGCCGCGCTGCCTTGGCGACTTCCCACTCATTCCGAGTCTCGCACTGGAAATCCAAGCTGCTCAGGCTTGCCAAGGAGAAGACGCGTGTTCACGTGGCCAGACCTCGGCTTGGTGGCCCTGCAATCTGCTCTAAGTGGTCCCTGCCGACGATTTCCGGGAGCAGGGGAGCTGCTGCTTTTCTGTCCTTGTTCAGCGACATGAGTGCGAGTTGGGGGTCACTGAGTCATGACCCACACTGTATCATCCCGGTCTCGTGCTGCATCTGGAGAAATGACCATAACCGGTGGGTCGCGGGACTTCTCTGCAAGAAAGCAACTTCTCCTATTGAGATGGTCAAACTTGCCAAAGAGTCTAGTTCTGCCAGGCTGCCACTCTGCATTTTGACCTCATCTGGCCTTGTTCTAAGACTGACGGGCCTTCCTGTCCCGATCTGTCTCCTGCCCGCTGGACTGGGCGTCTGCAAGGTCTTGACCAATGTTCTAGAAGGGATTTGATACGGCCTTTGTTGTGTTCACCCACTTCTACCAGTAAGTGTCCCTCGAAACCCCCCCCCCAGATTTATGGATGATATTTTAAAAAGTCTTGTAAAATTCAACGTTTTCTTTACAACGTCCCTAGGTCATGTGGACCCCCAAAGTCTTCGGTATGTGACTACTATGGTCAGTGGCTGACAACGTTTGCTTCTGATCACACAGACACCCCCGCAGCTCCAGCCTAGCAGGACGGAGTGGCTGACCCAGATCTCTCGGGTCTCCTCCTCAGCAAGTGTCCACTCTCACTCCATGCATCACGGGGACTCCTCTCCCTTGGCTCTCACCTCCTGGTCTGGAGATGACTAAATAAAGGGCTGGTCCCCACAATGCCAGGAGCCACCACTCTCTGCCTCTCGCCCCTTCAACCACATAACATACACTATCATCTTGTCTTTACTTGGACGGTGTCAGTGACGTGTAAGGAGTGGTGAAGCCCATGGCTTTAGAGCCAGATGGCCTGGGTGCAAATCCTGACTGCCCCACTCCCCATCTGCAAGCTACTTAACCTGTCTGGGCCTCACTCACAGAACGGGGATAAGAGCAGTAGGTATATTGGTTGGGTAAGTGCTCAATGAACATCTGCTTCCCCCACTGCGAAGGCTTTACCAGACATGTTTCGTGGTGTACTTACAGCCCCTTCAGATGGGCTCTGTGTTGATCTAGGCTCTGGTTGAGGATGAGCCATGGTTATACCTCAGGATCCCACCCATCGAGCCATAGTGACTTGGGCACTCAGAGGTAACCCGATTCACAGGCTGGCCAGCAGCTTCTGACCCAGCACATGAAGCTTAGCTGAGTAAAAAGATTCTTTTCTCTTTTTGAACTAGGAAATAAGGAGCAACGCGGACTTGCTTGGTGTCCTTATGATAAATCCACCTTTTTTGGGGGGTCATAATATGAGTGGTTCTCTGTTCTTTTGTCCCCAGCTGAAAGATCGCCCAAGGAACAAAAGTTTAATTCGTATATAGCTCATCTATGTCACACTGCAGATATATGCACTTAAAAAACAGATTTTGACTAAAGGAACAAATTTCTAGTTGCAAAATTTGGGGTCATCAGCGAGATGGTTGGAAGGCTTTCTGTCCCTTTTGAAATTAGACTTTTTAGAACCACTGGTGAAATATCTAAGACATGAACAAAACTGGTTTTAGTCATTCTCCTTTTAATATCAACTGCTATTTCAAATCCAGATCCTACAACGTCCATAGGTTTAATCAGGATGAAAGTCTTTTTTTTTTTTTTTTTTTTTTTAATTGACAGAGTTGACACGATAAAAGTCTTCATGAATTAAGGTAAGTACGGAGCAAACTCTTTTCTGGTTAACTTCTTTGTCACTCTGGAGAATGTCCCTACCACTTTTTCTCAAATGAGGAAGCCTGGGGCTTTCTGGAGCTAGGGACATGGGTGGAGGTAAAAGAGAAGAAACAGCCGGAAATGACAGCTGGCGAAGGTTAGTGAGGGCTCACGACGGAGGCTAGGCCGAGCAGAGAGAAGAGAGCCAGACATCCTCCACCCGTCACTAACCCACTCTATGCCGGGTACCATGTTGGATGCTGGGAACAGAACAATGGTCAAGATGGACGCCATGCCTGGCCCCAAGATATTTACATGCTAATGGGGGAGACAAACATTCAAATAATCACACAGTGAAACAATCACAGATCACAGATAAATGTTAAGGAAGAAACAAACGAGGTGCCATGATAAGAAGTACATTAATGGATTGGTCTGATGAAGGATCTAGTCACAAGACAAGGTGGGCAAAGATCCTCCCAGCTGGAGTGAGTAGTAAGCACAGGACACATGGGGAACTGACCAAGGACAAGGACAGAAATCAAGGTGAATTTGGTAAGAAAGCCAGGGGCTAAGTTTTACAGGGCCTTGGGGGTTACGGTAAGGTGCTGGGTTTTATTCTAAGCACAAGCGAAGCCCCTGCTGGGTTTAAGCAGAGAGCAGCACATCTCATTTATGTTATGAAGTCATTTGCGCCACTGTGAGGAGACTGGACGGGACTGTCCCGTCTCTGCGTACAAGTCAAGTCAACAAGACCTTTCTGAGAGAACCAACACAGACGGCTTCCAGGTGAGAGGATGGGACAGGGAGATGGCAGCGGAGATGCACGGATTTGAACGGTATTTTAGAGGAGAGTTACCAGGGCTTCCTTTTGGATAAGGGAGAAAACCAGGGGCTTCTGGATCAGCTGCAGAGGGATTTCGGTGGAGATCTCAAATAAGCATGTGGGTGGGTGTGCAGTAGAAATCTGGAGCTCAGCAGACAGGTCTTGGTTGGTGCGGTAGGGATGGTTACAGATCAAAAGGCCAAAGAAGAGCTTTGGGAGGAAAGCTCACAGGAGAGGCAGAGCAGCGGGGACGGAAGAGGCGCAATATCAGGAGGAGGTTAGGGCAGGCGGTGGCGGGAGGGAACACAGAGCTTCGGGACTCGGGAGACCAGGGCCAAGGGTTGGTGGAGGGGGACTGAAGGGAGATGTCTGGCTCTGTCACTGAGCAGCATCTACAGCCAGGACTGAGGGTCTCCCGTGTACCAAGCCTTGTGTCCGTCCACGGTCTCAGATATACCATCTCTACCACCATAACAGTCCTGTGAGCTGACAGCATCATGATGATGAGGATGATGGTGACAATGACCGTGATCATGATGACAATGATGGAACCCGAAGCTCAGAAGAGAGTTAAGCAATTTATCTAAAGGTTTCACAGCTCTCCAGTGTTGGGAACTAGCTCCGACGGTCAGAGTCCTGGAGACTACAGGAACGTCGAAACCATGTATTAGTACAAATACCAACGACACACCTTCCAAGTCATCTTCTCTGCTTTCACAGCCAGCTGCCTTGTTCCAGGCGTGAAACTATGAACTTCTCACCATCTTCCTGCCACAGAGCAAGCCAGCCAGTGTCCCCCTCTCCCTCTAGGAGCCCAAGTCAACCCCCTTCTTCTTAACTGTCAACTCAAAGCCAAACCATATCTGTTCCTTGGTTTCCCTTCAAGAACCAAAAGAGACCAAATGACTGCTTGCAGATGATGGAGCCCCTAACCTGGAAATAACAAAATAACCAACAGAAAACCTCTCTGAGCTAAAGAGGCCAGTTAACAGGTACACTGATAAAATGAATAAACAAATACACTGATAAACTCCAACCCCTTCTTATGAGGCAGTCATAAACACTATGAGAAAAGTTGATTAATAACTAAACAAATGAACAGAGAATAAAGGAATTAAGAAAATGGACAGGACTGATATTTTGGAAATTCTATAACGTTCCTGAGGTCTATAAAGGGATATTCAAATAAAGAGAGAAAGAGACATCCCATGTTCCTGGATGGGAAGATTTAAGGCTATGCGCATGTCAACTCTCTCCAAACTAATACAAACATTTAACTCAGTTACATTAAAAATAGAAACAGGATGTTTCAGGAACCTGCCAAATTATTGTGAGGCAACAGAACTATTCCCATTTTGCAGATAAGGAACCCAAGGGCTCACGTGAAGAAAGTGGAGTAGATTCTAAGGAAATTAACTCAGAGGCACAAAATGATAATTGTGTGATGTTTGCTGCAGTTGTGTGTGGACGCGTGTGGGCAGGAGATGAGGGGGACAGAAGATCACAAGGGACCCTAAGTGTTGTCACAGGGAATGTGGGCTGTGGGGAATCTCTGGAAGGCTGAGTGGGGAGCAGTGGTGGTGGAGGGAAGGGCTGACAAGAGCAAGTCCACGGTTTTCAAAGCTCACCCTGGCTTCAGTGTAGAGAAGGCACTGGAAGGGGGCAGTTCTGCAGACAAGGAGATGAGTCAGGAAAACAACAGGAGGACCCAGAAGATGACAGGCGTCCGAAGGACAGAGGACAGGGGCGCATGGCCTCTACAGACACTGAGGATGGAGAACCAACACAAGCTGGCATCAGATGGGATATGGGGCGCTGAGCGAGAGGGAAGAGCCCGGGACAACTCCTGAATGTCTGGCTTGAGAAACGGAATGGTCGGTGGGTCTGCTCATCAAAACAGAAAACAAAGAAGAAAAAGCAGGGCTGGAGAGGATCATGAGCCCAAGTTTGGACATCTTGGGGATTATTTCAAGCAAATTCTGACAGCACAGTATTGCTTTTCTTCCACTGGGATTATAGAGAACTTGTCTTTGGGGCTAGCAAGCCACTGGGGGAAATTTTCCTATTTTGGTAGGGGGGTTGGAGCAAGAACTACACCTACTTTACGTATCCCGAATGTGAAACAGATAGATAGCTTGGAGTGATTCTCAAAGTGGTAAAAGGGCTGGGGGGTGGGTCTGGCATCCATGGCTGGTAAAGGCCCCCCTGGAGAGACCCTCTTTGGGGTCTTCCCACAGTCCTGTCAGAGAGGCAGAGTCTGATGCCGCTTCTCGGTTTTCTCCCCTCTACTCCAAGACTCCCAGATATTCATTTTATGTTTTTGTACATTTGATAAACTACTGGTTGGCACTCGATGCCTCTTTTCTCTTCTCTTCTTTTTTCTTCCTTTCCTTCCTTCCTTCCTCCCTCCCTCCCCTCTTTTTTTAATTTTTATTTATTGAAAGACAGAGAGAGAGAGAGAGAGAGAGAGAGAGAGAGAGAGAGAGAGAGAGAGAGAGCATGAGCAGGGGGGAAGAGGTTTGAAATAAACCTGTCTAAACAGGTTTTAGTCATTCCCCTTTTAATATCAACTGCTATTTCAAATCCAGATCCTACAATGTCCGTAGGTTTAATCAGGACGAAAGTCTTTTTTTTTTTTTAAATTGACAGAGAGTTGACAGGATGAAAGTCTTCATGAATTGAGCAGAGCCCACCTCGGGACTTGATCCAGAACCCCAGGATCATGACCCGAACTGAAGGCAGACGCTTAACCGACTGAGCCACCAGGCGTCCCGACTGAGAGAATCTGAAGGAAAAGTCCAAGCAAGAGTTAGAATTGCAAATTTGAATCCATGAAATGAGAGAGTAGCTTTACGGGGATGAATTTTTTTTTCTTCTTTACCCAAACTACAGAAATGCATGTATCTATCTTGTGGCAAATGGGTATCCGAGACGCCAGCCCAGGTGGGAGAAAGCGCTTCTGTGGCTGGTGTAGAGACTAGGGAGGGGCTGGGGGGGGGTGGTAAGGCAGTCTGGGAAATCGCACCGGTATCCTCAAAAAGAAAAATGGGGTGTTCGCAAATACAGATCCCCAAACTGACTGTGACCCCAGGTGATTACCATCTGAAAGACTGTATCTTACGAAGCTCACAGGGCAGCCCAGAGTAACTTCCAAACCCTTCACCATCAGAGAATATTTTTTACGCTGACAAAAAGCTGTGGATAATTAGAAATGCCTTTTCTTATATGAAGGAGTTTTCTTCCTTTCTATAAATATTTAACCTTCTGCGTTTGCAATAAAATTCTCCAGGTTTTCATTTCATGGGGTGAAAATATAAACTCAAGGAAAGTACTCAGCATGCCAACTTGCAATGCAGAGCTTTTGCAACGCACCGAAGGATCCCCTTCATTCTATAAGCTTAAACCACACGCGTCTTTTAAAATTAAAAACAATTTTCTTGAGCAGCTAAATGTTTCCAACAACTTCTGTCTGTAAGGATTAAACCAGAGTTCCTTTAATTTTCTGGAATCATTTTATTAATCAAACGCAAAACGGCTATCCATTCAGTGAAGCCTGGTGGAAACAGTAACCTGAATAATATTCAAGGATTTTCTTTTGAAGCCGAGAACCAGCAATTACTCTACTGGAAAAGACTATTTTACTATGGTGCATTTCCTCAGGAGAGGAAATGATTTCTGAGAATACTGAAGCCTTTTTTATTCTAAAGCAGCAGCAACACCTGTACACAATCTTTCTAGACAACAATAAGACTTTTCTGAGGTTTCGTGTCATGACCGTTTAATTTAATAGCTCTGAGAGTTTAAACAGGACACTAATACCTCAGTTAGCTGGCACGATTGGCGAACTGGGGATTCCAGTTAACTTAATTTTTCCATCAACTAATAGTAACCCATTTATGCAATGAAATTTCCTCAGCAGGATATAAGGGATCTGTACATCTCTTTGCAGGTATGTACAACTGTATGTTTTGTCTCTCAGTTTGACATTTTGGGGGGGGGGGTAGAAAAAAAAGTCAGCATTTTGCCCCTCCATAAATCTTCAAATTAATAAACCAATAATCAAGCACATGTGAGAGGCCTCACAAAAAAAAAAAAGGTTAAATTTCACACTGATAGTCTCCAGCTAAAGAAAATAAACCTAGCAAGGAAAATAAAATATATTCCTCTGAATCCATGAAGCATTCATTTCACATGCTAGGCATCAAACTGCACCCAGGGGAGACAGAGATAAACAATACAGGTTTTTTTGGACCTTAGAGGCTCACAGTTTCCACATAGGCAAAGTTGAGAACTTCAGAAGATACGAGAAGTGACAGGTGTTTAAAAATTTTTTTCTTTAAAAGCATAAAAAGCTACCCTTGCTTTTGAGAAGTCAAGGCAAGTGAAACGTACTTTTTGACATAATTAGTGAAAAGAAAATAAATTTAAAGTTGCCCCCAGATCTTTCTTTTCACCAGCAGAAAATAAGGACTGACTTTATATCTTGACTTCAGCTTGGCAGAATTAGGGAAGCTTCAAAGATTCTCAGAGCTGTGGGGCGCCTGGGTGGCTCAGTCGGTTAAGGGTCTGACTCTTGATTTTGGCTCGGGTCATGATGTCAGGGTCATGAGATCGAGCCCCGCATCAGGCTCTGAGCTCAGCAGGGAGTCTGCTTGGGATTCTCTCTCTCCCTCTGCTCCTCCCCCTGCTCACTCTTTCTCTCTCTCTCTCTCTCAATAAATCTTAAAAAAAAAAAAAAAAAAAGATTCTCAGAAATGTAACAGGTAAACGGGGAAAAGTAACTGAAGGAACTTTCTGGTTTGACTTGCCCTCAGTCTTGCTAGTTTCTAAGTCTCTAGCTGTCTTTTAATTACCAGATGCAACGTCTTTCAAAGTCATGGGTGGGGCTTGGTTTCTTTCCTCTGATGGTTTCCAGCAGGCAACCTTGGCCTCAGGATCTTGAGTTTTCTGGAATGCTAGGTTCCCTTCTTCCTGCTTCCTGGGCCCCGCCCCGCTGGAGATCCTGAGCCAGTGGATCTGGGATGGGGCTCAGGAATTTGTATTTTTAGAAAGACTATCACATGATTCTTATCATTAAGGAAATTTGGAAAATATGTCCCTGGATAATATGATCTGCCTAAGTATCATGGGGGTGGAGCTGGGGATGGAGGAGGGGGGTGATGGTGCTGGGAGGGAAAAGCTGATTCCCAGGCCCCACAACCTGGAGTGGCAGGTTCATTAAGCCTGGGTTGGGGCTGGGCAATCTGCTTTTTCAAGGAGCACCTCAGGCAACATCTGGCTGACAGAAACACTGCGCTTGTGCTGCAGACTTGAGCGCTGGACACAAACAACCAGAATCAGGAGGAAGCCCCGGAAAGGTCTGAAGTACTGATACAAAGCTTGGGCATCGGGAACATCTCGGTCTGCCCGGGGCTCCGGACTGCTTCCTGTCGTTCCTGATCTGACCTAGTTGGGCCACTTCTCCAAGGCCGGCCTCCAGCAGCGGCCAGGGTTAAAGCACTGCAAACACCAGGATGCCTCTGTGGCCCCGCGCAGGGGCGGATCTAGGACGCCGAGGGGTACAACACTGCCCCCGCCGGTAGTCAGAAACAGCGACCGCCTCAGGGAAAAGAGGCAGAATGTCTTTTGGAACGGTCATGGCTTGGGGCTATCACGCCTGAAAGTCACAAATAAAGCTGTCACCCGTCTACTGCCTGGTCGGGAACAAACACACCGCTTACTACAAAGTCTGCTTGAAATAAACCTGTCTTCACCAACAGTTGCTAAGGCATTCGTGCTTGGAAAAATAAATACTTTAAAGACAAACAATACCTTCACATTTTCCCTTCAAACATGACTAATTTTACTCAATACTTGTGAAAAGTTGTAACGAACTTCTGGAAACCCCATATTCCTGCATTGCGCCCTTGCCAGTAACTGCGAGGACCTCTCTCTCTGGGAACGCCAAGGGAAATATCAGACTTGGAGGGGCTAAAAAAAACAGGGCAAGATCCTAAATGGGATGAACAACTACACTCAAACGCTTCCCCATGAAGTCAGTCTAACCAAGTCGAACCAAGGGGTTGAACTCCCAAAGTACCCGGGCAGTTCAGCTGTCTTGATCAAACCTCTGCCCACATGGCTCACATCTGCAACTTAAATATTCCGTATGAAAACAAAGTTAATTTAACTGCTAGCACAGGCAGGCTGCTTCTCCAAAAGGGACAAGGAAGGGTACACGGTTCAGCCCACACACAGGCACTCATCTCTGACTTGTAAATATCGATGTGCAAAACACCATTATTTTGGCTTTGGAAGACTATGCTCTCCGCTTCGTTCGGGTGGGCAGTTACAAAACATAAAAAAATAAAAAAATAAAAATCTCATCTTGAATGCGGCCAGGACTGAATATTCTTATGCATGACGAGTACAAATGGTTCTCTTTCAGTTTGGAAAGAAAAGGCACCTAAAAAAGGGGGGGTGGTGGTGGTGGTGGTGGTGGGGAGGCTTTGCAGTGATATTTCACCTCAACACATCTTTCAAGTTTGATGGCTTGTAAGTGCAAGGCATTGGTTCTGGTCTTCAGCCTTCAGACAACTCTAAGCTGTCCGCAGCAGCTGCAGAGGCTGGGTCTTGAAATGAAATAAAGAAATAATTGCTTCGGGGAACAAAGGGAAGGAAAAAAAAAAACGCTCTGTTGGCTGGCCCCTTGGGACTGTGTGTGGTATGTGTTCCTGATTAATACTGTTCAGTGTGGTAAAGAGGAATCCCTGAACAATCCCAGAGCATCAGAAGAAGTGTGATGTGGTCAAAAGAGCGGGTTTCAGAGGCACACCTGGACTCGAATCGCAGCCTTGCCCCTGATCAGCTAACGTGACCTTGACAAAGGGCCTTGACCTCTCGGGGTCTTCACTCCTTAGCTGAGATATGGGAATAAGACCACCTACTACCTCGAGGGGATGTAACAGACATTGGGGAGGATGATGTATGTCACGTGCTGACTTGGGTAAAACCGAATACCCACAGTTGTACTGCCCACCCCATGCCCCCCTAAAGGGGTAAGAAGGGGATTCATCTATAAATCAAAAGAACAGGGGAGAAGGTGATATCCACTCAGGTATGTCAGTAAAATGCTGGAAGACAGTCAGTAGACAAGGACAGAGCACAGATGAAATAAACAACGGATGGGGCTGGGAATCCGAAGCGGGAAGTTGACTGGTACGCCAGGTCCCTGGAAAGGCTCAGGGATGGGGATGCACCAGGTAGTTCTGAAGGCAGAGCTGGAAAGAGGGGGGCTGGTCACAAACGACATGAGCCCCAGTTATACCCCAGACCCCCTTCTGTCACCCCCCCCACAACCAGGCAGCTACCTCCCCATTATCCCCTCGGGAAAGAGGTTCAGTGGAGGAAGTGGACCAGGGGAGTTGTAAACACGGGGGTAGCAGGCACAGGAGAAGCAAAAGATTAGGTGAGAGGTTGAAAATAGGGAAATTACATATACGTTTTCATGTGGACCAGAGAGCTGGCTGTCCCGTCCCCCTACTGGGCTCCCAGATGCTGCTGGCTAAGCTTCTGTTCACCAGGCAGAAGACTATATGTCTCCCCTCAGCAGAAAGGGACCTACCAAAGAGAAAAAACCTACAGATGCTAGGGGACATCTGGGGTCCCCAGTAAAATGACTAGGTCCTTCCCTGTCTGATCATCCTCCGGGGAAACCTACAACTAAACAGACCCCACTGATGCATACATAATTTTTGGGTGTCTTTTTGGTGTTTCATTCTTAAACAGTAATGGGTAGCCAAGCATCACTAGACATTTGACGGAAGAGAAAAAGAGAACAAACCCCCCCCCCAGATCATCCCCCTTCTCCCTGCCAACCACCCCCCCAAACCAGAAAAAAGAATTGAGAGAAAAGATAAAGCAAACAACAGAAGGAACCATCAAAGAAACACTAATTAATATCCTGAGACATACAATGTCTACTAAAATATTTTGTGTCTCTGAAACCAGAACTGAGCAACATTTAAAAATCAGAAAACCCAAGTTACAAAAATAAGATGGCAGCAGTAAAGCAAATCAAGGGACAGATGTGAAGCAGCAGCTGAAGAAATGTCCCAGAAAAGAACAAAAACACAAAGAAATGAAAAACAGGAGAGAAAACAAGGAAATGAACAAACTAAACCAGGAGGCCCAATATCCAACCATGAACATAGAATATTCCAGAAGGAAAGGAAAGGAAAAGGAGAGGAGGTACTTACCAAAGCTATAACAGAAGAAAAAATGTTCAGGATGAAGGCCATGAATTCCAGCTGGAAGGGTCCACCAAGTCCCCAACACCAGGACAGGGGGCTGGCATTACTCAAAAGGCCTTCCTTGTGAAATTCAGAATATTCATGCTAAGGAAAAGCTCTTAAAAGCAAAGCAGGACGTATAACAAGGCTCAGCAGTCAAAATGGCACTGGACTTTTCGGTAGCAACACTGGGAGCTAGAAGACAATGACAGATGCCTTTAGCATTCTGAGCACAAATCATCTTTAACCGAAAATTCCATATGCAGTCGATCCGTTAACTGCGAGAGGCAGAACAGAGATATTTTCAGACGTGCCATATCTCGAGAAATGTGCTTCTCAGGCAGTCCCCATCAGAGAGCTACTGGAGGCTGTGCTCCCTCACATGAGGAGGTAAACCAAGGAAGAAGATATGAGTTCCAAGAAAGGGAGCTCTGACGGGAGAGCGAGGGGATGAGAAGTCTCAAGAAGACATCGAAGAGAAGTCCCACGGTAGCGGAGGGGCAGGGGGCCTGGAGAGCTCGAAGTTTGGGTTGGAACGGAAGCCTGGGGGCCCAGGAGGGCTGACTCCCGAGCAGAATATGGGCAAGATGGATTATCTGATGTGCATCTCACAGATCCACAGGCATTTCTTAGCTCTGTGGCAAGTTAGGGCAAGAGTTAGGATAAGCAAAGGGAAAAGATGACACTAAGTCCAGGAAAACCAAAATACTGTGTCAGAAAGGAAATCTAATTATAGTAAGCTATGTGGCTCAGTGAAAGACACCGTACGGTCAGAATGAAAATGCTGAATTGTGATCTACCTAACAACTGTGATCGAACTCCGTCGGAAGCAGAGAGGAGTGGGGGTGTGTGCCAGGGGGTGGGGGGCAGCCAGTGAAAGAACTAAGTCCACCCTCCACGGCAGAAGTTAGCAGACAACATCTCAAACTGCAATCAGATCAAGTCCTATGAGTAGAAACATATTCTTCAGGAGTAAGAAAGTACGATCAAGGGAAACAGGTGGGAGGAGCTGAAAGCTCTCTCCTCTGGAGACTGGAGCCCAGGGGGAAGGGAGGTGGGGCAGCTCACTGTGGCTTTCTGTTCCCAGTTTGAAATGGACCCTGCCCTTCTGTCTTTGTGAACTATGCCTGGACATTATTTCAACTCATCACCAGGCCAGATTCTGTGTGAAATGCCTACCCTGCTGCTTGGCACGGGGATCAAGAGCAGCTGTGAAGCGGGGCGGGGGGAGGAGGAGGAAGGGTGAATGCCACCCCCATCTGAACCATATCGAATCATATGGATCGAGCAGGTACTGGGTGCAAGAGAGAAGAGAAACACAGACCCATTACGGCCTCTGCTTAGCTGTCCCGCAAACACGCTGCCACACGCATAAAAGATTTCAACAAGCTGACAATACACTGATCATCATAGGACTTTTGAGTGCACCCAAAACTGCATTTGCTTCCTTCCCGAAGGGAGAAAAGTCTCAAATCACATCATGCTATTGAATAGAGAAGGAACGTCAAGGAACCGCTGTTCAACGAGTCCCAGATCTCTGGTTGATAGGCATTCTTTTCAATCCAGTGCATCTCGAGTTCTCCCTATCATGAGTAAATAACATAATCATCCTCCACATGTCCTGCATATATGTACAGAGAGAACAATGCTCACCAGTCCAGGGGCTGTGCTGACTGCCCCCCCGCCGCACCCCCCCCCCCCCCGCACCAGGCTCATTCCCGTCTAGTGTCCTCTGCGGGGGGGACAGGGACGCCCCTTTTGGGGGCTTTCCCACCTGACCTAAGGTCAGGCGCAAGAAGGGGATGCAGCACAGCTGTGGAGCAAATTCTGGGAAGAAAGGAGGAGTCCATAGGATCTAAAAGTAGTATCAACACAAACAAACATTGCTCGCCAACTGAACGAGCGAGTTTCTGGGTGTTCCATGAAATCACTGTTGAATTACGTGCGGCCGTTACCAATAAACACTCAGGACCGGGACAATGCTAGCTTTTCTTGAAAAGGGATGTCCCTTTTCTTTTCTGGTGGCTACTGTCACTATGTAAATACCTGACAGTTCCTTCTGCATGCTGGTTTCCCAGGATTCTCTTCTTGGCGCTAAATTTGGTGTTCAAGCATGGTATTAATTTAGTGCTTTGAAATATTCTATTTATGCTCTTGTCTACATGTAAACATTTTCAATTCCTTCAGCAGCTTTGGTTTTAAACACACACACACACACACACACACACACACACACACACACACACACACTATCGTAAACTACCCCATATCTTCTTTGGAATACGGAGGTTATGAATTATAAATAAGATCTCTCCTGGGATCAAGGCTGGGCTAACCTCGTTCCAATCTGCTCTACAAGGTTCTTAGACTCCAAGGTGGGATAAGAAACGAGGCTTTCTGAACAGTCTAGGAGCCTTGCTGGGCCGGTCTGCACGGCGTGCTGTTCCATCCTTAAGTCCTGGTCGGCCAGCCAAACTCTGTGAGCCTATCCATTTATTTATGCTGTTGTGTATATTTTGCTGTTGTTTCCAAGGAAAAGTTCTGTTTGAAATCCTCCAGCCTTGCCTTAGTTGAACTAAGGGGAAGCAGGATTGTTTTTCTTATACGCCTATGTGTTCCCGAGGGCTGGAAGCTGCCAGTTAACCAGACCAGAACTGGGACTTGGGAACAAGCAGCTTCTTCACGTGGTCAAAGGGACACATCGGACAAGCAGTCCCCGAACATGAATCTCGTAAGGGTAAGAGCAGAGGCATCTTGAGAGTCCGAAGCACCGTCTCAGCCGTTGGTGCCAGGTGGTGGGGCGTCAGGCAGACGGGATTTTGAGACCTACCCCTGCAAGCTTCGGTATGTCACCACCAAGTGGTGGCAGAGAGAGTAACAGGCACGCAGGGCCAAGGGGGCTCCTGGTTCCCGGTTGGGAAACGGAATGCTTTTCCAAGCCATGGCTCGGAATAAAAATAGAATCTGTTTATTAAGCTTGTCTCTTTCATAACACAACACAGGCCGGGAAACAGAACCACGCAGCAGACACAATAAAGAGAAAGCATCGCGTGTTTCTCTGGCTACCTGTGCAAGCCTAACCTCCAGCATGCTCTGTTCTGAGCCCAGGCCAGACAGAAAGAAGTCTCCTCCTCCCACCAACCTGGGGAAAGAATCCCCCTTAGCTGTGCATCCAGACCCCTTTCAGCACCGAAGCGCTCACCTCTGGCCTCAGGACTGGAAAAGGCAAGGTTTCCTTTTGGGCCAGAAAGGCTTCCCGTCACTGGCTCTTTTTCAGAGTTTGCCCCTCCGTTCCCATGCTCCAAATGTTCAGGTACCACTGAGTATTCAAATGTCATGCCCTGTCCTCAAGCACATGGCCTTCCAAGGGGCCAGCGAGCTGGCTCTCAGGAGATTATTTTCAATACAGATGAAAGGTATCCGACAAAAAATGGGACAGAGCACGCAGCCTTCGTAACGTTCATGATGGGTATTGGTTGGCTGGACAAACTTAAATTCAATCCAGCAACATTCTGGAATTGGGTCGAACCGCTAAGTGAGCACACACCTCCGTAGCCACGCACCTCCATGTCTACTGATAGATGGGGAAACATAACCTATGGAGCCCTTACTGCGGGCCAAGCGTTGTTCTAAGGGCCCAGCTGTGTCTTAACTCACGTCATCCTCACAAATCTTAACACCAGAGGGATTTCTCTCTCTTGCCTCTTGCATTGTGCCACCCTTGTCCCTAGTAGCTCTCTGCTGGCCTCGGGGTCAAGTTAGCAAGACTCCGTGGCCAACAGTACAGCTGTTAGGGGCCAGATGACCCACACCCTCAGTTTCCGGCGAAGGAAAAACAAAGGGCTGTTCCAGGTCACACAGCTGGTAAGTAACGGAGGGAGTTCAGACCCAGAGTCGGGCCGCGCAACCATCTCTGGGGCCCCTACATCCCAAGCCCCCCAAGGAAGTCGTTCGCTCCTCCCCCGTCGGGCCAGGAAGGCTTCACAGAAGGGCTGGAATTTAGAGACTAGTATTGAAAATGACTGCATCATAACCCAAGTGCGCGAGAAGGGTGGGTGTGAGAGGTGAGGCGGCTTCGGAGAATTCTCGAAGACCCGGTAAAGGTCCTTTTGGGTATCTAACTACGGTGACACAGGGGATGGGAGAGGGTCCGATGATGCGCCGGAAAACATGATCGCAAAGATAAAAGCCTCTAATAATGTATGGACTGAATACTGCACGCTGCATTTTGCAAAGAACCTTTACATATACAATCCATTTTGCGTTCTGCCATCACTTGCTACAGGAGAAATGGGAGAAGTCACATTTTTTCACTGTGTGCACAACTGTGCTGTGTGCCCTTAATGCTCCGGGGAGCCAGGCAGAGAGTCCCTGGAAGGGGAGATTCCTTGGGGTGGGGAAGGAGGCAACTGCAGCTTCCCCACCATGGCCAGCTCTGGATGACGGCGGAAACATCAGAAGCCCAGGGTTTTTGTAAGTCGGAGCTGTGTCAGCCTTATGCTCTTTAGAACAGACATCAAGGAACCGACTGCAAACACTGAATCACCATGCTAAGACTTCTGGGCACAGGCAGGGCGCGTGGGAAAGGACTCTTAAAACAAGCATGAACAGAGGGATTGTGGGGTGCCTCTGTGAGGAGGCATCAGGAGGAACTGGGGAGCCAGGGAATCCTGGGTGTCAGTGTGCATTATGGACTGAATTATGCCCCCCCAAATTTGTATGTTGAAGCCCTCACCCCCCAATATGGCTGATTAAGGAGGAGGTAATGAAGGTCAAATTCGGTTATAAGGGTGGCATCCTAATCCAATAGGGCTGGTGTCCTAATAAGGACAGGAAGAGACACCAGAGGGCTCTCTCTCCATCTCCGTCTCCCTCGCCCCCCTCCTCCTGCTGCTCCTCCCCACTGCTCACAGCACACCTAGCAGAGGGAAGGCCATGTGAGGACAAAGCAAGAAGGCGGCCTCACCAGAAAGCAGCCCTGCCAGCACCTTGATCCTGGACTTCCCAGCCTCCAGAACCGTGAGAAAACACGCTTCCGTTATCTCGGTCACCTGGCCCATGGTATTTTGTTATGGAAGCCTCAGCAGACAGACACAGTGGGCCCTTGGCCTTGCAAGCCCCAGCCCTTGACCAGCACTCCCTTATCTCTCCGCACTCAGAGTTAGCTCCTCCGTGAGGCCTTTCTCACCTACCCTTGCCACTTCCTCCTGGATGCTCCCACTCAACACAAAGAGATTCTGTCTGGGAACCCGTAGGAAGTCTGTCTGTCCGGACTTTTTAAAGAAAAGTCCGTCTGCTCCTACTAGACACCAAGCCTCTTGAAAGAAGACACCGTCTTATTCAACTTTATATTCCTAGTCCGGGTGTGTAGCGAGCATCTAATAACTTCATGGAATAAACAAAGAAACGAAGGAGTCTAGGACACCGTCTTAAAAATGTGCGTTAGCGTAAATGTTACAAGACTTATTCACTCATTTACTCGACAACCAAGAAGTAAATAGTTTGGGGGGCGCCTGGGTGGCTCAGTTGGTTAAGCATCAGCCTTCGGCTCAGGTCATGATCCTGGGGTGCTGGGATTGAACCCCACATCGGGCTCCCTGCTCAGCGGGGAGTCTGCTTCTCTCTCTGCCTCTGCCTGCCACTCCCCCTGTTTGTGCTATCAAATAAAATCTTTTTAAAAAAAAGTAAATAGTTTGGGGGTGGGGGGAACAAAGAAGTAAATCACGAAGAGAGAAAACTAAAAACACCAGGACATTTCTAGATGATGAAGAAATGACAAGATGAAGGATCGGCAGCGTAAGAAGAACACAAACACTGCTCATCTGTACGAACTACGTACCGCGTGGGGTGACGATAATGTATAATTAAATGGGAAGGGTTAGCAGCACAGAGGAGAAGTTAAGTGGGCTCTAAAGGGGGACAAATGTAGTGGCTGAATCCTGCCTCTGGTGCCAGTTAGGGGACTTTGGGATGTCACTTAACTTCTCTGGGCTTTACTGGCCTCTTTTTTTTTTTTTTTTAAACATGAATTTTGCCAAAGTATAACACACACACACACACACACAGCAAAGGACACAAGTTGCTCGGGAAGAGCTCAAGGAATTCTCTAGTTGCCGTATCTTGTAAACAGAGATAATGAACGTGCCTGTTGCGGAGGGCAGATGTGAAGGTCAGATGGTGTAATGCGTATGGAGCCCTCAGCCTGGTGCCCAGTGCACAGGGAGCCTGTTACCTCTCCTACAATGACCGCTGCCGCATGTAACTGCAGTTCTAAACTTGATTCATAGATGTTCGAACCCTGCATCATTTTTTATATAGCTTGGTGCTATTCCCCAGACTCAAGGAAAAGAAATGGTGAATCCTTGCTCCCAGTACACCTGCGAATCTAGCAACTCACCAACAGAGCTGAGCATTAGGATCCCCTTTCGGCCATCCCTCCCGCCACACTGGTTTAATGGAGGGCCTCTTTTTTTTTTTTTTTTTTTTAGAAAAAACACAGGACTTTATTATTCCCATTACAAAGGGCAGGTCTTCACAGGATGAGGGCGGGAATTCTGATGGTGGAGAGGAGGCCCCTACTTGCTGGCGATGAGCGGGTTCTGCAGACCACGATGACCGAGTCCCCGCGCAGGAACATCTTGGAGATGTAGTGGTCCTTGTTGACTGGCTTGGACTTCTTCTTGCCCTTGCCGCTCTTGGGGACCTCGGTCCACATCTCCTTCACATTCTCCAGCACCATGTTGCAGTGCCTGTCGAAGGCCTTCACGCGGCCCAGGAGCTTCTTGTTGCGGCAGTTGATGAGCACCTGGGTGTTGTTCTTGACTGACTGCGTGAGCACAGAGAGCGGACCTGTGTTGAACTCTTCTTCCTCCCGCTTCTGCAGCTCCTCTGGGGTCATCTCACTCTTGGGCTTGTTGAGGAGGCTCATGGTGATAGTGCCTGAGGTCCCAGATCAGCACCGTCTCCTCCGCATTGCTGCTGCCTCTTAATGGAGGGACTCTTCATCTACCTAGAATGCCAACTAAGTTCAGGGTTACAAACAGAGCTAATGGAGGCAACAATCTGGAAGTTTCTTTGGTCGGCACATGAGAGAGAAAGAGGGAGGGAGGGAGGGAGAGAGAAAACCTCTCAATTTCAGGATGTGTGACTTCTCAAACAAGCAGAGTAAGGGCTCTGGGGCTGGGCAACAGCAGGTACTGGGTAATGTTTGTTAGGGACACAATCAGAAGATGGACAGTTGGGGACTCCGGTGTATTTTAAGCAGCATGCCTATAAACCAAACAACCTCCATGTACCGAACAAGGCCAGATCAAATGGTCACCTGACTGGGGATAACCTGAAGAGTAGAAAGAAGTCCCCTCTGCTCCCAATTGTCTTCCTTCCCCGGATTTCAGGTTCAGGGTGCCCGAAATTCTACCACGGGGGGTGGGGGGAAATTCTGTTTATGAATCTGTCATTCCCTTACTCTGCTCTCATCTGAAATGGCAAGATGGCTGGTTGGGACGGCACTTTCTGTCCCTAGCATGTGAGCATGAATGAACTGGGGATTCCTGTGCTCTTGAGCAGAAGAGGGCGGACAGTGGACACACGGAATGACAGAAGAACAGTGCGTGCGAGTACGTGTAGGAGTGTGTGAGCTGGTGGAGCGGGAGCCGAACATCCTGACCCCTGCACCTTGGTCCCGGTCCGGCCCTAGGACCCACAGACCCAGGACAGAATCTGGCCACCGAAAGGCCGAAGGAGCAACTAGTCCAGCATTTCCCGAGTGGCTCTCCACCCTCCACCTCACCCTGTCCTGTTCCTGCCTCGTCTCTTGCCTCTCCCACGAATGCTCCGTCAGCCGATCTATTTCTGTCGTTCAACTTTAAAAACCAACCCCCCAACCTGAGTGGCACCCATCCTTGCAAACATTCCTCTGCAAGTCCTCAGAAGATCCAGGCTCTCCTAAGGAGCAAGGGCAGATGTGGCTGGAGGGGAATTTACAGTCTGTGACCAATTAGCCAGATGGGCTAACCTTCCCACCTGGTTTTTCTCTTGTCGGCATTTTGTGAGCTCTCTCACTTTCGTTGGCATCCCCATCCGTGGAAGGTCATTTCCCTTTGGCCTTGGGGGTTCATGGTCTGAGGGCCATGTGGGTTCACATATGCTCTTGGACTTCAGATGGCACTGGCCACCACCATAAGTTCTCCCTGACATGTGTCTTGGCACAGGCTGCATGACCTTTGCTTCTAGATGCGTATCTCAACATTGTTTCCACACTTCTGTGAACTCCAGCTTCGCAGCTGGGGCAAATGTGGTTACATGATTAATTCCAAACATATGCCACGCACAGCATGCTGGGCCTTACCATACATATCTGCACATCACTTACAAGGCAAACTGAGGAACTGATTTGGAGCTGTAAAAATCCATGATCTGAAAGGAGGAGGGGACGGCCTGTTTCTGTCTTCGTTCTTATACTGTTTAATGTGATCAGGCTACTTCTGGACTCCAGTCAGAGGAGCTGGGCTACTTCTCTTTTTAAAGGTCATGCTTTCAAGTTCTTTGTCCCTGTGAAGGGGCCATGTAAACTCCTTTACTTCCAGTCTGGGTTTGCCTTAATCAACCAACTTTCCCGATACTTGGAGATGAAGAGGGCTGTAAGTGGTTATCAAGTTGAGATCTTGGAACTCAAGCTTGGTATGAACGTAAATCACAGAAGACAAACATTTATCTTGCCTACTTTTTTTTTTTTTTTTTAGAAATTTCCAGGGTTGACTATTCCCCCATCGTCTCCAAAGCCAAAGAAATTGGACATGACACGTACCGATGAAGGCATTACCATGCATTACACATTTGCTTTCCTTTTCAGGCATCGGTTTACTTTCCCAAGAAGAGTGCCATTTACAAACACAAAACAAAATCATGAATGTCACTTTTTCTGACCTGCATTTACTTCCCATGTAACCACTTTTTTTTAAACTGACATTTCCTCTCTGTCCTTTTTTTTTTTTTTTTTTAGATTTTATTTATTTTAGAGAAAGAGAGAGAGGGCGCGACTGAGCGCAAGTTGGGGGGTAAGGGCAGACGGAGCGGGAGAAGCAGACTCCCCACCCAGCAGGGAGCCCGACATGGGGCTGGATCCCGGGGCTTGATCCCAGGACCTTGAGATCATGACCTGAGCTGAAGGCAGACGCTTCACCGACTGAGCCACCCAGGCGACCCTCCTTTCCATCTCTTTATTCCTCCATTGGCAAGATGGTCAGCATGTGCTCTCTCTTAAGCCATCTCTGGCATCTTTGAAAATTCTGTACAACTTCAGGCTTTTACTACTACTATATAGAGATCCTTACATTTAAAACCTATGTTATCCTTACCTCCCCCAATGATGTGCAGTAACTACAACTCTTCACCAACCAACCCCCAATTTCTTTTGTATACTTGTAGTTTCAGATCAGATCATTTGTACCTTCTTCCGGCTCCTTTCATATTCGCAAACTGTTTCCCTCAATCATATGGAATGACAACAAACTGACAATGTCTAATACCCATCTTTGGTTGGAAAAGCTGAGTATAGTAATAAGTGGGGAGGGAATATGCCTTCTATCTAATGAAACCCCACAACACCTAGTGAAGAGCCAGCGTTCAAAATAATTTGAGTGACATTAGAGTATGAGATGTTAGATCTCTGAATACCTAACTCCTAGTTCCCTGGCTTACATAAAAACTGTTCTGGGAGAAAAGCTTTAAAAATTAGGTGTCAACATTGGATCATATTTTAAGCCTAGGGCAGATGATAAAATAAGACCGAGATGAAAAATACACAAATTAACCTGGCTCCCTGACACTGGGCAGAATTTTCCTAGCTAATCTCACTACATATGTCTGCTATTGCAGATAAACTTTAGAATCGTGATGTCAATGAGCCCCCAAACTCCCTCTGGAATTCTGAATCAGACTGTGAAATTTATAAACTAACTTGGGGAGAAATGTACATCTCTACACTTTAAATGGCAGATCCCTACATTTATTCAAATCTTCTGTCTGTAGCTATAATTTTTCCTACCAACTATCACCCCAAGCAACCCGCATACCCTCCTGATAAAATAGCTTGCCTGCACCCTTGACCGGAGGCTAAGCCAAACACAGGCACTCATGTTTCACAGACGGATGCAAGACCCCAGCCGGGACCCAAAGAAACCTTTCCCACGACTCTCCCGATTGTTGTTAAGGAAGGAACCCTTCCACAGAGTAAGAAGGATTTGAACGTGGGGCTGCCAGGTGCTGTGCTCTCCACCATGAGAAAGCCAGTCTGTGGCAGGAAAGGGGGAAGCCAATGCAGAGATGATAAAGGAGGAACAGTACACAGCCCCACCACTAACCCCCATGGTTTCTGATGCCTCTGTGTGCATCAGAAACAAGTACTTCTTGCATGCCCTAAACCCGTTGCCCTAAACATATAAATCTGTGATAACCATGGCGCTAACTGGCAAGCCTGTGGGTTTGGAGCTATGCATACTCCCAACAACCGAGGCCTACAGTCCTAGCACAAACAGTCCTGGGAGCTCTGAGAATCCTGTTCTCTTCCCTAAGGCTTCAGTTCCTCTAGTTGTGACCTGCAGTTCCTCTGGGTGTGACTTCCCCCCACTTCCAGCTCGGGGGAGTGCCCCTCCTTTGCTTTTGCTTCAGCTACAGTTGGGTCTTTTTTTTTTTTTTTTTTTTTTGTAAAGATTTGATTTATTTATTTGACAGACAGCACAAGCAGGCAGAGTGGTAGGCAGAGGGAGAGGGAGAAGCAGGCTCCCCGCTGAGCAGGGAGCCGGATGTGGGGCTCGATCCCAGGACCCCAGGATCAAGGCAGCCGCCTAACCAACTGAGCCACCCAGGCGTCCCTACAGTTGGGTCTTGAACCTGAGTAGTGTTTCTGTTTTCTTCAAGGTCCCCTATTTCTTGTTGAGTTTTTGTAGCTACTGGTTTGTTTTTTGGTTTTGGGTTTTTGGTTTGTTTTGTTTTAAGTGGGCTTGAACTCATGACCCTGAGATCAAGACCTGAGCCGAGATCAAGAGTTGGACGCCCAACCCACTGAGCCACCCAGGTGTCCCTGGAGCTATTGTTAATGTGCCCTCTCTGTTCTCTGTGACATTTTCTAACTGATTATGGGTATTTGTGAGAAGCACTTTTTGTATATTTATCTTATAACTGGCAAAGGACTTGGCTTTCTTGTTGGTTTTGTTGATTCTCTTGAATTTGCGAGGTAGATTCTTACAAATGTTTACAAACATGATAAGTTTGATTCCACCTTATTTATTTGCACACTGTACAGACGAATGATGTGCATCAGCAGTGAAAGGGGACATTCTTGACATTCTTATTTGTCCCTGATCTGATCTTATAATTTTTTACCATCAAGCAAAATGGTAGCATTTAGTCTGCGATAGTATTACTGGGTATGATAATGAAGTACTCTTTAATTCCCAGTTTGAAGAGCTATTTTTAAATTTTTATTTTTTTTAATTTGCTTTTCCCTAGTGCATAATGTATGCTGTTTTCCAATAATTCCCCAATGTTGAGCAATTTATACATGGTTTTTTCCCATTGATATATATTATTTGGTTAGGTGTCTACTTGTCTTGCCCTATTTATTTTAATTTGGGAAGTCTGGTTTCTTACTGTGGCATTCTAGTTCTTTGAATACTTTTCATGCAAATCTTTCTTCAGATAAGTGTTTTGAAGACATAGTCTCCTAGCCAGCAGCTTGTCTTTCCATTCTTTGTATGCAGTCTTTCACAGAGCGGACAGTGTAAATTTAATAAAGTTCACATTATCATTTCTTTTCACAGACCATGCTTTCTGTGTCATATATGAAAATTAATCACCAAACTTTAACCCACGTAGATTTTCTTCTAAGTTCCCCACTATAATTTTTATAATTTTGCATTTTATATTTAGGCAACGAATACTTTTGAGTGAATTTATGTCTAAGGTGCAAAGTTTGTGTAAAAAATTCCTGTGGTTGTCCATTTGTACCCTCATTTGCTGATGATGACTAAAGACTAAAAACTAAACAAACAATCTTTCCTGCATTGATGGGCCTTTATTCCTTTGACCTAGGTCAAGCTGACTGTATCTGTGTAAGTCTGTTGATGGACTCTCTGTTCTGTTCCATTTATCTATGTGTCCATTCGTTTCAAAACATCATGCTCTCTTAATTATTGTAGCTTTATAATAAATCCTGAAACAGGCAAGTGTGAGTTCATTGACTTGTCCTTCATCAGTAACCCTCAGCGCTACTCAGTGTTTAACACAAGTTTGTTGCTGTTTATAAAACAGCTTGCTGAGATTTCTATGGGGATGGCACCGGACCTTAAAATCAATTTAAGAACTGACATCTTAATAATATTGTGCCTCTTGGTCATGAACAAGAACTATATCTTGAGTGAATTATTTTTTTCATTGCTTTCAAGAGTGTTTCTTAATTTTTACATTTTAATTTATTTAAACTTAAAAAAGAAAAAAAAACAAAAACAGTTCACCCATTTCTCTCAGCCTCCAGTTCTTGGAACCACCAATCTGTTTTCTGTATCGATGAGCTTGGGTTTTTGTTTCAAGAATCCACATAAGAGAGATCATATGGTATTTGTCTTTTTCTAGCTGACTTATTTCACTTAGCATAGCACCCTCCAGGTCCATCCACGTTGCCACAAATGGCAAGGTTTCATTCCTTTTTTTTTTTTTTAATGGCTGAATACTATTCCATTTGCGTGGGGGGGAATGCCCCCCTAGCTCTCTACATACATCTTTATACATTCATTTATTGAGACACTTACATTGTTTCCATGTCTTGGCTATTGTAAATAATGCTGCAATGAACACGGGGGTGCACATATCCTTTTGAATTAGTGTTTTCATTTTATTCGGAAATATACCCAGAAATGGAACTGTTGGATTCTATGGTAGTTCATTTTTTAATTTTTTGAGGAACCTCCATACTATTTTCAATAATGGCTGCAGCAATTTACATTCCTACCGACAGAGCACCAGGGTTCCCTTTCTCCACCTCCTCGCCAATACTTGTCTCTTGTCTTCTTGGTATCAGCCCATCTAACAGGTGTGAGGTGGCATCTCATTGGGGTTTTGATCTGCATTTCCCTGATGATGAGTGATGCTGAGCATCTTCTCGTGTACCTGTTGACCATCTGGATGTCTTCTCTGGAAAAACGTCTATTCAGATCTTCCGCCCATTTTTAATTGAATTGTTTGGTTTTTTGCTATTGAGTTAGAGTCCTTCATATATTTTGGATATCAGCCCCTTATCAGATACATGGTTTGCAATTATTTTTCCCCATTCAGTAGGCTGCCTTTTCATTTTGTTTGCTGTGTGCTTTTTTAAATTTCAAACTGAGAACAGACACTGAGTTTTATTAAATGCCTTTTTAGTTTTGACATTCAGCATATACGTCATCTTTGTTGGGTTTTGACATCAGAGTCATTCCAACTTCACACAGTGAAACGAGAAGTCTTCCTTCTTTTCTGAATTCTGCAACAGTTTATATAACACAGGAATTATTTTTCCTGGGAAGTTTAAAAGAATTTGCCTATAAAACTGCCCACCACCAGAGCATTTTGGGAAAGAGAGGTGCTTTGGATTTTTTCTTTTTTGCTGTGGGACTGGGCATACATTTATCTATTTAATTAGCCTTTTGGGATGGACAGCTTTGATACTTACAAGTAAGTCTACTATGTATATGTTTCCACATGTACAGAATGGTCATCCTCCTCCAAAAGCTTTCAGTTAGACCTTTCTGGCTGACAGTGATGACATTTACATCCTCTGTGTTGTGATAGCTCATCTGAACCAGTGTAATAGTATCTCTCATCAAGAAGACTTGGTAAATGCTGGACGCCATCTGTGTCCACCCAAGTTTCTGGTGCACCCACACGGTGGTGTGGCAGGTAATGCTGCCTTTTGTGGGGCTCATGACATTTCGTTACATGCTTGATTTCACAGGTCTGCTTCTTAAGGAATTCATTCACACCCGCCCAATGTAATCCTGAAAATTAGGTGGTAGGAGATTACTTAACAGTTTTCTATTAAAAGAACTATAATAATATAATTAAATATATTTAGGGATAACACACATGTAGTAAGGAGATAAATGTTTATACATAATTTGTTAACTTTTGGCAAGCCACTACAGGAAGGAGATGAGCTCAGGCAGGAGTTGGCCAGTTTACGAGCGGAGATGGAAGAAAAAGGTCTAGAAGATTGGATGGAAAGGCCAAGTACTGCCACACCCCGAGGAGCAGGAGGGGAGACTGTGGGTGTTCAGAGCCTTTCCTAATGGGCTCCCATGAGGCCTCAAAAGAGGTTCAGCCTCACGGCAGAGATCAGGTTTACTGCCATCCCTCCTAAACCCACCTTTTCGGGTAACCCCAAAGTAGCGGCTTTTGAAATGGGGAAGATGGGAGGAGTCTAGCTGGAAGTCAGAAAATCAGCCAGAACTATGTACAGAGACGGAACTTGGATGTGGTCCCTGGCATGCGGACTGGAAGTCCCATACACTCTTAAAGAAACCATAATCCTGGGGAAGAGATGGGCAGGGGAGATACGAAAAGCTTGTGTTTTAGTTTTGAGGTCACTAGAACCACGGGGAGCCACCTCAGGATCTATCGGGGAAGACTTGCCATCACCCAGAAATCCTGGTCTTTGAGTTGGATGTAGTGACTGAATGGGGCTTGGGCTGGCTCCCCTGGGGAGAGGGTGTGTTCTCTGCGTGGACCTAAGATGGCCGTGGATACGTGGGTGGCCAGGCTGCAGGGACGGTGACGAGATGAGTCCACCAGAATTCATTTTCCCTTTCTTCAATGCTAAGCGAGTCCACTTCCCGGCTAGGTGAGCACATTGCTGCATCCTCACTAACGGAAAGCAAGCACAAGTGATGCATCCCACCTCCAGCTCTGCAAACATCAGCAATGCGTGTTAATGCCCTTCTCCTTCTTCCTGAAGTGTAGCATGATGTGCCCACGCCCTGACTGTGACCATGGGGATGAGGTTCCGTACAGCACAGGGGAGAGACAAGACAGAGAGAGAGTGGGCCAAGAATGGCCCCAGGACAAGGCAAAAACCATTAGGGACAGAATTTACATCAGTGCTCATCAGGGACTGGGTGTGTTTGGGGGGGAGGGAGAGGAAGGGAAGGGACTGACCACTAAGTAGTAGGAGAGCACTATTTGTGGTAGTGGGAATATTTAATGTTTCAATTGTGATGGTGGTTACACAATATATGTTTGTCAAAACTCATAGAACCGGTCACATAAAAAGTTGTATTTTACTATATGTAAATTAAACCCTAAAAAAAAAAAAAAAAGGAATGACCCCATGGAGAAGAGACCTCCCTTTTTAGCCTATACTGCTCACTGAGGGGCTGTTTTATGAAACAGAAATACTGTTCTATGTTGCATAGCCCATTATATTGTACGGACATAGCTGTTATAGATTATTCTTTACCTCATGTGTGTGTATGTGGCTACTATATACACAGAAAATATTAACAGTGGGAAAGAGAATTAGGATCACTTCTTTGTCCAAGTTTTGTCTATATTTTATTCAGCAAACACGGATTCATTTTCTCAAACTGTACTAAAAGGTATTTTAAGGAATGTCACCTAATGTATATATATTTCCAGCCAAAAAGTTCAAAAACATTGCTGGGACTTAAAATTGATCTTGCCAATTAGTATATGATCATGGTGACATCCGTAATCAGTAGAGCTAAGGATGGAATTATTGAACTAATGGTGTTGGAACAACCAAGTAGCCATCTGGAAAGAGAAAAAGTTGTGTCTCTACCTCAAACCAGGAGAAACTCCTAACGGATCCAAAATTTAAATGTGACAAACACATTCATTAAAGTTCTAGGAAAAAAAAATCCACAGATTTCCTTTATGTCTTTGGAGTAGAGGCGAACTTAGCACGACTTAAAAATCTGCGTGTCATAAATGAAAAGACTGATCATTACAATTACATAAAAATCAGAGACTTCTGGAGGCAAAAAGTTATCATAAGCAAAGTTAGACAAACAAATTTGGAAAAAAAAAATTGAAACTCACTATCGCAAGAGATTCTTCTCCTGGATGTATAAAGGGTTCCTTAAAATTGATAAGAAAAAGGCCAGCAATAGAAAAATGCACCAAGGTCAACAGCATGTTCAGAACAAAAAAGGAATACAAATGGTAGCTGAGATCTATCAAAAGGTATTTTGTTTCACTCGTGAGAAAAAATACAAAATAAAGCTATTAGGCTGAACCATATGAAAGTAGTGATGGCCTACCATTTCTAGCCCACATAAATTACAACTTCATGTGGTTTCACCTAATACGATGAAATGATAGTTTTTCACTCTCAGATGGGCAAAATTCCAAAAGCTGAGCGACACACTCTTTCAGCAAGGCTGTGGGGAAATGCTCTCCTACTGTATTGCTTGGAGGTACCAAACTGTGCTGTCCTACAGAGGGCAATTCGGGAAAATTTATCAACATGCCCACCCCTGGGAATTTCTCCCACAGATATGCCTACATGTGTATATAAAATAATGGGCTAGGTGCAGAAGAGTATGTGTGTACAGGGACATGGTAAGACACACACACACACACACACACACACACACACACACACCTGTATCTAGGAGGAGACATGAAAAGCAGATAAAAGTAGTTAACTATATGGGGAACGGGGGAGAGAAGCGAGGAGAGAGGGGCCAAATTTCTCAGGGTATACACTGTTGGCTGTATTGGCAGTTAAAATACATACTCAAAATAAAAAATAAGTAGAAAAGTTAAGAAGTAAAATTGCAGGTATTTAAAGACACTGACCATGTGTCACAGTCCTAACTAGTCAATGTCCCTCTACTATACTCTGGTTTGCAGGGCAGGGGGGCTGATCTCCACATACTGCATCGCTGGGGCTCCCCTGCCTTTGGGATTCCCGTTGGGTTTAGCCAGTAGAGGTGCTGGCTGCAGGTCAGAGGTCAGGAGAGAGAGAAGGAGGCTGGTGGATTTCTTCTCTGGTTCTCCCCTTGCTTTAGCACGACCCTCTAGCAGTGACCCTTCTGGTCTGCTGTCCCCTTCTAGGGCTGGAGCTCTTACTAAGCTGCCCCACCTTGCCCCTTCGGGGTGGGGTGGTAGGTGGGTGTGGGTAATAGTGTCCAACGACTGTGGGTTCCTAGCGACTGGTCTGTCTTCTGGCTCCCCCATCCCTGCCTACACCTCTGTAAACTACCCAACTCAGTCTGCCATCCACTGCAGGCTGGAAACCTGGCCCAACTATTCAGTCACCTGCTTCTTGGAAAAACCACTAAAAATTCATTCTTTACTCATCTTTGTATCCCAGGGCCAGCATATTCATGGACTATCACACACACACACACACACACACACACACACACACTTCTACTTCCATGTATCTCTACACTTTCCAGGCTCACGATTATTTTCTTCCTCTTTCTCTCTTGCAAGCCTTGAAATTCTTTCTGCGTGGCCATCAGTTAACCCAGGACCTCACCCTGATGTCCTCCACCAGAAATACTTTCAACGATTGTACTCTCATCCGTCCATCCATCTATCGGCACATAGTTTCTGAGAAATGAGCTACTGAAATTCTAATAGCATATAAAAAACAGACAAGATTCTTAGGTACTCATGGGAGGTCCAATTTTTGTGGGGAGAGAGAAATAACCTGATCATACCAAAAAATGCATAATTATAACTATGAAAACGCTATGAAATTACGCGGTGAGAGAGCCCAGGACTCTGGGATGGAGATCAGAAAGAGCTTCCTGGAGAAAGTGACGTTTGAGCTGCAATCCATCAATCAACTGGTCGATCGGAAGGATGGGAGGGCACTGGTCAAGCACGGAGGGTAAATGGAGCGAGCAAAGCAGGTGCTTCTGCTGCTTCCTTCACACACAGCCTTCTTTCCAGCAGGAACTTGCTCCCCTCCCTATAAACTTTCTGAGTTTTGCCTGGTGGCTATGTAATGTGGGAAAGAGAGCATCTTTGTTCTGCCCCAACCGGGATCTGCTCCCAGCATGTTCCCATGCCTTCCTGCCTAGGTAAGATCTCATGCAGCCCTCCTCTGTCCTCCACGGGCACAGCGCAGAATGTTCTAGGTCCCTCCCCCAAAGTGAATGGTATTTCAGTGACCCTCCTCCACAGTAGAAAACCCATTTTGAACTTGTTAGTTTGATGCGTTATCGTATTAACAAACTCCAGAATAAATGTGATATGAGGCTTAAAAAAAATACAATCAGGAAATTTTAGGAAGCATATCTTACTGTTCCTAAAGTAATATTTCTGGTTGTTGGCTTGCAGGGAGCAGCTTATTCTTTAGTGCTGACTTAAAAAAAAAAAAAGAGGGGGTGGGGGCAATTAGTGTGAGCCATTGCAAAAACAAAAACAAAAACTCCCCGAACTCCTCCAAGTAGCCAACATCCAGAGCCATCTGCAAAGCGGCCAGTCCTATCTCTGGAGGGACATTTTTCTCACCCATTTATAGTGCAAGGGAAAATATCTTCCAGGAAGCAAACATTTGTAAGATTTCAGCTTTTCAAATGCATGGTACTTGTGATAAAGGGTGTTTTCAAGCCTCTTCTTCCCTGTAACCTGCCAGCCAACATGGGAAACCATTAGCTTAGGCTGCTACAATTAACTCAGGGCTGTTTCTTGAAAGGCTCACACAATTCCCAGCTACTTATCATGCAAACAACCTGGGGGACTCATTTTCCTTGCAATGCAGTAGGAGGGGTAAATTACTGAGATAAGTAGATTATTGGGAAAAAGTCACACTCAGAGGCCTTACGAGATGATTAAACCCTGGGAAATTCATCCCCCGAAATCCCTGGCCCCTGAGAGTACACATTCATTACTGCCTCCTGGATAATCTACAATGAAGAACCTTCTTTGGAAGCAATAAATACTCCCATTCTGCTGAGTTTCCATCTAACTTTTCAAACAGTGAGTTCTTTAGTTTTACGGGTGAGATTCACCACAGACAAAGCGACTTAAAGGGAAGGGGAGAAGTTATCAGACTTGTAAGATACATTTTTTTTAAAAGATTTATTTATTTATTTTACAGGCAGAGAGCGAGCGAGCAGGGGGACGGGCAGAGGGCAAGGGAGAGAGAAACCCAAGCAGACTCTGAGCTGAGCACGGAGCCCCACTCGGGGGCTCGATCTCACGACCCTGAGATCATGACCTGAGCCGAAATCAAGAGTCTGACACTCAACCGACTGAGATGCCCCAGACTTGTAAGATATTTAAAAATTTCTAAGATAAAAGCACAAACACTGAAGCCAATAAAATGATTACTCTGGGAAAATATGGTCTTACTGACCTCTTTGTATTAACTTCATAAACTCCACATCAGTAGAAATACTTCATAAACTCCACATCAGTAGAAACCATTTCAAATTCAATTAATGGCCATGGTCAAGGCCACCGTCACACTCTATCTTCTCTGTAATAAGTACTTCCTTATAGCGTGCAAAAATCAATAGTCAAATTGGCAATTATTGGTGAAGGTGATGTCTAGCTTAAAGTAACTTAAATGTAACCACAGGCTGGAGACAGAAAATGAACCATGATTTTCCAGCAAAAGGGAAAAACCTACAAACAAACCAACCAGGGAGCTCTGATAACCAAACTCTAAATAAGACGATGTCAGGAGTGGAGGCTGTTAGTATCAACGCTGACTTCCTGCTGCAGTGGCTGAATTGTGAGCGGCTGGTATAAACAAGCATGACATTTCCCCTGAGAAGCGAGGCAGCACTGGAGGCCCCCGAAACAGGGCGGTGTGCCCCCACCTCCTTACTCTGGGCAACACTTAAAGAATTGTCAGCTCTCTGTCAAGCTTAGAGGAACATACTTAATTTAAAAGAGAGAGCTACTCTTTTTTTTTTTTTTTAAGATTTTACTTATTTATGTGACACAGAGAGACACAGTGAGACAGTGAGCACAAGCAGGAGGAGAGGGAGAGGGAGAAGCAGGCTCCCCGCTGAGCAGGGAGCCCGGGGCGGGGCTCGATCCCAGGACCCTGGGATCACGACCTGAGCAGAAGGCAGATGCTTAACCGACGGACGGGGCAGGTGTGGCCTGAGCCAGGGTGCGTGGGCCAGGAGGGTGAGGACCAAGGAGGCTGAAGGGGGCTGCTGGGGAAAGAGAAGCCGAGGACAAAGCGGGGACTCTTCGCTTTTTTAAAGGGAAGATGTGCTTAGTGGGGCACAATACAACCTGATCCACGGTCTCCATATGAAACCTTCAGTAAAATGCAATTTATCAAATTTCTCTAGGCTGTTTCTGTCTATGTGCAATGGGTACGTGCTTGTTTGGGGAGGCGAGTGTGATAGGATGTGCCGGGATTAACCTTGTGGGGAGAAGGCTGGGGCACGGTGGGGGGGGGCGGTCCATGGTGATCTGTTCACACTCCATTTATGGTAGGCTACCCCCAATCATCCAGATGAAGTACCTGACGTTTACAGAGGTTACGTAACTTGCCCAAAGTCTCAGTGCTTGAGCCGGGATTCATGCCTACAGTCGGGTTTTGAAACCCAAAGTGTTAATACTGCACAAGACCTATCCTAGAAGACATTAGAGAAAAAAATACCAGCCGATATATCCCAAACTGCTATACTTCACTTATCAGAGGACGCATTTCTGGATGTAACACAAGGGATATTTTGAAAAAGGAGGAGTCAGCAGGGTAGTATAGAAAATGCATCACCCTCGCTAGTCAACAGCTGCCTGAAACATTTATCTGCAATAGTGTGACCCTATCTTTCACACAGAATTGAGATTCAAATCAGAATGCACAGCAAGGAAAAAATATGGGAGAGAGAAAGAAAAAACATTTCATTAAAAAAAAAAAACCTGGTGGATATATGAATGGAATTCTGCTTTTAGAAACTACAATGTGTGATGCTGACAGTAAGACAGTAATCACATATATGGTTAAAGAGGAAAAAGTGCTTTTCATATCCATGTAAAGATACACAGATATCTTGGCATCCCTTAAAATAGGCGAAGGGAATGCAAATAGAGAACAGCCACTGAGAACGCCAATAGCTTGAATCCCAGCTCAACCACTTACTAGCTGTGTCGCCTTGGGCAAATCACTTAACCTTTCTGTTCTTCTGTCTCTTCATCTGTAAAATGTAGACATTAAATGTCCCTACCTCACTGAATTGCTGTGAGGATTCAATGACTTAATATATGAACGTGCTTGGAACAGTGCCTGGTATATGATAAGCACCTTATAAGCATTAGCTAATATTATACTCTCAATGCAAAATATGGGGCGAGGGTATCTATATATATCTATACCAGCATGGAGCATTTTAGGGGTTATCATAAGAGGCAGGAAATTGTGAGTCTGGTGAGCTACGGTGGGCTGTGGCTCACTGGGAAAGAGAGCTAGACTGATGTGTTACGACAGCAGGGAAGGACACTGAAGGATGCTCTGAGGTTAGAGCACAGGTCCGCAGGGAGACAGTGGAGTGACAGGAGGCTGGGCCAGAGAGGGGAACTCTTACAGGTGACACAGTTCCAGCTGTAGCCATGGAGAGGGAGAGGCGATGAGACCACAGTGTTGCAGAGACCGTCACGCAGACTCCTCTGCCCATTAGCATGATGGCAGGAAAATGGGGCAAGAGAGATAACGGTGAATCGAGTCAGAAACCTCAAGGAACATGGGTGGGTGACTGGAAAATCCAACCAAGTGATACCAGCAGGGGTTTTTAGCTGTTGAGACCACATCCACTCTAGCTGGTTTAGAAGTGGAAGGAAGGAAGGAAGGAAGGAAGGAAGGAAGGAAGGAAGGAAGGAAAGAAGGAAGGAGGGAGGGAGGGAGGGAGGGAGGGAGGGAGGGAGGGAAGGAAGGAAGGAGGGAGGGAAGGAAGGAAGGAGGGAGGGAAGGAAGAAAAAGGAAAGAAAAAAGAAAAAGAAAAAAAAGGGGTATTGGAGCTTATGGAACCTTCAGGACAACGAGAAAACCAGATATGGAGGATCTACAATGACCAGGACGACCAAAGAGCCAGCCATACAGGAGGACAGTTCCACACCACTGCTGCAGCTGCCTGCCACAAGTCTCGTGGGAGGAGAGGCGCTAGATGCTAGAATCTTCGCGGCGCTCCCCGCAAGAGCTGAACACACTCCATCCCCGTGCCCATCGGGAGATCTGATCTCCCTGGGCAGTCACTAACACCTCGCACCGGTCTCTCCTATCTCCGCGTCTTCTAAGGTAGAAACTGGGCCACACGTGGAACCCTCCTGCCAAGGAGCTTCTAACTTTCCGACCTGTGTGATTCAGGGAGAGGCAGTGGGAGGGGGCTGAAGCAGCAGGTCAGGAAGCTGACCCAAACTACCCGCCAGCAGCGGCAGCGAGGAGATGGATAGGAATGCTGGCACCGCATGGCATGGACTTCCTTGGCTGGGCTAACAGGAGAACAGAGTGCTGGAAGGGACGGGGCAGGGGTGCTGTATTTCTGTGGTTCTGAGATATTAACATCAGGGGAGAACAAAGACCCTCAGTTGAACAAGGTGCTATTGGAGGAAATCTATGCTTTAATTAATAAGCCAGTGCTACAAGCAATGTTCTAGGAAAAGGGCATTACTTTCATGATGACATGTTATAAGCATCTTTGAAATTCTGGCTCCAGTCAAGACAAATTTCTCTTTGTACCCTGGACTCACCTGAGTTAATTCCTCACCTTCATCCCCATTGATCCAAATCCTCTGTCTTTCAGTGAACCATTCTTCAATTGGCCTGTTTTCATTTCCCTTACACCACACATAAACTGGCAGGAAGTAATCTCTCCTTTTACTCGGAATCCCCATAGCATTTTACTTATATTCCTCGTACACCACTGATCTCATTTTGCCTTGTATTTGAGACTTAAGGTATGTGCCAGCTCTCCTTCTTGAGGCAGAGTGACTAATCGGACAGACTTCGAGTTCTCCTCAGCTCCTAGTACAATCCCTTGCACTCTAAAATTCTTCGATGAGTGAAGAATGAATACATTACATCTATCATATGCTCTTCACAGTTATCATGTGACGATTTCCAATTTCTGTGAGGAAAAAGATCACCAGATACCTAGCCAATCTGTACTCAGGTTGATTCTAACCAAAACGCTAAATCTCTAAAACGCCTGTAATTCTGGGCCTTGTTCTACCTATACCATGGACCTGCCACTGGATTATGGGATTGGGAATACATTATTTATATCTTTCTAGTCCCTGTAGTGCCTACTGTGGTACACAAAGAATACGTGTTGACTCGTCTAAGTCTCTGAGGTTATGTGGGACATGCGGATGGGCCCTGAACTTCGTCTTACTAAGGATGTCTACGAAAATTGCTGTACATATATTTGGGCAGATGAACGGCAGTAACAGGTATTAGGTTAGCGTTACTGTGGAAAGAGTATGGTTTAAGGGCAAAGAGGATGAGAGGAATAAAAGAGGTGTAGCCCTGCAAGAATGAGAGGAGATCTGGTGAGGCACCGTCAGTGAAGAGAGACCCCCACTAATTTCTTGAAGATAGAAGACCAATGGGGTGGGGCTGATGGCCAGAAGTGAAGAGGAAGCTTCATAGACATGGGGAAGAGCCATAACCAAAGAGGGCACCAACCTGCCAAACACAACTCTTGAGAGGCTCCAGACTGACAGACAGTAAGCAAGACAGTGGGAAACTGAACAAAAAACAGGACTCACTGAAGATCTTTGTGTGGACCCTCCCCCACTTACCAAGTGACAAAACCACCAGGCAGCCAAGTGTTTATGTCTACATTAAAAGCTGGAGTATTTTCTCTAAAGCAACCCAGCAAACTGGAGCTGCTACTGTGGGTGCTTTCGTCCTAGTGTAGAGTCCTCTGCTTTTTGGCATATTGAGGGGTAGCGGGGGCCCATCAATCGACAAGATCCATCTACTTATACAAAGCTTCCTATCAGTCTTTCTCTACTTCCAGATTCATACACATGAGCTCATCCCCAAGATTCATCAAGCATTTAAGCAAAGCATGACATAGAAAACACAGATAAACAAATAAAAGAGCTGACACTAGAGGACACAGAAAGAATTCTGATAACAGACGAGAATTTAAAAACAAACCACAGCATGACAAAAAACAAACAAACAACTAGTTAGTATTCTGGAAGAGATTTGGGAAAAATATTGTACCCATAAAAACAAGGACAAAATCCAATAAAAAATGGAACAATCAAGAATAAGAAAGAGTTTTAGAAATTAAAAGACCCACAATCAGACACATTGTTTTGACATTTCAAAAATGGCAACAATAAAAGATCCTAAAATCTTCCAGAGCAAAAAACAAGTAACGGGACAATGAAAAGATAAATAAGAACAGGTTGCAAACAAAGGAACTAGAATCATATTGGTGTGAACTTCTCAGCAGCAACACTGGATATTACCAGACATTAAAGAAAGTTCTGAAGGAAAAGAATTTGCAATTTAGAATTCTACATCCTATCAAACTACCAACTAAGCATGAGGACAGAATAAAGCATCTTTACACATGAGAATTCATTAGGCATACCACTCTTGGGCCCTTTTGCAGAAAGTTGAGGATACTGTTCAGCAAAATGAAGGCTAAAATTTTTCAGAAAAAGGAAGACATGAGAACAGAGAAATGGTACAAGCATACAGGTTAACAACAAACAGAAACATCAGGATGATAAGCAGTGAAAATCTCCCTCCCCCCACATAAACTAAAAACAATCTAATTTAGATTGGACCAAAAAGATTCTAGAAAATAAAACCTCTAGGAGTACCAACAAACCAACAAATAAGTAAACAACAAACACACCAAAATAAATACATAAAAACCCTGAGAGATTATTTGAGGAATTTTCCCACGTGGAAATCAGTATTGTTAGGCGTTCTAAAGAGATGTTAATATATTGGGAAAATCTACAAATGCATTGAAAACTGAACAAAAGAAAAAAGGAAATTATCAACATCTGGAAAATAAAAAAGTTATACAAGATAGAAAATACAACAGTGGCATACCACTTGATTCAGCAGTAAATAATATTTACAGAGTCATAATACTATCCAGATTGGAAAAGGAAGCCTGAGGGCTAGAGGATTTGGGTTTCCTGGGAAAAAAAGGGGGATTCAGTTCAAAAAAACCTCAAGAGAAAAATAAAGGCAAAGAAGGTAAGGAAAAAAGAAAGGCAACTGGAAACTCCAGGGTATGTAGATGGCAGTATAAACTCTGTTTTTTTGGTATATGTGGAAAGCAATTTAGAACAAGCATATTAGTACAGAAAGTTGGTGGGCTTCCAGAAGAATGGAATGGTTTCAAAATAACAGAGTGAGTTAGAAGTTGGAAGATATCAGGTGTAGGGTGGAAAAGACATGTTTCTTTTCCCAATAAGAAAAAGGGGGAAAAATCAGAAAACCAAAAAAGCCAAGAAACAAACAAACAAACAAAAAATCCGATTTTTTTTTTTTTTTTTTTTTTTACCAGTGATGGAATGGAAGGAAAGAAAACAGATTTCAACAGGGATTATGATTTAGGATTATACAGAAGGAAATATAATCAACCACAGTGCAGGTCTTGGTTTTGCAGTATCTAATATTCATATTGATATAATAACATGAAAGCTATTTATGAGATTCTAACATTGGAATCAACCTAAAAATCACAGTACAGAAATCTTAATTGTGGTCAAAATGGAAGGGAAGCATTATCAACAGCTGATAGAAGTGAAGGGTAGAGAGATGAGAAATGAAGTGGCAGAAAGGTGAGGCAAACGTCCTGTCTGCAATCAAGGTAACAGGAAATAGAAATTTAAGTATATTACTTAAAGTTACAATAATAATATACAGAGGAATAAAAGCTGGGGTATTGGAAAGAGAAGAATTAGGGTTACAGAGTTTGAGTAAAACCCTATATATCAGATCAAGAAATCAATAGGTAATATCCAAAGTTGAGAAATTAGAAATGGTGTGTATAAATACATCATTCCATAAGATGCAGGCAATCACCAGAAGGAGAAAAAGCAAAGAGGATTCAGAGTGATTGATTCTGGGCTGGGACAGGGCATGAGGAGGGCCGGGGCAGAGGACTGGTTGATTTCTTTTTTTTTAAACTGTGTCCATGCATTATTTAATTCTTTTAAAAGTAAATATTTACTTTGGAACCTGCACATTTTGGCTCATGGCCGCTATGAAATTAACCTTTGACACGTACTATTAGGATATACTTATTTCTACTAGCATAGTTTCTGTCTTGGGTTCTCCAGACGCCGGCTAGCAGGACACAAGTCTTAGGCAGGGGAACAGTACCCAGATGGCATCCCACAGCGCAGGATGTAAAGGATGTAGGAAGTATAAACTGTGGGTTACCAGCCATCTCAGGGAATTTCTGCGACAAGTCATTACAAAGAGGAAGATCTCCCCCAGGCTTACTGCCGGAATAACCCTGGGTCTTACCAGACTTCCATGCTCCTGCTGGACAGAATAAGTAAAATGTCTTATATTTTCCTTTTGAAAGCACTAGGAACAGCTCAAGGATTTGCACAGCAGAATGAAAGGGGAGCTGTCACCGAGTTCCTTAGGACTCACAGCTTGAAAGGAAAGAGGAGGCCCACAGGGGGCCTGTGGACCAAGCCCAGCAGGGGAGACTGAGCACTTCCACAGCCCAGGGGGTGGGACCACAGCTCTTAAAGCCACAGATCTCCTCTGTAGGCACAGAGACCCTCGCAGCAGGAATCCATTCACACCAGTCACCCTTGGAGACTGCTATTTATGCTAAAGAAATTTATCCCACTCCATTGTATGTTTCTTGTCCAGAGTTCTCTTGGATCCCTTGTTTACGGCCTTAGTCCTATATTGTGAGCAGTGGAATGGACAGGCCATTTAAGAGGGCAGGGTGCCTAATGATGGGTCTGTTAGCTTTGCAGTCAGTCTTTCCTTTGTGAACCAAACCCAATTTGGGTGCATTTGCTTAAAAAAAAAAAAGAAAGCAAAAACCTCATTTGAGGTTGAAGAAATGTTAGTTGTGTTCCATCCCTTTTACTGGGCGGGGGGGGGGGGGGACCCACCACTGGAAGAAACCAAAAACTCTAATATTTATAATCCATTCATTTGGGTGAAATACATACGTATCTCCAATTATTTCAGGTGTAGGTGCAAATATTGCAGCTATAGCTCCGACCAATTGGGAGGATCTTAAAACATAGGGGACCTTTTCATCACTAGAGGGATGCTAATTTTTATCTTGCAAAAAGTAAGAAGAAGCCCCTACTGAAATGTTTTCTTTTGAGGCAGAACTTAAACGTAAGCTACTGCTTTCATGAATTCTGTGAGCCAAATCCTTATAAATCCTTTGAGTTGACAGATCAATTATTCCTGCTAACAGCTAATGAACTAATAACCCTTGGAAATTTTTCCTTCCCTGGGTTTAAAATAGGGGGAAAAAAAAAAAAAACTACTTTAGGAGGGAGGAAAAAAAAATCAATGAAAGACTGCATAGCAATAAAAACAATGAAATTCATTACAGCTTTTTAAAGTTTCATTATAGCTTTTTAAAGAGAGGAGTATTTTGTTCGAGAGCTATGAGTTTTAAATTAAAACCACGTCGCAGAACCTTGTATTTTATAAAACACCATAAATATCCTAATCTCATATTGTGTCCTGTCCAGGGAAGGGAATGAGAAAGGAAAGGGCAGAAGAGGAAAGGGCCAGGCCCAGGGAAGGACAGCGACAAGAAGGGGCTATGGTCGGTTCTCTGGGAAGCACGGGCATGGGAAGGGTGGGCTCGCACGGGATGGAGAGGGCGCCAGGCTAGGCTGGGGGGGTAAAGAGAAAAGCCCGTGGCGCTGAGCGTTGTGGGCGGGAGGAGGGTTGGGAGTGGCAGGACCTGGCGGAGAGGGGAGGGTGGGCATTCCCGGGCTTAGGAGGGAGACAGTGAGGACTAGAGCCGGTGGCAGAAAGGGGACCGGGGATCATGGGCACGCACGGCAGGGCGGAGAGGCACATACGTTGTGGAAGGAGATCGAGGACTGGAATACACGAGAAATTGCGACCACCGGGAAGTGAGGAAAAGATCTGCTCAAGATCATACAGCGTGACACACACACACACACACACACACACGGCTGTACTGGTGCCACAAAGTCCGCTTTTGTTGGTTTGCTGTGAACTGAGGAACTGGAGTGTGGGTCCCGCTGCTGGCTGGGGAGCACTGTGCTCCCTCCTTCCTGCAATGCAGTTCTTGGAAGTGAAAGACGAAGTGTTAAAGGGAGCGAGCGGTCCTTTTTCTACAACAGGTAGCAACTCTGGACGATGGTGCCCCGAGAGCGCTGTGTCCCGCCCAGGGGACACCACACGGCGTCCGCTCTGAGCTCCTGATGAGCAGTGGACATGGTGTGGAGAAAGGGCGATTCAGAGTCAGAAGGCCTCAGCAGGAATCACAGCCTCGTTTGCTCTGTCAAATGGGGATGATTATAATTGTGAGCAGGAAATAAAATGAAATAACACTGATAGATCAGAAATCACTTGTATGGCTTTACAAAGGCCCCAAGACCCACCTGAGGACCTAAGGACAAGCCAAGGCTGGCTTCATGGGCATGTGACCTGAGCAGTGAGTGGCACAGGCCCCGTGGGCAGGAGGCCACCATGCTCGGTTTATGCTCCGCTGTGGCCCTCTGGACATTTTTAATCAGTTCTGAATGAAGGGCCCTGCATTTTCATCTTTCACTGGGCCCCACAAAGTACATAAATCGCCTTGGGTAAAGTTGCCCAGTTCAGTGAGAGGAGCCAAAGATGTCCGTCTGTGGCAAATGACTCCCAGCAGAGCTGAGTGGACACGTGCTCGGTTTTCAGCTGCTCGACATCTGAATTCACTTCATGTATTTGAGGACTTCTTTGCTACCTGAGTTTTGGTAGGAGGCTGGGCCAAAAGGGCCAGATGTTGGCACTCCCCCACCCCACCCCCTCCAGCTAGTGGGCAGCCACTCGGGTGCCAGGATTAAGGACCGTGGAACACTCATTTTGGTGGTGGTGGCAGCGAGGACATCCTCCAGGAGCATCAGTGGGAGCCCCCCGAGCTATGGCCCCTGGGGTCTGGCACTGGCAGGGCTGGCCAACAGAGGGCACTCAGCAGGTGCGGCAACGAGAGCCTCACCAGAACGTTCTGTGGTGGGGTGGTGGCCACTGTTGGTTTCTCTCCATGTTGTAGCCTGATCCACCAGCCTTCTCGGCGATTTATTTTTCACACTACTCAATACCCTTGCAGTAAATTCCTTTTGCGCTTAAGTGACCAGAGATGGTTTCTGTTGCTTACGGTGGCGTTTTTTCAGATATAAAGCTGGCCTCTTGTGTGGAGTTTCTACTCTGATATCCCCTCAGCTGACGGACAGCAAAGGAATCCTGTGCCCTGAGACAGAACCCGTCGGGCCATATGCCCCTGGCGACGGGCCTGAGTGCTGGCGTGTGCCCACACGGAAGGGCACTTGGAGGTCATCTGGTCCACACCCTTTCAGAAAGTAGGAATCCTTCTGGAATAATTCAGAGTCCAAATAAGATGCAAATTAAGATCCTCTAGATAACTAGAGGGTATGCTACGCAGAAAGCCTCTGTCATAGGTGACAAATCTTGAGGCTGTCCAGCTCCCGGGTACACCCCGTCAGGCCAGGGGTCCCCTTAGGGCTTGTGAGGCTATCCTCAACTATCAGGTTGTCAACGATGAAGTCCAGGGGACCTTCACATCACTCATGGGCAGAAGATGGAAGGCCATTCCTCTCAGTATGTAATTAGGATGGTGGCTCACTCAGTTCCTGATGCACTTCCAGAGCATGATGGGGTGTAGGTGCTCTGAGGTTATGAAATCAGGAACCACCGGGGAAGGATCCCCCAGTGGATATCATGGCCACAGAAAAAAACCATAAACGTCAAACAGGATGATGCTGTTTCTGGCATCTGGATCACGATGCTACAGGGCAGTTTCTTTTCCTTCTAGAGGCATGTTCTATCAAGGACCACAATATTTTCTACATTTTGCCAAGGGTTGGGAGACTTGGCGGAAAGAGCTTGGACGAGCTCATTTTCCAACACCTGAACTGAACTCCTGGCTGAAATGAAATCACTGATGGCTGGTGTTACAGCTGTCTCCGGTGCCACTTGGCTGGGTGATTTTCCGGTCACCGGGTGAGTGACCCTGGTGGCGGGACAGGGCCATTAGCCTGTGACAGCAGAAAGACCCAATCATGAGAGGCCTCCCTAGAAAGTCTAAGATGCCAACGCCCCTCCTCCCCCCCCCCCCCCGCCCTGCTTGCACAGAGCCGAGGCAGACAGCCCAGCAAAGGGCACCGGGACAGGGTTGGCAATCAGAGATGAAGGATGGAGGCAGTCATCATTTATGTACAAAGAGGACTGGATCTCATGAAGGCCGTAAGGTGGAGGGCAGGGAGGGGGATCGGAAGGTGCAGGCAGACAAGGGGCCAGGGCCGGGGTCAGCAGGCGGCAGCAGACCCCCGAGGGCACCTGCTCCTGCAGCAGAGGGTGCAGCCGGCCGCAGGCAGGAGGAAGGCGAAGGCCTGCAGGCCCACCCCCCCTCCCCCCTCCCCCCGCCCACCCGCTCGCAGGGAGGGGCAGGCGGAGGAGCAGGTACCCCGGGAGGTCCGGCAGCTTCAAAGGGAAAGGAAGAGAGCTGGGCAGGGGGAGAGAGGGAACCGGGAGCCTCTCCGAAGGCTTTCCAGAGTGAGTAAAGTACTCATACCCGGGGCTTTATTTGAATTTATCACCTCTTATTAGTGTCTTTTGAAATGCGAATTAGCTGATTAACCACTGCTCACAGCCTTCCCACTGTTCTTTATTCTCCCGCATTCAGCAACTTTGTTCTAAATAGGGTAGGCCACAGTAGCCCACCAGGGGGAAATTATTCTCAAGGTTACGAGAACAGTGACCACAGCAAACTTGGTCCCCGGGCTGGGTGGAAGCAAGGTGCGGGTGAGACTGCGCCCCAGGTCGGGCTCGAGCCATCCCCGCTTTCCTTGCAAAGGGCTCGGGGTGAGCCCCTCGGCCCGTCCGGATGCTTTGGGAATAGGCCACTGGAAAACAGACAGCCTCTCTCGTGACCCCCCCACCCCCACGTTTTTGTTTACTAATATTCATTTTATAAAAGGTTCATTAGTTCTAGGTCCCTCAAGAATGTCCTTGCACTTGCTGGAGCTTTCTGTTTGGGCCGGGGGCTCACATTTAGGAACAACAAGGGATGACCTCTGGCAGAGCCTGGTCCGCGCTTGCTCCGGTCTCCAGTTTGGCAACACAACACAAAGGCGGTGTGGCGTGTATACACTTTCCAGGCTGAGCCCCTATTCAGCGGGGGCTGCAGCTTGCACGTAATGGGCCCCCTACAGACAAAGCCAGCAAGTTTCTTAATTAAGTCTAAGTGAAAGACAGATCCCGCTTACATCTTCAGAGAACCTTCCTTCAGAGCTTCAAAAACACCCAAGAGACTGCCCTATCAAATCCAGGCACGAATAACTCGCGAACAATTTTTTTTTTCTCTTTTTAAATACAGAAAGCCAAGCCTCTGGCGCCAACTCCTCGGCCCCTCTCACTTTCCCTGCAATTTTAGACATGCCTCTGGTTTCTAAAACAGGAAACAAAGGGACTTCTTGTGTGTTGGAGGAACCCTCGGAGGGTCTGCATTTTATCCCGGCCTTCCCCAAAGCACCGCACTGTCTAAAGAGCCCTTTAACTGGTTTGGTCTCATTATCATTTCCACGAGGTATCACAGGGTGTGCTCCAAACCAGCATGGGTACATGTATCGCAGAAGGACAAACCCGAATATGGGAGGATGGCAAAAAAATTAATTATTAGCTAATTACCTTTGCAAAAATGTGATTTTCACCACCCACCTCCCCCCTGCAACGCACCCGCTTCTCCCCTGGCCTCAGCAACCCCTCTCTCTCAGACAGACCTTTCTGTTTTCTGGGCTTTGCTGTGATAATGTTCTTTGCAAACAGAAACCAATTATTCTGCAGCAGTAAGTCACCAGGAGTATGAATTGCTTTAATTTTTCCCCCTTTTAAAAAGGCAGCTGCCCAGGGTGGGTTGGGAGGGGGGCCGCAATAATGAAGCTGGAATGAATACGAAAGCAGCACTAAGGCCGGGTGTCCTGCAGGGAAAATGATGTTCAAAAATAAAAGTGCGTGTTTTTTTTTTTTTCCATTGCGAGAAAGCTAATCAATGAGTCAGACGTTTCCAAAAAAAAAAAAAAAAAAAGCGCTTTCCGTTCTGACTCTGCCTCGCCAAGGCCACCTCCCCCAGTGGGTCCTGTGCACCTGACTAGCTTGTAAAAATGTCACCTCACCGTTAAAGTGCTAAACACGCCCTGTTTTTCCGCGCCTGTTCTCTTCTCCCTAACCGACACCGCCCCCCCCCCCCCCCCCGCCTCCTTTTGCCTTTTTCCTTCTGCAATTCTTTGCTTTCTCATTAGAAATGCCCAGCAACCTCCGGCGGACAAAGACACGACCAACAAAGTGTATGGAAAGGGGGGAAAAATTAAAAAGGGAAAAAGTGCAGAGGACTTCTTCATTCACTGATCTCTAGAATACATTAATATCTGAAACTGTTGGCACAGCCTGCAGGACTAGCGCAGCAAACAATGCAAGCAATGATTCGGAGTCTGGGATCTTCAAATAAAGCCCTGTGCTGTGTCACGGCCACCAGGAAGGAGAAGAATGGCGATATTAGCTGACCTTCATTTTGTTGTCTCTTCAGACCTGACTGCTGGACCCCTGTGTTTGCCTGTTACTAGGATTTCTTGGCTCAAAAATTTTAGCATTTCCCAGGCAATACAAGAGTCAGTTTATTAGGTAAATAAACCAGGCCTTGAGCAGTGTTTTCGGCTTCATAATGGGGCCTGGGTGAATGGGAATGAGGGCTGGGCTGGAGTCAGAGAGAATGACTAAGAACTAGAGGCGATCTCATCATTTTTCCCTTCGTCCAGAGCACCGGCGGACAATGAGGGCAGATTTTAACAAATCGTCGAATCAGTGTGCTGGCGTTCTGGGTAACGTAGCCAACCAACATCAGCCACAAAGTCGGCAAGGAAGGCAAGGCTCATGGAAGCCAAGAGCGAATGTGGCAAGGGTCTGCCCCTAGAGATCTAGATCTTCGATGGCATTTCACTTACCCCAAGTTTATGAACAACTGGAGACCATTTTATAACCCATTCAAAAGGAGCTAACGGTATCAGACTGCGTTCAACTGTCATAATTACTTAAACGCGCCCAGGTTATCCACACCGTTCTCTGGCGACTATCTTGACGCTGTTAATAAAGTAAATGATGCAGACCCGGATTTTTTTTTTTTTTTTTTTTTTTTCCAGAGCCTTTGGATCCAGAGGGCCCACTGGCTGTCTAGGCTATCACAATATGGGTAATTCTTACATTTGTGTGCCTGCTTACAGTTTACTGCTTCGCCTCCCTCCCCGCTTGCAATAGAAGCTCATTGAGAGAGCAAGGAGTGGCCTCTCTTCACCCAGCACAGCACCCAGCACCCAAGACAACAAGGCCAGCCTGCTGAAGGAGGCCAGGCTCTTTCTGGCCCACCTTTGGGAAGATAGGCCACATCTTTCAAAAGCTTTCAGCTGCCCCACCCAATAGGAAGAAGAGGCAACATTTCCTTTTGTGCAGTATTTCTCCACTGAAAAAGGGCCTATGATTTTACGTCTGCAGTGGTTCTGAACTTCCAAGTTAAACTATATCTTAACATAAATACTAGAAACGTCCACTCTGCTTAAAGCAGGACGTCATGGAAAAGGACAGAATACACACACTTTTTCAAAAAGTTAGTCATTGGAGGTACCGTCTTGGAAACGCCCTAAAGACAGAAATTTCTCAGACTCCAGGAATGAGAAAGGCAAATTATGTGGTCTATGAGATATGATCCCCAAAATGTTTTAAAAAGGTAATGCACGTAGACATATTCTTCTATGTGTGCCCAAAAAGAGACTGGAAAGATCCACCCAAAGTGTTAACAGTGATTATCTGCAGGTGGTGGATTTTTATTTTGTTTCGTTTCCTGTTCTCAACTTTACCACTTTTCTACAATAAACCTATTCTGTTTAAAATAACAAACCTTCAATAAGCTTTCGTGTAAGAAAATATGTTAGTAAATGAGCAAGGTGTCTACCTCAAGAGTTTTGAAAAATAAATTGTGGTTCACGGAATACGACAGGCACCCAAGTGCTGTGTTTTATATGCACAGGTATAGGCATGCACTCACACACACCCCCAAATCACACACATGTGCTCCCTGCAAATACACGCCTAACAGCTAAGTAGAAACACTGTGTGTGTGGGGGGGAGGGGTGTCTGTGGCTATTTATTTATTTTCGAGTTTATTGAGATAAAATGCCAAAGGAGCCCAGAGGAAGTCTCTCTCCCAGCTTGAAGCAACCTGGTTTCACATTTCTGGGTTTTAAAGGAGATTATATTCAAGGATGCTCAATTACTTTGAATAGGTGTGACATTCCAGGCTGATGGGTATTCATACCTGTCAACAGCTGTGCATTAGCATTTCAAAACCCTTCTAACGCGACTTAGGAACTTTTGCAGTATGAGGATTCAGCACCCCGCGGGAAAGCAAAGGTTGAGTGAGAGCCAGGTGGAAACCCTTTCAGTGAGGGAGTAGTAACCAAAAGGAATCTTCCAGACCCAACTGCCCACCACAGCTTCCCAGACCTACAGGTCCGACATTCCCGTGTCAGGAGTTAGGAATTAGAACATTGCCTTGAAGTTGTCATTGGGTGCTTGCTTACGGGGCGGGGGTGGGGGTAGTGACTGTCCCTGGGGAAAAAGCATAGGGTGATGTGGTACATTTGTGACATTTACTCTCTGGCTTCCCCCCGCCCCCTTTACCATCACCTGTTCTGTTACACGGTTCCTACAAGGCCCTGGCCAGAAACAGGAGGGGGGAAGCGGAGTTCACAACAGTCTGTACCTATTTCCAACAACAGTGTTGCCTTGAGGATGTCACTTTAATGATAGGGAAGTAGGTAGGGACTGATCCCGGGTACCTCTGGGCTTCCCAACGGAGAGCCTTCAGACAATGCCTAAGACGGATGGAAAGACATTTCTGAGACACGTCATCCCTTCATGGGCACGCAAAACCATCTTGAGTGTTCCTCGGGAAAAACACACGTCCATCCATGCATCCGTGCATCCATTTATTTACTTAAAAAGCTTGGTCCTGATACTTTTGCCTTCCGCTTCCCTGAGTCTCCTTCCGAGAATCTACTGTTCTATTGAATTTGAACTGTGACATTCTCTCTGTTGACGAGCTCCTTGCTCAGACTAGCTTCTCCACACCTGGAACTTTGGCCTCGGATTTCTTGTCACTTTTAGGCACTTCCCTTGACAGGACCGTGTGAGTGAGCAGATGCTCTCTCTCTCTTTTAAACAATCTGTGCTTATGAGGACCCTCTGTAATAGCTGTGCGTGTGTGTATATATACACAGACACATCTACACCTTTAAAACATAGTGGGTATACGTTTCCCATCATCCATATTATCTCAGTGGGTCAATTTCTTTTTAAACCCTCTTTCTCGAGGTGGCTTAGTCAGTTAAGCCTCTGCCTTCAGCTGCGGTCATGATGCCAGGGTCCCGGGAGCAAGTCCCACATCGGGCTCCTTGCTCAGCAGGGAGTCTGCTTCTCCCTCTGCCTCTGCTCCTTCCCCTGCATGTACTCTCTCTCCTTCAAAAAAATAAATAAAATCTTAAAAAAATAAATAAACCCCCTTTCTCCACCAGTATTCAATTAGAGCTATTATTATTATTACCTAATCCAGACCAGGGGGAGGGGGTAAGGGAGTCAAGGCTCAAATCAGCCAAAAGAAGGAATCTAGAGTATCTGAGAGAACCACAGACAGGGCAAGTTCAAATGATCACAAAAGCATAAGAACGTAACACACCCACTGAAAAAAGAAGCTGGGGCGTACAAAAATTAAAGAGAAAAAAAGCCGTTTCCCAGACTACAAAACACTGATTAAGGTGTGGGAGAAAAAGAGCTCATCAGTATTTCAAAGAAGGGTGCTGCCAGTCTAGTTTCTGCAGCCACTGGGGTGGGAGGCCAGCCACTCAAAAACCCAAGGGATGGCTCCCTTTCCCCTGCCTCTTCCCAACCCCCTCTGCTTCTCCTTCCGTGTGACTGTTCACTTTCCACCAGGAATCTCACTTCTTCTGAGCCCCTCCCTCTTTTTTGTTATTTGTTTTACTTATCGATAGGGTTTTCAAGCCCTTTACTCTTAATTTTTCAGGTGCAGTGCAATAATTCAAGGGTAATAACCACTCCCTGAATAAGAGGGCTGGAGTTCCTAAAAACCCCCACGGCTGGAGAGAATTCAGCTCTAGAACTTCAAATGTTACCGGGGAAATGGGTGTTTAAATGAACCTTAACATGCTCCTATAAAAGAGAACATAAAAGAAAGAACTCTGAACACTGAGACGATGGGGGGGCGCTCTACATACTGGAGATAAGTAATACCTGGCACCAACAAGAACCTTCCATTTGCCAAACCCGCTCACAAGACCTTTTGGAATGTTCCTCTCACCCAGGTGCTAGCCCACGCATTCTGATACGCATGCTGAACAACACTGCTTCCTCCGGTGGTTGTCCCTCTCTCCAAGTGCTGAATCCGCTAATTTGATGCTCTAGGGTTGGTTGATGCTGCCTCCCAGCTTCCAGGCCATCCAGGCACCAGGCACGGGGTACCTAGAGCGCTCAAGGTGCTTTGATGCTTTGGCCCACTCCCATCTTTCCTTCCCCCTCAGCCCTCCTTCATTCATTCAATGCTTACTAAGGGTCCACCATGCCAAGGCACTGTGCTAAATGGTGGTTCTCCTTTTATGCTGTGAATTGTGTGAGTCAAGGGACCAGGTCTGTTTTGTGTCTTTAGAACTCTGCCCAGAGGACAGCATGGAAAAGGTGACCTGGAAACTCCTCCTGAATGAATGAACAAGAGACAGCCCCCGCTCTTGGGAGGCTAAGGGTCCAGTGAGGGACACAGGCAAACGGTCAGTCCATGACCGAGGATGAGCATCTTGTAGGCGTCCATCGTAAACCAAACCTGGGGACTTAGGAAGACTTCCTGGTGTAGTGGATCTGAACCTGAACATTAGGGTCCTCTGGAACACATCAACATCCCAGTGTACTACCCTCCAGAGGAATTAAATCAGAATTTACGTGGATGGGAAATCCAGGCATCCAGGAGCTTTTGAATCTGCATTTTACGAAGATTCCCGGGGGCTATGTATGAGCTGCTTTGGGGGATGTGCCCTTTATACTGAATCCTGAAGGACTAAAAAGCGAGCAAAGCCAGGGAAATAAAGGATAATGCCAATTATGTCAGGACAGCTAGATCAGAGTCCCCGGGGGTGGAGGGGAGTCTTGGGGGACTAGATCCTTCTAGGCTACAGAAACCATGCTATGGAGTCTGGACTTTATTCTGAGGCCCAGGGTGCCACTGAAGGGTTTTCAAGCTGGGGAGCCACTTGCTCGGATCCCCTGAAGACACACTGCTCGCCCCAACGTCAGCGCTTCCGTTCATTCCATTCCCTTGGCTGAAGTGCTCTCCTCATTTCACGCCATCAAAATCCCACCCACCTTTTCTGCACTAACTCAAATGCCTTCCAGGTCCCGAGGCCGGAAAGGAGCTCTCTGTTGATCCCAAACCTCGGCGGCACATGGGATGGACCACCAAGCGGCCTTACACAGCTGCTCCATTCTTGCAGTTATATTTTGCCTGCGATCTTATCTCTCCGGCTTCTAGACCAAGGCTTTTCAAAGAATCTTTTCCAAGCATCACCTAGTTCAGGACATCCGAGGGTGCTGGTTGGATGACAGAACCCAAGACTACCCGAATCGGTTTCACTGTGTGGGGCCCAGATGTCTGCATTCAAGGACTCCATGAGGGCCCTAGCTAGAGACTCAGGGCACAAGACTGAGGGCTACCCAAGATCCGGGGCATCTCAGAAATCCTAGTGTCGGACACTGCATCTTTGTGTACAACTGTGGCCAGGGAGATGAGTAAACGAAGTGTTTTCCATTTTCCCCTCGACCCATCAGTGATTAAGTAACAAATCAAGGTGCTCCCGAAAACAAACCAAGAAAGCTTATGGGAACGTAATGAAATATGGTAGAAACGTACTTCCTCACTCCTTATTTGTATTGTCTGCTGGTCTATGCTCAGAAAAGGCTTTTCCACAAGAGCCTGGAATGGGTCTGGTTTCCCTCACCATGGATTTAAGATGCACAAGATTGGAATCAAACTTCCCCACAGAGGTGAGGGAAGGACCCACAGAGATATCAGGTAGCTTTGAAAGCATTGGAGAAATATTCCTCTTAATTACTATTAACTTTCTAGATCGGTCATTTAGGACCTAAGGAACACTAACACATTCTTCCTTGTATCACTGTGCTTGTGATGTTTCTGTGTCCCTCCTGCTAGATTTTTTTTTACGATTTTATTTATTTATTTAGAAGAGAGAGTGAGCGAGTGAGTGAGAGAGCACAAGCAGGGTGGGGGGGGGCAGAGGGAGAAGCAGGCTCCCCGCTGAGCAGGGAGCCCGATACAGGACTCAATCCCAGGACCCTGAGATCATGACCTGAGCCTAAGGCAGACGTTTAAGGGACTGAGCCACCCAGCCGCCTCCCCTCCCACTAGATTTGAAGCAACTTGCAGGCGGGACGTTGGCCCACGCACCCCAGGGACCCTCCCAACAGCTCAGCATCACTGAGGGGACTCAATACAAGTGTGATGAATGAATGAAAGATGACTATGTCACAGAGGCCCAAATGCTATAAAGAAGAGTGCATTTGGAATCTGCACCTGCTTTCCCCGAACACCTGCGGAGGCCAGAGCCTCCTGTTTTCTCAGCTTATCAAAGAGGAAAGCTGCTTCATTCCCTCCCTCCCTCCTGTGACCTTTCATTCATCGGCCGGGAAAGGGCTGTGATCTTCCCCAACATACTGACACTCTCAGCATGTAACCGTGCTGCCCCCCAACCCCCCCGCCCCAGCAAAGAGACCTGCCCTTTAATGTCAATCTGGCAAAATTCCAAGTAAAAGTTTGTTTCATTGGAACATTTTCACAAATGAAAACAACAAGGAGATAGTAAAGGCATCCGGTTTTACTGGTTTAAGGCGGGGAGGTTGTCTTACTGAAGTCATCTGCAAAAGGAAAGAGGGACAAAACACTGCCTACTTTCCTCCGGTCATCGGAATCCCAAATTCAATTCCTGAATTTCCAGACCACCTCCTTTTTGAGATCCCAAACCCATCCTGAAAAGCAGAATTCTTACCCTATTTGGTATTTGCCCATGGAATGAATTGCTATTTCATAGCCATGGTGCACATGCCATAGTCTTTTTTTTTTAATATTTTATTTATTTTTAAAATTTTATTATGTTTTGTTAGTCACCATACATTACATCATTAGTTTTTGATGTAGTGTTCCATGATTCATTGTTTGCCTGTAACACCCAGTGCCCCACGCAGAACGTGCCCTCCTTAATACCCATCACCGGGCTAACCCATCCCCCACCCCCCTCCCCTCTAGAACCCTCAGTTTGTTTTTCAGAGTCCATCGTCTCTCATGGTTCATCTCCCCCTCCGATTCCCCCCCTTCATTTTCCCCTTCCTACTATCTTTTTTTTTCTTAACATATGTTGCATTATTTGTTTCAAGGGTACAGATCTGTGATTCAACAGTCTTGTACAATTCACAGCGCTCACCGTAGCACGTACCCTCCCCAATGTCTATCACCCGGCCACCCCATCCCTCCCACCCCCCACCACTCCAGCAACCCTCAGTTGGTTTCCTGAGATTAAGAATTCCTCCTATCAGTGAGATCATATGGTACTTGTCTTTCTCTGATTGACTTTTCGCTTAGCATAATACCCTCCAGTTCCATTCACGTCGTTGCAAATGGCAAGATTTTGGGTTTGTTTTGATGGCTGTGTAATAGTCCACTGTGTGTATACACACACACACACACACACACACACACACACACACACACACACACACACACACACACACACCACATCTTCTTTATCCATTCATCTGTTGATGGACATCTTGGCTTGTTAATATTTTATTTTTAAGTAATCTCTACCCCCAACGAGGGGCTGGAACTCACGACCCTGAAATCAAGGGTTGCACACTCCACTGCCAGAGCCAGCTGGGAGCCCTGCATGTAATAGTCTTTAAGTTGTAATTGCAAGGGATGATGTTTCTCTGGGAGGGACCACCTTTAAAGTATGATGTGAAAAAATGTAAATTAAGCCATTTCACATGGAAATGAAGACTTGTGGCCTTCCTGGAAAAATCAAGGTGGACCCACATGGCTATGGGGCAGCAGTCACCCCCGGTGGGCTGAGCCCTTCAAGGGAGGGACTCTCCCTACCAGGCTTGCTGGCTCCCGCACCTGCCTGACTTGGCTGCCTTCTGGTGACCACAGAGGAGGAGGCAGGGCTCCTCTCCCAAAGATACTTATATTTGTGTATCTTTTTTAAAGATTTTATTTATTTATTTGAGAGAGAGAGAAAACAAGCAGTGGGGAGGGGCAGAGGGGAAGAGAGAAGCAGTCTCCCTGCTGAGCAGGGAGCCCAATGCGGGGCTCGATCCCAGGACCCCGGGATCATGACCTGAGCCAAAGGCAGACAGACACTTAACCGACTGAGCCACCCAGGCACCCCTGTTCGTGTATTGTTAATAAAGAGAGAAAATACATGCTTGTAAAGAGGGAAAACAGAGTGTTGGTCACAATAAGACCCAACAATTAAGTGTAGTTGAGGGAGACTGGAAACGGAACGGCCACCAAGGGAAGGCCACCAGTATGAGCAAGTGCTGGGCAGCAGACGCAGACGAGGGGGCTGGAGACCACCTGTTTGGCAGGAGGGCAGGGTTCCCAGAGGGGGAAAGGAAGAAGGTGGCAGATGGGAGAAAGGGTAGAGGGGCTGCATAGGGCCTTAGATCCAGAGCCAAGGGCCGTGGGCTGTGTTCTAGGGGCGGGCGGGTCTAGATCTGGCAGGTCTACGGCCAGCAGCTTGACAAAGGACAGTGGGTTTCAGAGTAATCAAGTGGGTGGCCGTATGGGAGATGCACGGCAGAAAAGTGGGACCAGAAACGGGGACCCTGGGGAGCCTCTTGGGAAGGGACAGTAGCAGCAACCAGCCTGCTTGAGTGGTGGCAACAGGAACGCAGAGGGAGAGGCTGGGTGTGGGTGCTGGGTGTGCGAGAACCACCCTGGCCTGGGGAGCAGAGGCCCAAGGCACAGACGGGGGGCCAGGGGCGGGGAGAGGGAGAAGGAGAGGAAGGGCTAGGAAGGTCATGCCACACACAAGTACCCGAGAGGGGCGCGCTGTCTGGTTTAGTTTCAAGTGTCTATAGGTTGTGGGTGTGGGATGTGTGTCTGGGTGGTGGTGGGAGGGGGGCAGTTGTAAGTGAGGAATTTGGTCTGAGACCCAGTAAGCGTCAGGAAATGACCGGCCGTCCTACAAGACAAATGTGCAGACCAGGGGCACACACACAGGGAGCCACTGAGTGGTGAGGACACCTGGGACCAAGAGATGGGCTTCCTTTCTGAGAACGAAGAGCAGATGACATCTGTACCATCAAACCAGTGGCCTTGCTGCTCCAAATAGTGGAGATTTAATTCGTCCCCAGGTTAGCCTTAGAAACCAAACCAAACTGCTGCCCTGGATACTCCCAACCACTCCAAGTTTTTACTGAGCCCTTGGCATGATGGATGGGGCTCAGTTTACCCAGAGACAGTAAAATCAGAGGAAGGGGGTTAAGTGCGGCCGTTCCCTCTACTCCTACGAGCAAAACAGCCACAGCGAAGCCAACGTCCATTTAAACTGGCAAACTGATCATTGTTACCTGTTTTTCTCTTAAAAAATAAAAATAAAAAAATGAACTCACATTTTAAGCCCTACCCTTGCTTCTCAAAGCCTGTCTAATAAAGAACCCCAAAGTGAAAGATGCCAAAATAATTCTAGACCTTAAAGAGGCCTTGATTTATCATTTCACAACCGGTTCCCATGCACCCCACCTCCTGCTTTCCATTTTTTTCCTAACTTGACTATAAATTCTGCCTTCAGAACAGGGGAGGCAGGCGTGGTGGTGATGGATGGTGGACCAGGGGTTGGGGAAGGCGAAGTGCAGCTCCCGACTGGGAACAGACAGGCATGCACGCTGGCCAAAGCTGGCTCGCAGCTTTCTCACAGAATGTTCTAGTTCCAACTCAAGGGGCCAGCAGCCCTCCCTCCTCCAGGCCCTCCCCATCTGCCAGCCCAGGGCTCCCTTCGGCTCCTAGCTCCTGGCTATGCCCACTCCTGCACCGCGGATGATGCTTCCACTCCTGTTTCATCCTGGTTTAGGGTTTTTTTTTTTGTTTTTTTTTTTTAAATACAGGTTAATCAATCCTACTAATTAAAAAATAAAGTTCACCTGTGTTCCCTTAACTTCTCAAATTTTTTCTTTTTCTTTTTTAAGAGCAGATGAAAATACGCAAGTCACAAACAATGAGGCCCAAGCACAAGAACTGACTAATAGTACAGTGAGTTAAGTTACAAAACATAAAAGAGCTTAAGGCAAAGTTAATCTACCTCTGGAGGTTCCATAAGCAAAGGGGGCATTTCCCATTTCATTTGGGGAAGGGAGAGCTGGGCCTGCCCATGACCGGGAGGCTCCAGGTAAATGGGGAAGTCCGGCCCTCTGTCTTTGATGCCCAACTGATTCATTTCTTTTTGTGCTCTGTTCCCACCACCTGGTTCTCCCCTGCCAGCACCCAGACACCCCATGCCACTGCCCCTGCCTACCAAGACCCAAAGTGTCACACCTCATCCACCCCACCTCCCACTGCGGTATAAAATGATTTCTCATCAAACTCCAATTTCCTTAATATGGATGATTTCCTAGTGATATATATTTTTAAAATCAAATTATGTTACTCTGAAAGGTAAACTCTTCGGCCTCTCCACTACCCCCGCCCCACCGTATTCAGCCTTTGCGTCTGTATTAGTAATCTGTTGACTTCAATCACTGGTCCTAACTTGGCAGCCAGACAGCCAGGTCCAGCTGGCAGTGATGTTTTCACTTGGGCAGAATTTTAAAGATGGGCAAATTTGACATAAAATCGGGTTTCTCTTCTCCTCCAAAGAGAAAGGAGAGGAGAGGCGGCAGCTGATCTGGCAGCCCGGGGCCCCCAGTTCCAGATGGCACAGAGTCCTGGTGCCTGAGGCACAGCCATCTTGTCTGGATGGGCACGTGACGTACCCGCCTCCCCCACATGCTGCCTACCTGGTCTGCGGCTCTCATGTTCTTTACCTGACTGCCATTTGAATTCGTGAGCCCTGGCCTACCTGACTCTAAACGACCACACAGAGAAATACAGAATTTCATGGAAGTGAGGAGAAGACATATTTCAAGGTATGGGTCCTTCCTAGCCTTTGGCTACAGATCTGGCCGTCTGCAAAGCCCTAACCCAAACATCCCTATTTTTCATTTCTCATCAATTCAGGAAATCTAGAAACAAGTCACCGTTGGTTGCTTCACTATGAAGACCAAGAAAAGGAATCGCAGTACAGGAAGGGGATTCCTTAGGGGAACACGGGAGGCACCCATTATCGGGGGGTCTCTCTCCTTTGCCCTCAGTAGCCCTCTTCCCTCTCCTCCTGGCTCATCTCCCACGTTTCCTTCCTTTCCCTGTCCTCCCCAGCCCTCCCCATCTCGCCCTCCACCAGTCACGTGTTAACCACGGGAACACAGATCTCTCCATGGTCTGCGGGGCCATTCCACTTAACCCCAACCCTCACGGCTCTGGCGTGTCATGGAAAGTTAAGAACTTCTGAGAGGTACCATGGGAAGAAAAAGTTCAGCAACGCGATGGCCACAAACCACGAACACTGGCCACATCTGGTCACTGTTCTTTTTTTTTTTTTAAAGATTTTATTTATTTATTGGAGAGAGAGAGAATGAGAGATAGAGAGCACGAGAGGGAAGAGGGTCAGAGGGAGAAGCAGACTCCCTGCTGAGCAGGGAGCCCGACGTGGGACTCGATCCCGGGACTCCAGGATCATGACCCGAGCCGAAGGCAGTTGCTCAACCAACTGAGCCACCCAGGTTCCCTCTGGTCACTGTTCTTTATAAGACTCGAAAACTTCATCAAACACTTGATGGGGGGCCTTCCAGCCTGTGCAAATCTAAGGGCTGATTTCACATGCACCCAAATCAAGTATTTTAGGGAAAAGCAAACAAACTCAGAAACCGGGAGGCCAGGAAGCCAACAGTCTCCCTGGAGCTTTTAACTTGCTGACTGGCAGTAGTCAGTCACCAGACGAGAGCCACACTGAGTCAGATCCAGTGTTCTATCCTTGCCACTTTTATGACAGTGACAAGGAGGGACATACTCAGAAAGAAATGCCTCTCCTTGTTAGCTAGATGTGCCCCCAACTTAACTTAGTTTACTCGGAGAACCTATTGTCATTCTGTATGGAACTGTTTAGGACTTTTAAACCAGGAACGCCCAGCCTTCCCAAGTTGCTTATGCTGCTTGAAACCACAGGACCCTAGAGAAATTAGTCTTTACAAGAATTAGTCCTTATTTTTAATGGCTTTTTAAAAATTGCCTTTAAATACAGATAACGTAAAATTTACCATTTTAACATGCAAGTCCATTGTCGTTAATTACATCCACAATGTTGTATGACCACTGCTACTACCTTACTGCAGAGCTTCTTCGACATCCCAAAAGGAAAACTCATACCCACTAAGGAGTGTCTCTCCATTCTTCCCAACCCCTAACTCCTGGCAACCACTGATCTGCCCTCCGTCTCTATGGATTTGCCTATTCTAGACATTTCATGTAAATGGAATCATACAAGATGTGGTCTTGTGATTCTGGCTTCTTTCACTTAATAGAATGATTCGAAGTTCATCCATATTGTAGCATGTACCCATTCCTTTTCTGGTTGAATAGTATACCACTGTAGGGTATGTGTGCAAGTTTTTGCAATATGATTGATGGTGGCTGGAGACTATGCGGCCACAAGCTACCAAACTTTCTTTTTGATGGTCCTAGATATTTGAGTATTAGACCAAATCCAAGTGTACCCTTCTGTACCATTTACAATCTAATAAATGTTCTGTGCCTACTCAAATCTCACCTTTCCAGGCTGACAAGTCCTTAAAAATAGTTTGAAGACACAGAAAATCCTCACCCACATGACTTCAGTTGCCTTTCAAATGAATCCAATTCAGAGCCAATCATCTCACCTATTGCTAGGAATCAGAGTGACAGATCCAGTCAGAAGACCTCAAGAAGTTCAAGGTCTAGCAAGAAGATAAACACCCAAACAATTTCACCACAGTGGGATGACTTTCAGGATGGAAATCTAAACTGTGATGAGTTAAGTCCACAAAGTATTCCACCTGAGGGAGCACATAAGCTTACTATGTGGGCAGGTCATGCTTCGGTTTCACATCTTACCTTCTTGCTGGCCAAGGTCTTCAGAGAAAAGCCTGTAATGAGAGAGGTGTTGCTTTCCTGAGCGGCTGGAGCCTTATGATCCTATATGTGTAGCATATACCAGGTTTGCCTAAAGTACCACCTTGCTCACACTAAAGTGCATTCATCTTTAAGGGTCTTCCTATGGTTCAAACCAGATTTGAGAGTGTATTAGCGATACACCTAGAAACTTCACCAGCTATTCATTCCCTCCTTAGATAACATATTAAAATGTAAATTAAGACAGCAATCCATGGGAAACTTCACTGTTTATATTTTCCTTCCCCTCCCCAATGTTTTAATTTTGAAAGATTTAGAACCTACAAAAAGTAGAAAAAAAAATACTACAGGGGCACCTGGGTGGCTCAGTCATTAAACGTCTGCCTTCGGCTCAGGTCATGATCCTAGGGTCCTGGGATCAAGCCCCGTATCGGGCTCCCTGCTCCGCGGGAAGCCTGCTTCTCCCTCTCCCACTCCCCCTGCTTGTGTTTCTTCTCTCGCTGTGTCTCTCCCTGTCAAATAAATAAATAAAATCTTAAAAAAAAAAAAGAAAAAATACTACAGAGAGCTCTTGCATACCCCTCATTGAGACACCAAGTAACACTGGTGAACAATTGGTCACATTTAATTATCTAATAAGTAAATAATAATTAGTGTATTTATTCTCTCTGTATTTGTATTATATGTGTGTGTGTGTTTTGCTGAGATTTTTGGAAAGCAAGCAGCAAACACATGACACTTCATTCCCAAAAGCTTTAGCATGCATCTTTTAAGAACAAGGACATTTGGGCGCCTGGGTGGCTCAGTTGGTTGGGCGACTGCCTTCAGCTCAGGTCATGATCCTGGAGTCCCGGGATCGAGTCCCGCATCGGGCTCCCTGCTGAGCAGGGAGTCTGCTTCTCCCTCTGACCCTCCCCCTCTCATGTGCTCGCTCTCTCTCTCATTCTCGCTCTCTCAAATGAATAAGTAAAATCTTTAAAAAAAAAAAAAAAGAACAAGGACATTCTCCAAGAGAGCACAAAATTACTGTTATAACCAAAAATTTTAACATTGACACAGTAACTTTATCTAATACACGGTCCATATTCAAATGCCCCTCCAGCTCCCGATAATGTTCTTTCAGCTGTGTGTTTTGGATCCAGAACCCAATAGAAACCACAAGGTGCATCTTCTGTCTCTAATCTACAACAGTTATTCCATCTTTCTTTCTTCCATGACAATGACACTTTCAAAGGGTCTAAGATATTGTCACACAGATCGTCCACCAATCTGCACTACTCTCATTATTTCTCTTGATCAGATCCAAATTAACAATATGACATAAATCAATGGAGTATTTACTTCCCACTGCGTCACACTTGGAGCCATGTAATGCTAAGTTGTCTCCAATGCTGGTGATGCTAAGTGCTCACTTCGTTCACATATCTTTCTTCCTTTATAATTAATAAATAAACTGTGGGGTCATAATTTGAGATTGTGAATATCACGCTTTCCATAACCTTTTTACCTAATAGTTCAGCATCCATTGATGATTCTGAAACAATTATACTGGCAGTTGCAAAGTGGTGATTTTATAATTTTATTATTCTTCTACATTTATTTGGTGGCAAGAAGACCCTCTCCCCAGCATCACTTCTGCCTTTTTTGATTATTGATGTGGACTCATGAATGCATTTTTAAACCTAGTGCTTATTACCATTATTATTTTTATTGCTTGAATTGCCCCAAATCTGACCACTGGGTGTCCCTTTAAAGGCAGCTCCTATAGTCTTCTGAGTTGCCTTCATCATTGTTTGTGCATTTCCTTGACTTCTGACACAAGATATTCTAGGCTTGCCTTATATTTCTCTGCCTTAGACCTAGAATTAGCTATTTCTGCAAGGAGCCTTGGCTCCTTTTCATGGTAAATAGTACTTACAAACCAAGATCTGGGTGCTAGTTGTGCTCACTGCTACTGGAATATCATGGCTTCTAGGCTCTTTCACTGGTTAAAAGCAGAAATTTATTACTCCTTAATCATGAGTCCACAATGATACTTAGAAATCAAATCTAATACCAAAGAGTTCTTTCTTACTTTTCCCATTTGCTATTTGCATCTCCCCAGTTTTTGAGTGCATTGATATATTTACTCACTTACTCTCTCCTACTAACACACAAAATAGATTCAGAATTACTCTACTTGGGAATGCAAGCTGGTGCACCCACTCTGGAAAACAGTATGGAGGTTCCTCAAAAAGTTGAAAATAGAGCTACCCTAAGACCCAGCAATTGCACTACTGGGTATTTACCCCAAAGATACAAATGTAGTGATCCGAAGGGGTATGTACACCCCAATGTTTATAGCAGCAATGTCCACAGTAGCCAAACTATGGAAAGAGCCAAGATGTCCATCAACAGATGAATGGATAAAGAAGATGTGGTCCATATATACACAATGGAATATTATGCAGCCATCAAAACCCCCAAAATCTTGCCATTTGCAACGACGTAGATGGCATTAGAGGATATTATGCTAAGCGAAATAAGTCAATCAGAGAAAGACAATTATCATATGATCTCACTGATATGAGGAATTTGAGAAACAAGACAGAGGATCATAGGGGAAGGGAGGGAAAAATGAAACAAGATGAAACCAGAGAGGGAGACAAACCATAAGAGACTCTTAATCTCAGGAAACAAACTGGGGGTTGCTGGAGTGGAGGGGGGCGGGAGGGATGGGGTGGCTGGGTGATGGATATTGGGGAAGGTATGTGCTATGGTGAGCACTGTGAATTGTGTAAGACTGATGAATCACAGACCGTACCCCTGAAACAAATAATACATTATATGTTAATAAAAAAACAACAACAACCCAGAATTACTCTACTAATACCATTCCCAAAAACAAACCTACTTAGTAGAGTCTGAGATTTCTGCAGTTCATCATTTTGGGAATATATTCAACTAAGGGTATACAAAGAACTCTATTCAAAAGTTACTTGAATTCTTTTTTACTTAATAAACTCTATATTTTTCAGTAACAGATTTGTTTGCCATTTAGAAGCTTATCCTTTAAGACAATAGAACCTACAAACCTAAAGACCTCAACATTAAAGAAAAATGTATCAAAATTATTTATGCAAAACTAAAAAATTCAAATAATTCTAAAAAAGGCTTACTTTAAAAAAAAAAAGGCAGTATCTGTCTTCCCCTTCTGACTACTCCCTCATTAGTCCCCACAATTTTTTTTTAGTCCATAATTTAAAATCATGTGTTTAGACCATAATCTCTAAATTCTATCAATTTTAGATATTACCTAGTCATTTCCTCTCTCATTGTAGGAGAATTTAGTTCTTTTAAATTCCACCTCTTCTCTTTCCCATCTACCATACGCTTAGATCATACATTTAGGTTATTTTAACAACTAATGTCTAAATTATTATGGCTATGTACACATTCACTCATAAGTAATTCATTATAACTATGCTTCCTTTTTTTGGTATTACCTTTTGTTTTCCTGGAGTTAATAACTGCCTTTCTTTTTCAATTGCTTAGATTCTGCACTACCAAATCTCACACTCCCCAACCGCCTCTCAGTGTATTTTTTCATCTAGGAAAACATAGCATTCTATTTTCCCCCCTGACCTCTAAATCTATTCTGAAATGGTGATTCTCTTGGGTCTGTTGCACAGTTGATAACCCAGGTCTTCCCACTGCTATCATCCAGGGAATGCTCTTTTACTTCTCTCCTTCATTTCTGGCATCAGAGATCCCCTTTCTAGAGTTACTTTCTCATTTAAGGAAAGTACATCTGCCAGGAGCTTCCTACAATACTTCACTGCCATCCAGTGTTTTTTGGTGAGATATTGGATGCCATTCTGATTTCAGATCCTTTGAACATTCTCTCCCCCTCACCCTCTTGTGCCCCCTTCTACTTTGGGAAACTTAAAGAAATTCCTCTTTATCCATATGTTTTGAAATCTCATTATGCTGTGCCTTGACATGGGTCTTTTTTTTCATTTATTAAGCTGGGTTCCCTAGTAGATTCTCTCAAGATGGTCACTCCTGTCCCTCAGTTCTAGGGAAATTTCTTGCATTCTTTCCTTTGAAAATTTCCTTGCCCCTAGTTTCTCATTGTGACATTCCTACTGTTCGGATCTTGGACTGATCCTTTAATTTTTATATCCTCCCTTGTCTTTGGTTCTAATTTCTGGAAAGTTTCTTCAACTTTACTTTCCAATCTCTAAAACTACAGGGGGTGGCCCATGGTCCTACCTGTTTGTCACTTTTTTCACAGATAACTTCTCACAGTTCTTTCTTTCACAAAGAGATACAAAGGAAGTAACTGAAGGATATAAGCCAATCTAATTATAAGACATTAAGTCCAACTGTTGTACGTTTGTTCATATCTATTATTATTTAATACGGTAGGTCCACTTGCCAAGCAGTGGAAACGGTATCATTTCTTCCAGTAGCTCAATGTGACAGCAACACTATTTTTTCTGTTAATGACAATGTATACATTGTCTGAAAGTCTGAGATTCATATGGCTAGGGATGAACAGCTGTAACCAAACAGTTTTCTAGAATATATATAAACCTTTTCCCAGTTCAATAGGTCCATGGGGAACTTCCCAATTCTGAAAGAAACATGAAAAGCTGGGAAAACACCTGAGATGATTTCAGTGAGAGAGATGTATAGAACATCTCAATGGTCCCCAGGTAAAGAGTTTATGGGCCAGGAATTACTTGTTGTCTCTTAGCACTATATCTGCCCTTCTTCACTCTGTTCTGTCATGCTGGAGTTTGCAAACCACCTTTGGAGTTTCCTTGCCAGCTAGCTTCCTATTACATTCTGCCAATATTAGGTACCAGAAAGAGTTCAGAAAGCAAGAAGATGGATGGAAGCTGCCCTTCTTCCTCTCTTTCCCCATCTGCTTCTAGCAGTGTCTCTACAAGTTTCTAAATTCCCTCAGTGATCCCAGCTGCAGCCATGGCGGCCTCTCTCGTGGTCCCAGCACCAGCAAGGCAGCTCTCCTCTGGTCTGGTGTCTAACCATGGTCCTGCTGGTCCAGCACTGGCCAGGCAGCAGTCCCAGGAGGGCAGCAGGGACTATGCACCTGTGCTCTAGAACACACTTCCACACCTTCCTTCTCCCATGTCTATGAGTGGCAGCTGCCTCACACAGGTACTCAGGTCTGGATTACCTCACTCTCCTTTTTTTACTCTCTCAGTCCTTCTGACAGCGTTGCAACTAGTTCTCTGTATTACGTCTCCTCTGGGTGAAATACCTAGTACGGCTACTCTTTTTACTGATTGGCCAGTGACTGGTAGAGCCTCCCTGAAGGATTAAAAGAGTTTTTGTAAGCAGCTACCCATCTTCATTAACAGAAAGAGCTAAGGGCACGAAGCCTCATCTATGGTTATGATTGCAAAAGTACAATCTAACTTTATTATTTAGATAAAGTCAGACGTCTCTAGAAGATGGCGAAGCAACCCTCATGCAAATTCCTATGTGAAAGAGGATATCCACCACTTTCCAAACTAAGTAGCCAGATGCATGACAGGCCCTTCTCCATAAAGTCTGACTGATACCAAAATGGTGGGCATACTGCTAAGATGACCAAAGAACAAAACCCCAAACACCTTTTATGAGGAGATAAAAATGAGTTGGGAGAAGGTGGCTTCAGTCTTCAATTTGGCAAAAACACAGTCATGCGGAATCACTCAGGTACTAATTCACTAGCTTCAACACACTTTAAAATGAGTCATGGATACAGCAAGAAAATGTATACAAAAGATATTTTTACAAAGTAAGCTGTGGAGTATATCATAAAGATATGATACAATAACATTTTTTAAAATGTACTTCTTGACTATTCCTGTCTTCTGTTCTACTCGGTAGCACACTTGCAGATGGTTCCATGCTCCATGACGTAGCGAGGAGAGAAGGTGGCTGGCTGGGACACGCAGAGCAGAGGAGGACTGGGCTTTGCAGAAGCTGACTGAGAGGGCAGGGAGAGGCTGAGGTGGGAAGCCTTTGGAAGGTATATTCTTTTTTTTTTTTTTTTAAAGATTTTATTTATTTATTTGACAGACAGAGAGAGACACAGCGAGAGAGAGAGAACACAAGCAGGGGCAGTGGGAGAGGGAGAAGCAGGCTTCCCGCTGAGCAGGGAGCCCGATGCGGGGCTCGATCCCAGGACCCTGGGATCATGACCTGAGCCGAAGGCAGACGCTCAACGACTGAGCCACCCAGGCGCCCTGGAAGGTATATTCTTTACTGAGATAATGAACAGAGAAGAGCAGTGGGGAGAGGAGGACCGGAAGTCTAAGAGTCTTCCTGGAAGAAAACAGGAAAGAAAAAGAAGAAGGCCTAGAAAGAGAGGCGAGAGGAGAGTAGAGAGCGCACAGAAGAGTCCAGCACCCAGAGCCAGAGACGCGTCTTCAAGAGTGATGGGTTAGGGCTCCACTGCTGGTCACAGTCCAGAGCCCGTTAAGCAAGCCCCTTGGGGGATGCTCCTGCTTCAGGCCTGTGAGCTCAGAGGAACCTACTTAGAATGACCCTTGACCCTTGAACCAAGAGGGGTTAGAGGCACTGACCCCCACGCTTTTGAAAATCCGTGTATAAATTTTGATTCCCCCCAGATGTAACTATCAACAGCCTGCTGCTGACCGGAAGCCTTGCTGATAACAGTCCATTAACACATGTTCCGTATGTTGTATGTATTCTATACTGTATTCTTACAGTAAAGGAAGCTAGAGGGAAGAAATGTTATTTAACAAAATCATGAGGAAGAGAGAATACATTTACAGGACTATACCGCATTTATTGAAAAACAAAATCTATGTATGAGTGGACCTGCACAGTTCAAGCCCATGTTGTTCACGGGTCAAGTGTGTTTATGACATCCTCCCACCAGACCTCAGGAGCTTGAGCCCGACTTGGAACATCAGCATGGAGAAGAGATAGTACCACCTGTGGGAGTTACTACGCTCAAAATAAGCCCATCAGCCCAGGGAGGAAAGATTGAACAGAGAGCCTCAAATCTGTAGGCAGAAATTCTCCAAAGGGCTCCCTATTACTCTCCAACACCTACAAACCCGACAGTGTTCCAGGCATTTGGCAATGCCAGAAGCCCCTGATTCGGCTTCTTTGAAATGAGCAGTGCAGACAAACAAGTCTGTATGTTGCTCGGATAGAAAAACTCGGTAAAACTACCAGGTTCATTCTGAGCGCTCCTGGTATAATCAGTAGTAATTTGATCTTTTTCCAGAAAAACAAAAACAAAAACAAAAAAACCCACGTAATATGCGCCTTTAAATACCTAAATCTTCTAATTTGCCACAGGCAAGTTGTTATGTTCGGCTCTGCGAGCATCAGAGCAGCCATAGGACAAAGAGAAGCTCCTTCCAGATGGCTCCCCTTTCCCTCTCCCTTCACATATAAAATTGTATCACAATTATAGTCTCCACTTTGCAAAGTGCTTAGAAATATTTACTTAGTACTGACAGGCTAAAAGGGCTCTTGTTCTGAAAAATTTGCCTAAGGTCTAGAATTTTCGCCACCTGGCAATAAAGGTGCTTTGGCGGGGGGGGGAGGGGGGGCGGGGGAGGTGGTGAGGGAAGAATATTTAAAGTCCAGCACATCTGGCTATTAAATTGATTGGAGCCAGCACATGCTACCAAAAATATAAGACACAGCTAAGAAATACTTATGGAAGGAGGAAAACCACAGAAGCCGCTCCAGATCACATTATAAAACAGGAAGAAAGAGAAGCAGAGTTGAAAAGACAGGGAGAAGAGACGTAAATCTGGGTCACAAAGAGGATGACCATTGTCTGGAAGGACTGGAAGTTTAACTTTGCTAAGGAAGGCACGGTGAAAAAACAGACTTGATGTCACAGTTAAGGTGAGCCTGCTTCCTGACCAAAGTGAAAAAGCACATGCCCCAACTCTTAGAGGCTTCATTACCTGTAAACAAAATGGAAGTCAGAGCAGCAAGGTGGGGCAAAAGGCCTCCCTGATTTATCAAGGATAAATATGCTAAGAGTCATGTTACTGAAATTATATGAATAAGTGTAATGCCAGAGGGCTGATGACAGGAAGAGGGAAGTCTCTGTAAATCAAACATTCCAGACAGAAAACTTTCTTTTCAGGTTTCAGAAATAAACTGCCAATACTTAGGATATAGGGATGTATCAGCGATCAGTTAACTGTGCTTTCCCAATATTAATAGGAATGACAAAAATAAGATACGGCAACAATAAGGCTTAATTCCCCTACATTTATTTGTGAGATGTCCTCTAATTTTTGAGGGCATTTTTGTTCCCTTCTCTATTTGCTTAGGCAAACCTATATCGATATAATTAAGAGTCTGTTACCACATCACATAAAAAACGGTTGTATGGGAGAGTATTGTATTTTATAATGATGCCAAGGAGTTTTAGAAATTGTATTACTATAACTTTGCCATAATTTCATGAGATGAAATTCCATGTTTTTTAAATTAAAAAAATTTATTGTGATTAAATGCACGTACCATGAAATTTACCACGTGAACCATCCTTAAGGGTGTGGTTCGGTTGACACTAAGTCCTTTCACAGTGTTGCGTGACCAACGTATTTATTCGTTCTTAAAAGTGACCATTTTCTGGGGTGCCTGGGTGGCTCAGTCGGTTAAGCATCTGCCTTCGGCTCAGGGTCTTGGGATCGAGCCCCACGTCAGGCTCCCTGCTCAGCAGGGAGTCTGCTGCTCCCTCTCCTTCTGCCCCTCTCCCGACTCATGCTCCCTCTCTCTCAAATAAATAAAAATATTCTTTCAAAAAAATGACCATTTCCCAGTTTCTTTTCATTTCTCTGTATTTACAGGTAGGAAGCTACACCCAACCAATGCCAACAAAAAATGAAAACCCTCAGATCCATACCTACAAGAAATTTTTAATATAAGGCTTTTCAGAAATCCCAAAGTCATTTTGAAAAGAGCTATTGCTTCAAAGGCCGAAGTCTCCAATAAGCACGAGTGAGCAGACACATGGAGGCTGCTCAGGAGACACAAGGCCGACACAGGTGCATGCCCGATGTGCAGAGACGAGCAGAGACCTGAGGTGCCTGCCACGGGAGGCGGCCTGTGTCACGGACCGCTGAGACTCAAGTCCAATACAAAGAGCATTCTACTGCTAATCCGGAGAAATTGATCTCACTGTTCACACGCACGGGGAGGGAAAACTCATCAGTGATTTAAAATGAGCCCCAAATCAATTTTTCTTAGGAATTTAACGCTGGTTCAATGACTGGAAATTGTCATGATTGCCTGGTCCTGCAAAAGAAAGAAAAGGTGAGCCAAAGATTAAATACCGAGTCACTGGTGAGGTTGTGTTGGAGGCGACGAAGGGCTATCTCAATTTCTCATTAATGCGACGTCTAGAGTCGAGTTCTTTAAAGGTTAATATCTGGCTGATAACACTGCACGTCCAAGGGGCTTGGTAAGGGAGAATTATCTAGTTATTTTTTGAATACTACACATTCCCTTAAACTACCCAATCCCTCTGACTTCATTCCAACATGTGCACTTCCAAGTGGGCATGTTTCATTAGGATCAAGAGGAAGTCACAAGGGCAGATTCTCTGGACCGTAAGCATTACTTTGCACTTGAGCTGCTTTTCACGCAAGGCTGCAGGCTAAAGAGCAGGTGCGAGTGGGGATTCATTCGTGGACAGAAGAAACACATGTGCCTGTACGGAGTCAGGCAGTACTAGGGCCAACTATTAATTATTACCATTTCTAAGACCATGACAACTGCTTAACTTTATTTATCGGTGGTTGCTGTTTCTCCTAAGCAACGTCGGCTATTACAGCTAATGTCCTAAGTAAAACCGCCCCCTTCTCTGAGCACCCACCAAAAACTGGCTAAGGCCAGGAGGCCCCCTAAACAGGGTAGACACAGGAGATCAGGAAGATAATCTGATACCTGAATTTCTGTTTTGATAACACACGAAGAAGACACTCCACTTGTGAACAACTGTGACTTTAACAACCCTAAACCCAGCTCCGTGTCCATTTAACCCATTTTGGAGTTACACTTTTTAAGAGGAGAGAGGCATGAAAACCGTGCTAAAAACTTAAATCTTAGAGATGTTTTCCAAAAAATTAAAAAAAAAATGTTCCACCAACTCACTTCTTTTTATTTATTTATTTTTAAGATTTTATTTATTTGACAGAGAGAGAGAGAACACAAGCAGGGCGAGTGGGAGAGGGAGAAGCACGCTTCCCGCGGAGCAGGGAGCCCGATGTGGGGCTCGATCCCAGGACCCTGGGATCATGACCTGAGCCGAAGGCAGACGCTTAACGACTGAGTCACCCAGGTGCCCCCACTAACTCACTTCTAAAACAGTAACTAAAAATAGCCCAACTTGAGAGAGAAGTGTTAGGAATCTCTTTCTAGCAACTACTCTTGAACACAGAACCCAGGAGTTACTCCCATTACCCCATTCCTTTATTTTCCACCTTTATAAACCCACCAAACTTCCTCTGTATCTTCAATTAAAAACTCCCTCGTCTTTCTTTTGTTCTAATGAGAAAAATGAGAGACGTTGGTTAACAACATTTACAATCAACACAGCAACACGTGACGATGCAGGTAAAAATCCCTGTTCGGCTATGATTTAATCCTGCAAGTATCTAACTTGGTGCCAGCCAGCCTATAGGAAATGAGACGGACACAGTTCTGGCCTAGACCTCTGGCTCGTCTCTGATTTATTACTCTGTGTGTGTGTCGGGTACGGCGGGGTTGCGAGGGGGTGCCTGATTTTCTTCAAAGGGCTGTGGAAAGATGACAGAGCTGGAAGAACCTCAAAGGGCGTCTAGGCCAAACCACTGGTTTTGCATGTACAGAGACGTCCGGTCACTTCCCGCTCCCAGGCTTACCCAGCTTGGGTGATCTCTGTCGCAACCAGAATCCGGTTCGTCATTTCATTTCAATTTACAAATATAAAAGAAAATCCATATACGAATGGGAAGCACATGGGTGTAATGGTGAAGTCCTGAAGGGTTAGGTTGGGTTGACAAGACATGTCGAGCAGGTGCTGGGGCACTCTTCCCCCACCATGGGCAGTGGGCAAATAACAGAGGTAAAGTATACCTCGAGTATGCAAAGCATACTCTGTCCCAGGCCTCCTGACAGTCCTTCTCAGCCCAGTCAGTCCTTTTGGGTCCTGTAGGGCCAGCTGAAAGCACGTGAAGTCACTGGTGAACACACATTACCAGAAAACACGCACAAAACACATACATCAGGCGGGGAGCACCGACCGAGGCCCATACGGTGTAGTTATTACTCCTGTAACAACAGAAGCCACCCTTGGAAATCACACCTTATCTTTCCAAACCACACCAAGCAAAAACAATAATCAAAAAATGATTCTACTTTGTGATCATTTCTGACCCCTTGATGATAGCCTCGTAGGAGATTACAGAAGCGTGGAGGCCTCTGAGGCTGTCAGCCCCTATCAATCACCTTCCATTAAATAAAGGTTTTCCAATTTTGCGCTTCTCTCAAAGGCTTCATTTTGCCTGCATTAAGCTGAAGCATCAACATTTGAACTTACTGCTCCTATTCCTGGTTCCCAAATAAATGCCGTTAGCAGAAAAATGGGCTTTTCCACAGTAGGAACTCAAAATCAAAGCAGACAACAGTGATGTGGTCACATATACGAGACATCTGACCACAAACGCCTCACACGTGCATTTTACACATTTCACGAGCAACCACAGGGCCCAGGAGGAAGGGAGGATGTAAGGGGTGCCCAGAGCAGGAGAGATCTGTGGGCCGTACACATTAGCCCCTGAAATGCATCTGGGCCAATCCCAATATAGTCATCAGAGTGCCGCAGATTTCTCTTGGGTTCCAGAAGCAGGTCTAAGAGTCATGCACTGCACGGTTTTACTACTTGGTCTCTATGATCCCCATGACGGAGAAAAGTCATTTTGTCTAAAATGTAGCAGATGGGTCTAAGGGAGGGAAACAGTTTAAAATCAATTGGGAAAAGCATGTTTAAAAAATAAGCACCTCAAGCAGAGAGACTCATCTTCTCTTTGTAACGCTGACAGCTGGGCGGGGGGCGAGGGGGACACGTTTCCTGCATTCATACACCAAAACCAGAAGATGTGGGCCACAGTTTCTATAAATATGATCAAGACTCCACCCATGCACATTTTCCTGCCCCGATAAACAGGCTCTGTCATTATTATCTTTAATGGCCACATAAACGTGACAAGAGCCAGAAACAGAGTGGCGAGAACATCAAGCGATGAAGAGGGAAGTGGGAGATCTCAGAGTCATTTCCAAATAGGCCTGGGGGATGGACTGGATGCATGTGACCAAGAGGTCCCCAAGAAGTACACTGTGACATGTTTTATTTGGCCCACGTGGACATTTTTTTAAATGTTAATTTACTGTCAACACTAAAATACTGGGAGATCTCACTTGAAAATCCAGATTTCAGGCTTCTCCCAAGAAAACAAGCAGAGAGATGACTGGCACGGCATTCCCACTTGGCGACAATCTGTTGTTTACGCTCCCATTTGTCCCTGGAGGTCATCGTGGTGGCCTGCTTCATTATGAAGGTTCCTGTCCGGTCTCTTCTGCAGGTAAGGAGTGTACAAAGAAGATGCCCAGATTGATAGGGGGCTGGGGGGCAGGCCTGAGAAATGGACTGGCAGCACCCAAAGACACAGACCTTGAACTTCAGGTGCAGTCCGGGTCTGAGATGTGGAACATCTGGTTGACCATGAAACCATCCAAGAGAGCAGATGAAGAAGCTTAAAGACAAAGTGCCAAGAGGACTGAGTCCAATCTAAAGTCTTCAGTAGAAGTAGGACGAGGGAAAGCGATGCAAGCCAAAAGGGGGCCGGGTTTGTGGCCTAGCCTCCACAACTAGCCTCATCGCCATGCCTCTCCGGCAGGCGCCCTTGGGCCCAGCCAGCCAGCCCTGATTCTTGTTTGAGAAACCGAGTGTCGTTTCGGGCCTTAGTACCTCCTGCAAACCTGTATTTCCTACTGCCTAGAACGCTAGCCTGCCCCTGCTGGATTTCTACCCAACTTTCCAGAATGAGCGGCCCCAATGAAGTTGCTTCGATGGTGTCGTGTGACCTCCCGGTAGGCTCTGTAAATGCACTGCCCCGAGCTTACTGCCTTCCTGTCTGAGTGCGTGCTCCCTGAGGCCGGCCACCAGGTCTTCTGACTTCTTCTCCTCGGTGCCCAGCTGTGTCACAGGAATCAAGGAAGAGGGATTTCCGGTGGACAGAAACTTCTCAATACCAGAAGTTATTCAAGGGTGATGGGCGGCACTAGATTTTCGCAACGTACTGTGGCCAATAAGTCCGAGTGGGGGCTGGTTCCTGATACATCGCTGGAAAATAATTTGGCAATATATATCAACTGAACACCGCTCCCACCCTGGCCCTCAATAAATCGACTTGGGAAATAAGTAACGGGTGGTGGTAATGGCCAAGTTTTGTTTTGCTTTGTTTTTTCCCCGGCTGTCCAGAACCAACCCCAATTTCCATTTTGAGGGAACTCCAATCACATGAAGCCCAACATGGTCAGATTCGTCCTCGGCCCACCGCCGGAGACCAGGCCCAGCCGGCTCGGCACCCCTCCTCTGACCAAGAGAGGCGGGGGCGTCGCTCAGCTACTCTGGCTGCAGCATCCTGGCCTCTTTGTGCAGGGACGGCTGCTCTACCCCTGGCCCTCCAGCCTCCTGTCCCTTCTCTGGGCTCCAACAACCTCCCAATCAGGGCCCTGTCAAAATAAGAGCCAGACCCAGTCTCTATTTCTGGACCTGGAAGCATCCTAACCGATACCCTACATGACAGGAACAAGTCTTATATATGGAGAAAAGCTTTATGTCTGTAATACAGCATTACTTATACAGCAAAATGAGGAAACAGTCTAAAAGCCCCCAAACAAGAGCACCCAAGTAAAGGACGGTGTTATCTATTTGTCAGAATGGTACTAATGACACCAAAAGAAAAAAGGGCTTATAAGAACATGTTAAAAAGACAGAAGCGTTAAAAATAGAATATCGTCAACGTCATGTAAAAATACTGTGGGTAACAATAAAAAAATTTTTAAAAAAAATACCGTGGGTAGAAAAAAATGACTAGAGAGGTACCAAAATATTAAGATAGAAACAGATTTTCCTTAGAGTTTCAATTAATCAATTAGGAAAGTACCGCAGGCACGGACAGTCTCCGGCCCCCTGGCTCCAACCCTGGCCGGCTCACACCACTCTGAAGGAACAGTGTTAGCTCTGTATGTTCCAGCAAACTGTCCTCTACAGTTCTGACATGGGTCTCCCCACCTTCCCTCTGTCCCTCCCTCCTTTTTTTCTTCCCTCCCTCACTCCCCTCCAATGGGATCACAGAATACCTGCTTACTTTGGGTTTCCACTTTACCAGACCCAGGGGAAGCCTGCTCTACTCACTCCTCAGGCCTCTGTTCCCATGTTGTATCCTCCTGGAACCTCTGAGCCCCTAGGCTGGCTGAGCTCCTTCTCCGCCTGGGCACCCTTAGTCATCGGGATCTACACTGGGTCCTTCTCCGCCACTCCACGGTAGGCACCATGCCCAGCCCGCCCTTCAGCTCCGGGACTGAGCCCAGTGCCTGGCCCGCAGATGATGCCCAGTGTTGACAGGGAAAAATGAAAAGAATGGATGGGGAATGAAGCTTGAGGACGAGACGGCTTTGAGGGCAGACATGCATCAGTGGAGGACCGGGCATTTCTCCAGAGACATGGAATGAAAGACGACACTGGGTATAGAGACAGACATGCAGGTCTGTACAGAATAAGGGAGTGGAGGAACTTACCTGGATGATCTCAAGGAAGGAGGAAAAGAGAAAGAAGCAGACGATAGGCAAGAAAAATATTCTTGATAAGCAGTAAGAGAAAAGAATCTGCACAGTTATTCTTCTGCCCCATAATTAGGTATCCAATTATCTGTGTTTGCAGTAGGGTTTTATTTATTTATTTTTTAAGATCTTATTTATTTGAGAGAGAAAGTGAGCGAGCGAGCGAGAGAGAGAGAGAGAGAGCACGAGTGGGGGGGGAGTGGCACAGGCGGAGGGAGAAGCAGGCTCCCCGCGGAGCAGGGAGCCCGATGCAGGGCTCGATGACCAGAGCCGAAGGCAGACGCTTCACTGACTGAGCCACCCAGACACCCCTGTGGTAGGGTTTTAAAAACAACTCCTTGAGAGATTAAATGGTGTCCAAGGTTAGTTAAATAAACCAGACAACTTAGAATTCAGCTTCCTATCTCTGTTGTTCAAAAGAGCTAATGTACGAAAAAATATGTTCATGCTTATCTAAGGGAAGGCAGCACCATCCCGGGCGCACTAGATGTGCCCCTTACTAATTTCATGCCCGGTAATGGCCTCGGCCACAAAATTACACATTTCAGTTTATCTGAAAGAAAGCAATTCCATTTCTAATTCAATGAGGACAAGAACCTCCTAGCTCCGGATTATCCCTGCGAAACTTTCTCAGGTCATCACTGTTCTCCTTAAAAGCCCTTCTACGCTGCCTTCCAACAAGGGTCAGAGCCTCTGGGTCTTATTTATGAAGGCAGCTCTGGGCAACCGATTGAGACCCACACTTTCCCATGGCTGGCGTTTGCTGAGGACGCACTAGAACCAGTCACTGGGCCACCAGCTTGCTTTCACTGAACGTGCAGAATAACTATGCGGACAGGGCAGGTGGCTCTCCCAGGCGCCCAGGTCCCAAGTGGCAGAGGCCACACTGTGACCCAGCTCGGGCTCCACAGCACTGTGTGGTGCTACTCGTAAGCCTCCCTAAGAGAGTCACACGACAAAACGCGGAAGGCCCATCGAGGGTCCCAGGTTGGGGCGGCGTTAGTGCAATGTCAGCCAGGCGGATTTTTCTCCACATCACTGAAATGTGGCTAAGACCACAATCGAGGTGCTTGGACACCATTACGTAATAGTCAATATGCTGAGAAGCAACACTGTCCCTCACCCCGAGTCATTCAGAACTCTCAGTCTGGCCTCTCACAATTGGTTTCGTCCGTCAGACTCAGACGAGGCTCTATTTTGAATTCTAATGAGGACGAGGCACACTGAATATTTAACTGCGATGACAAAGATCTTGCTTTTGTGGAGACGCCCTGACACAAGTAACAGATCTGCAAGTACATACAGGGACCGATGGAAAATACCAGTCTAATCTGCGTTTGGACGCTGGAAAAAGACAATATTGTTTTCTACTTGATGCTGTTTGGGGGCTGGGGGTGGGCAAGGAAAAAGGAAGAAGAGCCACACAAAGATCTCAGTAAAATTTTTGCAGCCGGGGCTCCTGAGTGAAAGGTTTACAAAGACATGCTTGAATCCTTTGTTAATGACTGCACAAACAAATTCATCACCAGGCCCTTCTGTGTGGCCCCCTTGCACTTCAGTCGGTGCTAACAACTGGAAATTTCCTCCCTGCAAAAGCAGCTATGACATATATGTATCAGATCAGCAAAGAAGACGTGCTGCGGAGAGGGAAACAAAAGACCATTTCACGGTTCACAACCTACTTCTGCACTTAAAATGATGTGCCCGCGGCTACCCTTGGCTCACTCACGTCCCCGGAGTTAAACAAGTGGGGTGCCACGTGAACAGCAACCGAGGGACACTTGAGTGGGTCGCTTAACACCTACCCAGCAAACAGTTAAAATATACCTCACTTGCACTTCCTGTGCGTGCGTGTGTGCGTGTGTTTACGTGGAAATGATCAACCGTGCCTTGCATTTGGGAAGTGCAGGGGATCGACCCTTTGCTGTGTCTCGAGGCTCCTGGACCAAGCCCTCCAGACCCTATCTTACTGAGATCATAATGTAACTTCCATAGCATTTGGACATCTCTTGTATATGCTAGCTGGCAGTTATGGAGAGAGACTATGGCTTATATTTTTCTTAGCTGCCCGCTGGTTGATTCTCTCTGCTGCTACCAAATATACCCATTGAGTTTTGAATTTCAGGTATTTTTTTTTTTTTTAATTTCTAGGAGCTTGATTTTGGTCCCTTTTCAAGTTTTCTGCTACTTTCTATGGTTTCCTGTTTTCTGAAGATCCTTTCAAGCCTGTCATTTCTTTCTTTAAATATACCAAGCATAGGTGATTTTCTTACCTCCGTCTGACAATTCTACTACTGCCAATCTGTGCAGATTGGTAAGTGTGGTCTGTGGCTGCTTCTGGCTCATGCTGTGCTGTTTCCACATCTGCTAGGTTATCTTTGACTGTGTGCTGGTCACTGCTCTGAACAATTCATTTTGGGGTGATTCTTAGAGACCAGGGATAAAGATGTCCTCTTCCAGACAGGCATGTCATTATTTTTGTCAGGCACCTGGAGCTCTAGCATGTGAATCTAGAACTCCGAACCAAATGCAGAGTCTGGGGTTTTCTGGCCCAGGCTGAGATGGATGCTCACGATGCAAATCCACACGAGGGCCTTTCTGTGCCCCCAACTCGTCGGAAACTATGGTTTTGTCCCTTTCCCTCTCCAATCTTCTCAGTGCCAAGGCTGCCTTCTCCACACTTCCCAAAGGTACCTTACTTCCAGTTGACTTTTACCCTAAGGGTGCTCTCTGGGGACCCACCTCAATGGGGGAAGGGTCTCCTGTTACACTTTTCAGCTGGGGTGGGCCCAGGACAGTAACTTCTACCCCACCTGCCTACCTCTCTCAGGCTACATAAGTCCCTGACCCCTGCCTGCAAATGGGCTTTATCAGGAAAAAAATCAAACCACCAGAAAGTACCTAAGAGTTTAAGGACTGGAGGGCACCTGGGTGCCTCAGTCTGTTAAGTGTCCAACTCTTGATTTTGGCTCAGGTTGTGACCTCAGGGTCATGAGATCGAGCCCTCTGTCAGGTCCCATGTCTGGCTCTGTGCTCAGCGTGGAGGGCTCTGCTTGGGATTTTCTCCTTCCCTCTCCTTCTACCCCTCCCCCAGCTCGCAGGAGCTCTCCCTCTTTCTCTAAAATAAATAAATCTTTTAAAAAAAGAGAGAGAGAGAGAGTTTAGGGACTGGAAGCAAAACAAAAGGACAGGTTAATATAATGGTTCCTTAGGGGCGCCTGGGTGGCTCAGTTGGTTGAGCGACTGCCTTCGGCTCAGGTCATGATCCTGGAGTCCCGGGATCGAGTCCCGCCTCGGGCTCCCCGCTCAGCGGGGAGTCTGCTTCTCCCTCTGACCCTCCCCCCTCTCATGCTCGCTCTCTCTATCTCATTCTCTCTCAAATAAATAAATAAAATCTTTTAAAAAACATACAATGGTTTCTTAAAAAAAAATTAAACACGGAATTAACATCTGATTCAGCAACAGGACTTCTGCGTATATACACACAAAAGCAGGGACTTGAATAGATGCTTGTACACCTACGTTCATACTGGCATTATTCACCCAATAGCCAAAAAGGTCCACTGACAGATAAATGGATAAACAAAATGTGGTATGTGTATGCACTGGAATATTATTTAGCCTAAAAAAAGGAAGGAATTCGTGACACACTCTAGTATAGCATGGAAGAATACTGAAGACACTCTGCTGAGTGAAATAAGCCAGACACAAAAGGGCAAATGCTGTGTGAATTCACTCATCTGAGGTACCTGGTGTTGTCAAATTCACAGAGACAGAAAGTAGACTGGTGGCTGAGAGGGGCCGGCTGGAGAAGAAGGGGGAGTCAGTGTTTCACGGGGTCAGAGCTTCAGTTGGAGAAGATGGAAAGGTTCTGGAGACAGATGGTGCTGACGGCCGCACAAGCACATGAATGCACTCAATGCCACTGAACCGCGTACTTAAAATGGTTATGATGGCAAATTTTATATGTATTTTATATTTATGTATCTTTTATCATAATAATTTTTTTTTAAACTTAGGTTAATAGGGGCACCTGAGTGGCTCAGTTAAGTGCCTAACTCCGGCTCAGGTCGTGATCTCGGGGTCCTGGGATCGAGCCCCACGTGGGACTCCCTGCTCTGTGGGGAGTCTGCTTGTCCCTCTGCTTCTGCCCCTCCCCCCACTCGTGCTCTCTCTCAAATAAATAAAAATAAAACCTTTACAAAAACAAGTTAGGTCAATTTTGGCAGGGGCTCATGGACCCACAAAGTAAATCCCACAGGGAACAATAACTTTACAATACTGTATTGTATTGTAATGTATTGTAAAAATTTACAATAACTTTAATACTGATCAATGACAGCAGGGTGTTACTGAACCAGTCTGACCTCTGTAGAGCTCAGGAAGCAGCACAATGAACCTTTATCAATACGCAAAAACTAGCACTGCTTACCAACAAACATATATATAACTGCAGATTTCCCTATAAAAATATAAATGCCATAAATTTTCCTTTAAAGGTATCAGGCATCAGAAATGCTCTAAGATTCGTTATCAGGGTGTTGATCTACGTTACTGATGGCACCGCTAAGTAAATATTAGGGAAACAAATGGACAGGGTAAGAGAAGAGGACTCTCTTTAAAGCATTTCTGCTGAAAGAATGAAGAAATGTCTATTCAGTGCTGCCGCACTGCTGGACTTCTCCCTCTGAGCCCTACATATGCCGTTGACCCTTGCACAGCGCGGGTTTGAACGGCATGGTCCGCTTCCATGTGGACTTTTGTCAATAACCACAGTACAGTACTATACGTGTACCTTCTCTTCCTTATGATTCTTTTTTAAAGATTTTATTTATTTATTCATAAGAGAGAGAGAGAGAGAGAGAGAGAGAGGCCGAGGGAGAAGCAGGCTCCCTGCGGAGCAGGGAGCCCGATGCGGGGCTCGATCCCAGGGCCCTGGGATCACGACCTGAGCCGAAGGCAGACGCTTAACGACTGAGCCACCCAGGCGCCCCTCTTCCTTATGATTTTAATATGTTCTCTTCTCTAGCTTCCTTTATTGCAAGAATACAGTACATAATATATATTAATTAATATTAATCAATGATTATATATTATTATATTAATATATTATTATACTGTATGATATATACTGTAATTATAAAATATATATAGTATATAATAATACAGTATATATTACACACAAAATACGTGTTAACTGACTGTTTATGTTATGGGTAAAGCTTCCAGTCAACAGTAGTCTATTAATAGTTAAGTTTTGGAGGAGTCAAACTTATATGCAGATTTTTGCCTGCAAGTGACCTCTGCATTGTTCAAGGGCCAACTGTAATTCTGTTGCACATTATATATAACTAAATATAAATGGCACATAAGATAAATTTACAGCTAACTTATTTTAAAAACAGGCATTTTAGTAATTATGGGAGTCTCTACATTTCTTCTATTTAAATAAATGAAACAGAGCTCAAGTTAGAAGATTTTATGCACATTTCTGGGTATAAACACCAACACTACAGCAATACCATAAAATAAAAAACTGGCAACAGAAGTAGCATTCCTCATTACAACCTCATGAATAACATGTGCTGAGGACCACTGGTCTGCAAATACAAGAAGCTTACCAACATATCTATAAATACATTCATGCCAAAATAGTTAACAACATGACAGCTGCACACATAACAAAGACTTCAAGAAAGCTGTCACTGAGTTGGGAAGCCTAGTCTTACTTTATTTATTTTTAAAGATTTTATTTATTTATTATCTATCTATCTATCTACCTACCTACCTACCTACCTACCTATCTGGAGAGCGAGTGGCAGGCAGAGGCAGAGGGAGAGAGAGAATCTCAAATAGACTCTGTGCTGAGTGCAGAACCCAATGCGGGGCTTAATCCCACGACCTTTTGATCACAACCTGAGCCCAAATCCAGGCTGACTCAGCCACCAGGGTGCCCCAGACTATCCCTGCTTTAGACAGACACATATAATAGCTAACACTCACACCTTACTGCGTGCCACATACTGTTCTAAGTGCTACGCATCTGTATCTATCTGCCCCTACAACATCCGTAAATCTGCCCCTACATCATCCGTAAATCTGCCCCTACATCATCCGTAACTATACCTATATGTTCAACTATATTAACTCCTTTACCCCGTACAACAACGCTCTCGGGGATATACCATTAGCACTCCCATTTCAAAGACAGGAAAACTGAGGCAAAGGGAGTCTGGACTTCCCCAAAGCCACTTAGCTGGTGACTGGTGCAGCTGGGATGCAAGCCCAGGCTCTAGAGCCCCCACTCTTCACCCCCCCCCCCAGGGGCAGGGGGTGAAGGGCCTCTCCACATAAATATGGAAAGTCAGGGAAGATGGCCAGCTTTAGACCCCTCACATGTTCTGTACAGTTTAATTTTGATAACCAGGTTACCAACTGTTTTAAGAGCCAATAAGATTAAGTTTCTATAGAGATCAAAGACAGTAACAGATGGAAGAGGGGGGTGAACCTGCATCTCTCTGCTTCCAAATGATCTAGTGCAGAACAAAGTCTCCGTGGGCAGAAGTTACATGAGAAGGTGGGTAAAGCAAGAAACAAGGAGGTGTTGCTTTCGGCAGGAAGCAGAAAGAAGCGCACGTCCGTGGGAACAGAAGCACAGAGTGGCTGGTACCTGGCGGATGAGAACTCCGGGGCTAGGGAGCACAGACAGGTGATAACGGGGGAGCAGGGAGGCCCCTCAGAGTCTCCCTTCTGGAGGTCCCAGAGTCCATGGCTGCCTGTCCTCGGCCACCCTGTTGTTCTAGACTTCCGTTTAGCCAGCACATCAGGTAGAGAAGGTAAGGCCTCTCGGGCCGTACATCTTAGCTCTGCCCCGCACAGACGTCCTTGTTCTAAAACTGGACAGATCAGAGGGATCCACTGCATTTTTCATATCAATAGGGCTAAGAGGCAAAGCATGTGCTCAGATCACTGGGGCTTTGAGTGTTATCGTACTGCTGCTTGTAATAAAGGCGTTAGCTTCATAAACCTCGCGCACCTCTGTGAGACGAAGCACCCAGTAATGATCACTGTGGCCACTCCTACTGTCACTACCATTTACCATTGCTGGCCTCGGGCAGGGCACCGCACACAGGCGATAAGTAGCTCACACCGCACAGCACGCAGCCCTACCTCATCAGAAGCTCTAGGGCAACGCCAGAGAATCAGGATTGGTAGAATCCCACCAGGGGATTCTTGCCTTGCCCATGTGTCCCCACTTTATGTACAAGGTACTAAGCGGTAAGGCGATGGCCAAAGATAACGTCACTACATGTAGGATTTGAACTCAACCAGACTTCAGAACCTGGCCTCTTAACTGCTCTGTGGTCCAAGCTCCAACAACTAAGCTTGTGACTGAAAAAAGGCACAAAGTAAGCAAGATGGCTCTCAACACCCGCGAGGATCTACCAGCACCGACCTGTATATTGTCACACAATTTCCCAAACTGGTATTCTCTGTAAGCATACACAGAGGTTTCCTATTTTAAATTAAAAAAGAAAATAACAGTGCATTGTATTTCTCCCACATTTGCAGCAAGTCACTTCATTTCATTTTATTTTATTATTATTTTTTAAAGTAGGCTCCACGCCCAGCACCGAGCCCAATGCAGGGCTTGAACTCATGACCCCGCAATCCAGACCTGAGCTGAGACCAAGAGTCAGACACTTAACCGACCGAGCCACCCAGGCGCCCTTACAACTCACTTCATTTTAGCAAGATTTGGGTCTCTTTTAGCAATTTCGGTGTTTCATCAAATGGGACTGTCTGCATTAGAAGGGCAACCAAAGCCCTGCAATAATCAGACAAATGTGGGAAACTGAAAGTAGAGTAAATGCACAAGCAGGAGAGAGGCAGAAACATAAGGGTAGCTATCCTTTACCGCAAGACGTTGACTTTCTGTCCACCATATTCACACGCCTGGTCTCAGTGCGGAGCTTCCCATCAGTGTTCTCCACCAGGTTGGCAAGGTCATCAATTATCTCTAGAAAGGAAGACAGAGATGTGTGGTTAACACTCCAGAAATACTCCAGCTCACATCACAGTGTCAGAGCTGTGGCCTCCCTACTAATAAATTCACTCCTGTGCAGTGAGGGGAAAGGTAAAGAGCTCATGTATGTTCTTTGAAATCTGCAATTCTGATTCATAAAAGGGGGTGGTGGTGGTGTGGGGGGAGTAGTGGTAAAGAAGAAAACTGATTTCCCGTGAGCCTGGGACACAGAGGAGGACTGTCAGAAATCCAAGCGAAAGAAAGCAGGACCCAGCAAAGTTATGCTCGGCCAAGTTGTCATTCCAGCATAAAGCTGGTGGATGGACTATGGGAGACTCCAGGGACTACTGCGGTCCTTCTCGAGAAAACAGCTTGATGATGAAACCTAGCCAACCAAGAGGCAAGCAGAAATAAAGAACTCTAGGACGGAGAAGCCAGAGACCATGACCTCTGAAGAGATGCTGGAGAGAGCTGGGGCCATCAAAATACTGAGCTGGGGATCAGCAGATACATGGATTCCTTTACAAAAAGGTAGATAAATGTTGTAAACAGTGATGCTATAATTATAACTGAAAGTCAGGAAGCATTTGGGGGGTTGGGGGTTTGGGGTTGGGGAGAGAAAGGTGGAAGGAAGTTGGAGGTGTTATTTTCTCCATCACTTCACAGAGGAGTCCTATTGAGCTGCTGAAAAGGGAAACATGGAGACCCATGGCTTTTCAAAACCACCATCTTTTTTTTTTGTCAACCTTAGATGGATCTTTTAGTAATTACCATCTCTTGTCAAGAACACTTTATGTGAAGTTCAGCTTTTCTTTTTTTTTTTTAAACACTAATCCTCTTCTTTTAAAATTGGAATTATCACTGACACTACGCAAGTCTCCTTAAAGTGAAATTAAGCACTTAGCAACACTTAAAATAGTATATATTGCATGATTCTAATGATATAAAATTATTTCTATCCACCCTTTCATATTGGACAAACCTACAAGGATATTTCTGGATGATGTCAGCCTAATGTGAATAATGATCATTTCTAGGTGCTGGGCTCCGGGATGATCTTGCTTGCATTTTCGGTACTGTTTGAATTTCTTCTAACGAGTACACATTATTATTTCAGTTTTGGTTCCTGTTCCTCACTCCTTCCCCCCTTGCTCTTTTTTTTGTTGTTGCTTTAGAGAAACACTGTCCTATATGAGTCACTGTTTCTGTTAAAGAAATAAAAGGAATCGAAGGAAGTTTCCAGAAGGATGCCGGAGCTGAGTTTTGAAGGCCATGTCGGTGAAGAGGTAGGAAGAGAGCAACGCATATGGAACGAACAGCATGTGGAAGGCACAGAAGAGGGGCTGCTCTCTCCTGGCTCCTGCAGCCCTTCCTACCACCTCTGTTTACTTACAGACCCTTAAGCTTCACATCTAATAATTTGCTCACATGTCTTTCCTTTTCAGAAAGAGTACAACAGAGACTCCCTTTCATTCATGGCTCTACCTGTGATGTCCAGGAGAGTGCCTAGTACACAGCCAGATAAAATAAATACAGATAAACACAGATAAAAGCAACGAATGGATGAAGTCTAAAAGAGAGACATAATTTTAAAGCACTCTGCTGCATCTTAGACTAAGCCAAATTTGTCAAATATTACCTATAGAACACCTGCCTAGGAAACCTTTCACTGCCATTTAACAATTCACTCGTGACTCTCTATTCCTTCATATTCAGTGACATTCTCTCTCCCCATCTACCTTCCATCTGTCTCCAAGCTCTGTCTAGAGTCTCCTCTTCCCCTTAAATGCTGACAATCCCACACTACTGTGTATTTTTACTCTCTAATACTACCATGGTGATGTTACATACCTTTTGGTTTCCTCAATATGTAAATTAAAAACTTGAAAATCTGCTCCACATAGCTCTCCAAAATTCTGGACTCAGGCTGCAAACTGCCTACTACTTATCTGTACCCTGAGATTTCTACAAATATCAGACTCTCAAGGTCTCTGAAACTAAACTCTTCATCTTCCCCTAAACCTGAGTCCCCTCCTACATTCCCTGTCTCCATCAATGGCACCAACATTCACTTGCTGGCCTACGCCAGAAATCTTCACTTGGCCCCCCCCCTTCCCCAGTTCAGACATGCCACTTGCAGCCACTTGCAGCCACTCAGGTGACCCTGCCTCCAGGATCTCTCTATCCCACGATATCGCTTAAATTCTGTTACTCGTATCTCACAAAATCGTGCCAGTGTTTCCAAAAACAATGTCCTAACTTATCTTCCTGTTTCTAGTTCTGCATCTTCTCAATCCATTCTCCATACTATAGCCAGGGACATGTTTTATTTTATTTTCAAGCTTTTATTTAAATTCCAGTTAGCAGACAGTGTAATATTAACTTCAGGTGTAGAATTTAGTGATTCATCACTTCCGTACAACACCCAGTGCTCATCACAATAGTGCCCTCCTTAAGCCAGGAAGATATTTTAATTTTTTCATATTTTAACTAATTGAAACTTAAAAGCTGGATGTGGATGGTGACTACTGTCTTGAGCAACACAGATCTAAAGCAATCACTTAAAAAAAAAAAAAGAAAAGAAAACCACACACATATACACACACCCCAAAAGGTACAGATTAAAAAAAAAAAAAAGAGGGAATAAAATTAAATACTAAAAAAATGCAGGATTTACCCAAAAGAAGGCAGGAAAGTAGGCACAAAGGAACAAAAACCAGACAGGACAAAAGGAACATAAATACCTAGAAGGCAGACCTAAACCCAACTATATCAATAGTCACCTTAAATATAAATGGACTAACTCCTCAATTAAAAGACAAAGAATATCAGCCAATGGGGCGCCTGGGTGGCTCAGTCGTTAGGTATCTGCCTTCAGCTCAGGTCATGATCCCAGGGTTCTGGGATTGAGCCCCGCATCTCCCTCTCCCATTCCCCCTGCTTGTGTTCCCTCTCTTGCTGTGTCTCTCTCTGTCAAATAAATAAAATCTATTAAAAAAAAAAAGAATATCAGCCAAGATTAAGAAAGTAAGAAAGAAAGAAAGAAAGAAAGAAAGAAAGAAAGAAAGAAAGAAAGAAAGAAAGAAAGAAAAGAAAGAAAGGAAGAAAGAATAACTATATGCTTTCACAAGAAATTCACTTTGAATATAAGGCATATAAAGTGTGTGCCTAGAAAGCCGACATGGCTACACTGTATTACACCAGACAGACTTCAAGCCAAGGAGTATTATCGGAGATGAAAAGAAACCTTTTCTCATGGTGAAAGAGCACATGTGATGAAAACTAAAAAAAATCCCCACATTGGAATATCAAGGAAACCACCTCTGAAAAACCTATGAGACAAAAATAAAAATCACAGGAAAAACAGAAAATACTTTGAACTGAATGATAACGAGAATTCAAAATGAAAGTCTGTGGGATGCAACTAAAGCAGGGCTTGGACAGAAGTGTACTGCTCTAAACACAAACACTGGAAAAGGAGAAATACATAAAATCAGTGATCAGACTAAGAGATGCTCATGATCATTTCAATAAACGCAGGAAGAGGATTTGACAAAACTGAGTGTCCATTCATGACACAAATTCTCAGCAAAACAGGACTGAAGGAGAACTTCATCAACCTGACAAAGGACATCTGTGAAAACACCAGAGCTAACACTATCCTTAACGGTGGATCACTGAACCCTTTTCCTCTAAGATCAGGGAACAACGTGAAGACATCTGCTCTGATGACTTCCGTTGAACATTTTATTATTAAGTCCCACACTGTTTAAGGAGGCAAGAAAAGAAAGGCAAAAGATTTGAAAAGAAGCTATAAACACGTATATTTGCAGTTGACATGATTGTGTACAGAGAAAACTATGGATTTATTTAAAAACTACTAGAACTAATTAGTGACTTTAACAAATCTGCAGACACAAAGTCAATTATAAAGAGCAATGTATTTCTATATACTAGTGACAAACAACTGAAAAGTCAAAGTAAAAAACTACCATTTATAATAGCATCAAAAAGTACACCAAATGGGGCGCCTGGGTGGCTCAGTTGGTTAAGCGGCTGCCTTCGGCTCAGGTCATGATCCTGGAGTCCCGGGATCGAGTCCCGCATCAGGCTTCCTGCTCAGCAGGGAGTCTGCTTCTCCCTCTGACCCTCTTCCCTCTCATGCTTTCTATCTCTCATTCTCTCTCTCTCTCAAATAAATAAATAAAATCTTTAAAAAAAAAACTGAACTCAACATCTTTAAAAAAAAAAAAAAAAAGTACACCAAATGCTTCTGTGAGAGTAGGCGGTAAGTTAGGTTCTAACAGGCTCCCTGGAGGCCAACGATGAGGAGGTCATGGCCAGCTCTCGGGAAGGTCAGAGGCCTGTCCTGGCAGCACTCCACAAGAAGCCAGGTCAAACCTACCAGGCCCAAGATGGCGGCTGCCATGAAGGAAACCCCTGACTAAATTAGGAAGAAAAGGTGCAAACCCCTGCATCCCTGCCTGGAGAGATGAATATTCCACCCCCTAGTTAACAACCATCAACCATCAATAAAAGATAGAAACCCAACCCCCAGGGCTCACCTGCTCTCACATCTCAAGAGTGTATTTTTCACTTAACAAACATTCCTGCTTGGGTCACTCCTCTGTGTTGTGTCTGTCCTTAAATTCTTCCTTCTAACCAGACCAAGAACCTTCGGCAACACCTTTGGGATAGGCTGGGTTGAGGCCCCAGGGCCCAGGGTCTCCCCAGTCTATCCAGTGACACTTAGAAGTAAATCAAACCAAAGATGGTGGGCAAGACGTCTACACGGAAAACTGTAACAGTGCTGGGAGAAACTCAAGAAGACCTAAAGAAATGGACAGCTGTCTACCACCTGCACGGATTGACTCAATGTTTTAAAGGTACGTTTTCTCTCTCTCAGTTGATCTACAGATTCATTGTAGTCCCAGTCAAAAGCCTAGCGGGTTTTTCACTCATATGTGGAATTTAAGAAAGAAACAAAAGAACAAAGAAAAAAAAAAGAGAGAGAGACAACCACAAAACAGATTTTCTTTTTTTAAATATTTTTATTTATTTATTTGTCAGAGAGAGAGAGAGAGAGAGAGAGAGAGAGCACAAGCAGGGGGAGCAGTAGAGGGAGAGGGAGAAGCAGGCTTCCCGCCGAGCAGGGAGCCCGATGCGGGGCTCGATCCCAGGACCCTGGGACCACGACCCGAGCCGAAGGCAGACGCTTAACGACTGAGCCACCCAGGCGTCCCCGCAAAACAGATTCTTAACTATAAAGAACAAACTGATGATTATCAGAGGGGTAGGGGGTGGGGCAGAGGTGGAGGAGGAGGGGTGAAACAGGAGATTGGGATGAGGGAGGGCGCTAGGGATGAGCACAGGCTGGTGTAGGGAACTGCTGAATCACTGCGTTATGGCCTGAGGCTAAGTTAACATTGTATGTTAACTACACGGGTATTAACATAAAAAAATTAATTACTTAAAAAAAATAAAACTGGTAAGTCAATTCTAAAATGTACATGGAAAAGCAAATGGTTTAGAATAGCTAAAATAATCTTGACAAAGAAAAAATAAAAGTTGGAGGTATTAACCGAAATCCAAGATTTATTATAAATATATAGCAATCATGACCGTGTGGTATTTGGCAGAAGGGCAAATGGATCAACGGAACAAGACAGAGTCCAGAGACAGACCCCTGTGTGTGTGTGTGTGTGTGTGTGTGTGTGAGAGAGAGAGAATGTGTATGTGTGAGAATGTGTGAGAATGTGAGTGTGTGTACTCAATTCTCAACAAAGGTGACAATAAGTCAGTCAAATACACAAAGAAAAGTCTTTTCAACAACAAATGATATTGAAACAAGTGAATACCCATAGGAGGAAAACAATCTTGACTCTGCTCCCATCAAACGCAAAAAATTCATTTGAGATGGTTCAAAGACCTAACCGTAAAACGTAGAAGTGTAAAGCTTCTAGAAGAAAACAACAACAATTTCTTCATAACCTTGGGTAGGCAGAAATTTCTTGGATAGGACATAAAAAGACTATGCACAAAAGAAAAGAAGGTGGTCAACTGGAATTTATCAAAAATTTCTGCTCATCCAAAGACACCATGACAAAAATTAAGAAACAACCCACAGACTGGTAAATATCTGCAGGACATACATCTGACAAAGTATTCATATCTAGAATATAAACAAGAAAAAAGACAATCAACCTAACAAGAAAAAAGACATCTATTAACAAGAAAAAAGACAACCTAATCTTATTTTATTTCATTTTTTTAAAGATTTTATTTATTTATTTATTTATTTATTTATTTATTTATTTAAGAGAGAGAGAGAGAGAGAGAGAGAGAGAGAGAGAGAGTACAAGCAGGGGGAACAGCAGGGAGAAGCCGGCTCCCGCCCAGTAGAGAGCCCGACATGGGGCTCGATTCCAGGACCCCGGGATCATGACCTAAGCGAAAGGCAGATACTTAGCAGACTGAGCCACCCAGGCACCCCAATCAATCTAATTTTAAAACAGGCAAAAGATGTGAACAGATGTTTTGTAAAGAAGACACACAATTGGCCCATGAAAAGGGGCTCAACATCATTAGTCAGTAGGGAAATGCAGATTTAAACCACAATGAGATACCATTTCACACCCACTGGAGTGCTAACATTAAAGACTGACAATGCTAATTGCTGGGGATGATATGGCACAAACGTAATTGTAGAAGTGTTCGTCAGTTCTAATCAAGTTAACCATATATCTAACTTACGACCCAGAAAGCTCACTCCTATGCATTTACCAAACAGAAACAAAAACATATTTCCCAAAAAGGCATAAAATATATATTGCACAAAAAATATACACAGCAGCCTTATTCCTTAGAACCCCAAACTAGAAACAACTCAAATATCCATCCGTAGGAGAATGGATAAGCAAATCTGTATGCTAAGCATAGCTGTATAATGGAATACTATTCCTCAATAAAAACAATGAGCTGCTTATTAATGCAACAATCTAATAATCTCAAAAGCATTTTGTTGGCTAAAAGAAGAAAATGAAAATCAATATCTATTTCCCTGATTCTATTTATATGAAGTATAAGGATAAACCGAACGTACTGGACAGAAATCAGAAAGCAGCTGCCTTTGGGTGGTGGTGGGAGACTGACTAGATGGCGACACAAGGGAATTTTGGGGGATGACGGAAAGATTCTAAATGATGACACAATTGTATACAGTTGTCAAAACACCCAGAACTGAAAACTAAAGATCTGTGCGTTTTACTGTATGTAAACTGGGCCTCAATTTAAAAATGTAAACCAGAAAAGAAATTAAGTTTGCAATATTAGGATACTCCTAAGATTTTCCAGGAGGGCAGGCAGGCATGCGTTCTAGCAAGACAAAGCAAATGCCTTAGAATCACAAAACTGTAGAGCGGCTAGAGGTCATGTGATCATCCCGCAGTTTCTCTCCTTTTTTTATAGCAACCCTGGCAGCAGGATGATTAAACATTTTGCTGAACGCTCCCTGCGACTGCTAACTTGGAAACTCAGGAGGAAATCAGTTCCTTGCCTGAGCTGGAAGGTGACTCTAATTATTATAAGGTTCTACACATTGAGCCGAAAACCTGCCCGCTTTTCACAGTCCACCTTAGTCATTTCCAGAACACAACACCAGTGTTCTTTCTTCCGCAAGACACTTCTCATCTTCCTCCCTAGTCTTCTCTTTTGGGATAAAAGCACTTAGCTGAAAACTTTGGTGGACCCTCAGAGGAAGTGATTTCGAGATCTTGTGATATCTTGATGCTTTGGGCACAGAATTCATCCTACAATACGATGTGAGGACTGGACATGCCACTTAAGCTTTTGTCTAAGTCAGCACAGAACACAGATGAGCTTATATATAGGCGCATATACAAAAGCAAATGTTTTTAGCACCCATTCTTCGCGTCCTATCTGGCTGTTCCACAGTAACAGCTTTGTTTCATACAGTTGCTTGGTACATGCAACCGATTACAGTCTACTTATGTTCTAATGCTGCAGTATGTAATATAAAATTCAGGCTTGATCAGCCTCTATCACCAAAGAGAGTCAAGTGTGAAACATTCCTTGTCTGACACTAAGTATTTGTCAGTTGTTATGGGTTAACTGGGTTTCTAGATAGATTCCTTTTGAACTTTATGTAAATATTTACAACTTAGAGGTAAATCAAGACTTTGTAGTGGATGAGCTCAGCAAAGATCAGTAGGCAACCCTGAGGGGGTTGATTCTTTTAAGTTTATTTATTTTAGTACTCTTTACACCCAAGGTGGGGCTCCTACTCATGACCCTGAGATCAAGAGTCTGTAGACTCCTCTGATGGAGCCAGCCAGGCGTCCCAAGGGGGTTAATGTTTTTAATCTCAGACAAAACACAAAGTTTTTCATTTGGTTGGTAAACCTCTTCTGATTACTAGTTTGTTTGTTTGTTTACAAAACCAACTCTATTTTTTTAAGCGATAAAAATTATTTAATAGCAGTTTATAAATGAGGGGGGGGAAGTCAAAAGTTATCCAAATGCCCCAGTAATCACCTCTATGTGTTCTCTCCTAAGATCTGACATAAACATATTATTTTTATATAATTGCAACACATAAGCCTTTTGCCCCATGAACATGATACCTTTTGTGCTCTTTCATGTTGCTACAGTCTCCATTCACAGTTATAATTTCTAATGGTTACAAAATATTCATTCCATTAAATAAACACTCATTAAAAATAGCCCATTGTGCGGTACAGAGCATGCTTCTATATTTATACATAATGAGTCAACGGATTTTTTCCTTCGTGATCATTTTCCTTCTTTTGTCTCATTTCCTTATGTTAACAACCTGTGGTTAGGACTGCTGAGTGGACTTTGAAACATACTGTCAGATCTGTTTTTAAAAGGTTTAGCCTGCCACTGGGGGGTTGCTCTGCTGGCATCAGCTGGTAGGAACTTCCCAGATTTCCAAGGGCAGGGAGCCTGGGGGAATCCCCACCCTGCAGCCCACAGGCTAAGGTGGGAATTCCCCCAACCACAGGCTCGAACCAGCAAATTAAACGCAGCTTGCAGAGAACAGGTGGAGAAACCACCAGGTGACTCTTTAGGATTCCGGACACTCCAGCCTACGAGAGAAACTGATCTTTTGCTTCCTGGTAAGGATTTGCATTGGGTTCTGAGAAGATTATTATTTCCATCCTGTGTTAATGTGAGACACTGAGTGGAGTGGCCGTTCTGATGCAGAAAGGAACAATGGACAACGTAAAGTATGACACAGGACAGATGGGGTCAAAAGCAGGAAGAAATACATGATATCGAAATACCAGACTCCAATTATACTTCATAAATGTTCTCTACTCCCAATTGCAAGTGTCGGTACATTCTATCTAAAGACAGAACGCATGCTGCGTATTTTCAGATAAGTTTGGGGCCTTTTTGTACTCACGGTGGGTGCTGGTGGTTGTGAAGTCATTATGCTATCAGGTCTTTTGCTTCTATTGCTCATCACACTTAAAGACAAATGTTAAAACAAAGAGTGAATAGGGGCGCCTGGGTGGCTCAGATGGTTAAGCGTCTGCCTTCGGCTCAGGTCATGGTCCCAGGGTCCTGGAATCGAGCCCCGCATCGGGCTCCCTGCTCGGCGGGAAGCCTGCTTCTCCCTCTCCCGCTCCCCCTGCTTGTGTTCCCTCTCTCGCTGTGTCTCTCTCTGTCAAATAAATAAATAAAATCTTTAAAAACAACAACAACAACAAAGAGTGAATAAAAGAGCTTTTCTTGAGGGTATTTGTTCTACTCCCTCTACCCCCTACAATGGAGATTTAGAATGGGGGTGACCTCTAACAATATCACTAGGAAGAAAGGTCAAATATGGAACAGAACCTGGGAACAGAAGGAAAGACCAATCCTGTGACTCAGCAAAGAAGCTGTAACTCACTCATGGCACTCCACAAAGGGGCAGTTGGTGGGGAACTCCAGCACACCCAACCAGAGCCTCTGGGACCTGCTCAGGCTTTGGAGGCCTAGGAGAAACCCCCTTGGCTACTACATCTGCTCACATCAGCAGGGACAGGTGAATGAGTCCAGGTAGAAAGCACAGGTCCCCTTCCTTCTTCCTTCATCTGGGCCTAAAACTGTCCCAGAAGCCTATGCTGACATAGAGGAACCTTCCCCACTTCTTCTTTTTTAAGATTTTATTTATTTGAGAGAGAGAGAGAGAGAGAGAGAGAGCACAAGCAGTGAGCAGGATCAGAGGGAGAGGGAGAAGCAGACTCCCTGCTGAGCTGGGAGCCCGGCACAGGGCTTGATCCCAGGACCCTGGGATCATGACCTGAGTCAACGGCAGACATTCAACTGACTGAGCCACCCAGGCGCCTCGAACCTTCCCCACTTCTAACAGTAGATGGACACTGATCTCCCTTGTAGGAAGAGGAGCAAACAGGCAGCAGGTGTAAAGAAAGAGCTCAAAGTGAGGGAACATCCTCTCCCTCCCTCACCTCTTCTGCCCAAGAGAAGACAATTCCTTCCAGAAAAGGAGAAATCTTGAGGAACCGGTTTCTTTTTTAAAAAAACAAGATTCAAGAGGACAGTAACTGAGTGCAAACAGAACACAGAGCCATAGTGAGGTAACAACTTTGTTACTAGACACACTGTATCCAGACAGAAATACAATTGTCAAATTAAAAACCACAAGGAAGGCAATTAAACAGAGGGCAATCTAAAGACAAGATTTAGACAACAAACTTGAATGATTTCCCAGAAGTCACAGAAAAAGGCTAGAGAGGACAAAATACGGGAGGGGAAAAACAAAAAGACAGGGATAAAAAAAATCCAGGAAAACAGAAGGAGGAACAACGACTGAATAAATAATGAATTTTCCTTGAGCTGACAAAACACTTGAGTCTTCATGTCAAGGAAAAAACCAAAAAAAAAAAAAAAAAAAAAAACAAAACCAAAACAAACCAAAAAAAAAAAAACACCTCACTGAGCTCTGAAAGGTCTAGAAAGATCTCGTGAACTTTCTGAATTTTGGAAAAAAACATTCTGACGCACTCAAATGGTAGAGTGAAACACTAAATATTTAGTAAAAAGGTGTGAGGGACACCTTAGGCTGTGACCTACGGATTCAAAATCTAGCCGAGCTGTGGTGGAGGCTCATGGATGAGAGGGAGTCGGGAAGCGCTCGCCCAGCCGGTTTCTGCAGGAAATAGGACGCTAAATGGATCAGAACTGAAGAGTGTTTGACAGTCAAGTTCTTGCAGGATAGTGCACAGGTAACCACTCCCATCTGTTTGGGGCCCTGGAGCCACTGCCAGGCCTTGGGCCAGAGTGACATCCAGCCACCACTCAGTGATTTTTCCGTTCGCTCTTCCCAGAGCATCGGAGAATTGTCCCAAATCCTTAACTGCCTGCCCATCTTTAACCTCACTGCACTGCAAAGGCACCGGGACTGCCCTACAAGTCCTCTTTTAAGATCCAGCAAGATCGTCTTCCTATATTTCTCCATGATAAACTTAGCAATATCACCTGGACACTTTTGTCAGCCGTTATAGCTCTGAACTGTCAAAACACAAACTCAGCGGCAAGGAGACAGACCAAGTACAGTAAATAACATATGCAAATCACATTCAATGTAAGAGGGCTAAGTGGCTGAGTGCATTTGCCCCATGCTGCACTAATATTCAGTGCCTGAGGGTATAATCTGCTGGACTAGCTTGCATTTGTAGAAAGCATGCAGAAGTATTCAGAGCTGGAGAAAAATAGAAATGAACGGTGTGCAAAAATGGATGGTTCTATGTGCCCATGTGAGTGCATGCATGTACATATGTGTGTGTATGTGTACACAGATACTTTATATGTTTGTCTGTACGTGTGTATATATCCATCTGCTTATATATACATATATCTGTATATATTTATCTTAGGAGATATATTTTACATGTAATTTTTCTAAGAAAGAACGATACATGTATCTTAGAAAAACATTTTTTTTTAAATTAACTTATTTATTTGAGAGAGGGAGCGTATGCCCACACATGAGCAGGGGGAGCAGTACAGAGTAGGTGAGAATCCCAAGCAGACTCCCCACTGAGCACGGAGCCCGATGCGGGGCTCCATCTCAAGACCCCGAGATCATGACCCGAGCTGAAACTAAGAGTCGGAAGCCCAACTGACTGAGCAACCCAGGTGCCACTTAGAAAAACATTTTAGAGACAATTATCATTATAACAGCCCCCAAAGTATGTGTGCATATAAACTTTTTTCCCTGAAAAAAAATTACTAGAAGAAGTATTTTCAGATGATGAAGAACTGAATGGAAAAAAGAGAAATCCAGATTAAGTCATGGTAAAATAATATAAAATATTAAATAAGTCATGGTGAGCAACGAATCCTTGAAACACAAATGTAAATATTATTGTGAAACTTCCATGCTAAAATCTTAGCCTTTTTCACATACAGGAAAGTACATGTACAGAAAATGTGTGTACAGTTCAGTGAATTATTACACAGTAAATGTCCATTTAATGATCACCCAGGTCAAGAAAAAGGTGGCTGCAAACACCTCGACACCTTTCTTCTCCTTCCTGCCCCCCATGCCTCCAACTATCTAATCACTACCTCTTCCCTCTTCCCCCAAAGTAACTGCCATTATGACTTTTATATAATCACTTCCAGGCTTTTTTATATAGTTTTATCACCCATAAAAAGTCAAAGATTCACACCATTTGGTAACCATCTATATAACGATTGATTCAGGGAAAGATCATCAATAGATGTTAAAACCACCAGGTGCAGAGGCAGGAGTTTCTTTGACATGTCAAACTTCTTTGACAAAATTTTTCTAGATATGCTGCTTGAGACAAAGAAAATAAAAGCAAAAATAAACTACTGGGACTATACCACAACAAAAAGCCTTTGCACAGTGAATAAATATTTGCAATGACATATATGCTAGGGACTAATACTAAAGATGTGTAAAGAACTTAGGCATCTCAACACCAAAAAAATAATAATAATTTGATTAAAAACGGGTGGAGGACCTGAGAAGACATTTTTCCAAAGAAGACATACAGATGACAAGCAGACACATATGAAAAGATGCTCAACATCACTCATCATTGGGAAATGCAAGTTAAAACCATAATGAGGCACACCTGTCAGAATGGTTAGGCTCAAAAAGACAAGAAAGAACAAGTGCTGGTGAGGATGCAGAGAAAAGGAAATCTCGTGCACTGTTGGTGTGAATGTAAATTACTATAGCCACTATGGAAAAGAGTATGGAGAGTCCTCAAAAATTTTGAAATAGAAATACTATATAATTCAGTAATTCCACCAATGGGTATTTACCCAAAGAAAATAAAAACACTAATTTGAAAAGATATATGCACCTCTATGTTTACTGTAGCATTATCTACAATAGTCAAGACATGGAAACAACCTAAGTGTCCAGAGACAGATGAATGGATAAAGAAGATGTGGTCTATATAAATACAATGGAGTTTCACTCAGCCATAAAAAGAATGAGAACTTGCCAGGTGGTGACAACATGGATGGACCTAGAGGGTGCGATGCTAAGTGAAGTAAGCCAAAAACAGAAAGGCAAACATCATATGACTTCACTTATATGCGGATTCTAAAATATAAAAGAAACACACAAACAACAAAAAAGCAGAAACAGATCCATAAATACATGAAACAAACTGGGCATTGTCAGGGGTAGGTAGGACAGGAGATGGGCAAAATGGGTGGAAGTGGGAGGTCCAGGCTTCCAGTTATGGAAGGAGTGAGTCTCAGGGATGAAAGGTACAGCATAGGGAATATAGTCAGTGGCACCGGAATAGCGCTGCCTGGTGCGACAGCAGCCATACCTCTGGTAAGCATACTATTCCACAGTAACAGATGGAGTTATCAAATCACTATGTTTCACCCCTGAAACTAAAGTAACATTGTGCGTCAACTATACTTCAACTAAAAAAAAACCAACCACCCAACTACTGGGTTAAGGGCTGCTGGGAACCAGTGTATCCCTAGTCTCAAAGTATCACCCCATGAATTCCTGCCTAGTTACAGAGGGGAAAAGGTACCTTCACAATGAAGAAAAACAGCACATATCACCTTAACCAAGTGAGCAAACTTAAGGTCGGCAATAACGAGACAAACTGTCACTTTAGGTTTCCTGATGTCATGCGGTGAGAAGTACACAACTTTACTTATGTGGTCTTTTTACCAAAAATGTTTAATTTGAATCATATTATAAGGAAACACTCAGGAAAATCCAGATTGTGAAATCCAAGACAATTGGCCATGAACTTTTTAAAAACATCAATGGGCCAAGGGGAGCCTGAGTGGCTCAGTCAGTTAAGCGTCCAACTCTTGATTTTGGCTCGTCGTGATCTCAGGGTCATGAGATCAAGCCTTGTATTGGGCTCTGTGGTGGGCATGGAGACTGCTTGGGATTCTCTTTTTCCCTTTCTCTCTGCCCCTCCCCTCTGCTCACTCTCACTCACTCTCTTGAAGGAAAAAAAAGTGAGGCAGATGTTCTAAATTCAAGGACATGAAAGACACATGACAACTAAATGCAATGCTTAAATTTTGAATGAATGCCGAAGAAAAACACCTCAAAAAAAGAAAGTGGTTAAAGGACATTGCTGGGGCAACTGGAGAAATTTAAATATGGGCTCCATATTAAGCAATATCCCATGTAAAAGTTAGGTTTCTTGGCTGCTAATGATAACCGTGGTTATGTAGGAGAACATGCTAGTTCTTGGGAAATGCATGCTGAAGTATTTAGGAGACACATTCACCTGACTTTTATATGGTTTGCTGGAAAACAAAGTATACAAAAAAGGAAGAAAACAGGTGTAAAATGGTAAAAACTGGTCAATGTAGATGAAGAGTGACCAGATATGCAGGAAGGGCATACCCTCAGCTTTTCTGTAGGCTTGAGAAAAATTTTAAATAAAAAGCCAAAAGAATAAAAAAAATCAGACTCAGATCAGGTTAAAGAAAATGAGAAGAAACCCTACTATATATAGTGGGAAGTGTACAGCAGAGTGGGGTAACTAAAGCCCCAGATTGGGGGCTGGAGGAATAAAAAAGGGAGCCCTAGAGACCAGAAAGTGCCAAGAAGACCAAGCAGAGGAAGGAGATTAGGAAAGAAACCCCTTAAGGTCGTTTCTGAATTCTGGGACCCCTCTGAGCTGTGCATCCATGGATATGTACTACAGAACAGAAAAACACCCAGCTCCCAGACTGGCCACTGGTGGGTGCACAAATGGGACAGATCCAAATAGCACTGTGAAAACAGAAAACTTAGTCAACACTGGAACCACAAGCCATAGAAAGCTAGTTGGAACTTGTGGCCTCAACCCAATCAGGTCAAATGTGTGCTAAACCAAAAAGTATCAACATCCCTGTAGGATTTAAACAAGAATCAGTATCATATAACATAAGAATCAAAATGCCCGGGATACAATCCAAAATTACTCAGCATATGAAGAACCAGAAGATCTCAAGTTGCATGAGAAAAGATGATACCAATGTCAATGGATGCCAATGCTGAGGTGACACAGTTGTTGGAGTTTTCTGGCAAGGACTTTAAAGCAATCAGCACAAACATGCCCCAATAAGTAAAAGTGAAAACTCTTGAGACAAATGACAAGGCAGAAAATTTCAGCAAAGAAACAGAAGACATAGAAAAGAACCAAATGCAGGAGGGGGAGGCGCATGGGTGGTTCAGCCAATTAAGTATCCAACTCTTGGTGTGGATCTCAGGGTCGTGAGATCAAGCCCCGTGCTGGGCTCTGTGCTGGGCATGGAGCCTGCTCGAGATTCTCTGTCTCCCTCTCTCTCTGTCCCTCCCTGCTTGTGCTCTCTCTCTCTCTCAAAAAAAAAAAAAAAAAAAGAACCAAATGCAAATTTTGAAACTGAAAAATACAATAAATGAATTAGAAAAACTCAGTGGATGAGCTCAAAAGCAGTATGGAGATGACAGAGGAAAGAGTCAGCGAACTAGAAGACAGGTCAATAGAAATGATCTAATCTGTACAAGAAGAAAGGAGACTTCATGCGGCAGGGTGGGGGTTGATGAACACAGCTCCAGGGACCTGTGGGACAATGGCAAAAGGTGAAACATTCCTATTATCAGAGTCCCAGAAAAAGAAGAAAAGAGTATGGGGCAGCAGAAATATTTGACGTAATGGCCGCCATTTTCTTAAATGTGGTGAAACACAACAACAAACTGTAAACCTACACATTCAGGAAGCTTGGCAAACCTCAAACAACACAGACATACAGAAATCCACACCTAGACATGTTGTACCCAAGCTATTGGGCACTGAAGAAAGAAAAGACAGTCTTTTTTTTTTTTTTTTCATTTATTTTAGAGAGAGAGAGTGTGGAGGAGCAGGGAGGGGTGGAGGGAGAAGGAGAGAGAATATCAAACAGACTCCCTGTTGAGCGCAGAGCCTGATGGGGGGCTCGATCTCACAATCCTGAGATCATGACCTGAGCTGAAATCAAGAGTCAGACCCTTAAATGACTGAGCCACCCAGGCACCCCAAGAAAAGAAAGTCTTAGAGGTGAACAGAGATTTGAAAGACTGTGTAGCTCTTATCAGAATTCGGGGAGGCCAGAAGGAAGGGTAACAAGAATTGTAAACCTGCTGAGAGGAAAGGACTGTCAACACAGGACTCCATATTTAGTTAAAGTCCCCTTCAGGAGTAAAGGGGAAAGAGAGAAATTCATTCTCAGATAAAGAAGTGCTAAGAGACTTTGTTGTCAGTAAAGTAAGTCCTTTAGACAGTCTAGTCTAGGTGATCTAGAACGTCGGAAATGAAGGAAAAGCAATCCAAGTAAAAAATATCTGGGTAAACAGAATAGATTCTCCTCTAATTAAGCTCTTTAGTATTTGATGGTTGAAAGCAAAAGTCACAATGCCTGGGGCTCAGTGCACAGAAGGGTAATACACAGACGAGGACACCATACAGGGGCAGGGTAGAGGGGCTGCATGCTAGTAAGGTTTCTATGCCCAAATTCAAGTGGTAAAATACTGGTTCTAAGTAGACTATAGAAATGTTAAGTATACACATCGTCATCCCTGGTAACCATGAATACAGTGCCGTACAAAGACATATAATAAAAAGCACAACAGAAAAATGAAAGCGGAATACTAACAAAGTTCCTACGTATGATTCCATTTATGTGATACTTTCAAAAACGCCCAAAGTGATGGAGAACAGAGCAGTCAGTGGTAGCTGCTACGGGTTAGGGATGGGGCAGGGTATGGTTGTCAAACAACAGGACAAGGGGGTCTCCGGAGGGACGGCACTGGTCTGTGACCTGTTAGTGGGAATGGTTACACAAATCTATACATGTGTTAAAATTTACCATGCTACACGTATACACACAAAGTCCCTATTGCTGCGTGTCAATTTAAAAAAATTATAGTTAAGGACGACAGAGTAAAAACAAAAAGAGGTTCCGGTAAAGGGGGAATCTCAGAGAACACTAGTATTTAAAGAATAAGAAGAGCAAAAAGCTAGTGGGGGGTGGGGGTGGGGTGGCAGAAAGACCAAGAGAAGAATGCCACCCCGGAGGGCAGCCCTGCAGAAAAGGGGGGGCAGGACAGACTGCGTCCAGTGCAGTGGCATCTGGGAAGCCGGTGTGGACCATGCTAATTGCTGCTTTGGGCGTGGGGGGGTGAGCAGAGGGAGAGGACAATTTGCCGGAGCTGCAGGATAGAGTGAATGCCAAAATGTGGGGAAGGGAAGACAGCCAGGCTAGACTAGCATATTACAGAAAGCGCCCATTATGTAAACCCATAACAACAGCTACTAATATTTACTGAAAACTTGCCATGTGCTCAGCCATTGTTTTCCTATCTTGAGTTGCATATAGTTAGAAAGTTAAAAAACATTCTTCGACACCGCTCAGCATAAATCATTTTGTTTAAATTATTTCATTAAGTATAACCACACATCTGGATACGTATTCTGTTTATGGCTCCGTATTCCATAGTTCTAAACATAAATATTCATATTAAAAATAAAAGCTATAAAAGTAAAATTCTACTTAACAACAATAATTTAATGATGACAGATAAAGCTTGTGTCGTTAATACTAAATTGCTCTTGAAACGTGAATGTGACACAGACTATGGTATGGGTCCTTTGGGCTTGTCCTGCTGTTTTTCATTCTAGCTGTGGAGACACCCTTTATACACTTCTCACGGAAGCAAACACATCATTCTATATTGAGTACACCTTCTTTTCTCATCAGCCAAGAACTGCTGGGATCGAGGAGAATTATACCCACATATACGTACGTGGGCTGGAATTGGACAGCAAGACACAATGCCATGGTCATCCTGATGATCCAGAATATTTTTTAAATTTCTAAATATTATCATCAGCACAGAAACACAACATTTAAAAAGTCATTAAAAAAACCACAGAGCTCACAAAGCCCTAATTTGAAGACAAGATCTAAAAGCATAACATACGTTATCTGAGTTCAGGCATTAAACAACCCTGTGACAGGAACGAAAATAAAGCCCTCACCAGTTTTCCTAGACCCCCAATAAAAAGTTTACTTTAAAAAATGTAAGCTACATCGGAACCCTTGCTAAATGAGGTAACAACAAAAATACACTTCCCATTACTTTATGAAACTGGAATCCTGGTGATAATATGCTCGGTGCTGACTGATAATCAACGTGTATTTCTTAGCACCCTGCATGCATAAAAAGGCTCCGTACTATATGAATCCAATTATATGACATTCTGGAAAAGGCACAACTATTGAGAGAATACAATGATCAGTGGTTGCCAGGAGTTCGGGAGGAAGAGGGGAGGGATGAGTAGGTGAAGCACAGGATTTTTAGGGCACTAAAAACATTCTGTATGAGACTGTAATGGCAGATATGTGACATTACGCAACTGTCAAAACCCACAGAACTTTACAGCACAAAGAGTGAGCCTTAATGAATGTAAATTAAAAAAAAAAAAATCATTTCGGAGGTGGAGGATTCCAGGAGGGAATGCACACTGTGGTGAGAGAATCTAGCTGTACTACAAACGTATGAAACTTCATCACTGAGAGGGATAGAGAAAAGGTGCTGATCCTAGTTGCTTTGGATATGAGCAAAATCTGTAAAACTCAAGGCAAAAGTGGCTGCATATTAGAATGAAATTCTAGTTGATAAATTTGTTTTCTTTCTTTAAGATTTTACTTATTTGTTTTTTTTTTAAGATTTTATTTATTCATTTGAGATACAGAGAGAGAGAGAGAGAGCATGAACAGGGGGAGAGGCAGAGGGAGAAGCAGGCTCCCTGCTGAGCCAGGAGCTGGATGTAGGGCTCGATTCCGGGACTCTGGGATCATGACCCAAGCCGAAGGCAGATGCTTAACCATCTGAGCCACCCAGGCACCCCGAGATTTTACTTATTTATTTGAGAGAGAGAGCACAACCGTGGAGAGGGGCAAAGGGCGAGGGTGAGAGGGAATCTGTAAGCAGACTCCCTGATGGGCACGGAGCCCAATGTGGGGCTCGATCCCAGGACCCCGAGATCATGACCTGAGCCAAAGGCAGATGCTTCACTGACTGAGCCACCCAGCCACCCCTGATAAGGTTGTTTTCGGTGGGAGTCGGAGTTAACAATTCAGACACTGCCCAATTTGTATACTGGAACTGAACAATTGAGATGAACGATGAATGGCGGCCGCCAAATTCTCACTGTTGGGAGTGGGAATTTAAAGATAGGCTAGGACAATCCATGTGATAATGGATGATAGAGAGTTTGGCTTAAGATAGATACAGATGGTTACATATAGGTAAGTGTGTATGCACCCACCGTCTACAAAACATAACTATTTCTATGCTTCCTCAACTGGAAAGGCGTTTAAAAAAGCACTGCAGGAGCAAGGAACACACTTAGCATCCACACCTTGGTTTCTAATCCCCTTCTCCAATAAAAAGAGCCAGGGCTCTTTGGAGAAATAGGCTGACTCTTGGACTGGGGCTGGAAATACACAACATGAGCCTGAAGTATGTGGTAGCACCAGAAACTAAGGAATCGCTTTAAGAAACAAACAAAAACAACCCCATCAGTGGGGGTATGTCACTGGAGCACAGGTACAGGAGCCAAATGACAGAACTTCCACTGACCAAAACAGGGCAAGTGTGAGCAACAAAATAAATGAAGTAGTTCTGGATCAGAGCCAAAATAATATCCATGCATCCATGCAGATATAAACACATGATTGCATAAACTGATAAATGTGAGAGAAGAGACAAAACTCCTGCAGAGTCCCAAATAGTTTATGTAGACACTCCGTCTTCGGAAAGGAGACGTGGGCTGCAAGCAGTAATTCCCTTCCAAGGAATAGAGTATGGAAATGGGGGTGGGGGGTAAGGTGTAACTTTACAGTGGAGAAGCCTGAAAAACACACCTCAGTCGGACGATCAAGGTCAACATCAACAGTCACAAGTCATGTTAACGGCAGGTACCCTTGATATGAAAGGCTGAAAGAGGTCCTGCACCTCTGTGGTCTTCCTCCAAGCAACCCACAATCCCAGTCTTATCATGAGAAAACCATCAGACGAAGTCTGGTGTATCCTACACCATACCTGATCAGTATCCCTCAAAAGTGCCAACGTCACCAAGAACAAGGAGAGTCTGAGAAACGGCCACAAGCAAGAGGAGCCTAAAGAGACATGATTATGAAATGTAATACGGTATCCTGGATGGGATCCCAGAACAGAAAAAAGGTCATTTGGTAAAAAGTGAGGAAATCTGAATGAACTATGGACATTAGTTAATAATAATATATTGATATTGACTCATTTTATGTAAATACAAGGCTAATGTAAGACGTTAGTAAGAGGTGAAACTAGGTGTGGGTATTACACAAACCCTTTTGTACTATCTGCTCAATTTTTGTAAATATAAAACTGTTCTAAAGACTAAGGTCCATTATTTAAAAAAAAACCAAACCCTTATAGCTAACATCCATTTTCTTAAAGATTTTATTTATTTATTTGCCAGAGAGAGAGAAAGGGAGCACAAACAGAGGGAGAGAGAGAAGCAGACTTCCGGAGCCCGATGTGGGGCTCGATCCCAGGACCCTGAGACCATGACCTGAGCTGAAGGCAGACGCCCAACCGACTGAGCCACCCAGGCGCCCTGCTAACATCGTATTTAAAGATGACACACTAAACACTTTCCCCTAAGATCAGAACAAGACAAAAATGTCTACTCTCACGACTTCTAATCAACATTTTGGAAAAATAAACCCAGAGTTGGAAAAGTAATACTATCCAATCTCAAGACATCCTATAAAGCTACAGTATTCAAGACAGTATGGTAAGTACAAAAGGTCAACAGAACAGAAGGGAGTCCAGAAGTAGATTCACACGTGTGGCCAAATGGGTTTCCACCAAGGATATCCATCCAAACCTCAGGTTCCATAAGAAATGTCAGCAGGCGGGGCCCCTGGGTGGCTCAGTTGGTGAAGCATCTGCCTTTGGCTCAGGTCACGGTCCCAGAGTCCCGGGATTGAGCCCCGCATCGGACTCCCCGCTCGGTGGAGACCCTGCTTCTCCCTCTGCCCCTCACCCCACTTGTCCTCTCCCTCTTGCTCTCTCTCTCAAATAAATAAATAAAATCTTTAAAAAAAAAAAAAAAAGAAAAGAAATGTCAGCAGGCCTACTTCCTCAATTTTCGTGGGATCCCTGTTCATATGCAAGAGTGAGAACACAGTAAGGGAACATATCAGTTCCCGAGGCTCCTGGGAGCAAGGTACTATTCCTGCTGGTCCCTAGGATAACCCTGTAAGGCTAGTGCTACGGGAGGTGGAGCTCAAAGAGGTCATTTGTCCAAAGGCACACCGCTGGTAAACGGCAAAGCTGGTCTGTGCAATCATGAGTCCACATGCTTTTCTGGAACATTCAGAAAGGAAAGGGGGCACCCAATCAATCACCTCAAGACTGCTTGTTTTGCTCAGTTTGAAAGCAGAGATCATTCAGTTTTCCCCGTAAGTATCTTCTAAGTGATTGTTAAGTAAATGTTTAATTATTTACTACAATGAACATATTAGTTTATTAGACCAAATATCTGATCCAGTTTAGTGTGTCTATATTCTGTGAATCTATGTTGTATAAACTTAGGGCTTTTTGCATAGGCAGTGTGATTATTTAAATGCCATAAAGTTAAAAATATAACTAAAAACAATTTTTAATTGCTATATAAATGTAGAGTTGTTACTTGTTATGCTCTATCTTGTTGGTCATAACCATGATTATCTACCATCATGACTTTGGTCAAGGATACAACCCTCAATGGTAGGCCAAGGTCATTTGCTAGTATTTTCCTCTCTCATAACTGATTATAGAAAACTGGACAAAGGGTGCCTGGCTGGCTCAGTTGGTAGCGCATGAGACTCTTGATCTTGGGGTTCTAAGTTCGAGCCCCACATTGCATGTGGAGATTACTTAAAAAATAAAATCTTCAGGACGCCTGAGTGGCTCAGTCGTTAAGCGTCTGCCTTCAGCTCAGGTCATGATCCCAGGGTCCTGGGATCAAGCCCCGCATCGGGCTCCCTACTCGGCGGGAAGCCTGCTTCTCCCTCTCCCACTCCCCCTGCTTGTGTTCCCTCTCTCGCCATCTCTCTCTCTGTCAACTAAATAAATAAAATCTTTAAAAAAAAGATCTATTCATTAAAAAATAAAATAAAATCTTCAAAAAAGAAATAAAAACCTGGACAATTTTTATACCTCCATTTTATCACTTAAGTTTCTAGAGTCTCTCATGAAGTACCTGGACTCAAACTAGTAGATCTCTACCCCCTTTGAGAAACAGCCTACTTCTCCGATTCAAAAGGATCTGTCTGCCTGAGTCATTTTCTTTCCCCTGGGACTCAAAAATGCTAATAGAATCACAGCCTTACATTTCCATATCTGCCCCTGCTACTGAGTATTTAGAGCATGTTCAAATTCTTATAACCTACAACAAAATGTATAACACCAAGAAGAGAATATTAGGAACGGAGAGAGTCTTGAACATGATTTCTGGGTTCTGCCTCTCAGATCTCAAAAAGACAGACTAGCTTTTCATGAAATGGCATCCTTTCTATGTTCGGGCTTACATTCCCTGTTTCAATCTGGTGTCATCAAAATGAAGAGTTTTAAAAATACTTCTGATGGTGGGAATACAGTTTTAAAGCACCACCTCTGTGTATCTCTCGGATCCCCCTGACAACCCTGAAAGGTAGATGGGGAAACTGTTATAGTATTTAAAGATGTCAAAACGGGCCCACGCAGATCATGTCACTTGTCCAAGTCACCAGGGGAGTGAGTAGGAGGGCACGGGAAGATGTGTCTCTGGGTTTCGATCCACGAGTTTACTCGGTAGCGCATGCTGCTCATGTCAGATTATAGCTCGTGTCTGACTTCAGACTAAACACCGTCTGCATTTTTCCCATTCCATAGGTACATCACCTTGATTTCTCCATAATTCCCTTTTTTTTTTAGAAGCGCAAGAAGATCTCTGATTGAAGCCCAGACAGTTGGTGAAGACTTGGCCTCTGAAAGACTCAGAACCCTGACATCTATCAGTCAGAAGGCAGATGCTAACCATGCACTCTGGTTTAAAACAACAACAAAGAACTTGAAGAAGAAACATTTCTCCACTTAAGGAGAGAACGCTCCTCCTTTGCAGAAGAGTAACCTGCCTTTTTTCCAACACGTTTCCACACTTCCGACATATTTTGGGCGTGTTTCTCGTTTTAGAAAGGGGGAGCAGAAGGAGGTCTATGCCTGCATTTATCCTGAGGCAGGTAGTTACAGGCAGGCCTCTCAGAGCCACAGTTCACAAGTGCGTCTTTGACCTTTTGACTATAAATGCATTTTTAATACTCCTTTTGTTTTACTGTAATAGGTATTTTTATTTCTTTTTTAAAGATTTTATTTATTTATTTGACAGACAGAGAGAGAGACAGTGAGAGAGGGAACACAAGCAGGGGGAGTGGGAGAGGGAGAAGCAGGCCTTCCCCGAGCAGGGAGCCCAACGCGGGGCTCGATCCCAGGACCCTGGGATCATGACCTGAGCCGAAGGCAGACGCTTAATGACTGAGCCACCCAGGCACCCCTGTAATAGGTATTTTTAAACTCTCCAAGCACAGAAAAGAAATCCAAATGCAAAGTACCACAGAAAGCACAGAACAAGTAAAAATCATTAATGAAACAAAATGTCCCAATTTTATAAAATGCATCAATAGACTGACACTTTGCATTATATTTTATTCCTTCATGCCAACGGTCATTTTCCTGCCTCTCGGCTCCAAATTCTGGAGAATTGACTCAGCGCTTATGGATGGTGCCAAGCTGCTCTCCTTTGAAGGGAGCCTCATGTGTTGCCTTCTTGGCAGAGGGTGAGGGAGGGACCGTGCAAGAGGAGGGGGCCACTCCAGGATCAGGGATGCTAAGGTTTTTTCTTCTTCCTGCTGCTGTGCCTGCCCCCCGAGACTATGGATACACACAATATCCAGTGGTGCTGGGTCTTAGCGGTGAGCCCAGGGTGGACAGCCCCTCCCAGTGGGCTCGGAGCCCGGGCCCGGTGACCAGCTTGCCACTGCCCTGCACACATGGGCACTGCACCATCCTGTAGGGAGCCAGCTCCCACTGCCCCACCCCCACTGTGTACCTGCCCACCGCCCCTGCCAGCCGGAGGGGAGCTTCCTGCTCACCAGTCCTGGCTGTGGCTCTTTCATCTGTTGGCTTCTGTGCACCTGCACCCCAGGAACAGTGTTTTCTGTGGAGCAGCCCTGGCCCAGGGAACCCAGCAAACGTCTCTGCCCTCCGGGCAATACCTTTTCCAATGAGGTCTGAATCCCAGCTGGGGGGTTCCTTGTCAGGGCCACTAGGCACTGGTGAGGGAGGGGGTCTGGAGCAGTAAAAATACAAGTGTGCCCGCAAGGTGTGTGCGCCCAGCTCACTAGCCCTCCCCCTGAATCTCTTTCTAGTCAGCATCCAGAGCTCGGGCTGCACATACCCCCTAAGAGAGGACTGGAGGGCTATTTTCCATGAACAGGTTAGCTTAAGAGCAAAGACGTATATATTCTGATATCTGAAAATCCTCCAATGAAACGGTTGAGTCTCCCCTCTACTGCTGTCAAGGGAGGCCCACTGGTTCAAGTTCACCCAAAGTCCTTCCAATCAACTTGCGGCACCTCCTTTTTAAATGTGAACATTTAGAACCAGCAGACATTTGTAGAAAGGCTCCAAAACAAACCTTTTTGGAGCAAAAGAAACACACACACACAGACAGACTCACAGACACACATATCCTCAGAGAGAGAAGACAATGTCTCCACCAAATTGTAACAAAAGGATGAGAGAGGAACTTTCAGAAAAGAAGAACGAGTTCTTAAAATTAGGATAGCAATAATAGTTCTGAGTCTTGATTGTGGTAATGGTCACATGAATCTACACATGTGATAAAACGTTATGGAGGGGAGCTGGGGAGCTTCGTCGGTTAAGCGTCCAACTCTTGGTTACGGCTCAGGTCATGATCTCAGGGTCATGGGATCGAGCCCTGTGTTGGGCTCTGCACTCAGTGAGGAGTCCGCCCGAGATTCTCTCTCCCTCTCCCTCTGCTTCTCCCCCACCTCACATAAATAAAAAAATAAAATCTTTAATTAAAAAAAAATGACATGGAACTAGACACACATACACTATACCAAAGTCAAATTCCTGGTTTTGACATTGTCCTGTAGTTACAGAAGATAGAATCCTTGATAGAAAGTGGGTGAAGAGTCCACGCGACCTCTGTACTATCTTTACAACTTATGAATCTATAATTAGTTCAAAATGAAAACATAAGAAAAAAACTTTTTTTTTTTTTTTTTTTTTTACAGAAGACTGGATAGTGAGTGAGATGGAGGAAAGGAAGAATTGTAAGATAAAGTTGAGGACATTATTTAAGAAATAAAGCAATATGACAAAGCAGTGAGAACTAAGAGAGAAAACATGTTTTAATCAAGTGGAGGATTACTTCTTGAGGCCCGATGCTGACAATGGAACTACAAAGAGAAAGAGAGGAGAAAAGAAAAATCATATGGAGGAAATTAACAATAAAATAATACAAGAAAATTTCCAAGAATTTAAGGACACGAGCTCCCAGATGAAAAGGGAGTACCAAGTACTCAGAGCAATGAGTTGAGGGGGAAAAAATGTCACACCCATATTGTTGTGAAATTTCAGAAACTAGAGTTGAAAAGGTTCTAAAAGCTTTCAGAGAGATGGGAGGGGGAAGAAAAGCTCATGTATAATGGAAATTGAACGGCAGACCTTTCTACAGCATCCCGGCAAACTGGAAGCAAATGGAGGAATGTCTTCAGAATTCCAAGAGAATTAACTCCATCCTGCAACGTTCCTTCTTTCAAACAGAAAGGGCTAACAAGGTGATTTCCAAATGTGTCTGGTCTTAGATTATTTTGACTTCCCACGCACCCTTTCTTGTAAGTTCCTGGAGAATGTGTTCCACCAGAGGAGAGGGAAGAAAGAGGAAGACTTGAGGTCCAGAAAACAGGGCATCACGTTCCCACTGTGGTAATGTGTGCCATCCCAGACAGGGAGGCAGTCACCTGAATGTGGTCTATCCAGGTTAGACAGGGAGAGAGAGGATTCCAAAAAGATGAAACTGGTGGGCTACTGCTCCGGTCTGAATGTGTGTTCATCACCCCCCACCCCAATTCATATGTTGAAATCCTAACCCCCAAGGTGATGGTATTAGGAGGCAGGGGGAGCCTTTGGGAGGTGCTTAAACCACGAGGGTGGGTCCCTCATGAATAGGATTAGTGCCCTTATAAAGAGACCCCACAGAGCTTCCTAGCCCCTTCTGCCCTGTGAGACATAAGTCTGCGACCTGGGAGGGCCCTCACCTGACCACACTAGCACCCTGATCCCAGACTTCCAGCTGTCTGTTATCCATCAGCCCCCCAGTCTGCACTCTTTTGTTACAGTAGCCAGAACAGACCAAGACAGCACCGATGGTATTGGTCTTTAGACAGGGATTCCATAATGCTGTCAGAGGTAACAGGAGGGGGCTGGGGAAAGAATGAAAAATGATAAAGACAACTAAGCAAGTGAAAGAAACAAAACAAAAAAGAAACAGGTAGGGGCGCCTGGGTGGCGCAGTCAGTTGAGCGTCTGACTCTTGGTTTCAGCTCAGGTCATGATCTCAGGGTCATGGGATCAAGCCCCGTGTTGGGTTCCACACTCAGTGCAGAGTCTGCTTGAGATTCTCTCTCCCTCTGCCCCTCCCCTGTGCTCTCTCTCTCTCACTGAAATAAATAAGTAAATATTTTTTAAAAAAAGAAACAGGTATAATTACTAACTTTAGAAAAAAGGGTGTAATGAAATGAAATCTGATTCTGGTACGCACTGCGACTCAGCCATGAACAACATTTTCAAAGTCATAATTCCGTAAACACTGACTTGGCTAAAATGTGTGAGCGTTGGGGAGAAGAGAAGGGCACGTGGGTAGGGCTGCTACAGGTTAAATTAACATCTTCCTCAGGTGGGGAGGTCAACAGAGCCTAAGCTGGAAAACATCAAGAAATAGGAAGCACACTGTGGTATTACTGAAATATAGTAACTGCACTGTGGATACTGACATATAAACCACAAGGAATCAGAAGCCTTGCTTCAGCCGGGTAGGACTTTGAGGTGGGAGGGTTGACAGGGAGAAGCCCTGCTTCTCCTAGTCTTTCTAAAACTCTCTGACTTGTCAAACTATGTAGAGGTATTATTTTGATAAAAATTTTTGAAAATTAAGTCCAAAGTAGGACTTTACATGAGTGACACTACGGGTGAAGGTGACAAAAATCGTCAAGGTCTTGGAAACACGGCGTAGGCAGCGAAAACCCACTGAAGGGCGTCAGCAGGCGGGCGACAAGAACAGAACTCTATTTCACAAAAAAAATTACTGAGATGGGGAAAAAAACAAAGGATGGGCTGAAAAGGGGACAGTGCGAGAGTTAAAGGAAATAGTCCGAAATTTCTAGCAGGCACCTATGAGCCGTGTCTGTGGTAGGAATAACAGAAGGGTGGAGGTGGCAGCCACCACAAGGATGTCTCAATCTCTCTCGATCTGGTGGTTCTCTGACTGTGAGTTAGTATTCAGTACAGGGAGAGGACAGCCGGTGGAAAAGATGCTAATATTGTAGTCTTTCTAGCAGAACACCCTCTCACATATGGATAAAGCACTGCCCTGGGTTACGAATCAGTCTTTCAAGAGCTGTCATCTAGTGTGGATTTTAACCACGTCCTAACCCGACCGCCCTTGAATAACCTGACCATCAAAGTCCTGGATCCCAGGCCTGAAGAGGCCAAACCTTAAAAGTAAGGATGCTTGGTTAAACACTGCAAAGCCACACTTACTCATACATCCTTTTGCTCACCAGGGCTCTGGCCTTCATGTTTATGAACAGAGACTAAGGAACATCAGTTCATTTTTTTCTTTATTCCATGGCTACCAAAAGATGGATCGGACAAAACGAGGCAGATGACGTGTCTGGACTTTGGGAAGACATGTGACAAGAAGGACTGGAGGTAGGACCTTCTGGGGCTCATCACCCAGAATCACATCGTAGTTCACAAATCAGTCCCCTGGGGGCCCTGCGAAGGTCTGTGAGCATTGGGGATTCTGAGAAATAAGTACTAGGGTGTACTAGGAAGTAAGAGTCATACCTACCCGGATGTACTCGGGGCCAAGCCACAGACCGGAAGTCAAAATGAAGCCCAGGGACTCCACCCCCAACACCCCGCCCACCCCATGCCTGTTTAGAACCCCACTGCTCCCATGTGGTCCTGCGGCATCCCCAGGGAGCATATTAGAACAGGGGGTGGGGGGGGAATCTCGGGCCCCACCCCACACCTAATGAATCAAAATCTGCATTTTCACAAGATCTCTGGGTGATATTTATGCTCATTAAGGTTTGAGAAGCAAAGACTTAGAAGAAGAGAAGGGAGTCCTTCTGGCTCTGTGAGATCCCCAGGGGCTCCCCAGCTGGTGCTGGAAACCGCACACGCACCCAGATGTCCAAAACCACCAAAGCAGCAAGAGAGACATGTGTATGGCGTGAAGGTGGTCAGCTGGAGACTCTGTCTCTTCTAGAAAATGCGCCGATTCCAGGACACTCAATGATTTCTTAGGAGCTTGATTTTAGACTCAAGTGAGAACTCAGCCATGAACCGCAGATTTCCCTTTATAGCTGCCTATTTTACTTAAACAAAAAATGCTAAACATTAATTTTAGTTGTACTTAATTGAATAATTTCTCGGGGGAATAGTTCAGGGAGAGTTTAAAACTGCCTGTTTCCAAAAGCCATTACAAATTGGCATATACTATAATGTCACTGTGCCAACCCAAACAGCCCGCTTCAAGGTCCCTGGGGCCGCCCTCACTCCAGATGTGCTCAGAACTCCTAGTAATCCAATGCAGGCAAAAACTATATTTACACGAAGTCCTATTTTGAATATCCTTTTCCAATTATCTGAATGAGATAACAGATCCCTAACTGGAAACACTGAGGGTGGGGATGGGGGTGGGGGGGTGAAGATCAGTCCACATGTCTCCCTAGCGAATGCCTTTCATTAGTAAAAACTAAGAGAGTCTGTCCTAGAGTAAAAGAAAGCTCCTTTGCTACATTGAATCGTCTGAACATCTATAAAACGTAGAAACTGCCCTGTGGTCATGTAATTAACTAGCTTATTTATTGTAAAAGACTGATCTTGTCTTTTCCTGTAAATGGTAAACATGAAGGACTGGGGTTGGGGGGGTGGGAGAAATGGACTCACGTGAAAGAAATCCACAAAATACTTTATGTGCAGGTGCTGCTCTCCCCGCACCCCAACCCCATCCCACCCAAATACCCTCAATCCTGTTTCATGCTGGTGTGAACAGCACCGATTCTGAACTCTTATTCCTGACTAGTAACGCTCGGAATGAGGCTGCCGGGTAAGCCATGACCGTTTGTCACGGATGCGCTAACCCCTGTCCCCAGTTCAATCTACTGATAAGGAATCACCTTGTTATTCTCTTATTTAAGCATGCATAAACAATGCAGTGACGTATTCTACGCTTTTTGCCAAAAGCTTCCATCCTTCCCGTTTTTCTAATAAATGTCCACTTAGAATTCAGGTGTAAGTCAAGTAAGTATTTTTGTACAAACTGGCAGCCTGTTCAGTTCCAGAGGGGACTTGGGCCCTCATACATCATAAAATGCTGTAATGTGCTATGCAATCCCAGCATGCTTAGTTACTGGAGTTGTCTGTTTTCACAGAGAGCCATCTGAAAAACTGTGCAAAAATGCAGCTGTTCCTGGCTGTTAGCAAGATACGCTTGGAAACCTTGTTCCCGAAAAATGTTCAAAATTGTGAAGGGTTTCTCTAACTACAAATTAATTCCTGAATTCCGTGTGTTGACAAGCAAACACTCTAATGTTTATGCTTCAACTTGACAATGGAAATTTAAGCATACTACCCAGAAACCTCTAAAGGAAACAAAGTCCATGTATGGTATTCACTTCATCACGTTTTTTCCTGAAATGCTTAAAAACATTTTTATCCCAACATGCAACATGCAAATAGCAAAGCAAAAGACTTGTGTGCACAGTATAACAAACGGTTACAAAGCAAAAACTGTGTATAACCATTGCATGCCTACTGTACCAATCGACCCAGTAAAAATCTAAGCTCATTTTCTCAACCTGGTAATCAGCAAACTATATGCCAGGCATTGAGTTAAGTGCAAATTTCAACACTTTAGCGAGTTTTGGTTGCCCTTGTATATGTTCAAAAAACTATCACAAATTCCTTCATTGTTACCTACCTGAGTTTCAAAGTAAATAAATATATAACTTTATCATATGGACAAGGAGCATTTCCCCCCGATAAATCTACACTAAAGGTTTGTGCTCTTGGGATGCTTGACAATATATCACTTCTGAAAGCACCACAAGAAAGGGCTTGGTGGTCAGTAACACCCAGATGTGAACTTTTCTCTCTGACCTATACCAGCAGTGAATGATGTTCCCAGTGTCCCTCTGATTAACCCCAGAACAAAGGCCTCCCCACTTGGGAGCTACTCAGAACTTTCCCAAGCACCTTGCAAAGAGTCTTATTTTTCATACTGTGTCTAGATCTGAAAAAAGCATTTGTTCCAGTATAAAGACAATGAAATCCCTGGTTATAATGTTCTCTTAACCCTCAGAAAAAAAGTAATCCATAGCTCTGCTTTAAGAGAAATAGTTTTACCTTATTAATCACAAAGCTTTCAAGTAAACTCCGTTCTGTGAGATTCTCAGAAACAGTTCAGCTGTTTCCAAATCACACACTGGAAAATTCCTACATTACACAGTCCAGGATAATCAGTGTAAAAACAATATACATAACAGCATCACTTCCTCACTAGGTTCCGTTTCTGTTGGGAAAGGAGAGAGAAATTCAAACCAAGATGATAATTTAAGCCAATAATCTACAAACTGGGGGGTGCAAGGTGATTCACTGAAATATGGCAAGAAAAAACTAAAACTTCTTTTAATATGCTGTATTTATTTTTTAATTTCAACCATTACTAAGTTTAGGAGCCCCATAATATGTAACACAGTAGTACATATCTTATTGAGGCAATTATTTTAAAAAAATCCTAGAGTGTTGATCATAATTTTTTTTAAAAGATTTTATTTATTTGAGAGAGACAGAGAGAGAGAGAAGGAGCAGGGGAAGGGGCAGAGAGAAAGGGAGAAGGAGACTCCCCGCAGAGCAGGGAGCCTGATGTGGGGCTCGGTTCCAGATGACCTGAGCCAAAAGCAGACGGTTAACTGACTGAGCCACCCAGGCACCCCAGGGTTGGTCATAATTTTTACAAATGTGATACATGATCTCAAAGTGTTGGAGGCCACGTGTTAGGAGTGGTACAGATTATCTATAAAAGACACAAGTACATGCAGCCCAAGCATCTAAGAGTTAAACATCTTTGTCATTGTTCAAGCAAACATTACATAAGTCCTAAGAGTAATAACCATGCATTAGTCAGCTTGAGTGGGGGGAGGGTTAAAGACCACACAAACACACAAGCCAAGGAACACAGTGGTTAAGATGTTCGTATTAGGGAAAGTGGACTGAGGGATATATGGGAACTCTCTGTCTTACTTCTGCAACTTTTCTATAAATCTAAACTGAGTTCAAAATAAAACACTTAAAAGTGATTTGTTGAGGCGTCTGGGCGGCTCAGTCGGTTAAGCATCCGACTCTTGATTTTGGCTCAGGTCATGATCTCGGGGTTGTGAGATCGAGCCCCACATTGGGCTCCACTCTGGGTGTGGAGCCTGCCTGAGATTCTCCCTCTCCCTCTGCCCCTCCGCCCCGCTTGTGCGTGCTCTTGCATATAAAAAATAAATAAAAGTGTAAAAAAAAAAGTGATTTGTAACTGATCACAGCACCAAAATTTGCAAATTATTTTAAATAAAGCAGAAGGAAGTAAACCCTAAAATGGCACCCATATTCACATTACCTATCCCCCCGCCTCTCCCCTCTCTGTCATAGATCACTGTAACTGATGCACACTTATAGGAGCAATTCGGTGGTACCTCGGGACTCCACTTCCCTGCGGTACTTTGAGAGCTTTTGTCAAAATACGTGTTTGTTCATACAGTGCTCTTTGCATGTACACAGGATTTGTCTCTGGAGTTCTGACAAACAGGCTGAGAACCAGAGAAGGAGGAGCGGGGAGGAAGGAGGTTTCCTTTGGCCAGCCAAAGGAAAAGACGGGAAGAGAGCTTCAGGACATGGTTAGATGCTTGCTTTAGGAAGGAAAATGACAATAGGACAAAGAACGCCTAGTAATAAAAAGGTGGTGGACACCAGCTGTGCATCAGACACTGGCCTGAGCTCTAAGGATTCCAGAGTGCTTGGGGCAGACACAACCCCTGCCCTCAGGAAGCCTACAATCTAGACGACAGGAAAATAGTCCAGGGAGGAGGCTGGGCAATAGCACCAGGAAGAAATGGGGAGCTCAACTCAGCCAGCAGCATATGGTTACAAAGGAGAGGCCAGGAGGGGGAGCAAGAGGGAGCTGAACTCATCCTGCCAGAACAGCCATGGATGTGTTTCCTTCCTCCCTCCATCCTTCCCTTCCTCCCTCCATTCCTTCCTTCCTTCCATCCATCCACCCATTCACCCTTCCTTCCTTCCATCCATCTACCCATCCATCCATCCATCCATCCATCCATCCATCCATCCATCCATCCATCTACAAAAGCAAATGCCAACAGCCAAGAAGTGGTGACAATCTAGCACAGCCTCCCAGAGATAAGTAATGGCTACAAAGCTGCCATAATTGAGTCAGAAGAGCAGATGGCCTGGAGGGTAGAAGCATGGACCCTGCTTCTCCAGCTCCCTGCAGTATAGGATTTCCTTTTTAATTTTCAATGTCCAGCCTTCCAGACCAAGACTTTCACAAAATAAAAATGAATACCAGCAAAATAAAAATCTTTAAAAATCCACAAAACTCAAGCCCACTAATACTGCATTTGGATGTCATGGCAATGCCAAAATGCTATATAAAAGTCTGAATATCTTACTCTCAAATTTTTGTACTGACTTCATTATGTGCTAGAAACAAACAGTTCAAGGGCGGGCTCTAGTCTGGTAAGCATAGCTGGGGTTAGGGGACTTGCTCCAAGCTAAGTTCACACAGCAAGAACATTATTGGTACTTCTGAAGTGCTCCATTAGAACTGTAGCCAAAGCTCAGGGTGCCAGAGGGCCAGACAGTGCTCACCAGGTCAATCATGAGAACCAGGCATGCACAGATCACTCTGTGTCTTTTTTAGATCTTCCCTGGTCACAAAACATAGCTTTTGACACTTGTTTTGATTTGCTACCAGACGCCTGATGTCTGCATTCCACCCCTCTGCACAGCCCGAGGAAGAACAATGGGCCCCAGCACACACGTGTGACAGGGTTGGTGGATGACCACCTCTTTTCCTAGCACCTTCAATCTTCTTTTCCCTTCCCCAAGTACCTCTATCTCTGCCTTTAAAGATTTGTTTACTTGAGAGAGAGAGAGAAAGAGAGAGAGCGCACGAGCAGGAGAGGGAGAGAGAGAATCCTTAAGCAGACTCCCAGCTAAGCATGGAGCCTGATCAGGGCTCCATCCCAGAACCCCGAGATCATGACCTGAGCCAAAATCAAGAGTTGGACGCTTAACCTACTGAGCCATCCAGTGCCCCTCTCCCTCTACCTTTAAACACTCACCTCAGTCTGGTTCCTCTCCTGTGTCTTCACCTGATCCTAAAACAAAACCTCAAGACACTTGACTTAACCTTGATGCCCTCATGAGTTCTCTCCTGTCTGGTTTGCACCTTCCTTCCACTAACATGGCCCGGCGCTGAGAGTTCACCCCTGTGACATCTGTGGGCTCTTCAGAGAAGGTCCCAGAATCTAGCCTAGGATCTACGCCAGCCCACTCTGCTGAAGCTGCTCCCACATCAACCCCCTTGGGAATCCAACCATTTCAAAAGCAACGGCTTTTCTTCTTGATCACCCAAGTCTTTGTCCTGGGCCCATCTTGCTGGTAATGGGTCCTCCTGGATTTATTTATTTATAAAAGATTTTATTTATTCATTTTGGGGGGCAGGGGCAGGGGTGAGAGAGAGAAGGAGAAAGAAAGAGAGAGAGAGAATCTGAAGCAGACTCCACACTGAGTGCAGAGCCTGACACGGGGCTCAACCCCACAACCGCGAGATTATGACCTGAGCTGAAACCAGGAGTCGAATGCTTAACCGACTGAGCCACCCAGGCACCCCTCCTGGACTTAGGTATAACTTGACAGTGACCTCCAAGTGGACAAGTCCAGAGAGTCATTTCCGGTGAGCCCCCGAGCTGTGTCACTGGGGAGGTCCCACCAGTACCTTACGGGTGCTTCCCAGCTCTGCTTGTGCATTTGAAGCACCTGAGGCTCCTTTAAGTCAGACCATCCCTGGGCCTCACACTCAGCGATTCTGGCTTAATGGGACTGGAGGTGGAGCTACAGTTTTAATATTTTTTTTCTTTAATATTAAGCATTTGAAACCACTGCCCAAGAAGACTGCTTCTCAAACCTGGCTGTGCAAGGGAATCACCTCAGGAAGCTTTAAAAATACAGATGCCTGGCTCCTACTCCCAGAAATTCTAATTGGGTTGGTTGTGATATAATAAAAAAGATATATTTGGTCTCTGACCCCAGTTCCTGGCATAGAGTTCCTGAAACCCATGGGGATTTCTTTAGTGATACGAGAGCCGTTGGTTATTCATAGCAAGGCCCTTGCAGCCATATTGGAGTTTATGCGAAGGAGATGACTCTTGTCACCTTCACGACAGCCGGTGGTCACTAGAAGGAACCATGTGATTAGAGGATTGGAACTTTCAGTCCCACCCCTGCACCTCGGGAGAGAGAAAAGGGGGTGGAGATTGAGTTCAATCACCAATGGCCAATGACTTAATCAATCCTGCTTGTGTGATGGAATCATCGTAAAAACTCCTAAACAATGGGATTCTGAGAGCTTCCGGACTGGCGAACGCATCCACATGCTGGGAGGGGACAGAGACTCCTGCACTCGGGACCATTCCAGATCTTGCCCTACGTATGTATCTCTTTATCTGGCCTGTTTATCTGTATCCTTGCTATTAAACTGTATTAGTAAGTACAGCATTTTCCTGATTCTGTGAGTCATTCCAGCAAATTATCCAATGGGAGGGGGAGAGTGGGAACCCCCAAATTTGTAGTCAAGTTGGACAGAAGTGCGGGTACCCAATACCTCGGTACCTGGTACCTGTGACTGGTGTCTGAGGTGGGGACAGTCCAATGGGACTGAGCCCTTACACCTGTGGGGTCTGACGCTAATTAGTGTCAGAATTTAACTGTACTGTAGGGCACCCAGTTGGTGTCAGAGGATCTGAGAACTGGTGTTGGAAAACCCTTGAGTTGGTGTTGGGTGGAGCCTGGACATTCCGCAGGTGATTCTAATCCACAACAAAAGTTGAGGACCACTGCCCAAGACCACGTGTGCACATCTGAACTTGCCTTTCAGTCCAAGTAAGCTCTTCCTTCTTAGCCTCACTTCCCAACCATAGTGAACAAGGTTTTTAAAATAAATGCACTGGTGCAACTCAGTGCTCAATCATACCATCCTCTGTTATTTGTTGATTGTTTTACCTGTATTAATCTTCCCTCCCGGGCCGTAATGCAAGCTCTTTGAAAATTTAGGCAGTATTTTATAACTCTTTCAACACTCACGTTGTCAACGACACAGCTAGGCATAGAGCAGATATTCAGCATATACTGCGGATTCAAAATTGCTTTTCAGGCAGTGGCACCGCATCAAACACCAAATCCCTGGCTACTTTAAGGCTTCTTGAAGGAACTAACTGAATCATGCACTTCTGTTTGTCTCCTGGGGCAGCTATAGTGGTTCTTTGCACTTTTTACACTAAATATTTATTTATTTATGGCCACAGAATCCAGAACAGCAATTTTTTTTTTAAGATTTTAGGTAATCTCTACACCCAACATGGGGCCCGACCTCACAACCCTGAGATCCAGAGTTGCACACTCTATGCACTGAGCCAACCAGATGCTCCGATTACTTTTTAACAAGGGGCGGTGCACCATGTATTCCAGAAAATATGTGGCATCCGCTGGGATCATTCATTGGAGAAACATGGAAGGAGGGAGTGGAATGTCAGGGGCAAGAGCGACAAATAGGGGGTAGATGTTCAGCATCAAGAATGTTGTATCCAAGAACGCTGGTGGCTACTCACACTGGGTCCTGGAAACCTTTTGTTATCAGATTGTTGGTCACTGGGTCATCAACAAGTAATGGCGTTAGGAAGATTCACCCCTAACTTAAAGGGCCACTTATACCCCCACTAAAAAGACTGAGTTTTCTGAGCTCACGGACTTCTATCTTGCTCGCACAGTACCTGATTTTTGCTAAAGCAAGCAAGCAAGCAAACAAAACAGGGGAAGGGGAAGGGGAAGAGAGAGGAGGAACACATGTCCAAACTAGCTGCCAAATCTCATAGGATTCACAAAAACCCTGCATGAACTGGGAACCACCTGTGTGTGAATTAGGAATTATCCTTCATGCTGGTATAGTTAACCTTTTGGCAATTGTGTAAAGGTCATCCTTGCTGCCCATTTGACTAACCCATCGAAGGGCTGTATGGATTCAACTATTATGAGTCTACCTGCCAAAGCCGCTTCTGCAATACGAGCTTTGGGCTGCACAGGTGAAGAATTAGCAACACTTCTTATGCTCTGCCTCACGACAGTGTCGTTGAAACATCAGACATGATCTCAAGTGTTAGATGGGTAACCTCCTGACACCCAGAACACATTCAGTAAGCATCTGCTGACTGAGTGAGTCCTGGGAACTCACCCGTGGTGGTAAACATCAGCCACCAGGGACTCTCAATCCCTGCTCACAGGAGCTGCCCAACCTCTGTGACTCCCTTACACCCTTGACCCCTATCCATCAACTTTCTCATTTGTAGTCCGCACTCTTGTCAATTATTTCACAGAGGGAAGAGGTCCTTTAGCAAAAAACTCTCCTCTCCACCTCTAAACTCACCTACAGACACCGTTTCCCGCAGTCTATACGTCCTCTCTCCTCCTCGACGCAGGATCCACCACCCAGCTGCCGGACCTCGATATGCCCCCCCTTCTCTGGGCCTTCCTCCCTCAGCCTGCAAACACACTCAGACCTTTCCCTTCCTGTAAAAACCAGCCCTCAAGCTCATGCTTTTTAAAGCTTCCTTCTTTCCTTTAACACCAACCTGCTGGAGAAGGTGGTCTACAATTCCGCCTCCACGACACGAGCACTTGCTCACTCTCCACCTGTGACCACTGGACCGTGGTGCCATTGTTCTAAAGACACTGCTCCCACTGAGATAAATCGAGGGGCTAACTGGGAATTCCAATGGCTTCTTCCCAGCCTTCATCCTATTAGCTTCTCTACAGAACTGGAAAGCTCCCAGAAACCTGGGCCCCCTACTTCCTCACTGCCATTCTCTAGGAATTTGGGCTCTCATCTTCTCCAACCAGAACAGGGTCTCTCAAGTTGGGACTCTGAGGAGGCATTTGTTTGGGAAAATGTACGTGCATGCACATAAATAAGCTTTGGGGGGCACAGGGTCTGTAGACTCAGCAGCTTCTTCAAAGGGTCCATGGCCTCCTGCAATAGCCTCCCTGACTAAAGTCCTTACATCTACCCAATCCTTATACCTACATGGGTCCATCTGATCCAGCCTTCACATTACTAACAAAAGCATCTTTCAGATACCACCAGAGCGTGGCAAACTACGGCCCAGGGGCCAAACCAGCCTGCCTTCTCATATGTAAATCAAGTTTACAATGTACCAGAAAGCACAGCCATGCCCACTCATCTACCTACTGACTATGGTTACCCCCCCCGCGCCCCCCCCCAGGTGTGGACTGCGTCTCTTTTTTTACTGGGGTGAAATTCACATAACACAAAATTAACGATGTCAAAGTGAACAATGCAGTGGCATTTCGTACATTCGCAGTGTTGACGAACCACGCCACCACTACTTCCAAAGCATTTTCATCACCCCACAAGGAAACCCCTAATTGCCCCCATCAAGCAGTTGCGACCCACTGTCCCCTGTCCCCAGCCCCTGCCAACCACCAATCTGAACCCTGTCCCTATGGATTTGCCTATTTTAGGCACTTAGTATAAATGGAATCATATGGTGCACGACCTTCTATGGCTGGCCCTCTTCCCTTGGCCATAATGTTGTTGAGGCTCATTACCCATGCATCAGGGCTACATCCTATTCACGGCTGCATAGAATTCTACTGTATGGACATACCATCACCTGTTCGCTCAGCTGGGGCTGCCTTTGCACTATAATCGCAGAGGGGAGTGTTTGAAACAGAGACCACTGGCTGTGGCAAAGCCGAAAATACTTCTTATGTGGCTCTCTGCTGGAGAGGTCTGCTGAGCCCTGGATTACACATGCCCTGACCTTCAGAAGTAGTGGTTTTGAGAATCAGCTTGTTAATGGTCATGGCGGTACTGTCTGGGACAGAAAAACACTGGAAATGAAATGTCTACCATTAGGGATTCGGTTAAATTATGGTGAGTCCGTACTTGTAATACTATATGGCTCCTCGGACGAATCAGGTAAATCTGTATGTGCTCACAGGGAACGATCTCTGGGACTGATTAGGTTTTAAAAAAATGCAAAGGCATACGATACGTGTAGCATATATTTCCTTTTCCTTAAATAATAATGGCCCATAAATAAGTACATATGTATACCTCTGCATAAAACTTCCCTGAGAATCGCAAATGTTCATTTACCATACTGTACCCTTCTGTACTGTCTGAAATTTCTCTATTTTTTATTATTTTTTTTACTGTCTGAAATTTCTACCTTTGTACACGCCTTCCTTTCTTAGCACTAACTGAACGAGGAAATGATGGTTTATTTTTCTTCTTTAGAGATCTCTGTATTTCCATGTAATAAAGAGAAGCCAATCTAATAAACGTGTGTAAAAAAGAACAAGGAAAATTCAAAACAAAACATTACGTTAAAAGCCGATAAGAGTTATGTAAGTTATGTATTTTTATGACTTTCCATTTTTAAATTTTTTTTTAACCCCTGCAGGTCAGTGATCCTCTAAAGAAAAAGGAAAAAACCCCTACCAGTGGTTAGATTTTTATCTGCCAGAAGACTAGACACGGCACCAGGCGATTTTTTTTCACATGCTGGTCCCTGTCAGTCACAGACCAGGTTCCTACCCCAGTTTTCCGCTGATTATTATTGAAAAGCATACCGCATCCGTCAGACACAGGACACTGAAGGTCGTGTCTGGCCACAGAGCTCCGTACGGCGGGGACGCGGGCCTCAGCACACAAGTCAGCCATGACAGGCTGGCTTGCAGGGTTTATCGATGTTTTCTGATGGTCCCCAAACGTGTTCCAGATGTGCTGACCTCATAAAACTGCCACCTACCACAGGCTGTGAAAGAATTGCTCCACGGCTGTATTTTTCCCATCCCTCAACTGCAGCACCCCCCTGGGCTCCCCGGCTGGGTCACCCCAAGGTTCTGACGCTGGGTTGGGCGCCAGTGCTGAGCCTTGACGACAGAACAATGGCAGAGCAGCTCACCAGCAGGGCCTTCCTGCACCTGCCCAGCCCCATCGTGTCCCCAGGCCAGGAGCCTGCCCGGTCCTTTTCCCTGGGGCTTTGGCTACGGCTCGGCTCTGGGACCCCGCCGCCTTACTATGCCACCCAGTCTGTGCCTGAACCCTGCTCCCTTTGGTTGGGTCCCCATCACTTGCTGCTGAAGCTCCCTGTGGATGGACTATCAATCCCCTACAGACACCCAGATGGACCAACACTGCATTCCCACTGCCTCCCCAGAAGCCCGCATTAGACCTGCTCGACTAGCGTAGAGCAGCCAGCCCCCTACTGGCTTCCACCTTGGAGGTCCTTTCCCCCTTGATGCTTTTCCTCCCACTGTGAAACTCTGGTTTCCCAGCAGGCCTAGCCCATTATTGATCAAGCCCTAATGAAAATACCGGTACCAGCTTTCTCACGGAAGCATGCTGGACAGGTGGATCGTTGCAGCATATTTTCTTCAAAGGCACCCCCCCCAAAATGAACCAAGGAACCAACTCCCAGTTGAAAATCGTTGTCTTTCTCGAAGCTGCCTATTGTTCTAGGCACTCTGTGCATCTTCCAGGGCTGCAGAGATAGGACGATGCTCTTCCCTTGAGGAGTGTGGAATTCAGTGGAGAGAGAACAAAGTCAGAGATAAGGATAAATCATCCGACACAAGGGATACTCTCTGGCCCAGGATGCCAGAGGGGTACCAAGCAGTCCGGGGTTAAAGGATGAAGAGATCATCCCCGCCCAGGAAGCACAGGAAGAGGTCCATGAACGAGGCAGCATTTGTGGTTCATACTGATGAATGATCAGGATTTCTGCTGGGTGGGATGCAGGCCGTAGTTTCTGATGAGGAGAAGGGCTATTTTTCAAACCCTGTGTATAAATAATGAGCAAATCTGGCCTCCTGTCTATATGTTCTTTCTAATCAGCTGGCTTTTTGTCTGAAACACTATACTATTTCATCCAAAGTTGTGCAGAAGAGAAAAATATCTTTTAGGGAATCATCATTCAACCCTCTATGAAAATCTCAAAAACTTCCATCAAGCACACCCCCGCCCCCATCCAGGTTCTTTCTTTTCGAAAGCCTAACTAGCCATATTTCACATATTCACTGTAATTTAAAATTATGTGTCCTATTAATATCTGCACGACAAATGACATGATTCCTCTGTCATTAAAACAAAGATGTGTGCCTGGAAAGGGGGGGGAACCTCATTTCACAGCTGCACTTAATAATGACAGTATTATAATAGCTACCAGCTATAGAACATTGCACGGACTTCGAATGTTACCACCTAAAGGTTTTCACAGTGAAAAGCACACAGCTTTTAACAATTTCCTTATCATCCATTATGATCAAAATTTTGTAACACTTGCAGAGTAAGGGCAGGATTCAGTTCTTCCCTCTGGGTAAGTGACAGGTAAACTGCACGGCCTCACACGCTCTGCTGAGATCGTCTCAGATAGTCTGCTAATGTTGCCCAGCTCAGCTCAGATGCCCAGCACCCGGTGGAGCTGTGTGGGTCAGTCCCTGCACAAAAAGGCTCAATACACACACCTAAAGGCCTGCACTCCTATAGACAAATCCGATTCGATCTCTGCCCCTCTCTCTCACACACAAGCGCGCACGCGCAGGCGCACCCACACCCGCACACACAACTGAAGACATGGCTTCAAGGTCACACCTTTTAACCTGTACCACTTGTTCTCTTTCCTCTCACGCAGGATCAGCCAACCTAAAAGGCACCCTGCAAATTAGAACTCAATCTGCCTTTTAATTTGCTCAAGTACCAAAGCAGCCCCCAAAGCCTGAATTTCGACATTCTGAAGGATTTCCCCCTAGGTTGATAAAGAACTGGGGTGGAAAAACCTATTCTCTGAAGATTTTCAGAGGTTCTGACCCAAGACAACAAGATAACTCATTGGAAGTTATGCCTAGATGTATTTATTAGTTGGGAGGTGGGAAGGCAGTCTGAAATTCATATTTTACCACAAACTATCCTCCCATTTCTATGATTTTCACAACCACCTTCAGCTCCCCAAGTTCACATTTCCCACTTTCTCCTTACTAAGTGGGGGCGGAGGTAAGAGAGTTTGCTTCCTAAAGGTTTACAGGCATTTGCCAATTTGCAAAGAGAACAAAAGTGTGTTAGTGAGTTGACCATTTAGGACTCAATGCCAGAATACACTTTCTCATAGAAATGATGGTGTACAGAAGACCAGTCCCCAGGCAGCCCACAGACTTACATATACCATATCCTAGGAGTAACAGTGTTAACCCAGCCATACTGGTCAATGTACACACCGGTCTCAACCTGCTGGGAAATGCCCAAGAGCATACCTTCCCCGTGGGGGAGCAGTGTCCCCTGGGCATCCTGAGACTTGCCTACTGAAGGCGCAGGACACAGTTCACAGGGGGGTGGGGTTGGCTATAATATGATACATGCGTTCCTGAAAATCCTCACATCCTGCAAAATCACACTCTAAAAATAACAGGGTTTATGGTGGAAAACACTGTGAGGGCCAGACCACTTGAAACCTATGTAACTCTGTAACCAGAGCACTAACCACAAGAATAATTAATACCTAGGGAGAGGACTTGGACAGCCCAGGCAGGCAGCGTGGCTGTGGCTGTCTCCGGGGATATTAAACATGCATGGGACAACAGAGCAGCAAGGCTGGCGTGCAGACAGATGCACTGAGGTCCCGAGCCAGAGGGACGCACCCCTGCACCCCGCCCCCGCCCCCGCCCAGAGCCAGAGTCCTACATGCTCGGCTGGGGGTGCCTTCTCTAGGGAGGGGGGCCCTGGGTCGAGGCGCGCACTTTTAATTTTCTTAGAACAGAGTTGAAAGTGCATCTGCTGCCTGTGAGGGCTCTTTCCTTTCTTGTCAGAGGCTGTAATTCTGGTCCTGCTGTTCCTGCTCCTCTTGCCAAAGAAAAACTGCCTCTGAACCGATCCAACCTCGAGGGCCTACTGACACCATTCCTCGACTTTCCGATGACGCTGCCTTGTGTTACGGAACCTTGCGCCCTAACAGTTCAAAGTGCATTCCCTCTCAACCAGGTGAGATAAGGACCTTTCCTAGGTCTGCCATTTGCAAAAACTCCGATTTAGAGAAGAAGGCACAGCCACTGTTCGGAAGGTAAATTCTCTGAACCACCAGGCCGACTCAGAAAATTCTTTTGTATTCTACTCGGTCATCAGAATTCTGAATCTCTCTCAAAGTCCATGAATCCTGGGTGGGGTCAGTCTGCTTTCTAGACCAGACTGTCCCATCGAAATGTGTAACCTGAGGGGCGCCGGGGTGGCTCAGTCGTTAAGCGTGTGCCCTCGGCTCGGGTCATGGTCCCAGGGTCCTGGGATCGAGCCCCGCATCGGGCTCCCTGCTCGGCGGGAAGCCTGCTTCTCCCTCTCCCACTCCCCCTGCTTGTGTTCCCTCTCTCTCTCCGTCAATAAACAAATGAAATCTTTAAAAAAAAAAAAAAAGAAAGAAGAAATGTGTCACTTGAGTCACATCCACAATTAAAAAATTGTGAGTAGCCACATTAAAAAAGTAAAAAGACACAGATATATTTAATGGTGTATTTTATATAACCAAATACATCCAAAACACCATCATTTCAACATGCAATCAATATAAAAATTATTAGCAAGATATTTTGTATCCTTCATACCAGATCTTCAGAATTCAGTGTTATTTTGCACATGCAGCATATCTCAGTTCAGACCAGCTACATTCCAAGTGCTCAACAGCCATGTGTGGCCGGTGGGCCCTGGACTAGACAACCCAGATCTATTCAGACTCTCTGTAGATAGTTAAGCATCATATACCTGAAGATATATAATTAACGGAATATACAACCCACTGAAGCACAAATCAATGTTTTTCAAGTTCTTCTTCTTATACCCCACAAAAGAATACCTTTCACTTATTAATTTTGGTGCAAATGCACTCGTCCTTAAAACTAGAACATTCAGTTAATCAGAACATCACACTCCCTAACTATACTTAGTTTTCCTTAACAGCTTTAGCAAGATATAATTCAGACACCATAAATTCACCCATGTAAAGTATACAATGCAATGGGTTTTGGTATATTACATATTTTTTTAAAACAGGGGTAAAATATATATAACATAAAATTTACCACTTTAACCGTTTTTTTAAAGTTTATTTCTTTTAGTAATCTCTACACCCAATGTGGGGCTCCAACTCACAACCCTGAGATCAAGAGGCGCACACTCCACTGACTGAGCCAGCCCAGGCGCCCCCTGATTTTAACCATTTTTAAGTGTACAATTCAGGGGCATTAATTACATTCACAGGGTTGCACAGCCCTCCCCACTGTCTATTTCCAAAATTGTGTCATTGCCTCAAACAGAAACTCTCCATCTAGAAGGTAGGTGTCCTCTCCGTTTTACCAAGAAAAGCAAAAGGGCAAAGTGCACTTGTGTAAGATTAACAGGCTAGGGGGTGCCTGGGTGGCTCAGCTGGTTAAGCGACTGCCTTCGGCTCAGGTCATGATCCTGGAGTCCCGGGATCGAGTCCCGCATCGGGCTCCCTGCTCAGCGGGGAGTCTGCTTCTCCCTCTGACCCTCCCCCCCTCATGTACTCTCTCTCTCTCATTCTCACTCTCTCAAAATAAATAAATAAATCTTTAAAAAAAAAAAAAAGATTAACAGGCTAGGAGCAACACCAACGCCAAACGTCCTGGCATTAACATCACGCTGTCGGGACGGGGAGTGCTGTGTTGTGCGTGCACACGCTTCCCAGAAACCTCCCTTCCCTCTCTGTCTGAAGTTGGGAAGTTTCACAAAACGTTTTGGAATTCTGTGAGTGGCTCAGCACCTTGTCTGCTCCCCTGGACTCAGTCTCCGGTTTCCTAACAACACGATCAAATGTGTTTTTAAGCGACGTTACTGTCACGGATGAAAGAGATAAAGCTCCACCAGAATCTGAAGTTTAAAACCCACATTCGAAGAAATGAAATGCAGATGCTTTTCTCTAACATCGGTTTCAAGCCAGAACACACTGCTCTCCAGGTTCTTTCACCTATTTCTTGTTCTTTTTTTTTTTTTTAAGCAGTTCTCAAGGAAAAATAAAGAGGTTCCGATGGACTTTCTCAGGCTTATGATGGTAAAACGAGACGTGGAGAAAACTTCTCGGAGCACCAACCAGAGTTAATTAATTCCAGTATAACCTCACACAAGGCCGGTGCTTGCAAGCAGATGTGTTGGCTAAATATTTCAGGTCAATCTCAGCACATTACTGAGAGTAACCTTCCATTCCTCAAAGAGTCTGGTGGCCTTGCAATCTACGGCGAGCAGCTTGGACACGTGGAAAGGTGAGATTTCACATCTCCTGATTCCACTCTTCATTTATTCCCAAACCTTTGCATCTCAACAGGAAAGGAGAACGGGAAAAAAAAAAAAAAATGCCCCCGTCGTCCCAACATAGACCATACTAAGTATCAGACACTAAAAGATGAGGAAGCAATTTTAAACCCAGTTACCACAAATGTGTTTGGGGAACTTTCACCCTTGTTTCTCATAAACTAGAAAAGTGTACTTCACGTTCCTTTTGATTTCTAATGACCAATGCGTTTAAACTAACATTTCATTTCCAACCTGTGTCTGTTTCAGAGCTAGCAGCTGGACTATTTATTTTGCTAGCTGGTGATAGAATTAAATACTGAGTCTTTGAAAACATTTACAAGCTTTCCCTCTAACCTTCCGTGTACTTTCCAAATTAGGCTACTTTGATTTTTATTAGCTAAAGGTTTACATACTGCAGTACGAACACTGTTACCTTCAGAATAAATTGTTTATAGCTCAGGTGCGGCTTAAAACATTTTCCTCCATGGGATACTCTTGAGATGGAGGAGAAGAAAAGTTGAACCGGGTCTCTGTGGATCAACAATTTTCCTTTGTGAGTCAGACAATACTAAGGGCATACAGGTACAAATGCAAGCAGGGAAGCAGTTGTGAAAACATTTCCAGTCCTCTACAAAACCACGGGCTTCCTTTGCGAGTTCCCAAGTGCTTTATAATCACAAAATTGCTATCCTCCTGGAGGGCCTCGTAAGGCACTCTTAAGATTTATTCTGTGACACCAGCATTTTGACATGGTAAAGCCAAGGCATGAGCCCAGACCCCAGACCAACCTGGGTGCAAATCAGGACTCCTTTGCTTATTAGCAAGTCGCGCCCCAATAATTTAACCCAAGTCTTGGTTTCTCTAGCTCGGCAAAATGGAAATAATCACTCCCTCCTTGTAACTTTATTGTGAGCACTTGCACTGAACAGACGTTCAATGAGTGGTTTTGAAGGAGCCGAAGAGCCTCCGTCACAAAGCCTTCCCCAGCGTCCCCAGCCCACAACTGTCGCTCAGGACACACTCACTCACTCAGTCGAAAACATCTATTGTCCCTACTGGAGACAACAAGACTGATGTAGTTCCTTGTCCTGACTACGAAGCACTTCTGGGGTCACAGGTATCGAAATGGGGGAGGGCGGAATCCAAAACAGTATCTGAGTGGCTGCACGGAGAATGGTGAGAACCCAACAAAAGAGGTTCATGGAGGAGATGACGTCTGAGCTTTGACTGTCTTTTAGGCAGGAAAGGCGGGAACAGCATCACAGGGACAAGGAACAACATGTGAGAAGGCGGAGGAGGGAAATGGACAACAGGTGAGGCTGCCGAGGGTTAGCATGCCAGCCTCTGAACGCTACTCTTCTGCCCTAAATGGGACAAAGAGCCACTAGAGGTTGCTGGTTGCTTCTAAGAATCCGGTTCTGTCCGCAGAGAGGCAGACAGACTGGGGGCACTGAACACTGGTGGCAGGTGAACCTGCCAGGGGGCGGCAGCGGTTCTCAAAGGGAGAAGCTGGGGACTTGGGACGAGGAGGAGGCAGCCCAAGTGGAGAGAAAAGATGGGAGAGGCTGTTGGGAGGGTGAAACGAACCGAGTTTAGCAACGGGCTACAGCGGTCTGACCCGGATGAAAAGCAGGATAGCGACAGCGATGACCAAGAAAGAAGCTAAGGAGCGGAACGGGTCGCGGGGGGAAGGTAAGGGGTGGAGTGTTAGACATGTTGCACTGGGAGTCCCCCTCCAGGTGCGGATGCTCAGTAAAGGCGGAAATGCGGATCTGGGCTTGCAGGGAAACAGTGAAACCTGATCAGCACCCCTACGAGGCGGGGGGCACAGGGAGGGATGGGGATATGGACCAGCCGGTAGGGATGGGAGAGGACGTGGGGACAGCGTGCAGAGTAAGCAGAAACCGGACAGGGTCCTGGACAGCCCAGGATTTAAGGGATGTTTACCTGTGTGACTCAGCTGTTCTTACCATTCCTTTACCCTCAGTTAACGGCATTGTGAAAACACACCATCTCCCCAAGGACGTTAAAAACATAGTGCTTCATTCCCACTGCTTAGAGAGCACCAGACACATTTGGAATTGAAACAGAAGAAAGGTACATGGTGTCAAAGAAAATTAGGACTGGAATTAAAAAGGGCTTTAAGGGGCGCCTGGGTGACTCAGTCGGTTAAGCATCCGACTCTCAATTTCGGCTCAGGTGGTGATCTCAGGGTTGTGACATCGAGTCCCGCATCAGGCTCTGCTCTGGGTGCTGAGTCTGCTAGAAATTCTCCCTCTCCCTCTCCCTCTGCCCCTCCCCTGCCCTGCTTATGCTTTCTCTCTGAAAAAAAAAATTAAATTTAATTTAAAAATAAAATAAAAAGAGCCTTAAGTATTGACCCAAGGGGTTTTAACATCATCCATCAGATAATAAGAAAACACCTGAAGCTTTCTGGGCATTGAAGCCATGCGGCAAAAAATGGTATTTTTAAAAAGACTGATATGAGTGGTGTACTGGGTAGAAGAAAACTAGAGACTCTGCCATGAGGAAACGACTAGGAAGTAACTGTGGGGAGCGAGCAAAGCAAGCGCCAGAGGGGTAATAATCCATCCCACTAACTGAACGGAACAACATGCATGGGTCCTAAAATGGTTTCCTTAAAATGAACTTCTCACTTGCAGACAGAGAACGAGAACCATAATCAACACAAGGACTGCATGAGATGCCCCCAAGAAGTGGGTGGGTAGAATGGGAAAGGCAGGGGAGGGTACCTGAGGGTATCTCGGCGGCGGCAGAAGTGGTGGGATGTGGCACGCACAAGATAAATGGAAGTGAGGACGGCCAGGATTTTTAGTTTTCAAGATTTTATCTTTAAGGAATCTCTACACCCAACGCGGGGCTTGAGCTCACAACCCTGAGATCAAGAGTCATGCGCTCCACTGGCAGAGCCGGCCAGGCACCCCTAAAAGGGTCAAGATTTTGAAAAATACCAGTAAGCACCAAAAAAAATTTTTTTAAAAATCCACTGAGGTTACATAGGACTGCCAACATGCTTAGGACAGAATCTAGACTCCGGGCTACTCAGGTTTTAATAATCAGGATCATAATTTGGTGGCAACGAACATAATCAAGTGGATGATGAAGAACCGTCTGAAAAGCCCGAGCGAGTTGAAAGATGTTTGGCCTGTATCGACGTGGCCGGGCTCGGAGATGTCGGGATGACAGGCGGATTTACAAAAGAAAAAGCCGCATTGTGTGCACGCTGCCTCCCACCATCTGTTCTTCCCCCAGGTTAGCAGAATGAAACAAACTCTCTGGGCAAGATATTGATTCACATTTTTCAAATGCTGACTCCTGGTTTGGATAGCGAGCTGAGGTCAGAATTCTTGTGTCCTTTTCCAGCCAAACTGATTTCAGGACAGGCAAGCAATCACAGAATGCTCTTCCGTGCAATAAATATGAAAATACTTAACCTCCCCGGGGGATTAGGAAGCATAAATCATGTCTTTAAAGGCCCGTGACAAGCTGAAATGAAAAGCGCTCCAAGTAGGAAACACCACGAGACCATGGCTACAGCCGCTCACTGGATTTGGTGCAGATTGGTGTACTATTAACTGAATGAGTTTTATGGTTCTGAACGTATTCATCAATAGCTACGGATCAGGTTGCTCAAATATTCTGTGACTCACCCATCTGTCTAAATGTGCTACAGTCTCCAACGTTTATCGTCTTGCTCCAAATGGCTAGTTTCTTTCCCGCTTTTTGTTTTGTTTTGTTTTTAAGGACTTCTTCACGGAGCCATGAACAAGAGGGTTCACTCATCAGAGCCTACAATGGCCTGCAACTGGGGGATCCCACAACAAGCGCGGAGCCTTCCCCCAGGGCTGGGATTAAGAGATCTCAGGGAAGGGGGGCACCTGGGTGGCTCAGTCGGTTGGGCATCTGCCTCAGGCTCAGGTCATGATCCCAGGGTCCTGGGTTCGAGTGAGCCCACTTCTCCCTCTCCCTCTGCCTGCCACTCCCCCTGCTTGTGCGTGCGTGCTCTCTCTCTCTCTCTCGTCAAATAAATAAAATCTTCAAAGAAAAAAAAAGAATAGAGGGAAGGGATGTGGGAGAAATGGACCCAAGTGGAGAGGAACAAGGGCGGGGATCACCTCTACCTGCTTCCTAAGTGAGCAGGAAAACTGTATGAGTCAGGCAAGTGTGGGCTTCTCAGCACACACAAGGGGTGACTCGAAGGATAGGAAGTGCAAATTGAATTCTAAAAACCACAGCTGATTTTGAGGAGTGTACTCAACGGCAGGCCTCGCTAGCCTGTCACACATGTTGTGTTGCACCAGCTGAGAGAGATTAATGCAACAACGCCAGCCCTGTTAGACTGGGCCCTTCCTCCCGACGTGCAGTGAGCGCTTCTGCCTTCCCTCCTAAGGACTGTCTCCTCCTCTTTTCACTGTCAAAGGCACGACCCCGGAAGGATCTCAATCACCACTTTCCACTCGAAAAGTCCAGCCACTGAGCAACTCAAGAAACTTCTCTCTCAGCTTGACATTTACTTGTAGCCACGGCAATGATTCTATGATTCCGGTTAATCGTTAGAAAGTGCTTCCTGGAGTAAAATCCAATGCTGGCACCCCCGGGTCCCAGCTCTGGCCTCTGGAATAAAGTAGAACAAGCCTACTTCTATTTGAAAAATTCTAGAAGGGGCGCCTGGATGGCTCAGTCGGTTAAGCGTCTGCCTTCGGCTCAAATCACGATCTCAGGGTCCTGGGATCAAGCCCCACGTTGGGCTCCCTGCTCAGCGGGGAGCCTGCTTCTCCCTCTGCCTCTGCCTTCAGTTCCCCCTGCTTGTTCTCTCTCTCTCTCTGTCAAATACATAAATAAAATCTTAAAAAAAAAAAAGAAAAATTCTATAATCTCTCCTTTACAGAGTACCTCTTTGTTTGTTCCTTAAGTACCTAGACCCTTGCAAAGCCAAGTATGACCCAAAGACCAGTGGTCCTGGCATCGTCTAGAAGCTGTTGGAAAGGCAGACTCCCAGGCCTCACCTCCGGCCTCCTGACTCAGGATCTGCATTTTAACAGGATTCGCAGGTAATTCGTATACACGTTCGAGTCTGGGACCAGGAGTTGGTAAACATTTTCTGCAGTGGGCCAGATGGTAAATATTTTAAGCTTTGCAGGCCTTATGTCTCTGTGGCAATTAGCACAAAAGCAACCATAGATAATATGTAATCAAACAAGCATGGCTGTCTTAAAAATAAAAAAATAAAAAAAACACAACTTTATGGACACTGACATTTGAATTTCATATAATTTTCACATGTCAGGAAATACTATTCTGCTTTTGGGCTTCTCAACCCTTCAAAAATATAGAAACCTACATTCTTAGCTTGTGTACCGTATGGAAATAGACAGTGGGCCCCAGTTTGCTGAGCCCTGCTCTGTACCCCAGGACTTCACGTGACATCATTTGCCAACTCCACTGGGACTTGGTCCCCAAGTCTAGATAATGTGTTCCAGCCCCTTAATGCAGCATGCATAACTGAATCAAATACAAAGGATGATTTTTCATAATGCAGGGTAGGGCAAGACCGTTATTTCTTTTGATTCTAACACAGTCTTTCTCTTAACATAGACCAAGGCTTAACACAATACTTATTTTAGCATAGTAGGATGCGACACAGCTGGATGATATCAGAGTCATGAACAATTAAAAGGTGGTTGTTGTTTTCTTAAAAAAAATTTTTGCAAAATGAACTTTTATCCTCAATAGCCATATCTTCTCCACACCAGGATAACAAATGGTTACTAACTGCCACTACTACACTCTCCTCCATATAAATTCTGTCATTTTTATCAGGAAAGCACCACTGACTAGCCTTCCTGATTGGGCGAGGGGGAGGTATGGAGCTGGAACATTCTGCCATATGCTTTTCTTCTTCTTCCTCTTTTTTAATCCATTTAAAAAATTCTCACCAGCATATCCCCTGGCGTACGTGAAAAATAAAAAGACACGTGGGATTTTTCTTTTTTTTTTTTTTAAAGATTTTATTTATTTATTTGAGAGAGAGAGAATGAGAGAGAGAGAGCATGAGAGGGGGGAGGGTCAGAGGGAGAAGCAGACTCCCCGCCGAGCTGGGAGCCCGATGTGGGACTCGATCCCGGGACTCCAGGATCATGACCTGAGCCGAAGGCAGTCGCTCAACCGACTGAGCCACCCAGGCGCCCCGACACGTGGGAATTTTCCAACCTTGGTCGGGACAGGTAAGGGAAGGCTAGCAGCCACGCGTGGTGGTGGCATATACCAGCCCATCTCCAGAGCCCTGGAAGATCTCACCAGGAACGGCGGGAAGAAGAGAAGCCATGAAGAAAAGAGTGTAGAATTACTTTCAGAGTCTAATGACTTCCGGCCTGAGTTACTCCACAAGGTCCTATACGGGGAATCACTGAATGAGATGACATTAGAGAGATTTTCTGACTCTAAAATATAGAGATTTGTCCCTGGTACCGGTCCTTACTGGGGCTGGGAGCCACCTCTCATTCGTCCCAGGGTCCTCGGACCTCCCTTTGGATCCATCCCCAAAGCCTGCAGACCCCTCGTTTCTCTCTCTCCGACGTACCCCTCCCTCCATTCTTGGTCCCCATCCTACTCAACGGTTCCCCCCAAATCCAACAGAACACAGACATCCGTGATATTCCACGCCACTGCCAATTAAATCCACATGAACCGCTTTTTCTTTCTCTTTTGCTGTCACTGTCACTCTGAACAATCTTCAGGAGTTTCCCAAAACTTGAAATGTGGGCCCCAGGTTCCCAAAGCTACCACCCAGTCTTCCTTCAAGGAGAATGGCCCAGCTCAGCAGCGATTTGAGGCGAAAGGGATTCCCACCCTCTCTTTCCAGAGCTCCCTTTCTAGTTCATCTAACCTTATTTCTATTTTTTTATTTTTTAAAATATTTTATTTATTTGAGAAAGAGAGCAAGTGAGAGAGAGAGAGAGAGAGAGAGGGAGAGAGCACAAGCCAGGGGAGGGGCAGAGGCAGAAGGAGAAGCAGGCCTTCTGCTGAGCAGGGAGCCGGATATGTGGCTCGATCCCAGGACCCTGGGATCATGACCTGAGCCGAAGGCAGACGCTTAACAACTGAGCCACCCCGGCACCCCACTAACCTTATTTTTATCAGCTCCTCCCGGGGTCTGGAGAGCCCCACTCTCTCTGGAAAAATGATGTATCCCACCTGCCCTGACCGAGGTGCGAAAAACTCCCACTGCTCCTTTATTCCTCTGCACTCAAAGACAACAGAATCTGCTCATCCAGCAGGCTGAGGTGATCACAGACAAGAAAGAACAGTCACTTGTGTTACTAAACCCCCACCAAACGATACGTGACTTTTCTATTTTTTTTAAAGATTTTATTTATTTATTTATTTGAGAGAGAGAGAGAGAGAGCTGAGTGGGGAGAGGGGCAGAGGGAGAGAGAGAATCTCAAGCAGACTCCATGCTAAATGTGGAGCCTGACGTGGGGCTCGATCTCACAACCCTGAGCCAAAATCAAGTCAGACACACAACCGACTGTGCCACCCGGGTGCCCCACACGACTCTTCTTTTCGACCCTTCTTCAAAGTTGTCCACTCTGCCTTCTTCCTCATGCCTACGGTCCTTCATTCATTCACACCTACCCCACTCCCCAGGCCTAACACTGTACCCCAGCCAGTTCCCCACAGAAAGACCTTCCTCACACTTCCACTTCCGTGCACAGGTGCTCACTCCACAGCTCATCTGCTAACCTTTCACACACTTGCACTTACTTGCTCCCTCAGCCCCACCAACTTAGTCCTTCTGCTGTGCCACGCTTCCTGGACTACACTGGCCCCTTTCTGCATAGGGAACTCAAAGAAAGATCTCTTAATAGTACATAACTAGAGGGACGCCTGGGTGGCTCAGCTGGTTAAGTGTCTGCCTTTGGCTCAGGTCATGATCCCAGGGTCCTGGGATCGAGCCCCGCATTGGGCTCCCTGCTCAGTGAGGAGTCTGCTTCTCCCTCTCCCTCTGCCCCTCCCCACGGCTCATGCTCTCTCGCTCTCAAATAAATAAAATCTTAAAAAAAACAAAGTTCACAATTAGTAAGATGCATCGTGTCCAATTAGCACTGACTCGGTGGAATCATCTTCAGCCGAGACCTGGTCATTCTACTTTAATTCATAATGTTCACGGCAAGATCACAATGCTGGCTTCACCTGGAGCTTAGAGACGTGAACTAAAAATCCTAAACCCCAGGACCTTCTCATTTGGAAGTGAGAAGTCTCGAGAGATGGTACAACTTGTATCGTGAGTGCATCATCTTTACAAAAGAAAACCAAAAGCCGTTCATCACGTGTGCGCACGCGTGCATGTGTATGTGTGAGAACACACACTTAACATACATTCTCTTTTTATTGGGGGGGGGCAACTTCCTGACCTCTCAAAATGATTTCCTTAGGATCCTGGCTGTGGATATTTGCATGGATTTTTCAATAGCTGGTTGTGTAAAGGGAGACAGACTTTCTGTCTTCACCCCCGAAAAGAATTGAAACAGACCCTTTCTTTCAAAAGTTGGCAGAGATATGTGGCAGAGGGGTCCAGCTCATTTGTAGAGGCAAACATGTTGCCGTCTAACCCAGATTGATCACCAGCTGGGAAGCAAGGCATTCCACTGGAGGTTCACAATAACACTGGGGCTGACCATCAGCGACAGATTGATGTGGAGTTCTTTGAGCGGGGAAGCTGGCTGCAGAGGAGGGCTTGGGGCAGCTAAGCAGGTTGCAAGGGTATTATTCATGCACTCCCTGCCTAGAAAAATAAAAGTTTCCCACCTTGCTGACCTGAGTTTGGAGAGCCGTCAGGGCCTGAGTTTGCTTTGTGAGTTGGAAGGCTGTGTACAGCTTTCCAGAGCAGCATAAAAAATGAGTACCTATTGGCACTTTGCAATGAAATGCCAAAATCCACAAAGAGAAATGACCACGGTGCATTTTTGTTTTCCCTTTTCCCACTGCGAGTGGGAAAGAAGAGACATGATATTTCATGTCACCGCTAAAGAGTTTGTTTTGTAAAAACAAATGAAGAAGTACGGCTTGTGACACTGTTTGCAGCGAGACAGGCCGGGGTCTCGGGAAAAGAATGGCATGTCGCTGGGTGTCTTTGAGGACAGGGAGGAGGGTGAAACTCTCAGGAAAGGGAGAGAGCTTTAAGACACCACGCAAGCAGGCAAGGCACATTCACTTGTTTAAGAAAACTGGTACCTGAGTCACAAGTTTGAAAAATGGATCAACCTGCCGATGGGCTTTATTTTGTGTAAGTTGGAGTTATTAAATTTTCCAAAATTTTGCAGTTAAAAAAAAAAAGCGTAACATGCTTCCTACCCTCTGATTGACTTTTTTTTTTTTAAGATTTGATTTATTTATTTGACAGAGAGAGAGCACAAGCAGGGGGCGCGGCAGGCAGAGGGAGAGGGAGAAGCAGGCTCCCCACTAAGCAGGGAGCCGGATGTGGGGCTCGATCCCAGGACCCTGGGATCATGACCTGAGCCGAAGGCAGTCGCTTAACCAACTGAGCCACCCAGGTGCCCCCTGACTGACTTTTTTAAACCATGATGATACTCTAGGTACCTGAATACTCCAAAAGTCATTTTCTGCACTTGTTTTCCATCGGCTTCCAAGAAGACGTTTTAACCAAAGACATTTAGCCCACAAAAATGGGAGTAATCACACGGCATCGGGGACCGTCTTGCTTGCCACGGGATGGCTAAAGCCTAGAAGAATGCCTGGCACATAGTAGATCCTCACCCAATATTTGCTGACTGCCTGGCTATTCGCTGGAAGCCAACTTAGCAACTTGTTCTTCCAGCCTCCTAGGAATGTTTAATGACAAAGTTTTGTGAGCCACTTTCCCACAAGCTTCAAAAACCATCTTCACGAAGAGACACAATCAGCACTGTACCGATTCCTCTATTACGACTCGGGTCCACAGTTACAAGTACTAAATTAAAGCAGAATGTAAAGAAGATGTTGGCCCTTGGGATTAATTTCTGCACAGCCAGCGAGAGGGAGGAAGCAGACTACTGTTTTCCTTTTCATGGGAGCGCTGTATGGGTTACTCTCTACAAAGATAGAGAGGAATAAATATGTACTAGTTAATGACGGGGAGAAGCAACAGTTTTCTGGCAGTAGTACAAAGCCAGGAAATTTAGCAGTTTCCAGAAAGCTGCATATGCTTTTCAGTGAAAAGGCTTGTGATAGCACTTCCTAATGAAATGCCAAGATCCACACCGAGAATGACTGAGTAGCATTTTTTTCCCTTTTTCCCACTGAGAGCAAGACAGAAGATGCGTGATGTTTCATGTCACTGCCAAAATAGTTTGTTTTGTAACAATATATGAAGAGAGACAGCATATGACACCACCTGTACTATACTATTTGTTAGTATTTTAATAGGTGATTAATCTTGATTTGATAGGATTTAAGATTTTTATTTTTTGGCACATATGCTCAAGCTATTATGTTATAAATCTCAAACATTTCAGCAAATGTCCTCCTGATTGTTCCCTACTGCACAGAATACTACCAGCGAAATATTCGAGGTCAGGAACTTGGATTCTTTACCCACTGTATCCAGGAAAACCAATTTATTGTTCTGTCTCGGTAAAGAGGGGTGATTTCTTTGGGGCCTATATCATATTGGCAGTCAATCTAGAAAACTTATAATTACTTTTAGGCAATGGGGGTTTGGTAAGTGCATTAATCTGTCTCTGTGAATTTAAACCCATACCCTATAGCTATTACTATGATAAAATTCAGAGTTCAACATTTTTTATTACTTTTTAAGAATGAAGTGTGTGCTTAGTATGTTTGAATGGTGCAAGAGATCTTCCAACACAATTCAAGAGCGCGTCTTTGCAATGGGGGTGAAATCTTGGGAAGGTCTTGAGGTGTTTTTAAAGCAACCTTCATACTGAGTGGTCCTGGTTTGGCAAGTTAATTTTCTCAACAATTTATCAGAATAAAAATATTTGATGCTGTTTGGCATTAAGACCAAACCACTACAAATCATTGTTTAAATTAAGCCAAATGTAAGCATTTTCGAAGACATAAAAATAGAGGGGAATTCGCCCACTTGCTAAAATGTATCTGCGACCCCCAAAACAACATCCATGGCGTGTGTGTGGTCATTCCTGGCCATGCACAGAGCGGAGAGAAATCTGAGTCATCTGACACGCACACTCCCAGCCGAGGTGAAGCAAGACAATGCTCTGCCTTCTTGTGTCGGCTCTCACATTGTAACCGTCTGTTTCCTGGTCGATTTAGTGCCGTGGTTTTCACATTTTTGTGCTTTTTGTGGGTGGTTAGGCATGGCCCCCCAGCGCAGGCTGTAATGTGCCTTACAGAGAAAACTCATGCATTAGATAAGCTTTGTTAGGGCTGTTGAGCACGAGTTCAATGTTACTGAATCAACAAAAATATATTACACAATGTGTCTTTAAACAGAAACACACTTAAGAGAAGATTACATATTGATCAATTGGCAAAATGTTGTGACCGGAGCCTCCTGGAAACCTAACCTTGAATTTCCCCTATGATCAATGGTTCAGTAGTCACGAATTCAATGGTCACAGTGACTTTACAGCTCATACGTACAATAAATAACGAGAACCAGGGCTACTTATTTTTTAAAATCACCTTCATGCAAAACTTTCACTATTCAGAGAAAGAGAGCCTTTGCTTTTGAAGAGGAAGGGGTAAGCTCTCTACATTATCAAAAGTATTCATGGAACCAATTTTTATTTTTATTTTTTTAAGATTTATTTATTTATTTGACAGAGAGAGAGCACAAGCGGGGTGGGGGGTGGAAGAGGGAGAAGCAGGCTCCTCGCTGAGCAAGGAGCCTGAAGCAGGACCGTGAGATCATGACCGGAGCCGAAGGCAGACACTTAACCAACTGAGCCACCCAGGTGCCCCAGAAACCAATTTTTTAAAGAGGTGCTAAAAATGGCTTTAAAAAAATGTTTTTAATGACAATACCAAGTGCTGACAAGATTGTGGGGCAACCGGAACTCTCCTATGCTGCTGCTGGGAATGTAGATGGTATGGTCAGTGTCTTTGAAAACTAAACGGACATTCACCAAGTACACCAGCAAGCCTATCCCTAGGAAATAAGCGCGAGAAATAAAAACATGGATTCACACAAAAACCTGAACACAAATGTTTGTGGTGGCATTATTCAAGAGCACCAAAGATCAGAAATAAGCCAATGTCCTTGGACTGGTAAATGAGTCGACAAACTGGTACAGTGATACAGTGGGAGAGTCTCCAGCAAGAAAAGGAAACAAGCTCCCGATACAGGCACCGATCTGGATGAAGCTCAGACGCGCTTACGCTTTAGTGAAAGTAGACAGATGCAAAAGCCACACCATGCCTGATTCCCATTTATATTCCATTTTGGAAAAGGCAAAGTTGCAAGGAGAGAAAACAAATCGGTGACATGGGGGGACAGAGGAGGAATCGGCCACAAAGAGGCGTGAGGGAAGTTTCTGGGGGCGATGGACCTGTTCCGTATCCCAGTTGCGCATGTTTATCAAAACACATAGAACTGTTCCCCAAAAAAGGACAAAATTTACTATAGGTAAGTCATATCTCAAAAAACCCACCATACAGGGTGCCTGGGTGGCTCAGTTGGTTAAGCGACTGCCTTCGGCTCAGGTCATGATCCTGGAGTCCCGGGATCGAATCCCACATCGGGCTCCCTGCTCAGCGGGGAGTCTGCTTCTCCCTTTGACCCTCTTCCCTCTCGTGCTCTCTGTCTCTCATTCTTTCTTTCTCAAATAAATAAATAAAAAATCTTAAAAAAAAAAACCCACCATACATACATACAAGGTAACAAAGGACAATAACGTGTTGACCATAGACATGTCTTCAGATTCTCCTCTGATTTTTACCAAGGTTCACAGGCGCGCTTTTAGTGAGCATCACATAAATGGATGATTTATTTAGTCTTTTAGAAAATCTGGTTCATCCTGCCCCTCTGGCGAAGACTAGCACGAGGCCTTGGCAGGTGGGACCCACGAATCGGCTTCCAACTGGCATCTTTCTCGCGCAGAAGCGGTTTTATTTCTTGGGCGCTCTTCTCAGCGTGTTGTGCATGATCTGCCCCTAACTGCCAATGATGGAGGGAGGCCAAGTGGGGTCCTGAAACAAGGCCTCTTCTGTGGCCTTCCTGCAGGAGAGGAACCTTCTTCCGCTTCCGACGTCAGAACCAGCATGTGCAGAGCACAGACTGTGTACCGGGCCCGGTGCGCAGCCGGGGAACCCAAAAGTGAATCAGACAGCCTACCTCCTATCACTTCCTCGCTCTGTCTTAAAGCAAAGGGTGCCTGCACAAACTTGATCCCTCAAAACCTCTGGCCTGAGCTCCACGTCACAATTCTCTCCTTTGTTTACACTCTCTCTCCTTTCCAGAATTTATCTTCGAGTCACTCCCTTTCTCCAGGCTTAATCCTCACCGTAATCCCATTAACGTCTGAACGCTTGACTCAAAGGGTAGTCCCAGCTCATTGTGCTTAAACCCTGTCTCCTTGTGGAAGAGAAACGGGGCCACACATGTCAGTGCTGTCACACCTTTTCCTCTCAGGCTCGATGGTCCCAGTTCAAGAACTCAATGTGAAGCATCATTTCCGTGTTTAATGAAACCTTCCAAAGTAAGCACGAATTCCCTTTGGGTACAATGGTTTTCGTAATTTTCCTAAGTAAACGGCGCCTCTGACATAGACGTGGCCTCTGCTAGAGTTCATGGTTTCTAATGACTTACAGGACTTAAAATATCATATACTCCATGTCAGCTAAAAGTAACTAGAATCTCTATTCCAAGAGTTATAATTTAGCTCCTGCAACACATATGTCCAAATTATCTTTCTAATCTTATAAATACACCATCTCTAAGCTTTCCTCTGAACAAAAAATGAGTATTTAAGGAAGAATGGGAAGATAACCCAAGGCATCGGGTTTTTCCCCAAATGATCATTGACTTTTGGATACCTCAGAAGAAAAAACGGGTAAAGTAAATACATACACACACACACACACCCACACTCATATACACATACACACACAGTCCCTGGATTCTTGGAAAACTGAACCAAAGTCTTACTGCTTAGGAAATCTGCACTTGATAGTTTGCTTCTTTTTTTCTTATTTGGTTTAATTCAAGGTGTTATCTGATGTATGCTTTTTTTCTTAATCCAATTAAATTATCTTGATCATTTATGTTTAAAATGCAGGAGCACTAGGGGTGCCTGGGTGGCTCAGTGGGTTAAGCATCTGACTCTTGATTTTGGCTCAGGTCATGATCTTGGGGTCATGAGACTGAGCCCTGCGTCGGGCTCTGCATGGAGTCTGCTTGTCCACCCTGTCTCCTCCCTCTGCTCTCTCTCTCCGGAACAAACAAATAAAATCTTAAAAAAAAAAAACTCTCTCTCTCTCCCTTTCCCTCTGCCCCTCCCCCCTCTGTCTCTCTCCCTCTCTAAAAAAATTAAAAATAAAAAAGTAAAATAAAACTCAGAAGCACTTACTGCAATCTCTCAATATTAGGTGCATGAACTATTCTACTGGGGTCAAATAAGGAACGATATGAGGATGTAACAGAGAAGATATGTCCCCATGGCAATTTCATCTTCATTACTACGGGGCTGGTAGAGGACTCAGATTCTGGTTATTAGTAACCTGTAACATAATCTGGTAGTAACCGTAACATAATCTGGTACCATCTTTGATGTTTTATTCTAAGTCTCTTAATTGATTCTCATGCCAGACATTCCCAACACCTGAAAGCTTCTTGGTGAAGTCTTTGCCTGAAACAATGAGCCCTATTTTCCCTTTCTCTCAAACACAAGAGTGCTTGTGACAGGAAGACTGATGGAGCGAGGTGGGGGAAGAGGAAAAAACAATTCTCTTCAATTTCATATGTAATTTAGTTGCCAAATACAGAAAAAAAAATCTTTGCTCACCTAGAAGCGAAATATAAATACAAAGTGTTTCTGTTTCTCAACGCTGGTTCTTAGTTACTCAGTTATAAAGCTTCTGACTGAGTGTCCCAGTGGGATGGGCTGGACCTCGGTCTTCTTTTAGGCCTCATTTCTAAGGCCCAACCTGGCTGACAATTTGTGCGGGGATCCAAAAGGTAAATTTCCTAGGCCCTGAAACTCACTGACACTGGTTCGCACTGTAGGCTCATCCGATCCATTGTAAAGCTCCAGGAAAACCAAGAAAGGTAAGTATAAATCAGCTTAGTTGCCATAGCTCTAGTGAAAACAAGTTTAGTCCATGGAGAAAACACTATTGTTATTAACAGTGACTGTGCTCAATGGTTGTGCAGATCGTGAAAAATTTAGATGCTCAGGGCTGAATTAGGCAGGAACCCAGACACTATGCAGAACCTTCCAACAACACTTTGTGACTCCTATTATTCATTTTTCTTATAGAATATTGTAATTCTCTGTTCACAATGCTGCCTTTGCCACCAGAGGGTAAATTCCTTCAAGGGGAGGGAAGAAGGCCGGGAGGACAAGTTCCAGTTTATCTTTGTACCCAGCACTTGGCACACTCTGCAATGAGTGGATGTTGGATATAGGTTTGTTGAATTAATAAATGAAAGGTGGCATGAGTCTCTTGCTTTAAGGCCCTCAAGTCCCCGCGAGGGGGGTGACGGGGAGATGTGGATTATGGCTGAAGAAGAGAGAAGGGTAGGCTATGGGGTGCCTCTCCAACACGGTGTGCGTGACAAAAACACTGACATCAAAGATGCAAAGGTGGAATGTGAGAAAATTATTTCGTAAAATGAAAGGGAAAAAGGCTACAGAAAAGGCTATACTTCTAAATATTTTTCAAAGTCACCTTAAATATATATAATTAAATGACAATCAGAGATCATAAGTAGATAACTGATTATCTCAGCTACAGCCCTAAAAGCATATACATTCCAAGTTGGGCAAGAAATTTGGTGGGGGTGGGGCCTTTTCTTTAGAAATACAGGAATTATATTCAGGATGAGCTTTTATAAGAGTAGATAAGTAACAGTGAAGGCACAGGGGACACCAGGGAATGCACAGCAAGGAAAATATTTTGGCGGGTTGGGTGTGAACAAAAAGCACAAATGAAAACATTACAATGAAGCAAGTAATTACAACAGCAGTTGAATGAAAAATAAGATTTGTCCTGTGGTATCACGAAGGGAAAGGTAGAGAAGGTGGAACCCAAAATATGGACAAGAATACAGACACTCCAGGAATATGGTCCTACACCTTGAAGATGGAACGTTGTATTATTCACAAAGTGGGCTGACTACACACCCACAGTCTTCCATCCAAGACTCTCCGATTCATTTACAACACTTATAACTTACAATGGTAAGGAGAAATCTGCAACCAATGAGTCTAATTAGGGTTCTGACCATTTCTCATATGAAAGACTCGTACCAACAAATCCTTTGTGGCATAGTCTGGGATTTCGGGGTATGGTTTACTACCCCTAGCACAGCCCCCCAACAACCCCAACAATACAACTGTGGCTTGCAAAGATCCAGATCCTGGAAGGGACCATCATGACCAAGGATCTTAAGTATATTAAATATGCAACCTTTAGAGGAGGCCTCCACCGGGCAGGCAGGGCTGGAAGCCATGTTTGAGGAAAGTGCTGTTTTCCCAAGGACGTGACCCTATACTGGTGAAGGGGAAGGAGGAGAAGGCAGCAAGACGGGGTAAGTGTAGCTGGGAAGTGCAGAGGGTGCTCCGGGGCTCAGGATGGTCTTTGGAGCAGAAATTACAGAAACTAATTTGAAACCCAGAAGTGGTGGAGAAAAGGCTTGGAAAGCAACCGAAACAGCATTTGACCTTTGGCCTCTCTGCTCTGAACCCAGGCTGAGCCTCCGGCTGAGTTCATGGGGGCCACCAAGCAGCTGTTCGGTGATAACTGCTTTCATAGCTGTCAGCAACGTTTGGTCAAAGCCAGTGCTGGGGCCGCTCCCACTCTGGGCGGATGGAAAAAGAGCCTGTGTCTCCCTCCATTTCTTCCTCCACATGAGCTATCCTAAATTAGGAAATCATCTGGATTTGTACAAATAATCACTTCTTGGCATGTCCATGGGGTCTGCTGAAATGTTATTTCGGAGCGGAGAACGTGGATGCCTGCAGGTCACGATAGGAAATGAATCTGGCAATTTCGAAGCGCACCTGCTAAAGTTCCAGGCTACCTCGGCATTCAAACAACGTGTCCGTCCTTCCATACATCTTTTGTGTCTTTTATGAAAAAGAAAAAAAAAGTTCTAAGTTATTACACTTGCTATGAGCCAGAAAACAGCCCTGCTTCCTTAGATGTGGATTCTGGCAGTTTTCTCTAACATTTTGTCACAGTTCAACACACACTTGTGTAGAGTCTACCATATTTATATGCAGTATTCTGCGAAGCCTGGAGGTATCAATTAGGACAGCTTGGGCTGTGAGTAGCAGAAAATCCAACTCAGGCTGGATTAGATGACAGAAAAGGCTTGTCTCGAGGGCTGAAATGTTCGGGGGGCGCTGCAGTGTCGGCCGAAGCAGAAGTCCAGCCAAGTCATCAAGTTCCCAGGTTCTTCTCACCCTTCTGTTTTTCTTACAGCTGTTGTGACAAATTACCACAGGTCAGTGTCTTAAAACAACACAAACTGTCTATCTGACAGTTCTGGAGGTCAGAAGTCTGACGCGGGTCTCACAGGCTAAAATCAGTGCATCCACAGGGCTGCGGTGCTTTCTGGAGGCTCTCGGGGGGGGGGGGGCAGTCTGCTTCCTTGCCTTTGCCAGCTTCCAGAAGGTGCCTGCACTCCCTGGCACGTGGCCCCGTCCATCTTCGAAGACAGTAAAGACTGCGCAAGGCTCTCACGTCGCTTCACTCTGATGTTGACTGTCTCCCTCACTCCCTCTTCCACTTTTATGGACCTTTCTGATTTATACCAGGCCCGTGCAGATAATCCAAAATAATCTCCCCATCCCAAGGCCCATACCCTTAATCACATGTGCAAAGGCCTGCTTGCAGGTGCCAGGGACTAGGGCATGGGTTCTCTGGGGCCGCTACTGGGCCAACCAGGAGCTCTGTTCCTCCAGCCTCGGTGAGGGCTTTGTCCCCAGGCTGGCTCCACTAACAGACATAAAACAGTACCCAGAGTAGTTCCAAGTGTCACGTCCAGATGTACCTTCTAGAAAAAGAAAAGGGGGAGCCATCTCTTTCTTGCATCTCTTTTTTAGAAGAGAAAGAAAACCTTTGCCAGGGGCCCTAGGACAGATTCTCCTTTGTCTGGGATGGGTCACCTGCCCATTATCAATCTGATTTTTGACAAGGAGAGTAGGTTCACTGTGATTGGCATGACTAATAATTTGGGGATGGCTGTCAGAATCAGCCATCAAATTCACTATAATGTAGCAAATGCCCAGAAGGGAAAATAATTACTATCTACAGAATACTTCAAACTCAAGGCCTGGTACCGTGCTGATGTTTTATATGTCATCCCCCTTAATTTCGCATCCGCTGTGCAAGGTGGGTACTACCCTAGCTTTACCAAGAAAACCGAGGCTCAGTTTGAATTTTACTATTTCCTCTAGTTACAGATACTTCTGTATAAACTATTTTACATAGAGATACAAACCCAAACATGCTGGCTATTTACGAAGGACGGGAGAGTTGGTTTGAAATCTGTTGTTTGCTACCAAAAAAAGGCCTCTGGACATGATGACGGTAATGTCACCAGTGGTCATGCCTCTGAGAAGCCCACCCTATGGTTTGCTAGAAAGAGATGAGCAGTCCCACCTTCAAGTCCGCCATCATGTTCGTGCTGCTCCGAGGTTGTCCGGAAGCCAGCATCCCCCAGGCCAGACGAGCGTGCCTAAGACGCTGCACACGGGACGGCTCCCCCAGATGCACACACGACCCGTGACGAAAGGAAGCTGAAGCAGAGCACCAGAAGGCTGAATTTTATGGACGTATCAGTCAGGGTCTGATCAGGAGACGTCTCTCCTACCGGTAATTTTAACAGCGAGAATTTAATACAGGGGATCGTTAACTCCGTACAAAGTTGTCAACTAGCTTAACAGAAAGGGTGGACGCACAAATCTAAGGTAGCGTGGAAGCCGCACAGGTTAAGAAAAGGAAGCAGAATTATTAACATTAGAAGCCTGCATGAGCACCTGGTTGGTGCAGTCAGCGGAACGCATGACTCGGTCTCGAGGTTGTGAGTTTGAGCCCCACGCTGGGTGTAGAGATTACTTAAAAATAAAATCTTAAAAAAAAAAAAAAAGATTAGAAGCCTGGAGGTGGGCTCTGTGGAGATGCAACTCAACCCTCTGAGGAAGAGGTGTTGCTCAGCTGGTGCTGGTCTCCAGGGGAGGAGGGGGTGCCCAGAGAGGCAGGACCCGCAAGTGCCATAAACTGCAGATGGAATCCAGCCGCTGCATCAGGAAGGGATGCCACTGCCGGGGTGAAGAGGCTTTGATGGTGTGTCGCGAGCAGGTGGGAAGCACGCTGGAAAGGGCGAGGCCCTTTTTGTCTTCTGGCCTGGCCGTGTCCTTCCTGGGCTCCCTGCCGGTGTAGCTTCCCGGAAGGCAGAGTGGGCTTCAGGGCATACACAGTGGTTTAAAGGCATCAAATCCTTCACGTTTGGGGCCTACTGATTTAGCTTTTTTGGACTGCAACTGTTTCCTCCCTCTACAGTCACACCCCAACATTCACTGCTCACTCCTCGATGTTCTCACTCTCACTCCTTCTTGGGGGCACAGGGTGGACAAGGGCACAGGCACATTGGTACCACAAATGCTGCTAGGTTTACCATAACTCCTGGGTATCATGCAGGGAGGCAGGAAATATGCAGCATGGTTACAAGAGCAGACTTTGTGATGAGACAGATCTGGGTTCGAGTCCTGCTTCTGACACTCAGTAGCTGTGTGGGACTGGGACTTCAGCCGCCTCAGCCTCACGTTCCCAGATGTTATGTGGGGGTAGTCACAGTACCGACCTCATAAGGTTGTTGTGGAGATCCAAGTAATAATGACCACCATGTTAGCATCAATTGATTTTGTTTGGAGAGTAGCTGACAATGTTACTTTAGTTTTGGGCGTACAACATGGTGAGTCCACAAGTCTACACACCACGATGCCCGCCACGCATGTAGCTACCACCTGTCACCACAGGACGCTATGACACCGGTAACTCTATTCCTCATGCTGTGCCTTTCATCCCTGTGGCTTATCCGTTCCACCCCTGGAAGCCTGGACCTCCCACTCCCTGTCCCCCTCCCTACTGGCATCCACCACTTTGTTCTCTGTATTTATGTGAGTCACACCGCAGTCTAAGAGAGAAAAACGTCCATGCCTGCTTCTGATAAAACTGCTTTGTAGCCTTCCACAGCATTCCTACCGCTAGGACAGCTCTGATCTCAGTGTATTATATCTACGTTTTTACAAATATGTTTTCCAACTAAAATGAGTGGCTTAAAAGTGGAACTGCATATTTCCCACCATGTACACAGCTCCTGAAAAAAATGCAGTTCATTTCCCTGACAGATCCTAACATGGACCAATTCAAAATATGAACGGATCCATACAATCCCACTCTGGGAAGGCACACAGGTAAAGCAGAAGAGGGGTGATTTTCATCGTGTGTGTATGTGGGGGGGGGGGCGCTGAGTATACCAGGGTGTGTGTAGGAGAGTCACCTGGGACTTTTTTTTCCAAAGGCACAAACTCTCCCCTACCATCACCCCAGATTTTGGTTCAACCCCCTTAAGGAAATTATTAAGACATGATTCCTTCAGGAGCTTGAGGTGGAGCCAAAAACCAATATCAAGAAGAGACAGCCTTGCCTTCCCAGTAGCAGCGGGCTTGCCATAAGCCCAGGTATCCAGACCCAAATGCGAGAAGACAGTGTGACTTCACAGAGAGCCAGGGCCTGTGGAAAGTGGGCGAGGGCAACAAGAGGAACAGGTACCACGGTGGCTGGTTCTACTGGAGGGAGACACAGATAGGTCTCTTGCACAGTCACATACAGATGCAACCCAGAGCATGGGGAAATTATATATGGAAGCACAAAGCTCCCAGTAAAAGCAGCAGGGAACCCTCAGTTCGACCTCATAATAAAGACAACTAACCTAGTAGCCTGATAACAGTTTTAAGCAAACCAAAGCAGAGATCATTCGTGACTGAACAGAGAACAAAACCTCACTGTAACCCCAGATTCTCTTCCCTTTCCAGGATTCTGGTCAGGAAAATACGCCGCACAACCCTAAATAACAATCAACGGTGAACAATGTTCCTTTTACTAAAGTGAGTTGCAACACGGAAGGCGTGTTGGAGGCACCTTCTGGATTCCTCTCCACCGGGGCAGTATTAGCTGAGGAAGTGAGACAGAGAACTAGCTAGAGAAATGCCCCACCTGAGGAGCTGGCCATCCTCCCCCAGCACCAACACACGGGGACCCAATGTGTAGGCCACAGTTGTACAAAATCCAAGGAAGAAATACCCATTCAAGCTGGGCCCTACAGATAGGGAAGCAAAAGCCACCCCCCCCCCCGCCCCCCAGTCTTCTACAGAGCAGGAAGAAGGTCTCACTGAGGAGTAGCATCAAAGAATCCTCATCCCTGAACACATCGCATGCCTACTTGGTCTAATGGTACGGAGCCTGAGTGGGCCCTGACACTTGACCGTGGTGCAATCTTGGGCAAGGATTTGATTCTGCTTGGCAGTTTGCTCATCCGTAAAATGGGAATAGCATTGCCACTCACTGGGTTTCTGCGAGGATTAAATACAACAGTTGATGGAAACCAGGAAAAGCTGTTCCCGGAACAAAGTGAGCACCCAAAATGGTCACAGCAACAATTATATGTTGGTGTCCCTACTGTAGAACTACTGATAATAAAAGGTATCACTGGGATCGATTTCATTCACAGACTTAAATACTTTCCTCATAGGACTGAAATAGTCTATTTGCGACTGCGACCGTCTATGCCGTGTACCTTTCTTAAGTCTGATTCTTAAAAATCAGCAGCTGCAAGAGGTGATTATCAAAGAGAACAGTTGCTTTAGAAAAAGATTTTCTGAGGCGTTCCTATAAATACAAAGGTGTGCTGTGGGATTTAGATCATGGCCTACAATTACGGTCTCTCAGTGCTGATATGCAATTATCTTAGGAACACTGCCACGACACAAGGCAAGTGTTTAGGGCTCTATTACAAGTTGACTGCTCGGTATAACGCTTCATCAAGGCTCAAAGTCAGGTGCGCGCCTTACACAGAGTTCGGATGGGTAAGTGACTGCTGAACAACTTTCCGGATTTACACAAAGGAGCACAAGAAGGAAAGAAAAGTTATTTAAACATGAAATCAAACCGTGATCTCTAGTCTCCAGTACTTGTTAAGTGTAACACTGAAATTCCTAGAGGGCTCTCCGCACCGAAAAATGTCAAGTGTGTGTCTTAAGTGAAGAGTGTCAGACATGGGCACGTAATAAATGTTCAAAACAAGTGCAGTAGCCAGACCCGGGGACCCAAGTGCCCTCTGATGCCAATCTCAGCCTCTTAAATACACACTTTCGGTCATGCCTTTGAGCTTTTTTAGGTTTTAATGTATGCTCCGCCATGCAACTATTCAGAATTCTTCTCCCCTAAGTCATCCAATTTTCTCTCCTTTCTCACCAAAAGCACTTCCTCAGAAATAAGGCAGAGGATTATTGCCTCAGGTTTTTGGGGGGTTTTTTTTTCGTTGTTTTTTGTTTTTTTTCCCTCCCAACCGGAGAAATGTCAGGCATGTTATTTTCAGAGTGATTTAAATAGCTCTCGTGTTATAACTAAACAGAAAGAACAAAGATGAGAATATATCAATCATTCTGCCCAGTCGTCCGCCGAGAGTAGCTGTAACCGGCAACACAGTGCTGTCTCCCGGCTGCGGGTCTAAACCACCGGGCAGCTCACAAACACTCCCTTTCCTGAACATATGGAGCCATCTCGGGAAAGGATCTGCCTTGGTGAACCCTGACTGGACAATCAAAACCAGAAAGTTCCCAGTTCGGTGACTAATACCAGAAATGAACTGTGCGTGGTGAAAAAGGGAATTCTGTGTGCTGGAGAAATTTATACCCTGAGATCAGCCGGATCACAGGTGCGTGGGATCACCTGGAGAAACTGAACTTTCCGGAGGGTGAGTTCAAACATTTCTTCAAGTGGTGCTCCTGTCATCACTGGGTATGAAACACTGGGCGGCCCCTCCATGGTATCTGAGCGCCCCAGCACCCAGAGCTGCCACAGACTGAGGACTTCCAGGCCTCAGGCTGGGGCAGTCACTGTGCTAAGCGCCGCGTCTGCATGATCCTATCTGGTGTAATCCTCACAGCCCATAAGGTAGGTGTTATCATCCCCCGTCTATGAAGCTTGGAAAGATTAAGTAAATTGCTCTTGGTCACACAGCGAGAGGAGGCGGCCGTCGGCTCCAATTCCAAAGCCTTTGTTCTTGCCCACCATACTGCTCAGTATTCTTCTTCCCCTTTCTTGTGCCCTGATGGTCACAGAAAAGGGTGAAAAATTAGTAATAATAAAAATAAAAAAAAAATAAAGCAAATCAAAACAAAAACTACTGGGAAAATCAGATGAACATGAACAGGTACAGGGTGTGCAGGATGGTCTTGGGAAAATCCAGGGTGGGGCTACCTATCTTCCAAGGAGTGGACTAAATTCACTAATCACCTCGAGAGATAAATTAAGGAGCATTTCCAAGACGAAAAACGTTTTGGTGTTTTGGCTGCCAAGAAGGACTAACATTTTTTTTTTTAAGATTTTATTTATTCATTTGCGAGAGAGACAGAGAGAGAACAAGCAGGGGGAGAGGCAGAGGGAGAGGGAGAAGCAGACTCCCCGCGGAGCAAGGAGCCCGATGCGGGACTCGATCCCAGGACGCTGGGATCATGACCTGAGCTGAAGGCAGACGCTTAACCATATGAGCCACCCAGGCGCCCAAGAAGGACTAACATTTTGACGGGTCAACAACAGAATGCAGAAATAAGCACCGGAGAGATGTTTGCTAGCTCTTCAAATTCTATGTAAAACATAAGGGCACCCGGGTGGCTCAGCTGGTTAAGCGTCTGCCTTTGGCTCAGGTCAAGATCCCAGGGTCCTGGGATTGAGTCCCACATCAGGCTCCTTGCTCGGTGGGGAGTCTGCTTCTCTATCTGCCTCTCCCCCCTGCTCGTGCGTGCGCTCTCTCTCTCAAATGAATAAATAAAATCTTAAAAAAAAAAAAAAAAAAAAGAACATGAAAAACTCAAGAAGTACATTACGGATTCCTAGCCAGTTTCATCGTAAAAGGAAGAGTGATATTAAATTCCCACACTGGTTTCCAACAATGAAGTGACACACACCTGTGTCCAAAAAAGCCCTCGTCCCACCTCCCTCAGCCTGACGGGGTTAACGGGGACAGCGGTGGGGGGCCCAGTTGCTCCACAAGAACCCATGGGATCTCAGCTCCACAAAGCGCCACCTACGAAGCGCAAGGCATCGTGATGACCATCACCACCAACAGTTGTTGAGCACTTACTATATGTGAGGCAGTGTGCCCTTTACACGTTTTCTCTCATTTCATCTTCGCAAAACCCCAGTGAGGTGGGCACTTTGTTGTCCCACTTGAAAAATGAGATAACTGAGCCACACAGAGGAATTAAGTCATCTGCTAGAGTCTCGGGCTTCATCACTTAGGTTGTGCTACAGGTGCTCTGGGGTGAAACACGGCGCCTGCCCTTCTAGATTTCCCAGTGATGTAGAGATAAAGGCTCCCCCACCTCTGGGGTTAGGGAGCAGAGTGAACACCCATCCACTCCCTCCCGCGCTGCCAACACCGTAACTGGAGGAAATCGGCCAGAAGGACCTTTCTCTTCTCCTTGAGAAGTAGGAGGTGGGCTCTGTTCATCGTAGGGGGAGAAGAACTTTCCGGAGAAAGGCTCACTTGGGAAGAGGGAGAGGAAACATGGAAGAAGACGAGGTGTCCCAACCCATGACTTCCACAAGCTCCTACTTCTCTGAAATGCAAGACACCCACCCCCTGGAGGGGGCAGTGGTGGTGCCCCCCCAACTATGCAGAGCCACGCATGGTGCGGGAAGCCTCCAGTAAGAGACTCCAGAGGCCACCTGCTTTGACCCTCCCAGTCGTTCCCATCTCATCAAGGGTCCTCATCCAACACAGAAGTGACCACCCCTCACTACTTCCACAAATGGTAACTCAGAATGGCTCTCAAGGGGACGTTAGATGCAGGGAGACACTTGGTGGAAAGGAGTTAGTAACTCTGTGCTATTTTAAAAGGCAAAAAGAACAGAAAAGCTAATGCCTAAGGAAAACCATCACCTTTCCAACTGAACCGAGAGAGCTGGGCTCCGTAAGTGGTTTTTTGTGAGGAAGTTCACCAGTCTCCAAACAAAAATCTGCCCATTTAATTCTTCCCTTGATTAATTAGTTAATAGTAAGAATCACCAATGAAATGTGAAATTTTTAAAATAGAACTATAAAGTCTGACTGGTTTTCCTTTTGTAAAGTAAGAGGGGTGTGATGCTGAAGATGCAGTGCGTAGGATGCTGGCACATCTAAGACAAAGCAAATGAATAATCATTTCTTTCGGGTCTGGGGTTTTTATTCTTATTTCCCAGGTTCCTGAAAAGAACCCTTTATGTCTGCTGACAGGTTCTAGTTGTTTTTGAACAAGCTTTCACAGGATAAGTTTTGAAACATAGAAGGCCCTAAAATAGAAAGCCCCCGTAATAATACACATTTAACTATAAAAGGTAAAGGTGAAAAGACAATGTTCCATATTTTCATCCTAACTACTAACGAAGCTATGGTTAGAAATCGGGTGGAATACTCTGGTTCAGTTTCAAGCATTTATAAATATCTTTTGAAAATGCTAGACATGAATCAGTTATTTCCAGAGGCTTGCATTCTAGCACATCCCATGTGACCTGTTGATTTCTGACTCTAGAGACCCAACAAACTTCAAATGCTTAAAACCGATCCAATGTGTGGTGGACTCACGGGAGATGCACCACCCACTTCCCCCTTGAAGGAAGGACTTTTTGCCCAGCTATGTGGAACGCTGTGAGCGGATGGCGTTTGGCCATCAGCCTCCTTAGGGATTGTCTCAAGGGCACAGAGCTATCTTGCCCAAGGACACACTCTTCCCAGGGCATTCTATATCCAATGACTGCTCAAGATGGGGGTATAAAGGCTTAGCCGTGTGAATTCAAGATGGCCGCTGACAGGGGATTTGGGCTGCAAAGCTTCCCACGATATTGGCTGAGGCTGTCTTCAAGTTCAGCCTCTCCCTCTGCCCCTCCTGCTTATGTGATCACCCTCCCACAGGGAGTTGGTCCCATAGGTGCTCCCTAATAAACATCTTACACACAAACTCTCTCCTGAGAACCTTGCCCGAGCCCGCCCGGGGCCAGTGGTTCGCGGCTCATGCTGCCTCCAGTGAGACCCCAACACCGACGGGGCGGACGTGGGCAAAGAGACGGTGGCCGGGTTCTGACTGGGCTGGCTGCTGCTTCTGGCACTACTCCTCTACATACAGATTTATTCAAACCAAACAACTGCTGCAACACTTTCAGGTAACTCCTCCCAGAACACCACGACTGCCCCAAATCCAAATAACGCCACCACCACAGCAACCGGCGGGGGTCCGCAGCCAACAGCCACTCTTTGTGAGCTTGTTCTCCCTCCTATATCACTACCGTTAAGAGACTCAGGTCAAGAAACCTTTATACTGCCCCATCTTCTAGACCCAATCCAACGGCATCTAGACATCCAGTGTGACAAGGAAAAAACAAGTCTTCAGTGAAGCTGCTAATTCTACCCTGTATTTTATAGACTCGGAAAATGCTGAGGATCCCAAATTTGATTGGCTTGAAGAACATGTGAAGCATTTGACTAGATGATGAATGTCTCTTGAAGCTACTGGCGTTTCAGAAACAAGATGAAAAGACACCATCCAAGATGAGTTAAGAGATGATTTCTTTAAATGTGGCTTAAGAAGCATGGACATGTAAAATTCTACCTTAAACATGAGAAGAGATTTTATATCTTACCTAGATCTGAAGGATGGGATGTCAACAGATTGTTTTCATTTGGTTCTTTAAATCTTTAAGGCCGTAAAACAGGTAATACAAAAAGCTTTCATGATTCTACTTATATGTATATTAGAAGGAACCTCCTGGTGTTACTGTAATCCTCAACGCACTGTGTAATGTCTATGTACTCTCGTTTTATTTTTAACATTTTTAATTACCATCACCACCAACAGTTGTTGAGCGCTTACTGTACGTGAAGCAGTGTGCCCTTTACACGTTTTCTCTCATTTCATGAGAGAAAAACAAAGTTTTACATTGTTCAGCTCTCACTGTTTCTTCAGAACTGTATGCTTTCCTCTGAGGCTTTGGATTTGACATTGTCTTTGATTTTTTTATATAGTAATTGACACATGCCAGGGCAATAATGGATTGGAATCTTCCTCTGATTGAAGCCTAATGGGTAAATTTTGCTTATATACTTAGCACCTATTCCAATTCAAACAAGAGTGCCAGATATATTTTGTTAAACTGATTCCAAAGAGTTAGAAGTATGTTGACCTCAACTAACTTCAAAATGCTTCAATCTCTGCATACATTTACTTTTTACAATTTAAAAAAAAGATCTGTTTTGAAGGTAAAATCGACCAATCTTGAAATTGAAAACGCAAAATATGTGCAGGAGCCAAAACTGTAAATCAAGTATTTGGGAAGTAAAGACTGACCAGAAGCTCACTTACATTAAATTCAGAAAAACTTTTATACTCTTTCTGTAAGTACCTTTTTTTTTTTTGTTTTTTTAAACTGTGAATCAGAATAGCCACATTTGGAACACTTTCTGTTCTCAGTCAGTATTTTTAGATAGTTAGGACCTGGTCCTGAGCCGAATCTGGGCTTGACTCTGGAAAGCAAATCTTTTCACAGCTGCCTTGATGCACAGAAAGCTTTTGAAAACAGACACTCTAAGGTCTTTTGTTCGCATGGTCACACACCAGTGTGCAGATGTTCTGGTATCTATGATGGCCACGGCAGTCTTGATAACCAAAATCAATTTTTCCTGTCTTTAGAAAAAAGATGGCACCAGAACAACCACGTCCAACAGATCTCAAGCTCCTGTGTGTGTGTGTGTGTGTGTGTGTGTGTGTGTGTGAATGAACATTCCATTTTGTTTCCTGCTGGAGTGCTGTGTGTCCATTTTGGGTTGTATATTGTCTTTAGGTACTTGTGCTTTGAATCACTGTAACTTCTCGTGTCATAGAATTGATTTGCATTGCACACAAACTGTAAATAAAAAGAAAAGGCAGAAAGAGCAAAAATAAATAAATAAAAATTTTAAAAAATGGAACTCCCTCCTCAGTCTTCTCCCAAGAGAATCCAAGGTGTGACTCAATGCCTTTCTGGATAAGAAAAGGACGCCTGATTTTCAAGGTGAAGCAGGACAAGTTAAACAAGGAGGCCGAAACAGAGTTTTCCTGCTTCTCTTGGCACTCCTCTATGCAACGCACACTCCACAGTGCGTCAAGAGTCAGCCTAGAAAAAGATGAGGCAGTCGCCCTGGGTTGGTCTTTTGCATTATTCTATTCAGATAAAGAAGCACAACAGAGCTCTTAGGGAGCTTCTATGTACACAAGTACACCCAGTACATAGAAGATGAAAAAATGAATACAGTCATCTCATTAATTTACACCCCAAACCATTACTTTCAGCCGAAGCTCCTCATGAACCTACCCGAAAACACATCTCCCATAGAACGCCAACGACTGACTTTTTCCTAGATCGTCTTCCCATTTCTGACAAGAACAAGCACAAGAGAAAGTACTATTTTGAAAACGAAGAGAAACAAAAATGGCTACTCTTAGGCTCTTTGACTGAAAACAGTGAGCATTCACCATACTTCCACCCCCTAGAGACTGGCCAAGCTTGGAATGAGTGAAGTAGCACAAATCCGACACGAGTTAGTACTGAATCCTAAGGATCACTTCTCCTTTTCTTTTCTTTTCTTTTCTTTTTTTGTGAGATTGCAAGCAGGAGGAGGGGCAGAGGAAGACAGAGAGACAGAATCTCAAGCAGACCCCACGCTCAGTGCAGAGCCCAACACAGGGCTCGATCGCACAACCCTGAGATCATGACCTGAGCCGAAGCCAAGAGTGGGACACTTAACCAACTGAGCCGCCCAGGCACCTCCCCCCAGGGGGTCACTTTTATATACGGGGCCTCAAATTATCTTACCTAAATAACCCTAAGAGGTTCAGATACACACCAGGATCTCCTTAAGTTTTCCCTTATTCGTAGGTACATGCACTCAGTAGGTACATCACTCAAAATATGCAGAGGATGGTTATGAACATACTCTAAACAACGCTGTTAATTCTTTAATACAACTCACCTGTTTATGGACTTCACACTAACCGAATTGGCTGACAGAACGATTTTATTTTTGGTATCAATCCAGTTCCTAAACTACTGCTTAAAATGGTTACAATAATTTTAGTAAATGATAGAAAAACCATTAAAGGTCTTTATCAGTGCACTTGAAATGTTTTCTCCAAGATTTCCCTCTCCTGGCAGGACCATCCAGATGGAAAGAGAACATCGTGTCTTTCCCCAAAATAAATGGTCCGGACTGCAGCACCTTCCTGCTCAAGCTCCTTTATGGAGTCTAAGTCAATTCACACTGCTGCTCAGCCCTTCCCTTCCTCCCTTACGCTGTCTTTCCCTGCCTGAGCACTTCGGTCTAATCAGACCACTTCCTTCCTGCTGGCTTTGGGTTTTGTTAACAAAGTTCTTCCATCCCTTTCCCCACCCCATAGTCTCAACAACTTCCACTGATGAAAGCACATTCTCTGACACTCCTGAAGAGAAGCTGGACTCCGTGGAAGGCTGCCAGGGATGGAAATGGCCCCCCCACTATTCCAGAAGACACTGTGAAGGGTTCATGTTAGTCTTCAGTAGCCTGCACCTTCTTTCTCTGTCCTTGCCTTCTCAAAAGCACACGCCCACCTCTCTCACTCTCCTGCAAATCCTCCGATCACAGACAGACCCAACCGTATGATAAATAAATCGTGCTTGGTGTAGGCCTCTCTGCAAAAAAAAAAAAAAAAAAAGAGTTGACACAGCAGGCCTAAGTGCTTTTCTCAGAAAGGCCTACTTATAAAAGTGGCTCTTGGCTAGCGTTTGGGAAGTTGGATTTTCAGAGGGTTCCCACCATTAACTGATAAGAGTGGTCATCAGTGTTCCTAAACTATATAAATAATACAGTTTATGTGGAACACCTGCTTTCCTTCTGGGAGGCTGAAAGTGGGGACCATGCCAGGCAGACAGTGCCTTCGTGACCAACACCCTCAAAATACCCTGGGCCCTGAGTTTCTAATGAGCTTCCGGGTCGGCAACACTTCACAGGTCACAACTCATTGTTGGGCTATTCAAGCTCTGTGACTGCCCTGCAAGGGGCCCATTAGAAGCTCACGCCTGCTCTCCCTTGTTCTGTACTTTTTTCTGTAATAAATCGTAACTGTGAGTATAACTTAGAGTCAATTCTTGTTATTTGTGGTAGTCTTATAAAGTCATTAAGAATGCTGAATTAGTAAATATTGAACCACTAGTCCTAAAGAATTTGTGTGTGTGTGTACATTACACAAATATCCCGCACTTTTCCAAAGTTCACATTATGCCATTCTGTCTTTATAGAAGGCCTACTACATTAGGACCTGTTGCTGCTAACCAAAAGAAATCGAAGGAGGATTTTTTCCCTTTTACTAAAAAAGCAAAAATAGCATTCAGCATTTGTTTTGCAGTGAGCTATTATAGAGGGAGCACGTACCCCAAGTAGTGCGAGGGGCACCGCCATGTTCCTTCCCCAGTTACTACACTCAGAATCTCAGCATCAAGCTGCCATACTTAGAAACTGCATCTGTGACCATCTGCGTTTTATCTTGATTTATTTTGTGTATCTGTTAGCAAGATGTGTCCTAAGGTATCAGAAAAGCCTGAGAGAGGTTATTTTTCAGGTGTGGGAATGCTCCAAGTTTTTTCCATGTATATTAATGATAATTGCTTCTTTGCTTAATGCCATTTTGGTTTGTGAAAGATTTCATAGAAATGCTCTAGTTTTGGATAGTGAAGGAAACCTGTGTGTGTGTGTTTGTGTGTCTAATCTCATAAAGATTTTATCTTAAATCCTAAAAACAACTCATCCTGGTAGGTTCTATTTTATTTTTCAAAAGAAAAATGAAGTTCACAAGGGTTAAATGACTTGCCTGAGGCCCCCTCCCCCCACCCCCAAATGCAGCTCAGAGTTGGAGTTCCAACCCTGTCCACTTGGCTCCAGAGCTGGGGTCTCCATCCTCTGCTCATCTCTGTGTAAGAGTGAAAATAAAAAGGCAGAGCACAGCCTCATTTGACCTTGGCTGAGAAGGTGTACACTGGGTGACTCCCAAGTTTTTACCTCTTCACACGCATCTGTGAATAACTGCAAAAGCAATGTGACTACTGATTTGAGGGTTACAAAGATGTGTTCGTGAGTAGGCATGTATATGCTGACACCTTCTAGCAAATCGCCGATTCTGGAGTGGTCCCGGGGACCCCCGACATAGCCGCCAAGGACAGTTCTAGTTTCCCCTTCCTGCCAAGCCACCAAGGCGGAAGAACAGTATTATCATTGGGCCCAAGTGCTAGGACGGGAAGCTTCCAGACTGACCTCTCTCCATCTGTGATTGCTTTGGCCTTTCTTCTGAGATTCTGTTTGGTCTCTCATTTGGCTTGCTTTTCTGTCATCACGGTTGGCCTCACAGCCTCCCTCTTGGAAGTCAAATCGGAACTGTGGTGAAGCCCGGGGAGAGAGGAAGCCTGATGAATCAGCTAGGCCGGCTATCCTACGGCTGGAGGATAAATGCCCTTTTCCTTAACAACTGTTTCCACAGATTCTTCCTTTGGAAAATCCTTGCCTCTCTCTCATTAGATGGCTTTCCACAGTGGCTTTATGGCCAGAGTAGAGACAAAGACGTGGGCCTCAAAGAAAGGGACAGAGGAGGCCCTAGACCAGATGGGCATGTAAGTGCTTAGGGCCCGACGTGGGTCCAACCCCGGTCATCATCGGAGTTAAAGCTGGTTGATAAACATCACTCGTGCAAGCCTCTGGTATCCTTTTTTTGCAGAGTCAGCAAGTTAAAAGAATCTGGGTTCCTCATGTGACCAAAGATTTCATCAACCATGCCGATGTAATGAAGCCTCGATAAAAACTCTCCAACGATGGGGCTCAGGGAGCTTCTGGGATGGGGAAAATACTGATGTGCCCAGAAGGTGATCTGCCTGGAGAAGGCATGGAAGCTGTGTGGGCACCTCCACCCCAAGACCTTGACCTACGTACCTCCTCCATTTGGCTTTCCTGAGTTGTATCCTTTATAAAACAAAACTGTGATCATGCGTATTGTGTTTCCTGAGTTCTGTACGTGGGGCCAGCAAACTACTGAATCCCAAAGGGGGTGTCGTGGGAACCCTGTTTGCAGCCAGTGGGGCAGAAGTACTTGAGGACATTCAGGACTTGAGGCTGGGATCCAAGGCGAGGGCAGTCGTGCGACTGGGCCCTTAAACCTGTGGAGTTTGATATTATCTCCAGGAGTTTAATATTATCTCCAGGTATAGTGTCAACACTGAATTAAATTACTGAACACCCAGGTGGTGTTGGACAATTATTGTTGGAACAGCACACTTGCTCTCGCTAAGTCACTCTCTTTCTCTCTCTCCCCCACCAGACCCCATTATATAAACTAGCCCCTCCCTAGCCATGAGTAATGATTTTTTTCTTTTAGAGAGGGAGGGGGAGGAAGTAAAAGAGGGAGAGGGAGAAAGAGAATCTCCAGCACACTCAGTGCGGAGGCCGACGCAGGGCTCAATCTCACCACCCTGAGATCATGACCTGAGAGCCGAAATCAAGATTCAGATGCTTAACCGACAGAGCCACCCAAGCGGCCTAATCCTCTTTTTTTTTCTTTGTAATGAATATTCTGATAAAGAACTGATTTCACATTTACCAGTATTTAATACCTAAGTGAATGGAAAATAATCATCTTCTTTGATATCTCTAATTGTCTTATCTTTACAAAAATGTATCTATAAACACATCAGTGATAACTTGAAGGTATCACTCAAATCACAGAAGCCCTAGAGAACAACTTTCACAGGCTATATTAAAAACTTGTTTAACTGAAGCTTCCAGAACACTAGCTGTTTCAGCAAAACAATTTCTATAGGTATTGTGACCTTGTAAAGAAATATAAAAGAGACTCTGGGCTCAGGACAGTAGAGTAAACATACATGCTGCCCCCTTTCTTCCCCAGAGCACAATGCAATGCCAGTAAAAATCTTTTTTGAAAGAAGAAATCCATGGTGGCACTGAAAACACAGAGTGCTATCAGTGAATAAGTCATTGTAAAGGCTTTCTTCTAAAAAAGAAGATAGTTGGGACTGTATTGACAAGTCAACCAAAACTGGAACTTGAAATACATCATCAGAGTTACAGATAGGAGCTCTTTCTTCCTGAAAGAACTCTGGAGAGCCTCCAAGCTTGGAGTGAGTCAATGGCTACTGGGAGCCAAAGAACGGCCTACAAAGAAGTGGCTGTCAGGCAGGAAATCAGGGCATCTGAGTGGAGAATTGTCTACAGAAATGCTGGGCCAGTTGGCTCTTGGGCCTGTCCTGTGTAGACTAAAGTCTGCAGTACTGGGTCCCAGCTGGAGCCCCTAGAACAGCTCTCTCTAGAGGGGCAGGGTTGCCTGGCGAGTGCCCATGGTGTTGGTGGCCAGGCTAGCGAGCGAGTCAAAGAGCCTCTAGAATAGACAGAGAGGGGAAAAGAAATAAAATATATAAAAGATGTCACCCAAAGGTTAAAGTTCTCCTTACCTTAGTTAATTCTGGGATGAGGGTTATAGGGGAGGGCCCTGAATCTCTTCTACCTAACCACATACCCTGAAGGGAAACCTGCCTACTGGTATACCCTGCCCATTGAAACACAGTACACAGCCAATCCTCCCATTCAAGAAAGAAGACCGTTGGGTAAATAAACCCACCTAAATACAAAGAAAGCCCATGTTAGCTACCCATACTCACTGACATGGTCTTTGATTCATAAATATGAAGTCAATAAAGAATTTCATACCATGGGTATTGGTCCACTAGGGTGGCCACAACGAAGTACCAAGAATGGGAATCTGAAACAAGAGAAACTTATTTTCTTACAATTCTGCAGGCTTTAGAAATATGAGATCAAGGTGTGGGCAGGACTGGCTTCTTCTGACGGCCTCTCTCTGTGGCTGGCAGATGGCCCCCTTCTCCCTGCGCCCTCACATGACCTTCCCTCCATGTATGTCTGTGTCCTCCTCTCTTCACAGGAGGACATCGATCATAGTGGATGAGGGCCCCTCCTAATGACTTCATTTCAGCTACATCATCTCTTTAAAGACCCAAGCTCCAAACACGCTCATATCCTCAGGTTCTGGGAGTTAGGACTTCAACACATGAATTTTGAGGGTATGTAATTCAACCCGAAACAGCATGAAAGGTAAAGACCGAGATGAATAAACCAAAACTCACCCAGAAGAAAGAGAAATAACGTGAGGAGCAAAAGGAGAAATTTTATGTTCTAACTAGTACTACTCAAAAGTTCAATCGATTTTTACAAACTTACATAGTTTTGGGGGCACCTGGGTGGCTCAGTGGGTTGAGTGTCTGACTCTTGGTTTCAGCTCAGGTCATGATCTCAGGGTCGTGAGACTGAGCCTCGCATTGGGCTCCACACTGGGCATGGAGCCTACCTGAGATTCTCTCTCTCTCTGCCCCTGCCCTTCCTCTCTTTCTCTCTCTTTAAAAACAAACAAACAAAACATACTTTTGTGGAAAAAAAGCTGTGAGCATTAAAGTGTACTGGTGTTTCAAAACTATAGTTTTCTAGGGGCACCTGGCTGGCTCAGTCGTTAAGCGTCTGCCTTCGGCTCAGGTCATGATCCCGGGCTCCTGGGATCGAGCCCCACATAGGGCTCCCTGCTCACCGGGAAGCCTGCTTCTCCCTCTCCCACTCCCCCTGCTTGTGTTCCTGCTCTCGCTGTGTCTCTCTCTGTCAAATAATTAAATAAAATCTTAAATAAAAAAAGAAAAACAACTATAGTTTTCTAAAAAAAGAAAAAAAAAATCAACCAGAAGAGCTGAGTAACAGAATGACTACAACAATTATAACAGAAATCAGTAAACTATGCTGGTAAATCAGAATAAAATACTGACTGTAGGGAAAAGGCGGGGGGGCTCCACTGAAAACAGCACGAAAGATGAGGAGTTTGAAGGAAAGTTTAAGCATTCTAAACTTGATTTATTCTGAGATATTTATTTGCTTTAGACTTTCTTAGAAAAATGTAAACTTAGGTATGCATGTTAAAAATATAAGGGTGGCTGTGGCCCGAGGTGGGTGGCCTAACTGAGCATCTCATTCTTGGTGGGGGTGGGGGACATTAGCTTTCCCAAAATGTCATTTCCCAGCTCCTGGCTTTACACGAGGACCCACTTGCAGCCCCTCACAGGGCACAGGACTCACAGTCTCAATTCCCATCCCCGCGTGGGTGTCTACGCACTGATCCCCGAGGAACACGTCTGGTTCAGCTCTCTCTGAGGGCCATGAGTCTTCGATTCTGCTCACCGCAAGGGTGAAGTGCCTTCATTTCTGACACCTGGAGAACTCCCTTTCTTGCCTTTGAGGTCAGGTAAGAATTATAAAACAATTTAAAAAAATGTTTCATCTTACATTTCCATGTGTTTGGAAGAGGAAGTGGGAGGACTCCCCCATCAGCTCAGCCTACCATTTGACCCAGAAGTCTGTACTGTGAACAAATACAGTTAATAATGGAAAACAGTTTTACAGCATTTACAGTGTGTGAGGCACTATTCTAACAACACTCTGAAATAGGCACTAAAATCCTCATTTTACAGATGAGAAGCTTAGGCGAGAAGAAGTAACTTACTTGCTCAAGGTCACATAGTTAGGAAGTATCAGAAGCCGTTTGGCTCTTAACTGCTAAATACTGTTCCCGTGATACCCCTATGTGCCCTTGAACCAGTACCTTCTGTCTCCTCCATCATCCAACTAGACATATTGGTAAGATTACACCTCCTGGCGGCTGGGTAGGGGCACACGATTAGCTCTGACCAATGAGCCGTGAAAGAGGTTGACCAGTCGCTTCTGGGCCAGAGCATTTCATCGTATGAACAAGTCCCTGGAGAGCTCTCTTATGGCTGACACAGTATCCCGCAATGTTTGAAATGGTGGCTATTGCATCAGCCAGGGATCTCAATCAACTATGCCCGCCAATAACCTAAAACGGACAAGCACTGAAAGATAAAAAATAGAAGCCATTTCCTAGCTGAAGCTGCTGATGTTTGGGGGTTACTGTTCATAAAATTCAAGTTATTTACGTTAACAAGTAATGGTGTGTTACTGCTTTTTAAAAGAATTCATAAATGTTTTTAAAATGCCTGCTTTTCATTTCAAATGCAGTTTGTATTGGTAGAGATTAACCCACATAAACCAAAGCTCTCAGGAGTTCTCAACATTTTTGAAGAATTCAAAGCAGTCCTTAGACCATAATGTGTGAGAATCGCTGTACCAGGCAAACACTAACCAAATGAAAGCCTAGAGAGTGATATTAATATCAGATCAACAGCCCGAAAGGGCAAACATATTAGAGATAAAGGCAGATCTTTCCACAGTGATAAAAAGATATAACCACCAAAACAAAATAAAATAACCCTGCGCATATATGTGCCTAAAAGGCTTTGCTTAAAAGGTAGACAATACAAAAAATAGACCCGATCACATGGAAAAACTGCTAATGTCACAGACACGGGAGCAGATCTTACGTGCCTCTTGCAGAAATTGACAGAGGAAGCAGGTAGGAGGTCCCGTCAAGATGTGGACAAGAGCATTCAGAAGGCTGGCCCCCTAGAAAGCATTTTCAAAGCCCTGTCTCCACGGCCTGGAAACCGCACCTTCCCCCCAGGCACACGTGGAGCAGTGACTACTCGGGACCATTCCCACGCCCCAGAGGACATCCGAACAAGCAGAGAAGAACCAGTACAATATAGGGCATCATTCTCTGGCCCCTAGGCAACTCAATGAGAAAATCAACACATATGTTTGGAAATTAAGAAACAAGGAGTTAAAAAAGAAAAAAAAAAAAAAGCAATGGCAATAATTTATAAAATGTAATGGACTCAGTGATAAAAAAGTCTTTTAAAAAGGCACCAAACACAGTATTTGTGGGCACAGAAGGGCTGTTTGAAGTAGGATGTATAGGCTTTTGTATATTTGAAAAGAAGAAATAGTATAAATGAGCCCGGAGCCGCAGTCCTGTTCAAAATTACTGTTAACATAACTGCTTCCTGACTAGGATTGTTGATTGTGGCTAAAATAAACCAGAGTCCTTCCCAGGAAAATATAAAACGTCTGTAATTTTCAGGGCTTACTAGGTGTTCACACTGACGCCTTCCCAGCCCCAGCTCCGGATCCCTGCACAACCTCATCTCGGTCCGTTCGCCTCCTGACTCACTCTTCCCCCGGCCACAAAAGCCTTCTCTGGATTTCTCAAACTTGCAAGGCTCTCTCCAGCCTCCGAGACCTCACATGGGATGTCTGGCCACTCCCTGGAGGCGGCAACTGCCCGCTCCCCCTTCACTGGCCAACTTCGGCCCCTCCCAGAGACCTCAGCCACCATCTGGCCGTGGAACTCCGCGTCAGCTTGGCCACGGCCGCTGGACTCCTCCCTCACAGCTCTTACCAAGATCAGAGAAAACACCCCGACGTGGGTGAGTACCTGCTTAATGTCCATCTCCCCCCAGCCAGAGAGTAAGTGCAGTTAAAAAAAGGGGGGGGAGGGATTTGGTTTTTAGGTGCTATTGCTACTTTTCACAATATAAAGAACCACGTTCGATAAATGAATAAATGCCGCCACCAATGTGCTCACTTCTCCTCCCCAAGAATGGCTGGACAACTCTCAGTTTAGATGTGGTAACTACTGTGGAACAATGCAGAAAGCACAGACGTGCATTTATAGACCCGTCTCCCTGAGTCTAAGGGAGTTACACAGGCAAAATGACAGGACTGACGAAGTAAGAAATTGGGCAATTCTGCACAACAGACAGCACTAACGTGATGGATGCTCAGGGCACTGCAGCAGTCGATGGCCTCCCCTACACAGCCCCTACCCTCCCTCAGCCTGCCCTCCCTTCTCATCTTCCAAGGCTCTCTGCACCCTGGGGATGTTGGCCTTCTCGCACATTCCTCAACCTTGCTGTGCTCCTCTCCACATCAAGGCCTTTGCATATGCTGTTCCCTCTGTTTGAAATGCTCTTCCCCTTAAATCTCAGTACCAATATCATTTCCTCAAGGAAGGCTTTCCCGAGTCTCAAACTCTGTCAGGCTCTCCTGTTGCGTGTTCCAGTGAGCACCCTGTACGTTGCTCACCGTGGTCTCCAACTGGGGATCTGTGTAGTGATCTGTCTGATCTCTGCCTCCCCCACTAGAACAAAAGCTCCAGGAGGGCAGAAGCTGTGTCTTTTACCACAGCTGGATGCGTGCCTTCCAGCACAGAGTTTAGCACATAACTGACACTCCATGTTTGCTAAGCGAATGGAGGATGCACTAGGGAAGGAAAAATATTGATTTGGATTTAGGGCAAAGACCTTACTAGGTGTAATAGGAAAAAAAAGTTGATTTCATCTCAAACGTGCAAACATACGCACAAATGTGGACGGAAGAAAAGTGAGCTGCCCCTGGGGACTCTGCACATTAAGAGGATTCACGGTGCAGCCTCCGCCCCCAGGAGACCTCAGAGACAAGCACAGATGACCACAGGTCAGAGATGACTGAGCGCTGTTCCTCTAAAAGACGGCAGGTGGTCGGAGGCCTGGGGACGGAGGACCCCAAACTCCTGCCCACCCTCAGAATCTCGGAGATGAAGTAACTCACAAGCTTCTTTATGAATGAAGTGCAGGCATGAGAGCCCACTCCACTAATCCTACCAGTCGGCCAAGGCCACCGAATGAGATCCCAGCAAAGGAAACAAATCCGGATCAGCACAGCCACTTAGAGAAAACCACTTCCCCACCTGACACTTACATGCCTCTATTCCAAATTTGGGGGCGGGGGCGTAGGTTCCCACATCAATTCATAAAAGCCCACTTGACTGATAAAGTGCCTGATGCTACAGGGAAATGCTCGCCAAGTCTGGGCGCAGCTCTCCTGGGACACAGCTCTGGGCAGTGGATCAGATGTCACTCTTCTCACATGCCACCTGCCAAGCAGTCATGGGAACTCCCTACACCTCCGGCCATTTTACATTTCCTTGAAAGAAAAGCGGTTCCTGCCCGTCTTGCTTCCCTCAAAGGGCAGCTGTGTTTAGGTTCTGGGGGTGCGGGACCCAACAACATCGCTCCTACCACAGCCACTGCCTTACAGAGCTACAAGCTTGCAGGGCTGGGAGGCATCGCTCCAGCTGGTCCTCCAACCCCTCTGCTTGTCTAATGTGTGATCTCACCGCCGCGAAGGCCAAGTGGAAACGGGGCACTTATTAAATCACAGAGCACTGTCCCAGGACGAGGCTGAAAATCAAGTAAGTACTCTATAGCAACCCAGATTTGAACAGAAAGAGTCTTCTTATAGTGGTGTTTCCCAAATGTCAGCTTTTCATATACCACCTTTAGAATTCTTTGCTGTGTTCATATTTCACCTGCACCATATATGCTTAATGTTTTCCTTTATATCAACTCACTATTATGCTTCTATAATAATATATTATTACATAAATACTATGCTTATTATGGTACATATTATGCTTATTTTTCTGCTTATACGATTTAATTGAATAAGGAAATTTTATATTGCTGTGAAATTACAGGTTTCAAATGTTAGTCATTTTTATTTCGTTGAAATATGCAACTATTAAAATGGAAAGTGTTTCTCAACATATTTTCGAAAATCACCTTGCCTAACACACTTTGGGAAATTCTGATCCTGGATACACCGCAAAAAGATTCCTTCACCAAACTGCCCACACGTTTATTTCATTAATACAAGACTAAATTCTATTATCAAAGTGCTAACTAAATAAACAGCTTGAGAGGCCTTCAGGTAGAGACTGACTGGGGCACCAGCAATGCAAACATCCTTCTTTGAAGCCTGCTTTGAAGAAGTCTCTTTGAGAAGAAGAGCTACAGACACCTGGAAGACTCAAAATACATTTGTTAGCATAAGGGCGGTTAACCAGAATTTACTGACAATTGATAAAAATACACCATTATTACTTATATTAGCTTCCTGTTGCTGTTCTAACAAATGATCACAAACTTAGGGGCTTAACACACATTCAAATTTCATGTCTGTGTGAATTCCCTGTATGTACCAAACTAAATTTGATTTTCTCCTGTAAATCTGTCTCGTGTCAGTTTGATTTCCAGTCCAGCTGGAAGGATCTTGAAGGACAGAGGAAAATCCTTCCTCCCCAACAGTATGCACCAGGTTTTCCAGGAGTCAAATATATGCATGTTCTGGAATAAAGTGTGATCTAAGACCCAGAAAAGAAACCCACTACCCGCCCCCCCACCCCATACACACACTCATTCTCTTACAGTCCTGGAGATCAGAAGTCCAAAGTCAGTTTCACGGGACTGAAGTTAAGGTGTCCCTTCAGGGGCTCAGAACTCATTTTCTGGCCTTTTCCAGCTTCTAGAGCTGTGTTCCCTGTATCCCTTGGCTTGTGGCCCCTTCCTCCATCTTCAAAACCAGCAGAATAGCGCTTTTCAGTCACCACCTTTTCTTCTGCCTCAAATCTCTCTGCCTCCCTTTTATAAGGACACTTGTGATCACATTTTGGGACCCAAACACATAATCCAGCATGATCTCCCTGTCTCAGTATCCTTAATTTATTATTAACACATCGACAAAGTACCTTCTGCCATAATAAGGTGCCATTCACAGATTTCAGGGATCAAGACGTGCATATTTTTTGGGGGGGGGAGGGGGCTGTTATTGAGTCTACCACATTACTTTCTTAAATGTTCAACATGAAAATTTAGTTGAGGGGCCCTAACAGACCTTTACAATGGCAATTCACTGATGTGTATATGAAATCTTTGGTCATCTTATGTCCTTCAAGGACATTAGTCATATTTTCTAGCTCTGAAAGGATACACTGGTCTCCTCAATCTCAGTACTGACACTGTGAAGGCAGATGCCCTTCTTTGTCATTTTGGTTTCTTTCAGAAAACAAGGAAGTGCTCAAAGATTAAGAGAGAAGCATCAGAAGGACTGGGCCAAATTTGGGACATCTGCACATCAAAAAGAATGATGAGGATTGGCACACATTAGCAAAGCTTCATGGAACAGTCTGTTCTTGGTGCTGTTTCTACCATCGGAACCATGCCTCTGTGGTCCTTCTTGGTGCTGACTTTAAGGCTTGGCCAATGCCAAAATGAGGTCTTAGGAACTACTATGTTAGTCAAGTCAATCCCAGTCATTTTCTTGTGTTAGTGTTCTTTTCAAAAGGCCCTGTCCTCTTGAGCATGAACTTTAAGGAATGGTTTGGTAAACCAGCACCATGACTCCCCATTCTGGAAAGGCACCTAGGTAGTCTGACAAGAGCCCTTTGTGCCCAGGCATCCATACATTTCGGCTTGAACCGAAGGGCACTGAACTCTGTATTTCCATAAGGTGATCTCCTTGGCTCGGCTCCCCAACCCCCAGACCCAGGTACAGTTTAGGGTCTCCAGTACTGGGATTTTCATTTAACGGCTAATCCTTTTCCTCATGAGGCTTGGTCATCGGCATATGAACAGGGCAGTTACTGGTGTTGGTCTGGCCCTTTTTAAATCTATGTGAGAAGACTGGAACCCGAATTCTTAAATTGATGATAATCAGCTTTGTGGTTATGTCCTAAGTACAATGTATTTTGTTAGTAAGGTTTTGGTAGTTGATTCCAAAATAGCCAGCTGGCCATTATCTTAGCCTATTGTTTTTCTCATTTAATGAAAACCAAAAGACTAATTCAGTAGGTCAGTAAATCAAACAGAGATATTTACAACAAAAGTGGCATCCTTCTCCAGTGTCCCTGGCTCCTCATTATACACTCAGGTCACAATAAAAATCCAGATGGGGCTGCCACCCTGTTCTCAATACCTACAGATATAATGGCCTTTTTGCTTTTGACAAAAGGAATAAAGGCTGATTGTAGTCTTGGCAGGGATATAATTTTTTATCCTCAGAGAGTCTCTCAGTCCCTATGAAGGAAAATGGCTGACTCTGCCCTATTTCTGAAGAGCAAATGTGCACATTAGAAAACCACCAGCATAACTGCAATCTCTCTGGGAGGCCACCACAGAGAAAACCCAGCTTATTTTGGCAACTAAGTGGAAAAATACCTCCTGTTTGCCTATGTACACATGTATGCAACCAGGGCTGGGATGGAGCTGAGGACTGGGAGGTACCGAGGAAGAAGGGAAAAGGATGGGGGGAAAACATGAGATCAGAACCCTGGCGAGGATGGTACATGTGTGTGTCTGTGTAACTCTGAGTGTACGTCTGCGCACGTGAGTGGGATCTGTAGCTGCAATGCGGGCACGGGAGAGACAACACGAATGGAGAGCGCTCACATCCAATGGGGACACTGGTTCCCAAACTCGGCAGCACAATGAAACATCTGGGAAGCCTTAAAGATGCGGATGCTTGGGCCCCACCCCTGGAGACTCCAGTCTAACTGGTATAAGTAGGGTGGGGAGTGGAACAATGGTCCCTGGAAGGTGTCTACATTCCAGTCCCCGGAACCTGTAACTATGTTATAGTACATGGCCAAGAGGCATTAAGGTTGCTAACCAACTGACCTTAAAATGGGGAAATTATCCTAGATTATCTGGGTGGGCCAGATGGAATCACAAAGGTCCTTAAGAGCAGAAGAGGGAGACAGAAGTTAGAGGTCAGGGTGATGTGATTTAGCAAGACTCAGTTCACTGGTGTTGGCTCTGAAGATGGAGGAGGGGGCCACAAGCCAAGGAATGGAGGAAGCCTCTAGAAGCTGGAAAAGGCAAGGAAATTAGTTCTCCCCTGGAGCCTCCAGAAAGGAATGCAGCCCTGCCCACACCTTGCTTTTTTTTTTTTTTTAGCCCAGGTAGATCTGGGTCAGATTTCTGACCTCCAGAACTGTAAGATGATAAACGTGTGTTGTTTTTAAGCCCCTAAGTTTGTGGTAATTTGTTACAGCAATAAGAGAAATCTAAAACACTGGTATGGCTCGAGCTTCCAGGAGTTTAAAAGCCCCCCGGGTGATTCTAATGGGCAGCAAAGTATGATAACCACCAGACTCCAGGGAAGACAAGACAAGGACATGCTGGTAAGATTGCTTATGCTGGAAAGATGCATGGTGATCTCACCCGGGAAGTCAGCAAGTCACCCGCTAAAGAATGTACCATCCGTTCTTAGCCACCTACCCAGAAATGACTACACAGTGGCTTACCAAGGCACATCACAGGATGGGCATGCTTCACCATCCTGGTGGCTAGAATCCTTTCTAGTCTGACCGCTAAATTGGCTATATTTCCCTTAGAGAAAGAATAATTAGGGGCGCCTGGGTGGCTTAATCGGTTGAGCATCCAACTCTTGGTTTGGGCTCAGGTCGTGATCTCAGGGTCGTGGGATCGAGCCTGGGGTAGGCCTGGGCGCTCAGTGAGGAGCCTGCTTAAGATTCTCTCCCTCTCCCTCTGCCCCTCCCGCTCTCTAAAATAAATAAATTTTTTTTTAAAGAACAATTATACCTATGGTAAGCAGATTTTCTCTAGAGCTTAGTTTCTTACTAACACTCTCTCTAGGAAGGAACTGGCCAATCACTGAATTATACGCAAATATATAAATCAGGACATTCACGTTAGCACCATCAGGAAAAGGACTCAAATATCCTCCCCTCTGTGCTTGAACTAGTAATAACCACTATTAGCATTATAAAGAGAGAGGGTTTCTCCATTTGCTTTAGCAATCTACTTATAAATATATGAATTTATTTATTTATGATAAATGCAGTAGTGTCGGGGGAAGAAATGAACTCATTCTTTATGGAGATCGAAAAAAGAAATACTTGCTGTATAGTTCTGACAGGTGCAGCCCTGCTCTCAGAGTGAGCATCATCCATTCCCAGGGCTGCCGTGCTCACAGGTCTGTGGCCATTTTTCTTGAAAGCCATGCCACTGTGAGCCTCCATGGCACTATCACCAGAGCTAAAACCTTAGAACCTCCCACTTTTCTCTCCTTATGTTGTCTTCTTTAGAGAGGAAGGGCAATGTGGTAGAAAAAGCAGTCACGAGAATCAGATGACCCGTGCTGGGATTTCGATGCTGTCACTTACACGTGATGTGACATTAGGAGGCCCCTCAGCCACTCTGAGCTCCATCGCTAGCAAGCAGGGCTAGCATCACCTTCATGATGCTGTGTACTGATTAAATGCAATGACACAGATGGAGACCCCCATCGTTTCTATGCTTTCACATGTCACCTCCACGTGTCAGAAACTTCTGACATCCCTTCTCGTTGGTCCTGTGCTCTCACTGAGCTCTGGTACCAAACCACCAACTGTCGACTCAACACTGCCACTCAGATGGCTCAGTGGCATCTCTAACTGGACATGTCCCAACTGGACTTGGGATCTCCACTCACAGACCACTGGCCCCCCCAGCCCCCCAACTGTCCACCACGGTACAAGCGCCATCAATCACCTGCCTCTGTTCTCTTCCTCTCCATTCCGACCACCGCGGGGCTCCTACCAGGCCCTGGCCCCTCGTACCACGTGCCACAAGCGTGGGAGCTTTTCATGTAGGCCCCCAACAAAGCTCTGTTTTCCCCAAGCCATCCTGCTGTGGTTTGCAAATTAATCTTGCTCCAACCGGATCTGTCACATCAAGTCCTGAACAGAGATCTTCAAGCACTTTTCTGCCCTGCAGTCTGGAATTTATGAGGGAAGAAGAGCCAGCTCCACTGGGCATGTGGATGACACAGGGTCCCCGCGGCCCGGAGCGCCACATACCAGTGTACAACGCTCTGAGCAATTTCACCCCATTATCACATAAAGGAAAAGCTCCTGGGACATGGCGCTCGTAAAACAAAGTATTTTTTAAAGCAGCGACAAAGGACTAGAAATTTCTTACCAAATTTCTTTACATAGTGTTCAGCTAACTATAATCTAAATCTGCCACAAAGCAACATCAACTGCGTTGAACTGTAATAATCCATCGATGCTAAACTACTTTACATGTTTTGTAGTATTAAAATCATTTAACAAATATTCCCACCTTTAGTATTTACACCAAACGGCAAAAGTGATCAACCCCAGACATGTTCTTACCGTTTTGTTCATCTAGTTCATTCCCAATTTCCTTCCCCATCTGTTTCTGGCGACTTATGATAGAGGACAGGGCATCCAGGCCTGCATCCTGCTCTGAAAGAGAAAGTAAAAGAGGCCACTAAAAACCAAAGGAAAACAATTTCAAGTCCATACCCAGGCATGTAATACAATTCAATATACTGTAAAAATAACACTTGAGGTCAGAAAAAGAGAAAAAAACAGTTAATATTAAAGAGAAAATAAAGAAAAAAATATTAAGTACCTACCTCATACCTTAAACTAAAACGATTTCCAGATAAATTAAAATTTTAAATATTACAAATGAAATAACAAAAGATTTGACTACATCAACGTTTTAAACTTCAATACATAAAGAGCATAGGCAGATCAGTAAGAAAAATATTCCAATTTTATAAATGGGCAAAGGATAGAGACATGAAGTTCACAAAAGAATACCAAAGGAAAAATAAATAAAAGCCTTGACAGCGCTGATTTTTTAAAAATATCAATAAGGAACAATGATGAGATTTTTTTTTAGATTATCATATTTGGAAGGATTGAAAAGCATGCTAATGCCCAGGGTTAACTAACGTGTGAAGGAGAAGCTCGTAAGCATTGTCATGGGAGGACAGGAAACATATCTTTCTACAGAGCAAATCGTGCCAACTTTTCATCTCTCAATTCCATGTGTACGAACGTAAGAAAACGTTCAGATGGTATGCATTGAAGTATTTACAAGGATATTCCCCGAAACATTTCCTAGGCTGGTTATCGGTTTATTGCCTCTCAGTCCCAAAGTCACCCTTTTTGGCTGTTCGGTGAAAACGCATCTGGATCCTCTAAGTATTTTTTCCTTTGCCAGCTCTGTCAATAGGCAGGACTGCAGAGACTCGGCCAAAGGATGGTGTTTGGCTTCTGAGCTACCGCCTGCTCCCTCGACAAGCTCCTGCAATGCTGCCAAGCTACTCCTGCCCGCCCCCCGCTGAGTGTCCCGGGGCCCTGGTCGACCAGCAGTCCCTCCCTCGGAGCGGCCGGTAGGACTTGGGCTTGCTGGTCACTGAGTATCCTGCCTTATTCCTCTGCTCCCCTGCTAAGGTTAATAAAAATATTCCATTTTCCCTGTTCAAATCTCTTTTTCCTGATTGGACCCCAGAGGCATACAAGTATAGTAGTGGAAAATTGGAAACTATCTAATGCCCAAACACAGGGATCTGTTTAAAAACATATAGTATATTCATGAGTAAAACATTAGATAGCTATTAAAAATGATATCGTACATGAACATTTTGATGTTAAAAGAAGTTAATGATACGTAGGTCAGTTAAAAAGGAGGATACAGAACAATGTATAGGAAAATAGCATTTTTCTTTTAAAAATTGAAGATATATCACTTCGCTAGATTTTGAAAATTTAAAGGTAAAAGAATTCAAGTTACTCAAGAGCCTTTCTTTAAAATGTGATGTTATTTCCTTTGTTTCTGTTTTTGTTTTTCACTGGGCAGTCTCCATGGTTATCGGGCTCTTTGAAGTTTTTTCTTCACTTTCAGGTGCACTGGGAAGAACGTTCTGGGGCTGAGTTATGATAAGAACTCTTTCTACCCCAGCAATATGCCAGGTGAGGGCAACAAGCCACTCACAACTTCACTTGTTGATGGGGATTTTTAAATGACTGTGTCACAGAAAAGCATATCTACAAAAATCACGAAGGTCTTTTCTTACCCAAGAGCACAGTAACGTTTACTCCTTGTCTTTTTATGGAATTAAGCCATTACACCTAACTTGTTAATTCATCTGGAATTTATTTAAACTAACGGTGTGAGGTAAGGACCCCTCAGTAACATTTTTTTGACACTATGTACATTTTTAACTATACAAATGACCCGCTGTCTCCAGGGATTGTTCCAAGGGACCATTTCATAGCAAAATCACTTTATAATGAGGTCCTTTTGGTCTTTAGCAACAACCTTTTGGATGGCCTCCAACGTAAATCTATCGTCAACCTAGTGCTGCTATAGGATGGCCGACGTTACAGCAAAATTCCAAATGCATCCCAAGAATAATCTATATAAAGGATCAGGGGTCAAGGGTCAATGTGGGTTAAAAGGTAAAACAATTTAACAAGAGGAAAGGAGACTCCTCTACAGTTTACAATTAGGAGAAGAATCATGAATGCTCCGAAGTTGCTTTATCTGGTAGAGACATAGATTATGAATGGAAATACCGATACTACTGCACTCTCTTCTCTCCACCTTGACTCACTGTCTGACTTGACTACCAAAAGGTTATCTCGCTGATGCAAAACAGAACAAGGGTCAAAAATTCTGTGCCACTCAGCTCATTTCTGTAAGATCCTGGTACCTCCTCACTATGGTAAAGTGCTACGATAAGTTTCCATTCCATAATCCAAAGACACAGAGGGTCCAACTAACAGAGATGCTGTGTATGTATTAATAATCATACTGATGACCTGAGCTTCTCCAGGCTTACAATGGCATTTCTAAGGGGATGCAGTGTGGTCACCCGAGAGACAATGAGCAAGAGAAAATGCTGCTACTCACAGAGACAGAAACAATAAAGACCCACGCAATTATGCAGAGCCATGCGAAACTACGCTCATGGCACACTCGTAGCTCATTACCCCTAGTCTGCCCTCCAACACATAACCCCCGTCACTATGATATAATCATTTGCAACATACCACACTCTTATCAATCGTCTGTCAGTATTATAATGGTGTTGATTTTTAAGAATGGATGAGCATCATGCTACCCAGAATAATGGCCCCTTGGAGAAGTCCACATCCCAATCCCTAGAACCTGAGATTATGAGACCTTACATGGCAAAAGTAACTCTGCAGATGTGATTAAGGCTAAGGAATTTGAGATGGGAGAGTGTTCTGGATGATCCAGGTGGGCCCAGTGTAATCGTGAGTCCTTCAAAACAGAGACTCTTTCCCAGCTGCAGTCAGAGGGAGACTCGAAGAGGGTCAGGAGATGCAAGTTTCTGGCTTTGAACACTGAAGGGGACTGAGAGCCAAGGGATGTGGGGGGCCTCGAGAAGCCAGAAAAGGTGAGGGAACAAATTCTTCCCTGGAGCCTCCAGAAAGGAACCAGCCCTGCCAACACCTTGATCTTGGCCCAGGAAGAGCTGTATTGAACTTCTGACCTGTGGAACAGTAAGATAATAAACTTGCACAAACTTCCCTATGTTTGTGCAAATTTATTGCTGCAGCAACGGAAAACTAATACAATCACTGTTTTTGAAATTCCCTTTGGAATAATTAGGTGTTTGGATCCTTCCTATCTTTAGACATTCTGAAAAACCATCCTCTAACTGAACATCATGTAATTGTGGGAGGACTATCTGGTGGCTCTAGATCAGAGAGGGACAATCATCATAACGTGTTCTTGCCAAAAATAACAAACTTGATTCTGATCAAGCCACAAAATCTAACTACCAATTTAGAGAAAATATGTGTGGCAGAGGAATATGTTAAACAATATATGGGATTACAAATAGCAAGTCTAGATAGTGGGAAAATACAGGGCGAATGACCCTGCTTCTTCAATGGAGAAACTGCAAAGGGAAAAAGAGAGAGTTGGCAAAAGTACCTATCTATTAAAGAAACTTGAGGGACATGTCAATCAGTTGTAATGTATAGGCCACATTCAGATCCTGAATCGAATGAACTAAAAAAAAAGTCCATCGTGGGCAATCTGGGAGATTTGAACACTGGATATTTAATCAAATATTAAGGAATTCCTGTTAACTTATTAAGGGTGATAATGGCATTGTGGTTATATTTAAAAAAACAATCCTTTTCTTTTATAAACATACTTTAGAGCTATATTCCAGAATATCCACCATTGAAATGATAGGACATCTAGGATTTGCTTCAAAAATAACCCCGGGGATGGGCAGGATGGGGAGGTAGAGAGAGAGATGAAACGAGACTGGTTAGGAGGTGGTAACGGTTGAAGCAACCACTGGGCAAAACGGGATCGTTATCTTACTCTCTCTACCTACAGTTTTGAAACTGTCCACAGCAAAAAGTTGGCGACATTTTAACAAATAAAGAAAACCAGGGGACATTCCTAAGAGCTGCAACCTCAGGCCCCTGACCACGTACATGACAAGGGCCCCAACGGCTGGAGCTGTGTCTTCTTTTCCTGTATTTTTGCCCCAGTTCTGAGCCCAAGTGGTGGTACAGAGCATGCTTAATACATACGCTTCAATCAAGGAACGACCACAGAGGGCCCACTAGGCTTGCACAAGAACGCACCTCAGACTCTGCTGGACACAGGGGAGGGCTTGTGGGCAATACTAGATAGCCCTCTGAGTTTAGATCATAAGGAAAAGTAGCTGATGCTGTATGAGTTAGGGCCCGGACAGAAGCAATGGGAAGAATTCTCACATTTGACACAAGGAGGAGCTCTCCCTGGATAAGGGGAAGTAAGGGACAGATGAGGACAGCTGGATCTGCTGGATAAAGTTAATTACTCCATTGGGAAAACTCCCAGAGCAAGTCCTAAGAGTGGATGTTTCTATTTTTGTTTGCGTTTTAAGATCTGAGGAAAGGAATCCTGGTGTAGGTGACAGCTACCGGAAAGGGTATCTTCCAAGAAAGTTGTCTGTGAAGTTATGGTTGCCAGGGTTCAAAGATTAGCTGCCCAGCTTTGCCAGTCTGGCAGGTCACTTTCCCTGCTGCTATTTCACGTGACAACCTGGAGGGACCTAAGAACACAGAAGTCCAGAACGAGTGCCCAACTTTCTGCTAGAATCCAGAATCGTGGTACGAAGAGACGGCATTAAAACCCTATCTACAGAGAGTCCCTGAGTAAAGGTAGAAGGGTACTTCATACCTCCTCCACAGTCTGCCATCCGACTCAGAGGCAAGGGTCTAACCAAAAAGTCACCCTCCTTTGCTGTATCTCAGGGATTTTCGAGGTGATTCGGTTAATGTCAGCCCCTCACCCATCTTCTGCCTAATGTCCATCGGTACCTCAAATTACAGCTTCAGCACAGAAGTCAGAGCTGGGGCTAACTGGTTGTCATGAGGCTTCGTTTCTAGGTTAGAAAAGGAAAGCATTCATTGCCTTGAGCCTGAGTTCTACCAATGAACTGTTATTTTAGGATGATTTTCAAAGTGTTTTCTAAGGGTCAACAAAAGTACAGAAAAGCTAACAGATTCCATGGGCGAAAGGAAGTTAGACATGACCCTTCATGGTCCCTTATTTCTTCCAGTGCAGGACCTGGCAATGAAGGAAAACCATGGCAACCTCAGCCCATCCCCAAGATTCTTCAGGCAGAGAAAAGACTAATAAGGGTTTAACGTCAATATGGCTTCCATTTGTGTGTGTGTGTGTGTGCTTATCCTTGAAAAACAGCTCGCTGGGAAAGCGAAGAGGAATACAGCATTTCAGAACACCAAGGTAAGGGGAGAAGAAGAAAATGTCCTGAATGCACCCAGCTACTGTCCCCCACTCCTCCATCTGCCCGTCCCGTCCCCACCCCTCCACGCACCCCAAAGGTCGGTGGGGCCTTCAAAGGGCGGGCATCTCAATAAGGATGCTCTCTGCTTTGGAGGCTCGACACAAAAACCTGCAGGTGGCATTCTCTCACACCTGACCTACCACAGTCTCTGCATGCAGCACCCTCTCAGTGATGGGGATACTTCTCCTGACTGAAAGCAGCTTTTCTGGGCAAAAAAAAAAAGGCAACAATGCTAGAAAATTCATTACTCTTAGTGAGCGAGACACGCCTTTCAGGAACCGTGAGTCCGGAAGGATAAAGCCCTATAGGTGAATTGCTGTGCACAGTGCTCTGTGTGGTTCATTTTGCTTCAGACACAATAATGGGAGAAGTACATACAATTAAAGAGATAAGGGAGGCACAGAGGTCCATTTACTAGATAATTCCACTGTGAACAGGGAGTTCAAGACAGAATTAGACTTCTGCTTCTGGCCAAGAGCGAGTGACAGGGACCTGATTTACTTCTGGCCTGAAACAACTGAAAAAACAACTGGAAAAAAAAACAAAAACACAAAACCACAGGCAAAATATATAAAACAACAGTTTCAAGAGAGACACGGACATCAGGAAATGAAGGACAGTGCTCCCCGAGGGACAGGAAACAACTGAGATGAGCTCTAGGGCTGCTCCCAAATATTGCCCAGGGTGGGGGTGGGGGGTGCCCAGAGGGAGCCCAGCCCTGCACTGAGAAGCATCAAATAGGTCAAGGAGGGGAGAGTACACAGGGCACAGCACAGAGGGAAGGGCTGCATACACAAGAATCTCTGAAGGTGTGCACGGGGTCCACCTTGAGGCGTCAGTTGGGTGTCCACTAACCAGGACACGTGCATAAGGGAAAGAACCACCTGCAAGCCAGAGGGAATGACCCTCTGAGCGCAAACTGGGTTGGACATAGTTCCTATTCTCACCAACAAGGTTGCCTCATGATTTACGGGGCATCAGAGTGCTCAGAACACTTTTAGCTCTGTAGCGGGCTAGACTACCTCTACGCTGGAGCCAGCAAACATTTTCTATGAAGGGCCAGACAGTAAACATTTGGGGCTCTGTGGTTCATATGGTCCCCAGTGCAGCTTTCAACTCTGCTGCTGCAGCAGGAAAGCATCCATAGGTAAGACAAAAATAAGTGAGCATGGTTGTGCTCCCACAGAACTTTATTTGACTTTTATATAATTTTTACAAGTCACGAAATTGCCTTCTTCTATTTTTCAGCCACTTAAAAATGGAAGAACTGTTTTTAGCTTGCAGCCCACTACAAAAACAGGTGGTGGATAAGATGTGGCCAACAGGTCGTGGTTTGCTGACTCCTCCTCTAAAATAAACACTGTTCTGGTTCACCTTACAAAATAATACCCAAATAACTGCAACCCACCCCCCCAAAAATCTCAAGAATATTTCTAGAAATACAAAAACATCTAGTACCAAAAAAAGAAAAATTCACACCTGGCTTCCAAATGAATGTTCCCCGGCTAAGGTTAGAAACAAGGTAAGGACGTCTGCTCTCACAATTTCTAGTCAACGTTGTACTGGATATTGTAGCAAATGCAATAGGGCAAGAAAAAGAAATAAAAGGCATCCAGATTGAAATGAAGAAGCAAAACCACAATAATTAAAAGAAAAAGAATGTCAGAGTGGATCCAAAAAACAAGCATCAACTACATGTTGTCTACAAGAGCCCCACTTTAAATATAAAGGCACATATAGATTAAAAGTAAATGGATGGAGAAAGACAAATTGTACTAACACTCATCAAAAGAAAACAGGAGTAGCTATATTAATTTCAGACAGAGCAGACCTCAAAGCAAGTAAAGTTATCTGGGACAAAGAGAATCATTACCTAAATATAAGGTGGTTGATTCCCGGAAGACACAACAATCTTTAATGTGTACATGCCTAAACAACAGAGTATCAAACGACATGGGGCAAAAACCGATAGAATTGCAAGGAGAAATAGATAAATCCATTATTACGGTTGAGATTTAACATCCCTCTATCAGAAATGGACAGATTCAGCAGGCAGGAAAATCAGTAAGGACTAGGTTAAACTCACCATCACTCTCAATCAACTGGCTATAATGGACATCTACAGATTATTTCATCCAACGGAAGCAGAATACATATACTTCTCAAGCTTACATGGAATATTCACCAAGATAAACCACATTCTGGGCCACAAAACATACACTGACAAATGTTTAAAAACAGAAATCATACAACGTCTGCTCTCAAACTACAATGGAATTAAATTAGAAATCAGTAACAGAAAGATAACTGGAAAACACCCAAATATGTGGAGATTAAACAACATACTTCTAAATAACACATGATCAAAAAGAAATCTTAAGGTAACTTTAAGAATACTTTGCAGTAAATGAATATGAAAACAAAACTAAATTTACCAGATATGACAAAAGTAGTACATAGAGTGAAATTTATAGCATTGACTGCATATGTGAGAACAGAAGAGCGGTCTAAGATCAAGAGTCTTTTCCACATTTCAGAAAACTAGAAAAAGACCAAATCAGGGGCGCCTGGGTGGCTCAGTCCGTTAAGCGTCTGCCTTCAGCTCAGGTCATGATCCCAGGGTCCTGGGACCCAGCCCCGCGCTGGGCTCCCTGCTCACCAGGAGCCTGCTTCTCCTTCTCCTCCCCACTTGTCCTCTCTCTTGCTCACTCTCTCTTAAATAAATAAAATCTTTTTTTAAGAAAGGGCAAATTAAATCCAAAGTAAGCAGAATAATAAGAGAAATCAATGAAATTTAAATAAGAAATCAACAGAGTAAAATCAATGAAACCAGAAAGATAATAAAACCAGTAAGCCTCTAACCAAGCTAACTAAAAAAAAAAAAAAAAAAAGAACACAAATGACTAATCAGAAATGAAAAAAGTGGACACCACTACAGATCTAATTGACATCAAAAGGATAATAAAGAAATATTATGAACAACTTTATGCCCACAGATTTGACTACCTAGACGAAATGGCCCAATTTCTAGAAAGACACAAGCTGTCAACATTCACGCAAGAAGAAACTGACAATCTGAATAGGTCTGTTATCTATTAAAGAAATTGAATTAACAATAACCTCCCAAAACAGAAAACACCAGGCCCAAATGGATTCACTGGTGAATTCTTTTTTTTTTTCTTTAAAGATTTTATTTATTTATTTGACAGAGAGAGACACAGCAAGAGAGGGAACACAAGCAGGGGGAGCAGGAGAGGGAGAAGCAGGCTCCCTGCTGAGCAGGGAGCCCCACACGGGGCTCGATCCCAGGACCCTGGGACCACAACCCGAGCTGCAGGCAGACGCTTAACGACTGAGCCACCCAGGCGCCCCTCACTGGTGAATTCTACCAAACATCGAAGGAAGAAATTGTACCAATTCTCTACGATCTCTTTCAGAGGACAGAAGCAAAGAGGATACTTCCTAAGCCATTTTCTGAGGCCACCACTGTCCTATCCCAAAACTAGACAAAGACATTAAAGAAAAGAAAAACACAGACCAGTAGCACTCATGTTAATAGACACAAAAATCGTCAAAAAATATATTAGCAAATCAAATCCAACGATACATAATACACCACAAGCAGTGAGATTTATCCTAGGTATGTATGCCGGGTCCAACATTCAAATTAATCAATTAATGTAACCCATCATATTCACAGGCCAAAAAGGAAAAATCATATGATCCTATCACTAGATGCAGAAAGAATTCTTGACAAAATCCAACATTCATTCGTGATTAAAAACTCACAGTGAACTAGGAATGGAGGAGAGTTTCCTCAACTTGATAAAGAATACCTACAAAATCCCCAGAACTAACATCACACTTGATGGTGTGAAACCTGAAGCTTTCCCACTAAGATCAGGTACAAGGAAAGGACATCCTCTCCCAACACTCCTTTCCAACATTGTCCTGGAAGTTCTAGATGCGATTAGATGAGACAAGACAAGATGAAAAAACAGGTACAAATTGGGAAGAAAGAAAGAAAACTTTGTTTGGAGATGACATGATCATGTAATGGGGAAGATCCAAAAGGACTAACAAAAATCTCCTGAAACTAATAAGCGATTATAACAAGGTTGCAGGATACAAGATTAATATACAAAAGGCATTCACTTGACTATAAACCAGCAACCAATGGGTGTAATTTGAAATTAAAAACACAATACCATTTAAATTAGCATCCCTCAAAATGAAGTATTTAGGTCTAATCTAACAAAATATGTACAAGATCTATATGAGGAAAATTGTAAACTGATGAATGGAATCAAAAAAGAACTAAAAGAGGGCGCCTGGGTGGCTCAGTTGGGTAAGTGACTGCCTTCGGCTCAGGTCATGATCCTGGAGTCCTGAGATCGAGTCCCGCATCGGGCTCCCTGCTCAGCAGGGAGTCTGCTTCTCCCTCTGACCTTCCCCCGTCTCATGCTCTCTCTATCTCATTCTCTCTCTCAAATAAATAAATAAAATCTTTAAAGAAAAAAAAAGAACTAAAAGAGAGATATTCCATGGATGTGGATAGAAAGACTCAGTTTGTCAAGACATCAGTTTTCCCCCCACTTTATAGACCTAATGCAACCTCAGTCAAGATCCCAGCAGGTTATTTTGTGGATATTGACAAACGGACTCTAAAATGTATATGGAGAGGCAAAAGACTCAAAATAGCCTACACAATATTGCAGGAGAACAAAAGTAGAACACTGACACTACCTGACCTCAAGAGTTACTCTAAAGCTATAGTAATTAAGACACTGTGGTACGGATGAAAGAACAAACAGATCAACAGAACAGAACGGACTGCCCGGAAATGGACCCACATAAATATAGTAATGATCTCTGACAAAGCAGCAAAGGTAAAACAATGGAGCAAAGACAGTCTTTTCAACAAACGGTGCTGGAACAACTAGACATTCACATGCAAAAGAACCTTCAACTATATTTTGCTCTGTACCTAAAACTGCTCTAAAAAAAAGAAAAAAGAAAGTCCTATGGACTTTACAAAAAAGCCCTTAACAAATTAGTGAGTTTAGCAAGGTTGCGTGATCCAAGATCAATATACATAAATCAGTTGTACTTTTATACACTGGCGACAATCAGAAGTAGAAATTTTAAAATACCATTAATAAGAGAATAAAAACCATGAAATACTTAGGAATAAATCTGATAAAAAAACGTACAGGACATGCACAGTGTCATACATATGTCAAAACTTATTTATTCATACATTTTAAATATGTGCTATTTATGACATGTCAAGTATATCTCAGTAAAACTGTTTTTAAAAGGAATTAGAAAGAATAACATATCTGTAATACACGAAAACCATGTACAAAAACGGGAACATGAAAAATGTCTATGACACACGTTAAATAAAAAAAAGTAAAAGCTATGGCATTACCTATATCATGATCTCACTGATGTAAAAATATGTGTGTTTACATGTGTGTATGTGTGTAGAAAAAAAGCCCGAGGAAACACAGCTTGGTCTGTTTACAGTTTGAGACTGGAGAACCAATAAGGAGAGCTTTCCCCATTACGCAACCCTGTATTGTTTGAACCTTCCATAACCAATCATGCACTACTTCTGCAATTTAAAAAAGAGAAGAACGTAAAAAACCAATTAGGCTTAAAAGCCACTGGACAAGATAAACTCGAAGGTAAAAGCCAAATGGATTTATTTTGTAGAAGAAAAAGGTGGGAGCGTTGTGTTTGAAGAAGGAGTCCCATCATGGAGTAAAGGGAGGGAGGCACACACCTCAGATTCGCGCGGCTGTATGAGAATCGGAACCATGTGAGTGCCGCCCCCCCCACCCCACGGAGAATCACGACGTCCATGGGCCACGTGGACGGATGACACCATCTATGAGAATCGGAGCTGTGTGAGTGCCCCCCCCCATGGAGAATCACGACGTCCATGGGCCACCTGGATGGATGACACCATCTATGAGAATCGGAGCCGTGTGAGTGCCCCCCCCCCATGGAGAATCACGACGTCCATGGGCCACCTGGATGGATGACACCATCTATGAGAATCGGAGCCGTGTGAGTGCCGCCCCCCCCCCCATGGAGAATCACGACGTCCATGGGCCACCTGGATGGCTGACACCATCTATGAGAATCGGAGCCGTGTGAGTGCCGCCCCCCCCCCATGGAGAATCACGACGTCCATGGGCCACCTGGATGGATGACACCATCTATGAGAATCGGAGCCGTGTGAGTGCCGCCCCCCCCCCCATGGAGAATCACGACGTCCATGGGCCACCTGGACGGATGACACCATCTGTCTATATGCCTCAGGACGTGAGGCACAAAATCACCAAGAGTTTTATTATTTATTTATTTAAAGATTTTATGTATTCATCTGAGACACAGAGATACAGAGAGAGAGCATGAGCAGGGGGAGAGGCAGGGGGAGAGGGAGAAGCAGGCTCCCCGCTGAGCCAGGAGCCCAATGCGGGACTCGATCCCGGGACCCCGGGATCATGACCTGAGCTGAAGGCAGATGCTTCACCATCTGAGCCACTCAGGCGCCCCTCACCAAGAGTTTTAAAGGACCAATGGCTTTCCCTATGATCTTCAATGGGTGTAAGGAACACTCAAGGCTGCAGTAAATATCTGACAAAGGCCCACACTCTTGGGGGGTTCAGTACCTTGGATAATTTTCTGCTGCTGTTGCCGGATTTCATCAAAACCCAAACCTCTGGTCTCTTCCGGCTCCTCAAAGAGCCAAGGGTTGGGGACTCCTCGCTTAGCCCCTCCAGTCATCAGGCTGGACCTAGGAACAAGATTAAATGCGTTACATAACTCAAAAAATATAGCTCTGCTGCAAATTACTCCCACAAGTGCAGAGGTGGCCAGCCTCATATGCTTTGAAAATTCAATTCAACCACAATTTACTGCAATCTTAGTTTATGCCAGCATCTGTGCTCAGTGCTGGAAGAGGTACGAGGATGAATGAGGCACAGGCCTGGTCCCCTGGAGACTTACAGCCTGTTAAGGAGACTAGAGCAGCGCATAATACCCTCACTAATCTTCCAAGATACATTCGAGTCAATAATCATAAATGAGGGTCTTAAATTTCAAAAACATAAGGCCAAACAGAAGTAGCCTTTTTATTAGGACAAAGTCTGTCTCACAAGCCATGTGACACCAAAGGCACATATATTATTTCTCAACAAGATATAATGTTGTGACCACAGATTACGGCATTTAAAAATGACCACAGAATTTCTTATTAAAGGGGGTTGGGTTGCATACAGATAGAAACACATACAGGGTTTCAAATCCAATCTCACAAATATAATGTGGCACTCACAACATAATAAACAAATTCCGAATTATCAGTCTTAATCTTTACTCACCCTAGTAGCCCACACACGCCTTCTGCACCACACATACTGGCCTCCTTGCTGTCGCAGGAACAGAAAACACACGTTTTCTGCCTCAGTCCATAGGACTTTCATCTCAAGTATCTCCTTTCCTGTCCCCACCTGCCCATATTCTGTCTAAGCCTCAAGGACTATCTTGTTCAAGAAACCATCTCTGGCCATTTCAACCCACAAATGAACAGTCATTCATTTGGGAGTCTGGTTCATGGGATTCACAGAAAATGATGGTGACATAACCATAGTGGCGGTCAAAACAGTGGTTACACATAGCAAGCACATGCAGTTGAGTGCAGCTCCGGACGATGTGCGTGCATTCGTTCACCTCTCCATCACTCTAGCACTTTGCATAGTTCTCGTATTGCCTGGAAATAACTGCTACCCTGTTGTTGAACCTTTTATGTAGGTAAGCCTCATGTCTACGAGATAGAAGGCAGGAACCAAAAGTCACCCTCGGTTGGACTCTACGCTGCTCCCCAACCCAGAGCAAGCAGCTGTCAACACAGGTTCAAATCCTGGCCCCACCACCTACCAGCAAATCTGGACAGCAAATTCTACCTCCGAGGGCTGCTGGGGAGTAAATAAAATAATCCATTTAACCAACAAACATTTATTCGGTACTTAGTATGTGGTAGGCATTGTTCTCATTCGTGGGAATGAGGAAAAAATGGAATATAGGACAAAGACCAAAATCTCTGTCCTGACAAGGTATGCGTTTTTGTTACAGGTGCTGCTTCTATTCTGGTGGTGGCAGGTGGGCGGGAGACCAGGTGTGAAATGTGTAGAAAGCATTCAATGCAGTTCTTGGAAGATAAGAGACATTCAACAAATGTCAACTAGCCTCATTCTATCACTTAACGCACTGCATACACAGGGCACAATACTATACGTTCACTACACTGCATACACTAGGCAAATACTATGCTTTAATAAGTGAGTATACCCCCAAAGGGCTGTATCAACTTCATTTTTAGTCGAGCACTCTGGAACCTACAGAAGAAGATGCTACGTGGGGTGCCTGGGTGGCTCAGTCGTTAGGCATCTGCCTTTGGCTCAGGTCATGATCCCAGGGTCCTGGGATCGAGCCCCGCATCGGGTTCCCTGCTCAGCGGGGAGTCTGCTTCTCCCTCTCCCACTCCCCCTGCTTGTGCTCCCTCTGTTGCTGTATCTCTCTCTGTCAAATAAACAAATTAAATCTTCAAAAAAAAAAAAAAAAGAAGAAGAAGATGCTACGTTTCGAGAAAGAAACCCTTAGGAACAAGACTCCTTAGACTAAGATTTTAAACACAGGGCTGCCCTCTCTACTCAAGGGCACGAATGTGCCAAACAGAAGCACAACTTGCTTCCACCTTGTCAAAATGGCAGATGTATTTCTTTAAAGCCTTACTTTACTTCATGGGCCCCAAGGATCTCAGACATCAAGATGCCGGATTTATTCCCTAGAATAATCATACAGTCTCACCTAACTCTGAAGATGGGGGGACGAAAGCATCAGAGAAGGGAAAGGAAGAGCGAGTTGACAAAGCACATTCCTTGACTCTACCACTTCCTTGCAAGCACCACTCTGGTTCAAAATAGGACTCCTATGGGAGGTTGTGTATGGACCACTGAAAAAAGCAAGTGCTAAAGACCAGTGCAATGGGGGGCGCCTGGGTGGCTCAGTTGGTTAAGCGTCTGCCTTCGGCTCGGGTCATGATCCCAGGGTCCTGGGATCGAGACCCGCACCGGGTTCCCTGCTCAGCGGGGAGCCTGCTTCTCCCTCTCCCTCTGCCTGCCGCTTCTCCTGCTTGTGCTGTCTCTTTCTCTTTCTCTGTGTCAGATAAATAAATAAAATCTTTAAAAAAATAAAATAAAACACACATTAAAAAAAAAAAAGACCAGTGCAATGGGTCAGAGGTACATAGGGTAACCTCAGCAGTGCATCTGTCACCAGCTACGAGCAGATACCCACTCAAATTAGTACACCGCACCTGCGCAGTCAACATTGTCCCTCCAAAGTTAAAGCTGGACTGTCCCACTGGTGGCTCTTGCCACACCAAGAGCACATTTTTACAAACTACTGAAGGAGAAAATAAAACAGATGTAATAAAACTGATTGAGCAATCTCAAAAACAACAAATGAGAACTACAGCCTTTAATTATATCTACATATATATTTAACACGTATTAGAGAATACGGTACAATGTGGACACAGTTTAATATTAACATCAAACACACATGAGCCAACAGACATACAGGAAAGATTTCCCGGGGCTGAAGGCAGAGCTGTGAAGGCCCTAAGCACTGGAAGAACGGTTTTGGTCTCACTCACATAGTTCAATATAAGAGCAATAGTAAGCTAAGCTGTGATTGGCCAAAGTAGACCAAAGTGAAAGTCCTTCCCTGATGCCTCTCTCCTTGCATGGAAGTTTGAAAAGTTTCGAAGTTTGGCAGTTCAAGGCTGAACTTCATCTATCTCTCCCCTTGGTGTTTATACTTTGTTGATGCCCCAACTCCAATGGGAAACTCAGCAATGGATATGTCTTTACCTACAAGAGCACGTAAGATCAAAGGCATCAGCGTATGCGGAAGACTTGATTTTCTTTCCGTTAGGTTTTATATTCAAGCTAATATTTGGAATGATGCCTGTTATTACTCAGCACTCTCCTAGCTAAGAAGGAAAACACAAAAGACTTTAAGGACATGATTCCTGCTTTCAAAGAGTTTACCATCAAATTGAAAAGAGAAACTAACCACACACGAATGAATTGTTAACCAGAAGACCACCACAGCTAGCCCTGTATCACTGGCCATTCCAACAACCTCTTCAGCTCTGTTCTTCCCACCCATAAAACAAACAAACTAAGTAGGTCGATGATGTCCAACCTGCTTTCTGGCCCAACTCTGGAGGAAGTTCCTCATTATGAGTTCCTCATTAATAGGGGAAGACTCACTTTGGGAGGGGGGTAGCAGGTGTTCTTTATAATCCTGCTGATGACTTTCTATCAGAAATCACTGAATTACAGGAAGTACTAAATTGCATAAATAAGAGCAGGGAGGGGGGAAAAAAGAACATTTTCCCCACAAAAACCTATTCTCCTCTTCCCCCATTTTCCCAATTTTAATTCAAGAGCCCGACTGACCCATTGGCTCAGGCCCAAAACCTTGGCATCAACTTTTGACTCTTTCTTTCATACACCACAGCATCTATTGCATCAGCAAATCTGTTAAAACATACCTAAGTCTGACCATTTCTTCTCATTCTATTGCTTCTACGCCATATCCCTTCCTGCTTCCTGCTTCTGCTCCCATCCTCCACAATCTACTAGCACCCTCAGCATAAAATGCAACACCTTTACTATAACCTACAAGCCACACTAGCCTCCTTACTGTTTCTAGAACACAGTGAGCACATTCTCATCTCAGGTCCTTTGTACCTGCTGTCCCCCTGAGGTTAAGGCACTCTTCCCACAGATGGCCACGTGGCCTTGCCCCCTCACTTTATTCTCCTCTGCTGAAATATCATCTCCTCAGAGATGTGCCCTGACTACTCTGTCTCTGGGATGCCTGGGTGGCTCAGTCAGTTGTGTCTGACTCTTGATTTCGGCTCAGGTCACGATCTCAGGGTCATGGGATTGAGTCCCGTGTTGGGCTCCGAGCTCAGCAGAGTCTGCTTGAGATTCCCTCTGTCTCCCTCTGCCCCCTGCCCACACACACACTCTTTCTCTCTCTCTCAAATAAATAAATCTTTAAAAATAAAATAAAATAAAACAGTACCCTTCCCTGTAACTCCTCAGCCTGCCTCCTCCTTATTTTGCCTTATTTTTCTCTATAGCACTTCAACAACCAGCTGTTAGATAGGACGTACTTGTTTATTTTCTGCCTCCCGCACTAGACTAGAAGCTCCCCAGGGTAGGGACTGTCTTGCTCCTCATGATAACCTCAGTGCCTGGCATAACAGGCGCTGAAGAAAAAAACAAAGTTGAGGGAATTAACTTACTCGGCAAAAGCCAGACCTGAATGAATGAAATCAGTCAGCGGAATCAGGAAATGGTGGTATCGCACCCTCGTGCTGTGTTCTGTGTGATTTCAGAGGCATTTTACAGCCCCGGTTTCATTCGCATCATACACAAGCCTGTGTGTTGGTCAAGGCAGGTATTACTGGCAAGAAAACCAAGGAAAAGTGACTCACGTGACTTTCGGGAGGTGGCGCACTTAGTGGCAGAGCTGAAGGTGAGACCCATCTCCTCACACTCTTCTTTTTTTCTTAAGATTTTGCTTATTTTTTTGAGAGAGAGAGAGAGAGAGCACAAGCAGGGAGGAGGGTCAGAGGCAGAGGGAGAAGCAGACTCCCCACTGAGCAGGGAGCCCGATGTGGGGCTCAATCCCAGGACCCCGGGATCATGACCTGAGCCGAAGGCAGACGCTTAACCGACTGAGCCACCCAGGCACCCCCCTCTTCATGTTCAACCCAAGGCACTGTCTCTCTGCCATCGCAGGGGAGGCTTCGTGAAGGTAGGGAGACTGGACCCAGCCCTGCAGAGTGGGTAAGGGTCAGCGGCACCAGGAGGGCGGGGTGGAGGGCATTGCCAGAATGGACACACACACGGATGAGGTCTCTGGGGCAGGGGAGGTGAGCCGCACAGGTGCACGGGACACAAGAGGGCAGGGAGCAATGTGCAAGGCTGGGTCTGATAGCATTCATTCCCGGGCAGGCAGCCGTGGCACACCTGCCTCTGTTCTCGTGCCCTTCATCCTCACTCCTGCAGAACCTTGTCATTTTGGCGCACGAGTTGTTTCCTGTGCTAGAAATCCTCCCGTTCACAGCCAAGTTTCCCTAATGAAGGAACCATGCCCACCGGCCCGGCTTCCGCTGCCGTCCCAGGCTGCCCTGCAGCTCTACAAAACTCTTCCTTCTCACCCGTGGGTCTCCTTACTGCCTGATGTCCCCTGTTGCCACCTCGCCCCTTTGCCAGTCGTTTGTCACCGCTGACCGTAGCCCTTATCCGTGTCCCAGCCACTCCTCTCTTGGCTTCCTCCAGGCTACTCTCGTCCAGGCGGGCGGCCGCTTCCCTGTAATTTGCAGGGACCTCTTCCTCCATCTGCCCCTTAAATAGTCGTGTTCTTTAGCAATTCTCCTCGGATCTTCTCTTCCTGCTGTCTGACCTCTCTCTGGGCAATGCTATCTGTTCCTGTGGCTGGGCTATAAGTACAGGAGCTGGCAGGGACGCCTGGGTGGCTCAGTCGGTGAAGGGTCTGCCTTCAGCTCGGGTCATGATCCCGGGGTCCTGGGATCGAGTCCTGCGTCTGGCTCCCTGCTCAGCGGGAAGCCTATCTCTCCCTCTGCCTGTAGCTCCCCCTGCTTGTTCTCTCTTTCTCTGACAAATAAATAAAATCTTAAAAACAAAAACAAAAACAGAACAGGATTTAGCAAGTGCTTACGCACTTTTTCTGCCTCAGTACAAATGAAATAGGACACATTCTCCTGGGTCCTTATGGTGGTGGGTTCTTAACTGGGGGATGGGAGAGAGGCATGCTCCCCTCCCTAGCAAGGCAGGATCTGAATCTGAAACCCCACATATCAAAATCCAGGGGAGGCAGGTCCTCTCCCCTCTCTCATCCTGATTGAAAATCACCGTGCTTGACACTTACATCTTTACCTCTACCTATGAAATTTTCCTGAAGGCTCTCTTTGCATGTTTGGGACCCTCCAACTGGGTATTCCACTGCAAACCCAATATATCCAAAATTACAACCATTCCTTTCATCCCATAACCTTTCTTCTACATGCACGCGCTGTTTTGGTGAGCAGCATCACTGTATTCCCAAGTCACCCAAACCTTCCTCCCTTGTATGATTTTTGCCTCCCCATCTCATCCCTCCCAAACCCTCCCTCAGGGCCATGCTCAAGTCTGAGCCCTCATTCCACCCCCCACCCCCACCCCCACCCCGGTACTGCCTTGCTTCAGACCCTAATCACCTCTCCTGCAGAGCACGACCACAACCTTGTGGCTGGTTCTCTTGCTCCCGCTCACCCGCATCCAAATCATCTTGTGCCCTGCGGCCAGAACTCTCTTTCTAAGACAGAGATCTCGCCGCCGGGACATTTCCCTGTCTTAAAACTTTCGCAGCTCCCTAGAAGCCACAGATGATGTTTAACCTCAACAACATGGCCCCAGGGATCTCTGCCACTTTGTCTCCCAACACCCCCTTCCATACCCAACTCTTCCTTCAGCCCTACACACCGCTCACGTGAGGCTTCTCAGACAAAGGCACAAACTTCCACACTCTCATGTTTTTGTATGAGTCTGGAGGGTCCCCACCCCCACCCCTTTGTCCATCTGGCAAAATTCTATTCATCCCCTAAGGCTCAACTCAAATGTCACTTCTCCTGTTTGGTCCTTCCTGATCCCCATCCCCACCCCCCCTTCCCCTGAATCAATCACTCGCTGGGGCTCCCATGGTACTTTGTTCAAAACCTCCAACGTGGCATTTATCAAGCAGGACTGTAGTGAGTTATTTACTTATCTGTCTCCCTTCCTAAATTATGAGCTCTGCAAGGAAAGAGGCCACATGACAGTCATGTTTATATCCCTCTGTAGCCAAAAAAAAAAAAAAAAACCCAACCCCAAACCCCCAAAAAACCAGTGCATTGGAATATGCCAGAGAATAAGCATTCAGTACATGTTTATGCAACAGAACCAGGAAAACCACTGAGCTTTTTAGGCAAGAGAGAGGCAAAATGAGAGGAGTATTTTAACATCTTCATCTTGAGAGATTAAAAAAAAAGGGAGGGGGGGCAAACAAAACATAATCAACTGTTATGTGCTTCCGAGACACCAGCAGCAGAGACTGATACTGTTCGAGCAGATGGAGAGGGTATCACCTGAAAGAGAATTCTTTCATTAAAACACCTTACAGCTCAACCCTACTTCTGGAATGACACGGAAAGAGTGCTTCTCCTCTAGAAAGGAAGTTAAGGAAGGGAAATGCTAAACACTATGCTCCGGAGGCTAGGGGAGATTGGAGATGTTTGTTTGTTTGTTTAATATATCAATTAATTTCCCTCCATATTATTTCAGGATGGAACTTATCTAACGAATAGAACTTCTGAAATGAACGCCACATTACTAAATGGGTTGGATAGCTGTCCTATAGAGATTGTATACCAAAAGGCTTCACAGCTGCTTCTAAAGATATAAAAATATTTCCTTTTTCATCCCCCAAAGCAAATGATAAACGTTAAATTATGATGATACTACCTGGGGGTGGGGGACGGTGCTGGTAACCCATGTTTTTCTGCTGATAAATGTGGCTGAAGCTTGTTGGGAGCTCACAGGGAAGGGCGTTCTCATCAATGAAACACAGAATTGAAAGAGCAGTGAATTCCAAGAGGTAGTTTTCCTTCGCCGTTCTTAGTATCTCAAAAAGTTGTCAAAGTGACTACATAAAATGTTTGTTTTGTCTAAAAAAGTATCAGCATTTGCGTATTCACAGACCACAGGGTGGTGCGCAGATAGGACTGCAGAAGGTATTCCTAGGGTGTCGGTGAACTGAATTGAGTGTGCGAAGCTCTGCCATTAGACTTGTCTGAAAAGATGAGAAAATGCTACCGCGGTATGCAAAGGGTACTTCCTTTCTCCGAACTTCTTTTTTGGCAGTTTCTTTCCATGAATATAAAGATGCACAGGGGCTCAAATTTCAATCAGAAATAGATTCTTTGACATAAATTCTTGGGAGGCAAAATCTGGCAACAATATGTGGCCTGGATTACATTGAGGAGAGGCCGCAGGCAGGGAGGTGGGCCAGGAGGCTGGTGTAAGTCAGGCGGAAAGTGAAGGGGGTCTGGACGAGGGAAATGACAAGAGGGAACACAGCAAGAGACGGACAATTCCCACAGTGAGTCACAGGAGAACTCCCAAGTGTTGGTGAATAAACTGGAGACAGGGTATAAAGATTTTCAAACATGGGGGACTTGGGAAAGTGACACAACCTAGCGGAAGGGGAATTTTTTATTTCCTTCTAGACTTTTCTCAAACTTCAAAGAGTTCCTAAGAGCGACCCCAAAGTAAAACTGCTCCTGCTACTATCTTGCAGCCCTATTTGCTAGATGGCTAGCCTCTCTAGGTCCAGGACTCTGCCCTGATCTTTTTCTGCCTCCCATCCACCTGTCCAGCCATCCTTCCTACTAGTACTTACTGAGCGCCTTCTACGTGCCAGGCTCTAATCTCAGGGCTTGGAGGTGAACAAGATAGACAAATATCTGACCCAATGGAGCAGACACTCCGGGGACCATAAGTGGCCTCACACTGTGATTTTTGCCAATACTCAATTATTGTTTTTGTGAGGTTGAACACATCACCTTTGAGTATGAGGCCAGAACAGATAAGAACTCAAACAAGGAAAATATCCTCTTACATAATCACCCAAGGAGATTCTCGCCATGGCATCTTTAAAATCTACTGCAGTCAAATATTTTTCTAGTTCTAAACCAATCCCACTTTCTCCTTCCTCACTGCCGACCACATTGCCAAAAACAAGTTTTAACGCTAAGTTATAAACTTGACAAGACAGTTCAATGGAGGCTGGAAAAGGTCACGGCAAGTTTTGACCTCCAAACCGTAGTTCAGAAATCCCAGTGTGCTTTTCCAAAGAGTCATCCAAGGAGCCCCAAATCAAGAAAATAAAACCGAAAGCTACAGGTCGTTACCCTAAGTGTTTGACTGTCAGGCTTCCTGAGGAGTAGAGGAGGGGGACGCAGGGGTGGTATATAAAACAGAAGAATTCTAAGTGAGATGAATTAGCTGTTCTGCCAAATTTCCAGTGACTGAGAGCCATCTGCTGGTTGATGGTTACAATTCAACTACAAAATGCTCAGCGGATGCCCCAAATGCCATTATACTTCTAAATAGCTCCTTCCTTGAGTACACAAAGCACTCCTGAAAACGTGTTTGGGAACAGAATAAGCCAAAGTCAACAACATGCTTATATATTGGGGGGAGGGCTTCAATAACAATGGCCCTACATCTCCCACCCAGTTCTTCACGACCAAGGACACTCGAACAACATATCCAATGGGCGCCCAACTGAGGTTAACAATTTGCATTTAAGCATTCGGCATGACCAATGATCTCCATCTTTGTCTCGACTCTACGATTTCCACCCCCTTATTTGCTTCCGTTCTCACTCATCTTATAAAATAAATATAAAATTCAGTAAAATATTCACTTAATTGTGTTCCACGACAAAGATGCAAGTGTAATAAAACGAAATTTTTAGCTGGCAGAAGGACGACCAACAGCGGTAGAAATTTGTACTTGTCAGCTGATGTACAAAAATCCAAACCTGGCATTAAAAGACAATCTGAGGGTATGGTATCAGTGAATAATGTGTACACATCCAAGATGTGCCAAAGCCACGAACCACCTGCATGGTCATCATTTCCATCTCGACAATCTTGTTTTGAATTATATCAATTCATCTAGCTCCCAACTAAAAACTCAAATTCTCGAGATGGGCACCCACACTTGTAACTGTGCTTTTCACCTTCCCTTTGGGGACAGGGCCCGGGAACCTCTAAGCGCCCTGAGGTGATCTCTGCAGCCAGCTGGACTCCGATATACAGACTGGTGCGGGCGTGATCAGTCTAGAAAGAGGAGGGCTCGAGAAAGCACTCAAGTAAGGGAAAATATGCGAATTCTACTGACTCTACAATGGCTATGTCAAATCTCATATCTTACACGGACTTCTCAACTTCCTCTGCCTCACCTGGCTCTCTCCCTGTTCTTATCTTCTAGACCATGTATGGCCCACAGCACACGACTCAGCACTTACATAACCACTCTCATGTACCATCATTCTCTAATCGGTGCAGGACAGAAAGGGCTCTCCAAAGGGCATGCCATTCTTGGATTCCCCTCTGCTAAGAGCCGTGACAGCACGTGTTTAGCACCGTTTACAAAGCACTTCACAGAAGCATAAACATATGCCTTCGCCTACGTTTATCTCATCTGGACTTCACAATATTTTGTAGAGTTGTGATGATCTGCATTTTTACACAAAATGATGGAGTCAAAATCGAAACCCAGGTTTCGTAATACCGGACGCTTTGTTCCCACCACTGAATTACAAGTGCAGAGTTTGCAGTACATGGCTTGAATGTATGGAGGGAACGCTGTGTGTTACGTACAAGGATCGGGAAGAAGGACGAAGTACTGGAAGCCAGTGAGAAACGAACCAATGAGGGTCCCTACAAGGGAACCATGGAAGGAGACCAAAATCAAGAGAGGGGGGCCCAAGAGACAAAGCCTACAGCAAAGGACAGGGAGACCTGAGCTCTTTTCTTTCGCTCTCACATATTCACCTCGGGTACGATGGCTTCTCTGAGGATCAGTCTCCCCATCTGCAAACCAGCACTCCTCTCTCCCCTCCTACCCCCGAAGATTATTATGAGGCTCAAATACTATCTGAAAGTGCTTTTTTTAAAAAACCAGAAAATTGGGGCGCCTGGGTGGCTCAGTCGGTTAAGAGTCTGCCTTTGGCTCAGGTCACGATCCCGGGGTCCTGGGATCGAGCCCCGCATCGGGCTCCCTGCTCAGCAGGAAGCCTGCTTCTCCCTCTCCCACTCCCCCTGCTTGTGTTCCCTCTCTCGCTGTCTCTCTCTCTGTCAAATAAATAAATAAAATCTAAAGAAAAAAAAAAACAGAAAAATTTTTGTTCGGTTTCTCACACATTTTCACCTATATAAAGCCTAAGGTGGAAAGTATTAAATAGGCCTTTTTTTTTCTTTTAAATCAACATAAGTAACTTATGATACTGTGCATGTAGGTGATTTTTGGGTTCTTCTCCCTGCTTCTTTATACACTAGAATTTTCTTTTTCAGTTTCCATGTGGTTTTTAGGATTTAAAATTACTACACACGGGGTAGGGAATCCTTTTATCTTCCCATCAAAAGTCACAAATATGTCAGAGGTTAAGGATGCAATTCAAAGCAAGATACCATTTTTCACCCATCAGATCAACAACACCCAATCGGTTCTGTAACAGGACTGCCCCATATGGCGCTGGGGGGACTGGGAGGCACTGGGACTTTCAGGAACAGACTTGGCAGTGCCTGTGGAACTTGGATACCCATCCCTTCGTTCTAGTCACCCACTTTGGGGACCATGTCCTACAGAAATAGAAGCCACATTCACCACAGATCCTGACTGCTGCATTTACTTGTCATGGCAAAAAGCTAAACAACGCAGTATCCATCAAATGGCAAGTGATTGGATGAGTTACTGCGTATTTATATTGTGGAAAAATGCATCCATTGAAAGGAATTTGTTAGATCTACTGATTTGGAGCACTGTCCAAATTTAAATGGAAAAAGTAAATTACAGAGAAATATGTACAGGACAACTCTGTTTTCATAAAAAAAAAAACAGGAAAGGAAAACGCTGTAAATATATTTGCAATTATTTGTATAAACACAGATTAACACGGGGAAGGAAACCGTCCAAACAGTTAACACTAGTTACTTCAGGATAATGGCACTGGAGAGAAAGAAAGGGAGAGAATTAATTTTTGGCTACACCTCAGTATGGTTTGACTTGTTATAATGAGCCTGTATCGTGTTGATAATTTGTTTCAAATCCAATTAAGGTCGAGTCATTTCCTTGGGGAAGGAGATCAAGGGAAGGGAAGATATTAGGAGAATAAAGACCCACAACATTCAGTGAAGCTAATAGAAAGTGGTATTAAATGCATGCCTCTGCTTTTAAAATTAAGTGTAGGAAACAAACACTAAAATCAAGAAATGCCAGAATCACAGTTTTTCCCCCCCGGGGGGAAAGAGCAATGGAGGGGCACTTGGGTGGCTCAGTCGTTAAGCGTCTGCCTTTGGCTTAGGTCATGATCCCGGGGTCCTGGGATCGAGCCCCGCATCGGGCTCCCTGCTCAGCTGGAAGCCTGCTTCTCCCTCTCCCACTCCCCCTACTTGTGTTCCTTCTCTCGCTGTCTCTCTCTCTCTGTCAAATAAATAAAATCTTTTTTTTAAAGATTTATTTATCTATTTTGAGAGAGTGAGAATGAGAGAGAGAGAGAGAGAGCACATGAGAGGGGGGAGGGCCAGAGGGAGAAGCAGGTTCCTCGCTGAGCAGGGAGCCGCCCGATGCGGGACTCGATCCTGGGACTCCAGGATCATGACCTGAGCCGAAGGCAGTTGCCTAACCAACTGAGCCACCCAGGCGCCCCAAATAAATAAAATCTTTACAAAAAAAGAAAGAAAGAAAGAAAGAGCAATGGAAGAGAAAGATCTAAAGGTGAGGAAGGGAGACGAAGGAGAGAGAGAGAGAGAGAGAAGCAAGAACAGGCAGAAAGGCTGGGCAGGGCTCTACAGTCACAAAGGGGAAGTTTTCTTTTTTTTTTTTTTAAGATTTTATTTATTTATTCATGAGAGACAGAGAGAGAGAAGAGAGAGAGAGAGAGAAGCAGAGGGAGAAGCAGGCTCCCCGCTGAGCAGGGAGCCCGATGCGGGACTCGTTCCCAGGACCCCGGGACCATGACCTGAGCCAAAGGCAGACGCTTAACCATCTGAGCCAGGAAGTTTTCAAATGACAAACAGGGTTGCAGTTAACAGAGGAAGGGAAGGAGGAGGAAGATGAAGACAGAACACAGGGGGGACATGGCTCCTTTTCTGAAGGTGGGCAGCACAAGCAAGCTGAGCACTCCCCCCTCAATTTCAAGGGAGAAAAATCCTGACTTCTCAAAATCTACACACGGGGAAGGCCTGAGCGAAGTTGTCCTCTAGTTCTGAGACTCACGTCTCCATCTTGTGGTCTGTTGAGGACACAGCTCTTGTGTGTGTGTGTATGTATCCATAGGTATGTATGTAAGAGTATATATGTATGTACACTCACAGATAAGCATATATGGTTATATGTATATATACTTACAAGTGTTTCTAAACTTACAGTGTATGTATTATTCACTCACTATATATTACATTATATATATAGGTATATACACATATTCAAGTATACATATATACAGGTATATACAAATTTGTCTGCATGTGTAACATATAAAATGTATGTATGTATACATGTACTTACATACATATTTTTAAGTTCAAGTAGAACATAAAAACAGAAAAGTCGGTGTTGGAACAAGATGGCGGAGGAGCAGGAGACCTGGATTTCGTCTGGTCTCAGGAATTCAGCTGAATAGGGATCAAACCATTCTGAACACCTACGAACTCAACAGGAGATCGAAGAGGAGAGTAGCAACAACTCTCTGAACAGAGAAGCGACCACTTTCTGGAAGGTAGGGCGTGCGGAGAAGTGAATCCGAGGCGATATTCAGGAGGATAGACGGCGGGGGAGGGGCCTCCGTCGGCCGCTTCTGGCAAGTGCTAGAGCCGCGGAGCCCAAAATCGGACCTTTTAGAAGTCGGCTCCGCGGAGGGACGTCGCTCCAGTGGCTAAGCGGGGGGTGGAACCCTCGCGGGACAGTGTGGTCTCAGGACCCTCGGGGTCACAGAAAGACCGGGGGTGCCTGAGTGCGGCAGAGCTCCCAGGGATCGGAGCGGGGAAGCCGGCTGCAGAGACGGAGCCGAGGCGCGGGCTCTCAGCTCGGGGTGGCCATGAACTGTGATCCACGGCCCAGTCGGGCCACTGCTCCTCCAGCAGGGACCCAACAAGCGGCACAGCCGGGGAGACTCCCCTTCCTCCCCCGGGAGGAGCGGCGCGGGAGCGCACCGCAGGGATCTGCTGGGTTTGGAGACTCCACACGGGGTCGGGTGCCAGAGATAGAAACGCTCGGTCACAGGCCGGGTGAGCACGGAGTGCGGCCGGAGACCGGGGACACGGGAGTGACTGCTTTTCTCTGGGGGCGCACTGAGGGGCGGGGCCCCGAGTTCTCAGCTCCTCCGGGTGGAGATTGGGAGGCCACCATTTTTGCTCTGGTCCTCCAAAGCTGTACCGAGAGCTTGCAGGGAACAAAAGCTCCTGAGATCAACCCCGAGCAGCTCGCTTAGCCCGGACCGACAAGGGCGGGGCAATTCAGCCTCCCGCAAAGACATCTGGAAACCACGGCAACAGGCCCCTCCCCCAGAAGATCAGCAGGAACAGCCAGCAAGCCAAGACCAAGTTTACCGATCAAGGAGAACGGGAGAACTCCAGCGCTAGGGGAATACTGCACATAGAATTCATGGCTTTATTTTACCATGATTCATTAGTTCATCAAAGTTAATTTTTGTTAACTGTTTTGGTTTTTTTTTTATTTTTCTTTTTCCCTTTTTCAACCAACATCTTATCAATCTTTTTTTTAAAAAAAATTTTTTATTTTTCATTTTTAGAGTCATATTTTATCCCTTCATAGTAGTTACCCTTATTTTTGGCATATATATATAAGTTGTTCTCTCTTTAAAATTCTGAGATACAGTTTCTTCTAACAGATCAAAATATACCCTAAATCACTAGTGTATGGCTCTGTTCTAGTCTCCTGCCTGATCACAGTCTCTCCCTTTTTTCTTTTTTTTTTTAAATCTTCTTTCTTTTTTCAAAAACTTCTTATCTTATCAAGTCCTTTTATAAAATCTTTTATAATTTTCATCTTTACAGTCATCTTCTATCCCTTCATTGTATCAACCCTTATTTTGTACGTATATGTCTTTCTTCCTTTAAAATTTTAGGAGGCACTTTTTCCTAACAGACCAAAATACGCCCAAAATCCAGTGTGTGGCACTGATCTATGCACTAGCCTGACCATTTTTGATCATATTCTGCTTTTTTTGTATTGTCCTGTTTTTGTTTTTATCCTTTTTTCTTTTTTTTTCTCTTTCTTTTTTCTTTCTTTCCCTTTCTTTTCCCCTGGTTTCAGGTCTTTTCTGATTTGTATACAGTATATTTGCTGGGGACGTTGTAAACCTGTTAGCATTTTGTTCTCTCATTCATCTATTCTCCTCTGGACAAAATGACAAGATGAAAAAAATCACCTCAGCAAAAAGAACAAGAGGTAGGACCGTCAGCCAGGGACCTACTCAATACGGACATTAGTACGATGTCGGACCTAGAGTTCAGAATCATGACTTTAAAGATACTAGCTGGGCTTGAAAAAAGCGTGGAAGTTATTAGAGAAACGCTTTCTGGAGAAATAAAAGAACTAAAATCTAACCAAGTCGAAATCAAAAAGGCTATTGATGAGGTGCAATCAAAAACGGGGGCACTAACTGCTAGGATAAATGAGGCAGAAGAGAGAATCAGTGATATAGAAGACCAAATGATGGAAAATAAGGAGGCTGAGAAAAAGAGAAACAACTACAGGATCATGAGGGCAGAATTCGAGAGATAAGTGATACGATAAGACGAAACAACATTAGAATAATTGGGATTCCAGAAGAAAAAGAAAGAGAGAGAGGGGCAGAAGGTATACTGGAGCAAATAATAGCAGAGAACATCCCTAATGTGGGGAAGGAAACAGGCATCAAAATCCAGGAGGCACAAAGAACCCCTCTCAAAATCAATAATAATAGGTCAACACCCCGACATCTAATAGTAAAACTTAGGAGTCTCAGAGACAAAGAGAAAATCCTGAAAGCAGCTCGGGAGAAGAGATATGTAACCTACAATGGTAAAAATATTAGATTGGCAACAGACCTATCCACAGAGACCTGGCAGGCCAGAAAGGACTGGCAAGATATCTTCAGAGCACTAAACGAGAAAAATATGCAGCCAAGAATACTATATCCAGCTAGGTTGTCATTGAAAATAAAAGGAGAGATAAAAAGCTTCCAGAACAAACAAAAACTAAAGGAATTTGCAAACAGGAAACCAGCCCTCCAAGAAATCTTGAAAGGGGTCCTCTAAGCAAAGAGAGAGGCTAAAAGCAGCAAAGATCAGAAAGGAACACAGACAACATACAGTAACAGTCACCTTACAGGCAATACAATGGCACTAAATTCATACCTTTCAATAGTTACCCTGAATGTAAATGGGCTCAATGCCCCAATCAAAAGACACAGGCTATCAGATTGGATTAAAAAACAAGACCCATCAATATGCTGTCTGCAAGAGACTCATTTTAGACCCAAAGACACCCCCAGATTGAAAGTGAGGGGGTGGAAAACCATTTACCATGCTAATGGACACCAAAAGAAAGCTGGGGTGGCAATCCTTATATCAGACAAACTAGATTTTAAAACAAAGACTGTAATAAGAGATGAGGAAGGACACTATATCCTACTTAAAGGGTCTATCCAACAAGAAGATCTAACAATTCTAAATATCTATGCCCTGAACATGGGAGCAGCCAATTATATAAGGCAATTAATAACAAAAGCAAAGAAACACATTGACAACAATACAATAATAGTGGGGGACTTTAACACCCGCCTGACTGAAATGAACAGATCATCTAAGCAAAAGATCAACAAGGAAATAAAGACTTTAAATGACACACTGGACCAAATGGACTTCACAGACATATTCAGAACATTCCATCCCAAAGCAACGGAATACACAATTCTTCTCTAGTGCCCATGGAACATTCTCCAGAACTGATCACATCCTAGGTCACAAATCAGGTCTCAACCGGTACCAAAAGATTGGGATCATTCCCTGCATATTTTCACAATGCTTTGAAACTAGAACTCAATCACAAGAGGAAAATCGGAAAGAACTCAAATACATGGAGGCTAAAGAGCATCCTACCAAAGAATGAATGGGTCAACCAGGAAATTAAAGAAGAATTTTAAAAATTCCTGGAAACCAATGAAAATGAAAACACAACTGTCCAAAATCTTTGGGATACAGCAAAGGCAGTCCTGAGAGGAAAGTATATAGCAATACAAGCCTTTCTCAAGAAACAAGAAAGTTCTCAAATACACAACCTAACCCTACACCTAAAGGGGCTGGGAGAAAGAACAGCAAATAAAGCCTAAACCCAGCAGGAGAAGAGAAATAATAAAGATCAGAGCAGAAATCAATGAACTAGAAACCAAAAGAACAGTAGAACAGATCAACGAAACTAGGAGCTGGTTCTTTGAAAGAATTAACAAGATTGATCAACCCCTGGCCAGACTGATCAAAAAGAAAAGAGAAATGACCCAAATCAACAAAATCATGAATGAAAGAGGAGAGATCACAACCAACACCAAAGAAATACAAACAATTATAAGAACATATTATGAGCAACTCTATGCCAGCAAATTAGATAACCTGGAAGAAATGGGTGCATTCCTAGAGATGTATCAACTACCAAAATTGAACCAGGAAGAAATAGAAAACCTGAACAGACCTATAACCACTAAGGAAATTGAAGCAGTCATCAAAAATCTCCCAACAAACAAAAGCCCAGGGCCAGATGGCTTCCCAGGGGAATTCTATCAGACATTTAAAGAAGAATTGATACCTATTCTCCTGAAACTGTTCCAAAAAATAGAAATGGAAGGAAAACTTCCAAACTCATTTTATGAGGCCACCATTACCTTGATCCCAAAACCAGACAAAGACCCCATCAAAAAGGAGAATTACAGACCAATATCCTTGATGAACATGGATGCAAAAATTCTCACCAAAATATTAGCCAATAGGATCCAACAGTACATTAAAAGGATTATTCACCACGACCAAGGGGGATTTATCCCTGGGCTGCAAGGCTGGTTCAACATCCACAAATCAATCAACGTGATACAATACATTAACAAAAGAAAGAACAAGAATCATATGATCCTCTCAATAGACGCAGAAAAAGCATTTGACAAAGTACAGCATCCTTTCTTGATCAAAACTCTTCAGAGTATAGGGATAGAGGGTACATACCTCAATATCATAAAAGCCATCTACGAAAAACCTACAGCGAATATCATTCTCAATGGGGAAAAGCTGAGAGCTTTTCCCCTAAGGTCAGGAACGCAGCAGGGATGTCCACTCTCACCACTGCTATTCAACATAGTATTAGAAGTCGTAGCCACAGCAATCAGACAACAAAAAGAAATCAAAGGCATCCAAATTGGCAAAGAGGAAGTCAAACTCTCACTCTTTGCAGATGATATGATACTGTATGTGGAAAACCCAAAAGACTCCACCCCAAAACTGCTAGAACTCATACAGGAATTCAGTCAAGTAGCAGGCTATAAAATCAATGCACAGAAATCAGTGGCATTCCTATACACCAACAACAAGACAGAAGAGAGACAAATCAAGGAGTCGATCCCATTCACAACTGCACCCAAAACCATAAGATACCTAGGAATAAATTTAACCAAAGAGGCAAAGGATCTGTACTCAGAAAACTAGAAAATACTCTTGAAAGAAATTGAAGAAGACACAAAGAAATGGAAAAACGTTCCATGCTCATGGATTGGGAGAACCAACATTGTGAAGATGTCAATGCTACCTAGAGCAATCTACACATTCAATGCAATCCCCATCAAAATACCATCCACTTTTTTCAAAGAAATGGAACAAATAATCCTAAAATTTGTATGGAACCAGAAGAGACCCCGAATAGCCAGAGGAATATTGAAAAAGAAAAGCAAAGCTGGCGGCATCACAATTCCGGACTTCCAGCTCTATTACAAAGCTGTCATCATCAAGACAGTATGGTACTGGCACAAAAACAGACACATAGATCAATGGAACAGAATCGAGAGCCCAGAAATGGACCCTCAACTCTATGGTCAACTTATCTTTGACAAAGCAGGAAAGAATGTCCAATGGAAAAAAGACAGTCTCTTCAACAAATGGTGTTGGGAAAATTGGACAGCCACATGCAGAAGAATGAAACTGGACCATTTCCTTACACCACACACAAAAATAGACTCCAAATGGTTGAAAGACCTAAACGGGAGACAGGAGTCCATCAAAATCCTAAAGGAGAACACAGGTAGCAACCTCTTCGACCTCAGCCGCAGCAACTTCTTCCTAGAAACATCGCCAAAGGCACGGGAAGCCAGGGCAAAAATGAACTATTGGGATTTCATCAAGATAAAAAGCTTTTGCACAGCAAAAGAAACAGTCCACAAAACCAAAAGACAACCGACAGAATGGGAGAAAATATTTGCAAATGACATATCAGATAAAGGGCTAGTATCCAAAATCTATAAAGAACTTATCAAACTCAACACCCAAAGAACAAATAATCCAATCAAGAAATGGGCAGAAGACATGAACAGACATTTTTCCAAAGAAGACATCCAAATGGCCAACAGGCACATGAAAAAGTGCTCCACATCGCTCGGCATCAGGGAAATCCAAATCAAAACCTCAATGAGATACCACCTCACACCAGTCAGAATGGCTAAAATTAACAAGTCAGGGAACGACAGATGTTGGCGGGGATGTGGAGAAAGGGGAACCCTCCTACACTGTTGGTGGGAATGTAAGCTGGTGCAACCCCTCTGGAAAACAGTATGGAGGTTCCTCAAACAGTTGAAATTAGAGCTACCATTCGATCCAGCAATTGCACTAGTGGGTATTTACCCCAAAGATACAAATGTAGGGACCCGAAGGGGTACATGCACCCCAATGTTTATAGCAGCAATGTCCACAATAGCCAAACTGTGGAAAGAGCCAAGATGTCCATCGACAGATGAATGGATAAAGAAGAGGTGGTATATATACACAATGGAATATTATGCAGCCATCAAAAGGAATGAGATCTTGCCATTTGCAACGACGTGGATGGAACTGGAGGGTGTTATGCTGAGTGAAATAAGTCAATCAGAGAAAGACATGTATCATATGACCTCACTGATATGAGGAATTCTTAATCTCAGGAACAAACTGAGTGTTACTGGAGTGGTTGGGGGTGGGAGGGATGGGGTGGCTGGGTGATAGACATTGGGGAGGGTATGTGCTACGGTGAGCGCTGTGAATTGTGCAAGACTGTTGAATCACAGACCTGTACTTCTGAAACAAATAACGCAACATATTTTAAGAAGAAAGAAAAAGAAGAAGATAGCAGGAGAGGAAGAATGAAGGGGAGTAAGTCAGAGGGGGAGACGAACCATGAGAGATGATGGACTCTGAAAAACAAACTGAGGGTTCTAGAGGGGAGGAGGGTAGGGGGATGGGTTAGCCTGGTGATGGGTATTAAAGAGGGCACATTCTGCATGGAGCACTGGGTGTTATGCACAAACAATGAATCATGGAACACTACATCAAAAACAAAGGATGTAATATATGGTGATTAATATAACAATAAAAAAATAAAAAAAAAAAACAGAAAAGTCATTAAGCGTACAGCTCAAAGATAATTTGCGGAGCAAACACCCCCAGTTGATCACCACCCTGGCAAGAAACAGAGCACCGAAGAACACCAGGCTATCTTGTGCCCCCTTCTTACTCACTGCTTCCCGCAAAGGGACCCACTTTTGCGATTTGTAATAGTATAAGGAAATTCTGCCTTTACGGGAAGGGGATCTTACAATATGTGGTCTTAAGTCAGACTCATTCTGCTCAACGTGATGTTTGTGAGATTCATCCATCGTATGGCATGCAGCTTTATAGATTTTCTGCGTGGTATCACTGTATAAATATGCCATCATGTATTTACCCACCAGAGTGTAGGTGTTCACTGAGCTGTTTAGAGGTAGGAATAATAATAATGCTGCTTTACACGGTCTTAAACATGCTTTTGTACAACTCAGTTTTAGGAGATACAGTCAAGCGGTTTTCCAAAGCGGTTGCAGAATTGAGAGGGAGTTTCACCAGCAGGGTGTGAGAATTCCAGCCACTCCACATCCAGCAACACTTGACCCATCTGCCATTTTAATTCCCGCCATTCTGTTAGGTGCGATGGCCTGGTATCATGCTTTTTCTTCACACTTTCCCGATAACTAGTTAAGTCACACATCTTTTCCTATGCTCACCAGCAACTGGGCATCCTCTTTTGTGATGTCCAAATTCTAGTCTTCTGCCTCCTTTTCCTAATGGGTTGTCAGTCATTTTCTTAAATTATAGGAGTTCTTTATATATTCTGGATACAACTCCGGTGTCAGATATATGCAACGCAAATACAGACTCTCATTCTGTGGCTTGTCTTTCATGCTTTGTGGTATCTCTTGATAAACAAAATTCCTTATTTTAAGGAGGTTCAACTTATCGTGTGTTTCTTTCATGTTAAATGCTCTATGTGTCCTATAAGAAATGCTTGCCCATCCCAATGTCATAAAGACATTCTCCTATGTTTTCTCCTATAAGCTCTCATTTCACCTTTCACATTAGATCTACAATCCTTTTGGTACTGATCTTTATGGAGAGTGATGCAAAGGCTAAGATTCTTTTCCTTCCATATGCATATCTAGTTGATCTAACATTATTTATTGAAGAGACTGTCTTTTCTCCACTACACTGCAGTGCACCTTTGTCATGAGTCAAATGGCAATATGTGTGTAGACTCTGTATTGTTCCACTGGCTTATCTGCCCTTGTGCCCACATCATAATACAGCTTTATGGCAAGTCCTGATAACTGATAACGTGAGCCCTCATGCCTTTTGTTCTTCAAAATTGCCTTGGCTTTTCCTGGTTCTTTTAAATGCCATATAAAGTTTAGAATCATCTTCTTAAATGACAAAAAGAAAAAACAACTGGCTGGGGACTCTAAATGGGTCTGTTCTGAACCTACAGGTCAATCTTGAGAGAGCCGACATCTTTACAATATTGAGTCTTCCAATCCCTGAACATGGTATACCTTGTAATTTTTCCTTAATTTCTCTAAACAATGTTATAATTTTGAGTGTAGAGGTTTCATACACCTTTCATTTGACTTATTCCTACATATTTCATGTTTTTAATGTTATAATAAATGGCATCTTACAATTTTTTATTTGATAGTTCTTTGTTGTCCAGCTTTCAAAACCTTCTGAGGAGAGAAGTTACCAGGTTACTGCTGCTAACCTGTTTGTGGACAGACTACGTTCATTTCACGGGGTATCACAGGGTAGCTTTGTCGACTTGATCAACAGCGTGGGATTGCAATGACTAATATTGATTCACATCTCAAGGTCTTTAGATTCACTTGCTTGATCAGTCATCCAAATGGATAATCTTTCTTTCCACTCAGTATCTATTTGGAAGTCAGGCTGCTGACAGAGTTCCTTTCCTATCCCATGGAGAGAAAAAAAAAATCTGGACTAAAATGACTACAGAGGTCCATTTGAGTGATCCTCAGTCTTCTGAGTATAACCACCACCAAAAAACTTTGAATAGCTACTCTGTCAGGTTCTGAGACACTTTCGAGACTTATGAGTATTAGTTTAAACATTATACTTCATAATCTCCAAGATATCCTGTGGAGCTGAAAAGACAGTGCAGAGAGTCAAGACTCTCTCAAGAGCACATTATACTATAATTCCTATTAAAAATAAGAGGTGAGAGGGAGATTGGAGGTTTGTGTGTGTGTGTATGCGCACACGTGTGTGTGTGTGTGTGTGTGTATGTGCACGCCCTTGTAAATATGTAGAATCTCTCTGGAAGGACACGTTAAAAAACTGTTAGAAGTGGTTGCCTCTGGGGAAGAAATGAGGAACTTCATATCTGTTGAAGTGGGAGGGAGCTCCAATTTTCATTGATTACTCTTTTGTACACTTTGGGTGTTTATGACATAATGCACCACTTTTAGATTAAGTTTATATTTTTAAAAATTCTGTCAGTTCCCACAAACCACAGGAATATCTCAAAGTATCAACATTTTGGCCTAACCCTTCAACCAAACTGCCTCCTCCACAAAAGGAGTCACAAAAGCCACTGTCATGTGACATACTCAGTTTTTCTCCCCAAGGAAACATGGTCACTATACACACTGCATGGCTGCTTATCGGACCAGTAGTTAATACAGAAAAAAAAAATGTACCAAGCCAATATATATTCCAGACTTTTCAGGTCAGTCCCTACTCCAAATACTCTCTCTTGTCATATGAGGTATCAGTCCACGCATCGAATTAACCTATTGCATTTCTCCAGAATGTGGAGACGAGCTCAGAAGCTATTACCTCCCAAACGAAGAGTTACACAATAACTGACATAAAATGCACGAGATCATCTGTCTGCAGAAGAAACCAGCTCTATAAAACTACACAAATGTGTCACTATAAGAACCGTGTTGAACTTCAAAAGCATATCTCCTAAACCTCTTCAGGCAGACAGGTGGTAGCGGTAAATATCCCAGCTTCCTTAAAAAGGGAATTGAAGGTTTAAAGTGATTATCTAAGTTCCACATGAACTTAAATAAAATCACCCAGAAGGCCAGTGAGCTACCACTTCTTAGGGACTTCAGGAACAGGAGAAGAACAGGAGATGAAGGTCCTTAGTGCAGTCACAGAACTCGAGAACCTTCCATGTCCAGGGTCAGAGGACACTTCGAGATGTAGTGAGTTAGCGCTGCTGGAAAAGCTGTGGGGGGAGGGTTGATGCAGTCACTATGGCTTGCCTTCCCAACTTCGCTAAGTCTCTTCTCACTTCTTATCAGAACCTTGATTCTGTTCGAGGCTCCACTGCTCGGGGAACATGAGCCCATCCTCAGTTTCAGCTCAGGGATACGTGTCTCCTGGGCAGACCTAAGCCAATCATGTCAACTCCATTCTTCCATGGTTTTTGGCATAACCTAGCATGTGATGCAAGCCCAGTCTAGTTCTCTCTTGAGCCAGTTTATCGATTGGGAAGCTTCCAGAAACTGCTTCCTTTCTCTTAAAAACAAACAAATATAACTGGAAAATATAAGAGAATCAACAGAAAGTCTAGAAGCAATCAGAGCAGTAAGAGTGGTTATGATATTAATAGCTTATATGTTAATATTAATATTAATAACTAATATGTTAATATATTAATATGATATTAATAGTATGAACAGCTTCCATATAAACGACAACCAAAAAGCATGATGGCGTGAAAAAGTGAATTTGAAACCACCAAAAACAAAAAATACCTAAAAATACCTTAAACCAGAAATGTGTACAGCTCACTTGAAGACATTCTGAAAGCCCTGAAAGACAGCTTGGCCCAACGGAGACATGTTCCTGGAGAGGGAGAGTCAACACTATAAAGGGTTTCAAGATTTTATGGAATGCCAATTTTAAAAAAGTGATTTTTCCCTTTTTAAAACCTTTTTAGGTTTAACCCCTTTTTAAAAACCAGGTTAGCTGATTCTAGAATTCATGTTTAAAAAAAAAAATCAAAACTCTAAAAACAGAAGTATAATGACAGGAGGCGAGCCCAATCATGTTATTAAAACGTACAATAAAGCCTCGAGAGTAAAGGTGCTAGCACGTGAGTAGTCAGAGAGAGACCCCAGAACACACCACAAAGTCCAGAAACAGATCCAAACACACACAGATGTATGATATCACAAAGCCCATCATCTCAAAATTTGTGAAAGTGGATTATTTGGTAAAAAAACGTCAGTCAAAAAAATAGGGTAGCCAAGTAGGGAAAAAAAGTGGGATTCGTATTCTTCACCAAATTAAATTCCAAGTGGATCAAGTATTTAATGGTTATAAAATAAGAGCCCGAGAATACTAAAGAGAAACACAGGAGAATTTCCTGATCACCTTGGTTCATTAAATTATATATAGTAACTACATAAAACTCCACTAAGAAAGAACTATCTTCATATATTAGATAGGAATAGGAAACCAAAGTTTATTAACACCATCTCTGGGGCAGACTGTATGGAAATAGGCACTCACATGAATGGCTAGGTTAGGTCTAAACTGGTTCTGTGAGAGTTACAAGAGCGTACGCCCTCTGATCCAGTCTTCCTACTTATAAGAACCTATCTAGAGACAGACTTCCCCACATGTGAACTCCCTTCAGTGTAAGGTTATTCACCAACATCTTTTTGTAGTAGAAAAAAGTATATGCATTAAGTATATATGCATACATCTAAAATATATGTGTAATTGACTGGAAACAATACACACATCTGTTAACAGGAAGCTAGTTGAAGAAATTATGGTACATGCATATAATGAAATATTATAAGGCTATATAAAAACGAATGACAAATCTGCTGGTTTGGGAAGCTCTCTAATATATTTGATTGGGTGACCGTTAGTGTGGTAGAATGGTATGTATCATTAGTATAAAAGACAGAGGGAAATAAGGAAACATATTCATATTTGCTGGTATACGCTTAAGAGAACTTTGTAAGGATCTGCCCACAATTTTTAACAGTGATACTTAGGTCCAGAAGTGGGGAATGTAGCGGGAGGGAGGCTTGTCCCCAAATCCTGTTAAATGCTTTTTAAATTTCTCAGCCGTGTGAACATATTACTTATGCAGGTACGCATTCTTTACCTACTTCCTACTTCTAGAAAAGTAGGTTGCTCGTGTGTTAATAATAACTTGAAGCAACGTAAAATATAAGCCAATGACTCTTTAGGAAAGATACAAGTCATCCTTCTTATAACTCAGGCTTTGAATTGAAATAAAACTTTCAGTGACTTAAAATGGGGGAGGGATGCTTTTAATGTAAAATTTCATGTAGATTTTTCTTTCGCTCCCCCGCTCCCCGGCTTCCCATATGGTGACACTGACATGAAATACAAACTGGAGGTGTCATACTTTTTTTTAACAGCTCAAAGAGAGATATCTGAAATCAAGTGTAAAGTTCACACTCGAAGAAAATGTGAACATTCCATTATCATCGTTATTCTTTTGATTTTAGCAATCGGTCTGCTTATTCATATGCCATTCCTGACACACATCTACCATCTCGACATCTAAATAACTTCCTATTTCCTATAATCCTCAATATAGTTGGTGGTGTGAGGATTAAAGTTTAGCCAATTAGCCACCCACTACAGCTGAGTTAATCACATAATCTTTGAGATGCTCACCAAGCAGTGGAGTATGCAAGGATTTTTTTTTTTTCCCCTCTCTACAGACAAAGATTTAACTAATTGTGAGACTCAACAATGCTCTCAGATATAAAGGGCAGCAGGATTTTAAATCAGAAGCTGTGTCACTGCTTTCTAAGTCACGGCTTATCTTCTGAGAGACATTGTTACCCAGAGACTTCTTTAACAAGTTTCCAAATGCCCTAAATTAGTCAACCATTGCTTATTTAGACTGCGGTCGTACCTCAAGGTTTACTGCTTTCGAATAATGACCAGCTAATCCGTAAGGTACAACTAAGATTCCATCACATGACAGCTCCGCATTCAAGGGCGTGATTGCCACATTAATGTCTGGTTCAAGGAAATGCTAATCCAAACTGAGGTCTGACAATCCTCTCCTCTCCTTAATAAGGCCACATATGAGGAGGAAGGGAAAAGAGGAGGAAGGGGAGGGGGACCCCTGGGAGAAAGGAGGCTAAGGGTTCGGGTGTGGGCAAGAGAGGAGTGGGGGTCACACAAAGGAAACCGGAAGCGGGGGGGGGTCCACGTGATCTCGTGCTCTGGCTGCCGGTTATCATGGGGCTTCGAGATACTGATGAGCAGATTCACCCCAAATCTGCCACGGGGAGCGCGCCGTGGTGGCATTAATGACAAACTGTGCACAGAGAGTGCATCTACCACATGCTTAAGTTCTGATAAGGCTTTCTGGCCAATGTTATTTCTGTAGGTCGCGACCTAAGGCGCAGGCATGTGCCCCCACCCAGCCCCCAGCCCCCACCCCCAAGTGACAAAGCGACCTGCAGTGACAGAAAGGATGACAGAAGCAAACAAAAACGTTGGAGGAATCTAGAGATCAGAGAAGTAGAAACAACGCTGGAGAAGCCCAGAACCAGGAATCAGCCATGGGGAGGACTGAATCAGAGAAACTGACTGGCAGAGAAGGAAATGGGGTTTCTCCAAAGACAGAGCTGAACAGCCCCAGTATCAGGCATGACCAGGCATCCTGACAGTCAGGAGGCAAGAGGACAAGCTGCACTGTGAACCCAAACTGCTCATGTCTACATCCGAACTCAGATCCTCAGAAGGCTATTACAGAAAGAATTATTAGGGTTTGAGAAGTTGGGGAGGGCTGGGGAGGCCTCAAGTGTGGGGGTCAGGGGTACAGAGGGCAAAAATAACACTCTGACGTAGGCAGGTGAGTGAAATCAAAGACCGGAAACTCTGACTTCCAACCTAAGACAATGACTTCTAGCACAGACTCTGACATCCTTTCATTCATACGCTCACCAAGATACTTATTTCCTGCCTCGGACACAGGTGCTGTCCTCCCTGACGAGTTGGGTCAGTGCCATCTGGGTGCCCCTTTCATGCTCCACAAGCAGATTTCCCTACAAATACTTGAGACTGCTTTTATCTAGCATGCATCCTCTCATTGGCCAGATCCTCCTGGAGTGTCTATGGGACTCGCATTTTGGGACTGAGTTCTGGGCTGAATTGTGTCCCCACAAACATTTCGATGTTGGAAGTGCGAACCCCTAGTACATACCTCAGGACGCAACAATATCTGGAGACGGGTTCTTTCGAGAGATAATTAAATGAAAATGAGGCCGTTGGGGTGGGCCATGATCCAGCACGACTGGTACCTTTAGAGGGAGTTTGGACACTGGCCCACACACAGAGGGACAACCACATGAAGTCAGCCAACCACAAGCCCAGGATCGAGGCCTAGAACAGACCCTGTGTCACCGCCCTCAGAAGGAACCACCCTGCCCATGACTCCTGGATCTGGACTTCCAGCCTCTAGAACTGTGAGCAAAGACATCCGGGGTAGTTAAGCCCCCCCAGTGTGTTGGTGCCCTGTTGCAGCAGCTCTAGCAAACTCCTACAGACAGGTGTGTATGCACACGTTCCTGCTAGGACAGGTACGGTGAGTCGAAAGCAATCCCGGCCCGACAGGGATTCATCAACAATTCACCTTCCAGGCCACCTAGCATTACCTCTCCTCGGTTTACCTGCACTTACCGTCTCCATGGAGGTTTCTCACTCTCAGCTAGCCCCGTGGCACCTGGACCGGACCGTTCTATCCATTCTGTTCTAGCCATCCCTACCTTCTTCAAATCACCCCTCAGGAGTCACATCTCTGCCGCTTTTAAAAGAATTCTTCTGGAAGCTTATTCTGAACTGTTCTAGACTACTGCTCCTGAGCAAGCAAACAAGACGCAACAATATACGTGCTCCCCTCAGTCTCATCTTGAGAGCATGAGCATAATCAGCCTGGCTGGTTACCTCAGTGATTTCAAACCCCCAGGGCTTTGGTCATCACTGCTTTGTGGTCCCTCCTCAGTGTGGCCTCTCTGTCCCCATGCCACCCCATGCCACCCCAACCGTTCCCCTACAAGCAACAGCTTTAGGCCCACCGTGTGGATCAGCCTTAGGCCAAGGAAGAGGCAGTCATAGTAGGACTTCAGACGTCTTGCCCAAAACACCTCTGCCACCGATCCACCGACTACTCTAAAATTCTCCCATCCGTCAATTTACTTGGGGCCCAAGAGGCTTCAGGTGACAAACCTCCAGAAGATAAGTCACTGCCATCCATGGATTCCGTGGCTAGAGTGCATGTGTGACCATTTGCTAGTGAGATAACGAGCAGCAAGCCGGGCACTGAGGAAAGGGGACATGACGAGATTTGGAAAGGGGAGAATGAGCTGGAACAAGACTGGTCAGTCAGGGAGGCCAGGGATGGGACAGGAGCCCTCCAGGGTTGGGGAGGGGGGAGGGAGGCAGCAGGGTGAGCTTCCTCCTGGCCCCACGGCAGAACGAGGCGCCAGGAAGAACATCTTCTATTTGTAAAGGTTTTGGAGTTCACAAAGCCCTTCACATACTGATCAGCTCACCTGGTCCTCACGACAATGAAAGAGAAGCAGCAAACATATCCGCACTTCAAGGTCAATGATTTTGAAGCCAAGATGGCTGGGAGACCAGCAAGCCACAGAGCTGAGTCCTGATGCCGGGTCCCGCCCTGCTCGAGGGACAAGGGTGAAGAGTTCTCAACTGAAGACGCTCACATCTGGGTGAAACCCCAACTCTGACACTGATTGGTTTTAGAATCTTGTGCAAGTGACCTGACCCCTCCAGATCTCAGTTTCTCTAGCATAAAATGGACAGATGCGCTAAAGATCTCCCGAGCAAATACGCAGGCGGAGCTCAGCAGGGTGCCCGGCACCCCGAAAGCACACAGCAGATGTGAGCCAGCAGCCTCACACCAGACTAACTCAACCCTGCAAGGAAACGGTCCTGACACGTGTACGTCTTTTCTCTTCTCTGTCTCTCTCCTCCCTTTGTATTGTTTTCACAAGCCTCTTGGGTGACTTGGATGCCAAGTGCCACCCTTAAGAACAAAGGAGACAGAGCCGTGTTTCTCAGATTGTAAGGGGCATGCAAATCACCTGAGGATCTTGTTAAAAATGCAGATTCAGGGGCGCCTGGCTGGCTCAGTGGGTAGAGCATGTGACTCTTAACCTCAGGGTCCTGAGTTCAAGCCCCATGCTGGGCGTGTAGCCTATTTAAAATAAAATTTTTTAAAAATGCAGATCCAGAAGGTCAGGCAAGGGGTCTGAGATTCTGCATTTCTAACACGCTCCCGGGTGGTGCGGACACCTCTGCGCAGGTCACACTTTACATAACAAGGATGTGGAGAGCATCATGGGAGAGAAGACGGGTGACGAGCAAGAGGGGGACTAGAAAATCCACAAAACCCATGAAGACCTAGTACACGCAGTGGCCCCCTCGGCATCTTTACATGACATAATGAAGAGCAATAAGCAGAGCCTGACACACGGCAAACTCTTGCCGAGGGGTAACTATCACCGTCCGTCGTGATCACGGCCTCTATGACCACAAAGCAGGGGTGTGTAGATGCCCCCCATCACCTGTGCACTTGACTCTGTCTCCTGAGTATGCCTCAGTTCACCTTCTGGACTACAAAGACCTCTTCCTCAAGGTAAAGGCCCTTCTTGACAGATGGCACTCACTCTGCCTAGGGATCCCCTTGCTCATGTGGCCCTGGACCGCCGCCACTGCCGCCAGAGAAACATCCTGCCCACCCGAGGCTTCTCACAAACCCTGCCCAGGACAGGTTAAAAACGCTGATCACATGCTCCGGAGAGCTCTCAGGAGGACAGGAAATTGTTTTATCCTCCTCAGCTTGCCCCAGGGCAGTGGTCTGTAATCCTGGCAGCTGCCTATGGACCTCACCTGGGACCCTCCTTCCCCGACGTCCAGCCCCGATTTAATTGTCTGAGGTGGGGCCTAGGAACGTGTGGCCGAAGGTCAAACACCATTGCCCTTGGGAAGCCACGTTATTCCTGACCAGGAACTCGGCAGAAACGAGCTCCTCTCCAGAATGAAAGCATCATCCCTAGCGGGGAAGAGGAAGGGAAGCAAGTTTCTACCCTAAGTTCATTTCCTTCTGTGATGGTTCCCACAGAGGAGCTCTGGAAGCAGGGGGGAAGGCCAGTTCTAAAGATGTAACCATACAGGGTTCGTTAACCCCAAACCTGGAAAGCTGGACGGCTTCTCCTGGTCTTCCAACAGAAGTGGGTACAGAGCGACCATCAACCGCGTTGGCATGTGAATCACTCCCGGGCACAGAATAGACAAGAATCCACCTGCCCCACTCCCCTACCTTCGTGAGCCACAGATGACAAGTCTTACTAGGACACAGCTTTCCAACGTGCCAGTGGAAAAACAAAACACCTCTTTTCCGCCACAGATGAGTACATGACTTCAGGAGTTTAAAAGACAGCTCACATAGCAGAAAGCAACTGAAGAATGGCAAGGGAGATTTGCTGACATCGTCTGTACTCTCCCCAGACATTCTTCCCTCAGGATGAGATTCGGCTGAACCCACCCGGTTTACTAAATCTAGAACATTAAAGAACCCCAAACAGAAAAAAAAAGATAGTCAAACACTACAAAGGAGCTGAGTACATTTTACTAGTTAAATTAAGAAGTTGAGGAAACAAATCTGTAATCTCTGCAAACACATCTTCACCCATCACGTAATCCCTGTAAATGAAAGCATCCTACCTGATGAGATCTGGTTCTGCACCCTCGTTCTTAAAGGATGCCACAAGTAGTCTCTCTCGAGTTACAAGTTCATCCAGCAGGTTCTGTCTTCGGTCTCCTTCAAGCTGTGTTCTGCAGGCATCTCGTTAAGGTCCAACGGTGGGTGGATTACCTCAGTTTACCTACTCTGTTATTAAGTGAGCTCTCCCAGTCAGCTGTGACCATTACAGACTCTAAACAATAGTGGCCAGAAGAGATCTGAACTGTTCTTCTCCTCCTGCTACTCTGACCTTCAACACTGCAGACCTTCCAAGAAAAGGACCTTGACAGAACCACAGCAGGGTTCTGAAACACACCCACCACTGAGAAATACAGCAGGTAGAAATTATCTTCCTCCCAGCGACCAACACTGAAATGATTATTCCTGTCAGCAGAGCCATCTGACTCGGATTCCTTGGGTTTCAAGTTATAGGTGCCAGGGTTCGAGGGTGTTTTCCTAGACATTAGTACCCTTACTCTGTAAAGAAGGAAAGAGGTTCTCTATATTGCCTTCTTTCTTCCATGTTAACGCCTATTAACACACTAGGTTTTGTAAAGTGCTACTCTATGTGACAGATTTGCTCTAAAAGGAGCTCCCTTTGGTTCATTACTTAAATACACGGCATGATATTTAACTCTAAAGACAATTACAAAGAAAGAATTGGATTTCAATGAGTTATTCTAGCAAGCGTGTTAAACCAGGAGTCCAAAGCCTATAGTCTTGCTTTGACCAATATCTATGATCCTGAATCCCCTTTTTGGATCTCCATTTCTTTACATGCAACGCCAGATAACAGATAATCTCTAACACCTTCTCCAGCACAATTCATGAGTTATAGCTAAAAAAATAAATCGGGGCTAAATCCAGAGTTTTCTGCACTGGCTTTCTTGAAGCAAGCTAAGTAAGTTCTTCTAGGCTGAGAGAGTGTGTATGTGTTTGTGTGTGCACGCGTGCATGTTTAAAAACAAAATAAAATGTTCAAGGAAAAAGATTTCTGCTGTAAAAAGAACCAGGGGAGAAAGCTAACCGATCCTTCTGAAAGGACATATCTGACACAAGACATAAAAAGTAAGTACAGAAATGAGCCACTTCAGCACAGATCTTCTCTGGCTTTGAGTTTTTTATTAGATGGCTTTTGTTTTATTGGACCTGAAACTCTGGTAATCCAGAGTTACCCCGGCCACAATTACCTAGTGCTGGTAACAGGAAGACATTAGTGAGCCTGCTGCTTTAAATTTAGAGACGCTTTTCTATTTAAGAGAGGGAGAGCAAATGCTGCATGGAGGCCCAAAATATTTCCGAGAAATTGGCAAAATCAAGTACTAGCATCACCATTTCCTGCAGGAAGTGCGGGACCATAGCCCAGGGAAGCCACAACGGCTGTTGCTAATTTTGAATAGAAAGAGCTAGCTTGCTAGTAAAATAATTTTTTTAAAGATTTTATTTATTTATTTGACAGAGAGAGAGAGAGACAGCAAGAGAGAGAACACAAGCAGGGGGAGCGGGAAAGGAAGAAGCAGGCTTCCCACCGAGCACGGAGCCCAATGTGGGGCTCGATCCCAGGACCCTGGGACCATGACCTGAGCCAAAGGCAGACGCTTAATGACTGAGCCATCCAGGCGTCCCAAAATAATAATAATTTTTTAAAAATCCGTGAAAAAGTTTCCTGGTAACAGACAGTGGTAATATCATAAACCCACAAACCAACGTAGCTAAGCAGTGTCAGTGGCTTCAGATATTAAAATAAGTAAATAAATAAATGAATGAATTCTCTCAACATTCCAGAATGCCACGCTTCCCCGGGGAAAATCGCTACCATTGCTCTTCCATTTCCTTCTTGCCTGTATGTCACCCAGTACCCCATCTTGGAAACCATAAGGTAGCAACTGCAACTAAGAAACAGTGGGCTGGGCGCCTGGGTGGCTCAGTCGGTTGAGTGTCAGACTCTTGATTTCGGCACAGGTTATGATCTCAGGGTCGGGCTCCACGCTGAGTCGGGAGCCTGCTTGAGACTCTCCCCCTCCCTCTGCCCCTCCCCCTGTTCATGCTCTCTCTCTTTCTCTAAAATAAATTTAAAAATCGTTTTAAAAAGGAAAGAAACAAACAACAAACAGCGGGCTGAAGTACTTCCTCTGGGCCAAAAAAGAAAAGGCCAAATACCTGTCTTTTGATCAATGCAACATCAAGAAAAGTATCGATGTGTTTCCATTAGTGGTAAATTGTTAACAGAGCAGAAGGCTTGTCTTCTACCTAAGAGAAGTTCATGGGTGGGGAGGGAGGAAGAGGGAAAAGAAGCTTTCAGAAGCTATGGCTTGAATTATACACGGCAAAATGGGAATTTTAATTTGTGGAAACTATTAATTATATCACAATACTAACTCGCATTGTCCTGTGTTCTGTGCTTGGCCTACTCCAGCAACCTGTGGTTTTCAGTGTCCAGCCACCCAAGTAAACAAAAGCTGAACCACAATCCATTCTTAAAATCAAAGACAGAGGGGCGCCTGGGTGGCTCAGTCGTTAAGCGTCTGCCTTCGGCTCAGGTCATGATCCCAGGGTCCTGGGATCGGGCCCTGCATCGGGCTCCCTGCTGGGCGGGAGGCCTGCTTCTCCCTCTCCCACTCCCCCTGCTTATGTTCCCTCTCTCGCTGTGTCTCTCTCTGTCAAATAAACAAAACCTTAAAAAAAAAAAAAAATCAAAGACAGATTTCTCTGGCTCAGGGATTTAAAGAATAAAAAAAAAATGACAAAAGTATCATTAGAGAAGACATAGGGGAACTTTTTGATAATCTTGGAGTAGGAGTAATCTTTCGCATCAAGATTGAAAAGGTAGAGGCCATGAAGGAAAAGACAAATCTGACTACATGAAAATTGTAAATATCTGCAAAATAAATTGATAAGTGACAAATTAATAGTGACAAATGGAAAGAAAGGCAAAGGCATAATGGAGCACAGAAAAAAGAAACCCTAATAATGGCGGAAAAGCATTCAGTTTCATGTTAGTAAAAGAAATGCAAATGGAAACACAGTATCACCTTCACCTATCAGTTAGGAAATGTGACCAGGAAGTTCTGGAAAGGGCAGAGGAAGCATGCACCCCCTGATATTCCCGGTGGGAACATAAAACATGTGCAGCCAATCGCCAGACTGCTTCTAAATGACAAAAAATTTAGAAGGCACATTCTTTCAATAGGACCTTCTGCAGATACACTCACACATCTACACCAAGACTCTGGAACAGAGGCGTTCACTGCAGCATTATTTGTAATAGCCAAACAGCAGAAATGTCCTGCCGTCCACCAATAAGGAATTAGCACAACGCCACAGTGGAATGTTTTGCAGCCTAGAAGAAAAAAAGAGTAGCAACACTCTTTATGGGCTGATGATGCTGATTAATGTTGCCGAGCACTTACTAAGTACTTACATGGATTATTTGATATGGAATCATCTCTAAAACACAGTGTTAACACGAAACAAAAGAAAAAGCAGCAGCAAAGAGTTAAAGAGTGAATGGTGTGCTCCTACTACATTTAAAAAACACTCAGCTGGACACACATACATTTGTCTATCTACACAGAAAATTTCTGGAAGGATACACAGCAACTGCCTCTAAGGAGGAGGAACTGGGGATTCAGGGTGTGAGGGAGACTTTTCATGGAATACTGTTTTGTATTGTTTGCCAATCATAACGCTAACTAATAAAATCACAAGTTTCAGAACGATCTGTATAGTATGATCCCTTTATATAGTCAAAAGAAATTTCTATCTACATGGATACATACTTATGCATGCCTAGAAAAGTCTGGGATGACGGGTGCCCACCATCAACACCATGAACCCTGAAGAAGGAAGTGAAGAGAGTGGGGATGATGGAGAGAGGGGAGAGGCGCTGGTAAAAACCAACCAGAAGAAGCACACGGGTAGAAGGTGCTTTTATAATAAAAACAGGAAAAGACAGGTTTTTATTAAAATTTAGCAGACACCTGCTACAGTATGAATCTCATTAAGTCACATCAATTTCAAGAGCGGTAAAGCGTGGTGATTGTGTTTTGTAGGTTAGCAGCTAAAGAACAGAATCACAGATAGTTATGGCTACGGGAAACCTTAGCGTTCCCCTAAGCCAGCTAGGGTTCTCCTGGTTCCGACCAGGAGCCTAGCCCAGTGCAGCTGTCCCCTGGCTGGTTAATGACAACGCTGGGTGAGAGCGCAGCTCATTCTGATTTAGGTAGGGGCTTTTCCCACCACATCGTGCTGGCCTTGACCACCAAACCTTCCGGGGGCTTCTCCACCCTGGGGCTCCCAGGACTGCCCACTTAACTTCGCCACTGCTCAGCATCCCGCTAAAATCAGGAACAAGGCTAGTAATACTAATTCAGAATTTTCCCAGAGACTCCCTGCTCACCTGGGAAAACTGGAAGTTTAACCAATTAGGAATGCCCTCCTTCTTTGTTTTACTTGTATTTTAATCTACTGAGAGGACATGGTGTAAAGGGATGGGGGGAAGGGGGCCAAAGGAGAAATCATAGAGTAATAGCCCCTCCTGCACGGCGCACGTATTATATGGGGGTTGTTGTTAACAAGAGGTCCAAGAATCATGCAGGCAAGGATCCTATTACATGTATATGGACTGACGGCAGCTGGAAGGCATGAGGGCAGGGCAGGGAACGACAAGCAGAAAAGAGGGCACAGAGTCAGTGGCCGGTGCTGGGACCCCCTCTTCCACCAACTGGATGAATAACCAAAGAGGAAGGTTGGAGAACAGAGAAAACCATAGTACTCTGGCATTGGCTAGGCTGGTTTTACATATAATTAAAGCCAAGTGATGGGGATGTGAGGTTGTACCTGAGATCAGAAGCTGACTTCATATTACCAGTACTTACTGCCAATACACTTCAGCCCAGATTCCCGGCCAAAACTGCATAAGCACTTGGATTCTAAGAGGAAGTGTCAAAGCACTGATCACATTTTGCAAGTACTATTTCAATAGTGTCATTATCTGTGTGCTTTGACATAACCTCTTTACATGATGATAAACTCCATAACGACTACCTGTAAGTTCTCCATGGTAACTGGGATTTTTACAATAGTGACAAAACAATAAGCAGCAGGTACTCCTCAAGGAGGGCTCACTACACGCCAAGCACCCTCCCTGCACATCACTGAATCCTCACGACAATCCTATAAGGCAGGTGTACTTTTATTATCCCTATTTCAGATGAAAACAACAAAGCAAAAAACAAAAATTAAGGCACAAAGAGGTTAAGTAACTTGTCCAAGGTCACACAGTTAGTAAAGGGTGAGAACCACCTTGTATTCAACATCCCCCCAGGAGGAGGGGCTGGTCCCATGAGGTGCTTTCCATGGATTTCCTCCAGCTTTAACAACAACCTTGCAGCGTAAGCACGTTCAGTCCTACTCTAGATAATGACATGAAGGTCCAGAAGGGCTAAGTTGCTCGTTGGCCTTGAGGAAGTGGCAGGGCTAGTCCTCAGTCTCAGTTCCGTCTGGTTCCAAAGCCAGTGCTGTCCCCGCTCTACCAGTGGACTTCGCGCAGCAGAAATACTTCCAAACTGGGCCGTGACGGGAGACTTCACTGGTTGCCCATATACATCTTGCCAGGTATGGATATTCAAAACAACCACAACAGACAAAACCACCATCTACTTTTACTACCGAGGGAACAAAGCAAGGAGACCTTAACGTGGAAAACTGGAAAGAAGGTAACAAGACCACAAATCAGAAAATCCCCACTGATCTCAACACTGTCTTGTCCCTACTTTCCTCACCATTCCACGCACCAGTGAAAAGGGCCAAGTACGGACAAGCACCGTGCCTGAGAACCAACCAGGCCACAGGGGCTCTCCCTGAGATCTAGCCGGCCAGCCGCCCAACGCCGGCATTCATTCGGTTACAGTGATGGCTGCATCTGTCTATTCACCCACCTGTCTACCTTTCTCCCCTGCAAAAGACAAAGGGAGAAAAAGTCATTTATAGTTTTTAAAAAATCATTTCTGTAGGACTTCTCCCAAGACACCAAAATACCTTTTCATCCTGAACCCTTTCGTAAAGAGATTTTTTTTTTTAATTCTCCTTAAAGTAGTAAAAGTGCTGTCTTTGAGAACCCAACAAAAAGGCAAGCTTCACGTTAGTCCACTTCTAAGAATAATTTTACTACTACCTGACATTTTACGTGCAGCCCTCCCGCGGCACATGACTTTTCTCAACCAGAGGAGCAATGAACAATTCCTGTCTCCAAGAAACACGGTGAATAGAAATTAATGTTTTTCAGCAATCTTAAACTCTCTGGCGGCAGGACTTTGGCTTATGAATTGCAAACTAACCAATTCAAAAGCACGGAACTTTCATTTTAACTTCACATTAATTCTTGCCAGGAGAAAATACTTTTTCCAAGAAAGAGCAATAACATCTTATGCCTTCACTCCATGAGTTTAATTGTTTGGAAGGCATTTTCCGAGGACTTATCTTTTTGGCAATCCCTAGTGTTCTTTGGAAAACTGCACAAATGCATAAATTTACTAGGTGAAGTGCCATAAACTCTCAACTACCCAACACAGTAAGGAAATGTGGTATTCAAATATTCACGTTAAAAAAGTCACCCAACATTAATTATGCCTCCAAAAAAAAAAAAAAAAAGGATTAAGCAGTCACTCTGTTGGCGATTTACGGGCAAAAATTTTTCTAAGAATTACAACATCATAAAGTATACCTAATAAACCACAGTGAACAGTGTTTAATCTTTCCGATGATTAAGGAGGGTCTTGAGGATTTGCATTATAAACAGGATTTGTCTTGGCATGAGAGCAACGTGCCAATTATTAGGGAATTCTAGTTGAAGACAAGCCAGGTGACAGATGACTGCATTATTTCTACTAAAGTAGAATTCGGCTTTTAAACAACTGGCTTGGGGGCCAGACACCCCTGACTCTGTGTCCAAGCTCTTCCATTTCCCAGCTGTGGAGTCTGGGGCAAGTTACTTCAGCCCTCAGATTCCTCTCCTCAGAGTAAACCACTCCTCTGCTGGGATGCTGGATTCCTTTTCCAGCTCCGCCAGTGACTTGGGCTGCAAAGGTTGACCTGGCCTCAGTACCTTTTTTGTAAAGAAAATAAGGAACCACCAACAGAAGTACCTATCCCATAGGGCTTAAATCCGGAGGAGGACCGCCATCGAGTTATTTAAAATAGTTGGGAAGAGGAAGGTCAAGGGAAGGGAAGATGTGGGGAACAGAAAGAGAATTAAAAAGAGGCCTTCATAACAGAGAAGCTGCCGCCTTTCCATTCCACCAAAAGAAATGGTCTCCCTGAAAACAGAGGTCTTGAGCGCCCCCTTGGGGTGGACGGCTGGAATTCCGTCCTTAGTACAGGTCAGGCTTCCAGCAGAAAGAGACCCCATTGCTTTGAAAAAATACTTAAGATTTTAAAGAATGCTGTTACAGTCCAGCTGAGTTTCTGCTTTATCCTACAACATTCTAAATTATCCACAGTAATCTCCTTAAATATTTTCATAATGTGTTTAATAACTCTGTTCAATATTTTAAAATATTTTTATATATTTTTCATGCTTCGTTCAGCAAATTCTGAGATGACCACAAAACCAAAGTCTATGAGATTTCAAAAGATGGTCAGGCTGAAAGCATTCAGAACAAAGTCAAGTCAATTATTACCGCCACATGCTTCTCTATAACTAATAAAGAGCAGAAGTTACTAATAGAAAAAAGTAAGAGTTCTTAATTTGTTTCTTTTTTGCCCTCTAGTTTAGCACATAAATATTATAAGATGCATAATAATCAGTTACCTTAATGGAAGTTAGCAAATACATAGTTGCTAATATTATATCGTGAAAGGACTATTTAGTTACCTTCCTAACATATGTGTTTTAGGTAATAAGAAAACGAGCGTGCGTAGCTGGACCTCACGTGCAGATGGTAGCCGGGCCAATCAGAAACCATCTGAGGTCTACATATTACGACCTGTTGCTTTTGATAAAATAAAAACCCTTTTTATAATAGATGTGCAGGGGGTGCCTGGGTGGCTCAGTCGGTTAAGCATCTGCCTTCGGCTCAGGTCACGATCTCAGAGTTCTGGGATCCCGCCACATATATGTATATAAAAGATGTGCAGTAGGGCGCCTGGCTGGCTCAGTTGGTTGAGCGACTGCCTTCGGCTCAGGTCATGATCCTGGAGTCCCGGGATCAAGTCCCACATCGGGCTCTCTGTGCAACAGGGAGTCTACTTCTCCCTCTGACCCTCTTCCCTCTCGTGCTCTCTATCTCTCATCCTCTCTCTCTCAAATAAATAAAATCTTTAAAAAAAAAAGATGTGCGGTAATAAATGATAACAGATGGAGGGCAAAGTTACAAACTAAATATCAGAATATTCCAGTTGTGTTAAAAATAAGGCCCCCATTGTTTATTGAAATTAAACTTTTACTTGAAACGTTAGTGTGTTAGTAATTGAATATTTGGAAACCCCTGCAATTAATCTAAGCAAACCTCCCTGGTAGCGTAAGGGGTTACACTTGGGAGAAAATAATTGTTAAAACATTTTCTATTATTTGGTCAAAAAGCTATATTCCTACATTTTCCCACTTAAAATCAGGCAGTAATAACCACTTCTTGAGATACTCAAATCTGGCTTTTTGGTACGAAATGATAATGTGAAGAAATGAGAGAGGAGCGGTTTGAGGCCAGTTTTCAAACCAATATAAACTCAGGTTTAAAGGACTGGTTTAGGTAACAGGTCACATGTATTTTCCTAAATTGATCAGATTATGAACTTCTAAAAAAAAAAAAAGTTTCAGTACTTGACAGTGTTGGTGGGAGGCTGAAATGGTGGTACAACTTGCTTCAAGCAAGCGCTTCCTGCCCACCCCCTCCCCTGCCCAAGAACTCCCAAGCCAGGGGCAGCCTCTGTGCTTCTTGAAGAATATGAAGGCAAACGAGTCCCATCTCAATAATCTACATAAACAGGGATAAATCTCTGACAGTGTACGATTTCTACCGGTACTGGCCTCTCGGAAAAGAGAATGGATCACTCAAAAGTCTGGACGCTGCAGCATAATCACAGCTCGGGACTGTCATGGACGGTCCCCTGTGGGAGCAGTGGTTCACCATCTTCAGGACAGCCTAGACAGGGGGCAGCGCAGGGCTCAGAGCAGACACAGCACCAGCAGAAAGCACTCGCTTCCTACACGGTAAAGGTTACACCAAAATAAATACCCAAATAAGCTGATGCCTTCAGTACATCTTACTTCGCCAGCGTATTCACTGTAAACCATGTAACAGACACTTAAAATAGAAATCGAGATTATAGGCAATATTTTGGAAACCAGGTCTTCCTCAAGCTGTGGAAAAATCTGGGTGGCCCAGATTCCTTCCTTTCTTCAAATAAGACTGCTTTTCCTCCCACTCTAAAAAAGAGGTGGAAATGTTTACATGGATACATCTGATGTGTTGACACAGCTCTTAGCAATAAGTCCTTCAAAAGGGCGATCTTTTCCTTCAGATTCTGCAACAAAGTTCTGATTGTCACGGTAAGCTGGAAAGAAAAGAACACATCCTAAGTATGCTGGTCCAGAGGTGTAGGGTCTACTAAAAATAGCACATAAACATACTATGATTCCTTCAAGGGCAAGCTGGCAGAGACGCCTAACCTCCCAAGGATACCCTCAGGGCTAGGAGGTATCTAAATTTTGATCCAGTCACCCACCTGATGCTTGGATCCATTCTCTGCTGTGACCAGGAGGTAAGCTGGGCCATACCTGGATAGGTACTGACTAGAGACTGCCACTTGGCCCTCACAGTCTGAATTCTGTCCCCTGAGCATCTACCCTCTGATCCTATCTGCCCACCTTGGAGCCATGCAGGAAATTGGGTTCCCTAGTCTTCATTCCCCAGTGAAAACCTCACAGATCCTTCAACCATGCTTCAAAGGACAAGACATCAACTCCCACTGCCATCCCGACCAGTCTTCTCTAAATACATTGGTATACTTAAAACCCATTTAAAAGTTTTACAGCAGTGTGCCCTTCCTACACAACGTTAACCACACGTGACTGTTTTTCCAAGACTGTGTGAATTTTCTCAATCATTCTACAGACCCAGAGGAAACTTTGGTTTGTGACTCTGAGTGCTGCCCTGAAGGATGGAGGAGGGTGGGGAGAGAGGCTCTCAGGAATTGAGAAATATGAAACATAAAAGTGCCCATGTAAATTAAATCCAGTCAGCCATGGGTGAAATCAGAGATATGTTTTCAAAAGACAGACTATCACAGATTTCATTTGCTACCGTGTTCAGAGTAGCAATTACAAACCTGCAGGGGAATCCAGGGCTCCCTCCCTAGATTAGCAGGGTCACACTAAGGAAAAAAACAGCAGGACACCACAGGCTGGCCGAGGGTTACACACATCAAGCAACCCTCAAAGGTATCAGCAGCCAAGAAAAGTCTAACCTTAACTATTCTAATACCTCTGGGAACCATGGAAAAACCACCCACAATGTTTATGAGGAAATACCAAGGAAAGCAGATCTCCCCTCATTCAAGTAATAAAGAGCAAATCAAACGAACAAAAAAAAGCACAACACATGCGTGCACACACACATGCACATCCAACCTAAGAACATTCTACAAAATTAAAGCTCAAAAGCATTCAAGAGATGAAAGAGAATGTAGCCATTAAAAAAGTATGATTGAAATCTCAATCTGTGAACACAGAAAGAAAGCCATCATAATTTATTCGAAGAAAAAAAAAATCAAGTCATAAAATGAAATGTCATCCACACTGAGAAAAATCAATCCAGGAACCAAATACTTTAAAATGCCAAGGGAAGTTAACTCAAAGTAGTGGGATTTTTAAAATATTATATTAGAAAATGATTACTTTTATAATCAGGAAAAGTTTTCCACCATCATAATTTAACAGAAACTTTCCAAAGCACAGAAAAAAACAGAAGGCCTAATTTGTATTTTAAGCTGAACACGGCCGTGGTAACAAGCACTGACAGAGATACTGGGAAAAAAGAAACCACATGCCAATCTCCCATAAGGATTATAAAATACAAAAGTCTTTAAAAAATATTAGCAAAGCAAATTCAGAATTATGTTAAAATGACAATATGCCATCACCAAGTAGAATTTATCCTAGTAATTTAAGAACAGTTTGATGGTAGAAAATCTAATAATAAAGCTGACAGCATTAATGACTAATACAGCATAGGGGGAATTAATTAAAAACAAAACAAAAACAGAGAAAGAAAATGGAATGGAACATTGCTGCCTTAACTACAACATTATCCAACTGTGGTCTAGAAGCTCTAACCAATGCAATAAGACAAGTTAAAGAAATACACAAGGGCGGGGCCCCTGGGTGGCTCAGTCCTTAAGAGGCTCAGGTCATGATCCCAGGGTCCTGGGTTCGAGCCCTGCATTGGGCTCCCTGCTCAGCGGGAAGCCTGCTTCTCCCTCTCCCACTCCCCCTGCTTGTGTTCCCTCTCTCGCTGTGTCTCTCTGTCAAATAAATAAATTTTTAAAATCTTAAAAAAAAAATACACAAGGGCTGGAAAGAAGGAGAGGAAATTCATTATTTCCAAATGGATTAGTCTGTTTGGGAAAATTAAGTGCAGCCACTGACAGATTACTAGGAACAGGAAAAGAAATCAGTAATCAACTGCAAAATGAAAAAAAACCTAGGGCATTTCTAAATTTAAGTAATAGGTGGGGAGAATTTTTTTTAATTATTATTTTTAAACATCATTAACAATGCCAACAAAACCTAAAACATACCCAGCACAGTGCCTGCCTGGCACACAGCGACTGCGCAGGAAATCTTCGGTGGAGGAATGAGTAAAAGGAAACACTTAATATTGTAGAAATGTAAATGTCCCCCAATTTAATCTATAAATAAACTACACATCTATTCAAAGTCCCATTTGGAGGTCTTTTATTGGAAAAGAGGTGGTAATTGAGGCTCAGTACAAAAGAATTTTAATGAAGCTATGCAAAATTATTCTAAAACATGGATAAAGGGAAATATAGAAAGATAAGGAATAGGTGTGATAGAGGGGGACTTTGACAATCAGATCTGAAGTTTTTATAATAACCACAAGAGTATGATGCTGGCAGTTAGCAAAAGCTTAATCTTTAGTGCAACAGTACAGAAGGTCCAGGAATAGTGCAGCTGAGCAAAAATTGGGTGAATGAAATACAGAATATTTCAGATCGTGGGGGGTAAGGTAAGGAATAATTTAGCAAATGGAAAAAAAGTAAAATTAGATGCCAACAACATACCAAAATAAACTTCAAATATTTTAAACATACGTGTTTAAAAATAAAAACTGAAGGAAAGCTTGAAGAAGATTTAGGCGATCAGATAAAATATTTATACAATCTCTGGGTATGAAAGACCTTTCTCAGCATTATCTCCCCTCTTTCTAGAAGAAAAGACCACAAATAAAAATACTGAAAATTTCAAATAGAGTTTAAAAACAAGCACATGTCCAAAAAAGTGTCATTTATAAAATCAAAAGCCAAATTAAAAGAAAAAATACTGGTACCAAATATGCCAGATCAAGCATTACTATAGTCAACACACACAAAAAGAACACTGAGATTAAGAAATAACAGGTTAGGGGCGCCTGGGTGGCTCGGTCGTTAAGCGTCTGCCTTCAGCTCAGGTCATGATCCCGGGGTCCTGGGACCGAGCCCCGCATCGGGCTCCCTGCTCTACGGGAAGCCTGCTTCTCCCTCTTCCACCCCCTCTGCTTGTGTTCCATCTCTCGCTGTGTCTCTCTCTGTCAAATAAATAAATAAATCTTTAAAAAATAAAGAAAAGAAACAACAGGTTAGGTTAAGGACATATACTGTCAATTCACAAAGGAAGAAATATGAGTGTCCAATAAATATATGAAAACATGTTCAATGGCATAAGTAATTAAAAAAAAATCTACTGTATAATTTCACCTAACAGAATGAGAATGATTTTTAAAAGATAATCAGAATTGGTACAGAATTATATGTACAAGAGGCTTAAGATTTCATACGACCAGGGCGCCTGGGTGGCTCAGTCGTTAAGCGTCTGCCTTTGGCTCAGCTCATGATCCCAGGGTCCTGGGATCGAGCCCCACATCGGGCTCCCTGCTCGGCGGGAAGCCTGCTTCTCCTTCTCCCACTCCCCCTGCTTGTGTTACCTCTCATGCTGTTTCTCTGTCAAATAAATAAATAAAATCTTAAAAAATAAATAAATAAAAGTTAAAAAAAAAAAGATTTCATACGACCTAAATCCAGAAAGTCTACACTGAGAAATTACTCTCACGTGGGCAATAACTTAGCCACACTGAAAACTCATTTATAAATTAGAAATAATCTAACTTATCCAAGAAGATGATACCAGTTAAATGAATCAGGGATCTAAATGTAAAAAGTGAAACCATATGTTTATTAGAAGAAAACAGGAATAAATTCCTTACATCCCAGAAACTGCAAAAGTTATGAGTGAAAATGCAGAAGCAATTAAAGATCATTAGCCAACTCTGTTTAAAAAAACCAAAACTTGGGCGCCTGGGTAGCTCAGATGGTTGAGCGTCTGCCTTCAGCTCAGGTCATGATCCCAGGGTCCTGGGATCGAGTCCTGCATCGGGCTCCCTGCTCCTTGGGAGCCTGCTTCTCCCTCTGCCTCTCTCTCTCTCTCTCTCATGAATAAATAAATAAAATCTTAAAAAAAACTTTCACATGGCAGATGATACCATGGGCAAAGCCAAACAACAAATGATAAAGAAAATAAATTATAATCTGTCACCAAGAACTAAATTTCCGTATTATGTAAGGAACTCTTAAAGACTAAAAAGACCAACAATCCAATAAAAAAGATGGGCAAAAGATAAGAACTTCTCAGAAAAATGTATATAAATAATGCTTAAGCATGTGAAAACATACTTCCCTTGATTCGTACATAAAAAATGCACATTTGAAACTACACTGAAATACCATGTCTCACTTATCTGACCAGCAACAACTTGGTAGACTGAGAACACCATCTGTTAGCCAGCCTGTGAAGAAACAGAAACTTGTGTTCTGCTGGTCAGGGCGCCAAAGGTAAGCACACCTGTGGAGGGGAATTTGCCAATGGGTAAAAAAAAAAAAAAAAAAAAAATCACATACACCCTGGTTCTGAGAATTCACCCTTATAAGACACCTCCACAAATACAGGGAGGGAAAAAGCATAAAGGTATTTATTGCAGCATTTTTCATAACAGCAAAACAGTAGAAACAATCCAAACACCCATCTTTAGACAGGTTAAACGGACATGACACATCTGGGCAATACAGTATTATATGGCCCTAAAGAAGAACAGCAAAGATCTCAGTGAATTGATATGGAGGTTCACTACAATGTAGTATTAAATAAAAAGAGCAAGATACAAAAGAGTATCTTTTTTGCGTAAAAGGAAGAGAAATGAGAACACACACACATATACACAGATGCTTATTTCTGCAAAAAGTTAACACAGGAAGAATAAACCAAAATTAATGAAAATGGTTACATATAAGAAGTATTAAAAATTCGTATAATAAACCCACAATTATATATGGTCCATTAATCTCTGACAAAGCAGGAAAGAATATCCAATGGGAAAAAAGTCTCTTCAACAAATGGTGCTGGGAAAGGTGTGGAACGGTGTTGGACAGCAACATGCAGGAGGAAACTGGACCACTCTCTTACACCACACACAAAAATAAACTCAAGTGGATTAAAGACTTAAATATGAGGCCTGAAACCATAAAAATCCTGGAAGAGAGCACAGGCAGTAAAAACTGGCCAGAGCAATGTTTTTCTTTTTTGTTGTTGTTGTTGTTTAAAGATTTATTTATTTATTTGTCAGAGAGGGAAGACAAGCAGGAGAAGCAGCAGAGGGAGAGGGAGAAGCAGCAGAGGGAGAGGGAGAAGCAGCAGAGGGAGAGGGAGAAGCAGCAGAGGGAGAGGGAGAAGCAGGCTCCCCACTGAGCAGGGAGCCCGATGTGGGGCTTGGTCCTGACCTGAGCCGAAGGCAGGCACTTAACAACGGAGCCACCCGGGTGCCCCGCAACGTTTTTCTAGATATGTCTCCTAAGGCAAGGCAAATAAAAGCAAAAATAAACTATTGGGACCACATCAAAACAAAAAGCTTCTGAACAGCAAAGGAAACAATCAACAAAACAAAGAGGCAATCTACTGAATGGGAGAAGATATTTGCAAAGGACATAAGTGAAAAAGGGTTACTATCCAAAATATATAAAGAACTGATACAATTCAACACCCTAAAACAAATAATCCAATTAAAAATGGGCAGAAGACATGAACAGACATTTCTCCAAAGAAGACATCCAGATGGCTAACAGACACATGAAAAGATGCTCAACATGCCTCATCATCAGGGAAACGCAAATCAAAACTACAAGATACCACCTCACACATGTCAGCATGGTTAAGACCAACAATAAAAGAAACAACAAGTGTTGGCAAGGATGTGGAGAAAAAGGAACCTTCGTGCACCACTGGTGGGAATGCAAACCGGTGCAGTCACTGTGGAACAGTATGGAGGTCCCTCAAAAAGTTAAAAATAAAACTGCCCAATGATCCAGTAATCACCCTACTGGTTCTGAGAATTCACCCTTGTAAGACACCTCCACAAATATAAGGAGGGAAAATGCATAAAGGTATTTATTGCAGCATTTTTCATAACAGCAAAATAGTAGAAACAATCCAAACACCCATCCTACCAAAGAATACAAAAACACGAATTCAAAGGGGTACATGCACCCCGATGTTTACAGCAGCATTATTTACAATAGCCAAGCTATGGAGGCAGCCCGAGTGTCCACTGACAGATAAATGGATAAAGATGTGGTATATAGATACAATGGAATATTACTCAGCCATCAAAAAATAATGAAATCTTGCCATTTGCAACATGGATGGAGCTAGAGAGTATAATGCTAAGTGAGATAAGTCAGAGAAAAACAAATATCATATGATTTCACTCATAGGTGGAATTTGAGAAAAAAAACAAAGGAACAAAGGGAAAACGAAAAAGAGAGACAGACCAAGAAACAGACTCAACTATGGAGAACAAACTGGTGGTTATCACAGGGCAGAGGGGTGGGGGATGGGGAAATAAGTGATGGGGATTAAAGAGTAAGTAGAAAAATAATGAATAAAAACAGATGCAAAGGATACCATAAAACACAGGAAAAAAAAAAAGAATCCATCCTAATAACTTTAGAACAGAATAACCTCAGTATTATTAGTGGGATATTAGTTTTAAAAAGTCGAAAAAAAAAAAGACGAATTCCAACTTAGTGTTTATGGTGGTACCTGTGTAGTAATTCTGAAACTGTTTTCTCTAAACTATAAAACAGACGAAGTGAGCAAAAAGATGTCATTGTTTTTGGAAACCAAAGTTCTGACTGCTGGAAAAGAAACAAAGGAATTTGGAATGGAGAAGGTTAGAAACTCATGGTGTTGGACTTGAAGGTGCTAGCATGAACTCATGAGCGTCTGAAAAATATATTTCCTAGTCAAATCCTGCCACTGTTTTTGTACAGCCTGTAAGCCATTTACATTTTCTCACATAAAATGTAAAAAAGGCTATTATCCTTTTGGCAAGAATAGATCCTCCAAGAGGTGAAGATGTCACCTCTTGTCCTGCAAAGGCTGGGAGATTTACTGTCTGGGGTTTGAACTAGATTACGAAATTGTTAGAAAATTTTAAGGTGAAGTAGGAGAAATTAAACAGGTGTCATGCTTCATTTAGTCTCAGTTATAATGATTAACTGATTGGTTGTAATGTCAATTCCACACGTGTAAGTTTGGAGGTCATTACACACACACACACACACACACACACGGAGCCTCAGCAGCAGGAGGGTTTTCAGACGTCCAAGCTCAAAGAAATCATTCGAAGGACTAATTTCCTCCTGGTCTTACCCTGACTGTATTTTCACCATTTCTTTCATACTGATTTTGCTGTTGGATTTTCTCGGCAATCTCTTGTGCAATTTGGCAGGTAGAATCGTACGTGGAGAACCTGCATCGAAGTCGTAAAGAGAGAAGGATGTTAAGGTTCTTTAAGAGATGATTTCCGCATTATCTGAGCTTCAGTTTTTTTTTTTTTTTTTTAATTCTAGCCGCAGATTCAAACAGAAGGGGAGGGTAGTAATAGTGACAGTCCTAGGGACATGTGTTGCTATTACAGTAAATAACGATGAGCTGGGCTCTATCCTGAATGCTTCGTTTGTAATAATTCACTTAATCCACACAAAAACAACAGGAGATGCGTCCCATTACCATCTCCACCTTACAAGGGAGAAAAGCAGGCACAAAGAGGTAGAGCAACTTGCCCAAGAGGTACCACCAGCCACAAACCAAGGCTGTCCAGCCCTGAGCCTCTGCTCCTAACCACTTCACCATTCTATGGTCACGTGTTTGAATTCATTCACTTCTAGAACATTCAGCAAACATTTACGGAGGGCCTCCTTTGTACTGAGCACTGTTCTGGGCCCTGGAGAACAGAGCAGTGAACAAAATGGACAAAGTCCCTACTCAAGGAGCTTAGCGAAGGGAGAAAGGCATAAGATAAATAAATATGGAGTAGTCAAGCGCTAAGAAGAAAAATAAAGCAGGATAAAAGAACAAGAGAGTGACAGGCAAGATGAGGAAGGCAGCCAGGCAGGGGAAGAGCTTTACAAAACAGGGACAGCAAGTACTGTTTATCCTAAAACTAAATGCTCTAGGGACATGGGACACACACCCTCCTGATAGCTAAGCTTACAAGAACTCTCTCAGAACATTTGCTGAGTTTCTATTTGGCATTCAAAGCGTTGGAGGCTTTGGAAAAATTCACAGTGAATTCACAGTCGTCTCTCATTTTGTCCCTTTGTGACGGCCTTACTATTTGTTTCACAGAGAATAGCTAAGTGTGCACACACACTGCATCTCTCCTACCAGGTAGTCTGCTCAATACGACTAACATATTTCCCAGGACTGTCCCAGTACCAGATACTGAAAACTGCTGCTTCACCTAATGCCCCAATTTCTGCTTGAAAAAAGTAAATGATCCATTTCTTAACATCTTTGAACTCCCACATGTTACTCCTACACTGAGGGAACTTGGCAAATGTGTTTTTCAGTGATGGGAAAAACAATCTCCGATCGCTTCCCTTAGCGATCTTACTATAGTAATTGCAGCAACGGGTAACAGTTGAGTACCTGTTCTGGGCCAGGTCCTGGGCTAAGAGTGTTACATTCTGAACTTCACATCCCATGAGGTAGGATCTTTAACAACCCCCCACTATACGTTAAAGTAGCATCATGCATATGTGTGTGTGTGTGTGTGTGTGTGTAAGTGTGTGTATGTTCATGTATACAAAAAAAGAGCAGGTGATACAACACATAATTAAGAATATAGGAGGGAAGGGGCACCTGGGTGGCTCAGTCGGTTAAGCGTCTGACTCTTGATTTCAGCTCAGGTCATAATCTCAGGGTCATGAGATCGAGCCCCACATCAGGCTCTGCACTGAGCCTGGTTGAGAGTCTCTCTCTCCCTCTGCCCCTCTCCCCAACCAAAAAAAAAAAAAGAAAGAAAATAGGAGGGCAGCTGGTAAGGAAACTGGGTCCTGGCCCGTCTTTGCCACATTTCCCCTTTTCCCCTCCATACTGTCCTCTCTGAAAAGAGGAGCTTAGGTCTGGCTCTGTGGTCCCAGACCATACCAATGAAGATCGATAATAAGTTACGATACAGCTCCTGCAAAACATCGAATCTGAAAGTGAGAGGAATAACTGGCGGCCGGGTGCACTCAGACTTGACTGGGCTGGGCCAAGAGGGTGCATCCTGGGCTGAACTGCAAGGTTAAAGCAGGGGGGAGGGACACATCCTAGACTTGGCAGACGGCACAAGGAGCAAGCAAGGGTGAAAGGAAGGAAATGGAAGGACATGTGCCTGGTGCATTCGGCTGCACGGCCCCGGGTGGGAGGATCAGCATCAGAGGGTACAGAAGCTAGTTTCTGCAGAGCCTCGAACACCAGGATAATCAGGTGAGACTTTTGAAAGAGGCTGTAGGGGGACCCTTTCACACATTGAGTGAGCCCTTGAAGAGGTTCTGTGAAATGCAGAAGGCCAAAATCCCAGATGTTTTGCTCCCACTCCTCACATTACCACGTTAGCCCTGGAGAGCGGTGGTTCTAAAACTTCGCTGGCACTGGAATCACCAGGGGAATCTTGAAACAACAACATCACAGCTAAATCCCGGCCCCCAGCCTCACGCATTCTGTTTAAACTGGAATGGGGTTTGACCTGGACTCAAGGACTTGTGAAAGCTCCCCCAGGTCTTCCGATCCATACCAAAGTTTGAGAACCACGGGCCTAGAGGTCATGGGCAGCCTCATCACTGTTACCAAGCACATAAGGGCCTACACCACTAGTTTAGGAACCTGAACTCATTTACACAAATGGCTGGGAACGAGAAGGGGGTGGCGGGAGACCAGAAAGCTTCTCCAGCTCTCCAGTTCTGTAACTGGTCCCCAGTGTCTACTGTCTGCGAGGCACGGGGCTAAAAGAGGGGGCCACAGCATTAACAGATGGCATAAAAGAGATGCCAGAGCCATTTAAGAGAAAAATCAAAGACTTAGTAATCTGATAGGAGGAGTGAAGAAAAAGGGGATGATTGGAGTTTTCAGGCCTAATTGACTCAGAGGATGGTGATGCCCCGGCAGAGACCAAGGAGCCACAAAGGGGAGCAAAGAGGCAGTTCCCAGACTATGAACTGAGCCCCTGTTCTACCACAAAAACACTGAATGCACAACAGTTAAATTCATACATGTATGAGATTTCTTAAAAAAAAAATCTCAGGGGAAAAAAGACGTGGCAGATAGAGATGATATAAGTATGGCAGAATATTGGTAATTACAGGAACTGGGCGAGGAGTATAAAGGGGTTCATTATACTAGTCCACTTGGTATATATGTTACCTTCCATAACAGTTTTTAGAATAGACCCAAAAAAGGACCAACCAGAATACAAAACTGTTAAGGTCTGTTTAACCGTAATTTTTCCAGAAATGACGTATCATCAACAAATACGTTGCCCCAGCAGTAAAGTTAATTAACTCTAGCAATGAACCAGTTAAGAGGCAGTAATCACTTGCTACTTCTATTAAAAAGTGAGCTTGTCACTCACTGCTATATTCCATTTTTGTTATTATTATGTTCAATTAGCCAAAATACATTCCATTATATCCCTCAGGAGTAAAGCATCATTGACATATGATTTTTCAAGAGCACAAAGGCAAAGCTGTATGCAGTCAAGTCTGTTTTCATGGGTTTTTTTCAAAGTCCCGTTCCATACTCCTTCTGCCCTGAAGTCTTCATCAGCAACCTACTTTGCAAGGTACCCGATGCTAACACAGCAGAGTTCCCTCACTGTTTCACCATCAACAGTCAGATGAGAAAGCCGTTGGGTCAAACTCCTTGAGAGTAACAGGAAACGTGATGTGCTCTCAGCATAAACTGGGGAAGAGGCTTGGGGTCCAATGATCGCTTCCACCAATCTAAATGGATAACCATCTCTGAGCTTTATATCCTACCTTATGTGTAAAGTGAGGGGTTTAGCTCCCAGGAGGTGGACGGCAATTTAGCAATACATATCAAGGGCCTTAAAAATGTTCATATCCTTCGGTTATTATTTTTTTATTATGTTAATCACCATACATTACATCATTAGTTTTTGATGTAGTGTTCCATGATTCATTATTTGCGTATTAACACCCAGTGCTCCACGCAGAACGTGCCCTCTTTAATACCCATCACCAGGCTAACCCATCCCCCCGCCCCCTTCCCCCCTAGAACCCTCAGTTTGTTTTTCAGAGTCCATCGTCTCTCATGGTTCATCTCCTTCAATCCAATAGCCCCACTTCCAGAAAGCAAGTGGAGGAAATAAGGAATGGAACAAAGGGGCAGTCTTTGCAACAGTTAAACAAAAACAAACTCTAACATTACAAAGAGGGAAATAAGTAAATAAATTATGGTTATTCATACGATGCACTATTACGTACCATAAAAAAAATCATGTTTTCAGTAAATATTTAATGACATGGAGAAATGTTCCTTGCTTTGTAAAACATGCAGGTTTCCCTCACTATCCAAAAATAGTCTTCCTACAAAACCTTTCCCCAGCCAAAATGGAGTAAAGCAAAGGGGCCAATTACCATAAATATATATGGAAAATTTTTTGAGCTTTCCTAGCCCCCCAAAAATAACCTCTCTTGGGCTTTTCTGATACCTTAGGGCCCATCTTGCTAACAGATACACAAAATAAACCAAGATAAAGCCCAGATGCTCACAAAGCTATGACAGCTTGATGCTGAGATGCTGAGATGCTGAGTGCAGTTCCCAGGGAAGGAGCTTGGGGGGGGGGTCACTCTTACTGACTGGGGGTGCAATGTCTCTATGACAGCTTGCTGCAAAACAAACGCTGAATGCTATTTTTGCTTCCCCCATTCTTTTTCACAAAAGCAAAAATCCTCTTCTGATTTCTTTTGGTTAGCAAAAACAGGTACTAAGGTAAGTCTTTCATAAAAGCAAAGGGGCATAATGTGAAGTCTCAAGAAGCGGAGATACTTGTACATATACCATATATATGTGTGCATATATACGTGTATATATGCATACTATATAAACTAATGTTTTCATTTTAAAATCATTAACAGCTATTATTCCAAATGATAAGAGTTGACGATGTGGGTTTTTTTTTCTCTGCAAATATTCAGTATTTTCTAAATTTTCTATCAGAGTGTATACAAGTGTTAAAATTAGGTGGAAAAAAATTAGAGTTAAATCAAGTGACATTGGCGCAGGTAACCTAGATCCAAAGTAGTGCTAACTTTGATCCTGCAACCCATTCTCCTAATAGTCACACTGCCTACAATTTAAACAATTATAAATTATACCAGAAATATTAACAAGAACTTTATAGAGCTAGAATATGCTTTTAATCATTAAACAAACAAACAAAACTACAGTCCGACATGCCGTAGTAATATGTTCCTTAGGATCAGACCTTGTGTCTTTTCATCATTCAGTCCTTAGGACTTAATTGGTTGAAGGAACGACCCTTATCAGCTTTTTTTTTTTCTTTTTTTTTACTGCAGAGTTGCTGCAGTAGGAACAGCCTTCAAGATACTGACTCAGATAGGGGTTAAATGCCTTATAAACAAATGCGTAATTTCCCCTCCCTGATTCCTCTAAGTTTTTTGAAGGGCCCACAAGATCCTAGTGCGAACTGGTTGCTAACTGGCGGGTGACCGTGGGTTCTGAACCTCGGTTTCTCCGCCTGGGAAGTAAGAGAGGGGAGGTCACCAGATGGACCGGCATTCCCCAAAAAGGTGACTTGAACTTCACTTTCCCGGGAGTCCAAGGAAGCCTGCACCAGCCAGCTCCGCAGCCAGGACAAGCGGGATATCCCCGCGGCCAGATGCAGCCGAGACGGGCTAAAGGCACGGTGTCCGGGATTCGGTACTAGCCCCCGGCTCCCCGGAGTCCACCCTGTCCCCCTCCCGGGCCACCCCTGCGAGCACCGAGGGTGGCGGAACGCGGCGCGGTCTCCCTGCGCACGGGAAGGGGCCTTGCTGCCCCGCCCCTCACCCTGAAGGGCTTCCCCGGCCCCAGAGCCCGGCTCCCGCCGGCTCCCCGGGGGCCCGGCCTCCCCCGCGGACCCTCGCCTCGGCCGCCCTCGCCCGGGGCTCACCAGGGGTCCGGGGCCATCGTGCAGTCTCCGCCCGCCGTCGGACACTTCCTGCTCGCGGCAGCTGACTACGGCGGCCCGCGCGGCTCATACCCCGCGGTTCGGCCCGGGCGCGACCGGAACCCGGAGTTTGCCGGGACAGCGTGCACGGGGCGGGGGGCGGGGGGGGGGCTCAAAAGGATGATCAAGAAAGGGAAGCGGCCCCCAGGGAACATTAGGTTGGAGCAATCTAACCTAATCTGCTCCCACTGAGAGACGCGAACAGCCGGGCGCAATTAAAATAAAATGGTTGGAACTAAAATCTAAGCATTTTTCCCGGAAGGTGGGAGCATCTCAAGACCTCCAGCAGTTACCGGAAATTTCATCGTGCTTTAAACAAAAAACAAAAGCAAAACTGGACAGTGGGCATAGTTGCCCAATTGCATAAATTTACCAAAACTCACTTAGAGTGAATTTTACATGTGAAGTGATAGCTCAAGAAAGCTTAAAAATTCTCTTCAATCCTACTTCAAACAAGGGACCCAAAGAAGTGGCCATTATATATTATCTTATAGCAGGCTTCCTTAAATGACACTCGGTGCTTGATTCTATGGTTAGGAAACAAAGTCACGGACGTGGAGGGAAAGCGTGCCCTCAGCGTCCCTAAATTTCTAGGGAAATAGGGGGAAAAAAGAAGCCCTATTCCTTTTGCAGGGGGAGCTCGGGGCGAGGCAGCCGGGAGTCAGCGCGGGCGTGGGTCTGGTGCGCATGCGCACGTCCGTTACCATACCGACCAGAAGACGCTGCGCCGCCGGAGGCCGAGCGGAGGGAGAGCCCAGTCTCCAGAGGATGGAGAACCAAATGTCGCTCAAAGCCGAGGTGGCCGAGCTGGAGCTTGAGGCCGTGATCGGCTTCAACGGTGAGGCCTCGAGCGTGTCTGGGCTGGGCGGTTTGCAAGCCCCGGGGACGAGTAGTGCAAACAGGGACCGTGGGACACCGGGTGCACCTGGAAGGCAGCGCGGGACACTGGCCGGGGCCAAGCTCCCTCCTGCCCCAAAGTCCTGATGTCACTTCCTCGCTCCAAGTCTCAGGGACTAGGATGGTTTCGCAGCACCTAAAAGGGACAAGGGCCTCCTCCCCGGGCCCGAGGATGAGTAAGGCGGCCGTAACCCTTCTCCCCGCTGGTCAGCTCTGCCTTGGCCCTAAGCCCTCGCGCAGCGCCCAAAGCTGCCCGCCCCTCGGCAACCGCGGGATTGCGAAGTCCGGGTCGGCCCCCGGGATCAAGAAACTCCTAGAATCCCAGCTGATGTGCTATGAGAAAGGGCTGGGGACCGAATGTGGGTGTGAGCAGCCGCTTTAGGGGGTGGTCTTGTCCCCTGACCCAAGAAGAACTCGTAATGGTGAAGATTTCAGACCCCGATAAAAGGCGGAAAGGACGCCAGGGGGAGCTGGAGGGGAGAGATGCTCCGGATCTGGGGATGCCTGCTGGTTCAGCCCACGTCTTCTTTATGACTGCCTGTTATTTTGAACATTAAGGGGGGGAAGCGCTCTTTGATGTTGTGTGTGAAGGATGGAAACAAGCAATGCGTTACATTTTAGAAAAAGCAAACTTTTTTTTTTTAAGTGCGTTGTGTAGCCTGAAAGTTTTAACATTGTAGTAATGCAGATGCAGAACAAAAGACTAAAGTTTTAGGCCCATTCTGGGACTTGGATCTCAACTCTTCGTTTTAGTTTAATAGTTTCTAATAGAAAGTGGGTGCTGGGGCACCTGGGTGGCTCAGTCGTTAGGCGTGTGCCTTCGGCTCCGGTCATGATCCCGGGGTCCTGGGATCGAGCCCCACATCGGGCTCCCTGCTCCGCGGGAAGCCTGCTTCTCCCTCTCCCACTCCCCCCACTTGTGTTCCCTCTCTCACTGTGTCTCTTTCTGTCAAATAAATAAAATCTTTAAAAAAAAAGAAGAAGAAGAAAAGAAAGTGGGTGCTTAGTGCATCTGAGAAGTTGGCTGGTGACAAGGTCATTGGTGAAGTGAGTGAGTGACCTCCGAGTGCAGGGGGTCACACCAGTGACCAGTGCAGAGCTTCACACACAGAGCTCTGGGACTGAGTTCATGCTGTTTTGTAGAGCTCTAAGAGTAAATACACGGTCCCTTATATTCCAGCACCTCCCATGGCCATGACCCAGTATAGCTTTCACATGGAAACAAATTAGAAGCCAATGCAAATCCCCTTTTTCTCATTTTGACACCAGAACTCCTTGCAGAGTTACATTACAGTTTTGTGATTTTTAACTTGAGGGTGTAAATGTGTAATGGCACTTGACTATTCTAGGTATCGTATTTTGATAGGCATTTATTACGTAAGCAAGCCAAATATAGTTGTACTGATTATGAAAACATTTTATAAAGCTATAGTTATTAAGAATTTGGTATTAGCGCAAGAATAGCCGCATTTATCAATTGACTGGAGTCCATAAGCCCATGATTATCCTATCATGCAAAGAGTTTCTAAACTAAAAACAGCAACAATAAAACAATAGATCAAGGGTCTGCAGTCTATAGCCTGTTGGCCAAATCTGGCCCTCTGCTGGGATTTTAAATGAAGTTTTTTTGGAGCCCAGCCATGTGCATTTGTTGATATATTGTTGATGTCTGATTTTACTCTACAGTAGCATACTTGAGTAACTGTGGTCCCTAAGGCCTAAAATATTTGCTATCTGGCCCTTTATAGAAAATATTTGCTGACCCCTGAAATAGGTAAAGAAATATAAATGGCTACTAGCTCAAAATGCTAAAAACAAAAAACAAACAAACAAAAATCCCTTTTTTAACAATGACTCTTTTTTCTCAGACTGGCAAAGCTACACCTGGGGATAATAGTAGGGTGAGAATAACAAATGGCTCTCAATTACTATTGTCAGAAGAATAAATTTTACAACCTTTTTGAAAGAGGTTTTATAGTACCCATTATGATTTTTAATGAGGATAATCTTTGGGCGTCTAAAACTTGAATCACTTATTCAAGTTTCCAAAAAAGTATGTACTGTGGGATTCGCTATGGTATTGTGTGTCATAGCCCAAATACCAGAGGAAACCCAACTGAACATTGGTAAGAAATTGGTTTAAAAACAGTTGTAGTCCAGCAATGTTCTGGAACTAGACAGAGGTGGTGGTTGTAGACAGTGTGAACGTACTACCTACCACTGGATTGTCCACTTCAAAATGGTTTATGTTATGTGAATTTCACCCCAGTAAATTATTTTTAAAATTGTAGTCCTTTTGTACAACAAAATACTGCATAACCCTTAAGAAAGATGAGATAGATCTATAGGGGAAGGGGTGCCTGGGTGGCTCAGTCGGTTAAGCGTCTGCCTTCAGCTCAGGTCATGATCCTGGGGTCCTGGGATTGAGCCCCGCATCGGGCTCCCTGCTCAGTGGAGAGCCTGCTTCTCCCTCTCCATCTCCCGGCTGCTCTGCCTACTTGTGCTCTCTCTCTCTCTCTCTCTCTGTGTCAAATAAATAAATAAAATCTTTAAAAAAAAAGATCTATAGGGGAAGAATAAGGAAAGATGTCCAAGATAAATTAAGTGTAAAATGCAACTTGCCCAATAGTATGCATGGTATGAGCCTGTTATAGTTTAAGTGTGTGTGTGTGTGTGTGTGTGTGTGTGTGTGTGTGTGTGTGTGTGTGTTAGAGACAGAGAGGTGGGGAGAAGTGGGGCTGAGTATATATGGAGAAAGGAGGGAAACGTATTCATTCTAGGGGACACGGGTGATATCCTTTTATTTGAGGAGAATCCCAAAACAGGCAAGGGGCTGGGAGTTGTTCTGCCTTTGCTCAGGTCTTAAAGGGGGCAGATGCTTCCTCTCATAACTCTTTGGCAGCCAGTTCAGAGACAGGTGACATCATGGGCTCAGCCAGCAGGAAGTTCCCACCAGAGCCTCCCCGCTTCGAGCAGAGCCCGGTGGGAATGAGAATTCCTTAGTTCATGTCGCTTGGTCTCGCCCACCTACTGGTCCTACCTCTTTTTCAAGTGTGATTTCCCATACTTCCTACCAATTCTGTGAGCTGTTTGTATTCCTTCCACGAAATTATTTTTCCTCTTAAGTTCTGCCAGAAATGATCTTTCTTGTTTGCAACCAGGAACCCTAATTACTAAACTCAAAGAAAATAAATCTGAAGACATACGTATCTGCTTGTTAATGGTTTACCCTGGGCAGGGGGTATTATAGGGCTCTTTTATTTTTATCATAAAATACTTAAACAGAAATTTAGAATGCCACAATAAATACCGAGTATTGCACGCAGAATTAGCAAATTTTGATACCTTTTCTTCTTTGAGTTAACTTTTTAAGAAATAAATACACATTTTAAGTCCTCTCTCCTGACACACAATCCTATCCTTTCTCCCTCTCTAGAGACAACCACTAGCCTGAAGTTAATGTGTATTCTTTCTAGCTATGTTTTTAAATTTTACTGTACACGTAAAATATTAGATATGCTATATATAAACAATTTATAGTACAAAGTTGCATACTTCTATATTTTTCTAGAAATATCATCCTGGACGCATTCTGAAGCCTGCTTTTCTTTTCTTTAAAGATTTTATTTACCTGGAGCGCCTGGGTGGCTCAGTCGTTAAGCGTCTGCCTTCGGCTCTGGTCATGATCCCAGGGTCCTGGGATTGAGCCCCGCATCGGGCTCCCTGCTCAGCTGGGAGTCTGCTTCTCCCTCTCCCACTCCCCTTGCTTGTGTTCCTGCTCTCACTGTCTCTCTCTGTCAAATAAATAAATAAAATTTAAAAAAAAGATTTTATTTATTTGTTTATTTGACAGAGAGCATAAGCGGGGACCTGCAGGCAGAGGGAGAGGGAGAAGCCGTCTTCCAGCTGAGTAGGGAGCCCGATGCGGGGCTCGATTCCAGGACCCTGGGATCATGACCTCAGCCAAAGGCAGACACTTAACTGACTGAGCCACCCAGGTGCCCCTGAAGCCTGCTTTTTTTCACCGAGCATTTGTGCAGTCTGCTCATGTTGATTAATTTATTTTACCTCCGCTACTCCCCCTGTAAACAGGCCAGCATTCGTTATCCGTTGTTGAGGGTCTTTGAGTTTATTTGCAACTTTCTGCTAATACAAACAGTATCACAGTGAACACCTCTGTAGTGGCCCATGGGCACCCTTGCAAGTATTTCTCTAGGTTATATACCGAAGAGTGGAATAGCTAGGTCCAAGGGTGCGTGCATATTCAGCCATACTGAATACGGGTGTGTTGTTTTACAAAAAACGATTCCACTAATGTACCTTCCCACAACTTAATGTATGAGTGTTCCCTTCTGATCCACATCACCACTAATGCTTCCTATTATCAGCCTTTTTATTTTATTTATATATTTATTTGACTGAAAGAGAGAGCACAAGCAGGGGGAACTGCAGGCAGAGGGAGAGAGAGAAGCAGACTACAGTGGGCCCCCCCCCCGGGGCCCCCTCCCCGCCCCCCCATGTGGGGCTTGATCCCTGCACCCTGGGATCATGACCTGACCCAAAGGCAGCCGCTTAACTAACTGAGCCACCCAGATGCCCTTTAATGCCTTTTTAATTTTAACCATTATGATGGAGATGAAACGGTATCTCCTTTGGGATGTAATTTGCATTTCCTGATACTTGCAAAGTTGCCTATCTTTTCATATGTTTATTGGCTTTTGAGTTTACCCCCTCATTAATTGCCTGTTCCCATCCTTGGCATATCTTTCTGTTAAAGCAGTTTGTGTCTTATTTCTTTGCTTTAGCTCTTTGTATATTCTGGAAAAAATTTAAATTGTTAACATAACTGGATTAATATATTGGCCTTTTCTGTTAGGATTTGCTCTTTTTGTGGCGTGTTGAAGAAGTCATTTCCTACAACTTGTGTACATGTTAAGTCTTGTTTGTCGCAATTAGGTCCTCGATCTACCTGAAATGTGTTGTTTATGGATGGTGTGAAGTTGGATCTAATTTTACTTTTTCCATATGGATAGTCATATGGTCATAAGGTAACTGCAACTGAATAAATATATGAATAGCTCACTCCCAGGGACACAAAGCTTAGTCTTTGGAGAACCTACTGCATGAAAAAGGAATGAATTCAAAGCAGGAGAAATCATTTATTCAATAAATATATTTGGCAATTTGAGAAAAAAAAAAAAATCTATTTAGCTACTGGAATCCCATTATGCACCAAAATAAATTCTAGAGGGAATTAAATGTAAAAGATGAATTCATTAAAAGACCAGAAGATGATATTAATAAATATTTATGACTCTTTTGATGGAGTAGGAAATAGCCATAGAACGATTTTAAAATACCCAGGAATAAATGTACTAAGAAATGTATGAGATTTTTATGAGGAAAAATTGAAAATGCCACTGGAAATCCTGAAGGGAGACTTCATGGAAAAACACATCCTGCTTTTAGAAAGGAGATCGCATGTATTATTATAAAAATTATTTTTCCTTAATCTACACATTGAATACCACTCCACTTGAAATGATTTTTAACGAATCAACCAGACTTTACAGTTTATATTGTAAAATAACATCAAGCACAAATGATGTGGTTTTGGAATATAGGTGAGGTTCAGTGGGGTGGAGTCCGGAGCTGATGACTAAAGATCTTGAGCCATCTTTGGTGCAAATACGTGGTTTATTAAAGCTCAGGAACAGGACCCGTGGGCAGAAAGAGCTGCTGCCCCAGGGTTGTGAGGGGTGGCTGATGGTATACTATAGGGTTGGGGGAGGTAAGGAAAAGGGAGGTTTCAAAAGAACTTTCATATGCCAAAGAGTACCTACAAGATGCTGGAGGCCTTGCCATTGTCAAGTTAAGGTTGTTTTTCCCCTCTAGCAAGGCATTAACATTAAGATAGTTGGGAGCTTCCTGGAAGAATGTCACACATGTCCCACCCAGGAGTGGGAGGTGGGGAGAGGTTGTAGGTTGTCGGCTTATGCTTTGTCTTCAGCCAGGCTTCTTTTCCCTCATCACAACGCCCAAAATTCTGACCCAAAGTTGAGTGATAAGGAAGGACTTCTGTCTATGTCATATTAAAACATATAACAAAGGTTTGTAATTCTTGAGATAGTTCTTGGCAAATACCTGGAGGATGGGGGGCGGGTCTCAAACTGAGCCTGGCTTCTTTAGGGTGCCTGGTGGTGCCTTAGAAACAAATTATCTTTACCAAACTTCTTTTTTTTTTTTTAAGATTTGATTCATTTATTTGAGAGAGAAAGAGTTCACGAGGAAGGGGGGAGGGGCACAGGAAGAGGGAGAAGCAGACTCCCCAGGAGCAGGGAGCCTGCTGCAGGACTCGATCCCAGAACCCCGGGATCATGACCTGAGCTGAAGGCAGACGCTTAACCGACTGAGCCACCCAGGCACCCCTTTACCAAACTTCTGCCCCAGGCAGTGAATTCACATTCCTCGTGCCTCTGCACCCACCAAGACAGGCTGCTCTCCTATTTCTGGCACTGAGAAAATCCTGCTTCTCAGCATTGCGAACTTGACCCTGGGGCCGTGCTATCCAACAGTGAGGTTGCTGGACCAGCATCAACATCTCTTGAGAGCTTGTCAGAAATGCAGAATCTCAGCCCCTCTCCAGACCTCAGATCCGAATCTGCATTTTAACCAGATCCCCTGGTGATTTTATACACTTTAGAGTCTGAGAAGTGATCCACTAGGCTGACCTTGTCGGTGGAATAAAATTACATACATTAACCCCCCCCACACCCACACACACACAACACACTTATTTTAGTTGAAATCAGGTTTCTTCCAAAAGTGCTCTCTTTTGTCTCCAATTCTTTAAAAATTGGCCACTTCACCAAATTATTACTTTTTAAAACAAATTTGTTTTAAGTAAGCTCCATGCCTAACTTGGGGCTTGAATTCACAACCCAGAGATCAAGAGTCACCTGCTCTACCGACGGAGCCAGCCAGGCGCCCCTAATTATGATGATTTTTATTTTTTCTTATTTATTTTTCTAATGATTACTCTTTCAGGACATGTGCCCACTGGCCTGAAATGCCATCCTGACCAGGAGCATCTGATTTACCCTCTGGGCTGCACAATCCTGATTCAGGCGATAAACACACAGGAACAGAATTTCCTGCACGGTCACGGCAACAATGTCTCCTGTGTGACCATCTCCAAGAGTGGGGTTTACATAGCCTCCGGACAGGTCACGTTCATGGGCTTCAAGGTGAGTGTGCTTTAAAATAGCTCCCTATAAATCAGTAGAGAGGTGCGCCCCCCCCCCCCCGAAAACCCACCCCCTTCCAGGTCAGCTCTGTGCTCACGTCCTTCCCCTCCCTTTTCCTCTTGCCTCCTCTTTGAGCTCATCTTCATTCCCTCGGGCTGGGAGTAAAGTATTTTGGTGTTCACACCAGACCCTGCAGCTTGCGGACTGATAATGCTCAGGAACCAAAAGTCCCTGCTTAATTTATTTTTATTTATTTACTTTTTTAGTCCCTGCTTAATTTAAAAACTATTGCCAGTTTCTTGCGGTTGTATATGTAAGACATGATCTAATTTCCAGAAAAAGTGCAATTACTGATTACTTCTCACCAAGGCAGGGAGCTCTCCCCTCAGACTCTTCTGAAGCCGGTCTGTGATCTGACAGTGTATTCTCGCTCCCAGGCAGACATCATTTTGTGGGATTATAAGAAAAGGGAGCTGATTGCCCGACTGTCACTTCACAAGGGCAAAATCGAAGCGCTGGCCTTTTCACCAAATGATTTATACTTGGTATCACTCGGAGGCCCAGATGACGGAAGGTAATGAACTCAACACGTTTATTTCTAGGTATGTCATGCACCCTCTCCCCCAGCACCCTCCTCCACCCCCTGCCGGACATTCTCTGTTGGCCTGTCCCTATTCAGCTGTGCGTCATGTGAAAAGCTTATGGGGAAAATACCGTAGGGCCACAGATCTCCACCTTTGATGCACATCACATCCCACTGGGGAGCTTTATTTATTTATTTATTTATATTTATTCATTTGAAAGAGAGACAGAGACAAAGAGAACACAAGCAGGGGGAGGGGGAGAGGCAGAAGCAGACTCCCGGCTGAGCAGGGAGCCCGGGGCTTGATCCCAGGACCTGGAGATCATGACCTGAGCCAAAGGTGGAGGCTTAACCATCTGAGCCACCCAGGTGCCCCCTGGGGAGCTTTAGAAATCACTGATACCTGGCTCCACCTTCAGAAAGCTGGATTTGATGAGTCTGGGCTTTAGGGGGCCCCAACACTTCCCAGGTGATTCCAATGTGCAGCTGAATTTGAGCACCTTTGCTGTAAAAGAAAGATATCATCATCATCATCACCATTGTCAATGACAAGAGCTAATTTTCGGGTGGTGGGGGACGGGGGCACTTACTGTGTGACAGGTGTGTATTGAACACCTTAGCCGTGTTATCTCCTTAACCTGAGGTGGGAGCTACTGGGGCTGTGTGACAGGTGAGGGATGAACACCACCAACCGGTAAGTAGCAGAGCTGGGAGAGCCACCCTGGCAATGTGACCCCAAAGGTGGCATTTTTAACCTGCCTTGCCCGAGACACCATCTTTGCCCCCACTGAGGAACTCAAGAGTCCAGTGTAGGAGGCAGAGAATACAGACACATGAAATTCGGAGGAAAAAGATGTAAAAGCATTGTGTTAGAAAGAGCAATCAACGCGGTACAGAGTCCCACGTGAATGCTAAAGGGGCGTAGTCTGTAGAAGAAAAACAGGAGCGTCCCAGGTTTGTGTGGGATTTAATACTTCGGTGAACTCTTACAGATAGTTTCTTATTCAAGCTTTGCGGGTCTATTACAAAGGAAATTTACCTTTTTTTAAAAAAAGATTTTATTTATTTATTTGAGAGAGTGCACAAGTGTGGGGAGGGAGAGGGAGAAGCAGGCTCCCCGCTGAGCAGGGAGCCCGATGCGGGACTCGATCCCAGGACCCCCGAGATCATGACCTGAGCCTAAGGCAGATGCTTCACTGACCAAGCCACCCAGGCGCCTCAAAGGAAATTTACATTTGTGTGCAGTTATATCTTGACAGTTCTCTTACTAGATAGCAAATCAGCAGAATTTTCATGAGACTCCTCCTTTGATGATTATTCCCCCCATCCCATAAGCATGCTCACTTTCCCTGGGCTGTCCCATTTGACGGTTTTTCATAAGACACGTATCCAGAAATCAACCATTACCAGTCTCAGCTCAACTTAAAGTGGCTGTTCTCCATCCTGGGTGCACGCTGGAATCCCCTGAGGACATTTTGGAACGACTGAGGCCTGGATCCCACCCCCAGAGATTCTTCAGATCTTGGCAATCCGGCCACCCCCAGCCCAGCCCCTACCAGAGAGATGCCCGGAAGATGAATAGTCACAGTGGGGGCAAGGAGGGTGGGGTTCTGTCCACTGGTTTCAGACAGGGGTCAGCCCTGAACTTGTGCGAGGGCCCGTTGGACCCAAACCACCAGGCTTCTCCACAGATGAGGAGGAACAGAACAGATGCCGGGAACTGCACTGGACATTCTGCAGTTTGTATGTGCATATATATATTTTTTAAATATTTTGTAACCTGCTTATGGAACTATTTTGCATTAATGTTATGCTATCAATGTAATGGAACCTGCTTTTTGGTTTGGGGGGGTGTTTTGCATTTTCATTTTAAATTTTATTTGTTAAAAATATTTTTTTCGGGCATAATGAACAGGGTTATATTAGTTTCAGGTGCACAATATAATGATTCAACAATTCTATACGTTTTTGGGCACTTGGACTGCCTCCAGATCTGGGCTATTGTAAATAATGCTGCAGTAAACACAGGGGTGCATATATATCTTTTTGAATTAGTGTTTTCATTTTCTTTGGGTAAATACCCAGGAACGGAATTACTGGATCATAGGGTAATTCTATTTTTAACTTTTTGCGGGCCCTCCATACTGTTTCCACAGTAACTGCACCGGTTTGCATTCCCACCAGTGATGCACAAGGGTTTCCTTTTCGCCACATCCTCTCCAACACCTGTTGTTTCTTGTGTTGTTGATTTTAGCCATTCCGACAGGTGTGGTGGTATCTCATTGTGGTTTTGATTTGCATTTCCCTGATGATGCGTGATGTTGAGCATCTTTTCATGTGTTTGTTGGCCATCTGTATACCTTTTCTGGAAAAATGTCTGTTCAGACTCTCTGCCCATTTTTAATTGGATTTTTTTTTCTAGTGTTGAGTTATATAAGGTTTTTTTTTATGTATTTTGGACATTAACCCCTTATCATATATGTCATCTGCAAGTATCTTCTCCCATTCAGTAGGTTGCCTTTTTGTTTTGTTGATGGTTTTCTTCACTGTGCAAAAGCTTTTTGTTTTGGTGTAGTCCCACTCATTTAATTCTGCTTTTGTTTCCCTGCCAAAGGAGATGTATTTGGAAAAATGTTTCTATGGCCCATGTCAAAGAAGCTATTGCCTGTGTTTTCTTCTAGGATTTTTATGCATTCAGGTTGCACATTTAGGTCTTCAATATATTTTGGGTTTATTTTTGTGTATGGTGTAAGAAAGTGGTCCGGTTTCACTCTTTTGCACGTAGCTGTCCAATTTTCCCAACACCATTTATTGAAGAGACTGTCTTTCCCCCATTGTATATTCTTTTTTTTTTTAAAGATTTTATTTATTTATTTGACAGCGCGCAAGCAGGGGGAGCGGTAGGCAGAGGGACAGGGAGAAAGAGGCTCCCCACTCAGCAGGGAGCCTGATATGGGGCTCAATCCCAGGACTTTGAGATCACGACTGAAGGCAGATGCTTAACTGACTGAGCCACCCAGTATATCCTTGCCTCCTTTGTCATAGATTAATTGGCCATAAAAGTGCGGATTTATTTCTGGACTCTATTCTGTTCCTTTGATCTAGGTGTCTGCTTTTGTCCCTGTATCATACTGTTTTGATCACTATAGCTTTGTAGTAATCTTGAAATCTGGAATGTTTTTTCTTTTCCCAAAATTGCTTTGGCTACTCAGGGTCTCTTGTGGTTCCATACACATGTGAGGATTATATGTTCTACTTCTGTGAAAAATGCTGGTATTTTTATAGCAATTGCATTAAATCTGTAGATTGCTTTGAGTCCAGTATGGACATTTTAACAATATTTGTTCTTCCAGTCCATGAGCATAGCATGTCTTTCCATCTGTTCATGTTGTCTTCAATGTCTTTCATCAATGTTTTATAGTTTTCGGAGTACAGGTCTTTCACCTCCTTGGTTGAATTTGTTCCTGGGTATTTTATTCTTTTTGGTGCAATTGCAAATGGGATAGTTTTCCTAATTTCTCTCTCTGTCACTTTGTTATTAGTGTAGAGAAATGTATTTTCTGTATTTTAATTTTCTGTCCTGCTACCTTACTGAATTCTTTTATATGTTCTAGTAGTTTTTTTGGTGGAATCTTTAAGGTTTTCTGTATATAATATCATGTCATCTGCAAATAGTGACAATTTACTTCTTCCTTACCAATTTGGATGCCTTTTATTTCTTTTTCTTGTCTGATTGCTGTGGCTAGGACTTCCAGTACTATGTTGAATAATAGTGGTGAGAGAAGACATTCTTGTCTTGTTCCTGATTTTAGAGGAAAAGCCTCTCAGTTTTTCACCATTAAGTGTGATATGTAAGCTGTAGGTTTTTCATATATGGCCTTCATCACGTTGAGATATGTTCCCTCTAGACCTGCTTTGTTGAGCGTTTTTATCATGGATGAATGTCGTACTTTGTACAATGCTTTCTCTGCATCTACTGACAACAACCTGCTTTTTGATTAACTTTATACCAAGGTCATATTCCCTGTGGGTTTGTGCAGACATAGATCTTATTCTTTGCAATGACTGCGTTGTATACCATTGTATATCAGATACGCTGGAATTTGTTTGGCCAACGCACTATGTCAGTGCCTTTTATTTGTTTTTAAATTTTAAACCTGTTTTTGGAAAATGGAAGCTATACCATGTCCATGGTTTATAAAGAAAGGATGTCATCCTGCTATGCACAAGAATTCAGAATTCATAGCCCTTCCACATGAAGAGCTCTCCCAAGGAACACGGGGATTTCTTTTCATATTTCATTGAGATATATTTCACATACCACAAAATTCACCCATTTAAAGTGTATGGCTGTATGCATTTTGGTATAGTGGTTATCTGAGTGGGTCCTTCCTTCCTTCCTTCTTCTTCCTTCCTTGTTCCTTCCTTCCTTTCCTCCCTCCCTTCTTTTTTTTCTTTTCTTTCTCTTCTTTTTTCTTTTCTCTTCTCTTCTTTTCTTTCTTTCTTTTTGCTGAACTACTTCCCCAAAGACATTTTTTACATGTCATGTTGTGCACCCACCACCACAAACAATTGTAGAGCATTTTAAACACTCCAAAAAGAGACCCTCTGCCTATTAGCAATCACTCCCCATTCCTGCTCCACCATTACCCCCTCAGCCCCGGGCAACCACTGACGTACTTTCCATCTCTATAGTTTTTCCTGCTCTCACTGTCTCACGTAAGTGGAATAATACAATAGGTAGCCTTTTGTAACTGATTTTCTTTATTAAGTGTAATGTTTTCAAGGTTCATCCATACTGTGGTATGTATCAGTCCTTCATTCTTTTTAGTGTCCAATAATATTCTATTGTATGGCTGCACCCCATTTTCTTCATCCATCAGTTGATGGGGCTGTGGGTCTTTCCCACTTTCAGGCTATTGTTCATAATGCTGTTATGACCATTCATGTACAAGATTTGGTGTGGATGTGTGTTTTCATTTCTCTTGGGCATGAGGTACTTGGTTTTAAGAGTCTTTTTTTGGAGGGGGTGATATGCCTCTCAAGTTTTCTACTTCAGATGGTATCTATCAATTTCCTACTAAGAAAAAAGAAAAAATTATGGCTCTTACACTAACTCCTACCTCCCCATTCCTACCGATCTTGGTTCTACCTGGATTTTAGAACCCCTGTGATAATACCTTCTACATGGAGGAAATTTGGGAAGCATAGCCAGACATGATTTTACATTAACAAAGTTTGTAACATCTGCATTCCTTTTTCTCTAAATTTTGATTCAGATGTTCCCCAGCATTTTTGGTATTATTGTCTGAACACATTCAATTTAGGACTAAGTTGTGTGATTGCACCCAGAGAGAAGGAAACAGAACCCAACGCAGTGCTTCTCCAAGTGTGGTCCCCAGACCAGCAGCATCAGCATCACTGGGCACTTTTTAGAAAAGTGGAATCTCTGGCACCCCCCCACAACCCCCCGAGACCTGCTGACTCAGAAGCTCTGTGGGTGAGTCCCGGCAGCCTCCGAGCAAGCCCTCCATGTGACTCTGGTCCGCGGTCACATTTGGAAGCACTGCCTGACATCATTCTTGTCCTTGTGCTATTTTTTTTCTGGAATACTTCTCCAAATAAATATTTCTACATGAGATAAATGGGTGGCAAACTTTTATGCCTTGCTTATCTGAAAATGTCTTTATTTTAGCATCAGGCTTCATTGACGGGGTCACTGGGTTCTAGCCTCATTATCATTTTCCTTCAAAACCTTTGAAGTGTCACCAGCTTGTCTTCTAATATCCATTGTGACACAGGAGACATCTGGGGGTCAGTGTAATTCTTTCGTTCCTTTTTTTTTTTCTTTCTAGAACCACTAAAAAAAACCTGTTTGTTCTTTTGAGAGCCTGCCTCCCCCTGACTTCTTCGGTCCCTCTCGTTTTGGCAGTGTAGTCGTGTGGAGCATAGCCAAGAGAGAAGCCATCTGTGGCAGTCCCGCGGCCGGCCTCAACGTGGGGAATGCCACCACAGCGATCTTCTCGAGGTGCCGGGATGAGATGTTTGTTACTGCTGGAAAGTACGTGCCTGCAGTCCGGGTTTTCAGAACTCAAAAATCACTATATTTGCTTGCCTGGAAAGCAAGGTCATTCCAATTTGGGTTCCCCTGCAAAATTAGTCCTGCAAAATTACCTTCCATCCTAATTCCTAATTTGCGTGATTTTGTAGTCCTTAAAAATCCTTTTAACGGAAAGTCTTTTAAATCTGGTTATTTGAGAATTCTGTGCTTCCTCCTGAGGAGGGCTCTGCTCCTCGGCAAAATTCATGTCGGGTTCTGGTCTGTTTGTGACTGATAACACACTACCTGCAATGCATGCCCACAGAGCAATGTGCACAATTGCACGGATTCACTTACTGGTCCATCTTTCTTAGCACCTGTTCTTGATTTAGGTCTCCCGAAATGATAGTTTGCGAATGGACTACGCCAGGAAGCTTCAGATGTTCGACTATTAGCCATATGAGATCGTTTCCAGTAGAGTCAGCTTTTGACCAGCTAATGGGGACCAAGCTGAAAGCCAACATCTGTCTAACAGAAGACACTAACTTACAGATTCACCAATTCGGGGCTCTGCCTGGAGTCTGAGCTGAAGGTTAAACTCACACAAAAGCATCGTCTTTTACACGGTGTGCCAGTTCAAAGGTCCAAACGCTGTGAACGGGGGGTCGAAATACCTGTTGGGTGGAAACTATCTTTTTCAGCCCATGGATGATGGTCTTCCATCTGTGAAAGGCACACACCACTGGCTACTTTTCCAGCCAGAGTAAAGAATTTCTGTATGGCCCCTCCTTGTGATATGCACCATGCATTTGTTCTGGGGCTAATTATGAGGACGGATTTACTTAGCAGCCATGAAACTAGCTGGCTGAATGGGAGCCAGCCCCTAAGAGGCGAATCTTATTAGGAGAGCGCTCTGAGCCCGAAGCAGCTAGCCGTGGCCTGCCCTGTCTTCTGAGGCCACTGACGACCATGCGTGTGTTCACTTCCTTGAGTTTGCAGAGTGGCTTCATGAAGCCTTTGCATGATGAGGGTTCAGCTGCCCTTCAACAGCTGCCATAGCTGCGGGCGTCAGCTCAGCCTGGTGTCCACAGACAGCGTTTCTCCAGGAGCCAAAACTTGAATTGAAGCTGCCCCCCCCCAACTTTTTCTTAGGGCAATCTATATTCTAGATCAGCTTTAATTGCATATGACAGTGATAACTGAGAACGAGGACTCTTAAGCAAGATTTCTGGTCCGGCACCCACAGCATCCTCCATGATGGTCCCAACGGCAGATGTTCCATGATATTGTCCCTCACGAGAGATCCTGCAAATTCCAAATTTGACATCCACCAGGAAGGCCACGGAGAAGCTGGTTTGTTTTTTTTTTTTAATTTTGAAAGTACTCAAAAAAAAATATTTGAACAAGAAATAGGTTTGTATTCAAATAAAAAAGTATTCAAAATACTTATTGAGCACTTACTAAGTGCATAACTCTGGAGGGGGCTAAAAGAAAAAGGAAAACCGAACTTGATCTATTTTTTATTTCTAATTTTTTAAATTTTAATTAATTTATTATTTTTTTTAAAGATTTTATTTATTTGACAGAGAGAGGGAACACAAACAGGGGGAGTGCAAGAGGGAGAAGCAGGCTTCTTGTGGAGCAGGGACTCAATGTGGGGCTTGATCCCAGGACCCTGGGATCATGACCTGAGCCGAAGACAGACGCTTCATCGACTGAGCCACCCAGGCGCCCTTAATTTTATTTTTTTTTAAAGTTGATTTATTTAAGTACTCACTATGCCCAGAGTGGGGCTCGAACTCAAACCCCGAGATCAAGAGTCAGGGGCTCTTCTGACTAAGCCAGCCAGGTGCCCTGATCAGTCTATTTTTAAATTAACCTTTTCTGCCTTCGACTATTAGCTTCACCTATGATGTTGACTGCGATATGTTTATACAGTTATTAATTCAGATTAACTCAACATGCAATGATTAAATGCCAACTATATGCCAAGTCTTAAGTCAGATGCTGATTTTGTGCAGCCCTTTGGTTACTTAGTCTCATTTCTCGTGAAGACAGGACTCTCCATAGTGAAGCATTTTCCTTGAAAAGATGTCCTTACAGCTGCAAGCCTTGAAAGAAACATCCTTAGTGAACTCTGGTTTGCTCTTTGTTTATCTGCTTGCATTTATGTCTGCTCTCCCTACACTGGAGAGTATTCACTGGCTGTAAATCCTTGCTCTGCTGCGTTTTCTCATTTGGAGAGTAGGGGGAGCATAAATCCTACCTCAGAGGGTGGTCGTAAGGATCGACTGGAAGATTTTAAGTAGAACACGACGCCTAACAAACCCTCAGAAATATCCAGCTCTCTTCCCTTCAGCCGCCTCTTCAGGGAAAGGCAGAAAACAGAGAAGAGATCAAGAGATTCTTAAGTGGGTATCCATTTGATTGTGTCTCTCTTCCATAGTGGGACAATCCGAGTATGGGAACTGGATCTCCAGAATAGAAAAATCTGGCCAACTGAGTGCCAAACGGGTCCGATGAAAAGAATAGTCATGAGTATTACAGTAAGTATTACTCTAAGTGTGATTGTCAGTAACTATTGGAACAAATTCCTGTTAATGGTATTGACCGAGGGTGTGTGTGTGTGTGTGTGTGTGTGCGTGTGTGTGTGTGTGTGCACGCGCGGATGCGTGCACACATGTGTGCACATACATAGGTACACGTACCTTGGGCTGAGGGTAGGGAAGTGAGGTCTGGACCTCAGGGATGCCAATTGAGGGGGCACAGGTGAGGGGGAGTCTCACTTCCAGAGTCTCATTCCCTCCAGAAGTTGGAGAGAAGCTGCTTAGACGCAGCTCTGGGAGAGTCTTGTTTTACTGGGACTTGGGCTCTGCTATCGGACCCAGACACCTGCCTCACCAGGACAGAAGCCATGTATCCAGTAGGCACTTCGTGGCCACAGCACCTCCCGATGTTACTGGGATACAAAATAATTCTTATTTCTGCCACTGGGCATAAAGTTCCTAACAGTGAAACTCATTGTTGACACACAGTCCCTTCTATAAAGAGGAATTATTCCTATGTCTTTAATGTGGACTCACACACTCATACAGACAACTCCATCCTCCACTGACTTGTTTCTCTTATCTAACACATCATCGTTTTACGCAGATAGACTTTGGAAAATATGAGATAAAGCAAACACCTATTCTCTTTGAAGAATTCATCCTAGGCACCCTTCGGAGGTGTCTCCAGAACGGGGACTGGCAGGTTATCTATGCATGCGGATCTAACATGAGACACAAAGAGTCTTCCAGCGAAATGTACAGGCTAGTGGGAGTCTCACATTTCCTCCAATTCTGAGTTTGGCCCTGATTCTGCACCCCACTCCGAGCTGTTCGTACCCATCTTAGAGTCTAAGGAAATTAAAGTCGTCATGAGCACCTTTGTAGGTCTTCCTTGGGCCTCAGAGAAAGTCTGTCCCACCCCTGATCGGGGCTCACGGGCATCCCTGAGAAAACACAGGTCTCTGGGCCTCTTTTCCTCTCTGATCTCCAGATGGCCGACGACGATAGCTTTTTCTACCTCGGCACCACAACTGGAGACATTCTGAAAATGAACCCAAGGACCAAACTGCTAGCAGACACTGGGCCCGCAAAGGACAAGTTCAGTCTGGTGAGTAGAGACCGCCAACATCTGTCCTGCCCTGCTCGCTTCTGGCGATTTCTTCCCTCCACTGCAGCACAGACCTGTGTGAAGAGTCTGTAGAAAAAAGACAAAGAGTGTGTTGTGTCCAAGGCCACACAGAAATTTGCAAGGTGCACTGATTTATTACTGTCTGAGCCCTCATCTCTGGTTTATATGCTGTATTCCTCGGGGTCCCCACTTAGGGAATCAGACCACACGTTTTTTACATCTTCCAAGCACAGGGCCATAAATATACACACAGAGGTATGTCATTTTTGTCCTAATCTGATAACTAGATCTTATATTTTTTTTTAAAGATTTTATTTATTTATTTGACAGAGAGAGAGACAGCGAGAGAGGGAACACAAGCAGGGGGAGTGGGAGAGGGAGAAGCAGGCTTCCCGCGGAGCAGGGAGCCCGATGCGGGGTTCGATCCCAGGACCCTGGGATCATGACCTGAGCCGAAGGCAGACACGTAACGACTGAGCCACCCAGGCGCCCTAGATCTTAGATTTTAGCCCCAGCCAGCACTGAAAGTCCTAAGCAAGACCTAGACATTGTGGATTGTTTCTGTTTGCAGAGTTCCTAAAAATTCTGGTTAAAAGTCCAGAAAGACCTCGATATTTAAGCAAAATAAAAAGCCTAAAATCAGAGGATCATCTCGTGGAATAAGTGCTGCTATTTCCAGGACCCCCAGAAAGTTACAAGGGCTGTTTCCACTAACCTTTGAATTTGAATTTGAGGGCTTGTAGTAGGTTCTGCACCGCCTGTCTCATGTCTGATAATAGAACAGATGGTTCTCAGCTTCAATGCCTTCCCACTTAGCCGATATTCCCAAGAAGACGTGAAATCTTGCACCGCATGCCCAGGGAAGATGTTAGAGTTTTCTTAATCATGCAATCATTAAATGCTCGAACTTTTAAGGGCATGCATAAGAATGAGAGAATGCTATGGTATGGGTAGAGAAGGGTTTAGAAATAATCCCACAGGAGGTTGAAGTGTAGTTATTTTTAGGAGGGGGATTCCAGTATATGAAATAGATAAAAGCAAAGCAGATCAGTTGAAGGAGTGCAAGACTCAGATCCCTGCCATCTCCAACTCCTGAGATCCCTCCAAAGGGCTCCATGAAACGCTATGGAAAAATACCGATCTGGATATTTTTGGCACCCCCCCCCCCAGCACTTAAGATTCCGTCCGTCTTAGTGTTCCTCAAGCTTTGGGTACTTAAGTGCCATTGATTGTGGTACTGTGGATGCTCTAAGTGCTAACCATGGAGGCATTTGGGTTGGATGGCAAATTCCACAAAGCGGTGGTTCCAAGATGCCTCTTATACCCGTGGAAAGAAAATAATTCTTACAGGATGAAGGGATAGGAGGTATCACTGAAGACATGTGGTTGGAATATTATGTGATCTTGGGCAATTACCCGTTTTGAAACTCTCCTTAAATGGTCGCTCTCTGGTTAGAAGGGTAGAAGGATTGGAATGCTTTCAAATGGACCTGGTAGGCATACAGCACTAATATGAAGACAAAGATGCTGATGGTCACAATGCTAATATTAAAAACAGTACACAGGACCCTGGGATCGTGACCTGAGCCCAAGGCAGACGCTTTACCCACGGAGCCACCCAGGCGCCCCATTAGCTGTATTATTGTTGAAAACTTTGAGATGAAATATTGGCCATGCACATTTTAAAATTAGAACTTAAAAATGAAATAATTAAATTAGAACTTCAGAGTGGATGCTATAAAATGACCATCATATCTCCCCAAACTCTGAAGATGGCTTTGAATTTATCTATGTCTATTACTGGCAAGACTATATACCACATGCTTTAGCTCAGGAACTATAGTCTCCAAACAATAAGAGCTCTTTGTCTTTTCTTGGGATGTCAACTATGATCTCTTTTTAGTATAAGAATTATGTTCTGGGGCGCCTGGATGGCTCAGTTGGTTAAGCATCTGCCTTCGGCTCAGGTCATGATCTCAGGGTCCTGGGATCGAGCCCCACATCGGGCTCCCTGCTCAGTGGGGAGTCTGCTTCTCCCTCTCCCTCTGCCCTTCCTCCCTGCTTGTGTGCTCTATCTCTCTCTCTGTGTCTCAAATAAATAAATAAAATCTAAAAGAATTATGTTCTGGCTTAAACAGTAGGCACTGAGGAAATAATGTTGCCTGTGCCTCTATCTTCTGCTCTAACTTCATTTGAGCCGATAGATAGTGTTAATTTCTAATACAGTCACAATGCACAGGTGGTTGTAAAGGGAGGAAGTTTGGTGAAGCGTGCTTGTACCTTGCAGGACCCGGGGGGCAGCTTCTGGCACGTGAGCCCGTTGCTGGCACCGAGCCCTGGTGGACAGCCTTGGGGTACATCACAGGCAATGCCTTCCTGCATTTCGTCCAGGCACGGACATGCCCCGTACCCATCTTGTCAGCTCACGCACCGATTCTTTTTTTTCTTTAAATTTTTTTATTGTTATGTTAATCACCATACATTACATCATTAGTTTTTGATGTAGTGTTCCATGATTCATTGTTTGTGCATAACACCCAGTGCTCCACGCAGAACGGTGCCCTCTTTAATACCCATCACCAGGCTAACCCATCCCCTACCCCCTCCCCTCTAGAACCCTCAGTTTGTTTTTCAGAGTCCATCGTCTCTCATGGTTCGTCTCCCCCTCCGATTTCCCCCCCCTTCATTCTTCCCCTCCTGCTATCTTCTTTTTTTTTCTTAACATATATTGCATTATTTGTTTCAGAGGTACAGATCTGTGATTCAACAGTCTTGCACAATTCACAGCGCTCACCATAGCACATACCCTCCCCAATGTCTATCACCCGGCCACCCCATCCCTCCCACCCCACCCCCACTCCAGCAACCCTCAGTTTGTTTCCTGGGATTAAGAATTCCTCATATCAGTGAGGTCATATGATACATGTCTTTCTCTGATTGACTTATTTCACTCAGCATAACACCCTCCAGTTCCATCCACGTTGTTGCAAATGGCAAGATCTCATTCTTTTTCATGGCTGCATAATATTCCATTGTGTGTGTGTGTGTGTGTGTGTGTGTGTGTGTGTGTACCACATCTTCTTTATCCATTCATCTGTCGATGGACATCTTGGCTCTTTCCACAGTTTGGCTATTGTGGACATTGCTGCTATAAACATCAGGGTGCACGTACCCTTCGGATCCCTACATTTGTATCTTTGGGGTAAATACCCAGTAGTGCAATTGCTGGATCGTAGGGTAGCTCTATTTTCAACTGTTTGAGGAACCTCCATACTGTTTTCCAGAGTGGCTGCACCAGCTTGCCTTCCCACCAACAGTGTAGGAGGGTTCCCCTTTCTCCACATCCCCGCCAACATCTGTCGTTTACTGACTTGTTAATTATAGCCATTCGGGCTGGTGTGAGGTGGTATCTCATGAGGTTTTGATTTGGATTTCCCTGATGCCGAGCGATGTTGAGCACTTTTTCATGTGTCTGTTGGCCATTTGGAGTCACACAGCGATTCTTAACGATGAAACCATTTGGCCTTTCTCTCAATGCTGTTCCTCCCCCTTAGGGAGTGTCCGCCATCAAGTGTCTGAAGATGGGGGGTTTGTTGGTGGGTTCTGGAGCCGGATTGCTGGTCTTCTGCAAAAGCCCCAGCTACAAACCCATCAAGTAAGTTCCAGACTCCACGGGGGTCGGGGTGGAGAAAGACCTACCACCGCAGGGAGGTCTGCTTAAAGCCAGTGATGATGCAATATTCCCAAAGTAACACTCAGTGAAAGAATTTTATCTTACCGTCAAAATGAGCAGTTGGAATCACAACAGCTGATTTCTTTGCCAATGAAAAGACAAGAGCTTATGTTGAATCAAGCCAAAGTAGTCCACAATTAATTACCCCAGGGGACATTTCCCTTCTAATAAATGCATCAATTATTATTTCGTTAATACATGGAGTCATGACAGAGGAAATAAGATGCTGTTTATAAAGATATCCAGCAAATGACCTCAAATTTCAAACTTTCAAAATTTGTTTATTCAGTGAAATTTATTATGCAACAGGTTATGTGTCAGGCACTATGCTAGTAGTTAATTCATTTGAATACAAGTTTTAATACAAATAGCCAGCATTCACCGGCTACTTCCATGTACCAGATACTATGCCATGTACTTTTTGTGGGTTATCTATCGAATCAGTTGAAACGAAATGAAATAAAACCTTATCCATTGTCATTAGCACGGATTTACTGAGTACCTCTGGCCAAACCAATGTGCCAGATGCTATACTAAAAAATAAAATAAGATGCCATCTTTGTCCTCCCAAAACTAACAGTCTGATTTGGGGATAAGGTAATATGCACATGAAATAGTCCTTATAATACAAGATAATATATAAACACAAATCCTGTGGTCCAGGTAAAGTAAAAGGTATCGTGGGTATTATAGGGGGGATCAGAGAAGGGGGTGACCCCACTGTGGTGGTGAGATTGGGAAAGACACTCCCCAGAGAAGCAGAGGTGGAGCTTGAGCTCACCTTCAACCAAGCCAGGCACCCCTGGATACGCTCCATGCGGCCTCCCCCAGCTCGAGCCGACCCAGGGATGCTAGAGTGTAGACCGTAGAACGAGTATCAGCTGTCTTCACTCCAACACATCCGTGCGGCGCATTCACCGCGTACCAGATACTGTTCTAGGTGCCCATGGGAGAAGCCACGACTAAAGCAAACAGAAATGAAGGGAAACATCCCTGCCCGTCATGGAGCTGACATTCCAGCAGGAGGGAAGAGACAGTCAGTCATAAAGTAAACAAGTAATTACATCATCTTAGAGGGTGATGAGCAGAGGAGACAAATGGAGTTGCAGGTACACTAAGGGGGGCTTGGGGACAGGAGACAGGCTGCCATTTTAAATTCCGTGCTCTGGGTAGGTCTTCTTGAGAATGCATTCAGACCAGTTCTGTGTTTGCGTGAAGCGGCATAAGAGAGGGAGGCTACGTAAGAGCGGTGTTGGTTACTCTGGATATGTGTCCGGAGTATAAGGAATTAACCCCCTCATTTGTGAACACCTTGTTTTGAATACACAGATGTTCCCATTGTGATGAGAATGATCATTTCAAGGCCGTTATTACAGGATTTGTGCCGTGCCTGTCCCCATAGTAACCTTGTGGGACAGCATAGCCTCCCATTGGTTGCAGGGGTTTCTGCCTCCTTGGGTTTTCATGGATTGAGAAAGTACCTCCCGTGTGAAGTCAGGAAGTAGTATGATGAAGCAGACCGCTGGAGCTCAGGGACCCCTGGCCTCACCCCCGTAGCCCTGGACTTCACCTTGTCTTGTAGTGAGCCCACATGTCCATAGCCAGTATTTCTATTGGCTGCCCTCGGGGGGCCTCCTGTGCATTATCTTTGATCCTCACTGCAACCCAGCAAAGGAGAAATTATTCTGTGCTTGAGTGAAGTGAGGCCGGGAGATTTCTGGCAATGTATCCAGGGTCAGAGAGCTCTATCTATCTAGTTAGTGAAGAAGCCGGGAAGTAACTCAGGGTCAATCCTTTCTTCATTAACCATCCTGTGTCCCACCAACAAATGGATCTTTGTAAAATACTGCATTTCCCACGCCGATCCCTTGCACAAGAATCTCCATTGCGTTCTTATTGTCAAAACTAAATTAGTAGCAGAGCAAGTTTGGGTTTTTAGGGACACATTCATTTATATACTCTTTTTTTTTTTTTTAAAGTTCATACTCATTAGACATTTATGAAGCAGAGGGATTTGCAATGCGGACGGAGAGACAAGAGTCTCCGAAAGTTTTGGGGAAGAGAGCCACTATTAATATTTTGTTATTTCTTCTTGTCTTGTGTTCTTCGTATACATTTTAAAATAATTGTACTTCCTTTGTGTACAAAATTTTCTATTCTGGTTTATTTTTACTTAAGGCAAACGTCTTAAATGTTTTCAATATTAATACCTTTTTTAAAAACTACTGTGGTAAAATGTACATAATCTTCTAAACGTGGTTTTACTGGCTAGGCAAATATCTTAAGAAGTTGCCTGCCATCCCATAGGTGATTTAACCATTGCCTTACAATTGGGTATTTAGGTTGTTTCCAACCTTTTACTCTTTTCACTAAGGTTACAATAACCTCCCTTGACATAAAGGTTTCCCCTCCCAATTGTAGGATTATTTCCCAGAAATGGACTTAATAAAGTATTTAATTGCCATGATCATTTGTGCCCATTGCCTTCCTGGAATGTTCCCTCTGTCCAGATCCTGCCTATGTTCCACAACCCATTTTAGACTCTGCTTGAGGAAGCCCCCCGACTACTGTAAACCAGGCTGGCCTCTCCCTCTGCTGCCCAGGGGCCCCCAGTACTGTGAGTCACTCCTGCCTTTCCAATTGTGTCCTCTCCCTGAAGCCATGTCCCCAGGCCCTACGCCTGATTTGTATCCTCTGTAACAAGTCCTCGCTGACTGAGTGAATCTACTTCACCTTCTTGCTTCTCCATAAAGGAAAATCCAGTTACAAGGTGGCGTCACGTCAATCACACCTCGAGGGGAAGGACACCAGTTTTTTGTAGGAACAGAAGAATCACACATTTATCGCATCAACTTCACGGATTTCAAAGAGACTCTCATTGCAACTTGTCACTTTGAAGCTGTCCAGGACATTGTCTTCCCATTGTAAGTAGAAGAGCAAAGTATTTTGGCTCCTAAAATCAGTGAAAACATGAAGGTCTGATGCAATGTGCCAGGAAATTTTATTTTACCTTATTCATGCATTTTCAACATGATTATGATTATGATCTTTTGTCCTGAAATTTCTCAATTATAGTCGGTTATTTTAATAACAATTATCATCTAATATTAATTATAATAATAATTAGAAATATAGTACTGATGTTTTATTATTATTTAATAATTATTATTAACAATAATTATGTCTGTTGCCTTTACCCTATGGCTACATTAACTTTCACAGTCCAAATTTGGGCTACTTTAGAATGTTGGCTTTTTTAATAAAGCTATCATGGCAACTTCTGTTTTCCCAGTGCTGTCTGGAAAAAGCTTACTAGGGCCTTTTTTCAGACTTCTTTCAAGTCATTCGGTTTATGCCTCTTGGGTCTTCCAGACTTGGTGCACTTAATGGAGGTGGACACAAGGGGTCTTCTGGACCTCTTGGTAATCTTCTGGATTTCTTGATAAATCCCACTTGAAACAAGTGAAACAACCAACCATCAGCAGTTTTGGTATCAAAAAAAGTCAGTTTGCCATTACTTGCTTTTGAAACACATTTTTGTCTCTGGTGGCGTTCATCCCATGAAGTCGATCAGATAGTTTTTGCTCTGACCTTCCTCAGTATGTCGCTTGAATTTACAAAACTCAGGATCATTGTTTTATAGGTAGTACGACTCATTTTGAAGACTTGGATGCTTACAATCATGCAATGTACGTTGGGTTCCCTGAGTCATTGCGATTGGCAGTTAGGTTCTTTGAAGTGTTTTGTTTAGGTAAGCGCCATGCCTAGCATGGAGCCCAGTGTGGGGCTTGAACTCACAACCCTGAGATCAAGACCTGAGGTGAGGTCCAGAGTCGGGCACTGACTGCACCACCCAGGCACCCCTACAATTACATTGTTTTAAAAGTTTCTAACAGGGGTGCCGGGGTGGCTCAGTCGGTTAAGCGGCTGCCTTAACCTGCCATAACGTGGGGTCAGGTTATGATCCCAGAGTCCGGGGGTCGAGCCCCACGTCAGGGTCCCTGCTCAGTGGAGAGCCTGCTTCTCCCTCTCCCTCTGCTTGCCTCTCTGCCTACTTGTGCTCTCTCTCTCTGTTAAATAAATAAAATCTTTTAAAAGAATAAATGTTTCTAACAGTGAAAATGGCCTATGCTTCCCACCAGGTGGATCTTTTTTTGAAAATTGGTTGGTCATTTCTTTCTGTCTTACTTTTTCCCTTTTTCTAAGGAGCTCAGTAGAATCAATCTGTAAAATTATTTGACCCTGGGGCCTTTTATAAGAGTAGATTTTTAACTATCTTTTTGAATTCTTTTTTTTTAAAGATTTTCTTTTATTTATTTGACAGATAGAGAGCACAGGCAGGGGGAGTGGCAGGCAGAGGGAGAGGGAGAGGCAGGCTCCCCACTGAGCAGGGGGAGCCCGATGTGGGACTCGATCCCAGGACCTTGGGATCCTGACCCAAGCTGAAGGCAGTCACCCAAACAACTGAGCCACCTGGGCGCCATATCTTTTTGAATTCTTATATAGTCATTGACCTATTCAGGGTTTGTAACTGCTTTTTTTCTCCCCTCCTCCTTTTTTCTCTTTCTTTCTTTCTTTCTTTTTTTTTTTTTTTTGAAAATCAGCTTTATTGAAATAGAATTTATAAACCATAAATTTTACCCATTTAGAGTGTGTAATTCACTGTGGGTCATTTTGCATATTTACAGAGTTGTGCTACCATCACCATAATCTAATTCTAGAAGATTTCATTATCTCAAAAAGAAACCTATTAAGAGTCACTACCCATTCCCGCTTTGCTCTCTCCTCTTCTCTCCCCGCTGAGCTGTGGAGAAAACTGAGCTAAGAGGAGAACATGGGGTATGTGAGCATCATGTACAAGACTGTGTTTTTCCTTTCCTTGGGGATTCAGCTTTGTTAATGTACATTGTTTTCAGCTGCTATTGCTTTGTATGGCAAGACATTAATCTGTTGGGAAGAAGTATGTGTGACCCAAAGCAACCTCTGCAATATTCTGCCATCACGTGCCTATTTGCCAGTTGCATATGAGCTAATGCACATCACAGAGACGTGGGCTGTAGCAAAAGAAACTACGTCTCTTTCCAACCTATTGGTATTGTTTAGTTTTAAGTAAGTCTTGGTCTTTTCATAGAATTTAGTCCATTTGTACTTATTTCTATCTAATGAGTTTATAGGTATTTTCTTTTTCTTTTTTTTTTTTAAGACTTTATTTATTTATTTGACAGAGAGAGACACAGCGAGAGCAGGAACACAAGCAGGGGGAGTGGGAGAGGGAGAAGCAGGCTTCCTGCCAAGCAGGGAGCCCGATGCGGGACTCGATCCCAGGACCCCGGGATCATGACCTGAGCCGAAGGCAGACGCTTAACAACTGAGCCACCCAGGCGCCCATAGATATTTTCTATTTAACATGTTTCCGTGTTTCCCTTTCTTGTCTGTTGTGTTGTGATCATGTTTTTTGGTCCTGCCTTCCCCTCCCCTACTTCACATGACTTGGAAACTATTCATTGTATTTTTATTCACAGAGTGATTACCCTTGATTTTTTAATATGCGTGTTTAAACATGTTTTTCTGCCAAAGACTAGAGTTCACCAACATTTATATCATATTTTCCAAAGAAGCAAGAGTCTCAACGTACTTTATTTCCCTCTTTATCTTCTTCTCACCGTCTCTCATGCTAACATTGTTTAGAATTATAGAATTACGTAGTTATGAATTACCTATAGAATTACATAGTTATTGTCTTTTGCAAATAATTACTTTTAGATTTTTTAAAGATTTATTTATCTATTTTAGAGAAAGAATGTAAGTGGGGGAAGGGGCAGAGGGAGGGGGAGAGAGAGAATCTCAAGCAGACTCTGGGCGCACACCCGATGCGGGGCTCGATCCCAGGACCCTGAGATCATGACCTGAGCTGTAATCAAGAGTCAGCCACCCAACTGACTGAGCCACCCAGGCGCCCCTAGTCCATTTACTCTTAATGTAATTTTTGATATGGTGGTATTAAATCTTCCATTTTGTTATTTGTTTTCTTTTGTCTCATCTGTTCTTTGTTCTTCTATTCTTTCCTGCCACCTTTTGCTTTAATCAGATGTTGTTAGCATTCCATTTTAACTGCTCTATTGAATTTCTACCTATATATCTTTGCATTAAATTTTTTTTAGTGGTTGCTCTAAGGATGAAAATATGCATTTTTAATATATCACAGTCTGCTTAGAGTTAATGTTGAATGACTTCCCGTCAAATGCAGTCTGGGAACTTGGCAACAGTTTATTTCTCTTACCCCCGCCCTTATTCTTAGTGCTGTTGTTTTCATGTATACCTATTAAAATTATAAACCCATTAATACAAAAATCACAATTTTTGTTTTAAATAGTCACAAATCTTTACGTTGTAAATATATATATTTGTTATAATAACTTATAGTATAAATATGTGGTTTCTAGTTCTTTGTTGATACTACCTGTCTGTTAATTCATTGGTATCATCGTTTCCTTTAATACTTTGAATGCATTTTATTTTATTATTTTTTTTAAAGATTTTTTTTAGTTATTTATTCATGAGAGACAGAGAGAGAGAGAGAGAGAGAGGCAGAGGGAGAAGCAGGCTTCCCGCTGAGCAGGGAGCCCTATGCGGGACTCGATCCCAGGACCCCGGGATCATGACCTGAGCCGAAGGCAGACGCTTAACCATCTGAGCCACCCAGGCGCCCTGAATGCATTTTAAATTAGTTGCTTTGAAGCCTTTCTCTGCTAATCCAACACCTTGATCTACTTGGAGTCCGTTTCTTTGGACTGCATTTTTCCCAAATCATATTTTCCTATTTCTTTGCATGTCTGCTTGCTTCTTGTTGAAAACTCAGCATGATAGCTAATACATTGTAGTAACTCTGACTTCCCTAGTGTTCTCTGAGGATTATTGGCCTGGACTCAAACTGCAATTTTGTCTTTTTCACAGAATGCAGCAGCTGACAATCTCATGGTTTCCCACTGCTACTTTTTTTATACAGGTTCTTGGTACTCCTGTGGGCTTGCCGGAATTTAGCATTCACCCAGGGATTTGTGCAGAGATGAAGATCATCCTCTCCATGGTTTCCTTGCTCCTAGGGATTACCCCCTAATTTCCAGGTGTTCTTATGACCTCAGGCCCTGGCTTCTGATATTTTAAGCCTGTAAGGTCCAGCTTTCTGCCCCCCAAGCTGAACACAGTTGGTGAATATATTCAGTTAAAAAGGCAAAAAACCCTCTCAGGGTTGATCCCATGTAGCTCTGTCTTCAAAAATAGACTCCTTAAAAAAATCAATAGAATTTTATAAAAAGAAAGGAAAGTAGAGTCCTCTCTGGTCTCTGTTTTTTCTTCCTCTTGGGTTTTCTCCCACATATGTAGAATTTAGCTGTCAGATGGGAACTTGGGCAGTGTTTCTAATCTGAATTTAGGTTTTACTCTGATGGATCTCTCGCTGCCAGGATTTCCCCTCTAAAATTTCCAGCCCTCAGCTCCGATCTCTGCACACCTTCAGCCAGTAAGGCTGTGATTTTTCATTGTTCTGTGGCCACCATAGCTAGGGGACTTGGGGGCACCCTCAGATTAGCCAGCAACACAGTAATGACTCTTAACCCTTTCTGGCTGCATTTTTACAAGAGCAAATGCTTCTTGATTTCTGTGTACTTTTAAATGTTTTCAGCATCTTTAGGATTTTAGGTTCTTCTTGTCGTTAATTTCATCCAGTGTTTCTTTCTTTTTCTTTTTTTTAAGATTTTATTTATTTATTTGACAGAGGGAGACACAGCGAGAGAGGGAACAAAACCAGGGGAGTGGGAGAGGGAGAAGCAGGCTTCCCGCTGAGCAGGGAGCCCAACATGGGGCTCGATCCCAGGACCCTGGGATCAGGACCCAAGCCGAAGGCAGATGCTTAGCGACTGAGCCACCCAGGTGTCCCTCCATCCAGTGTTTCTAACTGTTGTCTGTGTGAAGGTTTGTGTGACCCCTTCACTGCTCCAACATTACGAGAACTACTCCCTTCTGGTGATTTTGATGTTTTGTGTTTCTCTCCAATTTTGTCTCTTCACAGATTTTATCTGGCTGACTTCTCTTTGTCCTCAATGCTTCTGGTCTACGTGATGATAATCTGGCTTGCTTCCCTGTAGCTACCTCTGCATCTTCTGCCTCTACCCCGGTCTCCGTCCTCTGTATCTGTCTCTTCACTTCGATGGGAGGCACGTGGGCCTAGTGTGCCATCTTGATCCAGTCGCTTTGTTTTTTTTCTGGAACTTAACCTTTCAGATCCTAAACTCGGGACAATCGGCTATTTGAAAAGCTCAGGATTGGACTAGATTCCTGAAGAAGAAGACTGTCCATCCAGGGTAGGGAGAGTTTGGAAAGTTCTCTGGGTGCGCTCATTCCATGATATTTGATTTTCACGAGGAGTCCACATGCCTCTTTAAGAGCTCACTTTCCCCACAGAAGGGGGTCGTTCACCGAAGGCAGCATCCTATATAAAGCCTCTCTTATTTTAAATGAACGTTATCTTCTAAGGTTGGCTTGATGTGATCAAGTAGCAAGCAGCAGCGTCTCAGCTGTCCCCTTCGAGCACGCACTCTTTCTAAGTCACTAGAGCATTATAATTTTCTCTGAGCCCCAAAATGAAATATATGGAAAAGATCCACTTATTTTTCTATTAATTCCAAAGCGAGTAGATCTTAAAACATGAGAGGGACTCTCTTTTCCTGAATATGCTTTTGATGAAATATAGACATTTCTTGAGAAGCACTGAAAACTAAAAGTTAACTCAACCTCCATAGAGACTATAAAACTGTAAATTCCTATTTATAAAGTAGGTGGACTTTATTGTACCCCAGTAGGACTCCTTTTTCTTATCCAAATTGCAATAACCTGTAATTTTTGATGTAATGGGTTTTACACTCTATTTACAAGTTGTCCTTAAAAAAAAAAGGGTGGGGGGAGTCGGGATGACTCAGTCAGTTAAGTGTATCACTTTGGCTCAGGTCATGATCCTGGGATCCTGGGGTCCTGGGACTGGGTCCCGCATCGCGCTCCACGCTCAGTGGGCAGTCTGCTTCTCCCTCTGATCCTCCCTCTGCTCATGTTCTCTCTCTCTCTCTCAAATAAATAAAACCTTTTTTTTTTTTTTAAAGGACAGACCGATTACTCTGGGTTCACTTCCTTGTCCAGCATCTCGTATTTTCTCACAACCAAGCAAACTACTGCTCTAGGTTATCTGCAGACCTGAATTCTAGTGCCTGTGTCATTTTTCTCTTTGGAATTATAATGATTATCTACTTTATGGGAAAAGTTTTGTTTAGCCTCTCTTGACATCAATATTCCATAGCCGTATTTGATCTCCAGTCTACCAGGACATTTAAAGACTTTGAAATTGACATTTTCCTCTTGAGCAACTTTGTCCCAGCCCGTCCTCCGGGCAAAGGGCTACACAAAAGATGGTCCACGGATGACTTGTGGGCGTCGAATGCTATTTTACACAAGGTTTCTCTAAGGCCGTCAGGCTCGGAGATCCTGGGCGTCTGGAAGGCATCCTTCCCCATATCCTTGCCCGATACGTCTTAAGAGTCATGTGAGAAACAGTGTGCGTCTTGTATGGCTGCCTGTCTTTATTCTCACGGTGGCTCCTTCACAGCGGCACCGCCGAACTATTCGCCACCTGTGCCAAGAAGGACATCAGGGTGTGGCGCACGCTGTCCAACAGGGAGCTGCTGCGCATCACTGTGCCCAACATGACCTGCCACGGCATCGATTTCATGAGGGACGGCAAGAGCATCATCTCGGGTAACGTTGACATTCTTGGGCGTTGGCGCAGGCTCTGGCTGTGGCTTTGGACCTTGTTGTCCTTTCACGCTGGTCTCTCTGTGTGGTCTCTCCCGCTGCCCACCCCTCCTTGGTTCTGACCCAGCCTCTCTATGGAGCCCCTTCCAGCCAGGAGACTTTCTGAGCTCAGAATGACCAATGAGCAATGTCGCTTCCCCCAACATTGCTGCACGGAGGGTGCCGCTTTCTCTCCCGTAGGAGAATTTAACAATTCGATGGCCAAACGGATTTGAGGTCTTGGCCAGCATAGGGCGCTTGTGTTCGAACCCCTTCAGTTGGTGGAGAGAGAAAAACCTGACTTCAACTATGTTATGCCTCAAAGGGAATCCACTTTTAACTCCACTGATCCCCCTCGTGCCGAAATATTTCAACATAAAGTACAGATACCATCATATTCCATCTCCAAATACTTTAGTATGCATCCCTAAAAGTAATATTTTCCTACGAAATAATAATTTCTTAATATCATCTTGTGTGCAACTCATACGCAAATTTCCCCAGTGGTCAGAAAGTAAATTCCCTTGTTCACACCAGGGAAGAGTCAAGTGGATCTTTTTTTTTTTTTTAAGATTTTATTTATTTGAGAGAGAGAGCACGCAAGCATGATCGGGGGAGGGGCAGAGGGAGAGTTGCCCCCAAGCCCCCCCCGCCCCCGTGACCTTCTCTCCTTCTCCACCTCCGCCTTCTTACCTCTGATTTTGTCTCTTACCACTCACCCCTTGTGGCCACGCTTGCTGTTTGGCTATTCTTCAAGCACATGATGCACAGGGCCTTTGCTCTGCCTGTTCGGTCTGCCTGGGTTGTTCTGTCCCCGGGCAGCCCCATGACCCACTCGCTTCACCCCCTCAGTTCCTCAAGTCTTTGCTGAAATGGGATCTACCTTGAACATCTTCTTGAAAATTGCCCAAGTCAAGAGGTGACACTAAGGCCAATGAGAAGGAGCTAACCCCATGAAGACCTGGGGGAAGAGCATTCCAGGCAGAGGGAACAGCAGGGGCAAAGGTCCTGAGGTGGAAAATTGCTTGGTGTGTTGGAGCAATAGAAAGACGCCAGTGTGTCTGGAGCTCAGTGGGTAGGGTTGGGGTCAGGGTTGAGGGAGTATGGTAGTAGACGAAGGTGAAGAGCTAAGTAGGGAGCGGAGAGCAGTTACCATGGAGGATCAAGGAGTTGGATTTTCATTGTTAGTGAGAACGCCTTTTGAATCTTCTTGATCAAGGGGGTGACATGATTTTGAATGCACCCAAGCCCCTGCATTGATAATTGACTGAGGGGAGCAAGAGTCTGAGGCCAGGGAGGAAGCTGTTACAATCACCCAGGAGAGAGGTGCTTGTGGCTTGGATGAGGGTGAGGCCAGTGGAAGAGTTGGGAAGTGGCCGGATTCGAGATGTTTTTTGACTATAGAGTTGGTGGTGGGGCTTGCTGATGGGCTGGACGTTGGCTTGGGTTGGGTGGGGTTGGGTGGATAGAATAGTGAGGAATCAAGGATGGTTCTGAAGTTCTTGGCTTAAAGAACTGGATGGTTGATGGCAACTTTTATTGAGATGGGGAAGATGGCGGGAGTCGGGGAAGGAGCATCAGGTTTAAAGTAGAGGGAGAGGTAGGAAGCCAACATGTGTTTGGAGATGTCAAATTCTCCATCCCAGGTGCAATGTCAGCTAGCCAGTTGAAAGCACAAGTTTTGCAACTCACAGGAGAGTTGGGAGCCAGCCTCCTTCCTTTCTCCCCAACCAAATGTTTTCTCCTGGGATGGAATACACCTAGAGGAAGCAGGTGTAGCCCATTTGGGGAGTCAAGGGAAAGAGGGACAGGTTTCCTGGCAGTTGTGGGGGACCGGCCTCTCTCCTCCATCACCACCACGGCTCCCCAGTCCTGATTTCTTTATGATTGAAGAGGGCCACGGTCTGCCCAGAGAGTGGGAGTGTACTGATCCTGCCTGTCTTTTGTTTCCCTTGCATGCCAGCATGGGACGATGGGAGAATCCGAGCCTTCGCCCCAGAGACAGGCCGGCTGATATACGTCATTAACAATGCCCACAGGATCGGAGTGACAGCCATCGCTACCACCAGTGACTGTAAACGGATCATCAGCGGTGGCGGGGAAGGCGAGGTATCGTTCTCTAAAACTGCCTTATAGAAAACCACTAACTTGATTTTTTAGCCTCCACGAGGAGTCAGGCGGGACCAAAGCAAGATTTTGAAGAAACCCTAAAATACATCTTAAAGTTCTAATAAAACAAACACAGATCTAGATATACTTGTTCATGAAAGAACATTTAAGATACAGACATGAAAGCGTTCTATATGGAATCGAGCTATGAATCCAAGTTAGTGTTTCGCCAGTTTTGGAATTGCTTGCTCTTTTTTCCTTCAAAGACTATACTTATATAAATTGTCTTCATCATATCTTTTAAAGGAAATGCTATTTTTAGAGTCCATTCTTTCATCCACTCAGATGTTTGACCGTTATTTTAATAAGTCGTTTCACTTGACCTTCCCTTCCATCATTCGGAGGAACCTGAGACATCTTCCGTTCACACGTTTTTCTCAGCGCCTGCCCCTCCCCAATCCCTGGGTTTCTCCCCTCTCTGCCCTCCCCAAAGCCTTCCCTTCTCGAGAGAGGACATTTTCTTTTCCTTTCTATTCTTCATGCTATTGTAGGAATAACTTATCAAGGAGGAGAAAGGTCCAGCATCTTGATGTGGCTCTAGAGAGTTTGGGCCAAGCAGACTCGTGGCTGAGTGTTTGGGTTCCAGAGTCTTACCGCCCGGGTGCAAATTTCACTTCTGCCACTTCCCAGCTGTGACCTGGGGCATGCTCTTCAACCTCTCTGTGCTTCTGCTCCCTGTGCATAAAGGGAAAATGACAATGAAGACTCTACTTTGTGAGATATTTTGCACTACTTTGTAGCAAGTCTTCAAAATCTGATGTGCATCTTACATTCAGAGCCCACATGGCGAGTCACGTGGCAGGTGCTCCATGGGCACATCTAGCCCTGGACCCTCCCCTGCTCTCTGCCCACCACCCACTCAAGGGCTCGGATCCCTTCCCTTAGCTCTTCAGCTATGCTGTTGCTGACACCTTCAGCATCCTCGCTTGCTCCCTCAGCCTTTTGGGGGCGTCTGCCTTGCTCATGCCCAAACTTGGCTTGGACCAGATCATCTGCTTCTAGGTGCCTGAGCCGTAGCCCATGAGAGCTGTGGGAGGAAATCGTACATTACAAATGCATTCATTGCCCTTGGCAATTTTTTAAGAATACCACAGAGCTCTTCCTCCCACTCCCCACTCAGCTATTACAGACCTTCCTTCCAGAGGACATGGTCTTCAAGGCCTTTGTTAAGTGCTGGAGACCAGGGCTGCTGGTCAGCAGGTGTGCACGGGTATCAATTCAGCAGTTCTCAAAATACTCTACTACTTCCATTTTCATTGGTAAATGGCATCGCTGAAGTTGCAAAGACCCCAGCCCCACCATCTTATCCCCTTCCTCAAACCCCCTGCAATCCCACCACTAAAGGACTAGTAATGCCCCAGAACACCCAAAGTTCTAGGCCCGGATGCTGTTTGGCTGGTGCCCACACCATATGAGAATTTCTCATTCGGAAATTTGAGAATTACTCTTGCTGAAGATTGTATGCCTCCGCATATAGTGGCTTACAAGATTAGAGAATTATTTGGACACAGCTCATCTGGGGCAAGTTCATGCTTCCTCATCTTCCTTACTAAGGAAACGGCTTAGAATGTTTTTCTTACATCGTTTATGGCTACTTTTCCCCTTTCAGGTACAAATATGTTAGTCTGTTATCACTTAATCCTAACCCTAGTTTCTAGCTGGGTGTTCACCCGGACCTACTGTTCTTGTATTCTTGTGTTGTCTTATGTTACTCACGCAAAATAATCCCTACTCTTCTTTTCCAACATACTCGTTATAAGAAAGTGTAAGTATCTGACCACATTATTATGTGTTCTGGTACAGTCATGACAGAATGTTTATCTATTACAAGACATACAATGACTTTCCTTTTACGTATGCTTTTTATTACAGTTAAAGCATCCTATTGACTGTTTTGAAAATTTGTGGGTAGAACCTATGACCTATGATATAAATTTCACTTCAGGACAGCAGAGGATGGGGTGGTCAGAAAATATGTTGTAGAAAGTGGGTCTTGGCTTTGATGAGGCTGGGAACCATCGATTGGAAATGATTAAAACCGAGCAGGTGGTGTGATGTTTAAATATGGCTCTGGGTCCCCAAGAGCCTTCCTGAGGGCCCTGGAAGTCTGAGAGCCAACACTCAGCAGAACTGAGCAGATACACTGTTCCGCTTGGTTTCACAGCAGGTGTCTGGTACATTTCTCAGCCTGAAAAGTAGATGTAGGTGTAGGATCATGGGTAGCATTTTCCTGGCTCCGTGGAAGAATATTCCTGCTCTGCAGCTTAGCGTTCGCACCCCACTCAACTGAGACAAGAACAGGGAATTTAAAATAATAAGCACAGCAGAGCTGAAAAAGCTCTTGGAACATATATACATATGTGTGTGTGTGTGTACTTTTTTTTTTTTTTTAAATCCCTTCCAAAGTCCCAAGCTTGTGTTGGGAGCATGTGCTTTGTGGCTTTCAGGTGAGGGTCTGGCAGATCAGCTGCCAGACCCAGAAGCTGGAAGAGGCCCTGAAGGAACACAAATCCTCCGTGTCCTGCATCAGGGTGAAGAAGAACAACGAGGAATGTGTGACAGCCAGCACGGACGGGACTTGCATCATCTGGGACCTCATGTAGGTACCCGTGTTGGGGAGGACATTGTGACACAAAACTCAGGGGTTGCCGCATTTCATTGAGCTTGAGGGCAGGTCCAAACCAGGAGTCGAAATCTTCTCTAAGGCGACGGGAAAGGGATGTTCATCTGAAGCCACTCCTCTCCCTGGGGCTGTTGCGGGTTTCCAGATGCTGGTAGAAAGGGTACAGTTTCCCTGAAGGGCTGGACGTTAGAAGATTCTGGATGCAGAGGGAAGTACCTTTCCGGTTGCACACAGGGAAGCCTGACTGAACTTCTCTGAATGCAATTCTAAGAACTCCCCCCAAAAAGAGAGAAGGGAAATGACGTTGTAGGCAGTTCCTCGTGTCGCGTCACCCAGCACAAGCCTGCTATCGAGGTGGAAGAGGGGGAGTGGTGTGAATTTGCCCTTCGCCTTGGCCGGCCACACTCCTAGGGTCCTCTCATGCTGGAAGCTTGTCACGGCCCCTGGAGAGCGCCTGACTCCAAGCCAACTAGACCAAAGCACGTGAACTTTATTGTTGGAGTCATACAAAGGATTGTCAAGAGCAATTTTTTTTTCACTATAAGCATTTTAGCTGTGTGTTTTTATTTAGAATTAGACCCTATTCCCCTAAACTTCTCCTTGCCCAGCCCCTCTCTACCTCTCCTAAGATGGCTTGCCTCTGCATCTAACTGCATTAGAGAGACTCAGAAGTCCAGAGGCAGGAGGAAAGAGATCTAAATATAGAAAACGGATAGGTATTGCCAAAGAATATGGAACATTCTAGATTGCAGAGAAGGGGAGTTAAGGCAAAGGCAGCACACTTTTCATTTAATGCATTAAAAAAAAAAAAAAAAACCAAACCAAAGCAAACCCACCTACTGGTCCTGTGTGTCTCTCACTTTGATGCACACATGAAGCACCTGGAGATCTTGCCAACATGTAGATTTTTATTGAGTAAGTCCAGAGGGCTGCCTGAGATCCTGCATTTCTAACCAGCTCTCAAGGGATGCCCCTGGTTCAAGGACCACACTTGCCGGAGGTCCTAGCCTCCAGTGGAACTCCCGTTTGGGAACATACAGAACTAGAAGTGAGGGTGTGTCTAAGCTGATTTCCATGGATTGTCTGTGACCACCTCGAATCCCTAAAGCCTCCCTGCCACATTGCAGGACTATTTGGCTAATTTGTGCCCAAATCTTTAAAAAACGGTCAGCCTGGATACCATGTTTGAAAACTGCCCTATTGAGAAGAAACCGTGCAGAAGGTGCATGTTTTCAGCCAGCAGAGGCCGGCCTGTGAGATGCGCACCCATCGCCTGGGGGGTTGGGGGGAGAAGCCATATGTACGTATTTGTTAGCGTGGTATCTGACTTGATGGTTTTCAGACCGTGGTGCACAGGAGAATGAGCTGGGATGCTGATGAAAAGCGCCCATCTCTGGGCCTCATCCCTAGCTGCTAGATGCAAATCCCTAGAGGGGAAGCTCAGTAATATCTGTTTTTAAGAAGCCATCCCCCACAATTCGCCACTCAGGTGGTAGGAACCTTCACCTCAACGCGGTGGCCTCAAGAATAAGGTGGCTTGTGTGGAAGCCCGCAGGGTGACTCTGAATTCAGCCTCTCCTCCTGCATGCTTACTGGAACGCAAGGCTTCCCCTGGACTTCCGTGCTCTGTCTTTGGAAAAGGGCCCACCCAGGGTCTTTGGGCTAGAGGAGGGGAGAATGCCAAGGTGTGGTGGGCAGAATTGCCAGAAGTCTGTCTGGGGTAGATGAGCCAGTGCAAGCCAAGCTTATACCAGATCCCGTCTGGACAGTAAACACCTCTTTGAGCGAAGGGAAAGTTACAACTTCTGTGTCTCATGTCCAGACGTCTCCGGAGGAATCAGATGATCCTGGCGAATACCTTATTCCAGTGTGTTTGTTACCACCCCGAAGAGTTCCAGATCATCACCAGCGGGACAGACAGAAGGGTAAGCACTCCCAGCAGGAGTCAGGATCCTCCCAGGACCTGACAGAAGCAGCCGAGTGTTGTGGCCGAGGGAGCGGGCTCTGGAGTTGAGCCCCACGAGGTCAGAGCCCAGTTTTGCTGGTGATCAGCCGTTCCACTTTGGAAATGCTGCGTTGCCTTCCCGTGTCCTTGCTTCTGTGTCTGCAAAGCGGACATGTTACCGCTGATCCAACAGAGTTGCAGCGCATTTCAGTCAGTCATGCTTGCATGTCATGCTGATAGCAGGGGGCCTGGCACATAGTAGCTGCTCAGTAAGTGCTGGTTTTCATTATTAGGGAATTTCTGAGGCTAGAACCCAATGGCCCAACCCAGTGGTCCGTTTGACTATGTTCAAATCGAATGACAATAGAGTTCTTGTCTCTCATCCCTTCTACTTCATCAACGTTGTACTACAAGTCTCATTAGCTGGGGAGTCCATGTCCTTGGGTAAAGATTGGTCCCTCTTTGGGGCGGAACCTGGCCTCTTGGAGCAAATGAAAAGCTTCAGGAGAGAGGCATGTGGGGCAAGGATGCTAGGGTGTCATCTATCTCCCTGGCCACATCAGATCAGCCAGGTGTCAGTCTAATTACCTGCACACCCAATGACTGGATTTGGAGTCCCCTAATTCAGACTTTGAGATGACTTTGGGATCACTGAAGAAGGATTGTGTATTTATCTTTTCACCAGCTACAGAAAAAGTTGAGTTCAAAGTATAAAAATAATTGTAGGAGAAATACCAGAGGGACATCTCTCCGCTCCCCCAACACTGAAGATAGAACCTAGGAATGGGGGGGGGTGCCTGGGTGGCTCCGTCAGTTAAGCATCTGCCTTCAGCTCAGGTCATGATCCTGGGGTCCTGGGATCGAGTCCCACATCGGGCTCCCTGCTCAGTGTGGAGTCTGCTTCTCCCTCTCCCTCTACCCCTCCCCCCACCCATGCTTGCTCTCGCTCTCAAATAAATAAATAAAATCTTAAAGAAAAAGAATTTAGGAATGGGACTTTGCCCTGTTTAAGCCACCCAGGTGATGGGGAACTACTGTCCGAAGATATTTTGTCATAAAAACCCAAGAAATGCCCCCTGGTGTGGGCCAGGGTTTGCCTGACACAGACAGACTGTTTGGGGGGCCCAGAGTTCTGCTTCACTCTAGTCTCTGTAAGGTTGGCCTTGCTAGTTCTTTTGTGTCTCACCCACCCAACCTGGCTTACATCTGCCCACCCCCAAGCCCGTTTCACTTCCGGTCTAAGCAGGCTTCCTCTTGGAACAGGGGCAGAAAGGATTAGGAAGTTAGTCATGACATCACCATAAATGCTTTAGAACGTGGTTCATAAAACTTCTAGATTTGTGTCCCGTTTCCCATATTCCAGGGAATGGAATGGTTTATGAGTTTATGAGATTTGAAACAGTCTACTGTCCTTATCTGGGAGTTGTCGCCAGAATACTCAAAGCATAAATCATGAATCGGTACAACCACCGTAAGGGCTGGCCAACTTTCCATAGTTATCACAGGCGGGAGGGGGTGGAATGGACAGGCACTTGGAAGTGAACCCGTCCATGAACAGTGGGTTAACAGGTGAACAAGATGACATCAGATGGCCAAAGGGATAAAGAGGAAGCAGAATGGGTCACAAGATCCTGGCTCAGTGGACGGAAGCTGCTCTAGCTAGGATGGTTGGGGCAGGTCTCCTCAAGGAGGTGACACCTGAGCTGAGGCCTGAGTGGCGGAGGACCTCGCTATGCTTAGCTCTCAGGGAAGACCATCACAAGCAGAGGATAAGCCTGAGGGAAAGTCGAGGCGCCATCAGGCTGCCCAGAAGAGGGTCACTATGACTTTGGCCAGGAGAGCAGGCAGTCAAGCACCAGCTGCCTAAGTGGGTGTGATTCCCGAGAAATGAGGATTTGGGCGTGTGTCTCTATTCCTTTATGCTTTTCCTATGAAAACAACTCTTTGTGAAAGTGACTGGGCATCAACAGAAATTAACAAATTAGCTAAAAAAAATTTTTTTTAAATAGCATACACAATTTCTAGCTAGATTCAGAGGAATATAGATTCCTGGCATAATGACTTGAACAGCAAATTTCTATCAACACGAAATAAGAGGAAGGAAAATGCATGCCCAGGTTCACACTCCTGAGTCCTGGTCAAGTGCATTATTGGGAGAGAAATTTTCTTGGGGCACCTGGGTGGCTCAGTCGGTTAAGCATCTGCCTTTCTGCTCAGGTCATGATCCCAGGGTCGTGGGATTGAGCCCAGAGCCCCACGTCGTGGGCTCCTTGCCCCGCGTGGAGTCTGCTTCTTCTGCCTTTACCTGCTGCATGCGCTCTCTTTCTCTGTCAAATAGCTAAATAAAATCTTAAAAATTTTTTTTTTCTTTTTGAATAGATTGTTCATTTACAAGATTCAAAGTTCAAAGAGTATAAAAGCAGTATATTCAGAGAAAAATCTCCCTCCCTTGAGCACTCCCCCCGCACCCCCCACCCCTAACCCAAGAGGGGACCATATTATCAGTTTGCCTCTAGCCCCCAACCTGGGGGGTGGGTGTTTCACTGCTTTGAGGCCGAAGAGAAAGTTGGAAATGGGGTGAGGTGGGGAAGAGCGCGGGGTCAGCCGCAGGGACCTGAGCCTGCAGAACTCTCTGGGCTGCTCATTCCCCCAGCAGCTGGGGCGGGGGGGGGGGGGGGGGTGCTTCCCTTCCACCAGGCCCTCCTCTAAGAGCTGAAGTGGGAACGTGGATGCCGTGGCTGTTTTCTTCCTTTGTTTACAGCTTGCCTCGGACTCCCAAGTGCTTCGTCTCACCAAAAGCACTTTTTGTCACAATCCGGGCTACTGGCACAGTCACCATCTCCCTGAATAGAATGCCAATGTAAAAACCAACACTAAAAATATGAAAATGCCTTTCTCCACCCCCTGCTCGAGCCTATTTATAATTTCAGCCCATCTAACCTCGCGGGGTGTATTTTTGCCACCTTCTATATAAAGTAGAACCATCTTTTGTTAGTATGCGCCTGCGCACGGAGGCTTCCACCGAGCTGAATCCTCCCGGATGCTGCTTTTCTGAATTCCAGGTTGCTTACTGGGAAATCTTTGATGGGTCAGTAATCAGAGAGTTGGAAGGTTCCTTGTCTGGGTCCATCAATGGAATGGATATCACCCTGGAAGGAGTGCACTTTGTCACAGGTGAGTCCTGGGGTGGGAAAAGGAAGCCCCGCCCTGCTTATTTAAATGGGAACCTAGAATTCCCTAGAAGGCGGGAGGCAACAGGAAGTGACAACAGAAGTGCCTAGAGGGCCCCGTGGTTAAAGTCAGACCCGAACACTGCAGCCAGTGTGGCTGGAAAAGAAAGTTCCAGAAGTCACGCTTCAGTGGGAGGAAGCGCCTGCCCATGAGCCTTGGGGGCACACAGAAAAGCTAAGCCTTGCATTGCTTCCCTTTTTTGGTGGTGGCATTGATGATGGAAATGGGCCTTTAAATGGTCTGGATTATCTGGCATGCCTTGCTCTGTGATTTCCTCTGGAAGTCTTAAATGCCAGTCTTTTAAATCAGCATTTCCAGGGGGTGGGCATTGACCATACAACATGCCTTCTGGAACATCATCGGGGATCATTTCCTGCCAGGCCCTGATTCTTCAGGGCATTAACAAATAAATGCTCCGAATGAATTAAAGTTTCACAAACATACTTACTTTGATAGAAAACTACGCGCGGCGTGACTGCCACCCACCCATACAGGTGCATACGTAAACCTGTATACTTGTAGCAAAAAGACTGGAAGGAGCTAAACCAGAGGTGTTCTCAGTGGTTATTTCTGGGCGGTGGGCTAAAAGGGATGTCATCTCTTTGTGTTTCTTTCCCCCAAATCTACTACAACAGACCTGGGTTTTTATAATCAAGGAAATGAGTTCCTATGCAGATAGATTTTTCGCCCTTTATGTGGGAATGTGGGGAATGTGTTGAAAATCAGCCAGCTACTTGAAATCAGGGCCCTTCCTCCCTATCCTGTTGCACCAATGCCGTACACCTGCTTGTCTTTTTCAGGTGGAAATGACCATCTGGTCAAAGTGTGGGATTATAATGAGGGTGAAGTGACTCATGTCGGGGTGGGACACAGCGGCAACATCACCCGCATCCGGATAAGTCCAGGAAATCAGTACATCATTAGTGTAAGTGCTGATGGAGCGATTTTGAGATGGAAGTACCCCTTTACCTCCTGAGGCCGCGGAGACTTCTGGAATCCGCAGCGCTGCCTACGGCTCTGTTGAAGGTTGACCTTAGATAACTCTTAAGACTGGTTTTGATTTCTCACATCCGTGATTCTGTCCTTGAGTGAAAATAGTTTTATCTTGAAGTTTCTCCTTTTCTTCATAGGATGCATTTTACCTTCTTAAATTGTATATTAAAATGGGAATGTGTTCAAATTGTCCAGACTGTAATTAAAAGTTTTTTTATTATGAATAAATTCCCAGTTGTTGGTTTCCTGTCCTAATCTCTGCTCTATGACGGCAAAACCCACGGCCTTTCTGCATAATTTGTCCACAGACAGCACTGTTGTTCTCTAAAAATAAGGAGGGTCCGCTTACGTTCCTAATCAGCCTTTCATTGGTCAAGCTGCAATGGGGCAAGACTTGGTTTGAGTCCAGATCTTGGGTAGGATTTTAGGATCTTCCTTCCTTCCTTCCAACTCTCTGAGCCTCTGTTTAGCCTTTTGTAAAGCGAGAATACCTGCATAAAAGGTTATTTTGAGAATTAAGTGAAATAATGTGTTAAAGCATCGGCAGAATCCCTGACGGAGTGGACAACTGAACGTGAATTTTGGTGCTTTCTCAAAGAAACCGTGGGTCTTTGGGGATCCTGGGGTAACCATCAAAGGTGAAATTTCATAGATGCTTTTCTGGGCAAGGGAAGGCAAGGGAATGGCCCTTGTGTATTAATCATCCAGACAGGTGTCTTTTTTCCAGAGAGGGCAAATCATGGCATTTTCCAGAACACTTTAAGTCTCCAATGCACAGTACACTTTTTTTGTTCTAAGCCTGTTCTTTAGCCTTTAAGTAATGCTTCATTTTTTTTTTTTTCATTAGATCACCTGCTGGGGCCCTATTTGACACATCAAGGCCGACATTTTAATAAATGATCACTTATCAAATAAGTAACATTTCAGGACGTTGATGTAACAATGCGTCCTGCTGATGTCTTTTTTGAGCCAGACATTGATGAGAAATTCTTCTGCGAGACTGTGCCTGATTAATTATAAACCTGACAGTTACAGGGTCAAGTGAGCAGAGGCCCCCTGGGTCACCCAGGGAACCAAGGGCGGGGCAAGGCCAAGCCAATTCTGATTGGGCACCAATTCAGTGAGGGGCCTGCACAGGGGGGCGCGCCTGAGAGCCGGAAAACTTCCTGGTAAGCAAACACGGAGGTTGGAAAGAGCCAACCTGTGGGCTCGGCAGTCCGCAGAGGCGGGTCGAGTTCCGGTTTCTTGGCCTCGGTACAGGCGCGAACCTCCCTGCGCCCGCTTCTCCTCCAGCTGAAGCGAGGACGGTGAAGTCTCGCAAGTTTTGGGGAAGCGACTCTGACCTGGTCTGCAGTTTAAACAAGCAAACCACAGCCATCCCGGATGGTTCTTCCCAGGGCAACACGCGGCCCCCAGTTCTGGAAGGACTCCCGGACGGGGCAGGCGGGCTGGAAGGAGGTGGCGCCACCTGTCCGCACACACCTGCTCCTGCAGGCGGGCGGACCCCGCCGCGCACTCCCCCAGCCGGCCCCAGCTGCCGGTGCGCGTCTCTCGCTGCGCCAAGAGGCTGCCCTTTGGAGAGTCCTCCTCTCTCTGTTCTTCATATTCATCTGCATGTAATTTCCAGAAGCTGAGGCTAGCCGGGGCTGGGCAATCCACCAGGCGCTTTCAAATGTATCACCCCTCTACTGTTCCACAGCTTGCAGGCTGGCGGGAGTGGGAGTGAAACTCGGGGCGTCGGCGTGTAAGAGGTCAGGAAGGCTGGGGACCCAGAGCCGCCGAGTCCCGCGCCTCCGCTCGCGGGCGGCGCCGCTGGGCGGGGGCCGGCGGGCTGGGGGCGGTGGCGCTGCCCTGGGCGGGCCCTGCGGCCGGATTCCCGCGCGGGGCGGGACGGCTCCGCCCCTGGCTCCGCCTCCGCCCGGTCCCGGCACACCTGGCCCGCAGGTAGCCGGCACCCGCCGCCTCTCCGGGGCCGTCAGGGCCGGTTAGCGGCGTGTCCGCCTCCCGGCTGGGGGAGGCTCGGCTCCGAGGGCGCGCGGGCCGGGAACCATGGACCCGGGCGCGGGGGCCGCGACGGGAGAGGGGCCGCCCGCGCCCCGGCCCCGCCGCCGTCGCCGCCGCTCCCTGCGTCGCCTGTTCAGCCGCTTCCTGCTGGCGCTGGGCAGCCGCTCCCGCCCGGGAGCCTCGCCGCCCCGGCCGCGGCCCCAGCCGGGACCCCGCGATGGCGACGGGGACGGCGAGGGGGGCTTCGCCTGCGCGCCGGGCCCCGCCCCGGCCGCGCGCGGGAGCCCCGTGGAGGAGCGCCCGCCTGGCGCCCAGCCCCAGCCCCCCGCCGGCGACGGCGCGCGGCCCCCGGGCGCGCAGGGCTTGAAGAACCACGGCAACACCTGTTTCATGAACGCCGTGGTGCAGTGTCTCAGCAACACCGACCTACTGGCCGAGTTCCTGGCGCTGGGGCGCTATCGGGCGGCGCCGGGCCGCGCCGAGGTCACCGAGCACCTGGCGGCGCTGGTGCGCGCGCTCTGGACGCGCGAGTACACGCCCCAACTTTCCGCCGAGTTCAAGGTAGGCAGCGCGCCCGCCTCCAGCCTCCCGCCCGGGCAGCTGGGCCGAAGCGCGCGCCCCATCTGCAAAGGGTCTTCTGGGGGCCTTCTTCAGATGGCACCTCGCGCCGCCGTTCGCCTTACGCCTTTGTTTCGAGGTGATATTCTGTGCTATCGCCTGCAAACGTCTTCTCTGTGAATTTCTCCCAGGTGTTTTTTTTGGGGGGGGGCTGGCGGGGGACGAGTCGATTTGAGGGATTCGGCATTTTTGCATTCAACAAACTTCGGTTAAAGTACTGAAGGCCTTTGGGTCTTTCTAGCGCCACGGGCACTTTCCAGTCTGCAGGCGTGTGGTGTGGGAGGCCTGACTCCCAAGGCCAGGGCCTCGGAGGAAGGAGGAGCGGACGCTGGCGTTGAGATCTGAATTGAATGAGAAGCACGCAGCGGGGTCACGGGGCAAGGAGTACCCAGGGAGAGGGAACAGAGAGCGCCGGAGCCACAGGCCTGGGGGCGCGAAAAGAAAACTAGTGGCCTGGGGGCGTGGATGAGGTTGGTCAGATCCTGCAAGGTCTTAGAGGCGGTGGTAAGGAGTTTGGGTTTTATTCTAAACCCCGTGGAAGCCGAGATCCGGTGCGTCGGATACTGTGCTGAGTGTCCCGGGGAGGGGGCAGTGGGTGTGCTCTGTTGGAATTGGCATCCTTTTCTTTAGTGCACGTTAAATCGCCCACCATGCCTTGGTTTGGGGTTGCGTTCACTGGCCCCAGGATCACCGTTTACTTACCCTGCGCTGTAGGGTCACGGGGCGCTGGAAGTTATGTATGTCACATCCCCCGGGGTTAAGCGGTGTGTTTGGGATCCCAGCTGGATTACAGAGTTCCCGATAATTGATGCGCATGACTTGCTTCCTGCTACAGAACCACAGCTCTGGGCGGAGAGCTGAAGCTCCCCATAGACTAGGGGTTGTTCTTGGGGGAGGGGAACCTGTCAGTGTTCATTCCACAGGCATCACCGCTCTTGAGTTTCAGCCCGAAAGAGCAATCCTTGCCACGTGACCCACAGGGTGTCAGCCTCCCCTTTACTCTCTCCCGCTTCCGCTACTAAAGCACCGTTCTGCAGGAGTTAGTGGATCAACTGGGTGTCCTTAACATCTCCTTTTGGCAGCATCCGCCTTCTCAATAATGAGGCAGTACAGTAGTCCCCCCTTATGCTTGGGGGATACATCCCAAGACCCCCAGTGGGTGCCTGAAACCATAGATAAATACCAAGCCCTACCTAAATACTATGTTTCTTCCTATACACACGTCCATACCTACGGTAAAGGTTAATTTATAAGTCAGGTACTGGAGGAGATGCACAGCAGTAACTAATCATAGAAAAAGAACAGTTGTAACAATACACCGTAATAAAAGCTGTGGGAATGTGGTGTCTCCCTCTGCAAATATTATATGCTGTACTCACCCTTCTGGCGAGGATGCGAGGTGATAAAATGCCTACGTGATGAGGCCAGGAGAGGCGAGGGTTGTAGGCGTTGACACACAGTTGATCTTCTGACCTAAGTCAGGAGGATCGTCTGCTTCCCTACAAGGTTTGACCGCGAATACCTGAAACCACAGAAGACTTAGGATGTGGGGCACCACTGTAGGGGATAGTGGTTAAGAGCAAGGTCCCCGGAGCCTTGTGACCTCGAGCAAGTTACCAAATCCCACTGTGCCTCAGCTTTCCTCCTCTGTGAAATGGGACGGCAACGGTACCTACCTTATTATCCGATCATTGGGAGGATTCAAGGAGTTCTCTGCACAGCGCTTAGAACAGTGCCTGACCCCTAGGAAGCTTTTGTCATTCCTACCATTCAGCCTTCTCACCTACAGAGACCCGGTGGAGGGAGGGGGGGAGGGAGGGAGGGAGGGAGGGAGGGAGGGAGGGAGGTAATGTTTGCATACTTTTTCTCTTGCCGGGTGCATTCTCACGCAGGTCCTGCCCCAGTGGGAAAGACTGGAGTAGCTTGAAAAAAAATCTTCCAAATTAGTAACCGCTCTCAGTGACTCCCTAGGATTTCCTATCTCACCCATGCTCTTGAATCCCCAAGGCCTGGAAGCTCCCTGGGAGCCCCGGGGGACTGGAGGATAGTCAGGTTGTTAATTGTTAATGAGGGTGATGTCATCCAAGGTTTCTTGGGACTTTTTGGGTAGCCAGAGCTCGGAGGGAGCAGAGGAGGCCAGCATCTGGGCTTTCAATAAACCCTGCTGATGGAAATCTAGGTGGGCTCCTCTTATTTTATAGAGGAGGAAACATCCCTTCACTCAACAAATATTTCTGGAGCGTCCCAACGCTCTCCCAGGAACAAGGAATGCTTGAGAAGCCTTGAGTGCAAAACCTCCTGGGGCCTCTTTCTAGGAGTTCCCCGTCCAGCGGGAGAGGTGGGTGTTAATGAAATGATCACACAGGCACGTGATCGGAGCTGGTGACAAGTGCTGGACCATCAATACAAGGCATTTACAGCACTTCTGGCAGGAGCAGGTGATGGATGGGGGGAACGTGGGAGGGGGTGTCCCAGGAGAAGCAAACCTCAGGAGAGGTCAAGTAAGGACAGGGGAGGGTGGGGATGTGCATTCCCTGCCGATCACTGATCACCAGGATCGCCAATCACCAGGGCAGGTGGAGCTGAGGGGCCTTCTGTGGGCGGGGCAGCATAAATGCAAGGTTAAATAAATTAACGGGGGGGGGGGGCGCCTGGGTGGCTCAGTTGGTTAAGCGACTGCCTTCGGCTCAGGTCATGATCCTGGAGTCCCGGGATCGAGTCCCTCATCGGGCTCCCTGCTCAGCGGGGAGTCTGCTTCTCCCTCTGACCCAACCCCCTCTCATGCTCTTTCTCTCTCTCTCACTCATTCTCTCTCTCAAATAAATAAATAAAATCTTTAAAAAAAAATTAACGGAAGGGGCTCTGCGGTTGCTCAGTCGGTTAAGCCTCTGCCTTTGGCTCAGGTCATGATCCTGGGGTCCTGGGATCCAGCCCCTCATGGGGCTCACTGATCAGTGGGGAGTCTGCTTCTACCTCTCCCACCCCCCCCACCTCATGCTCGCTTCCTATCAAATAAATAAAATCTTTTAAAAAATTAACTAATTAATGGGAGCCTCTGTGCCTGGGCGGAGGGACTGGAGAATTGTTTGGGGACAAGCCACAGGTTTTGTCAAGGAGTTGGGTCTTGAGGAGGGATTGGTAGCTTCAGACCGAGGAAGGGGGGAATGGAGAAGGGCCCAGCATGCTGGAGCGAGTTACCCCAACCCCAGCCATGCAAATGGGCTGGCTTTGCAGTGTCCTCTTTCCTGACCTCCCAGACACTCCGCCTATAGATGGTAGGTACCGCTCTGTTTTAACAGCATGTGAATAAATACATCAAAACAAATCCTGCCCACGAAATTACCTATGACACTTTGCTTCTCTAATGATGTCATTAAGTACGTGCATAGTATAAAAACTCAGAAGGTGCTAAAAATGAAAAAAGTGATTTGGAACTCCATCTTCCAGAGACAACCTTCAGAAGCATTGCTGTGTTTCAGAGCATCTACATGTTGGAAATTCCAGTGTTGTATCCTGCATTTTCCATGTAAATATTGTCATAAGGCTCTCTCCTGGCCATTACAACATCTGTAAAACTTAATTTTAAATGATTGCATAATAATTCCTTCAATGAACCAGTCCCTGCAGAGGCATTTACTGTACAAGTTTCTAGTTATCACACTATTGAAAAATCCCTGTACTTAAATCATTGTCCTCAGCTCTGACCATTTCCTAAATTTGATCTCTTGACGTGAACTTACATGGTCCAAGCAACAATGGGACTGTTTTATTTTTATGTGTTTTTTTCTTTTTGAATCACCGTTGTTGAGGTATAACTCATGTCCCGTGCAGTGCACCCATTTAAAAAAAATTGAGCTAACATGCAATGTTGTGTACGTTTAAGGTATACAATGAATTGATTTGATACATTTATGTTGCAATATGATTGATTTGTTTAGCATTAGATAATATCTCTATCCTGGGTCACACAGTGATCATTTTTTCCAGTGTTGGGAACGGTTAAAGGCTAATCTTCAGCAAGTGTAATGTTTCAACTCACTGAACAAAAAGAAATAGCATCTCACTTTTATTTTTATTTCTTCGATTAAGAGTGAGGTACAGGTTTTTTATGCTTCTTTACTAGTGAGACTGCGCCTGGATTTTCCTGTCCATGTCGACTGTCCATTCTGCCTGATCTCAACGCTCTTTTTACTTGTTCTGTGAGTTCCTCAACCCTCATACTTGCCACAGATATTTTCCGCAAACTCTCTCCTTCCTATCCCCAGTCCTGGAAATTGTAGATTTATTTACATCATACCTTTTGATAAAGGTTCTATGTTATGTATTTCTAGTTTTCCCATAGCTATATTAAGGATTTCAGCATCTGGAGTTTATCTTAGCTTATGTACTTAAGCATCACTTTTATTTTATTTATTTGTTTAAAAAATTTTTTTAAAGATTTTATTTATTTAATTGACAGAGAGAGAGCCCGTGAGGGGGAACACAAGTAGGGGGAGTGGGAGAGGGAGAAGCAGGCTTCCGGCCGAGCAGGGAGCCCGATGCGGGGCTCGATCCCAGGACCCCGGGTTCATGACCTGAGCCGAAGGCAGTCGCTTAACCCCTCCTGAGCCACCCAGGCACCCCTTTAAGCATCACTTTTAGACGTACAATTTTAGACATACAGTATGCTTCACGTGGTATTTTGGAAGTTCTGGATGAAACAGTAAGACACGAAATGGAAATGGGATAAAAAAGGTTGAACAGAAAGGAAATTGCTAGATGGGTCTAGAAATCCCTATTGTGGCATTACGGCGGTCACTTACCAGGTCAGAATCAAGATAGAAAATCAAAAGCAATCACCATTTAGAACGTATGAAAGTTAGATTTCATTCACGAAAACCCCCAGAAATAGGAAATAATTAGGAATAATTTTGTAAGAGATGGGTTAAAAATTCAGTGTTGAGAGAAACGCACATGCCCACGCAGATAGAGCTATGTCAGGTTGCAGGGTAGAAGGACCAGATATTTCTGCCCATCTCTCCCAAGGGAGGATTTCGCTTTAATACAGCTCCGGTCACATTTTCATAGACTTTCTGTGTGAGTGTCTTCTGTTAGGAATCAGTAGGCCAAGTTATTTTGAAAAAGCCCAAACTCGGTACAGATACCTGCCAGAGACCATTCTAATCAGAAAAAAACCAAAGAAGAAAATTCACTGTAAAAAAATTTTGCAGGGTACAAATAAAAAAAAACAAACAGTTTACGGTCCCATCCTTCAATGATAACCATTTGTTAATATTTTGCCATGTATTTCTGGGCTTTTCTAGCTATGGAGATATACCATAGCTCAAGTAGGTATTTTTGCACTTTAAAAAAAATTGATAGGATCATTGATTTTCTTCTCATTATTTCTCAAGCATAATTTTTAAGGCCAGCTGAGTGTGCTGTAAGTTTTCCCCCCCGGAGACTTCAGTACTTAACAGTATCTTTGCTCTTAGCTCTCATTTCCTTATGCCAAATCCCCCAAAGCAAAATTAACTCTGTTTCTATAGAAGGACATTTCCAAGGTCGTATCCTGTTTGTCTGTCTGTCTTGAAATTCTCACATTCTTTCTGGAAGGGTTGTATGGCTTCCCAGCCAGGCTAAAATGAAGAGCGTCCATCTCAAAGGCTTAACATGATTTGCAGGAGGGGAATGGGGTACATGTGGAAGGAAGAAAACATCAAGGTGTAGACTGTAGAAATGGAAAAATAAAGGTGTGGGGCATCTGAGAGGCTGGATTGGCTGGAGCTCTCAAACAACGTGGGAAGGTGGTGAAAGACGGGGCCGGGGCCAGATGGGAGGAGGGTGGATTGTTAGGTGGTGAGTCAGGGGAGGTTTGAGTGGAGGCATGAAGTTACCCAGCTGGGCTGTGTCCCGGGGCCGGGCTCCTGTGCCGGGAAGGTACAATCACGTGGATCTGCTGCAGTTAGGACTCTGGTGGGAATGGGTTTCTACTGAGGGGCCACAGAGACAGATTGGGACCCAGATTCCGGAATGGTGGCACTGACCAACGTGGGTTCAAGAGAGAATCTGAAAGAAGGACACTGATGTTCAGAGGAAGAGCCGGTTTTGGAGATTTTGAGTTGGAGGCGGCTGCTGCCCCCAGAGAGAGAGAATGCTGCTACCAAGGGTAGACAGAGTGGGATGTTGAGGATGGCTAGGCGTTGGGTAAAAAACACAACGCCCAGTTAGATTCGAATTTCAAATAAACAACGAATAACTTTTTAGTGTAAATATATCCCAAATACTGCATGGGACATACTTATACTAAATGCAGTCATTGCTTATCCGAAATTCAAATTTAACTAAGCCCCTTGTATTTTAATTTGCGAGATCTGGCCGCCCTACTTGGAGGTCAAAGAACAAAGCAACCTGGAGGAAGAATCCAAACTAGATCCTCCAGTGAACCCCGAACTGGAGTGACAGGCATAAAGACTCCGAGCCAGTATTTCAGCTAATTCAGTCTCGAATTGTGCTTTGTCATATCCTAAAGTTTCCTTTAAATCCCAGTGGAAGGATTAAAGAAGGAAAAAGCCCAAGCTGTTTTGATGTGGTTGGCAGTAGTGGTGAGGATCATCTGAGGCCACAGCTCAGACAGCTCCCAGGATAGGGTGGGGCTCGATGCCTGGCTGCCTCTAAGAGGGGCCGGGGCGGCAGGGGCGGGGGTATAACCACAGTATACTGTGTGCACCTGCATGTTTGCAAACACGCAGACAAGGGGATTTGCTTACTCTCAGATGCTCATGCTTGCACATGCATTTAAAAAAAAAAAAAGTTCCCTGGAAAGGTGCTTGAGAAAATGCTAAGAGTGGCCCTAACAGTTCACCATGCCGCCGCCCTGCGGTCTTTCTCAAACAGAGCGCCGAAGCCACGGGAGTGAATGAGTCACTGAGAGAGTAGGGCAAGATGCTTCCACCAGTGGTGGGAGCTGAGTGCCAGGGATAGAGAGAGACTGATAGAGGCGGCCAGGGAAGCAAGCACCCTCGCCATCAAGGGACAAGGACGTCCAGATATTCACCTGAGACAGCCCCGTGGGTTTCCAAAGGACAGGACATAGATCAGCAGGTGCAGGCCGGAACGTTCTCAGCCCGCGCTGTTTCCATGTTGTCAGCCCCACTCAGGGCTCGGTGGTGCTTGCAGGTCCCAACTCGGTTGTTCGCGGGGCCAAACTGACCCTCTGGTTTTCTACTTTCCTCCCAGAATGCTGTTTCCAAGTATGGCTCTCAGTTCCAAGGCAATGCCCAGCACGACGCCCTGGAGTTCCTGCTCTGGTTGCTGGATCGGGTGCACGAGGACTTGGAGGGCTCGTCCCGAGGACCGGGGTCCGAGAAGGTGGGTCACTCATGAAACACCATGTCATATCTGGTTTTCTTTTTTTCCCTGGAATTCAAGACTTGTACCAGCTTCAGGTAAGGCTGGATCCAAGGACTCAGATGATGCCCCCAGGTCTTCGGCTCTTTGTTTCTTGTTGGCTTCATTCTCAGACTGGCTCTGCACACATGGTGGCGAGAGGAGCCTCTACAGTGCTCACTTAGTCTTTTTTTTTTTTTAGAGAGAGAGAGAGAAGAGCGTGCTGGCATGCACAAGTGGGGGCTGGGGGGAGGGGCAGAGGGAGAGGGAGAATCTTAAGCAGGCTCCACGCCCAGTGTGGAGCCCATTGCGGGGTTTGATCTCATGACCCCGAGATCATGACCGGAGCCAAAATCAAGAGCTGGACGCTTAACTGACGGCACCACCCAGACGCCCAGTACTCAACATCTTCTTTAGAATATTTGGGCTGGGTTGCTTCTCCAAAGAGAAGAATGCTAAGCAGAAAACTATGCCCACCAAAACTATGTCCACCGTGTATTTCCATAATCTTACAGTGAACACATTTTGAAATCAGAATGATGTATTTTTAAAAAAGATACTGTGTATTGAATTTTCATTTTGTGCCACACGTCCCGCTTGATGCTTTTTGTGACTTATTTCGCTACTGACACAGAAGCGACCTCCAATAAACTCTTGAATGGTTGAACACGTTATGTAGCTATATCCTGCTGTAGCGTTTGTGAGGCTCGCTCATGTTGTATAGTTCACGAAGAGTTAGGGAAGTTGCCCAAGGTCACCCAACTTCTATTTGGGGGAAATAGAATCGATCTGGAGTCCGTCTCATAGCCCGGCTGGATCCCTTTCCTTATCACCGTGCAGGGGTGAGAGGAGACTACTAGACTTGGGGTGCCCCTTTCTTCTGGCCAGGAAAAGCCTCTCTTTCTGTGTTCCCTTCCTCCCCCTCCCTGGCTGTGCTAGGCAGCAATTCCTACCTGCAAAGCAGGGGGCTAGACAGCTTTGCATATTGCCTTTCGGTCTTCCTTTCGGCGACAGAAGAGGTATTGGGCTTACGGGTGGGGCAGATCCTAGGGAGGTTAAGTAACTTTCCCCAAGTCACACAGCAAGTACGTGGGAGGGCCAGGATCCACGTCCAGGAAATGGGACTCTAGAGCAGGGTTTCTCAAACTCCGCACGTTCCATATCTGGGGCCGGGTAATTCTTTGCAGCGGGGGCCGTCCTGTGCAATGTGGCCTCTGCAGTATCCCTCTACCCACAGGATGCTGGTGACACCCCTCCCCCGGTTGTGATTGACAACCAGTGTCCCCTGGGGGGCAAAAGCACCCACTGGTTGAGACCCTCTGCTCTGGAGCCCTTGCTCCCAAGCACAGTACACCGCCCCCAGGCCTGCCTTCAACATTGAGTTTCTTTAAGCCGAGAGGACCTGCTAGTAATGGTTCTCACCAACCTGAGGACAGACGCCCATAAAAGCAGCCATAGTTGGCCTTCCAGTATCCAAGGCGTCCTTCTGCTAGATGTTCTCCACACTGAAGTCAGAGATGCCTTTTGAGAAAGGACAAAAAGATCATGTCACTCTCCTTAAATTTCTCCCGTGGCTTCCTGTTGTACTTCGAACAAAATCCAGACTTCTGACCGGGCCTGCCAACCATTCCGCCTGCCTTCAGGCCCCTCTGCCCCTTGCTCATTGTTCTGGGCCATGCTGGCTGCTTTCTGTTCCTTGTACGGGCCAAGCCTTGAAGACCCAGGCGAGAACGGGGGGTGGGGTGGCTGTTGGCCACAGAGAGGAGCTTGCCCGGCTCTTCGCTTGACCTGATTGAGACCAGAAAAGATCTTTTTCTCCACCTGGGGTGGAGGCGTCTCCTGCAATTTGCTGTCAGAAAATTGGGCCACCTGCGGAGGCCTGGCTGGGGACGCTTGAAGGTAAAGCCAGACCCGGCACAAAACTTCATTTTTCCTACCCAGGGAGGAAAAGCACTGTCCTCTGTCACTGAGCGTTTTTTTTGTTTTTTTTTTTTTTCTTTTTGAGGTTATTTCTGTTTCAAAACATGTGAAGGCTATGTAGCTAGATGTATGTGAAACTGGAAGAGGAAACGTAAGGATCACTTTCTTCTCTGTCATCCGGATGCGTTCTCAAATGATTTCATCCGGTGAAAAGGGCATATTTTTACCATCCTATAGACAGCTTCACGTAGGCAATCTTTTGGGCAGTTAATTTTCCAGGAATTGCCACTCTTGTAGAATCAAGAACAAGAGGGGGTGGGGGGAGAGGACCAGGAAGCTACCATTTATAAAGCACCTAGTGTGTGCCTTGCAGGACACACACATAATTTTTTTAATTTTAATGGTGCCTTCGTGAGATGGATGTGACATTCCTGTTCCTTTCAGCTATCTTTTTTTTTTTAAGATTTTATTTATTTATTTAACCGAGCAAGAGAGGGAGAGAGCACAAGCAGGGGGAGCCGCAGAGGGAGAGGAAGAAGCAGACCCGACGTGGGGCTCGATCCCAGGACCCCAGGATCATGACCTGAGCTGAAGGCAGACGCTTAACCGACGGAGCCACCCAGGCGCCCCCACTCCTGTTCCTTTTAGACGTGGAATGAGGCTCAGAGAGATTCCCGGGGTCGCTTGGCCAGCAGAGTGGAGCCAGCCTGGCCGGATCCCCTGGTCCACGCTTCTCGAATGACCCCACTGCCTCTCGGGATTTTCTCCTTCTGTACCCGCTCCTGGGCGATCCTGCCCACCACCACGCCCGGCCCCCCACGTTACCACCCGGGTGCAGAAGCACCTGTTTCATTGTGAGGCCTTTGGCTGCAAGTAACGCCAGCCAACTTCAGATGACTGGAGAGAGGGTGGAGGTGTAGCAGGCAGGATCAGAGGGGAGACGAGAACCAGGCTTGGACCCGGCGAGAATCAGACAGCACTTGGAGGGGGGTGAGGGCTGGGGGCGCTGGTTCACAGTGGCAGAAACTGCTGGACTCTGGCCCAGACACCGCTGCTGGAATCCGTGTTTTCAGGCTTTCGGTCACTCTGCTCGTGATTCACGGGGCAGGCCCACCTGGGCCACCCCATCAGTCTCACGTGGCTGTCCCTTGCGAAGGGAGGGCGGGACCCCCGATTAAAGAGCTTCCCCACCTCCCCATGGACCGGGCTCAGTATTCCAGAAGGGGCGCCGTGACCAAGGAAGGGGCCTCAGCCCTGCGCAGCCACAAATCCCAGCGTCCGCTCTGCATCCAGGGTCCACCCCATCTCCTCAAACTCTGGCGTGCCCTTCCCAGACCCACTTCTGCCTTCAATTTCCCCTCCTACGCTAACGGAAGACATGCATTCTCCGGGCACCAGATGGGAGCTTGGAGCTGTCTTGCTTGTCCCTCACCCCTTCCTTTGCTGCCCCACTGAGTGTTCCGCTGTGCGCCGCGGACACAGGGCGTCTTGAGTCCATCCCCCCTTCCTGTGCTCATGGCTCGCTCTCCAGCTCTTCCCATTGTGCCCCGGGCCCTCGAGCCTCCTGATCTGTGTCCTTTCCCCGGACTCGCCCTCCTGCATCCTGCCCACGGTGATCAGTTGAAGCATCTCTCCACGCGTGGCGCCACCACATGGGTTCGAAACCCATCGGATACTCCCCGCCGTGTCTTGGCAACCACAGGCCGTGCTCCCTGTTCTGAGTGTTACGTGTATGTCAACTCTGAATCTCAGGACCTCCCCCTGAGGTAGGCACTGTCATTCAGCATCCCTTTCTAGAAGCCGGGAAATTGGGGGGCCAAGGGGTTAAGTAACATACTTGGCTGGCTCAGAGGTTGGGCAGCGCTCCCAGAGGAGTGCCCTTTCGGAGGGATTGGGACCCTGGCCGCCGGAGTCCAGAGGCAGATTCTCAATCCTGCTTCTGTGCTGTTTACTGAACTGGGTGGTCATCTTTAGGTCACGGAAGGGCCCACCCCCCCCGCCCCAGCGTGGCCCCGTTTTCCACCTTCCTTCACTCATGTATGTGCTGGTCGACTTGAGCTTCACAAAACCACGGGACCAATGAGAATGTTCCGTCCTGAGTATTTGCCCCAGTCTTTTATTACGGAAAATTCCATACAGATGGAAACGTTGAATGAATGATACAGTGAATACCTCCTGCCTACCGCCTAGACTCTACAATTTACGTTTTACTAAAATTGCATTATCCTGTATTTGTCCATCTATATACTCCTCACTCTATGGTTTTCCTTCTCTTACTGCTTCGCGATGCGTTTTCAGTCGACATTTCAGACGTTGGCATGCTTCACCCACGCACTTCATGTGCGTTCCTTTCTCCTGGCTCTTCGAATATGCTGGCTGTCAAGCCTGGCGTGACGGGGCCACCAGCCTTGGGATTCCCACAGCCACCAGAGGCCGGGAGAGGCAAGGGGCGCATTCCCCCAGAGCCCCCGCATCCCTGTTGGTGCCCTGGGGATGCTGATTTTGGACGTGTCTGGTCCCCAGAACCATGAGAGAATACATCTCTGCTTGTTTTAAGCCGCCGGTGTGTGCGAATTTGCTGCAGGAGCACCAGAAAGCGGGTACAGAAGAAGATGCACAGGGGCACAGTAGGACTGATGTGGGGTGAAGGAGCGAAGCCTCGTGTGCCCGGTGCTTGTGTGCAGAGGGCTCCCAGGGAGATGCGGATGGGGCGGGGTGGTGGAAGCAGGGAGATGTGGTGCGGAGGTGTTAAGAGCCTAGCAGCCTGCCCGGTGAGAGATACAGGAGACGTCGACACGCGGGGCCCAGCAGGATGGAGATGTGAACAGGACAGTCGAGACAGAGGTCACAGCGGACGTGGCCAAGGATGTGGGAGCATTCCCAGGCTTCCCGCTTCAGCTCTGCTCCCTCAGCACCTTCTCCGTCGGGGGGAGTTTGGGAAGTCTGGAGGTCGAAGGAGCCGTGAATTGTGGAAAGTCAACAGAAGGGCCAGGGCTCAGTGGTCCGGAGGCGCTGGAGCCCCGAGGGCCGGGCCTAACCTTGCTTCCTTCCCTCATTTCTTTGCAGCCTCAGCCTGAAGCCAGCAGAACCCCCGAGAACCTCCCGTCACCATCGGCTCAGCTTTCTCTAGGCCAAAGCTTTGTGCAGAGCCACTTTCAAGCACAATATAGGTAAGCGTCTAGGTAAGAGTGGGTTGTATGGGCTTGGAATGAGTTGCCCAAACTCGTACGCTGATAACCGGTCTCCTACTGATGGCAAGACAACAGAAACACAAGCACCCTTCTCTCTCCCATTATAGATCCCAATTAACCACTCATTGCTGTCGGCTCTGGCAGTTAGCGTTTCTTCTCTACCTTCTTGCTGGCTCCCGGGCCTCCCATCCCAACCCCAGGGGGTTCTAGAGCGTGACTGTGGAGGTCAGGGCTTCCCCAGCAGGCAGGGCGATCGTTCTCGTTCGTTCCTGCAGCCAGAGAACCCAGATCGCCAAGTTCTTTCAAGTTCAAGATTTCCCAGCATCGTGGACGACGTAGGAAATACATACATAATTACGCCGCCTTTGACTTCAGAAACGTTCTCTTTGGGCTTTTATATATATGACAGTTCAGAGATTCGGATAAGGAAGCGTATTCCCAGGACTATGATGATTTAGTCAAGGTAGTGATTGCAGTGAGAGGGCAACGGGGGAGGAAACCCCCCTGGGCTTCTCGGAGGAGGCATGCCTTTTGATGGGCTCTGAAGGCTGACTAGGATTGAACAAGGGGGGAGCGTCTTCAGCCAGCACGGAACCTGCTCACACATGGGAGTGAGCGTAATAGAATTTTGGGGAAGCCGTCGGTTACAGAGAGCCTCCTTTTGGTGACACGCTGCCCTTGGTAGTTTAGCCTACTGGGGCTGTAAAAACTCTTCGAAATGAGCCTAAGTGTTACGGTTGTGCACAAAGTAAGACCCACTTCCTTCCCGCGGTGGCACGCACAGAGTGAACCTCGGTTTCACGGCTGCCGACCTTTTTCTAGCCACGAAAGCTACGCGCAGGGCATCCGCCTTACTTATCTGCAGGTGCCCAGAGCGGAGGCTGCTTGAAACAAAAATGAGACAGGAGAAGAAGAGAAGAGGAGAAAGAACATAAGAGGAGTTTAAGGTCAGGGTAGGTTAGACTGAGGGGCCGAGACATCAAGAATTGCCGCTAGGTACCACGCGGTATCTTTGTACAATCCATTTTTCTTATTTCTCGGCTCATCCCGTTCTCTGCCCACCCCCCCTCCTGGGCACACATGCTCACTTTCTTCCCTTCTTCCCAATATTTGAGCGTCTGCGCTTGTGCTCGGTCCACTGGGTACAGCGAGGAGCATCACTCCTTGCCCACGAGTGAGAAATACCAACCAGATACCCCCGCGTGGTCTCTGGATATTTAATTCCAGATACGCCCTCGATATTTACTATGCCACCTGCTACGGGCCACTGCCTTCTCGGCGCCGCAAGGGAGCTGCGAACAAGGCCCGGCCCCCGTTCTCATGGAGCTCACGTTCTGCTGGGGCAGGTGTTCCGTAACACATCACACACGTCACGGCGGCTCGTGATGGTGATAAGACACAGCTCGGGGTGTGGGGGAGGCAGCCAGCCTTAGATAAGGTGGTCCGGGAAGGCTTCTTTTTTGGGGGGGGGGGGCATTTGAGCCGAGAACCCAGTGACAAGGGGTCAGCTATTCACGTATCTGGGGACAGGTCATCCAGGCAGAGAAAATGGCCGAGGCAAAGGGCCTGGGGTTGGAATGACGTTGGCACCGCAAGGGACAGAAAGGGCAAGGTAGCTGCCAGGGAGGGAGAGGCGGGAGGTATGGCTGGAGCGGTGGACGGGGCAGGTGTCCTGGCCAGGTGTGGGTTTTTGTCTGAAGGGCACAGGAAGCTGCTGCAGAATCTGAAGCTGGGTGTGGTATCCTTTTCAGTTTCAGAGACCACGCTGGTGGTTTTTTGGGGGCTGGAGGGAGGCTGGAGCGGCTGAGGGGCTGTGGGAGAGGGAGGGTGCCTGGGAGGGTTTCCAGGGGTGGCCAGATGCATCGCTCGTGACTTTAAAGGTGCAAGGGGGAGGCACCGAGGGAAAGGGGAGAAGCTAGGGTGACTCCTGGGTTTTTATAGGGTTATGTAGCTGGCAGGTGCTTTGAGGTGCCTGTTACCAGTGTGAAAGGAAAAAAACCTGTTTTCTTTTGCACTCTCTCCTCCTACTGTGCTTACAAACCTGCCGGCACCAGATGTGTGGGCGCAGGGTGCTTTCCCCACACCAGGCTGTTCGGCTCTGCGCACACAGGGATGGGGTGTCCTACAATGTAACTCCCACCCAACACTGGTCATCTGTGCACACGGACCGGAGGCAGTGTAGCTCCGACCCGACGCTGAAGCGCTCAGTCCCACAAGACTGCTCCCCCACCACACCCCTGATCCCCGGGTCCCAGATTGTCACCTGTGCTTCTGACTGGCCGGCTACAGATCAGAGGTTCCCCCAACCCCCTCGCAGGTTCCGTAGTTTGCTAGAGCTGCTCACAGAACTTGGGAAGACCGTTTACTCACTGGATTAGCAATTTGTTATAAAAGGATACGACTCAGGAACAGCGGGGATGGGCTGCGCTGGGCCAGGTGTATGGGAGGGGGTGCAGGGGTGCAGGGCTGCCGTGCCCTCTCGGGGGGCCCCGCCCTCCAGCCCCTCCACAGCTTCAAAGCTCTCCAAACCCCTCCTGCTAGGGTTTTCGTGTATGTCTCGTTACCTACCTGTGATTGATTGAATCATTGACCCTTAGTGATGAACTCAACCTCTGGTGCCCCTTTCCTCCCCTGAAAGCGCCAACCCTCTAATCCCGGGTCGGTTCCCCTGGCAACCAGCCCCCATCCTCCAGGATCCAGGGGCCATCTCAAAACCACCTCATTAACAGAACTTCCGCGTTTGGTTGTCTGGGGCTTGTTAGGAATGACAAAAGATGGACCTTTTTGCCATCAATCCCTTAGGTAATTCCAAGGGCTTTAGGAGCTCCGTGCTAGGAACTGGGACGAAGACCAAATACATATTTCTCATTATGAGTCAAAGTACCGCACGGTCTCTGACTGGTGTGGGGTGAGTCAGGGGAGGGTTCCTGAGGAAGGGACGTTTAAGCCGATCCGATATTCAGGATTGCAAGCGCCCTTCGGGCAGGTTCCTGCAGGAGGATGAGTAAGAAGAGAGGTGTTCAAGCTTCCAAAAAGGAACCAGTGACAGCTAAAAATACCCGCTTTGTGCCGGATCGTCTGGAGCAAAGAAAAAATCGAGTTAGGGATGTCTGTCTAGGTGAGGGCTTCTGAGCTGTGGGAAGTGATTTTTCCGGGGTGGCCGGTGGGCCCAGCGACGGAAAGTCACCGTGGTGTCAGCCCTTCTGTATGAAATTGGAAGCTGGGGGATTTATTGTGGGTTAATTCAGAGACCCCCGTTCACTGAGGTTCTCCTTCCCCTCCTTTTTAGGGTGTCGGGTTTTTGCCTTTGGCTGGAGGAGAGAAGGAGGGATGGGGTCAGGGTGCTGGACTAGGTTACGGACTAGAGGAGAAATAATTGGTTGTTCCATATGGTTATTACCACAACCTAAAAACATCGGTGAGTTTAATAACCAAGGATCAGTGGTGCGTTTGAGTTTGGGCTACGGGAGGGTGTACGTGTGTGCGTGCATGCGTGTTTTCACTTCTTTGTCATTCGTGGCTTTTATCCACAGAAAGTCTGGTCTGGTCCCCATGACAGGCGGCAATCCCTGTTAGGCTTTCTCAGGTACACAATGGGTGAAGGTAGGAGAAGAATTAGGAGAAAGGGTGGCAGAGGGCACCCCACAACCATCAGGTCTCCCTACCACCTGGAGCTCGGCGTCTGATACACCATTTTTACCCACACATTACCATGGTTTTCCCAATGGGAAAATTACCAGAAGCAGCAAGTTATTGGACATTCAATACTCAGGTCTGCTGCCTAAAGTCATGGATGGCGTGCTGTTAACTTGTCCCCCGGGGAGCTGACCTGCTCTGGCCAGCTCGCTTAGGGTCGCCTTGGCCAGCACCCTGAAAACCTCAGGGTTTCTTGCTTGTCCCTGCTTTTTCCCTTTCTCTCTGCTCAGCGGGAAAACCACTCCAGCTGGACTCCCCTCAGGGACTCGAAACCTGGGTGTGATACCAGCTCCATTTTCCTTGCTGACTGTCATATAGGGAGCATGACTCTCAGCTGGGTGGTGGTCCATTTTCCCAAGGAAGAAGGCCGTGTAGCTTTCAGGATGCACACATAGCATCCGGAAATCCCTTATGTCTTGGAAGAATATGGTCATATGGTTAAGGAAATTAAACTGGAGTCCCCATGTGGAATATAAAAATTGCATTTTACTTTCAGGGACAACATGCTCTTAAGTAAGGGAGTGGTGAGTTTGAAAGTTTAAAGAATGTAAGTCAACTGTGTGTATATCTGCTCTGAAACAATCAATGCTTCATCTGCTTATACTAAAGACTCTGGACGAATGGTGATGAGCGCGGACTCTGGAACCTGAGCCTAGCTTTGCCACTTAAGCGCTGTGTGGTCCTTGGGAAAGTTGCTTAACTTCTCTGTGCTTCAGTCTTCTTGTCTGCAAAACGGGGATGATACTGGTGGTTATGGGTACTAAGTGGGTTAATACAAGCCCAGTGGTCCAGAATAATGCCCACTTCTTAGTAAACGCTGTTTCGATATTAGCTCTTTTACTATTAGCTGCTTTACTCCAAGCTTTGTTGCTTTACTGGTACAATGAGGAGGGTGGACTCCTTTGGTGGTTCTGCATCGTGGCTGAACCCGGTGTCTGGGGAGCCGTTGATGTACCAATGCCTGAGCCTCTCCCTGCTCCCCCCCCCCCCCACTCTATGGGAGGAGGGCTGAGACATTTGCATTTTTAGAAAAGTTTCCTTTGTGATTCTAGAGCACAGTGAAGCTGAGAACCAGGGGAAGGTATGGTCCTAAGATTCCTTCCAGCTTGCAAGTCGGCCCGCTGTTTCTTTTTTTTTTTTTTTTTAAGAATTTATTTATTTATTTGAGAGAGAGAGAATGAGAGACAGAGCACAAGAGGGAAGAGGGTCAGAGGGAGAAGCAGACTCCCCGCCGAGCAGGGAGCCCGAGGGGAGCCCGATGCGAGACTCGATCCCGGGACTCCAGGATCATGACCTGAGCCGAAGGCAGTCGCTTAAACCAACTGAGCCACCCAGGCGGCCCGCTGTTTCTGTCTCGCGGGGTTTTTGCTTCCCTTCCCGTACTCCGTGCACTGCCACGTGTGACTAAACCTTTTTTTAAAAATTGAGGTAAAATCACGTAACGTAAAGCTAACCATTTTAAAGTGTAGAGTTTCGTGGCACGTACGTTAGTGTTGGGCATCTAGCACCTCTGTCTAGTTCCTAACCATTTTGATCACCCCGAAAGAAAACCCGATACCCGTTAAGCCCTCCCCATCCCTCCCCTGCACCTGGCAGCCACCAGTCCACCTTCCATCTTTGTGGCTTTACCTCTTGTGGATTTATCCAGTTATCCACAGGTGGACGTTCGGGTTGTGTCTGCCCTTTGACTCTTGTGAATAGCGCTCCTGTGAACACTTGTGGACAAGTACTTGTAGGAACCCCCGTTTTCAACTCCTTTTGGGTACATATCTGAGAGGGGAATGGCTGGATCACATGGCAATTTTATATTTAACTTTTTGAGGATCTGCCAAACTGAGTGTGATTCAGCCTGAAACTTTATTTTTTTCCCTCACAGATCTTCCTTGACCTGTCCCCACTGCCTGAAACAGAGCAACACCTTCGACCCCTTCCTGTGTGTGTCGCTCCCCATCCCCCTGCGCCAGACGAGGTACGTGAGCCTGAACTTGACTCCCTCAGTCCTTAGGCCTCCCTGGGTGCCCTACGGCCTCGCACCTGCAGCTCGGTCTCTTGTGAGTCTCAACCAGCATTTCTGTAGAAACCAGCCTTAGAAAGCTGGTGATGTTTGGCGACCAAATGTGACAAAGTAAAAGGTTGCCGCGTCCCTCCTCTGGCCGACGAAGGAGTTATCCACGGTGCCTCCGTCTGTCATGCCGTGGTGGGGCTTCCGAAGTCTTGGGCCCGCTCAGAAGCAGGCATGGGCTGGTGGCCGGTCTGGACCTCTCAGCAGAACCAGAGGCAAATCTGGGGCGGTGGGGGGGAACCTGTCGCCACCTGCTTTTCCCGGCTTTCTTTCCATGTCCTTTTGGCTCACTGTGAAGGTGCAGGGAAACAGTTTCTCTAAGGAGCAGAGGAAAAAGGGAAGGGGTTGTCGAAGGAGAGGAGAAAAACAGAAAAGGGAAGGGTAGTAGGGTCGGGTGAGAGGTGTGGTGGGCTCGGCTTTTTAAGCCTAAGAGGCACACAGGGCAGGCGTTCCAGAAGCCGAGGTCTTAAAGCCATTAAGGCCAGATGCCAACGTCAGTGTCATGGAAGTTTGGTGAGTCCTACACTGGTCTTGAGACAGTGGCATTTCTTCCTTGTGTTCTCCATCTCCGAAAATACCATCTGTCTTGCCCTCCGCCTGTTGACAATCCCCCATCTTTAGGATGCAGTGGAAGAGCCAAAGCTTCATAAAGCCTTTCCTGGCAACGTAATCCCCGTTTCTGCTCCCAGTTCCTGTGCTGCTCACCATCCGTGCTATCCACGTAACACTGGCTTCTCCTTTCTTGGGTGACCCGACCAGGGGATGCCTACTGATGGATGTGAGCTAAGATTCTTGGCCTCGTGCGCCCGAGGACAGGGGTTGGGACCCCTGACTCTGGGGCTGGACTGCCCGGGGTTCCAGTCCCAGCTGTGGCAGTGAGCTGTGTGAATCCAACAAGTGTTGCAGGAAGGGGCAGGAGAAGCCGAAGCTGGAGGAGGGAGCCCCGGTGTGCTGGTGGGGACAGTAGGAAGTAGAACGAGAGATCCTGGGGGGGAGGGGGAGAAGGGAAAGTGTCCTATTACCAAGGGCAGTTTCAACAAGGAGGGCATCATCAATAGTGTTGAACCCTGATAGAAGAAGCTTGACCCTTTCACATCTCAGATTTCCAAGTTTGTTTTGGCTTACCGTGATCTATTGAACGAACAGAACCTTGAGATCACAGGTCTGTACTGTGATTCTTAATCATTAAGTACCTTTAATTTTTCACTGTGGAAAACTATACTTGAGCCGAGACCCTTTGGAGATTTGGCTCTCTGCTGCCACCTGGTGACAGTATACCTAAGGTACAGTGACCCAACCAGGAAGCAGAGATAGGAGCCCAAGTGTTGGGCTTGACCCAGTGTCAATGGTGTCGACAGTTCATGTCCGTCCTTTAAGGATGTGGACGCCTTCCTATTTTCCAGATTCTTGAGCGTCACCTTGGTCTTCCCCTCTAAGAACCAGCGGTTCCTGCGGGTGGGCCTGGCCGTGCCGATCCTCAGCACAGTGGCAGCCCTGAGGAAGATGGTCGCAGAGGAAGGCGGCGTCCCTGCGGATGAGGTGTGATGGAATGGCGGCACGGGGGCCTGGTCACTGAAGGCCGGAATGCTAACTGGGCCAGCTGTGTAGGGCTGTGTAGACTGATTTCTGGTTCCCAGGTGACTCCCTCCTGACTCATGAGTTTCTGTTTGATTGGTGTCTTGATGACTGAGCCTTGACCTCTCCCTGCATTTACACAGAATTACCAGAAAAAGATGAAGACCGTGATGATGATCACGATCCTAATAATTCCAATGACCGTGAACGCTCAGTAGTGCTTCCCTAGTGCTGGGTGCCATTTTGTGACCTTGGTATTCATAACCAGTTCAGTCTTCACAACCGCCTTGTACAGTCGATGCCAATTACCCTCATTTTTTTTTTTTAAATCACATTTTCCTTTAATTGACTACTTAATTCACACCATTTCTTCTCTTGGCTGCTACTTTGGTAACAATTAGGTCCCCACCTCTCAAGAACATTGCATCTAAACGGGCTGACACAGCCAGTGTGAACACAGGCCCCAAACCAGGGCTTTTGGAATCACGAGAACAGCAAAACCAGCCTTTCTCTTCACTCGGAAAGGGATTTTGAATTAGAGGGTCTAAAGCTCCAATTTCCAAACACAGAAAACCTGGAGCTCAACGTAAAAATGGAAACCAAATGCATCAGAAATGAAATATAGTACCTTCCTCATATACTCAAGGTCAAGATGGTTCTTGAGAAATAAGTATCTGATCAGCTGGCTTCTTGTGTTAGGAATGGCCCCACTCCAGCATTTTGAAAGAAAGCTGTTTTTGTTTCTATTTCATTTCCCAAAGGGGTATAAAAATCTACTAAAAGGGATATAATCAATCAGAATAAATCAGCTCACTCACAAGACAGTCCCAAATAATGATTTGTGGTTGCTGAGCATAGTCAGCACATTATTTCAAAGTGGCAAAATTCAGGGTAATCTGAGAAGAGAATTCAAAAGTAACAGCTACATTTGCTGATAGGTTTATGTGAGACACACATACATTTTTTCCAGTGTGTATTCAAAGGACCAAGATCCCTGATCATCAAAATAAGTTATTTTGTACATTATAGTGCACAGAACAGAGGAAACACTTTCTCGGAGAATGACCAAAAGGCATTTTGCAAAAGGTTCATATCACTCTGAAGCAGAAGGACTGGAGCCCAGTGCCTTGTGGCCTTTATTAGCTTGACCCCTCCTCTTCTTTGGTTGCAGTGGCCTCAGTGGCAGCTGTCTCTTCTAAACGTTCTGCTGGCTTCTTCTCTTCCTCTTCCTCTTCCTCGTCCTCCTGGGGATAGAGGTCGGGATATTTCTGCATGCATTCCTGCATGGCCCGGAACTGGTCTACACAGTCTGACCCCTTGACATCCTCTGTGCTATAGTGGAAGCAGGAAAAGGCTGACTTGAACTGTTCCCCACAGTTCATTCCCCCAAGGCACGGGCATTCCCCCAAGGCACGGGCAGTTCCAGTTAATGTCTCCATTTGGCAGGATCAATCCGTGCTCCTCATACGGATCGTTGGGATCATCAGCCACCAGCTCTGCATTGCTTGGAGTTTCATGGTCTTCTTTGGTCACAAATATGATTCGATCCTTCCCTTCCTGCCGGCAGTAGGCCATGGCTGCAGCCCCGGCGCTCAGACCTCGCAGCGATAGGGGTGGCGGCGGCACAGGCAGCGGCGGGCTCACGCTGTGACCTCTTCTCAGGCAGGGCGGGCGGCTCCGAGGCCCACGCGGACCCGCCAATTACCCTCATTTTTATCAGTGAGCAAAGGGGAGGCACTGAGAGGTTTAAGTGACCTGCCCCAGGGTCACACAGCTAGGCAGCGCTGACCCAGGATTTGATGCAGATGGTTTGATTTCAGAGCCTGAGACGCTGCTGTGTATTTTCACTCCTGAGAGTAGAAACCAGGAGACTGAAGGGGCCGTAAATGAAACATGAGGAGCTACTGAGGATGTGTAACACGAGAGAGTGGGAGCGCTATGTGCTACCTTTTTTTTTTTTTTTTTTTTTTTAAGGAGTCTTGGTAAAGAGGTTGGATTTACTGTGACGTTGAGGGCAGAACTCCTAACCAGGGCCCCCAGGCAAGGGCAGAGGGGAGGTGACTGTGGTCAACAGCCATGTGGCGTAATGGGAGGGGTTTGGAATAGGGCTCTTCTGTTTTGTGACCTTAGTCGAAGTAAGCAATTGGTCCCCTGTGTCTTTAACTAGAAAATGCAAATTTTACACTTCCCTGATGACCTCATGGCTTTTTTTTTTTTCAAATTAAAAAAATTTGTTTTAGCCTTCCTGTTGAGGAATAACACACATACAGTAATGGGCACACGCCTTGAGGTTATAGTTTGTTGAATTTTTACATGTAACCACCATGATTACTCACTGTGTGAGCGCTTTTCCTGCCCCCACCCAGTCGGTGCCTCTAATCGTATCACTGTGTTTATGAGGATTCATAAAAAATGAATATGAGGAAAAAGGTGTGTATCTTGCTCAGTGAACTCAAAGCTCTCTTTTCAGGGGTATATTGAGAGAGCAAGAGAGAATAGGACAGTGGGTGAGAGTCTTGGGGAAGAAATGGCAGTAAAAAAAAAAAAAAAAAAAGCCAAAATGGGGATGTGACATAGAGTTTGAATAATTACAAGAATCAAAGAATTGTCAGGAATTTGCAGAGTGTGATGTGTTTGTTCAGGGAGGTAGGAGTCACTTAGGGATTCCTAAGTGCATGTGTAGGCATTTTGATTGGAACTTAAAATCTGTCTTGATATTTTAACCGGCAGGGTTATTCCTTTTACGTTATCTATGACCGTGAATATATTTGGATTTATTTATATCTTCTTCTTTTATGCTTTCCATTTACCCTTCTTTTTCTTTGTTTCCTTTCCCTCTCCTTTACTGCTGCTTTTCTCTTGAGCAATTTTTATTCCATTTCTTCTGGTTTGGGACCTATATATTCTAATTCTGTGCTTATTTAGTGGTTATCCTTAAAATGCCGACATGCAGAATTATTAGCAAAGTCCTATGTTAATTTTCCCAAACAACACAAGGATCTTGGTGTGCTTTAATCTCCCTTCCACCTTTTTGATTATTATTGTGGATGGATATTATTGTCCAGTGTTTTAATCCCTCCTGCCCTTTCCTCCTGGTTGTAGTACTAGTATGAGTTATTATTATGGATTTATATAGTCAGTGTGTGTTTACATTTGCCAATGTTTACCATTTTCTTTGGCTCATCATTTCTTCTTACAACTCAAGTTTTTTTCCTGGAGTCAGTTTATTTGTTTTAACCCTGAAATGTATCTCTTACAAGAGAATTTCCCAGCCATTGTGCCTTGAATGGCTCAGGTGTGTTGAGATGTCGATTCCTTCAGCGCCCGAGGTGACAGGACCCTTAAGGTGGTCACCTCTCTTCTCTGCTATGAGGGCAACTTCTGCTTACCTCAGTGTTCCATAAAAATATGTACCGCATATGCCAGGATGTGAAAAAAGCTGGCAAAACGATTTAGAAGTTCTTTCAGTAGAGATCTGTAAATGGTAAACACTCTTAACTTTTAGTCTGAAGAGAGCTTCATTTTATTCTTAGTGCTTGCATGATAGTTTAGCTGGGTATAAACTTGAGGGTTTTTTTTTTCCCCCCTCAATTGTCTTCCCCCATCTCTTCCGTCAGCAGTTTGAGATTCTGTTGCCATTGAGATAGTCTGTGGTCAATCTAATTGTTATACCTCCTCTTGTTTTATTACTACTAATAAGTAGTGTTTCTCACTTAGAAGGGAGGAAAGGGTAAGAGACTCAGTCACTTTTAGATTTCTTGCTCAAGTTCCCTTTGAGGCATCAAGAGGGAAAATGATCCTCCTCGTTCCAGGTGATCTTGGTTGAACTGTGTCCCAGTGGGTTCCAGCGGTCTTTCTTTGATGAAGAGGACCTGAATACCATTTCAGAGGGAGATAACGTGTATGCCTTCCATGCGCCCCCACCACCTGGCCAGAAGATGCTCTCAGGTACAGTAGTGCCTCGCATAATTTTATTGGGATAGTATGAGTTATACGTTTGAGAGGGTACTCCTTGTGTGCTAAGGCGTAAGACGTTTCGTTTTGGTACTTGGACCTGTCAGGCTTATTTTCTCTGATGTTTGCTGTATAGGTGGTTGATGATTAAACATTATTCAGTCAGTCAGGGGTTTTCAAAACCTTGATGAATAGCAGAATCACGTGGGAAGCTTGTTAAGGCAGAGTTCTGGGTCCTGCGCACTGAGTTTCTGGTTCAGTAGGTCTGGGGCGGGACCCAAGAATTTGCATGTCTCACAAGTTCCCAGGGGATGCCGCTGCTGCTGGTCCCGAAAACGCCCTCTGAGAATGAGAATCACTATTCAGGGCGATCCTTGCGTTCAGGACTCTTGTAGTTCAAGGTCTGTGCTTGAAGTCAAATGTTTACAAGTTGGAGCAGTAGATGGCCAAAGAGGTTATTAAAGGACTTTTGTTAACAGTACCACTTCCTGAACTTGGCCAAGAAGATCAGTATCTGACCGCCTCTGATTGCAGTTCAGTATATATTCTGGCCCAATTCTGTGGTCAGGAAGGCGGCCCGTATTTGGAGGACCCTCTGCTGGTGTTGCCATATAGCCCAGGTGAATCCTGTACCCTGGTCCATATCCTCAGCCAGCCTCAGTGGCAGACTGTGGGAACCAGAGATCGGTGGTTGCTCTGAGTCAACAGGGAGCCCCTGGGCCTTGACTGGCCCTGATCATGTCCTCGTTCAATGAAAAGACCCTCATTTCAAGTTCAATCAAAGGTGACACCCCTGTGCTTTAAAAATCTGATTTTCAGAATGATTGGAAATTGAGGAGAGTCTAATTCTTCCACATCCTCAAGGGTAAGAGTTCTCACCTTCTCTCTGTACTTCTCCTGCGGACTGAGAAAGCCAGAGCCAACTTGTGGCTCTCTGTTCCAGGCATAAAAGCAACCAAAATCATTTTGGAGTATTTTTCGGATCAACTTTGGGAAGCCTTCATTAACATCCCTGCCCATGTTTTACTATTATTGGCTGAACACAATGGCAAATTCACTACCATGTATATGATCTTCGTGTACCAGGTAGTACCAAATGGCACAAGTGCCTCGTACCTTAATACCTCTTTCCTTAAAGTACTCTAGTGTCTCCCAGTGGTGGTTGATAGATGCTCAAAGAGAAGAAGTGGCTAGAGAAGCCAGGGTTGTGGCCCAGCGAATTTTTTTAAGACTATAAACATAATTCTCTCTCTTTAGCTCATCCATCTGGTCTGTCGGTCTCCCCACGCTTGGCAGCCCGTGAGGGTCCGCAGTCGTCCCTGCCCGTCCATAGCGAGAACAAGGTGCTAGTCCTCTTCTGTAACTTGGTGGGGTCAGGGCAGCAGGCCAGCAGGTATGTATAACCTCATCTCCTTCGTGATGTCTGGGCTGTGTAGACACGTGCTTGGGATTCCATCTAGAATAATTCTAATTTGATAAAATCAAACATCCATTCTCAAGGTTATTCAGCGAGGAATAGGGTACTTTCTGATCAAGAGGATCATCAGTAACTGCCTTGAACAGATGGCAAACGTTGTCCTTAACAATTAAGCATCAGAGACTTTCCTGTTAATTTCAGGAACAATTATGGCTCTCACCGCTGTCATTTTATACGGTGTCGTAAGGCCTGGGCAGTGCAGTAAGACAAGGGGAAAAAACTGGCCATTAAAAAAAGAGAAAAAAATGACCACTGTCTGCAGATTATACTGTGGCCTGTCCAGAAAGCCAGGAACTGGGAAGTGATCAGAAGTGAAAGGGTCCAGGTATGGTAATATAACCGACAAAACCAGATCATTTTCCTAACTAGCCCAAATAAAATGCTCGAAAACTAGAACTCTAATCAAAAATGCCTATACTGATAAAATGTTTGTAAAATTCGTCTGGAATTATAAACTCATAAGGACAGTCGGAAAATATTGGGGGAAAGAGAGAGGAGGAAGGGAGAGGGGTTGCTTTATTAAACCCAAATGAAGTTTTAATTATAAAAAAATTACATAGGCTATATAAGAAAAGCTTTTGAAGCCAAAAAATATCGTCATATAGCTGGAAGAATATGCGCTTAAATCATTGGAACAGAATAGGCTGAAGTATATTTAGGTATTACATGATAAAAATGGTACATTTCATATTATTTAAAGTGAATAAATTAGTATATAAGGGGGGGCAAATTGATTTTATTTCATATAATCAGTTTTTTACTTCCACCGTAGATTCACATGTTTAAATTCTAGATTGATTAAAAGGAAACCATAAAATAACTGGAAGATAATGTAGGGAAATATTTATGTCTTCGGGTGGAGGACTATTTTAACACCTAAGGCAGGCAGGAGACTATAAAGGAAACGGCTACTGTTTTAGACGCATTTAAAATTTTACATACAAAGAAAACATATTTATATCATGTAAGCGGTGGAAGGCGCATAATCCATTGTATAGAACCCAGCTCGGAAATTAGTGAGAGAGATACTCTTAGTAAAATGAGGCACGGAGATTAACGTTAATTCACAAAAGAAATACAAGCATAGGGCCAAAATACTCAGCTTTGTTCGTAGTAGAAGAAATTCTCATTGTAACGGCAAGAGGCTGTTCACCTTTCAGATCGGTTACACAGTTTTAAAACTTGATAAGACTCATCCTGGGCAAGTGTCAAGGCAACAGGGCACCTGCCCCACTGGTACATGGGTGTGGCTTTTCCGGGGGGGGGGGGGCAGCTGGGGCATGAATAGCTTTGGTCTTGCATTTCCACTTACGGAAGTTTATCCCAAAGAAACAGACAAAGGTGTTGCACACAAACATACAGAGTTCCTCCTATAAGCAAGCTCTGTTACAATTAAAAGATCGGAAACAATCTGAATGCCTAACGGTAGAGGATAAGGTGAATAAACCAACCGTGGACAACACAGTCCCTTTGCTGTTCCAGACACACCCGCTCAGGTTCGTGCTGGCTTTCAGCAAAGTTTATTCAGCAGCGTCATATTTTTTTTTTTAATTTTTTATTGTTATGTTAATCACCATACATTACATCATTAGTTTTGGATGTAGTGTTCCATGATTCATTGTTTGTGCATAACACCCAGGGCTCCATGCAGAACGTGCCCTCTTTAATACCCATCACCAGGCTAACCCATCCCCCACCCTCCTCCCCTCTAGAGCCCTCAGTTTGTTTTTCAGAGTCCATCGTCTCTCATGGTTCGTCTCCCCCTCCGACTTACTCCCCTTCATTCTTCCTCTCCTGCTATCTTCTTCTTTTTCTTTTTTCTTAACATATGTTGCATTATTTGTTTCAGAAGTACAGGTCTGTGACTCAACAGTCTTGCACAATTCACAGCGCTCACCATAGCACATACCCTCCCCAATGTCTATCACCCAGCCACCCCATCCCTCCCACCCCCCACCACTCCAGCAACCCTCAGTTTGTTTCCTGAGATTAAGAATTCCTCATATCAGTGAGGTCATATGATACCTGTCTTTCTCTGATTGACTTATTTCACTCAGCATAACACCCTCCAGTTCCATCCACGTCGTTGCAAATGGCAAGATCTCATTCCTTTTGATGGCTGCATAATATTCCATTGTGTATATACACCACCTCTTCTTTATCCATTCATCTGTCGATGGACATCTTGGCTCTTTCCACAGTTTGGCTATTGTGGACATTGCTGCTATAAACATTGGGGTGCACGTACCCCTTCGGATCCCTACATTTGTATCTTTGTGGTAAATGCAGCGTCACATTTTTATCCATCGGCTCTTCGTACAACCTTGTGTGGTGCAGCCACGGGACATCAGTGGTTGGTGATTCGTCCCGTGGTACCCGTGGCTGAGCTGGGACTGTGCTGGCGATCCGGGCACTGTAGGCTCACCGCCTTGCGTTCATCAGCTTGGGTCATAGAAAACATTCTCCCGAGAATACTCCTGATGCACAAAACCATCAGCGCGTCCACCAGACCGACTTCCCTTTGGATTAATCCCTGCCTCGCTTTCCTCTGGCTCCAAAGTTCTCTTACCCTGGCGCAGGGAGGAGAGTCTCCCCAGCTGGCTGATCATTTGCAGCCATCTGTTTTCACCACCACGTCTCTGTCTGGCTTTGCATTTCTGGAGCTTCTGTGTATACCGCAATGTGTCCCTCTGGAGTGAGGTTCTCTGGTGGGCATTCTCGAACCGTGCTTGGTGCTCAACTCATACTCAGTGGAGACGTGCTCCTGAGCAGAGCAAATGCTCACAATTGTTGAGTGGTGTTGGTCTTTCCTTTGCGGAGCTAACCTGATGCCCTTGAATCGATCAGGTTCGGGCCACCTTTCCTGCTAAGGGAAGACAGAGCGATTTCCTGGGTCCAGCTGCAAGAGTGCATTCTCAGTAAGGTCCGCTGTGTCCTGAAGAGTGAGGCCCCCGTCCAGGTCAGTGTGTGTGCGTGTGTGTGTGTGTGTGTAGTGTGTGTGTTGTCGGGGATGGAGAAGGGGTAGGGATCTAGGAGAAGCTCGGGATAGACGGGCATTTGCTGTTAATGAGAGTGTTCACATTGCCCATATAAGACTGCTTTTTGCTCTTAGGCAAGGAAGTAACCATCCCATGGCCTGTGCTGTTTTATTCTCTACACCATTACAAAAGACCTTCCATGGACAGAGCCCTTTTCTCGTTAAATCTTTAAAAACACCCCTGGGATAGCATTTACCCTGTTCTTCTCTATTTTCTATATTTATGGCTTATCTGTGGTTCTTCCTGGAGTGTGGTGTATTACAATAAATTATAACTTACATGTTTGCATCCAAAATTTCAGGGGACTTGAGGCCTAACTTCTGTGGAAAGTGAAAATGGGTGTTTATGTCCAAATGTGAATATCTAGATATTAAAAAAAAAAATGCGTCCGGTTTTTTAAAAAAACGAGATTAAAAACTCGAGGCAAAACACCTTTTTGCCTTACTCCTTTATTTATTCTCAGGTTGGTAGTTAACAGATAAACACAACACACGCTAAAACCATTCCTTTTGGCCCCTAGGGTAGCAGAAACCAGTCTGGTGGTTTGGAAGATGGTGACATTTTGGGGGACAGGTCAGGAGCCCCAGAATTTTGCTTCCCTATGTGAGAACTTGTCAGAGGTGATTTCTTAATAATTCATGCTCCTTCCTGCTTGGGGAAGACCGTACGTTTGATTCAGGAAGTACATGAAATAACATTTTTATTTTGTCAAACACCTTCTCTACATTTGTACCAACCTATATCTCTAAAGGATTTTTTTCCCCTGTGGTGCCCAAATTAGAGCCTCTAACTTCTCTCTAAATAGGTCAGAATATCTTGTAATAATAGCTCCAGTCTTCCCCAGACCTTGTGCTCCTGATCCTTGCAAGTGGATGAAACCACTTTTATGCGAACGTTGAACTCAGCCGTCCCTGTTCGCCACCTGATCACACATGTAGGCCTGCCTCTGCACCTCTCTGGTCACTAGGTTTGCAGAAACCCGTAAGGCAACCAGTGAGGCCAGCAAAATTCTAATAGAGGCAACCTCCTGTGGGTTAGGGATGCTTTTCTGCGGACTCATTGGTCAATGTGTGGCCTGATTTTTTTTTTGTTATGTTAATCACCATACATTACATCATTAGTTTTGGATGTAGTGTTCCATGATTCATTGTGCATAACACCCAGTGCTCCACACAGAACGTGCCCTCTTTAATACCCATCACGCAGGCTAACCCATCCCCCCACCCCCCTCCCCTCTAGAACCCTCAGTTTGTTTTTCAGAGTCCATCGTCTCTCATGGTTCGTCTCCCCCTCCGACTTACTCCCCCTCATTCTTCCCCTCCTGCTATCTTCTTTTTCTTTTTTCTTAACATATGTTGCATTATTTGCCGCAGAAGTACAGGTCTGTGATTCAACAGTCTTGCACAATTCACAGCACTCGCCATAGCACATACCCTCCCCAATGTCTATCACCCAGCCACCCCATGCCTCCCACCCCCCACCACTCCAGCAACCCTCAGTTTGTTTCCTGAGATTAAGAATTCCTCATATCAGTGAGGTCATATGATACCTGTCTTTCTCTGATTGACTTATTTCACTCAGCATAACACCCTCCAGTTCCATTGTGTGGCCTGATTTTTTGTAGGAGGAAGGTGTTCTAAATGGTTGTGGGGTTCCTAGGATAGCCCACCCATTTAACCCATAATGCTTTAAGTACCATATAAAATCCTGGCTCGGTCTGGTCACGATTTGAATGCATTCAGAATTCTCAACCTGGAGCTGAGGAGATGAAAAGTAGTGAAGGCCCTAAAAGGCATTTTCCTAGCGAAGGATGGAAGACAGGAGAATGTCTTCCAAAAATGACCAACCTGCTAGACAGATTGAGTTTGTTTGAATTCTGAAAAACGGGGATTTATCACTGCTGAGACACTTCTGTGGTCACATTGTAAACTTGCTTTGTGTGCAGACGGGGTAAGCTGCCTCCATGCAGTATTGGTGCCTTGATTGTGTTGATCACGTTGCTGTCCAAACAGCAAGGCTCAGTTAGGAAAAAAGCCCCCCCCCCCCACCGCCACCTCACCGCCCCCAGATTTAAGAAACGGTCTCCTTAGGAAGTAAGGAGCCGTGGCCACCCCTGGATCAAAGCTTCTGGAGGCAGCTTGCTTCCCATCACTGCTTTTGTCTTTGTTGAAGCTGTAGGTCAGGCGGAGTGTGGTTATGGTCTAATCGGGCATGGACCCTGGACTTCACACTCAAGGCAACTGGGTTCTGATTCACCTTACCAGTGTCCCCTTGCTCCCTGCACACGTGAGCTGTCACAGCCAGAAGAGCGGGTCGTGGCTGTTTGAGGATGTGTTGGGTCGTGCCCACGCACTGTTGCTCTTTCCTGGAATTCCAGTGCTTCCCCCTCCTCCCCTGTCTGAATTCAACCTGTAGTTCACCAGTGCTTTGTAAGTAGAGGTGTGTCTACCTTCTATCGTTGTCAGAGTTTGGAAGGAAATTTCATTGTTTTTCTAATTAAAGCTAAGGGTCATCAGTGACCATTTTAAGAACTGTATTTGCAGGGCGCCCGGGTGGCACGGTGGGTTAAGCGTCTGATTCGTGGTTTCGGCTCAGGTCCGTGATCTCAGGGTCGTGAGATCGACCCCCACGTGGGCTCCATGCTCAGCTCGTGCTTGAGATTCTTTCTCCCTCTCCCTCTGCCCCTCCCCGCCAGGCACTCACATGCTTTCTCTCTCTCTGTCAAATGAATAAATAAATCTTAAAAAAAAAAAAAAAAAAAAACTGTATTTATTTTACTTGAAGACTCTGTTGATTATTTTTAATAGTGGTAAATTATACACAACGTTGATTTTAGCCATTTGTTAGTGTATGTTAGTTATAGTCACGATGTTGTAAAACCATCACCATATCCTTACCCCAAATTTTCAGCATCCCTATGAAAACTCTGCCCGTTTAACAAAACACCCCATCCCCCAGCCCTTGGCCTCTGATCACCCCCATCCCACTTTCTGTCCTGATGCATTTGCCTACTGTAGGTATCTCATGAAGCAGAATCACACGGTGTTTGTCCTTCTGTGTCTGGTGCAGAGTATTTCCAAGGTCCACGCATGCTGGGGCACATGTCAGAACTTCCTTCCTTTTTAAGGCTGAATAATACTCCATTGTGCGTGTAGACCCAAAGGTGTTCATCCACTCACCTGTTGATGGACACTCGGGTTGTTTCCACATTTTGACTATTGTGAATAACGCCGTTTAAGGCTCCCTTCAACTTAAGAAATGTTAGAATATGAAAAAGAACATGCCTCTTAGAATGAAAACATAGGTAATATTTCCGTATGTGGCTTTTTTTTTTTTAAGCGTATAAATACTTCTGAAGCATTTGGTATGTAAAAGAGACACTAGCTTCCTTTTAGATACTCGCCTCATTTTGGCCATTTGGTGATGATGATGATAATCATCTTAAAGTAGGTAAATTATCTATTAATTTAATATGATAAACAGTGTTAGATTGCTATGTTGAAAGGTGTAGCATGTATCTTTTTTGGGAGGGGGAGGGGCAGAGGGAGGAAGAGAGAATTTCAGGCGGGCTCCATGCCTAGTGCGGAGACTGACTTGGGGCTCGATCCCATTGACCCTGAGATCACGACCTGAGCCAAAATCAAGAGTCGGACGCTTCACCGACTGAGCCACCCAGGCGCCCCTACAGTGCGCATCTTGTTAAAAAAGAAAAAAAAAATCTTTATATCTGCAGGTTTTGAATACTAATATTTTTTAAGGGCACACTCAAAATACACCATCAACAAAAAGGAGGACAGTCTTTGACTAACTTATTTGCCCTTGAGCGTCTCAGTGCAGTCAACACGACGCTGACCCGCTGTCTCTGTTTGATGTCTCGTCAGAACCCGGGATCTCTGTTCTCCGTCCGGGTTGTGGGGCTTTCTCTGGCTTGCGGCTACTTACCCCCACAGGACAGCCGTCCCCTCTGTCACTGGGCAGTGGACAGGTAAGGAGGCACGTTCCAGATTTGTTAAGAGAACAGGTGTCACTGTATTTTGACTGGAGTCCTTGGCGGCTCTGTGTCTGTACGTTGATTATCCCCCTATCTACTCCCGGTTGCTTGCCTCCCGGTGCGCTAGATCCTTAGACACATTCTGTGCTTTCAACCCTTACGTCTAGGGAGGTGCTGGGATGGCCATCTCGAAGATGAGGGGGCACTGAAGTTCCCAGAGATGGGTTAACTTGCTCAAACTTTTTTTTTTTTTTAAGATTTTATTTATTTAATAGTGAGAGCATGAGCAGGGGGAAGGGGCAGAGGGAGAGGGAGAAGCAGGCGCCCCGCTGAGCAGGGAGCCTGAAGCGGGGCTCGATCCCAGGACCCCGAGATCATGACCTGAACCAAAGGCAGATGCTTAACCAATGGAGCCACTTGGCCTCCACTAACTTGCTCCGACTTAGTTAGGTAGCTGATGGCCCAGCCTGAATCTGAACCCATTTCAGTCTGACCGGGAAACCCACATTCGTTCGGTGAGCTCATGCCGCTGAATTCCACCTGAATGTCCCATCTGGGGTAGGGGAGAATTCTGCCACGGAGTCTTTGGTTCAAGCTGTAGAACACCGTGTCTGTGATTGAGGGGTAACGCCAGTGTGTCCCGCCGCCTCACGGCTTTCCACCTTGCACGGCCCTGCCAAGCAATGCACACAGGCAGCAGAGTATCTGAGAGGTGGTTTTGCTCTGTAAACTATCTAGTACTTTTGGTCATTTTCCCCACAGACACAGAATTGTCAATAAACATCTCTGATTTTCTGGCTCAGCCAGCCAAAGCCAAGTGGGTCCTTAACAAAGGTGTGATACTATGATTTATAGTAAGAAATATGTCTTTGGTCTTGTGGCACAGAGCTCATAAGACCCTTGGAATGCTTTTAGTGATACGTGATAAAGGTGCCTTATTCTCCCTAACAAACCCCTTTCAACCACACCTGAGTTTACATTAATGAGGTCATTTTTGGAAAGAACCTAAGGTTGGAGCCAGGTTGCCAGGGGAACCAACCGTGTGATTAAGGTTGGAACTATCCTTCCCACCCGAAGACCTGAGGGGAGGAAGAAGGGCTGGAGATTGATTAATCAATTCAATCATGCCTGTATAATGAAGCCTCCATGAAAACCCAGAAGGGCAGGTTTGGGGAGCCTCCAGGTGGGTAAACACTTAGAGATGCTGGGATGACCGATGGTGGGCACAGAGAGGGCATGGAAGCTCTGCAACCTTCTCACACACATCACCCTCTGCCTCTCTTCCATCTGGCTGTTCATGAGTTACATCCTTTCATAATAAACTGGCGATCTATCAAGTGAAATGTTTCTCTGAGTTCTGTGAGCTGCTCTAGCAAATTCATCAAACCCAAGGAGGGGGCCCTGGAGCCTCCCAGCTGCAGCCAGGGGGTCAGAACACCCAGATGACAACCCAGACTTGCAGTTGGTGTCTATAAAGTGGGAAGGGGCAGTCCTGTAGGATGAAGCCCTTCACCTGTGGGAATCTGATGCTAGTCTTCTGGTAGATGATGCTGGAATTGAGATGATTGCTTGGTGGTGTTGACAGAAAGCACACATTGGAATTGGTGTCAGAATCCGAATAGGTGTCAGGATCATGGTAACGATGGACCCCTCTACTTTGTAAAAAACAGGAACCAGCAGGGTAGGGCGTAAGCCCAAAGCACCCTTCTTGCTTGGGAGCCGCTTTACAGAGTTAGGGAAGCTGGAGAAACTTTGGCTCATCCTGCTTCAGTCTAATGGGAAAGGCGAGCACAGGGGTTTGGGGAGCTCTGAGAGGGGCCCCCCTCACGGCACTCTGGCTTCAAAGCGAATTCCACAGACTGATGCCCACCTGACCGCTCATTGTCCCTGGCCCATGACAGAACTTGAGAGGAAGCACTGGGATGTGTTAAGGCAATGGGACAGAGCAATTGAAAATATGATGAATATATATTATCTACAGTATATAGGTATATATTAAATTATCTATAATCTAAAATTATAATAATTTTTAAATTGGACTTTTATATTGTCCCCCCATTATTTTTATTGTATTTTGCCAAAGGATCCGTCTGTAGTGGTTTAGAAACCGATCAACAGATGGGTCTTTCATCGTAGGTAGTTTGAGAAGCCCCGGAAAGTGGACCACGCTGAAGGAGGGCCTCCCCCAGGCCACGGTCCTTCTGGTCACACGTCTGTCCGCCCGGCCTTGGTTTACCCTTAGTTCACCCTTAGTTCGGGCACTTGTGTTTGGGACATCGGCCCTGGGCTTGGAGGCGGAGCTGTGGGAAGGAGGCCCCGTGCTTTCTGATGGGCTCCATGTTCTCTCCCCTCAGGGCTCTGCACCTCAGGAGGCCAGGGGGCCCCCCCCACGTCAAACTGGCCGTGGAGTGGGACAGCTGTGCCAAGGAGCGGTGAGTTCAACAGAATGGGGCTCCCGCGGAGGAGACTGGGGCCTGCCTGTACAAATAAATCTTCCCATGCCCAGGGTCCCCCAACATGCCTAAGGCAGTATGCACACCTCCTTGATGCCATGTGGTCCCTGCCTCTGAGAGACCCTAATGACAAGTGTCTGTATGTAAACAATAGTGACCGTGACCATGACCGTGCTGCATGGTGTGAGGAGCGGTGGCGGTAAGAGTAGTAACCACTTAGGTGACGCCGACCTGCCCCCGGCTCTGAGCACATCGCATAGATGCAGTCTATTTCCTCTTGGTCCCGCCCCGTGAGGTCGGCACTACCATAATCCAGTTTCCAGATGTGGAAACCGAGGCACAGAGAGGTTACACGATTGCTCAGTGCCCCACAGCTCGTGCGCGTGCCAGAGCCGGGATTCGAACCCAGGCTGTCTGGTTCAAGTCCACACTCTCAGGTGCTCAGCATGGCTGTGCCTATCACCCTGAGTGCATGTGGCCCTGCTTTGTAAAAAGGACCCCGTTCAGTCCAGCAAGTGTTCACGAGTCCCCTGCGAGGTCCCGGGCCCCGCGCTGGATGAGGAAGCTGAGGCGGATCGACCGAGCGCGGGGTCCCTCCGGGAGCTGGTGGGCGAGAGCGGGATTTCCGGGAGCCCGAGTGCAGCCGAGGCGCCAGGCGGGGCAGCTTTGCCTCCCCTGGTGGATGCCTTCCCACCCGCGTGCCGTGCGGAGTCCAGGTGGGAGCCCCCTCGGTGGCGAGAAGCCTCGATGCCCGTGGTCCCCTCTCCTCGCAGCCTGTTCGGGAACCTCCAGGAGGAGCGGGTGCAGGACGCAGACAGCGTGTGGCAGCAGCGGTGGGTCCACCAGCAGCACAGCTGTACCTTGGACGAGTGTTTTCAGTTCTACACCAAGGAGGAGCAGGTGGTGCCCGGAGGGTCCACGCCCCCGGGCTGGGACTGGTGGGTTAGCCATGGTGCGGCGGGGCGGGCCAGCTCACGGTCCCCGTGGCTTCCTTTCCAGCTGGCTCAGGACGATGCGTGGAAGTGTCCGCACTGCAAGGCCCTCCAGCAGGGCATGGTGAAGCTGAGCCTGTGGACCCTGCCGGACATCCTCATCATCCACCTCAAGAGGTTCTGTCAAGTGGGCGAGAGAAGGAACAAGCTGTCCACGCTGGTGAAGTTTCCGCTCTCTGGCCTCAACATGGCTCCCCACGTGGCCCAGAGAAGCACCAGCCCCCCGCCTGTGACGGGCCCCTGGCCCCCCTGGAAGCCCCCGGCCTGCCTGCCTGCCGGCTACCCGCTGGACTTCCTATACGACCTATATGCCGTCTGCAACCACCACGGCAGTCTGCAAGGTGGGCATTACACAGGTGAGCCTTGCCTCTCGCCTCGTGGCTGCCGTGGTCATGCGTCGTGACCGCCGTGGTCATGCGTCGTGACCGTGGCCCGAGCTTGAAGATGCCCCGGGAATGCCGAGCTCCCTTGGGGCCCTGGGCATGTGCACACCCCTCATCACACACCAGGCACCTGCCAGAGAACAGGGGGCGGGGGCAAGTACCCCTTCTGTGTAGACTCTGTGTGGTGCCAGAGCTTCTGTGATGAGCAAGACAGACAGGAGTGCTGGCCTCATGGGGACACACACAGTGACAAGATGCTTGTCGCTTTAGCTCATTCACTGCCTGGCATTATAAAGGGTATTCAACTGACCCTGTCTGTGCTAGGGATAAGCCCTCTCTCTCTGAGGAAGGCACCTGTATGCCAAGAGCTAAAGGAACTAGCTGGGTGAATAATGGGAGGAGGACCATGATGGGAAGAGCTACCAGCATGTGCAAAGGCCCTGGGGCAGAGTTTGGTGTATTTAAGAAATGATGAAAGCCTGTCATGGCGGAAGTATAGTGACCCAGGCCTAAGTAACACGGATGAGGCTGGAGAGGTGAGTACTACGTGGAGGCCATGGATGAGAGTTTGCATTTTTTCCAAAGGGTAACGGGAAGCCAGTGAAAGGCTTTAGGCAGAGCACCGAAGACATAATCTAGTTCACACATTGAGGGTGTAGCTCTCCTCTGGAAACCAGGTAGAAGGGAACAAGGGTGGAAGTTGGAATTCCAGTTCAAGGAAATTTCTGGGGCTCAAATGAGAGATGGTGTTGGCTGGAACTCAGGAGGGGAAAATCAGGGTATTTGACATGCATTTAGCAAGTAGAATCAGGAAGACTGGCATTTGGACTGGGGCATGGCCGGGGTGGGGGGCAGGGAAGAGCAGAGATGAGCTCCTACGTGCCTGGTTTGGAGTAGCACAGGGCTCAGCAAACTATGGCCCGCGGGCCAGATCCAGTCCGGCACCTGTTTCTATACAGCCCGCGAGTTAAAAATGGTTTTTACATTTTAAACGGTGGTAAAAAAAAAAAAAAGAAAAGAACAAGGAGAATCTGTGTCAGAGACAGTCTGTGGCCATACGTGACCTGTAAAGTCTAAGATATTTGCTCTGTGGCTCATTACAGAAAAGTGGGCTGACTCGGGGTTAGTGGGTTATGGCACCATTCACTGAGATGTGGAGGGAAAGGAGAGTATTTTGTCATAATTGCTTAGAAGGTGGCGAGAATCTTATTTATGGGCTTTTCCTTAAATGTTTGACTTCGGTTCTTAGGCAGGAAAGAAGCGCACCATAATCCCAAATGAGTTTGTTTTTATCACACACTGAATCAGAGAAGGTGCATTTCGAAACTTCTCAAGGAGCCATGTGAACATGGACATTATTGTCTGGCTCAATAACTTCGGGCTCCCTGTTATTGGAGACTTTGCCTGAGTAAGGGCTGCCACATAAGGACTCAGCTAAAGTCACAGCACACTTCGTAAGGCCCGGGGCGCAAAACGGATTGATCTTTCGGATTCTGCAAAATTTAGTTCTGGCCAGAAATGGACCGATTTTTCTCATTCTGTTACAGACACGTCCATTGTTTCAGCTCTGCTCATGAGAAATGCCTTTCTGGGGTTTTTTTTTGGGGGGGGAGCGGGGGCCTCCAGTAATTGGCACTTGGGGTTTGGACCTTTGCAGCCTACTGCCGGAACTCTCTGGATGGCCGGTGGTACAGTTATGATGACAGCACGGTAGAGCCGCTCCCAGAGGATGAGGTCAATAGCCGAGGGGCTTACATCCTGTTTTATCAGAAACGGAACAGCATCCCTCTCTGGTCAGCCAGCAGCTCCCTGAGAGGTAGGTGCTACCTCTCAGTAAGGGGAGGGAAGCTGGAAGGTACTCAGTCGAACAACAGGGACCAGGAGAGGAGGCATGCAATCTGGAGCGGGGCGCTCTTCCTGCAGCGTGGAGATTTGGGTACGACCCGCGAGTGTCGCATTCGTAGGGTGGGGTGATGGACACGGTGAAACCCAAGGCGGGGAAAGGAATAATATGGTGTCGCAGGTGACTCTTGGCGGTTTGGGGATTTCAGGTTTCCAGTCTCTCATCAAGCCAGACTTAAAATATTTTTAGAAGATTTATTTCTTTATATTTAGAGACAGAGACAGAGAGAGCATGAGTGGGAGGCGCGGGAGAGAATCCCAAGCAGACCCCTGCGCTGAGTGCCAAGCCCGACGCGGGGCCCCCGCTCACGGCCCTGAGAGCGTAACCCGAGCCGAAACCAAGAGTCGGATGCTCCACCGACAGAGCCACCCGGGCGCCCCTCAAGCCAGACTTCAATTACGCTTGTGCACACACCTCCATTCGTCCTGTTAGAAAGGGCGGTGTGGTGGTTAGGGACGGGGGGCCTCAGCGGGAAACTTAGCAGCTTGACCATACCCAGTGACATGTTCACTAAACAGCCTCAAACTTGGAAGTCTGGAGGGGAAAAAAGAGGGGGGAGGTCAAAGTTGACCTTCTTATGTGATGCATTTCACTCACAATCCTATCCTTATCTTTGGAATGAGAGAGCTTTTTTTTTTTTTTTTAGATACTCCTATTTTCTTCCTAATAATTATTGGAAGGTGGCCAAATTAAACCACAATGCCCCAAGAGGTCTAAATCGACCCTAATGGGAAGCCTGCCTGCCTTTTGTAGGACACAGAATGAATGAGTCAAAAACGTAGCCTATTTAGAAAACCCGAGTCGTGGCAAGTTAACGTCAGGAGACGCATTTCAGTACTCACCAACGCCCTGACCTCTCTGTGCCCGAATGCCTTTCCCTACGTTTTCACTTGGTCACATGGTGAAGCTGTTGTGGGGTTTCTCCTCTGGTCCCAACTTTTGTTTATGTCTCTCTGCTCTGGTTCTGCAGTCCCAGGGCCTCAGGGGTGGGAGTCTGGCTGCAAGAGGCTCCTCGGGGGACCCCGACCAGGTGGGGCTGGGTCCAGCCTCCTCTGTGTGCTTCCCCGCAGGCTCTACCAGTTCCTCCTTCTCTGATCACTGGCTCCTTCGGCTGGAGAGTGATCACAGCAGTGCCAGGGGAAGCCTGCTGTCCTGGAGCTCCAGCCCCGGCCCCTCCCGGCCCCAGGAGCCGGACCCTCCCATCTTCACCACCAGCCTCTCCGATCAGGAAAAGGGTACGTCCTGTCGCGTCGGTCAGATTGCCTGCTTGGATTTTCCTTTTCTGTGACGACCATTACTCCTCAGCTCTCTGAAAGTGCTGGTACTTCGCGGCTTTGGGTGTAAAGTGCCAGTCTTCTGTGACCGGCCCTCAGCTCCGCCCCTCCATCCCCCGCCCTCCAGCCACAGGTGCATTCCCTCTCAGCTCCCTAGAGCTTTCTGTCTAATGGGGAGCACGACATGTGAATGAATCAATGCAGATAATGACGTGATGAGAAGCAGGGATGAGGGGGAAGAGGTAGATCATCAGAGGGGCAAGTTTTCCAGGCAGGGGGCGCCCCACCCTGTTAGATGTCCCCATCACAGGGGGGCAGGGACAAGGGTGGGAGGCGAGGTGGAGGTCTGACAGTGGTTGTCCCGGCCAGAGAGCAAGGCTGGCACTCCAGCGCTGGGTAGGAGGCGGTCAGATTCTGGGTGCCTTGGAAGCTAGAGCTCACGGGATTTGCTGCGGGGGGGTGGGCATCAGGGTGGACTCTATGCTGAGCGTCTAACAAGGTGGCCAGGACTGCAGGTTCAAGTAAGGTCAGTTTTGGAGGGAAACCAAAACATTTTTCAACACGGTCATTTGGAGACTCCTGTAAGACATCCGAGTCGGGATGAGACATCCAAGTCGGGATGATAACCAAGGAGAGGGGGTAAATAGTTGAGAGCCGTCAGCACATGGATGGCATCGAAAGCCTAGGGAAACTGGGAAGACAGAAAAGTGGAGAGCCTGCCCCCAAGCCCTGCAGCTCCCCCCACATCAGGCGACTGAGCAGAGAGGCCAGCCAAGAAAGCAAGGTGCAGCAGCTGGGGAGGTAGCAGGAACACCAGCTACCTGTGGCTCACGGACGCACAAACGGACGCCCTTGCAGGAAGCCAGTGGCCCAGCAGTGTCACGCACTGTGAAGGGTGGGTGAGTGGCCATCGGGCTGGAGGGTCACCCCGGGGGGCCTGCCTCTGCATGCGCTTGGAGAGCACGGAAGCCGCGGTGACAGGTGGAGGAGACACCAGGCTGAAGACGGGCCAGTGGGTCACGGGCTTCCATCGAGAGCTGCCGGTAAAGACGCGGCCGCCGAGAAATGCCAAGATAGAACATGTTAGCTTCCAGATGAGCCAGTTAGGATTCAGATGATCCCCTCTCCAGAGGGAAAAGCGACAATAGGGCGGGAGAGCCAAGGGATACCTACAAAAGCAGAGTCCTTCTGGAAAAACTGCGAACGTGCCCGTGCATGCCTGTCGTTCAGGCTGTGTGTTCCTTCCCTCAGAAAGTGGCAACACGCTCTGGTTACTTACAGTTTCCATGTTTCCTATTAGCTCCTGAATTCGTTGCTAAAATAAGAGTTTTTTTTTTTTTAATGGAAGTATGACATATATACAGCAAAATGCATTCATCACAAATGTCTAATGAATTATCATAACGCATACACACTCCTATAACTATCACCCAGTGAAGACATAGAAATTTCCCGGCCCTCCCCTACCCCCTGGTGTCTCTCTCCAGCATCACTGTCTCCCTCCTTTCCAGAAGGGAGTGGTATTCCGACTTCTAACACCCTCAAACAACTGGGACACAAAAAGTTCTCTGCACAGATGTTTAAGTGTCCATGGGTGAGAGACAGACAGACAGACAGACGTTGTTGTTATCTGTTGGCTGTTGACTATGGTCCATAAAAACCAAAAGCAGGGATCTGGTAAAGAAAGAAAGCACGATGGGTGGGGGTGGGGAGAACCAGCTCCTTCCCTCCGTGGGTTCTGAAACTGATCTGAGGCTGACCTGGAAAAGGTTGGCTTGATCATCAAGGGAAGCACCTCGAGTTCCACATTGATGGATTCTTCAGTTATTTGGTGATTCCCCAGAAATCCCCGCAAGTTTGTGCAGAGCGCACAGGATGGGTCGGCTGTGTGGGATGTCCACTGATGTCCTTCCGTGGCATCTCCGCCCTGGCGGACTGCTCCACTTCGTCGTCAAAACCCCTCACGTTGTAAGAGGAGTTTACAGTTCATTTACACACTCTGTTGTGGGCTCTTACCAGCCGTCCGGCTTTGAACGTTTTTGTTCACGTCTGCATGTGTACGTCTGGGAGTGCGATCGCTGGGGCATCACCTGTGTGTTTGTTGCTCCGCCTTGACTTCTCTGTAGTTCGGGTTATCATTGTATCAAAGTGGCCCACACAGTCCCTTGTGTGTAGCAGGCTCTGGTTCCCATTTGCAAGCGAATAAACGTGCGAGTACAATCTTAAAGCTCCAGGTGGTTGTACAGCGTTGAATCCTACCCTCTGGTGGATAGTGCTTTAAGTATCACAGTTCGGTTCACTGTTTCTCAGGGTTTGGCATGTTGGGTCCCCATATTTCCCGATTAGACCTAATACTGATAGGAGTGCCCCTATGTTCATATGACATTTGTCAAATTCCCTTAGAATGCGTTTCTGTGGAGGCAAATGGTTTAATGCATTATGTTTTGACTCACCCAATCTGAGCATTCCTCTTCCCTCTCATGATGCACATTTAGGGGAGCCTCTGGCGAAGAGAAAAGGCATTCTTTCCCAAGCTTGTCCATCCCCATCAGCGTGAGCCCCGGGCGAGCTCAGAAACCCCTCCCGGTTCTGCCCAGTGGCGTGGGGCCTCGGGCCACTTCTCACTTCTCCCGGGGACAAATGCATTGCACACCCACCCCCTCACTCCCCTAGGGAGGCAACTTCAAAAGATGGCCCAACTTCTCAACATGGTACTCAGACAAGGGTCAGGCCCAGCGTTCGAGAACTCCCTAGAGAGACAGGCCTAGGGTAGCGGAGGGCAGTAATATTGAAGAATAGCCATATCTCAGCCAGTCGTCAGCATCTCCAGGAGGGTGAAATGAGAAAGCTGAGCCTTGGAAGTCACCAGTCACCAGCTCACCTCCTTGGAAAGGGGCAGGCTGCACATAGACACCCCTCCCCCCGCTCTCTCTGGCTGCCAGCATCTTGGCTCCATGCTCCTAGGTATAAATTCTAAAACCGAGTTTATTCCATGTGGCCTCAGCAAGAGCCTTGCTTCCAAAGAGAGCATCCCCCCCCTTGAGGTTTGACTGAAATGGTGGGATTTTGGAACCTGTTGAGACGGTTGAAAAAAAATCCAGCCTCATTTTTTTTATTTTCTGGCCTGGGCAAGCTCCTACTCCAGCATATAGGTTTCAGTGGTGGTTGGTACCACCCCCTGTCCCTGTGGGTTTGGGGGAGAATTTTGTCATCGTCAAAAGGAGTACTCCAGTTCTCTGGAGAGAGACATGGGCAGCTGGGGAGCTCCATCCTTCTGGTGGCTATGCTATTAGAATTCTAAAGGCATATTTTATTTTATTTTATTTTTTAAAGATTTTATTTATTTATTTGACAGAGAGATAGAGCCAGAGAGCACAAGCAGGGGGAAGTGGCAGAGGGAGAGGGAAAAGCAGGCTCCCCGCCGAGCAGGGAGCCCAATGCAGGACTTGATACCAGGGTCCCAGGATTATGTGACCAGAGCCGAAGGCCAACGCTTAACCCACCAAGCCGCCCAGGCACCCTAAAGGCATTTTAACCAACAGGACGGATCCAAGTTTTGTGGGGACTGCAACTTCTGTCACTGGGGACGCGTATAGGGAGAGGCTCCTCAAGAAGGAGGATATAAAAACACCTTACTTTTGCAGCTTTCATTGAGAAAAAGCAAGAGCCTGTGAAAACCAATGACTGTCCCCCCCCCACGACCCCCAATCCATAAAGGAGCCCTGGGACTTCATCTTTTCGGCAGACGTGCTGCTGATGGTAAATTTTCTCTGTGGTTTTTATTGGGCCTTAGAGGCTTTTGTTTTTCACTTTATCAGTGCTTTACCAGTTCCGGAGACTGTTATTTCTGGTTTTTATTTCCATTTTGAAGGTTATTCGGGACTTTCAAGCACTTACGATTTGGCACTTACAATTAAACTCCCTTTAATTCTCTCTAATTTTGTGGATTGTGATCCAAGAACGTGGTTTTTTTTGTGACCAAGTTAAGTACACGATTATTATTTTGTCAGGGGCGCCTGGGTGGCTCAGTCGTTAAGCGTCTGCCTTCGGCTCAGGTCATGATCCCAGGGTCCTGGGATCGAGCCGCCCCGCATCGGGCTCCCTGCTCAGTGGGGAGTCTGCTTCTCCCTCTCCCACTCCCCCTGTTTGTGTTCCCTCTCTTGCTGTGTCTCTCTCTGTCAAATAAATAAATAAAATCTTGAAAAACAAACGATTGTTATTTTCTCAGTGTTCTGGGTGTACACATGAAGTAACGCCTATTGTGTCTATTGGAGGGATATGAGCTTTGTGTTGTAACTATTAAATGGGGTGAGTTGATTTTTGGATTCAGTTGACTTCGTCTTTAAATTGACTTAACAAGGACTGCCTAGCTAGAAAGGTCTATTGCAACCTTCCTGTATGGCCGTATTTTTAATCAGGTATGCTGGGGACTTTAATCATTTCTGCTTTATATTATTTGCTGCCTTGTTAACAGGTATCTGTAAGCTGATGACTATTAGGTCTTCTTTATAAATTGTCTGTTCTCATTATAATGTGGCTCTTTATCTTGCTTAATGCTTTTCATCTTAAATTCTACTTTGTTAAGGGGGCGCCTGGGTGACTCAGTCGATTAAGGGTTGACTCTTGATTTTGGCTCAAGTCAGGATGTCACGTCCGGCTCCATGCTCAGGGGAGAGTCTGTTTTAGAGTCTCTCTCCTCCCCCTCTGTCCTTCCCTCTGCTCATGCTCTCTCTCTAAAATAATAAATAAATTCTAAAAAAGAAAATTCTGCCTTGTTCAAGATTAGTCACTTCACCCTGTCCCCCTTTTTGTTTGCATTTGCCTGGTATAATTTTGCTATTATCTTTTGCTTCATGAGTTTTTCCTTTAGGGTTAATTTTAAGTGGTTTCCAGTAAACACTGTTGCAGTTTTTTGTTGTTGTTGTTGTTACCTTTTTAATGTCAAAAATTGAGAGCCTATCTTAAAGGGGAGCATTCAGTCCATCCATATATATATATATATTTTCAGATTTTATTTATTTAACAGAGTGAGAGCGCACAAGCAGGGGGAGTGGCAGGCGGAGGGAGAGGGAAAAGCAGACTCCCCGCTGAGCAGAGAGCCTGATGCGGGGCTCCTGGATCATGACCTGAGCCCAAAGCAGATGCTTGACCCGCTGAGCCACCCAGGTGCCCCTGGTCCATTCATATTTATTGTAACAACCATAAGCTTGATTTTGTTTCATTTTTATTACTGTTTCTTTTTTCTTTTTGCCTTATTTTTGCTGAGTTGATCATGTTGCTCTTTGTTCCTGTTTTCCATTGTCTGGAAGTTCTGCCCTCCTTCTCCATCTTGTCAGTTGTCCCTTTATCCTTCGCAATGTGTACGATCAAGTGCATTTTCCTATTCTATGGCTATGAGAAGCCAGGTCATGTTATTCTGTGAGTCGTGGTATTTCACTCCCCGCAGTGAGATGAGACTAATAAGGCTTCCACGTCATTCCACCCCCCTCCAGAGTGAGTGCTTTGAAATGCTTGCACGTGCTTCCTCTGTTCTAGGAACCTCCCTCCTCCATTCCAATCCCCGGTTCTTAGATTCTCTGAGATGCTTCAGCCCTCTGTTTCAGGCTGTGAGCGCTGTACCTTTGCAGATCCCACACATGCTAACATCACTCTGTATTCCCCATCCTGAGACCATCTGCCCCCGAAGCGGGTATGTGGTACACGGGTGGCAGGCTCCGCTGAGCCACCGCATCTGTCTTCTTTCTCTCCCCCTCTGTCGTGAGGTCTGGGTCCTGAATCTTTAGTGTTTGGTCAGAGTTCTTTCCAGGGATGGGTGACACTCCCTCTTCCTTCTGTGGAGGCACAAATACTTTCTGTGACCGGGGCGTGAAGTCGCAGCTTGGCTGGCTGGAGGACTCCTGGATTTGAATTCTTCCCTCTCCACTGTCTCTAGATGTTTTCCCACGGTCCGCCGGGCCCCAGGGTTGCAGGTGAGCAGCCTTTTTTTTTTTTTCTTCCTTTTCTCTACGTGAGAATCGCTTGTTCTTTCTGGCTGGAAGCCTCTGAGAGTCTGTCGTTGACCTTGGAATTTAGAAATTCCCCCAGTATATGCCTAGGTCTGTGTTTCTGTTCATACACTACCTAGAACCCCCAGAGCCTGTCCGTCTGCAGACGCAGGCTTTTCTTTAGGGAAATTGTTCTTTTGTTTGTTTAATTATTGTCTGACTTTTCAAACTCCTGTTATTTGCCTGGCGGGTCCCCTGGATCCATTCTCCGGATCTTCTCGCTTTTCCCTGTGATTTCTCTTTGTCATTTTGCTCTAAGGCGTGAGATGCTGCTTTCCCTTTTTCTCTTTGGCCACTGAATTAAGTCTCAACAGTGACCCTTTGTGCCTTCCATGCATTTATTGCATCGTAAAACCTAGAAGACATTGCTTCAGACCTCTCTTGTTCTACACTTGAATCTCCCCGAGAGCTTCTCTTCTTCTTTTTTTTTTTTTAAGATTTTATTTATTTGACAGAGAGAGACACAGCGAGAGAGGGAACACAAGCAGGGGGAGCGGGAGAGGGAGAAGCAGGCTTCCCTGCGGAGCAGGGAGCTGGACACGGGGCTCGATCCCAGGACCCCGGGATCATGACCTGAGCCGAAGGCAGACGCTTAACGCCTGAGCCACCCAGGCGCCCCGAGCTTCTCTTTCTGTCTGTTCCTTCCAGTGGCTCTGTTTCATTAGGGCCCTGTTCTGATGGTTCTGTTGGTTCTTAGTCTCTGACTCCCAGACCCCCTTCTGTGTGTTGTTTCTTCTGTTCTGCCCGTTGGGGCTTCCCCTCCACGCCCTCCTGAGTGGAGGCGATTCTTGGAGTGATGGAAGGGGCTGGGGCCTTGGCCCCCGAGGCAGCCCTTTCCCCTTCGCCAGCCTTATGCTACTGGCTTGGCCTCAGAGGCGGACAAGGCTTGGCTCAGCCATGTAGCTTGTCCTTACCCTCTCGGGCACCAGAGGACAATCTGGGGATCAGACTTGCCCCAGGTTGCCCTCTGCAACCAGAGACAGAGATGTCTCCAAATACAGATGGGGGCTCACAAGATGAAGACCCCTAGGGGGGAGCCTTTTCTCCCTTGGGTACAGCCATGGTGGTCTCTTTGCTGCTGCCCTGACCCACCGGGCTCACTAGTGCCACAGGGCCTTCGCATGTGCTGCTCCCTCTGCCGGCAGGCTGGTTTCCCCCCCCAGTCTCCACATGGCTTCCTCTACCTTTCACTCAGGTCTGTCCTCACTCCTCAGTCACTGACCCTGCCGTACCCCCTCATTCTTTGTCATAACTCTCAGCACGATAGCAAATATTGTTGCTTTCTGGCAAACCTCTATGGAGACAGGCACTTTGTGTTTTCTCCACAGCTGTATCCCCAGCACTGAAAACCATCCTTGGCACCCAGCAGGCTCTCATTACGTGCCCGTTGAATGCGTCAGTGGGTGGCTGTAAGAGGCACAGTGAAAACCCTTGGACAGACCGAGACCAGTGGCCCAGGAGGCTGGTCCTGTTCCAGGCAGACTAAGCATGGCTTGGGCGGTGGGGGGGCCCTGCCCCTGCTCACAGCACACATTGTGAGGTCACACTGACGCCTGATTTCATTAGCCGAGGATACAAAGTCATGTAGGAACAGATGGGACGTTTCTCAGGGTAGCATCTGCCATTTCCAGAGCCACCGTGCGGGTGGGGCTGTGGGTGGGGGCCGTGCCCCCCAGCTGTCCGGCTGCCATCTGTGTTAGGAGGCCTTGCAGGACCTGGGAAGCCCATCATGCAGGCTCTGGGGCTTATATAACCTTCAGGAAGGCCTGAAGTACTTATGTCCTCCGTGGGGCTTAAGGCTCTAGGCACTTCCTGCTTCTCAAGCCAACTGAGCGTGAGCAAGGCCACCAATTCCAGGGCGGGAAGTAACCCTCGCTTGGGCATCTCTGAAGGCCACCTCTGCTTCTGGCTCCCGGCCTCCAGGACCCCACCCCCCACCCCCACCCCACCCCGCCCCGGGAGGAGCAGGGGGAACACCCTCCCCTCCCCTCCCCCGGAAGGGAGAGCTCCGTGAGCAGTAAGCACAGCATCAGCACGGGCTCTTTCTCATCCCTTCTGTCCGTACACCATGCCCACCATGCCTCCCCCCGCTGACGTCGGGAGAAAGGGGAGGAAGGGCTTGCGTGGTCATCTGCAGTCCCTATGCAAGGGAGCTGCGGGGGTGACACGGGCCGGGCCCCAGGCCTTTCATCCGGGAAGAGGGGACGCGCTGCCAAGGCACCTGCCAGGCTGCAGGCTGTGTCCTCTCGTTCTGAAAAGCTGAAAGTCACAGCTTTGTCCTCTGAATAAAAGCTTTGCTTTCTGCCCTGCCCAGAGTCGTGGATGAGAGGGGAGAAAAAAAAACAAAAAGCGTGCGTGCGTGCGTGCGTGCGTGTGTGTGTGTGTGTGTGTGTGTCTGAGACCCCAGCGCATTGCTTCTCCCCTGAGGGATAGGAACCTGATGGGGGAGTGATAGGGCCCATCGAAAGTAAAGCTGCAAAATATTTTGGGTGACGTTGTGTCTCTTACTGACTGATATAAGAAAATGCTTTAAGGACAACAATACCAAGTAGTGAAAAAAAATGATTAAAAACCACCAGAATGGGGGCGCCTGGGTGGCTCAGTCGGTTAAGCGTCTGCCTTCGGCTCGGGTCATGGTCCCGGGGTCCTGGGATCGAGCCCCGCATCAGGCTCCCTGCTCTGCGGGGACCCTGCTTCTCCCTCTCCCTCTGCCTGCCTGCTGTGCCTACTTGTGCTCTCTCTCTGTCAAATAAATAAATAAAATCTTTAAAAAAAAAACAAACAACAAAACACCACCAGAATGATCCGGGGCAGGTAAAATTCCCCAGGAACCTCTGAGATGTCAGACCTCTCAGGGCACCGGTGGGCATTGGGCTCTGCCTTCCCGTCACCTCTTCCCCGAGAGCCTGGCTGATGGTGCGCCCCACTTCCCCGGCTGGCACGCCCCGAGCTGTCACCCGTCCCCTGAGAGCCCCGGGTCCCTCTGCATCTAGCTCATCCCAGTTGGCTGTGCTGCTGACGGGTGTTTTATGGAGGAGGAGGAGGGTTGTTCTCATACTCACCAATGAGAGTGTCGTCTGTGGACGAAAGGCTGTGTGGCTGACATCGGGTCTTTGTCTAAATGCATGTGACTGTCCTTGCACTGTGTGGTTCGCGAGGGGGAGGGGTTTTTTCCCTCCGCAATGACAGGCATCTTACACATCAAGGCAGTATAATGGTACAGTGACTGATGACTGTGAGTTGCTTTTCTTTTTTGCTTTTATTATGTTAAAAATAACACATAACGAAATTTATAATTTTGACCGTTTTTTTTTTTTTTAAGATTTTATTTATTTGTCAGAGAGGGAGCGCACAAGCAGGGCGAGCGGCAGAGGGAGAAGCAGGCTTCCCGCTGAGCAGGGAGCCCGATGTGGGACTCGATCCCAGGACCCTGCAATCATGACCTGAGCCGAAGGCAGACGCTTAACGACTGAGCCACCCAGGCGCCCCATTTTGACCATTTTTAAGTGCACGTTTCAGTGGTGTTACGCTCGGTCATCACCACCATCCATCCCTGTAACTCTTTTCATCTTGTAAATCTGAAAGTCTCTGCCCATTTCACACTAACACCATGCTCTCCCCTTCCCTGAGCCCCTGGCCACCACCTCTACACTTCTGTCTCTCTGGTTTTGACCACTCTGAGCTCCTCATGCAGGGGAATCCTGCAGTATTTTGTCTTTTTGTGACTGGCTGTGGAGGTCGCTTGAGATTCCATATGAATTTCAGGATGGATTTTTCTATCTCTGCAAAAAAAAACCCCATTGGGATTTTGATAGGGATTGTGCTGAAGCTATAGATCAACCGCTTTGGGTAATGTCATTTTAGCAATATTAAGGCTTCCAATCCATGAACATGGGATATCTTTCCATTTCTGTCATCTTTAATTTCTTTCTTATTCATGTTTGTAGTGTTAAACAAGTCTTTCACCTCCTCAGTCAATTCCTAAGTATTTTATTCTTTTTGATGCCATCGTAAATGGAATTGTTTTCATGAATGTGTTACACAGCCGTGTTATGTGTATATTCCCTTTAGAAACGTTAAGATTTAGGAAAGAATTAAGAAAATCAGTCACACACAGCATCCCGTGGCCCCCTCGACATGTTGTCACTTTAGTGTCTATTGCTCCGTATTTGTTTGTACGTCTTCACATGCGTGCATCACACACACACGTGTATATATTTTTGCAGGTGGGATTACACTGTTTTTCTAGACTCTCTCATTTCACATTACATGTCAGAAATGTCTTTCCAACCATAGGCAGGTGTTGCGAAACACACAGTGGAGACATAAATGGCACAGCTCTGATAAAATTAAATGCACAATTTATTTTTTAGCCCAGGGTAGGATATCTGAGTTTCTTGGGTTTGAAAGATATAAGCACCTAATTTGGCTTGGAAAAGGAGGGGCTTTTGCTGAGCTTTCTGCTCCATGCAAATATTTAAATATAAATGAAAATGATGTTCCGCCTTAGGGCTAGATGCCTCTGAGACCAGGCCTTCTCAGGAGTCTGTGCTGTCTGGGCATGTAGCTCCCTTTTTTGACACTGGCTTGCCCTGTGGCTTTGAATATGTAAATGGATTTCGTGGGACAGAGGGTGCACACGTCGATGCTCCCGAGCTCTAGAACCTCAGCGTCCTGCTCGTTGCTGTGTCCTGGACGCCCAGCATGGTACTGCCTGATGCATCAGGGATGCTTGATCAATGTCTGTTAGATGACAGGCATCATTGTAGTCCCTCATTGCACCTGGAGGGATATTTGGGCACTGATGCTCTTGGTGTCTCTTTCAGGAGGGTTGGAGTCCAGGCCTCTGGTACGGGGTGTACGAGGCCGAAGCATCAGCATGAAGGAGCCAACCCCTTCCAGAGCCAAGCAGGGGGCCTTCAAGACCATGCCCCTCCGATGGTCTTTCAGACCCCGGGAGAAACCACTGGGTGCATCTGCCGAGCTGGTGGAGTATTTGGAGTCCAGGCGGAGACCCCGATCCACAAGCCAGTCCATCGTGCCACTGTTGACGGGCGCTGTTGGCGAGGACGTGGAGTCAGATGCCACCGGCTCTGCTAAGGGTGAAGGTGGTGGGCGAGCCACCGAGAGAGCACTGGCCGGAGTGCCCTGTCCCTCGGGCCACCCCAGCCACTGTGCCGCCCCTGGAGTCCCAGATGGTCTAAACGCAGCGAGGAAAGCCAAGGAGCATGCAAGTCAGGAGATCATGCTCCCCAAACAGTTTGACCTGCCCCTCGGCATGATGCCCTCAGCGGGGACTGACAGACGAGCTCGGCCTGAGGGCCAGAAGACGGCGAACTGGGAGGGAAGTGGCCCAGCAGGGAGCTGTGGCAGGGCACCCTCCCCCGCCAAGGAGCCTCTGGGTGCCGCGGCATTATCTAGAAACAGCGCAGACAAGCGCCAGAATACCTTAGCCAGGACGAGGGCCAGTGTGGAGGCCAGAGACCCTGAGACAGACAGACTCCCACAGGGGACCCTCACCCTTCTGAGATCTGTGTTTTGGAAGAAGGAGAACAAGCATGACAGGGCGGAGGTGGCCCTCCGGGCGTCCCCAGGGCCCCTGGTGAGCGGCAGGCTGAGCCTGGCTGTGGATGAGCACACCCGAGGCTCCTCTCCTTCCTTCCAGATCCGAGAGAGCCTGGCCAGGGCCCCTGCCAACCTCCAGGAGAGGGACATCTGGTCAGCCCCCAGCTCTCTCCGCCTCCCTCGCAAAGCCAGCAGGCCCACGAGGGCCAGTGCCCTGGGTCCGTCACAGAGGACGGTTCCCGGGGACCACACTCCTTTTGACACCTTGCCCAAGGTGAAATACCACACGCTTTCCTTAAGCCGGAAGAAAACGTTACCCGAGTCCAGTTTCTGATGGTGTGTGTTCAAGTCCTGCACGAGGCTGGCGATCCTCGAGACAGGGCAGCTGGAAGAAGCTTGTGTTGTGTCTGTGAGTGGGCTTTCTGGGAGCCAGTTGTCTTGTGGCCCCTGAAAATAAAATAAAATAACCATTTGTTTTTGGTCCCCACCCCTAGATCTTCAACACAGCATGTCCGAATACCTTCGTGTACCATTGGGTGCTTTTATACGTGTTGGCCACAAGATGGTGCTGTTGAGTCAACATTACCCTTTCAGGGCAAGAACGGATTTATTTCCCTAAATTCCTCAGCCTGAGTACCTACACTCAAGAGAGATTCGGATGCGGCCCAGCCTGACAGCATATAACTCTGCAGGGAAGCCTCGGAAATAAGAGTCTTCGACATCAAATCAGTTCTTGCCATTGCTTACCTTTCTCAAATCTCCAGTGCTTCTCCGGGATAACGCCTTCAAGATGCCAAAAAAACATGGTCGTGACCTTCAAGCAGGATTCTAGGAGAGATGGAACAGAAATGATTGAGAGTGTAGGAAGATATTTAATATATAGCAAAAGAATTACGTTACTGTTTTTCAAGGTATTTAAAAAAGAGAACTATTTTGATACTTAGGCATAGAGGAAGTTCTTTTTTAAAAAGAATTAAGTCTGAGATCTATGTACAATTTTAATAAAAGCCCATTGGTGAGCCATGCAAATGGCTGTCTGAGTGATTGACGTTAAACGACTGATCTTTTTTTTTTTTTCCCAAAAGATTTTATTCTTAAGTCATCTCTGCACCCAGTGCGAGACTCCAACGCCCAACCCTGAGATCAACAGTTGCCTGGGCCAGCCAGGCACGCCAACCAATGATCTTGTTCTGTTCCTGCTATGTTGGCGTGGCTCCTTGCTGTCGATATCAAAGTAGTGACTTGAGTTGTTTCTGACATTTTAAATAAAATGACTTTGCTCTTTTCTAAAGAAACAGGACTCCCCTCAGGTCTCTCTGTCTGGAGGGCTCGTACTTAACGACCCCCGAGAGTCTGAATCTGTCCCCATGCCCCAGTGGTCGACTGTCCTGTTGCCTCAAGCTTTGTTCGATCCTCAGTAGCTGTTCTGACAAATATCCTGTCACTTCTTACTGGGAAGCTGCCACGCCCAACCCTGGGTCTGTACTCAAGTCTGTTTTCTAGAAATATTTCCTCTCTGATGGGAACCATTTGTACAAGACATCCAACTCCAAAAATTAAGTTTTCCTTCATACATATTGCGTGACTCATTGGTATGTCTCTGCTACTTTCATTTTTTTCCTTAAGAAGGAAGAATGAAGTCCTTTTGTTCCCTAGTGAGAAAGACTACCTTTTTTTGTTTTTTTAAGACTTTATTTATTTTTGGGGAGAGAGTGTGTGAGCAGGGGGAGGGGCAGAGGGAGAGAGAGAATATCAAGCAGACTCTCTGCTGAGCGTGGAGCCCGACACGGGGCTTGATCCCACGACCCTGAGATCGTGACCTGAGCCGAAATCAGTAGACACTTCACCGACTGAGCCACCCAGGTGCCCTGAGAAAGACTGCTTTGAACCACAGTTCTGAGATAGGAAAAGCTGAGATTATGAAGCAGGAGGACCCAGCCACTTGGCCCCGGAGGGCGATATGGAGGCCGGTAGACCCGTGTGCTTGCATTTCAAAAGACGTCCAGGCTCTCAAGTGCGAGTTCACAAATCTCAGGCAACATGCAACACACGTGGCCTCTTGGGCTATGGGAGTTTAGGCGTCCTGCTGCTATTTCCAGTTCTTTTTCCTCTGTTGGTGCTCATTTGTCATCTTTGGCTCCCATGCCCTTCTAAGCTCAACCTCCCTTGGTCCTCTAAGGGATTGGGTGGTGACTCCGATGTGCACCCCCTTGGCTTCTCCCCTAGAAGGTCTCAACTTTAGGGATACCCTTGGATGCCATGAGCGGGTCCCAAGTGTTAGTGGTGTCCATAATGCACCACGGGCTGGAGCGTCTTCCCTGGGTGCTGGACTTGGAGGTTTAGCAAGAGGCAATGACACATGGACCCTGGTGGCTATATCTGCCATCCCAAGTATTCCCCGGGGATGCCCGAGGCCCCCTGGGCTTACCAAAGCCAGCAGAGAGGGCTTTCTATAGCTGAATTCTGGAATGTGCTCCCTACCTATATGGCTGTATGTTACGATGCCATAGATCAAAGTTCATCTTCATGGCCCTTTGTGGTCCCCGAATACCTCCAACGTGACACCTGCATCACTTGATATGTCACAATGAGGTCACCATAGAGCCCTGGGGGCCTTTGTCCCGAAGGTTTCTGTGGTCACACGTTTCCTGCAAAGAAGGCCTCCCGGTGGGATGCAGACATACAGGCTGTGGTCCAGGACCAAGACACAGGCTCGGTGCCTTCACAGGATGGAAGATGGAATTCAAGGGTAATTCTACTCAGACCAGGGCACTATGGGTGGGGATTCTCCCTTAGAGAACATAAGACTTGGGGAGGATGGAAGACCGGACCTGAGTCACTGAGGTGGTCCGAGCAGCCACTCGAGAGCCCCAGGCGGACATTGGACCAGATCCCCCCCACCCCTCACCTTGACCCTGAGTCTTGACCTACCGCCTCGCACAGACCCTGAGAGACCAGGCTCGAGCCGGAGTGCCTGGCGTTCAGAGCCCCTGTCTAGCTGTTTGAATTGGGGAAGTTACTTTAACTCCGCTGTGCCTCGCGTTCCTCATCTGTGAAGTGGGGATGATGATGATAGGGCCCGATCCATCGGTGGATGAGAGTACGAAAGGAGCTAGTTAGCAAACATTAGTTAATCCCTGTTACCAGGAGTCTGAGCTGCTGGGAGACAATTCAAGTCAGGCATGCTCTGAGAACCAAAGGCCCTCCCAGCCCTCGGAACAAGTCCGTTTACAATATCGTAGGGTGTCAGAGGGTAGATCCCAAGAGGGCTTGTGAGAGGCATTCACAGGAAGCCGGGTAAATACTTTCGTTGACATATAATTGATTCAGGAGGTTTAAAAGCCTTCTGTTCCACTGCCTTAGAAGTGGACTAAAGTTGACTCCGGTTTTAGAGATCCTGTAACTTCATCTGTCCGCCGTTCCAGCCCATTTAGGGGCTGTATTTATTTTTGTTCCTGGCCAAACCCAAGCAGCTCCTACCCAGGGAATGTTCTGAACTGAAATGTTGACAAGTCAACTGACAAATCTGTAAGAAGTACTAAGAGTCATGCTCATGAAATCACTTTGATGTTACCCCAAATCCTAGCTTCTTTCAGGTAGGTTCGACCCTAAGTGGGGGACTGGCGGGGGTGGGGGGCACAAGGCCCGGCCAGGGGGTACTATTCAAGCAAAGGACTTCCAGACATAGCCCGTTTCTTGTCATTCTAGCCACATCCCAGAATTCCCTCCAACAGGCTGGATTTGAATGGATTGGCTGCAGGTGCATGGGGCATCCCGGTGCCTAGGGCTGTCTCACATACCCTTTTGTCAGACCTAGGCCACAAGCCAGGGGGTGCAGCCAGCTCCAGCCAAGCTACATGGACTGAAAATGTCTACCCTCCAGGAGGAAAACGCAGGTGCTCTTTGCATAGGCTAGGAATCCGGGAAGACAGAGCAGGTCACGCCCACAGTTGTGGGCACCCGAAATGTTTTTCTCTTACTCCATTTACTTTCCACCTGAGCTGACATCTCTGCTTCTTCTCCCATTCTACCTTTTTCTTCTTCCCTACTTCCCATTTCTTTGCTCATTGATCTAGGACCCTCCAACTGAGTCCATCCAGCAGATGAAGAGCCTTTTTGTAGAGGTTCCAAGTTCAAATTCAGAGTTCGCTATTAATTATGTGACCTCACAGCATGTACACTGATGTCTTGGAGCCTTGGTCTGTTCATCCGTGTAACGGGAACCCTGCAGTGGCGTGCTGGGGTAGGCTGGCACCAGCTCCTGGGAGCCCACTATTCAATAGTCCAGAATGTCACTAGGCATCTGTATGTCAAAATCAGCCATGGTGCAATTATTTACAGGATAGAGATCAGCAAATGCTACAAATCAGGCCTTTTTTTTTTTTTTTTCTTTCTTTCCTCCCCTGGAGAGCCAGTCTGCCAGGACACCACCGAAATTATGATACCATCACTTGTTACTTCATACTTTTCATTTAGGAAAACGGATCTGAAAGCTGGAAAGTGAGTGTTGACCAAGCGATTAGGAGTCTGTGCTTTGGAACCAACCAAATGTGGCCTCGAACTCTGCCACTTCCCAGTTGGTGACCTTGCGCCACTTATTTCATCGGTCTGAGTCAGAGCTTCATCGCGTGAGGTGACAATAACATACCCAGCTTGCGGCGTTGATGTGAGAACTGAATGCGTTAACAGTGGGCGCTCGTAACACTGAACAAGAAACAGTTGCTACGCTTTGCAAGGGATCAAGCACCATTCATTGAGAAAAGATTATTAAGAGGAGCAGGAACCTCCTCTGATTTACGTAGAGGGTTTCATAGACCATCAGAACTGATCGCCTACTTGCACATCAGCTGGTGATGATTTTTGGACACATTCCAATGTGGTTGGTGCCTCCAGCAAGGCTAGCAAGCCCGCTCTTAGGCAGATCTCTCTGTCTTGGTACCATATTCCTCTGCGTCAGAGACTAGAAATCTGCAGGGTTGGGACAGCCTGCAGTCCTTCATGCTCCGGCTGTGGGTGCGGAGAGTTATATGGCTTTGGAGGGAAGGGAGGACCCCCTATTTCCCAGCCTCTCTTATAAGGCTCATTCCCAAAAGGAAGACATACAGATTTGAGTAGGTTGGATTCTAAGACACATATTTATTAGAGGGTGTGCTATAGTCTTTCAGAAATCCCCCTGGATCTGTTGCTTTCTCTAGCTTCCAGCCTCCATGGGCATAACTTGATGGCTGGCAGCTCTAGCTACCTGATTATTAGCTTCAGGAGGTAAACCACAACCACCATCACACCAAGGAACGTTTACTCCTGCATTCCCGGGGCTCTCATTGATTCTTCTTTTTTTTAAGATTTTATGTACTTGACAGAGAGAGAGCACAAGCAGGGGGAATGGGAGCGGGAGAGGGAGAAGCAGGCTTCCCGCAGAGCAGGGAGCCCGACGTGGGGCTCGATCCCAGGACCCTGGAATCATGACCTGAACTGAAGGCAGACGCTTAACCGACTGAGCCACCCAGGTGCCACCCCTCTGCCGCCTTCTTTTAAATTTTTTTTTAAAAATCATATAAAAGCATACAATAATTATTGTTCTTGCCACTTCCTTTTTTTATTTGAACTTCACTTTATTAAATTTACTGAGATATAATTGACCTAGACCATTGCCTAAGTTTAAATTGTACATGCTGATTTGATACATTTATACAATTGCAATATGATTGCCATCCTAGTGTTAACCAGCACCTCCTGGGCATCACGTAATTATTTGTAATTATTTCTCTTTCTGTGGTGGCAGCAGTTAAGATCTAGACTCTTAACAACTTTGAAGCATCGCGGTCTATAACCACCTTGCTGTGCGTTAGATCTCCCAGACTTAATTATTGGTTAGTTGCAAGTTTGTGCTCTTATGCTTGCTTTCTCTTTTCCTTTTAAGTTTTTGGAGCTTTTTCCCAGAGCTCTAACTTCAGATTTGCCCCCATTCTTTTTGAATGCTGCTTACAACTTGCTAATGCAAATGTGTCACAAATTTAAACAAAGGGGCATTTGCACTGTATCTCCATTTCTGCTATTAAAAGCAATGATGCTGTTGAGACGCCTGGGTGGCTCAGTCGGTCAAAGCGTCCGACTCTTGATTTCTGCCCCGTGTCCGACTCTGCGCTGGGCACGGAGTCTGCTTAAGCCTCTCTCTCCCTCTGCCCCTCTCCCCACATCCCCCATCCTTAAAAAATTAAATAACTCAATAAATAATAAAAGCAATAATGCTCTAAAAAGAAATGATGCCCTGAATATCCTTATCTGACATCTTGTAGGAGAGAAACTTCTGGTTGTACTGATTTATGTTCTGATGTGAAGGAGCTTGCCTACTAAAAGACATTTTTAATGGAGAGAAAGATGAGTTAGTGGCAGAATGGAAGGAACTTCTTAGGGATGTGGCCTTGCCTTATGTGGTGACTATTGAAATGTGTGATTGGCTTTTCAGTTTTCCCTAGTTCTTGCCATTAGTGAACCACTCAAGCTGGGTATCAGTGATGAGCTTTTCGGAATGGCACGCATCTGCTTGGGGTGACTGTCCCATTCCCCCGGCGCTGTCCCATCAGACCATTGCGCCCATGGCAACCTCGCAAAGGTGACCCCACGTCTTCATGTCCTTTCAGGAGCTGAGGACAATGACACCTCAAATAGAAGCATCCACACCAGCCTGGAGGAAGGTCTCAGACCCTCAAGTGCGGCTAAAACACAGTAAAGCTGCCTCCTGGGGCAGGTTTGACAAAACAAGTTCCTTCGAGATTCTTCTGAAGATAAAGGCAGCTCAGAGGAAGGCATAGTTTGGTAAAGGGAAGAGAGGCTCACGATGTGGGGAAAAAGGGACGGGGCTTAGAGACAGCACTGAGGAGACTAAGAACAATTCAGGAGAGCTTCAACCAGAGACGTGGCAAGTCTGAGTTTAGAACCAGTCACCTCATCTCCCTGGTCTCACTGTGATTATATGCAAAATGCAAAAGGAGGTCCTTGCAACAGGAAGGGTCCTTCTAACTCTGCTAGTTCTTTGATTGCACTGGAAAGTGGTTCTGGAGCCGAACTTTCTGGAGTCAGTGACCAGATCTGTAATTTACTAGATTTGCAGTTTGGGCACATTCCTCCTCTGTAGATTGAGGGTGATGGCAGAGCCTACCGCACGGGGTTATCGTAAGGATCATACTTATTTGAAAGAGTCACGGTCATGCCTAGCCCATAAAAATGCTCAGTTGGTGTTTGCTTTTATTATGCCTCTTATCTTCTCATCGAGGGGAGCGTAATAAATCCCAAGGGAAGATTCAGAAGGTGTGCAGGACGAAGGAAAATAGTTCAGCTGGGAACATGTCATTAGTGGACAAAGTTCAGTCGTGGTGAGGAGGACATAGGACATTCTTAATTCTCTCTTGAAATCGAGGGAGCACTTCTCTTCAGCTCCCCACCAGGACCCTGGGTCTCCAGGAAGGAGGAAAGGAGACCACTCCTCAACTTGCTGTCTGTGTGCCCAGCATTTTCTGCCGGGTCCCAGAGTGACAGAACGGTGGGACCATTTTCTTTCCACGCCTTTGCTCGGTCTCCGATCTCGCCAGGGCGCAACCAGGAGACAGAAACCACAGGGGAATTTGGACAAGTTTAATATAGAGAAATATACTCTGTTAACTTTAGCACGATTGCTGTGTTGAGGAACTGGCTTGTAAGAAGTAAAGAGAACAGGAGTCCCAGTTAGAAGGAGCAGCCTCCGCCGGTAGGATGGAAAAAGAAATTCAAGGGAGAGCCCTCACCTCCCTAGGGCTGAGCTGCTCGCCTGAGCTGCGGGGCAGGTGTGGGTGGCCCGGTGAATGGTAGAGGTGGGGCGTGGTGTTGCACTGGCAAAATTTGCAGGGAATTTGCCCTTGAGGGTGTGTGGGAAAGCTGTTCTCAGGAGGGGCCCCTCAGGAGGGGGTGCTGAGGAGGGTGCCCGCTACTGGGGGCCGCTAGCTACCATGCATACCCCACACTGGGAAGTCATCCGTGTGCCATGGGAGCCTGCTGAGAGAAGTACCCAGAACTAGGATGAGAAACCCCTTGTTTTCTGCAACACCTCTCCGATGTCCCCTATTGACAAAGCTTAGCGTCATACCAGCTAGAAAAGGAGAGATATTTAGAGGGTCCAAATGCGTGTTCACAGAGCAGATGATGAATTATGCATTAGAAGGCAGTATGTTGATAACTGGTACCAGATGTGTTTTTCCCAGTCCCATCCTCTGGATGAGCAGGGCACCTGTTAGGGGTCCTACCGTTATGCAGGTGCTCCTCCCCTAACCCCACAAAGGTATAAGAAGACCCCTACGGGCATGAACTCCAAGCTCTGTGCGGTTCCAGTCCTCTGAGCTGTTCAGTTCCGGCTCACATCCGGTTTTCAATTTCATTTCCATTACTGGCACCTACAGAGATCCCTTTCTTCATTGTGAACGTTGTAACACCTTACAACTTGCCCTGTTTTCTTTATGTCTGGAATCAGAAGGAGAAATTCTTTATCGTGAATCCAGTGTGCCATGTGGACTGGAGTTGACCCAAAAGTATCAGGCACCACAGAGAAATGCTGCACAAACCCACAGAAACGGGGGGTGGGAGAGGTAGCATACTTGACACGTTAATTTGCAAATCCATGGTGCGGTTTTATAAATACAATCTTAGATAGGATCCTCTTTTAGCAATGGCTTCCAGGTAAATTGATAGTCGGAAGGGGCCTCGTACTATTTGATCATCGTAAAAGAACAATAAACACCATTAGAAACAAATGAGAGGGCACCTGGGTGGCTCAGTTGGTTGAACGTCTGCCTTCAGCTCAGGTCATGAACCCGGGGTCCTGGGATCGAGCCCCGCATTGGGCTCCCTGCTCAGCAAGCTGTGCGTCCGTTTCACCTGACTGAGCAGCTTAACCTAGTCTAGCTCCTTAAGCAACAGAAGAGGACCAGAAAGTAAAAGCCTGGATACCCCTTACCCTCGCCTGTCCCCAGCCCAGGATGGTAGGAGTGGTCCCCTTGAAACTGTCTGCTCAGGACAGTCTCCTCCTGGACACTCTGGAAGCTTCTCTGAGTCAATCCCAAGTGGCCAGGGATGGGCTTCCCCCTTTCACCCTGCAGAGGCCAGCCGCCCGACAGGCTGAATTTTCTCCGCAAGCCCACAGCCGCGAGTCCCTCTTTGTTTTACAGGACAGGAGGGCGACGCTTCGGTAGACTCGAGTGCTGGAGAACACTCAGAACCGAGCTCCCTGCTGCTTTGGCCAGGAATGTAAGGAAGCACAGAGACTGAGCGCCTCTGTGGGCTCCTTCGAAAAATCCAGAAGCATGTGAAGGGCAATGAAAACCTGCTGGTGCTCAGCCTTAAAGTAGGGTCTTGGAAAGACCATGTCTTGGCACGTGGTCTGTAGGGGAGAGAGTCTGCCCATGATGGAGGGAGCTGAGAACAGTGCTTTCACAACTAAATGGGGGCAAAGGAGGAAGCCATTGGGGAAGCATCTTCAGTATTTTATCTTTTTCCCCTTGTGTACACATTTAGTTTTATTGTAACAAAGCAACTTGTACACTGTTAACACTTAAAACTGAGCGTCATCTTTCCTTTCCAGTGAAACAAAAAAAATTTAAAAATAAACAGGACCAAAATGACAAGAGAGAATGTCAATTCCAAGTAAGATCCTACAGGTTCTGCTATTTCTCCCATCGAATGGCAGGGCTGAAGTCATCATTAGAAGAGAGTTTTATTTTAAAAGTGTCGTCTGAAACTGCAAGGATGTCCGTTAAACATCACGATTAGCCATGCCAAAGGAGAAGCCGTGTTGTCAAAATGCCCACTTAGCCCACACAAACATTCAGTATTTTATTTTATTATTTTTTTAAAGATTTCTTTATTTTAGAGAGACAGAGAGAGCGAGTGGGGGGAGGGGCAGAGAGAGAGAGAGGGAGAGAATCTTCAAGCACACTCCCTGCTGAGCATGGAGCCCAGTGCGGGGCTCGATCCTACAACCCATGAGATCCTGACCTGAGCTAAAACCAAGAGTCCAATGCTCAACCGACTGAGCCACCCAGGCACCTCCCCATCTCCCGTGTTGTTTTTTTTTTTTTTTAAGATTTTATTTATTTATTTGAGAGAGCGAGCATGAGAGAGAGCACGAGAGGGAAGAGGGTCAGAGGGAGAAGCAGACTCCCCGCTGAGCAGGGAGCCCAATGCGGGACTCGATCCCGGGACTCCAGGATCGTGACCTGAGCCAAAGGCAGTTGCTTAACCAACTGAGCCACCTGGGCGCCCCATCTCCAGTGTTTTAAATATATATTTGCAAATTGGAAAAAGAGGCTAGCAAGCTGAGAAAGATAAACTGATTCCCAGCCCGGGAGATTGCACCATAAACACCTGCATCGGGTTTTCATGAAATCTGATTAGATTCTTTTCAATCTGAATTTCACAGAGAGGCAGGGGGAAGACTTTCACGTTTACTTAAATGTGTCAAAGAGTTGGAAAACCTGATTTAGGGGCTGAAGGTTCTCCTGCCTTCTTGTCCCATCACGGGCGTGAGGAGGTCCTTGAACCCAGGATGGCGGCCCCCACCTCGGGAGGTGCAGGGAGCCGTCAGCCGTCTCTGGGACCTGTTGAACCGTGCATGTTGTAGTCTAGGGACAAAAAGGCCTTTCATCTATGTGTAATTTTTTTTCTCCTGCAACAGGGCCCAGGACATCGGAGGATGGGGGGCAGAGGGAAGCCATGCCTTGGTGGCCGTGTCACTAACAACGCAGATTCCCGGGGTCACCCAGGCGAGGAAGTCGTCCTCAGTGAGACAGAGGGCTGCTCCAGCAGGTGCGGAGCCTGTGGCCATGCCTCCTCCTGGCCTCACAGATGCTGGCCTCTGCGCTGGGCCCCAGGGGGCCAGAGGGAAAGGTAAGGGCCGCTCCTTGCCCTGTGGCCGCCCCCTCCGAGCCCCAGTTGTGGAGCAGGGATACATAGTGGAGGCCGTGTGATCTGCAGAATGGTAGCTCCCAAAGATGCCCACGTCCTAATCTGTGGAACCTGAGACCATTACCTTATGTGGCGAAACGGAGTTTGCAGGAAAAAAAAAATGTGAGTAAGTTAAGGACAGTGAGGTGGGGTGATCACCTAGATGATGTGCGAGTCCCCATCGCAAGCCCAGTGTCCTCATGGGACACAGGCAGGAAGGTCCGAGTCAGAGACAGAAGACAATGAGGAAGGTAACAGGGGTTGGAGAGGCAGGCTTTCCGGGGCGACGAGCAGCTAGTCCACAATACAGAACCAAAGTCGGCTTTCCAAATAGTTGTTTTTGTGAATGAAGGGCATTGTTGTTTCTGATTTTCAGATCTTTGAATCAGGTGAGTCGAAATCTATCTCAATGTATCTATGTATAGCTAGTGTATTTGTATGTGGTGGTATATCTAATAGATAGATATTTTTTTTTTTTTACAACCTACACACAAGCTTCAGGGACCCCATATTTTGAAGAGTCCCGAATGCCACGATGAAGCATTTAGGTTTGATTTTAAAAAGAATCGGGGTTGGGGCACCTGGGTGGCTCAGTCAATTAAACATCTGCCTTCCGCTCAGGTCATGATCTGGGGGTCCTGGGATTGAGCCCTGCGTTGGGCTCCCTGCTCAGTGGGGGGTCTGCTTCTCCCGCTCCCTCTGTACTTTCTCTCTCTCAAGTAAATAAATAAAATCTTAAAAAAAAAAAAAGAATCAGGGACTTTGGAAAAATTTGAATACAAGTATGACATGGAAAAAGTCATTCAGGAAAAATACTCAGGACCCATGAAGAGATTGCATTCGCCACAAAAATACCACCCTAAGCGAATAGCCCTAATCCAGTTAGCACAGTGTAACTTTGGTGATCTTTTCTTTTCCAGAAAGCGAACACAGCACAAGGACCCGGGCAGAATCCAGGTGAGACGTGGGGCATTGGCGTGGGTGGCAAGGGACCTAAAGCATATTTTTTTCTTTTGAAATGAGAGTAGTATACTTATGGAAAGTCAAGAACTACAGAAGAGTATAAATATGGGTCAGAGGAATCACTGAATTGTTCATATATTGGTATGAAATCCAGTTTCTAGGGCTATTTTCTTCATGATCGATTAATTCCCTTAAAGGAATTCTTTCAACATTTCTGGCTGGTTAACCACAAAGCTGTTTTAAAAATTTCTTCATTAGGGGGGGTGGCTGGCTGGCTCAGTCAGTGGATCGTGTGTGTCTCTTGATCTCAGGGTCGTGAGTTTGAGCCCCAATTTGGGTGCAGAGACTACTTAAAAAATAAAATCTTTTTTAAAAAAATTTCTTCATTACAGACTAATAGATCTCTTGCTGAATTAATAAATGTTTATTGCCTGCCATATGCGAGGTACTGGGATAGCTGTCATCCACGCAATGTGATTCCTCCACTACAATTCTAAGGCATTATCTATATTATCCTATTATCTTACCATATTTTGAGTTGTTTTGCTTTAAAATGACATAGTATATTTACAAAATGTCGTACAGTATCTAAGTGAATCAGTCCCTTCCTCCTGACCCTACGTGAAGCCTCTTGCCCTCCTTGTCATCTGTTTGGAATTTTTCCTTCCGCATTTTTTTGTGCATTGCTTTTCTAGGAAGAAGCATGTAATTTTGGTTTGTATGTGTGTTCACACATACATTTGCCTTTCTGCAACTTGCTTCTATAACTCAACAGGAGGGCTCGGGGATGTTTCCATATTGGTGTGTAAGGACGCAACTCCTTCCTTTCAACTCATGCTCTGTGGGCTATAGGGTGCAGGTACCAGTGGTTTTTAACCCCTATTGATGGACATTTCATTTTATCCCCAGGGGTTTTGGTTGGTTTGCAGGAACAAACGTGATTAGGTTCTTTACTGTGGGTCTTTTTTCTCCATCCTTCCATATTTCTTCATCTATAGGTCATATGTGTGTCTTTTTTATTTGCAAATATTTTATAGTTTTTATTGGTATGGCAATGCATCTTTTTTCTATTATACTTTTTTTTAAAAGATTTTATTTATTTATTTGACAGAGAGAGAGAGAGAGAGAGAGAGAGAGCACAAGTAGGCAGAGAGGCGGGCAGAGGGAGAGGGAGAAGCAGGCTCTCCACTGAGCAGGGAGCCCGACGTGGGGCTCGATCCCAGGACCCTGGGATCATGACCTGAGCTGAAGGCAGCCGCTAAACCGAGTGAGCCACCCAGGCGCCCCTCTATTATACTTTTAATGGCTTTGATACTAGTTTTTTTTTAAGTGGCTCTTGTATCTGGTCAATTTGTTGACTATCATTTTTTTTATTAGTTTTTCTCTTATTAATGTCAATTTGTCTCTCCCAGTATAATATTCCTACTTCTTAATTCTCTTATTTTACTGCACCATTTAGGACGAGCAGTACATTGCTTACCTGCTGGCATTTAGGTCAAGTTTATGACTTAAACCTTTCAACCTTTTAGGTATAACATTTATTGTAAATATCCTTCCTTGATGGTCCTTTAGGAAGTTAAGGGATCTTTTGATAATATTTCCTCAGGTTAGGAATAAGTTTTAATTTTTCAACGCTTTTTCATAGTGAAATTATCGTGGTTAGTTTATTTTTTGTCCAATGTATAATGTGTGCTTCAACAATGCCTATTCTTTTTAAAAAAAAAAAAGATTTATTTATTTATTTTGGTGGGGGGGTGCAGAGGGAGAGGGAGAGAGAGAGTCTCAAGCTGACTCCCCGCTGAGTGCGGAGCCCGATGCAGGGCTCAATCTCACAACCCTGGGATCATGACCCGAGCCGAAGGCAGATGCTTCAACGACTGAGCCACCCAGGTGCCCGACATTTTGACCTTATTTGGCAGCCAATGGGGAGCCCCTCATTCAAATATTTCCTGCAAATTTCTACCTTTCCAGAATTACCAGGCGGAAGGGGAAGACCTATGGTAAGGACAGGAAGTTCAAGGAAAGGATCCGAGGCAAAAAGCTGACTGATGTCACTCAGGATACAAATCATTCTATCAAAGGAGTGGACAAGAAGCAGAAACCAGGGGCTGTCCGAGAGCACAAGAGGCGGAGACTCTGGTTTCAGAGGGTGACGCCCAGAAGTGGGCGTCCACGGGACACTCCTGACCCTCACCGAAGAAGAGGGTGCCTGCCTGCGGGTATCAGTATGAACACAGTGACTGTCACCCACGGTGAGTGCCATTTTCCTGCCCTTCCTTCTTTTTCTGATCTATTCCTCACCTCATTTTCTTCTAGTCTCCCTCTTTCTCTTACAGATTTAGACAGAATTACTTTTTCAACGGCTTTTCACCCTATTTTTTCCGGCCCACCCGCTCGCCTTTCATCCACTCAACAGACTGATCTCAGCATTTTCTTTTTTCCCTCTTCGGACCTTGTGTGGCTCATCTATGAAATCGCATTGCTTTGTCCTTAGATTCCCTTTCAGTGCTAATATTCTCTGTATCCTGCCAAGCTCCATCTACCTTCCCATCCCCTATGACCATCTTCCAGACTTTAGACAAGCCCCCTTCTGGTCAGTTCCCCTGGTTTTGTGAAAGCCTACATATTTCCTACCCAGTAGGTTTGTGTGTGTATCTGGTACATCCAGCCACATACAGTCAGAACATATTGGTATGTTGCCCTAACTTACTCTGGCCTTGGACTCCACACTCCTCATCAATATGGGGGCTACCTTGTCACAGTGCCATGCAAGACCTGTTTATTTGACTTGTATGGATAGGCAGGGTATTATCTGGGGAGGGGAGAAGCTTAGATTCGAAATCAGAGTGGCTAGGCGAGACGCTTTCTGGTTGTGTGACTTTTAACCTCCTTAGTAGGACTAATGTTTGACTTTTCTGCCTCATACAGATGCTATGAGAATCAGATAAGATACTATTGACCCACTTTTTCAAATGTAACGTTCGGTATAAATGGGAGGCATGGAATTGAGCTTAACAGATTCATAATGAGAGCCATGTTCAAATGCCGAGTGCAGTTGGGGAGCAAAGCCCAGTCAAAGGCCACAGACTTGTTCTGAGATGCAAGAACATCCAAAATCAAACGACTTCTCCCCACCTGCATGACTGTCGCTCCGGTCCATATTCCACCAACCCTCTCCTGGACGACTGTCCTAGCTTCCTAATTTGTCTGCCTGTCTGTCTGTTTCCACCCTTGCCTCTTACGGTGCCTTCTCCACAAAACATCCGGAGTGAGCTTTTAAACGTGCACCTGGCTCACAACCCTCCCTGCGTTAAACCTTCCACTGGGAGGACCCATCATGGATAATCCCCGTCTCGCACCCCATCCCCTCTTTGGGCTCTGGCCACACTGGTCTTTGCTTCTCTGCCTGCAACAGTCCTTCCCTTCCCCGCTCTGGCTTTTTCTCAGCCTTCAGGAAGTTCTCAAATATCACCCCCTCCGAGAAGTCCTCCCGGAGCACCTTCTCTAAAGTAGCATCCCCTTTGTTTATTTCCCTAGTAGTGTTCTTCGCTCTCTGAATGTATCTTCACCCCATGTAATTTCTGTGCTGGAGAGGGCTTCTAGTCTCCAAGGCATGGTAGGAGCTGTGAAAATAGCACTGAGCAGATGCTCAGAAATAGCCACTGAATGAATGAGTTAACAAGGCATTCACAGGTTTTTCCATTTGGCTGTAGTGTTGGACCAGGCTGGTCTTAAATTCCCAGATTTTATCCCTCATTAAAACAACAACAATGCTGGTTCTTAAATGCTGTTTTGAATGTTTCTTAAATGTCACATTTCTTTTCTTTAATAAAGATTTTTATTTATTTGAGAGAGAGTATGAGCGAGAAAGCACAAGCAGGGGGAGCGGCAGAGGGAGAGGGAGAAGCAGGCTCCCCGCTGAGCAGGGGGCCCAATATGGGACTCGATCCCAGGACCCTGGCAGACGGCTAGCCGACTGAGCCACCCAGGTGCCCGTTAAATGTCAAATTTCAATATTTTTGGCTGAAGCAAGTGAGAATGAGTATCCGGCAAATATTTAGCGTATAGCTGTTGTGAGAAGTCCAAAGCTCTGAAACATCTTCATGATCTACATTCAGAGCCAAATAGAAACATATCATTAAAATTGAGGGATTTCAGGTGAAGGGTGGGCATACCTGTCCATTGTTCTTCGAAATAGTGGTTGCCAAGTGAGAGGCAATGGACTTCATGAATCCTGGTTCAAAACAAATTCCTAATGGATTTATATCTGCTTTTCCTTCTTTGTGAGGAAGTCCTGCTGCTTCTCAGGACATTTGATACATTGCTCATGAGCACCCATGAATTCCCTAAGTTCACAAACACACGTGCAGCATCCGAGAAGGATGCCATTTCTCTAGGGCTTGTGCCGTGGAATGCGTCTTACATGGGGATTCTGTTAGAAAGTCAGAGTCAAAATTTGCCCTTGGGATTACTTTTATGTCACACGTGTAGGGCAGGGCACCAGTTTTGTGTCCCCATAGCATCGTGCAGATGCTTTGACTAGTCCCTCGGACTCTTCTTTAGAAATTTATTCCACTTCTCCTATAGGATGTCTTCACAGCCATCACTAATTCTGTGTTTGGCCACCTAAACAATGCCTTCTAGTTCTTTCTCGAATGTTGGAAAACCCTTAAAATAACCTACAATGTATTTCTACAGGCTGTATCAGCATGCATCGGCTATTTCTTCCTTTTATTATTATTATTATTATTATTATTGCCAAGCCACCAAAGTTGATTTCTCATAAATTACATGCACATAAATTCAATGCATGGATGATGTGGCCCCATCGTAGTAGAAACAACAATGACTTGTTGGTGACTCGAGTTTCCTAAGGTCTTACTGACACAGGCCTACAAAGCCAACGCCAGCAAAAATCACAGCTCAGGTCATGATCTCGGGGTCCTGGGATCGAGCCCCGTGTCAGGCTCCCTGCTCAGTGGGGAGCCTGCTTCTCCCTCTCCCTCTGCCCCTCCTGCTCGTGCGCTCTCTCTCTTGCTATCTCTCTTTCTCAAATAAATAAATAAAATCTTAAAAAAGAATAATCAAGCAGGGCAGGGAGAAAGGTAAAAGCAAAGGTAATGACTAGCTCATTCAACCACCAAAGGGTCCAATTGTTCGCCTGGGAAAAGTACAATTAACACATGATTTCTCCTATATTTCCAGATTTTCTGGATACTCTGTAGCATATTAACAGCCGTACTCATTACTTTACACTTAGAGGTACTTCATCCGAAAAAAACATCTGGAGACTGACGAAAAATATTGCAGATGTTATTTTTTTTTAAGTAACATAACCTTTAACAATAAGTTTACCTTGTTTGGGGCATTCTTCTGAATGTCAAGTTCCAGGAGTATTTTTCCCTCAGGTGGGCAATTTTTTTTTTTTTTTTTTTTTTTTTTTTTTTTTTTTTTTTTTTTACAGTCCTCTGACTCAGATTCCTTCTTTTGGAGGGGTGCAGGGAGGACGTGGTTCATTTCCTTCTTCCCTCTTTCTTTTTTTAATCTTCCAGTGGAGAGGCATTACAGGTTTGACTCAGGGGACAGGAATGGCCTCACCATTACTTGGAGGTAAGAGGCTCCCCGATGAGGGTGGTGTCACTGGCTCCACCAAGGGGCCCCCCGGGGCAAAGCCTCACTTTTCTTCCAGAGGCAACTGGATCTGTTTCCTCTCCCAAAACACCTACTCGGGGAATTGCTCCCTGTCCCAGATCCCACCCTCCCAACACCACACCTTGAAGGAGCTCTTTCCCATGAGCTCAGGGAGGGAGAGCCAGGGGAAGACGGGCTTGCCAAAATCTGGACACATTTTGTCCTTGGGATCCTGAGAGAAAGGGAGTCCCCAGAGCTGACAGGAGCTACCGACCCCAGTGCTGCCTTGTTTCCTTGGAAAACAAATTCTTGCGGGTCTTTTCTTTTCCTTCTTTAGACTGAAGATACTTCCCGGACCCAAGGGGAAGGTAAGTGGAAACTTATGAAGCAGCGGCCATTTCAGCGTCCATGACTTGTTGGCCAACAAACAGTGCTTTTACTTGAAGATATGGGATGAGAGGATGAGAAAGAGGCTGGTTCTCCCTCCCTCTCTCTCTCTTCTATGTAGTTTGTAGTCTACCATCTATCTGCCCATCACCCATCCATCCATCTATCCAGCCACTGGGGAAGACAGAGAGAACAGAGTGTTTTATTTAAATGCAAATGCTGCAGAAACTTCTGTAGGGCAAGAGTCATCCAGTCCTGGAGTTCCTGTTATTTTCAAAGATAGGAGAGTGTATTGTTAGTTATAATTTTTTAGTTCTTGACCTTCTAGGTCAGTTCTAAGGAAGCATTTCATGGTTTTGCTGTGTTTTTCCTTACCTGGACATGGCGGGCCCTCATGCAACAAACCCACTGTCCTTTGGAGTCAACCAGAGTTCTACAGGCACCCATATTGAAATACACACGCTCATGCACTTTAACGAGGATAAATGAATTAAATGCACCTTTCGTAAAAAACACCAAATAAAGCAAGGGTTGAATGGTGACTGAGCATCTTAATGAGCACCTTGTCTGAGTGGGTTTAGCTGGACGACCCCTGTCAGCTTACTCCTCAGCAGAGTAAGAGTAGATGAGCGTCCTCTCCTCTGCAGAAGGGCAGCCGTGCATTTATTGGATTGATCTTGTGGCTGATGGCTGAGGCTCGGCGTATGTACTCACCCAGTAACTTACGTAAAGTGATTTTTTAGGGGATTGACTATGCCTTTCTCAGGATGTAAGAACCATTTTGAACTAGTTACTTAAGCAAGTTTCACATGATTGGAGGATTATCTGTCACCGACCCATTTATCCATTTCTTTTGTTTATCATGATTTCCAAATAGGAGTTTTTAAAAATACAGTGAAAGTCCAACGCATCACCCGTCTACAACAGAATGAATTATTTTCCCTGACTATGTATGTCCTCATTCCCTGTGCAAATAAGCTCTCCCCTAGACACCCGTTGAACTACCTGAGTCTGTCTCCACAACACATGAATACAGTCAGAAAGAAGAAAATGCAAACTTAACCAGTTCCTTATTTTGCATGGGACTGAGTAATTGGGTGCCCTGTGATGTGTACTGCTTATTCTTCCAATCTTCATCTGCTTGCTTTGGATGCAGCTGTTCTGGGGTGGTGTGGGTTTGCATTCCTGTGCGCTCAGCAGGTGTGATCTTCTTCAAACCAAGCCACAACGGTAGGTGTTGATGAGGTGAAAGTAGGATGTCAGGGCAGAATCTTGGGCCAGGTTGAGGATACAAAGACCTCGAGGGTGATGAAACCTACCTCAGGGAGCTGGTTAGGGCCATAACTGGGACTAGGGAACAAGACTTAAGTGATCTCCTATAGTCCCCTATAGCAATAACTCAACAACCCCAACTTCAGGATTTTGGACATCTGGTTCAAGTAGCCTTTTCATGAACGTGTGTGAAAATCTTCCCAAAAGTCTGGGGTTATTTATCAATGTAAGATACAAATACCTTGCCCCAGAACAATCTCTGAACTGTATTTGTGGTACAAAGCAACTGTCCAACAAACAATAGGACATAAAATTCTAGCCACGGGAAATTGGGCTCAAAAAGATTGATTTGGGGGCTCAGCTTGAACCCCTCTCATACGGTCATTTGGGAGATTCTGTGACTTTCCAGGGGAGGTCAGAGATGAGGGTGCCAGGAGGGGACACTGAGTAAATAAGGAAGCAGTTAAAGCTTTTCTTTAACTGAGTCAGCCTTGGAAGCAGTGAGTGTAAGTGTTGCATCCTTTCCCTTTCCAGAACCAGAAGACTGAGCGCAGTAACAGCCGCCCATCGGACCTTCCTCAGTCCGCCAGCTGCCTTCACCCTTCACTCATCTCTGAGGGATACCTCAGGCCATGCTGGGTCTTGCTTCTTGTGATTCCCCCCCATAGAAGGAAGGTAAGCTGCCTTGGCAGAGGGACGGGATATACAAAATTTTCCTCTCCGGTGCAGTGCATACTGGAAGAAAGGACTGATGAAATATTGCAGTAACCCTTATTGATTCCATGTTATTCTTACAATTTCTTTTCTTGTTCAAATCTCTTCTAACCCTTAGTAGCCTATTTGTCAGTCAACCACCTCAAACTCAAAGGAGTTTTAAATGAGTGGTAAGAAGACTACTTGGGCAAATAATGGCTAAGTACTGTTTTAATATGATTTTTCTCTAATTCATCTTCAAGAACATGGCAAGGTATCATGGATAGCATGTGTCAAAATAACTGTTTCCAAACATTGAAATAATGGAAGAACTAGAAGAAAAAACAGTGATGAGCACCTGGGTAAATCTAACAGAAAAAGCAAAGGAAGAACAATCAGAGGAAAAAGACAAATATTTGATTGTATACAGATTTTAAACTTTCTGTACATCAGAAGCAAGCTAAAAAAACTTGGGGAGATATCTATGAAGCTCTACCTCTGTCTCTGTATACACAGACTGACTCAACGTTTAATATATGAAGTGCAGTTTTATAAGTAATAGGCAAATAGTAAAATAGGCACGTACACAAACAAAAAGTACATAAAATATGTGTAATTGGCCAACAATCACAAAAAGTGCTTGAAACAAGACTGACAGATAAAAAGCAATCATGTGACCTTGGTTGTATGGAAGTGCTGAATCACTATATTGTACACCCAAAACAAATAACAAATATGTTAACTAACTGGAATTTAAATAAAAACTTTTTAAAAAATAAATGACCCTGGGAAAAGCTAAGAAAAGGCAGAGGATGACCAGAATTTTCAGACATTTACTGCTGGGAGTGAAAATTTATGAGACTTTTCTATAAAATCCTGTGATGTGACAAAGTCTTTAAAATGTTTGAGTCCTAGCATTTATACTTCTAGGAATTGCTCCAGGTTAGAGATGGCTAATCATTGGGAAAATGTTAATGATATACTTTCAGGTGAACGAGGTGGTTTACAAAATTATACGTATAATATGTTTTCCATTATTATTCAAGTGTAAATATTTAAAAAGGCCAGACTGGACAGATTGACTCAAAAATGTTAACAATGACTAGATCTGGGTAGATAAGTTGGGGCGGGATTTCTAATTTTTTCTTTCTGCTTTCCAACTTTTTGATAGTTTTCTACATGGAGCCATCTGTCACTTACATAATAAAAAGTTTTTTTTTTTCTTAAAGTAAGTTTTTGCTGCAAATAGCAAAGGAGTTAAGATTTAGCATATTCACTTAGCAAACCAACCCTAGTGTATCCTTAGGGTGGTGCAGCAATTCTCGTTCTAGTTGTCATTCTTTTTTCTTCAGTATAGACCAGCACTGTTAGAACTTTCTGCAGAGATGGGAATTTTATATCTATCTGTGCTGTCCAGTATGATATCCACTAGCCACATGTGGCTACTGAGCACTTGAAATGTGACTGGTATGACGTAAGAAATGAATTTTTCATTTTATTTAATTTTAAAAGCTCCATGTGGCTGGTGGCTACATTCAGAGATGAATGAGACATTTTAAAAGCTACCCGGTTGTGTTTGTGTGTGTGTGTGTGTGTGTGTGTGTGTGTGTGTGTGTGTGTGTTTGTCCCAAGGATGTCACAAGAGTGAGCCCTTGTCCACCTGCATTTGTGTCCACACTCTCTCTCAGGGGTCTCCTCCATTTCACTTTCAACAGAGGATTCCCGTATCCACAGTCAGATCTAGGTCCCTTGCCTGAGAACTGCATTCTTATTTCTGACCTCATGCTAGACATTTTCACTTGGCTGTCCTATAGCATATCAGACTCAACATGTTTAGCTCATGGGTCTTCCCCTTCCCCATGGAAAAATCGCCCCTACTCTATGAATGGTAAATTCAATCTCAATCTCTTTTTTTTTAAGATTTTATTTATTTATTTGACACAGAGAGAGAGATCACAAGCAGGGGAAGTGGAGGCAGAGGGAGAGGGAGAAGCAGGCTCCCCAAAGAGCAGGGGGAGCCCGACACGGGACTCGATCCCAGGATCCCGGGATCATGACCCGAGCCGAAGGCAGTCGCTTAACCAACTGAGCCACCCAGGTGCCCTAAATTCAATCTCTTAAACACCTGGGTTGTAAACCTTGGAGCCCTCTTTTGCACCCTGTTTCCAACCCCAAAGATGTCCCTTTGTGTCTGTCACTCCCTCCATTTCTACTTTGAAGGCTTTAACTCCTTATGTACAGAATACTCAGCTGCCAATTGGTCTCTCTGCATCTCTGCTCCATCCTGAATCCATGGTATATATGCTTCCTAATATGTCCTTAATTCATATTCATTCCATAAACACCATAGAACACCTAGTGTGTTCATGGCACCATGCCAGAGGCTGGGAGTGGTACAGAGCAGGATGGGATGTACCTCCTGCCCGCAAGGCACTTGCAGTCTAGTCTATGATTTGCAACTTGAGCAAAATAAAATTGTCCAGGTACCATAGTAGAAGCCCTCAGATGGGCTGTGGAAGTTCCAAGAAGGAAGAAATGACAGTATTAAAGAAAATCAATGAAAACACAGGTTTGAAGATTGATAAAATGGATGTAACAGGAGGGAAGTGGTAGGACCATTCGAAAGGTTTCAAAGAAAAGACAAGGAAAGCAGAGGTGGAGCCGGTAAACTGCGAACTTGGTCCCGGATCCCCATGTTGTTGAAGAGCAGGTTCAAGAAGGGGAGAGGCAGAACTGGAGAGGTGGGAAGTAAGGGGACCCCAATGGAGTTCATCATTTGAACATGTCATCGGTGGGAAACCAGCTGTGCATCCCGAGGGAAGAAGACAAAACCAACACATGAAAAATGAATGGAAATATATTTTTCATGCAGCATGGCTTCTGCACATAAGCCAAGCACCTCCCGTGTTTCCCAGCCGAAAAAGAGCCACTTAGTCCAACGTCAGGACAAGCTGGCTGTTTTGGGTGTGTTGAACTTCCCGAAGGAAGTCATAGTACACTTCAAATGATCAACATTCTTTTTTATGGGTGACTTGCAGGATTTCTTGAGGGAAAATTTGACAATTCTTTTTTTTTAATTTGAACACAAGATTTATTGTAGTTTTACGTCTTTATAATAAATTTGACAATTCTTAATGTTTGGAATTTGAACTGGCTTTATAACATAACCTCCCTCTAACATGTGATCCACCGATGACCTAGTGATTGAGGGGAGGAGGGTGGAATTCAGAGTTTGAGACCTTAGAGTCATTTCCAGTAAAGAATAAGATGATGTTGGTATTTACACATCCCAAAATAATGGGGGAGATTTCATATTTAGAGTTCCCACTGTCTACTGGTCATTATGTTACTTACTGGGATTTCAGAGATGAATGAGACACTGTGTACTTCAGATAAGGAGTTTTACAGGGGATATGACGAGGAAGAACTCCTGATTGGGGCTGGGGGTGTATTGTCACACGTAAGCCATCATGTGACACTAGGGATGTTTCGGGAGCAGGCTAGCCTAGCTGAAGCGGTAGGTTTGCATAAGATGTTAATTAAATACAAATCTGAAAGAGAGGTCTCTGGGTGCTGGGATGGGCAGTGAGGAGCCACCGAGTTCTTTGGACCAAGGAAGCAACAGAATAAAAGCTGTACTTCAGGAAAATTTCTATCTTATAACCTATTGTCTTTTTCTATTTTAGAAAACCAAGATGCGTGAATCACACCCAAATCCAAATGAAAGATTTGAACCAGGTAGGGGGGATTCTTACTGGAAGCATTTGCTGAGAGGACAGAGAATGTAAAGTCATAAAGCCCTGGGTAAAGAGGGGGGTGGTCTCATGCACGAAGAAATTTTTGACTTTGATGTTTTCTGACCCGCCGTTTCACTTGGGAACTGCCTCATGGGAGCCCTGGAATGACCTCAGTCAGGATGTTCTCAAACATAATAGAGCCAGCGCATTAACCTGCCAAGAATTGGTTTATTTAAAAAACTCGGTGGGTCATTTCGCCTCTGAAGGAGCCCATAGATCATTTATGAAGGAACTAGAAGGATCTGTTGGAAATTCTCTTGGCGGTGATGCTCAGCAGTTCAGGTTAGGATTTTATTGCTTTGAGCTGCAAGCCAAGATGAAATCCATGTAATGGAGGGCATCTGAAATGTAGTTTCCATTAAGATATTCGGATGAGCAGGCAAAGACTTGAAAGCAACTCTAATTAACTCAAGAACATAGAAATTGCACCAGAAAACTAGAATCTTTGTTTAAAAATAGTCAGATGGGGGATGCCTGGGTGGCTCAGTTGGTTAAGCGTCTACCTTCGGCTCAGGTCATGATCCCAGGGTCCTGGGATTGAGTCCCGCATCAGGCTCCTTGCTCAGCGGGGAGTCTGCTTCGCCCTCTGCCTGCCACTCCCCCTGCTTGTGCTCTCTCTCTCTGACAAATAAATAAATAAATAAAATCTTTAAAAAAATTAGTCAAGTGGGAATTCTAAAAATGAAACATAAATGCAGTGTCAGAAGCTAAGAACTCAGTAGGTGGATTTAAGAGCAGAATGGATGTGGCAGATGACAAGATGAGTAAATGCAACTTCAGGTCAATAAAAAATATCCCTGGAGGGAATATACTGTGAAATGCTCATTTAATGGAATACCTTGCAGCAAAACAAAACAAAACAAAAATACAAACTACTAGACATTTTTTCCAAAGAAGACATCCAGATGGCCGATAGACATGCGAACAGATGCTCGGCATCACTCATCATCAGGGAAATGCAAATCAAAACCACAGTGAGATGTATCACCTCACACCTGTCAGAATGACAAAAATCCAAAACACAAGAAACAACAGGTGTTGGTGAGGATGTGGAGAAAAAGGAACTCTTGTGCACTGCTGGTGAGAAAGCACACTGGTGCAGCCACTGTGGAAAGGAGTATGGAGGTTCCTCAAAAAATTAAATACCATCGATCCAGTAATTCCACTACTGGGTATGTACCCAAAGAATATGAAAACAATAATTCAAAAAGATATATATGCACCCCTATGTTTGTTGCAGCATTAATTACAATAGCCAAGATACGGAAGTAGCCCAAGTGTCTATGCACAGATGAATGGATAAAGATGTGGTGTATATATACAATGGAATATTATTCAACCATAAAAAGAATGAGATCTTGCCACTTGTGACAACATGGACGGACCTAGAGGGTGTTACGCTAAGTGAAATATGTCAGACACAGATAAAAACCATGTGCTTTCACTTATATATGGAATCTAAAAAAACAGAACAAATGAACAAACAGACAAAAAGCAGAAACAGGTGCATAAATACAAGGAATAAACTGGTGGGTGTCCCGAGAGGAGGGAATGGGGGAATAGGCAAGATTTGTGGAGGGGAGTGGGAGGTCCAGGCTTCCAGTTATCGAAGGAGTAAGTCATTGAGATGAAAGGTACAGCATAGGGAAATACAGTCAGTGGCATTGGAATAGCGTAACGCAGTGGCGGATGGTCGCTGCCCTTCTGATGAGCATAGCATAATGTATAGAGAGATTGAATCACTGTGTTGCACACCCGAAACCAATGTAGCCTTGTGTGTTAGCTATATTTCGGCTAAAAAAAATACAAAGTATCGACATATGCAACAAGTGGAATTGACTCATAAAGAAATCGTGTAAGCAAAAGAAGCAAAACACACACACAGAAAGTACACTCTATGATTTCATTTTTATGAAACTCAACAGGTAAAAATTGTCTATGGGTGGTAGACATCATTGGTGGTTCCTTCTGGGGGGCAGCTATTGACTAAGTAGGAGGAAACACTCTTGGGTGCTAGAAATGTTCTGTAACTTGATTTGTGCAGTGATTATGTGGGTACAGACACGTAAAATTCCACTGAGCTGGACACAGAAGGTCTGTGTACTTTATTGTGTATAAGAAATAGCTAAATTTGAAAAAATACCAGAAAAGATATTTTCCCCCTATAATCCCTGTTTCTTCTTTCTCACCTTTCTTATACTGGAAGGAAGGCCTCTTGGTATCTTCAGTTACTTCTACGGATGCTGGAAAGTCCTCCAAGGAGGAAGGGGCTTGAATGCCTTCAGAAAGCTGCAGAGCATGTACCATGGGTCACTGCCCTTGGAGGTAAGAAAAGTCAAGTCATCTTTGGAGAGCATCTACTCTGCGGTCTGGAGGAAGAAGGTCAAGACCTTGGCTCCCTGGTGAGTAAACACACCTCTTTAGAGGTACTAGGATGATGGCACTGCAGGAACCCTAGAAAACTTTGGCAAACAGTAGTCTAGACTTTTTTAAGTCATTAAAAGTACACGTGCGTGCATGTACCGTCAGCGTCTCTTGGGTCTTACGATATGCTGCAGAGGAATTTAAAAGGATTAATTATGGCATTATTGGGAATTCACTCTTATATTCTCATGGGAAGAGTCAGGAAGTGTTTAGCCCCTAACTGAAGGGCAGCAGGAGGAGCTGTGGCTGAGGAGGAAGCGGTCCTGGGGACTCTAACGCAGATCACCTCTGCTCACTCCGTGTTATTTTGCCAAGTTCTGCTGTTCACTCCTCCAAGTCATTACTTGCCCTCTCTGCATCTCCCTCTAGGACAGATCAAACCACCAGAATGGTCCTGTTGGACCAGATGCATGGGTAGCTAGGTTCTGCCTTACTGGCTTTCTGTTTGGATTTGCAAGAACATGTTGAGTCTCTAAGTGGGAAGTACAGATAATCAGGAGGGATTGGTAGAACTGGCTTTGAAGGGAGGCAGGCTGAGACTTTGTGGCTGAGCTGGGAGGAAGAGCCCCCTCTTAATCACTAGAGACCAGTGCAAGTTTTTAGCCAGATCAAATTCTTGAATTGCTTTCTTTTAAAACATTTGTACGAGAAGGCTTAGCTGGCTTGGAATTTTCAGATGATTTACATTGTGGATAGAGAAAGCGGGAGGATATTTATGCATACACTAGGCTATTCATTATGTAAACCCTCAAAATGCATCAGTGTCAAAAATGAGCATGTCATTATTGAATACACATGACATGAGGTGGACCTGAGCCCTCTCCCCTTCTGTTGGATGGAACCTCTAGGAATGGCCCTAATTCCCTCATTTCCTGACAGCCAGGTAATGCCAAGCCAGGGCATGGGAATAGAATGAGTCTGAGGCCCCCCTTCTCCTCCAGGGTTTACAGAATTGAGGGGAATCTGGGGCCAAGTTCTTCTCACCGAGAAACCTCAGGTTTAAGTAATTCTGTAGATTTGAGAAAGTAGCTTCACATTCTGAATTACTCGTCACTGATCAAAAGAAGGAAATATTCTAATGGATCCACTTTCCTGTTTCCTAGTGAGGAGGCGTGTGGAACAAAAGAGAAAAACGTGAGTCAATGTATTTTTTTGTTTGTTTAAATTGAAGACTCTCCATTCAGTTAGGATGGAATTAGATTACAAGAGAAACTGTGGTGGGCCTTTATTAGGTAGGGTTGCATAATTAGGCCTGAGAGATAGAGACAGATGGACTCATCAGTCCATCTCCCTAACCATCCCATTCACCCATTCATCCATCTATCTACTTACTCATTTACCACCCACCTATCCATTTATCTGTTCATCCATCCACTCATTCACCCATCCATCTATCCATCTATCCACCCACCCAACGATCTACCCACCCATCCAACCATCTACCCACCCACCCATCCACTCATCCACCCATCTGTCCACTCACCCACCCATCTATCCATCCATCCACTCATCCATCCATCCATCCATTTATCTATTCATCCATTCATCCATTCACCCAGCCATCTATCCATCCACCCACCAATCAACATTTATTGATTATATACTATGTGCCAGACACAGTTCTAGGCTTCAGAGATACTCTGCTGATCAGGGCAGAAAAAGTCTTTCCTCTCATGAAGCCTACATTTTAGTCAGGAAGACAGACAAAAAAACCCAAGTAAATGCTTCCTTATGTGCTACAAAGAAAATAAGAGTGATGACAAAACAGCTGGAGGATGATTGGTGATTACTCTGGGTTCCAGTTCAAACCGCTTTGACTATAAACATTCTTCTCTCACAGTTTTCTGAATTCTTCTGCAGTGAACATTTGGGTCCAGTTTACGAGATTTTGGGGGGTACATTGCAGTGGTGGGGCAGGATTTATTGTGCTTTCCTGATAGCAACTATGTTTGTATGCTAAGTCTGCCTGAAGAAGCACACAGGAAGGAACCCATCAAGATAAAGAGAGGCTTGTGGAATTCTGGAACAGGAGACAGACACGGAGTTTACTTTATAGCTCTTTCAGTCTCCTGAGATCATATGTAAATCAGTGATGGCGTATTAAGTTCCTCTCAGCTCAGTAGGGGGGAAGCCAGTCCTTGTGACTCACTGGCATGTTGCTGCTCTGTACAGATGGTTCATTGCTGGAAGGAGGAGAGGCATGTGCTCACACACAACATGGTGAGGTTTGGACCCAGGACCCTAGTGGGTGCCAGGAGGGCAAGGTGAGTAGATTGTGAGCCATGACAGCAAGGCCTCCCCCATCCTTGCCCTCTACGTCTCTCCCCTCTTCACATTCCCTCTTCCCTCCCTTGTCTTTCATCCTTCAAACTGTTGAAACCAGCCATCCACACCCAAGGCTGTGTCAAATTGTCAGTGTCTTCCTCAATGGCCATTTTGATGGCTTCCTATAAATGCCAGACATGATGCTTTCCTTTCTGTCCCGGGCTTGTTCTACTTCTATGACGCTTCACGCTGGCTCATTATTTCTTCTGGAAAGCACTTTTTCTTTGACTTTTGGGACACCACTCTTTCTTAGTTCCCTTCCAATTTCGGGGGGGAAACCAGACTGACAATTGAGAAAGGTGTAGCTGGGAAAAGCTTCAGGAAGCAGGTGGACTGGCTCCAGGTGCGCTTAGAGGGCTAAGGGGATGAGTTCCTGGTGTAGGAAAGAAGGCAGGGCCATGCCTTCACCCCAGCCCCTAGTTCCTTCTCTAAAAGATGCAAGTAACTGAGATATTCTGTTGTTCTCTTTTTGTAGAGATGAGTTTCTAGGAACAGCTCACATCAGGAGGGTAAGTGAGATATCTTTGATCACATCAAAGTCAAGCTCTGTGAACCTTTATGCATAACAATGGTTTTCAACCTGTGGAATAGGGGTGTGATCTTGCTTCCCTGGGAGCATTCAGCCATCTTTAGAGACATTTTTGGTTGCCACAGCCTGGGAACAGGAGAGCAGTGCCACTAGCGAGTAGAGGCCAAGGACGTTGCTAATCATCCTACAATGCACAGGACAGCCCCCAGCAACAAAGAATTATCTGGCCCTAGATGTCAGTAGTGCCAAGATTGAGAAATGCTGATGTACGCTCTTCTTAATTTATTTCTTAATCTTCTAAGTTTTTATTTTTATTTATTTATTATTATTTTTTAAAGATTTTATTTATTTGACAGAGAGAGAGAGAGAGCACAAGCAGGGGGAGTGGCAGGCAGAGGCAGAGGGACAAGCAGGCTCCCCGCAGAGCAGGGGGAGCCCGACGTGGGACTCGAGCCCAGGACCCTGGGATCACGACCCGAGCCGAAGGCAGTCGCCCAACCAACTGAGCCACCCAGGCGCCCTAGGTTTTTGTTTTTTTTTTTTTTTTAAGCCACCGGTTAGCATTAGCATTTTCACTACCCAAAGTCTCATTTTAAAGTGGATGAATAGCATATTTTTTTAAAGGTCTGTGAGCAACTTAAAAAAAAAGGGGGGCTTATTCTCAATAGGCGTAAAATCACCATTAAACAGCACCATAAATTTGCATCTGATCTATCATCCATGGGTTTTTATATAGCGTGATACACATATTACTTGCTGCTGTAAGTCCTAGGAATCTGTGAGATCCAAGGGCTTACGAGGTGACTCTACTGCCCTTTCTTCTCTGGTGGGAACGTTTATCAGCACAGAGCATGAGTAGGGGAGAGGACAGCATAGTTCAGTGGTTCTCCAACTTCAGTGAGATCACCTGGAGGACTCATTACAACACAGACCAGGCCCTGCCCCCCCGATTCCCATTCAGCAGGTCTGGGGTACAGCCCGAGATTTCGTAGCTCTAACTCCTGGGTGATGCTGCTTTTCTGAGGACCACACTTTGAGAACTACCACCATAGTTTTACTGGGAGAGGTGTAGTTTTTTTCTTGGAAAATGCCCCCCAAAACGACGTTTTTATCTCAGGTCTAAGTACCAAGTTACATAAGGGGCTCTTGGATCCCCTGGGTCCAGCATGCCATGATCCCAGCAGGGGACAGAAGCTGGGTAGTTTTCTTGCTCAACCTCAGAGAGAATGAGGTGCCCTGTGTGTGTGTGTGTGTGTGTGTGTGCACATGTGTCTGTATGTGCAGTACACAACCTTTGCTTACCCCAGAATAGTAAATGTGCCATTTGAAGCAAGTGTACATCTTTTGTGGTCTGTTTTTACTCCATTTTGGATCAATTTCAATGTTCCAGGTCAGTAGACAGATACAAAACAACTCTGATCCAAGATCCCAATCAGGAACTCATTTAAATTGAAGCACACTCATGAAAATAATTCTTGAGGCTCTTATTTAATTAACAAAAATGTTCCTGCCCTCAAAGTAGTATTATGTGCATTTTAGATCATTATAAAATACAGATAAACAAAAATTTTAAAATTACCACCACCCCAAAATTGCCGTTAATGCCAAAGCTCTGTCTTTCCATGTGTGTATGTCTTGTACCCTGCATTTTATGGTTAGTGATCTTCACCTTCCCATGGCAATACCTTTCTGTGTTCTCTAGTATTTGGGCTATATTCAGATTTCCACAACTGGGTCCCAGTTCCCTTTCCAGAATCCAGGTCCACATTTTGTATCTGGAGTTAAGTCCTCTAAAGCTCCCGATCTAACCTCATCCCTTTTTCTCACCACACTGATGCGCTGATGAGAACAGGCCAGTTAAACAAAAGATGTCCCCAGTTCTGGATGGTGCTTCTTCAGGGTGTCCCTTGGCTTATTCCTTTATCCCTGGTACCCTATACCGGGAATTAAATTTGAGGATTTAACATCATCAGTCTTCATGTTAAGGATTTCTGTTAGTACACCTCATAGGTGAGGTTTGGTGTTCTTACCGTGTCCAACATAAGACACATAATATCTGGTCGACCTGCCTAACTATGTGCTGACATTTACCACTCCATGATGGTGATGACTGACTGATGCCTCCATGGTGCATTCCATTTCATCCCTTGCTACGGGGAAGTCATCTGTGAATTTTTATTTTCGCAGTATGAATTTCTAATTCCTCATGAAGTCTTTAAAGCTTTTTAAAATTTTCATTTATAAACAGCTTTACTGAAGCATAGTTATTATACAATAAACACATATTTAAAATGTACAATTTGATATGCTTTGACATCTATCTCCACGAAACTATCACCACCATCGTGATAATAAATGTATTATCAATCCCCAAAATATCCTCAAATCCCTTTGTAATTCCTCCCTCCCTTGCTCCCTGTACCCCAGCTGCTCGCCTCTGTCCCCAAGCAATCACCCATCTGCTTGCTGTCACTAGGTCACTGCAGAGCAACTTGCATTTTCTAAAATTCTGTATTAAAAAAAGATCATGCAGTATGCACTTCTAGCTTCCTTCATTCAGCATAATTTTTTGAGATTTATCCATGTCGATGCATGAATCCATAGTTGACTTGTTTTTATGCCTGGGTAGTATTCCTTTGCATGGGTATGCCATAGTTTGTTTATCCATTCATCCAGTTGGTGGACCTTTGGGTTGTTTCTGCTTTTTTGGTTGTTACTAAAACTGCTCTAAATATTTGTGTACAAGTCTTTGGGTGGACATACGCTCTCCTTTCTCTTGGAGTTGTACATAGGAATGGAATGGCTGGGTGAAATGGGAGGTGCATGTTTCAACTTTTTAAGAAATGCTGGCACTGTTTCCAAGGTGGTTGGAGCATTTTCCACTTCTACCAGCTGGGAATGAGAGTTCCAGTTGCTCCATATCTTCACCAATCTTAGTATGGGTCAGCCTTTTTAACTGTAGCTATTCTTTTAGGTGTGTGGTGGTGTCTCACTTTGGTTTTGATTTCCTTGTTGCCTTAGGATGTTAAAAGTCTCCTCGTGTGCTTATTTAGCTACCTTCTATCTCTTTGGGTAAAGCGTCTGTTCAAACGTTTCACCCATTTTGAATTGAGTTGTTTGTAATTTTTGAGTTTTGAGGGATATTTATGTGTTTTGGATACAAGTTCTCCCTCAGGTAGGTGATTTACAAATATTTTCTGCTGGTTTGTGTCTTGTCTCTTCATTCTTTTTTTTTTTTTTTAAGATTTATTTATTTATTTGACAGAGAGAGAATCAGCGAGAGAGGGAACACAAGCGGGGGGGGGTGGGAGAGGGAGAAGCAGGCTTCCCGCTGAGCAGGGTGCCCTAAGACATGGGGCTCAATCCCAGGACCCTGAGATCATGACCTGAGCCAAAGGCAGACGCTTAACGACTGAGCGACCCAGGCACCCCTTGTCTTTTCATTCTGTTAACAGTGAGACCAGGGGCTGGAAGAGGCCTTGAGGTCGGTCTACTCTGAGGCTCTTGTTTTGTAGATGAGGAAACTAGGACCAGCAGTTCAAGTGACTTGCCCAGGGCTGCTCAGTGAATGGGTGACCGAGCTCAGATCAGGTCCTTTGTCTTATAGCAGGCTTGCCTCTTTGAGCTTCATCCATGAAATAATTTAACTTAGGTTATTGAGAAGTAAAATATCCAGTCAAACTAGCTATATGTCATTATGAAGACCCAAAGATGCATTATTAAATTCTGCCAACCTTCCCCAAACTTAAAAAAAAAAAAAACTTTACTGATTGGATTCAAGCTGGTATTCTAAGTAGACAGATCCACTGGCTCATCTCTCTTTAGAATGCTTGTATGCCCAGAACCATTCACTCAGTCTAAATGATATCTTGTGATTATTCTCAGACAGCCAAAAAGAAGAGAGGAAACAAAATTCCTGTTCTGACCCACAACTTGGTCAGATTCTGCTCAAGGACGCTTGTGGGAGCCAAGAGGGCAGCAGATATTTCTGACCAGTGAGTAGATTTGGGTGGGTGGGCGGGAGGAACTTGTCAAACAGATCCTGGGACCTAAGATATCACAGCTCTACAGGACCATAAAATTAGAAGGGAATTTGGAATGCACCTTGTCCACTCCAGCCCATTCACAGCTGTGAAAAGGGCATGACTCTATTTGCCTTGGCCACAGTCGCGCACTGATGAAATATGATTCAGCTGAGAGATGACCATGACAGGTGTATATGGAGACTAGGAGAATAGGATTGAGGGTCAACCATTCTGAGACTGAATGGAGAAAAGAAGAAAGAAAATATTGAAAGCTTTCAAAAGGAGAATTTATTATCTTGGTCATGGTCTCAACTGTGGCATCCAGTAAGGACAGAAATGCTATGGGGCTCAAGCCATTGTGCTGTCCATTTCTGGCTTACTTTATCCATAGCTCCATGGAGGCACAGACCAATTTTGCAGACATTTTTTCCTTCAACGGTTATGAGCTGACACAATCTCAAGGGTGAAATGTAACATGGATCCATGTATCCAACTTAGTTTTAGGTTTAAAAAGTCAGTTCTGTAAGCACAGCTTCGTATAAGCAGAAGCATCCTTGCATCTTCTGGGCTAGTCAAACTGCATTTGGACCATGCTTTGAGCTCCTGGGGCCTTGTGTTAAGAGGAACATTAGCAAATTGTTACCATATTCCAAAGGTGGGTGGTGAGGGGACTGGAAACCATGTCGTATGGGGAAGGGTTGGAGAAGTTGGGGATTTTAAACAAAGCCTGGTGAGGAGAATCATGAGCTCGGATGGTGGTCTGCCGTTATTGAAAAGGTACCATATGGAAGAGGGATTCAATTTCTTCTGAATTGCCCTTGATGATTAGACTTGAATCAAGGCGAGGAAACAGACATGAAGACAGACCCTGGCTTCCTGAAAGGACACCCTTTCTTTTAGTTTTCACTGACTTGGATGGGCTGCCTCGCCGAGGAGTGGCCTGGGAGGTCATCCTGGCTTCCCTGCATTTGTAAGAAGCTAGGGTTTGCAGACCTAAAGGAGCTCTTACCTGTGCCAAGATTCAACCCCTCTACCTTCTTCCTTCTCTTTTCCCTCTTTCTCTTTTCCTTGTGTGTTACCCATACAGGTGCACAGAGTGTGCACAAGACTATGTAAGGCACAGATCTTACTTTCTCTTTGTAGGCACTCCTTGGGAAAAATATTGTTCCATATTGTCACTAATAGACTACTAAGTACATACTATCACTAATAGACTACGAATATACCCCTTTACTAAAGGGGTGAAGTGAAAGAGAACTCTTCTTTGGCTTACAGATGTTTTCTCACTCTGTCAGTCAGGGTTCTCCAGAGAAACAGAACCAATAAGATGGGTGCATATATATACGAAGAGATTTATTTCAAGGAAGTGGCTCACATGAGTGGGGAGGGTGACACACTGGAGACTCAGGAAGGAGCTGCAGGTCAAGTCCAGAGGCTGGAGGCTGGTTCTAGAGCGGGCAGCCTTTTGTTCTATTTGGGCCTTCAACTGATTAGATGAGGCCCACCCACATTATGGAGGGGGATCTACTCTACTCAGAGTCCATTTAAATGTAAATATCATCCAGAAACACCGCCCTTCACTCTTTTCATGTGTTAATCATCAATGTTAATCCCTGCATCAGTCCCCAAGAAGCAAGAACTTCCATTTCCCTAAGTGAAGTATCTAAAATAGTCGAATTCGTAGAATCAAAGAGTGGATGGTAGTTGTCGGAAGCTGGGGGAGGGGGAAATGGGGATGTATTAATCAACAGGCATAAAGTGTCATTTAAGCAAGAGGAGTCAGCCCTAGAGATGTGCTGTACAACATTGTCCCTATCTCCCAACAATTCTGTATCGTACCCTAAGCATTTGTTAAGAAGGTAGATCTCTGAACAACTTGTGAACTGTTCTTACCACAATTAAAAAAAAAAAAAAATTAGCTGAGGAGGTGGAGGTTTGGGAGGCCAGGTGACTTGCCTGAGATTGTACAATGCTGAAGAGGCCAAGACAGGGTCCAGGTCTTACTGTTTCCGCAGCAGATGGTCTCAACCACCAGGCCATCCAGCCCCCCTGTGCAGGTGAACAGAACCTCAGGCTTACAGCAGAGCTTTGCCCTCTGCTTGGCCTCATGTCATTTCAGACCATGGGCGTTCTCACCATCTTCCCTGTTCTTTGTCTAGGGAGCAGGCAGCTGGAGTCAGGTATCAGAAAAGGGTGAGTGACATTCTAAATATATGACTTGCTACCCTTCCCACTGCTATTCTCTGTCCAGGGAAAAGAGGGAGAAATTTTTGAGCAAGGGCATCTGCAAGGGGACTGTAACTTTGTCCAAGATGGCCTTGGGATCATGAGCAGTCATAGAGGAAAACCCTAACTAGCATGCTTCTCCATACATGACTGAGCAATAGTTTCTTCATTAAAAGAAATACTTTATTTCATTGGTTCTGGGCATGCCTGTTTTCACACTTCACCATCTCTGAAATTGGGATGTGTCCCACACTGATAGCATCTTAGCATTATGTCATAGCCCGCTTGGCAGCTGTATATTTTTTTCCTTAAGAATATATTTTTAAAAACCATAGTACTAACGAAATATCGTTGCTATGTCATGTGACAATCGGGTCAGATCAACTGTTGCTTACAATAGTTATTCGTCAGCTAGAACTTTGGGTTCACTCTTTAAAATTTAAGAATTATCATGCAGTAAAGTGAACTTTTACAGGGTACATGTGTGGTCTATGCATTTTAACCACGCACAGGTTCACGCAATCACCACCACATTTAGGATGCAGAACAATCCAAATCATGCCCCCCAAATCTCTCTTGTGTTATCTCTTCATAGCACTCTTCCTTTCTTCCCAAATGCCCCCCAACCCCTGGCAATCACTGATTTCTTCTCTCTAGTTGTATCTCTTTGAGACAGTCTTATGAAGGGACTCATACAATATGCAAGCTTTTGAGACTAGCTTTTTTTTCACTTTAAAATGCCTTTGTGATTCATTTAAGCTCCTGCCTACTGCATGTGTCAATAGTTGGTTCTTTTTTTTTCTGAATAGTGTTTCATTGTATGGATGAGCTACAATTCGTTAGGTCATTCACCTGTTGAAGAAAGTTGGATTGCTTCCATAGTTAAGCGGTTATAAATAGAGCATCTATAAACATTCATGTACATGTGCCTGTATGAACATGTTTGTTTCTGGAGGGCAAATCCCTGGGTGCAGGATCACTGGGTCTCATGGTATGTGCATGGTTTAGCTTTAAAGAGATTGACAAACTCTTTCCCAAAGTGGCTGCACCATTTTGTACTCCCATCAGCAATGTATGAGAATTCTGGTTGCTCTGCGTCCTTGTCAGCGCTTAAGGCTGTATATTTAATTTTAACCATTCTAACAGGTAAAAGAGTGGTGTTTCTCTGTGATTTTAATTTGCATGACTAGGATGACGGATGACGATGAATAACTTTTCATGGGCTTATTTGTTATCCATATATATTCTTTGATTCAGTATCTCTTCAAGTCTTTTGTCCACTCTTGGGATTGGTTGTTTTCCTATTGTTGAGTTTGAGCGTTCTTTATACATGCTGGATACAAATCCTTTGTGGGATACATAGTTTGCAAATATTTTAATGCAAACTGTAGCTTGTCTTTTCATTCTCTTAAAAGTGTCGTTCACAGGGCAAATGTTTTCATTTTGATGAAGTCCAACTTATTTTTTAAAAAATTAGAGTTTTTGCTCTTGGTCATGTCAAAAACCTTTTTTGCCTAACCCCAGGTCCCCCAGATTTTCTGTTGTCATGAAACAAAAAGTTTTATAATTTTACAGTTTGATCTATGATTCATTTTGGGTTAATCTTGTATCAGGTATGAGAATCTCGATTGAAGTTCCTGTTTTTTTATTATTGTTTTTTTGCATACAGAGTTTGAATATTCAAGCAGCATTTTTGAAAAGACTATCCTTTCTCCTTCGAGTTGTTTTTGCACCTCTGTCTTAATGGGCCATATTAAGTGGGTGGGTTTCTGGAATCTTTGCTCTGTTTTTAACTTTTCAACAATACACGCTGTCTCGATTACAGCAAGTGGCTCACTTTGGGTTTAAATTAATGTCATTCTATGAATGGGATTGTCACAGCCCATGTAATGTGACACGTTGACCTAGGCTGGATCTACACAGTGGTAAGAATCAGAAGACTAAGGAAGCTTCAAAGAGGCGAGAATGGGTGACTCGGAGACATGGAATCCGGAGAAGGGAAGGGCTGGGGTATCAGGCTGTAGTTCTCCATTATACTCTGAGTCGGTTACACTCTGACTTTTTAATACTCTGTATCTGTTTTACTTTCAAGTGTTCGATACCAATTTTTGTTATTTAAAAAGGAATGGAGACAAACGGGCAATATTAATGGGCATTTTGGAGGTACTGGTAATGTTCTGCTTTTTGTTCTGGGTGCTGTTGAGCAGGTGTTTTCCTCGTGCGCAAACCCACTGACTTGTTTGCTTAAGCTCTGTGCGCTTTTCTCCACGTGTATCACATACTTTAATCAAAGAGTTTACAAAAAATGTAGCTACCTCAGGGACTGGGATTGTGAGTTGAGAGATGTAGAATTTTACTTTCCACATTATAACTGTCTGTTATTTTTTTCTCTCCGTGTTTTGATGTATTACTTTATAAAACGATATTTATAGGGATTTTCAGCATGTCAACTATAAGGAGAGAAGAAAGTGGACCTTTACATATGCACATAGTGAAGATGCCCAAGATAAACCTCTAAGAGAAAAAAAACAAGCCGTGGAACAGTATGGTACAGTATGACGCTTAAAAAAAAAAAAAAAAAGAGTGGCGAGTCATCTACCCACTAACTTGGCTTTTTTTCTTCCTTAATTATGTATTTCCTTAATTGTATATGTAAGGGCCAGAATTCTGAGAGGTGGTGGGGATTCCATTTTCAATATTATACTTTTCTGCGCGGGACTTTTCCAGAGTGAACATGTATCCATTTGATAATTATTAAAAGCAAAAAGAAATGGGAAAGTTAGTTATAAAATAATAAAATTAATGGATACACTGATGTAAGGCATTTTGGTCAATCTTAGGCTGTCACGTTCGTTGGGATCTCTTGAGACCAAAGCCTGAGCCTTGTTTTATCTTTGCAATTATCCGTAGCATTTGGCACGTGGTAGGTTCTCACTGGATGCTATTTAAAATAAAACACATAAATAATAAAAGTACTTCTTTGGACTTGTTCAAGTTAGTGTCATTGTTTTGTTCTGGCCCATTACTTTCAACTTTTCTTTAGGTCAGTCTTTTTCACTAATTCACTGTGATCGATTCTCCAGAACAAGACTTAACAACACCCCAGAACCAGGGAGCGGAAATCAGTCAGGTGTCGGAGGCTGTCTGTCCCCATCACTGGGTACCCTTGCCTACAATGCCCTTTCTCATCCTTATTTACGTGACCCCTGTATTTGATGTGTATGGCCCACGGGTAGCCCCCCACTTGCAGGATGCTATAAAACAACTCTCTGATGTTGACGATGTGGGGATGAACACCTGTCATGAGTACCCCTTTACCTTCAGATAGTCAAGCTCTTTATGTGTCCCCCTAAAAAGATGCTGTGAAATAAGTACTAGATTTGTCCCCATTTTATCAATGACATTAATGTTGCAAAAGCCATGTAACATGCCCCACGTCACCCAACCCGTAAGCCGTGGAGGTGGCCCCCTTTGTTTATATCGCTTTGCACATCTGTCATCTTCTCCTGCCCTAGAATGGACACGTGGCCCCGGCCTGGGTAATCCGACACGTGGTAGTGATTTCAAGATGGTCACATGGCCCTAGTGGGTGTCAGTACCTTAGTTTGAACTACTGGGAAAGAGGAATCTCTCTCTATTTAGGTTTTAAGCAGGTCGGGCATGAGCCTGGAAATGTTGGTGTTCATCTTGTCCTGATGAAGGGGGGAATCTGTTGAGAGTGAAACCTACCCAGGAGACTATGCTGCTGAGAGATGGAAAAAAATAAATAAAATAAAAACGCAGAAACAAACAAACAAAAAGACTGAATCCTGGTGGCGGGGCACCATTTGGTTGCCTGGATCTAGCCATGCCTGAAATAGGATTTCCAGTGACTTAGGTGGGTAGATGTTTGAGTTGAGTTTATGCCACATGTAGCCCCCAAAGTCATTACTGAATTCTCAAGGATTCAAAGGGGAGATGGGGTGCTAACAAGTAGGAGAGGCCCAGGACAACCAGGGTGACCCACTCTGATTCCTATGTCTCCACCACCCCTTGAGGGATCCCAAGTCCAAGAAGACCATCTATTTTCAGGAAGGGTGATGGAGGGGGGCTGGCAGCTGGCGGGGTCCTTCCTGGCTCAGGAGACCACATCTGCCTGGTTGCTGCTGGGCGGCTGACCTGGGGTCCCTCCTCCTGCCCCGGGCCCAGCCCACCATGCTGATTGGATGCTCCTCCTCCAGGGCACCAGCCTCTGTGTTTCTGACCCTCCATCCTCAGCCCTGCCCTCACAACCAACTCCTCTGCTGATGACACCGAGCACGTTTGCTTGGAATGTTCTGGAGATGGACAGTTGAACCCTAGAGGGCTTTATTTTGGTGTCTGGAATCCCCACTAGCAACTTTGGAACAAGTAGGGCCCTCTGGTTAGGCATTACTTGATTCTCTGATGACACAGAGAGCTGGTAGTTCTTTGGGCTCAGTAGTAAGCACACGGGGAGGGTGCTCGTGTCTCCTTGAGAGATCGGCCCCATTTCCTCTGGTTCTTGCTTTCCCCGAGGGAGCCTCACAGATTTCTTCTGGGCGTTGGCTATCAGTCAAGATCCAGGCTGGAAACAGATGTGCACTCAAGTGGGCTGTATTCATTTCCTAGAGCTGCTGTAATAAATTGCCACAAACTGGGGGGCTTAAAACAACAGGAATGTATTGTGAGACAATACAGGAGGCCAGAAGTCTGCAGTCAAGGGGGTGGCAGGGTGGTGCTCCCTCTGAAACCCGTAGGGGAGAGCTCTTCCCTCCTGGTCTCATCCTAGCTCCTGGCGGTTGCCGGCAATTCTTGGCATTCCTTGGCTCGTAGCTCTAGCGGTCCAGTCTCTGTTTTGGTCATCACGTGGCATTCTCCCTGTGTGTCTGTCTTCACACCGCTCTCATAAGGACGACTTATGTCACACTGAATTAGGGGTCCGACCTACCCCAGTGTGACCTCATGTTAACCAGTTACATCTGCAATGACCCTATTTTCAAGTAAGGTCACATTTCAAAGGGACTAGGGCTAGGGGGGAGCTAGGGATCCTGCAGCATCACTCTGTGGTCTGGGATGGTCACTGGCCTCTGTGACTCTGTGACTCAGTCCAGTCCCCTAACCATCCCCAAGCTGTCCCGGTTCTGCCCTGAGATCTCACAGAGCACAGTCACCCTGAATTTCCTCATCTGTGAAGTGGATTTGTCAGCCCTGCCAGCGACTCAAGGTTCCTGAAGTCCGAACAGGGTCCCAGAGGGGAATGCTTCATTGGGGACTGGGAGCTGCCCAGAATTTTGCAGCATTACACCTGTGCTGTGCAGGCCGTCGGTGGAGAGAAGGTGGCTGTGAGATCGGCTTGGAGCCACAGGGACATCTGGTGGCCACTCCACATATTGCATGACACTTCCCCCAACCCCCAACTTACTCAATTTTCCCCCTCTCTGTTTCAGCGAAGGGTAGTGGGTTTTCCTTTGCTAGGCAGTGAGATGCCCCATCGCCAGAGGGCAGCAGACCCTGAGTGGACACAGGGACATCTGAAAGGCAATAGGGGCCAGCCAGCCGGAGGGAGACCAAAGTACAGGGACAGGAAATCCAACTTCAGGGCATTTGGGGTGCTGGCCAGTCAGTCCCGCTGAGGCTGCGTGCTCTTGCAGGGCCTTGACCTCCTCGTCTGCAGGGCAGCCAGTGGGCAGGGGGACACCGGAGCAGACACGGGATCACGGACACAGGAGGTCCTTCTTCCTGCCTTGTTCTGCATATGGCTTCTCTGGAGGAGTCCCAGGGTCAGAGGTCTAACACCCCCCTTTGGAGTCCTCATGGCTCCCTGCCTTCTTGCCCCGAAGCTGCCTCTCTGTCTCTGCCCACCAATCAGGTTTCCGGTTTCCTGCAGCTGTTTTTCTCGCTGGTTCTGGCCCAAGCACCACTATAGTGCCTGATCCCCCAGCAGCAGGAATAAAAACCCCCAAAGACAGAAGGCTGACTCCCAGCCTGTCCTACCAGCTGCTCAGCTGACCGTCCTAAATTCTGGCACCGCATGCTGACCATCAGCCTTATCCTGGGGGGTGGGCTCGGATCCACAGTGATCACATGACCCTGGGCATTTCGCTTCCTAGATTTGGGTCTATACACGTGTCTATGTGTACAGTACATATGTCAACTTTGTAAACGGCTTGGGTCCGGGGGGGGAGGGCACTTGAACCCTCTTTCATTTATAAATATTGGAAAAGTTTGAGTCAGCAGTTACAATATTAGTGCAAAAAAACATACCCTATGCTTTTCCAAAATCCCAAGAATCATGAACTGTTTCGTGTAAGAAAAACCACCCCTCAGAGAGATGCCCACCAACAACCAGAATGCCGGTTTTAAGTGAGTTTTGCTTTGAGAATGCATCAAAAGGCTGGAGTGAGGTAGCTAACCCCCAGGGCACCTTAGCATCAACTGAGAAATGTTTTAAAAACAGCTGTGCCTGGGCCCTCCTCGGACCCACTAATTCCAGGGAAGAAGCGGAGTCCGCCGTGTGCAGCCAACCTGGGAGCCTCTAGCCACGTGTAGCTGTTTCAATTCACATTCCTGCAAATGAGATAAAATTCAGAATTCAGCCTCACTGGCACACAGGCCACATTTCCGGTGGTCAACAACCACCTGTGGCTCGTGGCCACCACCTTGGACAATGCAGATGATAGAGTATCTCCATCGTTCCAGAAAGTTCTGTCTGGCAGGGCTGCCCTGGAGGGTTGCCAAGTCCTGCTTCTGACGTTGGAGGCTGACACGGGCACGTCAGTCTTGTATAAACTGGAGGTGGTTTTCTAAGTTCCTGAGCGGGCTCATGGGCACGGTGCGTGCATGCGTGCATGTCGATATGGGGGTCAGACCCGTCATGGCTCCTCTTTTTCTGCTCGATGTCGCCCTACGGAGTCAGGAAGCTTCTGGAAGTGTGCCCTGGGAATGTCGAGTAGGAGAGACCCAGAGACCCTGCAGAGACTGGGCTGGCATCCAGGCCATCCTCACTGGGGTGGAGAACACCATAGGCAGGTGTATGTTAAGGACATGGCTCATGTTGGGGCCCTGTGTTGAGAGGACAGAGGACCAGCACCTTGCCAGGAAAGCCTTTATTCCCATCGAGGTGACCCACCGGCCCCCAGCAGTTAGCCCTCCTCTGGGACACTGAGTTTCTCCTTCACCCCACAGGCCACCACGGCGAAAAAGAACTCTGGGAAGAAGGTGCGGATGTACACTGCGGCCTTGGGGATGGGGTTGGCCAGGAAGACCTCTTGTTTCTTCCGCCTCACGGTGCGCATCACCTCCTCGGCCACGTCCACAGGGTGCACCCCATAGGTCAGCTTCCTGAAAAAGACTGAACAGCCCCAGAAGGGGCAGGGGTTACAGCCTCTGGGCACCCAAAGAGAGGGAAAGGGGAGGTGGCCGGGCCTGGAGTCGTGGGCTCCCCGCCAGCTCTGCCCTCCAGTGGCCGTGACACCCTGGGGGGGCACTCTTCACCCCCCTGAGCCTCAGCTTTTTCATCCGTAAAGTGGGCATATAGTTTCCTGCCCTGTTCATTTCACAGGGTGGTTGTGAGCCTTTGCAGGGAGGAGGAAGAGCTGAAGGAATAAGGTGCCCGATAAATTAGGAAGCTGTATTTATAGCTTTTGGGAAGCTGAGCTTGTCAAGAGCCTCCTGGAACCACCCGCCCACCATCTTGGTTCATCTGGCTTCCCTAGCGGAGACAGAGCCTCGGGCAGGGTGAAGCAGCTCCCTGTTCAGAGCATTCTAGAAGAGCAGTAATTAGACTGCATTTCCAGAGGGCTCGCTGTGTGCTGGTTGCTGTCGTAAAGCCTCTCTGAGCCGGAACCTTCAGTCTTCCCAATGCCTGGGCAAGACTGGTACCACCATCATTCCTCACTTGCTAAAGGGGAAACTGAGGCATGGAGGTCAAGGGACCTGCCCGTGTTCAAACACTGAGTGTACAACAGAGGCAAGCTCCAAGTGTAGACAGTCCCGTGCCAGACTCTCAGCCTCGACTCTGTGCGGCCTCCCAGGGAAGGGGGGCGGGCGGGGGTAGGAAGGTCTTGAAGAGCAAATCTGGTCATTCCACAGGGGAAACTGAGGCCCAGAGACAGGCAGTCACCTGGCCAAGGTCACAGAGCCTGTGAGTGACGGAACCTAGCTTGGGCCTTGGTCTGCCAGTTGCAGGTTAGGATTCTCTCTACCTGGTGCCTTGGGACTGAAGTTTGGGGAGACTGCTATTAGCCAGGTGCGGGGCCCCCACTAAGCCCCCAATCTTGGGCTTCAGGAACACACCCCCAGGCCCGGTGACACCAGGCTGCCCCCTCCCAGCCCCTGTACCTCCAGCCTCCCTCGGAAAACTCACATTTCCAGATGGAGGCCTCCCAGTTTCCTTGGCCTGGATCCATGTGGTAGGACCGGATGAAAGTGGGGCTCACGGTGCTGACGACAACATCGTATTCCTCTACTTCGGCTCGGAGGCAGTCGAAGAAGCCCAGTGCCGCATGCTTGGAGGCAGCATCTGGAAGAGAAACCGGCCAGGGGTAGGGTTGGGGTGGGGCGGGGGGTTACCAGCTGGTGGCCCCGGAGAGCCCGGAGCAGGTCTCCCCTCCCACTTCCCAGCCCTTTTCCTCCGAGGTCCTGTCCAACCCAGCTACTCACCAAATTCACTCCAAATGGATGAGGCCATGGGTCGGGTAAATAAGAACGTTTCCAGGAATTTCAACAAGAGTAGAGTGGACATTCCTTAAAGCCTTGGGGGCTTAGAACCACATCTGGGATATGATGAACCTCAGCTTCCCATTTCGGGGTGTCAGTTGGAGGCTGAATGAGGCGGGGGGGTTACTGTGGTCCCTGCCACCACACCAATAACTGCTGGCAGACCCAGCCCCCTCTGAGGCAGTCCTAGTGAGGAGTGGGGTGCGTGCTCCCCAGATGGCCCTTGTCAGCTACCTGCCCCTCACTGTGCAGGGTTAAGAACGCAGGTGCCAGGGGCCCAGGGGCCTCTCCCAAAAGACAAGGACAGTGACAAGACAGCTTCTTGGAGCTGCTGTGAGGATCCAGTGGTCACTCGGTTTTCAGCAGGGCCCCGAGCAATAGTGCATACAGAGGGCAACAGGGGCAGTCAGGGAGAGAAGGGAAGGTGGGTCTCGTGGTGCTAGATCTTCTGTTGCTCGGGAAGGTGGAAAGCCTGATTTTTACTGAAATTCCTCGTATTTAAATAGTGAAATACTGAACAGTTCCGCACCTCACTCCAATGCCTGGGCTTTTGCCCACGGCATCGACTCTCCGACACCAGCCGGGTGTCCTACCACTTCATTCTGGCACGGTCTACCTGAAGATGAAGTCAGAGCCCACAGGTTAAGGGCTCAGTCCCAGGACTGCCCCTTGTCCCCGCTCAGTTCAGGCCAATCACAAGTCCCCCTCGTCCTCTGTGCTGCTGACCGAGCTGCTGGAGATCGGAGGTTCCAATGACCCCTTCCCTGAAATCGATTAATCTGCTGGAGCAGCTCACAGAACTCGGAGAAAGGTTTTACTTAGTGGATCATCAGTTTCTTACAAAAGGACAGAACTCAGGGACAGCCGGATGGAAGAGATGCAGGGGTTGGGGGGATGCGGTGTGGGGGAGGGGCTCAGAGCTCCCATGTCCTCCCCAGGCACACCCCCTCTCCCCGAATCTCCACGTGTTCATCCTAGAAGCTCTCCGAAGCCCGTCCTTTCGGGATTTTATAAAGGCTCCATTATAGGCACGACTGATTAAATCACGGGCTTTGGGTGACAGAACTCAATCTCCAGCCCCTCTCTGTTCCTCAGAGGCTGGAGGGGGGGGGACTAGAACATCCCACCCACTAATTACATGCTTAGCTTCTCTGGCAAGCAGCCCGCCTCCTTAGGTGACAGCCAAAATCGCCTCATTGATGTAACAAAAGACACTTTGAGCACTCTCATCACTTAGGAAATTCAAGGGTTTTAAGAGCTCTGTGCCAGAAATGGGACAATGACCAAATATATATTTCTTACAAACCACTATATGACAATACTAAATAGGGAATTAAAAAGAAGTTGGGAGCGGGGGCGCCTGGGTGGCTCAGTCGGTTGACCATCTGACTCTTGGTTCTGGCTCAGGTCATGGTCTTGGGGTCATGGAATTGAGCCTCACACTGGGCTGCATGCTCAGTGGGGAATCTGTTTGGGATTCTCTCTCTCCCTCTGCCCCTCCCCCCCAGCCCTGCTCACACTCGCTCTCTCTCTCTAAAAAAAAGAAACGTATAAGGTATGCACCCTGCCCTCCCACAAAGTACCTCATGGGAGGAGGGAGTTTCCCCAGCTGGGTCCCAAGAACATCTACGGAGAAGTTCCTGTCCTCTCTGGACTTTTTTAAAGGACTCCTGCCTCTGGGACTTCTCTCTACCTCTCCTGCAATTCTGCGTCTTTCATTCTCCCTTTCCTCCATCTTCCGAAGCTTCCGTCCCTCTACCATTGCATGATGGGCACCCATCTCCTCTTTCGGGGTTGTAGCCTTTCCTGTCCTTCAAGGGCATCTTTTTGGAGGTAGGGCATTTGCGTCGGGGCTGTGTGCCCATGCCGGGAGGCACCGATGGGGTTCAGCCAGGGCCGGCCCTGACCACCTGTGGGGACATGAGCCTCTGGGGGAGAGGGACCCCTGGTCACCTGCATATGCCACAGGGGCTCAGAAATGGGAACTGAAGGGATGAAAGTAAAACCAATAGACCGTTTCACCTCTGGACGTCCCCCTCCCTTATGACCACGTGCCTAGTGCTAGACACGACACCCCTTGTCTTATAAGAATATAACCTAAGACGAAATGTTTCTGTCATGGCAACTTACAGGCTGTGCGGAATGGGATTCCAAGCTTCCCTTGGATGTTATTCACTAACACAATCTGGCCCGTCCTCCGGGAGATCATGTCGGGAAGCAGGGCTGGAAAGCACCGGTGGAGGAGTCACAGTTAGAGGTGGGAGACCCCTCCCCCAGACCCACTTCCTCGCCCAGGGCCCTTCTACCTCCCTGGCGAGGGGATTACAGCAGGACACAGGTGGGCAGGAGCGTGGACATCACTGATCCCATGTTTCCTAAGAGTGGCCTAGGCTCAGCTGGTCATTTCTGGGTGGTTTTCAGCGACCCGCCCACGGGCAGATCTCAGCGGTGAGAAAGGTCACAGGCCATCCCATTTCAATCCACCGCAACTCTACTGTGTCTCGAACACCTCTCTTGCAGGTGCGAAGCTTTTAACGAAGAGAGGAAATGCCTCAGCCCTGCGCCGTGGGAGAACCTGCTACTTCGTTCTGTTTTCAGAGTTCTTCTATTTATTGAGAGGGAAGGGGGCTTTTAATTTATGGGGATACTATAAAGATTCCCCCTTCAAATGAACTCCTTTGAAAATGCAGAAATTTAGAGAACGAGATAAATCACAGTGCAGGTGGAATGGGTCTATGGCAAAAACTCAAAAGACTATTTTCAGAATGGCATTGACATTGAGCCCTGAAGTGTTACAGATGGGCAAACTGAGGCCCAGAGCTAGTGACTAGACTCAGGTCTCTTAGCAAGTTAGAGGCCCAACCAAGAAGATGACCCGGCCCTGCCTACCCCGCCTCCACTCCCTGCATCCTTCACTTTGATGTCAGTGAACCTGGAACTCTCAGAGGCTGCCCGGCACCTGTCACCGGCTGCCTGGCCTGCCCGGTGTGTCCACAGGGACCGGATTGGGGGAAACCATTATCTCTGGGGGATCATTTCAGAAGCTCTGGAAAGTCATCTTTCTGCTTCAGATAACTTTCCTTTCCTCTGTCCCGGTGTCCCAAACCCCATTATCATGGAGATTGTGGCCATAAAGAAGGCAGCTCTAAAAGACTGTTGAATCACAGATCTGTACCTCTGAAACAAATAATGCAACATATGTTAAGAAAAAAGAAAAAGAAGAAGATAGCAGGAGGGGAAGAATGAAGGGGAGTAAGTCGGAGGGGGAGACGAACCGTGAGAGACGATGGACTCTGAAAAACAAACTGGGGGTTCTGGAGGGGAGGGGAGTGGGGGGAGGGGTTAGCCTGGTGATGGGTATTAAAGAGGGCACGTTCTGCGTGGAGCACTGGGTGTTATGCACAAACAATGAATCATGGAACACTACATCCAAAACTAATGATGTAATGTATGGTGATTAACATAACAATAAAACAACTAAAAAAAAAAAGAAGGCAGCTCTAAGATTATACTTCTTGAACCCCATGTTCTAAACTCAGAAATTCTCCATGCATATATCCTCTCTGTTGGGGTTCTGCCTTGATAAAGTTTGCAGGTGGGGGGTGCTTCAACTCTTGGTTCTATTCCCTGTCATCCCCAGCTCCAACCCCCTAGGCTCTCGAGCTGCATTTGAACTTGGCAGTGAACTATCTCCACAGAGTGGCCATTTTACCCTTGAAAGGGACTCTGCCCCCCGCCCCCCGTTTCGGCAAAGGGATTGACACTACGCTGGGTCTCTTGTAGTCTGGGGATAAACCATTTTCTTCTTTATTTCTGAGGGCAGAATCTCTACCCTTGACCAACTGACATGGGTAAGAACAGATCAAGGGTAAGGTCGATATATCAAAATATATATGAAGCATGAAGACAATGGTCCAGAGACGTGGGATTGGGGTGGGGGGAGCCATGAACATGAGTGAGAAGAGGGGATAAAGAGCAGGGCTTGGGTGGGGAGGGGGATTTCCCAGAGAGGGAGGTTGGAATATACTAGTAAGATACTTTCAAAATCCCTTTTCTTTTATCAACATTTATAGCCAGAATGCTGAAAGCTTTCACCGAATAAGTAGGAATTTTTCTGAGGGGGGCTGGAGACTCCATCCAGAATTGGAAGACCGTCTGACTATGTAACAGAGCCTCCTCTAGCAGCCAGTGGCCCAGAAATCTACGGGAAGGCCAAACTCACGAGACCTTTGGTCAGTGTGATGGGCCCGAAGTAATTGGCGTCCATGATCTTCTTGTCGAGCTCCAGAGAAATCTTGTGGGCAGGCCCCTTGATCTTCATGCTGGCATTGTTGATGAGGATGTCCACACAGCCATAACAGTCCAGGACCTCTTTGGCCACGTCCTGGACACAGCTGATGTCCGAGAGGTCCAAGAGGACCAGCTTTGGGGTGAATGTCTGCTGAACCAACGAGAGAGTCAAGGCATGTGTGGGAAGACCTCCCTCTTGCAGACCCTGGGGGTCCTCGAGCTGAGAGCCAACCCTTTTGAAATTCAGAGCTTATGGAATGACTACAAAATAAAAATGAAGAGGAAAGAGCGGAGATGGCTCTGGGAGGAAGGAAGCTGATGGAGAATCCATTCATGGGTACCTTAGCTATACCACCAGTCATCCAAATGTGCAAAAATGCGGTAGAGTCTGAACTGTTGGCCAAAGGGGCCAGAACTGATAAATCCAAATGAATATCACCCTTTATTGAGGAGGCCGAGCATGGATTCCAATGGAGACGCCATTACAATATTTATGAGCTCCTTTTTGCAAATGGTTTTCCAAACTGGCTTAAGAGTCATCACCGTGCTCTGTAGCCACATTTTGTTTTTGACCAAAATCGTACACTCCACGCAGTATTTTTGGAGCACCATCTACGTGACAGGCATTGTGTTCAGCCCTAGACGCTCAATTGCCATTGAGACTCTCACAGTCTAGAGCAGGGAACAGGTTGGAAAATTGAGGATATCATGTGAAAATGCAATCCCAGCGTTTGACAAATGGTCCCAACAAGAGGGTTCCCTGGTCAAATTTGTTTGGGAAACACAGACTATTACATGTCCTTCTTGGGGATACATAATGCACATTAGCATATCAAAGGCTCTGAAAAGTCCTGCAGTAAAGGAACGCACCAGACAAGCTTGGCTTTACTTGGTATGTCCCACACAATTGACCTCAGAACCTCGTTTTAACTCAATACTTGTTAACATCCCCCAAAACAGAATTTGAATGCTGTGTTGTCCCATTTGTTCCTCTCCTCAAATACCAGACTTTGCTGTGAATTATTTTTGGCTATTTCCGAAAAGCAATTCAACATCGAGGCCAAATTGAACCAAACCAAACCAAACCAAACCATGAAGACAGCTCTGAAGGCAATTCTCTAAACAATGCTCCAGAAACACTGAAACCTGCAACCTCCAACCTCCCGGAAAGTCCTCACCTCATGGAAAGTGACTTCACTTCCCCAACTTCCTGGAAGGAAATATCACTTGAGGTATTATTTTATTTTAAAGATTTTATTTTTAAGTGATGTCTACACCCAACATGGGGATCGAACTCATGAGCCCGAGATCGAGAGTCACATGCTCCACCAACTGACCCAGCCAGGCGCCCCTGATATATTATTTTTAAAAATCAGCCATGGGCGCCTGGGTGGCTCAGATAGTTAAGCGTCTGCCTTCGGCTCAGGTCATGATCCCAGGGTCCTGGGATTGAGTCCCGCATCAGGCTCCCTGCTCAGCGGGGAGCCTGCTTCTCCCTCTGCCTCTCTCTCTTTCTCTCTCTCTCTCTGTCTCTTATGAATAAATAAACAAAATCTTTAAAAAGAAATCAGCCATAAGCGTTTATAATCATGCCATACCTGTGCCTTGCTAAAGCTTCTGGATCATCTTTGACTCTGACTTAAATACAATAGGGGGTGGGGAGGGAGAGTTGCCAGAGAGCAAAATCTTGGCATGGAGAATGGCCCAGATGAGCCAGCCCTTGTGCCTGGCAGACAGGCCTGGGTCAAGATTAGGGAGGGCACTGCCTCCCATCCCACAAAGCAATCACCAAATTTCCCCCACCTGGTCCATGAGCTGCTAACGCAGAGAAGTCAGTGAAGGCTAAGGGTGCCCAGAAGCTCCCCAAGCCGATCGCCAGAAGGCCTTACCTTGCTGGGGTCAGCCACGCTGATGAGGGCGTCATACAGGATCTCTAGCCTCTCCCAGTTCTTGCCACACAGCACCAGCCTTGCCCCACCAGTGTGGAACACCCGAGCACACTCTGGGGGAAGAAGGAAAGAGGGCGGGGTGCACTGTGTGGATGGAGCCATGGTCGATGAGCCTCTCTCATAGGAATTCAAGATTTCAAAGAATTCCAAAGTCCTAAGGCCATGAGTCCTAGGTCATTTCATTCAACCTCCTCCCAGGGCTGGAAGTTTTTTTACTTCCAGCCTCTGCGCGGTTACCTCCTGTGAAGGGGAGCTCAGAGTGGAGACAGCACTTCCTTCCTGGGATGGTTCTGATCATTAGGGTATTCTTCCTTAAGCTGGACAGAAGGATGACCCTGTCTACTAGCCCTCCAGGATCAAAGTCCTCGATATATCTTAATCTAAAGATACTGGAAACAACCATCGTGGTTTTTTTTCAGACATAATGCCGCCAGTTTCCTGCACATTTTCTCTGTGGATAGAGACTCCAACCAGGATTCTTTTTATTTAAAAAATAAACCTGTGTCTAGTTAATTTTATTCTGAAGGCATTCCTGACTCACCCAACATAGGTCTTTCTCAACTGGGCAAGGACTGGTAGACACAAAGTATTTATGGGGACACCTGGTGGGCTCAGTCAGCTGAGCGAGCAACTCTTGATCTCAGGGATGTGAGTTCCAGGCCCGAGGTTGGGCATAGAGATTACTTTAAAAAATAGACACATAGTATTCTTGTGTAGCAATAATACTGATATTTACGAACAATAAAAGCTAATATATTTTGAGTGTTTACTTGTTCTAGGGGCTCTTGAAAGAGAGTTACATATACTAGCTCATTTAATGCCCATGGGAACCACACGAGGCGGTGTCTTGGGGGGGTTCCCAGAAGCAGAATCAGAGACCAGGGACTCAAGCAATCAAGATTTGAGGGCGTGCTCTTCAGAGAATATCCATGAAGGAGTAAGGTCTCAGGTAAAGTCTAGCCTCGGTTGGATCCAAGGAAGGCTCTGGGGTGTAACCCCAACTGCAGAGGTGTCCCACCTGGAGGCAAGAGGACCAGCCTTTTATACACTTGGGTCTACCGACTGTGTGCTGTCTTCCTCCGGGGCTGGGGGCCAAGGGTGTGTCACTCCCAGGGGAGGCAATGTCCACTGGCAGAGGGCAGGTCTGTGAGCCATGCAGCCAACACTCATAGCACCTGCGGAACAGATAAACTGGCCTCGTACAGGGACCTGGCAAGGGCATCCTCAACACCTACTAGGTGCTCAGGACCTATGACCGCCTTTTTTTTTTTTTTTTGTCAGTGAAAGAACTAGTTATTTAATGAAAACGTTGCATAAAGAAGACAAAGACACTTAAAAACAACATAACTCTCCCCCTTAAAAAAGAACTTATTTCAACATTTTCCATATCATTATAGAGTTTAATCTTCCAGGAGCTCTTTTAAAGATGCTTTCTTAACTTATTTCTGAGAGGCCCCTATTTGTTTTTATGGGAGAGAGACACCATGACTAACCCAAATGGTGTTAATTTTTTTTACTTTAAATTTTTTATTGTTATGTTAATCGCCATACATTGCATCATTAGTTTTTGATGTAGTGTTCCATGATTCACTGTTTGCATATAACACCCAGTGCTCCACACAGAACGTGCCCTCTTTAATACCCATCACCAGGCTAACCCATCCCCCCACCCCCTCCCCTCTAGAACCCTCGGTTTGTTTCTCAGAGTCCATCCTCTCTCATGGTTCGTCTCCCCCTCCGATTTACTCCCCTTCATTCTTCCCCTCCTGCTATCTTCTTCTTCTTCTTTTTTTTTTCTTAACATATATTGCATTATTTGTTTCAAAGGTACAGATCTGTGATTCAACAGTATGACCGCCTGTTTTATACCAACCAGCAGTGGGCCTGACTGAGCCAGGATGCCGAAGGATAGCTGGGCAGCCCTGGGTGCCCACTGGAGGCTGGATATCCTGAATGCAATGGCTCAAAGCGATCTCATGGTTGTGTGCGGATGGAAAGAAGGGGGCCGGCCGGGGTGTGATCAGCGGGCATCGTGGGCAGGGGGATTTTTGTATTGGAGGAGAACAGTTGCAGTGCTGGACCATGCAGGCTCAGCCAGATCGGGGCAGGGGTGGAGGATGGATGGAGGGTCCCGGTGAGGTCTAGAAGCAGGTGTACTGCGTGTGACTGAGAGCAGGGAGGAGGGAGGATGTGAGCAGTTCTGCTGACTGAGGGAAACCTGAATCAAGAAATAACTGTGTTAATGTTGCCTTGAGTTGGGACCACAGGGAAGGGACGATTTCTCTGAATGTAGGTGCTTTACTGAGAAGGAGGCTGTCCATGACCATTCTGGAGGGCGGAATTCAATGAGGACGTCGATCCATCTCCAAGTGAATTTGATGCAGTAAATCAAGATTCCAACGTGTCTTGGAAAGGGATGACAAGATCCTAAACTTTACTTGGGATACTTGACAAGACTTGTTTGGAATAACAAATGCTCAAGAAAAGCAAAGAACAGTTTGATGAACAACAATAGGAATTGACCTACTCTATCAGTTATTAAAATAGATGATAAAAGCTACAGAAATTAAAGCAGGCTGTTCGTGGCTCAAGTATGGATAGAAATACTGAATAAAAATAGAGCCAAGAATTCATAAGAATTTAGTATATTGTAAAGTTAGCATGATGAATCAGTGGGTAAAGAACACACTATTGAAAAAGCGGTCTTTGAAAAATGAAATAAAATAAAAAATGGTATTTGAACTCCTAGCTAACTATTGGGGAGAATGCGATATGCTAAAATGTATTAAATAGTTAAATGTTAACACAGAGCCATAAAAGAACTAGAAGAAAGGAGAAATTAATATATAACCTTGCTTTGGGGAAAGATCTTGTAAGCCTGACCCCAAGGGAAGAAATCATAACAGAAATGATTTATAGATTTTTTATCCTTAAAAAAAAAAACCTTTCTGAGAGCAGAAAACAGAAATGAAAATTAAGAGCAAGATAAATTGAGGAAACCTATTTATTTTTATTTTTTTTAAAGATTTTATTTATTTATTTCAGAAAGCAAGCGAGAGAATGAACAGGGGGAGGGGTGGAGGGAGAGAGAATCCCAAGCGGACTCCCCAGTGAGTACAGAGCTGGATGCAGGGCTCAATCTCACAACCCTGAGATCATGACCTGAATCGAAATCAAGTTAGACGCTTAACTGACTGAGCCGCCCAGGCGTCCCAAGAAAGCCTATTTAAAACACATATGTCAGAAAAGGGCAAATTTATTTGAGCTACAAAGAACTGTTATAAATCAATAAGAAAACCAGATAAAGACCCTAAAGAAGAAATTGGCTAGCGAGACGGGTAAGCAATTCATAAGAGAAGCACAAAGAGCTAATGTTCAAAAAATAGTTCAGTGCCAAGAATAAAGACATGCAGTTTGAAACAGGACACTAATTTTAATCTATCAGATAATCAAAAACAAAACTGGGGATAGTCACACGTTCCCTGTTGATGGCAGTGTAAATTGCCACAATCTTTTGGAAGAAAAATTGGACCGAATCCTTAAAACTAAATGTAGACTTGGACCTGGTTATTTCATTTATGGGCATTTATTCTAAGGAGAAAAACAAGACCGTCTGCATGGACATAGTTACAATGTTGTTTATCTCGGTACTATTATAACAGTAAAGAGTTGGAAATAGTGGTAAATGTCCCATATCACAGGAGCTTGGTCAATAAATGATGATATTTATTGAGTATTTTGAAGCCTTTAAAACTGATGTTTCCCTGCCATGCACTTGACTCTGTGTGTATAATTGGATGTTAAATTGTGCATTCGCATGTGTAACGGGGTTTTAAATGGAAAGTTTGATCAATGCACCAAGATCAAACAGACATAAATTTCTGAGGTTACTTGCTAACCCAAGATGCACATTTTCAAAGGAAATCACTAAAACCCTGTTTTATGGAGTTCAATATCTCTTGCCCCCCAAAAGAGGACACAAATTGGACTTGGAAGAGGAGAGAGAGAGTGGACTTTGATGGAGGAACTGGGGAGGGGACTGCGATGTGTTTTTGCCCTTTATCTCTGTCCCACGTTGCAGGGAGCCACCAGGACCATCTGAACAGCAAGCTGTCAGTTCCCTGCAAAGGGGAGTGGGGGGGGCGGGGTCTGAGTTCCACCTGCAAAATCCAGTGCGAGGAGGGGGGCCACCAGGTATGCACAGAGCAGAGGGGAGGAGGGTCGGGCTGCCCCAGGGGATTGGTCTACACCCCAAAGACCCTGCCCCATAAGCATGGTGGACCAGACCTAAGCCCTGAGTTGCTTGGGAGCTATTTTGAATTCTGCCCGAGGTTCCATTAGCAGGGCACTGGTGTTAGCTAATTAGAACCAACCCCAAAGGCTTAGCTGTTTTTGCAGGTGCTGACCAGCGGGAACTCAAGGTCCCAGGAAGAGGCAGAGGGGACCACGGAGCTGGCTAAAACCAGGAGTCCGGATTTCAAGGGCAACTAGATAAAAGGTGTGGGACCTTGCTCATGATAATGTTAAAATCTCCGCCCCTGGGCGGGGCTTGTGCCCAATCAGCGTAATGTGGGGTGTATGTCCAGGCCTGATTTTACACCAGGCAGGCGCCCCCAAGACCCCCTCCTCTGCGTGTGCTGACACCGACATGGTGTATGCGTTCACGGGGCTGGTCAATGAACGCACACTGTGCTTTTTGCTCTGGGAAACAATGCTTTGGGAGCTAGCCCCAGTGATCTCCTTGTTTGTGGCAAGTAATAAACTCTTTTTTCTTGATATCAACCCTGGTCAGGTCTTATTAAAACAGAGGGCCCCGGAGAAGCACCTGCCCTAATACCAGGGGCCAGGCGAGGATTGAGCAACTGGAGTGTCCATGCCTTGCAGAAAGGGTGGGCGGATGTTCCCAGGGAGGGCCTTGGAAGGACCCACAGAAGGGGCCACAGAGAAAGAGCCAGACTCGGTTTTAAACAGGTGGTGCCAGGCCACTCCCATGACAGTGTCAGCCAGATAAGGATTCCTCCTGCTCTCCTTCTGTCCTGTTCCTGCCCCTCTAGCCCCAGAGGGGTCAGAAAGAGCAGCGGGCTGGGCGGCCACTTGCCCTGGGTGAGTGGGTGGGAGGGGGCGTTCACTTCAATGAAAATCCACATATTTTCTCACATATTGGACTGGGCATCCCAATTTCTGAATCGATGGATGGATGGTAGGTTAGGGGACCTATCATTCCCAAAGGGTTTTGTATAATCAAATAGTGATCAGAAGTGATCATGACTTCGGAGACTATCAGAATGTTTTTAAAAAATCAAGACTCAGAGGAAGGGTTTTCTCTGCTGCTTGAATTTGAGAGTGGGGTGGGAGGGCTGTCCAGCTACCACCGCCCCCCCACTCCTGTGAGCCCAGAATACCGTGCCCATCAGACCATAAATGCAGGCTACACCTATAAGCATCATAAAGGAGCAAAAGGAGACAGGATGAAGTATTCCCAAATGGGTGGGGTTCTACGTGTGTTTCCTGTTCTTTTTACCTGAAAATCCTTTTTAATATATTGGATTTTATAAGAGAATTCACCAAAAGAGACTTCATCTGGAGGCCAAAAGCCCGGCCTTCCCTCCCTTCTGCCATAACTCTGAGTAGCAGCCACTCGGGGTGTGGGGTGCGGGGTGCGGGAGGCTGGAGCCCCGTGGTGTGACCCGCAGCTGGGGGACAGTAAGCCTGAAGGCACCCTCCCAAATATGTCATTTCTGCTAATGCAGGCCCTGGTAGACTCCTGTGCTCTGGTTTGCTTCTTGATCAGCTCAGCTCATGACCACAGCTCAGTTTGGTCCCGTGTTGGGAGGGTTGGCACCAAGCTTTTTCTTTTTTGAGCAGCCAAAATAAGCTGAGCTCTTTTCCTTGCCTCGCTGGGGCCACCTCCAGATTTCAGGGAGATGACAAGGCAAAAGGATGGCTGGGGGTGGGGGGGCCATCGTAAAAGGCTGTTGATTGAGAGGCAAGCAGCTCAACTTCAGAAACACTTCAAGTTCAAGCGCAGTGGTTAAGTATTTTTGAGAGTCCCTCTTGCTGCAGACACAGTGGGTACAAAGTGACCTGATTCCCGATGTGGCTGAGCTGTGTGGGCTTGGGGAAAGGGTCTGATGTCCTGATCTTTGTCTGGTTTCCCTGGGAAACAGCTTGGCGCTGCTTCCTTGCAACTCTCCAGCACTACCCGCCGGTGCGCGCAGGTTCCAGGGGATGGGGGGGGTGTGCTGTGGGGTCTGCGTCATCGGCGCCCTGCCCCTCACTTTTTCTCTTGCCTCGGACCTCAGGAACGGAACCGCATGAACACGTAAATGCTGTGGTCAGCTGCGTGTTCTTGGGGAGGCGTTTATTTAAAGCCACACACGCCCAGCTTCTCGGGTTACGTCTAAATATTTGGACTTACTTTTTCCCTGCTTTGCATTTCTTTCCGGGGTAGGTCCATAAGACACGTGAGTCACAACACAGACTGGACCGCATTCCTCTGAAGATGCCATGTTGCCCCTGGGATGTATTTCCCAGGTACCGGATTTGTACAGTGTGTCACCATAACCGAATGAGACTTCAAAAATAAAGAGGCTACTAAAACAAATACATGTCTCCCAACAGTAGGCAGAATGGCACTACCTACTAACAGAAAATCGGGAGCATACATGGTTGAACAGCCTTCTCAACCGGCAGGACCTGATCGACACTTTGTGGGACATTTGACCCAAAGACAGTAGGATGCACACCCTTTCCGGGCACCTGCAGATTGTTCACCGAGACAGGCCATATCCTCAACAAATTTAAAAGAATTAAAATCGTAGAGAATATGTTCCCTGATCATATTGGAATCTGGCCAGAAATTGACAAAACAATTATACAACCACATACTTAGCCACGTGAGTGTCTTTCCCTCATAAGATGGTGGCTTTTAAAGGCATTTATTCAATAAATGGTTTTTTTTGTTTTTTGTTTTGTTTTGTTTTGTTTTGTTTTGTTTGAGTGCTTACTCTCTGCCAGGCTCAGGGCTAGGTGGTGGAACACCAGGATGAACAAAACACAAGCTCCACCACAAGAGAGCTTGTGTCTGCTGAACCAACTGAGAAACACACGGGTCCCGCACAATGCGAGGCGTGTGCTAATGAATGAACGAATAGATGGAAAGCATGGGAAGGAGAGGAGCCACGGGAACCCAAAGGCCAGTTCTGTGGGGACCATCCAAGAAGGAGCAGGGTGAGAGGGAAGACTTCACGAGGAAGGGGTCTCATGTTGGCAGCTGGTCGGATGCTCTATGGACAGGTTCTGTTTGAAGAGCAGGTCTCCCCAAAGACTGACTGAGTGTGTCCAGGTGAGTGTCGCCCCCAGGGTAAACCTTCTTCCCTATTGTCCTGTCTCCGGTCTGGTTGACAAATTGCTTTTGAGCCCTGAGTCTAAGGATGCAGGATGTCCTCCTTGGGAATTGCTTCTGGGACCCATGGTGGGCCACATGGAGAACGCAGTTTATCTGTCTCGTGCTTTATTTTTTTACGTCAAATGGTGAGCCTGAGTTAACCACCCACTGAAATTGAACCCGCCTTCAAAGCATGTGGATTGGCTCCCCTTGGGATACCCAAGGGAATGAAGTTCTTAGAGAATTCCCAGACAGGAGGTTGCCGACGTTCTCATGATGGGGTTCTTTGGAAGGGGCGATGCTCATCTCAACACACAGCACCTGATGGACTCAGTGGATGCTTTTTGAGCGACCTAATGAACATTTGGCCATGTGGGTTCTATGTTTGGTTAAAAATAACAAAAACAACAGCAAAAAGTACACCCAGTGTTAGGAGTGGTGGAGTCAGAATCTAACAAACCTAAGGACATGGACTACCCTCATGTCACAGATGCCACCAGCATTAAAGAGTTGAGACCATCCAATTCAGGGGTCACAAACACATGTGCCTTCAAGGCCAGGAGGTAAATGATTGAGCTAATTAGCCTGAGTGTGATACGCTAGGGCTGAGTGGGGTGTATGACACACTAGAGCACATATGTTCTGCCTAAATGTGTTCGTTATCATTATTACCATTATGAACGCTTGAGTGGTTCTACATGCTTCCCATCTATTCATTCATTCATTCATTCCCCAACAACACCATGAGGTAGAGACGACTAGTATCTTCACTTTCCTGCAAATGCAAAGCAGACCAGTGCAGTCACCAGCTAGTAAGTGATGGAGCCCGGAACTCAACCCAGCGCCCAAGTCTGGACTCCTCGTTGGCATGCCGCCCCAGCTAAGGACTTTGCATTTCAAAGTCTCCAGAACCCCATGAAGGCAAAAACAAACCACATCTGCAGACCTGTTTTGGCCCCGAGGTTGTGAGTTTGCAAGCCCGGCTCTCCCAATCCCCTCATTTCTCGGGCATGGGAGCTGCAGTCCCCAAAAGGGAAGACACTTGCTGGTTAATGAGGGACACTGGGAGAAGAGACAGTGTCCATCGCCCTTCCATCTAGCGGGTTGGCCGCGCGCCGTCCTGCCACCTCTCGTCCCTCAGGTCGGGAGTGGGCACGGGGTAGGGGGAGAAGCTGGCTTACCCTTGCCCAGTCCTGAGATGGCATCAGTGATCACCACCACTTTGTTCTGCACCACTGACTTTGACCACAGCCGGGACACCTCTTGGTAGATGAAGAGCAGGCCACTGATTCCCAGGAGTAGCAGAGGCAACATGAGCACGGCTGTGACTCCCATCTTGTTCTGGGAAAATCGGAGGGGAAAGGACTTGGCTTTGCAAAGAGACTCCGATACCCGGACAGGGGGAGGCCCCAGGCTACAGGGTGCGTTCACCGTGCACCCGTGTGTCTTCTCCAGGGAGCCAGGCTCTGTGCAATCTCCCGGAGGGCTGCCTCTGGGCTAAACACCCAGCGAGCATGCTAATCCCCAAATGTTCAGTAAATAGGAAATTACTCACGGTGTGTCCAAAAGCAAACGGAATTCGGGGCCTGCCCTCCCAGAGGTTAATCACAAATTTAATTAAAATGGGTCTGCATTTTTGGAAGGAAATCCATGTGTTAAGACCACTTGCTTAGGTCCTAATGACTATTTATAGCTCTCAGTGCACTGAAGGGCTTTTCAGGATAAATATAGTGTCTATTCTGACATTCAGGGACATATGCTGGCCGGGTCTGATTTCAGAGTTCTTGCCAGGACTTTTAAAGCTCTCTGACATGCCTGACTATTGGAGGTTTCCTTTGCCGTTTGGGGCTGGGCATTAGGGATCAGGACCTGGGATTGTCAGCACAAACATCTCTGTCCTCTGTTCCTATAACCCTTGTATCAGGAGGCTTCCAGGTAGCTCAGACTAGTGTGGCTGCGAGCCATCTGGCCTTCCCTTTCTGGTTGGAGACCAAAAGCATAGAAAAATTGTTAAGCAGAATGGAGCCTATTGCAGAATGAACCACTGGGAAGTGTGACATGAGCAGAGTTTGGGGGTATTTCTCTTTACTTAAACTATTTCACTTCCCTGGGCCTTAGCTTCCTTGTCTGTAAAATGGGCATACCAATCTCACCTTGCAGGGCTCTTGGGAAGACAGACTAAGATACTGTGTATTAACCCAGCATAGACCCAGCTCACAAGAGGATAACTGTTGTCCTCCTGAATGATTAAGAACACTAAGAATTGGGACGCCTGGGTGGCTCAGTCGGTTAAGCGTCTGCCTTCCGCTCAGGTCATGATCCCGGGGTCCTGGGATCGAGTCCCGCATCGGGCTCCTCGCTCAGCAGGGAGCCTGTTTCTCCCTCTGCTTGTGCTCTCTCTCTCTCTCTGACAAATGAATAAATAAAAAAATCTTTAAAGAAAAAAGAACACTAAGAATTTAGGGCGCCTGTTTGGCTCCATCAGTGGAGCATGCGACTCTTGATCTTGGGGTTGTGGGTTCAAGCCCCAAGTTGGGCATAGAGATTACTTACAAACAAAATATTTTTTAAAAAAAAGAATACTAAGAATTTATCCCAAATGCTAAATTCTTCAGTTACATAAGGGAATGCAGTAGGATTAGAAATGAAGACACATAAGGAGCTAAAAACCTGTTCAAGTGTTCAAATGGACAGAAATAGGAAGACCAAACAGAATGATGACCTACTTTGTGTTGGGCTGAGCAGGAAGAAGGGCGAGGGGCAGTGCCCTGGGGTTGGAGTGAGGAAATGGCATTTCTTCCTTAGAAGTTAGGATGTCCAGGGACATTAAAGAAAACCCAACTTTTTATGGGTATAGAATATACATATAGAAATGTGCATATCTGATAAGTGTAGAGTTTCCTGGATCTCCAATACTGAATATATCCCAGATCAAGAAAAAGACCGTGGTTGACCTGCCCCCCAGCATGTCCCTTTCCAACCCTTGAGGAGAGACTACTTTCTAACTTTTAAAAGCATATATTAATTTTACCTGTGATTTTTAAACTTTTTTTTTAAAACTAGATTCATAAAGTTGTTACTGTTTTGCTGACCATTGTATTTGTAAGATTCATCCATATTGTTGTGTGAGGCTGGAGATCACTCATTTCCATTGTGTGGACATGACTCACATTTTAAAAATAGATTTATTTATTTATTTGGGAGAGAGAGAGAGAGGGAGGGGCAGAGGGAGAGGGAGAGAGAATCCCAAGCAGGCACTGAGCTGAGCGCAGAGCTGATGCGAGGTTGTACCCCAGGACCCCAAGATCATGACCTGAGCCAGAACCAAGAGTTGGACACTTAACTGACTGCGCCACCCAGGTGCCCTGATACTGCACATTTTTAATTCATTCTCCTGAGAGTGGCACTTGGGATGGAGGTATTTTTAAATAAAACTCTTCATTGAAATTAGGAATGGGAAAACTTCCAATGAGCATTTTTTTTTCTTTTAGAGGAACAGCTTGCATTGGGAGGCTGAAAATACTAATAACGGTATAATGTCTACATGCCAAGTCTGGCTTGGTCAACATAGAAGTTCTTGGGTTATCTTGTCCAAGTGTGGCCATGGCTGTGGTTGGACAATTCACAAGTGCTTTGAGGACAAACCACACCATGGTACAAGATCCTTTATAAAAGAGGAAGTACCTGGGTCTCCTATAATATTTTAATGGCAGTTTTCTATTTTAGTACTTGCAGAAGACAATGGTTATCCATGACCAGGTACACCACAGACCATCTGCTTCCTCCACGCGATAGTACAGATGTTCGAGGTGCAGTTTCTATGCTGCTGTAAACAGTGGTCACGGGCCAACATTCCACCCAAAGGCTAGTAAACATAATCATGGCATCAAATTTCAGCTTAATGTTTCCAGAAGATGCTCCAAGTTGTCCATGAATGTCATTCATTGATTCTTTCCTTTCTTTTTCAACCATTCCTTATTGCTCAGCTGTCATGAGCCCGGCAGTGTTCTAAGTGTGAGGATCACAGCCCTGAATGAAGTAAAGATGGTACTTGCCTTCATGGAGTGTTTTAACCACCTAGTATTGGGAAGTGGACAATGGATCTGCAAGGAAGTAATCCTACAGTATGTCAGAAAGTGGTAAGACCTATAAGGGAAAAACAAAACCCAGGGAATCCCTTGGTATCCAGGCAGGAAACAAAATCATCCTGGATGGTTCAAGAGACTTTAATGGAAGGGTCACTTTCAGGGCTGTGGAAGGGTTAAGGAAATACACAAGGGCTGCTCAGGCACGCAGAGACCAGCAACAGTGAGAAGCTGTTAACACCTCGTCAGACAAGGGACAGAAAAAGAGTTACTGCAGCCCACTGAGAGCTAGAACTTGAGTCGGGGTTGGAGAGGGGTTTGCCCAGCAGGTTCTATAGTAGTTACTGGCTATGGTAAAAGGCCAAACCAGGAAGAAATACCTTGATGGCTCTCTTTCCAGTCTCTGACACCATGGTGTGTTTGAACAAGCATGGGGCAGGCTGGGAAGAGAGAGAGACCAACACCAATAGCATTGGGTATTTTGTCCAGCTGGTTAACAACAGTCCCTGTACAATGTTTAGTCTCTGGAGGACATGCTCACAGGACCAAACATCTTGAGACTCGGTGTCATTACAAGAGGAATATCCACACATCTATTCCCCAAGTTTCCTTCTCAGCAATTTTTTTCCATAGTCTCCAAGCCGTTGGCCAATCCATTAGCCAACTACCAGTATGTCTGTGCAGATCTGTAACTCAGGCCATCTTTCCTCCCAGAGGAAGTGGACAATAGGTATTGCTCAAAGTTCTGTGCATGGAAGGTCTTCCTTCTCCACCGCGTGTCAGAGACACTCTTGAGTGGAATTGTCCACCTCCGGCTGATGCCAGTGTATCAGGCAGACTCATCCAAAAGCCAGTCCTACCATTTTCCTTTAACAGAAAGCCAAAGCAGTGCATCGCCATAGGTGGGTGTCATGGAGTTTTAATGCAATGGACCAGTGCCTTCTCTACCTGCTTGGGCCCAAGGTCAGGTCTCTCTAACCGGGGCGATCCCTGAAGGCGCCGAGAGCTGGCTGTCCGCCGACTGCACCGCTGGCGGCTAGGGTAACAAGTCCATCAATGAAGAAGAATGTGCGTGGCACATCACAGGGCCTGTCATGGGGAAAGGGAGAAAGCAAAGGGAGAATAAGTCTCTCCCGCTTCATGGAGTGTTGGTGAAAAGATGATGCTTGAGTAGATGCCTGAGGAAGCGATGAGGATATATGGGGGACAGAAGTTCTAGGCAAAGGGACAAGCAAGGTGCAAAGGCCCTGAGGCAGAATATGCTTGGGATTCCCAAGGAGCAGCAAGGAGGCCAGTGCGTGGGAGCAGAGTGGCAGTAGTAGGTGAGCAGGATGAGGTTAGACAGCAGCTGAGAGCTTACATATCTTTAAAATTTTTTTTTTATTTAAGTGTAATTAACATGTAATGTCATATTAGTTTCAGGTGTACAACATACTGATTTAACAATTCTAGATATTACTCAGTGCTCACCTTGATAAGTGTGGTCACCATCTGTCACCATATAGTGTTATTACAATATTACTGACTGTATTCCCTATTCTGTGGTTCTCATCTCCATGACTTATTTATTTTATAACTGGAAGTTTGTGCCTCTGAGTCCCTTTTCTCTATTTTGCCCATCCTCCTACGCAACGCCCTCTGGAGACCACCAGTTTGTTCTCTGTATTTAAGAGTTTGGTTTTGCAGGGCAGCTGGGTGGCTCCGTTGGTTAAGTGTCTGCCTTTGGCTAGGGTCGTGATCTCCAGGTCCTGGGAAGGAGCCCCACGTCGGGCTCCCTGTTGAGCAAGGGGTCTGCTCCTCCCTCTGCCTCTCCCTAGCGCTTGTGCTCTCGCTCTGTCTCTCTCAAACAAATAAAATCCAAAACAAAACATTTAAAAAAAGAGAGTTTGGTTTTGTTTGTTTTGGGTTTTAGATCCCACATATAAGTGAAATCATGTGGTATTTGTTTTTCTCTGACTTATCGCACTTAACATCATACCCTCAAGATCTACCCATGTTGCCACAAATGGCAAGATTTCATTCTTTTTAATGGCTGAACAATATTCCATTGTGTGTGTGTATATATATATACATATATATATACACACACACCACATCTTCTTTATCCATTCATCTATCAATGGACACCTAGGTGGCTTCCATCTCTTGGCCATCATAAATAATGCTGCAGTAGACATAGGGGCACATATATCTTTTCAAATTAGCGTTTTTGTTTTCTTTGGGCCCAATACCCCTTAGTGAAATTACTGGATTGTATGATAAATCTATTTATAAGTTTTTGAGGAACCTCCATACTGTTTTCCACGGTGGCTGCACCAAGTGACACTCCCACCAACAGTGCACAAGCGTTCCTTTTTCTCTACATCTTCACCAACACTTGTTGTTTCTTATCTTTTTGACAGTAGCCATTCTAACAGGTGTTAGATGATGTCTCATGTGGCTTTGATTTGCCTTTGCCTGATGGTGAGTAATGTTGAGCGTCTTATCATGTGTTTGTTGGAGGGCCTACATATCTTGTAGGACATGATTAGAATTTTGGCTTTTGCTCTAAATGAGATGGTAATCCTTGGAGTGTTCAGAGGAGAGAAAAGATGTGATTTGACTTTCAGGTATACCTGTTGTACTGGGAATAGGTTGTGTGAGGACAAGAATGGAAGTAGAGAGGCCAGCTGGAGACTTTTGCAACAGTAACCCAGGTAAGCAGTGATGCTGGCCTTGGTTTGTCTTCATTGGTAGCAGTCAAGGTGGTGAGAAATGCCTGGATTCAGACATATTTGAAGGTACAGCAGACAGGATTTGCTCATAGGTAGGATAAAGGGGAATAAAGGAAAGAGAAGAGTCAAGATCACTCCAAGATTTGTTTTAAGTAGGCTCCATACCCAGCGTGGAGCCCAACATGGGGCCTGAACTCATGACCCTGAGATCAAGACCCAAGCTGAGACCAAGACTGACTGAGCCACCCAGTCACCTCTACTCTAAGATTTTGACTTGAGTGACTAATAGGATAAAGTTACTATTAATTTTTCTTCCTTCCAACCATTCTTCCTTCCTTCTTGCTTTCTTTCTTCTTCTTCTTCTTCTTCTTCTTCTTTTTTTTTTTTTTTGCATTGGATAAGGCTGCAGGAGGCAGAGATTGGGGATGTGGGTGAATTACAAGTTCTTTTTTGTCTATGTTAATTTAGAAACCCTGTTAAATCTAAGTGGGGGTGTTGAGTAGGGAGCTGGGAAAGCCAGTCTGGAGGCATGTCCAGGTAAGAGACGTCTAGGCTCAGGTTTTACATTTGGGAGGTATCACAGGTTGGTGGTATTGCCAGGCATACAATGGGATGAGGTCACCTAAGACATGAGTGTGGACAGGGGGAGATTGGAGGGTTGTGCTCTTTGGTACTCCAACATCCAGAGGTTGAGGACTTGAAGGAGGGTCATCAAAGGAGACTGAAGAAACGTGGCCAGTGTGCTGGGAGAAACTCAAGAGAGCGTTGTCCTGGGGGTCCAGTGAAGACAGTGTTTGAAGAGGGGAAGTGACCATTTGCATCTGATACTGCTTATTGGTCATGTGAGATAAGGTCTGAGAGGTGACCTTGACGTTAGTAGTGGGGAGCTGTTGGTGACATTGACAGGAACTTCTGTGTGAAGATTATCATGAATTCGGTTCTCCTTCAGACTTACTGTCAGTGGTTCTGCAACAAGCCAGCCTGTGGCTCCAAGGTGGCTCATGATCCACCCAAATTGCCCGCACTTTCTGCTTTGACAACACAGTGTTCTGCACAATTTGACATTTGGATGACAGCCTCACCATGTCTCCATGGTGGCTCATGATCCACCCAAATTGCCCGCACCTTCTGCTTTGACAACACAGTCTTCTGCACAATTTGACATTTGGATGACAGCCTCACCATGTCTAAGAGATGCCCGGGGCCACTGGCTACAGGATCCTCGGAGCTTGAATAATGTTAGGCAGCTACCACTTTGGCCCATGACACTGGCGATGGGGAAGAGGCTCCAAGGTGGCTCATGATCCACCCAAATTGCCCGCACCTTCTGCTTTGACAACACAGTCTTCTGCACAATTTGACATTTGGATGACAGCCTCACCATGTCTAAGAGATGCCCGGGGCCACCGGCTACAAGATCCTCGGAGCTTGAATAATGTTAGGCAGCTACCACTTTGGCCCATGACACTGGCGATGGGGAAGAGGCAGCACAAGATGGTGGGATCTCAGGCGTGGAACTATGGTTGGGCTCAGACACAGCTCTCGGGGGAACTTTAGTTGTACCAGTGAAAACTCACATCTGCTAAGAGTGGTGGGGATTTCCTTTTCTTTCAGCTTGACTGCCGCAGACAAGGGAAATCCCAACCAAAATCACCCTCTTCAGTCAACAGAGAGATTCTTGCTCCAAATCCCAGTCTACCTTATGGTTAGGAGTGAAGCCTAAGGATTTGCCTGACCCTGAAATAATGGTATTTTCTAGCCCAAGAATTGAGAACTAAGACCGAGCAGGGTGAATGTGCATCTGTGGGGTTGGGGGCCATCCTGGAAAATCTGGGGTGTGAAAATCAGAGTCTTCTCCTCAGGAGCCTCTTCAGTCCCCTTGGTTCCAAGCAGAAGCCATGTTTCAAGCCATGAGTGTAGCTTCAGATTGCCCTAACCCATCTCTGGATCAGAGGAAAGTGCTCCCTCAGTGGCTTCCTCCCTGCATTTCCAACCCCTTTACTCCTCCGCCAAGAAGCCCCAGGGCCCTGCCCTTCCACAGTCCCACCTGGGGAGCGAGGAGGAGACAAGAGGATTTGTCTCTCACTCTGCCCCCAGAAAGGCAGCGTGATGGGCTTGGAATCCATCTGTGCTGAAGTCCAAATCTCAGTTCTGCTCTTGACTTGTGTGCAGCCTCAGGTGCACACTTATAAACCTGAACCTCACAGCAGTCTTCTGGAAATGCAAGCACTAATACTACTACCTTCATCATCGTGCAGAGATAGAATATAAGAGGTGACGTGCATACAACACCCAGAAGGGGTCTGGCCCATCACTGCACCTGATGGTCTGAGTTTCTCCCTTCGCCTTGGCAATTTTTTTCCCTCACCTGTATTTGTTCATCTCATTGCCTTATCTCAGTGCATGTCAGCACCCATTCCTGAGGACCCTGGGCAAGGCTCGGTGGTGAAGGGAGCCAGGGCGAAGTCAGGAAACATGTGTGCACATACTTCCATAACCAGGACATTGTTGGGTCTGTCACCTCCTCACCCCCCATGCGTGTTCTCTGGGCTGAAACACAGGTCCTGTTAGCTCGATCCTTCTTTCCAGACAAGACCAGCACTTGTTTTGCTGCTTAAAACTGCTTCCACTCCTGAGCTCCCTTTGGAAGAGTGGGTGCTCCCAATGCCTGGAGGCAACATCGCGGGGGTAACAGGGCTGTTCAAGAAGAGAAGCAAGGGATGGGCCAGGATGGTGGATCGTTGGACTCGCCAGACATATTTAAAAAATTGGAATATTCAGCCTTAAAAAGGAAGGACATTCTAACACCTGTTACCAGATGGATGAACCTTGAGGACATTGTCCTGAGTGAAATAAGCCAGTCACAAAAGGACAAATACTGTGTGATTCCTCTTATAGGAGGTACCAGAGTGTCAAAGTCATAGAGACAGAAAGCAGAATGGTGGTACCAGGGGCCGGGGGAGGGGACTGTACGGAGTTAATGTTGAATGGGGACAGAGTTTCACTTTGGCAAGTTGACAAGACTTCCAGAGACCGATGGTGGTGATGGTTGCACAGCAGAATGTGCTCCATGCCGTTGAACTGTGCACTTAAAAATAGTTAAGCTGGGGCACCTGAGTGGCTCAGATGGTTAAGCGTCTGCCTTCGGCTCAGGTCGTGATCCCAGGGTTCTGGGATCGAGTTCCGCGTCGGGCTCCCTGCTCAGCGGGGAGCCTGCTTCTCCCTCTGCCTCTCTCTCTCTCTCTGTCTCTCATGAATAAATAGATGAAATCGTTTTTTAAAAAAATAGTTAAGATGGTAAATTTTATATGTAGTTTACCATAATAGAAAAATTGGTTAAAAAATTGTCCGACCTCGTTTGAGGAGACAATCTGAATCTAAGATGATGGCCATTCATATAATATGTGAAGCCAAGTCGGCTCAGGTCATGACTGCAGGGTCCTGGGATTGAGCCCCCACATTGGGCCCCTTGCTCAGCAGGGAGTCTGCTTCTTCCTCTCCCACTCCCCCTGCTTGTGCATGCTCTCTCTCTCCCTGTCAAGAAAATAAATAAAATCTTAAAAAAGATAAAATAAAATGTGAAGCCAGACAAGACCCTTTCATCTGTAGTTTGTGGATACAGATGTGCACAGTAAATGTGCATAACTGTGCATAGAAGTGACTTCTGGATGGTGGTTATGACCTGGGAGAGAGAAGGAGGAAGAGATGGGGAGAGGATGTGAGGTGTTCATTATATCTCTTCAACATATTTCCTTTCTTCTTTAAAAAACAGAGATCTGTGGCAACCATGACAGAGCATTTACTTCTGTTCCATCGACCAGTGCCTGCGTGCACCTCTGTTACACCAGCTCATGTATATTAAAATATTTCCTAGTTGAAAAGAGAAAATAAAGTAGAATAACCAAACAAAGGGAGAAGAAGATGGATCCTGTCTGACATCCTTATAACCTCGCCTGACCTCCAAACTCTTCTGTTTTCAGATTGCTACCTTCTTTTCTTCTGTGTTTTCACTGTGCAAAAGATCTCTCTCCTGCTTTGTGTGACAAATAAAAAAAAAAAAAAAAAATCCCCAGGATTTCATGCCCCACCCAGATATTCTGTCTCTCTGATGTAGCACAGTTGACTTAACAAAAGTGAATGATATTGTTGGTCAACCACCAAGTGATGGACATGTCCCTTAAACTTTAACCTTGGCTGTTTTCCAATCTCTCCCAACCTTCTTCCTGGGGAACAACACTAAATTGTTTCTGTAGGGCCAGGGTATGGTGTCTTGGGTTCGGGGCCGTGTTCTCAGCCACACTTGTATTTCCATGACACACCCAGTGCTTTTTACATATATGTACACCTCACAGCGTTTAGGGAGTGAACAACACTGACATGAGCAAACATGACACATCTCACTAGGTAGGCCTACTAACTTTATTCTGGTCTTCAAAGAAGTCCCTCTCGGCCCAGACTACCCAGCTGTGATTCCCCAAGAGGATTTGTCTGATGACAGCAATGAGGCTAAGTTGTCAATTCTATGAAAACAATCAGTAAAACAGACTCAGGGCCAATCAAAGAGTTTAGGCTCACCTGAGATTTCTGCTTTTCTCGGTTCTTCATCTGTGAACACCTTGTTTATTCTTGCCCGAGCACTGGGAGTAGCTGTCACCCTTCTTTGCCACCCACCTTGTAAAGGGAGATATGGACCCTTTGCCTCTGAGTCCCCCCAAGCCTGGTTGGGAAAGACCATGGAGAGTCGTTGTTGGCTGCTTCTCATGATGGGTTTGTTAGAATTCTTGACACTCTGGAAACTGCCTTGTCTGTGCAATAAGTAGGCAGTAGATATGGACTGGTTCTCTAACAACTGACCCCGAATGGGCATCTTGCTAATACCAGAAAAGAGCAAAGCTTGAGTCCTTACTTCTAGGAGGAATGGCGTGGTGCCTGGAACACTCTAGACACCTGATAAAAGTTACTGAATGGTTGACTAAGGATGGATGGTGTCCAAACTAAAAATGATTGGTTTTAATCATTTAAAACCAATGATTTTGGTTTTGGCACTCATTCGATCCTGGCTTTCTCCTGGACATGGTCACTGAGATTTCGTTGTTGTTTCCCCAACTCATCGGCAAGGGCTCAGACTCTATCTTGTTTCCTTAAATACTCACAGGACCTGACACAGTGCTTTGCACACGGCAGATCTGAACAGTTAATCTTCCTATTGTGTTTACTAGGTGTCGAGTATTATTCTAAGAACGTCACACATCCTAATGCACTTAGTCCTCACAATCCTTGAAATAGGGAAGATTATTCTCTCATTTTACAGATGAGAAATCTGAAGCGCAGAGAGACAAATGACTCACCCAAGGACAAGGCGAGGAGCTAGGGTTTCTAGTCAGGCGCTCTGGTTCCAGAATCCATGCCCTAAATCATAAACTGCATTAATATCTACAAAGTACTAAAAAATAAAAAGGTCTATTTGATAGTGTATATATATATCTTCATATGATATTCTTTCTCTCTAGACACACATATATACACACACACACATTCGTCTGAGGGTTTTCTACTTGCTAACCACTGTTTCAAATGTTGGGAGAGGTACAGAGAACAGTCCTTGCCATAGAGAAGTAATTTAAAATCTTGAAGAGGGGAACAGATATATAGATTATTTCAGGACTAAGGAATCAAAATCCACCTAGGTCTGTCTTAGAGCAAAGCTAGATGAAAATGAGACACCGTGGCTCTGTTTCTTGATCTCAGGGGTGGTTGGTTACAAGGCGACATACACTGTCTGAAAATTCACTAAGCTGTACACTTAGGGTTTGTGTGTTCTTAGGGTTATGTATGTTGTATTGTAATAAAATCAACATTTAAAGCATTTAAAAGGAAGAAAGGTGCCTTGGGAGCTCAGAGGATGTAGCAAAGAAATTCATTTCTTCTTTGGCACCTGCAGCCACATTCTACATAGATACGTTTGGTTTTGCTTTGCTGTTTAAAAGAGAACCGAGTGTCTCTGTGAACATTTCTGGCATGTTTCCTTCTCTCTAGGATCAGACTCTGATTTGATATTGTGACAGTGACACAGGATCTACCTACATGGATACACAGGGGTGACAAACCGTAGAAAATAACCCATATACTATGGAGGGCAGAAGCCACTGGGTACAGACCCCCTTGCTCCAGGTGAAGAAATGGCCCAGGGGAATCTCAGCACGCCTTTCTGAGTTGGGCTTATTCTGACAAAATTCCATTTTGCATCTCTTCAAATATGCTGGGTTCAACAAAACATAAAATCCCTTGGGACCATCATTTGTTAGACGGGTACTTGACTAGAGCCCCAAACATGAAGAAGTTAGCTGATTTCCCCTTATTCTGTGAGCGTATAAATACAGTTTAGCATAAGTAGATTGAGTGATTTTATTTGAAACATTCAGGGGGCTTGTGTTTTTTTCCCCCAGAAATAATGTGTTACTAAACATACACTTTTTAAAAAAATGAATCTAAGTTAAGACATATTTGGGGTTATTATAATTTAGCAGTTTATTTTTTTCCCAAAAACCCAAATTATGTGTCTAACAACCTGTGGCCTCAATAATATGTTAGTTTAAAATACAAGATAAACATATAATATTGTAACTGAACACATTAGGAAACATGCAGAACACCACTGCTTCAAACAAAACTCGCACATTTAGCAATGGTTACTTTTAGAAGCAAAGTGCCTGGCAATTTAAGCACAACAATTCCAACATTTGTTCTACTTAATTGTGATAAGATGTCATTCCATTCGACTGTTCTCATTTTGTTTTATCATTTGATTATCCTTCCAAGTGGATTCTACTATAGGTAGAAATGAGGAAATTGCGAAGAAAATATATATTTAAAGTAACACAAAACCAATTCCTTAAATTTAAATTTGTGCTTTCTTAATTAAAATAACAGAGAGAGTATGGGATAGTCACACATACCATCAGTTTGTGTGTGTTCATTAAGGGAAAATTTTCTGGACTCTTCTGTCAACAAACAAATGTGGGCAATACATTTCACACCCTTTGTAGTTAGAACCTTGCTTTCCCCTTTCTTCAACTTCTCTTACCGTTAGTGCTTACATGTTCCCTCTTCTTTGGTTACCCTTATTAAGCCCACTGTCGTGAAAGCTTGAGATGCTCATTTATACTAGAGTGTCAATGGTTGATATCTTCTGTAAGCGTAATCTCACTTAAAGACACTGACATTTTACCAGGAATCATTAGCTGAAGCCAAAGCTGTTTAATAAAGGGTAAGATGGTAGGTAGAAAGTTTACCTGGACCACAGCCTTCTGAAGCCCACCCCAGAGATGTTCATTGTGGACATAAGTGTCTGGCTTGCCTGCCTATGCAGATTTGATAGCCACAAGCACTGGTTAGCACATGGACACTTTGCCTGGGTCACTTGGTGGCAGGTGCTCTGACACACTCACGAGGGCATGTCCGTCAGGGCTGGGAGCAGCTTTTGTTTCCCAAACACTTTCCAAAGCCTTGGGTTCTGGGAAGTTTTGTTGAGAGTGCCGACTGCCCTTCTGTATCCTCTGCTTCTCTATGAACTCCCAGCGGGCTGCTGTGTATCTGTTCATGGCCATGACCGACACAGCCATGCAGAGGGCAAAGGAACCCCACGCGAGGCTGTCAACAAAAGGCACAGTTAGGAAGGAGCAGGAAAGAGGCTGTGGTTCCAGGGTTTCCTGCTGGTGGTCAGTCTGGTGAAAAACCAGTTCCTCTTTCCACCCAGTTTGGACCTGGACTTTGGATCACAAATTTCAGAGACCAGCCAATAGTGTCGCTGTAGCCCAGTGGTTAAGAGAACGGACTTTGGGGTCATTGTGCTAAGTTTGCACTGTGGGTTTGCACCTATCTCTTATGAGCTATGCACCCTTGAGCTGGTGACTTCATCTCTCTGGATCAGGTTCATCATCTGCAAAACTTGACTAATAGTAACAGCACACACAGGGTGGTTGTGAGGAATTCAATGAACTAATGCTGGGGAGTACTCAGCATAGTATCTGCTAACATAACAGTGTTGCTTTTAGTTGCGGTGGTGGTTGGCTCTAACCCAGGGTACGACATTGGTGTTGTTACTTTCTGTCTCTACCCTCTGGAAGCCTGTTGCATTCTGATATGATGATCTATACTTTTCACCTTCTACAGAACCCAGTGGAATGGTTGCTGAGAAAGAACCTCTGCCAGCTGGCATTTGTGTGTTTTCAGGGGGTGAAATTCCCAGGTAAAATAGAAGTCCCCTTATCCAATTACTTACAAAGAAACCTACCCATAACTAATTTCTAAATCCACTCTAGAGCTTCCAATCATCCTTAAATATAACTTGACATCAAAGATACCAACATCTCAATCACAAGAGGAAAGTCAGAAAGAACTCAAATACATGGAGGCTAAAGAGCATCCTACTAAAGAATGAATGGGTCAACCAGGAAATTAAAGAAGAATTTAAAAAATTCATGGAAACCAATGAAAATGAAAACACAACTGTTCAAAATCTCTGGGATACAGCAAAGGCAGTCCTGAGAGGAAAGTATATAGCAATACAAGCCTTTCTCAAGAAACAAGAAAGGTCTCAAATACACAACCTAACCTTACACCTAAAGGAGCTGGAGAAAGAACAGCAAATAAAGCCTAAACCCAGCAGGAGAAGAGAAATCATAAAGATCAGAGCAGAAATCAATGAAATAGAAACCAAAAGAACAGTAGAACAGATCCACGAAACTAGGAGCTGGTTCTTTGAAAGAATTAACAAGATTGATCAACCCCTGGCCAGACTGATCAAAAAGAAAAGAGAAATGACCCAAATCAACAAAATCATGAACGAAAGAGGAGAGATCACAACCAACACCAAAGAAATACAAACAATTATAAGAACATATTATGAGCAACTCTATGCCAGCAAATTAGATAACCTGGAAGAAATGGGTGCATTCCTAGAGATGTATCAACTACCAAAATTGAACCAGGAAGAAATAGAAAGCCTGAACAGACCTATAACCACTAAGGAAATTAAAGCAGTCATCCAAAATCTCCCAACAAACAAAAGCCCAGGGCCAGATGGCTTCCCAGGGGAATTCTATCAGACATTTCAAGAAGAATTAATACCTATTCTCCTGAAACTGTTCCAAAAAATAGAAATGGAAGGAAAACTTCCGAACTCATTTTATGAGGCCACCATTACCTTGATCCCAAAACCAGACAAAGATCCCATCAAAAAGGAGAATTACAGACCAATATCCTTGATGAACATGGATGCAAAAATTCTCACCAAAAATACTAGCCAATAGGATCCAACAGTACATTAAAAGGATTATTCACCACGACCAAGTGGGATTTATCCCTGGGCTGCAAGGCTGGTTCAACATCCGCAAATCAATCAACGTGATACAATACATTAACAAAAGAAAGAACAAGAATCATATGATCCTCTCAATAGATGCAGAAAAAGCATTTGACAAAGTACAGCATCCTTTCTTGCTCAAAACTCTTCAGAGTATAGGGATAGAGAGTACCTACCTCAATATCATAAAAGCCATCTATGAAAAACCTACAGCGAATATCATTCTCAATGGGGAAAAGCTGAGAGCTTTTCCCCTAAGGTCAGGAACGCGGCAGGGATGTCCACTCTCACCACTGCTATTCAACATAGTACTAGAAGTCCTAGCCACAGCAATCAGACAACAAAAAGAAATCAAAGGCATCCAAATCGGCAAAGAGGAAGTCAAACTCTCACTCTTTGCAGATGATATGATACTGTATGTGGAAAACCCAAAAGACTCCACCCCAAAACTGCTAGAACTCATACAGGAATTCAGTCAAGTATCAGGCTATAAAATCAATGCACAGAAATCAGTGGCATTCCTATACACCAACAACAAGACAGAAGAGAGACAAATCAAGGAGTCGATACCATTTACAATTGCACCCAAAACCATAAGATACCTAGGAATAAATTTAACCAAAGAGACAAAGGATCTGTACTCAGAAAACTAGAAAATACTCAGGAAAGAAATTGAAGAAGACACAAAGAAATGGAAAAACGTTCCATGCTCATGGATTGGAAGAACAAACGTTGTGAAGATGTCAGTGCTACCTAGAGCAATCTACACATTCAATGCAATCCCCATCAAAATACCATCCACCTTTTTCAAAGAAATGGAACAAATAATCCTGAAATTTGTATGGCACCAGAAGAGACCCCGAATAGCCAGAGGAATCTTGAAAAAGAAAAGCAAAGCCGGCGGCATCACAATTCCGGACTTCCAGCTCTATTACAAAGCTGTCATCATCAAGACAGTATGGTACTGGCACAAAAACAGACACATAGATCAATGGAACAGAATCGAGAGCCCAGAAATGGACCCTCAACTCTATGGTCAACTCATCTTTGACAAAGCAGGAAAGAATGTCCAATGGCAAAAAGACAGTCTCTTCAACAAATGGTGTTGGGAAAATTGGACAGCCACATGCAGAAGAATGAAACTGGACCACTTCCTTACACCACACACAAAAATAGACTCCAGTGGTTGAAAGACCTAAACGTGAGACAGGAGTCCATCAAAATCCTAAAGGAGAACACAGGCAGCAACCTCTTCCACCTCAGCCACAGCAACTTCTTCCTAGAAACATCGCCAAAGGCAAGGGAAGCCAGGGCAAAAATGAACTATTGGGATTTCATCAAGATAAAAAGCTTTTGCACAGCAAAAGAAACAGTCCACAAAACCAAAAGACAACCGACAGAATGGGAGAAAATATTTGCAAATGACATATCAGATAAAGGGCTAGTATCCAAAATCTATAAAGAACTTATCAAACTCCACACCCAAAGAACAAATAATCCAATCAAGAATTGGGCAGAAGACATGAACAGACATTTCTCCAAAGAAGACATCCAAATGGCCAACAGACACATGAAAAAGTGCTCCACATCGCTCAGCATCAGGGAAATCCAAATCAAAACCTCAATGAGATACCACCTCACACCCGTCAGAATGGCTAAAATCAACAAGTCAGGAAACAACAGAAGTTGGCGGGGATGTGGAGAAAGGGGAACCCTCCTACACTGTTGGTGGGAATGCAAGCTGGTGCAACCACTCTGGAAAACAGTATGGGGGTTCCTCAAACAGTTGAAAATAGAGCTACCATACGATCCAGCAATTGCACTACTGGGTATTTACCACAAAGATACAAATGTAGGGATCCGAAGGGTACGTGCACCCCAATGTTTATAGCAGCAATGTCCACAACAGCCAAACTGTGGAAAGAGCCAAGATGTCCATCAACAGATGAATGGACAAAGAAGATGTGGTATATATATTCAATGGAATATTATGCAGCCATCAAAAGGAATGAGATCTTGCCATTTGCAACGACGTGGATGGAACTGGAGGGTGTTATGCTGAGTGAAATAAGTCAATCAGAGAAAGACATGTATCATATGACCTCACTGAAATGAGGAATTCTTAATCTCAGGAAACAAACTGAGGGTTGCTGGAGTGGTGGGGGGTGGGAGGGATGGGGTGGCTGGGTGATAGACATTGGGGAGACATTGGGGTGATAGACATATGGTGAGCACTGTGAATTGTACAAGACTGATGAATCACGGATTTGTACTTCTGAAACAAATAATGCAATATATGTTAAGAAAAAAAAAGAAGATAGCAGGAGGGGAAGAATGAAGGGGAGTAAGTCAGAGGGAGAGACGAACCATGAGAGAGGATGGACTCTGAAAAACAAACTGAGGTTTCTAGAGGGGAGGGGGTTGGGGGGATGGGTTAGCCTGGTGATGGGTATTAAAGAGGGCACGTTCTGCGTGGAGCACTGGGTGTTATGCACAAACAATGAATCATGGAACACTACATCAAAAACTAATGATGTAATGTATGGTGATTAACATAACAATAAAAATTTATTTAAAAAAAAAGATACTAACATCTAGAGGAAAGGTCCAACAGTAAACAGAAAAAAAAGGGGGGAATCTAAAGAAAAGAGATAGCACAAGGAACAGAAGAAAACAGCAACCAGAAGAAAACCCTTTGATCACTACCTGCAGAGAGATATGAAAGATGCTGCATGAACAAGGCAAGATCAGAATATATGAAAAAGAAACAACTAGAAAACAAGAAAGACCTTTTGGAAATTCAAGTAAGATCCAACAATAATTCAATAGGAAAGTTAGATGACAAAGAGAGGAACATTTTCAGAAAAGATTACAAAAAGAAGGAGCTAGAAAATGTGAGGGATACGATGACATCTAGATGATTAATCCAAGAGTCTCGATATTGAACTAACAAGAAGTTTCTAAAGAGAACAGAAAGCTAAGGAATGGAAATAATCAATGAAATAATAACAGAAAAAATCCCCAGAATTCTAGGACATGAATATTCAGATTGAAGGACCCATCAAACACAGGAAAGAAGAATGAAAGTGAATGAAAGATTTCCCCTCCGAGGTGCATTATCCTGACATTTCTTAACACCAGTAATAAAGAGTAGAAAACACCAGCTTACCTATAACAGAACATGAATCAGAAGAGTATGGAAATCTTCCCAGAATCAGTAAGTTCTAGAAGGAAATGGAACCACACCTTCACATTTTTCAGGGAAAATGATTTTCAACAAAGGATTCTACACTCTGCCAAACTATCAATCAAATATGGAGCATTGAATAAGTACCTTTCCAAATATGCCAGAAATAAAATAATTTCTCCCTCACTGGGGGATGTGCCCCCACAAAATGTGAATGCAAACTAAGTAAGATAATGATATGGGACCTAGGAAACAGCTCTCCAGTACAAAAGAGTGGCAAAGGGAAGTGTCATGTGGCACGCCTCAGAATAGCCATCCCGAGTGGAGAGAAAGATGGGGGGCTTTGGTGGGGTTAGAGGAGTGGAACAGGGAGAGACAGAAGTGAGAGATTGCTATGTTTATGCTATTTGATTTTTTTAAAAGATTTTATATTTAAGCAATCTCTGCACCCAATATGGGGCTCAAACTCACGTCCCCAAGATCAAGAGTTGCGTGCTCTACATACTGAGCCACCCAGGTGCCCCCTGTTTAATACTCTTTGATTTTTAAAAACTATTTGCATCTATTTCTTTGATTAAGAGTTAAGTAATTACAAGTAATTGGAAATGAAACAAAATGATATTGGAAACAAGTAGACCATTCTACAGACTCCTTTGATGTTTGGGATCTACTTCAACCCACAGCATCAATTGGCCATAGTTGTTGGCCCACCTGACATTGATCTGAGCTCTAGTGCAGCTGGGTTCTCCACTGTGTCCAGCACCGGTGACGTCACCTCAGAAACAATGATGTCTGGAAGGAGGCAACTAAAGTGACACACAGGTCAAGGGAATGCTGTGATGCTACAAAGAAATGTTTGTAAAAAACAAATAACTTCTTCAGGCTGGGACACAAACTGAGAAGAGTACAAAATCTAATAAATCATGGAGGTAACCGTATCACGGACATGTTCACCAAACCCTAGAATGGCAACATGAGGGAGTAAACCTAGAATGTGTTATTTGTTTTACAAAGAGAAAAGTAACATAAGAGATTGTTATACAGGATGAAAATGTACGTGTGTGTGTGTGTGTGTGTGTGTGTGTGTGTGTGTGTACAAAACTGCAGCACAAGAGGGCACATTCTGCATGGAGCACTGGGTGTTACGAACAAACAATGAATCATGGAACACTACACCAAAACAAATGATGTAATATATGGCGATTAACATAACAATAAAAAATTTAAAAAAAACTGCAGCAGTACTTTGGATATCCATATCAAAAAGAACCGCTGTGATCTTATATGGCATGGCTGAGTCTTTCCATTAAGAGACAGAACTTTTATGTCCTGGCTTTGTCCATTAGAAACTGGGGCTGGGTCTCCCAACACTGAAGTATTTACTAAGCATTATTACTCGGGACTTTCCCCCCAAGCTGTGTTTAAGAATGGAAGAACATCAGTGTCTCTGTGGCTTGAGGACTTAACTCTGGGTCAAAGATTTTACCAAACCTAATCTCTTTAAATGCCTATGAATGCATGAGACAAGTATCATCCCTTCACAGAGGAGAGAGCGGGGCTACAGAATGGTTAAGAAATTCATCCAAAGTCAGATGGCGGAATGATGGCCAAGGTCCGTAGTCCTACAAAATCTGTGTGCATCCCTGACAGCCCATCAGGACTTGAGCGCCACGGCCAGAACTCACCAGTAGGACCAGCCATAGTCCCACGTCTGAGGCTTCCAATCTTCTGGTCCAAGGTTCACAGTGATTTGAAAAATGGTTGTGTACATCATGTGGGCCACCATGCTGAGAACCCCTGCATAAGGAGAGCTCTGTGAGCCAGAGTTAAGAATGGAGTTTCTCTACCTTATGTGAGTTGGATGAAAGAAAGCCAGAAGCATCCTGCTTGAGTCCTTTCAAGCCTTCATGTTTCACATACGCACTAATTCCTTATTTTCATGAATTCACACAGTGGCCAGGTCATTCCTCCCATGACCAACTCTCCCCAGTCTATAATACCCCTGTCTCCCTATGCTCAGAGGCTCCGATGTTCCATTCTCTCTTTCCCAGCACAGATGAGGGGTCCTTGAGCTACATTTGACCTAACGCCACATTCTACAGTCTTCTATCATGTTGTTCTTTTTCAGGTGGATGATTTGCTAAGGCTTCAACACTGGGATACTTTAGATAAAAATCTGAGTGTGTTCTGGCCACACTAGACTCACGTGGCAGTAATCAGGAGGAACAGAAATCAGCTGCCAATGGGATTTTCTTTCCTTTGTAAGTGTCTTGGTTTTTTTGCCTGCAGACCCCCGAAGACTTTTTTTCCCATAGGTTTGGAGGATATGTTGAGGATTTGAGTGCACTGTGTCTATTTTTCCAGGTACTTGGAGGGAGCTTTCTATACACAGAGTTTGGTCTTCTGTTCAAGAAAGCTTTCTTGAATTTTACTTTTAAACCCTAGTTTCATTGTTTTGTCTTTCTTTTTGCAGGGACTCTAATTACACATATGGTGTTTTAATTTAATAAATGTATGGCAACTGGCGGCCAGTTAGGGATTGGCTTCAGGGGCCCGAATAGAAACAGTTTTAATTGGTGGGGGCAATTATATGTTAATAGGGCTGGCTAAAGTCCTTGTGATGTAAATCCTCAAACATTTTACCTGACATTGTGTTCGCAGTCAAAACTGATCAGACATCCAGAAAGAAGCCTACTGTCATGATCCTGGGGGGCCCTCGGGGATGCCAGAACCTGGGGAAGTCTCCAAGCATCCATGGCCAGGCTCTTTGCTATGAAGATCCATAAATTTGATTTTATCATCCTATTCACTGATGATAAGGCTTGGGAAAGACGCCTGACACTTATCAAGCACAGAAGTGAGCTCCCAGTTGGGCTGATGCACTATTAACAGAGCTTCAATATCGGACAGAGAATCGAAGGAAGTCATTTGTTTGGGGTTCTTCTCTTGATGGAAAGGCCAACTCAGGAGACCAAATGAAGTTGCTCTAAAAGTTGCTTGGAGGACACAGAAACCGCCCCCCCCCAAAAGGGTGTTCTTCATTCTTATATGTACACCAAACTTGGATGATGATTTTTAACAAGTGACCATTTCTTGCATTCTTACTACATACTAGGTGCATTCTTACCTAGTCATCACCATAGTCTTTTGAGAGAGCTGGCTCAGAGAGGTTGAGTGACTTGCCTGGGGTCACACAGCCATTAGGTAGCAGGGATTTGAATCCAGGCAGAATTTTTCATGCATAACCACTCTACTAAATAAGGCAATTTCTGTTCTCAGAGCCAGTGTATCTCCTTCCCAGAGTTGTGATAAAGACACAGTAAGACATTTTATTCTCCAAGCCTCATGCCTACCCCGTGTCTTTTCATCAGTCACCCAAAGCATCATTGCTTTCCCCCCAATGGGGTTAACTCAGTGACTTCTTCGGTAGACCAGCCAGCTGTCTTGATGAACTGGCCATCGACAGAAAAGAGCCAGCCTGCACTTTGGCTGAAGCTCTGTCCCTCCGACTGGGGCAGGGTGTGGGGAGTCAGCCTGTCTGAATACTGCCGTGGGCAAGTACCTGCGAGCACCATGAGGATGGCCACAGATGCGTCCATCCTGAGCAAGTGGAACCCAGAGCCATGATAACTCACTCTGGAGCCCAGGAGGACGGCACTTGTCAACAACAGAAGGATATTCAGGATTTCGGCCCCAATGGACAACCACAGAACACCTGCAAAAATGTGAGAATGTCAGAGATGCTGAGCATTGGGAATTCAGAAGTACCGCCATGTCTAGCCCTTTGATTTAGTTCACTTCTAAAACAAAAGAAATAAATAAAAAATTAAAAATAAAAACCAAACACCAAGGGGTAAAAAAAAAACCCCACAGCTACGTCTGTTGAATCTGGAAAGTTGGCAGTCACAGAGGGCTCCTTGGGGTTGAGAGAGGATTGTGTAAATATTGTCCTTTGCTGGGAGGGAAAAGAAATAGAATAAGAGTCTGATGCGAAGACATAGAGATGCTGGGGGGCTTTATTCTCTAGCTCCAAAGCTAATGAGTTGTTTAGATTTCACCAGAAGACTTTATCTTTGTCTTTTTTTAAAAAAGATACCACGCTTAAACAAGAGGACAGAGATGTGTGAGAGTTTAAGAGCCCTGGTTAGAGATCCCAAAACCTTGTTTGTTTCTATGTGAGCCAATTATTTGCCCTCTGGAGGGGATCCCACCTGCAGCTCCAAGGAACTGTGTTGGGGGTGGGTGCGAGTGGGTCAGGAGGAGAGGGAGGGAAGCTAATGTTTCTGGAAGTCCTCCAGTAGAGCAAGCTAGGTGCTGGGGACCCAGCAGTGGAGGAAACAGGCGTGATGCCTGCCTTCACAAAACCTTTATTCCTGCTGGGGAAACAGATACGGAGAAAGTCATCACGGATTTGATGAGTGTTATGTGGACAAAGTGCTGTAGTTAGTGGTGGCTGGAGCTCATCTCTTCTCAGCCCTGCATCTACCTTGTGTTGGTAGTTTGCAGTGAGCCACGGCGGGAGTATTCATACTCTGGGAAACAGCTAACACTACGCATCGGGCCTTCCCGCCGGCAAAATGGGTGGTTTGACATTTCCCAGCACCACGGACTATAGGGCACGTGGAGAGAGCCAGCAGTTCTAACTTTTGGATTTGACTTTGTGGTAAAACCATAAATAACTCTCTCATCTTTTCCGGCGTCCCCACAAAAACAATAAGGTTATCCAAATTGTGGACAGAAAAAATTATCCAAATTGTGGCTGGTGGACAGAACATGAGTAAGGTATTTACCTTGTTCTTCAGCTGGTATTATACTCTGGAAACTCCTACACTTTTCACCTAGAACCCAAGGAGAATATAGTCGTAAGTAGGAGTAGCTGTGACAATTAGCGACAGACTGCGTTACTGTCTATCCCGGGTCCTGTTGAACAAGGATTGGGGAACATGGCAGATTGCTTTATTGTTCATAGACGTGTAGTGCCCCCCCCCCCCCAAGCCACCCCACAGGAGCATGATTCAATCCCATCCCATCCCGTGAGTCCAGGCTTGGCCATATGACTTTCTTTGGCCACTGAATAGGGAGCTGCTGTGAGATGGGTCACTTCTGGTCAGAAGCTTTAAGAGCCAATGGACTGCCCACTGGTTCTTGTTTCCCTGCCTCTGCGATCACAGAAGCACACGTCTGGATGGAATCTCTATCAGCCTGGGTCCCTGAATTGCTGTGGGGACGACTCACTCCTTGCCGACCTGAAAAATCCACACAGAATGAACTAGGAATGAATTTGTGGACTTAAACCACTGGGATTTGGGGGTTGTTCGTTATTGCAGCATAATCTAGCCCATCTGGACTGATACTGCGAGCCTGAGACCAGGGGTTCTCAACTTCCCCAACAGCATCCATTATGGTGTGAGCCTCAGATAGTTTGTTTCCAGTTAGAGGGAAAGTAACAAAGTTGGTACTGATTTTTTAAAAAATGAATTAGAGCAGGGGCGCCTGGGTGGCTCAGTCGGTTAAGCATCCAACTCTTGATTTCGGCTCAGGTCATGATCTCAGCATCTTCCTGGGCTGCCAGGAACTAAAACAGGGCAAGGCAGGGCACAGATCATTGACTCTTCAAAGGAATGGTTCTCTTGTCCCTAAAACAGGTTCAGTAGTCCCTGCAGTAGCCTCTCTTTGAAGATTTAATGACATAGCACGGCACTGAAATCCCACTGAAATAAATGACTTCCGCCCAGGCCCTATTTGCATGTGATTAGCACACATCATTATTAATTATAATAGACTCTAAGTACCCTGAGGGCCAGGATCACAGCACCTGCCTTTGCTGGAAGTTTTCAGGGACAGAAATAAGCTCAGGGGAGCATCTTTCGACGGTGGAAATCACTTCTCTTTCGGAGGAGAGAAAATCCCAGATAAGTCCCCTATTCAAGAGCCTACTGTGGCTCCCTATTCCTCCAGCACTGAGTCAGAATTCCTCTTCTTTTATGGCCAGCCTCCTCTACCTGTCCTCCCAACACTGAGCTCTTCCCTTGGCTTCACTTTCCACCCTGGTCAGGCTCATGCGGGAAGGATCCTATGCATGAGCAGGTGCACACTCATGGCAGTGCTTGTCTAAAGACCATAATCCTTGAGATTTGCTGTGCTTGTCCTCATGCAACTCCAAGTGCCCTGGGGCCTCATTGCTTTGCACGTCTGCGGTGCACTCTGCTGGGCTAGAGGAGAAAGAGAAACAAAGCCTGGGTTTATGATAAAGCCATTTGCTTGAGCCGCCCTGTTGGGATACTTTCTCACCTGTCACATAACCATCCACAACAAACATTTTACACAGCTGGGGGTGAGGACGACAGCCTTGGGGACCCATCTGCTGATCTAAAGCCACAGGGGCCTCTTCAGCTTTTTAATTAAGTCAACTTTGGATTGAGGCGATGGGTCCGTTATCCTCGCAGATTCTGTGATTTTGGGCAGTGCCTGTGATGTTATGGTCACAGTCCCCCAAATTTGTCCACGTCCCCCTGGTTCTACCAAGGAGGCCCCCACAGCATGGGGGGACATCTCTACATTCACACGCTGCTCTCAGAGAGATTTCCTACTCTAAACCTTGCTCTCTCATACAAGTCCTCCAATGAGAAAGTTTGCAAGTATTTGGTGAACTGCCTGACACTTTTTTTTTTTTTTTGGAGTGTTTCATTATCCATAAAGGCAAGTACCCATAGCCTTTGACAGATTTGGAGGCCAGGCTCAGACAGGTTGGTAGAGTCAGAATCGGAAACCGGGCTCTCCCACCTGAGACCCCGTATCCTTTTGCGTAGCACCACCTGCTGTCTTTCTACCTAATTCGTGGGGGAGTCATCGTCTATGTTGCCTTCCCAAGAGGCCTGCCCTTTGTCACAGGAATAAAGAGGGGGCCCGGTACAGAACGAGGGGCGGGGCAGAGAGAAAGGGGAGCCAGCCAAGGAGATTAGGAGAATTCACCAAAGCTCTGAAGTCTGAGGTCAGCCTGGGCAAAGAGTCAGGCCATAGTGAGACCCTGATTAATTTGAATCCTCAGAAATGGTGTTCCTTTTGAATGAGGCCAGCAGGATTAAAAGGAAAAATCTTCATAAATCCCACGAAGCCAGAGAGGCGGGTGTTACATAGCTCGGCGGCAAGGGCTTCACCAGCCAAGTGGGGCGACAAGCCAGCTTGGGACACGGTGGCCAGGTCCCCAGCGCTGGGCTCTCCCATCCCTGCCGGCTCATCCTCCACTCCTACCCCCCGTGGGGTGCCCAGGCCCCTCTGTCCTTGACCTTTTGGGAGTTTAGCAGAACAGTGAAGAATTGGAAACCAGCACATTTTGTTGACTCATTGCTTCGTCATTTCAGAGGAGGGAATCAGGGGCGCCGCCCCCCTTGAAAGACACCCTGGCAACAGGAACAGGGATAGGTGGCTTGAGCAGGGGATGTCCCCAGATCGCACTCCAGGCAAGGACTCCCTGGAGGGCCAGTTTTTTTTGTTGTTGTTGTTGTTGGGTTTTTTTTTGTTTGTTTGTTTTTTAAAGATTTTATTTATTTATTTGACACACAGAGAGAGATAGCGAGAGAGAGAGAGAGAGAGAGAGGGAGAGAGAGGGAGAGAGCACAAGCAGGGGGAGCGGCAGGCAGAGGGAGAAGCAGGCTTCCTGCATGAGCAGGGAGCCCGATGTGGGGCTCGATCCCAGGACCCTGGGATCATGACCCGAGCTGAAGGCAGCGGTTTAACCAACTGAGCCACCCAGGTGCCCCTGGAGGGTCAGCTTTTGCAGGGAGGGAGATGAAGCTGATTCAGAAGGAAAATATCCATGAGACCTCATGGTGCCACAGAGCTGGGGGTGGTTGGGCTTCCCGAGGCCCCTTTCCTGGGCTTATTTGGATCAAGGGGCACTCTCTCCAGGCTGGAGTGCTTACTGGTAGGTCTCCTGAGCAGCCCACGCCCCTTCTGACCCTCTCTCCGAGCACCATTTGGGTGCCTTCCTATTCACCTCCAGCTATAATCCTTTTCTTTCAGGTACCCCGAATCTCCCAGGCACTTGTGATAAATTACACTAAGAGCAGATGTTTGTGTGGAGTGATCTTTAACTGGGGGCCCCAGGCTATATTCTGCTGCAGACGTACTTTCTCGGGCCGATGCAATATTTTCAAGATACTTTTTTTTTAAGATTATTCATTAATTTATTTATTTGAGAGAGAGAGAGATTGAGTGGGGGGGAGGGTCAGGGAGAGAGAGAGAATCCGAAGCAGACGCCCTGCTGAGTATGGAGCCTGATGTGGGGCTGGATCCCACGACTGCAAGATCATGAGCTGAGCTGAAACCAAGAGTCAGAGGTTCAACCGACTGAGCCACCCAGGTCCCCCTTCAAGATACTTTAAAACTGGGAATTTTCACATGGAAATACAAATATCTTACTTCCCTTGAGGAATCAGAGGTTCTGACAACACCGAGCACTTAAGTCCATGTGGCCATAAAGCTGAGCTGAGCAAGGGGCTGCCCCCTTGAGCTGGGGATGAGGTGTCAAGGTCATTGGCATTCCCTGACGGCCTTGCTCCATTCGCTTCTGTTACCACCTTCTGTGGGCATTGGTTTCGACCTGTGATGAATATCTTCTGTTTTATTCTCTTGTATGTTTGCTATTACTTTAGTTATTATTTAATAAAAACTTAATTCTAAACTTTTTGCTCTGGGGCTATCTTGTAACCTGTGAGGGTGATCACGTTTCTCTTAAAGGAAAAAAAAAAAGGTGTTCTGGAGAAGATGTCCTCCTCTTGGTTTTTAATAAAGTGATGACAATATTTAGAGACTGTGGTTTACCCAGACAACTTTATTATAATAGGAAACATATTAAAATGTGAGCAGGGACGCCCGGGTGGCTCAGTTGGTTGGGCGTCTGCCTTCAGCTCGGGTCATGATCCCAGTGCCCTGGGATCGAGTCCCACATCGGGCTCCTTGCTCAGCAGGGAGCCTGCTTCTCCCTCTGCCTGCAGCTCCCCCTGCTTGTACCCTTGCTAACTCTCTCGCCCATGCTCTCTCTCTCTCTAACAAATAAATAAAATCTAAAAAAAAAAAAAAATGTGAGCAGAGGTTTCTTGGATTGATGGACACAAATGTACGTATTGGCAATTATAAGACAATTGCCTTTCAATTAAGTTTTGGGCATGTTTGGCGGGGGGAACGGGGAGTCTGGGTTAAGAAATCTGAGCTCTATGTCTTGCTCTACCAGAATCTAACTGTTCAGTCTTCAAGGGGGCACTTTTGCCTCTAGATCTCGATTTTCCCATCTACAAAATGCACCTATTGTTTTAGGTAAGTCTTTAACAAAGAATGTTCCTCCGAGCAGACTCTTTCTCCGGTGTCAACTGATTTTGGGAAACCCTGGGATATGTAATACATAGTAAACAGTCTTCTTTATTGTGAGACTTCTTAGAAATTTTAATATGTTAATGTGCATTGCGAATTTTCAAGAAGAAAATGTAATATGCAACACTACATTTTTTTACATTTTACATTTACATTACAACAATTTTTTTTGACGGTCGAGAAAATTTTATTTAATTTTTACAAAAAACATCTCAAAAGGCATCTCTCGGGGGGGGTCATCTATGAGAAAATCCAGCAAAGCACTGGTTAAAGTCTTTTTCTGGCCTGACATCAAGTGTATAAGATGCACATAAATCCGAAAGGGGTTAAGAATGACACTCTTTACTTCTACTTGGCTTTGTGCATGAAGCACTGAGAACCTCAACCCTCCTTAGAATTCAGCCTGTGCTCCTGACAATATATTTAAAAACCTTTTAGTGGTGTGATCCATGAGAAGGCGGTGTGTGTGTGTGTGTGTGTGTGTGTGTGTGTGTGTGTTAGTAAACACACTCTGCATTAGCAGAAGTGCCAAGGAGACTCCTGGTCTCTAGAGGAAGAAGTTTGAAAGACCCTCACACAGCCATTGGCCCCTGTTTTAGGTCGAGAAGGCCCCCTCCCCCGACCTGGTAATAGTTTTTTATCAGAAAGCTCAGGGACAGTTTATATCATCTATCTGCACAGTGTTTGTGTGAATATGTCAGGCATGTGCCATATGCCAGTAGACAGTTTGCACCTGCTTCCAGCCCTGCCTGAAGCCCCTAGCTTTGACATCATTTAAGAGATGAGGCTTCCAGTCCCTGAAAAGCCCAGACTTCCCTTGAGTCCAACCCCTGCAGAATCCTTTCTCCCCGTTCCCTGGTCATTGGGGAAGCAGCTCCCAACTGTCTAATTTTCTAATTCCTGCCCTCAGGTTCAGGTTCCACTGTGGCCCAACCTCCCCTAACATTACAGAAGCTTCTAATTTTCTTCAGTTAGGTTTTTCTTTCCAGGGAACATCGTCTTGCTCAGTTCCTTGTCCTGGAGTGACCGTGACCTTGTGTTGCAGGGGAGGAGAAGCTGCCTCAGGTGACACTGAAGAGCCATGTGAGTTAAATTCTTCCACCCTGCCTTGTGTTCTAATGCAAATACCAGAACTGTTCTGCCTCAGAACTTTGCTCACTCTGTCCTGTCTGCCTGGAATAGCCTCAACCCTAATCTCCATCTATTAAAATCATAGTCCTGCTTGGAGGTCTGGGTACCGTGACCACCTCCTTTATGAAGACTTTGCCGTGCCCAGAGCTGTAAGGAACTTCTCCGTTCTTTCTATTCCCATATCATAGGTCAATCTTTGTGATAACCATTATCATCTTTTTCCTTGTTTTAGTTTCATCTCAGGTCTCACCACTGTGGCTCACTCGCCTTTCTATCTTTCCATTCTCCTAGCACATTCTTGCTGTGCTTAACAAGGAAATGGCTTTTAGCAAATTTATTCCATGCTGCTTTGAGTGCCCTCTTTCCAGAGGGCTTTGCTATATCCTAGGTCATGTTTCTCTGACTTTGGTGTGTGTCTTAATCACCAGGGGAGCTTATTAGAAATATAGATAACACCAGATGGAAAGGAGAGCTGAGAGGAATAAAAAGCAATTGCTATGAGGATGAGAAAAGAAAAGGCAATTAGGAACTCCAGGAAAAGCAAAAAGCTGTACAAGAAATTTAATGTAATGATAGCACCTCTTTGATTCTGTGATGAACAATATTATTTATTATTTGTTTATTGATTTATTAGGAAGATGGCAGAACAGGTGTGGGATGTAGTGGTATGAGAAATTTAGCCTTATCTATTATGGCAGGAACTCAATAAATAACGTCTTACATGAAGACAGCACACGGTTTTTGAAACATGGAAGCAAATACCAGAAGAAACAACTAAGCTAAAAGTGGTTTCCTTGAAGGGTGGGCCTAGGTTATGAAGCTGGAGGGCAGCAGGGGACTGTTGGTTTTCCTTATAAGCGTTTCAAAATGACTTTTATCTCTTATCCATGTGTAAATATTACCTTGGTTAAACATATTTTTTTTAAAAAAGGACTTGTAGATTTCTAGACCCCATCCAAGACCTACTGAATCAGGATCTCCAGGGCTGGGCACCTGGATTTGTACTAACTTCCTGGGCGACTATCATGCACAGCAAACATTTGATAGCCCGTGTGATGCTCACATGCAGCTCTGGAAATTGAAGTAGGCAGTCCTCAGATGGGGACTTGGAAGGGGAGTGGACGTCTCCAAGCAACTTGCCTATGGAAACTGCATAGTTTCCAAACTGAAAATCTGAGACTGCCTTTGGTGCCCTCCAGAATGCGGGATCGTGAGCCTCCTGTGCCTGTTTGTGGGGGTAGAGAGAGCGGACGTATAGGAAGATAGCTGCACTCCCCAGAGGACAGGGGTGGGGACGTGCTTCTGGTAGGCTTAGCTCTAGGTGCTGTGGCAGTGTATGCGCCACACTTAAAGCAAAGGCCATACGCACTGACTGGGACATGAAAAAGAATAAGACTAGGCCCTGCCCTTCTGTGGCCCCCACTGGGACAGGATGGAGGGGGTAAGCAGCATATCAGAGGGTTCCTACTTGGAGTCTTTTACTTAGACCTCAGGAATAAACCACTAATGTTACGAGGATGGGAAAAGGCAGTTAGAAACTCCAGGGAAAGTAAAAAGCCGGTCAAGAGATTTAACGTGTTAAGCCCAAGATCAAGAGAGAAATGGGGATGGGGGGGTCTCTCCTTTCCACTTTGAGGGGTGTGCTTTCTTAGCAGGAAGGGAAGAGCATCCTGGCCCCAAGCATGGGCTTGGGTTTGCAGCCAGGCTACCTGACACTGGGGAGTCCAGGTCCTCCTTCCTCTGTTCCTTAGGTGGTAAAAAAATAAATTTTTTTCCCTGATATATAAGAGCTCCAAATACCAACCCTTCCCCTCCCTCTGCTCTCTCGTCTCTCCCCCTCCCCCATTTCCCTCACCACCATTCTGCCAAACCCATAGAAGCTCAAAAGATCAGAGCTTCGTAATAATACGGTGAGAAAGGGGTTGGGCTTACCAGCCATGTGACCTGAAACTCGGAGCCTCAGTTTCCTCATTTGTGAGCCGAGGAAACAATACTACTCTGCAGGGTTATTTCAAGGGTTTCCAGAGACAAAGGTCTAGCTTGTTAAGGAATCTTACTTCTGGTAGCTGCTCCACAGAGGGGGTTCCCTTCCCACCGATGATGATAAAAGTCAGTTTTCTAAGAGAACCTGCCATTCCAAGACCCCCTTAAAAGTGCAAAGGCGCAGTTTAGAGTCGGACGGGGCCACTTCAGGTTCTCTAGGGATCGGGTGACAGTAGCAAATGGTAAAAGCGAGTGTTTATTAACACATTGCAGCAAGCACTGTTGCAAGACCGTGAACACAGTCATTCAATCTTTATAATGACTCTGGGTCACGAGTACCACTATCCTTCCTATTTTACAGCCGAGAAAACAGGCTCAGAGAGGTGAAGAAGCTTGCCCAAGGACACAGAGGCAGTCGGTGGCTGAGCTGGGACTCAGAGCCAGGTAGCGCGGCTCCAAAATTCCTGCACCTGTCACCCACCCCCGTCCGCTGCGGCCGTGCTCACCTGTGCTGCCGAGGCTCTCCTCACAGGACTGCCAGAGCCCCACGTGGAACCTGCACTGGATGAACTTGTCGTCCCCCGTCTCCCAAATGTACTGGACAGCCTGGCTCCCGTTGTCCCTCCTGCCACCGCTGCCGTGGCCCCCGCTGAAGTGAATGCAGTGCAGCCTGCCCGGCTGGTCCCGGCACAGAGGCTTTGCCACCCTCCGGGTCCCCTCGCACCAGTGGGTGCTGACCATGGCGGCAAGGGAGAAGGCCAGGGCGAGGCAGACGGGGAGGAGGGTCAGCACCTGCTGCCGCCTGGCCCTGTCCATGGCTGGAGGAGGTGTGTGGCGTCAGGATGAGCAGCGGGCCCCTTCCCTGCCTCCGGATGCTACCCGCCCCTCTCAGCCCTGCCATCTGGCACCCTTACAGGCTTCTCTCACGTCCCCCAGGGGGGGGATCCTGGGTGCCCCCCAGTGTGTGGCATCTGTGGCCTGAGAAGCCACAGGAGAGAGCACAGAGTGGGGACAGGTTCCCATCAGCAGAGCCGGCCCTCAGTCCTCCCCAGGGAGTGGGTGCTCAGGAGGAGGTTGGCTCTCTGGTTTTGTCTTTTTCAACCTGGGGTAAAATATGCAGAGGACGAAATTTACACTGGTGACCATTTTTCACACTCACATTATTGTGCATTCCATCTCTAGACCTCTTCATCTCGTGACACTGGAGCTCTGCCCCAGTGAACACTTACTCCCCATCCCCACCTCCAGCCCGGGCACCTGCCACTCTATTTCCTGTCCCTGTGAATGTGGCTGCACCTGGGACCTCCCGGGAGTGGGGTCATGCAGTATTGTCTCTTTGCAACTGGCTTATTTCACTCAGCGTAATGTCCTCGAGGCTCACCCGTGTTGTAGCGGGTGTCAGAATTCCTTTCCTTTTTTAATGCTCAGTAGCCTCTCATTGTGCGGATAGACCACATTTTGTGCATTCATTCCCCTGTCCGCAGACACTCAGATTGCTTCCACCTTTTGGCTCTTGCGGAGGGCGCTGGTGCTTGACTGAAGACCAAGGGCGTTTGGGCAGGTGTCTGGGTGAGCCCGCCCCACCCTTGTCTTCCCCATTCATCAGGGTCCTCAGTGTTGGGTGCCAGAAATGCGGAATCTCACAGCCCACACAGCCTGTTCCCTGCCCAGCCCTACAGAGACAGGGACCGCCAAGGACAACGTCCTGTTTTGGGGATTGAGAGACTCGAGGTGCGGGCAGTCTGGCCCAGGACCGAAGTGCTGTGCCGAGCAGGGATGGGGTGGGCAGCACACACCCCGCAGGGTGCAGCATTCAGCACTGTCCTGGGGCCTCAAAAGCTGGCAGGCACAGCCCTTGGCGCCCTCACTCCTGCCCTCGCCGAGGGGGCCCTCCGGGAGTGGTGACACAGAGGAGACTACAGTCGCTTCTTGGGCAGAGAACATTGATGCAGGATCGAGGGCAGGAAGAGTGTCACAGAAGATTCCACGTGGCATCGGAAACACACAGGTCCTAGACACTGCATGTTGGCACTCCCTGACGACCCCCAGATGCACCTGCAGACATAATGGAGAATCACTGGACGGGGCAGGTTGGAGAGAAGGGCGGTGCCCTGTGGGTCACTCTGACTCTCTACTTCCTGCTGGCGCAGGCAGGGGGACATGTCCTGCGAGCCCTGTGTTTGCAGGCTTGACCACTGGTCTTGTGGGAAGAGGATTTATCACGTCTTATCACTAGATGGCATCTGTCCAACAGCGGGGAGGTCCTGGGTGGCCCTAATCCCTCTCCCTTCAGAAAAAGAATGCTTTTGAGAATAAGTTCAGAGAGATTTGCTAGAATATTCTTACCGGACAGTCATTTCCTTTGCCAGTGTGCAGCCTGGAAGACAGAGTTGTTAACGTGTGGTTCCAGAATGGCTTTCCAGCCGTAAGGAAAGGATCGGAGCATCGTTGGGCGCTCTTCGGCCTGCTGTCCCAGAGAAGACCACATTGATTCCAGAGGTCCTACTATTGCCTTAGTCCATTTTCGGGGTCTTGGTTCACTATGAGCATTTGGCCGCTAAGGTTTAAAATCTTGCCACGTGGGGATCTTAAGATTTCCAAGGATTTCTAGGAAGCGATGCTTACTTGTTTTTCCCTCACCGGTCAGAATTCATTCACTCAGATAAGTCAGCGAAGATGAGCGCCTCTGTCCGACCGGAATGGAGAGAAAAACAAAACTAACCTAAATGCCAACAGGGTCTTCTTGTCTCTTGCCCACCTGTGTCTCAGCTGATCCTCCCGGGTCTCTGGTCTGGAGGCCGGGAAGCTTGGCCGTGGAGAGGTGGGGCCAGAAGGGCCGAGCAGAGGTTTTCAGAGACCCCGTGAGGGGCCCGCTGGAGAAAAGGAACATCCGTGGGGAGTTAAGGGAAGATCAGCACCTGACCAGGTAGCCGCGTCGGGTGATGCTGGGTCTCCCGGCCCTGCCATTTACTGCTCTGTGGCCGTGGCCCAGCACCCTAACCTCTCTGCGCCTCATTTTCCCAGCTGTCGGGTGGAGAAATCCTCACACCCTCACCGGGTTGTTGGCGAGGACCCACGAAGCAGGTGGTCGTCGGCTGAAAGATTCTGCGCATGCGCACGCGGTGAGCCGGCACAAAGAGGCTCGTTAGCAAGCGCTGGTGGGGCTTTGCGTGCAAGCCTGGGCCGGGTGGGCCGGGCGGCACAAGGGGGCCATCGGGAGGTGTGTTTGACTTTCCCGCACGTCGTTTGGCTCTCCGGTAGATGGGACCTGAGTCCTGATTGGGGTTTTGCCTCAGGGCCTGGGTCAGAAGTTGCTTTCTCCCTCGAACTGTTTGCATAGACAGCCCCCCCGCCACACACACACCCCCACCGAGGAGACCCTGCCCTTGGGGCCTTCGTCAGAAACGTGCCCCCTCGCCAAGACGCCCACCGCACAACTGGCCCGAGGCCCATCCTTTTAGCCAGTTGTTGCTCAGCGGCTGGAACCCCGAGGCTCTGGCCCGCGGGCCTCGTGCACGGAGCAGGGCTTCGCGAGCAGAACCGCCGGCTGCCTGGCTTCGCCTCCCGGGCGGCCTCTGCTGAGGAAGTCCCTGGGAGCACAGCTGACTTGGGGGAAGGTCTGGGAAAAATCTCCCTGCCTTTGGGGGGGCCGGGGCGGGGGATGAGCCACTGCTGATGAGAAACCCCGGATAATCATCGGTAGGTGGCTCTAGACGGGTTCAGACGCTCTCCGCGCGGCGTGGAGAGGGTTTGTGCAAACATTTCCCCGCTCGGTGCCGGGAGGAATGCAGGAGGAGGCTGCCTGTGGTACATCTTGGACTGTTCGAGAAACGTGCCTGCGCCTGTGAAGTTGCAGGGGGCGGGGGGGGGGGAAAGGTGAGGCCGGCACCGGGTGGGGCAGCGCCCGGGAGAAGGAAAGGGGGACCCCCGCCCCGAGTGCGCGCGCTGCCCATGGACACTCCCGCTGCCCAGGGGGCCCGGCCTCCCCCTCGCTCCAAGAAGCGCTCCCCGCCGGCCCCTGCGAGGCCCGTGCTCGCCCTGCTGCTGCTGGTCTCCATCAAGCAAGTAAGAGCGGTTTATGATTTGGATTGTCATGGTGCTTGCTGTTAGGGTCAGTTCTGCATCTTTTCTGATCCTAGAAGCACTTTCGGGCTCTTGCAGGCAATTTGGGAAATATAAAACAGTATTGAGGCGGTCATGATTAACCATAAGCCTGATATTCGGAGGTCATCACTGTTAATAGTTTGGCATATTTCCTGCAAATCCTTTTGCTATGCCTGTTTCTGGGCAGCCGGAATTATGATGCATAAAGTGTTTTGTATCCCGGTTTTCCCCCTTTACACCATTTTATAAACATTTTCCAGTGTCATCGTGAACTCTGTAAATAGCATTTAAACTCGTCCCATATATGCTCCTATCCGGTTTTACAATTTTCTCAGGCCTGAGTATTTAAAGGTTGATGGCCTGTGGGTTTTTTTCCTTCTTTCCTTTCTCCTTTTCCTTCCTTTCTTCTTAGTATAAAAATATAGAATGTTCATTGTTCAAAAAAAAATAAACATATAAAATCCAAAGAGGTATAAATACCAACTGTAAATCACTGTATTCCCACCACCCAGAAATCACCCTCATTCGCCTTTGGGGGCTTGTATTTCCAGACCCTCTTCCTGCTATTTATTTACATATAGGGCCTTTCCTCCCCCAACAAACATAAGATCAGACTGTAAATATTATCTCGCTATCTGCTTATGTCTTAAGGAAATACACTAAGAGCTAACACAAACTAAGCCTTCTATTGAACAGTGCTCTAGGGGCGGTGTCAGGTGTGTCCCTCGCATTAATTCATTTCATGCCCCTCAAGGGAGTCCCTCCTGTTAATCCCACTTACAGATGAAGACACTTTTCCGTGTCGGCAAAGGTAGCCCCAGGGCGTGATGTTTGAGGGCTTCAAGGTTGTCTTATAATGTATGTGACCAACCTCTGCAGGTGGGCATTCTGGTACATTGTTTTGTTTTAAGATTTTATTTATTTGACAGAGAGAGAGCACAAGTAGGCAGAGAGGCAGGCCGAGGGAGAGGGAGAAGCAGGCTCTCCGCGGAGCAGGGAGCCCGACGCGGGGCTCGATCCCAGGACCCTGAGATCACAACCTGAGCTGAAGGCAGGCGCCCAACCAACGGAACCACCCAGGTGCCCCAGCTTGTTTTATTCTTGTCCAGGGAGACTAGACTTTGGCCCCTTTTCCCATTTGAGGTTCCATTTTCATATTGGACCATGACGTGAAGGAACCCCAGTCCCACTCACCTGAGAAATGCAGGTGATGAAAGTTCTTTGAGGAAAGGTTCTCTTCCTCCTTTGGTCCATGGGTGGAGTTCATCCCTGTGTGTGGCTTTGGGATTCAAAATCCCTCCTGCCCCCACCTAGGGAGGGCCGTGGTGCCCGGTCTTGTAAGTGTTCACCTCATCTGGCTTTCTTTGGTTCTAACCTGGAACCAGACAGGCAGAAAACACCTGCGAAATTCTCTGCGTCTGATCTCTCCCAGAGGCTGCCTTCAAGCCTTCGCGGACTGAGGATGTGAGCCCCAATCGATGGTTTCGCGGAATCCCTGTGGTGGTGGCAGCCTCTGGGAAGCCACTAGCTCGATATTGGCAGGGCCGTTGCTGGGAGAGTCCACACAGAACTCACGTACTTGCTTCAATTCTCCGGACATCTCCTGTTACAACTGCGTACCCTCAGCTAGCTGTCCAGTCTCCTTCCCCTTGTACACATGATCGTGCCTTGGCCACTGGGTGCCAAAGCATCGCTGCAGCACTTTGCATTCTATCATTAAATGGGTCTTGCTAAATCCCCACCGCGAGCCTCTCACAGAAGTGCTAGTCCTGAGCCCATTTCACAGGTGGGGAAATTAAGGTTCATGGGAGTTAAATGACCATCACCTGCCGTTATGTGACTTGTGAGAAGTGAAACCACTGTATCTGGCCGGAGGCAAGTCCTGTGTTCGCTCTTCCCTAGCATTCCCACGGAAGCTGTGAACACATGACTAGGTATACGTTATATCAGCAAACTTCTCAGTGCCTCAGGCCGGTGGAGGACACTGACATTGTTCCTTTCGTCTGGCGTGTTCCTAATCAATAACGTGCCTGTGAGCAGTGTCCCCTCCCCCATCTGCCATTGCGTCTGTCCTCAGAACCTCTTTGGTCTGTCTGTCCTCCAGGGTGCGTCTATAACCCCAATGAGCACCCCCCCCACACACACACACTTCTTGGTTCTCGGTCTTAAATCCCATATTTTTCCTCCAGATGTTTACATTACAAGGCTTTGCTAGACTTTCATGATGGATTTTGCTCACAGACGCGTTCCCTGCATGGAATATAAATGACCGTGGCATGTTTTCTGGCAGGAAGTCTTCCCAAAATTCACTTAATGAGAAATTCTCAGGGATAGTTTAGTTTCCAAATTGGAGCAGTCCACCACCACCCCACCTCCCCGGCTAGACTCATTTAAGTTAATTAGCAGTTTGCTTTGGGTTCAAAAAACATAGACTCTCTCTCTAAGGCTCTTTGAGAAGGGAATTTGTGGCTCTTTTCCTAGATTGCCGATGGGAGCGTAAAAAGGTGCATGTTTTTAAATTAAAAAAAAAAAAAAGCTTGGCGAGGATAGGTTGGCAGTCCATTATCAAAAGCCTTTAAAAATGTGTATACTCTATGACCCAGAAATTCCAATTGGAAGAATTTCTCCTAAGCAAATAAAGATGTGCTCAAATATTTAATTGCGAATATTTTCAGTACAGCAGCATTTATATTAACAAGCATCTCGGCCAGTGTAATTGTTCGATGCTGGAGGATTTGAAAACTAATTTGTATCACAGTCATTCACAGAACATCACGAAGCTGTTAAAATGGTGTTTTAGAAGTATGACTCTCGAAAAAGATACATATTCACAGTGTATCTTCGGATGAAAGCGTAAAACTAGATGATTTCCTTTTTTGGTTAAAATAAAAATGGAAAGGAAAAGAAAAAAAGGAAACGGAAGCATGTGCACCGAGAGAAGAGTCCGGAAGGAGATGGTAATTTCTGATACTGAGATTATATTCCAACTTCTCCCCTTTTGGGGCTTTCTTGCAATTTTAGTTTGATTTACAGAGAGGCGAATGCCTTCTTGAACAAAGAATACAATAGAATGTATTGAAAGCAATGCACAGAAGGTCTTTTTTCCCTTTCCCTCTATCCTTCCTCAGCCAAGTTAGTCGTTGATGCTCGTTGCCCGTGCAAGGGAAAGAGGAATCAAGATCAAGTCGATTTTTCCAGTTAGAAAACATCCATTCGTGCTATTTCCTCTCCTCCTTACCTTGTTTGGATCTGAACTTGGATTTGCCTCTTACGTTTTTCGTGTCTTTAGGACAAGTACCTGGGAAGACAGTCTGTTTGTCCAGCTCCCCTAGATTGACCAAATTTGGTGCTTTGTAGGGTTCCTTCTTCTTCTCTTTCTCCTTTCCCTCCTTTTTCTTCTTCTGACCATGGCCATCAGTCATGGCAAAGGGCAGGAAAAGAGGGTAAAGTTAGTCCAGGGACAGAGCTCACGTGCATGACTGATCTTATTGTCTCTTCCTTGGCCAGTTCCAGTGAGGTCCCTGATGATATAAATAGCACTTTATCCAAGAAAGGGTCTTACTTCGGAGGCTTGGAGGATTCTGGAAGCTGATGATTTCGTTATCAACTTATTTGCTGAACTTGTGAAAAATAATATAGATGCAGCTATAGTCCCATTAGGATGTTTATTTTCTTAAACGACGTGTTAATAAGCTTCCATCTTGACTCTTGTGCCATAACTCAGAGACAGAAAGTATTGTGGGAGATTGAAAGTTTATTGGAAACTGAAGCCTAAGGATAAATGCCAATTATTTCCTCATCATGTTCATCATTATTATTACTTATTGGCCAATCCCATGGGTTCCAGATTGTGTGCTAAGGTGCCTCAAGGCACCACTGTGAGCTCATAGGCCTGCCGTAAGATATTTTAATTTTTCAAAGGAGGCAAAGAGATACATGACATCTGCCAGACCCCGCAAATTACTAGCACGGTTTCAGCATTAGATCACGTTCCATTCCCTTTGATGATGTCGTATCTCGGCAAAGCTGTTTTTGGTTTTTGTTTTTTGTTTTTTTCTTGCAGTTGCTGTGATGAAAGGCAAGTACTGCACAAACATCAGTGTGGAACACGATGGTGCCCAATCTGATTCCCAAGTTTGGGAAGTTGTGCAATCTCCAGCAGGCACTCAGTTGTTAGGATGCAAATATTTACGTTGTTTGGCCCTAACTACTCAAAAAATGGGATTTTAGGTATCTCTTTTGGCTTAGGGGTACTGTGGAAAAATAATGGAGTCACTAAGGGCGCCATGATTTGAGAAAGTTTGGTAACCTCTGGTCTAACCATGCCTATACAGCTCTTCTTCAAAAAGTTGGCCCTGTGATTCTCTGGAAAGGATGCAAAAGAGCTATTCACAGACCCCATCATGCATTCCATAGTATTGGGGGGTGGGCCATGCTAGGCAGAGGAGACAGAGGGTAGACCGGACTGATGACTCAGAAGGTGGAAACTTACCACCCACTGGGCTCATAGGTGATTGGGTTTTTTTTTTGTGGGGGGGTGTGGGTGAGCGTAGTGGTTGTGATGCTGACTGTGTGTATGTATTTGTGTTTGAGTGCGTTTTGGTGGAGCATCTCCCCAGTTCACACTGGGCTTCTCCACTCACTGTTGTTATACCTGTTGTTACACCTGTTGTTACACCTGTCTTCCCTCATTCCTCCAGGCTGTCTACCTGGCCCAAGAAAGCATTTGAGTTTGCTACCCTTGTGAGAGGACACGAAGCCTCAAAGCCAACTGAATTGGATGATCTTATCCCAGCTCACCTACCTAGCCCTTCCTATGTTCATCCCCTCTCTGACTCCACCCCACACCTGTTCCTCTGTTTCTTCAGCTGAAAATGAGGACAGTAACTCCTGACCTGTGCTAAGGGCTTGTATTCAGGGATGGAGGGCATGTCTTAGCCTTCAAGGAAAGTATGGGGTAGCGAAGGGGATGGACAAATGAAACACCAATGATATACAACATGATGGGACACAAGACTTAGTCATGCGTGGGGTCACAGGGCACTGGGGAGAAGGGTTCCTAGCTCAAGATTTCAGTGACAGAGGTGGTCAAGTATGATCGGGGTCATTAGGCTTGAGTTGAGCCTTCTGGGGTAAGCAGGGAGTGGGCCAGATGAAGATGAGGGTGGAAGGGAGGGCCAGTGGGAAATGCAAAGATGCAAAGCCACAGAGGAACATGACTGGGGTCAAGAGGCTTGGCCCCGGGGTGGCTGAGATGTGATGTCAGCTCTATAGGCCATGAGGGGAAGACTTTAGGCAGGACAGCCCTGGGGACCTATCACTCTGGAGCAGTGTGGACCGGGCCAGAGGTGGAGGAAATGGGAGGCAGGGTTAGACAGGAGAGAGGCGTAGGACAGAATCTGGTGCCTGGTTGGATGATGTGGAAGGAGGAGGAAGGAGGAACCAAGGACAACTCCTGGTTTCTGGTTTGTGACTGGTGGTGCCAATACTGAGCCACTAGGGGATGAGCGTCTTTGGGATCAGAGAACGATAGGGTATGAACATCACTCGACTTTGGTAGCCAGCCAACCATACATTGTCTTATCTTTAGCAGATTCTAAGTCCTTTAGGGCAGAAACTGTGTTTTGTCCATCACTGCATCCCCTTCAATTCCTCCCTGATGCAAAGCCTGGCACACAACAGGTGCTCAATAAAGATGAGTAAATTAAAGAAGAGAAAACCCCTTTAAACCCCGCTGTTGTGTTAAAAACAAAACAAAACAAGTAGTACAGATACACAATTAGATGTTGTTAGACAACTCAATTATCTGGGAAGCCCAAGGTTCTATGGGAGGGGATAGTTAATGTCAGAAAGGCAAAAATCCCAAGGCCTCAGTATAGTAGCAGAGCATCTCTCTACCCGGTCTTTGACTTTGGACCCACAGGCAGCCAGGTGGGATGGCACAGGTCCCTACAATTCTTCCAGCCTTTCCCTGACATATTATTGGTCCCTTCTTACTGTGATGCTTCTCTTCTTCAGATCCACATAATCTTAGAAGCATGCATCTATTCATCTGGTAGGGTGTGACATTCAGGATGAGCATATTGCCTCCTCTTAAAATGTCAGCCTCACTTGAAGATTTTTTGGGGGAAAAAGTCATATCTCTATGAAAACCAATATGATTAGATTATGGAGTGAACATAGAATTTGTATGCACCTTTAAGATAGAACATAAGATGCCAAAGAAGTTCTGTTTCTTGGTGCAGGCCATTATGGCCACTTCAGTGGGAAGTTTTGAGACTCGTGGTGAAATGATCACAAGGTTGCCTCTGTAGTGAACTGGGAGTCACCATGGTTTTCTTCTGCCCAGGTTACAGGATCCCGCCTTGAGGAAACAACTCGCAAGTGGGCTCAATACAAAGAGAAGTGTCTGAGAGACTTGCTTAAGGAACCTTCTGGTAAGCAGGTGTATTAGTTATCTATGGCTGTGTAACAAAGAGCTTCAAAGCTTAGGGTCTTAAGGCAATCATCATCATCATCATCATCATCATCATCATCATCATCACAGTTTCTTTGGGTGAGGAATTCAGACCAAGCACAGTGGGGGTGACTTGTTTTTGCTCTACAATATCTAGAGTTTAGCTGCGAGGCTCAGTGGCTGGTGGCTGGAATCATCTGAAGGCTTGTTCGCACTTACAACTGATGGCTGATGGTGGCCCCCAGCTGAGAGTCCGTTGGCCAGAACACTTTCATGTGGCCTGTCCATACAGACTAGGCTCCTCACAGCATGGTGGTGAGGCTTCCAGGGCAACCATGACCAGAAGCCATGTTGCCTTTTATGACCCAGCCTCGGCAGCTATTTTTCCCACGTTCAATTGGATCAGATGGTTACCAAGGCCTACCCAGGTTCAAGGGAAGGGAGGAGAGACCCCCACCTCTCATTATAAAAGAGCATGTGGCATGTGAGACAGGGTATACATAGATGCATAGATGTGACTATTTATCTAAAGTCATCTGTCACAGCACACTCACCACCAAATCGTGTGACATGAGCAACTGTCGTAGATTAACCTGGGTAGGTGGGTGGGAGGAGGTCCTCATCCCCCAGGTTGTTATCTGAATCTGAGTCATAATATTTCTCCTATCCAGGTCTACACTAGGGTTAGAGTGTTCTAGAAAATATGTTAATCGTTTGATCAGTCCATGGCCTCTCCTGCCCTCATGCTGACTCTTTGGGTGTATCCAGATTCTTTTTTTTTTCTTTTTTAATTGATGAAATCTGGCCTCTCCTTATCCTCCTGGCTGCTCTCAGATGATTTCATTCAGGGGCTTGGAGGAGGACAGGCTACCATAAACTCTCTCTTCCTTTTCCTGACCCAAAGAATCTCAGCCTTCAAGCCGTACCCCTCTCCCTCTGAATATTTCTTCAGCCCAGGCTAGTGGCAATCAAAGCTTGATATCTGTTATAAGAACCACCCCTCACTTTAGGGAATACTGCTTTCTGAAATCAAAGTAGGGCATGTCCTCTTTATTTGGAGTCATGCCATGAGCAGCTCGGCCAGGTGAGCTCTGTTTCACACAGACCATGTGCTGACACTTGGCAACCAGGTCTACAGGATGCCCTGAGCCGGCTCCTAACCTGGCAGATCTGCATCTGTGGGGTCCTGATGCCAGTAACGTGGTTGTTCAACCTGAGTGGCCCCTGCATGCTAGCCCCAATAGGGAGCAGACAGGAATGATGCTTAGTTCCCAGGAGTGAGGAGCTTGCAATATGGGCATTTGGGATCCAGCCTGAAACCCCTTCATTTCATTCCAGGAGGTCGATAAGGCTGTGCCATGTGTTTGTAGTGTCTCATCGCCAAGCACCAGGGTGTAACTCGTCCCCTGAATTGGAGATGGTGCAAATGTCTCATAATGATTTTTGGATTGGTCTTCAAACAGAGAAATATGACCAGATAGAGGTTATGTTGGATACGTGCAGCCAAGAGCCTCAACTTTACAGATCCCCCTATATCCACAGGTCATTTTGCACATTACACAATAAGGGTGCGCCAGCATCTAACTGATGAAAGTTTGACAATTCTTTAGTTAATTATGGAACAGAAGGCACTGGCTGAACTTCCAAGTGTCCTTCTGACCCCGAGTTTGTGTGATAGTTCAGTCTATGTAAAATAAACCAACATCAGCGTGACGTGCACACTAACATAACTGACGGGACCACTGCCAAAGGTCAGGTTGGGTAGACAAAGCCAGTGCTTGGGGGTGCATTAAGCATTCCCTCCTCCCCACGCTGTTCCTCATCCTTGACCTATCTGGACAGGGGGACACCTGGGCTAGTTCCTGCATAGGGTACACCAGCTTCCCATGCCAGGAAGGGGGCTCTGCCTCCATCAGTGGCCCTGGTGCTCCAATATTGCTCTCATTCAGGACGTTTTCTCTCCACAGGGACCTTTTGTAATGGAACCTTTGATCGATATGTGTGCTGGCCTCATTCTTCTCCGGGAAATGTCTCTGTTCCCTGCCCTTCATACTTACCTTGGTGGCGTGAAGGTAGTAAGTCTTATTTTACCATTTTTTGGCAGTTCCCTTAAAGGCTGGTCCCTCCTGGGTAGGCCGGCCATGGAGCAATTAGAGAGAGCACACTCCAACCAAGTGTTTTTCTCAAGTCCTCTTTCCCCACAGAAGGTCTCTTTCTTCTCTGGGCACCTCCTCGTGCCTTCCTGAAATTCTTCTGTGTCTGGGTGCTCCATTAATGCAATAGTTCTCTTTTCTTTGAAGATTGGAGAGTCCAGGTCCAGCTACCACAGAATTTGATGCAGTGAGAGTTGTTATGGAGAGGAGAAAGAGGTGGGGGAGAGATTGGGATGCTCACATCCACAACTTGGGTTTGCTGTATGGAGAAGAAGGGCATCAAAACTACCCTTGCGATAGCACTGAAAAGTGGTGCTACTGGATGGTGCCTTTAAGCCCCATGGCACTTGGATGGAGTCTTTAGCCGCTCAGCTTGCCCCCATCTTGCTTGAAGGAAGTGGCTCTTACGTAGGACCCCAGGAGTATATGTTGCTCCCACCTGCCCCAGCAGGCCAGCCTCTTGGTTGGTTTATTCTGGAAGGAGGAGAGAAACAATTACTAGTTAGAACTCTTTTGCCTTGGACTGAGGGCCATCAAAGAATAAGAAAAAAACTATTCTCAAGAAACATAAGCAATTACAAAGTTCCAGGCAAAACCAAGTGGGAATGGGCTACTGAGGAGGTGAGATGGTGATATTATGTATTTAATTTCAGCTCAGTAAATCGTCGGTTAAAATCTGGTTTTGATTTTCTGAGGCCTCTAGTGCAAAGAGAGTTTCCAAAAGAGAGAGATGCCTTTCTGAATGGGAGGGCTAATGATATGTTCTGTGGAGCTCTCCTTTGGTGAAATCCAGTTGGAAGCGACCCAGGAGTGATGTTTAAGGGGAGATACCCGAGTTTGCTGGACTGCAGAGTCTGGATAATTGAGGGAAGCACCCCTTTGGGAGCCAGTTTAGTGGGGTAGGGAGAGCACTGCACGTGGAGTATAGAGCCCATATATCTCTTTTATGCCCTGCGACTTTGGGCAAGTGTCCAGAGCCCTCTGAGTTGTTTTCTTGTCTGTTAAGTCCAGTGAACAACAGCAGCTCTTGAGGTCCGGTTGAGGAATGAATGAGAAGACAGGCACAGAGTCAGCTGCACAGTAGGTGCTTTGTAAATGGAACTGAGGCTGAGACCAAGGTCAAGCCCTCAGATTCCTGAAGGTCTTTAAGACCCGGATGTCCATGGACCTCAGGGCACATGGAACAGACTACCACTGCCCAGCTCCTCCGCCTACCCATTCTTCCCATGAGCTAAAAATGGAGGTCTATTCCACCTGAAGGGAAAAAGTGGTCAAAAATCTAAACTTACAAAGAAGTTGAGTTAAAGGCTTTTTTTTAACGGGTTCTGGGCTTCTAGAGTGTCCCAAAGGGAGTGTGATTCACAGAAGGTGGGAAGTTACTCTTCCACTCAACATCCTGTGCGTTAAATGTTAGAATCCAAAGGGGTCCATACAGTGGGAAGAAAACGTGGAGGCAGTGGAAGGGTTTAGAGCAGAAAGAAAGAGAAAAAGTCTGGGGGGATAACACCAGATGAACACACACTACAGTCAGAGGGCAGGAGGCAGGATGGTGCCTGACTATACACATAAGGCTGGGGCTTGATTGCATAGAAGTTGTGTCTGACACCAAGGGTTTCAAGCTTCCTCTGGAGGGTGAGATCCCATGGAGCCACGAAGGCACTGAGGTATGAAAAGGACTTAATATGATTTGTGGTTTGGGGGTATGATGTTGATGGCTCTCTGGGTAGAAGAACAGGGTGAGGGGCAGGGAGCTGACATTGGAAGCAACTGCAGGGATCCAGAGAAAGGGACCATGAGAGTGTGGGTGCAGGCAGAGGCAAGACGAACCATCAAGACTATCCGATGAAGCAGGAGATGAGGGACGGCGAGGGCTGAAAGGTGGGAGGAAATGAGCTCACACCCTGTCTGGTCCCACCCATGCTCACCATCATCTGGGTGGTGGCTCAGGGCCCCCGCTGCTCACATCTGGTGTGTCCCCCAGAGAGCAAGGAGGTGGGTGCAGCTGCCCCAAAGGGGAAAGAGGGCCAGTAGGAGGTTGGGTCAGAGAGTATTGGGAGCCAGAATTTACAGGGCTTTGTGGGAGGCCCGGGAAGTGCTCTGACTTGTTGTCAGAGAGCCTTTGGAAGATTTGGAGCGAGGCATGATGTGGCATGACTGCTGTGTTAACCGTAGACCATGTGGGGCAAGAGCATCAAAGGCATTTGTAATAGTCCGGTCATGAGAGAGTGGTGGCTCCAGGGAGCAGGGAGCAGGGGGTGAAAGCCAAGAGGCAATGTTCAGATTCTGGGTAGGTTGGAAGGTCCAGGTGACAGGATTGGCTGATGGGCCAGGTGAAGGGTAGGAGAGACAGAGAGAAAGCAAGGATGACTCCAAGGTTTGGGGCCCAAGGACGGGGATGATGGGTTTGCCATCAGTAGAGGCTGGGACATGTGCAGGTGGCTCCAGTTTGGGGAGAAGATGAAGAGCTTGCTTTGGGGACTGGTGTTTGACAGGGCCGTTAGACACCCTCGCAGAGGCTTCAGGTGGGCAGGGGGGAAGTACCCCATGGGTGTCCATCCATTACACTCAGCAAATAGTCACCATTGGTCCACGCTGTGCAGGGTCAGGAGTGGGAAGTTCGGACAAGTTCCGTTGTTCATTTGCGAGTCCAGCCCCTGGTCTTCCGGGGGGGGAGGGCAATTCCTTTGGGGGAGGGCTCTGGGAATGGATGTGACTGGGTCACAGTAGCCATCATCGTGGACACAGAGCTGGCCTGTCACTTATACACACACACACACACACACACACACACACACACACACACACACACATTTAATCCTCCCCCAAACTGGGGAGGGCTGGTACCATTACCATGATGATCCTCAGCTCTTGATGAAGACACTGGAAGTCTCGGACAGTGGGAGGGCCACAAGCTCAAGGCCACCAACCTTGTAGGTGGCCAAGCAGGCTCTGTCCACCCCCTTCACCTCTCCTCTTCGCGTCCTGAGACGCAACGCCTCTCTCTGACGGCGCACCAGGAAGCCCCAGGTCCGCATCTCCCAGCTGGGCTGCACCTTTGAGAGCTCTCACGTCTCTGAGTCACCAGGGACTATTCTAGCTCCAGAGACTTTGGGTAAACACAGCAGACATTAGTGGACCGTGGTTTGTTACGAAACGTAGAGGCTTCCGTGTTTTTCTTTCCGTCCCAAATAAACAGCAGAGATGCTAATGAGCCCCTCCCTGACGAAGGGAAGTGAAAATCCCTTTTCCCTGGGATTTTCCACAGCTTTGTGGTGAGGACGAGGGCCTCACCACGTGCTCAGGAACGGGCTGCGTGCTCTGACCTTTCCCCTAGAGCTGTGTTTACTTTCAGAAAACTCAGGAAGGGCCTACAGATACTGCTTGGCTCCGGGCACTTGGCAGACGCTGGAAAACTCCACAAATATTTGGCAGGATGACTCCGAATGCTCCGAGAACCACAGCTCCCAATACAACGTGAGTCAGCTTGGCCCGGTGATGATGGGCCCCGGGCCCCAACCAACCTCCACCAGGCAGCCCCCCCGGTAGGCTTTGGTGGCCACACAAAGAGCCGTCCCCCAAGAGCTAGTCTGGCCGCACTCCCCTGGGGAAGGTCCACAGTCACATGATAGCAACCTCTGGCAGCCACTGAATTTCTTCTGCAACGAGGGTGATGTGCAGACCCCTGAGGCCGCTCAATTTCTCACCCCTGGACTAGTACTGGGGTGCATAAAAGCGTGTACATACCACAGGCACTTAGTAAGTCCTCAGTGAATGGTTTCACAGATTCCGAGTTAGTAGGTATGTGGTGGGGCCTGGGCATCAGACTGGTACCTAGTTCCCCAGGTGATGCCAATGTGCGGCTGACGCTGGGACTCGGGTAATCTCGAGGGACCCGCCAGCAGGTGTGGGATGTCTGCAGCCTCCTCTGGGCTCAGGCCCTCAAGGGGCAGGGACAGCAAAACCAGAGCTGAAAACTGCACTTCCCAAGACTGGAAGTTAAGATTTCTCTCTTTAGAAAGGTGAGGACTGGGGCATTGCCTCCTCCCCTCTGCAAATGGCCATATTTCCAAGAATTCAAGTACTTAAAAAAAAAAAAAATCCCCCAAACATAAAAAAACAGCTTCTGGCCATGTTGGCCTGTGTTTCTAATAATGGGTTGACATTTTGCCCACAAAAGGCTAGTGATAGTAGATCTTTGCTCTTCAGAGTGCTAGCAAACAAAATATGTGATTTTCTTCCATCTCATCAGGTAGGGGTCCTTATGCATGATAAAGGATACTCTTTAAGGAAATTGTGTTTGTGTGTGTATATGTATGTGTGTGTATAATTTTAATATATATATTTTAAGGAAAAAATTTAGTTTCCCATACCACATAAGATATATCAATTGATATATACCTATTTTTTAACATTTTATTTTGAAGTGTCCAAACACATAGAAAAATTAAAAGAATAATAAAATAAGCACTCACAAACCCACTATCTAAATTCAAAATGTATCAACATCCCCCCCAACACCATTTGCTTTTGCTTTGTCTCTGTCGTTGTGAAATATTTGACAATAATTTGCAGGCATCGTGAGGTTTCATCCTTAAATATTCATCAGATCCTTCCTAAACAAAGTCATTATTCCACATAACTACAATACCGCTATTCCAATAACATCATATCAGCTAATGTTTCATCCATATTCAAATTTCCCCAATTTTCCCCTCCAATTTTTGTAGCTTTTCTCCCCTGAACCGGAGTCTAGTCCTGGTTCATATATTGGAGTTCATTTTATATCACTTTAGCATGTTTTAATCTAGAATCTCCCCCATTCCAGCCCATGACAGCCCAGGACACTGGCTTTTTGAAGACCCCCAGAAAACTTTGTTGTTATTAGATGTGTCCCTGCATCTTCTGTATTTCCTTAAACTGGAAGTTGGTTTTAGAGGCTTGGTAAGACTCAAGTTAATCCTCATAGGTGCTGGGTACACACCATATATACATGTATACATAGCATCACGCCAGGAGACCAAAATGTCAGGTGTCACTACAATGATGTTCTGTGTGATCACTTGGTCTCGGTAGTGACAGCCAGATCTCTCCATGGTATAGGTACTTCTTCTTTTCTATCTGACCAGTAATTGGTGGGACGGTACTTTGGAACCGTGTGTGTGTGTGTGTGTGTGTGTGTCTTGTTCACTAACAAACCTTCATCAGTGTTACAACCTTCCTTGATGATGCTGGCTTGAGTTGATTCGAGCTCTGTCATTTCTTCTATATTTACTGGCTGGCATTCTTCTGAAAAGAAGACTCCTTCCCCTTCCCTCCAGTTTTGAGTATCACTATGAATTTACAAATTGCTTTATTCACTTATTATTTTGGTGCTCAATGTTTTTCTAAATTTAGCTAGTGAAATCCCTCCAAACTGCCTCCTTGTGTCCTTTTGTGATAATCTCACTGGTCTTGGAGCACTTCCTTATTTTCTGACATAAGAAAATGGTCCAAGCTCATCTCATGATTTCCCTGTTCCGGGTCCAAATCGGCTATTTCGTCAGAGTTCTGGATTCTCTAAGTGGACGAATGTTATTAGAAACCAAGATCCCGGGGCGCCTGGGTGGCTCAGTCATTGGGCGTCTGCCTTTGGCTCAGGTCATGATCCCAGGGTCCTGGGATTGAGCCCTGTGCCAGGCTCCCAGCTCAGCAGGGAGTCTGCTTCTCCCTCTGCTTGTGTTCTCTCTCTCTCTCTCTCTCTCTCTCTGATAAATAAATAAATAAATAAATAAATAAATAAATAAATAAATATCTTTGGAAAGAAGAAAGGAAGAAAGAAACCAGGATCTGAATGCTAGGTGTGTTCACTACCACTACTACTAGATCCTAAGACCTTTGTAGCATATAGATTTAAAGGGGAAAAAAACAGATTTGCAGCATGTTTTGTCCTTAGACTGTATCCCATGTTCAGAGTACTGTGTTCATAATTATTTGAAATAACTGTTTTCTCTATGTGGTCATGATACTGATTGGATATATAGTTTGATTCCATTGTTTCTATTAGTGTTAAGGATTGGCCTTTTTCTTCTCTCTTTCCCTTCTTCTGTCTTTAATTTTATTTTTTAAAAGATGTTATTTATTTATTTGAGAGAGAGAGAGCACAATGAAGGGGGAGGGGAGAGACAGAGGGAGCCTGATGCGGAGCTCAATCCCAGGACCCTGGGATCATGACCTGAGCCAAAGGCAGATGCCCAATGACTGAGCCACCTAGGCACCCCTTTAATTTTGTTTTTAATAAATAAAATATTGGCAGGGTTTGAAAACCAAGATGATATAAGAAAGTACAGTCAGAGAAACCACGCTCCAATCACTGTCTCTACCCTATTTCTGGTCACCCCCAAATGATAAACATTTTTATTATTTTCTGACTTATTTTTCCCTCCTTTTTTCTTTTTCTTTCCTTTTTATCAAATTATAATATACATCTTATGTTTCTCTTTGCAAAACTAAGCAAATATATTGTTTTACCATTTTTCTTACATTGAAAGAGGTATACCAGATACCTTATCCTGCATCTTGCCTTTTTGACTTAGCAGTGTGTCCTGGAATTACTCTATAGCAGTACCTACGAACATTTCTCTCTTTTTTTCTTTCACATTTGCATAGTACTCTACTGTGTGTATCCACTATAGTTTATTCAGCCACTGTCCTCTGACCATTGGGGTTATTTCCAGTCTTTTCTTATTAATTATGCCACCTCAAATAACCTTGTATGCATATGTTGGTTCATATTTGCTTTTGGAAGAATCCCAGAAATGGGGTTGCTAGATTAAAATGTAGATGCAGGGGCGCCTGGGTGGCTCAGTCGATAAGCGTCTGCCTTCGGCTCAGGTCATGATCCCGGGGTCCTGGGATCGAGCCCCGCATCGGGCTCCCTGCTCCGCGGGAAGCCTGCTTCTCCCTCTCCCACTCCCCCCGTTTGTGTTCCCTCTCTCGCTGTGTCTCTCTCTGTCAAATAAATAATAAAATCTTTAAAAAAATAAAATGTAGATGCAGGGGTACCTGAGTGGCTCAGTCAGTTAAGCGTCTGCCTTCAGCTCAGGTCATGATTTCAGGGTCCTGGGATCGTGCCACGTGTCAGGCTCCCTGCTCGGCAGGGAGCCTGCTTTTCCCTCTCCTTGCCCCTGTTCATGCTCTTTCTTGTGCACTCTCTCTCAAATAAATAAAATCTTTAAAAAATAAAGAATAAAATGTAGAGGCATATATAATTTTGCTAAATATTGTCAAATTCCCCTCCATAGGAATTATGTCATTTTGCCCTCCCTTTAGCAGTGTGTGAAAACGCCTGTCTCCTCGGTGCATGCATGGTACACGCTAATTATGAAGCATTTCATAAAGAAGTCTAAGTGACTTAAGATTCACCTGTTGGTACTGAGAGTGAGCTGGAAACTATCTGGGTGTTCTAGGGTCACTAGGGAAGGGGCTAGATTTTACTGGAGCTCTGACTATAGAGAACAGTTTAAGAAACTCCTCTGAAGGAGTGCAATGAAACCAATTGTACCAGGTACTGGTACAGTTGGGTACTTACTTAAATGTGTTAACCTCACAAATCCTCATATATCCACATAACATAAATGATGCTCAAATGACTCATGAAGGTCTTGATATGCCACCTGAATCATCAATTTAAAGAAATCACGCCACTCTGTGTGGAGAAACACTAAACATTTCTCTGCTTTCAAGATATTTATAGCCTATCTGGAAAGATAAAACAAATGCGAACAACCATTAGTGAATAATATAACTAATGCCCCAATTTGTGAAACAGACCACAAGTGCTTTGGAGTTCAGAGTTGACAGTACACACAGAGGCATTCATGGAGGACTTCTTGTAAGAGGTAGGTTGGTGCTGGTTTTAGAAGGATAGATTTAGTTTTGAGTTGAAGAGAGACCAACAAGAGCAGTTAGAGATTATAGAGACAGGATTATAGAGCTCTTGATGGGGTCCATAGAAAATAATTCTAGATAGAAATATGGCTGGGCTTGATTTGGAAAGACTCAAAGGCTACACAGAGATTTCTGCATCCAGATCACCATTACAAGAAATGTTAAAGAAATTCCTTAACACAGAAAGACATACACATCTTATGGAATTTTTTATCAACATAAAGGAATGTAGAGTACCAGAAATAGTAAATATGAGGGTGAACTTTTTTTATCTTATTTTTAAAAATCTTTTAAGAGATGTGATTAATTAAAGTAAAAATAGTAACAATGTATTATGGGGTCTAATATATGTACGAGTAAAATGTGGGACAATAGCACAAAGCCAGGATGAGGGACATGGAAGTATGATAAGTTAAGGATGTATACTGTAAACATGAAAGCAACAACTAAAAAGCAAAATGAAGAGGTATAGCTAATAGGCCATGGAAGAAAAAATGGAATAAAAAAATACGCTCAAACCAAAATAAGGAAAGAAAACAAAGAAAAGATGGAATGAAGAGAAAACCAAGAGATTTAAGCTCAACCAAATAAATAATCACATTAAATGTAAATGATCTAAACACCCTAAGTCAGAGGTTCTCAAATTGCATTAAGAAGATAAAACAAAATAAAATCCAACTCTATTCTGTCTATAAGACCCAGGCAATTGATTTTTGACAAAAATGCTAAGGCAATTCAGTGGGGCAAAGAATATTCTTACCAAAAATAGCACCAGAACAACTGGACGCTAAATAAATAAATAAATAAATAATGAACCGCAACCTTTGCCTCACACCATGAATAAAAACTAACTAGAAATGGATCATAGACCTGATGGACTGTGAAAAACAAACTGAGGGTTCTAGAGGGGAGGGGGGTAGGGGGATGGGTTAGCCTGGTGATGGGTATTGAGGAGGGCACGTTCTGCATGGAGCACTGGGTGTTATGAACAAACAATGAATCATGGAACACTGCACCAAAAACTAATGATGTAATATATGGTGATTAACATAACAATAAAAAATAAAAAAAAATAGAAATGGATCATAGACCTAAATTTAAGAGCTCATTCCATTAAACTTCTAGGAAAAAAACAGCTGAAAATATGAAGGCTTTTGGTCAGGTAAAGACTTTTGAAATAAGACACAAAAAGCACAACTATATAAGAAAAATTTGACAAATTGAACTTTATCACAATAAAAAACTTCTGCTCTTCTAAAGACACTGTTAAAAAAATAAAAAGGTAAGCCATAGAATGGGAGAAAATGCTTGCAAAACACTTACCTGACAGGAGATTTATATCTACAATATATAAAGAACATTTACAATTCAAAATTAAGATAAACAATCCAATTTAAAAGATGGCCAAATATTTGAACAGATACTTTACCAAATGAGATACACAGATGGCAAATAAGCACATTAAATGATTCTCAACAGCATTAATCATTAGAGAAAAGCAAATTAAAACCATAGTAAGATAGTACTACATACCCATTAGAATGGCTAAAATTTAAGGGACTGATTATATGAAGTGTTAGTAGAATCTAGAGCAGCTGAAACTCCTAGTCCACTGTTGGTGGATACATAAATTGATACAACTTATTTAGAAAACAGTTTGGCAGTTTCTTAAGTTAAAACATACACCATACTACTCCACCATTCTATTTCTAGGTATTTATTTGAGAGAAATAAAAATCTATGTCCACATAAAGACTTATGCAGAAATTTTCATAACAACCTTATTTGTGAAAGCCAAACTCTGAAAACAACTCAAATGTCCATCAATAGGTGAGTGGATACATAAATTGTGGTATATTCTCAATGGAATACTACTCAGCAATAAAAGGTCAACTATTGATACATGCTATGACATGGATGAATCTTAAAATAATTATTCTGAGGTAAATAAGCTTGGGAAAGAAAGAAAGGAAAGAAAGAAAAAAAAAGAAAAGAAAGAAAGAAAAAGAAAGAAAGAATAGAATGAAAGAAAGAAAGAAAAGAAAGAAAGAGAAGAAAGAAAAAATGAAAGAAAGAGAAAGAAAGAAAGAAAGAAAGAGAAAAAGAAAGAGGAAGGAAGGAAGGGAGGGAGGGAGGGACGGAGAGTACATATCATAGGATTCCATTTATATAAAAGTTTATAAAGTGAAAATTAATTTCTAATGACAGAAAGCAGACCAGTGTTTATTCAGGCATAAGATGGTGGGAGGGAATGAGAGAAGAAATATTATAAAGGGTCACAAGGAAACTTTTGGGAGGTTATGGAAATGTTCATTATCTTGAATGTGATGATGAAATCAGATATATTCATGTCTAAATTCATCAAGGTTTATTCCTTAAATATGTACAGTTTATGGTACACCAGGTCTGTTTCAATAAAGCTGATAAAAGTGTTATGTGAAGAAGTTTAAGCCATGATTTAGCATGTAATACATATTTGCTGTGGGTTCTTGTACAAAAATTTAGTGAGAAACGTCGTCTTGATGGTGAGTAGCATGATGGATTGAGTGAGAAGGTGAAATTCCATTGGAAGATCACAAGAGTTTCCAATAAATTATCCTCTGCTCACAATCAGGCTATCCTGGGACTCAGAGAAAATATTCCACTGTTTTATGGGGTATTCACCTAAGTGGTCATGCATGACAAGTTATTTTAGGAGGGAACATCCAGATAAAAACCTGGCCCCATCTTCCAGAGAGAAGAACACCTACACTCTAGGGACAGCACACCCAGGCACAAAAAAAAAACCCGCAAAAAACTGTCCTCATTTCTAAGGTACCGTCTTGTTCTGGGCACAATTCTTTCATGATACTGTGAATCTTGGTGCATCAATGCTGGGCTATAGGACCAGCCATAGAGGTGAGACCCCCCAATGGGCATTTCAATTCATCAAGGCTCTTTGGCCTCTGAGATGTGCCAGAAAGCAGTCTAAGCTATTCTAATTGGGTGTAAACAAGGCTACAGTGCATGCCTAGACCCTTGGTCATCCTGGGCATGGAATTAGGGGGTGGAGATCATAGCTGCCTGGCTTGGTGGTCATATCTGCTCTTTGTCTATGCTCAGGTGGAACACCATGCTTTGCTGTCGACATTGAAGGTGTTGTACACCGTGGGGTACTCTCTCTCCATCATCTCCCTCCTCCTGGCACTCACCCTCCTCTTGTTTCTTCGGTGAGTGGAACTTCTGCCTGCACATCTTCAGGTGTCCATCCTGGAATTTGCTCATTGGCTCCCTCTAGAAGGCAGAAGACTGGGCTGGCTGATGTCATGGCCCATCAGAGTTGAAAGGGATCTGAGAGAGTCTCCGGCCCATCAGCTCTATTTTGCAGGTGGTGCAGGTGGAGGGGAAAGGGATATCAGAGGTCCAGTGAGAGGCACTGGGTCACTGGAGATCACAGAGTACAGCTGGAACTGGAATCTGGGAGTCTTAACTCTGCTTTAGCCTCCTTGGGATCGGATAACCTCCTGTCTACCCCACCCTACCAGAGGCATGATTTTTACAGAAGAGATTAAGAAACTTCCCCAAAGCAAATTTGCATGTGGTAGAGCTGGGCCCCTAGACTCCAATTAGCTATCAATCATTTGAGTGCTTCCTTGGTGCCAGGCACATTTCTAAGCACATTACACGCATTAAGTCATTTAAATTTCTTGCTAATCAGAATTAAGGCTAATTCTAATCCTAGGAGATTAGCATTATTATTAGCCCCATTTTATAAGTGTGTTGACTGAAATATGGAGAGATCAAGTAACTTGCCAATGTCATGCAGCTGGTGAGTGATGGGAGCAGGTTCACAACCAGGCGGTTCAGAGACTGAGCAGTTTCATTCCCTTATATTATTTCTCAGAATCCAAAGCCTGAGTGCATTTTACTAAATCATGTTTTTAGAAATCACCCAAGTGAGATATTTATGAACCCCCCAGGGAGCCTTCCAAGGCTGCCTCTCGGCCTTCATTCAGCAAAAGAACTGAGTATAATGTGGCAGAATGAGCATTCAGTAAAGATGCAGGAGACCTAGATGGGCACTCTGGAGACCTGGATGCTAGCTCCATAACAGCTCCTCCCCTTGTATCCTCTAACTCCACGTCTGACCCCTCAATCCCAGGATATTCTATGGCTCCCGGAGCAGAGTCATGACCATATGCCCCATCCAGAGAGCAATACTTGAGCAGTGGGAGAATTCCATAGCCTGTACCCTCTGCTATCCATGACCTCCTCCACTCACCTTCCTGAAGTCCCAAGAAGCAAGCTCAGAGAAAGTAGCTGCCCAACCCTGGAGAAAGTTACTTTAGCTAAGCCTAGGGGTTGATCAGATGTCCATTTTGCCTCATGTGCTAGAAAGTAAGATCTAGTCATTGCCTTTGAGTGGCACCCAATCTAATTAGGGAGAAAGGTGCATACATAATAAAACACAAGACCTGACTCAAGTACTGTTTAGAAATTTAAAAAGTAATAATAGCTCTAAAACCAGGCAGATTTGTGCTGCACTGGGGGCACAGCAGGGCTGTGAGGGCACAGTGATGGAAAAGGGTCCTTTTGACTAGAGAGACTGAGGACACACAGTTTTACACCAGCCAGTACCAAAAGAAAAAGAGCCTACAGGAGGCTTCAGGTAGGAGGTAATGAGAGCTGACATTTTCTGGATACTTATGATGTGTAGGTGCTGTGTGAGTACTTTGCACCCATTAACGGACTGGTACTCCTGCACTCCTTGAGGTAAGCACTCTTGTCCTTATAGGTAGTAGAGCCTTGGAGAGTGGTGCTTTGGCCTCAGAATTTTTGGGTCTGAATCTCAGCCCCACCACTTACTTCTCTAGGACTTTGGACAGCTGATTTAACCCTTCTGCTTCAATTTCTCAATTTTTACTCAATGTGTAAATGTTATCCCCATTTTCCAGATGAGGGAAATGAGGCACAGAGAAAATCACATAACCCAGCCATATCACTCTGGAGTCTACGTTATCAACGTCTGCCCTCTAGTGATAGGTGTGCAGGTGTTTTGGGCACACACCTGTTGGTCTGAACCATTCTTTCCTGAGGGAAGACACCTGCTTTTCTCCCTGCACAGAAAACTCCACTGCACACGCAACTACATCCACATGAACTTGTTTGCTTCTTTCATCCTGAGAGCCCTGGCTGTGCTGGTGAAGGATGCCGTCCACTCCAACTCTTACTCCAGGAGACCCAACAATGACAAAGGGTGGATATCCTACATGTCGGAAGTACGTTCCTCCCTACCATAGCCTCCCACCTGGCGGATCAGTCCTGGGAATCGTTGGGCGGGAAGGTGGAGCTGGGAAGGAGAAGAGGGAGATAAAGGGGTGTCAAAGGCCTTCTGGTTAGAGAAGCATCATCTGACTTAAAAACAAACCCCAAAAACCAACCAAACAAACAAAAAAAACCAAACCTCCCGAGAGTGGGGCAGGTAAAGGAAATTGTCACAGAAGAGTCCACCGCAGGGTGCTGTGTGTCCTTGGGTGGGAAATTTCTTCATCCGTGAACAAAACAACTGAACCAGACCAACCTTTATTACCATTATTATTATTATTTATTATTATTATTACTATTTTTTAAAGCAGCAAAGCTTTTCCATATTGAAATCTGCTTCTGTTGTGATGCTTTTTCCTTTATCTTGTTAATAATGATTGTAGTAACCTGTTAAATTAACCCTGAATTCCTGGAATAAGCCCAACTCGGTTCTGATACATTACTCTTTTTCCTACATTGCTGGATTCATTAGCTGATGCTGTGTTTTGTTTAGCATTCCCTCATCCGCACCTGTGAGGGAGTTTCTTTCCTTGTGATAAAGAAGATAAAGTTTATGCTGACCTCTTAAAACAAATCAGACTTGTTACCTCTTTTTCTATTCTCTGGAAGAATTTATTTAAGATGGGTATTTTTCTTTCTTAAACATTTGATAGATCACTCCAGTGAAGCCATTTGGGCTCAGAGTTTTCCTTATTGGAAGGCTTCTAATTATGGACTAGTTTCGACTCACATTCAGATTCTCTATTTCTTCTTGTATCAGCTTTAGTAGCTTGAGTTTTTCTAGGAACTTGTGTGCTTCATCTAACTTTTCAAATTTCTTGCCATAATACTGTTCATAGTTTCTTAAGATCTTTTTGAGGTCTGTTGCTGTTATGGAGGTAGTGCTTTTTGCATCCCTGATATTGATTATTTATACTTCCACTCTTTTCTCCCCTTTTGCTAATCCTTGCCAGATGTTTTTTGGCTTTACTAGACTTTCCACAGAACAAAAATTTAATATTGTTGATTCTCTTTATTTTATGTTGTCTCTTTCATCAATTTCTGCTTTTATCTTTATGCTTTCCTGCCATGTCCTTTCTTTAGGTTAAGTTTGCTCTCTTCTTCAGACATGATACTTAAGATAATTCATTTTCAGCCTTTTTCTCTTTTTAATTAAATTATTTAAGGTTATCGGTTTTACTCTCGATGTGGTATTAGCTGCATACCACACATTTTGATATCCAGTATTTTCTTTTCATTTGGTTCAGAAATAAGTTCTAATTTTTATCATTATTTCTTTTTTTGATTCATGGGTTATTTAGAAATTTATTTCCTCCTTTCCAATCATATGAATTTTTTTTTTAGTTACTGGTTTCTAGCTAAGTTGAACTAAGATCAAAGAGCATACCTTTCAGTGTTTCTTTTAGGGACATTGCTGCTGATGAGTTCTCTCTGTTTTTGTTTGTCTACAAATATCTAGAATGTCAAGGAAGAGGCTGGGCTTTGAAACCTACAGGAAGCCCTCCCTCCCATTTTGGTATTGTTGCCAGCCTCTCTGAGATGGTCAGCAGATTCCCGGGGTGAGGCAAGGTAGAGGGATGGCTGTGCATGGAGAGGCCCTTCTCCACCCTCTCGGGTCCACATGAGAATGCCTGGCCTCACTCTCAGATGCTCTGTCCTCTGCAGGTATCTGCTTCCTGCCGCTCGGCCCAGGTCCTGCTGCACTACTTCGTGGGTGCCAATCACTCATGGCTGCTGGTTGAAGGCCTTTACCTCCACACGCTGCTGGAGCCCACAGTGCTCTCTGAGAGGCGGCTGTGGCCCAGATACATGCTGGTGGGTTGGGGTGAGTGACCTGAACCCCCAGCCTCTTCTTTTAGGGGCCCATCAGAACATAGGAACTTGATAGAACCTTTGGTTTCCCAATTGGAGGGAGGCTCTGGGACAGAGAACCCACCAGTGACAAGATACTGAAGAAAGGGGTGTGTGTGCACACATGCAGTTACACACAAACACTGGAGACCCAATGCATATGTTCAAAAATTGACAAGGTTTTTGATAGAATCAGATGCCCTTACTCCTACCCTGTCCCCAGCTGTAGTGATCTGCTCAGGTTGCCATAACAAAATGCCATCGACTGCATGACTTAACCAACAGATATTTACTTCTTGCAGTTATGGAGGCTTGGAAGTTTGAGATCAGAGTTCTGGTGAGGGGGTCTTCCTGGCTTGCAGTTAGCTGCCTTCTGACTATAGCCTCACATGGTGGAGAGAGAGAGAGAGAAGGCTCTCTGGTCTCTTCCTGTATGGGCACTAATCCCATCAAGATGACCACCACCCTCCCTTCCAAACCTAGTTACCTCCAAAGATCCCACCCCCAATTATCATTACATTGGGGGTTAGGGCTTCAACATGGGGTGGGGTCTGGACACAAACATTCAGTCCATAACGCCAACTGAGTCTTCAAGTCGGAGTCTGGAACCCCAGTTGCCACAGACTCTTGGAGAATGTGAGGCTGCAGGATTCAGAAGAAATATGGTTGGCCTACAATTTGGGAGATTTGGGTTAATGTCTTGGATTTACTCTGAGCTGCTTTGCAACATGTGGCAAGTGTTTTCTCCTCTCTGCTTTCCTGGTTTGTCTGACAGTAAAACAACAGATGGGCTCTGTGCCACCCTACGTCTCTCCAGCTTTCAGCCTGCAATTCGGTGATATTTGGGCTTTTATAAGTTTTTACCAAGATGCTTTTGGCCCATCAGGCTGGGGTGGGAGGCAGGCAGGTTTGGCCAACCAGCTCCTGACTGCATTTCCCTGTTTTTCACCACCAGCCTTCCCGCTGCTGTTTGTTGTACCCTGGAGTATCGCCCGTGCACAGCTGGAGAACACCGGGTAGGAAATTCACCTGCTCTCACACTTCCATGAGCCAGTAATTCCCAGATATGCCCCAATACAAGGATTTATACCATTTTCCCAAAGAGAATATCCATTCTCTTCCATTTTGGCCATCTAGAATACACTTAGAAATGCAGATAAAACGATCACAGATCTTTCTTGTAGTAATTAGTTTGTTAGCTTAGTTACACATGCAAATTGGCACAAAATTAGCTCAAATTAACACAAAAAGTCACTGCATAGGTTAGCAGTGACCCTCGATATGGGTACAAAATTGGTTATTGTTTCACTGTTCACAGTGGAGTGGAGGGGGGGAGACTTGAGTGCGAGCATCCTCCTTCCAGAGGCCAAGAGGCTGTTCATTCAACCTTGTCTCTCTTTTAAGTCTTCTCCTGCCCCTTTGCCATAGGTGCTGGGGAACCAACAGGAATAAGAAAATCTGGTGGATCATCCGAGGGCCCATGCTGCTTTATGTAATGGTAAGGACCATCTCATTCCTCTTTTTTCCTCTCTGAGCTTGGCAGCTGTGGGGGACCCCACTCCCCTTCCCCTACCACCTTACCAAAATTCTCTGTCTCGGAATGAGCCTGGACCAGTTCCCTTGAGAAGGAGTTGTTGCGTTGTGAGTAGGATGTGTTGAATGAGAAGGAACAAGTTAGAGGCTTCTCCTTGTTCCGGTTCAGGACTCAAATGCAGGGTTGAACTACATGCCTCCTTCTCTCTGGGTCCTCAGACTATGTCTAGAAACCTGTAACCAGCTCAGTGACCCTGTATTGGTGGCCCCTGGGGACGCGGGCACCTTTAGTTACCGACGAGCTTAGGGATGGCAAAGTTATTGGCTTGGATTTTGACACCATTAGCAGGAGGGAGGGGGGTGAAAGGAAGCCTCTTTAGAAGAGAAAAGCATAGTCAATATTACCCAAAGCAGGGATGGGGATTAGTCAAGAGATGCTGCTCCTCTGAGACCCTGAGGAGGAAGGGCCCTTATTCCCAGTGGCCCCAGAATTTTACAGCTGGGGAGGGACTGCAGGGCCCAGAGTCATAAAACTCTTTTGGATGATACTGTGTGAGACAAAATCTGCCAAAGAGCCTCAGAACTGGGAGGGAAAAGCATCTATAGACGTTGAGGGGGAGTGTGGAGATGCTCTTGAGGAGTCCGAGGCCAGTGTCATGTCTAGGCTTAGCGGTGGCACACGTGTGCTGGCTGCATCCCCTCCGGTCACTCCACACACACTGAATCTGGCCACGCACACCCCAAGCGAGAGCCGTGTCGTGAGCTCTGCCTTGCCCCTCCCCCATGTCACTTCTCCACGTTCCTGTCCTCTCCAGCCACACTGCCCACTGTGACCCCAGCACCCCGTCCTGGCAGACACCCCCACCACCGCCCGTGACCTGTATTGAACGCCTCCTCTATGCCAGCACCATCTAAGTGCCTGGGGTATATTAACTCATTGATGGGTAGGTGCCATTATTATGTTTCTTTGACTCACGAGGACACCGAGAAGATAGGAAGAGACTTGCCTCAAGTCCCAGTAAGTGGGGGCGCTGGATCTCAGCCCAAAGGGTCTGACTGGGGACCCCAGCACTTGTAACCACAGTGCAGTGCTACTGCCCCCCCAAAGCTGTATTGCCTCCTACCCACGTGCCTGATGCAGGTCTGTCACACATTAGTACCTCGCCGTGGACCCTCCTGAGCTTGGCACCTCTGTCATCTTATAGATGGTCACACCCTCCTTCGTGTCCTTCCCAGACCCCGGACAGACTTCCTCTATGGTCCCAGCAATGCCTCATTGCACGTATCTGTCCAAAACCTGTCTGCGGCCACAGTAAGCCCCATGTTCCATTCATCCTGGCAGCCAGCCCGAGCAGATGGCAACCCTGCATGAACTTATTCGATGAACACCTGTGACCCACACCCCCCGGCACTGGAAGGTTCCCGCTAACCAGGCAGAAGAAGGCAAGATGGAGGCCAGCATGCCCTCCCTGGGATGGAGCTCAGGCTCGGTGTTGCTGAAACCCTAGTGTTTGCTCTTTTCTAAAGGCCACATCAATGGTTCTTGGTCTTGGCTGCTCTTAGAAGGACGCGGGTATCTTTACAAATTCTTTTTTTGCTTGGGTCGCACACCCAGAGATCTGTGTTTCATTGATCTCAGGTGTGACCTAAGGACTCCAATGTGCAGCCAGGGCTGGAGAGCATCCTCACTGCTCAAAGAGTGATCACCTGAGCGCTTGTTGTAAATTCAGGTTCTCAGGCCCCACCCCAGACCTGGTGAATCAGAATTTGCATTGCAACAAGATCTCCAGATTTGGGGCACACATGGGAGTCTGTGGGGTTCTCTACCCTCACACCGGTGGTTCTCAAAGCTGGCTGGGCATTAGAAATGTGGTGGCTCATACCCCAGAGGATTACAGCAGAAATTCTGGAGGTGGGGCCCGGACAGTTGCAGTTTTAAAAGCTCCCAAGTGATTCGACCAGGGCTGGTGCCACTGCTCTGGGCCTTGCTGCTTGGTTGTGCATGGCCGGCTGACCTGTGCGCTGGTTTCTCCTGCTGCTTCTGAGTTACTGTAGCCACATTCTCTCTCACCAGGACAAGACAAGGTGCTCTATCTTCTCATCTTGGATAAAACGACCTTTACATGCCCTTGCTTCTACCACCCCAGCTGTTGCCAGCAACGCAGAAATGGCCAGAGTCACCTTAGCTCACAGTGGCTCCTCTCTTTCCCATCCACACCTTCTGCTCCTCCCGCTCACCTCACCCCACGGTCTCTGTTGTTCTTCAGCCTCTTGGGATTTCTTGTGCACACCTGTCTGGTCTCCCTCCTTCACTCTTGCCCCTGGCAATCCATCCTCTGCATTGTGGTCAGAGTGGTCTTTCTTGAGCAGAACTTGATGATGTCTCTCTTCTATGGGTGACTTTTTCATGGCACACTGTTGCCCTCAGGCATGCTTCCAAAGTCCTCAGTATGGTGAGTGTTGTCATTCCCTGACTACCCATCCAACCGCAAGCACCCCATGCTCAATTTATATGGGGAAACTCACCTTTCCCCACATCCATCCTGGTGTTTCACTCCTCCTATGCCTTTTGCACACACTGCCCTTCCCCCTGCAGTGCCCATCTGATCGCTCCACATCTGGTGAACTCTCTTCTTCCTTGGAGACTGAGCTCTTTCCTAATCTACCTCTCAAATTCAGGGACATCAATAGGCATGCTTGGAAGGGACACTTCCATAGTCATCCTCAGGTCTACAAAGGCCTTCTAGAGACCGTTGCTGGCTATGGTTGTTTGTGTACAGGGGCTTAGACAAAAGGAATGGGTTTGAAGAGAAATGAGAAAAGTTCCTTTTGGTCACAAGGAAGGACATCAGAATCTAAACTGGTAAAACATTGACACGGAAAACAGAGAAAGGCTTTGGATTATTCATCGCTATCAATTTCCAAGAGGAGAAACTCTGTCCTGAGAAATGGGTTGCTGAACCTGATGTCTTCCTGCCACCCACCCCACCCCTGGCCCCACACCAGCTCTAGGATCCTATTCTGTACACTCCGAGGATAGTGGGATTCACGTACCCTACACAGAGCATGGGCTTCGTGGCTGACTTATGGTGTGCCCTTGAGCCAAGTGAGTTGACCTCTTTGGGCTTCTGTTTCTTCTGTAAAATCGGGGTTGGGTTGGACCAGTGGTTCTCAACTGAGGGGGTTTCTGCCCCCTGGGGACATTTGGCCCCCTGGAGACATTTTTAATCATCACGACTGGGGTGGGAGTCCTATTGGTAGCTAATGCATAGAGGCTAGGGATGCCGTTCCACATCCTACAGTGCACAAAACAGCCCCCACAACGAAGAATTGTCCCACCCCAAATGTCAATCATACTGAGGTTGAGGGACCCTGGACTAGACAGTTGTTGCACAGAACAGCTCAGGAGGTTAAGGGAAAAAACAAAACAGCCTGGACTCCACCCTACATTGATGGAAACAGAACTGTCATGGTGGGCTTCCTTAGCACTGGAATCACATGCATTTACTCTCTTGCACCTTCATTTAATATTTATGGAGCACTTGCTGTGTGCGTGGCTTGGTGCTAATTTCTTTCAGGGGAAAAAAAAGATGAATGCCCCATAGTTTCTGCAGTTCAAAGCCTAATAATTATGATTTTGAGGCTCATCAGACCATGACTGAGACAACAATTGCCTCCACGTTTGGTTAAAAGACCACATGTTACAGTTTTCCACTGACCTGAGTAGATATAACCCCAGGCCCAAAATAAGATTCCTGGAACCACAAACAGCAGGAGCCTGGGTCCCTGAATGTCTGCATGGAGCAGAGCTCCCCCTCGCTGTGATAGAGTATTTCATAAGCAAAAAACAAAACCTTTATTGTGTTAGGGGCAAAAAAAGAATTTCCTGACCTCACCCCACGTATTTTCCAGCTTCTAAAAATATCATAATAATCAAGATGTTGCTCATAGCCTTTGGCATTTCTGGGCACGTCTTTCATCTTGTCCAAATTTGAGGCTGGTTCCTATTTTCTGGAGTGTGGAGCAGAGGTTTCTGGGATGAGCCAATTGTGCATGGTGAGCTATGGGACTAAGGAGAACCTCCCATCCCCAGACTCAGGCTCCCCAGTGAGCATCCTCATTACCATAGCTGGGCTTCTCCCACCACCCCCAGACTGGGTCTGCATCTGTGGATCTGTGTCCAGGCTGATGTGAATGAACGTCATGCTGGGTTTCCAGACATCCCAGCTGACTTTATCTGCTGCCCTCTTGATTCTCTATGTTTCAGAAATAACCATAATGTGACAATGCATAGAGTCTAGATGCTCTGTGAGTCTTTCATGAGACACAGAAATTGGAGAATTCCCATCTTCTTCAGGATATAAGACTCCACTACTTAAATTAACCTGTTACCCTTGAGTGTACATTTAGAATAGAACCATCCTGGAATAATATAATATTCTTATATCTTAGTCCCCTCTGCTCCCAGTAGAAAATCCGTGAAGGTTTGATTAGTCCAAACCTTCATGGACAGCCTTACAAAATACATACACTGCAAGATTGTTCTATCCACACCATGATTCCTGCAGTTAACCGATTAACCAAACCAAATTGAACATACAGTTGAACAGCTTTTTTGAGCCAATGAATTGAATGAACCATCTGTTGACTTGATGGTTTCATTCATTCCTACTGAATCTTCTCTGATAACCTCAGGACTTGGGAAAGTTGAGAAATCAGTAAAATTAGTCTTCACTGGTCTTGTCCCTTTTTAGGTCTTCTGTCTCTCCAGGAGCCCAGAGGCTTTCTGTGTCCCCAAAACATCTCCTCATTTCCACATTTCCCTCCTCTAAGAGTTACAGTGGGAATCTCTCCATACCCTGTACTTTCCCAGCCCATTAAAACTTAGCTTTGTCGCATCCCATCTTCTGCTTCCCATGGTGAAAGTAGGTCAGATCATAAGTAGTGATCGAATTATTCATTGTAAAAATGAGCAAATGAATGAATAATAGACAGAGAAAGGGCACCCCTCTCCTCTCCTAGGTGTTCCTTACCTACTATGTGATGTGTGCACTTCAGCAGGGTTCTGGGGATGAAGTATTTTAACCCAAAGGAGCAGCTCTAACAGTAGGCATTTTAATCCACACAACAGGCCAGATGAGGAGAGGATGGAGGTTGATGGAGAAGTTTAGGGATAGATGAAGCCACCTTCTGAGCCCCCCGCCATATTAGCAATCACCTCTGCCAGCCTGTAGACCCAGATCTAAACACAGGAGCTGGGGTGCCACAGAAGTATCACCAAGAATGTTATATATGATAATGCTTTCTGCACTGTCTAGGACCTGAAAGGGAGCCTTACATGTTTGGGGTCCTAAGGACCCCCATTCTGATGACAGACTCTAAGAGGAGTTGGCTGGGTTCTTGAGAAATGTCCTTATTCAGCCCTTTTTTCCTGCTTGTGCACGAATGAAGAGGAGCACCATCCAAATATGCCTGCTGACTCTTGTCCTACGGGACACCTAGATGGACACAGGCTCATCCAGGCTGGTGTTTCATTCCGTGGCATTGAAGAAGTGCCTCCATATGGCCCATGGGTTGATGCTCATTTTCTCATGTTTGGTCCCTGGAAGACACAAAGAACAGCAAATCCACATGCTCCTCATCACAACTCTTCATTTCCTAGGATACAGTCCCAGTTGAAATTAATTTGCTGTAATATGTTCCTTTCCCCGATTAAGCTTACTTTGTGAGAAAAATGCCTGAGTTCAACAAATTACTAAAGCCAAGGACACGGCGTTTTCTCTTTGTGATGAAAAGCAGATATCCCATTAAAGAAATAAATTACTTGGTTGCATTTAGTTTGTATTTAAGTGTTCTGTTGCTAAATATTCTTTGGCTGGGAAGCTCCATCCCTGTTTGCTGGTGGATAGGATAAATAGTCTCTTACCCGAAACTGTAGACTGTTAGTTTTGAGCACTGATTCTCCTGGGGCCAATAAGGCAAGTCACGGGAGGTACACGTTGGATCCTGCAGCTTGTGTTTCAATATGTGGCTCAAGGGTTTTATTTCCAGGTGGGAAGCCTTAGTACTGTGCTGGCTCAATGTTTGTAGAGACTTTACTCCATTAATTGTCACCCAATCACTGTCTCTCCTGGCTCTTTCCTCATTGCATAGAGGCATTCTTAAGTCTTTTCCATTTTAAAAACAACCGTAATCCCAAACATCTTCCAGCCCTGCACATAAAAGAGGGGAGACATTATCCCCATTCTGCATTCCTTGTCAATTACTGCTCTATCATTCCACTTCCCTTCACAGCCAAGCCTCTTCAATGTGGTCTACACTGGCTGTCTCCCTCTTCACGTCTAGCTCACAAAGCAAAGCATTGCAATCTGGCTTGTGCTCTCACCTGTGAACTGCAACTTTTCTCAGCTCCCTGTTGCTAAATGCAGTCTTAGTTTGCTTAAATTCCATGTAGCATTTACCTCCTTAAATTCTTATGGCCATGAGCTCCCAGGACCCCACTTCCTTTGCTCCCACTGCCCTGGCTACTCTTTCTGAATCTCTTGCGCTGCCTCCACTTCCGCCAGCTTTCCCTTCATTACAAGGTGAGTCTCTTAACCCTTTTTCTTTCCCAGTCTACCTAGCCTTTCTGGACAATCTCACCTCCTCCAATGCTGGCTCCATGCTCCAGCTGGGACCTCTCCGCTGAGATCCAGACATAAATATCTCACTGCTTTGGGACATCTCTTGCATCCAAAATAACTAGACTTCCCCCTCTTCCCCTGCACTGCTCTTCCTCTTCTATCCACTCTCAGTGAATGACACTACTGCACATTTGAGTTCTACTGAGAAACTTGGAGTCATCTTTGACGTCACGTCCAGCCACTATCAAAGGCGATTTGACTCAAACTCCTTAAAAGTTTCAAGTCCATCTTGTACTCCCCATCGTTGGTGCATCACACCTATGGCTTCACATCACCTCTCCATCATTCTTGCCTGGGAACCATGAACTGCTCCCAACCAGTCTCCCCTGCTCTGGTTTTACCTTCATCCGATCCATATGCGTCCCCCCCACCCCCCGCCGCATGGCTGTTAAAGTGATCTTTCTGAAGCGCAGAAAAGCAAATCTGATCGGGTAACTCTCTTGCCTGACATTCATCACTGGCTCTCCATTGCTTTCAGAAGGAAACCCAAGCTCCTCCGTGTGACCATGAAAGGCTCTGCAGGAGCTGGTTCTCCCCTCACCCCCACTCTCGTCTCACTCTTCACAAATCTTGTTCTCATTCTCCAAGTCCCAGCCACATTGAACCACTTGCCCTTCTACCTCTCCAAGAGCCTCATGATGTGTCATGTAGTTGCTGTCAAGGTGTTGGCTGGGGCTGCGACCATCTGATGGCTTGACGGGGGCTGGAGAATCAGCTTCCCAGGTGGCTCACACACATGGCTGGCAAGTGGTGCTGGCTGTTGGTAGGACTCAGTTCCCCCAGGTGGGTCTCTCTACAGGTTGTGAGTGTCCTCACAACATGGCTGCTGGCTTTTCCCAGAGAGAGAGAGAGAGAGAGAGAGAGAGAAAGAACCAGGTCGATGCCATCCTTTTGAGGCCCTAACCTCAGAAGTCACATAGCCTCACTCCTACCATGTTCTTTCCATGAAATGCACATAGCTAAGTCTAGCTCACATCCCAGTGGCAAGGTGAAAATTAGGCTCTGCTTTTCAAAGGGTACAGTGTTGAAGAATTTGCCGACATATTTAATCATTTCTATCAAGGCTGACAACGAAGGGTAGAACTGTCCCAGCCCATGACAGGTGTGGAATACAGTCTAGGGAGAAGAGAACGTGTGCTTTCCAATAAATTCCATGGCAGCTACAGGACTCAAGTTAGACACCAATAGGGCTGGAGTTCTTTACAGAAGGGAGGCTTTTTAAGTGAAGAACAGGTTATTTTCAGGTAAAGCTATATTCAGTACCAGCTCAGTCACTTACTAACGGTGCAACCTTGGGAATTGTACTTGCCTCTTCTGTGCCTCTGTTTTCTCATTGTATCACAAAATAAAAATAGTGCGGCTTCTTCAGAGCATTAATGTGAGTATTAAATAAAATAATGTGTAGATGTATTAAGATGGCCTTAGGAAGACTGGGGATGACCACAAGCGCGTACTACCTGAATGTCCGACTGCCCCATTTCCCCTGGCTTACATGGACAAGGATCCGATGGCCAGGCTCAGGGTTGACCTTGATTTCATAACCATGTGGAGTCCATCACTTATTTGCCCCATCTGCTTTTTTCCAAGGTCAATTTCTTCATCTTCCTGAAAATTGTCAAGCTTCTCATTTCTAAGCTCAAAGCCCATCAAATGTGCTTCAGAGATTATAAGTACAGGTGAGTGGCCTCCAGTGGTCCAAGATTGTTTTGACCCCTTCAGGCTCTTCTGGTTAATGTTCTGGGAAGAGGGGCATGAGCCACCTCATCAGTATGTCTATCTTCTAAGACAAGAATATCAAGAAGAGAACCTCTGAAAAAGGTGTCTTGGGGTTGTGTGGGGTTTTTGCTACTGGTGAGGGCCTCCTGGTCCCATGGAAATGAAAGGAGTGGTCAAGGTTACACACATTCCCCATAGCAGGAAACTTAAAATGCCCCCAAGAATGGGTGGTTGAGCCACTTGGTTGAGCCAAAGGAGTGGTTCTAAGTGTAAGGATTTTGGCCACAGGCAGCGGTGTGAGTGAGGACAGGTGGAACTCTATTTCTCTCTCACTAACACTAAAATCAGGCCTGACCTAGGTGTGCTGGAAAGGTAGTTTTTCCCTTTATCTAACAAACATTTGATGAACACCTACCATGTCCCTGGCACTGTGCTTGGAACAAAAGAGAGATACTGTGTGGACCCTGTCTATAAGGAGCACACATCCCAACTCCCCAAAACTAGTATTTGGGTGTGAATGCATGTCAGAAGGGCTGGTGCTGGCCATGGCCCCAGATCCTCTGAGTGACCGTGGGCAAGTCACTTGGCCTCCCTGGGCCTGATTTCTGGGTGTGTGAAATGAGAATGGCACAGGAGACCCATCTCTTGCTTTTTAGGAAGACCAAAGATGTGGGTTCTCAATCTAATCGGATATGGTGAGTGGCGTTTGTCCAGGAGGTCCCAAAGGACAAACACGCATTGTTCAGCACTGACAAATATATGCTATAATTGGCCCAAATGTTTTGCAAACACCCCTATCCCCAAGGCACTTGGGCTGGCTTGGACAACACAGAGACACGCCGACTTACTTGGCGCCTCTGGTGGAGACTTTAAGTGACTCAAAGCTTCTTTGGCCCTTCTCCCAAGGCTCAGCCTCTAACTGCTCTCTAAGGGTAGAGGTCCAAAACCATGGTCAGAGCTGCTCTAGTCCTCCCATCATGGGTCTGTTCAGGGGACACTGGGGCATCTGGGAAACCCAACAGAGGACAGCACTCCCAGGAGACAGAAGCAGGAAGGAGACAAATCCCAAAACACCACTTTCCATGCAGACCAAGAGCCTGCACCCTGTTGTTTTCTGCTCCCAAAGCCCGCCATGTACCACTGGGGCTTTCCCCATGCTCCAGACCCACAGCGTCCCCTATAGGAACTTTCCTTTCTGGCTGCTTGTAAGCATCACCTGCCAGCCAGCCCAAAAACACGGACTCCTGAGGCCCTCCACTGGGTATTCAGACTCAGTAGGTGTGGAAATGAGCCCCACCACATGGACTTCTTATAGACTTCCCCCAAGAGATTCTGACACACAGAGTGCAGGACCACTGGGGTCAGATGCTCTCGTGAAATAACGCATGGAATTTTCTAGTGGGGCTATGGCAGATGTGTTTCTAAGCAGCCTCGGTATCCCCTTCTGCAGGATCTCCTTTGGAGTTATCCAAGAGAGTGGTTTCCAAACTTTTCTGATCATGCATCTTTTTCAATGAAGAAATTTTGAGCGTACCCCTCACCATATATATACATGGTCTGTTGAACACCTATTATAAAATACAACAAAGAATAGAAAATTATAAAGGATAGGTTAAAAATTAACACATAGAACTTCGATTATCTTTCCTTTCCTTACTACATTTTCTTCTGATGCTAAATGGACTGTCTTGCATAGCCATGAAGTGTGCATACCCAACTGGGAGCCAGGGATCTAGGGATCTAGGGAAGCATAAATCAAGATACTGGGGAGAACCTCATGGCTGAGCAATGATTCAGGACAGCTGTTTTCGGGGGAGAAGGAATAGCTTGTCTGATATATACAACCTGTCTGGAAAGTTCTTTTCCCTTCCCCCACCCTTGTTCAAGGATAAAGCTTGAAAAGAGGAACCTGGGTGCATGGCCCACCTTGAGTCCTCCCAGGGTAAAACACCTTACTTGGCGACTTTGCCACCACCTGCGGATGGAGCTGGGGACCTATCAGTGTTCCCGAGTGGCTGAGACTTTGGAGGGCTGACTAATGTCAGCTGAACTCACAAGAGACTGATACATAAACCAGACTATACAGTTGTTCATTCTTAGAGGCTGGGAAAGGCGGGGGTGGGGCGAGGTTTCCTTCTGGTGCTTGCACTCCTAGCACACTTGACAACAAATAATCCAGAAACTTAAAGCAGTCACCAGAATGTTGCCGGTGATCACGTCCTCAATGCAGAGTGGTCGGTGCGAAGGATTACTGACCATGAGAAACCACCACTGCCCTGCGGTGCCGCCTGCCTGATAAGAGCAGGGTTCATTCCCCAGGGTCTCCACAAGTAGGGCTGCTTCTTTATGATTTTCCCCACCTTTTTGGTTGGCCATCTGCTTTCTGTTTACTTACTCTTTCTCCATGCAGAGCATAGTACAATTGATTAGCTTATGCTCATTAATGAGCAAAAAATGAGGGCCCTGTCTTTCAGGACACACCAGCCCACCTTATTTTACTGCGTGGGCGGGTGAATCCTACAGCGTCAATGAGTGCATTTGCCCATTTTTCTCTGCAAGCAGTGCTAACACCCTCATTTCTATGTTCCGTCACCCCAGTGGGTCACCCCCCAGCTCACACTGCCCTCTTCCACCTCCCTGTCCCCCTCCAGGTCTGTTTTCCTTTGTCACCCCCTGCTAGGGTGAAGAGGAAGGGGTGATGGGGGCCGGTGCATTTTGTCCAAACTCTGGTAGAAACAGGCCTGCCTCCACCTCTCCCAGATTTTGAGAGCTTTCAGAATGTAGCTCTCAAGATTTGGCCCCCCTCCAGGAGTATATTTTAGGAAAGTTTAAATTAAATATATCTAGGTCTTGCCAAAAAGACAAGTTGCTAGGAGCTCGAGAACCTTCTGTAGTCCTAGGCCTGTCCCTGGGTTTTCCCTGTTCCAGCGGAGGAGAGTTACATGGTGCACCTGCCTGGCCCGGAGCGCGAGAGCTGGGCCAGGCCCCTGGAATGTGGACAGATAGCAGCCGATGATGCTCAGTGTGGTCAGAGTTGTCTGTTCTTTGTGGCTCCCAGCACCCAGGTGGCTGTCCCCCTGGAGGACCGGTCTTAATGTTCCATGTGGTGTGTGGGACAGAGGTCTTGATGAATTCATAAAGGAGAATCATTTCTTAACCTGCTGAACCCCAGAGCCCTTTCCGAAAAGACTTTCTGGTGGGGAACCAAAAACAGAAGATGTCACAAATGGAAGTAAAATTGATCAAAGTCATTGAGGTTGTAAGCAACCTGAAGGCAAAGACGGCTTCTTTTAAAAACAGTGATGGCTAAACACTATTGATCATTCATCAAGTATCAGATACCATTATTCTCAACGCTTGCCAAAGTAATCTTCAAAACGACACCGTCCATTGTATTATTACCAGTAATTTTTTTATTGTTTCAATGCTTCATATTATATTATTAGTAGCATAATCCTCATTTTTACAGATAGAGGTTAACTAATTTGCCCAAAGCCACATGGCGAGTTACTGGTGGTGCTGAGATTTGAACCCAGGCCCAGATACTGTCCCTACACTCTGCTGCCTTTGACCACACCACCTCCTCTCCCACTGCGCTGGTTCATGCTCCATAAATATTTGTTGGATCGCTGAATGACTGCAATAAACCAAACAATTTAAATAAACAAATGACTATAGCTGAAAAATAAGTATAAATACAGTTCATAAGAGTAAACGGCCATAGATATTTATGGATTTTCCATCTGAACCGGGACACACATGGTGTTTTGTCTAAGGAGAAGTTAGAATGAGATCAGGAATGGGGAACCCCCTCACATCCGACCAGGGAGCTGGCAGTTATGAAAATGGCCCAAAGCTTCCTAAAAAGATGGTCATTCTTTAAAAAAAAATCATCCCATACTAAATGTGGGATTCTGGCACATGAAAAGGACATTACGTGGGAAAACTGGTGAAATCTGAGGGGAATCGAGTATAGTTATTTGTCACATGCCAATGTTGGCTTCCTAGTCTTGACAAGTGTGCCATGATTATACAAGATTTAACATTAGGGGAAACTGAGGGAAGCATAGGCAGGAACTCTCTGTCCTCTCTTTGCTACTTTTCTGCAGATCTAAAATTATCCCAACATAAAGAGCTTATTCAAAACACACAATGTCATAGCATGGCCCCAAGAATAAGTTGATGGTAAGATGTGGATCTGCATCTAAGTATGTAAGTATGTGTCACTGAAACCCAGATAACCCAGAGCAATCGTCGCAAACTCAGGCACTCGCAGGGGCCAAGGAAGGAACGCAAGGTGAGGTTTTTTTCATTTCCTTGGTAACAGGACACTTGAATGGCTCTCACGGATGCAGGATCCATACTAAACACTTTCTCTTGTGTACGGTTAAACCTTCCCGAGGACATCATCCATGAGCTGCTGACGTTCCTACATCTTTAATTCCATGGGGTTCATCGGCGGGGAGAGATCTCTCCAAGTCTGGCCCTTTAAGACAAGTGACTCGGGCTAAAAAGTCATTAGGGATTAAACTCTTTTTTTTCCAACGTGTATGTACAAGACAGTAGCTTTGTTTGTGCCCTGGATATGAGTCACTTTTGCTAATGTAGGTAGTTTTAAAATAAGAAGCGCCCCAATAGTAAAACAGCAGTCGTTCCCAATGTGGCTGCTTCTCAGAATCCCATGGGGAATTCTTTAAAAATTCACATTTCCAGAACCCAATAGCCAGAGGTTTTGACTCAGGAGGCTGACACTGGGGCTGAGGAAGCTAGCTGGCTAGCTATATCTATTTATTATCTTTCCGTCTTCTATCTATTATCAATCCATCTACCTATCCATCCACCCATCTATCCATCTATCTATCATCTATCTACCCATCCATCCAACTATCCATCTCTCCATCTATCTACCCATCCATTTATCATCCATCCATCCATCTCTCCATTTATCCATTCATCCATCTCTCTCTCTCTCTCTCTCTCTCTATCTATCTATCATCTATCATCTATCCATCTTTTTAAGTTCCTTAAGGAATTCTAATGGTAAACCATGTTTGGGAACCACCGGTATGTGATATGGAATGTTTGGGTCCCAGCTGTGCACTTTGCACGTGGGTGGTACAAAGGAATGTTTGTCCTTTTTATGTAGAGTGTATACAACAGCGAGCTTCCACACAGCACTTTTTATGAGGAGGATCAGTTTCTCATTTCCTGCAGCCCTTGTCGTCTTGGGGCTGAGGGGCAGCATGGGGGCTGACGGTCAAGCTCTGCATGGAGTGTGCAGGGTGTGAGTGTGAAGTCGCAAGCCTCACTTCCAGGCCTAGATTTGTCACTTAGTGGCTGCGTGACCCCGGACGCGTCATTTGCTTTCCCTTCTCAGGTTTAGTAAAGCACTGACATTGGAAGTCCTGAATAGAGAAAGAAGTAGAGGCAACTGCCAGCCAGGTACTAAGAAATCTGTCAAACCCGGTAGGGGTGTAGTGTCCCAGGGTGATAGCCATGCACATGGAAATCTATCTGTCAGTCAAAACATTAAGATCTAGAGGCATTTCATAATCCATATAGGAGAATTCATCCATCCATCCGTTCATTTATTCATTAACTCAATTTGTGTTGTCCAAGCATCTGCCATGAGTCAGGTGTAAGGGTGCATCAGTAAACAAGACCACACTGGCCATTAAGGCATTCAATGTGTAGCCAAGGAGACAAACTGGAAGATCAACTATTTATCAGGATGATAAGAGCTACAATAAAGTCATGCACAGAAGAGCAGTAAACATTGCCTATTCCAAAGTCCCCTTCATGACAATTTTTTGGTTGTCATTTGCAGATTGGCAAAGTCAACACTGGTCCTCATTCCTCTGTTGGGTGTTCATGAGATTCTCTTCTCTTTCATCACTGATGATCAAGTGGAAGGAATTTCAAAACTCATACGACTCTTCATTCAGTTGACTCTGAGCTCCTTCCATGTAAGTAGGCATCTGAACCAGGATTCCTTTGCTTTGGAGAAAACCAAATGCCCTTGCCCCAGACAGGCTGAGATTTGAGAAAGCCCACAAATGGAAACGAAGTTGTAGTGTCAGCAGGCTCTACAGCTTTAGGGTCTTTGGCATGAGAAGGGTGTGTAGACCAAAAATGTTGCCTTGATCCTGCCAGCATGACTCAGTGACTAAGAAGGGAAAAGTGGTCTGTTTCCTGAGCTATAATAGTTGATGTGACTCACAATCGTATTAACTGTGAGTGTCAACAAGAAGACTTTTATTATGGGCCTATTTTTCCTGGGTTCTCTGCAAGGCACTGTGCACAATCAACATTGTCTGTGCTTCAGGTGACATACTCAGAACACAATACAACTTGGTAGGAACCAGTGAGTCGAGACCAGGAGGCTCTTGAAGCTTGACAGTTGTGTCAAGATGTGTTGGAAGGAGCTGTGGTTTCTTTACCTTAGTATTTTGGTTATCCATTCCTTAAATTGTTACCCATTACCTAGTAGCTTACAACAACAGTAATTTGTATTATTTCTCATTATTCTGGGGAAAAGAAATCCAGGTGGGCATAGTAAGGATGGCTCACCTCTGCTCCACGCGATGCCTGCTGGAGCTGGAACTTCCAAGATGCTTCGCCACTCTTATGTCTGGTGCCTGAGCTGGGAAGGCTCACATGGCTGGGGCCAGCTGGAGTGGCTTCATTTGGATCAAATTTCTGGGGCTTCATTTCACACTGCCAGCTATATCCCTCAGCTCCATAACAGTCTTAGGGCCTCTCCCTCACTGTAGGTTCTTTCTCTGTCTAGCAGGGAAGCTGAACTTCCTACATGGCTGTTCAGTGCTCCCAAAAGCACAAAAGCAGGAGCTTCTAGGCCTTCTAAATGCCTAGGCCTGAAATTCACACAGTGATACTTCTGCTGCATTCTAAAATTTAAAGCAAATCCCAGGGGCGCCTGGGTGGCTCAGTCAGTTAAGCATCCAACTCTTGATTTCAGCTCAGGTCATGATCTCAAAGTTGTGAGATCGAGCCCCAGGTCGGGCTCCACACTGATTGTGGAGCCTGCTTGAGATTCTCTCTCCCTCTCTCTGCCCCCACCACTTGGTGCACTCTGCGCCGCCCTCCCCCCCAAAAAACAAAACTAAAGCAAATCCCAGACCCAGCCTGGACTGAAAGGGAGGAGACCACACAAGGGCATCAATACTGAAAAGCATGGCTCAGTAGCAAAGGCCATGAATGCAAGAGACCACCACAAACAACGCCAGCAGCAGAGTCCCCATACAGTGGTAACCTTGGGACTAATAACCTTAAAATGCTAGTATAAGGCAGGACTTATAAAATGGAGGAGAGAGGTGCTTGGCAAATCCCCTCCCCAAAAATCAACAATAAAATTGCACAAAATTGACAACAGCAAACATTTGAGGACCCTGGAAACCAGCCAAAGGCATACAAAAGGTTGAGAAGAGTTTATCCAAGAAAAATTATTAAATCTAAGTAAGAACAGTGGGGTCTGGTTGTTTAGCCTGAAGTGCACTTGTCTTCCAACCTCTTCTCTATCAGTGAGGAAATTCTAGTGAAAACTAGCAGCTTCACTGCAGAAAGGGGCTGACTTGATGTTGATCAGTCAAAGAGCAGGAAAAACCCACACCCTGGCCATTGTCAGATATAGTAGTGATCTCGGTGGCAAAGGATCGAGAAATGAAAGTGTCACAGCCTGAGACGGTGATCCTAGCTGGGATGAGAAACAGCCTGGCAAGCTAGCCAGAAATTTAACAGGAGGATTTGAGGAATGAGACACCCATCATGGGCCTTGATCAACTCCTACATATCTCTCTGGTGGGCTGGAGGTTTGTGTACACGTGCAAGGTTGAATACACACTCAGGAGAGACCAGAGAGGATATCCACATGTCGATGGCTGAACACGAGTTCCTGCACACACACCCAGAAGACAAGAGAGGTGGAAAGTAAAAGCCACAGAAGACTTATAAACTGTCTAAACTTGGAACCGGTCCTCCAAGCCACACACAGATCCATTGTCAAAGAGTGTGGAAGCCTTACTGGTTTAAGGTGGTTGAGCACAACTTCTGGCCAATCACTGACTAATTGTTAAGCTGTTATAAACAGGGGCAGGAAGTCAAACTTAAACACAAAACCAAAAATTTTTGAAATGAGCACAGACATCAGTGGCTGTGACTACAGGTGAGAAAAATTTCACAGAACTAGTGGCCCAGGAAAATTACTAAACAAACAAACAACCAGCAACCACCCAGGGAGTGGGGAGTAGGGGATCAGATTCTAAAACTTCCAGTTTTGAACAACAAAAAAAATTTATGAGGCATGCAGAGAAACTGACAAGTGTGACCCATACTCAGGAAAAAGAAAAACAGTCAATAGAACTCTCTGAGAGGTCTCTTAGCAGACAAAGGATTTCAAGGAAGCTATTATAAATATGTTCAGGGGTGCCTGGCTGGCTCAGTTGGTGGAGCGTGCAACTCTCAATCTCAGGGTTTGAAATCGAGCCCCACGTTGGGTGTAGATATTACTTAAAAATAAAATCCTTAAAAAATATGTTCAAATGGTTGAAAGAAATCATGTTTAAGGAATTAAAGAGAAGTTTGATGACAAAGATTCATCAATTAGGAAATCTTAATACAGAGAGAGAAATTATAAAATAAGGACAATCTGGAAAAATTCTGGAGCTGAAAAGTACAATAATGGAAATGAAGATTTAACTTGAGATGCTTGATATCAGAATCAGGTGACAGAAAAAAAAGCACTTGAAGATAGGTCGGTTGAAATGATCCAATTTGAGAAACAAGAAAAAAAGGATGAAGAAAATAAAAGAGTTTCAGAGACCTGCGGAACACCATTGAGCATACTAGCATACACATGGGAGTCCCAGAAGGACAAGAGAGAGAAAAAGGGGCAGAAAAGTCATTTGGAGAAATAATGGCTGTGAACTTCCCAAAGGTGATGAAAAACATTGATCTGTGAATCCAGAAAGCTCAATGAATCCCAAAGAAGATAAAACAAGGAGATCCCCACCTAGAGATGTTACAGTCAAACTGTTGAAAGCCAAACACAAAGAGAAAACTCTTGAAAGTAACAAGAGAGAAATGACTCATTACATACAGGGACCAACAATACAAGTGACACCTGACTATAATCAGAAACAGTAGAGGTCCCAAAGCAGTGATATGATGTAATCAAAATATTGAAAGAAAAACAATTCAACCAAGGATTCTATATTCAGCAAAACTATGTTTCAAGATGAAGGTAAAATTAAAAAAAAAATACTCGGATAAACAAAGACTGAATTTGTTGATAGCAAACCCTCCTTAGGAGAAATATCATAAGAAGTCCTTCAGGCTAGAAGATGTCACCAGTCAGTAGCTCAAATCCACAGGAAGAAATTAAATGCGTTAGAAAATATAAACACAACGGTGAATACAAAAGACTATAAATATGCATACTTTCTCTTCTCTTCTATTAACTGTTTTTAAAGACATTAGATTGTATAAAATAATTATTACAAACTGTATTCTTGTCATAAACTATATTATAAAGATCATTAGATCTTTAGAGGAAGGAGGAAATGAAGCTATAGTGAAGGAAGTTTTCTATATTTTGCCAGAATTATGCTAGTATTAATATGATATGATAAGATACATGCTATAATCTCTGGAAAACACACAAACTAACTAACTAACTAAAAAAAAAAAAAAAAGCCCTAATACCAGAAGAGGAATTAAAATGGAACACTAGAAAACATCTGTTTCCCCCTAAATGCTTTTGATTTCATAGAACCCTCACATTGTCACCATAAGGGAGAAATTATCCTACCACTTTAGTGACAGAGGACTTGGGAGAACTTGCATATGCCAATAGCCATCAGAGATGAGGTTTCTTTGCAGAGGTTAAGTCCCTGCCGGGAAGCACTCCGCCATAATGCTCTGTGAGGATCCCAACCAGGAGACGCCATGTTCCCTGTATCAGAGTCTTAAAGCTACTGTCTGGGTAGAGTCAGGGGCTGAGATTGTAAGGACAGAGTGGAGAGAATGTGCCTGTCCACTGCATGCTCCCCAAAGGCCAGAGACAGAGCCTGGGTCCTGTGGTCTGGGCAACTTTGGTTCCTTTTTCCTTCTGTTGGAACGGAATTGTGTGTGGCTCTGAGCTGAGACACAGGACCCATTGCTATAGCCTTTTTTTTTTTTCCCATCATGAAACCATGTTTAATGTATTTCAGTCTTTGGGGGGGTATTTCAATGGTGAAGTTTTAATAGTTTGGGTTTCCTATGTTGTTTGGTGTTCATCTTCTTTAAAAGGTAATCCTTTTTGTTGTCAAGAATGAAACAAGAACTGATAGCTATTAGGTCAGCAGTCTTTAATGGCCTTTCTTCCTCTGAGGGCTTGATTGGTCATGTGAGCCCTTGGTCAGCTGATCTCACACACGCAAGGCCCTCTGAGGACCAGATGCTCATGGGGAGCTATGGGGACAAATTTTGAGGAAGAATCAGCCTCTCAGGGTGCCTGAGTGGTTCAGTCGGTGAAGTATCTGCCCTCGGCTCAGGTCATGATCCCAGGGTCCTGAGATTGAGCCCCACATTGGGCTCCCTGCTCAGCAGGGAGCCTGGTTCTTCCTCTCCCTCTGCCTCCTCCCCCTGCCCATGCTCATGCCCATGCTCTGTCTGTCTCTCTCTCTCTCTCTCTCAAATAAATAAATAAAATCTTAAAAAAGCGGGGGGGAATCAGCCTATCAGACTCTTCTGGCAAGGGAGCTTATTTCAGTCCTCCCATTGATTGCTATGTGACAAACTACCCCAAAACTTCATGGCTTAAAGCAGGAACCATGTTGTTATCTTTAATGATTCTATAAGCTGGGCCACCTGGGCTCAGCAGAGCAATACTTTTGATACATGCAATTTTTGAATGGGGCTGCAAACATCTGAAAGCTCCGACGGGAACATCTTTGGGAACATCCCATCTTTGGGAACATCCCAAATGATTCATTCACATGGCTGGACATTGACACAAGCTGTTGGCTGGGGCTCAGCTGAGGCTCTCAATCACAGAGTCTCGGTTCTCCTCCACATGGCCTCTCCATCTACCTTGGGCATCTCATAGCCTGGCAGCTGGACTCTCAGAACATTCCCCAGAGTGAACGTTCTAAGAAGGAGAAGGTAGAAACTTCCAGTGCTCTTAAGGCATAGGCTCAGAAGTCCCAGAAAGTCACTTCCACCATGTTGTCCTGGTGGAAGGAAGTCACAAAGCCATCCCACATTCAAGGGGAGGAAAAACAAGGTCCACGGCTTCATGTGAGGAGTAGCATAGGCCTACAGGGAGGGGAGAGATCCCTGGGGTCATTTCTGGAGACTCACCACCACACTGGATCCTTTGGTCCTGCAGCTGGAGCTCTGCCCACCACCATGCACCACTGAGGAACATGAGGACCCATGATTTGCTCGGCAGACTGAGCCAGGAAACACATTGACAGAGCCTGTACATGGACAGAAGCCTCCCACCTTCTGAGTACCCCTGCCCTGCTCCCCTTCATCCCACCAGGCAGAGGTGAGAGTAGGCGTGGGCGGATGTGTGAGCACATCCGGTGAGTCATATCTTAGTGCATCAGCAGGAATTGGCATGGACCCAACAGCTGCCTCTCCTTGATGCTTGGAGGCTCCTTCACTCTTCCAAGTGCTTATTTCTTATTTCTTAAAGAATTCCACCATCAAGGGATCTTTGGAGAGACTGCCAAGCAGTGGTGACAGGAAGTGAGAGCCGTCTTTTCTGCGGGACCACTCCCTTCACACTCACTTTATCTAGAATCAGAGTTAACCAGACTCCAGGAGGCTCCTAAAACAGTGAATCAAGAACCCAAAGAAGTAAAAGACACGTTTGTGATATGGAATCCTATTTTAGCCAACTCATTTGTGAGGATTCTGAAAGGTACCCCTTCTAATATATGCCCAGCGGCAAATATAACCCACCCTGCCAACTGTACATGGCTGCTGGGAACCTCCAGTGAGACTGTGTGACAGTGATAAACTGTACCACCTTGCCCCTGTTTAGGAGCTATTGCCATGGATTAAAAAATGCGTAAGAGAAAAAAAATCCCTCATTGGTGGGCAGAATCCAAACATGCGACTGATGTCGGGATAGCCAGCTTGCAAGATCTCTAGCTTCCATTAAGAAGAGCGTAAGAATTTCCCCCCAGAAATCCAAATCAAAACCTCCATGAGATACCACCTCACACCCGTCAGAATGGCTAAAATTAACAAGTCAGGAAACGACAGATGTTGGCGGGGATGTGGAGAAAGGGGAACCCTCCCACACTGTTGGTGGGAATGCAAGCTGATGCAGCCACTCTGGAAAACAGTATGGAGGTTCCTCAAGCAGTTGAAAATAGAGCTACCCTACAATCCAGCAATTGCACTACTGGGTATTTACCCCAAAGATACAAATGTAGGGATCCGAAGGGGTACGTGCACCCCAATGTTTATAGCAGCAATGTCCACAATAGCCAAACTGTGGAAAGAGCCAAGATGTCCATCGACAGATGAATGGATAGAGAAGAGGTGGTATATATACACAATGGAATATTATGCAGCCATCAAAAGGAATGAGATCTTGCCATTTGCAACGACGTGGATGGAACTGGAGGGTGTTATGCTGAGTGAAATAAGTCAATCAGAGAAAGACCTGTATCATATGACTTCACTGATATGAGGAATTCTTAATCTCAGGAAACAAACTGAGGGTTGCTGGAGTGGTTGGGGGTGGGAGGGATGGGGTGGCTGGGTGATGGACATTGGGGAAGATATGTGCTATGGTGAGCGCTGTGAATTGTGCAAGACTGATGAATCACGGATCTGTACTTCTGAAACAAATAATGCAAGATATGTTAAGAAAAAAGAAAAAGAAGAAGAAGATAGCAGGAGAGGAAGAATGAAGGGGAGTAAGTCGGAGGGGGAGACGAAACATGAGAGACGATGGACTCTGAAAAACAAACTGAGGGTTCTAGAGGGGAAGGGGGTGGGGGGATGGGTTAGCCTGGTGAAGGGTATTAAGGAGGGCACGTTCTGCGTGGAGCACTGGGTGTTATGCACAAACAATGAGTCATGGAACACTACATCAAGAACTAATGATGTAATGTATGGTGATTAACATAACAATAAAAAAAAAAAGAATTTCCCCCCAGGACAACATGTTATAACTCCTTTACAATTTCAGCTCCTTTTCTAGTACCAAGCCTCCCTTACTAGCCACAGGGGGCGAGAGAAACGTGATCAAGAGAGATGGGAGAGAGCCTGCACTGTGACCTTCACTCTTCAGTTGGAAATGTGTCCTTTCGTTGTGAGTCCTGGCATTTTACAAGGTTCTTCCCATAGACACTCAAGTACTTGGTTCCTGCACGCGTATGGAGTTCCAGTACCTTAGACACATAGCCCAGGGGCCACAGATGCTCTCGTCATGGGGGAAGCCATGGTATGCAGGTTAGCGCACCTGGGTATCACATCAGGAAGCAGATGAGTCAGGAAACGCTGGAAGACTAACACTGGCTAGAGCAGGTTTGATTCCAGACTCCTGGCAGTTAAGCATTGCAAAGATTTGAGGGAAGGATGGTCCAGAAGACAGAAAGCGTGAAGGGACCTCAGTAAGCAATGAGTTGTGCTAGTTAGTCTCCAATATGGCCCCCAAGGATCTTCGCCTCCTGGTATTCACGGCCCCGCGGAGTGCCCTCTGACATGGAGTAGGGTTGACCTGCGTGACTGTTAAAGTATGGTGGACATGAAGCTGCGGCTTTTGAGGCCAGGTCATCAAGGTTATAGCTTCCCCTGGCTCCCTTGGATCACCCGCTCTGGGGGAAGCCAGCTGCCATGTCACGAGGACACTCACGCAGCTCTGTGGGGGATACTGAGGCCTCCTACCACCAACCAGCAACAACGTGGCAGGCATGTGAGCCATCTTGGAAGCAAGTCAAGCCTTCAGAACACTGACAACATCTTGTCCGCCACCTGAAGGATGACCCGGAGCCAAAATACCCAGCTAAGCCACAGTTGGATTCTTGGCCCGTAGAAAGTGTGGGAGATGGTAAATCTTGACTGTTTTGATCCACTGAGTTATACAGTAATGGGTAGCTAGTACATTAGCTTGAGACGCTGGAGGAAGCCAGAAGGCCAGTGGGGCTGGAATAGAGTAGCTGAGCGCAAGCAGGGCACAGGATGAAGTCAGCGAGGCAGACACAGAGCCCAGGTCACCTTAGTGCCTTCTGTGGTTGGGGGATTTTTATTTTAATCTATGTGTGAAGAGAAACCACGGGCAGGAAATGATCTATCTTCTCAAAAGAAATGCTCTGACAAGAGAAGGGGTTATTTATTATCTCGCATAAATGAAAATTTCAGGATCAGGTGTAGCTGGATCCAGGTACCCAAACAAGATCAGGCATTCGTCTCTTACCATTTCTAGGCTTACTTTGACTGTAAAGTTGGCACACACAGGGACGAGAGTGCAACCCTTCCTCCATTCCCAGGGAAAAGAGCTCACATTGGCCCTGCTTGGGTCCCGTGCCCATTTGGGCTGATTATGGTGGGGATGGCCATCGTAGAACATGGGGACCACGATGACAGCCCTGCCAGAAGCCCAGGGAGTAGGGCAGGGTCAGTTCCCAAAAGGAAAGGAAGCACTTCAGGCAAAAATTTAGCCATTGCTCACTATGGGCAAGTAGAAATGGGACAGTGGTCTTGTACAATATTTGGATAATTGAATGAAGAATATAGGGTCTTTGGGATTTAATCATCATTAACCTATAAGCATCTAAGCAAACACCTGGGCTGATATGGGTGGTGGGGGTCAAAGTCAGAAGAGATCCCAGTGAAATCCAAGGTAACGTAACCGGCACGACAAACTCTAGTGAGGGCTAGCAATGTAGTTGCCTGCCTCTTCGGGGGGCTACTAGGAGAAGGGGGGCCTTTGCACTTTCCAGGCCACTCCCAGACACATCTTGTCCTGAGTCAAACCTCACGCTACCTCCTCCTTTCTTTGCAGGGATTACTCATGGCCTTGCAGTATTGCTTTGCCAATGGAGAGGTACGTCTCTGGAACTGCCATCCAGGTCCCGGTGAGGCTGGGGCTGGCATCCTGCTGCCCCCCGGAGGTTTCTGGTTATGTGATGGGGGAATGTGTAGTGACTGGGGCAAATATGCACTGTGAGCACCCAGTAGGGAGAGCAGGAGGCAGCCCAGACAGCCGGGAGAAGGTGTCGGGATGCATGAAAGAGGCTCAGAACCCAACCCTGGCCCTGCTGGGGACACCCAGAGAACATTAAGCGTGACAGGGGGAGCCCACTTGAACTGTGGATTCTGGCCGTGCCTCACCCGCTTAGCAGGTCTGAGTCCGTCGGGTTACTGTAGCTCTTTGGACCTCAGTCTTCTTATCTGTAAAATGGGAATAATAGCTGTCCCTGCTGTATAGTGTGGCCCTGGGCTTGCTGGGCTCCTGGTAAGGGCCCAGTACTTGCTAACTATGGTGACTTTTATTATTATTATTATTATTATTATTATTACTAGTTCTCTGCTCCCCTGGAAAGAGGCTTGAAAGGGGGAGGGCAGGTGGCTTCCTCCTGGCTTTAGGAGTCGGTGACATTTCCAGCCCCCTTTCACCCACTAGAATGCAGGCTTCCAGACAGCAAAACCCTCTTCCCTCCTGCTCACTCCTGCTGCCCCTGCCTTCCCACGGGGGGGTGCCCTGTCCACCAGGCCCCCTCCTGTGCCCCCTCCACACAGTCTTTTCCGGAACAGGGTACCTCAAAGTTTTGTCCCCCTCCACACAGTCTTTTCCGGAACAGGGTACCTCAAAGTTTTGTCTCCTTGCCCCACTATCCTGCTCAGTGGCCACGCAGTAGGCTTGTTTGCTTCTCTCTGCTCATCTCCCCCAGTTAGAAGGTATGTTTCCCCACAGCGGCACACTTGCCAGGAGGACACACACACACACACACACACACACACACACACACACACACACACACACACACACACACACGGTGACCTGACTCCAGCACAGTAACCCACCCTCTTCTTCCTCCGCAGGTGAAGGCGGAGCTGCGGAAGCACTGGGTCCGCTTCCTGCTTGCCCGCCACTCAGGCTGCAGGGCCTGGGTCCTGGAGAAGAACTTCCGATTCTTTGGGAAATATCCCAAGAAGCTGTCCCAGGCAGACGGCACAGGGACGCTGCAGAAGCTGCAGACCTCGTGTGGCGGCAATGGGCAGCTCCTGCACATGTCCGTGCAGGGCCTTGGGGGGCGGGGCGCCGGGCCCCCGCGGGGACACACAGCCTGGCCCCGGGGCAGCAGTGTGTCCGAGAGCAGCGAGGGGGACTTCACCCTGACCCACACCATGGAGGAGATTCTTGAAGAGAGCAAGATCTAGGCTGGAGGCCCACCGCCCCGGCTCTGCTCCCCGGGGATCGCACAGAGTCACCGGTCTCCCCACGCACTGCGCCCACTTTGGCATGAAGTTCATGTCCAGGTCTCTCATGCTCCAGACCCAGCGTGGAGGGTGCTCTGGAGGCTAAGCAGGGCCCAGCGGATTAGGGTCAGGTCAGGGACTAAAACAATAAGCAGGGGGCCCGAAGGAAAACCCCAGGTGGAACATTCCAGGGAAACACGCGTTAACGCCCAGGAGTGTGGCTTTTAGAGTGTGCAAAATGCATGTGTAGGTGGGCGGGTACGTGCCAGGGACTAGATCCTGCCTTCCATTAGCAGGGGGGCCTACAGTAGGGTACTCATCAAGTCCGGTTGCCAGATTTAGCAGTTAAAAGTCTTAATGCTCAATTAGATTTGCATTGCAGATACATAAATAATCTTATTGTGTAAGTACTTCCCGTGGGGTATACATTATCTGTAATTCAAATTAAGTTGCACGTCTGGAATTTCACCTGGCAACTCCATTGTCAAGGACACTGCGCTGCAGGGCGGGGACTAGGGTGAGGCAGGTGAGGAACTTAGCTTGGGTACAAGATTTAAGACAGCACTGAAAAAAAAATAAACCATTGTCGAGATAAGTAATATTTTAACACGACATTTTAAAAACTAAAATCCACAAGCTACAGTGGATGGGCCATTTCTAAAGACAACTTTTTATTATAACAAGGCCAAGATTACGGTAAGACAAGTGAGGCCAGCTCATGCAAATGCAGAGTCTGATCCTGACTTTATTGAAAATGTTGATATTTCGCCCGTCGTGGACTTTTGGGCATGAATTTCTATTTTTCTTTTTTTCTTTATTAATTTTATTTTATTATGTTAGTCACCATACATTACATCATTAGTTTTTGATGTAGTGTTCCATGATTTATTGTTTGCGTAAAACACCCAGTTCTCCATGCAGTACGCACCCTCCTTAATACCCATCACCGGGCTAACCCATCCCCCACCGCCCCCAAACCCTCAGTTTGTTTCTCAGAGTCCGTAGTCTCTCATAGTTCGTCTCCCCCTCCGGTTTCCCCCCCTTCATTTTTCCCTTCCTACTATCTTCTTCTTCTTCTTCTTTTAAACATATAATGTATTATTTGTTTCAGAGGTACAGGTCTGTGATTCATCAGTCTTATGCAATTCACAGCGCTATGAATTTCTATTTTTCCAACGATTGCCTCAAAATATTATTTATCTTGGTTGATTGCGTGTTTTGGCCCTCTACCCACCCCGAGTCCCAGCTCTGCTTTCCAAAAGGAGAAACTGGAGCAGAGGCATTAGGCAAGTGCACAACAAAGCAAAGGTTTATTTTTGGGTACCCAGATTATCCGTCGTTCAATCATTAAAGTACACGTCCTTCTAATTTCTCCTTGATCTCAGTGTCCCTGCCTTTCCTGGTCAGGTCCATTAGCTTCTAGAGAGCTGGGGCATGCTTTGTTCCCAGTCTGCACCCAGCATAGCGGGTTCAGAGTTGGTACCCAGCACACACCCGTCGATGACAGAGGACAGAGATGTCTTTGGGAGCATCGGATGCTGTCCAGGATCCGTTATGCAGGACCCAGCCTCGAATAGGAGACGGAAATTTTTTTCCCCCCAAAGCATCTGTAAATATATCCTCCCCCCTTGTCACTCCATAAATGGGTGGCACGCGCACACACACACGCACACATACACACACACCGCGCTTGCTCTTGTCTTGCTAAAGATTAAAGTAACAAGTTTATTGAATTTGGTTTGTATTGGGTCAATTCTTTGACACGTGTTTCGCACGGGTGCTAAGGGTTTCTCGTGCCCTGGAGAATCTGGTGTGCTGTTCCCGGACAGGATTGGAAGAAAAGGCACTCAGCCTCCTCAGGGACCGAGAGGAGTGGGCAGAGGGGTAGGGGACAGAGGTCAGAGGTCAAAAGGGCGGGAGGCAAGTGTCTCCCCCCATCTCAACCACCCGCCTGTTGCTTTGAAGATCTGGCCTAGTGGGTCTCAATCCTGGCATGACAATCACCTGAGGAACTTTCTAGAAACACTGACGGCTAGGCCTGAGCCAGAGATTCTGATGCAATTGGTCCGAATGAGCCTGGGCGTAGGTATCGTTAGAAATTCTTGAGTAATTTTTTTTCCTTCTTACTGTGGTAATATACAGATAACATAAAATTCCCCATTTTAACCACTTTTAAGTCTACAGTTCAGCGGCTTCAAGGGCATTCACACTGTTGCCCAACCATCTCCAGAACTTTTTTACCTTCCCGAACCAAAACTTTGTCCGCATTAAACACCAACCCTCCATGGCTCTACCCCAGCCCCTGGCCACCACCATTGTACTTCCTGTCTCTGCCTGTGACGACTCTAGATACATTACATAAGTGGAATCACACAGTATTTGTCTTTTTGTGACTGGCTTATCTCCCTCTCAAGTTTCAACTGCTCTCAAGTTTCATCCATGTTGTAGCACGTACTCGAATTTCCTTCCATTTTGTGGCAGAATAATATTCCATTGTATGGAGAAATCTTCCAGCCCATTCATCAGTTGACGGACACTTGGGTTGCTTCCCCATTTTAGCTACTGTGAATAATGTCCTTGCCAACACTTACTTTCTACTTTTTTTTGATAATCACCTCCTAAGGGGTATGACGTGATAGCTAGGGTAGTTTTAATTTGCGTTTCTTTGGTAACTAAAGATACTGAGCACCTTTTCATGTGATAATATGGACCACTGGCCTATTTTCTCTGGAGAAATGTCTCTTCAAACCCTTTGCCCGGTTTTTAAAAATCAGGACGTGTTGGGTTTTTCTGTTGTTGAATTGTTGAATTTCTTTGCTTATTCTGGATTTTAATCCCTTATCGGTTATATAATTTGCAAATATTTCCTTCCATAGTGTAAGTTGTCTCTTCACGCTCTTGATGGTGTCCCTTGATAGACAAAAGCTTTCAGTCATGATGAGGTCCAGTTTATCTGTTTATTTTCTTCTGTTGCCTGTGTTTTGGGGGCCAGAGCCTGGTTTTAATATGTGACCAAGGTTGAAGACATTGGACAAGGTTTCAAGGTGAAACCTCCCCCCAAAACTCACAGTGCTCTGCTGAAGTCCAAATAATCGGGTCTTTCCACCTGTGACATGTACAGCTCAGAAATTCCTCCCTAAGAACAGATTTAACTGATTCTCAGAACTCTGAGTGATAATTGATATAGGTGTGGTTGGTCCAGTTTTGTAGAGGTTTTTTGTTTTGTTTTGTTTTGTTTTTTGAAGGGTGGGCATACCAGCTGAGCCTTACCTGGCCTCATCTGATAAATTTGTGTAGCCTCCAAGGGACAGAAATGGAGGTAGAGTGGGCAGTGTGGTGTCTGTGTCCCCATCTGGCTCCGTGGACAGGGTCTGAGCTGTGGTGAGCAAAGGGAAGCCACACATGACGTCTAAGAGAGCCGTTGCCAGGAGACAGTGACAAGAACTGTTTCCGTGACACATGCCACTCCCCGTGGCCCAAACCATATTTTTTTCTTTAATTTTTTTATTGTTATGTTAATCCCCATACATTACATCATTAGTTTTTGATGCAGTGTTCCATGATTCATTGTTTGCGCATAACACCCAGTGCTCCACGCAGAACGTGCCCTCTTTAATACCCATTCACCAGGCTAACCCATCCCCCACCCCCTCCCCTCTAGAACCCTCAGTCTGTTTCTCAGAGTCCATCCTCTCTCATGGTTCGTCTCCCCCTCCAATTTACGCCCCTTCATTCTTCCCCTCCTGCTATCTTCTTCTTCTTTTTTTTCTTAACATATGTTGCATTATTTGTTTCAGAGGTACAGAGCTGTGATTCAACAGTCTTGCACAATTCACAGTGCTCACCATAGCACATACCCTCCCCAATGTCTGTCACCCGGCCACCCCATCCCTCCCACCCCCCGACCCGTCCAGCAACCCTCAGTTGGTTTCCTGAGATTAAGAATTCCTCATATCAGTGAGGTCATATGATACATGTCTTTCTCTGATTGACTTGTTTCACTCCGCATAACACCCTCCAGTTCCATCCACGTCATTGCAAATGGCAAGATCTCATTCCTTTTGATGGCTGCATAATATTCCATAACCCAGAAGGTTCACCAGCAGCCCAGCACATAGGCCGGGCACATCAGAAGTAATGTAGCCTTGGTTGTGGTGAGAATGTTGTGTCTGGTGTAGCAATGGCACCTGGCTCTGACGAATCTACTGGTGAATCTGTCAGGGACACCAGCTAGGGATGCTAAGACATAGCCAAGGGGCATTGCACAAGAGGCTGGAGCCTATAAGAGCAGTTTGGATTACTGCTCTTGAGAAGACCCATTTCTGCCCTTGAACTTACATGTATGTGAGGAAGCAGAAATTCAGACGTGAAGTGACTTTCCCCAAGGTCCCTAGAATGGACATCTATTTTTACAATTTATTCCTCTTATACTAATATGACCCTTGGGAACCATACCTCTCCCCACTCCCAGCCCATGATGTTTGAGCTGTCTCAACTCCACCCTCAGCCCCAAGGCTGGCCACAAAATCTGCTTAGCCAGTCCCAGCAGGACCTCCCCCTGGCACCAGATCCTGGGTCAGGGATGGGCATATCACCAATGAGAGCCAATGAGAGATGGTCCTGGGACTCAGGCTGGGACTCTCAGCCGAAAGCCAATTTTTTTTTTCTTTTTTGCTGATATTGGAACCGTGAAGAAGTAAGCCTGCATCTGCTGGTGGCCATCTTGCCAGAACGGGAAAAGCCTGCCTGAGAAGGAGACACCACGGCAGAGAGTAGGACCAGGAGATGGAGAAGAGCCCTGAGACATTGTTGGAGCCCCCTGGATTAAGCCAGACCTAAAGTTCGTGCTACTCCTGGGATTTCTGTTCCATGAGTCAATAAACTCCTATCTGTGCCACAGCGATCCATGTTGGGTCCTTCTATCCCTTGGATCTTGATAATGTGGCTCAACATCACCCCCACCTCTTTCCCTTCTCTTCAGTCTAGTTGGATTTTGCACTGCTTCTGGATTCTCTCAGCATTTTCCCAACAGAGTATCCTGAAGCTGTACAGGACCCAGCCAGAGTGGCGGCCCTGCCACCCCACGCTAACAGAAGATGTGCTAGTTACGTTAGCCCTGCTGAGTTCTCCACTGGCCCTAGAAGATCCAGTAGCCCCTTTGTGCCTCTCATTGAACCACAGACCGACAAGGTTATTATGCAGTGTCTCTGCTTTTAAACTCAAGCCAGCAGGGAGGAGAGAGGGGGCTCACCCCCAACACCCACACGTGAAGACCCCCCTGCCTCGGCGGGGTCCCATACAGGTCGGTCAAGTGTCTGGGACCTCCGTATATTTTTCCGACCTCATTTTGGAACTTAAGGCTAGAGAGTAGATGGGCCTTCACAACAATGAGAACAAGGATATTGAGAGCTCATTGGTGGAGTTCCAAGGTGTCCCAGGCCCTGGAGCTCTGACAAGGTGATGTAGGCCAGTGGGCAGCCCTGGCCCACCTTTGCTCATTAGCTGGTTGACACTGGGCAAGCTGCTTGCTGTCTCTGGGCCTCCTTTTCCTTGTCTCTAAAATGAGGGCCCCCACCTCTCTCACCCTATCAAATCTGAACTTGCCATTATCCCCTGAAACCAGGGACCCTCCCTGAGTTTCCCATCTTGGTAGACGACATCACTATTCACCCGGCACCCAGGCCACACACCTGGCTGCCATCCCTGCTCCTCCCTCTTCCCCCCTGCAGCCATTCAGGAAGATGCTACCTCCTGGGTATCTCCAGAGCCTCCCACTCTCTCCAGGCCGGTCCCCTGCAGCCGAGGACCCCTGGGGTGACTATATAAGTGTAATCTCCAGGCTCCCTGTCCCCAGTCTTGCCCCTCTGACTTATTTCTACCACAAACATAAGTCCCTCCTACTTCAAACCCCACAATGGTACCCACTACCCCCACTGCGAACCCCCGTCTTTCCATGGGCTGCCGAAAAGGCTGGCGTGGTCTGGTCCCTGCCTACCTGTAGGTATAACTCACAACTGGTTCTCCCTCCTCCTGGGCTCCTCCCTGGGCTCTCTGGCTACACTGGCCTTCTCCTACCCTGGAACTTGGTATGTTCATTTCTGCTTCAGGGTCCCTGTGTGGGCTGCCCTCTGGGACACCGAGCTTCCTTCCCTGCCCCCCAACCCACCTCCGGTCCCCCACCCGCAGCCCACTGGGCCTTAATTTAAATGTGTCTATCTGGCAACACCTTCCCTGACCCTCTGGAGGAGCCAGCCCCTCCCGCAGCGCTCGACATGTCTCCAGGGTCACCTCACTGCCTGGAATGGTTTCTTCTAGGTCTACAGTGCCCCCCCCACCCCCACCCCATGCAGCCTCCAATCTCCACCACGGTCCCAGCACCCTGGCCCACGACTGCAGGGGCAATTCGTCCTTGTCTCTGAGGCTGAGCCAACAGAAAACATTTCCTTTTCCAGTTCAAGAACGACCGGTCAGCTGGGCGCCCAGCCCCTCTCGCATTTATTGGAACCTGCTTACCCAGCAACCCACAAAGGAGCTTACTCGGCGGGGGGGGGGGGGGGGGGGGTGATATTGAGGACTCCGGTGACCTAATCCTGGGATTATCATGGAGGCATGGGCCTCGGGCAGGGGAGAGGAGGTGGCAGGTAGAATGGAAGGGCAGCTAAGGCCAAGGAAGCCCCCTTGGCCCCTGGGGCATATGCGCATGCTCACCCCATGGGTTTCTGTGCCTGGGGAGGAGAGGGGGCAGGGCCGAGCGGTGGGTGGACATTAGGGTTTCCTTTCCTTCAGTTTTTCCTTCACTTTTTGAGGCTCAAATTGGATCAGTCGCAGAATTTCCTTATTGGCCAGGGTCCCCTCGATGAACTCTTCCTCTGTGAGTTTATCTGTGCATGGGGGGAAAAAGGCCGCAGTCAGGATCGGCTGTTTCAAGCGGCGGCGAGGCTAACGCTGGCCAGCATGCCCCGTGGGGAGGTATCTGTTATGAAATCACTGAGTCTCGGTGCCATCCCGGGGGATACCTCCCCCGCCCCGATACCCAGCTCCTTCCCGGGACCCCTGGACCTCCCTGTGAACCAGCAGCCAGAGGGTTAATGGCGGGCCCTGTGAGGGCCTCTTCTGATTGGTGAGTGCCTCTGCCCTGCTGGTTCTTAAATATTTTGACTATTACCCTAGCGCCCAAGCTTGGAGTTCTGGGGGAGCTTCCGGGGGACGGAGCAGAGCAAACAGAATCTCTGTCGCTCCACCCAGGGAGTAGGGACTGAAAAGTGAGGGGTCCAGCGTGGTGCCAGGGAGAGCCTGGCTTGTGGACCCGTCTCTCTGCCTCCCTCCTAGCTCGCGGGCTGACAACTCCTCTGTCCCAGAGCCACTGCGCAGGGAGCTGAGGCCACCGCAGGGGGTGGCCCAGGAAGGAGGGAGAGAAAGCCCTTGCCCCAGGAAGCTCTTGGTCTGATGGGGAAGACAGTCGCATGTCTAAATAACTCTGGAAAAAGACAGGTGCTCCTTTCTGCTTATGCTGAGGCTCACAGTACCTGCACGTAGAGGGGGCTCAACACAGCTTGGCTGAACCAACCTGGATTTCCACTTGGACATCCTTAATCCCTCCTGGCTTAGGCACAGGTCTGGGCAGTAAAATTTGGGTTTTAAAGTCCCAGCTGCCCTATCAGCCTCACACAGAGCTTGAAATGCCCACGGTCGGAGCCCAGTTGTGGAGTGAGGCACCGTCTGCAGAGGGACCCTCTGAAAACGGCAGCCCCCACATACCACCGCCTGCCCGCCGGCGGAAGCTATGACCTTCCCACGGGTCGGGTTTCAGGTTAGCAAGTAGAACAGGGGACTCGGCACCTGCCAGACCTGGGTTACAGAGCCGGTGGGGGAGGCACCACAGTGTGCCCTGGAGGAGGAGGGGAAGGTGCTCAAGGGGGAGGTGACGTCAGGGCTGGGACTACTATAGCTACCCAGCAAAGTTTAAGGAGGCGCTCGCTTTCAGGGTGGTGCGAGCACAGGGCTAGCAGCTGAGAATGAGTGCCTCCTTAAATATTATGCCCAGATGTTGCCTGCCTCCCCCTGCTTCTGGCCCACTCCTTGCTTCTGAGTCTTCTTCCTGGACTGCAGGTTAGTGGGGCCAGGGCCATCTGCACCTGCCCTTATGTAACGTCCCGCTTAGGCCTGGGAGAGATTTTTTTTTTCACCATGTTCTTTTTTTTTTTTTAATTTTATTATGTTAGTCACCATATAATACATCATTAGTTTTTGATGCGGTGATCCACGATTACAAAAGATTACAAAAGGAGACAGTGCTGGCCCCGCAGAGGCGCTCGGGTCCTACTGTAGGTCCTCAAGTGAGACACTTCGGACGTTCAAAATCTCCCATGCCCGCCTCCCTTTTAGAGAATCAGATGATGAGGCCCCAGTGGGCTGGGTATCTCCCACATGGCAGCAACCAGCTGGAAACCACCGGACCAGATGTCCCCAGACCACAACTGGCCAGTCCCTGCTACGTCGTAGGGCTCCTTTCCGCTTCTCTCCCTTCACCCTCCGGGCCCCCAAGGCCACGTGAGCTTGCAGCCTGCCCCGCCTGCCCCCCCTGCCCGACACCACCCCCCTCTACCGTATCCTCCCTGCCTTGGCCATGAGCATCATGCCACAGCAGACCAGCTGCCCTGTTCTGGAATCTATCGCTGGTTTCAGTGAGAGACCATCTCTCCACGGCCTGCTCCCAGCCCAAGACGGAGGGAGCAGTGCAGCAGACTGAGACTGGCCGGCCTGGAAGAAGGGGGCTTGAGAATGCCCCCAGGGGGATTTGCCAAAGCTTTCCCCAAAAAACGGTGGTACTAAGGCCTCAAGTCTTCTGTCCTTGCCTCTCTGTGCACAGGGCCTTACCTGCTCTGCAGTCTGGGTATTCCCAGCCTCCTCCAGCTCCCTCCCTGTTTTCCCTCCCAGGCCCGTCTTAGCCCTGTGATGGGTATTAAAGAGGGCACGTACTGCATGGAGCACTGGGTGTTATATGAAAACAATGAATCGTGGATCACCGCATCAAAAACTAATGATGTATTATATGGTGACTAACATAATAAAATTAAAAAAAAAAGAACATAGTGAAAAAAAAAATCTCTCCCAATCTAATCTAAATCCAATTCTGTCTGGTGGTGCTTCTTGGCGGGGGGGGGGGAGACCCAAACTAACTCCCTGGAGTAAAAGCAGGTAAATTGTGATCCTACTTCTTTGGGACTCGATGCTAACTCAGACGTAGACTGAGCTGAAGTTGCTCTGTCCCACTGTGCAGAAAGCATTCTTGAAACCAGGTAAAGCGCACCCAAGTAAAGAGCAATCCGTTTAAACAGAAAGTGCTTGGCCCGTGCTTCTAACCTGCCAGGCCAGCCTTATACACGGCTAAGGAGCTGCTGTCTTGACTTTTGACCGTTTCCTTCCCTGGGTGCTAAGGCTGTTCTAAGTTGCTAAGTTGCTAAGTTCCTTCACCAGCACTCCAGAATTCAGAGGCTTCCCTCTGCCCCGGAGAGCTCAAGTGGTGATGGGGTTGGAGGTGCAAAGGGGATGTGACATTGGTCCCCATCAGCAGCAGAGCTGGACCCTGCTGACCAGTCTGCTTACCACCCCCTCACCATTCACCCCCCCTCCCCTGTGCCCCAGGCCCTCATACAGCCCTGCAGCGCATGCTGGGATGAAGTGTCCCCGGTCCTGCCTGGACAAGGGCCCTCGGAGGACCAGTCTCATCGGGGGTCTCTGGGAAACAGCCCGTGACTATAAAACCAAAGGCTATGAAAGGGGAAGGAATTCACCATCATCCTGCTTTCCAAAGAACCCCCAGATCTTCTCGGCTCTCTTCTCAGGCGTGTTTTCATCTTCTGGAAGGTGCTTCACATCCTCAGGACTGATCATTTTGAAAATAGCCTGCACCAAATAAAGAGGAAGGTCCCATCAGAAGGAGCAGCAGGGGCTGATGACCCCCGGGCCCAGGCGTCCCCTGTGGCAGAGGTTAAAATGCAGATGCCCAGGCCTCAGCCTGCCCTGCTGAACCAAAGTGTGGGGGAGTGGGGTCGGGGCATCTGTATTTTTGAGATCCTTAGAAGGGACAGGGAACGGGGTGAAGGAGTGAAGGCAGCTTTCAGGCCTTTTGTCCCTTTCTGCATTTGAATTTTTGGATTTCCTGACCATGTAGACACATTACTTTCATTTTATTAAAAAAATGAGAATAAGAAACAAAAAGCTTTCTGGTGATCATCCCACAGCAGCCCCCAAGGTGGCACTTTGGGAACTGCTACTTTGAACCCTATAACCCTGAAGTCGTAGAATATCAACCGGCTTCTTCGGGGTCCATGTGGTACCTTGGTTGCCCAGCTGGGTCCGCCTACAGTAATAACGGCTAACCTTTGTCGAACGCTTAACATACACCACACCTCTAAGTATTTGTACCTGCAACCTCCACAGCAACCTTATGACGTGGGTATTGTGGGCCCCATTTTACAGATGAAGAAACTGAGGTACACCAGCTTGCTGGAAGTCTCCTGGGCTAGAAGCAGAAGAGCAGAGATTCTAACCCAGGCAGTTTGGTTCTAGAACCTTCATCCTCACACCACACTGCTTGGTGGGCATCCTAGGGGCTGGGGAAGGGAGAGGGACAAGGTGGGGTCTCCGCGTGCTCTCCCAGCTCCGGGTTACGAGGACCCCACGAGCTCAGTAACTCCAGGCCTGGCCAGGCCAGAGTGGACACTCCGATGGTGGTCCCGAGCCCGTGCCTGCCTGCGCACTCAGCGTTGGGGCAAGCTTGGGGTGCAGGCAGGCGAGTTGCGTGGGAGTTGGGGGGCACTTTGCAGACACTCAGGCAGGGGTGGTAATGCCTGTGAAATTAGCACCCTCGGGCGCCTGGGTGGCTCAGTCGTTAAGCGTCTGCCTTCGGCTCAGGTCATGATCCCAGGGTCCTGGGATCGAGTCCCACATCGGGCTCCCTGCTCGGCGGGAAGCCTGCTTCTCCCTCTCTCACTCCCCCTGCTTGTGTCCCTGCTCTCACTATCTCTCTCTCTGTCAAATAAATAAATAAAATCTTAAAAAAAAAAAAAGAAGAAGAAGAAATTAGAACCCTCCCCCATCATGCTACAGCCAGAGGAGCAAACCCAGAAGCTCCAGGGAGCAGTCTTGGCTGGCAGCACTCAGAGCCCGGGGGTGCCCAGCAACCCAAGTGTAGGGGGGTTGCTCCCTTAACACCCCTGGCTCGGTCCTGAACCAGGGGAACCACGTCCCAGCTGGAGCGCTAAACCCTGGGAGTGCCTGCCTGCCCTGCCCGGCTTCTAACTCCAAGGACAGACTGTCAGAGCCGTCGGTCCTCACCCTGGTTCCCAGAGGTTTTTCCAAGGCCATGTAGCTAGTTGGCAGCAGTATTGGGATTAGAACCTATAACCTTGGACCCCCGGGGCAGTGACCATGTGATCTAGTGAACTGCAGAGCCCTGGCATCACGTTGCACTGCCTCAGCCACGGGTCCTATAAATCTACTCCTCCCTCCCATGCCCTTCCCTCTTCCTTTTCCTCAAGGAGCACCAACTTGGAGGCCACCGCAGGGCCTGGCATCCTATAGATGGTTCTGAGGTCGTGCTCCCTGTCCCGGGCCACCTGCCAATCCAGGAGAGCGTGCCCGGATGCCAGTGACTTCCCGCCCTTAATCGGAGGCCCAGGCCGAGTCCGCTGCCCACAGGCTGCCTGCTTGGCCACTTGGTTTATGGTCTCTCCTAATCAGGCGGAGAGCCGTGCAAACGCAAGCAGGATTACAAAGGTACCAAAAGATGAGATAAAATACAAAAGACATTCTCCCTCTTATCAGGGCCAGAATTAGGGGAATAAAGCAAGGACATGGGTGGAGGGTTCAAAAATGCCAGGAAAAGATACCAAGTGAAATACAAACGACATCAGAAGAAAAAAATAGAAACACCCCAATTGTCCAAAACTATAGCCCTGGTTAAATAATGTCAAGGTCTTTCCGTAAGACGGAATTCTAAGCAGCTGTACAAAATGGTTTTGAAGAAGATACCTTGATAGGGAAAATATAATGAAATAGTAACTGAAAAAGGGTCTGATATGTCACTGCTCCAAAATTATTTTTAAATATATATATACAGATAAAGGGCCGGGAAGGTATACACCAATATATTGACAGTAGCTCCCTCCGGATGATGGAGTTAAAGGCAATTTCCATTGTCTTCAGCATATGCTTCCACATTTCACAAATTCCTTACTTAATAAATAAAACTATTCCGAAGACACCTAAAACCTTCACAACAAATGATCTGATGAGGGGCCAGTGTGGGCGGGGAGGAGAGCGTGGTTTGGAAGTGCAGGCCAGCGAGGGGCCGGCGGCTCAGTCCAGAGCACAGGAGGGGTGAGAAAGCCGAGCCCCCCCGCCCCCCGCCCCGCACCACCGCCCGGGGGGTGAAGTGGCCTGCCTCAAGCGATGAAGACCATGAGGACTGGAACCCACATTTCATGTCCCTCAAAGCTGGCCTCTTTCTACTAAGTATTCGAAACATGTTACATACTTTAATTGTGGAACAATCTGAATACGTGCCCTGGAAGGTTTGGAAGGACACTTTAATGAAGATTAGAAGGAAGGATGGAAGGAAACAATAGGTAATTAACAGGAAATACCCAGATTCTTCTTCAGGAGGAAGAGGAAGCTGCAGGGAAGTGGCCAGCCTCTATTAAAGTCAGTGTCCTGGAGACCCCTCCTCCCATGCTCTCGGAGCCCCTGAGCCCCAGCGCCCGGACCCCCGGCTCTGCCCAGCCAGCCCCACCCCCGCTGTGTCCCCCTGAATCCCTGGTGGCTGCGGCGGCAGCAGGAGAAGCCACCGCAGGACCCCGGACCCCGGACCCCGGGTGAGCCCAGGCCCGCCATGGGGAGGCCAGCCGAGACTGACCGTGACGATCTCCAGCACTTCGTTCTTGCTGATGGTCCCGTTACCGTCCACGTCGTAGAGCGAGAAGGCCCACTCCAGCTTCTGGTTGGTCTTGCCCTCCGAGGTCATGTGCAGGGCGATGACATACTCCCTGAAGTCCAGCGAGCCGTCGCTGTTGGCGTCGAAGCTGCGGAACACATGCTGCGCGTAGGCCTTGGGGTCGGCCTCGGGGAAGAACTTGGCGTAGATGCTCTGGAACTCCTGCCGCGTGATGCGGCCGCTGGGGCACTCCTTCAGGAAGGACTGGTACCAGGAGCACAGCATCTCCTCTGTGAACTTGGTGTTCAGCTGCAGGTCCTCCAGGATCTCCTTGGACAGGGCCCCGCTCTTGCTGTTCCCCATGGGTGAGGCCGTGTGTGCCCGGCCGGGCCGCGGTGGCTGGACCAGCGGGTGCAAGCGATGCGCTGTCCTGGCCGCCGAGGGCCGGGCACTGCTGCGGGACACGGACTCGGAGGTGCTGGTGGATTAGAGGATTTGTGGCGAGTTCACCCCAGTCCTTGGAGGGAGGAGGGGCCGGGATGGGGGGGGGCAGGCTCCCAGACCCGCCCCCCCACCCCCACCCCTGCCCTGAGATTAAAAGAAAAAGCTGACAGCAGGTGGCCAATCCATCTTGGCCTTCTGGGAGGACAGGGTAGGTCAGAAGCAGAGCCAAAGCCTTGGCCTTCACAGCAGCCCCTTGTCCCTCCCTCCTCCTCCCCTACTCCAGCTCTCCAGGAACCATGACGCTCATGGCCTGTCTTCCCCCCAAACTCTAAGGGTCCCCAGGGCAGGAGTGGCGTTTCGCATTGAGCTCTGCACTGCAGTCGTTGAAAGCCAGGCTCTGGAGCCCAGCCCGGGTTTAAATCCCAGCTTTGCAGCCTACTGTGTGACCCTAGACGTGTTTCTTAACCTCTCTCTGCCTCGGATATTCTTCTAATCCTTCACCTTCCTTGGCAAGGCCTGGACTGACCACTCTGTTTACAAGAGCACACCCCCGCCCCCAACCATCCGCACGCCCCAAAGCCCGCTTTATTTTTCTTCCTTGTGGGTACGCCTTCTGACTCACTTTGAATTACCCCGTGTGCTTGGCGGGTCCACATCAGAACAAAAGCTCCGAGAAGGCAGGGATTCTGTCTGTTTTGTTCCCGGCCACATCTCCATTGCCGACAGGGTGCCCGGCAGGTTGGGGCCCTCAGTGAATATTCCTTGAGTGAACGGGTATAATAATAGCATCTACCTCATTGTTATTTTGAGGCTAAACTGAGTAAATATGTGCAGCGCACTTAGAACAGAGCCAGGCACACAGTCAGTGCTAAATACGCATTAGTTTTTGGTATTACTCATCCTGGACACAAATCAAAACCTAAACTGCCCGCAGGAGCCAGCAGGTGGAGTGAGTGAGCAAAGCAGGTGAATCAGGGACAACGGGGAGTGGTAAGGCCTGTGCCACCCACTGGAAGGGGCTGCCCATGTTCAATGCCATTTAAATGTGGTCATTCAGGATTATGGCCCAGTGGTTCTAGATTTTTCAGTCCTGACCCCTGTGGTTCCAGAGTATTTCTCAGGAGGCCTTAATGGTAGGGGAATGTGTGTGTACTTACTATTTTTTCCCATCAGTTTGTGAGAGCATATTATTTCTTAATAGAAGACCTTTCTTTTTTCCCTAGACTTTCACTATCCTGGAGCAAGGTGTTTGTTCTCAAGAGCAGGTGGAAATAGAACAGTCACCACACTCAGAAACCAACCAACCAACCAACCAACCCACCCCAGCTCATGAAAGTGAGGCCAGAGGCTTCACCCCTTGTCTCCGAACCAGGTGTGGGAGGTGATTAGAAGTGCCTCCTGACGGGACGCCTGGGTGGTTCAGTCGGTTAAGCATCCAACTCTTGGTTTCGGCTCAGGTCATGAGCTCAGGGTCGTGGGGTTGAGCCCTGCATCAGGCTCCGCACACAGTGTGGAGTCTGCTGGAGATTCTCTCCCTCTGCTCCTCCCCCACTGCAAGCTCTAAATAAATAAATAATCTTAAAAAAAAAAAAAAGAGAGAGAAGTGCCTCTTGGTGCCAAGCCTGTCCACACCGAGCCTGCAGATCAGGGGAGGCCAATGTTACAGGCACGGAGCCCCAAAAGGCGTGCAGCCTGCCAGGGTCATAATGGCTGCTAAACAGCAAAGCCAAAAGAAAAGCTCTGGGCGGCCAGGCTCCCCGTTTGGGATCTTTTCATTACATTACAGCAACTCCTTTCCCAAGGCAGCCTGAGCAACCGGGCTGTCAGTGAGGGGCTGGCTTCGCCATGACCTTGGAAGAGCCGGTGGGCAAGGAGCTGGGGGATGCGTCCTGGGTTAATGCAGGAGGCAGCCAGAGGCCCCCAGGCCCTTCTGCCCTGGCTGAGAGCAAGGAGGAAGGAGCCAGACCCAGGTGGGAAGCAGCCTGGTACTTGAGGTCCGCATTCCTCAGGCCGCTGTGCCCAGGAGGGGCCGGGCCTTGGGATGGGACCACAGGCATCTGTGTTGATGCTGCTGAGAGAAGGTCGCGACCTGGGGGTTTGTTTGAAAACCTGCATAAACATCTTCTATCAGAGGGAGAGTTTATGCTTATGCTCCTTAACCAAACAAGTTGTTGGAGATGATGTATTGTGAATGGATTTGTTAAGTCTGAGCCGGGGCCATAAACTCTCCTCAAAACCCAGAGACCGCTGGGGAGAAGGCCCGCCCTCCAAGCAGAGGACCTCAGTTTGTGACTCCCCATCTTGGCCTGGCCGCGGAGAGATGCGCTCTCTTCCGAGGCTGGCCCTGTCACACCCACTCCAAGCCAGGAGCCCCCAGCACTCACCCTGACTCCCCTACCTTCCCCTGCTCTGAGCTGAAGGACAAGATGGCCCTTCCTCCCATGGCCTGGAACTGGAGCCTGCCCCCCAGTCTGCACTGAGCCGAGAAAGGGGGTACAGAGAGGGTGGGCGGGTGGCAGAGAATGGAACGGCACACTCCTTCCACGGCCCTCCCATTGCGAGAAATGGCAGTCCATCCTTTTGGTGGCTTGGACCGACACCCTTGGAATCACCCTCAGCACCTCTCTGTCACACCCCATCCCAATCTGTCGGGAATCGCATGGGAGCCGCCTTCCCTGACCCCTTCCCCCCAATTCCCCGTGACCGTGACCACATACTGCAGGCACCTTTGTCCCCTCCCGGTCCAGCTTCTTTGCCTCCCTGCTTTCGCCCCTGTTCCCAACAGTCTTGTACACAACCCTACAGCCACAGAGTCAGGCCGCACGCTCCTTGGCTTGGACCCCCCAGCGTGAAAGTCCTTCAAGCGTCCGCTGCCCCCGCCCACCATCCCTCTCTGCTCCAGCCCTGCTGGCCCCAACCCAGCAGGCGTCCCTCCCCCACCCCCACCGCCTATAACCAGGCCATCTCCTGCCTGGAACGTTCTTCCCCCAGCTACCTCCTGGGCTCCCCCCACCCCCCCACCCGGGGTCTCCTTGCCTTTGATTTAATGTCACCTTCCCAAAGAGGCTGCCCCCACCTGCCCTATTTAATACTGCAATTAACCCCGGGTCAACCCTGAAATGACCCATCCTCACACTCTGCCCAGTCCTTCGTTCTCCCTAACACTTCACACCTTCTGCACCTACGTGGGATTAGTTATTCTGCGGACTGTTGTTGTCTCTCTCCCTGCTAGAAAGCCAGCTCCAGGAGAGTGGGGCTCTTCATCTGTTCCACTCACCGATGTGTTCCCACTACCTAAAGTGGTGTCTGGCATATAGTAGGTGCTCCATAATTATTGCATGAATGAATGGATAAATGGATGGATGGATGGATGGATGGATGGATGGGGAAAGAAATAACAGCCAGGAACCCCTTCTGTCCACAGGGACAGAAGTCGCCAGGGGAGGGGGGCGAGAAGGGCCAGGTGCGTGGGTCCAGCAGCACGGTGCCCATCTGTGTGGGGGGGTCCTCACCCAGGTGCCCTCTGCTAAGACATCGGGCACAAGATTATCGCCAACCTTGGGATCCTGGAGGGACTGCTGAGATCGTTTATACAAAGGAGAGGGTGACAGACCCTCCAGGAAGGAGGGTCATCCAGCAGGACCCAGTGTCTCTGGACAGTTTATTTTACATGGGATGAATCTAAGCATCTTAAGTGTACACACAGAGCCAAAGTGGGGGGGGGGGAAGGGGATGAGAGAGCATTTCACGTCCTAAAAATGCTTTGTAATAATGCAGAACAATTATATATAGCGAACGCCTTCAAAATTTAAACCCTTTAAACATTTAATTCTTTAGCATTAATACACACAAGTGCTATTACGGGGGGGTCAGGGACGGGGGCGGGAAGGGCAGGTTACAGCCTCCATAGGGATCAGAGTTTCAACAGTGTTACTTATAAATTATAGTACATCAATTTTATTTACTGATCTAAGCAGCCAGAGGATGGAAGGTATACAATGCGGCGTAAACACATTCATACCGGGATGAAGAATGCTGGCAGGAGACACAGCTTTTTTTTAACATTAAAAATGTATAAAGTATTTAGCAAAAGTTACAGAAAACAGACCAAATAAGCAAGTTTATTCTGTTAGAAAATCCCACTGTCATAGGGTTTGCTGATGTGCTCATCTGTGAAGGGGCTGCCCCCCCTCCCAACCCCCCACCCCCCCACCCCCCACCATGATCTCAGTCCCCAGGAAAGGGAAGAGATGCAAGTTTGGGACCCCTGTCACCAAGGGATGGCTGGTGTCCCTCTGAATGTCTGTTCCTGGGTCCACACGGCCGCCTGGAGGCCACAGCTCCCAAGAGCTGGTCTGCTGCGTGTGATGCTACTGGAAAGGGCGTGTCTCCGCTTGCTTGACAAATGAGGGAGTATGGAGGTCCCAGGAGGGGATGTGACTTCACTTCGGGTTACAGGACACACGAGGCGGCAGAGCGGGGTCAGTCCACTACTCCTGCCCTGGCACCGAACGCTTTCCCTCTCCATCCCCATGACGGCACCCGTGTGCCCAGACCCTTTGCCCTCCACCACTGCAATCCTGTTAGAAATGTCCCTCCAACACAAGGGGTCAGTGTCCCCTGAACAGCACACAGGGAGAGACCCAAAGCTCATCACCAATCCAGCTCCCTCAGAGACGCCTCCCAACAAAGGCTCCTTTTCACGCCCCGGCATCAAAAGGGTTAGAGAACAAAACATCGGTTCCTGTCACCTTATTCTCACCCAGACCTGCTGCAACAGCAGTGGGTCCTTCACCTTCAGGAAAGGCCAGACAGAAGTAATACTCCCGTAGGAGCCGGGGGGCGGGGGAGTGGGGGGAGATGCCAAGAGTCCTCCCTGGCAAAACTCAACCCGGATGCGCCCAAGAAGAATGGGATCCTGCAGACTTGGGCTCCATGGCCCACGCCCTCCCCCTGGCCTGGCCCCAGGAACATCTTGCGTTTGCTCAGAGGGCTGCCCGGTTGCCTCCAAGGGCTCACAGCAGGGCACCGAGACACGGCTTGGCGGAGTCATCACCTTGGGGGTCATGCCCCTAGCCTGCCCGGCGCTGACGGGGTTTGGTCCCATCTCTGCCACCATCTGCCCCCCCGCCCCCCCCCCGACAGGGGGCTGCAGACACAGGCTTGGCTCAGTGTGACCACCAGCTGAGCGAGCCTCCAGCAGTGCCAAGCAGCTCACGGGAAGAGGCTCTGTCTCCACCATGCCTGCCTGGCTCCTTGGAAATAGACCTCAGGACATGAGATCAAAGATCAGGGGGCGAGACCCCCAAAGGTAATGATGTATAAGTGCTCCCTTCAGGGCCCTAGGAGGAACTACCTCATTCTCAACAGCTTGGGAAACTCTTGATTTTAGCTCCATTCGTGTCTAAATAAGAGAATTGCCAGGGTATCCCTCTCAGGAGGATTTCAGACACCATCACGCTCAACCCGCGCCGATGGGGCCCAGGTCAAGCATGATGGTGTCGGGTACAGACCCCGAAAAACGAGAAGGGGCTGAGGGAGTGCAGTAGCTAGAGGAGCCTGGGGAGACCAGAAGGTACACCTGCAACCTACAGACAGAGCAACAGAGATCCAGGGAAAGGTCATGGCCAGCCCAAGGTCGCCCCCTGTGTCTTCACCTGCAATTCATCCGTTCGCCTTCCATGCCCCCTCATGCTCAGAAGCCAAAGGCTGTGTGAACTCAAGCGAGGGCCCCCCAGGAGTGTGTGGATCTCCGAGCTGAGGTGCAAGCTTCAGGGTGCAGCAGAAGTGGGAGGCACCCCTCCCCCAATCCCCGGCCCCTTTCTGCACAAAAACCTGAAATGAACCACAAGGAGTGTGAGCCCCAAGAACCACTGTGGGCAAGGCTGGCACTTGGAGGAGGCTTGGGAGGCACAGGAAGCAGCCGTGCAAACAAGCTGAGGACCCTGGGCCAGGAGCCTCCAGGGCAAACAACGCATTTCACAAGCAAGGAAGCGCGTGGTTCACCCATGCAACAGAGCGGGATTCCACGAGACGTGGGGACGAGCCAGGGACGCACACAACGTGGGTGACCCCAAGCACGAAGCCTTGGGAAAGCAGTCGGACTTGATGGCTACATCAGTGGCTCCTCTTATGGGACAGTCTAGAAAAGGCAATACCATAGGGTCCGATGATCCATCGGCGGTCGCCAGGGGGCGGGATGGGGAGCAGGTGTGGGTGATCGGCTCTAAGGGAGCTGGAGGGAATTTTCAGGAGTGATAGAAATATGATGATTTTGGTGGTGGTTATAAGACTGTAGGTTTGTCGAAATTCACGGAACCCTATCCTTCAAAAGGGTGCATTTCACTGTAGGTCAATAAAGCCCAATAGGTATGTCAAACACCTCAACAAATCTTAAAAAAAAAACAAGGCAGTAGGTCTGGGAGGGGGTTGGAGGATTCGGGGTCTACGCTGATCTGTACCCCACTTAACACGCCTGAAGTGCTTCCCCTACCTACATAACCACCAGTGGGTCTGAAGAATCCTGTTTAAACTCTCCCTCTCAAGGAAGGAAGTCAAATCACTTCAACGCGTCTGGAAGTCAAATCACTTCAACAAGCCAGTCTTTGACGTCCTTTGAAGTTTATGGCTAGTGTTTCCCAGAAGGGACTTTGGCTTCGCCAAGATTCTTAGGTACCCATCCACTAATCTAGTAATTGATTGGTTTTCACAAAGGGAAGAGAAACACCCCCCTTCTCTCCCTGGTCTGTGAGTGTGGACACTGTTCCTGTTCGCTTCGGTCATTAACCAGCCCCAGTGAGAAGCGCCTCCTGGTGCAGAAATCCTCCCGGCCCGACAGGCGCTGGGTGGGTGGGTAGAAAGAAGGCCCAAGGTGGTCCCACGGGCAGCTAGCCCTGTGGTCTGGTTGGCCAAGGCTTTGCAATACTGATCAAAAGCAATAGAAGGAAGGAATAAGTGGCTTTTCCTGGAGGTTGCTGTGGCAACCAACTCATTTTGAATGCCATTTATATTGGAGATTCCCGCCCCCCCAAAAAAATCAGGTTTTCACAGACAAAACTAAGTGCATCCATGTCTTGTAGGAGGGCAGGTAGAAGGGGCTCACTTGTTCTTAGAGAACAACGGATGTGCCCAGGTACATCCCAGACACTCTCTGAATAAGCCCGGCCATACACTCTTATAACTTCAACACCGAATTTACAAGAATAAAGTAAAACAGCAACAACCGGATAGAGCACTACTCCAGAGGGCGCTTTGGGATGTTCTAGACTTCAGCCTCATCTTGGCTCACCCAGGGCGGGAGCCCTGTTAACAGACCCCGATCCTCACTCCCTGGACTCACTGGCCATCCTTGGGCTTCGTTCTTCTTCTCCGTCAAGTGAGGAGAGTTATTTAAAAGAAACGAGAGAAATCTCTGAGGTCTGACTTGCATCCGGGCTGCATGCGCTGAGGGCCCGGTGATTATATACCCTTGTTGCTGTCCACCTTCCACCCAGCGGGGAGCTACTACACAGCAGTTCATGTTAGGATGACATGTTCATGTTAGGCTCTGAGTCGGTTAAATGTGGAAGAGGTGCCATGCTGTCATTCTCCGGAGAGGTTTAAAGAGCCTCCCGTCTACATGGAGAACAACAGAGAAGACCGGGACAGAGCGCGTATCTTGCATACGGCTGCATTTCTGGCGCCCTGCACGATGCCTGGCTCGTCCCGAGTGTCTGCCCGGTGAACGAACGAATGAATGCAGTTGTGCCAGCGTGAAAGAGAGTATCTCTGGAAACCACAACTCTGCAAAGAGTGCTTGTATGTGAAGGCCAAGGTTAAGGACCTGCAAGACCCCAGAGAAAACCTAAGTCTACGCAGAAGAGACGGTGGTCTTTCCCCTGCCCTGTCTTGTCCCCAGAACTTAGCACATTGCTCAGCCCTGACTAAGCTCTTTGAGGAATGAAGGAGCATGGAGAAAAAGGGAAAGCATGTGAAGAAGCTAATGAGTGAGCTGAGAAGTGCGAGTGGGGGGAGGGGGAAGAATGGCTGCAGAAAACCCACACTGGGCCCACTTGGGCTCCCCTGGAAGAGGCAAGGGAGCCCCCCGCGCCCTGTCCCGGGGAGGACCAGAAGACTCAGGAACCCTCAGGAGGGAGGGAGAAAACAAAAACCGATGAGCCATCTCACACTCCAAATGTCTGTGTTAGTAACAAGGCTATTGGCTTTGGACATTTGAAAATCACCCACAAAGTAGTCCGCTAAAGCCACAAGGCAATTACTACCAGCACCCATTTTTCATAGAGAAACCAAGACGTAATATCCTAAAATCAGTCACTGGTGTCCCGGCACAACCCCTGATCCGGAAGCAGTGGTCCTCCCTGCCAGGGACAGATCCATCCTCCACGCTGACCTTTTTGGTTGAGATGGTTCAATAGGACAAGTGGGACAGAGCGTGGCTTACTCTAGGACATTGGGCATCTTTCTATTCTAAACTGCGAGCACAGAACTCTGACTCAGCGAAAGAGGTGCCAAAAGACTCAAGATGCGTTAAGTCCTCAGTTCCCAGCATGAAGACCGAGCGACCGGGGAGTTGTGCTCTTAGGACCCTGCCCTTGTAGGGCGCGTGTGGGTCCTGCACGCCAGAAGTAATCAAGGTTTGAAAGATGAGCTAAGAAAGATGGGTTCCCAGGACGTGGCTTCTGGGCTAGAATCTGCCCCCGGCTGGCCGCGTGACCACCTTCGGGGGGCGGGGGTGTCATTTCATCTTCCAGTCGCCTGGTGCGGATTCTCAGGGTTTGACATGGTGGACAACGGGTTTGCTGTGTTTCTATAAAGGGAGGGAATGATGAGCGGTGTGCTGAATGCCTCCCGCGTCATGCTCAGACCCGGCTTTCCCAGGAATCGGGAAGTGGGGAAAGGGGAAGGTGGTACCGGCACCAAGCAGGGCTCCATGCAGGGCTCTGGAATGTGCGGGACGAGCTGAGGCCAGGGTGGCAGAACACTGCCAGGAAGGGGACACCCCGCTGTGACCATGAGAGTCTGCCATGCCTGTGCAGTGCCCACTAAGGAGAGAAAGCCACACGGGGTCCCACGCCCACCATGCACTAGCAGGTGGAGCCCTCTGCAGGGGCGGGGGGTGGGGGGTGGGGACGAAGACCCATCCCCACCCACCTCCCACAGGGGACTGAGCCAGCCCCGCGAAGAGTCTGGGAAGGGGGGACGGGGGGGGGCCCGGAGGCAGCTTCCCTGAGGAAGCAACTGAGGGTTGGATGGATTGGGGTTTCCAGCCTGGAGACTTTACAGAAGATGCCTGACCTAATATGAAACGCGACTCAACACTCTGACTTGGGGCTGATGTGCTGAATGAGGTAGTTCCACCCTGACCTCTCCAGGCAGGGTCAGTCTGGGTAGAGAGGAGGCCTTATTCCCAAGACCCCAGATGGTGGAAAAGGGGCCCAGAAGAGCCAGGATGCGGGCTCCCAGAATGCAATGGGAAGACAATAAAGAGGGTGGGCTGCAAAGAATTCTGGGTGCGGGCTGCCGAGCTGAACGGTGCCTTGGATCCACGATTCTGATCCTGATACGTGGCTGGAGACAGGGACCTTTCTCCCGTGACCCTCCAAAAGCCCGGGACACAGGGAGCCAGCTAGACAGAGGGCCTTGGGGCTTCCAGGGGCGTAAGTATGTGACACAGGTGGTTCTGGGTGGGGAGGCGACCCCTCCGGTGCTCAGCAGGGACCACAAAGCTCCAGCCTCAGTTTGTCCTTGGAGCTGCAAGCACGGTGCAGGAGTCAGGGGTGGGGGCTTCGGGGGGGCTTCAGCCTCGGAGACGAGGGTAGGGCTGTGGATCCGTCTTCTTGGCCTGGGCACACTGGCAGCTCCCAGCAAGGCCGCCCTTCTGGAACCGCCCCAGCTCAGTGGACCAGGCCCAGGACAGGGGGTGGGAGGGCAGCTGAACTCGGCAGCGGGCCCCGTGGCGGGCGCGGCCACCTCCTCTCCATGGGACCCCCAGCCCCTCGCCTCCGCAGGACCCCCGGGGCCGTGCGTGCCCGTCTAAATCTCCATGTCCACGGGGCGGATGTTGCCCGTCTTGTGCTCTCTGACCCACAGCTCCCTGTCTTTGGCTGGGTCCACTTTTCGAAGCAGTTGGTCCACAGGCTCGACTGTCTGCAAGGGACGAAGGGGACGCAGTCAGAGCTGGTGGCTGCCCCAGGGACAACAGAGGCCCCCGTGAGGGGCAGCCGTGCGCAGCGCTGCAAAAGCGGGAGCCCGGGGCTCTCGCCCCACTCTGCGTCCCGCTCAGTGCGCTCTGGCCCCAGCCTGCAGGCCTGCATGACAGGGCCGGGTGGCCCAGCTCCAGATCCGGGGCCTCCTCCTTCCTTTGTCCGCACCTTTACCATCCCAGAACAGGGCCAACGGAACGCTCGCTTTAGGGAATTTGAATTTTTCTGGATTATTTATTTTTTGGTAAGAAACTTGCCACAGGAGGTGATAAAGCCTCAGCTATTTTAAACTGCCCTGACCTTGTTTCTCCTCGGGCTGACAGCTCACGCATGTCTCTATCGCCTGGGATGGATTCACGAGGACGTCCAGGGAAGCTCTGCAAGCCCACCCCAAGACGGGGCTCCCAGGCGCAAGCACCTGCCACCACCCAGCGCCAGGTGGCGCTCCTCTGGCCCCGGGTCCCCCCACCGCCCCCCCCACCCTCCGCAGGGGTCCTCGGCCCAGGGCAGGCGACTCACGCTTTGGTTGAACATGTCTGTCTCGTGCCGCAGCTGTGTGTACTGACATAGGTGCTGCCGGATCATCTCCACCCTCTCTACCTCCAGCCGCTCCAGCTCCTGGTGGGGGCGCGCACACAGACATCCCTGAGCACGTGCCCCCAACCTGGGGACCCTCCCGCCACGCAGGTCCCAGCCCACCCTACCCACAAGACACAAGTCACTGCCCACTTGGTGTGGGTCCCCGCGGACCCCCAGGGGCTGAACTTGCCCAGCATGGGGTGGGGGGAGGGGATGACTTGGCAGTTGGTGTCTCCTGACTCCTGCTCTGCCGGGCGGGTGCGGTGGGTGCTAAGAGCTTCGCACGCGTTACTTAATTGTCCTCGGTCGTTTTAAGAGAGGGGTTCTTATCTGTAACATCACTTGCCCAAAGCCCAGGGCATTATGGGAGGAGCAGGGTTAAAACCAGGGTCGGGATTCTGTCCCAGGGCAGCCCCAGCCCCAGTTCCCAGACCAGGTGGACGCATGGGTCACATGTCGAGATTCTGTGCCTTGGACTCTTGGGGCTTTGTCCCTGGGCCTCTGCCAAGCAGCCTCCTCTCCTCTGTCCATCTAATGCTGAAGCGCAGAACAGAGACCAGGCCAGGAGACTTGGGGCAGGGGGTGGGGGGTAAGGGTAGGAGTCAGATGGCCACGGTCAAATGGAAGCAAAAGGGCTTGTCCTTTGGTTTCTAGATGGTTCTGCATCTTTGGAATTTAGAGGATCAGACTGCTATTCTGTGCACAACTAGGTCACTGCCCAGGTGATTAACTGGGAAGAAGGGTAAAGCAGGAGCTTAATTAGGAGATTAACCAGGAGGAAGACTGGGTCACTGTCCCTGGGGGAGGCCTCTAATCTGCTCTGGTGGGCTGACACCTGGGCACGCAGAGAGTTAGTCTGTCCTGTGCCGGATGCACGAGGGGAGCTTTGGGCAGTGGGACAATGCAGTCAGGACCTGGCACCGGGCCTCCTTTCTCATCCAACCCAACGGCCCAAGTGTCAAGCATACTTCACTGTCCAACCCAACGGGTGCTCACTGAGGAGGAGATGTTGTCCCTTCATAAGATACTCGGGAGGCGCCCGGGGGGCCCAGTCAGTTCCAACTCTCGGTTTCGGCTCGGGTCTGGATCTCAGGGTCGTGGGATTGAGCCCCAAGTCAGGCTCTCTCTCCTTCTGCCCCTCCCCACAGCACTCTCTCTCTAAAATAAATCAATCTTAAAAAAAAATACCCAGGAAGACAAAAAAAAGGGGAGGTCTGATGCCTATTCCCTGCACCCCTTGGTCAGAGGCCTCCACTCCCATTCCTTCTAAACAGCTACGCCAACCTCACTCCGTATGTATCCTCTATCTAGGATGGGCAACCCTTCTGGGGGTGGGGAGGGTCACGCTTCCTATAACTTGGCTATTTGTCCTAAAGGCTCCCCTGTACATCTGGTTGAGGGCATTCCTGGTTGACCCTGACCCCTCCGGGGACAGCCAAAGAGGACAGAGTAAGACCCAACCCTTGCCTGTGTTCACACAGCTACAAAGTGCCAAAGCAGGATCTGAATCCACACAGACTGGCCCAGAGTCAAGGTCTTGACCTCAGCGGTAGAGAGGATCTAATGACCATCTCTATGGCCACTCCATGCCATCACCCGCATGCCCACCAGCATCCCCCCCAAGGGCTTCCTGAGCACGGGCCCCTGGGTTGACAAGCTTCCTCACCAGTGTGGTGGTCACCATCTCTTCAAACCACTTGGACTGGGCTTGGTTGTAGAGGTCCACACAGCGCATGAGGTCATCTCCTGGAAAAGACCACCGGCCACCATCGCACTCTGTCCTGTCGTCACTATGGCTGCCCTGCCCTATCTGTGCCCCGTGCCCTCTCCTCTTCCTGGGTCGTGGAAGCCACTGGGAAGCGGAGGGAGTGGGAGCTGAGTGAAGGAAAGGGGGCAACCCCTCATCATGAGTGTCCGTCTGAGCTTGACCCCAGATACCAAGAAGTCAGGATGAGGGTTTCTCAGTGTGTGTGTGGGGGGGGTGCTCCTAGGAACCCCCCAATCCTACCATGAGCCCAAGAAATGCTTCCCTCTCTAAAGATAGCAGTTTCATTTGACACTGGAGAGTCCTTCTCCATTAAAACACGTGTTATAAGCAACCTAGAAGTGGTTAAGAGTTAAGGAAGAGAAGTCTGCAAGTTGCATGTGTGTGCGCACGTGCCAGAACGTAATTCCGAAACACAAAATAGTGTGTCTGATGGTTTGTGGCTCACTCACACACACTGGTGCGCTGCACACCAATCCCGGACAGTGGCCACTTTGGAAAACAGACGATGGGCGGGGGGAGGGCATGAGCTCTTCCCAAAGGATTTAATTTCACAAAAGAGAGATGTGAAGCAAACCTAACTTTTCAATCATGATGCCTGGTATGTTATTTTCAGGAATGGCAGGGACATTTGAAACATTTTGTAATTAGAAAGAAAACAAACCATACAACAGCTGCAAGCATTACTAAAGTGTACCAGCACCAAGAACCTTGGTTTTCTGATCACCACAGGGTTCCAGAGACAGGAAGGAATCATGGTCTGTGTTCTGGATGGGAAAAACTCATGAGCCAACCCCCCAAGCTAACCGATTCACTGTAAACCTAGTAATTCCAGCGGACTCCAAATTATTCCTCTAACCACATCCCTTGGCTCATGTGTATTCTGAAATGGAAATGAAGAAATCGGGGAGACTCATGTCCACGTGGCCCAGGGCTCGGCTCAGCAACCCCCTCCACTGAACTACACCGCTAGCCGGGAGATGAGCCTGAGGAACAGAACCCAACCAAGGGCTCCAGATCCATCACCAGCGAATGGGTCCCTGACCCCAAGAAGGAATGACCTGAAGAAAGTACCTACCTCCCTGCAAACACATTCCCACCAGGAGCCTGTGCCTGACCAATGAGGGGGGCAGTCAGCATGTCACCCTACAAACCTACGATACTCAAACTCCCACAGCCCTCTTTGTCGATCCTGATCTCCCGATCTTGAGAACGTGCTTTGGGATCTCCTGCCACATCAGAAAATCGGGTAGCTGAAGGAGACGGTGTCTTCTCTCCATGGAGCCAGCCCGAGGGTACCTTTCTGAAAAGAACGAATTAAGGACGTGGGTTCTGGACCCAGAATATCTGGGCTGTCCCACCAGCTCCACAGTCTAGGAGCTGTGCGATCGTGGACAAGTCAGTTAACCTGCCTGTGCCTCAGGCTCATCACCTATACAATGGGAGAGCAACGGAATCTTCTTGGAGTCATGGGGAAGATTAAGTAAGTCCCTACGTGCCTAGTGCTTGTGATCAAGCCCCCTGAAGGATCCAGAGGCGCTCCCTTCTAGCGATTTTGGGAAAGATGAGGGAGGAAAAGGGAGGGAGGGACAGAGCGAGGGAAAGAGAGCGGGCATCTTCTGGGTAACGGGCCATCCAGCAACATGGGGACAAGCAGTGTCTTTGGAAGAAGAGACAATGGAATTCTGGGCCCCAGCGCTCCGGGACTCTCTGACACCTGTCTGTCACCATCTGTCATTCATCTGCTTCCTTACCCCTGAAAGGTACAGAAATACCCCCCTGCAGGAGGACTGGGGGCTTGGACGTGGACACTCTGAGGCATGGGGCCGGGTGCCCGACACACAGAAAGGGTTTGGGAAAGGTAGAATTTTTCACGGTTAGGTCCAACGACAAGGACGAGTCACTTCCATCACTGTATCCAAACTGCAGGGATAAGAGACCGTATTATTTGATGGCCACGCAACAAACTGAGACACAAACAGCAAGACCAGAAAGCAAAGGTGGTAGAGCTCTAGCTGGTGAAAATGTAACATTCTTCTGAATTTGGCTGAAATTGGCTAGAAACTGCAAATAGCAAGATTATCAAGAATGTGAAAAAAACAGAATATTTGAAAAAGTATCTACAACATGAGAGAAATGAAAACACAAAAAAAGTCAGAACTTGAGGAACATGGTAAAAAGCGGTGGTGTGAGTTCAAATAAACACCCGGTGGGTCAAATATGTATGTGTTTATTTCTTAAATCTGGGGCCAAAGAAAAAAGGGATTTAAAAAATATCTATCGAGAAAGGAAAAGTCTTTCTAAGCCAGCCACAAAACCCAGAACTTCTAAGGGGAAAAGATGGTTCTACAAAAAAATAAAAAAACAAAAAAACAAAAAACCTCAAGAAGAAAACAAGCCAGAGAGAGAGAAAAGAAATAGAAAGAAAAAAAAAGTTAAATGATAAACGGCAACCTAGGAAAATTATTTTCAGTTCAAACCATAGAAGGTTAATTTTCCTGACATATAATTAATCTTTGCCCATCAATCCATCAGAATAAGAGAAACCAGGGGAGCGGACAGGAGTTCCTCAGTTCACAGAAAAAAGTCACAGAGGACATACAGAGGTCTATTTTTAAAAAGCTCAAATTCACTCAAAAAAGAAACGTGAATTGCCAACAAAATAGTGTTTCTCATCAGACAGCTAGGATGTCAAAGTCTGATCTCACGCAGTGCTGACCAGAGTTTAGGGAACGGGCATCCTTATGTGCCCCTGGTGGACACGCCTCTCTGGAGAGCAGTTTGGAAGCAGCCATCCAAACCAGCACAACGCTCAGACCCAGAAACTCACATCTACGTTCTCTCCCCCCGCAGACTGAACCTCATATACACACAGTTACGGTGACAACATCGCTGAACACCCACCGACAATCTCAAAGTCCTACAAAAAGTCAATCAGGGGGATCAAGAAATAAATTCGGGTCCAATCGCACACGTGGACGCCATTCAACCATTTAAAAAACCTTATGCGCGGGAATAGATGGGCAAACCAACGTATAGGTGACGGATCAGAGCTATCTCGAAGATCTATCAGTAAAAATATACATTCAGGACATAAAATAGAAGATGATCTAATGTGTATACATTTAAATATTAAGAAACGTTTTTAAGAATTCAAACACTAGGAAATGTTGATGGCGATTATGATCCAGTGAATCAAATTTTATATTCTTACGTGCTGGTTACAATTTTTTTTTGCCAAGCAGCAATATAACTTTATTTTTAAAATAAATAAATTGAACGAACATAAACAGGCTCTCCCCGTCCTGGGTTTGCCTTCCCAGTCCCCGGGTAAGTGTATTATGCCTTCTATTGCTGGATCTGGTTATCACCATGCATCATAAGGTCTTTCAATCAAATGTTGCGTTTGTGTTACACTGTTTTCTGAGTATTTCTACACCACTGTATCGTCACATCCGGACGGTGGCTCTTTTGTTCTGTAACGAGTTTAACTGTGCCAGGTTCACCAGAAATTCAGGTGAGAAGGACTCAGGAGACCACCTGATCCAAAGCCTAATGACAGCACATGCTTTAATCCCAGAAAGCAATAAATAGCGTGCCCTTCAAATTGGGACCTTCTGAAGAAATAGGACTAAGTTTTTGTACTGGTTCTAACGGGCCTTTCTCCCCCTCCTTGTGCATCGGCTAATTTTCACCACAAGGTGGAAGCAGAAACCAACTCACTGGGGGGGAAATCTTTGTGAGAGAATCTGAAATCTGGTTCTTTCACAGAACAAAATGTCGGACTCGGGGGCGGGGGGAGGTGGCAGGGGCCCCAGATCACCAGAGGCCGCCCTGGGAGCATCACGTGGTGGGGTGGTGGCACCGCTGGGTGGGCAGGTGGGGCCTGCACTTCTCCTACGGGCTCCTCGCAGGGACAGAGCCCTGAGTCCTGGGCACGTAGAGGAGTTTGTCCACCTCCTGACCCGAGGTCCAGGGCAGCGCCCCCCCCCACCCCGCCCCCCAGTAGGGCCTGGACACAGCACCACAGCCCCCCACCCCAGCCTGGTCCTTGGGATGCACCTCCCTGGGCACCCCACCTCGCAGGCCTCCCCGTTCTGTGCCTCCGAGGCCCGGGTGAGGAGGAGAGAAGCAGGGCGCCCATGACCACACTCACCAGCCTGTGTGGACTTCCTCCGCGCCTTCTTGATGTCCTCCTCCGTCTTGTTGCTCAGCTTGATCTCCAGCTGCTGGGTCTTCATCTCCAGGTCTCTCTGCCGTTCCGTGAGGGCCTTCCGGGCCTGGGGTCCAACGACACAGGGAAGCTGCTCACGCGGCTCCGAGCCGGGAGGGCCCTGCGAGTTATGTGGCCCGGCCTCCCCTTTACTGGGTAAGAGGCCTCTCTTCTCCCCGTGTTCGTGGATCTTTTTCCCCAGCAGTGCTGAGCAGATGGCGGCACCAGCCACCCCATTCCAGGGCCAGAGGGGCCCTCGGTGGCAGCAGCGGGCCAGGTGCTGTATGCGCCCCCCCCCCCCGTCCTGTACCCCTCCCCACGGCACTGGGGTCAGCAACAGCTCCCAGCCAGGTCGGACCTCCCAGGCCTCTGGCAGGGGGGTGACTCCGTCAGGAGGGAATCTGCCCAGTGGGGTCCGGATCAAGGGCCACGTGTGGACCAGCACATGGGCCGGCAGGCCGTCCCACAGAACCCACAGAAGCGTGGTATACCTCATCTCCCACCCGGGGGCCCCACTCTATCTCCCACTGGCCCTCCGGCAGTGACCCGAGTGCCCTGGGGAAGCAGCTGCTACCTGCCCTTCGCCCGGGGCCGGGGCCGGGGGGCCGGGGGGCCGGGGCTGGCGGGGGGGGGTCTTCCGGTGTGGGCTGGAGGCTGGCATGCAGCCCCCCCAGCCCAACCCAGCCACACAGGGACAGAGGCCTCTGCCCTGGCACCGGAGCCCTGCTGGGGCCCGGCCCACCCCACGCCAGCAGGCCCGGCCTCCCAGGGCCCTCACCTTCTCCACCGCGGCGTAGCGGCTGACCAGCTGCTTGCGGAGGTCCGCGATGTGGTGGTCACACTTCTTCATGTCTTTCTTGAAGTTTTCTCGGAAATTCATCAGGGGCTTCTCCACCTCGCTGTGCAGCTGTTGGGCGGGGGGGGGGACATGCTCAGGACCCCGGGGCGTTGGCGGCGAGAGGAGGGAGGGGCATTGCCCCCCACTCCACGGGTGAGCATGGGGCGGGGGGCAGAGGCCTGGCCCAGCCGACAGGAGGGAAGTCACAAGCGGCCACACGTCAGGTCTCAGGCTGGGGGGGGTCACCTTAGCTGGCTAGACCCCAGGATTCGCAGCAACGGACTGAGGGCTTGGTGCCCAAGCCTTTCTGAGCCCTCCGTCGGCTGCCCTCCTGCCTCCCCCAGGCGCCCGTAGCCGCTCACAGGACTTTACTCACGTCCCAAGCTGACGTTGCTTACTTTCCCCAAACTGGGATTTTTCTGGGGGCAGAAACCAAGCCACCATCTCCACGATCCCCAAGCACTGAGCACAGTGACTGCCACAGGCTTGCCATTTCATTAGATGAGCTCAGGTCAGTTCTATTCGCTGCCCATCTGCTATGGGCCAGCGCCCGAGGCTACAAGGATGGTCTGGACATGGCCCAAAGCTCGAGGAAGCCATGGAGGGAACCGCCGAGGCCGGGAGAAGCAGGTACACCTTCCCTCCGCCCCGAGGGAACCGGTCTTGTACTCTGAGAGCCAGAGAGGCGCTGGTTTTTCAAGCTCTTTCCTTCTCTTGTATGCTTTCTCTTTTCCCTACTCCACTCCCTTTTGAAGGAGAGTTTTTACAGATCAGTGTGGACCTGCTGAGGTCAGAGCCAGATGAGCAGCCCAGAGCCCAGCTGACTTGGGCTCTCAGACTCAGCCTCCCGGAGCCCCCCGACTCTGCCTCCTGCAGCCCCCCGACTCAGCCTCCCGGAGCCCCCCGACTCTGCCTCCTGCAGCCCCCCGACTCAGCCTCCCGGAGCCCCCCAACTCAGCCTATGGACCCCCTGACAGCCTTCCAGGGCCCCTCGGCCCGCACTTGTCCCCAAAGCGCCTTTGGGAAACACACCTGAACTTTCCTGAACACAGGACCTCCCAACACGGGTTCTAGGACTTCTCTCTCTTCCTCCTCACTAGGCTCTTGCTACATTTATCTTTTTCTCTGGAGACCCCAGGACTTCAGTGTTTGTAGTTCTAAACCACCAAATACAAGTGACTGTGAGCTCCTGCTCTCCGAGAGGGCAGAGGCCCCTCTGGCTTTGCCCTGCCGTGTCCACAGCATTGGTCAGAGCCGGTGCGGGGTGGGTGCCCCTTTGACTACCTGGGTGAATGACAAAATCTTCAGTGTCCGATGCCTGGGAGAGAAGTGGACACCTTTTGTTGTTGGATGACCTTCAAAGGCTAATAGAGCGCAAGCCAACCAACACCCCCCTCCCCCTGATGTGAGTTGTTAATGCCTCCTATTTTCCGAGCCCCTAGAAGTGCCTTGCATAGGAAAACACCCCCACCTGGTGGCAACCTGCAGGATGCTACACACTTGGGAGCTGCCAGAGCACGCAGGTCCCTTTCCCATATAGGTCAGATGTTGGTGGAGAAGCCGCATCACTTAGCTGCTGTGGAAAACTGCTCCTGATCGGGGGGTTAATGAGGGTGAACTCAGCCTGTTGACTCGGTAACTCGGGGGCTGCTTCCCGAGGGCCTCCTAGGAACTGAGTTGATTTCCAGACTTCCATGTGCCCGGGAGCTACCCAGAGGGTCTTTTCAACATTCAGGATTCCTGGGCCCCAGTCCCAGGTTCTGTGGTCTGGGGAAGGGCCCAAGAACCTGCCAATACACCAAAATGTGTCCCCCAGATTCCAGATGACTTTCTGGAAACATAATGCTACTCGTTGTCACAGGCATGCAATCCTATAGATAGAGACACATGGGTTCTCCTGTATCTTAAGTGTCTTTAAAAGACTAATTGTTTCTTTTTTTTTTTCTTTTTAAGATTTTATTTTATTCATTTGACAGAGACAGACAGCGAGAGAGGGAACACAAGCAGGGGGAGTGTGAGGGGGAGAAGCAGGCTTCCCGCCGAGCAGGGAGCCTGATGCAGGACTCGATCCCAGGACCCTGGGATCACGACCTGAGCCAAAGGCAGACGCTTAAAAGACTGAGCCACCAGGACCCTGGGATCACGACCTGAGCCAAAGGCAGACCCTTAAAAGACTGAGCCACCAGGACCCTGGGATCACGACCTGAGCCAAAGGCACACGCTTAAAGACTGAGCCACCCAGGCGCCCCAAGACTAATTGTTTCTTTAAGAACACGGGCTGGGTGTCTTTTTCTACGTGTTCTTCATGGCTGAGCATCTTTGCCCAGGGACAGAAGGCATCCCAGATGCTTGTCCTTGTGACCTCCTGAGCGGGCCCGAGAGTAGTATAATCAGCTTAGTGTCAATGTAGGGTCAGGACCCCCTTTTGGATGAGAAATAGAGAGTACCAGAGTGCATTTTAGGTAAAAGGACAAGGGCGGCTTCGGGAAACATTTGTCTTGGCAATGCATGTACGTATCTGTACGTGGCTACGTGGGTGCGGGCACCTGCGTGTTCTGGCTACCCATGGAAAATGTGTGACCGGGGGTCCCAGCCGAAGAAGTTTCAAGCCACTGATCTGGTCCAAACGCTTCACTTTACACATGGAAAAGAAAAAAAAAAAAAAAAAAAGGAAGCCGAGAGATGCTAAGACTCGCCCCAGGTCACAAAGCTTCTTAGGGAATGAGCACTGATAGAAAACTCACGTCTCTTGACTCCCACGGTCTCCCTAAAATCTTCCGTCTGCATGCACGGCCTCTCCTGCATGATGAGATTTCTCTTCCACCAGAAAGAAATTTTCTATTTTCCCTTCCCCAGCTGAAGCCAGGTCTCACTTCCTTTGCATACAGCAAAATCTTATTTCTTTAACAGCCTGTCGCCACGAACGGCGGCTGGAACCAGGAGATGAGCAAAGCCTGAAAGATTGCCCTGACGAAATTGCATTTCTTAAGGAGCTCTCACCCCCGACACAGAACATTCAGAGTGGGATTTCAACGAGCCCTCTGGAAGCAGACGCTAAAATGGGTTTCAGGCATATGGAGCCATGTAATCACAGCAGATGAATAAATCCTCGGCGCCCCTTCGCCTTCGAGGAATCACTGTCCTCCCACGGGGCTGCTACTCTCGTTCCCTAAGGCCGCCAACACTGACGACAGGTTGGGGGCATCAGAAGCTCTGAACATTTGTCACAAGTCCTCCCCATCAGCCACATGGTGAAGTCCTCTGTGCTTTAAAGGCCACTGGTCTGCCCAGAGAGAAGTCTGGGCTGGGGGGCAAGTTGCCACTTGACTGATTCTTGCCCTTTGCTTCCTCCGGAGCAAAAGCCTGAGGCTACATGACCATGAGCTGCGATGGAGCCTCTTTGTGAGGCTCATTTGTGAAATGCAGATGCTGACTGGCAAGGTGACTGATAAAACCAAGGCAAAGGAGTTACTCCTTGCACAGAACCTTCTAGAACGCTTACACACTGGGAGACCCTGATACAACAAATATGTACCTTGGCCTTTGTCCCTGGCTCCCGGCCAGAACTCCAGAAAACGTTGTAATCTCCCAAGTGGTAGGGGGGCTAGGAGCATCTGTTGTGCCAATATTTGGTCTCTGACCCCGGTCCCTGACACAGAACTCCTAAATCAATCCCTTGGCATTTCCAGGATGACAGGAGCATCTTTGGTTCTAATGAGGTGACCTTGGTGGTCTCCTGGAGAATTTCAGGATGGGGGCTGGTCACCAGAAAGCCCAAGTCATGATTAGAAGCTTGAAACTTTCCGCCTCTCCTCCATCCCCTGGGGAAGGAAGGGGACCCGGAGATTGAGTTAATAAGCAATCATGCCCACGTGATGAAGATCTACAAAAATCTATAAATTATCGGGTTTGGAGAGCTTTTGGGTTGGTGAGCACCCCAACTCCATGGGGACAGCAGCTCTTGCGCTCAGGACTCTTCTGGACCTCGCCCTATGTACTCCTTCATCCGGCTGTTCATCTGTATCCTTAATGATGTCCTTTAATGTAGAATAAACTGGTTAAATCTAAGTACATGTCTTCCTAAGTTCTGTGAGCCATTCAGCAAATTATCAAATGGAAGGAGGGTGTCGTGGGAGCTCCTGATTTGCAGCTACATCAGACAGAAGCGTGGGTAACCTCAGAACCCACTACTTGCAACGGACATCCTGTGGGATGGAGCCCTTCATTAGTGGGACCTGAGCTGCACCTGCTGAGCACCCTGGAAACAATCAAGACCGGGGGGTCATGCTGATGAGCAGCAGGTGCCACCAGGCTTCATGGGGACCCAGCAGGTGATCTTTCAGAGGTTGCAGACTCAGCTCTACTGCACACGGGCAGCCTCCCCCGTCCCCCTCCCCCATCAATGGAGGCTTCTGCCTCCACAGAGGGCAGAGTCAGGACGTGAGAAGGGAGGCCTGAAGGGAACACTCTCCGATCGGCGGCTTGAAAATAACTCACTGCGTTGCACAAGGCAGGAAGAAAACGCCTCATGGAGCCCCCTCCCCACGCGCAACCGGCAAGTTTCCCGCAAAGTGCTCGGTGGCTGGGTTACGGTCCCGCTGTGAACCCTGAAAGTCTCACTCATGGCTGAGTCATCAGTCAACCCAATCTTGGGGCACCAACATCCTTCGGAAGCGGGGAGCTCCTAACAGCACTGTTTCTTCCTCCCACCCCAGATCTTTATAGAGCTGCTCCGTGGGTCCCAATCATTTGGGCCCTGTGTGTGCAGGGTGGGGGGGCCCATCACGGGACGGGGTGGTGAGACTTGTACAAAGCTGGATTCCTGTCCTCCAACAGCGCACATGCCATGGGGACCCCAAAGCCCAGAACGGCGATTCAGGTGAGGAAGGCTCTGGAGAACAGATGGAACCATGAGCTCAGAGTGTGGGAGTCAGGGAGGAGCAGCCGCCTTTGGGAGATGCTACCTTCCTACGGTAATTAAGGAGGCAGGGTGCCCTCCAATTTCAAAACAGGGGCTCAGAGTTTAAGTGCTTTGCCCAAGTGCCCTGTTGGACTGCTGTGTCTGACTGGGGACAGTGGGGAGAGCGTGGACCCAGGAGACAAAGGTCCCTGAGAATGGTGCTACTCTCAAGGGGTCTCTCTTCCTTTAAAAGGTAGCCCTATCAGTCATGCACACTTTAGTATGAATTATTTCATTTAGACACTGGGTTTATTTTTTCCCCCTGAAGAGTAGGTGAGAGCCTGAGATGGAATTTGGAGATACCATCTAGGGAGTGGGGAAGAGAGGGTCATTTGGAAACATGGAGAAATCCTGAGAAAAAGTAGGCTTAAGAAGACGGGGGTGTTGGAAGGAGCTACTCAGTTGTCCCTGTTCATTTACTACTTTGGAAAACATTTATCGAGCATCTACTGTGCCCCAGACACTGCCCTGAGTACTAAGGGCAGAGTGAACAGGACAGAAACCATGCTGTCCTCAAGGTCACAGACCAAACCAAACCAACAGATTCTCCCTGTGGCCCAGTCTAGCCTCTCCCGACAGCATGAAGAAATAGAACATGCCCGCAAGGTCCTCTGAAAGCCCAGTGAAGGACAGTGGGGGCCTCACAGACGTGTGCCGGGGCGGCTAGGAAGAGCCGAATGATAAATTTGTAGGAATTTTGTGAGTTGGTTGTTAAAGATGGCCAGTGTGGAAAATGCAATGATCTACCCTTAGTAAAATTATATTAAAAACAAAGGTAATAAAAACTTATAACTACTAGCACTTATGAACCTTTTATGATTCTCCGAGCGGCTGAGGGACTTTTACACCTCCTTAGGCTACTTTGTGGGGACGGTGGGCGCCCTGGCTGATGGCTGCTTTTGTGCCTCTCTTCCCCGCACTGGAAATCTACACCATGGACCACGGAAAGAGGCTGACGGGACACACCAGAGAGACCACCTCGAGCCGCTCAGCGGCACACGGCTGTGCAGGGCCAACCCAGAGAGGCAGCGGGGCCGGCTTACCTTGGCGGAGAACTTGAGATGGACTTCTGCCTCATCCGCGAGGCTCTTCTTCACCTGGGCCCACGCTTCTCCCAAGGAGCTGCAATACGAGGGAGAATGTCAGACCCAGATCGGAGATCTCGGCCCCTCCCTGGGCGGACAGCGGGTCTCCACGTGAGCCATCCCAAACCGAGCTGAGGATCTCAGGAGCTGAGGGGGGCGGTGGTAGCAGAGGCTGGGGAAACATTTGGAAACTCAGAGAACCGGGAGAGATGCGAGAGGAAGGTGGGGTGCAGCTGGAGGGTGGGCCCGGACACCTGCCTGTTACTGTCCCCATGCTCCCTGGCGCCCATCCCTGTTCATAGATGGGCAGTGCAAGGGCTTGCTGGTCTATCGAGGAAGAAGGCCAGCCACCTTTTCAGGGAGAAGCCCTTCGCAAACAGAAGGTGCCACATAGCCCTGCCCCCTGCCAAGCACCTCCGCGGGGGACGGAGGATGGTCTTCTCAACAAATGGTCAGTATACCCACAGGGGAAAAGAAAGAACCCTCGACCCTAACCTGATGCCATACACGTGGATTATCTCAAGATGGATCACAGATCTACAGTGAGAGCGGGCACCACGCAAAAGCAGGCCCAGCAGGGGTGGGGAACTCGAAAAAAGGCCAACAGAGAAGGTCTGTCCCTGCAGCCAAGCTACACACGAGCCTACAATCCAGAGCTCGGAAGCCAAAAAGGCCCCGGGGGGTGCTGAGTCTGTGAGGCTACGGTCAGCAGGGCCATGGTCAGTAACTGGTCCCGGGCAGCTTTAGTGGCCTGAGAATGTCACCTGGGTGCCGCCGTGGGGAAAGAGGAAGCCCAGTGTCAGGCTCAGGACAAGGTCCAAGGCCCCGCCCCCAGGCTGGGCATTCACAAGTGGGCGGACCCCGCTCCAAACACTCCCATGGGTGCATCTGAGCGAGCACACTCCCCCGTCCGCCCCTGCTCCCCCAACCCCAGAACTCCAGGCCCCCTGGAATTTAGGGGGAAAAAAAAAGGCAATTTAGAAAAGAAAAAAAAAAAAGCAACTTAGGGAAGAAAAAGCAATTTAGAAATTCTCTCACTTGAAGACAGATTTTTTTCATCTGGCGAGAGGTTAATGAAAGAAATAAAACCTGAGATATATTTCCATCGCAATACGCGGTCTGAGGCATGCCAAATCGAAATGCACGCCCTGTCACCATTACCAACGAAAAAAGGGCTCAAAAGGGCCCAAATCCCATTTCCTTTCCACGCAGGCGAGAGAAATGGAAGATGGAATAAATAAGCAGTGCACATACCCTCCCGAATGGAATTTGGGCGCAGCGCCCGATGCCCCGCCCCGTGCCACCAGCATCTTCCCAGGCTGCCCCGAGGTTCTAGGCTCTAGCACTGCGCTTGAAACCTGCAAGGTGCACCCCGCTAAGGTCCAAAGCTGTGTGCAAATGCAAAACAGCACGGCCGCACGTCGGGGGGGGGTGTGGCATCCGCGTTCACAAACCCCAAGGGAGCCTGCTGGGACGAGTGTGTGCATGCAGCCGCGACGGGGTGCACGTTCACGACCGTGTTGCAGGGGCACGGCGTCCATGCATGCGAGGCGAGCGTGTGCTGGGCTGCCCAGATCTGTTAAGTGCATGTGTGTATATGGCGTGGTGGCACAGGCCTGGCTCGTGCAGCTGGGAGCATATGCTGAGCCTGTTGGCAGGATGCAGTGTCCCTGGCAGCAGTCCAGGCCGAGGAGGTGGAAACCGGAAGATCCGAGAGCAACACTGCATTTGCAGGGCGGGGGGATGTCCAGGAAAGCCTCCATGCCAGGGCGGAGGGGTGACCTCCCCCCGGCCATGTCCCCCACTTCCTACCCGCTGTCTTGGGGCCCAGTGTGCAGGGCAGAAAAGGGCCACCGGGTCAGTGGCAAACCACAGAGGGGCGGCCTCTTGGCTGCACGGCGAGCCCACGCAGAGAGGCCTGAATCAAAGCCACCCTGGGCTGGCACGGCCTGTCCCCTGAAGGCTTCAAGCCGCGCAGGGGGATTTGGACTTAACATCGCCGCCCTCCGACGAACACAACCACCCACGACAGGACATCCACCATCCTCGGGGCTCATTTCCCCTTGCAGGAGGGGTTCCAACACAGCCTGCCCCGGAGGGAGGGAGGCACTGGGGAGAAGACCTCGGGGGACCTTTCAACTCTCCCCTCCCGAGTCTGGTCATCTTTATGACAGAGGCAAAACTCAGGTTATGTAAAATTAATTGTTTTAAAGAGAACGACCCCACGGCGTTTAGTACATTCACCATATTGTGCAACCACCACCTCTATCCCGGTCCAAAACATTTGTATTCCCGTTATGGACCCCCCAAATTCATACGTGGAAGCCCTAAGCCCTGTACCCCAGTGTGGGCCCCCAAATTCATATGTTGAAGCCCTAAGCCCCCACCCCAAATTCATATGATGTGTCCTTCCCAAATTCGCATGTTGAAGCCCTAAGCCCCCCACCCCAAATTCATATGGTGGTGTCCCCCCAAAGTTACATGTTGAAGCCCTAAGCCCCCCACCTCAGTGTGGCTGTTATTTGGAGATAGGGCCTCTAAGGAAGTAATTAAGGTCAAATGTGGTCAAATGGGGTGAGGCCCTGATCCAGTAGGATTCACGTCCTTGTAAGAAGAGACTCCAGAGAGTCTGCTCTCTCTCCACACCGAGGGAAGACCATAGGGAGAAGGCGGCCACCTGCAAAATCAAGAGGAGCGCTCTTGCCAGACCTCAACCGTGCTGTCTGGACACTGGGATCGTGGACCTCCCAGCCTCCAGAACCAGGATAAATTACATTCGTGTTGTTGAAGCCGCCCGGTCTATGGGATTCTGTTGCAGCAGCCCAAGCAGATGAATATACACCCCAAAAAGGAAACCCCGAGCCCATGAAGCTGTTACCCTCCATTGCCTGCTCCCCTGGCCAACCACCCACCTCATTCTGCCTCCGTGGGTTTGCCTATCTGCACATTTCATATAAATGGAACCCTATCAAGTGCAACCTTTTCATCTCACTTTTTCCACTTAGGATAATGTTTCTGAGGTTCATCCACATAGCAGCCTGGATCAGGACCGGATCCCTATTTATGGCGAAATAATATTCCATCACATATCCATGTATCAGTGCAGACGGACACAATTTGTTCATCCACCCATCCCTTGATGGACATTTGGGTTGTTGGCACGTTTTGGATACCATGGATCGTGTTGTTATGAACACGTGGGCACATGTATTTGTCTGAGTATCTGTTTTCAATTCTTCTGGGTCTAAACCTACGAGCGGAATTGCTGGGCCGTTCGGTAATCCCGGTTAGTGTTCTGAGGCACTGCCAAATTGTTTTCCACGGTGGCCGCACCATTTTACATTCCCACGGCAGGCTGCAAGTCTTTGTCAAGAGATGAACAGAGAAGCCTTAAGTCTTCCACCACTAGGGACCCCTCTGTGGTTGGGAGGGTGGGGCTGAGCCTCCCCCAGCCCAGGCTAGACCCAAGGAGGTCTGGGCCACTGCAGCTGGAGAGGGAGGGGAGCCTGGGCTTCGGGCCCATGGGAGAGGATTCTAAACAAGGGCCTGGGTCCAGAATCCTCTCCCACCCAGTGTCCCACCAGCCTGCTCTCAGAGAGAGGGGCACTGGGTGAGTGTCTGGGGGCCAGTGTCTAGCTACCAGGGCACAGGGCAGAGGGGGTGGGAGGCCCTTGGTCACTAGAGAGAAAATAATGTGGATGTGCCCACTTGGAGCCAGGCCTATGCAGACTTCCCCATTTCAGCGGACCACAGCAGCCATCAGGGATCAGTGAGGAGGAACCCCGCCCTTCCCACCTGCGGTTCCTCCCCATTTCTGTCACCGTCCTCTGCACTCACCCTTCCTCCTGAGCAGCCAGAGAGTTCTGAGAGAGCTTAGCTAGGTTTTTGGCGTAGTCCTCTTCGATCTTTATCCTGCAAAGGGAGAAAACCCCACACGTCAGCTCTCCAGCGCCAGGCCGTGGGTCTGACCTGCAGTCCTAGCGCTTACGGATCGTGGAAAAGGAACCTACTAGACCACACGCCCTTAGAGGTCGAGGCCCTTGTCTGTGCACCCAACACACAGCAGGTGCTTAAAAAGTCTTCGTTGGTTGGACGAACTTATGTGAATCTCTGTCTTTTCACCTGTAAAGGGGTATTTCCACCTGTCTCCCAGGGCCGGGAAGAAGTGCTCTCATTCACACTCAGCTCCTAGTCCAGGGCTGGACACACGGGAGGCCTGTAGACCAAGACGTAACTCATGATGGACCATCGGGACACCCGGGGCTGCCTCCCTTCCGGCCCCAGCACTCGGGGCCTCAACCCTCCAACGTGGTGACAGCCCCTGGGAAGCAGGAAAAACACCTCCCCCGCGGCCTCCCCGCCTCCCTCCCCCCTCCCCATGCCTCCAACTGTCAAGCCAGCAGGACACAAGTATTTCCATGGAAACCAGGCAGTGCCCAGAGCTGGGACTGATTCCATTTCCCTAGAGAGGGAAGTGGCCTTGGATTTTGCCTCCAGCAGGCGGGCCCTTGACACACTTTCCAGGCAACCCTCTGGGGGAGTGTTCTGTATTATCTGGCACATCATGTTCGAGTCTTGTCAAAGGCAATGCTCACCGCCTTCCTGGTCCTCTTGGGGCATGCTGGGACACCCAGGGCCACCACTTTGAAGCCCCGGGCCCATCACTCAGCAAACGGGAAGGCCCTAGAGATACTCCGGGGGCTGCAGCACCTGTTCCTGGCCGCTGGGAAGCTGATGGCCCACGGGTGCAGTGATACGGAACGGGGGGCCTGACGGAGCCCCCTGGCATCGTTCTAAGATTTATTTTCTGCTTTGCCCTGAGAGACCCACGGCCACGTTCCCTCTCTCACGGCTCTGCCCTCATCGCCACCTCTGGCCGGGTCCCTCCGTCACCCCCTTGCCACTGCTCCGCCCTCCCCAGGGTGACCTGGGCGGCCAGTGTGCAGCCCCCAGCCCGCGGCCAACACGTCTCTCTGGAAAGCAGATCCAAGCGCTCCTAGCTTCACACCTCCAAAACTCCTTGATGCCAACCGCACACGCCAGGCACACGGCCGGCCTGTCTCTGGAGAGAGCACCGGCATCCCCTCCGGGCCCTGCCCAGCTGCCCTACACAGGGGCCACGGCGAACACCCCGGCCCCAGCACACTCCACCTCCGCTCTCACCTGTCCCGGCTCGCGAAGGCCTCCCGAGAAGAGTCTGCGTGGCCCACGGAAGGCCAATGTGTTCTCAGGTGGCAGATCCCATTTATCTGCTCACACGACATTTTTATGAAAGGACAACACCATACGTGTGTTCAAACTCTGACTCTATGGCCATTTTTCCTACCCACCTGCTTTATACCACTATTAGCACGCACCTGAGCTACGCATCCTCTCCACTCCCTACCAGCGTAAATGGCTCATTAGATAGAGATCTGATTACACAAACAGAAAAATGGACCTCCGAAGGAAAAGAGGAGGTGTTTTAAAATGCCAAAGAATTATTACTACCTTATGAACATTGTCCTCTTTTGTTATGATGGGGACAGGGCTTCCAATGAGGGCCATGCAGGTAAGTCAAGGAGCTAAGCAGTCTATGTGGGGAGACAGCAGGGAGTGGCGGAGACTGTGGCAAACCAGACCTCGTGCTACTTCTATGGGGTGGCCGCCACTTGGCTCCGGCCCATTGTTCTGCGAGCCTTTCTTGCTAGACTTTCGGCCTTCTCAAGACAAGCCAGAGAGCCAGCTTTTAATGGAAAATCTACCGAACCTTAAACGTACCACAGAGGTCAAAGCAACACATCTGCAGGTTAGATTTGTCCCGAGAACCACAGCTGGGGCCCCCAGCCTCACACTCCCCATGGTGCTAACCAGGCCCAGTGCTGATCCCGGCCGCGCCCCAACCTCAGGCTCAGGGGCCAAAGGGGGGGGCGGTCTGCGGCCAAGGGAGCGGGGAGGGGCCCAGGCCTCACCTCTCCCGGATGAATTCTGACATTTCCTTCTGCATCTGCTTGCCCTTCAGTTGCTTCTGAAGCAGGAGCTCAAACCCAGCCACCGTGCCATTGCCTTGGGGGTCCTTCTTATCAGCCTAGAAGGGACACAGAAGCACGAGAGGTTAGGAGACAGGGGTGTCCAGAGCCGCAGGGAACGGAGCGTGGGGAAGGCGGTCCCCGAAGGGACCCGGGTGCGCCCCTGGCGAGCGGACCTCGGTCCAAGAGCTAGGCCGTGGCCACTGTCCCACCTCGTGTCTCCGGCTGCCCCCCACCTTCACATGTGTGCTGACGCTTGAGCCCTGCAGCCACTGACACCGGCCCCCCGCCCACGTCCATGGCCCTCGATTCTCCCAACCTGGGAAAGAAGAGGAGAAAGGGCAAGTGGCCAGGAGTATAGGCTGCCGATGCCCAACACCTCCTACTTCCAGCCAGGTAGCTGCTGAGGCTGGTTGGAAGCTCCAGGGAGTCTTGGTGGCCTGACACTGAGCTGGGACAGTCTGTGGCCTTGGGGGCAGGTGACCCTAGCCGTAAGCCCTCCCGTCGCCTGGCAGCCCCCTGCACCAGCCAGGCCGTGGTGTCCTCTCACACACATTCACATAAGACCACGGGGGCGTCCGGGCGAGACCAGACTGAAGGGAGGCCAGAGTTCTGGAAAAGGGCAGGGTGCCAGGGTTGACATCCCAGCTGGGAAGCCTCGGGCAAGTTCTCCACTTGGTCCAAGCCTGAGCAGCTTCATCTGTGAAGCTGGGGAATACTGGCGCCCACCTCCTATGGTCATTTCAGGATAAGCGGCCTCTGGAAACGGCTTAGCACAGTGCTGGCCAGACACTAAATGCTCGGTAAGTGGTATCTGATATTAGTCAACTTTTAAATAAATCAGGACTCGGGGAAGATGGCCAAGTCAATGAAATGGGAGCTCAGTACTGGATCCATTTTGCAAGCAAATACTCTCAAAATTTCAAAATTGAATGTTTTCTTTTGTTTTGCCTGCACTTCCTCCAGGACATCTGAATACCTCTTCCCTGCCCGGCAGCCCTAGGTTCAGCCTTCCCTGCAGGACATTCATCCCGGCGTCTGCCCACACGGCTCTCAGAGACTTCGCAGCCCCAGGCCGGTACCCCACCTAAAGCTATGTTCTCCCCCATTACAGCCCTTCCCCACCAAGAATCCAGAGTCAGATGCTTTGGTACTTAATGGAGGGAGTTAAAAATGCATCCTTTGATTTCAGACAGGTGCATCGGTGAGGACCCTGTCCCAGGGTCCAAAAGACCTAATCCTTGTCTCGGCTCAGCCCCGGGTGACACAGTCAGGCCTTTCCAATCCTAGGCTGTGGCCCCCCTAGCTCCCCCCTTTGCAATAGGACTGGGTTGCCTCTCTAAGAACACTTCTAGAGCAGACGTTTTAGGAAAAGCGAATTTTGGAAATTTCAGAAAGGGGCAGGTGATGTCTAGAAAGAACCCCACTTCCTATCATCAAGCATTTGAAAAGTTTACGGACTTCCCCCGCCAACTCCCCCCACCCCAACAAGGGATTCCCTTTCCTCAGCTGTCCTGACACAAAGCCCACTGGGCCACGCTGCTAATACCTCTTGTGACAGGGAGATCACTACCCCACGGGACACACCAAGTCATGGCACAGCTGCTCTGGCCAATTAAAAGCTTCTCCAGGTATTTTTAAGATCTGTGCACTTCATCACGTAAATGCTACAATCTTGATAAAAGCAAAAGAAAAATCCCCCAGAATACGGAGCCCCAGTCTGCCTCCCACAAAGGATGGATGTGCCGAGTCATGTATCCACACTCAGGAAAACCAGCCAGAAACGGTGGGCTTGAATGACTGTGTCAGCAGGGAGATTCTGTCAGAGGAAGAGGTGGTGGTCAGGAAAATAAAACCCAGAGTAAGTAGCAGATCCCGGCAGAGCCTGAATGAGGACAGGGGTGCACAAACATCGCTCTCTTAGATGCCGACCAGTGGCGGGGCCCAAAGGCTCCCCAATGCCCCCTCGTGAAATCCCATGCACCCTGACCTCCAGCTCCTGGGGTGTGCATTCCCAGGGCACCAGCTAGTCTCCCCTGAATGCTCTGCTTCCCGCACCCCTCTTTAGGAATGACATCTGTAATCTCAGCCACTTCTCATCTCTGTGGCGGCCACCATCCTTCTTTAACTCCTGCACCTGCTGCTGATGTCCACCCCCACCCGCTCACAGCCCTCCCCGCATGATGCTTCTGAACCACATCACATCCTATTCCAACAGCTTTCTACTGCAAACAGAGGGAACCCCAGTGTACTCACAGGGCCTACAGGGTCTCGTACACTCTGACCTCTGCCGCCCGAGAGAACCTTCCTCACGATGTTTGCTCCCTGCACAGATCCCCCCAAGACCAGGAAGAAATACCAGCAGGGCCAACAGGAATCGCTGGGTATCTTCGAGGACGCAAGTGACTTGTCAACAGAACACAGCACTTCTGTCTGGTGCTTGGCTAGCAAATCTAAAAACGGGTAGCAATCCATTCTGCACGGTGGGGAAACAAACAGCTTTTATTCTGTTTATTTATTGTTCCTCGGGGTCCCTGCAAAAGTTGTTGTTTTTCTCCTAAAGTGTACAAGTCAGTGGTTTTTAGTATGTTCACAAGGTTGAGCAACCATCAGCACTATGTGAATCCAGAATGAGGTGATCTCACTTTTAAAGTCATTGCTGACTTTAAATGCGCACGCCAAGGGCTATTCCTAGAGTTTCTGCGCAGGTGGGCTGTGCATTTGTCAAAAGATACTTATTTAATTGTGGGAAAATACACATAAGATAAAATGTACCATCTTATCCGTTTGTTTGTTTCTTTTTAAGTAGGCTCCACCCCCAGCCTGGAATCCAATGCGAGGCTTGAACTCACGAGCCTGAGATCGAGACCTGAGTGGAGATCAGAGTTGGGACGCTTAACCAACTGAGCCTGCCCAGGCACCTCCACTGAAGTTGGCTTTAGGCTCTTGCCCTTACCGAGCAGCCAAGAAGTGACCCTTTTGCTTATCTGCATCCTGTCCGGGGTTTCCGTGTTGCCCTGAATGAAAATCCTGTTGATTCTCTGAGATTTAGAGAATGATCTGGACTCCAAAGAGGGTCTTAAATTCCTGCCTTGGATCCTAAATCCACCACCAGGTTTCAACAGGAGAGGACCCTCTTTTTTGAGCTCCAGACCCTTCATGCCCTTCTGGGTGTCCACTCCTGATCCTCAGGGGGGGAGGGCGGGGTTGGGGATGGTCACACGGTGGGGGAAACTGAGGCACACTTACCCAGAAATAGTCACAATAGCTCCACTCGGTGGGTTTCAATAGCTGCTGTTCCAGCATCGTGTCTGGGTGTGGAAACGTCACGCAGTTTATCTGCAGGGCACAGAACAAGAAAGGAAACGCCTTGTCTGGGGGGTTGGGAGCAGCTGGGAGGGCTCTGCCCCTGGAACACAGCATTACTGAGGTTGACCAGAATGCGCACTGAAGTCCTGGGATGCTCCAGGGGCCCGCATTTCAAATGAGGAGCAACAGTACTCACACCCACCCCAGAGGGGCTGGAACCGGTCCCAACACTCTGAAGGGCAGTGTAACAGATCTGTCAAAACCGCACACGACCTGAGCCCCCAAACCAGTGACTGCAATTCAAAAAGCACGCCCCACGGATGTATCTGCGTGTGCGTGCAATGAGGCACACACACGGTCTTTCAGACCCATCTGTAGCAGCAAAAACACAACCCCACTGTCCATGAGCAGGGGAGTGGTTAAACAGAGCACGAGACGGGGAAGGGGGGCACCTCTGGGATTTGCATGGGCAGCAGAAGACACCGGGAGAAAGTTCTTATGTGTTAATATGGAAGGTGCAGCACGTCCTATTATTAAGTGGGGAAGAAAAAAAAACAAGATGTAGAATGGTATTTACAGTATGCCTCCATCTGTGTAGAAAGAGAGGAAGAGGAGAAAATATGTACACATTTGGTTATTTATCTATAGAATACTTCTGGAAGCTGATAACCTCACCTCCTTCCAGAGAAAGGAACTACTCGGCCGAGACGTTACCATGTGCGTTTTAATCACCATATGTATTCTACAAAGAGAGTTGAAAGCGATCACGCAGGGTGTGTGCTTGGGGCTGGCCCTTGCCCAGGAGAGGGCAGTGCAGACATTCCTGGGGCCTGTCTCAGACTTTCCTGCCCAAGCATGTTCACGGTGTCCCAACTTTCCCTGCCAGGTGGAAATGGTTTTACCACTGCTCTTGCTGGTGTCGCTTCAAGCCCAGGAACCGCTCCTGCGGAGCCTGTCCATTGGAGTTCTTTGTCCGTAAGCCGCACCGCGGAGCCGCCTGATGTTCGAGGCGGGAACTGTGCAGAAAACCCTGGGGTTCTGGACAGAGGCCTCAGACTCTCATGTGAGGCAGCCGTGCAAACGGGTGAGATTCCCGCCTGCCCAGAAATTGCAGTTTGGGGTGAGGGTGACCGGCCTCCGCTTTGGGAAGGGGTGGGGTCTGCGGAGATCTGTGCAACGAGCAGATTCCTCTGGGCTCCTGCTAGCTGTTGGCAAGCCAGCAGGAGGAGTCCAGCGGGTCGCCCGTCAGGTGACACAACCCGAGAGAGGCTGAAAATTGGGATGAGTGTGTGAAGCGTCTCCATGTTTAAATGTTGGCACGTAATTCAAAGCTAATGGGAATAATAGCGAGGACAACGTCAATGAATGACAGCACTGTGTAAGGCAAAGCGGAGTCAGGCCCAGGGGCCCCCAGCCTTGACCTTGGGGTTCAGGGGCTCACAGGCGGCTGAGTATATGTAGCACACGCATCGGCCCCCATCCTGCCCCGGCTGCCAGGGGCCCGGGTCTCGCTTACAGTCCCGGAAGGACAGCACGGGAGAAGTCCCAGCCCAGGACAGGAGCCCCCTCCTCTGGGATACACACGCCTGGTGGCGGGAAGGGCCGAGATGCCCACTGCAGAGGGAAGCAGGGAGGGGTAGGAAAGACCAGGGGTTAGAGGTGAGGGGGATGGGGAGGATAAAGACCCATCCTCTACCACTTTGTCATTGCATCTACCACTTTGTAGGGGACACCGGTCCTTGGATGGCCTGGCCAGGGACCCCCGGGTGCCTGCCCCCTGCCTCCACCAGCTCTGGTTTGGGGATGTCTGCTCCCAGAGGGCCCACAGGGACTTCCCCAGTGCTCCTCCGAGCTCTGCACCCCCTGGTGGGCAGCCCGAGAACTACACGCCCGCCAGCCCCCTGGTGGGGAGGCAGCTGTAACCACTGGGAATCCCTGGGGAGCCCTTCCCTCAGGCACCCCACCAGGAGCCTTGCACATTCCCAGTCAGCATCCCAGCAGCCCCACGAGCTGGGTACCCTGGGCCTCATTTGACAGGAGGAAACGGAAGATCACAGAAGCTTAGACTCTGAATCCGGGCTGGGCTGACAGCAGAGCTCAAACCTCAACCGCACTGCTATTCAGAGGAACGCTTGCTCGTCCGCCGAACACATGCAGACATTTCTCACGTGCCCCTCGCGATGCTAGATCTTTCCAGCACTTTGCACACATACATTTATAATTACACTTCTCACGACCGTTTAATCGGCCAGACTGTCTGCTCCATGAGGGGAGGGAGACCCTTTCCCTGCTGTTTCCCTATTCCCTGGCAAGCACAGGCCCCCGAGGAGTGCCCTGAAAGTGTTTCTTGGTGCAATGACTAAAGGCCAGAGGCGGACGGAATGGTCTCTGTCCTCAACGGTTTTGTAGCCTCTCAAGGCAGGCAAACAAGTACAGAAGTTGATTGCACGACTTTGGGATGAATCTACCACTGGGGTAAGCACGGGTGCTGGGACCGCAGGAAGGCCTGGGGCTTGGGGAAAGGAATCTGAGCGAGTTTCAGGTGAGGGTTAGGCAGACAGCGGGTGGGAGGTACAGAGGGTTGCAGGGAGGAAAAGGGCCCGGGGTCTGAGGATGCACCCACAGCAAGGGAACGCAGTTAAACTGAGGCTGGAGGGGGACCTTGCAGGCACGGGAGCCCCAGAAATGTCCAACAGGACAGTGACCTTACTGGGCTGCTGGTGGGGTGAGCTCTCTGGAGGAAGAACACGGACCTCGGCCACCAGGGAGCCTCCCCAGGGACTGGGAGTCGTGATGGTGGCTCCGAACCACGCAGCAGAAAGGATAAGCAGAGGAACAGGAGAGAGTGTGCAGGGAGACCTCCCAGCACCAAGAAGTGAGCTCAGTTACTGTCGACCTGGGGGCGATTTTGCTCTCTCACCACCCCACCCCCACCCGGGGGCATCTGGCACGGCCAACGGGAGACATTTGTGCTTGTTACAAAATGGAGAGGGCACTGCTAATAGCCCCTGGCAGGTAGAGGTAAGCATCCCACCATGTGCAGGACCGCCCCCCACCATGAAGAGTAGCCAACCGAAAAGATGAGCGAGAGGGGAAGCTTTCCCCATGGAAACCTCCAGGTGTGGACTCCCGTGCCCCCCTGGGGGACATTTTCCAGGTTAACACCACCTCCAGGACAAAGCCTGCCCTCTTCCCAAAGCCTCCCTGGGCAAAGCACGAGCCTCGATGGCATTCTCCTCCCCGAAAACACGGGGGACATGCTAAGGAACTGCCTTCTGCTCCGAGAAGAGCTAATGACATACCAGCCATTGCCCTAAGTGCTTTACCCGCCAGGCAGGTGCCATTATTATCCCCGTTCTACAGAGGAGCAAACTAAGGCACAGAGAGGTTAAGTAAGTTCTGCAAGATCACACAGCTTGTGTGTCACGGGAGAGTCCGTGTCTGAAGTCAGGCAATCCGGCTGTTGTTAACCCTTGTCACGCTACCTTCCACACCCCACCCAAGGCAGGGGCTCGGGTAGGAAGGAGTGCTCTACAGGGAGCAGGAGAGGGGGTATGCCTCTCAATGACTACTGTTTGGGAGAAGTTCCGGAGCCACCCCCACCCTCGCTCCTCCTGAGATCACCGTCCGCGACCAGTAACATCTTCACGCTGACATCAACTGTTTTCTCCAACCCTTAGATACGCAGAGTAAGCCCCTCTCTTCCCTGAGGCTCTGCCAGGGCCGCCCTGCACAGGGGAAGCCCAGCCCCCCCCCCCACTGAAACTCTCCGGGGTGTTCTAAGGGGGCTGCAACCGCCACTTAAGGCCCTGGCCATAACATCACAGCCGCTGAACACACCTGCGACCCACTCGAGGGGGCTGACGTGGGGAGTCCTGAGCGCATCCCCCGTGGCCCCCAGTCCTGGCCCAGCGCAGAGCTGGGTCCTTCACCCACCTATCTGGCAGCTGGCTCTTAATTTGCTGATGTGGGAGGGTGTGGAAGAGGAGAAGTCAGAGCAACAGGGTCTGCGGAAGCAGAAAAGACCCCAAGGGCTCACCTCTAGCCCACCGGCTCCCCCCACCCCGCCGCGATCCAGGGCGTCCCATGCACCACAGCGGGAAGCGGAGGCTAGAGGCCCCCAGATTTCTCCTTCCAGGAGAGGAGTGTGGCTTTGTCGTCATCTCCTTGGGAATCCTCTAGATTTCAACCCACCCCACGGCCGGCCCTGCCCGAAGCTTGCTCCAGGCCAGCGCCGGGAGGGGAAACTGGAATGTCAGAATTAAGTTCAATCCTGGCTCCTCAGCCCCACCTGGAAGCACCGTCCTTTGCTGCTCAGCAAGCATCTGAGCAAATGCCTGAAAACGTCTGCTCCGTGGGATCTGACAACACGGGAGACTGCTCACCCCATCCCCACTCACCTGTGCCCCGGGAGCTGGGCACTCCTCCATCCCCCAACCCCTTCCAGTGGCCCTGCAGGGTCTGCTCCCTGGGAAACTATGAGCTCTGGAGGATCAGAGCCCAGAAGGAGGGCTGGGAACAGGGCGGCAGCGGGGGCAGGGGGGCAGGGGGGCGGGGGGGTGGATGTCGAGTGCTCTGTGGACAGGAAAGAACAGCAGCTTAGACGCAGGCCTTCACCCATCTCAGCTCGGACATGTGAGGGGTGTCTGGGGCCCCCTGGGTGGGCAGCCGGGCAAACCCAGCTCAAGGCCTGGGCTCTGCTCCTCGCCTGCTCCGTACCCTCTGGCCAGGCCCTCCTGCCTGTGGTTTCGCCAGCAAAAATTCCCGGAGGCTTAAGTGTTTATTTAAAACCCCTGGGGTTGTTGATGATAATGCAAATGTCCCGGCTGGACCCCAGATCAACTAAGTGTCGGTCTAGGTAGGAAGGAACCCATCGAGGAACTTGCATTTTAAACACGTGTCCCAGAGGCTTTGGCTGCGGACTCCACTTCACAGGCTCGCTCTGAGAAGCTCGGATTTAGGTCGATGGGAAGGCAGAGGGAAGATGAGAGGCGGGGACAGACAATGAACTGGAGAGGAGACTCTGACCAAGCGCCAAGCTCTGGCCCAAAGCCAGGGCACAGCAGGTGACTCGCCCCCCCCCCCCCCGGGGCCCCCAGGACCATCCCCATCAGCCAAGTGCCTTCCACTTTACATTTGTTCTTTTCACTTTTCTTCTACAATTCGAATATACCGCCCTCCCCTTCTTCTCCCTCCTTCTGCCCTGTTTCTGGGAATTTTAGGGGGCTCCCACTTTGCCTCTGGGGCGTTTTGTGGCCCTTTGGAAATGAGGATGATGCCCCCGGGAGGTCTGCCCCTGGTGCCGGCTCACGCCCTGCCCCAGGCCCTGTGCTCCTCCACAGGCAACCTCCACAGGCGGGGAGAGCACAGGTCTTGAATCCTGATGCACCCCAGCCAGGCGAGGCATGGCTGCCTGCCTCAGTTTTGCCATCTGTAAACAGGGTCGAGAAGATGAGTGAGCACTGAGCGCTTACTACATGCCAGGCTCTGTTCTAAGTGCTTCCGCCATACAGACTCATTTAGTCCTCACCCCACCCCCAGGGCATAGACACCCACCGTCTCCCCATTGTACAGATGTGGACACTGAGGCACAACGGGGCAGAGAAACTCGCCCCGGGCTTCTGTGCTGCTAGGAGGTGTTTTAACAGACCCTCTGGCTCCAGAGCCCTTGTTCACAGCCACCACGTGAGGTTGGCCCTGTCACCTCCACCGCACACAGCGAGTGGAGAGCTCAATGAGCCACTCAGAACACTACCGGTGCATACTCAATGCACACCAAAGGGGCAACAATTATTGCTGATGTCACTGCGTACCCAACCCTCTCTCTTCTTCCAGAGCAGGATTTTCAGCCTGCATGAGCCAGGGAAGCATACCCATTCTCGGTCTCATGTCCATGGGGGTGGTCAGAGTGGCTCAGAACGGCCCCTACTGGAGCCTGGGGGAGCAGGTCCCCCATTTCCAGCTCCCCTGCACTCGCAACCAAGCGGCACACCCAGAACCACACTTCTCACATCTCTAGTTCTTGCAGCTGGAGCAAGGCATTTGCCCCCTTTCCCCAACACAGGGCTGGAGTATGTGTGTGTGTTCAGGGGGCCCTCCTCAGCTTGGCTTGCCCATGAGGGCTCGGTGGGCTTCTGGAAGAGCCCCAGGAGGCGGGCTGGCAAGAACTGCCTGCTTCTGTCCGGAACTCTATTCTTAGGGTGCTTTCTCTTGTTTTTAACTTTGACACCTTCCACAAGTCACCCCGCACGAAAACAACCCCGCCGTGGCTATAATTTACATGTCACGCCGCTGGTGCCGAGCACGGTCCACCCCCTCCAACCCGCCTGGGCATATGTACCCCCCACCCCCACCGCCTGCCCTGACTTCTGCATCATTCCCACCCCGCCTGCACTCGGTCACCCGGAGGGAAAAAAGTGAAAGGTGAAATTAACAGAAGGCATGGGGAGGGGGTGGGGGTAGGAGCAGGGGTGGGGGTGGGAGGCAGGGGGAATTTCCACAACATCCAAGCTTGGAAACTTCCCAGATGCCAGGCTTTGGGCTTGCACTCGGCGGTCCACATTGCCATGGCAACCACCCAGCATGGTAGAAGAGCCCCAGCTTGCCCCAACCTGTGGGCACCCAGCAGAAGTCGCTTACCGTGATGGTGTTTTCCTTGCTCTGCTTTTTGCTTGGTGATGAGGATCCCAGGTTCTGGGGAGAGAGGCAAAAGACATCATCGAAGCTGTTCTCCATACTGGACATTTCGGTCTTCTATTCAGGCTCCCCGAAAGCCCCCGTGCTGGGGTAGTTCGGGGACGCGAGTGCGTGCTCCCATTAACCCTTATGTCACCATATTCTGGAAGAGGGCAGGCGGGAGTGCCCCTGACCCCACGCTGCTCCCGGGGGGGGGGGGGGGGTGGCCGGGCTTGCAGGCGAATGGGAGGAAGCCTCCAGCACAGGCTCTGAGGGAACTGCTCCAAACCAGGTCTCCCTCCTCTTCTCCCAGTCCCTGATTTGGGGAGTTAACCCCTCAGCTGCCCTCTGCTGGTAAACCGTTCGGCGTGCCGCCTGCATCCTCAACCTACAGAAGCTGCCTGGGGGAGCGGAGAGTTAAAGTAGGCCACCACCTCCAGGCACCGGGGACTCAGAACAGGACTTCTGATCTGAATCCCCCGGGGTCTGACGTATCTAACCTTCAATCCGTGCACCGTGCACAGGGGCGCCCGGCCACCTCCGGGACGTGCTGCTCTCCGACCCGGAGAGGCAGGGGGGATCTCTCAGCACAGCCGCCTCTCCGCTTTCATTCATTCAGCCTTTGGATTGCCTTTTTATGTCTTCCCGCTGCCAGCAAATAAACCACTGTCCCAAATACCTCCAAACCCACGGGTGCTAGGCAGCTTGCCCCAGTCCCAGGATGATTCTGGTACAGAACATTAAGGCTTAGGCTAGAAACACCACATTGGTCACAGGAGCCTGTGACCCTAAAGGGGAGGAGGGCCAATTCTGGGTCTTCGTTGCCCCATTATTAGCAGTTACATTAGTGATTCAAGAGGCTCTCCGAGCAGGGCATGTGATGGCCACTCCCACCCTGAGCCACTCAATGAGTGGGGAAGCAGGCTCACCCCAAGGCACAGTCGGGGGCCATTATAGGCCTGTCCTGGGACCCACAGCCTTCTTTCTCTGATAGAACCTCAGGACGTGGTTGTCAGAGAGGCTTCTCCAGCCAGCCTCAGGGGACCCGATTTGGGGTTGGCACAGCCCCGGACCACTCGCAGGATGAGCATCTGGGTGTGGGGGTCAGCCCGGCCTCAGGACCCCCTCTGCTCACCACACAAAACAGGACCCCAAATCAGGTCCCAGCTGCACCTCCCAGAGCTGACCCAGCAGCTCTCTGGGCGGGGGGGGGGGGGGAGGCGGGAGGGGGCAGCGCCTCTGAAGCAGAGTCTGGGGGCCTCCCTTGGGGACACACTGGTCTACGTTCCGTCATTCATCAAGGCTCCCCTACTTCCGGTAGCTGGTATAGCAACCCCAGCAGGCTCTGGGGCGACTTCAAGCTTGTGACCAACCACAGCTTTGACAGACATTTTCAAAGCATCAACGCATCCAGCTTCGCCTACCCTGGACCCTCCCGAGCTCTCAAGTGGTACGCCAGGGCATTTGCCCAAACTGGGCCAACCTGGGAGGACGATGGAGTCCGCGTGGTAGGGGCTCAAGCTCCGCTATCCTGTGACAGGTGCAGGGCTCTCTTGCCGGCTCATCCATGCCAGGAAGGGGGATGAGGGAGGGGAGCCTCTGGTGTGGTCAGTGGAGGAAATTAGAGCCCCGGGCGGAATATCTCTTTTGTCTATATTCTTCCAGCTCTCCACTTTGAGGCTGGCTGTTTTCCAAGTGTCTCTGCAGGGGTGGAGAGAGATCTCCATCATCCACAAACCTGGATTTGGGGACCACTGTGTCCGAGGCTCTATGGAATGAAGCCGGACATAGAGGTTGTCCTTCTCCCTGTAACTCGGGCCAGGACGGGAGTGCGAGTAATGGCATTGTAAGGGCACGTTCACCGTGTGGGTGTTGGCACCTTCCCACTCTCTGCCCTCCTGGTGATGCAGTCTCAGCCAGGGCTGGGCAGGGGGTGACCCCAGGCTCCTCCAGGCACCTTGGGCTCTGTGCTTGCTGCCAATGGCCCGTGGCTATTGTTCCGACATCATCCACATAAATCTATGTCATATATATGCACTATATGTCCCTACATCACACACACACACACACAGACACACACACACACACACACACACACACACATCCCAGTAGCACTTCACGAAAGGGCCCCAAAGGAATGACTCCTCCATCACAGGGAGACTACCTACTAGCTAGAAGTTGGTTTCTAAATATTATTCCGTACTAAGAGGAACCGGGCTCCTTGGAGAAATAGCTCATTCTAGATGAGATGTCAGGTCGATCTGGAACATCTTATTATTCTGGGAGGTTAGAGACCGTGCAAAGAATGATGTGATCTCGCAAAAGGACCCAGGCGCCTGCAGAGAGAAGTTCCAACAAGCCAAATTTGGGACAATTTGAGCATGGTTATGGATAATGACTACAAATGAGTAACTTCAAAAGGCAGTGAGAGAGAGGGGGGGAGTATTTCTTTATGGAAGAATGCCCATAAAAATGGATAAAGCATCACAAAATCACCATTTGCAAACCCCAACGTCAAAATGGATTCAGGCCACGGTCACCAAGGATGCTCAAAGCATTGAGTGAAAAGCCTGTGAAGGAACAGGAGATGCCCATGGTCTCACACGATCGTCCCCCCGATTGCTGGCTAATTAAAAAGGGAAAATGTACCCTTGCAAAGGGATCATCGCATTAACCGGGAGCTCAAACTCCCGGTTAGCATCGCTGGTAGGGTGCTAACCTGGGAGGCCCCAGGTGGTAGATATTCGTGCCAGAGATGTTAGCCCCGAGTCTAAGCATAAGAAAACAATTAGACTAAGCATGTGGGTTATTCTAAACTGAGCTGGTCTCTTCCCAAATAGAGTCACCAGGGGTTAAGACAAAAGACCAAATGTATGGCGAATACAGTCTAGATTAAAAGAAGCTAAAATCCAGAAATGAGATGAAATCGTAAATCGTAAATGGAATACTATTTGGCCATAAAAAAGGAACATGGTGCTAATACACCTGCAACATTCCCGGACCTTGAAACATGGTTGTAAGTGCAAGAAGCCAGACCCAAAAGACCACATGGGGTGCGATTCCACGTATATGAGCTGTCCAGAAGAGAGGCAAATCCATGGAGACAGAAAGTAGATTAGTGGGTGCCAAAGGCTTCTGGGGATTCTTTCTGGGGTGATGAAAACGCTCCAACACTGATCATGATGATGATCGTGTAACTCTGTGACCACCACGCTGTGCATTTTAAATGGCTGAATTGTAGGCTGTGGGAATTATATCTCAATAAAGCCCCCAAAACGGAAACTAAAGAGATCCAGCCAACAATGTATCCACGTGAGAAACCGGAATGGACCCTGGACTGGGGAGAAAAGCAGCTATAAAAGACATACTGAGGACAAACGGGGAGTTTGAGTAGGAAGTATAGATACTAGATGAAAATACCCAATTAATGTCTTCTCATGTGGGCTAACCTACCCGTTCATGTTTTCCCCTGGAGAGATATGCTCTGAAATGTGCCCAATTAAAACAAATGTCAGGGGGTTCCTGGGTGGCTCAGTTGGTTGAGGGTCTGCCTTTGGCTCAGGTCTTGATCTCAGGTCCTGGGATCGAGGCCTCTGCTCAGCAGGGAGCCTGCCTCTCCCTCTGCCACTCCCCCTGCTTGTGCTCTCTCTCTCTCTCTCTGTCAAATAAATAAAATCTTTTAAAAAGTAAAATAAAATACACTATATCAAAAACTAATGATGTAATGTATGGTGATTAACATAATAAAAATTTTTTTTAAAGAAAGTAAAATAAAATAAAACAGTATGTTAGACTTCGCTTTAGAATAATCCCAGGGAAGGAAAGAATGGGGGTATAAATGAAACACAATTGGCCGAATAATCGTTGCGGTTAAATGATTAGTCCCTAGGACTTTATTATAGCATATGCCGTCTACTTTTCTAAATGTTTGCCAATGTGCATAACAAAAGTTTTTTTTTTTTTAATGTCTTTTGCCTATGATTCTAGAAAGTTTTTCTCCTTCCCTTTTTTAAAAGTCCCTCCCCAGCCTGGTCTCCTCCTCTTGCCTGGGTCACTCTGCCATTACTGGGAGGTGAGAGCCCCGGGGGGTGGTGAGCTACAAAGCGGTGCTGGGTAGACCCACGAGCCTGGGCTGGGCACAAGCGGCGGGGGGGGGGGGGGGGGGGGGGGGGGCAGAGGGAGAGGGAGAAGCAGGTCTTTTGACCCTGTCTCCCAGCCCCGTGAATAGCCTGGGTCCCACCTCCTCGGCAGGCGGGACCCAGGATGAAACCTCTCCACGACTTCCCGGTACGGCTGGAACAAACCCAAGCTCCTCACAATAGGCCAGGGCAGACTCCTCCAGCCCCTGCCCCCCTTCCGCCCTCCCTGCACTGCTGATTCAGGAAATCACAGCCCCACTCAGCCTCTGTGAGTTCGTCGAAACCGCTGCTTTCCTTCGCCTCCGCTGGGCATCCACATGTGCTGTTCCCTCCACCTGGAAGGCTAGTCCCCACCACCACCACCCTGGGCCAAGCTAACCCCTCAGCCACCTGTCCAGTCTTAGCTTACTCTCGCTTCTTCTGGAGCCCGTCACTGACATTTCCAGCACCCCCTGTGGCCACCCGAGCAAGTACCCAGAGCACAGACTTCCTCCAGCACTTACCACGGCCGACACGAAATGATCATTTATCTCCTGTCTCCTCCGGCACCAGTTACAAGCCTCCACCAAGGCAGGGGCTCTGACTGCCTGTGACTCAGAGCCTGGCCACGAAGGAGACGCTCAAAGGAACACGTGTCGCTGGACTGAGGAGGGTCCCCGTTAGGTGGGTGAGTCTCAGCATCTTACCTCCACCTCAAGCTCCCTTCTCCAACGGGACCCTGAACTTTCCAAGCCCTCGGTCCCACCCCCTCTCTCCTCTCCCACGTAGGAAGCCAGAACAACGGAAAGGTTGGTCACAAAAGGGCCCGGGTAGGGTAGGTCACTTACCCAGCCCCGTACCCACTCCACATGCACAGGGATCAGAGGGATCCCACCACCGGCGGGCAGGCAGGGGACAGGCCAGGACATGCTTCTGCCAAGGAGGCCAGCAAAACTCAGCCTCTGATGTCCCAGCCTCCCAGGCTGGTGGGCCCCATTTATCCAGGATTGGGGCAGCCCGCCCCAGGGTTGCAAGCCAGAAACCTCCACTGGGTGGCACCAGATCACCACCACCTGTGCCCAGCCATCTGGTCTCCCAGGACTAAGGTAGGAGCAGGTAGGCACCCCCTGGGCTGCAGGGCACCCAGCCGGCAGTCCTGCCCATGACAGGGCACAGTAGGGACACGTTCCTCCCGCCACCAACATTCTAATTTCCCTGATGAGTCTGCTTAAGGGGGAACAGCTCACAGAAAAAAGAACACACAGGGCTTTGAGCAAACCCTGGGCAAGCCGCTTAACCCACCTCCAACCCTGTATCTCAAATGGCCCTGTGTTCATTTGCTCATTCGTTCATTCTTCAGGTACTACTACGCCATAATTGTTATCCATTGTAACTGGCAGCCTGGGACCGTGTGAGTAAACACTACACTCGCCAAAGAGCACTGTATATACTTTTGGGGATCATTTGTTGGCGGCACTCCCTGAAACACTAAAACTTCTCATCCTGGGGGGGCCTGGGTGGCTCAGTCGGTAAAGCGTCTGCCTTCATCTCAGGTCATGATCCCAGGGTCCCGGGATCAAGCCCCGCAACGGGCTCCCTGCTCCGCGGGAAGCCTGCTTCTCCCTCTCCCTCTGCCCCCCCCCCCCCCCCCCGGCTTGTGCTCACTCTCCCTCTGTCAAATGAAGAAATAAAATCTTTCTAAAAAAAAAAAAAAACCTCTCATCCTATTTCTGCGATTGGCCCGCACGCTGCGTTATTTTTGTTACTTTGATGATATCTCAACTCTCCACGTTATCATCCGGAAAGAATCCACTCCACCTGCTCCTTAAAGCAGTTGCTCCCTGCCCTCTCCTGGGTCTCCACAGCTGGCCTACCCCGCATCCCCAAGTACCAGCACCCTGCTTCTCATAATGTGCACGGTACCTGCCTTCTACTCAAGTAAAATGTGTTCCTTCTAAGAAACGTGCAAGATCCTGCAAAGTATAAAGAAAATAGAAAGTACTTTAGACCAAGGTTTCTCAACCTCAATACCACTGTATTTTCGAACTGGATAATTCTTTGCTGCGGGGGCGGTCCTGTGCTGTATGGGATGACTGGTCATATTCCAGGACCCTCCTCACTAGCTGCCAGCCAGGAGTACCCCCTCCCCAGCCGTGACAACCGAAATGTCTCCAAACAAATGTCCCCTATGGAGAATCAGTCTTAGACGCAGATAGGACCAACATCACCGTCCTGATTTCTTTTTCTTCTACTCCTTTGTCTTCACGAACATGTGGATTTCCTCCTCGCAAGTAAGACTGGCTGTGTATGGAGTGTGCGTGCTGCTTTTCCCACTCAATATTAGGTTCTCAGTCTTTTCCTAAATTCATGACATTTTCTTCAGAAATGGGCTTTCTCCTGCCTGCATCAAAGAACAGGCTGGCTATGCGGGGCCAAAATCCACTGTACCCATCTCCCCTGTTGCTGGACAGTTCGGTTGGGTCCACTGCTGCAGAGCCGTAAATAACGCTCGAGGAAAACGCTTCCCAAACAAATCAGAATCCCTGAATGTATTCCAAGAACAGATGCTGAAGGGCGATGTTCCTGGGTCCAAGCAGAGAAGGTTATAGCAATAAACGTTAAAAAAAAAACAAAAAAGTTCGGGAACAACTTCACAGTATTTTGGGGCTGGGGGGTAGCGCCAGCTTGGTCAGGTTATGTGATAACACAGCAGAATTTAGGCTGGTGTCTTCAGAAAACAGTCCACAGTCAGGTGGTAAATCAGCTTCATGCCAAATAGATTGATAGAGGCTGTGTTGCAAAGGCCTGCGGCGGAGGGCTTGGCAGAAAACACACAATACCGGGGCTGTGTGTGATGTGTGCCATGAGCAGGGGCGTGAAGGGGGCGTGCGCGCGCACACACACACACACACATGTGCGCTGTGCACTATCGACCAGGCCCAGATCCTCCTCGCTCAAGGCACGGTCTTCTGACCAGCATCACCGGCATCCCCAGCGTCATCAGCATCCCCAGCATCATCAGCATCACCAGCATCATTAAGCATCATCCGGGAACTGCTTGGAAACAGAACCTCAGGATCTTTCCTAGACCTCCGAATCAGAATCTACATTTTAACAAGAGGCCTGGGTGATGATTGAGTCCATCAGAATGTAAGAAGTTTCCGCCCACACGGACGTCCAGATTCTTTTCCAGAGCACTAGCCGAACCGAACCTGAGCCCAATGCTCAGCCTCCTAAGACCACTTCATGAAGCTTCCAGAAAGGAATGCTCTTGCCTGCATTAAAGCTGAGTGTTACGTTTTAGCCGACTGCAGCAACAGATCATGAGGCCTTTCTTTCTGGTGCACAGGACCCACCGTTGGGGGTAACAAGCAGCTACTCTCATCCTGAGCACCGGCAACTATTACAATCACCATCATCATCCCTGGGGCCTGGAAAGGGCTGACAGAGTCTGCAGCCCTCATTAAGAACATCTCCTGGATATAACTGATGGACAGAATAAATAAGCCAATCCTCACGTCCTTAGACACAGCTTTACACAACTCAAAACACCAAGGGGCTCAGCATTGAGGTCCAGACTGACCACTCAGGATTCATGTCACTTGCACGAGTCGCTTAAGCAGCCTGAGACTCGGTGGCCTCGCCTTTAAGACGGGAAAGGTACAGACAGCTGTCTGCACAGGTGTCAACGGATAGGATGAATGAGAAAACAGGATGGAGGGCGCCTGGGTGGCTCAGTTGGTCAAGCGACTGCCTTTGGCTCAGGTCATGATCCTGGAGTCCCGGGATCGAGTCCCGCATCGGGCTCCCTGCTCGGCGGGGAGTCTGCTTCTCCCTCCGACCCTCCCCCCTCTCATGTGCTCTCTCTCTCTCTCTCTCATTCTCGCTCTCTCAAATAAATAAATAAATAAAATCTTTAAAAAAAAAGAGAAAACAGGATGGAAATGAATCTTAAACCATTCTCCCGTTTCCTCCCATCCCATCAAGGTCTTGCTGCTATTAAAGGTGAGAAAACATTTTATAGAATTCCGTTCTGAGTGAAGTTTGGGGCGGGGAAAGGGGGTGTGTAGAAGAAGGAAAGTGGCCTGGCCCCATCCATATCCTTAAAGTGACAGAAACCGAGACGGTATTTAACAGGAATCCAGACGGCAGGATGGACCCCTCTGCCCCAGCGATGGTTACAATCCCCCACCATCACCCCACTCCAACCACCCTCAACTTCTAGAGAAAACCAACAAACCCCAATCGCCCCCTCTCCCCCAGTCACGGTACACAGGAACGACCCAGATATACCAGCCACTTTCTACTTGGGGCACACCCGGGCTGTGGTCACCTGGAGCCCCATGTGGTGCTGTCTTCACGACACCTCCCTGGTGACCCCTACCTCCCATAACACGACCCCTTACCTGGGAATCACCGGTGGATTTTCGGACACTCATGTGGGCAGTCTCGGGAGGGTGCGCTGGGGTCCCTGCCACGTGGTATCCATTCACTGCGGGAAAGAAACACTGCTCAGATGCCATGCCAGCCACACACAGGCAACACCAACTGCCTGCAACCGCGGTCCCTTCCCCCACGTCACTGTCTGCCAGCCTCTGAGATGTCTCGCTCGGCCAGGACCATCTCTTGGGATCTGACCAGGGTTCGCGGAGCTGGAGATGGTCCGCAAGCATCTCTCTAATCCCCAGCTCCCAACTGTGCAGCTCTGGGGGGACCGCGTTTCTTTCTGAACCAGAGACGGACATGCTTCCGTGACAGGAGGTGGGGTCACCGCAGTCCACAGCCATCACTTGAAAATGCCACATCAGTTGTGGCCACTGGTGCTGACGCCACGGAGGCAGGCGGCCCCTCCACCACCTGGTGGCATCTCCCCAGAGGAACGCCCCCACCCTCGCCCTCACAGCACTGTAATACCAGTATAGAATGGAAAGAGCACAGGGTTTACTGGTTTCTGTGAAATTTGGCTTTGCTGATTAATTGAGTCTCAGTTTTCCTAAAGTTAAAAAAAAAAAAAGGAAAAATATTCAAGGCTGCAAAATTCTACCCCCATGACACTCACTCATGCTCCCAAGGTGAGCTGATCAACCTGCTCTCTTATGGAGGCGGGGGGGGGGGGGGGGGCGGGGGCAGGGCTGGCTTGTAGCATTTCCCAGGTTCCACTGGGAAACTGCCAATTCAAAGCTCCGAACACCCCCACAGGCTCCTGATGCCACAAGTATACATGCGACCCGTGCAATCTCGGGTCCCAGAGGGGACACTGCTCTCTGCCCCCTCGCAGACATGGTTACGTGAGCTTAGGGAGCAGTTCCTCCTCTGTGAGCCTCAGCTTCTGGATCTGTGAAATGGGGATAATCCTCCCCAGTCTCCAAACCTACTCAGTTGGCATGAAAATCCAATGGGGGCAGTATACTTGCGAAAGGGGGCTTTAGTCATTAAGTAATTCATGAAAAGGGGCGAGGGACAGATGGAGGGAGGGAAGACCACTTCTTCTGCTCCTGCATCCAATCGCCTTGAGCCCCAAGCCTGCGTGAGCTCTAGTAGACACCAGGGAAGCATGCTTTCCGCATGCCCCAGGCTTGGAGGAATTGCTGGAACATACAGACTGCACAGGTCGAACCCAGGACCCCAAGATCATGACCCAAACTGAGGTCCAACGCATGCATGGCTCTTGTTGGGAGCATGCTGCAGTGTGGCAGGAAACAAGGGGAGAGGTTGGCTGAAAGTCACTAACATCTACTGATCTGCTGCAGGCAAACAATGGGGTGATGAAGCAATGGGGGTGATGAAGGCCACCCCATGTGGGAACCGTTTTCATGCTGGGGGATGTCCCCCACTCTCTGCCATTTGCAGTGAAAAATGCAGTGCCCCCTGCGAGCAGAAACACAGACGCCCCCCTCAGCAGACCCCTCTGGGCAGATGGGCTTCTCCCTGATCTGCAGGGCTGGCCTGATACCTTGGAAGTGGGTGGGCACAGACACAGGAAGGCGACAGAAAACTGGGCATGTGGCTGGCCCCCAGTGCAGCGGCTTGGGGAAGCAACAACCACCAAGAAATTAACCCGCATGGCCAGTTACAGCCCTGGTCTGCACTCAGGCCCCTCGGCAGCCGGTTACATGCTGATACTATACCCATGAGCACGCTGGTGTAAGGGGAGCTGGGGGTGTGATTCGAAGAGCATCATGGAATGTTGAGGGGATCGAGGAGAAGCTACTCAGGTCAGCATCAGCTATGCCAGGAAGGGCACTAGGCTGATGATAAATACAACCCACAATGAAGGCATAGCATTCGAGAACTGTCATTTATCAAACAGCATAGCACTGAAATGGATAAAAGACATATGCCGGAGAATCTCAAGACGACAGGAGAAAACCTTAGTTACACCGCTTTCAGTCGATGACTGAGTAGACAAAAGTGAGGATGTAGAATATCTCAGTAATTTCATTTAGAAGCCTGAATGAACTAGATACTAAACATCATGGGCTACGAACAAAGATAACATCTTTTTTTTAAAGATTTTATTTATTTATTTGAGAGAGAGAGAGAGAGATGAGTGCAGGGAGGGGCAGAGGGAGAAGCAGACTCCCTGCTGAGCAGGGAGCCCGATGCAGGGCTCGATCCCAGGACCCCGAGATCAAGACCCAAGCTGAAGGCAGATGCTTAACTGACTGAGCCACCCAGATGCCCAAGATAACATCTTTTGCCAACAAGCCACGGAACATTGTAAAAGGCCTGGGCATACTGAAGCCACAAATAAGGTGTTGCTAAATTGCAAAAGGCATTAAGAACACAGGCCACATTCTTTGACCAGAACGCAATAAAAGCAGATATTAGTAATGAAAGAACAAATACACAAGATCCCCATCCCTCCAACAACCAAACACTTGGAAATTTCAGAAAATGCCCTCCTAATGTCAGGTCAAAGAAGAATTTAAAAGCCGGAATTACACAATATTTAGAAAATAATCAGGAAGAACATATCAAAACAGATGGGATAAGGCTTGAATTATATTTGGAGGAAAACCCATAGCCTTCATTAGTCCATTACCAAAACCAAGGAAATACAAATAAATGGACTAAACATTCAAATTAAGAATTCAGAAAAACCTTTAAAAGCCAACAGAGTAAACCAAAGGAAAACATGAGAAGGGGATATAAATATGGCACTAGAAACGAACCAGTTAGGAAACAGGATGACATTCACAACTCAGGCGAGTTCTCTTTGTGTGGGGGTGGCTTTCGGCGGGGGGAAATCACAACAATAAAAAAGCAGGTCAGCCCATCTAATCTGAGACTGAGAGAGCACATGAATGCTCAGAATGTAGAGTTAGAAAGAAAACATAAGCAGATCTCATGAGGGATTTTTTTAAAATGCAAGCACATAGGATTTATAACTACATGCTAATAAAAACATAGCCTTCCATAAGAATCAAATGATCAAAAACGGTTTCAAAGGACACTAGAAACACCAAAATGAATAAAACCTTTGAAAAATGACCTCCCTCCAAAAGGCACTGGACCCAGACGGTTTTACGGGCAACTTGGCTTAAACGCTCAATGAAGAAACACCTAGACACAAACTATACCAAAATATACCAAGTGGAAACGTGGTAAATTTCCCAGTTGATTATACAAAAATCAGCATTACCCTGATCCTGAAAATCTACCAAAGACCACAGAAGAACCGAACCACAGTTCCGTGTGACTACAAACACGAAATATGTCAACTCTTACCCGAGCAGGTCTTAGCTAGGAAGGAGTCACTACCTTTGATGATATTGGGCCGTGCCCAGCCCCTTCCGACCCCCACCACCTCCCCTCATAGCACCTAAAAGTGCACCCTCAGTACACCGCTGTCTGTCTTTGCTTCCAGCATCCCCCAGGCGCCCCGCCCGCCACATGAACGGCGGCCAGGAACTGGCAAATGCAGGGGCATTCTGCCCCTAATCCATTCTCTTGTTCTCACTTCAGTTCTGAGCTGTCAGCTGCTGGCTAATTACTTTCCATGTCAAAACAATTACTGGGAAAGAAAAAATAATTTCCCATCCAACCATTTCTCCCCACCCAGCAGCTCTCCCCTGCCTGGTCTTGCTGTGTTTCACTCTACCAGTCCCAGGCACACTCAGAAAAGCGATCGGTGGAGATCTGAAAAGTGATGGCTCACCCACGAGCGTCCCTGATTATTTCCAGTCCTCTCAGCTTACCAGGGGTTAGATGCAAAACAAGTAAGGCCAGAAGTGGGTGCTTCTGAAGCCTCCAGCCTCCAGTGGGTGGGAGTGGGATTAAAATAAAATTGGTCAAGGACTGCTCATAACCATAAGGAACATAATTCAGTCTGGGGATATTAAAAAAAATAAAAAGTAAAATGCCAAATTCAGCTGTTTTTAAAATAAGAAAAAGGGAACAGAAAGCCCTTATGTAGTAACTTTCATAATTTCAAACACAAATATAAACACACACACGCACACATTTCATTCCTCTTTGCGGGCAGTCAGACAGAAGGAGGGCTTGAGAGACCCACCCATTCACACATTCAACACGGCAGAATGCAGAGTTTCCCCGGGCATGCGACACATGACACCAATGTGGCAGGATGTTCATTCTAAGTGCAAAGCAGTGAAGGTAAAGGGTAGAGTCCTATGATCCAAAGACTTTGGGACAGGTGCCCCCATTATTCAGATATAAATTGCTTTATTACAGGAGGTCTTTTTAAATACAGGCACACCTCAGAGATATTGCAGGTTGGGTTCCAGACCACCACAATAAAGCGAACGTCATAATAAGGACAGTCAAATGAATGTTTTGATTTCTCAGTGCACATAAAAGTTATGTTTAAGCTACACTCTATTAAAGTGTGCAATGACGTTATATCTAAAAAAATGTACATACTTAATTTAAAAATCCTTTATAGCTTAAAAGAAACCATTAGCCATCATCTGAGCTTTCAGGGAGTCCTCATCTTTTGGCTGGTGGAGGGTCTTGCCTCAGTGTTGATGGCTGCCGGATGCTCAGGGTGGTGGCCGCTAAAGGTTGGGGTGACTGGCAATTTCTTAAAATAAGACAACAGTGAAATTTGCTGCATCGATTGACTCTTCCTTTCACGAACGATTTCTCTGTAGCAGGTGATGCTGTTTGACAGCATTTGACCCACAGGAGAACTTCCTTCAAAATCAGAGTTGGCCCCCTCAAACCCTGCTGCTGCTTTATCAACGAAGTTCATGGAATATTCTCAACCCTTTGTTGTTGTTTCAACAATCTTCACAGCATCTTCACCAGCAGTAGATTCCACCTCAAGAAGCCACGTTCTTTGCTCATCCACAAGAAGCCACTCCTCATCCATTCAAGTTTGATCATGAGATCGCAGCCATTCCACCCCATTTCTTGGCTCCGCCTGATTCTAGGTCTCCTGCTATTTCTACCACATCTGCAGTGACCTCCTCCACTCGAGTCTTGACCCCCCTCAGAGTCATCCTTGACGGTTGGAAATGACTGCCTCCACACTCTTGTTTGTGTTGCTATTTTGACCTCATGAATCATGAATGTTCTTAATGGCATGTAGAAGGGAGAATCCTTTCCAGAAGGTTTTCAATTTACTCTGCCCAGATCCATCAGAGGAACCACTACCTTTGGCAGCTAGAGCCTTACAAAATAGATTTCTCACATAATAAAACTTGAAGGTCAAAGTGACTCCTTGACCCAAGGGCTACAGATGACTGTCGCGTTGGCAGGCATGCAAACAACACGCATCTCACTGCCCATCTCCACCAGAGCTCTGGGGAGACCAGGTGCATGGTCAACGAGCAGTCATATTTTGAAAAGAACCCTTTTTTTCTGAGCAGTGGGCCTCTACAGTTAACTATGTCATAAACAGATATGCTGTCAAGCAGGCTTTGTTGTTCCATTGATAGAGCAAAGGCAGAGTAGACTTAGCATCATACCACAGAACCCATTTTGGGAACAGCTGTGGCTGTAAGAAGGCGGGTTTTGAAGTCGGGTGAACCAAGGCACACATCGGGGCCAGCATTGTGCTCAGCACCTCGGAAGCTACTATGGGCACAATCCCTGCCTCACACCCTCACCACACCCTGTGTAGTCAAGGAAGTTTGCGTGTCTACCCACTTGCTCTGTGTTGGGGGGGGGAGCAGTGTTACATTAGAATCTTCCGGTCTGGAAACACCTGTCTGGCCACCTGGTTTTCACGGTCTTCCCTGACTGTCTAAAATGTAAACTGGATTCCCCAAAATAGAACCCACAATACATCTGCCCATGTGGTTGTACATGGTTGCAAGCCTGTAGCTAAGGTCCACAGCATCGATGTTAAATAGGCTTCGGTGAGGTCCTCCGGGGCCTCAGCTGACGAGATCCAGTAAGGAACACACAAGCCCCCTTCCAGTGGGAGGTGTCCTGTGATCTGGAGGCAGGCCCTTCACCTAAGGATGATCCCTCAGTGGGCTCAAGCCCTCAGGCCGGGCAAAGCCAGAATGTGAACCCAGGTCTCCTGATAACTCCCACTCCCTCACCAGCAGGATGACTCAGAAAGAGATGGATTTCCTCCAGCCTTTAAGAAACAAACACACAAACGAACGCTCAATGCACATCCCAGGCCTGGAAGCTCAGAAAGGAATTCACTCTCCACACCTGCCCCGGCTGATAACTGAGCCACTAGGCAGAGGTAGCTATTTAAATCCTAACCAATTACATTTATTTATTTATGTATTTTAAAGATTTTTTTTTTCTTCTAAAGATTTTATTTATTTGAGAGAGAGAGAGAGAACACAAAGAGAGACAGTGAGAGGGAGAAGCAGACTCCCCGCTGAGCAGAGAGCCCGATGCGGGGCTCGATCCCAGGACCCTGAGATCATGACCTGAGCCAAAATCAAGAGTTGGATGCTTAACTGACTGAGCCACCCAGGAGTCCCTCTAACCAATTAAATTTAAATAAAATATAAATGCCATGTGGTACCCAGAACTGGATCCCAGAACAGAAAGAGGACACTAGTGGAAAAACTGGTGACATCTGCGTAAAATTTAGTTAACGGTGACATAAAACGTTCATTTCTTACTCTTGACAGGCACACCCCAGTTATGTAGGACATTAACCGTCGGGGAAACTGAGACCAGGGTATATAAGAACTCTCTGTACCGGCTTCGTAATTCCTCCGTAAACCCAAAATTACTCCAAAATAAAAAAATATATATGTATTAAATAAAGTAAAATTAAGTTAAGAATTCAGCTCCTCGGCTGCACTGGACACATTCCACGCGTCCATTAGCCATGTGCCTGACGTTACCACAGTGGACAGCGTAGATACAGCACATTTCTGTTATCCCAGAAAGTTCTACTGGACCACACTGCTCTGCAGTGTCCTTTGTTTTACCCAGTGACGCATCCACGAAACTCCCAGAACCTTGTTTTTCACTCTGCCCATAAATCATTGCGTCCGCACTGCATATTAAACCAGCCCAAGGATCATTTTTAATATTTGCAGCAGTTACTGAATAGAGTCTTTGCTGTTCTGTTTGGGTTACACGGACCTCACCCAGAAGACCTGGCGTGAAACGCCTCTAGTCAAGCTTATGGGATAAACACAGCACCCGACGCTGGTGGTCTTAAAGGAGAAAGTGGAGGAGAAGTCCCCAGCCCAGTGCTGACACTTAAGCAGCAGCCAGCATTCAAAGAGCGGAATCCCCTTTGTGGGGGGCACTGGGTGTGTTCCCAGATCTCGCTCTCCAGCTGGTAACCTGGCTGGGCTATGCTTCCGACCAACCTGCACTAAGAATTAAAAACGGCCACTGTCCACACGTGGTTTTTCAAACCCTCTCCACAAGCTACAACTCAGGAGTAAAACAGTCCCGTGGACTTCCTCAGCCTTCTGCCTCCACGAAGGGGCGGCTGCTTGGGCTGACCTTGGCTGGGTTCCTTTGGGGTTCCTGCAGAGATCCTTCCTGACCTGCTTTTCCATGTTCTTCTTCAGAAACGACCATACGGGATGTTTGTGGTCAATGAATGAGGTGTTTTCCACGCTGCTCTCACCCCCTATACCCCGCCCCCCCCCCCCGCCACAATCCCACCGCAATGCCCGTTGCTGCTTAACCAAGAGCAATCCTGACTCAGCCAAGTAGTGCCCGGCTGCTTTCTGCCTTCCAACCACTGAGCTCAGGATGAAATCCCACCATCTTCCTATAGCTTGGGGGGCCCGGCAGGTTCTATCCCTGTTGACTGCTCTCCCCTCAACACCTACCACTCTCCCCCTCGCCCCCCACCCACCCTCCAGCCACAATGGCCATGCCAGCATCACTCCTGCCCCAGGGCCTTTGCACTGGCTGCTCCCTGGCCCAGTATACTTCACCACCGCCCTCCACACATACCCATCTTCTCACTGCGGCCATCCCTGACTTCCCAGTCCCACTCTATCCGACTTTAATGCCTTGCAAGGACAATCTGACATATTTCAGGTTTGCTTGTTTGCCCAAGTCCCCTGCTAGAATGTGGGTTCCTGGGAGCAGTTCCAAACACAGGTGTGGCTTGTCTGTGGTGCGATCCCAGGCCCCGAGAACAGCATCCGGCATAGTCTTTGAAGGCAAGGCTTGAAACCCCACCACTGCTGCATTTGCAGAAGCCCGAGTACGAGAGGGGCTGAGATCGGGGGCCTTGGGGGTGGTCCCCAGGAGGGGAGTTGACAACCCCAGGAGCATGGGGTGGGGGGGGGACGGTTAAGCTCCAGCAACCTCATGTCCCCGCCGAGTCTTTCAACCTCCTGAAAGCTGCCTGCAAAACTGAATGAGAGAGTATCTGGAAAAAACCTAGCGCTCCCCATAGAGAGAACTGCCCATGTGCCTCCTATTTCATTCTCCAGAGAAGTTTTGTTCAAAGGCTAGAAAAGAAGATGTCAAAACATCACGGAGGCTCCTACAGCCTCACGGATAAGGTTTCTTCCCTTCCATCCCCGAGCGTGGACACAGAGCGTGTCCGTGCGCCAGGGTGGAGAGAATCAAGAACCGTGAGCCACGGAGGGCTGGACAGGACCTGAGCCACGGCCTTTCTCCAGTCCCTCGCGCTGTGTGAATGGGGCCAAACAAGGCCTGGCGAGAAGACGCGGGGTGCCCGACGACCCAGTCTGACCAGCCATCATTTCTAAATCTCAGTCTAAGAAGCCACAACCGGGAGAGGCACCCTGATGTTCGGTGCCACGGGGGAAGAAAACAAAGAAGCCTCTCCTTGAATGAGGGGTACATGCTGACTGCGGGATGTATCTGACTTCCAAGGAATCCATGAAAGGTGGGTCTCTGAGCCGGGGAACGAGGCTTCTGTGGATCATGTTGCTGCTTCTCATTTCTATGGGCCATGTGGTCTGTCACCCATCCCTTGAACGGTGCTGAACGGACGTTCTGAGTCACCCCAGGACAGAGCTACTTTGTTGGGGGGGGTATGCTGTCCGGGGCAATGCATCCCTGGCAAAATCACCCCCAGGGGTGAGAACCACTGTGCCAGGGGCAGGAAAACCTAACTAGTACGTACGGATGCTGCCGACCAACAAAAGGGCGGCAGGAAGCACCGAATCAAACAGGGTCTTCATCAGAATGCTGATGTGTCTGCGGCATCTCCAAAGGGCCAAAGGGTAGGCAGAACTTCCAACTGCACGAGGCTGCAAGGCCCTTTTTGGCAGAGAACTTGACAGACCTAGGTTCCCGCAGACTTGGGGACAGGTGTCCCAGCCCCCCACAGCTGGAGGCAGAGGAGGGCAGGTCGGTGACCACATGCTCGGTCCAACGCCTTGGCCCTCTTGACAATCCTCGTCGGTGGGTCTGACCCTCCCCGCCCATCTCCCCGCCCTTCTCAGCCCCCCTCAGAGCCCCAGCACCCAGCTCAGTGCTTGGTGGACAGGCGTCCCGTTGTGCTGCTCGGGTGAAGGCAGGAATCTGTCCCACTAGCCCTGAACCAACTCCTCCTAGCCCCCATTCTGGGGGGACGGCCCCCACACAGCACAGAGGGGACAGGCTGCTGCTGGGGAGGGACTGCACCAGGGAGAGCGGGCTTTGGGAGGTGACCCCAATGTCGCAAAGGCGAGTTCCGCACCCAGCTCCCCCAGCCCCACCAGCCCGGTGCACGTGGCAGGCTGCGACAGGCCGTGGCAGCTCACGCCTGACACCTGCACACGCCTCCTCCGGCCTTTGCAGACCAACCGCTCTGGCCCCAAACAGCTGGGTTGTCTCCTTTCTGGTGTCTGGCTGGCCCGGAGCCAGCCAGGATAGAGGGCCACGCCTCGCTTTATTCATGCTGGCATCTCGGTTGCTAAAAAGAACAAAAACAAAAACCCAAGGACGACAACAGGGAAGGCAGTGTGCCCTGAACGGCCTGTCGTCCATACAACAGGCAGGAAGGCTGAATGGGCTCGGTTCTCGCAATGCAGGGCTCACCCTGTCCCTAGGGCATCACGAGCAAATGCCCCATTTCCCTCCCTCCCCAGAGGGTTCCTCTCTGTTTGAATTTTTTTTTTTAATTTAAGTAAAAAAATTACACACACACACACACACACACACACACACACAAGATGTAAATAAAAACATTTAAAAAGCCTAGAACACCTGCTCACCCCCTCTCCCGTGCCTCGGCTGATTGATTCTCCAGAGCTCTGTTTCTCTATTTTCCTACCATGTTGCTTTTTGAATTCTTCTGCTCTGGCAATTCTCATTTCCCAAAATCATATACTTGGATCATACAGCTTTATATTATATGGACCATATAATACACGTTGAGTTCTCAATGTATCAGCGGTAGAGAATGTCTGAAGACTCTTCTCTATGAAAGGCAGCCCACTCTCTGCACCCGAGACCCTTCCTCTGATCCAAGGGTTAAAGGCTGCTTGTCCTTCCTACACCCGTCTGCACACGTGCTCATGCATTCACGCAGCCCCTCACTCGGTCATCATTTTGGCTCTTCCCTTGGTCACCTGGGATGGGTTAGGTAAGCTCCGTAGACCTCCGATGACTTGGGGCCCCGTGAAGGTTGTGCAGGCCCTCACCGCCCTCCACGTAAGCTGCTGCTTCTCCCCTCCCCTCCCCACCCCTCCCCTCCTGGGTGCCTCCCCGCCTCAGTCCAGCTACACCGGGCCACCAACGTGCAAATTCCAGGCCGCCACCAGAACCACGACTTCCGGGCTTTGCCACCCGGCTGATGCATAAAGTCCAAAGACCAACAAATGGGGTTCACGCCCCCTGCGATTGTGGAGACCATTCGTGAGTTCCCTCAACACTGAAGCCAGCCCGTGTCTGGGGACTGAGGATTCCATAGAAGTCAGACGGAGAGGAAGTATCCACCCTCAGGGAGCGTGCAGTCTAGTGTGGGAGAGCCACAACCAATGGGGGGGGGGCGGGGATGTGCTCTGAGGGCTGGGATCCGGACCGATGGGTGAGGGCTCTACATCAGCCTGCCTCCTGGGGTCTCAGAATAAAACCCCCACCCAGGATAGGAATGTCGACCTCAACCACCTCCACTTGATTGCCTTTGCAGATGGAGAACTTACGCCCTGACAACAAATCCCAAGTGCCTTCTAGAACATTCTACTTGAAAGCTGCCCCATAAAAATCTGCCTCCTTTAACTTTACTCTTTGATGCATTCCGGGACTTCGCAGAGAAGTTCTGCCCCCACTTTGGGTACCCACACCAGCAGACAGGTTACGGCCCTGAGGCCTCACCTCACCCGGGCATCTTCGCTCCCTAAGCCCCTGAAGGGAGTGAGGGTGAGCCATCAGGTTGCTGTCCACACTGCCAGGGAGAGCCCACCCTCCTAGCCCTCTAAACTGCTCCCTGCCTGGGTTTGGCCAGATCCCCAGCCACGTTCCAGACCCCAGAACCCAGAGTCTTGGCCTTTCCAGGGAAGGTGGGTGTGTGGTCCCTCCCGGGTGCCCCGAAGGAGTGAGTAGACCATACCTGTTGGAGGCAGAGAGCTCCTGTGAGGGCCGGGGCTGGCTGGAATCCCAGAACTGCTGGGACGTTCCCAGGTGGTCTCTGGTCAAAGAAAGAAACACAATCACTTGGAGACGCTCATAGGGCAGAACCAGGAAACGTAGAGAGCTGGCCGGCCACCTCCCTGCCCAACCCCGGGAAGCAGGAGATGGCTTTCTGCCCCCACATCATTCCCCCCACCCCATGACCACACGGTTTCTCTTTACTGGGGACCCTTCTCCATACAGCTGTGAGCAGGAGGAGGTGGCCTTGGGGCTGGGATCCTTGGAAACGTCCCCCATCACCCCCTCCAATCCCCCAAGGCTGCCAACTCACACACCTCCACGTCTGTCCCGTGCCCCTGAACCCCCCCAGCCTGCCAACTGGCCATTTCTCCCACGTGCCCACTCTCACCTGAAACCCCCAAGCCAGAGGAAGGAGCCCGGGCCTGGGATCTATACAGAGACAAGAGGGGGTGGGGGTCCTCTGTCAAATGGGGGTGATTTCCCAAGTCCTTCCCGGCTCTCCAGGCCCACGTCTTGTCTGAATTACAACTGCTGCATCAGACCAGCTGCCTCTCCCTCCCCAGATGCCCAGCTACACCTGCTGGCCAGGGAAAAAACTAATACCTGCAGCCACGTGCTCGCCCCCGAACGCGTTGTTAGCAATGTCATCCCTGCAAGCAGAGACTTCTTATAAAGTTATCCGGTGATAAAAACGATCCTTTCTCACTCTATACAATTTGACAATGTAGAAAGACACAGAGAAAAGAGCGGCATCTGGGGCGCCTGGGTGGCTCAGTCGGTTGAGCGCCTGCCTTTGGCTCAGGTCTTGGTCCCGGGGTCCTGAGATCGAGTCCCGCATCGGGCTCCCTGCTCAGTGGGGAGCCTGCTTCTCCCTTCCCCTCTACCCCTGCTCGTGAGTGTGTGCTCTCGCTCGCTCTCTTTCACTCTCCCTCTCACTCAAATAAATAAATAAAATCTTAGGAAGGAAGGAAGGGTACCATCCATAGTCCCACAGCTCAGAAGTCCTCACTATCAACACTTCGGTATCTTCAGCGATGTATTTTTGAGGCATGTATACATCTTTAAAATCATACTGCACTGGGCGCCTGGGTGGCTCAGTCATTAAGTGTCTGCCTTCGGCTCAGGTCATGGTCCCGGGGTCCTGGGATCGAGCCCCACATCGGGCTCCCTGCTCCGCGGGAAGCCTGCTTCTCCCTCACCCACTCCCCCTGCTTGTGTTCCTGCTCTCACTGTGTCTCTCTCTGTCAAATAAATAAAATCTTAAAAAAAAAAAGAGGAGATCGATAATGGTATCCACTCAAGACGATCACTGTATTTGTGCCAAACACCCACATACAGTTATTTTTAGTGAGTCCATTATGTGGACATAACATTATTTAATCAAAAATTCTATTACTAAAATCTCGATGGTCTCAGATACTCAGAAAACAAAAATAAGCACAACTTTTCAATGGCCTCTCTCAACTAGCACTCAAGAGAACTGGGTTCCTGCCTCAGCTCTGCCTGTCATTTGCTGTGCAGCCCTGGGCAACTCACACGGCGTCTCTGGTCCTCTGATTCTTCATCCGAAATGAAAGGGTTGGGCTCACTGGTCTTTTTGGTCCCAACACTCCAGCCCTCCAGCATCGATCGGTGGTCTTAGGACTCCAGGAATGACCAGAAGAGCAGGCTCAGTGGCTTCCGGTGGGAGGAGGAACCGGCGGGCTCACCCCAGAGCCCTGCTCTCCCTACAGGTCACACACACACAGGGACAATCCTTTGCTGGCTCCTCCTGAACCCAGCACACAGAATAATGTCCAAACCTCATAGCCCCCGCATCTGTCCGGAGTGACTTCCCACTCACTTCACTCCAGCACATTTGCTGGTCTCAGAACACGCCTTTGCTATACTCGCCCCCTCAGCCCCACCACCATCCCTGGATGGCAGAATCGTATTCATTAGTCAAGTCTGAACCAAAAGGCCTCTTCCACCATGCAGCCTTCCCAGACTGCGTTTCTCCCCTGCTGCCAAATGCCCCAACTTTCTAGAGTCATGCCAGGATGTCTCCAGCTGCAGAGGCTCCCAGTTGAGTCCCTCTCGGGGCGCACTGCCTGTGGCCAAAGGGAGCTAGGTGTCTTGCCCAAGGCTCTGCCTGGGGTGGGGGGTGGGGAGTGCTGCCCACCCAATAGCTGGTCAACACGGGGGCGGGGAGGGTAAAAAGCCCACCAATCCCCCTCCAGTCTTCAAGGACAAACAGCCCCGTTCTCCTACACGTGGGAAAGGTCCCCAGGGAAACGTCCACTCTGTGTTGCTGCTTCCACCCCTTTGGTGGCTGAGGCCACCGACCTGATTTCAGAGTTCTGCCCCATCGGAGCCTGGGACAGTCGGCTGGGAGCACGGCGGCAAACGCCTGCAAGGCTGGGCGATACATGGGGTCTCTGAGGGACCACCAGCTCTTCCTAGCCCAGATGAAACTGAATTCTATGTGGGCAGGACCTGCACTCGTGGGTCTAAAGAAAAGAACACCACAGTGACTCCTGGCAGCAAATGGAGTAACCCCGGAAGGCTGCGGAAGGAGGTGACTCGCAGGACGTGAACAGTGGCGTGGCTCAGCTGCCCCTGTAGGGCCCCTTCACCTCCCCACTGTGAATCCTAATGACAGAGTAGGAGAGTCAATGTGGCATCGTGCGCCCAGGGGGCTGCAAGACGAGGGTCTGAAATCACAGGGAGATGCAGGCTTGCAGTCAAGAAGGCCCCTTCTGTCTCACTGGCTGGCCGGGGTCACTTACAGGCCCCCCCAGAAGCTGGAGCCCCTCCCTCCCACGAGAACCACAACTCTCAGGCCAAACTTCATTAGGGCGAGAGAACGGCCTGAAGGAGTCAGCCCAGCGCACCTCCTCATCCTGGCCAACCCGGGCCAACCCAAAACACAGAGCCACCGCAAGCCTGAGGCAGGAAGGCAGCCGGGCCAGGCCAGGCAGGTGCCTGGAGCGAGCCACGGGGACTCTGGCTGAGTGACCTCACCAGCAGCAGGAAACATCACCCCAGATGACCGTACCACCCACAGGGAGGAAGCCATTTCTAGGCTTCTTCCAATAAAAGATTCCCTAATCTGTTTACAGCACACCAGGCTCCTTGACCAAGCAAAGCTGAAACAGCAGCTTGGGGCCTGACGGACCCTGGGTTCTAACCCTGGGGTTTCAGGTGGTTTCAGAAACACCCAGACTCCTCCTACAAGAGGCGTTGCCAGGCATGCCCCAAAGGCTGGGCCGGCGGGGGGGGGGGGGGGCGCAGCTTGGCGAGGTCAGAGCGGAAGTGAGACGTGTTCTTGGAGAGACTGCCCATCCAACTCAATCCACGAAAAACACATTTTTTCCCCAATGGCAACCCCAACTCGTTCGGACCCCTTCGACTGAAACCAGAAAAAGCACACACACACAAATCAACTGGCCCAGGGAGGTTGCTCTCCTAGCCGTCGACACTCTGGGCCAGAGATTTTTAATTTCCCCATCAGTGGACAACAATGACTGCCATGGAGAATAAAACTCTCGGAGAAAGTATAGTGGAAAGGCGGACAGAGATGTAAGCCTGGGATTCAAAGCACAGACGGCCCCTCCTTCTAATAATAATGATCAGGATAATAATGCTAATAATAAACCAGGAAGTGAGACAGCAGTTATCAACCGTTTACACGGTTACTTCTGGACTTCATTGCCCTTGTTAAGACTATATCCTGCTTGCATTAGAAATAGCGGCTTCCAAAGAAACAGTCCACAAAACCAAAAGACAACCGACAGAATGGGAGAAAATATTTGCAAATGACATATCAGATAAAGGGCTAGTTTCCAAAATCTATAAAGAACTTATCAAACTCCACACCCAAAGAACAAATAATCCAATCAAGAAATGGGCAGAAGACATGAACAGACATTTCTCCAAAGAAGACATCCAAATGGCCAACAGACACAGAAAAAGTGCTCCACATCGCTCGGCATCAGGGAAATCCAAATCGAAACCTCAACGAGATCCCACCTCACACCCGTCAGAATGGCTAAAATTAACAAGTCGGGAAACGACAGATGTTGGCGGGGATGCGGAGAAAGGGGAACCCTCCTACACTGTTGGTGGGAATGCAAGCTGGTGCAGCCACTCTGGAAAACAGTATGGAGGTTCCTCAAACAGTTGAAAATAGAGCTACCCTACGATCCAGCAATTGCACTACTGGGTATTTACCCCAAAGATACAAATGTAGGGACCCGAAGGGGTACGTGCACCCCAATGTTTATAGCAGCAATGTCCACAATAGCCAAACTGTGGAAAGAGCCAAGATGTCCATCGACAGACGAATGGATAAAGAAGAGTGGTATATATACACAATGGAATATTATGCAGCCATCAAAAGGAATGAGATCTTGCCATGTTCAACGACGTGGATGGAACTGGAGGGTGTTATGCTGAGTGAAATAAGTCAATCAGAGAAAGACATGTATCATATGACCTCACTGATATGAGGAATTTTTAACCTCAGGAAACAAACTGAGGGTTGCTGGAGTGGTGGGGGGTGGGAGGGATGGGGTGGCTGGGTGATAGACATTGGGGAGGGTATGTGCTATGGTGAGCGCTGTGAATTGTGCAAGACTGTTGAATCACAGATCTGTACTTCTGAAACAAATAATGCAATATATGTTAAGAAAAAGAAAAAGAAGAAGATAGCAGGAGAGGAAGAATGAAGGGGAGTAAGTCGGAGGGGGAGACGAACCAGGAGAGACGATGGGCTCTGAAAAACAAACTGAGGGTTCTAGAGGGGAGGGGGGTGGGGGGATGGGTTAGCCTGGTGATGGGTATTAAAGAGGGCACGTTCTGCGTGGAGCCCTGGGTGTTATGCACAAACAATGAATCATGGAACACTACATCCAAAACTAATGATGTAATGTATGGTGATTAACATAACAATAAAAAATTAAAAAAAAAAAGAAATAGCAGCTTCCAGTGGGAAGCCACAAGGATCCCCTGGATCTCGGCCACTGATCCTGGTTATTTGCCTTGGGCAATGTGTCAGCTCTGCCCCTCCCTGTCCCGCCCTGACCCCCCACCCCCCCCACCCCCTACTCCCCGCCCTGCCCGCCCCCCATGGACTCCCGTTCTTGATTGGTCTGCATCCTTCGCTGTGTGCTGGCTCTCTGCTGCCCCCAGTGGCTACCAGGTGAAATTACCAGAGATACCAGCTCAGGGGGAATTGGACCCTTTGGGGTCCTGGCTCTGAGATTCCTCTGAGATTCCGGCAGTCCCCTCGTCCTTACCTGCTGAAAAAGATTCTTCCTTCTTAATCTCTGTAATTGTGCTTCTTCATCTCTCTCCTCTCTGCTACTTCCTGTCTCTTCCTTTCCCTTGTTTGGGGGTGGCCCCAACTGTGGCTTCTTTCCTACCCCGCCACCCCCCCTATTTTCCTCATCGGGAGGGGCTGCTGGGCTGTGCTCAGGTTTTCCTAGCCTGATAGCAGCCCTGCTGCTCCGTTCTCCAGCCCCTGCCCCTCCTATCCTGGAAACTAGTCCCCCCGCCACCCAGGGCTCTCCCGCTCTCCTTGGCCACGTCCCGCACCCCAACCAGGAAGGCAGGTCCCCGGAGAATCAGGAGACACCCTTACCCCCTGTGCCTTGGTCCTGCCATAGGCTGCACATGCAAACTCTGCAATCAGTCCAGCCTCCACCAAGGGAAGGTGCAGCACCCCACAGAGCCCAGGTCAGGGCCCAGAAGGTCCTGTTCATCTCTCCCTTGGGGAACTCGGCAGCAGACGCTCTGGTTCCCTCCCATGTCCCAGTGTTTCCCCTGCCCCTGGGCTTTGCAATCACAGCAATTAGGAGTCTCTGGCGGCAGGACATTCCAGCCCCATCTTAGAGTTAAATGAAACCTGACCTCCGACCACAGATTCTCTGCAGGAAATGAACCACTGCTCTTTGAACATCCATTCCTGCCTGGTCTACCCCAAGCACCTCCACACCGGGGATCTCCTTCAGGGGTCCCCAAATCACTACGAAATGGGTGCTATCATTTCCATTTCCTTTTAAGATCTTATTTATTTATTTGAGAGGGAGAGCACAAGCCGTGGTGAGGGGCAGAGGGAGAGGGAGAAGCAGGCTCCCCACTGAGCAGGGAGCCCTAAGCAGGACTCGATCCCAGGACCCCAGGATTATGACCTGAGCCAAAGGCAGACGCTTCGCCGACTGAGCTACCCAGGCGCCCCCATTTCTTTTCTAAAGGAAGAAGCTGAGGCCTCGGTGAGAAGCTGAAAAGCTGTGACTCGATCTGTCAGCAGGGACCCCCCACCACCCCGTGCCAGCAACACCAACACCCCCAAGTTTTGTGCTGGGGCTCCAGGAGCTGCCGCAAAACAGCGCTGTTTTAGTCTATACACCACTCTCTGTGTGAGAATCATCCTCAAAATCACAAGTATTACTATATTAATTTCACATCAATATCAGAAATATTTATGACAAGGTAAATATTTGATATAATGTAATAAACCTTATTATCGAATACAACAGTGCTACACTCGAAGGACTACTCTGTGTCTGGCAGTGTTCTGTGCCCTGTGGGCACTGTAAGAAATAGAACGGATCGAAAACCCTCCTCCCTCGGCTTACAGGCATGATGCAATTCTGTCTAGTTTGGAAATACCAGCACATAAAATTTTCCATGAATGAAAATTTAAAAATATCTGATGGGAGTGAAGGGAGGGAATCACGCAGGAGAAAGGTAAATAAGTTAAGAAAAGCAGATAAGGTTAGATGGAGGTACATGCCAAAGAATAAAGTAGAGAAGGGGAATACAAAATAGTATTTCAAAGGGATGTAATTTTAGAAAGGGTGGCCGAGGAAGGCCTCCCCGAGAAAGGCACATTTCAGTCCAGTTCAGAAGAGATACTAAGTATCTCTTGCTGCATCGGAAATCACCCCAAACTCAGCAGCCTGAATGAACAAGCATTTAGGATGTCACACAGTTGCAGGGGTCAGGAATCCAGGAGGAGCTCAGTGGGGTGGTCCCAGCTCAGGCTCTCCCATGAGGTCACAGTCAGGGTCTTAGCTGGGGCTGCATCTCAATCTGAAGGCTTGAGTGGGGCTGGAGGAGCCATTTCCAAGACACCTCACTCACATGGATGTGGGCAGGAGCCAAAGTTCCTCGCCATGGGGCGGCTCACGCTGTGGCACTGATGTCCCCCCCACCAAAATGTGTGCACCAATAGAACAGGGGGCAGCCACGATGCCTTTTATCAGCCTGCCTTAGGAGTGACTCTCCATCACAAGTGCCAGATCACACAGCCCAGTGCTGATAGAACGTGGAGGGATCTCTCACGGTGGGGTCCTGGACCAGCAGCACCAGCATCACTAGAAAGGCAAGTCCTCGGGAATCAGCCACTCTGGGGGTGCGGCCCTTCGATGTGGGGGCAGCCAATGCAGGGTCTGAAGCAGAGAGGTGGCATGATCCAATGGTGGCCACTGTACCAGGCCCTGCGTCCGAGCAGGCTTCCTGGACTCGGCCACCACGCGTCCCCTTGGCATGTCTGGTGCCCTAGATGCGTCATCTGTGAATGCTGCCTCTCCCGTCCACCCTGTCAGTCCTCCAGAGACAGAGACAAGCTTGGGCCCTCCGAGAGCTCCCTCCAGAAGGAGCAGCAGGACTGGGGAGCGTGGCCTGAGTGGGGCAGGGTCCGTCTAGGTGAGGATGCCACCCCCACCCCCACCCCTGAGAGCTGGGACACCGGTGGGATCCAGGGATGTCTCACCCAGGAAGGCTCAGGGAAGAAGGCACCAGGTGATGAGCCTTGCCCCCTGCCCTCAGCTCTAGAACCAGACCCCTCCGTGTTGGTTTCAGACCCCGTGGGCTGGGAGAGACAATTCCTAAACCGTGAAGTGACACCCAGGACGGACAGCTTGACGGAAGAGATTCTCGCTTGGGAAGCTTTATGCTGATCCACCTCCCATGGGGGGGTTTCCATTACCACCTCAAGCCCTGTTCACACAGCTCGGATCCCCAGCGGCAAGGACAGAGCAGGGAGCCTCTCAGCAAACAGGGACACAGGCTTTTTGCAAACAGCCATCTGCAGGCCGTCAAGCAGCAGAACTACGTTCCGTGGGCTCCCCTAGGTCTGATCTACCAGCAGGAGGGCTACTGAGCCTGGGCGACACCTCTACTTTCAGGCAGCATGGGAAGACTTCACCGTGGTCGCTGGACCCCGGGGTCTGCGTCCTGAGCTCCAGTCAGAACTGCAGGCAGGAGTCAAGCCTGGGGGCGTGGGAGCAGAGGTGGGGAGGTGCTACCTAATAGCCCCCGATTCCCAAGGTCTAAGAGTCACAGGCAGCACACACATAACCCTGACGGCGCCCAGACTGCCCCCCGCCCTGAGCACTGAGAGCCCTCCTGCTCTGAGGAAGGGTGACACCAGGACTCCGCTGTTCTGGAAAGAGAAAGAACTGGATTGCACCCCTGCCCCAGGTGCTTGAAACACCCCTCAGCCCAGATCTGCTGTTAGGTGCCTAGGAGCTCAGGAATTGGTGTCAGAGACACCGCAATCCCAAGTCCACCCCTTAGAACACATCCCCCAAAGGGAGAGGGAGGGAAGGGCCCCCTCTCTGGTGCTGCAGGAGAAGAGGGTCCTAGAATGCCTTCTTTAGCATCTCTGAGCTGTAGGCGTGTCCCTCAGTTAACCGGGAAAACATCACTAGTGGCGGTCTACCAGCAGTTCCAAGGATCCTTTCAGCAAGCCTGGGATCCAGGCAGGGCACGGGTCCTCACAGCCGGTTCACCGAGGCTGGTGATACCAATGGGTTAAAGAGGTAGCCAAAGGCAGGACCAGCAGTGTCCAGAGGAATTCTAGTGGGGACATGGGGAGTCGAGCGCCTGGAACTCTCTGAGCCTATCCTTCAAACCCTTTAGGATCCCTGGTGTACCAAGCTCCTTACAGAGTACAGATCCAGGCCAACACACCAGGAATCCCTGAACTTGGGTTGAGGGGTAATGAGCGTTGATCGCAACGTAGGAACAGGTGTCTTGTCATGAGCCACCAGGTGGCGGCTGCTCACGGATACTATGACCCCCCCCCCATCTTACAGGGGAGAAAATGTAGGTGGGTCCCAAGAAAGAGATTTTGTCAAAACCAAAGCCTGGACCCTCGGGATCCAGGACCTAAACATAGGAACCTGCCAAAGCTCCGATCTTGTTTCCCAAACTTGGTTACTCATCAGAATCACTGGAACTACTTGGTAAAAATACAGATTCCCAGAGCTGGCTCCTGAAAACTCTGGGGCTGTGTCAAATCAATGCATCCCTGTCTCCCAGATACTGCGTATAGTAAGAAGTTGGTGTTTGATGAATGAATGCTGACTCGGGTCAAAGTACGACCGTGAGAACAGTTTGGTTAGGTTATACGGCCGGCCAAGGGCTGCTTTTTAAAAATGAGTGTGTGTGCGTACATAAAAAGGAAAGCAGACTGATGGAAAGACAGACCAGAGAGAAGAGACAGAGTACCGAGTCCCCTCACATAGCATGAATTACAAATTACACAAGCAGTCCAATCCAAAAGGCAACATATACGGGTGGTTTAAAGAAATACAATTACAAATAACCAAGAGGAAAAGATGTTCATTCTCGCTCAAAGTTGGAGGAACCCAGCCTAGGATGACAAGACACTCTTTTCTTACTCAATGGACATACAACATCAGACTGATAACCCCTCATTATCTGGAAGGATCTGGAAAAACAGGCTGGGGAATGTCTTGGAAAAGGAGCAGGAGATTGTGATCAAAATTCCAAACACACAGACCCTTCGACCTAACAACAGTCTCGGGTGTGCAATGATGTAAGTGTAAAGAGGTGGTTGGGGGCCTCTTTTGTTAGAGGGGGGAAATCTCCAGAGAAACGCTGTAAATGCCCAGGGGGCACACGCTGCGTTGGCAGGATGGCATTCCACTGGGGATCTGGGAGTGCTGATGTGGAGGGCGTGTCCAACACACACTGCTAAGTCATCAGTGTACAAAAGGTTCTCAGATGCATTTTAGAAAGTGCATAAGTCAAACGGAGGTGCACAGAAAATCACCAGAAGGGTACACAAGCAGCACCTGATGCTGGTTCTTAAAAATCAAAGTGGGGCAGCCGTGTGGTTCAGCTGGTGAAACGTCTGACTCTTGGTTTCAGCTCAGGTCATGATCTCGGGGTCCTGGGATCGAGCCCTGCATCGGGCTCTGCACTCAGTGGGGAGTCCGCTTCGAGACCCTCCCTCTCCCTCTGCCCCTCCCCCAGCTCGAGCTCGCTCACTCTCTCTAAAATAAATAAATAAAAGTCAAACCAAAGTTAAGACGACTGTATTTTTACAGTTTGAATGCTTTACCAAGTACACGATAACTTCCCACGAAAGAGAGACAACACTGTGTCGTGTTGGTGCAGGAATAAACTTAAAGACAGATAGGAAAAGAAAACAAGAAACAGACCCAAGCAGACTAGGTTAGCGTAGGGTCAAGCGGGGCTTTTCAGGGCAACAGTGAAAGGCTGAACCAGTGAATAAATGCTGGGAGAACATGAGGCCGATCTGAAAAACATTGAAGTCGATCCATTCCTCACACATTTTCTGAAATTCAGTTTTTTCTGGCTTAAAAAATTGTAAGGGGGGATAAAACAGTCCACGAGAGTACTAGAAGCACATAGTCCCCCCTCTTTTCGCTGGCAAAGGCCTTTCTAAGTGTGACCTCAAAAGGGAGGAATCAAAAAAGCTAAAGACTGACTAGACTATAAAAAATGACCATCAGAATCCTAAAACATCATTTTTTAAAAAAGATTTTATTTATTTGACAGAGGGAACACAAGCAGGGGGAGTGGGAGAGGGAGAAGCAGGCTTCCCGCCGAGCAGGGAGCCGGACGCGGGGTTCGATCCCAGGACCCCGGGATCATGACCCGAACCGAAGGCAGACGCTTAACGACTGAGCCACCCAGGCGCCCCTTAAAACATCATTTTTAAAAAACAGAACTACTTGTTACATCTAATCGAGACCCTTCTCTAAGAAGAGTCCAAACGCCAGAGTTCTTTCTTGCAGACCCACACCTGGAGCGTGCCTACTTGGCCCCTACTGTTTGCACCAGCGAGCGGGGCACAGAGCAGGACTTGGAAGGACATCATCGACCGTCGGAGGCCAGTTTCTGCTAAATGGCTGCTAAAGAAAAAAAGCAAGTCTGCAGAGAAAAAGAGGTATGAACTAAATACAGAGAAACAAGTGGGCCTAAGACATCACGAGGTCCCAGAAACCGGACCAACAGCTCAGCACCCGATTTCTGTCCTTTAGTGGGGGCTTCTATGAGATGCCCTATAACCTTCTAATAAATACCCCTTTTTCCCCCACAAGCTAGTTTGAGTAGGCTTCTGTTTCTGCCCACAGATAACCACCAAACTGCACTGCCCCATGAACAGCCAACAGCAGCCCTGTGGCCCTTAGATCCTGGAATCTTCTTCTGGAATGTTCTCCTGTGACCTGGAATATTCTTCTGGAATATTCTTCTGTGTCCACGCTGAATGGTGGCTTCTTAACATACCCCAAGGAGGACTCCCATAAGCTCTCCATGGAAAAATCACACCACTCAACTGTCCAGAAGCTTCTCTTCCCACTACGTGGTACCTTCCACTCACACACCACTTTTGGGATCTGTTTCTGAGAAACTCGGCATTTGCGAACCTCAACTGCACTGCATCGCTAATCCCGATTTAGAAGACTTTCCAGTAAAAGGTGTGACTGTACGTTTATAAATAATGCTTGAAATCGTGGAGAGTGTTGCTTTTCACAAGACAGAGGAAACCGTCAGAAAGAGCCATGGTTATTTTGGGGAGTAGAAATAAGCCATCCTTTTTGTGAGGTGAGGCCGCCCAAGGCACCTTCCAAGCCTCGCTGGATTCCCGAGGAAGACCATCGGGCCCCCGACCAAGCACAAAGGGCCCCCTCTGTGGGGAGGTCCTTATCAGGAACCAACCCTACAAAACACGGACGGAAATTCTCGACAAAACAAGCTCTTCTCCAACATCAAGAAAGGGCATACAGGACAGAGAGGAGCGCATGAAATGGGGGAAGACATGGGTAGCATTTTAGAGTTGACGAAATAAGATTCTCTGAGAACCAGCACGAGCAGGGTGGGGGAAAAACCTCTCCACCAAGAGGCCTGCCAGTCTTTTCCACTAAGGAAAATTCTAGAATGCTACCAACAGGGCCAGCCTTCAAGGTGGGCTGAAAGTACAGTAGTGTTTCTCCATCACCTGGAGGGCTGGTGAAAGCACAGTCCACAGGACCCCACTCCCAGAGTTTCTGAATCAGGAGGTCCGGGGTGGGGCCTGAGAAACTGCATTTCTAGTAAGTCCCCAGGTGGTACTGATGCTGCTGGGCAGGAACCCCACTGTGAGAAGCACAAGCCTGGGGGCAGCTGAGGAAGGGCAGAAGTCTCTCTGCAATAGCACGTCTCCTGTCTCCAGGTGTTGGAGGGAAGGCCATTAAAAAAAAAAAAAAACAAGTAAAAATAAAAACAAAAATAAATTTTTTAAAGATGCAACCATCAAAACAACCCCTACTGTGCACGGTGTTTCCCCCCAAACAGATGGCACTGTTAAAAACTGCAGCGAATCGTCAATGTGGCCCAAGAGATCCAGAAAAAGAAAAGTGACCCCAGCAGGGCCAATGCTCCGAGAGCAAAGGAGAAATCCACCAGGACCAGCAGGACCACCCACATTCAGGCCTCCTCTCTGCTTCTAAAGTCCACCAGCCAAGAAGATTTTGCATTTGCACACCTGGTCACGGGAGCTGAAGTTCAAGGGCAGGTACTCTTTATAGGGCGGGGACCTGGTGTCCAAAGCACTGTGTGCTCGCTGGCCCGTTCTCTTCTGCTTCCCAAGCTCTGCCCCTGCTGTCTGCTGGGCACCCGTTCCCGTATTCACCCTCCCCCCCATTAACACGTATCGTGTTTCTCTACCAGCAGCACAAAGCAACTGAAACTCTTTACCTGGAGAGAGGGAGGATGGGGGGGCGAAGAGGAGGAGGGAGGAGTCCCTCCTTGACTCCCAGCCTGGCACCCTCCTCCCTTTGAGGCAGAGAGCACACGGCCCAGCACCCCTGGGTGCAGCCCCCGTCCCCTTCTGCATCTCAGAGGGATTATTTTTATCCTATTCATAAGAATAGTACAGGTCCCGGGAAGAGAGGCCGGAAAACGTGGCAACGTCAAAAGAGAAAACAAAAGTCGTCCCTGATCCATCACTGGGAAAGAACCACCGTGGACCGACACCTCCCCCAAGGTGTGCCAGGGGAGCAAGGGGGCACCCCAACCAGCAGGGATCAGGGACAGAAGGGGGGTGGTGGCAGGGAGCGGGGGCCACCTGCCTGGCGAATGGGGTCTGTCCCTCAGCGGGGGGGAAACACAGAGCTTGAGAGGGCTTCCAAAACCAGCCTAACCCGCTCTTGTAGAGATGGGGAATCCAGACTCGAGGATGCTGGGGATGCTCCAAGGACGACCGAACCAGGAAGGGGCAGAGCTGTGGCCGTGACCGCCAGCCCGGTCCTCTCTGGTACACTCGAGCACAGTGACGAGAAGAATCTACAGTATCTGGAAATCAACTGCTTTACGTGTCTCTTTCCTGCAGCTTACATAAAGGCTTTTCTGCCCTTCCTTCTCTTGGAGCTACTAGAATTCTGGGACCCAGGGAGCTATTTTAAGCCGGAGCCCACGTCCTGTGTTCACCAAGAGGCTGGCGAGGCAACAGGAAAAGCAGGCTACCTTTCTGCGGCTGGTGCAACTTTACCCTCAGGCCAGGCAGGTGTCAGAAACGGAGGGGACAGATGGCACCTCTCCAGGGCCTCACGGAGGACACGACACCACCTGGTGGCCTGTTATGCCGGGGGCCTGGGAAATGTGTTGGTTTTCTGGGGCTGCCCCAACAAAAAACACGACCAGCTAGGGGCTTAAAGAACAGAATTGTGTGGTGTCCCAGTTCTGGCGGGGGCCAGAAGTCCGAGATCCAGGGTGGGTTCCTTCTGAGGGCCGTGAGGGAGAGTCTGTTCCACAGTCCGTCCCCTCGGTCATCCCTGGGCTCACAGACGGCGTCCTCCTTGGGTCTTCACATCACCTTCCCTTTGTGCGTTTGTCTCTGGGTCCAAAAAAATCGACTCCTGCTCCGACCTCCCCAACCCAAGTGCCCCCAGTCACCAGACACCCCTACGCTAGGTCCCCGCAAACCCCTAAAGGGTTAATGCCTGGGGGTGGTGGTGGTTCTAGACCGCAAGATCATTTCCACTCTCCCCTACTATTGGCGCTAGGGCTTCTCAGGCTGATGGTATCTCTGGGCATGCAGACAGGAATTAGCTACAGCTGCCAAGACAGCAGGAGATTCATCCAAGAGCAATGAGATTGGGGGGGGGGGGGCTGCCACATGCGAGGACAAGATCCTCCCAGTGCGGGGTCTCAGTGCCCCCGTGCACAGCCCAGCACGCTGCTCCCAGGGAGCGGCATGCAGTAAACACATGTGTCTTGCATGACTAACTTCTCACCCTGTTCTCCCACGCCTCTTGGATGAGCACTGCCTACTTTGGAATCCGACTCGGACTGAAATAACAAAAAAAGCTGTTAGCCCACTCCAAGATCTCCCTCCGATAATACAGATCTGATCACCAGGAAACCACGCCAGTTTTACATACGGAGGCGCGTTCCCAAACAGTGGTGGGCGATGAGCATTTGGTGCTGTGACTCCTGGTTTCATAGAATCTTAGAGCTGGAAGGGACCTTCGGAGAGGTCTATTCGAGCAGGAAAAGAAAACTGACTCCAATCCACAAGGAAAGTCCCCTCTAACAATCTCCTCTCCATTTCAGGAAGCATTCGGTCTTTGCAAACATGTAGCCATTTGCATTGTGTTCGCCCACACCACCCCTGCCAGAAGCCATCCCAGTGGATAATTAGAGCTGAGCACAGAGAAGGCATTTAGCAAACACTTGTTGCTTGATAATCAATTCACGCCATCCTGGCCCACTCACTGATCAGAATGCATCCTGCAGATACTTTACATTTTTGCAGAGTTCCACCCGCGGACCGAATGGGCCCTCACCCTTTAAACAGCTACCTGTTTGCCACGGTCCAGACCCCACCTTGCTGCTGCAGCCACGGGCTCCCATGGCCGCCGACACACACACCGGCCTTACAGCAGCCCCAGAAAGGCAATGCTTCCTGCCTCGATAGTCAGGTGCACAGAAAACCTCCAGGAATAAGGCAGAGCATGAGATGGGCTGGTAGGTCCTCCCTGAAACAGATGCTCCATCACTGTATACCAGCCAGGCATTTCTCCTTGGATTCCTGATTCTCTTCCCCGGTCCCCTTTCTTAATCTCTGATTCCCAAGAGCATTTTCATAACCCATCTTCCCAACTCGGTGCCTCATGCCATCTCTCTTCAGCAGTACTTGGGTGCAAAACCACGAGGCTGTCTGAACACAGGTCAAAACTCCCAAAAACCCACAGGAACCGGGCGTGTAAAATGCACACGTGAAGCTAATGGGGTATACGAAAAGTGAGGGGCAATGGCAACCTTCTCAGCATCACATCCGGTTGTGTTCAGGCAGGGAGGTGGGTCCGACGTGGCCACACCTCATGATTCTCCAAGAGAAGACAAGTCACTGGATGTTCATGGAAAGGCTTTCTGATTTCCGGCCAGCAGGTGACCTCCACTATGCCTGCATCTCTTCAGGACAGCTCAGCAGGATCTGGAAGGTTCTGACCCTGCCCTGACCAGCACACACAGAGGCACGATAATGCCGCTCCAAATTCAGTCATCGCGGATCCTCCAAATTCAGTCATCATGGATCAGCACTGTATTTTTTTTTAATTCCTTTAAATTTTTTATTGTTATGTTAATCACCATACATTACAACGTTCGTTTTGGATGTAGTGTTCCGTGATTCATTGTTTGTGCATAACACCCAGGGCTCCACGCAGAACGTGCCCTCCTCAATACCCATCACCAGGCTGACCCATCCCCCCACCCCCTCCCTTCTAGAACCCTCAGTTTGTTTTTCAGAGTCCATTGTCTCTCATGGTTCGTCTCCCCCTCTGACTCACTCCCCTTCATTCTTCCCCTCCTGCTATCTTCTTCTTTTTCTTTTTTCTTAGCATATGTTGCATTATTTGTTTCAGAAGTACAGACCTGTGATTCAACAGTCTTGCACAATTCACAGCGCTCGCCATAGCACATACCCTCCCCAAAGTCTATCACCCAGCCACCCCATCCCTCCCACCCCCCAGCACTCCAACAACCCTCAGTTTGTTTCCTGAGATTAAGAATTCCTCATATCAGCGAGGTCATATGATACATGTCTTTCTCTGATTGACTTATTTCACTCAGCATAACACCCTCCAGTTCCATCCACGTCGTTGCAAATGGCAAGATCTCATTCCTTTTGATGGCTGCATAATATTCCATTGTGTATATATACCACCTCTTCTTTATCCATTCATCTGTCGATGGACATCTTGGCTCTTTCCACAGTTTGGCTATTGTGGACATTTCAGCACTGCATTTTAAAGAGTTCAAGCCAAGCAAACATCATGCCTTATGAGGACACAACTCACAGCCATCTTGTACTTTTTTTTTTTTGGCCTTTAATGAAAGAAAATTGGTCAAGCAAATGACTGGTAGAGATCCCGCCAACTGATATGGTTGGGTTGACCTGGTTTGGATGGATTAGCCACCGAACCCTGCTAGGTCACAGGGCATGGGGAGGGGACAGTAACTCTATACTGGCACTCACTTCCTAACCAAAGTGGAGGCAAGTCTGAAAGCCCCAGTCTACCAACCTCCAGAGAAGAACAATATGAAAGTGACTTCTCGCCGTATCAAAGGCTTGAACTATTTCACTGGACTCTAAGTTCCCCGAAGACAAGGATGGCATTCATTCCATCCAGATGTCTGAGTGCTCTACAGAATGGGAAAATGAAAAGAGTGTAAGCCCGAAACGCTGACTGAACCGTACCTAGGAGCAAAGTTGAAAACGACAGTCCATAGGTTTTCTTTTTTAAATGGCAAAAACGCTGGGGCACCTGGGTGGCTCAGGCGGTTAAGCATCTGCCTCCGGCTCAGGTCAGGATCCTGGGGTGCCCGCCTCAGGCTCTCTGCTCAGCAGGGGAGTCTGCTTCTCCCTCTCCCTCTGCCCCTCCCCCTGCTCATGTGCTCGCGCTCTCTCTGTCAAATAAATAAATAAAATCTTAAAAAAAATAAAAAGGCAAAAATGCTGAGATTTAAAAAACTTTTTTTGAGCTTTTCACTCAAAAGCTTTGAAATTAAAAGATCTGCCACGATATCCTGTTTTATAACAGGATCAGAAGAAAGATGAGAAAATATCCACGAATCAGTTACCTTGACAACACGGAAGAATATGAACGTTAGCCAGGCTGAAGGGTCTTCCTCCGCAGTTTTATGCTCAATCTATATCTTATCACCGTAAAAATGACAGATCTGTTTTTAAGGAGTTCTTCCTCTAGATTCTACCTTAACTAGAGCAATAGAAGTGGTAGTGATACGGTCTCTAACCTTGAGACTGTAATACGTGTTTACTTGTTCGAAGAACACCGTATTCTTTCACTTGATCTCGGTAAAAGGAAATTGGATGTAAATTTACTCTTCAACTTCATAATATTTGATCCACTAACAATACCTTCATCAATCTTATTGTCTCCTTGCAAGTCAGAAATAGGCAACCATTAGAAAACGTGTAAAAATAGAAAGCAGACCTTCTTATTCTCTCCAAACAACAGAACTGGGTCCAGTAGGTCTGTGGTATTTTTTAACAAACTCCCTAGGTGCTTCTAATGCCCACCAAAGTTTGGGAATCAGGCAGAAGGAATCCCCAACAGAGACATCACATGACTCTTTTTACTGTGATGTAATTTACATCCCATAAAATTCTCCCTAAAAGCACATAATAGAGTGGTTTTTAGTATATTCACAGACTTGTGCAAATATTACCAAAACTATCTAATTTTAGAACACTTTCATCATCTCAAAATGAAACCCTATGCCCATCAGGAGTCACTCCCATTCTCCCCCCTCCCGGTTCCTGGAAACCACGAATCTACTTTCCGTGTTTATGGTTTTGGCTATTCTGGGTCTCTCGTGTAAATGGAATCATACTGTATATGGTTTTGTGTGTCTGGCTTCTTGCACTTAGCATGATGTTTTCAAAGTTATCCATGTCGTGGCAGGTGTCTACTAGTATTTTGTTCCTGTTTATGCCTGAATAATCTCCCACTGTTGGGATATGGCGTATTTTGTTTATCTATTTATGAAGTGATAGACATTTGGGTTGTTTCTGGCCACTGTGAAGAATGCCGCTATGAACACTCATGTATAGATTTTCGTGGGCTCATGTTTTTTCAAATTCTCTTGGGTACGTATCTAGAAGTGGAATTGCTGGGTCATAACCCACACACTCCCTTTTTGTTTCACTTCCCTTTCTGAACAATTTGCCGCTCATCAGCGACCCCACCAACCAGCCAATGGGACGGTTCTTACACTGTTGACCAATAAGCAGCCTTTTCAGAGTAACTCAACTTCCTAGAATACAATAAACAGTAAACAGTTCTCGTCTCACATTTGTTCAATGCAGATGGACAGAAGAAAACAGACAGATGCTTCTGGGTGTAGAAGTTTCTCAGGGCAACCTTTACTGACAGGGAATTATTAGGGCTGTTCTATCCGGGGAACCAGAAAAGTATCCAATTATTTGTAACAAAGAAAAGCTCAAAGAATGCTTTGGAAAGTGTTCTACTAGAAGACTTATCCAGAAACTCACAATAGCTCCTGGTGTAATAAAGTTAAGTGGGAATCTACTCATTTAAAGAAAAATTAAAACAAGAAATCAAGAAAAGCACTGGCTATTTGGCAAATGACTCCAAAAGCTCAGATCCTAGTATATTCCTCCAAGCCTCACTCACAAACATAATAAAACATTTATACATAGGGATGCTTTACCAAAAGAGCTTAAAAAACAACTCCTAGTTCCCCTGGGTCTCAGGTGATGCTCAAAGAAGATACTTGTGTTTCTCTTAAAAATAAATGTCATTTCAGATTTTTTTCCCTTCTAATTCGTGAATTCAGTTATCCTTATTGCACATTAAGTCACCACCCCCTATGCCCATTCTCCTGAATACTGAGGCAATTAAAAAAAAAATAAAGGATGGAAAGATGGGATCCAGGCATAGCCTGGCTTATGAATGGCCAGGTAATCTGGATCAAGTTCCTGTACCACTTGGTGGGGGGGGGGGGGAGGTTGGCGCTCCACTTCCTCATGTGTAAAATGGATGGGTTCTATTTATTAAACCAGAGATCATCCAACTTTTTCTTTCAAGGGCCAGACGGTAAATATTTCTGGCTTTGTCACCACACCATGTCTGGTCTCTGCTCTGCCATCATAGTGTGTGTGAAAGCCGCCTTCGACAACAGGCAAACAAAAGAGCATGGTTGTGTTCAATAAAACTTTATTGACAAAAATAGGCTGCAAGCTGAATTTGGCCCAAGGGCCCTAGTTTGCCGAGATGACTTGGAAGGTCCTCCTTAGGGTGACTGTGGAGTAAAACTCATTGGCCGGTGAAACTCTGGAAACACTCACATCATCAAAATCTGACACAAGAGTTAGATGTCCACTGCAAACTCAGTGCTTTAGAGTCCATGTACTGGGACACAGACCTTGGGCTCTTTCTAAAGTTTCCATCCATTGCCTCCTTCTATTTTGGGTGATACCTCACCTATGTTCCACTGGCCATCCACCTAGGGCTTGGATGAAGCATCACTCTGTGGAGCTGGAGTCAGGCTTTCTGGGGGCCAGATGATACAACCCAAAAGGGTGGAGGAAATAGCTCTCTAAGGGGCAGAAGTTTGACCAATAGGAAATAGGAGATGAGAGGGAGGTGAGCAGATCAGACACCTCTGCTTTCCCATGGACTACTCAAAGGCATGGCTCTTCTCTGTAACCCTTCCAGAGAAGTGAACACACCTGCTGGGTGAGACCTGAACAGACCTGTTGGATCTCTCTGCAGTTCACTATCAACACTAGCCAGCATCATGTGACATCTTCCCTCTCTCACCCACTCTTCACTGCTCTGGGCTTATACAGCCTAAATGAAGTGTTAATACTTAATCCTTGCCTCAGGCTCTGCTTTCTAGACAAGGAGAGCTAAGACATCCCCCTCAAGTGATCTTCTTCCTTTAGAAATGAAAAACATAAATAAATGAAGCTATTGGATTTACAGTGTACAAAGACTAATACATAAGAGATGAAATATTGACTCATACATTACACAAAACTAATCTTGGCCTTCATTACTGGCTTGAAATACCCCTTCAACGTCCAAACGGTAAAATATATCCTAAACGGTATCTAAAGTCAGCACATCTCCAAAAAGAGGACCTGAACAGCTATGACCATATCACTGCCAAGTGGTTAATAACTGGAAGGCATTTCCGGCCTTCCAGTTACTAAGAGAACTAGACAACACTGAGCTCTCTGTCTCTTGAAATGCAAATACCTGTTGTACAAATAAGAGGTCCCCCTTCACACTAACTTAGGTCCCTGGAAAGGATAGGATATTAGAATAGCTCAATATCTGGAAACTAAACACAACCCCATTTTTGGCAATAGTCAAATTCTGGTGGGAATATAGCACAAGCCTGTCCTGATACCAGAACCCCTAGGGTTCCTGGGGCCCAAGCTCAGGGCCCCTTTGCATGACAACACACCCTGGAGAGATATAACCATGGGGAGATAAGGAAAGCTGGGGACTTCCCAGAGTCTCCTAAAGCATGCTTTGATGGCCTTGCTGAGTTTATACTATTGCATGAACTTACCCACTGAAACTTCCCGTTAGCCATCTGGCCCAACGCTATTTGTTAAATAATCTGTGCTTCCCCCAGTGATTTAAAATATCACCTCTACCATAAGCCTGATCTATATTTCAGTCTGCCTCTGAATGTCCCTTCTTAATCTTTTTTCCTCTGCCTTTCATGATATTGCCTTACTTCTCCCGGATTCTTCTTATATCTGACAATTATTTCAAAGTCTCCTTCGCCCCTCCCTTAAATGTTTTTCTGCAGGGCTCTCTCCTAGATGTTTGCCCTGGGTGATTTCCTGCATTTCACGGCCTTCTTTCTCTGCTGGTTGAACGAAAATTCTGGGCCACCATGTGTGTTTGTATGGGTTGGCCACTGCACAATGATGCCAGGCCAAGGGGGCAAGTAGGAGTGAAATCCATTCTGCTCTCTATGTGCCAAGCCAAGCACCCACATGGCTCCCCAGATTCTCATCTCTAGCCAAGTGTCCCCTGAGTCATCCAAGGGAGAATCAGAAAGACAGCCCTTGGGCTAAGGAACAAAATCCTTAATATGCTATTCAGGGTCTGCACACGATCCCTCCCAGCACTGACTATGGTTTTGCCTTCAGAAAGGCATTTCCCACCCCCAACCCCTTCCTCAGCCCTCAGCCCTCCTGCATCTTAGCTGCAGGGCGTCCCCTCCTCCAAGAAGCCTCCCCTGATCTCTCTAGGGTCTCTCTGGAACGCACTCTCAAAACACCCTGGACTTCTCCTTCACAGCCCTGCTCATAAGGGTCATCAAGTACATCTTCATTTCAAATCTGCTTCCAATGTTAGGAAGATGAGCTCTTTGAGGGGAGGGATGCTTCTTTTATTATTATTATTATATCCCCAGCATCCAACAGTTGGCCTGGGACTTGGGTGAGGCCCAGTGTCTGCTGAATGAATGAATCAATCAATCCAACAGATAAGGATGAATTAAATAGTGCATAAAAGTAGCATGTATCTAGAACGCAAGACCAGGAAGGCAGGATGACTGTGAACATTTCAGAGAAGGTGGGGAAAGGTAAGGAGGGTCCTATCAGAAATAACAGAGAGCCTAGAGCCGGAGTCATAGCGTGAGGGCCCACCCCACCCCTTACCATACAGCCCGTGAACTCCTGAACTAAGATCATCTAAGCGCTTGAAAAAGGGGGTGGGGGGTGCCCTGGTGGCTCAGTCAGTTAAGCATCTGCCTTGGGCTCGGGTCATGGTCCCAGGATCCTGGGATCGAGCCCTGTTGTCAGGCTCCCTGCTCAACGGGGAGTCTGTTTCTCCCTCTCCCTCTGCCCCTACCCCTCCCGCCTTGTGCTCTCTCTTTCTCAAATAAATAAAGTCTTTAAAAAAAAGCTGCTCGAAAAAGAATCAAAAGTGTTTCATAACATGCAAAAGTTATTGAAATTCACGTTCCAGTGTCCGTAAATAAAGTTTTATTGGAACACAGCTACACTCGTGGCTTTGCTTTTGCATAAACACAGAGCTGAGGAGTGGTGGCAGAGACCACAGAAACCTCAAGGACAAAACCAACGTAGTACCTGGCTCTCTACAGAACCAAGTTTACCAGCCTTTGACCTAGAACCTCTTGGGATCGCTATATCCCCGGACCCTGCCCCCAAGCCCGTGCTAAAGTCTGGGCCTCAGAAAAAAAAAAAAAGCTGCCACATCCTGTCAGTTACTGTAACATGGGATTCTAATATCGGGTGAATAAAGAGGGGAGAGTTAAATTAACAGTAGCATACCCTTGCAACAGGCTATCCCACGGCAGGTTACAAAATGAGCCGGACTAGCAGGTACATGTATACAGAGATGGCCACAGTATGCTGTCCGAGCAATTTCTAGAACATGGATCATGTTTCCAATGTATTATAAAGCATAAGCATGCAAATGCTTGGACGGTTAGAGAATATACAAATATCTGGAGGGCTATATGCATGATAAATAGCTTTAGGGAGTGGAACCGGGGATTTTTACTTTTTTTTTTTTTTTTTGGTACCCATTGAGTTTTTTTTAACCAAGAATATACCACTCTCTAATTAAAAAAAAAAAAAATGCAGATTTTTAGAAAGCCTCTTTTACCACTCACCCACCTCCAGCCCCTTTGCAACAGCGTGGCTAATTCCGGATGAGAACGGGCCCAAAGCCTTGCTGATCTCAGGATCATATGGTCCAATTTCTGCATTTCACAGATGGGAGCTGTGCATATATACACTTTCCTCCGAAACTTCAAAGGCCGGGAACAGTGCAAAGCTACTCATGTGTTTGTTTTGAGGAAGCTTAAGATTAGAATGACCAGAAATAGTTCTACTTCCCTTTTCCTAGAAACCACAGTTACCTCTTCAGCTGGAACGCACCCCTCGAGCCTGCAGAAGGCCGGTTGCCCAGGGACGAGATCTGCTTTCTCTGCTACTCCCTCTAAAGAGCAGCTGGTCCTCCAGTTAAAGTCAGGTGGGTGCAGACAAGGGAAGTGAGGGGCGAAGGCCGAGCCAACACGTGGACAGGGATTAGATTTCACATCCTGCCTTGGCACACAGATCTGTGATGCCCCCCACGTCTAACCTTGTGTGTTTCCATCCTCCGGGGAGGCATGAGGTCAAGAGACAGAGCTCTTAGCTGCACTGGCCTACCCTGCCCAAGACCACCTTGCTAGAGAACCTGCCGCTCCTCCTTCTATAAACCTTCTCCAGCCTTCTTGCAGCCCACTCGAGAGCCCTCCTGCTGGGGTCCTGGAGTCCCTCTGAAGGCCCAGGAAGCCCACAATCACTGGGGACAAGGAGGTGTGGTCCTAACTCAGCTCAGAAATGCACACGGGACCTGTGTTATCTATTAGAATAAATAATCCCTAAGTAGCCCCAACATTTCCCAAAGAACATTCCAAGAAATGCCAGCCAGTGAGCTACTACGGGGAAGAGTAAGCAATGTGTGGTGAAGTTAGGGAAATCCCTCGCTTGCAACCCTCTTTTGGGAGTTTCTGTCTCTCATCAGCCCATTCCATGTTCCAAGATAATCACGCAATAGCTAAACCTGGTTAACTTGACTCAAACCAGCTGTTGACCAGAGAAAAACCTTTGGAGATTCGGAAAACAGCCCTAGACCATGAGGCTGGGTTCAACAGAGATGCCCAGGGGCGGCTGTGAGTTTCCAGGGAGGACCCCCCTCCCCCGACCCCGAAGGATGGACTTCCCAATCCAGCGCAGACCCCCGACGCCCAGCACCGTGGGAGGAAAGCGAGAACCCACCGCAGCCTCTGAGGCCGGTTTCCGAGGAAAAAGTCTAACCACTGGGAGAGGCGAGAGGCGGACAGAAACGCGGGGGCCGGTGCAGGATGCTCCCCAGCGCGGGACTCACCATTGGTGGCCGTGTTGACATAGTAACGGCGGCCCTGAGGAGACAGGTAGCTCTGCCAGCCAGGTGGAAGGACAACAGTCTGGCTTTCCTCTCCGAGAGGAGGGGGGACCATTCCAGGCTTCTGCGGAAGAGGAGAGAAAAGGTCACACACGCCGGGCATTTCGGTGACTGGGTTGCAACCAGTTTGGGACCACGCCGTCGGAGGCAGCTGAAGTCACTGTGGAAGAGCCGATGCTAGGGATGGGGTTGGGGGTGTGGGGACGGGAGGTGGCCTGCTGGCATCCCTGGGGGGAGGAGGTCACAGGCCCTACACGTGGGATTTGGGGGCTTGCCCAAGCGTGAGCTGTGAGGAGTGCTTGCTGCTTCAGAGCCACTACGGAAGGGACAGCTTCCCACAGAGGAGAGTCAGCAGAGCTGGGCCCTCTCCCCGGCAGCCCCCTGTCCTCTGCGCACGCCCACTGTGGAAACCAAAGCCTGGACCCCCAGGACCCCCACGTATAGCAGCAGGCGAGGCCCAGGGCCTGCTGTGCGAACCCACCAGAAGTTAATTAACCTAAGTCTCAGCAGAGCGAGATCTGAAGCCTTCTATAACCACGCCGAGAACGGGTGAAGGGCTGTGGCGGGGGGGGGGGGGGGGGCTTTTCTGCTCCAGTGTCCAAATCTCTCTGGGGGATCTGGAGAGAGCCAGGACCCACGCCCAAACCACAGCTCCCTTTCCATCACGTGTACTTTGTGCACTTATGTGTGGTTTAATCTTTTCTTCCTTAAAGATTTTTATTTATTTATTTGAGAGAGAGAGCATGAGAAAAAGAGAGCACAAGCAGGGGGAAGGACAGAGGGAGACGCAGACTTCCAGCTGAGCAGGGAGCCCGACGCGGGACTCGATCCCAGGACCTGAGCCGAAGGCAGACGCTTAACCGACTGAGCCACCCAGGCGCCCTGGTTTAATCTTTTGACCATGAAGAGCAGTCTTCTTCTTAAAAATACAAATGAGAGAAAAAAATATGTATATGTGTGTAAGAGAGAGAAAGCAGGTGAACCCACAGAACCTACAAGAGAGGTGACTTCCGGCGGTGGCATGATGCGCAAATTTTCTCCTCTCCTTTTTACTTATCTCTTGCGTCGAAATGTCCCTCAAACAACAAAAATAAGCGGTGAGCTAGAGAACATTTAAAAATAAAGAAAGAGGGTCCAAAGTAGCCCACACAATGGCTGTACCTTCTGAAGATAGCTAAGTGGATTCAACCACACAGGGAGAGGGGCCGTGAATTTCTCAGCAAAGCTGGACTCTGTTCAGATGTATTTTTTTTTAAAGATTTTATTTATTTATCCATGAGAGACAGAGAGAGAGAGAGAGAGAAGCAGAGGGAGACGCAGGCTCCCCGCTGGGCAGGGAGCCCGATGCGGGACTCGATCCCAGGACCCTGGGATCATGACCTGAGCCGAAGGCAGACGCTTAACCATCTGAGCCACCCAGGTGCCCTGTTCAGATGTATTAAAAACTACTCCGCTCCTGAATGTCCTCGGCAGCTCTCCGCCATGCCCACCGAGGCAGTTTTGGTCACTAATGACGGCTACTTAGGAAAAACAGCTAACAGATCCAAGGCAAGCAACAGGGACCCGCGGCTCCCTGCCCGCCCTGCTCCCCTATTGTCTGAAGATTGCAAAACCAGCTAGTTCTGCCTGTGGCACGCCCTCACCAGGGACCAGGTCCATCCTAGACGGTCCTGGGACCCTGAGTAACCACGGCCTCCCCATGGCCAACATGGTTAAAGGCTGTCAACCTGCAGTGCCTCGGATTCAGTATGGAAGGCGTTGGGTTTTTTGTTGTTGTTGTTGTTTTTTTTTTGGTTTGGTTTTTTAAGATTTTATTTATTTATTTGGCAGAGAGAGAGAGAGAGCAGAAGCAGAGGGAGAAGGAGAAGCACGTTTCCCACTGAGCAGGGAGCCCGATGAGGGGCTTGATCCCAGGACCCCGGGATCATGACCTGAGCCGAAGGCAGACACTTAACCCATGAGCCACCCAGGCGCCCCTGGAAGGAGGTTTTTAAACTACCAGGCACCAAGCACCAGCCAGGAGATCTCACCAACAGAGCACGTCCACTGAGCGTGTTTACCTGGGCCTCCAGACACCTGCTCTGGCCTCTCCCGGATTGCAAGGTGGTCCAAATACACGCACACAGAGTCTCAGGATGAGTAGTGTGCGTGTGCATGCCACGCGCGCATGTATAAAATATCCCACACAGGAGATGTGCATCTTGGCTGAGTGGGGCTGGGGGTCACACAGGAATAGGGAGGTGAGGAGACTTAACTCTTTAAGAGAGAAATATTCTAGAACCAGAGGGTACGATGCCAGGCTGCTTCTGCTGGAGTCTTCGAGTATCCAAGATGGGAAGGCTATGTTGGTGTTTCTCCCAGCAGCCTGGGAGGGAATGGGAAATTGTTAAAGGGTATTAAGCAAGGACCAGAAACAGACATGGCCAGAAATAGGGTACAGAAGGGAGAGGGACCCAGAAGCACCGTGGAAACAGCCCTCCAGCCTGGGCCTCAATCCTGACTCAGCCCCTGAGCAGCCGCATGATAGGAAAGTGACTCAGCCACTGCATTTATCTACACATCTACACAACAGAGGAGGACAGGAGTTCTGTTGTGGAGGGCACCTAGAAGGGTGCATGTCACCAGGAACGCTCCATGACAGAGGGGTCCCAGCGGGAGGGTGTGTGTTTAAGTGCCCAGAGAGACCAAGCTTCACACGGCCTCTGCCCCCTGAGCGGTGAAGTTCAGGTGCCCACACCTCAGCCTGCCCCACCGCGCCTGATAATGTCACCAGCAACAGTCACTTCTCCCCAGCCCTCTGTTTCCAAGACTGCAACTCAGCAGGCAAGCACACACCTGCTGGGGAGGGCATGCGTTCAGAGGTTGACCAGCTGGATCTTCGGAGAAGGATGGGTGGGTGCAAGGAGACCGCTCCCAAGCGGGGCTGGTTGGATGAGTGGAGCAAACTTCCGACCCTCCATGCCCCTTCCTGGCAGACAGCAAACAAGGCCACCTGCCCCGTCTCCAAGGCTGCACGGTGCTTTTTCTCTTGAGAAGGACTCCAGGGGATTTATCTGACTCTGTGGGCTCACAACAAGCTCTGGCTTCCCCTGGAGGACACTGATGACCAAGGAGGCACTATGACCGGCCACCCTGAGGTCTCATGCATCTAGGAAATGCTGGACCTTCTATGCCCGAACCTATAGAAGGTGCCTGTGGGGGCAAGCACTTCTGCTACTGAGCCAGGAAGGGCCAAGAGGCACTGGAGGAGAAGGGGTGGACAGGAGAACACCAGGGCCAACTCAGCCTACTTCCTAATTTAGCCAACGCTGCCAAGGCCGTCCCCACATCCCCCTCCAGCATGACCAGAGCTCCCCGCTCTGCCTGTCACCTGACTGTGCTCTGCCCCCATCGCCCCGAGGCCACCACAGTCCTCTTGCCTTTGCTCTCTCCCAGAAAGAAGCTCCCCCAGTTGGTGGCCTGAAACACATCAGGAGTCAAAAGACGCGGAGACACCTGGGGACGTATCCAAGGGACCTGAAAAGGGCGCTCAAACACTTGTAAAGCCATGTTCGCAGTAGCCTTACCCACAATGACAAGGGCAGGCAGGACCCAACGGGTCCATCAACTGAGGAGCAGGTCAACAGAACACGGTGCATCCGAAGAAATACCCAGCCATCAAAAGGAAGGAGGCTCCGCTCCACGCTACCACAGGGATGAGCCCTGAAGCCACGCGTGCGATTCCATTTATACGAAATGCCCAGAAGAGGGAAATCCATAGAAACAGAAAGCAGATGAGTGGGGTCACCGGGGGCTGGGGGAGAGGGGGTACAGGGTTTCCTCTTTGGGGTGATATAAATGTTGCACCATACTACGAATGTATAAATACCACTCGGGATAAATTTTATGTCGGGTGTATTTTACCATTTAAAAACAAATCCTTTTTAAGCTGCGGAGGGGGCAAAAGTTGGACCCCCCACCTGCAGGCTCTCTCTCATTGAAAAGGCCCAAAGCACCCACATTACCTCATCGCTCATGGTCATGGGTGGGGGGGCAGACCTCCTAGGAGAGCTGCCCCCCAGCCATTAAGACGATGCAGCATGACTTACGACCCGGTAATTACGATCTCTGTCAAACTTATTCGTCTAACTCGTTTCCTTCAAGTTAAACCCTTCCCTTCCCTAGTCCCGTGGCTTCTCCCTTTCCATTTTGGCAGCTCCTTCCCATGGGAAGAGGAACGAGAAGCAGAGGTGACAAGGGCCCAGAGATGGGGGCCCTACCTACAATGAACAAGATCGGAGGGAGTGGGAGGGAGCGGGGAGGGTGAGGGCAGTTTTCTCCAACTCAGAAATTCTTAACCTGATGCATATCATGGCTTTGTGGGAATCCTAAAACGCTGCATCTTCCCCCAGATGGGCCATCCATCACCCTGAGCGCAAGCCTGGATTTCGGCCTCCCTTGGGTCCCCTTGTTCAGTCAACAACCTGCTCAACTGTTTACAGAGACTCATCCTCTGAGAATCTGAAGATAACTATGGATCTCCTGCCCTCCAAAATGGAGTCATTTGTGCATGTACACCCTCACCCTATTTCCTACAGAGTATCAGGAGGCTTCTAGACGACTCAGAGCCCTAATCTAGCCGGTAATCAGGAAACATACGTGCTCAGATCCCATTTGCGTCCATCGATAATGACTTTTATCATGCACCAAATGTTGAGAGTGCTCCAAGGACGGGGCCAGATGCTTTACACACTTATCTCTAGCTTTGACAATTTAAACCTGACATGTTCCCATTATAAATTTATAAATGAATCTGAGACTCAGAGAATGTAATAACTTGTCCAATGCTGCACAGCTAAACAAACGATTAGCCCAAACTCTGAAATACTACCTTGTCCTGGAGACTTCTGTCCAGTTACCTACATCCAGGCTACCCTCCCTGTCCATCTCTCCCCAGCTGGCCAGGGGAGGCTCTATGTCTTCACCTAGACCACCTGATACCCCAGTTCCCACCAAGGAGGGTGACAACTCAGGCCTGCTTCTCCTGCCTGTCTCACAGTCTCCAAATGAGCATATGCCTTCCCGGGAGAGGAGCAGAAATACCACCACCCACACCCCAGCAGTCACGTTCCTGGCTGCAGGCTAACTTCCTTGTCTCCTTATTTAAAACAACACCACCAAAGAAATTTTCCTCTTAATGATGGCTAATGGGGAAGAAAAAAGAGCAGGCACCAAAGGAAAGTCACCCAGAGATTGAAAACAAAATCCCCCTTCCCGCTTATAGCAGTATTTCTCAAAGTGCGGTCCCTGGAAACCCATTCCCTCCTCGGTCCCCTGGGATGTGCGTTAAAAATGCGGATCCCAGAGCCCTGCTCCAAACATCAGATCAACCTGGAGCCTGGGAAGCGGCCTTTCAACATGCATCCTAGGGGAGGCTCATGCCCATTGAACTCACAACAGGCTGGCGTGCAGCTTTAGAGAAGCACTCGACAGAAAGCGTGCTTCTGAAATCAAAACTGGGAACATAAAATTATAATAAGCACAATTTATAGAAAGACAGTGCTTAGCTGCATGGCCACTTATTTATTAAGGAAAAGGTGGCCATCCCCAAGCCCTTCAGAGGAGACTTCTTTTAAGAGGGATTCCATCTGGTCTCTGCAGAGTCTCCAGGCACTACCAACCCCCACACTCAGCCCCCCACCGGCCCCCGCCCCTTGTCAAGTTCAGCTGGGGACTCCTTCCCCCTCAGGAGGCTTCTGGGAACACCTGAGCCTTACCTTCTGCAGATGTGAACCAACGCTACTTGACACGGTCACGGGCGGTCATCAAATGCTTTGGCAGCCAGATCAGCCGGTTTTAAGGTCCCCCCATTCTGCGTCTTCTCACACCCCAAGCCCAGGAGCAATAGGAGCTCCAGAGAAAGGCATAGCCACAGGGCCCCACACCCCCACTCCCCCCCCCCAACCCAGATCTATATATAACATCTCTGAGGTTGTCAGCCTAACGAGCCACTTTCTGGCAGACCCGTTGCCATGGCAATTACTGCTAATGAGCCGGGTGCCGTGATTGGCACTGCTTGAAGGCTCCTCCACAAAGAACTCTCCAGCAAGTTCTCTCTTCCCAAACGCACAGCCAGCCGGGGACACCCGGAAGCAGCCAGGCCTCGGCCAGGTGTGCCTGGGAAGCACCAGTCCCCGGGAACGGCTCTGGTACTGCTGCGCCCTGAGCAGTCCAGGCCCCCAGGGGCCAGGGCTGGCCTCGCTGTCCCTCAGCAGGGGGTCAGCCAATCCGCAGTAGTGACGGGGGCTGCAAACGAGCCACCCAGATGCGCCGGGGACTGGAGAGTCACGTCCGCTCCACACCTTGCTGCAGACACCTGTTCAGGGTGGAGAGACCCCGACACAAAGCTGGGAATGGCTACCAAAGGCAAGGTCATCTCCCCTGGCCATGGGTTTTAAGACACAAAGCAGGAAGCAGGGCCCCAGCTCCCACGGTGATGCCGCCAGCCTCAGGATCTGTGCCTCTAAGAGTATGGGGCACCTTTCCTCTGTCTCACAGGTAAGAAAGTCCCCATCTCTCCAGCTCTGGCAGCCTTTCTATCCAGTCTGAGAGCGACTCACAGAGGAGAGCTGGGGAGGAAGTAAGGGACACCGGCGACAGCTCAGTGCACCCTGGGAAGTGAAGTCCTCACAGGGAGTTTTCTAGGCTGGCAGGGAAAGATTTGAAGACCTGGCCGGTGGGAGGAAGAGGAGGAGAGACCACACAACAGAGAAACAGGCTGTAAGGTTCAGGAAGACGTGGCTACGTCCATGCTGTCCCTAGCATTAGTCTCGGCCCGGGGCCCAGAACACCGGCTGGAGGGATGGAGGGAAGGAGGGACCAATGGAAACTTGCAATCGTCAGAAACTGGCTCCAAAGAGATCTGAGGTTTTCACCAAACAAGTAGACAGAATGACAATCCAAGCGACGTGTGCCCTACCTGTAACGAATCCCAGCTCTTAATGGATCCCAATGGATGGACTCTTCGACCTTGCGCACAGGGAGGTGGGGCAAGACAAGATAACATAATCTCTTTCACTGCAGAAAATAAATCGGGGAACAGTATCCAGAAGCCTCCGGGGAGGCACAAACTTCTAACCATGACCTCATATGGTATCTGGACGGAAAATTCCAGAAAAGTGTTCCGCAACCTCGATAGAAGGTAGGAAGATAGAGCATCTATGATACAACAGCAAAAAAATCATAAGGATCGGACAAACTAATGCAAACAAGGCAAGTGGCCTGGAAAAAGGAAACACATACTATAAAAAGGGGACAGGAAATTAACAAAATTGTAGGAAAATTTACGAGGTAGCAACAGAGGAAGTCCACTGGGCTGCAAGAGAATGTGGAATTAGTCTTGCAAAAAGGAAAAAAAAAATAAAAAGGAAAGCACTGGTTATGTACAAAGCCAATGTAAGAATTTTTCCTGGAATGCAAAGGAAATGCACAAAATAATGAAAACAGAGGACCAGAAAAACAAGGCAAGATACAGATGCTAGGTGCTCCTGAGGATGAGAAAAGAAATGATAAACCGTGGTTGATATGGGGGGCGGGGTGCTTTCCTCAGCTAAAAGGAGACGCGTATGTGCAGCGTGGCTGGTCCCACACTGCCGCACGCAAAATGGATTTTATAAGCCCACGGCAGGCACACCGTGAATGATGTATTTACACGGCAGAGATAAGGAGAAGGGTGTCCCCAATAAATGAGCAAAAAAATAAATAACTCAAGTTGGTCACAGGTTTCTCTGTAACTGCATTTCAAAAGATACCTCTGGATTGTCCTATGGGAAATGCCGAGACCCTGCTATGTGTCCGAGCAGTCTTCCATCAAAATTCGTTCCTCGTGGCACCTGGGTGGCTCAGTCGGTTGAGCGTCTGCCTTTGGCTCAGGTCATGGTCCCAGGGGTGCTGGGATCGAGTCCCACATCGGGCTTCCTGCTCGGCGGGGAGTCTGCTTCTCCCCCTCCCTCGCTCTCTCTCTCTCTCTCTCTCTCAAAAAAATGGATAAAATCAAGGAAGGACGGAGGGAAGGAGGGAGGGAGGAAGGAAGGTGTTTCTCTATGGACAGTGGTTCAGGGAATAAAGGTCTGCAGACAGTGGGTCCAGGGACTTGTGTGTCCTCCTCAGAAGTGCTTTAGAAGATGCACCACAGCTGCGGGGGAGATGACGAGAAATGAAGGTGAAGAACTAAGGTAAAAAGGTCCCGGGCTGACCACTGAGAGCAGCTTTAAAAATGTGCAAATCATCATCATCGATCTAGTTGCCGAGTCTGTGTACCTATCACTACTCTCCGTAAACGGTATGAAACGAGGAAAGAGCTTGGATCACAAATTCCAGAAACTACTAGAAAAGATCAAGAGGTAGAACAAGGTAGAGAACACCTCTCTCCCAACCCCAACAAGGGGCCGTCCCTTCTTCCTCTTGGCCCAGATGGCCTTGCCAATTTGCTCCCGACCTCCGGCATCGAGTATCTGCTCTCACCACTTTCCTGGGGAATGACAGGTTTCCAGCCGGAGGGACCGTGACAGAAGGGAAGGGTCCTTGGGGACCACAGACCTTTCTTGAATCCGGGGGTTCTGTGAGTCTAATCTCCAGCCACGTTTCATGGACCCCACGGGCAGTTGGCTTCCACAGGGATTCCTGACCCGAGCATCTCTGCATCCCTTGGGCCACTCTGGTTGGACCCCTGCACGAAGAGGGGTCAGGCACGTAAGGCCCACCTCCAGCTTTTACCAACAAGAAGCCAGAGAGAGAGCCAGGCGGGATGCTTTTCTTCCTTCCACTCCTCCAAGTGCAAGATTTCTCAGGAAATGGGACCGACTCATGAGAGGTTTTGCCAGAACTCCTCACGTGTATATTCAAACTGCTCTTAGTAGAAAGCCCTTTGGCATGGCTTCTCTGAGTCCCTTAAAGGAACTTTCCAAAGCGGGCTTTACTCACTTAAATGCAAACGTCCCCAGGACTCTTGCGAACCCAATACAACCCACGTGTTCTCAGGCCTCCCGCTCAGGGTGAATGGCTGGAAGGGGTCATGCTTGCAGCAATAATCCACATCACAGTGGCTGGCATCAGTCACTCACTCATGCCAGACCTCGGCCCCCATGACAAGTCCTCATGGATCATACTGACAAGTCCCCAGAGGGTGACGCACTCGGGGTCCCCAGCTCCAGCCCCCAGGGAACGTCTGCCACACTCACACTTGCCGGCATCAGCTATCTTCCCCGACACCCCCATCACCCCCCCACGACTGTCCTCCATCCACGAAACTGCTAGAGGAAGCTTTACACCTGGCAGCCACTGGTGGACATCAATGCTTGGGGGGGGTGTTCTCCCAGCACCCACAGAGCTGCCAGCCACGTGCCCGCCGCCCAATCCGCTGCGAGCACTCCACACCTGTCTAGCTCCTGAAGGGCTTGGCAAGGGTCCCAGCCACCCTGAAAAACCATCTGTAAGCCCCCAGTGCCTCGCCGGGACCAATCGACTCACTGTGGCCTGTTTTTCAGGCCGGGGCAGGGAAGAGGCCACAGGACAATAAACTCTTATTTTCTGATCCTAAAAAGGAATGGAGTGATCTGGTTAACCAGGAATTTTGATGAACACAATTACAATGTAGTCTCTGCGAGGGCACAGGAAGTCAACCCTCACAGGGAAACTTGGCTAAGCCGGAAAACACAGGGTCTCCAGTGGGGCAAGGGCGGACAAACAATCTTGCGAACAATACCGCAAAGTGCAAGGATGAGCTGGACGCCCCCACCCCCACCCCCCGCAACCCCCACCATGTCAGAAGCCATTTCACAGCCCTGACGTGTCTGTGGGTCAAGCAGTGGAGGGCGGGAAGGAATCCATCCTGTAGGAAGTGACTTCTATTAGGGCCTTACACACATTCCCACGAGAGCCCTTATTCCACGGACACCAGAGAAAGACACTCTGCTATTACTGGTGCACCTGCCGTCCAGATAGAAGACAGAGGGGCCGATGAACAGGGTTCCAAAGGAGACAGTGCACAAAATGAGGACCTCTGGATGTCAGCAGACATCTCCTATTTGAGATGGCTTGTGCTTTTGCGGGTGGCATTCCGCCCAGCAACCCCATACGGCATGACAGGGAACTGAGAGATGCCCGCCTTTCAGCGTCTCTTGAGAGAATCTCCGCGTTGACCGAACAACACAACTGTGTCGGTCCTGCTCCATACTGAGCTTTAGGGCAGGTACCCGACGGCCTCATGGCCACGTTCAGGCTCATGTGGGGGAAGGTGGTTCCCACAGGCGCTCCGGAAACATGGAGAACAGCTCTAGGAATAAGATGGGAAGTTGCACCTGCCACCCCATCTTGGAGCCCAGAGGGGCTTGAGAAACCCCACAGAGAGCCTGTAACTTTGGTCCCACTTCTAAGATCTGTCCGGCCCTGATGTTTCAAAGGTATAAAGGGCGAGGCGGTGAGCTCCTCGCAGGCTGTCTGGGCTTCTGGCCTCTGAGCAGGAAAACCTGAATGAGTCTGCTCACCAGCTCGTGATTAATTGAGACATTTTATTCAAACTCTCCACTTCGAGGAATGTTGGCTCCTTTCCTCCTACCCTTTCTCCGGCGGATAAAAATAGCGTGGGCCATTCTGATATCATACCTCCAACCTCAGGACCCCAGAAGCATCTGCAGAAAGCACACAGGCCTAGGCGCAAGGAGACCGTGTTCCCAGACAGCAAGCTATAACTCATGCAGTTCCCTGGGCCTCTCGGGGCCTCTGTCTCCTCATCTGTAAAACCAGGGGCTTGCCAGCCCTCCGACACCGGGGTTCTATGACCTGAGGAACACGTCACATAAAGGGGCCCAAAACCAACACAAGGGACATTTCACGCTTGCAAAAGCAGCTACCCCTGTTCCGAGCCAGAACAGGAACGTTCATGTCACATTACCTCTTCCCCCCAGCATGGTCCAGAGAGCGAAAACTTCCTCAGCCAAACCCGACTTGGAATGGATGGGAAGGATATGCGTCTGAAACCCCAGGGAAGCGAAGCGATTTAACGGAACTTGGAAGTCATTAAAACGTATGCCCCAACCAGGATTCGCAAAGTTGTGAGCGTTACCGCAAACCCATACGGGGAGGCTGAACACGGACTTCTCTTCCCCTTGGGCCGCAAGTCACTGTCCCGGCCTCTTTAGGGCTCCAATGTCCCTATCTGTCAGAAGAAGGAGGTGGGCGGGGGGGGGGGTAGCACTTCCCTTCGTCCTGAAGGATCTCAAAATGCACCCTGGAGGGACGCGTGGGTGGCTCGGTCGTTAAGCATCTGCCCTCGGCTTGGATCATGATCCCAGGGTCCTGGGATCGAGTCCCGCATCGGGCTCTCTGCTCAGCGGGGAGCCTGCCTCTCCCTCTCCCACTCCCCCTGCTTGTGTTCCCTCTCTCGCTGTCTCTCTCTGACAAATAAGTAAGATACAAATTTTAAAAATCTTAAAAAAAAAAAAACACCTGCACCCTGGATTTTCTACACTAGTATGTATCGGTAGAGATATCAATTACCCTGCCCTAGGAGATGCTTCCGAAGGACATGCTGAGGCTCATGCACCGGCAGCATGCTCCCCTAGGCAGCTCCTGGTAGGGTGCGGACCCCTCCACGTGATTCCTGATCCAATTTCCCTTTGCAGAGGAGAGAGCTGGGGAATAAGCGAATTTTGCCAACACTTGGTATTGGGGGGAAGGGGGGGTTTGGGGGTGGAGGGAGCAGGGAGAAGAGGAAATCCTAATGAAGCCCCCCCTTTGTACCCGTATTAAGGTACAAAAATCCCAGAATGCCTCATGCCAGGGTTTCTAGCACTTTCTCAGGCCCCTGAAGAAAACCCCCTACCCACATTTACCGAGCATTCTGTTCCATTCAGAACAGACCCTGCAAGTTCAGAGGAGATGAACGGAACTGAAAGTCGCTCGCTCAGGTGAGGTCACACGCTTGGAACCTCCCACCAAGCAGCCTGCCCGCCAGAAAGGGGCTCCCAGGGCAGGTGGCGCACGCTGCGTCCTCGAGGGGTCGGCACCCCTCTAAAGAACAGAGGACTGGGGCTCATCAGGGTGCCAAGGTGGGCGTCGGACGCCCGCCTATGGCTGCCATCGGGCCGGCCCAGCTTGGTGGCCGCTAGAAGCGGGTCCCCAGGCACCAGAGACCCAGGGGCAGCAAGTGTTCTCACCGAGGAGACGCATCTCAGTGACTGTGTGGCGCTGGTGGCCCGAGCTCCAAGTGACGCCAATCAAAGACCTCGGGCTCTGAGAGCTGGCTCCCCGTGCATCCTAACTGCTTTGGAACCACGGGCACTGGAGGGAGGGTAAGGCTAATCGAGGCTGGAACCGCCAGCATGAGGCACAGCAAGGGGTGCAATTCCAATCAACCCAAGGCAGCGGACCTTTCTGCAGGTCTGCGTCTGGTGCAGAGAAAACCAGACAGAGGGTGATAGCCGGGGGACACCACTGCCGAGAGCGGGGACCCACCACTGCTCTGGGGGCCCCCCATCGCGCAGAGAACACGCGGGATGTGAGCGGGGAGGGCCGGCCTTGAGAAACCCCTTCATCTCTGCGGGGAGGCCTCGATTTCCTTATCTCGAAAATACAGAAATCGGACCCGATGGTCTCCTAGGGTTTTCTCTGGTTTCTCTTGCTCTCTTTTCTACAACTCGAGGATTCTGGATGTTGGTCTCAGTCCACCCTGCTTTGTAAAGACATGCTGTTTCGTGAGGGGGGAAAAGTCTCATTCAAGTGTAGACATGGGTTCACAGGCAGCAGACTGGGCCCCCGAACACTGGGCTTCTTCCTCTCAACACGGTGAGTTCCAGGGAGTTCTTCTGCCCCGAATAGCCTATTGTCAGCCCCTTCCCCGTCATTCCTAGAGCCACATGCACTTGAGCTCTATCTGCCCAGCGACCCCGGGCTTCCCTGTGTCCGAAGCTGGAACTCACCCCACACCCAACACAGCCTTGTTCTTTTTGTTTGTTTAAGATTATATTTATTTATTTGAGAGAGAGAGGGAAAGAGAGCACAAGCAGGGGGAGGGACAGAGGCAGAGGGAGAAGCAGTCTCCCCGCTGAGCAGGGAGCCCAATGTGGGACTCGATCCCAGGACCCCAGGATCATGACCTGAGCCAGAAGGCAGATGCTTCACCGACTGAGCCACACAGGCACCCCCCCCCCGCCCCCGCAACACAGGCTTGTTCTGAGCCTGCTAGAGATAAGCTGTTCACCACGCACGCACGCCGGGACCTGAACACACACTCCACCTCGGCTTGGGCACAGCATGCCTCCATCTCCGCCAAGAGGCTCCCCTGGGCTCTCACCCTCCTCCAGGTAAAGCTTCTTTGCGGATCCCGTCTTCTCTGTGAACCTCCCTGCCACACCCCACAGCCAAGGCCAGACCCACCAGAACCCACCAGCGCTCCCTAGCACTCCATCAGAACGTGACTGATCCATCTAGGTTCTTTACACACCCATCTTTCCACAAGTGTACCAGCCGCTGGGCTGTCCCCTGGGAGCTGGCTAGAAATGCAGAGTCCCAGGCTCCACCCGAGCACCCAGCTCTGTATTTTAAAGGTCCCTGGGCAATTCAGATGAGCTTTAACCTCCGAGAAGCTCTGCTGTGAACTTTCCAGGTGCCTCTGGGTGACGAGCACAGGCTCAGGCCTCCATGAGAAGCCACACCAAAATTAGAGATGCTGTCTGACCCCGTGGGCGGGAGACAGCATCCTGGAAGAAGGCTATGTGCAGACACAGACGAGCCTTCCCATATGAACTGGACCCCCCGCCTCGGCTGTCCAGAGCCTCCAGAGAGTGGTCACTAGAGTCTTGGCTGATGGGAGGTCCCTCTTTCCAAGAAAGGGGGGGTGTCTAACTTCCAGAGGTAGGAAGGTGGGCACGGTAAGGCTATCCTACCCTTAAGTCTCCAGAGAGCATCCATGCATGCCCCTTAACACAGCCCACCCCTGCCACCACCAAACTGGACAGAAGCACCCAGCCCAGCCTGGAACCACAGTATAGACACCAGACTCCCGGGGCAGATCCTCGACTCCCCGGGGGAACCCCCAACAGGCTTTCCCTTGTAGACGGTCCCAGCTAGAACCGGGCCACAGAGACGGCAGGTGGGTAGACAGGCAGAAGCCAAGCTTCAGATTCGGGAGAAGTGAGGGACGCGAGATGTGGCCGCCAGTCGCCACAAGCCACACTGCCACCACATGGTCGCACGCCTCCACGGAACCGCTGCCCAGGTAACCGGGGAGCTGCCCACCCCCTCCACCAACAACCCCCTTTTGACATCACATCTCATTCCTTCCCCCTTCTCGATTCTCACACAAGTCCTCTTTTCTCCCAGCTCTTTATGCTTCACAGGAGCGCCCCCTGCCCAGCACACTGGGCACCCCCCCCCCCCGGCCCAGGGCTTCTCAGCTCCCCATCTCAGAGGTTCTCAGAACCACTTTCTAAAATACCCAAGTTAGTTCAGAAACACGCAGAAAAAGCTGAGCCCATCGGATCGATTCTTACCATCAGAGAAGAGCTAGTCTTCCTCACGGGGCTGCTAATAACTCAGAGGAGAGTCCTGGGCCCCGCGTGGAGTCCCCAGACCCAGGGCCAGGCCCCTGCCAACTTCCTCTCCACGGCACCCTCTGCGGGAAATGGGGCTGATGCAAGCAATCGTGCCAAGGGTCAGTGCCGGGGACACCCTGGAGGGCGTTCCTGCGGCTTTGCACGCTGCTCTTCTTTCACAAAGAACACCCTACATTGCACAGTTCCTTCCAAATCTGCCCCAGGTCCTGTGAGGAAATCAACGACGCATTCTGGACTTCCCAGTTGCGAAGTTTCTGGAGGCTTTTTTTTTTTTTCCTTCACTCTCTCTTTTTTCCCCTTTCTCAGCTAAAAAAAAGTTGGCCGAGGTCACGACACACAATGGCCAAGCTTGTGTCACTGACCAGATGCCTCCCACCCCCAGGCCCGGGGACAAGAGCTCCTTTGTCCACTATATTTTAGGCGGGACTCCCTGGGCCTGCCCAAGCCCTGCTGGGGAATGTTCCGCCAACTTCTTCCCAACCCTAAGTCACGGCTCTGGCCTCGGCCCCAGCCCCAGCTGTGTGAACCCAAGGCCAGATAAAAACCAACCTACAAAGAATGGGGAATGCTCCCCCAAAGAACCATTGTGTTAGACCCATCCAGGGCTGAAAAGCCCCAGAAGGGCAAGACGAGGGTCCCCTGCCTTCGCTCTGCCCTTGCCGCCTCCAAACCTGGACAGACAGTGGGTGACCAGGGGGACGATGCCATGCGTCTCAGAGGAAAAGGGCTTTAGGATCACAAAGCTGTTAGTTGCAAGTGGAGGAAGGCTTGGACCCTGAGCTCAATATGGCACCCACCAACTGAATGAGTTCAGACAAGAGACTTGGATCCTGCGTGAATGTATCAAATCACTCCACTCGGACAGCTTTTTGGAGCAGTTGAAGGGTTAGCACTTCAAATCCACACATTTCTATGTCTGCTTTCAATGTAACCCTTTGTGATTTTAGGAAATGAGGCTTGATATCGAAGTAAATATGGCTTTCCCAAGGGACCGCAAAGTCTCGAGGTCTGGATGGTTTCCTATAAATAGCATTCTCTCAAATGTATGGATGAACCGTGTATTTATGAAGAGGGTTCAGCGCCAGATCCTTGGGTTGGGCTAGGAAATCAGAACGATCCCTAGGGACAGAGTCAGAGGGCTCTGGAGCCCTTGTGGGTTCACTACCTACTAGCTGTGACACCTAGCGTGGGGCCCCGAACCTTCCCCCGTGTCAGGGGGGACATCCACATAAACACTGAGCATAGAGCAAAAGGGACCCAAGTACCCAATAAAGGCAGTTGTTTTTGTGGCTGAAAGAGTAGGAGCCGAAGTTTCCCTGGACACACACAAAAAATGGGCAAAGGGCATTTCTCCCAAGAAGATATACAAATGGCCAATGGGCACACGGAAAAGTGCTCCTTACCACTCATCACTAGGGAAAACACATTAAAACCCAAATGAAGAGTCACCTCCCACCCATGGGGATGGCCACTATCAACAAACGAATGAATAAAACCAGAAAGGTCAGAGAAGAACAGGCATTGGCGAGGCTGTAGGCAACATGGAAAACAATATGGCGGCTCCTCAAAAAGTTACACACAGAATTACCATAGGTCCAGCATTTCCACTTCTAGGTATACACCCAAGAGAACAGAAAAGTAGGGACTCAGCTGTCCATACTGTTGTACTGCAGCATTCTTCGTGACGGCCAAAGAATTTAGAAACAACCCAAGAGGGTGCATTCATGGATGAGCGGATAAACAAAATGTGGCATGTATACAGCGGCACGGTGTTCAACCTTAGAAAGGAGATTCTGACCCAGACTACGGTGCAGATGAACCTAAAGACATTAGGCAAAACAAAATAACCCAGTCATGAAAAGGCAGATATTGTGGGATCCTACTTTAGGAGGGGCCTAGAACAGAAAAAATTCAGAGAGACCAAAAAAAAAAAAAAAAATAGAATGGCGATTGCCAAGGGCCAGGGGAAGATGGGGGGGGGGGCAGGGGTGTGGTGTTAGTGTTTAATGGAGACAGACTGAGTGTCCGTTAGCAAGATGACAAAGTCTGGAGGTGGATGGTGATGGATGCACAACACTGTGAAGGCACTTGATGCCACAGATCTTGTAAACTTCAAAATGGTTAAAAGGGTGTCATGTCTGTTTTAACACACACACACGTCCGGGACGCACAGAGGTAGCTTAGATCAAGGGACCCTGGCCAGGGTGACATAAGCCACATCATGAGATACCCAGGGACAGAACCTCCGGAGATGCGAAGTGTGCACCCAGAGAGAAGCCTCCCCAGCCTGCTGGTGAAGCCTATAAGACAAGTCTGGGGCAGCTCAGATGGCTCACTGTGGTCCATTTGGTGTTCAATCTTGGGGAAACTGAGGCAGCACAACCGGCATCCTAATGTCAACCACGGGCTTGTCTGCTGATGGGGGCGTGCACTCAGAGGGCCAATGGCAACATGCCTCCCCCTGGACACATCAACTCCCACCTTTCTGGTCTTTTTCCTTCTACCCCCAGAGGCAGAGCTCATCTCTTCCTTCTCAAAGCCTGGGGTGGGCTGCTCGAGGGGCTCTACTTCCCCTCTCTGCTTGTCAGGCTCCGATCTGCTGCAGGGGGGGACAATGAGCTCTCCCTGAGCTCTCACTCTGGGCCAGACGCCGTCCTAAGTGCGTCATGTGCCTTGTGTCAATGTAACTCGCCCAACAAGCCAACGAGGAGGTTTCTAGTATCGTTCCCATTTAACAGAGGAGTAAACACAGGCTCCCACCCACAAGAAGGTAAACGCAGAACTCCATCCGCACCCGGACAGCCAAGACCTTCACCTTGGGTCCTTCAGGTTTCATGGAATTAAAATACCCATGGAAGCTCTCACAGCCCATAATTTTTTGGTTTTATGGCAGCAAAGAGGGGAGAGTTTTAAGGCTATTCAGCCTTGGCACCACTCTGACACTGCATCACACTCATGAATAGATACAATCAGAGACAATAACACACCCCTATAGGGCAACACACAGATTGTCATCACGGTTCCCGGGATGGCCTGCAGCCAATGGCAAGAGACCTTTCTGGGCCTTTATGAACGAGGAGGCTAATCTGCTCTGACCTGAGCTAAGCAGAACAAACCAGAGGCCCGCAAACGTTTTATCCCTTAGGATTCACCAACACGGATATCTCAGGGTGTGTAAAAACTCATGAAGACACTCTCAGGGGTTTATGGTTTGGGGTGATCCCGGTGTCTCAAACCAGACATCCCTTGAGTTTTGCTTTATGGATAGTCTTCTATCATTTGAGTTGGCTGCAAAAAAGCACAAATTGCTCTCATTCTGGTTTTTGCAAATAGGTAGGTTCCTACACCAGAGGTCACATAGACAAACGAAGGACAGTAGGAAACCAAACACAAAAAAGACCAACAATCATTTCCATGGAGCTCCATTTTCCCCGGAGTTTCATGGAGTCCGATGGCCAACCTTCTTGCTATTATCCGTTGTCTCGGTTGAGTTGAAAACTGCCAACCAAAAGAGGCCACGTTCTACAACCAAAGGAGAACCATGAGTCATGTTGTCTTATAATGATAATTAGTAAGAAAGACAGCGTATGGGGACGACTCACTTTTTCTAAATGCTTCATAATCGTGAAGGGAAAAATTATTCACCAGACCGTGCAATCTGGGGGCAGGGTCTCGAAGACACTCCCAACCCCCTCACAGGCAGCCCCTTGGCTATAGGATTAGTCAAGCAACTATGGTTACCAGCAACCTCTTCCCAAATGCTGTGGAAGACGCAGGCAAGTGTAACACCAAGGGACCTGGCTTCGACAATTTGGAAGATAAGGCACAGACACACAAGTAAAAAAGCAGAAACAACTACACAAGGGAGTCTATCATAAGTGTCAAGGAATAAGTCGGCAGACAGTAAGAGCTTTCAGAAGCCAGAGAAGGGCCAGATCATGTGCGGCTGGGGAGGTCAGAGAAGGCTTCTCAGAAGATACAGCATATGCCTGACAGCAGCGATGAAAAGGAAGGGCTTGACCAGAACGGAGGGACAGTAAGTGACAAGTAGAATAGGCCTCGGTGACTGAGCAGATGTAGGAGAAGTGGGAGGAAGTAAAAGTCGATCCTGAAGGGGACGAGGGAAGACGGACCCAGTACTCAGGGAGATCCGGCCACGGGAGAAGCCAGTTTAGGGATATACGGTAGAGTTCACGAGCTCCACACTCAAGGTCCAAGTGCTTGATCAGGGTGCAGCGGGCTGAGTGTGGCCCTTGACCCATGGAGCTGGGGTATCTGCCCGGAGATGGGGGTGCAATCCTACAGGTGGACTCAGTTTATGAAGAAAGAATGGAGAGCTGAGCCCCAAGACGTGCTCTCACTTTCCCCCTGACCCTCCTTGGACCCAATCCCTCCCTCCCGCGAGCCCCCCATGATTGCCTGCAGCACACCTCGCACCCCTCTCCGAGACCCTCAAAGGCAAGAACCAGGTTTCTGTCCTTCTCCCTTCTGATGCAGCGCCCTGCCTCACACTCGGGGGCTGGCTCCACGATGGGCAAGGAATGGACTCAAGTTCTGGGAATGAGTCACAGAAAACAAAGAAGGATGGAATCGTAAGAATAGGAAGCAGTGTCCACGAGAGAGACGGAAAAAGACGCTCACCGATGACGGAGGGGATGCTCCCCCCGCCAATCACAGAAAGGGGAGCAAGGGAGTGAGGTGGGCGTGGGAATCTGGTCCTGAGCATTTGAGGAGTTGGGGAGCCTGAGGACACACAGGGACGGGAGGTAAGACACTGAGATAGTAGAGCGTGGAGAGAAAGGACAAGACCGTGAGTAGGCAGTGGCTGGCCTGGGCCCACTGGGCCTATGGATGGCTCCTATGAGGGGCCTGACAGCTACCTTCTTGCCCTCGGCATGGGGGGGGGGGTCCGAGGCCCCTCATAAGGTTCCCAGGTGTCCCTCTCCATAAAAGATTCCCAAGATCAAGTGAACATATCAGAAATGGCACCCACTGTAACAGGCTCGGTTCCGGACCCAAGGGATGCCTCGGCTCAACATCTCCCAAACTCCAGCCATTCACGTTCCCCCGTCCCAACTCTGCCACTGGTACACGTCAGCTGCCCTACTATTTACCCGGATATTTTTTTTAACTCTCTTATAATGAGCTTGAATTTAGCCTGACCCTAAGCAGGAATAGCTATGAAACATGGATTTGATGTGGTTGTTTGTCTTCCCTGTTACACACTTAAATAAACGTAACTAAAAAACAGTCATCATGGGGGGTGGGGGATGGGTTAGCCTGGTGATGGGTATTAAAGAGGGCACATTCTGCGTGCAGCACTGGGTGTTATGCACAAACAATGAATCATGGAACACTACATCAAAAACTAATGACGTAATGTATGTGATTAACATAACAATAAAAAATTTAAAGTATAAAAAAAACCAGTCATCACAACACGGTCTATGAGGATCTTAACAATATCCTTAGTGGTAACCTCGGCCCACTTTAAGAAACACAGTTTCAGGCTATGTGTAAAATTACCATAGAGCAGCTGTGAAATGGTCTAGGGAGGGTTTTTTTGGAAACCTATGAAACCAAGCTCGAATTCTCCACTGACCACATACCCCTAACTGCAGGAGCAAGGTTGCCAGTGTGTGCCCGAGTCACCGCTGGGAGGCCCAGGAGGGGAGTCAAGGGAGAAACAGAGGACTTCTCACGGTGAGGGCCATGGGACAGCCCTGGCTGCGAGGTGTGTGCATCACCAAACCTACAGGTAGGCAACTGTGAAGGGGATTCAACCTTCCTCCGTGAGCACACGGTGCCAAGGCCAATGACACACAACGCATATTGCGTCCGATGGTACACGCAACGTGTACACAGGTGTTGCCTTGTTGGAGAAGGAGGAAAGAGAGGGGCACGGGAAGGCAGGGAAAGGGTGAGGAAGCACCATGCTAAGGGCTCAAGGGAAGAGCACCTCTCAGAAGACAAAGTCAGGAAACTGCTAGAAAGCAAGAAGTCCTCTTTGAAAGAGGAACAGAAAATTGTCACGGAAAAAGAGGGTAAAAATAAGAAGGATGACACAAAGAAAAAAAACAGATGAGGTAAGGATTATACCAAAATTGCTCACTTAAATCCACATTAGTGGTTGCGGGTAAATAAAGATTTTTTAAAAAGTTAAATTAATAAAATGCAGGCTACCCTTCAAAGGATCTCCCCAAACTGCAAAGGTTTAAAAAAAAAAAAGGCAAGGAAATGACAAAGTAATGCATGTTTAATTAGAAAAGACCGGACCATGTAGACGAAAATCAATAATCGACTGCAAAAGTAACAAAAGAGAATTTTCAGAATCATGCCCACCAAGAGGCAAAGAGAAAGATTGCCTGGGAAATCGGTTTTTCCTCAGACTTTTCTTCTGCTCCTACTATGAGCACTTCCCACAGGAACCAAAGCTCCACAAGGCAGGGACTCACCAAGGGGCTGGGCGTCAGCCCTCGGAAAGTGCTGGAAAGTGCTAGAAGACATATCCCACCAAGTCAAAGCTCTGTTGAGGTGTGGTCATGGTCTCATTCATCACTGTGGGAGTTCAATAAGCATTTGCTGAAGGGTGGACCAAACTGAGCAGCAAATAGGAGTTTTCGTTCCGAACGTCTGAGATTCGTGCTCACTTCGGCAGCACATATACTAACATTGGAACAATACAGAGATTAGCATGGCGCCGAACGTCTGAGATTCAAGACGTATACATCCAGCCAAGCTGTATTAATATTTCACATTGAAAGAGACAGAAAGGGCTCTCGAAGCACGCAGGTGAAGAAACCACCCATGTACTCTCCAGGCACTGAGAGAGAGACCAACATGAGAATGAGGACAATGGGGCATCGTCATATAAATGCATCTGTGAGGCATTTCTTACACAGTGTAGATCCCCAGCTCAGAAATCCAGCCAACGGACCATCCGGCTCGGGGGCGAAGCCCGGTGACCGGTGTCTCCCTTGGCCCTCCTCCTCTGCTTTGCATGCATCCTGGAATCAGGCTACCCGTGTTTCCTGCAACATCCTTCAGTGCCAGGACAGAGGAAGCCTCCAGCCATGTGTGGGGAGCACTGTTCACCAATGCTGTCTTTTCTGCCCCAGCATGGGCTGGCACTGGGGTAGCTACTGGACCTTTGGCAGACCAATATCCCTGGTGAACACAGATGCAAAAATTCTCACCAAACTACTAGCCAATAGGATCCAACAGTACATTAAAAGGATTATTCACCACGACCAGTGGTACTTATTCCTGGGCTGCAAGGTTCAACATCCGCAAATCAATCAATGTGAAACACTACATTAATAAAAAAAGAACAAGACCCATATGATACTCTTACTAGACGCAGAAAAAGCATTTGACAAAGTACAGCATCCTTTCTTGATTAAAACTCTTCAGAGTGTAGGGATAGAGGGTACATACCTCAATATCATAAAAGCCATCTATGAAAAACCCACAGCGAAGATCATTCTCAATGGGGAAAAGCTGAGAGCTTTCCCCCTAAGGTCAGGAACGCGGCAGGGATGTCCACTCTCACCACTGCTATTCAACATAGTATTAGAAGTCCTAGCCACAGCAATCAGACAACAAAAAGAAATCAAAGGCATCCAAATCGGCAAAGAGGAAGTCAAACTCTCACTCTTTGCAGATGATATGATACTGTATGTGGAAAACCTAAAAGATTCCATCCCAAAACTACTAGAACTCACACAGGAATTCAGTAAAGTGTCAGGATGTAAAATCAATCCACAGAAATCAGTTGCATTTCTATACACCACCACCAAGACAGAAAAAAAGAGAAATTAAGGAGTGGATCCATTTACAATTGCACCCAAAACCATAAGATACCTAGGAATAAATCTAACCAAAGAGGCAAAGAATCTGTACTCAAAAAACTATAGAATACTCATGAAAGAAACTGAGGAAGCCACAAAGAAATGGAAAAACGTTCCATGCTCATGGATTGGAAGAACCAACATTGTGAAGATGTCAGTGCTACCTAGAGCAATCTACACATTTAATGCAATCCCCATCAAACTACCATCCACTTTTTTCAAAGAAATGGAACAAATAATCCTAAAATTTGTATGGAACCAGAAAAGACTCCGAATAGCCAGAGGAATACTGAAAAAGAAAAGCAAAGCTGGCGGCATCACAATTCCGGACTTCCAGCTCTATTACAAAGCTGTCATCATCAAGACAGTATGGTACTGGCACAAAAACAGACACATAGATCAATGGAACAGAATCGAGAGCCCAGAAATGGACCCTCAACTCTATGGTCAACTAAACTTCGAAAAAGGAGGAAAGACTGTCCAGTGGAAAAAAAGTCTATTAGTCACTGGACCCTTGGGGACACTGCACTGGGAGCATCACTAGACAAAGTCTCTGTCACTCCTCCACCTAAGCCCCCAAGCTACCTGCACTGTGTAGAGCACCACTCTGTTTGCTAAGGAACAGGAAGAATGACTTTTGCATATTTAAAACTGCCCTTGAATGAACAAAGCCTTCCCTCCTCCCCAGAGCAGGAAAGACCAATCAGCCACCCAGCGGCCAATGCTTTTTGTTCACCAAAACCCCCTTTCCTATCACCTTCTAAGAGCTGTTCCCACTTTAAGAACCAGAGTCCGCGGGCGCCTGGGTGGCTCAGTTGGTTAAGCGACTGCCTTCGGCTCAGGTCATGATCCTGGAGTCCCGGGATCGAGTCCCGCGTCGGGCTCCCTGCTCGGCGGGGAGTCTGCTTCTCCCTCTGACCCTCTCCCCTCTCATGTGCTCTCTCTCTCTCTCATTCTTTCTCTCAAATAAATAAATAAAATCTTTAAAAAATAACCTTAAAAAAAAAAAAGAACCAGAGTCTGCAGCACAGTGTCAAAGGTGGAAAACAATGCGCCCCACACTCCTTCCCCCACCCCCACCAATGAAACACTGAGGGAACACAGGAAAATGTGAACGCCGGTCATCTTTGTATTTTGGGATTTCTCAGGCTGTTTTAATTGTTTTCATTTGATCACATTTAAAATGTTTATTTATTTTTAATTGTACAAATCAAAATTTTTCTCCTTTTTTTAAACGTGTTATAAAATTACTTTTACGATCAGGAAAACACCGCCTTCCCCCAAAATCAGCATATCCAATTCTAACATATACCATATGATCCCAATTATGTAGACAAACACATACAGCCAAAAAAAGGGGGGGGATGAAAAGAATGCAAAATATTTTTTCTTATTTTTGCTTTTCTGTATTTTTCCATTTTCTATAACGAGCATATTAATTTTAACGCTTTTTTTTTTTTGAGGAGAGAAGGGGCAGAGGGAAAGGAAGTGAGAAAATCTTAAGCCGGCTCCAAACGCAATGCAGAGCCTCAGGCGAGGCTTGAGCTCACAACCCCAAGATCATGATCTGAGCCAAAATCAAGAGTCAGATGCTTAACTGACTGAGCCACCCAGGTGCCCCAACTTTAATGCATTTTTTAAAAAAATATTTACTTTATTCCATTATGAAGTAACGTATGAATACAGCCCTATTTAAAATATTTAGAGACTATTTGCTAATAAAATCCCCCTTGATATCTCCCTTCACAGTTGCCATCCCGTAAAATGAAGGGTTCATCATACTATCTTTCAAGTGATAAGGAGACTTGGGGGGGTTATTTATAAGAAAATGAATTAAGATGAAATGGGCAATAGTAAGGAGCTTTCCGGTCCAATGCAAGGCGGACACAAAAATTAGAGATGGAAAGGACCCCAGAGATCGTTTGACCATGCTACCATTTTACAGATTGGGAAACTGAGCCCACAGACAGATGGGAACTGGATGCCAAGTCTCCCCCAGCCCAGCCCAGAGCCCCCTCCTTCTTGCTCTCTGGCCGCCCTAAATCTTGGTACTGATGTTGCTGGCATGACTAAAGGACTAGTTCTGGTCACACAGCGCGGCAAGAGCCAAAGCCCCACGTAAGACGGCCCCCAAGCTGACACCAACACTACTCTGTGCGAGCCGACCTCCAAGGAGTCCAGCTCTCTGCTCAAACACCAGCCATTTCCCATCCGTTTGTGGCCAGTGAGCCCCCTCCCCCCGCCGCCCCATGTAGGGACGGGGCCCAGAGAGGAAACATCTGTGCACACAAGGGGAGTGAAGGGGAGTGAATAAACGCACTTGATTCTCCCTTTGGCAAACCCTCTTTGGCCTTTTTCCACCCCCTGAAATGCAAAGCCCCATTCCAATGAGGAGGTCTGCAAGATTCCAGAAACTTCTAGAAACCACAACCCCCACTCCGCAACAGGGATTCCCAAAACAAGGTGCGCGTGGATGTGTTGGGGCTGTGGGAAAGGATAAATAGCAGACACTACCCCCAGAAACCAGCCACAGGCATCCACTGGCTTGCCCCCAACCCCAGCTTCTAACCTTCAGCCAGGCACAGAGGAAGTTCAAGTATGCCTTCCGCGGCTTTCCAGCCATGTAACCTCAGGCAAGTCACTTCAACCTCTTTTGAAACTCATCTTTTCTCTTTCCTGCATGCAAAAATGGAAATACCACCATCTCCTTCACAGAACTCTTGCAAAGATCTGAGGGCCAAAACCAATGGGAGCAATTCCATACATGTTAACTTTCCCCATACCTTCCCATCCTTGTTAAGTCACTGAGTAACCCTTGGGAAAAGCCATCAACAACTCAGGTCACGGTGCTGAGTCACTCCCATGGCACCCACTGGGTTTTCCCAACAGCCGGGGCTCATCTGTGCCGATGGACACCTTCTACCGTTCCTGACACAGACCAAGCTCATCAAAGGTGTTGCGAGGAACAGCAGGTGAAATGGGATTCTTATGCTCGGCGGACAAGATTAGGGTTTAGAGGCCCATTGGAAGGGAACAGTAAAACCCAGGAAGCCCAGCACCCGCCATGTCTGCAGGGGCCACTTTTACATCTCGTAGCCTAGTTGACCCTCATGAGAACGCTGGAGAGAAGTATTCTTATTTTCCTTCCATAATCGAGTAAAAATGGGGGTCGTCCCCAAGGTCTTAACGACTCACAAGACACAGAACCAGTCTGACCCCGGTGTCCTGGCTCCAAGAACAATGCAATTCCACCCCCCTCAATGCAGGCCACCCCCAAAACACTCGAGGCTCCTCTGCGGTGCCACGAATCCTCTCTCCAAGGGCAAATACTCCAGGGAGAAGTTACGGTAAGTGAGGCCAAGACCGGCCAAGCCCCTAACTACCAGCTCTCTGCGGTAGAAGGTGGTGGCTGACTGCAGCGGGAGGCCTCGCGTGCTAACTGGAGGGAAAGGAGCCAGAGGAGGGAAGTGACGTGCTAAGACAAAGAGCCCCACAGAACAGAGCCCTGACCAGCAGCCGGGGTGCAATGACACCCGAGAGAGATACTGACTGAGCCCCACAAACTGAGTCACTGTGAGTAGCTTTCCGTGCATGCTGGCAGCGCCCCCTGTCCATCCACACGAAGAAGCAGAGGCAGCATGAAGGTTTGGCCTGCATGCAAAGCTCCAGCTGGGATGGGGGCCCGCCTTGCTTTGTCTGGTGGGCCTGGCGCCTCGCTTCTCACTCTCCCCTGGGAGATGCAGTCCTACCTTCCCTCCCACGTGAGCTGGTCCACTCCTACTTTCATGACTGCTCGTTTGCGTGGCCTACGATGAGTGGTCCTCACTCCCCAAGAGCAAGCACAGTGTCCCCCTCAAATGTTTCCCCAGACACAGAAAACACACCCAATGAACATATGGGGAATCGATGGAGATCCCCCCAAGTCTCTCAGTAGGATTTGTCAGTCCCCCCTAGAAAGTGGGGGTCTTATCTTTCTGGGGTCACCTGGCCACCTATGTGAGGGGTACAGGAAGAGCAGGAGACAAAAAGGTAGAGGCAGAGGCGCCTGGGTGGCTCAGGTGGTTAAGTGTCCAACCTTTGATCTCAGCTCAGGTTTTGATCTCAGGGTCATGAGTTCAAGCCCCGCACTGGGCTCCACGAAGGGCGTGGAGCCTACTTCCATATTGAAATCCTGTCAGGGGTCCCCAAATCACAAATGAACCAGGCAGGCTTGGGGAAGGGTCATCAGTAGCTTGGCTGGGTCTCGAAACAAGCCTCTCATGGGCCTAGGGCCCTCCAAGCAAATACATTCAGGAAAGACTCACTCTCTCTGTCACCTAAATTGTCCAAAAACGTAACTGAAGTTTTTTAGCCAGAGAGAAAGTGGATAGAGGCCAGAGGTGATCATCTATGACGAAACCAGTCTGAGCGACCAATGCTTGATGTGAAATGTACACATGTGGTTGGCTCTTACCCATACTTTTTAAAGAACTGGTATATTATTTTCACCCAAGGACTCCCAGCCCATGAATGCATAGTTACCTCTGATATGCTTGAGCAGCCAACCTGATCTCTCTTGACATCCTTCAATCCACTGGCCTTGTCTGCCAGGGTCACACAACCCTTCTCCCATAAGAAGAGAGCCCAGTGACTATCTTTCTCTCTAGGACATTCAAAGGCACAGGGGTTTGCTCACTACTATTGCACTGGTAAGACCCACAGACAGAAGTGCTGAATAGCTGATGGCTGGATAAAAAGGGATTCTTAGGATGTGCTGGGATCCCACAAACAGAAATACTCCTCCAGCCCTCGAAGCATGCATGGGACCCTGCCAGGAGTGATGTGAGGTGAAACCCTCAACTCCTTTTCTTTGGCCAAGGATCCCCGTCTTTCCTCCCCTCTTGGTCTTCAAAGGATGCAACATGACAGTACCAGGTGTAGGCCCTCTATCCATGCTCTGAGCCGCAGATATGCAGAACATTCCATCCAAAGGCAACAGAGCACACATTCTTCTCAAGTGCACATGGAACATATTCCAGGAGAGATCAAATGTTAGGCCACAAAACAAAAAATTCAAGACGACGGAAATCCTATCAAGCATCCTATCCGACCACAATGGTATGAAACCAAAAATCAATTACAAGGAGAAAACTGGAAAAACTACAAAAACATGGGGAAATGAAACAACATGCCTCTGCATGACCAGTGGGTCATCGGAGAAATGAAGAAATCAAATAATGCCTAAAGACCAAAACAAACAAACAAACAAACAAAACAGAAACACAATGTAACAAAATCCATGGGATGCAGCAAAAGCAGTCCTAAGAGGAAAATTCATAGTGATCCAGGCATACCCAATAAACAAGAAAAATCGCAATCTAACGTTCCGCCTAAAGGAACGAGAAAAAGAAGAACAAATGAAGCCTAAAGTTAGCAGAAGGAAAGAAATAATAAAGAACAGAGCAGAACTAATAGACAGATCTAGAGAAGTATCAGGCTAATTGGAATAAGGCAGAAGAAGAAAGACAAATACCACATGATTTCACTCATATGTGCAATCACAGATACAGAAGACCCAGTGATGTTGACCAGAGGGGAAGGGGGCTTGGCGGGGGTAGGGGCAAAATGGGTGGAGGGGTGAGTTGTCCGGTGAGGCATAGACTTTTGGGGGTGATCACTTTGTAGCACAGACAGATTTGAAGTACAACGCTGCACACCGACACTTATGAATGTTATATACCAATTTTACCCCAATGTAAAAAAAGGAATGATGGCCACTGTTCCATTATTGGTCTCCGGGCTGGTGAACAGCAGAGATGGGTGGGGGATACGGCAAACTGGAAAACCTACCCCTCGGCATCAGCGTGTTGTTGCCATGCAGGATGCCAAAGCTTGGCGTCACGAAAGTTACTCATTTTTTTTGTTTGTTTTTTTTGCAAGAGACACTGGGTATCTTAATTTCTAATGTGAAATCTGATGATTTTTAGATGTTGGCAAACCGACTCAACAATTTTAAAATGAAACCATGGGCGAAAACGACAACAAAACCTCCCACGGTCCTGAACTCGATTCTGCCTGGTGGCCACCAGTGTGCAGCTCCTCGAGAAATTGCTGGGTATCTGCATAAGCAGTTGTTTCGAGAGAGGGCTCCCTGGTTTTTAAAGAATTGAATACCACCATCCTAGACTAAGAGTATGAATTAGTTGCTGCCACCCTATGCTAACCATCCCTTCGCGGAGACCTCTTACCACCACCACCACCTGCTGGGTGCGGTGGGGTGCAGCTGAACTCCAGTGTCCAGGGATTCTAAGGGCTGCAAATGTGTGGCCAACTTCCTCTTGCCCCAGAGCTAGGCGCCCCGGCTTGGGTCTCACCTTCCTTGGAAGGGAAGCACAGGACAAGATTTCTGGGGTACGAGGGACTCTGAAAGGCCGTCCTACTCTGTTGATGGGAAAGCGGCACCCCATCAGCTGATCAGAAGGTTTGGAAGGGGAGGAGATGCATGAAGAAGCAAAACAGCCTAAGGAGTGAGGCACACCCCACCAGCTGGGGAGCGGCGCAGAGAAGGTGGTCAGTGGCAAAGCCGTGCACTGAGCAATCTTATAGAAGATCAGAGATTTGAGAACTGAGCGAGCAAGCCAGGCACAGCAGCCTTGGGAAGGACAGACGTGCATCCATGCGTCCAAAGACAACATGATGCGGTTGCCCCCGTGAGCAGAGCTTCCCTTGGGGTAGCAAGACCAAGTGGCTGGAAGCCAGCACCCTTACACCAGAGTGAGTGCCTGGTGGGAAGGAAGGCTGGACCTGTGCTCATGGGAGGAGTGCACAACCCAAACCCAAAGGGCTCTGGAGCCTGGGAATGTGTATTCTGGGGCCGCTGGGACAAATGCAGGGTGATCAGGGCAGTCGCTGCAAGAATCACAGTGTCCTTCTCAATCTGCCTACGGGGGGCTCTCCTCCTGACCTCAGACCCTGGGAAGAAGGGTAGCCACCTCCCGGTCCCCAGAACTCACACTTCCCAACTGTCCTGCCGTCCCTTCCTCAATGCACACAGCACCGCATCAGCGTCTCGAAATGATGCTTTCACAGGGCTCCCCCTGAGAAGCCCTCCTTTCTCCTTCCGGCTTTTCCCTGAAAAGGAGATCCACAGCCATCTCTCTGCAGGAGAAAATTCTGGCTCACTCAGGGAACCACCCAAAGCCAGCAGTTCGCCCAACTCTGTCTTTCGAAGTCAGAGCCCATTTTACTTCACGACCCAGCGGACACACACGCGCAGCACAGATTTCGTGTCACAATGTGTACCCTATGGCATGCAATGCACGCTGAGCTTTTCCCATTTGACCTTTTAGGCTGATTGACACTGATCATATACACTGCGTGGCTCGAGACTCATGGTTCCAAGAAACCCTGCTTTACCTCGTCCCGACCTCCTTTTATGAGGGTCCTCTCCTTGACCCCCCTCTGCATCAGAAATTCCTATAAAGGTTTCCTTCGCTTCGCTTTTCTGGACCCACCCAGGCAGAGATAAATGCTCCCGCTTCTCCCAGCCTCCGAGGACTGTGTACCACTCACAGGTGCTTAGCATCCTCGGGTCTTCTCTTTTCAAAAAAAAAAGGGTCCAAGTCTCTGGATCCAGTGCACTTAAAATCTCTGTCGAATGCTTGATGTTCAAAGAAGAGGAAGCCCTGAGTGAGACTTTCTAATCATGATAAAATTGCACTGCATTTTGCTTCACGCCACAAAGCCCAATCTTTGGAGAACGCTGCTCCTGGCGGCATCCCCCTTCCCTGCCCCGGGGGGAGAAGGAGCTGTGTGGTTTCCAAACTGCTCTGTGCACAGATGCATCACATCCCACTCAGGGCCCGAACACAGACCCCAACAGGTTCACACGGGCCGTGACACTGACTTACCGCAACAGAGCTGGGGAAGAAAGGAGATTCTGTGCACCCCGTGCTCAGGCGGGGAAATCGAGAGAAGCGAACACAACTGTTGCACGGGAAGGGGCTGAATCCACACGAATCTGAGTTTCGCAGACTCCCACTTGCATGCACTTCCCAAAAGCCTTAAGTGGCTTCAGATGCTGTTACATAATCCTGTGTTTGTTATCTACCCCCCAACTTGTGCCTCCCTCTCTACAGCCCCCATAGCTCTGGTATGTACAGCCAGGGCCGCCCTGACCCGACAGCAGGCGCCCTCACAAGGCACAGGTGTCCCAGTGAGAAGATGCCCGTGGATCTGGTTGCTGTCCCACTCTGTCCCTGACCGGCTGTGTGACATCTAGCAGAACACAGCACCTCTCTGGGCTTGTCCCTCACCCAGAGCCTGAGGGAGCGGACCCTGCTGATTCCCGAAAGCCCCTTCTAGGCTTTTCCTGAGTACTCTACCTGTACCATTTGGAACCCTGTGGCCTTGAGAAGGCATGGCCACACTCAGGAATTAAGAAAAAAGCAAAACAGAAGAGGTGAAGATTCAGAAGAGAGCATAAGTTGAAGGCAGCCAGAAAAACTCGTTTCCCATTGAGCTCACCACCTCAGATAGCCCCCTCCCCCTGCCCAAGTGGCTTGCGCTTTCCCAAGCCTTGGGGTCCCCATGCGACCCGGACTCAGTGATGGAATGCAGAGGGCAGGCAGGTGGGCAAACAGAAGCATCAGCCTGGGTCCCTCCATCACAGAGCCAGGCACCTGCCCACAGAGGCCCTCAGGGCAGGTCCCCCCCGGCCCCCAGCCGGCCGGCCACCTGGCTCTTGCTGGGCTCCAGTGAGCTTCGAGCACCTGCCCAGGGCCCTGACTCACCTCAGCCCTGCAGTCCCTCCTCTTGCAAAGCTGCCACGCTGGTCATTTTCTGCCACTGTCTCTACATCCGCTGCTTTCCATGGCATCAGCTAATTCACTGTGCAAAGCAGCACTTATATATAGAAAGTTGCAGCCACGCAGGTTAGCATTAAAATAGAGACTTGGCGTTGCCGTAGCAACCAAACAAATGATATTCAAAATGAAAGAGAAGTATTCTGCAATCGGGAAAGCATGTCCACAGCCTTCCAGGGCAGTCCGCCTGGTCCCCTGGAGGGTGGGAGGGACGGCCTCCGGAGAAAGGACCCTCCCCTCAGTGAACCTCCCTCCTTCCCATTAAGTCACTGGCTCTGGTTGCAGCTATGACCACAGCCGCCCCCCCCGGCCCCCCCCCGCATGAGCCCCTTCCTAAAGCCAACTCCCGCCTGAAGCGGCCCCAAGGCCAAGGCACCGAGGGAGTATGTTGATCTTGAGCAGGTACCTCAATTTGCTATCACCGAGGATGCTTCTGGAAACAAAGGTGGCTCGTGGCATGGAGTCAAGAGACACAGTGAGTACATCTGGCCGGCGGCTTTGCCTGAGCCTCAGCCTAAAAATAAGAGGTGGGGGGGCGGGGGGCTAAGGGACGGAGAGGCAGCCTAGTGCCTTCCACCTCTGTGATGCTAGGATGTGTGTCTTTCCTTCTGGGTCACCTCTTTGTTCTGCTTTCTTCTTGTTTCCCTAGTCCCTGGGCATGCGCCTTACTCGGCCACGCGGGCCCGGGATGTTGCTTGAGCTCCATTCACACTCCGAAGCTCCAGCTCCAGCTTCCGAGCTCCTGATCAACACAGCCACCACCCAGAATGTTCCCAGCCTTCGAGGCGAAAGGTCTGGATCCAAGGAGCCACCAAGAGGCTGGGGGGCTTTGGACAACTCCGAGCCTTTCTGCGATTTATTCACACATTTTAAAATCAGCCCTGATCTAGAAGGATGAAACTTAATAAAAAGAATGCCAACCCCAAGTGTCCGCGAGGGCGCAGAGCCCCTGGAAATCCCGTACACTGCTGTGGGAATGCAAAACGGAGCAGCCCCTCTGGAGAGCAGCCTGGTGGTTTCCTAGAAAGTGGACATATACACTCACCATACGAGCCAACCGTCCGTCTCCCAGGTATGTACCAGAGAGAACGGGAAAAAAACGTCCACACAAAGTCTTAGGCACGAATGTGCATAGCAGCTGTACTCACCATAACCCCACACTGGAAGCAATCAAAGACCATCCACAGGGGATGCAGGGCAAACCACGGTACATCCATGGGGGGTGGGGGTGGTCAAGACTCCCAAAACAAAGGAGCCAACTATGGATCCAACGAAGTCACTGTAGTGACTTGGAGCATCTCACAGGTGTGGAAGCCAGGCTCCAAAGGTTACATACCATACGATCGTATTTACATGGCGTGCTCAAAAGGACACCACTATAGGGATGGATGGCTCATGGGGGGCGGGGGAAGGTGTGAGAGCAGAGGAGGAGCATGAGGGAGGCTCTTGGGGTGACGGAATTATTCTATATCCTGGTTGAGGCCACACGACTATATATATGTACAACTATACACCCCCAAAAAGTCCATTTGGGGGCGCCTGGGTGGCTCTGTCAGTTAAGCGTCTGCCTTCGGCTCAGGTCATGATCTCAGGGTCCTGGGATCGAGTCCCACATCGGGCTCCCTGCTCAGCGGGGAGTCTGCTTCTCCCTCTGCCTCTCCCCTCCCTCCCCACCCCCCCTCGCGCACGCATGTGCACGCTCTCTCTCTCTCTCAAATAAATAAATACAATCTTGAAAAAAAATAATTTTTCACCTTGGGGGAAAAACAATCAGAGGATGGCACAGTCTCGTCACAGCAGTGTTTGGATCAAACACGGGGTCCCCATGCATAAACTGTAGAGTTCTGAGAACCGTTCATTATCAGTACCATTTTTCATTACAAAGACCCTCTTCTTGTCCTAGGCCCATGTTCTCAACCTTGGGCCAGCTGCCTCAGCCACACCGGGGAATTTGTTGGAAAGTACAAACCCGTGGGTCTCAACCTAGCCCTCCCGAACCAGAAACTCTGGGGGTGGGGCCCCGCAGTGTGTTTTAACAAGGCCGCCTGGACAGTGACTGTGGCGCACCCTGAAATTTGGGAACCACCAGCCTCCATCTATGGGTTGGATCCAGCCCATCACGGAATGGTCTGGCCCATGTCCCTTCAATTTCAAAACACTATGGAAAGAGACCGTGTCTTTCTCCATATCCTACTTTTTGCTGGACCCTTCCTCTTTTTTATTTATTTCTCTTCTGACTTCTGCTTCTGGTCTGTCCCCAGGCACCTGCGAGAAGTCCCGGGCCACAGCTCCGTCTGAGCACCTGAAGCAGCAAGCAGCAGGTAAAACATGGAACCAACTGTTGTTTCGACCGTGACAGTGGGGGGAAGAGTGGTCGCCACAAACTGAGGACCAGGGAGGGGCCCACGGCTGCTCGGATCCATCCCTCCTTTCTGACCCGGCCCAGCTCCCGGGCCAGGACCGGAACCCACCTCGCCAGCCAGTCCGCTTCCCGCTCAACTCCTGGAGCGCATCTCAAATCAAAGGGCACCTCGTGCTTGTCCCAACGAACCCTGGACAAGCACGACTCCCTACTTACCCCAGAACAACAACTTCAGAGCCACCTGGCTTGGTTTCCGGTTCCAAAGGCACACAGATGACAGATCACAGGGAAGAAATCACAGAACGATAGGAATGTCACATTCAGCAAAATAAACAGAATCACAGCATCAGGGCTGGGTCCAGGGGGCTGCGTATTTGGCCCAGAGCCCGGGCTTGGTGGCCCCCAGCATGGGCTGGGCTCCCCGGCCTCTCCTCCCCGCCCACGACTCCCACAAATGGTGCCAAGGGCGCCCAGTGTGCTGGCCCTCCAAGCCGAGGCCTCCGCGAGCGATGCTGCTTCGGCTCACATTTCAGTGTTTTATGGAGTTTTTATATTCTCTTTTATGGTGTAGCTGAAGATAGCTCAGCTTCTCTTCGAGTCCTGTCCAAATACGCACAAGCACTAACAGGAACACTACGCCATTAAGGAGAGACTCACAGCTCCAGGAGCCTCAGGGAGGGGCTGTGGCACCCACCCCCTTTTATACCACCGGTTCCTCCCCGAGCCAACCCTGCTGGGCTGGGCATACTCACGCCCAGCCTCATTCCCATTGCACAACACAGAAACCCACTCCTCTCACGGCTTCTGGGGGCAACAATATGGCGCTCCACAGAGCCCATGTTTCAGAACCAGAGGCAATTCCAGAGACATTTCCTAGTGGCCACCATGGGGGTGGGAGCGGTGGGCGATGTCTCAGTCCCCTCCTGCTGCTGTAACAAGTAACCAAAAACTTGGTGGCTTGACGCAACACAGAGGTATCACCTGAAGAGTTCTAGGGCTCCGTAATGGGTCTCAGTGGGCTAAAACCAAGGTGGTAGCGGAGCTGTGCTCCTTGTGGAGGTGCCAGGGAAGAATCTGTTCCCTTGTCTTTGTCAGCTCCTAGAGGCAGCCTGCACTCCCTTGTGGCCGGCCCCCTTCCTCCACCTTCAAAGCCAGCGATGGTCTGTCCAGTTCTCTCCACGCGGCCCCTTCTGGTTATACTGGGCCCGTATGGATAATGCAGGATAATTTCCCCATCTCACAGTCATCTGATCGGCAATGCCAACTCTCTTGCCACATCACCGCACACACTCATGGGCTGCAGGGACCAAGACGGGGATATCTTGGATGTGTGTGTATGGGGCTGGGGGTTGGGGTGGTCATGATTATGCCCACCACAGGGAGCTCCCAGCATCTGATAAGCAGAGGGCAGGGATGCCATTAAACTCCGATGATGCCACACACCACTCGCCCGCAACAAAGAATGACCCAGCCCCAAATGTCAGTCGTACCAAGGTTGAGAGACCCCTGTACAGCCTAATGCTGACCAGACTTCGGTTGGTCCCAGTGACCCTGACTCAAGTCCATTTCCCACAGAGAGGTCAACTGTAGAAAGAAGCTGTGACCCACAATTAAGGAGGAATGTTTTTTACCATCCTATTAAATGCTTTCACGTGGATCCTCTAACCCAGAGTCATCCTCAAATGCTTCTCGTTTGATATACAGAACATATACACAAGACTTTAAAAACACGTAACGACGTGCATCTTGCTTCCGGAAGGCACATAAACGCAGTGGGCACAGATCATCTGAATCTCTTTACGCGAAGAGGATTAACAGGTACAAACTTCCAGTTATAAAATAGATAAGTCAGGGGGATGTAAAGGACGGCCTAGGGAACACAGTCACTAATACCGTGATAACTTCGTATGATGACAGACGGTGACTAGATCTATTGCAGGGATCGTTCCGTGACATGTAAAAATATCAGAGCGTTATGCTGTATGCCCGACGCGTAATGCTGCACGTCGCTTATCGTTCGATAAAAAAAAATTAATAAATCTCTTTATGTGAATAACTTCAAATAACATGACTAATTCTGCTTTGCTGTTGGGTTGCTTTCAGGTCTCAGAAATCGCTGAGCCAGCAAGCCAGCGTGGCCGCTCAGGTCCCCATCCAGGCTCTTCCCTTCCCCGGGGGGAAGTGAGCCACCACGAGCTGATGAGAATTCCCCAAGACCCTGCAGACCTCCGTTTTGGGCAGTCCTGAGCTCTTGGGGTGAAGCCTAGAGCAGCCGGGGAGCCTGGAGAAGGGGAAGACGGGAAGGGCTGCTAAGGAGGCCCTGCCCAGCCCTGCCGACAGCAGGGGATTGGCCCCCCTTCCCCTGAGGTTGGTCCCCCAGAGCAAGGGCAACCTCCGCATCACCCCGAGGTACCATCTGCTGGCTGGGTTTCCCAGGGGGTGACTCCGTAGTGGTTTCCTGGGGATTCCCCTGAAGGGACAGGTAGACAGGGCCTCCTTACTCCACTTCCACGTCACTCTGACAAAAGGAGTCCCCACTCCCTCCCACCCCCATCAAAATGATGAGCAGAGGTCCGGTGGCATCTGGCGTGATTATGTGTCACCCCACCTGCATTCCCTGTGCCCCGTACCCCAGGCGAGCCCCTGCGATTCTATTCTCTGCTTGACACAGCAAAGTGGTTATTTAAGTCCTCTGCTGCAACAGTCCAGCATTCTCTGCCAAAGCCATGTATCTGCCCCAAAGCAGGGAAGCAATGGTCTCAGGAAGCCTGACAATCTGATGCCTGAGATACTCTGGGGCCTGGGGCCACCGGCCTCAAGAAGCCACCTGCAGAATATATGTTAAGAAAAAAAAAAAGAAGAAGAAGAAGATAGCAGGAGGGGAAGAATGAAGGGGAGTAAGTCTGAGGGGGAGAAGAACCATGAGAGACGATGGACTCTGAAAAACAAACTGAGGGTTCTAGAGGGGAGGGGGTGGGGGGATGGGTTAGCCTGGTGATGGGTATTAAAGAGGGCACGTACTGCACGGAGCACTGGGTGTTATGCACAAACAATGAATCATGGAACACTACATCAAATGTAAAACATTACATCAAAAACTAATGATGTAATGTATGGTGATTAATGTAACAATAAAAAATTTTAAAAAAAAAAAGAAGCCACCTGCAGAGCACGCGGACTTATTTCATCGTCCATCCGGCAAATGCTCACTGCACGTTTACAATGAGCCACACACCCTTCGAGACCGGGGACACAGAAGGCCTTGCCCACAGGGAGCTTGAATCCAACGCGGGGAGAACGGGAAGGCCCCACTCTAAGCATGGACGTGCGCTATGTCATTTAACACCCATGCCAACGAGGGGGACAGGTGACCTTAAATCATCTCTGCTTTCAGATCATTGCAACCACAGCAGGAAACACTTACGTGTGACACCCAGCACGGGCCTGACTGTTCTCGTCGGTTTCCAGACGTGTATCCACTCACTCTTCACTCCCACCCTGCGAGGTGGGTTCTAGAATTACACCCACTTCACAGGGGAGGAAACCGAGTTTCAAATGGTCAGCCGCGTGCCCCAGATGTGTGCAGGCATTTACAGCTCATAAATGGCAGCACCAGGACTGGCCAAACGCCTCCTAAAGGACACCCAGCCCAGGGCTCCCGCTTCCGAGGGGCAGCCAGGGGACAGAAGAAGGGCTTTTTTTTTTTTTTTTGGTCCTGTAGCCACAGCAGACCCTGTGTTGCTCAGACCCCAGTGAGTCACCTCCCTCCCAAGACAATGCCAGAGAGAGCCCCACTCTCGCGGGGGTGCTCATCCTCACTTCCTTTCTCATTTCTCAAACACAGCTTTCACCAGATCCACATGAGTCACGTAAATGCCAGCAAAAGTTCAAAGATGTTCAGATAATGGGATTTTCAAGGACAAGGGGCCGATGGTAGCTGTTGCTAGTGTGACATCTCGGCCCTCTCACTCCATCTCCACCTTCTGGGGCCTCCGGGGTCAGCTTCTCTGTGTCCTGGGGTGGGGTGGGGGCTGTGAGTCTGGTGGTCACGCTTGGGATCCTTGTGGCCGAGGCTGGGGCACAAGGCGAACCTCAGTGGCGTGCATTGGCATTTCCAACCATGCCGTGGCCGAGCCGGTGGCCTAGAAACCACGTGGGCTCCCAAGGAGGGTCCTGCCAGTCTTAGGAACCACAGCCAGACGTGACCGTTCTGTTATCTGGAAAAAGGGGGGTCTTCACAGAAAAGGATTCTGAAATGAGGAGGTGATCCTGGATTATCCAGGCAGGCCCTAAATGTAATCCCAAGAGTCCTTTTTTTTTTTAATTAATTAATTTATTTGCCAGAGAGAAAACAAGAGCACAAGCCGGGGCGGGGGGGGGGGGTGGCGCGCGCAGCAGGAGAGGGAGAAGCAGGCTCCCTGCTGAGCAAGGAGCCCGACGCGGGGCTCAATTCTAGGACCCTGGGATCATGACCCAAGCCAAAGGCAGACGCTTCACCGACTGAGCCCCCCAGGGACCCCAATCCCAAGTGTCCCTATGAGAGCGAGGCCAAGGGAGAGTTTATTACAGAGAAGAGAAGGAGTCTGGTCAGCCAAAGGTTGTCAGGGAGACCCGGCCCTGGCCCTAGACCACCCCAAAGAGAATGGAGCGGCAGGGAGACAGTCCCCGCCTGCTCTGACCGCAACCTGAGAGTCAGCCCCATGGAAACGCTGTGTCAGGACACATGCACAACGCAGGGCCGGCAGCTCTAGGGAAACACGGTGACCAAAACCATACTCGGAAGCTTTCCGCTGAGGTTTGCAGACCTGTGTCGCGGAACACTGCAGCGACACAGGACTCCCTCAAAGCCCAGACATTCCCCTAACGCTGGTGGCCCCCAAGACAGTCTCTCCGGTGGTAGACAAGATGACCCGGGCGTTCTCAGAGGCTGATTTCTAGACAGGTGCAGATTCATTAAGGTCAGTTAGGAAACACCAGGTAATGAGGACATAAAGGGCACAGCTCCCTCCACCCCAAGAGTCACACTCCCAGACACCAGCCCAGATCAGCTGCCCCTTCTGCTCCCAGCCTGGCTCCTTGCTCCGTCCTCAATTCCCAGTCTCTGCCTTCCACAGGCTGCACCCAGCTGGCCAGGCTTCGGGCCTGATCCCAGAGAGAGAGAATACCAGCGAAAAGGCCATCCCTCTGGCCCGATTCCCAAATCAAGAGGCTGCTGGGGAGGGAGGGGCAGAGGCTCCCTCATGGGAAGTGGGAGAAGAATGTACAAGACGTGCCATTTCTCTAACACGGGGACTAGACTCGGAATTCCCACTTCCCCATCCCCACCGGACACCTCACCACCCTCCGGTCCGACCCAACCACAGAGTCACTCAGCCAGTCAGGGGGTCCCCTGCGGGGGCCATCGGTGCAGTGTTCCCAGGCAGCAAGCCAGAGGGCACCGAAGAACAGAGAACAGCATCACACAGGTGTGCACGGGGTAGCGTTATTCTTATTGAGCGTGGGGCCAAGAACAAGAACAGAAAACCCCGCAGACACAGGGTGTGAGAAGCACGCGTACTCGGCCACGCGCGCAGCCAAGGGACAGACAGGTGGAGCCCAGCCCCTCAGAGTACGTGTTGGAGACCAGGAGCCTACCTATAAAACCCGGAAGTTTCCCATGAAAAAAATTAAGATTTCAATCGTGTCCCGAAAAATCTGGAAGGACCTACCAAAGTTGCATCTGATAGGATCACGAGAACCGTGGCTGCCTTCTCCGCCATCCTCTGCGGAGGTGGCTTTCAACCACGGCTGCCCGTGAGAATCCTCTGGAAGCTTTAAAATCGCCCTGATGCCCAGAAGTCCCTCGACCCCTCCAACAGCTCCCTAGCGGAGAGACCTGGAGATGGCTATCTTTCAAGCTTGCTGGGGGTGATCCTAACGTGCAGCTGACTTAACAGGGCTGCTCTGGCATCCGCACCTGCCTCGGGCAGACAGCTTATTCAGCCGAGGTGCAGAGAAAAGGGAAGGCTGGGGCCCCATACACCAAAGCTGGCATGCAGACCCCCACCGGCGGCCCCCTGCTTTACCCACAGTCCACGTCACAGCAGCCAAGCCAGGGGTGATGAGCCCCATCCCTTCGGGCTGCAACACCTCTGCCCATCCTAGGAAAAGCAAAAGGACAAAGCTTGCCGAGGTCCAAGACAGCACACGGGCAGGCTTCCCCTGCCCAGGGGCTCGGGACAGACCTGAAGGCATCCCAGTTTCATATTATCCCGCTGTGTCAGAGGTTCCTCTGGCTTAAAAATATGCTTTCTGTAAAACCCAGAGGCCAGGGGCGCCTGGGTGGCTCAGTTGGTGAAGCACCTGCCTTCGGCTCAGGTCATGATCCCAGGGTCCTGGGATTGAGTCCCGCATCGGGCTCCCTGCTCAGCGGGGAGTCTGCTTCTCTCCCTCTCCCTCTGTTGCTCCCCCTGCTTGTGCTCTCTGGCTCTCTCTATCTCTCTCTCAAATAAATAAATAAAATCTTAAAAAAAAAAAAAAACCCTGAAGCAAGACCACACCCATAGAAACCCCAGGTTCCGTCACTTACTGTTGGAAGATCGTTCTGTCCACAAGCCTCCCAGACTCCGATGCACAGGAGTCGATATGCAGAGAACGGACAGCTTGTCTGCACCCCTTCTGAGACGTGATGAGGACAGCGGGGAAAGAGACCTGAGCCTGGGCTGGCGCCTGTGCTCTGTCTAGCCCCAGGATCAATGCATTAGTGGCTTAGCTGCAATCTGGGGCATTGCCCACTGGTTTGGTGCCATTTCCCTAAACACAGGGAGATCGAAAAGGAAGGGAAAAAGTGGGTGTCGGGACATCACTGTCTCCAGCCCATATGGGGATTCTGAGAGTCAGGAGCGAGGCTGCCTGTCTTGCCCAAGGCAGCCAGCTCAACAGGAACCCAAGAGGAGGCCCTCCCTACCTGGGGATGAGAGTGACAGCAAGGAGCAGCCTCGCAGGAATGAGGCAAGGAAATGGGATTTTGATTGCACAGATAAAGCGTGCAGGTGCCGGAGAATGGTGACAAGTGACATGTGAATCACAGAGACAAGAGCTTCCCAGGATGCGACGTGTCTGAACAAGCCATGTGGCTCAGCCTGAGAAACCGGAAAATGAGCACAAGTGTGCTCACTGCACAGGGAGGTCGGCAAACTCCTTCCGCCCGGGGCCCCGGGCCCCGGGCCCCGGGCCCAGCTGGAGTCGGGCCCCATCCCCCACGCACACGTGGAGGCCCAGGGGCACCCCTCCCGGGCCAGCGAGGGCTTGGAGCCTTCTCTTTCAAACAGCCCCAGAAGTTAGAGCGGTTTCCATTTGAGCCTATGCTCCGAGCACCGGGCCACCGTGTTGTCCCCAAGCATCCAGGGAAAGCCTCAGCGTGGGTACCAGCCTGAAGCCTTGCTCCAAAGCACGGTCCATGGAGCTTGTCAGAAATGCAGCGTCCCGGCCCCTCCCCAGACCTCCTGCATCAGAATGTGCACCATAACAAGTGTCCTCCCGGGGAACCATGAGTGTGTTAATACTTGAGAAGCACTGTTTGCAGCCTACAGGTCACCCTCGTCCAGACCAAGCATGTAACAGCTCCACAGCCGAGGAATTTATTGCTGCTTTCAGTCTGGACAACCCACACTGACTTTTCTACGCCCCCCCCCGCCCCACCCCCATCAAATCCAAGGCTGCAGTTCCTTCCTCAGTCCCTAACACCTGGATCAAGCAAGGCCAAGTGCAGATTAAGATGTCTCCCTGGGGCCACAGAAGCCGCTAGAGTAGTTCTATTTACAAGCTCTACCTCCACCTGTTCACGTATTTATTTGTTGGTCATGCTCATCCAAACGTTTACTGGACACCTACTGTATATCAGGCACTGAGAATACGCAGATGAGTGACCCAGCCTGGTCCTGGGAAAAGTCTGCCTCCAGAGAGAGAGAGAGAGAGAGAGAGAGAGAGAGAGAGAGAGAGAGAGAAAGAGCAGACAGGCATCACATGCTTTCTCTTTACCAGACTTTTGTCTTTGCTCTTTCTGCTTCCTTCTGTCTGGCTTTCTCTCAGGTTGACTGCATTCTCTTTAAGCTCCCTCCCGCCCCTGGAAACTTGGCATTTATAATCTATTTACACTACTTAGGTGACTTAGGTGGTTGCACTGACATTTTTAACATGTATTCCCGACTCCAAGCATAAAGACGATCAATAGCTCTCTTTTCCTCCTGAATGATACAAAACCCTGGGAAGCATTCACTTTGATATCCCCCCTCCCACCTCCCAGGTGCTGGTAGCATGAATCGCTGAAGATGTTATCTTCCCACAAGTCTTGGAGCGGACTGGTCATTTCCTATCTCCCGCCACTGATTGTTTTTCAGAAAAATGACAAATTCCAAATTGACTCAAGAAGAAATAGAAACCCTGAATAGATCTATAACCTTCAAAGGAACTGATCCAGCGGTCTAAAATCTACCTTAAAAAGCTACAGCAGGTCTATGTGGTTCTACTGATAAGTTTTGGCAACCCTTGAAAGAAAGGACAACATTTGTCTTCTATGCTCTCTTCCAAAAAGTACAGAGAGAAAAACACTCAGTTCCTTTTATACTACTGCGTACCAACCTTCAAAGAAAAATAATGTAAGAATTAATTAAAAGCCTACCTCCTAACCTCACAGGGCATAACTGTAAAAATCCTCAATAAACATTACTAAATCCTGAGAAAGGAAGAATATTAAAACACTGGAAAACTCATTAGTTAAACTCATCACATTAAAAGATTGTAAGAAAAAAAGTGCGATAATCTAGATGCAGAAAAAGCACCTGACCATTAAAACTCCTTACAAACTAGGACCAGAAAGGAAATTTTCTGTCTGATAAATTTTACCTATCCAAAATTAGAATAAATCTCATGTTTAATGGAACATACTGGGAGCTTTTCCTTTAAAGTCAGGAGCAAGACAAGGCTAATTACCACCACTGCTTCTTTTCGACACTTTACTGAAGATCCCACAACACAGTAAGGCAATAAAAAGAAAGAAAAAAATATAAGGGTTGCCAAGTAAGAAACTGCTGACACCCTCATACCATTTCATTGTCTACCACGAAAATCTAAGAAATTCTAAAAACTCTCTGAACTAATTAAGACCACTGAAGATCTTTGCCATTTGCAACGACGTGGATGGAACTGGAGGGTGTTATGCTGAGTGAAATAAGTCCATCAGAGAAAGACATGTATCATATGACCTCACTGATATGAGGAATTCTTAATCTCAGGAAACAAACTGAGGGTTGCTGGAGGGGTCGGGGGGTGGGAGGGATGGGGTGGCTGGGTGACAGACATTGGGGAGGGTATGTGCTATGGCGAGCGCTGTGAATTGTGCAAGACTGTTGAATCACAGACCTGTACCTCTGAAACAAATAATGCAATATATGTTAAGAAAAAAAAAGAAGAAGAAGATAGCAGGAGGGGAGGAATGAAGGGGGGTAAATCAGAGGGGGAGACGAACCATGAGAGACGATGGACTCTGAAAAACAAACTGGGGGTTCCAGAGGGGAGGCAGGTGGGGGGATGGGTTAGCCTGGTGATGGGTATTAAAGAGGGCACGTTCTGCATGGAGCACTGGGTGTTATGCACAAACAATGACTCATGGAACACTACATCCAAAACTAATGATGTAATGTATGGTGATTAACATAACAATAAAAAAATTTTTTTAAAAAGACCACTGAAGATCTATTCATAAAAACAAACGGTATTCCTACATATTAGCAATGATCATGCAATACAAAACTTACGGTTAACATGGCGGACAAAAACAGGCAGTTTATCCCCCACGCTTTCCTGAAATCCCACTAAAAACGGGAAAAAAGAAAAGGGACAAAGCCACCGAGAAAAAAAAAAAGGAAGTAAGAGTTGACAATCAGTGACACACAACTACAACATTTTGGACAACGGAATACAAGCAGATGAATGATCATGACTTAGCCTAGAGGAGAAAACCGAAAACTTTATTGCCTTGGGAGGGAGGCATCAACAAGAAACAAACCAATTTATAATGCAGAGCCTCAAAAAGACCCAGGAAGACTCATGGGCACAAGGTATCGATGAGGTGGAAATATTAAAAGGAGGGAGAGGGACAGAACTCCCTAGATCCCTCCCCACGCTTGGTCGCCAAGTGACTCCGCAGACTGCCCGGGGCAGGAAATGTCAAGATTCTCAAGGGAAATGAGCTCAGAGCTCCTGGACTCGGGGACACCTACGGGCAGGGTGACGAGTCATTCTGAAAATAGGGCAAGTTAAGCAAATGTTTACATACTGTGGGTTGAAGATCAGACCCACTTCTCTTCCAGCAAGCTACTGGAGGAGAGCAAGGGAGAAAACCCAGAACGAGGAAAACGGGAGACCTCAAAAGCAGAAGAGAAGCAAGAAGAAGTAATGGGATGATGGTGAAGGAACAGCCCAGGATGACAGGTGACATCGACCTGAAGAGCAATAGACCAAAACCAGAGCCAACAGACTCATCACCTATCCCTGGTGACCAGGCAGACCTACGAGGTTTCTCCCAATGGTGTTGACAGTATTCGGGGAACTTTACAGTTCTGGTGAAGAATCTGGGGGAAGAACTGGCCCAAGAGACCGAGAACACCAAGCCAATGAAAAGATGATTGTTTTTTATTTATCTGAATTTCCTTGATTAACTAGGGAAAATAAAAAAGTGTCCCATCAAAGCGACACTGAGAAGGAGTTCAGCTCTAATTAATCTCTGCAGGCATACTAATGTAAACAGCAGACTCTGATATAACCAAACATCGTGGTATCACCATTTGGGGGGTAAGGAAAGAGGTTACGTGTGCACGTGGGGACAGGGGGTGGGGTACAGTGGCGGTAGAAGGGCCAGGTCTAATCTCCTATAAGAAGAAGTACAAAAGGCAATGTGTACTATTTGGAATTGGGGAGTGGACAGGGAGTTGGGGAGGAGATAAGAAATGACAGTATAGGGGTGCCTGGCTGGCTCAGTCCATATTGTACGAGACTCCTGATCGCAGGGTCGTGAGTGCAAATGTGTCCCTACCTTAGAGCAAATGGGACAAAGAAATTACAGATGCATCAAAGATCTCAACGTCAAACACAAAACTTTAAAACTTGTAGAAAACCGTTTGGACCCCTTGAGGACTTCGGCACATGAAACGTTTTTCTTAAATAAGACCTAAAAAGCACAAGGCATGGAAGTCATAGTTTTGCCACATCTTAGAAAATCACACATACGCTCACCCTGTGATCCAGCAACTTCATGCCTAGGTATTCACGCAGGAGGAATGAAAACCGTCTGAAACACTCGTACACAAATGTTCACGGCAGAATTATCCATGACCGCTCAACACTGGAAATGCCACAAATGCCCACCAGTTGACAAATGGAGAAGCAAATTATGGCATATTCAACTAATGGAATTCTACCAGGCAATCAAAAGGAACGAACTATTGATACAACAATACGGGTAAATCTCAGATATTACCCTGTACAAAAGAGGCCAGATTCCAGAACACATGATCCGCTTGTATGAAATCCCGGAATAGGGCAAAACTGATCTACAGGATAGAAATCCGAGGTGACCTGAGGAGATGAGGGAGGACAGGAGAGAAACTGACTGCAAATGGGCAAGGGAGAACATTCTGGAAACATGCCCTATGCTCTGATGAGAGTGGTGGTTAGGTGGGTGTTTACATTGGTCAAGTCACTGACCTGCACACATGAAACGAATGAATTTTACTTTACAGCAAAGGATAGTTCAGGAAAATGAATTTACAAAGATGCGGGGAGGAGGGGGTGGTGTGCCTGGGTGGCTCAGTCAGTTGAGCATCCGACTCTTGGTTTCGGCTCAGGCCGTGATGTTGGGGTTGTGAGATCGAGCCCCACATCGGGCCCTGTGCTCAGCGGGGAATCTGCTTGACATTCTCTCTCCCTCTGCCTCCAGCTTGTGCTCGCTCTTTCTCTCTAAAAATAAATCTTAAAAAAAAAAAAGAGAAACAGAGAGAGGGAGGGAGTGAGGGAGGGAGGAAGGAAGGAAGGAAGGAAGGAAGGAAGGAAGGAAGGAAGGAGCAAACTCCACTGAGATCATGCAATTCAAATCTCTCATCTTCAGGAAAGAAGCCCAAAGAGCTTTGTCCAAGAGCCTTGCGACAGGCATCTGTTGCTAAAGCTACCCGGTGTCCTCTACCCTGCTTGACAGCACCCCATTCCATTTAGGGAATTCTCTCTCTCCCATCAGGCACTTTCTCTATGAGACCATTCATCCTGGGACCAGCTCTGCCACCAGAAATCTAAAGGGGTCTTTCACAGGACAAAAGGTGCGTGTGACCCATGCTCGCCTCCAGATGCTCTCGGCGGACACTCTGGGAGATGGGTGGACTTCATCCGTCACAATTAAGCAAACCTGAGCACACTATCTTTGCTGTAAGACTGTCCCCTTGTGAGCCCTACCTCCGGGCCTCACACACCTGAGCACCTGGGTTTCTGTCTGTTTTCGGCTTTCCCCAGCCTCCTGCCCCCTTCTGTGAGCTTCGGTATCTCTGCAGTGAATTCCACTTTGCTGACATCAGCCAGAATCAGTCTCCGGTGTTTGTGACACAACACCCAACTGGCACAAGGTGGACGCTAGGGTCCACAGCCTGGAGAGTTCTGCATTCTGGATGAGCATCCCTGGGAGTGTCAGCCTCCTAGCCGACCTCACAGGATCCTCAGGGTCGATCCCGAGCCCCCCGGGCTGTCGGGAGATAGAAGGAAAAGTGAGCGATTGCTCACTGAGCGATACGCCAAGCACTGGGATACGCTTTCCTCTCGTCCTTGTGCAGTCCGGTGAAGTAGGGCCGGCCCCAGTTTAACTCTGAGGACACTGAAGAGGAGGAAAAATATTTTCCCCAGGTTACAGAGCTCCTGAGTGACAGCAGAAACTCGAGCCAAATCTGTCCAACTATAAAGCCCAGCTCTTGTCACCTTGTCACATGGCCGCGCCCCGAGAAAGCATTCAGATTTCTGCTTCTCCTCCCATAGAGCTCAGTCACCGGGACTTCTGAGGAGGCTTCGGAGGTGTGACTGGATGGAGGGTGGCTGCACCTACAGGGCAGCGAGGGGGGCCAGGACGCCCACCAGGAGGGAGCGACAGTGGATTGGGGGGGCGGGGAGCACACCGCAGCCTGGGGGAGAGCAGAAACATCCTCGTCCCAGGGGAGTGGAAGTGAATTCCTCCTGCTTTGACATGAATCCGTGCTCCCGTTCCCATGGCAACGGAGCATGCCCACTGCCGTCCGTACCTGCCTCTGGGTGAGTCACATTTTCGGCACTCGCACTCGCCCAGTCCAAAGTCATTAGCTAATCGGCCTAGAATGTTCGCACGCTCTGGTGCTGATCGCATCCGGGAGATAAACGTGGTCTTCGGGGGTCCCTCTGAGGCTCTGGGAGCCGCGAGCGCGTCTGCTTCGTTTCTGCACACCATTCGTCATACCTGGCACGGTCCCTGCTGACCAAACCATCGAAAGGGAGCTGGGTTCATCCCGGGGGCCCCCCTGCCTCCACCAACACAGGGGCTGGTCACAGAGTGTGAGTGAAAGCCAAGGGCAGGGAACGAAACAGGACGGGCAAAGGGATCCACTGGAGCTGCATTTAGCGGTTGAAATCAACAAGAACTGCTGATTTCAGACCCGAGCTCGTTGAGAGATCCCGAAGGGTGGCACGCGGAAGGAATGATCCTGGGAGATCCTGCGGTGTGGACCAGGCATCCTCCCAGGCTGCGCTGGGTCCCGTCACACACACGTCCAGAGAGAGTGAGAAACAGCCTTTGGAAGATGCTGCGTAGCCACTCGTTCCAGGGAACGCATCACGGCCCAGCTGAGTGACCGCAACAGAGAAAAGGGGACAGGGCAGTGAGGGGCATGACGCGGACACCAAGAAGTTCCCAGCACGAGGAGCAGCACACCACCATGGAAACCCGTAATTGGCTCAGAAGCTACCGGCTGATGCTGTTGGTCCAACAAAGGCCCTCCGCGGGACACCGGTAGGTACCCCGCGAAGGTTCCGTAAAACCCAGTGGTTACACGAAACAGTTTTTTCCCCGTCTCGGCAAACAGAAAAGCCGCAGTTCCCACTTAGTTTCTCAAGAGTCAGTCACGAGGTTCGGGTGTGCACAGGGAAAACCCAAAAGGGAAAAATCCATCGAAGGAGAGTCCACAGTAGAGGGATGTCCCACCTGCGCGGGTGGCAGAGTGAGCTCGGCGGGCGTCCCCAGGAGGGCTGGGTACACAGACTGCCCCATGTCTGCTCAGCAGGCAGCCCTCTGCCCGAGGACGGGAGTGCTGACGAGGAACTGAACCAGGACGCTATTTCAGGGGACCTCATCACCACCACCCCGTCAGATTGTGCTGGAATGTGGCCCGTGTCTGCCCAGCTGGGCAGCGAGCTTGTAAGCTTCTGGGACGCAGACGGCCAAGTGTCCACGCTGGGTGTCTACACTGCCCACAGCCCCCCAGACCCGCCTTGTACACTGAAGACATTCAACAAAGCTTCGCTGAACCATGTGGAAGGAGGGAAGGAAGAAGGCATCAGGTGCCTCGGCCACTGGCTGCGTCCCAGGACATGGGCATGCCCAGCGAGAGGGAGGCTCCACGCGGCACCAATTTGCACAGCACTGTTTTACAAGTTCAGCCTGTGACCCGAACGGACGCACGGTAAACCTTCACGTGCCAGGGTCTCCGCCGGAGAAATCGATCATCCTTAATGACACAGGGCAAGCTGCCATGCCCTCCTTGGGCAGCGGCTTCTTCCCATGTTGGGGGGGTGAGGGGGGGTGCGAGGCACCAAACCCAGAGAAAGGATATTCCGTGCCGGAGCAGGGACTGGCTGGCAGGACGCAGGGAACCCCAAACGAAGCTTCTCTGGGAAGGGACCATCAGGACCAGAGAAGACAATCAGTCACAGTCCCTGAACTACACCTTTCCGGATCGGACACCCAGGCTGGCAAATTAAGTGAAAACGGGGCAGGAAAAGTAAAGTGAAGGGCAGTGGGAGGTCTAGCCTTCCAGTTACGGAGTGAACAAGTCCCAGGGATGCAGGGATGAAAGGAACACCACCGGCAACACAGTCCAATGTGTTCTAACAGCGCTGACCAGGGAGGGGGGTGGGTAGCCATGCTTGGGGTGAGCACAACGTAACGTATAGAGTTGCTGAATCACTATGTTGTACACCGGAAACTGTTGTCACATTGTATATGTCAATTATACTTCAATAAAAGGGGGGAAAAAGAGAGAAATCTTAAAAAAAAAAAAAGTCTGGGAGAAGTCAGGGGCCTTTAGTCCAATCTTCCAGCACACGAGGTGGGCCCCAAATTTGGCAGAGCTTTGCAGCCAGTGCAAGCGGGGGATGCATTTGGCTAAATGGTCCTCGGTGTCCTTAAAAAAAGCCGCCAGCTCAGGGGAAGTACCACAGTTCGTGCCTGCACACCAAAAGAAAGTGCTCCCATGGGTTTATGGAAAGAGAAGAGGGAAAAAAAGTTTTTAAAGATCATGACCTTTTTTTTTTTTTTAAGATTTTATTTATTTGTTTGAGAGAGAGAGCACAAGCAGGGGGAGCAGCAGAGGGAGAGGGAGAAGCAGGCTCCCCGCTGAGCCGGGAACCCGACGCAGGACTCGATCCCAGGACCCTGGGATCATGACCTGAGCTGAAGGCAGCTGCTTTACCGACTGAGCCACCCAGGCGCCCCAAGGACCATGACTTTCATGGGGCTGTTAATTTTAACTCCTGGTTTGAACCAAGTCCCTAAGAAGCCATCCCCAGGTATCAGTTTTGTCCTCCTGAGGGCTGCCCTGGGTGCTCAGCCCTTGGGTGCCTATTTCATTTGTTTTCAATCCCATGCATGTTGAAACCAAGGCTTTTGAGTTTACAGCACGGAGGGAAGCACACACAGAGTGCAATGCAGGGCGGGGCGTGCTGTGATGGGGATCACCTTGAGTTCACTCCCGTTCATACACGAAAGTCAATCTTGCGCAAACTTCCAGATTCTTAAGAACAGATCTCTGGCGACACACCTCCCCACCGACAGAGACGCTGAAGTCTCGGAGGAGGGCAATGATGCAGGCTTCCGACACCTGACGCCCTCGAGTCACCTAACTTTTGTGGAAATTCGGTTTGCCTAAAAACTAAGTCCACGTCCCACCTAGATCATGTGAGCCTTGTATACAGCCTCCTCCCCCTGGCTTTCGGAGCCTGGGGGGTTGGGGAGAAACCCAGGTGGGCTGCCATGAAGAGGATGCCCCCTTTCCCCAGAGGCGGGAGCCTTTTCACAAATGACAGCGATATCCCCTCAGGCACAAAGTCACGGATTTGTGGAATCTTGAAGCTAAATGGACATCCCCAGGTTTGGGATGAAGATGTGGGGCGCCCAGAAGTGAAAGGACTTGAGGTCAGGAGCAGGAGGTGGGGACCTCAGCACTCGGTTCTCCAGAATTCTGAAACCAATATTCTTCCTGCACCATCATCGTCATGTATTCTAGAACACTCCTTAAAAGGGGGGGGGTCTCCACCGTCAAATGGGCATGAAGCCAAGTCTTCTCAGAGGCCTTACTGCAATGATGCAATGCATCCTGAATCCAGATCCTTACTCGCCATCTTTCTCCATTACCTCCACCTTCGGCCACAGCAAGAACCTACCTGGTCTCCTGGTTTCTATGGCGGCCACCACCTCCCCATCCAGGAGCCAGAGCAACTCTCCACAATCGTGTCACAACAGATGATCCGCAGAGACCAAGAGCAGACTGGCGATCGCCAGGGGGTAGGCAGGGGCTATTGCACAGGTACAAGGAGGTCTCCTTTAGGGGCGATGACAATGTTTATCGCCAATGTGCTAAATGCCAGTGAATTATACACCTTAAAATGGCTCATTTTATGTTGGGTGAATTTTATCTCAATTAGAAAAAAAAAAATCACAACCTGCTTCAAATCTCTCCAGGGGATCCCCATCTCCCTCAGCGTAAAAGCCCATGTCCACAGTGGCCTGAACGGCCGCCCTGTCTCTCCCTCCCTCCATTCCAAACAAAGTGGAGGGGCCAAGCGCGTGCCCACCTCTTGGCCCGCATACGCGGACTTTCCCTCCCCCCGGAACATTCATTCCTCAGATACAGCCACAGGCTTGTGCCTTCATTTTATCCGGGTCTGTTTAAATATTAGGGACCACAGACCCTCCCCGTCAACCCCAACAGAAATAGCACCTCCTGCAGCCCTCTGCTCTGTGGGATAGTCTGGACTGTCAGATAGGACCTGATTAGCTCAGTATCACATCATATAATTAGTTTACTGTCTACTTTTCCCGGGAGAATCTTGTTCTTTCTAAGATTTTATTTATTTATTTGAGAGAGAGAGAGTGTGTGAGAGAGAGAGCTGGAGCAGGGGAGGGGCAGGGGCAGAGGGAGAAGCAGACTCCCCGCTAAGCAGGGAACCCAACGTGGGGCTCCAAGGATAGTGACCTGAGCCAAAGGCAGACGATTCACCGACTGAGTTAGCCAGGCAGCCCTCCCCAGGAGAATCTAAGCAGTGAGGGCAGGGCCTTTGTTAACAATATCCCTGCAACACGTGCTCAACAAAAACGTGGTGCAAGAATCAATCAATGTCCGTGTGTTCGAAGTTCAAAGTTACTTAACCAGGGAAACTCTTTTCCCAGGAGGCATCCTGACACCCAAGTGTTGCCTTTGACATAGGCTCACGTATTCGTCTCCTTCAGCTGCTGTAACGAATAACCACAACCTTGGTCGCTCCAATCTACACACGTTGTTCTTTGTTTTGTTTTGTTTTTTGTTTTTTTGTTTTTTTTTTAAAGATTTTTATTTATTTATTGAGAGAGAGAGAGAATGGTAGAGAGAGAGCATGAGAGGGAAGAAGGTCAGAGGGAGAAGCAGACTCCCCACTGAGCAGGGAGCCCGATGCGGGACTCGATCCTGGGACTCCAGGATCATGACCTGAGCCGAAGGCAGCCGCCTAACCAACTGAGCCACCCAGGCGCCCTGTTTTGTTTTGTTTTGTATTACAATTCTGGAAGCCAGAATCAGAAATCAGTTTCGCAGAGTCAAAGCCCTGCACTCACTCTGCAGGTCCTAGGGGATAATCATTCCTTGCCTCTTCCAGACTTCCTGGTGGAGGAGACCAGGTAGGTTCTTGCCGTGGCCGAAGGTGGAGGTAATGGAGAAAGATGGCGATGCTACAGGCATCCATTGGCTTGTGGCCCCACTGCTCTATTCTCTGCCTCCACAGGGAAAGGGGAAAACATCCTTAACCCACAAAATGAGGAGCATGGGAGATCATCACCCCAGCCTGCAAATCCAGGACCACTCTTTGTTGGCTTTCTCTCTAGGTTTAGAAGGTGGTCCACAACACCAAGGAGAACATGGCCCCTAGTCCGCGGGCAGCTAAGCACCAAACTAAGGCAGTGACTCCAAGATCAGCCTTTTGCAGTCCCTCATCTGCATCCTTGCGGATCACTCCCCAATCCTGTCCCAGGCCCCAATTCACGGGCTAAACCACATTCATCCTCCAAGACACAGGCCACTGATGTCTCAAATGCAACAGGTCCAAAACCAAATTCCACTCCCAAACCACCGCCTTCCCATCTATGTATACATAGGTATGGAGGGATGGATCCATTCCTAGCCCCCCAGAAGCCCAAACCCCAGATCGGACCTCTTCCAACGTTTCTATTGATCAAATTCCCCACACTCCGTCACTTCCGATGTGGTCTCGAAAGACCGGGAGTTTCACACAGCTTGTTTATTTTAACCCTCGCTTGGAACCAAGTCCCTAAGAAGCAACCCCTGGGGTTTCGTTTCCAGCTCACTTGCCACCCCCCAGGTGTCGTGAAGGGCTGGCGAGTAGAGGAAGGGAACAGGAGAAGGAAACCACCACATCTGGGAGAAGGGCAAGGAAGGGGCTTCCCAAGTCTGGTCTGTTCCATCACGAGGATCTCTCCGAACTTCCTCCCCCCCACTGTCCCTCTTCCGTTTGCCAGGACATCGTCCATCTACTCAAAACCACCTGTGGCAGGCCCTGCGTGGTGCGCAGAATAAAACCCACAAGTCCTTCCAGGCTCTTTAACGTCCTGGGGAACCAGTGGTGAAAGTGCGTCAACTCTCTATCCCCTGGTTTCCTTCTTTCAGTGCTAACACCCCATTTTTCCCATGGGGAGCCACACCTCTCCATTCTCAGGGGTGGGCAACACGACCCACCCCCAGACCCAGGGCAAGGGCCCACGAACCAGCCACTTAGTACATCCCCTTCCCTGGCCACAGTATCTGGCTCTGAAAGGCCACACGACTCGCTCTCCCATCCCTCCGCCAGGCCAGGCCGAACACCTTCTAAACCGAAACAAAACAAACACTACTAAAGCAAGTTCCCTCATCGGATTCCCGAGCACCCCCGTGGAACCTCTGTGCCTTTGCTTAGGCTGGCCCCTGGGCCTGGCGCCCCCCCCCGGAACCTCTGTGCCTTTGCTTATGCTGATCCCTGGGCCTGAGTTGCCCTTCCTTCCCTGGCCTCTGGGAATCCTGCACCTCCTTTCACAGTGAGGTCCTCTTCGCCCTGTTCTGAGCCCCTGCGATGTTCTGCACATGTTTACTGCAGAGGCCTGCTTACAGCTGGCCTCCCCCAAACCCCGCCCCCCCCCCCAGGACTGGAAGCTGACGCCGAGGGCCACCCACTGTCATCTCTGCATCTTGCCCAGGAGCTGCTCAATAAATGCTTCCTGCACAGAATGGGAGGAGGAGAGCAGAGCAGAGGGAACACTCTCCCATCTCAGGGCGCTCACACACTCGGGAGCGTCCCTGGCGCGTCTCGACCTTCCACAGGCCCCGCTCCCTGGGACACCCAGAACGCGCTGGGCATGGAAGGCAGGCAAAGCGGGTACAAAGATCTCAAGGGGCCCGGGTGCAAACACCAAGCCATGGCCTCCCCTGAGCTCCATGGGCTCCCTCCCCTTCCAGGCTGCTCTGTTTTGCAAGTTTTTGTAAACCCATGACCTCAGAACTGTAAAAACTCACACGGGCTCCAGGCCTTTGCAGGCGGGCCCAGCAGGCCCACATGGGGCAACGTCAGCTCTCACTGGGGTCAGAAAGGAAGGCCGGGTAAAGATGTGCGTTGGAACCCACTTCCTTCTGCCTGTGAGACACTGGGGTGTCCCCATCCCCTGTATCAGGATGTGCACAGTGCCACCCTCTCCTCCCTGGGGAGCTCCTCCGGGGCGGGGGGGGGGGGGGCCGGCAGCCAGAGCTGCGGGAAGGAGAAGGGACCCAGAGAAGAGAGACGCACAGGGACCGCCCCACCTTCATCCTGGCCATGAAGGCAGGAGGGGCCTCCTCGGCGGACGCGAAAACCACCACTCCCCCTCCGCCCCAGGCAGGTAGGGCTGCCCTTTACGCTGCCCCCTCTCCCATGCTGCCCTGCAGTGACTTTTGGGCTCAGACATTACCTGAGCTCACCGCACAGAATGGACCTAATGGGAGGACAGGGCGACCAGGTGGCCCAGACCCCAAGCAGAAAGGAAGCGGGTGTTTGCCTAAAGTGGGCCGGGCCTTCTGGTCCCAGAGTCCAGGCGAGTGGAGGAAGAGGCTACAGAGAATACGGCGGTGTTCGAGGAGGCACAGGGCGCAGCTCAAGGCTCTGGGAGCCCCCCATGCCTGGCACTCCCCTCCTCCTGAATACAAAAGATCAAACAAGGTTAGCTGAGGGACAGAGCCGTGGCCACGGGCGCGGAGGCGAGAGATGGGTCCCAGGTGCGCACCTGTCCACACGGTGCGCCCATGACCTTCTCTAGGCATTTCCTTCCGCTTGTGAAATGAGTCTCCGGGGCCCTTCCAGCATCGCTGTGTGAGTCATGGGAAATGCAGCGGGAGCTGGCGACTCCTACGGAGAGCAGGTTCCGCACAGCCCTGCGAGGTTTCCACCAGAAACGCGGGCATCGGCGGCCAGGCGCGTGGCTGGGCCCTCTAACACCCCGTGTGCCCATCTCATCGGGGCCACCCAACACAGTGGGAAAGACTGATCCCACCAGGGCAGAGCCCGTCGCCACCGTGCAAACATGCCCACGCGCACAACGCTGCATTTTAAAGAGAGCTTTGTGTCTGTGACTTCTGCGAGATTCGCCGCTTGGCACCAGCCAAGCCATGCCAATGGCGTACGGGGGCCTGTGCCCGGTCCTCCTCCCCAGGCTGGGCACTCGCAAACCTAATGTAAACCCCCAGCCTGAGAGCATGATTCGCTCACTTCGTCCCAGACTCACTGGAGACCGTCCACCTCCATTTCACATTGAGAAACACAATGACGGGGACAGCGAAGGACCAAGGCTTTTCTCTTGTCTCCTGCTGGGCCTAAGGAACACGCTCAGCTTACTAGGGCTGGCTCCTTAGCGCCTATATAGGACACCCAGAAAGGAAACGAAAAGGAGACAGGAGGGGGCTGAGATCCATCTATTCACCTCCTTGTTGAGAGAGTTGTAAAGGCCCGGAAGGAGGCCATGGAAATTTCTGGTTAAAAGATTGGCTGGAATTACGCAGGTTTGGCAGATAGTTGAATCGAGGTCTTCATCGTCCGTCTAGCCCGGCCAGCAACCCTGTCTCCTACGAGCGCACGTGATCGACACCTCGCCACCAGACTGCTCAAAAGAACGGTCCCTCTCGGCTTGCGTGTTCCTGCCTTACCTTCTCTGCTCAGATGCAGGCACGCATGCTCGGGCACACGGGAAAAACCTGGGACTCCGCTCTGCATGGGCCTCCCCTTAGCCCTCATTCCCCCTGGTCTCCTCAAAGCCTTGGCCTTCACGCCCCGAGGCTTTTCCATTGATTTCTGTGATGCTAACCATTTGGATTCCCTCCCTGGCTCAGAGCTGGAGCCGGGTTCCCAAATCCCACCCAGGCTCACACCAAGGATCTCATGACTTCCATCCACATCCTGCCAATGATCGTTTTGGATAGATTTGCCTTCTCTTTCCTCTGAAAGCAACTGGCTCTTGGCTTTCCTCTGGGTCCCACTCGTTCCTTTGTCAGCCCACACGGCGGGGATGGGGTTGACGCCACCTCCCCACCACGCCACCCCATCCTCCGTTCGAAAGCTGCCCACTCGCTGGATTTCTTTCTTCTTCTTTCTTATTTTTATTCTTTTTAAGAATCACCAAGAGTGTGCAGGCGCCTGGTGGCTCAGTCATTAAGCGTCTGCCTTCGGCTCAGGTCATGATCCCAGGGTCCTGGGATCGAGTCCCGCATCGGGCTCCCTGCTCAGCGGAGAGCCTGCTTCTCCCTCTGCCTGTCTCTCTCTGTCTCTTATAAATAAATAAATAAAATCTTAAAAAAAAAAAAAAAAAGAATCACCAAGAGTTAGAATCCTTCTGAGGAGGTTGCGAAGGTAGAAAATGGAGCCAGCAGAGAGGAATGTAAAGCCAAGGGATGGAGCCTTCTGGAGACGTGGCCTGGGCCCCTTCTGTTAGTTATCTACAGCTGCGTAACAGACTCGTCCAAAAACGGCTTCCAACAACAAACATTTGCCATCTTGGTTTCTGGGGGGTCAGAGTTCTGGGTCCAAACCCTGGGCCTCACTCAGGGTTTCTCACGAGGCCACGATCACGGTACCCACCGCGACTAGAGTCACCCCAACGCTCAACTGGCAGAGAATCTGCTTCCAAGTTTGATCACGTGGCTGTTGGCAGACCTCGGGCCCTTGCTGGCTGGGGAGGCATGAGTTCTTTGCCACATGAAGAGATGTGCCGGTCCCTGGCTTCTATCGTGATTCCTGTCATCACTTTGGGCAACTGGATGAGACGATTCATCGTACAAGTTGGGCTCTCAGTTTTTCAACCAGCTTTGCTCTTGACCGGGTTGCATGGCTCAGGAGGACCCCTCAGTTTGAGTGCCTTCTCTGAAACTGTCTGAGGGGTCTAGGACCAGTAGGGACTGGCAGGACCATCTGAACAACTCCCTCCCCAGACCCAAATGGGTCCCCCAACCAATGAAGCCCACACATAAGGTAGACCAGATGTCCTGAGGAGGCATCCCAGAATCCTATGAAGATTCCAGAAGGCGAGCCTGGTGAGCACATTGCTCCTGCTGGCTGACACGGTCATTCTTTTGTACGACTATGGAAGATGAGACACCTTTGGCGTGCTGACTTGGGGTGATTCAAATTGTTTATATGGACAAGAGCCCACACATCCTAGAGGCATCCTCCCTTCCACCCCCTCCATGGCCACCTACTCCCATGGTCATCCCCTTGACCTGCTATATTAGATCACTGTTGCTCAAGTGCAGATCAACATTAGAATCACCAGGGGAGCTTTTAAAAAACAGGGTGCCCTGGGAATCTACATGACACCACTTAATTCAGAAGCTCAATCAAAATCAAAATACCCAGGCCCTGTTTTTTGGGTTTTTGGTCTTGGTGTTTTGTTTTTTTTTTAATTCCCCAGATCATTCTAACATTGAGAAGATCTACTTTAAATGGATGGCCAGGAATCTCAACTAGGGACTCAACAAAAAACCCCGAATTAAGTGATGTCGTGTAGATTCCCAGGGCACCCTGTTTTTTAAAAGCTCCCCTGGTGATTCTAATGTGCCCTAACCATAAGCTCCGTGGGCTAATAATCTAGGCATCTCCTGGACACATTAGCGCTGTGGAATCTTGCTACTCAAAGCGGGTTCCAAGGACAGCAACACCAACACAACCTGGGAGCTCATCAGAGCTCCACAACGAATCCACATCGTAACAAATCCCCAGTGATTCATTCGCACATTCCCGTTTCGAGAAGCACAGTTCAAGCCATGTAGCAACTCTGCTAAAGTCCGTTTTCCAACTTCAGAACAACTCAGATAATGGTCTTGCCTCACACATCACTGAGAAAGTCAGGAGCGATCTGACAGTAACTGTTCATCAACCCACGGCCCAAATTCCATCCTCCACACTGCAGCGCCCACGTTCAAAGCCTTCTCTCCCACCACGGTGACTGAAAGGCCCTCCTCCTAGCAAAGGCAAACGACCTGCTTCCTACCTCGCAGCACATAACACCTAGCTTTAAAAAGAGAAAGAGAGAGAGAGAGAGAAATATATCCTTTGACCCCACTCCTTCAAGCCCTGCCGATTCCTCTGCTTCTCGTCACAGCAAATATTTTTACCGGAAGAGTTACTCGTGGTCGTGAGCTCTACTTTCTTAGCTCCTAGGCTCTCCTACTCACTCCACTGAGCCCGCTCTCCCAATGCCACCCAGAACCATCATGCTGCTTACCTCGGAACATTCTCGAGTCTTCAGCCCATCAGCAGTGTACCACATTTCCTCCTTCTGGAAACCATGACTTGTCTTGGCTTCCATGGCATCTCACGTGGCTCAAGTCGTCTTTCTGGATCTTCTGCCTATGCTCAATCTTAAATGGGGCAGCAAGCTCCTGCCCTTTCCTCTCTTCTTTATATACTCACTCTCTTCAGCGGCCTGACCCTGTCCCACAGCATTACACACCCTCAATTCCCTGATGACCCCAAATTCTTATCTCTAGCCCCAACCTTTCCCCACGCCCCCCTGGCTACTTGCCGTCTCTCCAGGGATCCTCAGGAGAAATCTCTAACAAACCCCCCAAAACAACCCAATTCTTCACTTCCAAAGACAAAGCAAACTAACACAAAACCTGCTCTCCAGGCCTCCTTTTGGAGGCTCCGTCCTGCTCCTTAAGCACAAAGTCAAGGATCACCAAATTCTCCCATCTTGGGGCGCCTGGGGGGCTCAGTCAGTTAGGCATCTGCCTTCGGCTCAGGTCATGATCCCGGGGTCCTGGGATCGAGCCCCGAGTCGGGCTCCCTGCTCGGCGGGAAGCCTGCTTGTCCCTCTCCCCCTGCTCATTCTCTCTCTCTCTCTCTCAAATACATAAATAAATATAAAATCTTTAAAAAAAATTTTTTTTTTATTTCTGCCATCTTCCCCATCCCCTCCCTGTCCGCTCCTGTTGGATCTACCTCCGAAAGTTTTCCGGAATCCATCCATGGCTGTGTCCATGGCCACCACCCTGTTCCCAAGGTACCAGCAGCGCTCCTGGTCTCGTTACAAGGACCCCGCTGGTCTCCTGGTCCACCCTTACCCTCTACAATTCACTCTACAAAGTGGCAGCCGGAGTGAACTTATACAACATTAATCACCTTAGGTCAGCCTTTCGGTAAAACCACCCAAAGGCTTTCCACTACGTTAGAAAAGAGAAATCCAGACTACTGAGCCTAATTCACGGAGCAAGAAAGTCTACCTTGTCTCCCCCTTGCCTTACCTGATTTGCACCGGCCACACAGACCTTTCGCTCCGTGCTGTTTGGTACAGAAGGCACCAGCTTCAACGTGGCTACTGAAAGTTAAATTTAAATCGGCTAAAACGAAAACGAAATGTCCAATTCCATTCCCATCTCTGCAGAAAGCTCTGCGGACCATGCTGATCAATAGGCTCCTTGGACAGGGCAGGTTCGGCCTTCCCTTGTGGCCTTGGCCCTGGCCATCACCCATGCCTTTCCCCCCAGCTCTTCCCATGGCAGGTCTAGACATTGGCTTAAACGTCACCTCCTCAGAGAGGCCCTCCTTGAACACTCCATCTTGAAATTATCACGTCTCTATTTTTCCTGCCACCACCCAGGCCGGGCCTTCATCCACTCCACCCCTGATGGCCCCACAAACAGAGCCCTGCCTCTGCCCTCCGGTCAACCCCGCAAATACCGGCAGGCTCACCTTCTGAGGATTCCCTTTGTCCAATCAGTTCCCTGCCCCTGCCCCTTCTGGCCCCAAATGGCCTCAGTGTCCCCAAAGGGAGCCTCCTCGTTCCTACCTCAATGTGGCTGGTAAGGCCCTTCCCTCCGTTTGGAGCCCCGTCTCTGCTTCTTGAAGCCACACCTTCTCTTGCCTTCCAGGTGAGGCACACCCCTCATCCAGACGGCGGCCCCTCCTCTGGGCTTCTCCTGCACTTCCTGTCTGCAGCCTTGCTCACGCTGCTCACAGACGACAAGAGGTTCTACCTCCCACAGGCATGCACACAGGTAATCCCTGGGAATTTACTCCTAAGGGCCACGGTTTCCAGACTTCGCCAAGGATCAGAGTCGCCTGGAAAGTTCGTAAGAACACACAGAGCCAGGCTCATGGAGGTGGGACAGGGTTTGGGCCTCTGTCCTTTCCCCACATTTCCCAGGTGACTTGGGGACCCACCAAATTCGAGACCCACCGCTTTTTAGAACCTCAGACCTACAACACGGTTGCATGAGCTCTGCCCTTTCCCCCCGGTTCAGAACGTCTGGGAGGGGACCGACTCAGGGCATACCCCCTCCTCTCACACAAACTTGCTCTTTCGAGTCTTGAAACAAGTGAGTGCCTGTGACAGACTGAAGATGGTCCCCCAAACAGGTGCTTCCTGATCCTGGCAGCCCGCAAGTAGAAACCTCCTATGACTATAGGGACTTGGCGGGTGTGATGAAGTCAAGGATTCTGAGACGGGGAGGTCATGCTGGGTTGTCCGGGTGGGCCCCAAATACAATCACAAGGGTCTTTCTAAGAGGGAGACAGGAACAGCAAAGAGGGAAAACGCCATGTGAGGTCAGAGTCAAGGAGAAAAGGCAACACTATGTGAGCCAAGGAAGGAGCCTCTGGAATACAGAAAAGGAAAGACTCCCAGAGCCTCCAGAAGGAACCAGCCCCTGACACCTTAATTTTAGCTTTAAAAGACTCATTTCCAGGGACACCTGGGTGGCGCAGTCGGTTCAGCGTCTGCCTTCAGCTCAGGTCATGATCCCAGGGTCCTGGGATCGAGTCCCATGTCGGGCTCCATGCTCAGCGGGGAGCCTGCTTCTCTCTCTGCCTCTGTTCCTTGTCTCTGCTCATCCTCTCTCCCGCGCTCAAATAAATAATAAAATCTTTAAAAAAATAAAAATAAAACTGAAGACCCAGGTCCTCAGTGATATTCGCCATATCTCAAGTGCCCCGTGTTGGTGGCTACTGTCCTTCGTGGCATAAACACAGAACACTTCCGTCACTATAGAAAGTTCTACTGGACTGTGCTGGCGTGGACCATCTCTCCAAGCATGCTTGGCTCCAGCTTCACCCCTGTCTAGAAAAACCCAGAGAGAGAAAAATGAAGCCAGTGCACCCCGTTCTACCCCAGAATTCCCTCTTGAGCATGTGTCTTAAGACATTGCCTAGAGATTTCTGGCCCAGCCAGGGTCTGCCTGCCCATTACAAAGACTCTATCTTTGGAAAGTAGGAAGAAGAAGTAGCAGGGTGAGGCAACTGCCTCATGCAGGGGTGAGGTGGGGGAAGGCGGAGATTAGAGAGGAAGAAACAGAGGGAGACAAGGGGAGCAGCTCAGAAATGGATTCTGGTGATGTTATCAAGAACAGAAAATTCAGATGGGGAAGGCAGGCCTCCCTTGAGACCCGAGAGCTTGTAAAGCAAGCCGCCAGCCTGCAGAGGTGTTAGACGACTGCTCAGAAGGCTCTGCAGGGCAGAGGGTCTGCTCCCTGTGCCCTTGGGAGGCTGGAGAACCCCAGGCACTCACATGCCCGCCAGAGCGACCGCGCGGGGGAACAGACGGGGAGAGGAAATCGACAGAAAGCAGACACAAAATTCCTCTGCACAGAAATCTTTAAAATTTGAAAACGCCTGGGCTGGCAAGGCTGTGGGACATGGGCACTCCTAGACATTGCTGGTAGGCGGGGGTGGGGAGGGGAGCCAGAGCTGCCCCTTGGAGGCAATCTGGCACTTTCCATCAAAATTACAGACACTGGGGGGCACCTGGGTGGTGCAGTCGGTGAAGCAGCTGACTCTTGATTTCGGCTCAGGTCATGATCTCAGGGTCATGGGATCAAGTCCCACATCAGGCTCCACATTCAGCAGGGAGTCTGCTTGGGATTCTCTCTCCCTCTCCCTCTGCCCCTCCCCCTGCTCTCTGTCTCTCTCTAATAAATAAATCTCAAAAAAAAAATTATAGATGCTTATCTGATTTGTTCCAGCCTTTCAACCTCAGGAATTCATCCTTCAGAGATACTCATCCACATGCAGCATGATGGACACACCAAGGCAATCCACAGCCGGTAAAGGTAACAGGAAAAGCCTAGAAGCAATCCACATGCCCGTCAGTGGAACAAGTTCAGGAAGGCATGAAAGAGAACGGGGACCCTTTCTATTGGCTAAACTCCAAGACAGAGGTTATCAGTTTTAAAACCCACAGCAAGAACAGCAAGGTGCCAAGTACAGGGGGCGGGGGGCTAGCCCCTGCGTGGGGGAAAGCACAGGCTAGTACATGTTTGTAGATACCTGCACGGTTTCTAGAAGGACCCGAGGGAAACTGGTAATGTGTTTGCCTCTGGGGAAGAGAAGCGACAGGCAGAGCTCAGGTGTGGGAAGGAGGCCAGGTTTGGACTTCAGATTCTCTAGTCCCTTTCAAAGAGCAGACCTGATCTATATTCGATAAGCATCAAATTCACAAGGGCAGATACGCTTTCTGGTGTGTAGACGCCACAGAAAGTTTAAAATGCACCCCGACACACCCTTCTGCACCTGCCAGGTGAGTGGGCCCACGGTACCACACAGGCACCTCCGTTCCCTCTCTCCCTGTAGCGGGCACCCCCTCCACTGTGGGCCAGGGCCTCCGAGGAGGTGCCCAAACTCCAGGCCCTCGGCAGATCGGGGCTGTGCTCCACCCTTGGAAATGACCAACCAGGGGTGTCCTCTCCCTGCCTCCATCCAGGCTTCAGGGTCCCACTTCCAACCAGGGTGCCGCCACATCCTAGGGACCCCGATAGGGCTGGGTGCCCACAGCCACCGCCCAACGCTGCCCCCGCCAGCCCCTCAATCCAGGGAAGAAAATAAAAGAAGTCCCACAGCTGCCGTCTGATAATCACTATGGACACCAGACACCAGGCTGCATCAGGTCTGGGTCCAATTAGCCACCCCCACAACAACACCATAGCAACAAAGGTAATATTATTGTTCTAAAAAGAAGAAGAAGAAACCACACACACACACAGTGTCATGAGATGGCTTTTAAAACCACAAAGATAACGTTTTTCCACACCCGATGACTCGGGCCTCTCACTTCCGAACAGCGTGGCTTCTTCAGTGTTAAGCGACCAGGCTCGGAGCAATTATGTCTCTACACGCCCCCAAGATGTGTGCCCTCCACGGGGAAAACCAGGCATGAGAACGCATCCCAGGCAAGCCTGGAGTGGAGGCTGCGCCCTCCCTCTGCCTCCCCCTTGGAGGCAGGGAGGCTGGCGGGGGAGCAGAGGGGGGGCCCTGGCTGGCTGGAGGGCTGTCTGGCCAGCTGCCTGTCCTCTCGGTGCCAGACCCAAGCTGGGCACTGGGGTTTCAGCGGCTGCAGCCATGAGCCACGCACTGATCTTCAGACCTAAATGTGGAAAGCATTAGCCCAAATGAAAAGACATAAATCAGGAGGGGAGCTCGTGGCACGGAGGAAAACGGCCCTTCTCAGAGAGCGGGAGCCTGTTGCTGTTGGACGAGGGCGGAGTGAGTCACCAGCCAGCAGGGGGAGGACCGGGGAGGGAGGAGGCAGCAGGGAGGGGAGCCCCCAGTGGGACGGGGCGGGGTGCGGGGGGCGGGGGGGAAGCGGTGCTAAAACACAGCTGTGGGTTTCTAGCTTAAGAACACTTCATCAACAGTCTGGGGAGAGGGGGGCCAAATATCACCTCCCTCCCCAACACAGGACGTGTTTCAAAAACGTGTCCTCCCCAGAGAAGACAGCGGGAAGGAGTATTCCCCGAACAGCCAGCTGGTCACCCCCTACGGGCCCGGAGGCTGCTTCCTGGGGAAACCACCCTCGCCGGGAGCGCGCCGCCCCTTGTCCTCCGTGGCTCCTCCCAACCGTGCACCATACGCTTTGGGGGCGCCCGGGTGGCTCCGTCGGTGATGCATCTGCCTTTGGCTCAGGTCCTGATCCCAGGGTCCTGGGATCGAGCCCCACCCTGGGCTCTCTGCTCAGCAAGGAGTCTGCTTCTCCCTCTCCCTCTGCCCCTCCCCACCCCCACTCATGCTCTCTCTCCCTCTCTCTCCTTTAAATTAAAAAAAAAAAATCTGGACGCCTGGGTGGCTCAGTCGTTAAGCGCCTGCCTTCGGCTCGGGTCATGATCCCAGGGTCCTGGGATCGAGCCCCGCATCGGGCTCCCTGCTCGGCGGGGAGCCAGCTTCTCCCTCTCCCACTCCCCTCCTTGTGTTCCCTCTCTCGCTGTGTCTCTGTCAAATAAATAAATAAAATCTTTAAAAAAAAAGTCTAAAAGAAAGTTTTAGTCCTGGTCTCCCCCAGAGAGCAGGGCAAACGGCCGGGCCACCTGCAGCCACGGGACGCCCAGTAAGAGCAACCAACAGAAAAGCCCTGATTGGGGGGGAGGCCTCGTGAGGAGGGGACCCGGGAATGGCCTTATTAGACGACAGGGTAGAATAGGGCATTCCAGACCCGGGAACATCATCCACTCACCCACCCGACAAATGACTTCCTGAGCACCTCTCATAGACCAGACACCGTCTCAGGTGCTGGGACGCACCGGTCCCAGAACAAAATCCCGCGTCCTCACGGGACCCGCGTTCTCACGAGGGCAGACACCCAAGCCACGAGAAGCCCCGCACACGGGCAGGAGGCCTGGATTTGCTGGAAGGTGGTAAGCGATGGGGAAAAAGAAGGAGAGCAGGAAACACAGCGGGCATGGCAGAGTGAGAAGATGCTGAGGGTAACTGGCGGACTCCTTTCCCGGAGGGGGCTGCAGTCCCAAATTACCCCGAACCAGGGGTTCAAGCCAGCACAGATTTAGGGTCTCAGGGTTCTGGAGGTCAGAAGCCCGAAGGGGTCTCGCGGGTCTGGTGCCGAGGTGTTAGCAGGGCTGACCCCTTCCAGAGACCCCGCGAGAGAACGGATCCCTCGCGTGGCTCAGCTTCCAGAGCCTGCCGTGTCGTCCCTTGGCGTGAGGCCCCTTCCTCGCATCACCTAACCTCCTGCTTCTGGTGTCCAGTCTCCTCCGGACGCAGCCTTCTGCCTCTTATATAAAGGACCCCTGTCACCATGCTGGGCCCCTCCCCCCCCATAAGCCAGGACCCCCTCCTCATCCCAACAGCCTTAACTTCACTGCACCTGCAAAACCAGACTGCCGTGTGGGCACCCAGCCCGGGGCTCTGGGCTTGGACATCTCTGGGGGACCCGCGTGGGCTGCAAAGGCCCTCACAAGGAAGCATGCCTAGAAGGTCTGCAGGGGAGGGGGGAGCGGGATGAGGCTGGGGGTCGCGTGGCGCCCTGCCGGCCACCGTGGTAGCTGCCTCTGCTCTACTCCCATCACCACGTGCCGGGGAGCCGTGGGACACAATCGGGCTTGTCAGTTAAGAACAGACGGGACCCTGGCAGAGCGGCCAGGCGGTGACCCCAAGAGTCCAGGGGCCCAAGGACGGTGGCTTCGGCTCACCAAGAGGATGACGGTAGGGGTGGCGAGAAGGGGCTGCATTTTCTAAGAATCTATTTGGAAGGAGGAGCCCACACGCTTACCTGGCAAACTGAACGTGGGAAAAGGGGCGGGGGGGAGGGGGGACAACGCAGAGTCGAAGCCTTTGAGGGCTGCAACCTACGCAGCTGGAAGGACACGGAAAGGCTGCAGGGGGCCCGGACCTGGAGGAAGGACCAGGTGTGATGTCTGGAGACCGGGCCTTGGCGGCGGGAGGCCGAGAGCAGAGCCTGGAAGCGGGCTTGCTGCTCCCAGAGCTGCAGGCTTCCGCCAGGGGACACAGCTGGAGGTCTGGGCTGGGAATCGGGTCTGGACGTGACCCCGCGAGGAATGGGAAGCGCCCAGGGTGTGGAGGCGGCCACGACTACCCTGGATTAAGCTGGTGAGCCGGGAACTAGTTGCAAGGCAAGATGACAGAGGCTGAGTAAACAGGGATTTCGCCTTCACCCTCAATTGCTCAACCCGGCATTTTCCACTTCCCACGGCCCACAGGGCGGGAACGGAGTTGCAGGGCAGGGAGGGGGTGAGCGGGATTCAGGAATGCGGTCCTAACAGGCTCCAAAATCCTGAGCAGCGACCCGGCTCCTCTCACTCACTACCTGGTCAGCCCCTGGGGCTCTGATCATCCATCCGCAGGGGGATTCGGGAAGGCTCTTGCAACTCAGAGCCGGCGGCGTGGTCCTCCTCCGGGGAACCCGCACAACCCGAGGACAGAGAGCAGGGCCCAGGGCAGGCGGCCAGACGGTGTGGGCACCTCCCCGGGGACGCGGCTCTCCCCCTCCCACTGGACACTAGGCAAGCGCTTTCCGGGCCTTTCCACCCATTCAATTCATCTGACAAATGCTTAGCGAGCAGGTGCTGTTTCTGGACACTTGGGGCACATCAGTGAACAAAAGAGAAGGGGAAAAAAGGAAGGAAAACAACACCTCTGCCTTCACTGAGTGTTCATTCCAGCATGGGGGGCGGGGGGGGCAGAGAATCAAAACAAGAGATTAGTAAACTATAGAGAACGTGACACGGGGACAAGGAGACAGAGCAAGGTAAAAGGGGAGCCAGGAGTTTGGGGTAGGCTGCAGGGTGGGTGGCAATTTTCAACAGTGCGAGATGTTCGAGGTGGAAGATCCTTCCAGCTCTTCTGCACCCTTTCTTCCTTCTGCCCCTCACCAGTTCACCCAGCAGTTCCTGGAGCTCACCGCAGGCCTGCCCCCAGGCACGCTGCTCCCACAAAGCATGCATTTTATTCAGGGGGTCGACGTTAAGACAACTCATTCCGGAAGGGCGCGAAGGAGCAGAAAGTCGTCTCATGGGATTCCTGCGAGCGCGCCCATCGTGTCACGGAACGTGAAGCCTGCTGGGTGGAGGACAGCCCCGGGGGACCCTGCCAAGAGTGCCCAGTTCTTGGTCAGGGCCCCTAGTCGGCTTCCTTCCTCCCACCTCCCGCCCCTTCCGCCATCACCACCACAACCACCCTGACCCGGGTTAGCGAAAACTGCGCTCTTCTCAGCACTAGAAACCACGACTCTTGGAAGCCTCCCACAGAATGTCCTTGCAGCTGGCCCAGCTGCCGTCCCAAAGCATCCACTGGTTTTAGGGCCTCCTCAGCTCACTGGTCGCGACAGCTCCGGGGGCAGTGCCCACCCCAGGACTGAGGGGGCCCTGCAGGCTACCATCTCCTCTGATCCGAGCACCTCTGGTAGGCGGGGTGACGGCTCTTGCCACGCTGTGCTCACTTCTGGGGCCACGGCAGCCTGGCGGCAAAGGATGGGCAGGAGGGGAGGTCCCACCTAGGGTCCTCATGCCTCTGACCCCAACTTGGAACTCTTACCGGCAGCGCCAACCACCGGGGCAATGCAAGTGAGCGGAGCACCCAGGCTTCTCCTGTTTGGAGGGAAGTCAAGGCTGACTCCGGGCATACATCTCTGACAGTGCCTTGGCCTGTGGACCCTCCCATCTCCTCCCACGATGCATCCAGCTGCGAGCCAGCTGGCCTGGGGCTGGCCCCAGGCTCCAGTGGAAGAGACAGCCACCAGGAGCTGCTCCGGCCGCCGTCCACCTCCCTCTGCCTTGCCCTAAACTCTTTGGGTCTCATCACCCCCCAGAGTTGTGAGGATTTGAAAAGCTGGAACATCACGGCTTTTCCTTCCTGTCCCACAACTGAATATCCCCCAAATGGTTCGGCAAAACCAGGACTCAATCCCCAGGTGGCCAGCGAAAGATCCCAAAAGCACATGGACCAGAGTCGGCAGCTGGGGGCGGGGGAACGAGGTGCGAAGAGAAGGCGGCCCCAGGCACCTCCCCTGCCCCATACCACCCTGCCCCCCGCCGCCAGTCCCTCCTCATCATTTGCTCCCCTTCACAGCTGCTCCATGAAAGCAAAGGCCTGCTGGGACCCCAAACTGGGGACACCTAGCTGCTAAACTGGGTGTGCAGCTATGTTTAGGATCGGGGAAGTGGAGGGGCTGAGGGGTTCCCACTCCCCTCTATGGGGTGGGGATGCGGAAGGGGTACAGGTGAAGCAATCAACGGCTTCCGTTGTAGGTTCTGGGGAGAGATGGTCCGGGTACAAATCCTGCCAGCCTTCCCATCTGTAAAATGGGCCTGGTCACCCCTCGTGTGTGTGTGTGTGTGTGTTGTGAGGATCAAATGAGTTAATGAAGAAAGGCACACTGTTTAGCACGGTGCCTAAAAGTGCATGCTCTATAAACGCTGTCGATTATTACTACAGATTTCTGAATCGGCAGATCCGTCTGGAAACGTGCTACCCACCTGAGAGGCCACGGGCCCGCTTACCGGTTGAGAGGATATGGTTGAGCACAAGTAAGGAGATCCTGGAGATCTAATCGGGTGCTCCTGAGACTGCATCCTTGCTCCTCGCTGTCACCCTCTGCCCCATGCTTCTGCACCCCGTTCTGTCCAACCACGTCTCAGAAGCCACTGACTGAGACTGGTTCTTCCGGGGAGGCCTGGGGAGGGGGCAGGGCCCCTGACACAAGGGGGGCGGGAGGTGTGATCAGAATCCCCCGAGAGGACTGCATTTTCTGGTCTGCAAACAGAGGTGCCACCGCTCTCCCCACCCACCCAGGGGACCGTGCCGCGGAAACCCCGAAAGCCTCACCGACGGTCCAGCCACTGTGTCTGTGCATCCTGCCCTGCCCCGGGAGACATGCCCTTCTAACGCTTTCTTCCTGGAAGAACAGCTGGTGCCCAAGCCAACGACTTTCAGGAACCCTTGCAGGTTGAGACAGACCCAGATACCGAGGCACCTTCCCCAAACACTTGCGTGTACGTGCGCAGCCCTATTCAAAGACTCGGCAACATGCCTGTTTTCTCAGATCCGGCCAGGAGCTCCCCCCCACCCCAGCAGAAGGGGCAGCCTGGCCCCACTGGCCTCACGGCCGCCTGCACACTTCCTGGAAAGCCCTCGGCTAGCGGTGGAAAACCCTGGCATCCTATCACACCTCCACTGCACCAACCAGTTACTGATGGACACACGGCTCGGTGTTTTCACCCAAAAACCCCACAACGTGACCTCACCCAGCTGCAGAATCAACTGGAACATGTGAAAATGTGCAAGTTGGAAGTTTTTTAGTTTTTTGGGTTTTTTTAGGTTGAATGGGAGACGCCATCTTCAAACAAATATTTTCAGATCTCTTGGTCTGAATGCCTTTCGGTGGAAACGTGTGCCCAGCAGGAGGTCACGGCCCTCGGCACTCACCAGAGTCCCCGGACGGACCGGGCAGAGCACTGAAACCTGTTTGCAAAAAACCCACTTATTAGAGCCGTGGTGCTGGAACACCTGCGTGCATCAGAACCCCCCCTGGAGAAGGGGTCAAACCCAGATTTCCAGGCCCCGCTGCCAGTTTCTGCCTGAGCAGGTCCAGGGTGGGGCCTGAGGACGTGCATGTCCAGCAAGCTCCCAGGGGGTACTGCAGCTCCTGTGGCGGGTTCCAGGGACCACGCTTTGAGAAGCCCTGCCCTCTGCATCTGAAGGCTGAGAACGACCCCAGGGATCAGCCCACGTGGTCACAAGGAGAGCCCAGGAACACCCCTGGCCCCGTGCCGGGTTAAGAGTGCCTGGTCCAGTCCAGGCACCCCGTTCATCACACACCATCGGTGGCCCCTGCTGTTTCCTGTCTCCTCTACCTTGGGCTTGCAGAAGGAGGCCGTGGAGTTGCCAGGCGGCCGCCAGCAACACCCAGCCCACTCTCCTCCCCACCCTCCCGGCCAGGGCTCTATGCCTCCCTGAGCAGAGCCTGGAGACAGCGGTCTCCGGGGGCCTGGGGGGCGCCGGGCAGGCACGCATGCACACTGCACCCAGTGTCCCAGCCGCACAATGCACAAGGGGCCGGCGGGGCAGGCAGCCAGGGCCCACTCATGCCAGTACCATCTGGGAGCCCTTGCCAGGCCTCGCAGGGCCGGCAGAAGAAGCTGGACTCTGTCCTGGGGCACAGTCGGGCTCTATTCTTATCTCAAGGGGGAATGCGTGACTCTCCTTGCCGTGAATGGGGGCCGCTGGCGAGGCAGAGGAGGAAACAGAGCCGTCACTGTGCCCCAGAGGGCTCCCCACACGGCTCCCGGCTCCGACCAGCCCCTCGTGGCGGGGCCTTGCACAGCTTCCAACGAGGAGAGGCCAGGCCGGCGGGGGGCGAGGAACCGGACCGCACACTGGCCCTCACTCACACCGCAGGCCACAGGCCGCACCCCCGGCTCCCAGGTGAGACCCACAAGACGGGACCTCGAGGAAATGCAGCCTGCATGACACAGCTCCCTACCAAATGCCGAAGGAAGGAGCCCAGGTACGCTCTGCACCCCACACACAGGCACAGGGCCGTGCGACAAATACGCACCCCCCCCCCCGCACCTGCCTCCCCCGGTACCATCTGCACTGGGAATACTGCCCCACAAGGGGCCCACGCGACCCCGACATTCATTCATCCAACACTTCTAGACGTCCGAGGGCGGAGGAACGACCCACATGAGCACCTGGGTCGCCACAGTATACCCAAAGATCCAAGTCACGCATCTCTTGAGTCTGCCGGTATGAAAGCCCTCTGTGGTGGGTTCAATGACAAGTGGGGGTAACAGGGAATTCTGGGGGGGGCGCAGGGGGCCAGAAGAGAAGCTACGGCAGCCAGAATCACTGCAAGAGGTCTTAAAATAAATATTTAGGGCGCCTGGGTGGCTCAGTTGGTTGAGCGACTGCCTTCGGCTCAGGTCATGATCCCGGGGTCCTGGGATTGAGTCCCGCATCGGGCTCCCGGCTCAGTGGGGAGCCTGCTTCTCGCTCTGACTCTCTCCCCTCTCATGCTGTTTCTCTCTCGCTCGCTCTCTAATAAATAAATAAAATCTTTAATAAATAAATAAATAAATATTTACTCCTCACACGCCACGTGCCAAGGATGTGACACAAGTATGATTATTCCCATGGTAAAGATGAGAAAACAGATGCACCAAGACAAGAGCTTTTCCTAAGGCCCCTGAGGAACCAAGGTGGGCACCTGGGCCTCCAAGCCAGCACACTCTTTCCATGATAGCAGCCCCCGACTCAGTGTTCACGGGACAGGGAAGGACATGCAGGAGCGAGGCGTTGGGAAGAATGTGACCCATAAGGGCACTGGTAGAATCTGTCACTACGTGTTCTCTTTTCATGTTTTCCTCTCTCTAAAAAAAGTGGGGGGGAGCTCTATGTAGGCCTGCCCACCCCAGTCTTGGCCAACAAATGGAGCATTAGTCATTCCAAGCGCTGTGAATCCGTACAACCTTTCCAAAGAGCAAATCAATCTCAGCGTGAGGAGATGTCACCATGAGGATGGTCAGCGCCAGGGATTTTAATAGCCAAAAAAGAAAAAAAAAAAAAAAAAGGAAGCAACCTCAGTGTCCATCACTGGGGGATTATAAATAATAAACAGTTCATCCAAACAAGGAACTAATAGCAAACACCAAAAAGAATGCTTTACATAACACATAGTGACACAGAAAGATATTCAGTCGATTTTAAGCGTAAAGAAAGAAACCAGGTTGTACAACTATTAAGGGATTACATAACTAAAGAGAGGGAGAGAAGACGGTCCTCTTTCCAGTAGAACAAAAGGAGGAGGGAATGGTATGAGAGTGATGGGGTGGCATCGGGGTGGTGCCGGGAAGGAGGCCAGGGTAGAGGGTCAAGGGGTCGTGGAGGGTAAGAGCCACTGGAGAAGTCAGGCTAAGTCCTGTTTAACAGCCCTCCTCTGGGTCAGCCTTAAAGGACGATGAAAACATCCAGAAAATATTGAGCTAGTGAATCTTTGAGAAGCCCCACCACCCTGCTTCATTTATGAACACTTCCTGCCCCCCTGCCCCCAACCCTTGCGCACACACACACATACACACACTGGACCCCCATCATGGAGCCATGGGGAGCCGGACAAGGTGCGCTCCGGGAGCTCCCCAGATCTGCCCGCTGAGGGTGCCGCCAATCTGTGGTTCTGACTCAAATTCCCAGGGCGCCCCCCCCAATCCGCAGGGGACCCCACAGTGCAGGCTGAGCCTGGAGATGCCAACTCACCAGCGGCGACCGAGCCGGTGGCTCAGGGAGGGCACGGGTTAGGTGGGTGCTTCTTGCTAAGCGGGGGTTGCTTCTCCAACCGGGAAAAGCATCTGCTCCGACTCCTCCTTCTGGGGAACTCCTCAGAGCTCCAGGGACAACACCAGGAATGATGAATGGGTGTGAGGAAAAGGGACAGAATTCATGTGCACACGCACACACGTGTGCCCTCACGATCTCCTCCTACTCTGGAAAAGTCCCCAGAATTCGGGGAAGGCTGCTCACTGGTCAAGCAACAGGTCTGGGTTTCGAGGGGTAGGAGCCAATCCCGGTGTGGCGCTTGGGAAAGAAAATATGCTCCAGAATCGAGCAGAGCCCAGTTCTCACCCCAGTAACACCAGGACGGATGGACAGAGCCAGCCAGTCCTGGGTTCAAATCCCAGCTCGGCCCCTTACTAAGCTGAATGATCTTCCTTCACCTTGCTTGACGGGAGGGTACTGGTAAGGTTGACTGGACACAGACCCGGAGCCTGGGAGTCTAGAAACCAGGGTGTGAGCGCAGGCTACTTACTGGATTGGCGACCTTGGGTGAGTCACCACCTGTCCCTAGCACCCCATTGCCCGTGCAGAGAGAAGGATTACAAGGAGGCTGTTGGTAGGTTTTGGCCAGCGCACTGTGTGGTCTGCTGTTGCTTTCTATTTGAATCAATACCGACATTTTAAGATGGGGAGATTTGGGATTTCCAGCTGGGCCAGGATTCCCTACGATTGGCTGATTGGCTGATTCCCTACGATTCCCTACGATTGGAAGATTCCCTACGATTTCCAATGGCACGTAATTCCTGGGATCTCAGGGAATCCTACGTGGCCACTGACATCAGAACCCATCACCACCATCTGAGATGATCCAACATGCTGAGATTGTGGGTACCGGCCTCACTCTGAATGCTGAAATTAACTCATCAACAGTGACTCGGGGAGCCCTGGGGGGGAGGCAGCAGGACCCCCCCCCCAAGCCCCTCCTTGGACCCGGCTCCAGCTTCCATCAGGGGGACTCCTGGGTTCCAGGGGGTCACTGCCTGGTCCTCCCCCTGCTGCAGTCTGTAGTGTGAAGCCAGACCACCTGGGGGTGGCCGGCCAGGGGCTGGGGCTTTTGCTAGCTGGCTCCAGGCTCTGGAAGAGACCTGGGTCTGTAATACTGCAGGGAATGCTCACTCTTCCTTGGTTCCAGAACCCTCACCACCACCAGCCCCACCCAGCTTCCCTGAAAGCATTTCAACTGGGCACTCACAGAGGGACAGACTCAGGGCTGGAGGCTACAACTTGAGAACTTGATTTTGAAAAGCACTAACCTGAACCAGGGTGGAGAATTCCCCCAAAGTCCTGATTGGATTCCCCTCTAAGAAGAGGGCCACCGTCTCCACCAACCCTAAGCCCCCCAAGACTGGGCAGGTTCCAACCCGGGTTCAGTGGAACCCAGGGCAAAAAGCTCCGAGTAAATCCTGGAACCCCCAAGCCTCTTCCCAAAAATGCTGATTTGACACGAGAACCACACCAAGATCTGAGCCAACTCCTGGACCACCTTGGGGAGCACAAAGGCTCTCGACAAATCTCATGCAAACGCTGAGTTAGGGATCTAAACATCTGGGACTGAGCTAATCCTCTGCTCTCGGGGGTTCAGCTGGGGTGGACGCCCAGGAGGAGCAGGGCTGGCCGGGGTGGGGGTGGCGGGGAGATGCGGGTCCAGTTTCCTGGGAGCCGGGCCAGGCCTGGGGACCCCAGCACACGGCCTTGCCCGGGGCTGGGGCCCTGGATCACAAGGAGGCCGTGCGTGCATCCTCCCGGCCCACACCCACAGTTCCGGGGCCGCCCAACCCACGTGTGGGAGGCAGAGGCCTCGGCGCTCCAGGATTCCGTTCTGCGGTGGAGGCTTCTAGAAGAAATAATTCCCTAATCCCCTTCCTGAATCAAGGCCAAAGAAGAACTGGCATCCCACAGCCTGCTGCTCCCCGTGCCCAGCTGTCCCGGGACTGACCTCCTGGAGCTAAGGAGGCATTGGGGGAGGGTGGGCTGGGGTGGGACACGGGGCTCCCCATGCTCCCAGCCCTGCAGCCTGGGCTCCCACACTTGATGCAATCAGCTCTGGTTTTCAATCCACACACCATCGAATTCCAGAGCTGGCTGTGGCCAAGTGCCCCCCCCACCCCACCCCCGCCAACTGGGCCAGTTTCATAAAACTCCGTGTTTCCTGACTTCTATCTATTCAACCGCATTGTCTGTTGCCGATTTTCATTTCCAGTGAAGGTTTCCATCGAAATCTTGTTTAGAATTCCAAACAAAAGCATTTTTGTTTTTTTTTAAACGTAAGTGATCCTTGATTGATTTGCTTTCTCCCTGCGGGTCAGTAGACGCTTCCCCACCCAGAGACTTAAAATAAATAGCATAGTTAAACCCTGATGGCAAAAGCGCCAAGGCCTAACATGGAGAGAGGACAGCCTTTTTAACAAAGGGGTGCTGGAACAGGAGAGCCACAAGCGAAAGGATGAAGCCGGACCCCTTTCTCACACCATTTACAAACGTTACCGCGAGGCAGGTCTAAGTCCTAAATGTAAGAGCCCAACCTATAAGACTCTTAGGAGAAAACAGGTGTAAATCTTCACGACCTCAACTTAGCCAGTTTCTCAGGTATAACAACAGAAGCCACATGCAAGAGAAGGAAATAAAAAATAAAGTCGACATCACGCAAGTTAAAAACTTTTGTGCTTCAAAGGAGACCATAAAGAAAGTGAAAAGAGAACCCCCAGAGAACAGAAGGACATTTCTGCCAATTGTCTATCTGATAAGGGACTTTTATCTGGAATATATAAAGAACACTTACAAACCCAGTAAAATGAAACGACATCGGTAATTTAACTCGGTTGCCGAAAAACGGGCACAGGTTTTTGACAAGACCTTTCTCCCAAGACCCAGGAAGCCAGTAAGCACTTGAAGAGATGTTTAATACCATTAGCCTCCAGGAAAACGCAGGAAAATGCAAATCAAAACCGCAATGAAGTCGCACGTCACACCCATGATAATAGCCATGATCGGAAAGACCGATACTAGCAAATGTTGTCAAGGATGCAGAGGAATTAGACCCTCACACAGATGGGGTTGTAAAGCGGCCAGCAGCTTTGGAAAATCTCAAAGTTCCTCCAAAGGTTAATAAGCATAGTTGCCGTAGAACCCAGCCACCGAGTCCGTGACCTTCAACCCCAGCCCCTCTGCACACATACACACGTACGAGGACACACGCGGACGATGGCCACCTGTCATCAAAGGCTGTCCACGGAGCCGTGGCCCGGACTCCACCCGGCATCGCATTCCAAGGAACATCACTCGGGCAACCCAAAATTATTTAAAAGCTATTTAAATTTTTGGGTTTTTTTTTTTTAAGATTTTTTACTTTTAAGTCACCTCTACACCCAACATGGGGCTCCAACTCACAACCCCCTGAGGTCAAGAGCCAGCCAGGTGGCCCAAAGGGGATTGGATCTTTAAAGTCTCTTTAAAAGGGGGGGTGGCAAAATCTTTAAAAAATAAAAATAAATTAAAAAAAATTTTTTAAAGATTTTATTTATTTATTTGACAGAGAAAGAGATAGCAAGAGCAGGAACACAAGCAGAGGGAGAGAGAGGGAGAAGCAGGCTTCCCGCGGAGCAGGGAGCCCGATGCGGGGCTCGATCCCAGGACCCTGGGATCATGACCTGAGCCAAAGGCAGACGCTTAACGACTGTTAAAAAATTTTTTAAAAGGGGGGGAAATGGCAGGGATGCCTGGGTGGCTCAGTCAAGTAAGCCTCTGCCTTCGGCTCAGGTCATAATCTTGAGGTCCTGGGATGGAGTCCCACACATCGGGCTCCCTGCTCTGCGGAAAGCCTGCTTCTCCCTCTCCCACTCCCCCTGCCTGTGTTCCCTCTCTCACTGTGTCTCTCTGTCAAATAAATAAATAAATAAAATCTTTAAAAAAAATAAATGAAAAATAAAACTCGCCTTCCAGACTGCTCCAACTTTAAACCTCTGCCCATTACTCAGATTGGCTCCCCAAAGGGAAGGCTCCCCAGACCCTGAGCCAGCCAGAGAGATTTCTCCTGGACTACTAAAGGCAGGCGAGGCGGTAGTTATGAGCACCCCATCACGCCCTCTTGGCTTACGCTTGTTTGTGCTCCTGATTCCGCTGGTTAGTGTTATTTTTAACGTGTGCTTTCCTGTCTTCACGTGGAGGAAACAATCTCGCCTTTTTCTCTCCTTTGCACCCACAAGCTCTGCTACCACCTTCTGAGCTCTGTGCTCTGCAAGCAGGCAGGCCTCAGAGCTGCAGGGGTGGGGGGAAGGGGGAAGCATGGTGACGGGATGCCCACCAGCCCCAGTGGGGAATCTGCACTGCTCGGAGCCAGATGCCAAAGAAGCTCCGGGAAGGAACTAGATTTTCAGCATTCGATCCAAGGGAAGAAGAGTAGCAGGAAACAGCAGGGAAGACCCGAAGCCCGAAGAGGGAGAGAAGAGACTTTTTCCAGATCCGAGTTGGAGTAGTTGAGAGCACAAGGGTATAAATGAGCAACTTGCGCCCCCCCCACCACACACACACACCCGGAGCACGTGGGTGGGTCCCACCTCATGAGAACACAAAGGGCTGTCTGAGGGAGGACGAGACGCCCTGAATTAAAGCAAATGCCTCCCAAATGTTGTCTGTCTTTTATTAATGAATCACGGTATCACCCATGGCCAAGTATTCCGTGACTAACACCGACTCTTAAGGGGGTGGTGCAGGGCTCGATGACCCTCGGGGACAGGGGGCATGAGGGGAGCTGCCCCTCTGTGGGGCCTGCGTTCCTGGCCGGGCCCCAGAGCGGAATTTCTCCCGCGGACATCCAAACCCAGCCATCGGTGTGGAGACATGCTGGGAGTCCTCAGTTTCCCCCAACTCAGCGCCCCAAACTATCATGAGGGTGGCAGACACATTTTCTTCTGGCAGGAAGAGCCAAGTAGCTGTTCCTACAGGAGACGTGCAACTCATCAGCACACTCCACCAGCCCCTTCTTCAAACTGGACCCCATATCCGATACTTCCCACCATATATCCTGCTATCATCTCCGACTGGACCACCATGCCCTCGGTTCGGCCTGTCTCCACCCATCACCAGCTTCTATCCACTCTCCACAGGCAGCCAGAGTGATCGATTTAGGATGGAAAAAGAGGTCCTGCATGACCTGACCCTCCTCAACCTCTCAGACCTCAAACTTTCCCTCCCCTCCTGCCTGCTCACCCAATGCAAGCTGCGTTGGCATTCCTGTTGTACCTCAAGGCCTTTGCACATGCCATCCCTCTGCACAGAACAGCCTTCCCCCAGACCTCTATCCGGCTCATTCCCTCCTCTGCTCAAACGTCATTTCAGTGAGGTCTTCTCTGACCGCCCCACTTACAAGTAAGCCTCCCCAGACCCTTCCTCACACTCCCTCCCTCTCCCTGCTTTATCGACCTTTCCAGTGTTTGTCTGTTTGTTGGAATGTAAGCTCTACTGTGCAGGGAATTGGTCTACTTTGTTCACTGCTGTGTTCCCAGTGTCTGGAACAATTCCTAGCACGCTGCAGTTGCTCAATTAATATTTGTTGGCCGAATGAGTGAATGCAAAACGAATTGTTGGTTGACGGTGGTCCATGCGATCACGATTTTTACACTTTTCTCATGGTTCTTTTAGAGATGGGAAAGCATTTAAATCAATGTGGGGAAGGGACTACAGATTCATTGTTATCCTTCCAACTCAGTGGTAGGAAAGGAAAGCATAACTATGCCCATTTTACAGGTAAGAAAACAGAGGTGTGGGACACTATTAAGGGGGAAATGAAACATACTGCCTTGTCCAAGGTCAAATTCATAATCAAAAACCAAGCTAGGGGCGCCTGGGTGGCTTAGTCGGTTAAGCGTCTGCCTTCGTCTCAGGTCATGATCCCACGGTCCTGTGATTGAGCCCCACATCGGGCTCCCTGCTCAGTGGGGAGCCTTCTCCTCCCTCTCCCTCTGCTGCTCCCCCTGCTTGTGCTCTCTCTCTCTCTAATAAATAAATAAAATCTTAAAAAAAAAAAAAAACAAGCTAGCACTAGAATCCACATTTCCAGACACTGCATCCTATGCTCTTTCTACCAAGTTGCCTCTGATGTCAACACTCTGTCCTGCTAGGAAAACTATTAATATTGGTAATCATATTATTTTTAAATTGAAACTATACATGATCATCTGGAGAGATGCTGGCAACGCATCCTTTGATAAAATCCCACATCTATTTGTAGCTTCAAAAATACCTCTCTTTGGTATTAGGACCAGCTTCGTCTTAGACTCCCCATAAGGACACAGAAAAACACCCATAAAAAGGATATTAAAATGCAAAATAGAAAATACCCATGCTATCTAAAACCAACAGCCAGTATCAGAGCTAGGAGGAAACCCCAGAGGGATTCCCATTAAAGATGGAACATGACTATTAACATCCTTCTGGAACCATAGATCATCAATAACCAATTTTAAAACATAATTAAATTTTATTCACAATAACAAGAAGGAAGATCAACTTCCTGGGAATGAACTTGATGCAGGGACTACACGAGAAGCCATTTATTGAGGAGATAAAGTGAGACTTAATTATCTGGAGATATTATGCTCCTGGGTAGCGTCAAGAACTACAGAAGTCTGAGATTTCTTACCCTCCATCCAGAAGCAAAGTGGGGCCCTTGGCATCCGTTAATAACCCTCCACAGAGAGGGTATTGGCATCATTATTCCCCCCCTTCACGGAAGAGGCACAGATCAGTTTCCTTAAATTTAGGTCATTCTGACGCCCCAGGCTGCTCTCTTCCCACCTCCTGGCAGTGTGATGGACTTCTAAGGTGTCAGCCTGCCCAGACTGAACGTCAGTTGCCAGAGCACATTTTCTCGAATGTTCTGGGTCAGGGTGCACCATAGGAAGATTCTGGAGGATTCTGGAGGGCAAAAGTAGCTCACGCATGCTGTGGCTGACCTGCCCCAGACGCTCCTCCGGCTTCTCTGACTCAGGGGCCAAGTGTGTGCGGCTCACTCCGTGACCAAGGGCCTTGGCTTCTTCAGGACACCCGTACCACCAAGGTCAGAGGCAACTTTAATCCATTCCCGCTGGTCTCCGGCTCATGATCCTCCCTTCCTCACTCTGCCTGCCCTGTGGGCTTCGAGCTCCAGCATCGGATGTGGAGACAACAGCCTAAGACCAATTCCCCAGGGCGCCTGGGTGGCTCAGTCATTAAGCGTCTGCCTTCGGCTCAGGTCATGATCTCAGGGTCCTGGGATCGAGCCCCGCATCGGGCTCCCTGCTCGGCGGGGAAGCCTGCCTCTCCCTCTCCCACTCCCCCTGCTTGTGTTCCCTCTCTCGCTATGTCTCTCTCTGTCAAATAAATAAATAAAATCTTAAAAAAAAAAAAAGACCAATTCCCCTTAAAAACTCTCCTTAAAGGGGCGCCTGGGTGGCTCAGTCGTTAAGCGTCTGCCTTCGGCTCAGGTCATGGTCCCAGGGTCCTGGGATCGAGCCCTGCATCGGGCTCCCTGCTCGGCGGGAAGCCTGCTTCTCCCTCTCCCACTCCCCCTGCTTGTGTTCCCTCTCTCGCTGTCTCTGTCAAATAAATAAATAAAATCTTAAAAAAAAAAAAAGGTACTATCCCAAGTGGCCTTGGGCAGGCTCTCTGTGAATCCCTCCCCTTTAAAATGGATATGATAAATTCCTCCCAACACAGGGCTGTAGAGACAAATTTCTTTTAATTGTTTTAAATACGGTATAATAAACATTCATTATTTTTGTTAAGATTATCACTCTTCAGAGTAATTTTTTCACAGCTCACAGTGGTAGGTGAGCAAGTATACCCAAAGAACCAGGGACGGAGCATATTATAAAGTCATACAGGAGTCGCCAAGACAACTACTAGAACTAAAAGCAGGTTGTAACCCTTTCAAATCATCGGAAGAAACACACGCATACAATGAAGTCAGTAAAACAGACTACATAGTAAGTACACAGCAAGTTAACTATGTATTTTTATTTGTTTATTTTATTTATTTTTTAAAGATTGTATTTATTTATCTGACACACAGAGAGAGAGACAGCGAGAGAGGGAACACAAGCAGGGGGAGGGGGAGAGGGAGAAGCAGGCTTCCCGCGGAGCAGGGAGCCCGATGCGGGGCTCGATCCCAGGACCCCGGGATCCCCACCCGAGCCGAAGGCAGACGCCCCAATGGCTGAGCCACCCAGGCGCCCCTTAGCTATGTATTTTTAAAGGTTGAAACGAGAAAACCTAACATAAAATAAAAACGCTGAAGCAATCGTAATTCCTACAGAAAACGATTTCCAGAGGCACCCCCCCCCGCCCCGTGCGTTCCAAACATGTATAAATTTTACAATTTTCTAAAATCCCACGCAAACTTGATCAAGCCCTACAGTTCTGGATGCAAGCACAGGTGCAGATGAACAAATGGAGTATGTAACAGGACCTGAACTGTGAACCCCACAAAGTTCGTGTATGTGAAAGTCCTAACCCCCAGGACCTCAGGATGGGACCCTATTTGGAGGCAGGCCTTTATAAAGGGGATTAAGTCGGCACGCCTGGGTGGCTCCGTTGGTTGAGCATCTGACTCTTGATTTCGGCTCAGGTCGTGGTCTCAGGGTTGTGGGATCGAGCCTCGCATCGGGCTCCACGCTCAGCACAGAGTCCGCCTGAGATTCTCTCCCTCTGCCCCTCCCTGCCCCACATTCTCTTGCTGTCTCTCAAATAAATAAATAAATTGTCAAGAGGTAATTAAGTCAAGATGAAGTCATCAGAGTGGAGACTTCATTCAATAGGACTGGTGTCCTCACGAGAAGAGGAGCTGAGGACCCCCGGGGCACGGAGGGGAAGACACAGGAGAAGGCGGTCACTTTTGGGCCAAGGAGAGAAGCCTCAGGTGACATCAGCCCTGCCGACACTTTGACCTTGAACTTCCAACCTCCAGAAGGGAGAAGAAATAAGGGTCTTGTGGAAGACCCCCCAGTCTGTGCTACTTTGTTCTGGCCGGGCGCCGTGGACACAGTGTCCCAGGTCAAGCTGCTGAGTCTGGAGGGGAAAAGGCGCCCACGGAGCGGGGGCTCAGGCAGGGCCAGCCCCATCCCGACCCTGACCTGGCCCGGGGCTGAGGAGGTCCACACCCCAGCAGCACGGAGGACGCAGACCCGCACCCTCCTGACCCATGATCTCAGGAGACTCCTGGAGCACCAATGACAAAACAAGGGACGGGGGACGCGGGGGTGACGGGTCCCGTCTAGGCATCCTGTCTGAAGCTGAGAAATCTGCCGCTCTGTCCACCTGCGCTCCTCGCTGTTCCTAAAACAGAGCCAGGAGTGTGTCCTGCCCACAGTGGCCAAGGAGCCCACCGAAAAGAGCCCAGGAGGACAGAGGACCCCCGCGTCTTAGGGGCCACGCCCCGGGAACCAGCCCCGGGTTGGTGGGGGGGTGGACTCTGATCACAGCATGATCAAGCACAGGATGCGCGTCCGGGGGCCTGGGTCCATCAGACCAGAGTGAACAGCATGCCAAGTTGGGAGATGGGTCCAAAGCAGCCAGCCCACCTCTGCCGAACCCCTCATTCCACATAAGAAAGGATCTGGAAATCAATGTGTAAACGTACAGCAATGGGTGTTAAATTTCTAAGAAAAAATACGGTCTTTCTTGAAGCGAGAAGAGAATGGGCAGACATGAGCGGCCAGATGGCTCGCTCCTGCCTGCCTCCTGACCAGAACCTTCTAGAAACCAAACCCCATAACGGACACAGCCAGTTGGGTGAGGAAGGGGGAAAAGTACACAACAGAAGCCAATTGGTACCAAAGATCATGGGCGTTAAGGAGCACGGCTGGGCCATTTTCCACCGAGACATTGCAAGAAAAGCCGGATCCCCCAGACAGAGGGTGGACCACCGAAAGGAAACCCACAGCCCATCACTGGCGCTGCACCTCGCTCAGCTCAGGGCTGCACTCACGCTGGTGTCTGGGGCTGTCTGCCAAGGGCACGGGGACAGGAAGTGGTAAGGAATGCTCAGGTGGGCAGCCGACAGAAAGAAACCAGCTCTGTGCATCGAAGAAGCACTGGGAAGCCTGTGCATCGAAGAAGCACTGGGAAGCCTGTGTATCGAAGAAGCACTGGGAAGGCTGTGTGCGAAGAACAAGAGTCCCACCACCCCCTCATACTCCTCCGGAGCAAGTCATGCTCAGGTTAGTCTAAGTGAAAGGCGCCCAGGAAGGTCCAGGCAGCATGTAAGAGCCTCTGCTAATAAAGTGAGTTAAGGGAGGAGGCAGAAGAGGCTTGCAAGAACCCAAGGGCCTCGGGCTGTGTCAGCACTGAGGCTGAGCAGAGCCCTCGGCCTCCAGTTCCCACCTGGGCATGTCAACCCAATTGTGGCCTGATCTTCCTGGCTTGGGGAAGAGGGGCATCTGTGGGTCCTCTGTTCCTGCCATGGACAGCATCCCCCCCCCCAACCTTTGCTGAGCAGATGGAGGGGCTGGGTCAGGACTGGCAGCCAGAGGCAACGCCTGGCCATGCCTTCTGAGACCCTCCCCGCCCCCCCCCCCAGAAATGAGAGCTATCTCCTCACTTTCAAAGAGGTGTAAATCTCAGAGCAAAGTCCTGGGGCTCAGTTTAGAGGAGAGGCACATTATTCTATCTCTGTGGGAGAGCAAGAAGAACCATCTCGATGATGAGAACTTGCCCCTGCTGGTTCAAAGCCAGGGGTCTTCCTGGGAAGGGTCCAGAGCGTGAGCCCCAGGCCCTTTGAAGCAGCAGGCATTCATCACGGAAGGGACCTCAGGGACGTCTTCAGAACTGGGACAGATCTTCCTGTCTTTCTTTACAAAGCAAAAACCCTCTCAAGAGACTGGGAGTGAATTCTCCAGAGCCTTGCTCCTCAAAGAGGGGGGCCACAGACCAGCGTCACTGGGAATGTGCCAGAAATGAGGATTCCCAGGCCCTCCAGGTGCCTCTGAGGCCCGATGGGCTTCAATGCACCGTGGCTGGAAACTTATCACCTCAGTATAGAACAGTCTGGACGCATCACCGCCGAGGGGCAACGGCTCAAAAGAGCGCTCGTTTTCCTGCAGCAAGACAATAAAATGTCCTTATTTTAGGACTTTAGCTCTTCCAGAATCCATGCTCCTCTGAGCGTGCTAAACCGAGATTTACCTATTAAGTCAAGAATTTCCATAAGCACGGAGGAAGCCAAAAAACATATCCATACCTACCCAATTCACTTGAAAACATGTTAGAGTATTTTCATCAGGACAGTTCATCAGACTTGCACAAGATCCACTGGGTGGATGCGTCTGGGTTTTGGCTTATGAATAAATAGTTGTTTTCATACTTCCAGGCAAAGCCACAGCCCTGGGGTTTGGGTGTATTTTCTCGGTGGAGGAGAGATGTAGGTGTCCATGTGTTTAATCCCAGTGAAGTATAAATACACAGCTGCTTCCCCGAACTTGCAAAAACTCTCAGAGAACCTCAAATAAGTTGGTTTTTAAAAACACTCCAACAGAAGAAAACATCCCAAAAGTTTCTGTGAATGATTTTCGATCACACAGCCGAGGCTATCCACCAGTTTGGAATTTACTAGCTATTTAAAAGTAACCGGAACGTCCTTGTATTTCCTCTTACAGCCCAAAGTGAGACTCTAAGACCAGCCAAGCAGGGTATGAAACCTCATCTGCACAAACACAGAATAACAGACTTCTGAAAATATATTGGATAATTGTGTTTGTACACACGGCCATTCTTCTCTCGTGCCAAAGATCCAACTGCGAGTTTATCAAAGCATCCCAAAACCAAGCTCAAACTCTCTAATGTGATCCTTAAAAAAAAAAAAATCAGAGTAGCTTTATCTAGATTTTAAAATGAACACGGCCAAGAGCTCATAACAAAACAGGACGGAACTCCCGAGTTAAAAGATCTGAATGCTTGATCTGTCCTGAGCTAACGGCCACTTCCTAACTGGAGCAAATCACAAATCCCAAGGCTCCCGTGTCCTTGGCCATAAAATCAGGATTACGGAAGGGGTAAAGTGCCCGTCCAAGCTCACAGAGGTGCCGTGAGGGCCCATCACTCTTCGCCCAGGAGCTCATGAAACCTTGATTATTACCTACAACAGGCGTTTTTGACTGGGGAGCTTGGGAAAGAGAATCAAAATCATTTGGTTTTTGTGTTTACTAATTTTTTTATTGCGTTTTGGTGTTGGGGACAGGGGTGGCTTTGCTGGTTTCAGTTAACCTGGACGCTTCACTCCTATCCTCTCTGATGACCCTTTACTGCTGGTCAAGCATCACCGTGGAGGGGGGTGGGGGTCTCCCTCAGGGCACTGCATCCCTCAGGAGGCCTGGACGAGCCCACAAGCTAACTTCCTGCTCCAGAAGGTTCGAGAGAAGAGGGTCCATTTTTGAGGGCATACCATATCCCATCTGGTGGGATTTTAGGATACGGCAGCCAAAGAACGAAGACACAAAGGTATAGTTTTGCAGCTTCCATAAATGACATTTAAGAATTATGGGTTAGAGGCGCCTGGGTGGCTCAGTCAGTCGATTAGGCATCCAACTCTCGATCTCGGCTCAGGCCATGATCTCAGGGTCCTGAGATCGAGCCCCGTGGTACGCTCCGCACTCAGCAGGGAGTCCGCTTGGGAGCCTCTCCCTCAGTCCCTCCACCCACTCATGCTCTCTCACTCTCTCCCAAATAAATAAATCTTAAACAAACAAAAAAAAAGGAATAAGGGATTAAAGAGCTAGCACGTTTGGCAGTTCCTCAAAGAGTGAAGCACAGAGTCACCAAAATGAAAGCATGTCCACAGAAACACCTGTACACATTCACAGCAGCATTATTCATCATAATCAAAAATGAAAACAACCCAAATGGCCATCCACTGATGAATGGTAACTAAAATGTGTTCCATCCACACAATAAAACATTATTCAGCCCTAAGAAGGAACGGAGTACCAATGGATGCTCTCCCACAGATGAACCCTTGGAGACAAGAGAGCTAAGTGAAAGCAGCCAAGCACAAAAGGCCGCACAGGGTGGGATTGCATTTATAAAAAATGCCCAGAATGTAAATCCATAGCAACGGACAGTAGTAGCTTCGTGGTCCCTGGGGGTACGGGAGGGAGAATGGGGGTGACTATTCATGGGTATGGGGTTTCTTTGGGGGGAGTTGATTGTTTTCTAAAGTGAAATGCTGTAGCTTTTTTTTTTTTTTTGATGTGCCTACTACGTAAGATACCCTCTCATTTTGGGGGGGATCCCCCCAAGGTAGGTTGCTAATCTGGGAGGAAGTTACTAGTTGTCTCATAATTGGGGAGAGTCCACTTGCAGAGGAGAGCCAATTAGAGGTGAGAGATGGTGCCCTGTGCACATTATGTGAGCCCCGGGAGCCAGTCATCCCTGAACTCCACCCCGAAATATGAGCTCGTAAATTAACCTCCCTCCGCCCCCCCCCCCCCGCCCCGCCGCCTCTTCTTTTGGCTGAAACTTGTGAATTGGATTTCTGCCACTTGCAATTTAAAGTCCTGGCCCCTTTTCCCTTCCCTCCTGGAAGGCAGCGACGATCCCTCATTATTATGTGCTCGGCACTGGCTAAGGCATTCTGGCGGACTGTGGGAGGATTAACAATGGTACCCTGAGTTTCTAGAATATCTTCTTCACTTCCAAGTGAAGAATTGATTCCATATACACTTATCTCTTAACCCTTACAGCTCCCAGGATTACCAGCTTCATTTTACATATGATGAAATAAGGCCCACCCAGACGGGAGTGACTCATTCAAGGACCTGCAGCCAAGATAGGAACTGGGGTCCATTCCCCATCCCTTGGTGCCTCATACTTCACCGCACAGCGTACAAGATTGCTGGAATCACAGAAGAGAGAGATTTGATCTCTGCCTTCAAGGACCTCTCTGTCTTAGCAAATAAGACGCTTTACAACTGCCAATTGGGGGCGGTATACAACAGGTGCCTCACAGAAGTCTCCAACGGTGGAAGCAGAGGCTCGAAGAGCTGGTTGACCTGCTGGACTTCCTAGAGGCAGGCCTTGCAAGACAACTGGACATACAACTTACATACATACATAACATTTTTTTTTAAATAAGGAGCACATAATGTTTTATAAGGAAGACAAAGAAAGCCCATGAACCATGGTTCTAGATGATTTACCTGTGTTAACTCCTTCAATTCTTCCAACAATGCCATGAAGTAAGTCCCATTATTATGCCCATTTTATAGATGAGGCAACTAAGGCATTGAGAGGTGTGAGTTGCTTGCTGCAGGGGAGAGGGACCAAGCACGGATTTCAAAACCAGTCTGAGCCCCTCGGTTCCCTGTTCTTAATGACTGTATTAGGCTGCCTCTCAGAGCTACTCCAAGCCGGCTAGAAAACATGGCTAGAAAACATCCTCGTTACAGTTGAAAAGAGATGCTCAGTGCACTGCTCTAGGAAAACCCACCCTGGAGAAACATTTCATAAAAGGTAGAGCCACCGTCAACCCACCCTGGGCTGCTCACAGGAACACACACCTAGAACCCACATGATGCTTCATGCGACCCACTACTCCCAAAGCCCTACTGAGCCACTGACTCATCAAGATGATGAAACAAAACACTGAAATAAAACGGTTTCTTCTCCCTCCACTCCCCTCCCCACAACACCTTTCCTTCCCAGATACCCATGTCCTCAGGCTCTCGTCCAACTCTGCCTGAATGAGAATGCACAGGTCCTAATAAACTTATTCATACTAATGTGCAAACGGTAACTTTCAAATAGCGGTCTCTGTGACAAATGGCCAGTCTCCAAATAGAAGGGAACTCAAGCCAATGTCCTTGGCTCGTTTCCCACAGCTATCTTAACAATCAATTTGGATCATGGCTTCCCTCCCATTTTCTCTGCCCTGGTGGTACTGTCTTCTCTCCATTCCGCCCCCCCACCCCAAAACTGCTCCACTAAGTCCTTTCCAGTGTCAGAGAGACTGAAGGTTGAGCCATAAAGCAGTGGTTCTCCACTCTTAACTACACACTAGAAACAGCCGGTGAGCTTTAAAAATATGCTAATGTCTACGCCCTACCTCCAAGGCATGCTGGTTTAACTGGGGCCGCGAGCAATGGGTATTTTTTAAATAACAATCATATTAATGGTTGTCTGGTTCCTCTGTGCAGAGCATTATTCTAAAGCTTCCCTCTGTCTCTTCATTTGAACCTAAATACATTTCTGTATTTTGTCCCCCAAGGCCTGCTTCCCCATTTCCCCATCCCGCCCACACCTCTGCAACCAGTCCCTCTTTAAATCCCCAGCCACCTCGGCAATGGTTTCTTTCCCCTCCGGACCCTTATGGATCAGACACAACCACCACTGGCCAATAGGCTCTTTGGGAGGCCCAGCGGCTCGCATCGTGGGGACCGCCTCCCCCTACCCAGTAGCTCCCTCCCAAAATGACAACTGATAAGAAACAGAAAGATCAATGCAGCCATGGGCGACCCTGTCCCCCCCAAGCCTCCCCTCGAGCCCATTCTTCCTGACAAGGCCACACATGCCTGGTCACAGCATGAGACAGAGAGGACCCCAGGGAAGGAGGAGGAGGAAATCCTCGCAGTTTGCAACCCCACAGGGCTAGATCTCCGCCGGCGCCAGAGATGCTGGGGATGGGGCCTAAAGCCCTGAAATTCAAGACCCACCAACCTTGTAACTGACCAGGGAAGTCACGTTTCAAAGATCCATGTGTCACCCGCCCTGGGAACGTCCACCCTTGCTCGGGCCCCCTCGCTCCTCAATAAGAGGACGAGTCTGAGGGGAACTCCCGGAGCTCGAGCTCGGAGTCACGCGCCTTCTGGCAGGGGCTGGCCAGATCTCCCGATAAATCTGCTAATGGTGCTGAGTCCTCAGTGACAATGATGAAAAGATAAGGCTGCAAGCAACAGGCTTCAAAAGTTCACTTGCACTCCCCAGTTTGCCGATGCGCTTCTAGACAAAACAGCACCTCCTTGTTGGAAAGCCCTCTCAGGCTGTGAGTGCACGTCCCCAATTAATGGCAGGCACCCTGGAGTAATATTGTCACAGGAATACACTCTTGGGTCCCCCCACCAATCAACTGGACCCTTTCCCTCATCCCACCCCACCCCAAAATTTTAAATGTCATCCTTAGACAGGTTACAAAGACAGGAAACCCAAAGGGCCAAGAAGCATATTAAACGAATGCTCAGCATCATTGGTTACCAGGAAGATGCAAATTAAAATCACAGGGCAAGGGGCGCCTGGGTGGCTCAGTCAGTTAAGCATCCGACCCCTGATTTCAGCTTAGGTCATGATCTCGGGGCCGTGGGATCAAGCCCCACATCGTCGGGCTCCGCGTTGGGCGTGCGGTCTGCTTAAGATTCTCCCCCACCCTCTGCCCCTCCCCTCTCTCTCTTAAAAATAAATAAATAAATAAAGTCAAAGTTCATGTTTAAAAAAAAAAGGATCATGGGGTGATGTATAAATGCTGAGTCACTGTTGTACCCCTGAAACTCCTCTAACACTGTAAGGTTAACTATACTGGAATTACTATAAACGGTAAAAATTAAGAATCGATCTTCCAGCAATCTGTAGAGTTCTGGAGTTTGGGGATATTCTTTACTGGTTTGCTTTGGCGTTTTTTTTTAACTTATTTCAATTGTCCTTTTATTTGTTTGTTTATTTTTTGCCAGGAGCAAGGTTTAAGAATCATTTTTCTTTTTTTTTTTAAATATAGTTGACACACAAGGCTACGTTAGCTTCAGGAGTATGACTCAGTGATTTGATAAGTTTATACATTATACTATGTTTGCCCCGAGTGTAGTTACTTTTTGTCCTGTATGTCTCATTACAACCTTACATCAATGTTCTGGTATCACTGTATTCTTTACCCCGTGCCTTTTACTTCTGTGGCTTATTCATTCCATACATGGAAGCCTGTATCTCCCACCTCCCGCCTTCACTCATTTTGCCCCCCTCCCACCTCCTCTTTGGCAACCCACTGTCTGTTTAAAACAGACCTTAAGGGGCAACCTGGGTGGTTCAGTCGGTTCAGAGCCCGACTCTCGATTTAGGCTCAGGTCATGATCTCAGGGTCGTGAGATCAAGTCCTGCATCAGGCTCCGCACGGAGCACAGAGCACGGAGGCTGCCTGAGGTTCTCTTCCTCTGTGCCCCAACCCCACTCATGCACTCTCTCTCTCAAAAAAAAAAGAATAAAAAATAAAACAGACACGAAGTAAAACAGTTACAGGATTATACAGAGAGCTGAAAGACACCTCAAAGACCAACTGACTGACTGCCCCATTTTGCAGATGTTGGGAACTGTGCCTCAGCAAAGTTAAGAGCTACTCACCCAAGTTACCCAGCTAGTGAGGGCAAAGACAACCCAGAACCTGTGAACCCCAGCTTCTCTAGTGTTTTCTCCACTGCACATCATGGGTCCATCCTTGCCACCGGGCAAAGCCCATCAGTGTTCACAATATGGTATTCACCCCACGATGTGGAAAGTTTATGATGTAGTTGTTTTAGACAGGACCCAAGGGGTTATAAGCCCCAGAACCTGAACCAAATTGTTGTTTAAACGGTTTTTTTTTTAAGATTTTATTTATTTATTTGAGAAGAAGAGAGACAGGGGGAAGGGCAGCGAGAGGGGGTCCCCCGCTGAGCGGGCTCCATCCCTGGGAGCATGACCTGAGCAGAAGGCAGACACTTAAGTGACTGAGCCACCCAGGTGCCCCAGAACCAAACTATTTTAGACACACACACACACACACACACACAATAGAAGAATGGCAGTATTTACTGGCCTACAGGCCTACATAACTTGGGAGCTCAGGAGTGTACTGCCTTCAGGTACCGATGGATCTAGGTGCTCAAACAACATTATCTCAGTTCTGCTTTCTTTTATGCTACCTTCATTCTCAGGCACTCCCCAAGTATTAGCAAAAGCAGTCATGGCAGCTCCAAGTTTATAACCCTACTAGCTTAACAATGTCGGGGTAGGGGGGAGCAGCATGTCTTTCCCTAATGTACAGCAAAAGGTCCCAGGGAGGGGGACCAGCAGCAGTCACGTGACTGTTCCTGAATCACGGCGGCCAGGGCACGGATGGCGGGGAGGGGGTGAGGTCAAGCCTGGGGCATGTGTGCATGAGTTCAGGGGTACCACCAGCTCCGACCAAACCGTTCACAGTCTATGAATCCACTGCACCTTCGGTCCTCTGCAGAAAAACCGAGGGGTTACTACCTGAACAAGGAGAGTAAGAGACAACAGACATCAGACATCTACCACAGTAGGTTTCTTTACCGGTCCCCTAACTTCTGCATTACAACAGAATGCCGCCATATCACCGGGAAGGAAGGTCGCAGACTTTGACCTTGAGCTTCCTGAAAGCTCACATTCCACACATTTCAGCTGACCGCCCAACAGTGCATCTGGACAGATCTCCGTCATCCCACTCCGTGATTACGTAGTACACGTACATCAACTATGCCCTCCAGTCCCCACCAGAAACATCCAGCAAGAAACGAAGACGCCAAAGACAAAATGTCAAATTTGCCAATCTGCCTCCTAAAACGCCTTCCCAGCATCCTCACGGGATGCTTCCAGGAGCTCTTGCTCTGAAGGTGCGACCATCCCCAAGCACAGGCTGGGCTCCTCTGGGGGTGCAACTGACTGCAGGGACTTGGCTTGGGACCATCCTGGCTCTAGCAGTCAGGCCTGAGCAAGTAGGAGCTGCCCAGCGTTAGAATCACATAGCCTGTGTTCGGAGCGCTGGTGGACTTATTTCAGAGGGGGGAAAAATTCCCATGAATCCTCTCTTTCTCTCTCTCTCTCTCTAGTAGGGAGTTGCATATTTTATGAATGGTGTGAACCGTTTCTGGCTGTCACTTCTTGAATGTATCCGAAGAACTTCATTTATCCTTCAAGAACCCTGGGGCCCCCATCATGCTCACTCTTGACAAGCTCTCTGGGGGAGCTCATATCGTCTGATTTTTTAAGGAAAAAGAAGAAGAAGAAGGGGAAAAAAAAAACTCAAGGAATTGCCAAAGGCCCAGTTTCTTCCATGGGTCATTTTTTTTTTAATTTTTTTTTTAAGATTTCTTTTTATTTATTTGACAGAGAGAGACACAGCGAGAGAGGGAACACAAGCAGGGGGAGTGGGAGAGGGAGAAGCAGGCTTCCTGCCGAGCAGGGAGCCCGACGCGGGGCTCGATCCCAGGACCCTGGGATCACAACCCGAGCCGAAGGCAGACACCCAACGCCTGAGCCACCCAGGTGCCCCTCCATGGGTCATTTTTTTTAAAAATTCGTATTTTTTATATTGCTGACCTTCTGTCACGATGCTTTTGCAGCTGAGTGTAATGTGAGGGAAAACAGAGCGACACACATCAACCCGTGTTTTTGTATGAATCCACCACTTGTAGTAAGAGAAGAGCCTAGGTTATTCATCTAGTAAAAATGTTTTAGATAGGAAAACATCAGAACAAGGTGTAAAGAAATAATATCTAGCTATAAAAATGCTGTAGAGAGATGCCTGGGTGGCTCAGTCAGTTAAGCGTCTGCCTTCGGCTCAGGTCATGATCCCAGGGTCCTGGGATCGAGCCCCGCATCGGGCTCCCTGCTCAGCTGGGAGTCTGCTTCTCCCTCTGCCTGCCGTTCCCCCCTGCTTGTGTTCTCTCTCTCACTCTGACAAATAAATAAAATCTTTTTAAAAAAAATGCTTTAGAGAGCAAGACACATACTGGCACAAAGCTGAAAGGAAGAAGAGCTTTCTCACACATTTTAGCACCTGCTGACTATTGTTCTTTATCACTCTGTGTCTCACACCTCCTCAATCCGTCCAGCCCACGTTAGCTAGGCGGTGCCTAGCCCCGGGCTCCCTGAGATCCTTGGCATTCCCACCCTCTCAGCAAACCGCCCCCCATCCCGCTACCTCCCCCTTGTCCCCACTGTTTACACTGAGGCTGTGAGTTCCTGTTAAAATCACAGTCCCACACTTGCCAGCCAGGTGCCCTCGGGCAGGATGCTTCACTCCTCATCTGCCCAGTGAGCAAATGAAAGGCACTCATCTCGGGGCGCCTGGGTGGCTCAGTGGGTTAAGTGTCTGCCTCCGGCTCGGGTCATGATCTCGGGGTCCTGGGATGGAGCCCCGCGTCAGGCTCCCTGCTCAGCCAGGAGCCTGCTTCTCCCTCTCCCTCTGCCTGCCATTCCCCCTGCTTGTGCTCTCTCTCTCTCTCTAATAAATAAAATCTTTAAAAAAAATTAAAAAAAAGAAAAAGAAAAGCACTCATCTCACAGCCTATATGGGTTAAATTATAGAATGAGGGTAAAGCGTTCTCACAGTCCCTGGTCTGGTGCAAAGAAAATTCTTGGGACATAATGGATGTCATTAACAGTGCCCTAGCACCACCACCCATCTGCTCCCCCACCCCTTAATTTCTCAGCTTCTCACCCTCAGCTGCTCATTGGAAGCCTCTGAGGAGCTTCACCTGGTCTGATGTCCATCCTGGGTACAGCCTGGGCACCCACGTCCAGTTACGCTTCCCAAGGTGCAGCCAAGTTTACAAGCCTGGCCCAGACTGGTCCTTCTCTTGGGAGGAGGCTGCCCTCAGACGAGTGGAGCTCACCCTTCCTATAGATGCACCATGACTTCCTCTTGCTTCTACAACAGAGGAGGAGGGGCGCCTGGGTGGCTCAGTGGGTTGGGCGTCTGCCTTTGGCTCAGGTCACGATCCCAGGGTCCTGGGATCGAATCCTGCATCGGGTCCCCTGCTCAGTGGGGAGTCTGCCTCTCCCTCAGCTCATGCTCCCTCCCTCTCAACTAAATAAATAAAATCTTTTTTTAAAAAAGACATCCATGTTGTTGCAAATGGCAGGATTTCCTTCTTTCTCACAGCTAAATAGCATTCCATTGTGTGTTTATATATAAAATTTATATATTTATATACATACATAAATGTATACATTTATAATATATATAAATCACAACCTCTTTATCCACTGACGAGCACTTAGGTTGTTTCCACATCTTGGCTACTATGAATAATTCTGCAATGAACACAAGGGTGCTTCCTTTTACATTTGAATGAAGTATTTATTGATGCTTCTCTTTTACAATGTATTTTGTTTCTCCAATTACGATACTCATACGTGTTATCTAAAGGAAAGCGAGGAGAGGGGCTAACTGCAGAAAGCTCAGAAAAGCAACTACACGCACCCATAACCCCTTCACTCAGCAAGATCTACCCTATCAGCATTCCAATGCACGCTCCTTCAGACCTTCCTTTAGAGGCACACACGGGCGCACACACTCACATCTATTTTTACACAAATTCAAAGTTTTATTGTGCGTGTTTTCCAGCTTGCTTTTTTACTTAATACACAACGAACTGATTTTTTTTTTAAGAAAATTATTGCCCATTCTGCCTCATGAGTGAAAGCACAGGATAACAAAAGCAACTTCATGCACTCTAATATTCGAAAAATAAGGAACCCTTCCCTGAATAAAAGAAGACTAGCCTGTGGATAAAGCCAGGAGTCGGCTCACCATGAGCTCCATCCCTGAGTTCAGACCGGCAGCTGCCCTGGGGCTCAGTTGGTTGGGAAGGACCCTCAAGATCATTCACACTCACCACCCCGTGCCCCATGGACAGAGACCCGGGTCGCACCCCGTGGACAGAGACCCGGGCCCACGTCCTCCCTCTTCAACCACCTGCTGCGTGCCTTCCATGTGTCATTCCACCACTTTTAAACTCCAACTTCTGCATAGCTAGAGTAAAGCATAGAACACACTCCTGCCCTGTGGCTGTCATAAAGATTAAGGAGACAAGGTGCCCGAGGGCCTGTCACAGAGCCTGAAGCGGGCTGGGCGCCCAGCCGACCCGCTCCCCATCTCCCACTTCTAAGACTGCAGCCTGTTCAGCGGACCACTGGCCCCATCACCCAGAGAGCCCCCTCCCGCCGAGACCCTCGAGAAACAGTCATCTCACACACACACACACACACACACACACCACACACACACCACACACACGTACGCAAAAACAACTACTACATGGCATCTTTAATTGCAACAAAGGACGGGGGCAGGGGAGCAAAAGAAAACCTTAGAAATCCTCTATCCATCGATATAAAATACAAAATGCACTATGTTAAATCCATACTACAGGAGAGCACATGGCTTCTACAAGTAAACACAGATGGACATGTGCTAACAAGAAATTATCTTCAAGATACGTTACTGAGTAAAGAAACTGAGACATGATACATTGTTGGGGGGGGCACCTGGCTGGCTCAGAGGAGCATGCGACTCTTGATCTTGGGGTTGTGGGTTCGAGCCCCACGTTGCACATAGAGATGACTTAAAAATAAAGATCTTTAAAAAAAATACATTATATTGGACAGCTAATTTTGAATAAAGACCTGATCAAAGCCAGGGAGAAAAAATAAATTAATTAAATAAATTTTAAAAAATACATTATTTGGGCGCCGGGGTGGCTCAGTCGGCTAAGCACCTGACTCTTGATTTCAGCTCAGGTCATGATCTCAGGGTCCTGGCATCGAGCCCCACACAGGGCTCCACGTTCAGCAGGGAGCCTGCTTGAGATTCTCTCCCCTCTCCCTCAGCCCCACCCCCAGCTCGTGCTCACTCTCTCTCTTTAAATCTTTTTAAAATAACAACATTCTTGTTATTTATTCCAATGAAGAATTAAACCCACAGGGCGCCTGGGTGGCTCAGTGGGTTAAGCGACTGCCTTCGGCTCAGGTCATGATCCTGGAGTCCTGGGATCGAGTCCCGCATCGGGCTCCCTGCTCGGCGGAGAGCCTGCTTCTCCCTCTAACCCTACCCCCTCTCATGTGCTCTCTCTCTCTCTCATTCTCACTCTCTCAAAATAAATAAATAAATCTTTAAAAAAAAAAAAGAATTAAACCCACAAATCCTTAGGATATATTTTCACAAGGGGCTTGGGAGGTGGGCAACAAGGGTCAGTCTAATTCTGGCTTCTCAACATTTTTTTCAGGACAGCACTCTCTGAGAAGCCTCTGAAGACTCAGCTTTCCTCATGCCTCCCCGACCACCGGGAAAATTTAATACCACAGATAAATCGCTGATCTGTTTGTGTATTGTGACCCTCTGGAGGGCCACCAGCCATCACTGGTCAGAGCTAGGATATTTTGTCCAAGAACCAACATCCTCCCCATGGCAGATGTGTTGTTTAATTCATACGTTATTTATGTGATTAAAAGTTAATAATTTAAGAGATTCCCCCCCCCCCGCCTCCCGGCACCACATGAGACAGTGAGGCCATATCTCCTGCCCCAAACTATCTGTGGATGGGACTGCCCCTGAGGCCTGGGTGGGATTATGCAGAAACGCAAACATGGACTTCATGCAGAAATGCAAACATGGACGTGGGCCACGCTGATGTGTTTGCATCTGTACTGAAAGGATGCAGACAGCAGGAGAAAATTCAAATCCCCCTGAGGCTGCAAACCTTATATTGCTGGGGGCGTCGTGCCTAGTGTCTAAGCCTCCAGAGCTCCCACGTCCCAGTGACTGTGAGCTGCCTTCTCAGATCCCAATGAGAATGTTCTGGTCTCCTGTTTCCCTCCTACCTCGTGGCTGAACCGTCTCTGTTGCAGCTGGTTTTCCCCTCACCCCCCTTCGGGGTGCCTCTGGGCCCCATCCCTGGCCCTCTTCTCTTCTCTACCCACCCCACTTCCTAGGTGATCTCATCCAATATGGCAGCCTGAAGACCAACACCAATCACCATGATGAGTTCAAAGTTATACCTGCAGCCCACTTCCCTGGACTCAAGCCTCACCTTTCCAAATACCTACTCAGTATCATTCCTTGAGTAGATAGAAGAATCTCAAACTTTGCATGCCCAAACAAACTCTGGATATCCTTCCCAAAACCCACACCTTCCGCACCTTCCGATCCTCACTTTCCCATTTGTTGTTTTTAACTTTTTTTGAGATTTTTTTTATTTATTCGACAGCGAGCTTGAGAGCGAGAGAGAACAGGAGCTGGGGGGAGGGGCAGAGGGAGAGGGAGAAGCAGACTCCCCCCTGAGCAGGGAGCCAGACACAGGGCTCGATCCCAGGACCCCGGGATCATGACCTGAGCCAAAGGCAGATGCTTCATCAGCTGAGCCACCCAGGCGCCATCACCCCCAATCCCTTCGTAGCAAACCAGAGTGATCCCTGGAAGTGCTGAGTCAGGTACATCAATCCTCTGTTCAGTGGCCCCTGCGATGACTCTCCTAGCGTGTGGAGGAAAAGTCTCCAAGGTCCTCCTGCCTTGGCTCCTCCCACCACCCCCAACACTCCCCACCCCCCACCCACACTCACTTTTCCCCAGCCACCCTGACCTCATTGCTGTTCCTGGACTCCAGGTTTGCCCAGGCCACAGGGCCTTTGCACTTGCTCTGCCTTCTACCTTCTGGCTAGAATGCTCTTGCCCCAGAAATCCACACACACTTGTTTCTTCCTATCTTCCCGGGCTTTGCCCAGATGTCCTCCCCTGCCCATCCCATTTAAAATGACAAATCTCTTTAATCGCCACCCAGCTTACATAGTCTCGTTTACTCTCTGTAGCCTCATGGTAGAAGGTGAACTCTATCCGCTACTGGATCTCTGGCTTTGGAGGGTGCACACTGCAGGGGCTCAGCTTTCTTTCACTGAACGAACTCCTCATCTTGTTAACATGCCAAAGGGTTCTGCTTTGGGAAGGCACCCTTTTAACCTTCTAGCGAATGCCCAGCAATTCTCTCACCTCAGAGAAGTCTCCAGGCTTAAAAAATACCACTTCCCTCCCCGCCTCCCCCCCAACACATACACACAAAATGCCACCATAGGTCCCTGAACAGCTCAAAGGCTAGTGGGCACTTTCCGTGGCTGAGCCAGCAAATACCACTCGTGTCATAGGTTTCCAAAGCTCAGCGATTTGCTGAGGGTCCAGCCAAGGGCAAGAGCCTCTCCTACCCGCCAGGCACCCGTCTTTCTCTCCGGAAGTCCACGCGAGCCACAAAGCACCCAGGCTCGGTCCATCTCTGAGCTCCATTCATGGCAACCCTAAAACTTAAGTCAGAATCTTTTCCTCTTCTGATCTGGAAGAAAACCAGAGGTGCTAAACTGAACATCTTGACTGAATTTCCTCCGGGCAAGCTTTCCCCGGGCTCGCTCCCTCCGACACCCCCCCAACCCCTCCCGCCAGACCCAGTCGGAGCCAGACTTTTCAGTGACTCCGTCCAACACAGAGCTGCGGCAGTGACCCAGAGCCCCGAGCCCAAGCGGCAACAGCGTTCTGAGCTGGCTCCGCGCCTGTCACCACGAACGACAAGAGTTCCTTCTATCAGACCCTCTGGTAGCAAATGAGGAACACACCAACTTAGCAGGAAGTCAGTTTTCCTTAAAGCTTCTCTGAAGTTGGCTGTGAAAAGAGGAATCCATACCGAATGAGTCATCGTGAAGGCCACCTGCAACTTCGATACAGTTCCTGGACTTGAACATTCTAAGACGTGAAAAAGCAAAAATCGCCAAGATGAAGGAGGTCCAACCGCGCAAGCATGCATTTCCCATCTCCCCAAAGAAGTGCCGCCACATGGATTTTATCTGCTGTAAACCCCCTGCGAGGGACGAGGGAGGCAGTGGGAGGAGCTGGTTTCCAAGCAGAGAGCTCGGCCACAACTCTGGCTGGCTGTGCATCCTGAGCAAGTGCCTTAACCTCTCTGAGCCTTCAGTTTGCTTATGGTGAGAAGCGGACTCCACCTGGCCAGGCTGTTGAGAAGATAAATGAGACACGTTACCCAAAAGCCCTCTGTAGCCACTAGCAGACGAAGCAAGCAAAGTTGTGATCACACATGTCCGGAACACTAGGAAGGGCGCCTCGAGCAAGCACAAAGCGGGAGAAACAGAACTCAGCCGTTGCTCTCTTGCCTTCAAGAAGTTTCTGCTTCAGCTGGGACGACGCGCACCTCCCCCCCCACCGCCACTGCCGAAGATTTAGCCCTGGTGAGGCAACCTACCCAGAAAAGATGCCTCCATCTGCCACTTTCCTCCAAGTGTCCCTTGGGTCTGCTTATTTGGATTCTAATATCTGCCCAAGTATCCATCAATCTGGCTACTTCCTGGCCTGCAAAAGGCCTCAAAGCTGTGCCAACGAATTCCAACTCGTCTAATTCCAAGCCCGACGCAGAGCCTCCGCAAGGATGCACGCATTCTCACCCCGTTGGTGCAGTGTCCCCCAGCCCAGCTAAAGAGACAGGACGGCAGAAGCCAGGGAAAGAAGATTCAAAGGCAGCCATTCAGGAATGGAGGGGGAAAAGGAAGCAGAGGAGAAAGTGAGAAAAATCAAAGGAAAAATGAGGAATGGAAGAACCACCACTTGACACGTGCGGCTGGTGAGCGACTCACACTCACACTCGAGGCTGCAGTCGCCCAGAACAGCCCGCAGGGCGGAGTCAGGAGGGCAAAGGCTTTTATGCCCATTTCATGGATGAGCAAACCGAGGCTGGATGAACACCAAGCACACGTGGAGGGAGAAATGGACCGTGAACCTGCTTTCCAAACAAACACGGCCAGCGATCTGTGCACCCCGGCACCAGACTCGAGTCTGCATTTGGACACAGAGCTAGAGAAGCAGGAGAAGTACATGGAGCCAACCCGACGTCCGCCGGCTGCCAACGGGGCCCGCAGACTTGGTGTGTGCCTACAGCACGACGGTCCTCAGCCCCAAGAAGGCGCGAAGCCCGGACACGCGCTACAGCGAGTGAAAGAAACCAGACACGAAAGGCCACATGCTGGGGGACTCCGGTGGACATGAAATGCCCAGAACAGTCAAATCCACAGGCACAGATCGGTGGCTGGCAGGGGCTGGGGGAGGACAGTGGAGAAAGTGGAATGGGGCGGCACTGTTTCTTGGGTCTGCGGTGCCCTTCTGGGGAGGAGGAGGGGTTTGAAACTGCTCTGTAACCGGATCACCCAACACCGCGCGCGTACTAAACATCACCGAGCTGCGTACTTGAGCGTGTCACCCTGCTAAGTCTTATTATGGGAGCTTTACCACAAATCTTAAGACGGGAGGGGACAGAGAGAAAAACCAGGAGAAAATTGGATACAGAGGAAGAGAAATGGGAAGGAGCCAAAGGTCCTTAGGCAAGAAAAGAGTTTCCCCAAATCGGGGACCCTCTGCGTGTCAGGCGAGCAGGGGTCCACTGGATAAAGAAGGCCTCTCCTCTCATAGGGAACCGGTAACAGGATGCCTTCATCAGGGGCTGCCGACAGAGACGGAACCCGCGGCAGCCTGGGGAGGAAAACAGCAGCAGGCAGAAGGACAGCACATCAAGGTAGGGGCTGACGCACCAGGAAACGCTCAGCACTTACTTCTCCGTGCTGTGTAATGACGGAATCATTCATTCCTCAAATAGGACTGAGTCCCCAACTCTGGGCCAGCCCCTGTCACCGCAGAGATCAAACCCCTGGCCTCTCTGAGTTAACCCTCCGGAGGCTTGGCCACGACCTCGTGGGCAGATGGATGTCGTCGGTGGCTCAGTCCACCGAGTGCGAACAGAAACGAATAAATGAAGCTTTCTTCTCTGACTTTCACGTAAGCTAATCCCATGGGGTGGCTAAGGGGAAGTAAGAGAGTAGATGGAACACGGTCTGTAGAAACACCAGCTCGTCCCCACAGGGCGTGAGCTCTAAGCAGAGACCTGCCTGCAGAAAACCAGCTATTTTAATTAAAAATTCTGGACTTAAGGCCAGAGTAAGGAATGTAACTTCACGCCACCGTTTCTGAGAGAATTCTTCCAGGAGACACGAACCCATGCTTAGATAGGCCTTTACTTGCGCTCAGTCGTGGGGACCCTGCGTGAAGAAACTGGACACGCAGCTCCATCCTCGTGGGGCTCACGTGCCAATGAAGGACACACGCGATTGTGGGACATACAGTGTGCCCACTAGGGACATATGGAAGGAGAAAAACGGGCCAAGCCCAGTGCCCCCGGTCACTGCAAGGTTTTGATCCCACAAAGAACCACGTAAAGATGTCTCCTACCCAGGGGCGCCTGGGTGGCTCAGTCGGTGAAGCGTCTGCCTTCGGCTCAGGTCATGATCCCAGGGTCCTGGGATGGAGCCCCGCATCGGGCTCCCTGCTCAGCGGGGAGTCTGCTTCTCCCTCTGCCTGCCACCCCCGCCCCACTCCTGCTTGCTCTCTCTCTCTCTCTCAAATAAATAAAATAAAATCTTTAAAAAAAAAAAAAAAAAAAAAGAAGTCTCCTACCCAAATCCAGGTGAAATGTCCTGCAGGACTCCGATCAGGAAAGGCCACAGGAGGAGGGGCGTAAACAAGAGAAATCCCGGTTCTGAGGCCAGAAGTGGGCGATCGAGGTGTGGGCAAGGCTGGGTTCTCCTGAGGGCTCTCTCCTTGGCGGCCGTCCCCCCGTGTCTTCCCACGGTCACATCCACGGTCACCTTGGAAAACCCTTCCGAGCAACCTAAGAGCCAGCAGGATGGGTATCGCCACGCCTACAGATCGATGAAGAAGCTGGTCAGAGATTTTAGATGAATCTTGCAAGGTCAAAGAGCCAAGAGGCGTGGGAGGGAGGGGGTCCTCCAATTAGACTCCAGGGCTCCTGACGGCTGTCCACGGACCCCTTGGCTACACCCAGCTGTCCCCGCAGCTAAGCAGGATGGGGCGGCGGGGAGAAGACCAGCTCATGGGACATCTTCTCATCTTCCATCCTTCACTCTTGAAAAACAAAATGCCTTGTTCGCCAGGACCCGGAGGCCTTACTACGACGTTTAGCATTCTGAGCCCACCTGGCTACCCTCCCCGCCCTTCCAACCTTGGCCTTCCATGACCCCAAACCTCACCTCGTGACAAAGCCATTCACACCTTTTTGGAGAAACACTGCTTAAGCCACGAGCCAAAATCAGAGCAAGATGCGCCCAGTCCTCTAAGGTAAGCTCCCTCTTCATCCTCTTCAGACACCTGTCCAGGCATCCAGCCATCCAACACTTACTGGGCCAGACCTCAACGAGGCCAAGCACCGCGCCAGGCTGGAGAGGTTACAGAGACTTATCCAGTGACTGTCCTGCCCCAGAGAAGCTCAGGGTGCAGTGAGGGCAAGGGAGTGCGACCCGATGTGGTAAGTGAAGGGCGGGGCAGCGTGCCCCATGGAAGCCAGAGGAAGGATGACCACCCTGTCCTGGGCCTGGATGAAGATGCTCAAGCCGCGGGCGGGCCTGGGAGCAAAGGGACTCCGGCCAGAGGCAGCAGCTCTGCAAAGGTGCAGGCGCAAAGGGGTGCGTGCCCGGAGCGCAAACGAAGAGGCCGGGGAGGGAGATCAGGTGCCGTCTGCGGGGCGCCTTGGCACTCGGGGCAATGGGGAGCCGATGGAGGGGCTTCGGCAGCACTCGGGCTTCCGAGGACATCACGGATGGCCGTGCGAGCGTGCAAACACTAGCCCTGGGGTTTCCCGGCTCAGAAATATTTACTAAGGATCCGGTTTGTGGAAACCTTGCCACAGCCCCAGGGGGAGTTCCAGCACCTCCAGACCGCTTCCCTCCCAACCTTCTCATCTCCCAGAACGCCCACCCCTCCAAGAACGACTTCCTCTCCTCCCTCCCCCCAGAAACCAGGAGAAACCCAAAGACAGGTGACTCCGTGATTATCAATCACGCCCGTGGCGCGCGTCCACTCGGCAACCCTCTCCAGCTCCCCCACATCTCACATCGGTCCTCATTTGCAAGACTTGCAGCTGTGGCTGAATGTATATATATATATATATATAGTCTCGATGATTTGCAGTGAAGCATAATTTACACGTTCTCTTGCTTCCCAGGGAAATCATTTCCCCAAGACTAAGAATAAAGCAGACCAGCCACCTAGAGCAACAAAGCACCCCAACCGGCCCCCGATAAGCCCCTGGGAATCAAACCAGAGCTGCACTTGAGTTTAGCACCCTCTAGAGCAACGCTGCTGGGCAGAGGGGAACGTGAGCGTTTGGCGGCACAAAACACTGGGCTTTTCCAACGGAGTCCCACAGAACCCCGGAGGGCTTCCTGGAGGAGTCGCCCAAAGAGGAAGGGGAGTGATGGAGTCCACTGAGGGGGTATATGGCCAGAACAGTAGCCCTGGCATACAGACCTCCAGGAGCCAGCACCAGTGAACCCAGGTCTGGGAAACGGACTTTCAGACAAGGTCTGGCTCCCCTGCCTCCCATTCACGCTCGAGCATAGCTGTCTTGTCGGGCCATGGTCCGGGCCCAAGGGCAAAGGACTCGGGCCACAGCAGCCTCTCCAGGCCCGCCGGAGTGCCTGGCCATGCTTTGGTCAAGCCCCATATCTGACACCTCCCCGCGGGCTGGGCTCCCCACCCACCAAATACACACGGAATGAGGAAGCAACCTGGCTCTGTTCTCATTCTGGCGCCTTTCTCCTGGGCGAGGGCGAGGAGGTCCATCTGCAATTCCGAACTTTACCAGGATCTCTGCTGCCACCCCCACCACTGGGTTCCTTGGGGCCACACACAGACCAGGTCTCCTAGCCTCCTCTCTGCCTGAGCACCCGCAAACCCCAGCTCACCATCGCTCTGATCCCAAACTCCCAATCAGCACGCATTCATCATCAGGCCAGAGTGCCAAGCGGATACCGCTATATTTTTTTTGTCCTAAAGACCAAAGATCGCCCCCTCTTTTCAAAGCAGGGGGTCAGACACAGGAAGACTCTGCCCTCTCTCTCCCCTGGGTGGGCTGCTACAAGCCCAGAGGGAAGCCTTTTCCTCTGTTCCCCAGAGACCAAGGATGAGCACAAAGTCCCAAAAGGGCCACCTTGAAGGGTCAGATTCTAGGCCCAGGGCAGACGGGAACTGGGCACAGCAGTTTCCCACCACAGCGGTCATCTTCTGCCTCTTCAAGGAACGCCCAACAGTGCTCAAACCTTGCAGCTGGCTAGCCGAAAGAAGGAATCCATGTCCCCTCTGCCATGTCACAAAACACATCGACTTTAAACATATCCAGAGGAGGGCACTTACCCGTACTCTGGGAAGGAACCCGCCCAGTCGGGGCGAGGTCTCAGGGGGCCTGTTAATGCAATCTTCCATATTTACAGACTGGTTAATCTGGCACATGCTCCAGGATGAGACTCCCCTTAATTACGACCCTGTAGGTATGAGTCCAATCCTGGTCACATCCATGGAAGGTTTACCATACCCGGGGAGGGTCCTCATGGGAGGGGATTTAGAAGACATTTCAAAATAAGAATTTTTGTTTAAGTCTGTGACCTAAATACACACCATGACAAAGCTGAAGATCCTTCCCTACAAGGGTCACGATTCCTCAGGAAAGCACAGCTTTGGTGATGCTAGGCCTAGCAAAAAGGGACTTGGAGGAGCTAAGAGATAAACTCAGCCGTGGGCGCCTGGGTGGCTCAGACAGTTAAGGGTCTGCCTTCGGCTCAGGTCACGATCCCAGGGTCCTGGGATCGAGCCCTGCAACGGGCTCCCTGCTCAGCGGAGAGTCTGCTTCTCTCTCTCCCTCTCTCAAATAAATAAATTAAAAAAAAAAAATGGGGGGAGGGGGCCTGGGTGGCTCAGATGGTTAGGCGTCTGCCTTCGGCTCGGGTCATGGTCCCGGGGTCCTGGGATCGAGCCCTGCATCCGGCTCCTTGCTCAGCGGGGAGCCTGCTTCTCCCTCTCCCACTCCCCCTGCTTGTGTTCCCTCTCTCGCTGTGTCTCTCTCTGTCAAATAAATAAATAAAATCTTTAAGAAAAAATTTTAAAAAAATAAAATAAATTTTTTTAATAAAATGAGTTAAGTGACAGTGACCAAAAGCCAGAAAGACAAGGTCACAGCCAGAAAGACAAGGTCACCACCAGAAATGTGACCAAGAGGTTCCTTGCACTAGGAAAAAGCAAATAGTAATGACCAGCACTCTGGGTGATGGATGGGAAGCGAGAAACAGTGGCGGCCACCAGAGCATACGGAGTCTGGACACCACGCCACCTGCGTAGCATTTACGCCAAAGGAGATGGTTCTAACTTGCAACGATGCTCATAACCCCATTTCAAAGATAGGGAAACTGAGGTCCAAGGTCAGGTAATCAAGGCGCCCAAACCCAGGTCTGTTCAGCCCTGAACAGCGTGACACCGGATTGCCTCCCAACATACTACTAACTGAGGGGGCACTCCCAGTCTGGGATTCTAGGAGCGCCCCAAGAATCAAATCAGCCTGGAGGGAGGTTAATTTCCTCAACACCTGTTTCCTCTCTCCAGCAGGAAATAATAAAAGTTTGTTGCCCTTCATATACAAGGTGACAATCCTACTTCATGTACTCGGGAGTTACTTGCTCCCACCGTAGGGAGGCTGCCGGCCTGCACGAGGACACAGCAAAAAAGGAAGCAAGGTTGCATCCCAGAATTAAGTGGTAGCATTCCGCCATGGGAAGAAAAGGTTAAAAACACCGCCAAGGCCAGTCCTGAGTGACCTTGTAAACAAAGCTAAGGCCTATTATATCGTAAAGGCAATGAGAAACCTACAAAAGCTCTTGCATTCGCCTTTCCCACATTGCAAGAAGGGCCTCTTGGGGGGCAGGGGGTTGTGCGTCCGGCGGCCAGAGACCCATCAGACCCAGGCAAGAAGCAATTCCCACTAATTAGCCCAGCCTCAGCAGCATCAACCATCAGGAGGTGGTTTTCAAATCAACTCCAAATGGCCCTCGGCTACAGGCTTACTTGCTTGCACGCGTAGGACCTGTGTCCTGAAACTCCCCCGCTTCCGAAAAAAGGGCTCGACAGACTTGCTACTCAAAGCGTGTGCCCAAGACTAGCAGCAGCAGCCTCCTCCTGCGGGCCTGTGACTAAGGCAGAACCTCAGGCTCCATCCTAGGCCTTCTGAAAGCGAATCTGCATTTAATAAGACGCCAGGGGCCCGCGGCCCAAAGGCCTTGACCACAGTACTTCCTTCAACCAGTCTTGCACTATGACCTCCGGGGGGCCCACGGGAAAAGGCTTCTCCCACCCGGCTACGGCCCCAGGAGGAGCCCCAGGTAACAGGCGGCATTCAACTTGGCATGATGCCCAGAGGTCATGGGATGTCAACTCCATTTACAGAGTGTATACGAGGTGCCAGGGCTCCCCCAGGCTCTCCTGGACCCCCACAGGAGCCCCCCCACAAGATTGAAAAAGCTCCTGCGGCTTGCCTGGGGGTCTCACAGGCAGCAAGGGCTGAGCCAGGACTTGAACCCAGGGCTGCCGCACTCTTGCCCGGCATTCTGCAGGGCCCCCATGGTGAGGGGGGGTGCCCTGCGCTCCTACCCCAGGCCCTGGAACGTGATCTGGGAGGTCCACCTGGGGGGTAGCTGCAGGGCACACATTTTCTAACTAGCCCACAAACCAAACCGCACCAGGCATCCAGCACCCCCTGGGAACGGATACACTGCTTCAAGACCGGGAGGCCACACCCCTGCGAGATGTCACTCACCACAGTGTTCCCCAGCCTTTCCTCCTCCGTAGCCAGCTCCTGGCCCTGGTCCCAGCAGAGCGTTCCCAGGCGCCCCCTCCACCGTGTGATGGAGGGACCCCTCTGGGCAAACAGGAACGCTGGCTAGCACCCTCCCCATCACACCTTTTTACCACCTCCCTCTCTGTCCTCAGATTACATAGACTCAAAGAGCGGGTCTCCTTCCCAAGCCTGTGTTCTTTCTAGTACCCCGGGGCAGCCTACAATCCACTAAAAGAAGAAAACTTTTACAAAGGTAAACAAAATCCAATCTAATTCCAGGATTTCATCACCGCTTACAGGCAAACTTAAAGACCCCTTAGGTGACCCAAATGCTTTGCGACTCGGGACACCGGGGTGGCTCAGTCGGTTGAGCATCTACCTTCGGCTCAGGTCGTGATCTCAGGGTCCTGGGATCGAGCCCTGTGTGTCAGGGAGTCTGCTTCTCCCTCTCCCTCCCCTGCTTGTGTGCTCTCTCTCTCAAATAAATAAACTCTTTAAAAAAAAAAAATGCTTTGCTACTCACATTGTGGCCCACAACACCAAAACCACCATCATCACTTGGGAGCTAGTTAGAAAATGCTAGCTTTGGAGGCCTGACCCCAGACCTACTGAATCAGAAATGACGTCGTACAGGTAGGTTCTAAGCATGTGCTGACATCAGAAGACAAGCTCTAGGTACTCAGACCCTCCTTTATAATATGAAAATACGAGGAGGCTCCTGGCTGGCTCAGTCAGTGGAACACGCACGACTCTTGATCTCGGGGCTGTGAGTTCGAGCCCCACGCTGGCTGTCAAAATGGCTTAAAAAAATAAAAATCTCTAAAAATAAATAAATACGTGAAAATATGAGACTGGAGTATCAGATTAGCGGGATCCCATGTTGAGTGTGTCCTTGGTGATCAACAACGCAACTTAGTTTTATTTTTCACTCTGAGCACAACAAAGGCTTACAGCTATTTATCAAAAACAAATTTATTTTTTCTTTTGCTAAATGAGAACAGTAGACTCAAACTTCCTCTTTCTATTTCTAAATTACATTAAGAATCAAAAACAAATGGGCTCAGTGACATTCCTCCCTGAGCCGCTGCTAAAATAAGGATCCTCTGTCATGATGAAATTAGGACAAGGGCTCGTTGCTGTAGAGTTTTTAAAATATCATCTCTAAAGAGTTTTTACAACCTAATTAGTTTTTTGTTGCTGTTGTTGACTAATCCTGGAGTTCTCTGTGCATTTGACAAGCGAACGAGAAGGGAGGAGGGATTAAGGCATGGGAGACAGACCCATGGATGCGAAACACCCAGAAGGGTTTTCATTCCAACAGAACAAGTGGGAGGCTTAACTCTCTTAGGTCACCTGTCAGAGTCACCCTGCAGGGGAGAGCACATCCCTAAGGTCTCCCCAAAGAGGACCCACTAACCTCAGCTCCCTGGCTCGGCTGTAGCTCACGGAGCCCTGTGGACAGCTGACACATAGTAGGTGCTCAAATATAAATGTTTAGGTTTTGGTGAACCAGAAACTGTGACAGATGTATTGACTACAAAGAAAAAAGAAATCATAGGAAGTCTGGGGGTCGGGAAATGATTGCATTTGTCCAAAACGCATAGGTATAAAGTATCTATTCCTGTGCCCAGCAGAGTGCTAGATGGCAGGATAGCTTGGAAAAGGCGACAGCAGCTTTGCAAGAACAGTAAGAGTTCATCCTGGCTCTGAGGAGCTAGGGCGACCTGATAAGGTCTGCAATGTGATGAAGACCCTGTGGCTGTGGGAGCTTGTCAGATACGCAGCACCTCGGGCCCCCTCGCAGGCCTACGGAGCCAGGATCTGCAACCAACAAGACCCAGGGAATGCATTTTGAGAACCTTGCTCTAGAAGCACTGGATTCAGTCTTGAGGAATACAAAAAATACTGAGCCTGAGATAGTGTAGAAACTAGGACATCCTCCCCAAATGAGAGCATGTCCACATATATTCAGCTTGCTCCTTTCCTCCTGAGCACGTGGCAGGATGGCGACCTACCACATTAGGTGTGCTTTGGTCAATGAAGTATGAGCACAAGTATCATATGTCGCTTCTGGGCAGAAGCTTTAGGGACCAGATGCTGTTTGACATGATCACCAGCAAGATTCCAGACAGTGGTGGCTCCTTCATCCTGGATCCTGGGGGGGGCCTCATGGCCCCAAACCAACTTGCAACAGACGTGCAGCCTAGGAAAGAAGCAAACCTAGGTTGTCTGACTCACCAAGAGCAGAGGGTTGTTTGTCACAGAAGCATATCCTAACCCATCCTGACTGATACAGCACATAGCCCACGATGCCCACATTTTTCTCAGAACACTTCTGCGACTCCCCATTGAGAAACGCTCAGATGCATCCCTACCAGTGGGTAGGACTTCTCAAAAACCCCGAATAGCATCACCTAATTCAACGACCCTCTTTGCTCTTCAGACTTCACTCTGCCAATTCCCTTATTTTCTCCTTTCCAGATTGCCTTGTATATTTATGCTTTCATCTTATTGTGCTGTATGCTTTTTGGTAAGCTGCTTTAAATCCTCTTTGCAACAAGGTGATAGACAGACAGTCACACATACAGATATACCAGACTTGGCTCCAAATGAATTTTGGCTGTTTCCAAAAAAAAAAAAAAAAGAAAGAAAAGAAAAGAAATCAAAACCACCCCTCCTCCCCCAAAAGACAAAGATTTGCTATCACTGAGAATATTTAAAAGAATGTGGCCCTGAGCCAGCAAGTATTCCTTCAACCTGTTCTCACCACAAAAGGATACTTACAGAATGCATGGTACACACAGTCCCTGCTTTTAAAAAGCAATTCACTCCTGGACACACCATCTCTTTTTGCCTTGTCATAAGGCGAGATATGAAGTATGCTAACTCCACGAATCATTTAGCATCATTGACCAAATTCTTTATTTTTTTAAATCCAGCTTCAACATAGTTATTGAGCCCCTTCTGCCTATCTGACATCGTGTGAAGCCAAGTGAGCCTTATTTTAACCAGTTCGTCCTGGTTGGAAATGTTGTGGCCAAATTATGCTCGAGTATTAGAAACGGTGCTGCCGCGGGATTCCTGGCACCCACAGCTTGCCTATCAGATGCTTCCTGAGCCCAAATTTCTAGAAATGGAAGTGCTAGACCAGAGGGCATGAATATTGTAAAGGCTTTTAAAGTATATTGCCCAATTACCCTCCAGGGAGGGACGCCTGGGTGGCTCAGTCGGTTGGGCATCTGCCTTCGGCTCAGGTCATGATCCTGGGGTCCGGGGATTGAGTCCCACATCAGGCTCCTTGTTCAGCGGGGAGCCTGCTTCTCCCTCTGCCTGCCGCTCTCCCTTCTTGTGCTCTCTCCCTCTGACAAATAAATAAATAAAATCTTTAAACAAAAAAAAAACAACACACCCTCCAGGGAGCCTAGGACAATTTTCCTATACCATTCCTTGCCAATGCTCATTCTTTTTTAATTTTGACAGTTTTCATTAAAGCAAGTATCTTTTTAAAAATGTGCCACTCTTCGGGGCACCTGGGTGGTCCAGCTGGAAGAGCATGCAACTCTTGATCGCGGGATCATGAGTTTGAGCCCCATGTTGAGTATGGACTCCCATTCTTTGATTACTAGGGAGACTGAATACGCTGATGACTTTGCCTATCATTTATTATCAAGTGGCCACCCAAAGTCTTTGCCCATTCTCATATGGATGCGATCCTTTGTTTTTGTTTTCTTAATTTATAAGAGCACGTTCTGCATTAAGGATATTAACTTTTTCCTGATTTGTATTTGCCTTTGCCTCTTGTTTTTAAGGAAGAGGTCTCTGGTGGCAGAATGGACGGATGATTCACAGATAAGGAGAAGACAGCAGGAAAATGGTATCACCACCAACCTGCAAGAGGGGAGCCCCCCCCACCAAGTCATCCCACCAGGAAGTGCTTTTGACTCGACCTGCACAATATACTCCAGATCCACCCACTTCTCACCATCTCCACTGCCACCTTCCTGCCACGGCCAGTCTCCACACCACAGCCCAGATGAGCTTTCCGAAACGAATCAGAGCGTGCCCTCCCCTGCCATCAAACCACGGGCTTTCTGCGGCACTTGGAGAACTCTCCACCAACTACGAAAAAGAAGGGATATATAATTATGCAATGTGCCGCAACACATCTCTACGAGGGCAATCATGTTGCCATATAGAAATGAATCAGATTAGCATGTTGAACGCCTTAACCTTACACAAGGTCATATGTCAAATGGGCTCTATTTTTAAAAACCTTTAGAAGCTTGAAGTCAGCCAGGGTGGGAGTGTTGATACCCCAGAAATGCAAACCTGGGGGAAAGGGCAAGAAATCCCAAATTATTTCACAGTACATTTCTTCTACTGTGCAGAATGTTATAGACTCTTATAGAAAAATAAAGTTTTATGTATAAATATATGTATATCTAGTAAGGAGGGCGGTGGGTACAAGAATAAATATCCAGATATCCTGCCTCTCTGTCACATCTCCACCTCTCTTGCCCCTGCTCACTGCTTTCTAGAATATTCTGGTTCCTGCAAGTACATCACACATATACTCCCCTGGAGGGTTATTTGCATTCATGGTACCCTCTGCCTCAAATCACTTCTCCCCAGATACTCACATGGCTCTGCATCATCCAGATCTCTGCTCAGGTATCACCTCCTCAGAGAAGCTTCCGTGACGGTCTTATCAAACCCCCTCCTGCACCCCACACCCCACTCCACCACAGTCCCCTGTTTTATTGGCCCCAGAGTACTTAAAAATTATTTTTTCTAATGTACCCTCTCCCCAGCTAAGGGTAAGCTTCTCTTCCGTGTCTGTCACTATCTCCCCCTCAGCACTTAACCAAAGAGCTCATAGCCCATCCTAGACACTCAGGGTTTGTTGAATGAATGAGTGATCGACTTCTGAACTTCTAAACTACATATAGCCCCCATAAGCTAAGGATGCCTTTTACATCTTTAAAGGGTTGAAAACAAAGCCAAAGAAGAACACCGCTAGGGCCCAGGAAAACTGTAACAAAGTCAAATCTCGGTATCTATAAATAAAGTTTTATTGGAACTCAACACACCCATTGGTTCTCAGATCATCTATGGCGGCTTCACACTCCAACGGCAGAGCTGAGTAGCTGTGACAGAGCCCATATGGGGCACTTTCATGGCTTCTCACTGCCTCTGGCACTCGGCAAATCCCAGCAACGCAGCTCTAACTCCACTTTGCCTCTTGGCCCACAAAACCGAAAATGTTTCCTAGCCCTTGACGGAAAAAGGACGCCAGCGCAAGTGAAGAAGGAGAAGTCTCTGAGAAATGTTTCTAAGGGAGAGCAGACAAGCCTCGCTAACTGAATGAACCGAAGAGAAGGTTAGGGGCACCTGGGAGGCTCAGTCGGTGAAGCGTCTGCCTTCAGCTCAGGTCTTGATCTCAGGGTCCTGGTTCGAGTCCCGTATCAGGCTCCCTGCTCCGTGGGGAGCCTGCTTCTCCCTCTCCCTCTGTAGCTCCCCTTGCTTGTTCTCTCTCTCTCTGTCAAATAAATAAATAAAATCTAAAAAAAAAAAAATACTTTTTTTTTATCAGATGGTAGGCAGGGGAGACACAAAGCGTGCAGGGAGGAGGCAGTTAGTCCTCAGGAACCCACAAAAACCCCTCACAAGTCCATACCCCTGTTGCACTTAGCCCCTCCACGCGATCACCACGTGCTCTGATCCCAGCAAAGCACAAGCCAGATGCCCCACCGGCCACCGTTTCTACTTCCCTCCACAGGTGTCAACACCACCCCGCAAGTCTCACCACTGCAGGAAGAGAGGAATATACTAATTTTGCAATTAAGTACAAGGCGGGGGGGTGCAGATCAGTCCTGGCATTCTGTTAGAAATCCTGTCGTAAGCTGCCTCGCCACCACGAGTAATCAGGGAGCCAACTGCTGAGAACCACGTCCCCCGAAGCAGCCACACAGGGGTACAGGGCTTCCTGGTCTACCAACCCTCTCCTTCCTCGGGGGCAAGTGGGGCCCCGGCACCTGTGCTCTCCGATGAGGTCAATCAGACCGTCGGATGAAAGCTGGCTTTTTTCCCAGGCTGGGAGAGCCCAGGAAGGTCAGCATCTCATTCACGTTTGTAGGTGGTAATGGGCAGCAGGGATTCACGTGGTGGTGAACACATGTCAGGGATTCCTGCCGACTTGTTGCTAAGGGAACTTTTGTGAAGATGCCCTGAATCCACAGAATCCGTAAGCCCTGCCCGCCGCTTTGAAGTCCTGGGGGGTGGCCACTTGACCAGAGACGGGCACAGCAGCCGAGAGGGGGAGGCTCTCCCGAGTGGAGGCGGGCAGAAGGGTGAGCTGAAGGCAGATTTTCAAACAGCAGGAGCTGTTGGGGACCGCAGCCCCCAAATCAAAGGGCACAATGACTTAGTGGCGATGGCAGAAAGCCTGTTGGGTCCCTTGGGTCACGGTCACATCCTCTGGGCACCCCCAGCCCTCCCTCATCACGGCTTTGTGAACAGAGCTGAAAACTGCCTTAAAAAAAAATCCTGCTGTGAGGGACAAGGTCACACCACCTTAGATAATTCTCAAGTTCCAGAACTGAAAGGTCCGGGATTAAAATCAATTTGGGCAACATAGCAAACAGCTACTAGGTGTCAGGCAGCTCGGATACACTGTGTCTATTAATCACCAGCACCAAAGTGCCCCCCCCCCACCCACCCAAAAAGGCTGGCCTGCCATGCCAATGGCCCAGTGGACAGACCCAGGCTTTAGGGACAGGAAAATCTGGTTTCAAATTCGGCTGCAACATTGATCAGGTGGCCTTTATGAAGAAATCCCTGGCATCTTAAGAAAAGAGAGAGAGAACCTCCTCTGAGGATGGCAAAGGAGAATTTTCTAGCAGAACAAGAGCCAAGTCCCCTGCACTTTACCTCCCTCTGGGGGCGCTCGCTCTCTCTCTCTCTCTCTCTCTCTCTCTCTCTCTCGTCAGTCTGGGGTAGCACTGTTTCCTCTCTAATGGATCGCTGTGCCAGATGTGTTCTCCCTGCCCTTCTGCAAAAGGGCCCGCAATGCACCTGTATCCACACCTGTATCCACACCTGTAGGCACCTCCCTCCCACACAGAATCCCGACTGGTCTTGTGACTCACTTTGCCAATAAAATGGGCCAGAAGGGATGTGCCGATTCTGAGCCCAAGCCTTAAGGAGGCCTGGCAATTTGCACTTTGCGTTCCTGGAAGCCAGCCACTGTGGAAAGTCTCGAACTCCCTGCTAAAGAGGAAGGCCATGTGGAAGGGCCCTGGAGGATAAGACGCCATGCAGAGAGAAAGGCCCCCTTGGAAGAACACCAAGGCACCAGACATGGGAGTGAAGACACCATTTTGGAGTTCCAGGCCAGCTCTGCCTCGGGGACCCCAGCCCCCTCCACCATCTGACTGCAAATGCATGACAGCCGCCGAGACAGACCCACAGAAGAACCACCCAGCAGAGCCCCGTCGACCCGCAGCGACGTGTGAGGTAATAGTAAATGGGTGTTTTGCAACATGAAGTCTTGGGGTGGCCCGTTCCACAGGAATAGATGAACCATCGTTCCTCAATTATCCACAGCCCAGCCCAGCTCCCCAGCTCCGCAACTCTCTCTCACAGCCACACCTTGAAGGTTCTGGCAGCACATCACGTGACCCCAAAATGGGAGAACAGAAGGTGGAGAGAAGGAGACCGGGTTCAAGGGTGACCCCCTGCAGCCTCTTGGTTCTGCTGGCAAACAGGGTCCCACTGTTAGCGCCTCTGAGCTCTACACCCCACAGCCAGATGGTGGCTCCTAAGAACAGCACCTCAGTCAAGGAAAGCTCTGCTGTGTTTGCATTCCAATGCTATTTACCCCCAGAGTTATTATTTCCCAAAAGTTCCGGGGCGTTTCTGCGGATGCCTTCCAGTATCTTCCAGGTCCCGAATTTCTTTTCTCCATTCAAGGTTAAGAGCAGGTCATCGGACCTGCCCAGCCATGGGGTTCCCTCCTCCTGGTGCTGCTCTCCTCCTCTGGGAAGCTCCACCATCCCCTGAGGAGCCCAGACCCTTGCAGCCACACCAGGGTCCCACCCCCCTTCTCCCCCTTGGGCTCACAGTTTCCGGGAGGCCGCTTTCTGGAAGCCAAAGATATGCTGTACCCTTCTACCATCTCCTTGGAGGACTGACCCAAGAGATTCCCCCCCGCCCCGGGTAGCCAGAACCAGAATCTCCCCAAGCCGGTCCCTCCCTGGGGGTTGGCTGGCCTCCAAGGCAGATCTCTCAACCCTGTCAAGAGTTAGCTCCCAGCTCCTCTCCTTGAGGTACGCTTCTGGCAAAGCCAAGGCCTCTCAGTTCCCCTTTCTTCACACGAACAAAAAGAAATTCTCGGGGAGTGTCCATTTTGCATACCCTGCTCTCGACCGGTAGTACCCTTCCGCCAAGATGGGGCTTCTGGGTATCACTCTTTCCACCAAGGAGCCAAAGGTCCGCAGCACCCAGCTGTGCCCCCCACCATCGCACTCCTCCCCCAGGAGGCTGGTGCCGTCCATTCTGTCGGGACCTGTCTCCCCAACTGCTCCCCTGGCCTTCTGATCTCCACGCCCCCAGCAGGCTCAGGGCCAGGCACCTGCTGGCCAACAAACCATGAGCTTGTCCACATCCAGGCCCCTTGCTCAGCCTCCTGGGTGCTGCACCAACTTCCAGCCTTGATGAACACCCGGCCGCTGCTTCTCCAAACTCCCGATTTCATAAACTGGCCAGCCCACCACCCGCGACTCCCTTGGGAGCTCTGCATTGTCGCCTGACCCAGTCTGGCTTTGAGGACTCACCCCATTCCAAGGGACTCCACCCACCTATTTTCTGGCCCTCAGCCTGCGGGTCCAGCCTGCTCACCGACGAGGTTCCCAGACACAGAGGGCCTGATCTCCGATCTCCCGATCCTGCCTCTGAAAAGTCCCAGGGCTCAGGCCCAGGCCGGCCTCCACCCTCGGGAAAGCCAGCAGCCTCCCTGTGAAAGCAACCTTCAGGGTCAGCAGGAGAGATGCTGCAGGTGGGAAGGAGCAGGGCTTTCAACGTGGCCCCCGTGTGCAGCCTCCCCTTAGGGATGCTGTCACCAGCTCGCTGACCTGGAGGGCCGCACCGGCCCTTCCCCACAAAGATCCAGACCTTTCCCTCACTTGCCTTTTAGCACTTGAGCCCACGTTGCCGTATTTAAAACAGATGCAGTCACAGAGGGTAACGTGCAGCCATCTGAGCCGCTGAGCCAATATGCAAGCATTACCCCTGGGGCACATGCCTTCAGTTCTCATGCCTGCCTGAGAAACGGGGATGGTGCCTTCCCCTTCACAGAGCTGTCAGGGGACGCGGCGCCTAGTAGGTGCTCAAGAAATGGAAGACCCTCCCAGTGGTAGGGCTCCCACAGATGGGCCCTTCGGGAGCACGTCACCTTTGGGAGTTGGTCTGAAAGCCCCTTCCTAAGCACCAAAGATTTCCTAAGCTTGTACGCGCCACAGGCCGGTGACTGATCTACCCAAGACTGTCCCAGAGGATCACTCTGCTTGTTGTCTCCTGGGTCTGGTTCACCCTCGCTTTCCCAGAGGAAAAAGCAGAGCCGGTCCGCTCTTGCGAACACAGCCTAGAACCCACCAGCCTCGCCCCCGCCCAAAACACAGCTGGCTGCGTCCAGCCAGGGATGCTCCTCACCGGACAGACATCCAACTGCCAAATTTCCACATCAGGATTTCCTGGAAAAAGTGTGGCCACCAGAGACTCTGCAACAGGAGTCTCTCCCAGGGCTCCTGAGTCAGAAACCGGGAGGCTGCAGGTCTTCCTAAGAAGCGATACACTTGCTTTCTTGCACATCTGAATCCCGGGAAAGGAACCTGGGAAGCTGAGGGACACACCTGAGCCCGTCCGACACTCGCGTGTTTCTCAAAACACAGAACCACGAGGGTTCTGGAACCTACTCTTCCGCCAGGCCACGAAATCTTTTGCAGCCTAAATTTTGCTCAAATGCTACTAACCCATTTAGGGGGGATTTTGTACCTCTTGGAGGCCAGGCTCTCATTCTGGTACTACTTCCAAAGGATATTTCTCTGCAAACTCACCCATAATCACTCAGCCCCATCCATCCATCATTTTTTTTCTTTCTTTTTTTTTTTTCTTTGAGTCCCACCCAGCAATTTCTCTCGAAACTTGCTACTCTGTTCTTTGTGAAGTAGGTCAGGGGTCAAATTATAAATAAATTCAGCCTCGGTGATCTGGGAGGTGTTTCTGCAGAATGTTTGATATATATTTAACACAATTGCGGGTAAACCGCCCATTGAAGTCTGTACAACGATCCTGGGGTTGGGCAGTTTTTTACGAAAGGGGATGTCCTACGAGGTCACTCCTTCGCCCTCCCCCGCCCCCACCGGACTTTTGAAACTTCGGAGCCCACTCCGGCTGTGACCATGAGCTCAGCGATTAGAGGACAGGGAGGCCTCCCAACTGTCACCCAGACAATAAACAGCCAGCCGACTTGGCTCAGCAGGTCCTGCGCAGTCCTGGGGGCAGGCCAGAACCCCAGGAACAGGCCACTCTCAGGCTCTGGACCTTAGCCTGGGGAAGCTGGAGCAGGGGAGGGGCGCTGCGGCACCCCTGGATCCGGCGGGCGTCTCGGGCTGGTGGCCAGCCAGACTCAGCTGACCAGCAAGTGGGCGGCTCCGAGGCGGCCAGGCAGCCTGACCCGGGGCAGCACGACCGTCCACCGGGTCGGCAGGCTCCGGGCTCCGGGGCCAGATCGATGCCACTTTTTTTTCCGACCCCGATCCTCGGCGCGTCTTCCCTAGACCGCCGGACTCCGCAGCCCTCGGCCGGCCCCTGCCACCGCCTGAAGCGCGCCCACCCGCCCGCCCGCGGGCTCCAGAACTCACACAGGCAACAAGTTCTCGTTCCTCGGGGCGGCCACGATGTGCTCGGGAGGCCCGGCACGGGGCGGGGGGGGGGGGGGGGGGACGCGCGCTCCGGGGGCGATCCCCGCGCTGCCCAGCCCGGAGGGGCGCCCGCTGCCTCCGCCGCCCGCAGGGTCGGGCGCGCAGCGGCTGTCCCCCGCCGTCCCCGCGGCGCCCCTCGGACAGGGGCGGCTCCGGCATCCCCGGTGCGGGCAACAGGTACGCGGGCGCGCCGAGCAGCGCGGCCCCGGGTCTCCCGGCCCTCGCCCCTTACCTCCAGCAACTGCACGTAGCTCGCCGGGAACCAGCCGCGGAGCCCGTCGTCCTTCTCGCCTTCCCACCAGCCGCCGTCCGGGACCTGCAGCAGCGTGATCAGCTCGCCCGCGGCGAAGCGCAGCCCCTGGCCGTGCCGCTCCCCGGAGAACGGGTACAGGGTCCGGCAGCGGGCGCCGGACATGGCCTTGGCGCCCGGGCTCACAGTGCAGCCTGCATCCCTGCCGAGCCCCGCGGGCTGGGCAGCGGCTCCGCGGGGTCCCAGGCGCCCGGCGCTCCGGGCTCCCGCGCTCTGGGCGCGCGCCGTCTCGGGGGTGCGCGGGGGGTCCCCGGCCAGGCGGGGGACGCGCGCTCCGCGCGGGGCAGCGAAGACTCGCAGGCTTCGCGGAGCAAGCGGCGACGCCCCCGGGCCGGGCAGCTCGCAGATCCAGCTCTGGGCGGGGGGGGGGGTGGGGGGGGCGGGGCTCAGGGGGAGGAGACCCAGGCGCCGCGGGCTCCGGAGACAACTTCCCGGGGACGCGAAGCGCGGGCTGCGGCCGCGAGGGCCGGCCGGAGCCGGGGCCGCCCGGGCGCGCGGAAATGCGCAGCTCCCGGGGGAGGCGGGATCCCGAGCATCGCCGGGGGCCCGGCTCGGCGGCGAGGGAGCGGCCGGGCGTCCGCGGAGAGGGGCTGGCGGCCGGGTGGCCGAGCGGGGACTCGCGCGGAGGCGAGGGGGCGGGGCGGGGGCTGGACCAGGGCGGCCACGCCCGCCGAGGGCTGGGCGCTCCCTCGCCGAGGGGGCAGGTCGCTTGGGGAGGGGTCTCGGCGCTCGCACCCCCGCCTCCGAAAGCCGCTGGAACAGAAACGCCCTTCTGTGCCGGCTTTGTGGGTCTGGTGGCGGCCAGCGGGCGGCGGGCGCCTCCTCCGGGGTGCCTGCGAGGGAATGTGTCTGTGGCCGCCACTGTCGGGGTTGAACCTGAGGTTGAACTTGACTCACCGGAAACTGAACAATGGGTGAAGGACAGGTTTGAAGCCTGGCGCCAGAGCCGGGAGTCCGGGTGGCTGTGCGTTACACTGGAGGGACCGAGCGGGGAGGAGACGGAGTTGGGAGCAGGCCGATGAGGATAAATGGAGGAAGGGGGCGGGGGGGGGGGGAGGTGAGAGGAACAGCCCCCACCGCTTTGCATGCAAAGGGGAGGCCGGCCCCCAGCGTACCAGTCCTCCTGCAGTCCAGGCCGGCCAGTCTCTAGAGGTCTGCACTCATTTACTCAGTCAACAAACCGACCGTGGGAGGCTACCACACCTTCCATGCCATGAGCCAGGTACCTGCAAAGATCATCTGGACAGGTGCCTGCTCTCCAGGAACCAGAGGACCTGGATGCGGAAGAAACGACCTTGAACCGAGGCTTTAGAAGTAAAAGAAAGTGGATGTCTTCGTTAGCCTACTCTAAAGGAAAACTTAAAGTCTATTTCCTAAGCTGTAAAAACTGGACCCTTTAATCCCTCTGCATGCTTCAAATGGCCTCCCTTTAGATCCTGCTCAGTAATCTTCCTTGGCTCCCCGTTGCCTATTAAATTAAGTACCGATTTCTCAGCCTGTGCCCTTCAGACTCAACAATACCTCCCCTAGCCTCATCTCTCATGGTGTTTGCCTGGATACCCCCCTTACAAAATCGGTCAGGCTGGGTGGGCTACAAGAGCCTTAAGATCTTGCCTTAAGGGTGGGCTGGGCTACAAGAGCCTTAAGTTCTTCCAGTGGTTTTCAATCCTGGCTGCACATAGGAATCACCTGAGTAACTTTTTAGATGCTCGTGCCCAGGCCCACCCAAGCTTTGGAAAATCCACCTTGAGCCACAGTCTGCATTTAAGCCGTTTCACCTTGAACCGCCTCAGCCTGGCCTCCAGCCACGGGCGAGCTGACAAATGCAGATTGCTTATAATAGCCCATCGATTGCAAATGCACAAACCCTTGCTTGGCTAGAAACAGGGGGAAACAAACTCTGGGCCACTCATCACCACGGGGCGTGGCTTAAAGCAGAGCTGCAAAACTTGATATAGGGGGGCGCCTGGGTGGCTCAGTCGTTGGGCTTCGGCCTTCAGCTCAGGTCGTGATCCCAGGGTCCTGGGACCGAGCCCCGCATCGGGCTCCCTGCGCTTCTCCCTCTCCCACTCCCCCTGCTTGTGTTCCCTCTCTCGCTGTGTCTCTCTCTGTCAAATAAATAAAATCTTAAAATAAAAAAATTGACATAGGAATCAGTCACTAAAAGTAACTGACCTAATCAGTGACAAGGGCCTCAAAGTCCTTGTATCGGGAAGGATATGTGACTGTTAGCAGACTGACCCCAGGTGTCATACCTGATGATAAGGCCCAACTCAATTGAGGACAGCCAGTCCAGAGCCTTCTTGCAACTCCAAATTTGCCATGGTGCCTGTTAGCCACCTGTGACCCAGTTTGGCTTTTGAGAAATCTCAGCGTACAGGGCATCCCAAACACTCCAGCTCCAAGTGACCTGCCCCAGATGATTCTGCAGCACCAAGACTGATAATGGCTCTCTGGTCGATACCTAAGGTCAGTCTGGACAGAATTGACTGGCCTAGCAGTCAGGGGAACTGCTGTCCCTGATCTCTTATTCATGAAGTAACTTGGACAACACCAGAATCCAGTAGCTGGAATACGGGACTTGAGATGGTTAAACGCAGTTAGTAGCTCAGTGTGTCCTCTCTGGCCTCCCTGTACTCAAACCTCAACTCTGCCACTTTCCAGCTGTGTGCCCTTGGGCAACTAACTCAACCTCTCTGAGCTTCATTTTCCTCACCATTAGAAGATGGTAGTAGTGTCTATATCATTGTTTTTAAGAGGATTAAATAAGTAAAAATGTAAACTATGCCAATACCTGGCATATTAAGTACTCAAATATTAGCAGTTATTATCGATCTAGTCCAATGGTCCTGGTTGTTTATTATCTAACACTTTTTTCGCACTAAGATTTCCAAGGCAATAATAAGTGGGAACTTTTATCTTTGGGATGCCGTAAATGTTAAAGAAACACACTCTGGGTTTCCGTTTTCTCACGAGATCGTGAAGGGAAGATGAGTTTCTCTCTCATCTATTACCCCTCTCCCTTGCCTTCCTCCTCCCCTGATCTTTTTTTTTTTTAAAGATTTTATTTATTTGTCAGAGAGAAAGAGAGCGCAAGCACAAGCAGGGGGAGTGGCAGGCAGAGGGAGGAGCCAGCTCCCTGCTAAGCAGGGAGCCCGATGCGGGACTCAATCCCAGGACCCCGGGATCATGACCTGAGCCGAAGTCATGACTGACTTACCCGACTGAGCCACCCAGGGGTCCCTCCCCGATCTTCTATTACTATCTTAAAATTCTATTTGAAATCTTTACTTATTTAGTATACTAAATAGATACTTATTTACTTCTTTGAAACTAAGTCTTATTTTACTGAGTAGTCTCTTAGTAACTCGGGAGGGAAAGTACGTTTGTTTTAATTTGCATCTTCCCCTCTTAAAGACCAACACTGAGTCTTGCAAAAAAAAAAAAAAAGTAGGCATTTGGTACTTCCTGAATTCATTTTGCAATATGAGCAGGTTTGAACCCCTGCTCATTTTCAGATTTCCCATATTGCCAAGTTACTCCCATAAACACATGTGTTAGAACATCTGGATTAGACTATAAACTCCTAAAAGCAGGCTTTAGTCTCTCTTTCTTAGCTCTCTCTCGACACTGTGCATTTATTTGATAACTATGGGCTGGCAGGGATTTCTTTTCTATCCAAGACAGTCTTCGATGCCTTTCCATCATCAGCCTATGGATGGCAGAGAAATAAATATCAGGGTTTCCATTTCTTAAATTAAGTTAAACACAAATTTGCCATATGACCCCAGCAATTCCCTCCTAGGTATCTACCTAAGAGAAATGAAAACAAACAGCCACACAAAAACTTGCGGTATTCACTATTTAGAATAGCCAAAAAGTGGAAATAACGCAACTATCCATCAATTGATGAATAGATTGACAAGACGTGGTAGACCCATACAGTAGAATATTCTTTTTATTTTAAGATTGTATTTATTTATTTGAGAGTGAGAGCATGAGCAGGGTGGAGGGGGAGAGGGAGAGGGAGAGGCAGACTCCCCGCTGAGCAGGGAGCCCAATGCGGGACTCGATCCCAGGACCCTGAGATCATGACCTGAGCCGAAGGCAGACGCTTCACCAACTGAGCCACCCAGGCGCCCCCATACAATGGAATATTCACTCAGCCAAGAAAGGACCGCAGTCCTGACACAGGCTACAACATGCAGGAACCACAAAGACATTACACAAAGTGAAAAAAGCCAGATACAAAAAGGCTACATATTGTGGGGCACCTGGCTGGCTCAGTCAGAAGAGCATGCCGCGCTTGATCTCAGGTCGTGAGTTCAAGCCCCACGTTGGGTGTAGAGATTACCAAAAATAAATTAATTAATTTAAAAAAAAGTTACATATTGTACGATTGCATTTAGAAGAAAATCTCAGAAAAAGCAAATCTATAAGAGACGGTAAATAGATTAGCGGTTGCCCCGGGGTTGGGGGTAGGAATAGGGAATAAGTAAATGGTCCCGAGGTTTCTTTTTGGGATGTGGACAATGCTCTAAAATTTAATTGTGGTAATGGTTGCACAACTCGGGAAATCATTGAATTGCACGCTTAAAACAAGGAAAGGCTTTGGTATGTAAATTATACCTCAATAAAGCTGTTACATGAACCAAATGTAAACAAGGATCTATAAAGGCCTCATTCATTCGTCAAGGGTGCCCTGCCTCCTTTTCCGTGCTCATTCGTTCAACAGCAACCTCAACAACAGAACTGTTAAGACTGGGAGATGGACAATGTGCTGGGCTTGGGGCTATAGAGACAAACATAGCCGTATAAATAACGAATCCCTGTAGGTCAGTAGGAAAAATATGGGTGACTCCTTAGGAAAAAAAAAAAAAAGGCAAAAGACTTGAACAGACATTTCACAAAAAAGATCCCCGAAAGGCCAATACTAACAACACCTCAAAAGGTGCTCGACCTTGTTCATCATCAAGAAAAGCAAAGCAAAATCCTAAGGAGGTCGCAATATACACCCATGAAAATATAAAAACAAGGGGCGCCTGGGCGGCTCAGTCGTTAGGCATCTGCCTTCGGCTCAGGTCGTGATCCCAGGGTCCTGGGATCGAGCCCCGCGTCGGGCTCCCTGCTCGGCGGGAAGCCTGCTTCTCCCTCTCCCACTCCCCCTGCTTGTGTTCCCTCTCTCGCGGTGTCTCTCTCTGTCAAATAAATAAATAAAATCTTTAAAAATATATGTAGATATAAAAACAAAATAGAAAATGTAATAAGTATGGTTGTATTTATAAATAAAAATAGAAATTTACAAAATGTACGGTAACTATCAAAACAAAAGAGAAAATGCCACACACTGAGGAGGACCCAGCAAACTCCTACACTGCTGGCCGGAGCCCGCTGGAAAATGAGATACTCAGCAAAGCTGATTCATAGCATCCTCTATGACTCATCAAGTCCCCTTGTAGGTATATGTCCACCTGAGATGTGTTCATATGTTCACCGAGAGACGTACACAATGTTCGTAGCAGCAATATGCATAATAGCCCGAAGCTGAAAACTGCCCAAAGTCCGTCAACAGTAGAGTGGATAAGGGGCGCCTGGCTGGCTCAGTCAGTAGAGCGTGTGACTCTTGATCTTGGGGTCCTGAATTCAAGCCCTACTCTGGATGCAGAGCTTACTTAAAAAAAGTAAATAAATAAGAAGAAAAGAAAATATTATAGTCCCTGACCTCAAAGAACGTATAATCTAGATGCTAGATTCTAGAGTGCTACTTTCCAGACTTCTTTGGGTATAGAGCTTCATCAGTAAAACTCCCAAATATATGTATTTCTATTACTTATAAATTAAATACGTGAACCACTAAACAGATAGGTATATTATAATACACAAAATTAAAATGTTAAAAGGGTTACATTAAGATCTACGTTATGTCCGAGCAGAGACTCATATATATTGTCTTCCTGTACCATAGTGGATGTTTTGAGTACATCCTGGAATCAGGGATCGTGAGAGTCAGCTTCAAGAAGACAGACAGTGGACTGGAAAAGAAATTTAGTGTACTGGAAATAAGCCTTTTTGGAATCCTGACTTTGGAGAAAGTAACTGGGTCCAGTTCTCCTCCTGGAGCCTGAGAGGAACCTGGCGCTGGGCCTGCAAGATCTGTTCATCTTCTCCCCAGTTCTCGCAATCTGGAATCTGAGACAGGTCCAGCCACAGATTTGGAAACTTCAGTGCTGTAGAACCAAACTAAAATGGAGTCACTTCTGTCAGGGATGAAATGGAAACGGTCAATGTAGGCACGTAAAAGAAACTTAACCTGACCTTACAGGGATTCACACCTCTGCTTGGAACGCCAGCCAATCCCGGAATGCCAAGTCTGTTCACACCATCTCTGGGGGTCCTTGCTCCCCTCACCCAAACAAGAAAGAAGACTCCCAGGCAACCGATCAGCTGGAAAAAACCAAACAGCTTGTGCATTTACCCCTAAAAATCCCTCAGTCCGTGAGCAACTCTGAACACATTGCTCCTATAGCCCTGAGCTCCCTAGCTTACGGTCAGAAACACTACAATAAACTCATCTTTCTGCTTTGTTTTATTCAGTATGCAGACTTTGGTTTTTGACATCGCGTCTAAGAATCACTTGAGGACCTTGTCAGAAAACGATGTCTACTCCTGAGCCTCACCCCCAGAGATTCTGATCCGGTGGGTCAGGGATGGGACTCAGGAAACCCAGGGTTTTTAACAACCCCCCAGATTATCCTGCTAGAGTCCTCAGCCTGTATGTGGGAGAGACACCCTGCTAGGGCAGACCGTCCTTAAACACCACGGTGGTCATACATTTCCAGGTGTCACCTGTACCATCAGAGAACCTCGTCATTTAGAAGCAAGAAGGGTTCACAGTTGTGTCCTATTGGCCATTCGGAAGGATGGCAGGGGTGGGGCGGGAGAGGGCCAGGCGCCGGCGGAACGTGGGAGGCAGAGCACATAAATAGATAAACACGGGTAGGAAACAATTTGTGGGGAAGAGAGACAGGGGACACGGAGTAAGAAAAGGACCGGGGCTGGAAGAGAGAGGGTGGGGGGGAGAGACAAGCAGGCCCATCTTTCTCCCAGCCGAGGCCCCCTCCCCCTCCCCCTCCCACGTGCTCGGAGCCCCACCCCCACTCCCCCACCCCGCCACCGTGCTTCCCCAAGAAAGCTGGGGGCTTCATTTGCAAAAAGAAGCCGGGGGGGAAGGAGAGAGGGAAAAGACATTAAGGACACCGTGCGGGACCCACAATCACATTCGGAAACAGAAGTCCATCTTTTTACGGGTCTTGGCGGGTGGGAGGCAAAAGAACTTTCTGCCCCATTCCCTCCCACTCCTGGAGGAAGCAAGGAATTATGGAAAAGAACCTCCCCTTCGGGAGTAACAACAAAATAACCACCGAGGAGGAGCCTGGCAGAGAGATGCAAAGCCCCATTGAAGAGAAAGTCTGACGGGCCGGGACCCACCTCCAGTTTGATGACTTCATTAACATATCTAAAGCTTGGGCTACCTTTTAAACGGTATCCCAGCCTGCTTTTCTTACCCCAAAGGCAAGCCCGGGACAGACCCCAATTTCTTCCACCACCACCCCCCTCCCGACAGCGACAGCACGCCCTCTTAACAAAGTGCAAGAGTCGTTCTAGAGTGTTCCTTTCAAAGGCGCTCCGGTCGACCCCAATCCCTGGAGACCCTTGAGCTTTGCAAAAACTCACAGGAGTCGCTGGCCCAGGAGGACTGTCAGGAGTCCGCACGTTTCTTTCTCAGAACAAAGGCCCAGCACGAGTCTCTATTCTTCTGAAGACTAAAAATAAATTCGGAATTAATCACAACAGACAAGGAACAGTCTCTTCGATGACTATAATTAGCTCTCCATTTATTAAGGAAGGCTCCAATTATTAGGCTCGTCCGAGTCCCAAATTTTTGCTTACTAATTACACGCCCAGGACAAGTGGCTTCACCTCTCGAGACCTCCATCTGTAGAATCTTCTTGACTGCACAGGAGAGGTGGTGACACCTGTTTCATGAGACCGTGGGAAGGAGCCGTCACAGGAGGCCAGCTGGGGGATGTTCCTGCTCGAGGGTCCAGCTCTACCAACGTGCACGGGGCTGGGTGCAGAATGGAAGGGACTCCATTTCTAAAGCCAGAGAGTGATCTCCGGAAACGTCCAGGCCTGGTATCATCAGGAGGTAGAAGGAATGCCTATTTACTCTCCAGACTAGTAAAAATTCCTGCCGGAGCCTTCCAGAACATCAGTGAGGAAACCGAACACAGGCTTACATTCCCCTTGACTTCCCCAGCTCGATCTCCCAATCAAGCAAAGGAGGCTTTTCTAAGCGCTTCTCATGGTCACCTGAAGGTCAGAGCCTGAGATGCATGAAGGACTCCGCGGGGACCCATGGGGGCAGCCTGGAGACTGGGCAGAACGTGCTTCACGAGAGAACCTTCCAGCAAACTGCCCTTCAAAGCTGCCCTTTGCTGGCAAACACCTTGAGTGACCTCTGGGAAGCAAAAGGGCAGGGGGCAGGGGGTCATCTCTGGTTCTTCGAGGTTGATGGTAATGATGCAGCAATCTCTGCTCTCCCAGAGCCCAAGACCCAGATCCTCCAGGAATCCAAATTTCAGCGAGAACTAGGCAAAAGGAGTTTTGAAACAGGCAGGGCAAGAAACGCACTCGATGTTGTTAATCATCGAAATCGGGCTACATCAACAATGGGGGTTCGTTATTCTACTTTCCCTACTTTTTAGAGGCTTGACATTTTCCAGAATAAAACAGGAAGCGTAGGCCTCCTCGGTGCACCTGGCTCTTAACGAAAGTCCTCAGAACCTCTGTAGAGCCTACTCACTCACGGTCTCCAAATAATTCTATTTTTTTAAAAGATTTTACTTATTTATTTGACAGAGAGATAGAAAGCACAAGTAGGCAGAGAGGCAGGCAGAGGGAGAGGGAGAAGCAGACTCCCCGCAGAGCAGGGAGCCCAATGCGGGGCTCGATCCCAGGACCCTGAGATCATGACCTGAGCCGAAGGCAGACGCTTAACCGACTGAGCCACCCAGGCGCCCCCCCTTTTTTTTAAATTTTATTTATTTACGGTCTTCAGATAATTCTAACAAGCAAGGTTTTTTAATCTAGTCATTCAGTTTACAGTATGTGGAACAGGGTATCTTAACAGCAGGAAGAGCGCCGGCTTGACAATGGCGGGATAGAGATCCCGAAGAATCACTAAAAAAGACTCCAGAAAATAAAAAGTATCTGAGCCCAGAGCCAGCTGTCTCCTAGTGAGTGGGTATCAGACTGAGCCACAAAAAAATCACACCAGATTGTTTCCGGTCTCTACACATACCAGCTTTAAGTCCATAGATTCAAGGTAGGCATCCTCCCATCCAGACCCACCAGCAACAGGTAAAGCAAGGTGTTTGGAGGTCTCTACTTCACCCCAAGCCTCCTGCATTCCACAAGCATTATGGTCATGCTGCATTAGTGGCTCACCAGCATCACTGGGAGCTTGTGACAAGTTCAGAGGCTTAGGGACCAACTCGGAGAGATTCAGGCTGAGGAGTTCTGGGAGGTTCTCATGCACAGACCCGGCTGAGGATAATGTTTCCTACCCTTTGTTACCCATTAGAATCACCTGGAAATTTAAAAAAAAAAAAAATCCCGATGGCCAGATTGTACTCCATACGTGGTGGGAGCCAGGCAATAAGCTTCTCTTATTTTTTTTAATTTTTTAATTTTTTTAAAGATTTTATTTATTTGACAGAGAGAGACACAGCGAGAGAGGGAACACAAGCAGGGGGAGTGGGAGAGGGAGAAGCAGACTCCCTGCCGAGCAGGGAGCCCGATGCGGGGCTCGATCCCAGGACCCTGGGATCATGACCTGAGCCGAAGGCAGACGCTTAATGACTGAGCCACCTAGGCGCCCCAACAAGCTTCTTTTAAAGATGCCCGGGTACAGCCAAGTTTGGGAACCACCGACACGGTGAACCGTGCATGATAGAGTTGGCAGACCTTCATTTTCAAAGGCAGGAGTCACCTGTAGCCCGAAACGGACCACCTCCTCAGGGAGCAAAAATAGTGCAAGGGGAGGGCAAAGAGCCGACCAGGCAGGTGGCTCTGGGTAGGTCCTGGGTCAAGTTCACCACATTCCCGAGTCCGGACTCGCTGGCTTTGCCCAGCTGGCTGTGTGCCTCTGGGGGTGGGACACCTGCGAGGGCCTGCTGCCTCAGCCCCGTCTGTTTCCCAGGCAGCCTTGCCTTCCGAGGCCCACTGCAGGACGGACACACACTTGGGAGCCACTTCCCCAGCCTGGGAGTGCAGCCCAGGACCCACCAGGGAGCGTGTTGCCATGACGATGGTAGCTCCCCAGCCCCCTTTTGCCACTGCAAGAGCCCTGTGAAAAATCAGCATTCACCCAGGCTTCCCCGGCTGCCTGGACTTCTCCACAGGAGCGGGATGTGGGAGATTTTCCCCCTCTGTGCTTCGGGGGAGATGGGGTGAGGGCAAGAACAACAGCCCCAAACAAACCCCCAAATTTCCCCATCTGCTGGAAGACATAAAGAAATCGCCTCCCTTCCAGCAAGGATGATCAACAGTCATTGTTGTCGTGATGTTCGTCAAGAGGAAAGGGGTTGGGGACGCGTGAAGGAGAAGGGGCCATTTCTCCGGGTGGAAGAGGAGGGTCCAGACCGGGGGCAAGGATAGGAAGTGTGGGGACCACGCCAAAGGGAGATTCTTCGAGAGAGAAAACAGCAGTTGAAGAAAGGGGATGAGATGAAGGCTGCGGGGAGCAGGGGTGGGTAGCCAGATAAAGAAATCAGGGAAGGTAGCCAGGAGGAAGAAATGGAAAGAGCTGGGGAGGGGGTGGGGAGGGGGGCGTGGAGAGAAGACTGAGGAAGCAGAGTGTGTGAGTGACCCATTGTCATGGAAACAGATGATCGCAAAATGTAGCAACTTGAACCAACACCAAGTAAGACCTCACAGGGTCTGCCGGTCAGGAATTCAGGAGCAGGTGCATTGGATGCTCCTGGCTTGGGGCTGTCTCCTGGGGCTGCAGGCAAAGCGTCAGCAGGACCTGATTCACCTGAAGGCTTGACTCGGGCTGGAGGACCTGCTTCCGAGGTGGCTCCCTCACGCGGCTGGTGAGCCCTGTGGAGGCTCGACGCCTCCGTTCTTCAGCATGGGGTGCTTGGGTGTCCCCCTGACATGGCAGCTGGCTTCCCCCCAGAGAGAGAGGTGTCCACGAACCAGTAAGGCAGGGCTGCAGTATCTTTAATGACCTAGCTTTGGTCTTCACAACATCTTCTTGGTTACACAGTCAGCCCTGCACGGGGCTGGGAGGGTCTTTAAAAGTGTGTGAATAGCAGGAGGTGAAGATCATTGGAGGCCATGCTGGAGGCTGGCTTACAACAAGGAGAAAACCCTTTCTGAGTCATGGGACTGCCGCATGTGGTGGTGCAGATTAATCCCTACACGAGGGAACCCAGCAAATGGGGCAAGTGGAGACCACCATCCAGGCTGAACTCGGAGAGTCTGGCCATGCCCCAGCCAAAACAGGCAGATACACCTTATTGTAATATGCCTCTCTAGAAGAAGTACATGCACTATTCCTCCAAAGGTGCGGCTTGTGCCTCGGCCTTCATTTATCAGAATACTTTCAAATGTAAGTAACAGAAAATCCAACTTTAAAAAAATGGGAGAAAAAAGAAAACAAGAATAATATATTGATTCATATAAATGAAGGGTGCAGTGGTATGAAGCTTCAGGCACAGCTGGATCCAGGGTCTCAAACAACATTGTGACCTCTCTCTATCTTCATTCCGCTTTCTTTGGATTTGATATAACTCTGTGTCAGCTTTACTCTTAATGAGAGAAAGCTCTCTCATTACCCTGGCACCCCGCAGCACCAAAGTGGAGAGTCTTTCTTCCAGCATTTGAAATAAATCTGGGAGCCTGACTCTCCCTCCCTCTCTCTCTCTCTCTCTCTCTCTGACCCCTCCCTTGAATGTTTACTGTGGCCAGGGAGATGGGATATGCTGATTGACTTAATCTGTGATGTATGGCCACCCCTAGAAACTAAGGGGTCTGGCTCAGCTCTGCACAACAGTACTGAATAAGTTTTACCAAAGGGAGGTCTTGGATACTGGAACCAGAAAAAGAGAGGTGATGCTGGGCAGGTCAAAATCACAGCATTCCACCAGCCCCAGGCCAGCATTGCACTGACCGCAGGGAGAGAGGTCCTCCTGGGGCCTTGGGGTGATGCTGCCCAATCAGATCGCCGAGGTACAGAGGTAAAGGGGGTCCATGTGGCCACTGACTGAGGTGAGGTCAGAGGCTTGGTTTTCCCCAGGCTTGGCTGGTGGACCCTCCCATCACAGGCTCGGGATCCAAGCTATAGACCGTTCGGAATTAAAAAAAGTCGCATTCTGTTTTCAGAATACTTTCTCAGCAGCACAAACAACATATATACTAAAAGAGAGAATCTGGGGCCACCTGGGTGGCTCAGTCGGTTGAGCGTCTGCCTTTGGCTCAGGTCGTGGTCCTGGGGCTCCTGAGATCGAGCCCCAGCGGCAAGTCTGTTTCTCCCTCTCCCTCTGCCTCTATGATCTCTCTCTCTCTCTCTCTCTCTCTCGAATGAATAAATAAAATCTTAAAAAAAAATAAAAGAGAGAATCTATTCATTTATTGGGTTTTTTTTTTTTTTCCCCATCAGATGTGTTGGAAGCTCTGCCCACATGCACAATGCCTTAGGACCAAATAATGCTTAAACAAACAGGGGTAAAGAAGCCTAGATCCAGGACTGGCCCCTTTCAGAGTTTAACTGTCGGTACCCTTTGCTTGGTAGTATCTACTCCCAGGCTTAAGCAGGACGAGCCTGACTCTCCTCTTGCAGCTGGAGGTCGCCCCCGCTGTGCCCATTTTTCGAGGTCCAACTTTTGAGATGAAAGTCTGCTGCTTTGCCCATCCCCCTGCTTGAGGCATATTCTTCTCCAGGTGGGGGGATTTATCAATTCTACCACCTCTCCAACTCTCAGCCTCAAAAATCCTTGCACCCTCCCTTGTACAGCAAACCCTCCTTAACCTATGTGGCCCTCGGTCCTGAGGCAGAGAGAGAGAGCAAAATGCAGACAGCACCAATATCCTGGTTCAGGCTCTTAGCTAGATTCTGCCACCAGATCCAGCTCCCTGCTAGCACACTCCATGGCTCCCTCCTTCCCCTTTAAGGCTCCTTATCTATATGTCAGTAAACTCCACCACGACGATTTCAGATTCTGCTAAATTCTGCATTTTAAAATCTGGCTCTGTGAAAATGTGCAGGAGAAATGGCTTCTATTTTTAAAGGGGCTGATTCTTTCCTTTTTTTTTTTTTCCCCTGATAGTTTTCAAGTGAAATTTGAACTTAACAAAGCAGTTTTGAAAGCCCAGCTGCACGATGGAGGCCTCCCAAGCTGCGTGGAGCTGGGTCAGTGTTTCACAACGTGGGGGTCACTTCCGCTGGGGGCCTCGTGGTTCATTAGATAATTGTAGAGGACGCGGGGATATGAGCATTTACAGTGAGGCGAAGTTGAATATGTTGACGGGTCTCGAACATGGGATTTCACGAATATCGTTGCTGGCACCAGGTGAGGGTAAATAACTCGGTTAGCTCAGGATTGATTTAAAGAAAAATGTCAGCAAACAGTTTCCGGAATTGGTATGCAGACCTGGAAAGAGTCACGAAGGGCGGGGGGGGGGGGGGTGAGGGGGGGCAGGACTCTGGCAGTTTCCTGTGGCTGCTATTGACAAATTATGACAAGCTCGACTTCCAGCCAGGCATATTTTATTCTCTTACAGCGGTGGAGGCCAGAAGTCCGAAATCAGTTTTGCGGGGCTGAAATCAAGTGTTGGCAGGGCTGTGCTTTCTCCAAAGGCTGTAGGGGAGAATGCGTGGCTTGCATCTTCCCGCCTGTTTGGGGGCTGTTACTCTGCCTCGGCTCGTGGTCACATCATTCCAATCCGTGCCCCTCTGGTCACGTGGCTTCTTCCTCCTCCTCTGTGTATAGTAGAATCTTCCTCTGCCTCCCTTTTATGAGGACACGTGCGATAGCATTTAGGGGCCACCCAGATCATTCCGGGGTGATCTGCCCGCCTCAAAATCCTTAATTGAATCGTGTCTGCATTTTTTTTTAAAGATTCTATTTATTTATTCGAGAGAAAGGGAGAGAGAGCACGAGCAGGGGAGAGGGGTGGAGGGAGAGGGAGAAGCAGACTTCCCGCTGAGCAGGGAGCCCAATGCAGGACTCCATCCCAGGACCCTGGGATCATGACCTGAGCCACCCAGGTGCCCACATCTGCAATTTTTTGCTTGTTTCTTTGTTTGTTTTTGGCCAAACCAGGTAACATATTCATAAGTCCCAGGAATGATTAGGATGTGGCTGTCTTTGGAGAAGGGGACGATTTATTCAGCCTATCACGGTGGGCACGGGAAGTTTGGAGAGCACAGAGCAGGTTAGGAAGTCAGACTCATAACTGGCTGAATTCATACCCTTGAGGCCACCACCCCCTGTTGTGGAATGGATTTTGCCCTCTGCTCCCACCTTCTCCTCACCAAAGATATACTGGAGGAGAGGGAAGGACAATTATCTCCAGGCCTTTGCGGAAGACATACTTGGGAGTGACCCTGGACCCATTCATTCACCATAACCAGAGACTCTTGGTTACGGTTTGATTCCCTGGTGCATAAACCGCTGACAGGCAGCCACCTTAGAAGACACGAAATTTAAATTGCCCAGGTTCAAATGAGCCTTGTTTTAACTCCATGCAGATCACTACCGTGGGGCCCCATCTCAGATTTGCGCTGTATCTATTTAAATTGCTTTTGAAACATTAATCATTGAATGTTAATAAACAAAGTAATTATTCTTTTTTTTTAAGATTTTATTTTATTTTTTTTGACAGAAAGAGAGGAAACACAAGTAGAGGGAGTGGGAGAGGGAGAAGCAGGCCTCCCGTTGAGCAGGGAGCCCGATGCAGGGCTCAATCCCAGGACCCTGGGATCACGACCTGAGCCAAAGGCAGACGCTTAATGACTGAGCCACCCAGGCGCCCCCAAAGTAATTATTCTTGATTTTCTTATGGGTTCCATTTATTAAAGGGAAGTGGTATTATTCACGATTTCACAGGGAAGCACAAGACCTGTAAGTAGGCTGATAAGGTGCTTTCCTTACGAAATTAACGAAGACGTTTTCTTATTGCATAATCAGTAAACTGGAAACGGGATTATCACATTTCAGGGAAAGGTGCCTTAACAACTTCATGCTCAATCTGATTAGTGCATTCACAGCAAGCGCTTTCTCTTGGGAGCCTTTCTGCAAGGAGGGTTTATCAGCTCAACTCATGTAATTCAGCAAGTTCAAGTGTGCCCACGGCGCGGATAGAGAAGGGGGACTATATCCCCAGCAGCTTTGATCCGCTCCGCCTGCTCCCCACCCCCCTGCCCACCGCCCACCCGCGCATCTGCACTGGCCTGTGATCCCTCTGACTCTAGTTTGCACCAGCAAGTGATGTCTCCTTTGGCCAAGCAGTCAAGAGCAGACCAAAGGAGCCAGAAAGCTCTCGGGGAGAGGCACGCCGATCGATCGGCTGCTGGCAGGAAGAGGAAGCCCAGGTCCGGTCAGCCCTTTCTTGGAGCAAAACCCTTACAGCCTTGGCAGGAAGCTGGTTCAAAGCATAGCCCCAAGGTGTGGCCTGACAGCCTTTCTTGGACACTGCTCTCCTGGGGGCCTCACTAGGCTGAGGGAGAGATGCTGGCTCAGATCCACGACAACGAATCCCCATCGTGTTCATGCTTAACTCCTGCTTCCTAGTAAACTGGGTTCAAATCCCAATGCAGGGTCTTCTCCCTAAATGGGGGTCCCTTTTTTTTTTAAAGATTTTATTTATTTATTTGTGAGAGCGTGAGAGAGAATGCACACAAGTAGGGGAAGGGGCAGAGGGAGAAGCGGATTCCCTGCTCGGGGCTCCATCCCAGGACCCTGAGATCATGACCTGAGCCCGAGACAGACACTTAACCCACTGAACCACCCAGGCGCCCCATTGGGGGCCTTTTATGTAAAAAATGCATTGTTAGAAAAGAGAAGAGGGGCGCCTGGGTGGCTCAGTTGGTTAAACTGCTGCCTTCAGCTCAGGTCATGATCCCAGGGTCCTGAGATCGAGCCCCACATCGGGCTCCCTGCCCATGCAGGAAGCCTGCTTCTCCCTCTGCCTGCCGCTCCCCCTGCTTGTGCTCTCTCCCTCTCTCTCTCGCTATCTCTCTCTGTGTGTCAAATAAATAAATAAAATCTTAAAAAAAAAAAGAAAAGAGAGGAGAGCTTTCGTCAAACACAGAGCAGCACTTCTCAAGAGGATGAGGTCATACAGAGGCTGGGGGTCACAGGTTCCAGAACAAAGCGCTAAGCAGAGCTGGTCAGAAACATGAGGGGAGGGACACCTTGCCGGTTTGAGTCACAGGAACTTTCACTGGTGACCAACAGTTAAAATCAAGAAAAAAAGGTCGCAAAACATTAAATCAGGAAAAAAAGAAGCTTAAAATGAACATGACTTATATTTACTATGATAACTGGTAATTAATCTTCCTATAAATTATGCAGGCGGCATATAGAATTTGCCTCAAAATTTTTCGTAGATGTTCCCTAAACTGACCCTCGTGTGTATAATAAGCAACAATTAAATAAAACACATTTATTTTCGGTCTTAGAATATTAAAAACAAAAGGCTCTCAAGTCCAGTGGGGGGACGGACTCAGTAACTATAAAGGTCCCTTACCTTCCTTGAGGGCAGAGCTGTGGGGTGGACAGAATATGGCCTCTGGCACTAGCCATGACTTCGAATCAAACCCCATCACTCACCGCTGTGTAGCCTTGGGTTCGTCACTTCTCCGGTGTCTTGACCTCGTCTACGAAAATGGCGATACCACCTCCCCCGTGAGGTGGTTGGTGATTACCAGACCGAAGGACAACAGGCAGGTACCCAAGCTCCCCAGTGTGTAAGCCGAAGCTTCTGGTCATAATTTCAACTTAGGCCTCCCCGTGTCTTCCTTCCATCCCTCACCTGGCTCTGCTCCTGCCTGGCTCTTGCAGGTGGACACTGCCCAGGTGTATCTGGGCACCTTTGGTTTGAGAGGCAGGAATTCAACCAGTGGAACCAGAAAAATGCCAGTACAGGAAGGGCTTGAGAGAATTTCCAGGAGAAATCTCAAGAGCCCGGTGCCGTGGACCACTTTGCTTATCACAGCAGGTGTATCTCCCTTGGGGACCACCCCTGCGGTCCCTCCCCAGGGGTGGAGAACCACCAGGTGTGATGGGAGGGGAAGGAGCCGTGAGCTCCCCCTAGTGGCCATTGCCAAGCACGCGGTCAAGGGCCTCGAGGGGCTGCCGCGTCCCTTCCTCCACAACCACCTGCATCCATCCTTGAGCCTGCTTTCCAAACCTGGCCACGGCCCCTCACACACGAGGCCAGAGACCATAAAGTAGAGACGCGTGGCTCTCGTGGCCAGCACCACGGGAAAGGGCCATTTTATTACGTGCCGATACTGAACACATCAGATGCGGCGTTCAAGACCCAGATATGTGATTTCTCTGGAAACATCGGAAGGTCTGGCAGCATGCAGCTAGCGCTCCTGCGCTGGTCAGGGCTGTTTACCAAACTAGCAAACATCCCTGCCCTCTTGGAGCTGCGGGTGTCGCGTGGGGGAGGAGAGATAGCTGCCTCCTAAAATCAGTTATGATGCATGGAGTGGGGTGGACAGGGGAGGTCGTACCACGCAAGGCTTCCAGGGCACTTGGAGGACACAGGATTTTGCTCGCAGTAGGTACGAAGCCACCGCAGGGTTTTAAGGAGGCGAGGAACAGGACCTGTTTACGTTCGACTAGCATCCTGGGTGCTGGGTCATCTGCAGGGCTGGGGGCAGAAGCAGGAGGCTATTCTAATTCAGGCAGGAGGTGAATCGGACTAGTGTTAGCCCAGGAGAAGGAAGGCGGCTTGGTGGAACGGAGCATGAAACCCTCCAAGGATGTACAAAAGCATCTTCTCTCCCGCCCCCCTCAATTTCTCCCGGTTTTCTGCTCCCACCCGGGGCGGAGGATTCCTGGTTGCAACCCCGGTCGACTGTAAGTCTAAGCTGTCATCTACTGGAGCTGATGGGTCTCCCTCAACTTTTCCACAGAGGGGTTAACCCCTTTCCCCCAGATCTTGGTGGGTAGCCCAGGTTTCTGCAATTCCCAGGAGGTCACAAAGCAGGACTCAGAAGAATACCAGCTGTGCACAGAACCAATGCCAGACCCCAGAGTGACTGAGGATTGTTCATCATCACTCAGCCCTGCTAATGAGCCAGGCTCTCTCTCTCTCTCTGTCTCTCTCTCTCTCTCTCTGGGGTTTTCTATACACTCTTCTCTTTATTCTCTTAGACGACATCTTCCCTCCTCCCAGCTAGCCTGTTCCCAGCTCACACATGGCTCTCTCCAGAGCTTCTTTGAGCCAGAAGCCTTTACTGGGGGTGCCTGTCCCAATCAGGAAGTGGCGACACATCCATCTGACACAGGACTGGGGTTGGGGCCCAAGCTTTCAGGAGGTGTTACTCTCACGGTTGTGCAAGTGTGGGTGTGGCTTCGGGTGGGGGGCGCTCCTTAAATTCTGCACCCTAGGAGCCTCCCTTACTGCCCCAGGTGCTGGCCATGGCCGTGGTCCCACACGAGGGAACCCCAGGTGAGGGGGTGTCTGCCTGGCCCATCATGTCCGAGCATCCCTTGCCGGTGTGGTACTGGTTTAGATTGAGCCCAAGGCTCCCAGAAACTGAGTGATGATTAGATGACGACTGTTACTTTAAGCCACCGAATACCGGGGTGACTTGTTACATGGCAACAGACTACTAGAATAGCTACTGACTTTAAGGAACTTAAAATCTACTTGGAAAGCCAAGAAATGAGTGAATTAACCACGTTTATTAGACAGTACCAGCAGGTAAGTTCATATCTAGGTGAACATAGTGAATACCCCCACCCACGCATCTCATCTTCCCCATCCCATATGTTCCCATCCTCACCCCCTTTCCCCTAATTTTGATTGCCCCCCCAAAATCCTTGATTCCCATGCTGTGTCTGCAATTCCCTGCGGGGCTGACACGTGCCCAAACCCTCAACCGGCTGGGGCCCTAAATTAACGAGCTGCCTGGACTCCCCAACTTCACTTGGGATATACTGCAGAGAGTAGAGTCAAGGCTGTTTAGACCACAAATCCCTGGTCCCGGCTCCTGGTTCCTGGCAACAGGCATCACATAAATTTTCTACCAAGAGACACATCCGCATAATTAGACCAAAGATATTGCAGACACAGACATATGTAAAGGGAGCAGGGCTGGGAGAAGGGTACCATTCATCAAAACCTCATCATAAATTCAAGTTGAAGGGCTGAAAAGAAACAAAACATGGACACTTCCCAAACCCAGCAGCTGGACCTCTCGCTGAAGTCCCGAAATCACGGCAGCTCAACTCAACATCTGGGAGAGAATAAAAAATAATAAAGATTTAAAAAGAACAGACGCTGGGCAATTACCAATTGAAGTGCAGATCGGGAATATAAATTCTCCGAGAGCCTACAGACAGAAATATACATTGGCACACGGGTCTTAGGACTGTGAATTTCATCCAGCTGTCGCCACAACTCTTTTTTATTGTGGCTAATGTTTCATTCGTAAATGCACTTTCTAAGCGATGAACATAATTATGTTCAGGTTGACATGACCTGAATTAGGGTTATTGCATTTTTACTGACTCAACGTTGGCGGCGTGGAGATGTTTCCAGAAGGATCCTGGTGCTGAACAGTGGCATCAAAGAACACTGGGAAGGATGTTGGATCTAGATTTGAGAGACCTGGGTTCAAGTCCCACCTCCCCCATTTAATTGTGTGGAACCTGTTCTTTAACCTTCTAAACTTGTGAAGAAATCTGAAAATAGAGCTAAAACCTGCCCCACGGAGCTTTTATGAGGATTAAAATAGGGAATATATCTTCATAACGCCTGCCACGTTGCTTTCAGCTTCTTCCCCTGTGAAATGGGGTCTGCTATTTTGCAAGGATTCTTTCTCTGTTTGTTTCTTTGTTTCTGTAAGTAAGCTCTGCACCCAATTTGGGGCTTGAACTCATGACCCCAAAATCAACAGTCCCACGCTCCACAGATTGAGCCAGCCAGGTGACCCTATAAGGAATCTTTAGCTTGTGATATTACTTAAGCTACTTTTAAGACATTTAAGATACTTCTGGTTGTAAGTGACAGAAAGTGAGAGATCTATAGTAGCTTTAAAATGAAAGAAATTGAATTATTTGAGTTAATGAAAGGCAAGAGGTGGCTTGGCTCCAGGGTGGGATCCATGTGTCAGGGATCACTAATATCAAGGCACTGGAGTCCCAGTCTCTGCTGCCTGTGGGACTCTTCTCTCATGGTGGCAAGATGGCTGCCCCAGCTCCATGCATCTTGTCTTCACACCAGAGCACCAAAACACGAACAGAGAGGAATCTTTTCAAACATCTCTCTTACCAAGAAGGAAACATTTCTCAGATACCTCCCACAGATTTCCTTTTATATCTCATGGGCCAGATCTGGGCCATGGCTATCTCTTGCTGGGTGGCCACCCGGGGAAAGGAATATCCAGTACTCCCAAAAGCTAACATGAGAAGCTACTTCTAACAGAAAGGGAGAAGGGGGAGAAGAATGATTTAGGGTTGAGAGATACACCGGACCTCCACTGTAATGTATGTCAGAATGCCTACCGTGATGGGACCCGTTACTGGATGGAAGTACCATCTATTGAGCACTTACTGTGTACCAGCCATCATCCCAAGTGCCAGAGGATGCTCAGCTCACCTTTGAGCTCTTGCTTGTCACCCATCCCTTTACATGGAGGATCAAGACATTATCTCCAGAGAGGGGGATGTCATGCTAGGGGGCCACTGGGGCCTTGGGGAGAGAATCTCGCTTGGCACAAGGAACGGGGTGCAGTCACAGGGACTGAAGGTTCTGGGTGCAGCGCCGGATCTGACTCTGCCTGACCCCCCGTCCGGGAGCAGAACAGCGAGGAGGGGAGGGAAGCTCCTTCCCAAAACGATCTGGAGGAGAAAAGCAAGCTCCTGGCACACCAGAGCTGCGGACAACGGCTGCCCTTTGATTTCCTGTCCTGTGCCAGGCACTGTGCCTGCTCAGCCCGTGCCCTCTACGGATTTCCAACAGGTAAAAAGGAAACTAAGAACCGAGCACTAAGTTCCCTGTCAGGGGACGTGCAGGTGCCCTGGGGAGGGGCAGGCCCCCAGCTTCTGGGCTTCTGGGGTTCCCCCTCATCTCCCACCCTGGTTGCTAAATACTTCTCCATTCCGTTCCTCCCTCAGCACACCCCACCCCCACCCTCACGGGGCAGCCGGAGGCGTCATCCTAAATCAGGGTTTTCTTAACCTTTTTCCATTACCCCCTCCCCGACCCATGAAATGTTACTATCACAGGCATTATATATCCCTGCACTTGATACATAAAAAAAGGGTGAGAGTCTTCCAGCTCCCAAGACCCGACTTTCACAGAATCGCCCCCGTTGAGAATGTACTTCCTAAAAGAAGAAGTCCATTTTCCACTGACTGGAGGTATAATCGTCCTTGGCTATGAGCTAATGCACCTTCCTGTAAGACCCGGAAATCTTTTCTGGGATTAGAGCCCTTTCGCCTGGTGCTGGTACCTTAAGGCACAGATGAAGGCGTGCATAAGGCCGTGGTTCTACCAGGCACCTGTTGCTCCATAACGATTCCTCTGAAACTAAGCGACTCAAGACACACATTACCTTTTAGTTTCTGTGGGTGAGGAGTCCCGGCAGGGCGTAGCTGTGTGGTCCTCCGGCTCAGGGCATCCGACAGGCTTTAACCGAGATGTTGGCCCGGGCTGGAGTCAGCTGAGGCTCAGGTGGGGAAGGATGGTTTCCAAGCTCATTCATTGATCCCTGGCAGGAGTGAGTTCTTTATAGGCTATTGGACCAAGGACCTCAGTTCCTTGATGGTTACCGTCGGGAGGCCCCCTGTGGTTCCTTGCTTCATGGACCCTTCCACGGGGCAGCTTGGAACAGGGAGGCTTCCTTCCTCAGAGAGGGACAGGGAGAAGGAAAGGGCGGGAGGAAGAAAGGGAGAGGTACTATGTGAGCAGGACAGAAGTCACATCCTTTGTGACCTAATCTCAGGAGTGACTTCCCATCACCTTTGCCAGGCTCTGTTCCCTGGGTGGGTACCGGGAAGCAGGCTCTTTAGGAACCAATTTGGAAGCTGCCTACTGCAGTGGGCAAGCTAAAATCAGGGAACAGAGGGGTCACGACAGTTGGGCCGTAGATGGTCTAGGTAGGGTAGATGCTCGGCCATCAGGCCAGCAGCTGGGGACCTGTCACGAGGGCAATGCCATGGGCCAGACGCAGGAGGGTGCCGCGAAATCAGGCAGCTGGGGGAGTCAGGTGTTGCATCAAGTAAGAAAGGATGCCCCGGACCCTGAAAGTCTCCCTGCTCAAGCAGCCCAGGCTGCAGAGATAAGTCAAGACAGTGGGAAAAATCTTAAAACTTGGCAATGTCACTCTGAGCCAGGAAGCCTCTTACACACTGTCTCCCTGATAAAGATTGATCCCAGATCCTGGTGAGTCCAGAGCTTGAAGGTGGGAGCAGTGAACCTTTTTTAGGAAGGGCCCTTGAATGGGACAGTGTAGTGGCAGAGCTCAGAGTGGATGGGGAAGCAGCACGGGGAAGGTTCTGGAACCAGGCAGGTGGGCTTAGAGCCCCAGCCCAGCCATTTGTCAGTTGTGGGACTTTGGGCGAGTTAATTGACCTCAAACCTGAGTTTCCTCTTCTCTAAGATGATACTTAACCCACGGTAAGGCTGAGAAAATGAGATGAGATGCTAGAAGCCCCCCACCCCCGTATAGTATCTGCTGAAGAGCAAACAATAAATGTTTATTATTGTTATTATTATATAAAGGTAATATATTTAGGAAGGGAAATTGCGTCCAATTCTTAAAATCAAAACAACAGCAATTTAAAAAGCCTAATCTCTGGTGGAGAAGATGAGATCTAAACCAGTTTCACATTTACTAATAAAGGGTGGCAGGCAGTGGTCCCATGGCCATTTCAGGCCCGGCATTGCGGTGGGTGCCTTATAAAGCTACCTTCATGCCATCTTCCCAACCCAGATAAGTGAATAAATGATAGGAGTTATTTTTCCCATTTCACAGATGAAGCCACAGAGCTTCAGAAAGGTCAAGTATATTGCTAAATGTCATGCAGTGAACAAGAGTCGGAATCAGGAATTGAACACAAACCCTTTGGGGTCTGAGACCAAGACTTTGTGAAGACCATGGATCCTGTTCTACCTGAGAAACCTGGTTGAGTGGAGAAGTTAACCAGAGCCTACCTAGCATACTCTTAGTACAAGGAGGAACTGGCGGGTGAGTCCAAATTGTAGAAGATATGACAAGACCCCACTCCCAAGGTCAGGGGAAGGATGTTTCCGCCCAGGAACTTTCGGGGAAGGAGGCATTTCTCCTTTGGGAATCAGACTCAGAATCCAAGATAGTAGAGAACCATGGTCAACCTTATTAATTCGTTACCACTGGGATCTCCCCTGGGAAGGAATGCCTCCTCCTGTAATCCATATTTACCTAGGACAGATTTAAATTGACAGTTGGTCTCCAGAAGGCTTCTGGGCTTCCTGGGAGGTTTTCATTAAGGATGGGAGAGTCTGGGGTGCCTGTGTGGCTCCATCAGTTAAGCATCTGCCTTCGGCTCGGGTCATGATCCCAGGGTCCTGGGATCGAGCCCCGCATCGGGCTCCCCACTCAGCGGGGAGTCTGCTTCTCTCTCTCCCTCTGCCTACTTGTGTTTTCTCTCTCTCTCTATGTCAAATAAATAGATAAGATCTTTAAAAAAATGGGAGAATCTCTAACACTATTTTTCAGATACCCAGATACCCACAGCTCCATGAGAACTCCTGTGGATGAGTATGCACCAGAGGTCAATGTCCGTTGTGGATACAACAGTTGAGGTTCTTAGTTGCCGAAAAGTTTAAGCAGAAAGAGATTTCCTCCAGGGTACTGTGCCATTTGCAACATGTCCAAGAAGGCTGGAGAACCCCGCACAGGTATCACACAGCCAGGAACCATGCGGCCGATGACCACACCACAGGACTTTCCTATTTTAGATTCTGCATTAAAGGTGTCTGGGATCTGCGTCAAAATAATATGGGGAGGGGAGAGCATGTGGGGGTGTAGGTGAAAAGAAACTGGCTTCAAGTTAATAAGTGTTGAAGCTGGAGCTGGTAAATGAGAGGTTTTTGTTTTTGTTTTTTTACTAGTCTATTTTAAAAAACAGATTTAAAAAAAAGATTTTATTTTTTAAGTAATCTCTACCCCCAACGTGGGGCTCGAACTCACAACCCCAAGATCCAGAGTCGCGTGCTCTACCAACTGAGCCAGCCAGGTGCCCCTAAAAAAACAGATTTATTGAGATATCATTATATACCATCAAATCCACCCATTTAAAGTGTACAATCCAATGAATTTTAGTCTATTTACAGAGGTGAGTGGCCATCACCACCATCTAAATTTAGGGTATTTTTTTAAAGATTTTATTTATTTATTTATTTGAGAGAGAGAATGAGAGAGAGAGAGCACATGAGAGGGGGTAGGGTCAGAGGGAGAAGCAGACTCCCTGCTGAGCAGGGAGCCCGATGTGGGACTCTGGGATCATGACCTGAGCCGAAGGCAGGCACCCAACCGAGCCACCCAGGTGCCCTAGAAGGTTTTTATCCCCCAAAGAAAATCTGTCCCCAAGGGCAGTCACCCCCACTTTCCTCCTCTTGCCAACCCCTGGTAGCCAGTAATATCTGTCTGTCTCCACAGATTTGCCCATTCTGGACATTTCATATAAAGGGAATTATAGAGCATGTGATCTTTCATGACGGGCTTCTTTCACTTAGCATAGGGTTTTCTGGGATCATCCACGTTGTGGCCAATATCAGTGCTTCATTCTTGGTGTTGAATGACATTCCATTGTAGGGATCAATCACATTTTCTTTGTGCCTTCATCCGTTGATGGACAGTTGGGTTGTTTTTACCATTAAGACACCAATCTCTGAATCGTACTGCTATGAACATTGGTAGAAAAGTTATGTGTTTGAGTCCCTGCTTTCAATTCTTTTGGATATATACCTAGGAGTGGAATTGCTGGATCATATGGTAATTCTATGTATAGCTTTTTGAGGAATTGCCAGACTGTTTCCCACAGCAGTTGTGCCATTTTCCATTCCTACCAGCAAAGCACAAGGCTTCCAACTTCTCCACATCCTTTCCAACTCTGGTTATTTCTGATCCTAGCCATCCTAGTGGGTGTGAAGTGGTAGCTTATTGTGGTTGAGATTTGCATTTCCCTGATGGCTAATGATGTTGAGCCTCTTTTCATGTGCTTATTGGCCATTTGTGTACCTTCTTTGGGGAAATGTCTATGCAAGTCCTTTGCACATTTTTAAATGGGGTTTTTAAAGATATTTTTAATTGAGTTGTGATACTTTCTATATTCTGCAAGTCCCTTATCAGGAAAACGATTTGCAAATATTTACCCCTGTTTTGCAGGTTGTCTTTTTGCTTTCTGGAGTGTGTTGTTTGAAGGACAAATGTTTTAAGTTTGATGAAATCTAATTTACTTCTTCTTCTATTGCCTATGCTTTTTTTCTGCGACGTCTAAGAAATCATTGCCTAAGCCAACTTCGTGGAGATTTACTCTTATGTTTTCTTCTAAGGTTTTTATAGTTTTAGCTTGTGTATGTAGGTGGATGATCTATTTTTAGTTAATTTTGGGGTTTGATGTGAGGTAGGGGGTCTGCCTTAATTCTTTTGCATGTGGATATTAGTCCATCTATCTTTGTGTACGTTGAGAGTTTTCCACAATAAATTTTTTTTTTAAAGATTTTATTTATTTGACAGAGAGAGACACAGCGAGAGAGGGAACACAAGCAGGGGGAGTGGGAGAGGGAGAAGCAGGCCTCCCGCCGAGCAGGGAGCCCGATGCGGGCCTCGATCCCAGGACCCCGGGATCACGACCCGAGCCGAAGGCAGACACTTAATGACTGAGCCACCCAGGCGCCCCCACAATAAAATTTAACTTAAGAAAAGTTAATGACAAAATGACAATGATAAGTGACAAAAATGACAATGACAAAAAAAATTATATGCTGGGTAGGAACTGCCTGTAGTTGTTAATAACGACTACTTAAGAATGGTTTCCACAAGAAACGTTTGTGCTTTTACTTATTTATTTTAGGTAAAAGAATTCTAGCGGCAGGTACAGCGGATGTGGCAGTTTTATCATCATTAATGAACCAGTGTCTTGCTGTCTGTTTGTTTCAACATTCCTGTATGTGGCCTGCATCCCCAGGGTTGCCTCATGGTCACAAGGTAGCTGCTGGAACACCAGCCAACACCTCCACATTATGAGCAGGGGAAAAAGAAAAAAGGAATCATACCTCTTTATTTATATTTTTTAGATTCATTTTTTTTAGGTTTTTATTTATTTAGTTGAGAGAGAGAATGAGAGAGAGCACATGAGGGGGAGAGGGTCAAAGGGAGAAGCAGACTCCCTGCTGAGCAGGGAGCCCGATGCGGGACTCCATCCTAGGACTCCAGGATCATGACCTGAGCCGAAGGCAGTCGCCTAACCAACTGAGCCACCCAGGCGCCCGTCATACCTCTTTAACATTTCCTGGAACCAATTTAAAAAGTTGGATTTACACCTCAGTGGCTACTTCTAAGGTGGGGAAGGGCACATCAACATGCTAGTCAATATAAGGGCTCTGACCGGAAGTTCAGTGTCCATGCGTGGTTATCGAGTAGCCAAAGCAACAGGCTGTGATGGAGAGTGGCAGTTGCCCACCCCATATCCAGTCTTTAGTATCTTTAATAGCAAGTAGGATTGTGGGATTATGAGCCCAGGATTGCCAGAGCTTTTAAGTTTTGGAGGCTTCAGTTCTACATTTTGTATGAACGCTCCAGATTTTTCCGCACTGGCAACCAACCAACCAACCAAAAAAAAAAAAAAAAAAGAATCTTGCCTGGGCCAAACACAATACATCTGTGGTCCATATTCCATCTCTGTGCTGCTCGTTGGCAACCTCTGCCTTCAGGTGGACACCAGAGCCCTCTAGACACCTGAAGGGCACGGGGGCGGCATTACAATTCCTGTGTGTCTCTGAGCCAGCCGGGAGAAGTCACGAGGAAGGAGGTTTTGGCTCAACTCTAGGAAGAACTCCATCCGCAGAGCTGTCAGAAACAGAAGGAGCGGCCCCGGGGAGGTAGGAAGTTCTCTGTTGCTGGAGGTGTTTGAGCAGATGCTGGAGAACTGCTTGGCAGGGACTCCAGAGTCTCCCCAGCAACCCCAGGGGTGTCTGAGGCTGGTAGAAAATCGTCATGATGATGAATTCTGCAGGGTGACACGCCGAAGGGGACCCCTGCGGGTGAGGGTAAGGCAGGATGCTATGCATCTGGGTTGTTAGGGTGCTGGGCAACCCACCAGCAGCTGTGTCTGTCCCTGCCCTCCAGAGGATAAACAAGGGAACATGGAAATGCCCTCACCATCGATGTGGCCCCTATTAAGTTTAGTCTGTAGGGACAACAAAGACGGGCTTCCCAGATATTCACAAGCATGATTTGACTCATTTCCACCCGCTGCACGAGATCGCACAACAGCTATGTGACTTCTCTTAGGGTTGATGATGTGGGCTGTTCAATGCAATTCATTTGCTCGTTCGTGCTTTCAGGGCTGGCGTCACGGGCGGCACGCCTTGTGCAGGCGCGCAGGGACCAGCATTGAGAAAGACGCCACGTTTGGCTTAATGCTCTTCTGTCGTCTGAAAATTCTCAGTCGCTTTTGAACAAGGGGCCCCCATTTTCATTTTGTACTGGGCCCTGCAAATTAAGTAGCCGATCCTCCATACTTTTACTCAAAAGTGCTGAAGAAAAGTGCAAGGCAGTGGGTTTACAGAGTCTCACACAATGTGCTCACTGGGGTAGATGGGAGGACGGTGAGAAGTGAGCATAGAAATATCTGCTATGTAACGCACGAGGTATTTGTAAGAGGAATATCTGACTTAGAGAGGTCGGGGCAGAGAAGGCTATTCAGGAATCCAGGTTTTAACTTTAATAGCTGGATGAAGTTCCTTCTGTTATTGGAGAACTATAGACAGGCACATAGCAGCTTAAGTAGGGACTACATTTCCCAGCATCCCCAGCAGTCAGTTTTGATCACATGACTAGTTATCACCAATAGAATGCGTGGAGATGATGTGGGCCACTTCCGGGTCTGGACGGCAAAGCGTCCCTGTGTGCCTTCTTCCAGCAGGTGGAATCTACGGAAGGAGGTGACCCAGCTTCAATCACGCAGGGGACCGTGAGGGTCTGGAAGCAGGCAGAGCAATAACTGAAAGGAACCGGGGTCCCCGAATGACCACTAGGAACCGAGCTGCCCACTCACCTGGACAGCTCATCTCAGCACTTACTAGGCGATTGAAAAGAAATTTATAGTCTTTAAGCTGCTGCATTCTGGGATGTCTTTGTTAGCCTACTCTACCAAATGCAATGAGTAAACAACAGTCAGCCATGTGAAGAAAGGGAGAGAAGAGACTCTGAAACACCCAGCTGGGAGAGAACATAGTCCATTCAGGGAACTGGGAGTGGTTCGAGATACCTGAAGCTATGGCTGGCGGTGCGGCGGGGGTGGGCTGCTATAATCAAATACTTTGGACAGGGTGTTTAAGCATCAGATACGTGTTTCTCACAGGAGGCTGGGAAGTCTAAGATCAACGTGCCTGCAGATTCAGTGTCTGGTGAGGGCTCCCCTCCTGGTTTGCACGCAGCACCTTCACACTCTGTCCTTGCAGGGCAGGGGGACAGAGCTTTGGTCCCCCTTCCTGTTCTCAGAGGGACACTAATGCTATCACAGAGGCTTCACGCCGGTGACCTCATTTAACCCTAATCAGAGCTTCAACATACAGACTTTTGTGGGGGTGGGGAACACAAACATTCAGGCCTTAATAGGCAAGGAGAAGGAAGGCTGGACCGTATCTTAGTCCTTGTGTGCCGGAATTTTCTGTGCCAGGCAAGGGGCTGGAGCCATCCTGTGGGCTGTGGGGAGCCAAGCAGGGAGGACAGGATGGGATTAGCTTTTCGGTTTGTCAGCTTGAGTCACAACCTGCAAATCTTTTAATTTATTTAATTTATGAAATATTTCAGGAGACTAGCCAGGAATACAATAAGCACTCACATACTCTACCACCTAGCTTGAAAAATACATCACAGATAAAGTCCCAGTACCTCTTACCTGATTCCATCCTTAACTTAGTTTTTTTGTTTGGTTGGTTGGTTTTTGTTTTTTGTTTTTTTCTTTTTTAAGATTTATTTATTTATTTGAGAGAGAGAGAGCGAGTGAGCATGAGCAGGGGGAGGGGTAGAGGGAGAGAATCTCCAGCAGACTACCTACTGGGCAGAGCTTGATGCGGGGCTCGATCTCACGACCCTGAGATCATGACCTGAGCCAAAACCAAGAGTCAAATGCTTAACCAACTGAGCCACCCAGGCCCCCCTGTTTTTGGTCTTTCTTTATTTTTTTAAAGATTTTATTTATTTATTTGAGAGAGAGAGAATGAGAGATAGAGATCACGAGAGGGAAGAGGGTCAGAGGGAGAAGCAGACTCCCCGCCGAGCAGGGAGCCCGATGCGGGACTCGATCGCGGGACTCCAGGATCATGACCTGAGCCGAAGGCAGTCGCTTAACCAACTGAGCCGCCCAGGCGCCCTGTTTTTGGTTTTTCTAAGGGCAGTTGGATAGGGCAAGAATGGAACCAGGGCATGCGTCATTGACTATCTGGCGTGTCCTCAGCACCATGCCAGATACTATAGGGTACACATATTGAGAGAAGCAGCCATAGCTGGGTGGGAAAAAAAACTCAACAACAACACTGTGCATTCCCAGAATGAGAAGATTCCCTCCTGAGACCAGGCACACTGGAGGGGCATGTGTTTCTGGAGCACAAATACAGGATGTGATGGGATATTTGCACAGAATCTTCAGCCATCACCTACTTCCGATCCATGTGTAGATAAACAGAGTGGTCAAAAGAAGCCTGAACTATGTCTCTGGAAGTTTTACAGCTCGGACGGACTCTGAAGGATTGGGGCTATGGGTGGTGTTCCATCTTTTCATCCAGCGGATGACTGTGACTTTGGAAGGGATATTGGGAGTAAATAGCTCGTGACATTGACAGTGTTGAGCAGGATTTTATTTCCCCGGGCAAGAGGCCAACACAGTGGAATATGAGGCTACTGGCAAAGGACAGAGAGTGCCACCAAGTTAGGGAAGAATGTGTTTGGCCGATGGCCCCAAAGGGCATCGAAAAAAAGATTGTTATGGGATGCAGAGCGGACGCTGGTGTTCTGCTTAGCATCCATTTGTCATTTTCTTTCAACAGCCTCTTTACCTTTGAAGGGAAGCCATCCATCTTCCACTCATAATCTGTGTGGCCAAAGAGGGCCGATCCTATCCTTTGGCACCAGAAGAAGTCTACCAAAATCTCAATGACTGGTTCAAAGGTGGCCACATGGCCCTCTCTGGACCGATGAGAGTTGTCACTGGCACTTTGCTCAGATGATTGGGAGTGAGGTGTGCTTTCTTTCTCTAGTAGAGTGGCTACGATGGTCAGTTGTATGTTTGGAGCTGTTGAATGCTACCTTGCTTTAATGAGACTGAGAATGAAGCCAACATAGCAGAACGCTGAGCCTGATGAAAGAGAGGGAGAGAAATTCCTGAAAATATTACAGCACCTGGAGTTAGCCCTACCTGAAGCTAACCCTACCTCTGGACTTTTCAGTTATTCACGTCAATATTCTTCCCACTCCCTCTGGTTTAGTGTAGTTTCAGTTGACTTAGCACCACTGATAGTTGAGGAAAAAATGGAAAACAGCCTCTGTGAAATAGTCCAAAACAATATAATAGAGACAGTGTCATTATTCTTGAGCAACAATAGAATCAGCTGGACCAGAACTTTACGGCCTTATGTGTCTATCTCCCAATGCAAATGGTATAGGGAATGGATAAAGCAAGATTTTCATGCTACTGAAAGAAGCAAAATACAATTTCATAAGCATCACTGCCACTTGGATGGGATTCATAACAAGGCAGAGCCAATGGAAGGCTATATGTTGTTAAAAAGATGCAAACCTAGCAGGAAGGGAAAAGTGTGTTGCATTTCCTGCAAAGAAGGTCTGTCCATCAGTGTGGAGAGTTTTTGGGTCAGGACTAATAAGGAGACCCACAGACCCAAGATCCCGCTCCACCCCCGCCACGGCCAGAGGAAACTTCCAGAGGATGCTTCCCTAACACATATCACAAAAACCACAAAACAGGGTTTTCACGGGGAATTCCACCTGCCCAGACATAAGCTGGAATTCTCCTTTTGCTCAAGTTTAGAACATCTGATAAATTATCAACTTACTTTGCTAACAGTTTCTCAGAACACAGGAGGTAGCAATGGAAGGAACTGTTCTTTTAATTTTTTAAAAAAGATTTTATTTATTTTTTTGAGAAAGAGAGAGCACACACTTGTGGGTGCATGGGGGGCAAGGGCAGAGGGAGAGGGACAAGCAGACTCACTGCCCAGCTCGGAGCCTGATGTGGGACTCGATTCCAGGACCCTGAGATCATGACCTGAGCCGAAGGCAGATGCTTAACCGAAGGAGCCACCCAGGTGTCCCTTGTGGCTTGTTTTTTCCCCTTCTTCTTTTTTTTAAGTAGTTTTTTGGTTTGTTTGTTTTTGATTTTTTTGAAAACCATTTTCCTCCTTGTATATAAAAGGAAGCTTGGATAATTAGATGGAAAACTGGCTAAGTTGATGATACAATAGCAGCTTCTACATCAATTTCCCAGATAGAAGTGATGGGACTTGTCCGCCAGATGCTGACCAAGTATTTGGTAAATAGGCTCATTTACTCTCCACCGCAATTTTAAGGGGTGCGTTACAGTATGAGCCTCACTCCACAGATAAGGAGACCGAAGTTGAGCAAAACTAAAAGAATTCCCGAAACCAGGTTGGTGTTCTAGTCAGGATTTGAACTCCACCATCTGGATCCTAACCGCGACATTATGTTACGTATTTCCTCCCATTTTGGTAAATTCCTCATTTTATTGTATGCTTATCACTTTGTGGCTTTTTAAAAATTTTATTTGTTTATTTATTTGAGAGCAAGAGTGAGCGAGCGAGAGAGGGAGCAGGGGGAGGGGTAGAGGGAGAAGCAGGCTCCCTGCTGATCAGGGAGCCCGACATAGGGCTTGATCCCAGGACCTTGAGATCATGACCTGAGCCAAAGGCAGATGCGTAACCGACTGAGCCACCCGGGTGTCCCTTGTGGCTTGTTTTTTCCCCTTATTTTTTTTTTTAGTAGTTTTTTGGTTAGTTTGTTTTTTTTAGTAGGTTCCATGGCCAATGTGGGGCTTGAACTCACGACCCCAAGATCAAGAGTCACATGCTCCATGACTGAGCCAGCCAGGCACCCCTCTTTTTCCCCTTCTACTTGATATCATAATACAAGCCTTTTCCCTTTTTTTTTTTTTAGATTTTATTTTTATTTATTTGACAGAGAGAGAGACAGCCAGAGAGGGAACACAAGCAGGGGGAGTGGGAAAGGGAGAAGCAGGCTTCCGGCAGAGCAGGGAGCCCGATGCGGGGCTCGATCCCAGGACCCTGGGATCATGACCTGAGCGGAAGGCAGACACTTAACGACTGAGCCACCCAGGTGCCCCTCCCATTTTGTTTAAAACTCTTAATTTTTTAAAAAGATGTTATTTAAATTCAAGTTCGTTAACATATAGTGTATTATTAGTTTCAGGGGCAGAATTTAGTGATTCATCAGTTGCATACAACACCCAGTGCTCATTCCATCAAGCGCCCTCCTTCATGCCCATCCCCCAGTTATCCCATCCCCCATCTTAACTTTTTTGATTAAAAAAAGTACACATGTGTAAAATAGAGAGACTAATCTAAGGCAAGCTCATGAACCCATCACACAGCTTCAACAATTAGCAACCAATCTTGTCTCCTCTCTTCAGTCCCCATTCCATTATCTAAAGCAAATTATAGACAGCGCGTTATTTTATCTGTAAATACCCCAGTATGCAATTTTAGTAATTTCTCTCTTTCTTTTTTTATCTTCTATCTCCTCAGGAAACCATGGCACTATTGAGTAATTATTACATCCTATGGAGAACTTCAATATTGGTCAGAGTGTTAAGAGCTCTTGGTCTCAGTCCCCAAATCCCTCTTTGAAATGACCTAAGTAATTTCTTAATATTATCAGAATCCAGTCTGTGCTCAGATTTTCCCCACGTAAGCATTACTGTACATGCTCTCCTCAATTTGGTTCTGAGGACACATCAGAAAGGATGGGTGGGTGGCGTGGAAGTGTCAGAAAGCTTCACCCAAGCTCAAGACAGTGAACGAACAAGGACGTGCCCCGAATTTCCAAAAGTTCAGTAGAAAGAAATACGTCTGACTCCATCTCGCACCGCACTGTCCAGTGTGGTGGCACTAGCCACACGTGGTTGTTTACATTTAAATTAATTAAAATACAGTTTTAAAGTCAGTCCCCCAGTGGTCAGTGGCCACGTGTGGTCAGTGGTTGCCATATTGGGCAGGGCAGACTCAGGACATTTCCACCATCAAGGAAAGTTCCGTTGGTCTAGAACCAAAGAAGGGGTGGTACTTACAAGGGGGCAAGAGACTCTAGACAGTTTTTTTTTAAATTGCATTTATAACTGTGGAAGGTCTTGGAAGGGGACAGTATGCCCACATGGGGAACTTGACCAACTTAACATTCAAGAGGAAGTCGGATACATACCTCAGGTCTCCCTGCTCATTTAACAGTTTTAATTGAACAATCTCCACTTTGCCTTGTGCCAACAAGAGGTTTGCTTTATTTTTAAACTTAACTTCCTTTTCTCTAAAAAGAACCCCTACTCATGCTCGGCAGTGGAAAAACTGAAGTTAGCCCAATCTTATAAATATCAGCTGTGCCCAGCCACTTCCAGTTTAAAATAGTTTCATTTCAAGGAAAACACCTGGCACATTCAGGTTGGTATTTTCTACGGTAGTCTGGTGCAGAGCCCCTGCCCTGGGCTCGGGAAGCAGAGGAGAGCTCTGTCCATTGGTGCTCCTTCCCCTCCTCCTTGAAGTCCCTTGGGTCTGCTCCAAGAGTCCCCTTGTGGGAAGTGAAGGAGGACCTCTCCTTTCTCTGCCAGGCTGGGCTTCTCTGATCTGTCCCTCGGTGGCTGGTGGTAGGTGCGCACTTGTGGGGGGATCCCAGGTAGGATTTGGCTGTGATGCCGTCCTTGGTTTAGGCAATGACCCCGACAGTGTGTCTATCCAAGGTCCTAGGCTGGGTGGATCTTCAACGGCAGGTGGTCAAGCAGCTTTCAGACCCTCAGCCACTCCAACCCCCGGCAGGATCCCCCCTCCTTGGGCAACTGAGCTGGCTCTCCCCGGTCAGCCCACCATTAACCAGGATGGTGGGACCTTCCTGTATGGGCCTTCTTGTGTGAAATGCCAGGGATGAGGCACCACCTTCTGGGTGCCCAAGTGGGCCACCCCACAACTGCATACACCGGTGAGTTGCCAACTGCCAGTTAATAACTTCAGAAAAAAAGGGGTTACATGACCCCATTCCAGACTCTCTCTTCTACCTCACAGGCTCCTCCCTTGGAGTCCTCCAGTTTGAGAAGACGGGTCAGGTGTCCCCATATTCCATGGGACGGAGGCAATGGTTGAAGATGTAAGTACTTCATAAAGGATTCTGCACATTTTCAGAGACATCCCTTCACCCCCTTTTGTCTTCCAGCCATTTTTCTTATCTCTTCCTGGTGTTGGAAGCTACTGACCCAGTTTAAAAGTGTATATCAGTTATCCGTTGCTATGGATCAAATTACCCCAAAATTTAGCAGCTTAAAACAACAAATAAGGGCACCTGACTGGCTCAGTCAGAAGCGTGTGGGGCTCTTGATCTCAGGGTCATGAGTTCAAGCCTCACGTTACTCAAATAAATAAACTAAAAAAACAAAAAAAGAAAAACAAAACTATTCCTATCTCACATAGGTTCTGAGGGTCTGGAAGCAACATGTGGTCTAACTGGGTGGTTCTGGCTCCAGGCCTCTCATGTGGTTTCAGTTAGGATGTCAGCCGAGTTGCTTCATCTGAAGGCTTGACTGGGGTGGGAGGAGCCACTCCCAAGATGGCGGCAATCACATGCCGATTGTCCAGAGGCTTTAATTTCTTGCTGCATGGGTCTCTCCAGAGGACTGCTCACGACATGGCCGCTGACTTCCCCCAGAACAATTCATCCAAAAGAGAGAGAATGACCAAGATGAAAGTGTCTTTTATAACCTAACCTCAGAAGTGCTATGTTCTGTTGGTCTCACAGAACGACCCTATACAGTGTTGGGAGGGGGGCTACCTAAGGACGAGAATACCAGGAGGCAGGGATGCTGGGGGTCAATGGAGGCTGGCCCACCTTGATGAGGTCCATTGATTGTGAGGCTCTGGCTGGGAATCCAGCTCTCTTTTAATTTAGTCCTTCAGTATTAAGCAAGTTGTTTTCACCATGTGCAAGCTTTTCCAGGAAAGACCCAGTCATGCATTTTGCTGCAATTACCTTGTACACCTTATAAAATTACACTTTGTTATTTTTATATGAGTAACATGTATTCAGTGTAGAAAAGGAAAAAACACACAGACAAATAAAAAAGCAGATAAAAATTATCTCTTAGTTCACCATTCAAAAGCAAACTCTGACATTATGGTTTTACAGAATTTTCTTCCCTATGAATGTTTACTTTTACAGAATCTTCCCTGTTGGTTCATGCTTTTAACAACCATTTTTTAAATATCTGTATGTGTCAGTGATTCTACTTCTGAGAATTTACTGAAGGAAATATTCAAGTCCATGAGCAAAGAGTTAGTTTCAATCAGTTTAAGCCAATATATTTACCCAATATTCTTTTTTCTTTTTTAAAGATTTTATTTATTTATTTGACAGAGAGAGAGAGGGCACAAGCAGGGGGAGAGGCAGAAGGAGAGAGAGAGGGAGAAGCAGGCTCCCCGCCGAGCAGAGAGCCCGATGAGGGGCTCAATCCCAGGGGGACCCTAGGATCATGACCTGAGCCGAAGGCAGACACTTAATCACTGAGCCACCCAGGCGCCCCTTACCCGATATTCTTAATGTGGTTGTATATTTGTTTGCATTTCAGATTTAGAAATATTTCTTCGTGGTTTCTGGTTCCAGAAGTTTTTATGCTCCTCTAAGTTTACTTAAATTAATTTTTAATTGGCGAGTTTTTTTTAGAGTTTCTACTTTCTTTGAATTATAATAAAAAAAGATATAATTATGGCTATTCGGTGTCCTCTACAGTTACAATTTTTTCCCTCATTTTTTTGGTTTCTTTGTTCTTTTCCTCTGAAGTTTGAAAGAATTTTTCAGGTTGGTCCCACCACATGAATATTCACCTGTTGTGATTTTTAAATTCTTTTAAAATATTTAATGAAATAATTAAAGCAGATAGAGTAATATTTATAACATATATAGAAATTATAAACTGCCACCATCAGTTTATTTTATTTTATTTTTTTAAAGATTTTATTTATTTATTTGAGAGAGAGAGAGCACATGAGAGAGGGGAGGGTCAGAGGGAGAAGCAGACTCCCCGCTGAGCAGGGAGCCCCATGCGGGACTCGATCCAGGGACTCCAGGATCATGACCTGAGCTGAAGGCAGTCGCTTAACCAACTGAGCCACCCAGGCACCCTGCCACCATCAGTTTAAAAAATAAAGCAATAAACAGTTTCTTAGAAGCTACCCCCCTGCCCCCATAACCACTGTTCCGAAGTTTGTGCTTATCATATTCTTTCAACAAACGTATGTATCTTTATAAAGTGCATTGTCTGGTTAATGCAATTTTTCCCTTATGTAAATGCAGTCGAGTTGTATATGCCCTTCTCCGATTTGCTTCTGCTTCCTCCCCAACATTATGTTTGTGACATTCATCCCTGTTGACGGACGTGGCTGCAATTAGTTTCTACTGCGTCATAGTATTTCATTGTGTGAATGCACCACATCGTTATCAATTCTGCCCATGGACGCTGAGAAATTCCTGGATTCTTGCAATTACAAACAACGCTGCTGTGAACCTTCTAATAGATGTCATCCAGTGCACACACACAAGGATTTGTCTAGAGCAGTCATAGCCAAACTTGGCTACATGTTGGAGTCATGTGAGAATTTAAGACCTATTCAGATGTGACTCATATCCCCAAGACATTCTGATTTAACTGGTACAGTGTCTGACTTGGACATCAGGATTTTATTTCATTTTATTTTTAAGATTTTATTTTTAAGTAATCTCCACACCCAATGCACGGCTTGAACTCATAACCCCACGATCAAGAGTCCCATGCTCTTCTGACTGAGCCAGCCAGGCACCCCTGATTTGGACATCAGGATTTTATTTAATTTTTAATATATTTTTATTTATTTTTTATTATTTTTAAGATTTTATTTATTTATTTGACAGAGAGAGACGCAGCGAGGGAGGGAACACAAGCAGGGGGAGTGGGAGAGGGAGAAGCAGGCTTCCCGCTGAGCAGGGAGCCCGATGATGGGCTCGATCCCAGGACCCCGGGATCATGACCTGAGCTGAAGGCAGACGCTTAACAACTGAGCCACCCAGGCGCCCCAAATTTTTAAATATATTTTTAAAAGATTTATTTATTTATTTTAGAGAGAGAGAGTGCACACATGCACACAAGCTGGGGGAAGGGCAGAGGTGGAGTCCTCAAGCTGACTCCCCACTGAGTGTGGAGCCAGATGCAGGGCTTGATCTCAGGACCCTGAGATCATGACCTGAGCTGAAATTAAGAGTTGGTTGCTTAACCGACTGAGCCACCCAGGCACCCCCAGACATCAGGATTTTAGAAAGCAGGTTTGGAACCATTGTCTTACCACATATCTGCTTGGGAGTGGAATTACCATGGAACCCCTAGGTCGTAGACCTTGTGCATCTTTCGTTGCATTGGATATTGTCAACTTGTTTCTCACAAGGAATGTGCAAGAGTCCTAGTTTCTCCAGGGCTCTGCCAATATATGGTATTGTCCAATTCAATTTTTTTCTGTAACATCAATTCTACCATTTGTGAAGGGGGAGCTATGAATTGTAATCTGCTTTTTTTTTTTATTTTTAGAGAAAGAGAGTGTGCACATGGGGGTGGGGCAGAGGGAGAGAGAGAGAATCCCAAGCAGGCTTCACACCCAGCACAGAGCCTGGCACAGGGCTGGATCCTGCGACCCCGAGATCATGACTCGAGCCAACATCAAGAGTCAGACCCTTAACTGACTGAGCTTCTTAGAAGTGCCCCTGCTTTTTGTTTATGGTTTCCTTGCATGCCTCCTTTATCACCTGTTTAATACGGCTTTTATTTATCTCGGTCTGTTGCCCTTTCACCTGAGTCTATTTTTTCCTTATGCTTCTGTATTTCCCAAAGCCCACGTCTTCTTGTATCCCATGGTGGATGCAGAAAGAGTTTGCCCACATCCTCCTGTCCATCTGGCAACAGATGACTCTCTCAGTAGTTTGCTTTTCCTGTAGACCTCCAATCCCACATCTGCTTTGTTTTTTTCCTTCTCTGTTTTTTCATGGACCCCGTGCTGCTTTTGTTCTCTTAATTTGCGCTTTTTTTTTTTTTTTGGCTTTTTTAAAAAAATTGCAGTATAGTTGACACACAATATTATGTGAATTTCAGGTGAACAGCATAGTGAGTGGACCCGTCTATATGTTACGTTGTGCTCACAAGTGTATCCGCCCCGTCACCACATGATGCTGTCACAGAATCATTGACTGTATTCCTGAAGTACATTTTATCCCTGTGACTTATTCATTGCATGACTGGAAGCCTGGACCTCCCCCACACACCCCCACACCCCCACACCCTCTGGCAACCGCCAGTTTGTTCCCTGTACTTATGGGTCTGTTTCTGCTTGCTTGTTTGTTTCTTTCATCTCTTAATTTGCTCTTGAACAAATACAATCTGATGTTTGTCAATGAGTAGAAAGCAAATTGCCGGTATTCTCATGGGGGCGTGGTCCTCTGTCCTTCCCAGTCTACAGCTGGAGTGAGGCTTTGGAAGCACAGATCCTGGTCCACTTCCTTGATGAAAACAGACTCTCAGTTGGGACGCCACAGGCTCTACGAGGTGGCATCTTCCTCTTGCTCCCAACATAGGCTTTGGGGAGAAGATAGATTTCACTGATGCAGCACCAAGTCTGCCTACATTAATGGTGGGGCAGGAGAAAGGTAAAATGCCAGTGACCTTCTCCAAAAACATGGAGCTGATAATAGCATCTGCGGATTAACTGCCCATGAAGGGCCTGGTGTAATGACTGGCAGACGGCAAACATTTAATAAGTGGGAACTGTCATCATTAATGGTATTTTATGAGGGTTGTATATCTTTGTGTGTATGTTATTGACATGTAGCACCATTACTGTTCACTATATCGGGATGTAAGCTGCAACAAAGGTAGAGGTATCTGTCCATTTTGTTCACTTCTTTATCCTCACCAACTAGAACAGTGCATGACCCATTGTAGACACTCAAGAAATATTTGTTGGATGAATGAGGTTTTGAGAATTTGGAGAGGCTATCGTAGAACTGGCTCACCACGTGCCATTTTTTTAAAAAGATTTTTATTTATTTATTTGACAGAAAGCACAAGTAGGCAGAGCGGTGGGCAGACGGAGAGGGAGAAGCAGGCTCCCTGCTGAGCAGAGAGTCTCATGCGGGGCTCGATCCCTGGACCCTGAGGTCATGATCTGAGCCGAAGGTAGGCGCCCCACCCTGTGCCATTTTGAATTAGAAGTTGGCAGTGTTGTTTATAATAGCGAACAATCTGAATCAACCTATATGTCAAATAGCAGGGGTTAGTTGAATGTGAACAGCATGTCATATGCTGGAATGCGATGTCCTTGTTGCAAATCATATTGTGCAATCCCTTCAATGGGGGGAAATATTTATTTATATTGTTGGAATGAAAAAAAGGGAGTTACCAAACGGTATGTACAGTATAATCTCAAATATAGATGTGTGTGTGTATAGAGAAAAACTGAAAGTCAGGTTAGAAAAGCATGGCTCCATAATCGCTGATGAGTCTTTGCATTCAAAGCCTAAGGAGAGGAATGGTCACCTGGTGGGTTCAGTCAGTAGAGCCTGCGACTCTTGATCTCAGGGTTGTGAGTTCGAGCCCCATGTTGGGTGTAGAGATGACTTTAAAAAAATTAAAATTTAAAATTAAAAAAAAGAAGTCCAGGAAGAATATGCCTGATTGGCAGATCCTAGGTCATGTGTCCACAGTCTTCCTGTAGGAGAGGCTGGGAAAGTGGGGGTCAGCAATGATCAGCTCTGCTTTGTACTAACACTTGTGAGAGTGTGGGGTTCTCAAGACAAACAGGTTTAGATGCTGAGCCACCAGGAGGAATCACTGGTGTCTATGCCCTGCCCCAATATTTGGACAATCAAAGAAGCAAGAAGGTATAAGTTTGTTTTATCTTAAGATGGCAGACAATAACATTGCTTCATAATCATTTTGCTCTGGTCTTTGTCAGAACCAAGAAAAATGCACAACAAATTCTTTTTCTTCTTTTGAACTTTTTTTTTAAGTTTTATTTATTTAAGTAATCTCTACACCCCACGTGGGGCTCAAACTCATGATCCTGAGATCAAGAGTCTCATGCTCTTCCAACCGAGCCAGCCAGGCACCCCACAACAAATTCTTTACAAATGAATTACAAAGAAAAGTGTTAGGAAAGAGTCTGGTTAATTCAGTTCAGCAACTATTTCCAGACTGATTAAAGATCTAAAAATTCTCTAAAACATTTAAAGAAAAACGCAGAAGACTATCTTTTTTATCATTGAGGTAGGGAAGGATTTTCAACATCAAATATGAAAGAGCATTAACTAGATAGGGGGAAAAAAAAAACCCTGCTAAATTCGATTATATTAAATGTTAAACCTTTGTTATCAAAAAGCACCATGAATAAGGCAAAAAGATGAGTCAAAGGCTGAGAGAAGATATTTGTGCCCCTGTAACTAACAAAAGATTAGTGTTTAGAATATTTAAAACAATTTCTACAGATCAGGAAGAAAGAGAAAAAAACAGCCCAGTAGAAGAAAGTCCCCAGAATGTTGTTTTAGTTATTTGTTGCTGCCTAAAAATTACCCCCAAACAGCAGTTTAAAACAATGAACATTTATTGTCTTATAGAAAGTCAGGAATTCAGGGGTCTCTCAGCTGGGTAGTTCTACCAGGCAAGATGTCTCCAAGGCTGGAGTCATCCGTATTGTACTCGTCTCCAAATTTATTCATGTAGCTGTTTTCTGGAGGCCACAGTTCCTTGCCATGTGGGTCTCCCCAAAGGGATCCTCACAACATGGCAGTTGGCTTCTCCCAGATTGAATGATCCAAGGGAAAGAGAATAACCAAGATAGAAACCTCAGTGTCTTTTAAGAACCTAATCTTGGAAGTGACATAGCATTTCTTTTGCCATATGCCCTCAGTCTCACAGACCAACCTGGGCACAAAGCAGGAGGGGACCACACAAGGGTGTGAACACCATGTGGCAGAGATGACTGGGGGCCGTCTGGGAGGCTGGCTAGCAGTTACAGCTCAGCTCCTAGAAGGAGAAACTCAAAACAACCAATACACTTAGGAAAAGATGCCCGGGGCGCCTGGATGGCTTAGTCGGTGAAGCATCTGCCTTTGGCTCAGGTCATGATCCCAGGGTCCTGGGATCGAGTCCCATGGCAGGCTCTCTGCTCAGTGGGGAGTCTGCTTCTCCCTCTCCCCCTGCTTGTGCTCTCTCTCTCTCTCTGTCTGTGTCAAATAAATAAATAAAATCTTAAAAGAAAAGATGCCCACTGTCACTAATATCCAAGGGAATGCAAATTAAAATACTGAGGAACTATTTCATACTCAAAAGCTTGGCAACTGTTAGGAGGTCTGACAATACCAAATGTTGGGAGAATGGGGGAAGGAAGGAACTCCTCTAGTCTTGGCAGGAATATACATTGGAACTAACTGGTACTTGTGGAGGAACCGGGTAACATCAATTTGAAGATGCTCACATCCTATGACACAGCAACTCTTTTCCAGCAGGGGATTTTCTTTAAATGTGAGATTATGGGATGCCTGGGTGGCTCGGTCGGTTAAATGTCTGCCTTCGGCTCAGGTCATGATCCTGGGGTTCTGGGATCAAGCCGCGTGTTGGGCTCCCTGCTCAGCTGGGGAGTCCGCTTCTCCCTCTCAGTCTCCCTCTGTGCTCTCTCTTTCATTCAAATAGATAAATAAAATCTTTTTAAAAATGTGAGATTACAAAGGAGTTAAAATGAATGCATTAGATCTCTATGTATCAATATGGATACAGTTCAGAAACACAATATTGATAAGTTCTGGGAAGATACAGGCATGCAATGTTACTTCTTGGACATTTTCATATTAAAAAAATAAATCAGTAATGTACATTGTTTATGGATACATATAAGTGTACGAAAAGTACAAAGTGCAGGGCACCTGGGTGGCTCAGTTGGCTAAGCATCTGCCTTTGGCTCAGGTCATGATCCTGGGGTCCTGGGACCTAGCCCTTCCATCTCTCCCCCTGCCCCTCCACCCTGCTCATGGCTCTCTATTGCTCTCTTTCTCTCAAATAAATAAATAAATAAATAAAATATTTAAATAAATAAAAATACAAGATGCAAAGGAATGGCATACTCCTCCTCTTGGAGGTAGGAAGGGGATGAGAGTGGGCCTTTAACCGTGTTTGAGACACCCTATTTCCTCTAAAAAAAAAAAAAAATCCACAAGACAACTATGAGTAACTACTATCCTCTGTTTCATCTTGGTAGTGGGTACGTGGAGGCAAGCATGAGCTTAATAGTTTTCAACAACAGACAGCCCCTGGGTATCGACCAGCCAGAACAGACACTGAGTGTAGGGGCTGAGGCCCCATCCCGAGGTGCCAGCCATCACATTAGTTGCTGGACTGTTGGGGGGTCCTTGAGAAATACCCAATGACATGTAAATTGCCCGCCGGAGCTGCTCGGTAGGCGCACAGATAAGTATCTCTCAGGCTGAAGACATGCCTAGTAGATTTCTGGGGGACCCACTCCTTGGGCCATCTTCTCTTCAACGGTCTCATCAGGAACTTGGATGAAAACAGCAGAGACACTAAGTCAGATTTGTAGATGATGCAAAATCAGAATGGATGAGTATTTCCATACTTGACTGAATCTCAAGACTCTTCAAACTCATACTTGAACTCTTAAGAGGTAAGACTGAATCTCTCATGTAATAATCATCTCAACAGGTGGGAGAGAGACACTAGAGCCAATTAAATACAATTAAAGAAGTATAAATACAAGTATTTCATTTAGCTTAAAATCAATTACGACTTATAGAGGCCCGGCTCAGCGGGCTCTCATGTGGAAATTTCAGGAGTCTTAAAGCCTTTTATAATCTGCTGATGGGAGTATGAATTGGTTTCTGGAGGGTAATTTGGTGATAGATAATTAAAAGCCTTGCGAGAAAACACGTATCTTTTGACCTAGCAATTCAACCTCTAGGAATTATTTTTAAATATTTTATTATTTATTTATCTGAGAGAGAGAGAGTGCACATGGGCAGAGGGAGGGGCAGAGAGAGAGAGAGAATCCCAAGGAGACTCTGAACCAAGTGCGGAGCCTGATGCGGGGCTCGATCGGAGGACCCTGAGATCATGACCTGAGCCCAAACCAAGAGTCGGATGTTTAACCGACTGAGCCACCCAGGCGTCCCCCAACCTCCAGGAATTTTTAAGAAATCAGCTGTTATGCTAAGTCAGACAGAGAAACACAAATACTGTATGATATCACTTATATGCAGAATCTAAACCAACCAGGCTCAGAGTGGTGGTTGCCAGGCACTGCGGGGTGCGGGAAATGGGGAGATATTGGTCAAAGGGCACAAACTTCTGGTTATAAGATTAACAAGTTCTGGACATGTAAAGTAGAGCAAGGTGATTATAGCTAATAATACTCTCTTACATACTTCAAATTTGCTAAGAGAGTAGATCTTACATGGTCCCACTGCAAAAAAGACATGATAATTATGTGATGGGATGGGATGGAGGTGTTAGCTAATGCTATGGTGGCAATCATTTTGCAATATATAAATGTGTCAAATCAACACCTTGGACTTAGACAATATTAAATGTCAATTATATTTCAATAAAGTTGGGGAAAATAGAGAAATATACAAAGATGGATGTACAAGAATGTTAATCCAAGCATTGTTTGCAATTGCCAAACAAAACACAACTAAGGTAAAGAACCTATCCAGAGGGGACTAGTTAAATACATAACATACATTGGAATAGTGTATGGCAAATAGGAAATACAACATAATAAACGTAGGGAATAGTCTGGAAGATTTTATAAGAATGTATTTATAGTGGTTATCACCGGGGCAGGGGGAGGTTGTGAGAGCTTTTGAGATTTATCTTTTCTTTATTTGCATTTTGTAACTTCCAAAGATTTTGTGTGGTTTATATGATGAAGCAATGAGTTTTAAAAAAATAGTTTTAGCTGACAACACACCTGATATAATAAAATAATGTAATGTTGCTACTAAAAAAAAAAGTGGCCATTTATGTAATTAAGGAAGAGACTGGGAGAAACAATGATCCTATTATAACTTTCATGTTCCCCTGTTGGGGGTCACATTTTAAGGGTTGAGAGGAGTGGTACCAGGATGTTGACAACGTTGGAAATTATGTTCTAAATCACTAGTGAGAGATTAGGGGCTATTTATCCCAGGAAATAAACCACTAAGGGAAAGTATCTTATCCTCAAACAATTGAATGTCCATCATATGGAGAACATTGGCTCAAAGTTGCTCCAGAAAACAGGAAACAGTTGCTTCAGAAAACAGAAACAGGGTAGAAGTCACAAGGAGCAGAAAGCTGAGCTTGCTAAAGGGAGCAACTTTCTAACAATTAGGGATTGTTACTATTGCCATAATGAGTTGAATCCATCAGGGTTCCTTGGTTGCAAACAACAGAAACAGACTCTAGTTAACATTCGCAAGAAACAAATACTGTAAGATTTGGAATGTCTCGTAGCAAAGAGCCTGGGGAAGCAGCCCTGGAAAAATGAAAGAATATTCTCTCTGAGTCATACGTAGGGTGTTTTGCACAAACCAGTGGCAATTTTCATCCAAGAATATTAAAGATGTACTTCTTAAAACTCCCCAGTGTCCTCTTTGTCATCTGAAGCCGTTCCACTGCCCATGAATTAAAGAAACCTTTTGTGAACCCAGTTATTTTGTTACACTCTACCTCTACTGGGTTCTTCATGAGGTCCATCCGTTTTTGAAATCCCAAAGATCCTTATCATGTAAATGAATACTTCTGTTTCTTAGTTCCCCAGATTCTGCTCCTAGTCATTCACAGATGTCCCCTAGTGTCACGTTTTGGGGGTTTGGTGAACCAAGCTCATGTTTGCCCTCAAAACTCCTTTCATTTTAGAAACTGCGGGCTGTTCGCCACCCCAGGTTTGTTAGCCTGTGGAATGATCTTTGCTGGGAAGAGCGGTTATGGGATGGAGTGACTCTGTATTTTCTTCCCATGGGCATGGCTTTCCTCCCACTCATGAGAGCATCCTGCACCTACAAGAAAACTTGAGTGGAAGGAAAGACATGGAGAAAAAGGAGCCAAAAGGAGAAAGGAATCAATTCGAAATTCCTACTCCATGCCAGGCATCCTCCTGGGCACTTGTGTAGGCAGGAGCCCTAGCATAAGCACAGAAATGGACTGAAGCAGATTAAAGCGGGGAAAAACACACACACACACACATAATTTTGAAGCTATTGGGTAGTGCACAGAATTCTCAGAAAGATTAGATAACCAGACAGAGCAAATAGGCAGGAACAAAATGGGTTGCAGTCAGAGAATAGCAAAAAGCTTGCCACAGAATGGGTTCAGTTAAAAAAAAAAAGAAGAAAGAAAGAAAGAAAAAAGAAAACGGCTGTGCCAGCACCTTGAGTATTATTATTGTTATTTTAGATTGTATTTATTTATTAGAGAGAGAGAGAGAGAGAATGCAAGCAAGCAGGGGAGGAGCAGAGGGAGAAGAGAAAGAAGACAATCTCTAGCAAACTCCACACTGAGTGCAGAGCCCAACTCGGGGCTTGACCCCAGGACCCTGAGATCATGACCCGAGCCAAAAACAAGAGTCAGACACTTAACCGACTGAGCCACCCAGGCTCCCTTGTGCCAGCACTTTTAAAGTCCGGAGCTTGCAACGCTGTCCCCTCTGGCCTGGACACCAGACACCGAGGCTGGGACTATTGCCCCTTGTGCATGATTGTCACCCCCAGCCCCATCCCAGTCCTCTCTCCTAGCTTTAGTTCCTCCCTCCACCCGCATTTAAAGCCTAGTAGCATGACCATCTGATTGACTGAGTGTAGGTCACTGGCCCAAACCCACCAAAGTCCACGTTAGCACTTGACATATTTTTCTAATCCAATCGTTTTAGCAACCCCATGAGTGAGTATTTCCCCCATCCTTTAGATGAACCAGTGGAGGTTCGGATAGGAACAGTAACTGGACTGAGGTCAGGCAGTGAGTGAACTAACCAGAGCTAGAACCCTGGCCTCCTTCCTTATCCATTACATCTCGATGTCTCTTCTATGCCAGGCACTGCATGGAGCCCCGGACACAACAATTCTATGAGCTAGGCATTATTACAGCTATTTCACAAATAAGGAGATGGAAGTTCCCTCAAGGTTCTCAGTTTGTAAGTGACGGGAGGCTTGGCGGCATGATATCAAAGTCGGTCCTTGAATCACTTCACGGTACTGACTCTGGAGAAAGAGAGAATTTGGATGAGCCCTCTCTTTCTCATGCTTTCAGTCTTTGTCAGGCAGGCCTGGGGGGAGCCGTCAAGTGAGCCCCCCAGACACCCATCTCAGCCAATAGTGCACTAACCCCTCTGTCACCTAAGGTTGGAAGCGTGGATCATTCTCAACTCTTGGCTTCTCACTCCCCATATGATGAGTTGGCAACTTCTTTTTCACACGCAAGATGTGTCTTCAATTTCTCCTCCTCCTTCCTGCCCACAGCTGCATCTCTGGTCCAGGGCTGATTACTCAATGCCAGTAATCTTTTTTATTTTTTTAATTTTTTGAGAGAGAGCGAGAGTGTGAGCGAGTGCAGGGAGGGGCAGAGGGGGAGAGAGAGAGAGAGAGAATCTTAAGCAGGTTCCCTGCACAGCATGGTGCCCAGTGTGGGGCTCGATCTCATGACCCTGAGATCATGACCTGAGCCAACATCAAGCGTCGGATGCTTAAGCGACTGAGCCTCCCTGGCTCCCCAATGCCAGTAATCTTGCACACTCTTGTCAATTGGTCTCCCTGTCTTCACACTCCCCCTGGAGCCCACCTGCATGCTGGCAACCAGGGTCTTTGTGGTGGACATCATGGCTGACTCTCCAATATCATTCATCTCAGATGGCAGGTCCAAGCCAGCCATAGCAAATGCTTCTATCTTCTGAAAGGGCCATGTGACCCAAGACCTGGGGAGGGGTATCTGCTGGGAGGATGCTTCAGGATTTGGCTGTGCCTGAATGTGTTACTGGCCATTTTGCCATTTTGCAAAGCACGTCAAGAATAAAGCGATAACTAGTGTTTGCACAGTGGAGATGCAGAAAGACCAGGGGTCTTTGGGGGATTGGTTACTCTATGCCTGCAGCCTGCCTACCCCTGCACTTCCAGTTAAGTGAGATAATGAATGTCCTTATTGTTTACTCCGGTTTTAGTTGGGTCTCTGTCATATTTGCAGCCAAAAGCATGCCGCTGACTGTCACTTAGTTTATACGAATCTACTGATTCCCCTCCTCCGTGGCTTCACATCACCTTTGAAATCAAGGCCAAACTCTTTACCCTGACTCTGTGACTCGTGAAGCCCTTGCTGGGCTCCCGATGTGCGCATCAGGCCCTGGGTCTTAGAATCTCCCAACCCCTTTCCTAGGCCCTCAGCTTGTGATTAGACAATCCTTCCTCCTCTTCCCCAAAAACATCCTGCACGTCTATGCTGTTTCTTCTCTAGAAGAAACAGTTATTTTTTCTCTTTTTATCTTCCAGGATCAGCTCAAGTGATGACTCCGCTTTGAAGTGTTTCCTAATCCCCAGGCAGAATTAAGGAATCCCTTAAGTGTCTCTGAGCACCTGTCTGTGTTCTGGTGCTTTCTGCATCCTCACGCACAATACAGGTGCTTTTATTCCTTCTCCTCTGCTAAAACATGAGCTCCTTAAAGACAAGGGTTATGGGGCGCCTGGGTGGCTCAGTTGGTTAAGCGGCTGCCTTCGGCTCAGGTCGTGATCCCAGGGTCCTGGGATCGACCCCGCATCGGGCTCCCTGCTCGGTGGGGAGCCTGCTTCTCCCTCTCCCTCTGCCTGCCTCTCTGCCTACTTGCTTTCTCTCTGTATCTCTCTGCCAAATAAATGAATAAAATCTTAAAAAAAAAAAAGACAAGGGTTATATTTCATCCACCTTGTAGCTCTGGTACCTTGCACAGGTAATGATTCTGTATGTACTTATGAAATATTTTTTAAAGATTTATTTATTTATTAGAGAGAGAGTGAGTGCACAAGCACATGAGGGGGCATTAGGGGTGGAGGTAGGGGTGGGTGGAGAGCAGGTGCAAGTGGGAGGAGGGGCGAGGGGTAGAGGCAGAGGGAGAGAAGCAGACTCTCCACTGAATGTGGAGCCCAACTCGGGGCTCGATCTCACGACCCTGAGATCATGACCTGAGCCAAAATTAAGAGTCGGGGGCTTAACTCACTGAGCCACCCAGGCACCCCTGTACTAATGAAATTTTTACTGAAAAATCCTTGTTCATTCAGATTGTAGATAACTTGGCATATGGCTATTAATTATTACTTATTTTTATTAAAAAGAGAAATATTATAAATAATAATGGTTTTAGGATTATGCAGTTTAAGATGCTCTTTAATATATATTATCTCAGTTAATCTTCACGTATTCCTACACCACCAATATTATCCGCACTTCACAGATGAGGAAACTGCATGCCCCATCGAAGTATATTTGTTGAATGCCTACAATTTGCGTAACATTATATAAGAGGCAAGCTGTGGAGGGAGGTTGCAAAGGGGGTAAAAACCAAAGTCTCTGTCTTCACAGAGCTTGCAATTTACTTGGGGAGATAAGAACCAATACAGATTATTTCCGTTGCAAGAGATGAGAGCAATGTAGCACAAAGGGAGGAGATGTTGAAGGCAGTAATTTATGACATAGAAAAAGGGGTACAAAACAGAAGTACCGTAAAATTAAGACGATAACACCGTGGGCTGGCACTGGGGGTCCATAAATGATCTTCCAAAGAAGAATTGAGCCAGGGGCACCTGGCTGGCTCCATCGGTAGAGCACATGACTCTTCATCTTGGGATCATGAGTTTGAGCCCCACATTGGAGGTAGAGATTACTCAAAAAAAAAAAAAGAATTGAACCTAAATTTTAAGGGTCAGTAGGATTTCACAAAATGGAAAAGGGGGAAAGGCATTCCTTGTGAAAAGTGAAGGCTTAGCATAGCACAAGGAAGAAAGGATAGTGAAAGCCCCAAGGGAATGAATTAGTGTTTGGATGGATGGATGGATGGATGGATGGATGGATGGATGGATGGTTAGATGATTGATAGATAGATAGATAGATAAATGGATAAATAGATAAGATAAATGTGTGGGTGGGTAAACAGATGAATAGAGAATAGAGAGATAAATCCACAGATATTTGAGGCTGGACTCATTTAACTGTCTCCCAACACAGAAGCATGATGATGAGTTAGTTGTTTTCTTTTGCCGAGCAACTTGGTTTTCCCTGTCCAGCCTAAAGAAAGGACTTGTGGATATCCAAAGTCACGTTGAATTATGACATTTGAATGTGGTCAGAACTGCAAGGACATGCCTGGGCTTAGGAAGTAATCAGGACAGTGTGGCCTTTTAATGTTATGTGTGGGGGTGTTTTCTCATAAACACGTGTGCAGAGACACACATAAAACTTTGTTTGGGGTTTTTCCTTTCCTTTTTACTGTGTCACGCCAAGCTTTTGTTTTGACTGAATTGTCACTCTCCAATTTCCCTTATGCGTGGGAGCCCAAAGCCCCATGAGTTGGCATAAATGAGATACTTGGACCCATAATAATGATGGTAGCAAGTATTTACATAACTTGGGCAAAGGGTACAATGGAGCTGGTTGGGGAAAAAGATATTCCTGATGGGAAAGTGGTTTTGGCTCTTCAGTCCCATCCTTTTTTTTTTTTTGACAAAATCATGTCCTAGATAGATGGGCTTGTGTGATCAGCATGAGGTGGGAGTTGCCCCCGCCTCTGGTTTTTAATCCCTAACAACCGATGAAGCCATATTATCGGCAGAAAAGTCTCTGATTTCTGCCTAGTGCACAATGGAACCCATCGCCTAGCTTCCTGGGACTAACTTTCTGGTTGGGCCGCAGAAGTGGGGGCCATGTGTCTGAACACAGCACCTTTTCCTCCAACACAGAGACCTTTCCAGCCTGGGGTTTTTCCTGCAGTGGACCTAGCTCTGTCTAACCCAATGTCAGAACTCAGCTTAAAATGTGCCATTTTTCTGGGGTGCCTGGCTGGTGCAGTTGGTTGAGCGGCCGACTCTTGATTTCAGCTCAAGTCATGATCTCAGGGTCCTGGGGTCAAGCCCCATGTTGGGCTCCCTGCTCAGTGGGGAGTCTGCTTCTCCCTCTGCCCCTCCCCCTGCTCATGCTCTCTCTCTCAAAATAAATAAATAAAATATATTTTTTTAACTGTGCCATTTTTCTCCATTTTCAAAAAATTTCCCAGCCTAAAATGGCTTGAGTAAACTTCAGTCTGATGTTTTGTGGTTTCTCTGTGAAGGTTTTTCTGGAAAACACTGTTGTTTGCCTACCCATGCCATTCCTGGCCCCCCTCTTCCTCCTGCTGCCTCCAACTATGGAAGCTGGAAATCCAAATACAGAATTTCTGTATTTATTTATTTTTAAGATTTTATTTATTTATTGCAGAGAGAGAGAGACAGGAGAGAGGGAACACAAGCAGGGGGAGCGGGAGAGGGAGAAGCAGGCTTCCCGCTGAGCAGGGAGCCCGATTCAGGGCCAGATCCCAGGACCCTGGGATCATGACCTGAGCCAAAGGCAGATGCTTAACCATCTGAGCCACCCAGGCGCCCCTGATAAAAGGATTCTTCTGACCGTCTTCCTATTTGAGTGTCCCTAATTTCTGTGACTTCAAATACCTCTTGACTCAAGTTGTAAGGCATTAAATCCCTTTACAGGAAATCGGAGATACTGTTGTGGCAAACTCCATCTGTGCCTCCATCAGTAGCAAGTTAAAATTTATCCTTTCCCCGAATCAAGCTGCACGAGGGTCCGGATTTCCAGCTGTTTTTCTCAGCGTTTTATTCCTGAACAGTGCCTTGCACATAGTAGGTGTTCATTAAAGAGCTGTTGAATGAGCGAAATTATTGAGACTTTGCCTTAAGAGGCTGTTGTTAGCTTGAAAGCAGAAGGCTTGGCAAATTAAAAACTATGAGGTTTAGGGGGGCTCCCAGGTGGCTCAGTTGGTCGAGGGTCTGACTCTTGATTTCGGCTCAGGTTGTGATCTCAAGGTCGTGAGACCAAGTTCTGCATCCGGCTCTGTGCTAAGCGCAAAGCCTGTTAAAGTGTCTCTCTCCCTCTCCCTTTGCCCCTCTCCACCTCATGTTCTCTCTTTCTCGAACAAATAAATAAATCTTTTTAAAAAACCCACAAAACTATGAGGTTTGTGATCTGATGATATGGTTCGATCATAGATGTCACTTTGCTTCTTCTAAGGTCTTTTAAAATAATAGTCTTAAGGTCCATCATGTCAATAGATATCTTAAAACTAGTTGAAAAGGCACCGGTTCTGGAGAATGGTCTCGGAAAAAGTGACCACTCCCTGAGACCTTCCAGCCAAGTTCTACTGGACTTTGAGATGAATCCAAAATGAGGAAAGCCTAGTGTAGGGGTATTTTTTGAGGACGGAGTTCTGCATAGTGCACGTGGGAAGCTTCTTTCATTTTGTTTAATTGTACACTAACTGTAATATACTTAGTCTTTAATAGGCTGGCCCGAAACTACCCTCCCTACTCATACCTCACTCACATGCCCTGCCTTGCATCTGACCTTCTCCTAGTCAACCCTCAAGACCCAGAGTGGCCTTTCCCAAGTCCCTGCCCACCCCACCCCCCGCAATGTAGGGATAGCTGCTCTCATCCCAGGCATCCTACAGCCCCTCTTTCCTGCCTCCCTGACAGTACCTTGTCCAGCTGTCCCAAATGCTGGGATTATGTCCTTCCCATCTTTTTGCATCTAGTACATAATGATGGTTGGAGTTAACATTTACTGAAACTCACTTCATGTCAGACACAGTCCTAGGTGTTTTATGTGTATTGACTCATTTACTCTTCCCAAAAAGTCCAAGGTAGGTACTACTGATAATCCCATTTTATAGATGGGGAAATCAAGGCACGGGGAGCTTGTGGGTCATCGGGCTGGTGGGTGGCAGAGCCACATTCATATCCTACCCTCCTAAACACTCTGTTATGCTTTCCCCTCGTGAAGGCCTGTGTGTTGGGATATGACTTGAGTAGTTAAGGATGACTTGGGTAGCTCGTTTAACGAATTCTGCAGATATTCACTGAGCCACTACTGGATGCTTGGCACTGTCCTAGGTGCCAGGGATGGGGTATGGAACAGGGCAGGGAGGGCCCTGTCCTCATGGGGTTGACATTCTGGTCCTAGCGAGGGAAAAGTCAGCAGAGAGGTGGAAAAAATGGATGGGCCCACAGTTATAGAAATCGGGCAGGCCTGCTGCAACTTTCTGGGGCTGAGGATGGGAAGGGGCTGTTCCCCACCACAGGGCGCTGCTACAAAACACCACAGACAAGCAGGCTGAAGATAAAGGGATCACAGCGGGAAACTTCACAAAACCTACTGGGCAGAGATCAGTCGGAACCATGAAAGGGAGGACGAAAGAGGGAAGAGCAAAGTGGAAAAGAGAGATGGGGGTCTGAGGAGCACGTGTCTGCGCTGCACAGGGAGACGAGGGTGGTTAAAGAACAGCCTTAAAACACTGGCAGGGCAGAAAGAGGAGCCCATGGTAATGAAAGGGATTCTCACGAGTGCCTGGAAATAGGCTGGTGGTGATTGTACAGGCTAAGGTTCAAAAAAGCTTTGTTCTTCTGTCGAATAAGGAAAGGCATTGTGGGGCACAGGAAATAGGGAACTTGTGTGTGTGTGTGTTTGTGTGTGTGTGAGGGGGGGGAGGGAGGGAGGGAGAGAGAGAGAGACTGGGGGGACGTTCCCTACCCCAGATGCAGAAGGATTGTCACTAGCAATTCTGTACCTTGTACATGCTCGAGGGGAAGGGCTAGAGCTGTCCCTGCGGGGACACCCATGATAAAGCCAGGCTTTGGAAGGTTGGGATGTTGTGCGCCTGACTCACAGCATATGACTTTCGGTGAACCGGTATGACCCTCCCAGATCAGCAACAGGGCATTGTGCCCTGCTTTGGGGTCCCAGAGCCCACCAGGCAGGGGGCCAGGTGACAGGGACAAGGAGGGACTGACTGCAGCCTTGAGAACTTGCCCCCAAGGACCTCCAGGTAAGACAGAGAACCAGTGAACAGGGAGCACGGTGGCCCAGAGGGAGCCCTTTGGGACCCCAGATGCTGTGGGGTCCTATTATTTGGCTCAAGCGAAGACTAGAGAGTGGGAGGGGGCTGCAGAGAACAGCGGGCTGGGATCTTCTGCTTCTGTAGGGCAGTGGGATGAAGCACTGCAGAGTGTGGGCTCCAAAGTCACCCCCACGGCGAAATCCAGGCTCCCTCCCTTTCTACAGGGTGGCTTTGGGCAAACTCTAACCTCTGTGCAAATACAACGTGGGCACAGGAATATCCCCCTCGTGGTGGTCCAGGGGGAGTAAAAAGCTGAAAAGAACTTTATGCAGAACATAGTAAGCACTCCATAAATGTAAATAATAGTTCTTACTGGTGTTGCCTTTGGGGTTGTTTGGCACCAGAAGGGCACACACTCTCTGGGATATACCATTTCCCCTTGTTCCTTAGTTTCAAGGGCAACCAGGGTTTTTCAGGGCAAGATGAAGTCTAAGGACAAACCTTACAGTGAAGTCCCAGACCCCTCAGTTGCCATGTCCTCCCTCCTCAGTCCCGGGAAGTGATAAGTGGGTCTCCAAGTGTGGTGTCACCCTGGGCTAATGATTCCCCGGAGGAGTGGCTACAAACAAACAAGCCCAGTTTGTCACCCCTTCTCTGGAAGTTCCAACAGCCCAGGTGGTAGGTTTTCATGGGGGGACATTGTAATAATCCCTGCCCCTCCCCCCCGCCCCCACCCCAGTGGCCTGATGCCGCCCAGACTCTGCATAGCCAGGGCATTGATCCTCTCTCTGCTCACTGCTGAGTCTCTCCCTTGGCCCTAAGAGGAGGTGGGGGGGGCAGGAGGGGTGATTTGCATCACATTTGGAAACAGAATTTTAGCTGCTGTTGTTAGGTGCCAAGGGTTTTGTGAACGGCACTCGTACTAAAGAGGAAAAAACAAAAGGAAATATCCTGGGAATTCCCAGGTTGTTCTTGGCACCTGTCAGAATCTTAATGCTCTAGGAAGCTTCTCTCTGCATCTCGATCTCCTTCCCCACCCCACCCGCCCCCTTCCTCCTAACACTTTCCAGCTTTGTGAGTGCCTGGGGCTAATTGGAGCCTGAAACCCAATCCCAGAGGTTCCAATGGTTCCCGTGGGTCCCCCCGAGCGGACAATGTGTGTAGAGCAGGTGAGCTCAGGGCCCGTCTGAATCTCTCCGCAGTGTGTTGGCAGCCAGAGCCCTTTGGGGACCAGGGATTCCACCGTGGACCTTGTTCTCACTGGTGTTCCTTGGCTTCACTGCTGTTCCCTAAAGATGCTAAATGGAGCTGAAATGGTAGCTACCTCCTTGAAGGGCTGGGAGGATAGAATGACTATTATTTACCCAAAAAGGCTTAGGACAGTGCCTGGTACGTATAAGCACCCATGAAATGTCAGCTATTTTCTGGAGCACATTCTACGCTAAAAGTAAACTACTTTGGGGCACCTGGGTGGCTCAGTCGGTTAAGCCTCTGCCTTGGGCTCAGGCCATGATCTCGGGGTCCTGGAATCAAGCCCTTCATCAGGCTCCCTGCTTGGCGGGGAGCCTGCTTCTCCCTCTCCCTAACCCCCTGCTTGTGCTGTCTCTCTCTCTCTCAAAAGAAATAAATAAACTCCTAAAAAAATTCTTTAGTTATTCTAGATCTTACATAATTCCTTATAAAATTTAGAAGCAACTTGTTAATTTCTACCAAGGGGGGCAGAGAGAGGGAGAGAAAGGAGAATGTAGGGAGGGGATCAAGGAAGGAGGGATTAAGGAAGAAATTTAAAAGGCTGTAGTCATTTTTAATTTGGATTGTACTAAATCTCTAAATTAATTTGGGAGGAACTGATACCTTTATGCTACTGACTCTTGCAATCAATGAACGTGCTATATCTTTGTTTTAGGTGTTTTTAATAGCTCATAATGAAAAAGTTCTTTATTTTCTCTGTAGAAGAAAGCGACATAATTGGTTTTATTTGCTGCCAGGAACTTGATTTTTTAAAATATTCAGTTGCAAGTATATAAATAAAGAAATCACTTTTCTACCTGTTTGGTACATGTTATACACAAGTGCAATTTACTTTTGTATTTTGATTTGGAAAAGTTTTTTGTAAAGAAACTATTGGTTTGGGATGAATTTCAATTTACAGAAAAGTTGCAAAGAATACTGAGTTGCTGTATACCCCTCCCTCAATGTCCCCCACTGCTAACATCTCATATAACCATGGCATAGCTATCAAAACTAAGAAATTGGGGTGCGTGGGTGGCGCGGTCAGCTGAGCATCCAACTCTTGGTTTCGGCTCAGATCATGATCTCAGGGTCGTGGGATCGAGCCCCGCGTCCTGCTCCACGCTCAGTGGGGAGTCCGCTAGGGATTCTCGGTCCCTCTCCCTCTGCCCCTCCCGCTCATGCTTTCTCTTTCTCTCGCAAATAAATAAATAAATCTTAAAAAAAAAAAAACCCTAAGAAATCAACACTGATACATTACCAACACAGAAACTTGAGATTTTATTTGGATTTCATCAGTTTTTCCAGTAGTATCCTTTTTTTCTTGGTTCCAAGATACAATCGTGGTTACTTCATTGCATTTAGTGTATTTTGATTTTGAAAACAGCTATCTGCTAAGCCCTCTTATTAATTCTAATATTTACATATGGATTCCCTATTTCTTTCTGCACTATTGAAATGATCGTGATTTTTCTTCTTTAATCTGTGTATGTAGAGTTTTTTTTTTTTTTTTAAGTAGGCTACTCACCCAGCGTGGAGCCCAACGTGGGGCTTGAACTCACGAGCCTGAGATCAAGATCTGAGCTGAAATCAAGAGTCGGGGTGGACTGCAGATCATGTATACGAGTCTTCCCTTAAGCTGAGCAGGAAACTTGTTTTTTCTTCTTGTTGTTTGGGTTTTTTTGTTTGTTTTTATTTTGTTTGTTTTTTTAAAGATTTTACTTATTTATCTGACAGAGAGAGAGAGAGCCAGAGAGAACAGGTGGGGTGTGGGTGGGGGGAAATGGTAGAGGGAGAAGGAGAACCAGGCACCTCGCCAAGCAGGGAGCCCAATGTGGGGCTTGAGGCGGGGCTCGATCCCAGGACCCTGAGACCACGACCTGAGCCAAAGGCAGAAGCTGAGCCGAGTGAGGCACGCAGGCGCCCTATGGAAACTCGTTTTTGTGAGGCTTGTGGGATATGTGGTGGTTGGGGAAGGTGCCCCCGTGGGCTTGCTTTCTGGGCTGGGAAGGAGATGGGGGATTATAGAAAGCTGAGGTCTAGAGCCCCAGGTGCCCAGTATAGCAATGACATTCATGTTCACTCCTCAAGCTGTTCCTTGGAGTCTCGGCCAGAAGTCGCAGAGTCAGCATCCAAGTGTGGACGATAAGCAGCTCTTGTTCTTTGGCCCCATAACCTCCCTCCACCCCTCACCTCTCGCCCCTGGCCCAGACATTCCCAGCTTCTTCTGTGATGGGGTCGCCGGCACCGAGATTGTTTGGGAGGACAGGGCATGACACACACAGGGAGGCCAGTCAGGGCACATTCCAGGAAAAGAAGTGAGAGAAAGTTTCCTTTTCCTTTTTCCTCTACCGCACCCTGAGGAGGGTTACCTCACTGGGGGCAGGTTGAGGGGATGCGGGGGGAGGAGTGGAAGGGGGGGGAGGTCTATATGGCTTTTCAAAGCTCCGGCCACAAAAGTTCCCTGCAAACCTTGGCTGATGTCCTCTGCTAGTGGGTCTCGAAAGTTTTGTTCCCCGGACCCCTTTATAGTTTTAGAGGAACCCAAGGGACGTTTGTCTGTGTGGTTCCCATCTACTGATATTTAGTGTACTAAAAAACAGAACTGAGAAATTTAAAAACATTTAATTTATTTAAAATAACAATAATTAACCCTTTAAAATTAACATGCATAATATACTTTTATGAAAAAATCATTGCAGTTTCCAAAATAAAGAAAAATTAATGAGAAGAGTGGCATTGTTTTACAATTTTGCAAGTCTCCTTAATTTCTGGCTTAATAAAAGATAGCTGATTCTCATGTCTGCCTCTAGTATTAGATCTATTACAGTAAGCTTTTTTTTTTTTGCTAAAGTATGTGATGTGATGAAAATTTAGGCTCACGTAGATATGTAGTTGGAAAAGGAGGAATATTTTATATTATTTTATTTATTTACTTTTAAGATTCTCTTCATTTATTTGAGAGAGAGACAGCATGAGCCAGGGGGAGTGACAGAGGAGGAAGGAGAAGCAGGCTCCCCACTGAGCAAGGAGTCCGATGCAGGGCTCGATCCCAGGACTCTGGGATCATGACCTGAATCTAAGGCAGACCCTTAACCAACTGAGCCACCCAGGTGCCCCAAGGAGGAATATTTAATAGCTTTTCAGATAATTGTGGTTGTTCTTTTTTGAGTGTTCACCAAAACTTGACCATTTGTAGTTTCTTAAAAGTGAGTTGCGGTGTGAAATCTAATATCCGTCACTTTTATACTCTTTCCCGTTAAAATCCATTGGCTTATTTTGCACTTTGAGTAGATCTTGTACCCATGTATGATTTTGAAGCATCATGCTCTGGTCACTGGGGAAATACTGGTTCACTCAATTACACAGATATTTTAGATGTTAACACATTTCCTTGTACAATATCAAAACATCACATTTATTTCCATCACCCCCAATATCATCAGAAACGTCTTTAAGTGTTGGGTGTTGGGAAAATCCAGCACTCAGGGTGGCAGATACAAGTTTTCAAAAATCTGAATTTTCAGGATTCCTGGGTGGCTCAGTCGGATAAGCGTCTGCCTTTGACTCAGGTCATGATCTCAGGGTCCTGGGATCAAGCCCCACGTCAGGTTCCATGCTCAGCGGGGAGTCTGCTTCTCCCTCTCTCGCTCCCCCTGCTTGTGCTCTCTCTCTCTCAAGTAAATAAATAAAATTTTAAAAAGAGTATTTTAAAAGTGTATTCAAGGTTTATGGTTTAATAAAAGCAATACTGCCTACTGCTAATTGAGGACATGCAGAAGGAAACCTGAGTTTTGTGTTTCCTGAGAACGCCAGGCAGAGAGAAGACAATGGTGCTAGTAGAGGTTGGTGCCACTGCCGTGATTTGGCAAAGGCATCTACAATTTACCACTGCTTTTGTGCTATCAGGACTGATGCGGACACAGCGAAATAGGGACATGACATGTCAGAATTGTAATGAAAGGAGTTGTGACCCAGCAGACTTCAAGACGTCCAGAGGTCTGTGGACCACACTCCGACGTGTGGATGCACTATGACGTCGACTTTAGTGGACCAAGAAATTTTTTATAATTCCCAAGAAGCGATAAGCCTTCAAGATGATGATGACGAAGATGATGGTGACCACTTACTGAGTACAGAATGTGAGCGCTGGGTCTTGTTTAATCATTTCTCATGAATTGCCTCTTTTAATCCTTCCCCCTTTTTTGAGAGAGAGACATAAAGAGAGAGAGGGGCACCTGGGTGGCTCAGTTGTTAAGCATCTGCCTTTGGCTCAGGTCATGATCCCAGGGTCCTGGGATCGAGCCCCGCATCGGGCTCCCTGCTCCGCGGGAAGCCTGCTTCTCCCTCTCCTACTCCCCGTGCTTGTGTTCCCTCTCTCGCTGTGTCTCTCTTTGTCAAATAAATAAATAAAATCTTAAAAAGAGAGAGAGAGAGAGAGAGAGAGAGAGAATGATCGGGGGAGGGGCAAAGGGCGAGTGAGAGAGAGAATCTCAAGCAGACACTGTGCCCAGCACGGGGCTCAATCACATGAGCCTGAGATCATGACCTGAGCTGAAGTCAAGAGGTGGTCATTAACCAACTGAGCCGCCCAGGCCTTCCTACCATTGTTTTCTTTTTTCTTTCCACCCTGCTTTTTTTTTTTTTTTTCATGCACTGATGCTTTATTGGCTGGTTTCACCTCTGGCCCCAAGAGTGAGGGGAACAGGGAAGAGAGACAGGGAGGAAGGAAGAGCAGATACTGGATGGTGCTACTGAACTGGCCCTAAGCTGGTTACAGGGTTGTGTGGGATTTCTCTGGAGAGGCCATCTGAGCAACCGTCCTCTGTGCTGTGACTCAGGGACCCAGGCCACCTCCATTCTGGGAGGCCCCCATCTCTGCCATCCTGGCTCCAGTTATGAGATGGACTTTATTATTATTTTCATTTCACAGATGGGAAGACAGGTTTGCTATGCCCAAGACCATCTGGCTAGTGAGTTGGGGAGCTATGAGCTCCATCTCTTTGGCTCTCCTGAACAACCTCGGGGGGCGGATGAAGGCAGCAGGACTGGTCATGGAAGACGCTGGATCATGATGCATCCACAAGAGAGGTCTCAGCCGATCCCACGTGCTTGGGGTGAAGGGGTGGGACTCTGGAGCTGGGCTCTTATCTTGCTTTGAGCAGGGGGCTCATCCTTTACCCCTTCTCTTCCCCGGGGAGGCGGCATGATCCTGGGTGAGGTTTAATTCCTGGTGGTAGTGGGGCGGGGGGAGGCGCTAAGCTGAGAGCCATCAGCCACCAACATTCCCAGTAGTGGTAGTGATGGGAGCCTGAGCAATTCAAGGGGGATCTGGGAGGACCACCACAATGCCCGCCATAGGGTCTGTTAGCCTAGAGCCTGACTCCCTCCCAATGAGAGGAGAGCGTCACCTCTGGGGAATGAAAGCAGCTAGAATAACAGATCCGCATGAGCCCCACTGAAGCCAGCTGGCTGGAATTCAGAACGAGGCTCCAGCGTCTTCAAGGCAGAAGAGACCTTAAAACCATCAGACCCAAACTCAGCCCCTCAGACTCCATCTGAACCACCCAGTGATGTGGATCTCTTCTGCCCCACTTGGCCGTGGGCAAATCAGTCGCCTTATCTCTGAAACAAATGCTAAGCTAACAGACGTGCCTCGTGGGGCTATCGTGTTAAGTGTTTGTAAAGAGTGCCGGGCAACAGTCATTGTGAGGACACCCTTCTTTGTATTAAGCAAGCCCCTGGGGCTGTAACTCTTACCCACTGCTCTGGACCTGTCCTCTCTCCGCGTCCCAGGACCAGCAGCATCAGCATCAGCATCCCGTGGCAGCATAGGAGAGATGCGGATTCTCAGTCCCACCCCAGAACGAATGAATCCAAAACTCCGGGGCATGGGGCTGGGCCGTCTTCAGTATCACAAGCTCTTCTAGCGACTCTGAGACCTGACCGGGCATGATGAGTCCGCAGCTCACACCGCACACCTCTCACCACACCTGTTCAGCCACACCGTTCCGTGGTGGGTATGGGTCCGCCGACCACGAACCTGGATGCTGCAGCACTGTCAGATGGACGCACTACGTCTGGGAGGGACCCCGAATTCTGCACTGTTAAGCCCCCAGGGGATACTGATGCTGTTGGACCACAGTGAGAGTAGCAAGGCTCTAGACTAGAGCTTGTTCTCTTTTCTCCCAAGTGTCTGAGCTATGTATCTGAAGCCATGATCACACTCACATTCCCAGGCTGCTTCTCTGGGCTTAATATGACCTGGTTTCCTCAGCTACTCTTTAGGCAGTAATGTTTCTACACACCAACCTCTCCCACCCCACAGCCCCCAATTTAGGCTGCTCCTAGAGACGTTATCCACTCCCTGGCCCTCAGCCTGCATGGTCTCTTCTCCCTTCAACCCTCTTTCCCCCCTGTTCCTGGCACTTGGTGCTGTTTCCTTCAGCATTTTCTAGGCTGGCTCCAGCCCCGGGGGAGTTTTCAGATTGCTCATACTTCTGGGAAACTCTTCAGGCAAGAGGAAGGAAATCACTCCAGAGCTGGACAGTGCAGTGAGCATCTGCCCAAACTGGCCTCATGCCCTGGTGAGCCTCCTGCCCTCACCGCTCTGTCCGAAGACTCCCTGCTACCCCCTCTGGAGTCACCTCAAATCTACACGAGTCACCTGGGCTTTCCTATCCGCCACCCCTTACAGCATTCAGGGGCTGGAGCACTGAGCCGAAGACGGGTCCTTCCTTTGCTGGGAAGAAGGGGCTCTCACTTCTGTGGCACTCCTCACAAGCATCCCTCATCCCCACCACCCTGTGGTCTCCTCCCCAGTCTCCAGGACTGCCCAGAGCCAATGGGACTCCCCCCAAGTTTTGTTCCAGAAAAACCTATAAAATGTGTTTGCTGGGAAGGAACAGAATAGGGCCAGTCTCACGCCTTAGCATCTCAGCAAGGATTCATCCATCAAATTAGTGAAGAGTTTGCCCAGTCTCAGGGGCGTAAAACTCACAGGTAGATAACTATAAGAAATTAGACTCCGCTTCACAGATAAATGAAGACTCAGAGATTAGAAATTCCTTTTCATTACCCTGATCGGGGGCCTGCCTGACACATCCATATGTTTTCACAGGGCTATGATCGGTACTGATATATTGATTTGGATTTTGTCTGTTTAATTTCTTTTAGTAAATACATTAATATATACATGTCGAGGTAGCCACATGTTGTTTGTGGTTTTGCCTTTTATAATATACATAACTCTCCAAGCAATCCTAGACTAGCATGGTGGTTGCAAGCTTGAACCCCACCGCTCACTGGCTGTGTGACATCAGGCCAATTCTTAACCTCTCTGAGCCATGCCTGTAAAGAATAAAGTAAGAGCCTGTAGCAGAGAGGAATTTTGTGAGACATGAGATGATGCATGTAAAGTTCTTTAAAAAGCCTCCTAGCACGTAAAAAGAGCTCAGTTAACGTTAGTGGCTCTTATAATTATGCCCATAAAATATCCCGACAGTCCTCTATTACTAAGCATTTTAGGTTATTTGCAATGATTTTCTCACAAAAAATGCTGTTAGGAACAGTTCATCCTTTCTGGCAACGTCTAAGAACTGCCTCATCCATGCTAGAGCATCCTAAGCTGATGAACTCCTGGACAGAGTTGGCCATTCCATGGGGGAGAGAAACCAGGCCTCCCCAGGCCCAGATGGAAGGTGCTGAGTGTTTGCTGAAGGCCAGGAGAGAGCACGTGAGGCCGGTAAGGATCAGGAGCTGCTCGGGGGAGGAGCGGACCCTTTAGATAAATTTGGAATATCTTTGAGAGGAAAACACTTCCCACACATGTTATTTATTTCACGACTACGTTCCCAGTACTTAGAACAGCTCCTGGCTGGTCTCAGTTCCCTGTCGAATGCATGAGCGTCGCCCCCGGCAAGACCACCACCTGCTGTGGGCCGGCCCTGGGTTCGGATCCCAGCCACATCCTGATTTGGGACCAGATGTTTTGTCTGGCCCCACCCGGACCTCTCCTTCCTGACTCATGGGACAGGAAGCTCCCGGGCTTTGGGGCAGCGCCTCTGAGCAATGATCTTCCCCCTCTGTCAGCAGTGAGAGGCCCTACATGGAATTCAGGTCACGGGCCGGGGGAGGAAATGATGTTATGTTAGGAGAAGTGGGACTCTTACTTAGCAGGAGTGTGGAAGGCCAAGGGCAGTCTGCTGGGTCTGAGGGCCAGCTGGTTGGACAGTGAGTGAGAAAAGCTACCCCATACATTGCCTATAGCTCAGAGTCGTAGATTAGCAGCAGGGGCCCTTTCGTGGAGGGGGACAGGGGAGGTGAGTAAAGGGCCAAAAGGTAGGGGAAATGCCAACTGGCGTTTCTAGATGGCCCACTCTGTGCCAGGGGTTCATAGCCATCGTGGGGATTGGCCCACACCATGGCCCCATGGGAAGGCACCATCAGCCTAGTTCCAGAAGGGAGAAGCAGACTCAGCAGGGACATGCTGGTGAGTCCTCATCAAGGGCAGTGGTGCTTCCCTACCCACGCTGCTTCCTCTGGGATTAGGAGCCTCACCTGATAGGAGGAAGAAGGAACACCCCTGCTTACTCTCCGTTCGTGGGGTTTGGGTGGGGTTGACCCCTGTGATTCAGACCCAACCAATCTTAAGCTCCCCTCCTCCTACCCCCTCCTGACCACCTGGGCAATCAGAACCAGTGAGACCCAGCCCTGGGGCTCTTGCCAAAGCACCTGGGAAAGAGAATTTGTTTCCTTTCAGTGCAGGCGTAAGATTTTAAGATAGAAGATAGAAGCCTGGCTGTTTTGGAATCAGAAAGGGGCAGGTTTCATGGGAATAAAGTTAATTTAGAGGAATCCAGAACTGAGATACGGAAAGAAAGAGAAAAATCAGAAATCACTGGAAAACCTAGACCCAACCATGTATCGGTGGGGTCCAGGCAGCCTGAAGATTGACTACCCTTGGAATTTTCATTTAGGTGAACCAATAAATCTTTGTTTTTGCTAGACGCCTGAAACTGACTTTCTGTCAGAGCGGAATGAACTCTTACCACCAGGGTAGAGCCGTGGAATTCGGGCTGGGGCAGCAAGAATCCACTTTCCTTCTTGTTCTCCTCACTGCCCCACAATCTGCAAGATGTAAATCCTGATTCCCTGAGAAGACCTCTCAATTTGCAGCCTTGAATAAGCTGACCTAGTGGGTTTGGTGGGAGGCTGGTGGGGGAGGGGGCGGGTCTGGCCCTACGTACCCCAGTATCTGTACGTACAGAATTGCAGATTGGTTTTAACTTGGATCCCGTTGGTTCCACTTGGCGCTGGTGAATGTGTAACATGCAAACAAATAAGACAGCTCCGCGTTGCAGTGTTCACCCATTTCTACCGCGTAAATATTTCCACCATGGCCAATGGCAAACTACCAGCATGACGTCACTGAACGTGGGCATCGGAGGACATGCAAGGAACCCACCATTAAATCGTATTCCCACCACACAGTTTTAAGTTTTAAGTCGATAACCTTAAGATCATAAGCAATAATAAAATACAGCAAATAATTAGGAAGTTAAAATTTTTGATTTTTTTAAATGACCTTTGTTTTTAATATACTTCATCTCCTTTTATGTTTCTGTAATTTCATTTTTAATAATAGCAGTGTAGAATGAGTGGCTCGGGAAATTCCTAAAATGTTTACAGTCGGCTCTTGTGAGCTGGTATGAGCTGGTTCCAGTACACACGGGTGCCGACTGGATCCCAGAAGAAAGGACTGGGTTGAAGAACTATGCGTGCATGTGAGTTCCGGTTTAAATAAAAGCAAAAGGACCTGGAAGCAATCTTAAAAGCTTGATGGGGGGGGGGAGCAAGATGGCGGAGGAGCAGGAGACCTGGATTTCGTCTGGTCTCAGGAATTCAGCTGAATAGGGATCAAACCATTCTGAACACCTACGAACGCAACAGGAGATCAAAGAGGAGAGTAGCAACAACTCTCTGAACAGAGAAGCGACCACTTTCTGGAAGGTAGGACGTGCGGAGAAGTGAATCCGAGGCGATATTCGGGAGGATAGACGGCGGGGGAGGGGGCCTCCGTCGGCCGCTTCTGGCAAGTGCTAGAGCCGCGGAGCCCAAAATCGGACCTTTTAGAAGTCGGCTCCGCTGAGGGACGTCGCTCCAGTGGCTAAGCAGGGGGTGGAACCCTCCCGGGACAGTGTGGTCTCAGGACCCTCGGGGTCACAGAAAGACCGGGGGAGCCTGAGTGCGGCAGAGCTCCCAGGGATCGGAGCGGGGAAGCCGGCTGCAGAGACGGAGCCGAGGCGCGGGCTCTCAGCTCGGGGTGGCCATGAACTGTGATCTGCGGCCCAGTCAGGCCACTGCGCCTCCAGCAGGGACCCAACAAGCGGCAGAGCCGGGGAGACTCCCCTCCCTCCCCCGGGAGGAGCGGCGCGGGAGCGCACCGCAGGGATCTGCTGGGTTTGGAGACTCCACACGGGGTCGGGTGCCAGAGATAGCAACGCTCGGTCACAGGCCGGGTGAGCACGGAGTGCGGCCGGAGACCGGGGACACGGGAGTGATTGACTGCTTTTCTCTGGGGGCGCACTGAGGAGCGGGGCCCCGAGTTCTCAGCTCCTCTGGGCGGAGATTGGGAGGCCACCATTTTCACCCTGGTCCTCCAGAGCTGTACTGAGAGCTTGCAGGGAACAGAAGCTCCTGAGAGCAAACCCGAGCAGCTTGCTTAGCCCGGACCGACAAGGGCGGGGCAGTTCTGCCTCCGGCAAAGACATTTGGGAACCACAGCAACAGGCCCCTCCCCCAGAAGATCAGCACGAACAGCCAGCAAGCCAAGACCAAGTTTACCGATCAAGGAGAACGGGAGAACTCCAGCGCTAGGGGAATACTGCACATAGAATTCATGGCTTTTTTTTTACCATGATTCATTAGTTCATCAAAGTTAATTTTTTTAACTTTTTTTAAATTTTTCTTTTTCCCTTTTTCAACCAACATCTTATCAATCCCTTTTTTAAAAAAACATTTTTTATTTTTCATTTTTAGACTCATATTTTATCCCTTCATAGTAGTTACCCTTATTTTTGGCATATATATATAAGTTGTTCTCTCTTTAAAATTTTGAGTTACAGTTTCTTCTAACAGATCAAAATATACCCTAAATCACTGGTGTATGGCTTTGTTCTAGTCTCCTGCCTGATCACATTCTCTCCCTTTTTTATTTTTTTTAAATCTTCTTTCTTTTTTCAAACAACTTCTTATCTTATCAATTCCTTTTATAAAATCTTTTATAATTTTCATCTTTACAGTCATCTGCCATCCCTTCATTGTATCAACCCTTATTTTGTACATATATAAGTCTTTCTTCCTTTAAAATTTTAGCAGGCACTTTCTTCTAACAGACCAAAATATGCCCAAAAGCTAGTGTGTGGCACTGATCTATGCACTAGCCTGATCATATTTGATCACATTCTGTTTTTTTTGTTTTGTTCTGTTTTTGTTTGTTTTTATCTTTATCTTTTTCCTTTTTTTTTTTTCTCTTCTTTCTTTCCCTTTCTTGTCCCTTGGTTTCAGGTCTTTTCTGATTTGTATAGAGTATATTTGCTGGGGACGTTGTTAACCTGTTAGCATTCTGTTCTCTCATTCATCTGTTCTCCTCTGGACAAAATGACAAGATGAAAAAAATCACCTCAGCAAAAAGAACAAGAGGTTAGTACCATCTGCCAGGGACCTACTCAATACGGACATTAGTACGATGTCGGACCTAGCGTTCAAAATCATGACTTTAAAGATACTAGCTGGGCTTGAAAAAAGTGTGGAAGTTATTAGAGAAACGCTTTCTGGAGAAATAAAAGAACTAAAATCTAACCAAGTCGAAATCAAAAAGGCTATTCATGAGGTGCAATCAAAAATGGGGGCACTAACTGCTAGGATAAATGAGGCAGAAGAGAGAATCAGCGATATAGAAGACCAAATGATGGAAAATAAAGAGACTGAGAAAAAGAGAGAGAAACAACTACAGGATCACGAGGGCAGAATTCGAGAGATAAGCGATACGATAAGACGAAACAACATTAGAATAATTGGGATCCCAGAAGAAGAAGAAAGAGAGAGAGGGGCAGAAGGTATATTGGAGCAAATAATAGCCGAGAACTTCCCTAACGTGGGGAAGGAAACAGGCATCAAAATCCAGGAGGCACAGAGAACCCCTCTCAAAATCAATAAAAATAGGTCAACACCCCGACATCTAATAGTAAAACTTACGAGTCTCAGAGACAAAGAGAAAATCCTGAAAGCAGCTCGGGAGAAGAGATATGTAACCTACAATGGTAGAAACATTACATTGGCAACAGACCTATCCACAGAGACCTGGCAGGCCAGAAAGGACTGGCATGATATCTTCAGAGCACTAAACGAGAAAAATATGCAGCCAAGAATACTATATCCAGCTAGGCTATCATTGAAAATAGAAGGAGAGATAAAAAGCTTACCAGGACAAACAAAAAGTAAAGGAATTTGCAAACACAAAACCAGCCCTACAAGAAATATTGAAAGAGGCCCTCTAAGCAAAAAGAGAGCCTAAAAGCAGCATAGGTCAGAAAGGAACACAGACAACATACAGTAACAGTCACCTTACAGGCAATACAATGGCACTAAATTCATACCTTTCAATAGTTACCCTGAATGTAAATGGGCTAAATGCCCCAATCAAAAGACACAGGCTATCAGAGTGGATTAAAAAACAAGACCTATCAATATGCTGTCTGCAAGAGACTCATTATAGACCCAAAGACACCCCCAGATTGAAAGTGAGGGGGTGGAAAACCATTTACCATGCTCATGGACACCAAAAGAAAGCTGGGGTGGCAATCCTTATATCAGACAAATTAGATTTTAAAACAAAGACTGTAATAAGAGATGAAGAAGGACACTATATCCTACTTAAAGGGTCTATCCAACAAGAAGATCTAACAATTGTAAATATCTATGCCCCGAACATGGGAGCAGCCAATTATATAAGGCAATTAATAACAAAAGCAAAGAAACACATTGACAACAATACAATAAGAGTGGGGGACTTTAACACCCCCCTAACTGAAATGGACAGATCATCTAAGCAAAAGATCAACAAGGAAATAAAGACTTTAAATGAAACACTGGACCAAATGGACTTCACAGGACATATTCAGAACATTCCATCCCAAAGCAGCAGAATACACATTCTTCTCTAGTGCCCATGGAACATTCTCCAGAATTGATCATATCCTAGGTCACAAATCAGGTCTCAACCGGTACCAAAAGATTGGGATTATTCCCTGCATATTTTCAGACCACAATGCTTTGAAACTAGAACTCAATCACAAGAGGAAAGTCGGAAAGAACTCAAATACATGGAGGCTAAAGAGCATCCTACTAAAGAATGAATGGGTCAACCAGCAAATTAAAGAAGAATTTAAAAAAATTCATGGAAACCAATGAAAATGAAAACACAACCGTTCAAAATCTCTGGGATACAGCAAAGGCAGTCCTGAGAGGAAAGTATATAGCAATAAAAGGCTTTCTCAAGAAACAAGAAAGGTCTCAAATACACAACCTAACCCTACACCTAAAGGAGCTGGAGAAAGAAATAAAGCCTAAACCCAGCAGGAGAAGAGAAATCATAAAGATCAGAGCAGAAATCAATGAACTAGAAATAAATAAAGCCTAAACCCAGCAGGAGAAGTATTTTATAGTTTTCTGAGTACAGATCCTTTGCCTCTTTGGTTAAATTTATTCCTAGGTATCCTATGGTTTTGGGTGCAATTGTAATGGGATCGACTCCTTGATTTGTCTCTCTTCTGTCTTGTTGTTGGTGTATAGGAATGCCACTGATTTCTGTGCATTGATTTTATATCCTGCTACTTTCCTGAATTCCTGCATGAGTTCTAGCAGTTTTGGGGTGGAGTCTTTTGGGTTTTCCACATACAGTATCATATCATCCGCAAAGAGTGAGAGTTTGACTTCCTCTTTGCCGAATTGGATGCCTTTGATTTAGCAAATAAAGCCTAAACCCAGCAGGAGAAGAGAAATCATAAAGATCAGAGCAGAAATCAATGAACTAGAAACCAAAAGAACAGTAGAACAGATCAACGAAACTAGGAGCTGGTTCTTTGAAAGAATTAACAGGATTGATAAACCCCTGGCCAGACTTATCAAAAAGAAAAGAGAAATGACCCAAATCAACAAAATCATGAACGAAAGAGGAGAGATCACAACCAACACCAAAGAAATACAAACAATTATAAGAACATATTATGAGCAACTCTATGCCAGCAAATTAGATAACCTGGAAGAAATGGGTGCATTCCTAGAGATGTATCAACTACCAAAATTGAACCAGGAAGAAATAGAAAACCTGAACAGACCTATAACCACTAAGGAAATTGAAGCAGTCATCAAAAATCTCCCAACAAACAAAAGCCCAGGGCCAGATGGCTTCCCTGGGGAGTTCTATCAGACGTTTAAAGAAGAATTAATACCTAATTCTCCTGAAACTGTTCCAAAAAATAGAAATGGAAGGAAAACTTCCAAACTCATTTTATGAGGCCACCATTACCTTGATCCCAAAACCAAAGACCCCATCAAAAAGGAGAATTACAGACCAATATCCCTGATGAACATGGATGCAAAAATTCTCACCAAAATACTAACCAATAGGATCCAACAGTACATTAAAAGGATTATTCACCATGACCAAGTGGGATTTATCCTTGGGCTGCAAGGCTGGTTCAACATCCGCAAATCAATCAACGTGATACAATACATTAACAAAAGAAAGAACAAGAATCATATGATCCTCTCAATAGATGCAGAAAAAGCATTTGACAAAGTACAGCATCCTTTCTTGATCAAAACTCTTCAGAGTATAGGGATATAGGGTACCTACGTCAATATCATAAAAGCCATCTATGAAAAACCTACAGCGAATATCATTCTTAATGGGGAAAAGCTGAGAGCTTTTCCCCTAAGGTCAGGAATGCGGCAGGGATGTCCACTCTCACCACTGCTATTTAACATAGTATTAGAAGTCCTAGCCACAGCAATCAGACAACAAAAAGAAATCAAAGGCATCCAAATCGGCAAAGAGGAAGTCAAACTCTCACTCTTTGCAGATGATATGATACTGTATGTGGAAAACCCAAAAGACTCCACCCCAAAACTGCCAGAACTCATACAGGAATTCAGGAAAGTAGCAGGATATAAAATCAATGCACAGAAATCAGTGGCATTCCTATACACCAACAACAAGACAGAAGAGAGACAAATCAAGGAGTCGATCCCATTTACAATTGCACCCAAAACCATAAGATACCTAGGAATAAATTTAACCAGGGTGCCTGGGTGGCTCAGTCGTTAAGCGTCTGCCTTCGGCTCAGGTCATGATCCCAGGGTCCTGGGATCGAGCCCCACATCGGGCTCCCTGCTCAGCGGGAAGCCTGCTTCTCCCTCTCCCACTCTCCCTGCTTGTGTTCCTGCTCTCGCTGTCTCTCTCTGTCAAATAAATAAATAAAATCTTAAAAAAAAAAAGAGGAATAAATTTAACCAAAGAGGCAAAGGATCTGTACTCAGAAAACTATAAAATACTCATGAAAGTAATTGAAGAAGACACAAAGAAATGGAAAAACGTTCCATGCTCATGGATTGGAAGAACAAACATTGTGAAGATGTCAGTGCTACCTAAAGCAATCTACACATTCAATGCAATCCCCATCAAAATACCATCCACCTTTTTCAAAGAAATGGAACAAATAATCCTAAAATTTGTATGGCACCAGAAGAGGCCCCGAATAGCCAGAGGAATCTTGAAAAAGAACAGCAAAGCTGGCGGCATCACAATTCCGGACTTCCAGCTCTATTACAAAGCTGTCATCATCAAGACAGTATGGTATTGGCACAAAAACAGACACATAGATCAATGGAACAGAATCGAGAGCCCAGAAATGGACCCTCAACTCTATGGTCAACTTATCTTTGACAAAGCAGGAAAGAATGTCCAATGGCAAAAAGACAGTCTCTTCAACAAATGGTGTTGGGAAAATTGGACAGTCACATGCAGAAGAATGAAACTGGACCACTTCCCTACACCACACACAAAAATAGACTCCAAATGGTTGAAAGACCTAAACGTGAGACAGGAGTCCATCAACATCCTAAAGGAGAACACAGGCAGCAACCTCTTCCACCTCAGCCACAGCAACTTCTTCCTAGAAACATCGCCAAAGGCAAGGGAGGCCAGGGCAAAAATGAACTATTGGGATTTCATCAAGATAAAAAGCTTTTGCACAGCAAAAGAAACAGTCCACAAAACCAAAAGACAACCGACAGAATGGGAGAAAACATTTGCAAATGACATATCAGATAAAGGGCTAGTTTCCAAAATCTATAAAGAACTTATCAAACTCCACACCCCAAGAACAAATAATCCAATCGAGAAATGGGCAGAAGACATGAACAGACATTTTTCCAAAGAAGACAACCAAATGGCCAACAGACACATGAAAGAGTGCTCCACATCGCTCGGCATCAGGGAAATCCAAATCAAAACCTCAATGAGATACCACCTCACACCAGCCAGAATTGCTAAAATTAACAAGTCAGGAAATGACAGATGTTGGCGGGGATGTGGAGAAAGGGGAACCCTCCTACACTCTTGGTGGGAATGCAAGCTGGTGCAGCCACTCTGGAAAACAGTATGGAGGTTCCTCAAACAGTTGAAAATAGAGCTACCCTACGATCCAGCAATTGCACTACTGGGTATTTACCACAAAGATACAAATGTAGGGATCCGAAGGGGTACGTGCACCCCAATGTTTATAGCAGCAATGTCCACAACAGCCAAACTGTGGAAAGAGCCAAGATGTCCATCGACAGATGAATGGATAAAGAAGAGGTGGTATATATACACAATGGAATGTTATGCAGCCATCAAAAGGAATGAGATCTTGCCATTTGCAATGACGTGGATGGAACTGGAGGGTGTTATGCTGAGTGAAATAAGTCAATCAGAGAAAGACATGTATCATATGACCTCACTGATATGAGGAATTCTTAATCTCAGGAAACAAACTGAGGGTTGCTGGAGTGGTGGGGGGTGGGAGGGATTGGGTGGCTGGGTGATAGGCATTGGGGAGACATTGGGGTGATAGACGTATGGTGAGCCCTGTGAATTGTACAAGACTGATGAATTACGGATCTGTACTTCTGAAACAATGCAATATATGTTAAGAAAAAAAAAGAAGATAGCAGGAGAGGAAGAATGAAGGGGAGTAAGTCGGAGGGGGAGACGAACCATGAGAGAGGATGGACTCTGAAAAACAAACTGAAGGTTCTGGAGGGGAGGGGGGTGGGGGGATGGGTTAGCCTGGTGATGGGTATTAAAGAGGGCACGTTCTGCGTGGAGCACTGGGTGTTATGCACAAACAATGAATCATGGAACACTACATCAAAAACTAATGATGTAATATATGGTGATTAACATAACAATAAAAATTATAAAAAAAACCCTTGATTTTGGGGAAGGTCTGTGCCAGGCTGAAGCGTGCAATGAAAGTGAAGGTATAATTAGCTATCTGGATGGAATTTGGGACCCAGAGATGTCCGCGCAGTGCAACTAGGTAGCACTCTGTTGGAAAGGAGAATCCGAAGTGCAGCAACCACCGCTAAGAGATCCATTCAGGATGGGGGGCGGGGGGGCAGGGCGAGGGAGGGGACGCTGAGGAAGGAAGCCTGCGTGCACCTCCTGTTTCAATTTTGGGAACACAGCGGACTTTTGACTTCTGTCAATTGCAACTTGTGAATTGTACCTCGCTACCTCCTGGAACACATCCTTCTACTTTGGGCTGGAATTGAAATAATGTAGCATCTGTTCGCTGAATAGCCAATCACGGGGCAGGTAGTCCCTTTAACTCTGTCAGTGCCAATCTTAATCCTTTCAAAATAACCCATGTCATTTTGTGGTTTTGGCCTTTATAAGCCTGTATTCCCTGCTTGTAATTTGGAGCACACTTTAGATTCTGGTAAACTGGGTGCCTCCCAGATTTCAATCCTGAAGACCCCAAATAAATGCTTTGGTTGCTTTGCATCCTCTTGTTTTTGGCCAGCACATCTTAACCCGGCGCGATCTGCTGGTCCTGTTCCATAGGAGGGCAGTGGAGCACTGAAATAGATGAGCAGGGTGGGGGTTTTGCATCAGGCAGAGGTCCAGCAGGAAATAGATGGCCCGCCCAGATTAGCATAATGTGCGGAGGGTTTGCAGGAGATGCACCTCCCAAAGGTGTGGTCAGGTACTGGGGAAACGGCAGGGTTGCTGCCAGACTCCAGGTCTGACACCTCAGGGCTCCATGACACTGGGCCTGAATGTGCAAGCAGTGAGCGTGAGGACCAGTTACTGGCGATGGGGATGGAGAGGGCTGGGGGGAGTTGCACATCTTCTGGGAAATGGGACCTTTGCCTGCAGGTCTGCAAAGAGGGACCCAGGGAACAAATATCCTTGGCCTTCCTCTCCTCTCCTCCTTCCTTCTGCTTTTCTCAGCCCCCCCCCCCCCATTGGCTGGACCCACTCGCAAGGCAGAGAGCAAGGAATATGGCCCTTTCAACCTCTTTGGGAGACTGGAGAAAGGTGGAGGGGTCTGAAGGGTTGGTCCAATGGCATAGATCTTGATCTTGGGTATTTCGCTGGGGCATGTCCACCCTGGTCCTTTGTCTTGGGGCTAGGAAAAAGGCCAAGGAACCTGACTTTTGGAACTATCCTGGGCCACCTTCATCACAGAGCCATTAAGGGTCTGGTCACCTCCCCTGTTAGGGGCAAGGGGCTGTTTCTGAAAGTGTACTGTCTTCTACCCTGGGGTCAACACTGCTCTTCCAGCCTCGCAGAGGCTCCTGGGAGGAGGAGGAGAAGGGGTCTGGGGAGCAGACCCTTGGTGGTGATCCCAGCCTCTGCTGTCAAGGCCGTTCACTCTCTCTGCCTGGCTGGTCCTAGCCCTCCATCTGGAGATTTCTATGGGGCCCTCTTCTATGGACACTCAGGTGGGGGGAGCCCTGGCCTGGGAACCAGGAGACCCAGGTGTAATCCTCAGGGATTACAAAACCCTATCACTAATCTGAATTCTCTCATCTGCAAAACCAGGGGCCCAGACCAGATGATCACGAATCCCAACGACACCTCCGATTCTCTGAGTATCTCTTTTGGAGATTTAAGGAGTGCAGTCTCAAGGTCATTTGCATAATGAAAAGTGTGTCCTTCCACAGCCAGGAGGTGGCAGCAAAAGTTCTGTTTTGAAGGGGCCGGGGTAGGTTCCACTCTCCAAAGACCAGAGGCCCCTGCGTCCTGGTTTTTTGGCTGGGCTTTACTACCGAAGAATAATTTAATTATCATGGCAGCAAAAAACAGCATATCATTCTCTCTGCTGTTACTGCTAGTGAGACTGTAGCAATGCTACCTTCAGTTTGGGCAATACCACACGGTTGAGGAGACCTCTTGCACAGCATCACTTAGAAATTTTTCAACAACCCCATCACCCTGGCAGGCAGTGCCCAGACTTCCAGAGACCTTACCTGACCTGCCCGAGGACTTCTAGAAAATGTGACGCGCCAAGACAGGAACGCACGCGTTGGTCCCATGCACACTCTACCTTGCCCCATGGGAGACCCAAGGCAAGTTGCTTTCTGCCACCCTCTTGGTTTTTCCAGAGAGTTAGAGGGGCCCAAGGGGCCCAGCCAAAGAGCCTGAGGGTCCAGCTGTCGGCTGGAATTCGACATGCAGACGCTGGGAAATAAAACTCAGCACAGGGACCTCATCTTTACTCCTTTCTCTCCTTCCGGTCCTCAGAAAAGAAAATGTGAAATGTCTCATCAGGACAGACTTGGTGTCTATGTATGGAAGGTTCTCGTTCAATCATTCATCCCTTCATTCCATGATCAGGATTCGATGTAGTGGAAACACTGTCATGCACTGGGAAGGATAGAGGAATTTTCTTGCTTTCTAACTCAGAGATCTGGGGGCGCAGAGCTGGGATATGGGGAGCCGGGTAAGTGCAGAGGTGTGTGAGGGTGGCTTCACTTTAGGGAGCGCCAGGTGAACTGGGCAGTGTTTGAGGGGATGGGATCCTGATCTGCTTTTGTTGGGATGTCAGAGAAGAGCGGAATTCCATAGTAATTTCTTTTGATGACCCCCAATCGCATGGTATATTATCTCCTCAAACCAGAGGAAGCCAGCCCCTTAGAGACACAGCCAAATCCCAGACTATTGTGCATCTGGACCCGTCTTACATTCCATCCCTGTCCTGAGGCCATGTGTCACCCCTCTCACCATGATGACAGGTTCCCAGGGTGCTAACGAGGTGCCAGGCTCTAGACCAAGAGTACTTCTTGAATCTTCTTATTTACTTCTCAAAATAACCCTATAAAGTACAGTGTTACACCCTCACTGTACAGGAAGGAGGCAACTGAAGCTTATAGTCATGAAGCCACTTGCCCCAAATCACAAAGCTAGTTAGTGGTGAGGCAGGTCTGGCACCCAGGCAGGGTGGAATCCAGGGCTCTTAATATTACATCACATGTCTACACAGAGGCAAAACCCACCATTGTGAGACTGTGTGCTGTACGGAGAGTCTGGGAGCTGCAATCTCATCCTCTCAACACTGGACAAGCCTTAGCTTGTCTGCAACACCGCTAGAAAATGAGAGATTGATATCAGCCTGATCTCCTGATTGGTTTGTTGTGTGGCTTGAATGGAAGGGAGAAAAAAAGAGCATGTGAACCCTCAACACATACACAGTTGTTTTGTGTATTTGAAATTTTTGGGAGGGCTGGACTGGGGCTGATATCTAGGGACCTTGAGAATGACCTCAGTTTCCTTGTCTGTAAAATTGAAGAGATTGAAGAGATCTTTTTAGATAGACTCTTCCAGTCCTAAAATTTAGCACTGATGATGATGGTGGTGGTGGTGGTGGTGATGGTGATGATGATGGTGGTGTTGCTGATGATGGTGGTGATGATGGTGGGGATGCTGCTGATGGTGGTGATGATGATGGTGGGGATGCTGATGATGGTGGTGATGAAGATGATGATGGTGATGATGATGATGGTGATGGTGATGATGATGGTGATGATGATGGTGGGGATGCTGATGATGGTGGTGATGCTGATGATGGTGATGGTGATGCTGCTGCTGCTGATGGTGATGACAATGATGGTAATGTCAGACATATGAGGTCACCTGACCTCAGAATTATTTCCTGCTACCATCACTGCTGCCACCTGCCTTCAGCTTCCAACCCTACTGTGTTGAAAGTATGTGGGGTGGGCTGGCGATGAGATGGAAGGGAGGACTGGATCTAGAAAGATAGAGAGAAGGGATGATCCAAGATGTTAGAGGATAGTGTACTTATCTTGGTGCCTGGTACAAAGTAAGCCAGTTTTGGTTTTATTGAGATATAATTCACATACTATACAATTCAATGGCTTTGAGTATATTCACAGCTACACATCCATCTCCATAATCAATTTTAGAACATTTCATTATCCCAAAAAGAAACCTTACACCCTTTGTCACCACCCCAGCCCCTCACCCATCCCAGTGAAGCTATGATTTTTATTATCTCCACCTTACAGAATAAGGAAAATGGGGCTCAGAGAGAAGACTGACTTGCCCAAGGCCATGCAGTTGGCATGTGACAGCACTGGGATTCCATCCAGGTTTGCCAGAACCCAAGCACATACCCTCAGTCAGCATGACCACTGAGGCAAGTCAGGTTCAGAGAATGTGTGGCCAACCCAAAGCCAACCCAAGGCCAGGCATTTACGGCTATGAAGTGATCAGGTCAAGCCTCAGATTTAGTCTCAGCTCCTAATCCTGTACTTAATCCCATTCCGCTACATCCTTATCCATTCCATGTAGGCAAATCAACATAATCTGATGAGGATCCAGGAGTGAGCCCCCAAACCAGCAGGGGCTTCTCTCTTGGCACCTGGGCCAGCCTCAGCCTGGACTCTGGAAGTGAACGGCTCTCGGGGCCCATCTGCTCCCTTCACATTTTGGCTCTGGGCACCGTGGGAGGGATCCGTGCCGGTGGAGGGCAGTGAACACAGCCGGAAGGAGAAGGCAGGCAAGCCCCTACCCAGTGTTTCCCAGGAGGGAATGAGTTGGGGCACACCTACTCCCTGCTCAGATGTCATGGGGCGCAGCAGATGAAAACACAGCCCCTAAGAAGGAAGGGATGGAAAAGCAGAATTTCTTAGCAGAAAGCACTCCCTGGGAGTCTGGGACCCTGGGCGTCTCGTCTCCACTCTGCCTCGGGTAACTGCAGTCAGAGGGCTTCATCGACTTGGGCCCAGTTTCGCTGTCTGAAAGTTGAGAGAGAAACCGGGGAAGTGAATTTGAAACAATTGCGTGTTCCGAGGAGGAAAATGTGCTCTAGTTATCTGCAAGGGGCTTTACTTGAGTGTGAAGGAAGCTGGTGATTTACTTGGCGGTGGGTTGGCTCTCCACCTTTCCTGCTTGGAGCCAGAGGGCCCACTCTCACACCCCTTATTTCTTTATATGTATAGCAGGTAGGGCAAGCCTCTCCAAGCACTCCGAGCAAGCAGGATAGACGGTGATGATGAACACACAGAGCCAGAGAGACGAGGAGCGAGGAGACTTTATTTCTCCCAACATCGTCCCTCCCCTCTCCCAGCGTGTCGCATGGCAACGGGCATCAGGAAAGCCTCATTCTTCCAGCTTCTGTGGGAGAAAAACAATCAGGAAATGAGTCAAACCCAAGGCAAGGCTGAGTACTGCCTTCACGTGGAGAGCTTGGAAAGGCTAACTTCCAGAAAAAATATTGAGGGATGGCATTGTCTGCCCTTGCACGTAGTAAAAACAAAGCCGTGGGGCCGCTGGAGAGGGATGAGTCCCCCCAAAAACAGGGGCTTCCTGGGCAGCGCCACTTAGGACAGGGAGGGATGGGGGTGACAAGGCGTGTGGCCCCCTGTCCCCTGCTGCTCATTGCCCCATGATTCTGGAACCAGCAGGGGCCTGGCTGAAGGGGTGGCGTCTGTTGAATGCATGGCCAGCAGCAGGGAAGAGGCACCAAGCGACACCCTCCGCGCTCTCTCTGGGTGCTCTGGGGAAGCTATCTGCTCTCACCTGGCCCCCCACATCTCGGCTCTTGGCCCGCAGCTTGTTGACCTGGGACTCGGCAATGTCCGCTCTCTCCTCCGCCTCCTCCAGCTCGTGCTGGACCCTCCAGCACTTGGACAGCTGCATGTTGGCCTGCTCCTCCTGAATGGGAGATGGAGGGGCAAGAGCCTGAGGAAGCCCCCCTACTGGGGCTCTTTGGCCGGGACCCAAGTCCTGAGTCCTCCCAAGGCACCTGGAAGGTCAGAGGCCAGTGGCCCAATTCCCTTTGCCCTGGGATTGTCTGCCTGGTGGCCAGGCCACTGTCCACGTTGACCGAGGGCAATCCGAAGGTTCTTGAAGAAGGTGGCCTCCTGGGCACCCTCCCTCCCAGGTAGTCCTGCTGTGACCTTGCTCATCCAATGGGCACAGATCCCTCCCCCTCCAATTAACCAGCTCAGATCTGCTTCCCTGTGGTCAAGGCGGAACCACCAGCCCCTGGGCAGGGGGGGAAACAGGACAAAGAGAGAAGCCATATGCTCAGTCATTTATCAACTGCAGAGTCCCCCAAATTTTGTTCCTCAGAACACCAGTCCCGTGGGCTGTTCTGCACACAATAAAAAGGCTCCAAGTTCCACTCTGGTTTGGGGCGGGGGGCGGAAAGCTGCATTCTGGAATGTCTTGTCCACTTTGAAGAGTGCCTTACATGTCACCGACAAAATCTGAGAAATCCTCGAAAGCTACCAGTTCAACTTGGTTTAACCTAGAGTTTCCCAAACTATTTCTTTTCTGAAACAGAAGAAGTCCTCCCCACCCCTTGCCGCCCCAGCCCAGCTCCCTGCTAGTAACAAAATCCCTGAGGTCTATTTGATCAAGGGCAGGTCGGGAAGGATGGATGGGAGTTAGGGAGAGTGGGAAGGAGGAAGGCATGAGACCAAGGGACAGGGCAAGGTGCAATGCTGTGAACCAGGATGGGGGGGTCGTCTAAGGCCAGGTTGCCGGCGCAGGGAGCGCTGAGCTGGCTGGGGCATCAGGGTGAGGTGGGGCTCGCAGGGTGGGCTAGAATGTTCTGGGGGTGGGGGATAAAGTGAGGGGGCTAGCCACATGAGGTGAAGCAGAAGGCACTAAGGAGGTGCAGTTGGGGGGTGGGCAGGCGTGTTTAACACAGACCAGGGGAGGGAGGAGGGCAGGCGTCCCTGACTTTGTAGCCTGCAAATGAAAACCTGGGCCTGTGACAGGACAGGCTCCTGCTGAGGGCTGGGGGTCCCTGGGCGTGGGCTTTCAGGGGACCACCCCCTACTCACAGCCTCCTCAGCCTGCCTCTTGTAAGCCTTCACTTTGGACTGCAGCTTGTCCACCAGGTCCTGGAGCCTGAGGATGTTCTTGCGATCCTCCTCGGCCTGCAAACATAGCACCGTGCCACCGCAGCTCTGCTGGGGTTGGAGCAACCCAGCGCTCACTGAGGCTTTGAGGATGCCTACCTGGTACGTCAGCTCCTTGACTTTGCGCTCATATTTGTGGGCCCCCTTCAGAGCCTCGGCCCCCCTCTTCTGCTCAGCATCCAGCTCACTTTCCAACTCCTGCACCTGGGTTTTGTGGGGAGAGAGCCCAGCGTCCAGGTCAGAGTGGCCAGGCTTCTCCCGTGGACTCGTTGGCCGGTCATCTTAGTATGAACTCGGGATCCCCTTATTATAGTTTGTAAAAATGTCTCCTCCTATGGCTCAAGAACCACTCTTGGTGTGGTGGCCTTGTGCAAATGAGAATAAGATGCAGCCCTCGGTGCTCACAGCGGGGCCACCAGGCTGGGCTCGGATGCCTCTAACTCTGGGGTCAGGGGCTTGGCAAGGCCTGGGCTTCAGCCCCGACACATCCCCGCAGGTGAAGTCTGAAAGTTTCAGGAGGCCTGATTTCTGGTCAGATGAGGCCGAGGGGAGCCAGGGACAGAGGCTGGGCCACAAATGGTCAAGGTGTGTTCAAGCCCCAGGGCGAGTTTCTGTGTGTTTAGGGTGGAGGCTGTAATTCCTGCTCTACCTGCCTCAAACGTGGGGGTCAAATTAGAGTGTGTGTAAGTATGTCTTAAATGATAAAGCGCCCCGCCGGTAGTGTTCATTTCATAGCTGCTTCTGGCTTTCCTGAAGTCTTGAGGGGACAGGACAGCCACCGAGGACACAGCTCACCAACGGTGGCCCCAATACGACAGTTCAGAGAAAGCCAAGATGTGAGGGTGGCGGCCAGCCACGGGGAATCCCATCGGCCACAGACACGGGCAGCTCTGGGCTTGTGGACTCAACAAATCAACCTTGGACTCCGCCAGTGGCCCGGGGTTAACTCTGGGCGCTGTTCCAAAAGCGATCCTCACCGCGCCCCCCCCCCACCCCGCCACCCCACAAGCCCTGGGAAGCTGTTTACCAATGATTTTGTGGCCTCTGTGAGGTTCGTGGAACTAAAGATAATGCAGCATCTGGGCCTGGAGGCCAGTCGAAGTGCCTCCCATGGGATGAGGGGGGCTGACTGGCCCAGGAATCAAAGAATCACGGAGGGAGGCGTGGGCTCTAATCCCTCTCTCAGTGGAGGGATCCGTGAGGGCAGGCTTAAACTCATGCAATAGAGGATGACTGGGAAGAATAAAAGTAAGCATTTAAAGAATTTGGGGGGAAGAAGCTGTGACTTCCCTGGTGTTGACTTTTGTTACGTGCCTATAGCCTTGTCGTTTTTAACGGAAAAAAAAAATTCGTTCACATTCATGGTGTACGTGTGCTGGTGATCACATCCTTGGGAGGCTGGCCTGAAGGCTGAATGCATGTGGGGTGCCTCCCTGCTGGGAGAGGTCACCCCCTTCTCTTCCCACTCCACCATTTCCTCCCTCCCAGGACAACAGAGACATTCTAACAAGCTCCCCCTCACAGCCCTTTTCCAGAACATCAACTGGTAATGGAGGCCATTTGCAAAACAAATGAAATAAACCATCACGGGTCTAAAGGGAAAAGCAAAGGGTTCAAGCAACAAAGGGATCCATTTCTTCTTAGCAAAGAAACAAAAGCAAGTATAAATAAACTCCCAGATACAGAAAAAGCAGGATTGCCTCTGCGCAGGGTGTAGCATTTTCCTGGGGCTTTGGCCCAGAGGAAGCGCCAGTCACCTGCCATGTAGGACGGAGTGAGCAAGCAGCTTTACCAGCATTATGGCCCGACTGCGTCCAGAGACTGAGAAATCTAAGACGAATGGGAGCCAGGGTTGGGAGGTGAAGAGAGACTCTAGACTTTACGTAGGATGGGCCATTGTTCACCAAAGTGGAGGCTGGTCCAAAATGTAACTTACACCAACTATGTAATGTTATGAATGTAAATTACATTTCCCTTCACTTACAAGGAACTAAATTCCTATAAAAACAGGATGTGAACATTTGCAAGTGTCTTCATTCTGCAGCTGCTGACGCATGAGTGTTGTAAAGTGTGCGTGTGTGTGTGTGTGTGTGTGTGTGTGTGTTTGTGTGTGTTGGGGTGTAGGAACCAGTGAAGGACAAACAGGTGGGCATATTGGCTCACAGAGAGCTCTGCAAGTAGTCCTCAGACCAAACTTGCATGCACTCCATCTGTGCCCACTTTCCTGCAACCTTGTTTCTGGACGGTGGCTCTGCCCCGGATGGCTGAACCGGATATCACTTTGGGAGCCAGCATCTTCTCGAGCCGCCCTACCCGGTTCTCCAGCTTCTGGATCTGCTTCTTCCCGCCCTTCAGGGCCAGCTGCTCAGCCTCATCCAGACGATGCTGCAGGTCCTTCACCGTCTGCTCCAGGTTCTTCTTCATGCGCTCCAGGTGGGCGCTGGTGTCCTGCTCCTTCTTCAGCTCCTCGGCCATCATGGCTGCCTGATGAAGTTCATAGAAAGTACGAGTGGGCCACCTGGCATCCCGACCGGGAGTATAGGGAGGATGCTGTCAAAGTCAGGGCTGTGCATGCTGGTCCTGCCTCCCTCGTTCTGCCATGACTGGTGATGCATCTCCTCCCCGGTTGGGTTTGCCTGAGGCTTCATCTACCTCCCTAGGAAGCCAGCACGACCAACTGTAGGTCAGCAGGAGACAAAGCCTACTTACCTTGTCCCCACCTAGAAGCCCCTTCCCTATCTCCAAACACTGGCTCTGAAAAGAAGGAACAGAGCTCACATCTGTGATGGCCTTCTTGGCCTTCTCCTCCGCGTTTCTGGACTCCTGGATGGAGTTCTCGACCTCTGCCTGGCACTGGGCTATGTCCGCTTCCAGTTTTTTCTTGGTATTTATCAGGCTTGTGTTCTATAGGAAAAATTAGATGCCAGAGGTGTAGGTTATCTTTGGATGCTTGGAAAATCGAGGGGGAGAAAGTTGCATGCAGAAGGAAATCAATCACGATCATGTTTCTTATTTTTCACCCCGGGGATTTGCTAGATACTGTTTCATTCTTGACCAAACAGAAGGTCCTGAAACAGACCCAAGAACTGCAGATCAATTAAGTGAGTAACTGGTAATGGTAGATTTTCACATATTTGAGGAAGAAGAGATTACTCAGTAAAAGGTGTCAGAGCAAGCAAAGGATAGGTAGACATAAGTATAGAAAATGAGAAATGGTTCCAATGATCAAAACACACCATAAAATAGAATTATAAGGGTTGTGAAAAGGTGCAAAACACTCGCAATGTATGTTGCTGAAAAAAACATTCTCTTCCTTAACATCTTAAAAAGACAAATCGTGCAAGAAAACAGGGCACAAAGTACAGATAGGTGGAACACACCAGAAGAAATAATTACTCATTAGTAATCAAAACTTTGTTGTATTTTATTTTTTTAAGTAGGCTCCACGCCCAACATGGGGCTTGAATCATGACCCTGAGATCAAGAGTTGAATTGGATGCTCTACCCACTGAGCCAGCCAGGCACCCCAAGAAAATCAAAATTATAAAGGTGAGGTGTTTTCCAACCATAAAGTTGGTGAGGATTAAAAAATGTATAATTAGGGTCTTTGAGGATTTAGAGGCAAGAGTGCTTACATATTTTCCCAATGAGAATAAAAATGGAGACCACCTTATGAAGGCCGATTTACAACATGTTACAAATGTCTTTATTGTTTGGACCATGAAATTCTGCTTCCAGCAATCTATTTACTTCTAGGAATATTAAGGAAATAAGAATAATGGGAAAATGTGAAAAATTAATTATAACTAAGTTCATCATAGAAAACCTTCTAATCGTAAAAATTTTATTGGGAATAATTAAAAACATCCAGGCGTGGAGGATCAATTAAATAAAAGTGCCATATCACCCTACTGTAACAGACCACTTTTCTGCCACTAAAAATAGTCATGGGGGCGGGTGGCGTCTGGGTGGCTCAGTCGGTTAAGCGTCCAACTCTTGGTTTCAGTTCAGGTCATGATCTCAGTGTCATGAGATCGAGACCTGTATGGGGGAGGGGGAGTCCGCCCTTGGCAGGGAGTCCACTTGAAGATTTCTCCCTCTGCCCCTTCCCCCACGGTGCAAGCGTGCGTCCTCTCTCTCTCTCTCTTTTTTAAAGATTTTATCTATTTACCTGACAGAGAGACACACAGCGAGGGAGGGAACACAAGCAGGGGGCGTGGGAGAGGGAGAAGCAGGCTTCCCGCTGAGCAGGGAGCCTGATGCGGGGCTTGATCCCAGGACCCTGGGATCATGACCTGAGCTGAAGGCAGACGCTTAACTACTGAGGCACCCAGGCACCCCTCTTGCTCTCTTTCAAATAAATAAATAAATAAATAAATAAATATTTTTATAAAATAGTCGTAGATTATTTAAAGGTGTGGAAATATGTACATGATACGTTAAAATGAAAATAAGTTGCAAAAACATTGATCACATTTCTACAAAAGTATGATAATTGTAGACCTCGACAGCTTGGAATGAAAGATCTCAAAGTGGTAGCACTGTGGCTGGTATTTTTCTTCTATTTGTTTGCTTGTATGCTCTATATTTTATAACAAAGAATTGTTTTTATAGGGGCACCTGGGTGGCTCAGATGGTTAAACGTCTGCCTTCAGCTCAGGTCATGATCCCAGGGTCCTGTGATCGAGCCCCTCATCGGTCTCCCTGCTTGGCGGGAAGCCTGCTTCTCCCTCTCCCACTCCCCTTGCTTGTGCTCCTGCTCTCGCTGTGTCTCTCTCTGTCAAATAAATAAATAAATAATCTTAAAAAAAGACACAGATTAAAAAAAAAGAATTGTTTTTATAAAACTTTTATAAAGGTGGCAGACAGCCTGTCTTCTGTTGTCTTGCTCACTGCTCCCTTGTGGTGTATTCAATAAACTTCTACCTCCTTAAAAACAAACAAAAACTTTCACAAAGGTAATAAAAATAATTATTTTGAAAGACAATTCTAATTTTCTATGATTGTGGCTTAGATGTTGCTTCCTCCGTGAAGCCTTCTCCAGCACCTTGATGCAATAATTCATCCTTCCTTTCTCTGATGTTCCCACAATATGCACGACCTTTTATCTTCCGATTAAAGAAAGCTCAGAAATCTGTCCATCTGGAGCATCGTTATTCCAAGAACTAAGCTTTTTTTTTTTTTAAAGATTTTATTTTTAAGTCATTGCTACACCCCAAGTGGGGCTCAAACTCCCAACCCCGAGATTGAGAGTCCCGTGCTCTACTGCGCTGCTAGCCTCCCTGCAAGAGCTAAGCTTAATGCCACTTGGTCTTGACCGCTAGTCTGGGAGGAAGGATGGGTGCTCCCTTCTGCCGTGTGGGTCCTGCCTGCCCCCCAGGGTGGGCCCCGAATGGAGGGAGGAGGGATGCACCTGGGCGTGGAGGAACTGCATGCGGTCACTGGCATCCAACAGTTCCTGCTCCGACAGCCTGCGGGTCCGCTCCTTCTGCTCCAAGGCCACCTTCATCTCCTCCAATTCCTCCAGCAAGAGCCCATTCCTGCGCTCCACGATGGCTAGCTGCTCCTTGAGGTCCTCGTTGCTCCTGAGGGCTTCATCCAGGTGCAGCTGGGAGTCCTGCAGGGAAAGCCAGATGTGAGGCCAGAGCCTGGGACAGGCTGAGCGCCAGCCAGGTCCACCAGAGCCTGCGCGCTCACCTTGAGCTGGCCCTGCACGTTGCGCAGGTGTTTCTGGGTCTCCACCACCTGGCAGCTGGAATGGCCCAGCTGGATCTCCATCTCGTTGAGGTCTCCCTCCATCTTCTTCTTCAGCCTCAGGGCATCCTTCCGGCTCTGGATCTCGGCATCCAGCATGCTCTGCATGGCCTCTGTTGCCCGCTGGCTATTTCTTTTCAGCTGATTGATTTCTTCATCCTTCTCAGTGACCCTGCGGTCAAGCTCGGATTTCACCTGGCTCAACTCCAGCTGGACACGCAAGATCTTGCTCTCTTCATGTTCCAAGGAACCCTGATCAAAGCAGAGGGGGGATCATGGGCAGCCCCCCTTCTTGAACAGGTATTTTCTTCGCCCTTATGATAAAATGAGTATTATTCTACCCATTCTACAGATGAGTAGAGGTCAAACAATGTGACCCCCAAATGTCCCTCCTAGTAATGAACCTGGGACTAAAGCTTTGTATCTGTTATTAACAATTTTATGTCTGGAGAGGGACAGAGCACCTTTTGGAATTAGTAAAACCTTTATTGGGTGTGTCTATTTTTTTAAATTTTTTATTGTTATGTTAATCACCATACATTACATCCTTAGTTTTTGATGTAGTGTTCCATGATTCATTGTTTGTGCATAACACCCAGTGCTCCACGCAGAACGTGCCCTCTTTAATACCCGTCACCAGGCTAACCCATCCCCCCACCCCCTCCCCTCTAGAACCCTCCGTTTGTTTTTCAGAGTTTGGGTGTGCCTATTTTAACAGGGACCATGACTCAGGAGCCACCCTATTGCCTGAAACGACAGGGTGATCACTCTCCCCTTGTCCTGCATTATGCAAATTTCCCTAGAAACAGCTCTATCATCTGCCCTGTGCTGGCCACACTCGGGACACTGGGCCTATTTTGACTTTACAGAAATCCCAGTGGCCATAGACCGGCTGGCGTCTTACTCTGTTAGAGCCGAGGAACTCTGAGCCAGCTCTCAGGATGCCTGCTGATTGATTTCTTGCTTCCCGAGAGGAAGACACGGAGGACATCACGAATGCATTTATTTATTTTCCAAAGGGGAAACGTGATGAACTAGAGGACACCCAGGAGATGAAACACAGCACAGCTGTTTCCCCAAGGATGGCTCGATGTTCTTCCCCATGGAGCCTCAGCACCTCCTGGCAGGAAGCAGCCCCGAAGGTCTGGTCTAGTCCTCCCTCTCCTTTGGTGTCCTGCCCTCCTGACCTTCCCAGACACTTGCCTCCACCTCTTCTAGGGCAACCTGGAGGTCTGACTTTTCCTGCTCCACCTGCTTCTTGGTCTTTTCCACTTCCTGAAGGTTCTTGCCAGTTTCTGCAATCTGCTCGGTTAAGTCGGAGATCTCTAATGCAAAGGACAGGCTCGATTTAGCTTGTTCGATTGGGCTCTAGTTGACAGCAGAGGCATCCTGCCTGGCAACTTGGGGACTGGTGATTCATTTACATTTATGTAGGAGAGACTATGGCGGAGACCTTCAGGTGAGGTCTCGGCACGACACAGGTGTGTTGCCTCACCTGAACGATGCAGAGAGTGGAGTGGCAAGAACACTAAAACTTCACAAAGTATATAAAATGGGTGCGGCAAGGGCCAGGGAAGAAAATTCTGGAGATGACGCATAGAATATAGAATCATGGCCTTTTGGGACTGGAAGGGGCTTTAGGGGGCATTGGGTCTGGTCTGATTTTGCAGATCTGGAGTCTGATGTCCTAAGGGATTTAGCGACATGCCCAAGGACATAAAGCCACGTACAGACAGAATCCACAGATGATCCTGTTCTCCGAGAAGAGGAGAGCTTAGCAACTCACTTTGCCCTTCGTGTTCCAGAATGACACTTTACTCTGACTGTGTCTGTGGCATCAGCAGGGCTGAGCTCCGGGGTCAACGGAGCAGATGGGAGGGTTCTGTGGGGCAGTGGGAAGAAGGGGACAAGAAGGGGTACAGGTGCTCACCTGGGGTGCGTCGGGGGGAGAGCTCACCTTGCAGATTTTTATTCTCCCGCCTGAGCGTCTCCAGCTGGTCCACCACCTCCTCATAGGTGTTCTGCATCTTGAAGATTTCAGTACTAAGCAACCTGGATCCTTTCTGAGCAGCTTCCAACTCAGCCTGACTCTCATCTAGCTTTTGCCTCCACTCTGCAAGGACCTGGGAGATGACACAGGGACACGTGAACAGCAGGAAGGACCAGGGACCCAAGAAACAAGGTGGGCCCCGTTCTAGATCACGGGCTCCAGACTCTGATGTTCCTACGGGCCATCCACTGTCTTCTTAAAGGTATTTGGGTCTCAGAGTAATCTGAATTAGCTTGGACTACAAATTCACTTTGGAAGGACTGTCACAAAAGCAAAGAGACATTGCAAAGCCTAGCCGCCCACACTATGACCTGATGCTCAGCGGACCTCCCAAATGCCCGTGCCTCCCCCAACATCCCAGCGTGAGAGGCCGTGGCTCTTCGGGGGCAGACCTTATCAAAGTCCCTCTGCTTCCTGTCCAGGATGGCATGGGCCGTGTTGGTGCGGTCCAAGTCCAGCATCAGCTCATCTACTTCCCCCTGGAGCCTCTGCTTGGTTTTCTCCAAGGAGGCACACTTGGAGCTCACTGCCTCTGTGTTTTCTTCTGCTTCCTGGAGCCTCTGGGCCAGTTTTTTCCTAAGAGAACCAGATTTTTTTTTTTTTTTTTGGTAAAGGTGGACATTTCAGAAATAAATGTCAGATCAGATGACGATGAACAGTCTATTTGGGGCTGGGACTGGGTGAGACCAAGACATAGAATGGGATGTGCGGACAGGGGCTAAGTATCACCTGAAGAGCCCCAAAGTGCGTGGTGGCAAAGCAGGTCACCAAGAAGCCACCAAGGGAACCAGGCGGAATAGACAGTCCCTGGGGAAGGTCAGGGACGCCCTATCTGAATACTTAACAAAAACTCAAGGGCCTGGGGAGGAAGAAAGAGTCTCTCAAGGCAGGAAGAATTTTTTGGCCCTTCAGTCTCAAGTATCCTGGGGTCACCTCTCCTGCTGTCACCGGGGAGCCCGTACTTGGCCTCCTCCAGCTCCTCCGTGCGCTGGATGGCGTCCGTCTCGTATTTGGTCCTCCACTGGGCCACCTCACTGTTGGCCTTGGACAGCGCCCTCTGCAGCTCGGCCTTGGATTCCTGCTCCTCCTCATACTGTTCCCGCAGCAGGTCACAGTCGTGGCAGGACGACTGCAGGGCGTGGGCCAGAGCGTTCTTGGCCTGCGGGAGGACGGTGGTGACAGATTGCAAAGACGTTTGGCCATTTTCCAAGCTATAAGGTATTTTCCCCTAAACCGGCATCTCCCAACATGAGCTGTTCCCAAGCTGCCTTTGCAAACTTTTGCCACATCCACGTATGTCTCGTTTTATTCAATTTTTGTCAAGTGGACTTCCTTATTGTATCTCAATAAAAGTAAACCATTAAACTACATTAAATAGAAAAACACTAACCCTCGCCACAAACAGAAGGGAACCATAAGAATGAACGTAAAGCAATGTTGTCGATCACCTTCCAGCCAGGTACTTGCCGTGTGGCTCTGTGCCTGAAGCCCACTCGCTCTACACCTTAATAAGGAGAATGAGCACGCGCTAGAGAGATGGTATCCAAATCGAGCTCTTTCCCTTATGTAAGCAGAAGAATCGAAACAGAATTAAGAAGGGGGTCGTTTTCTTGCTAGGTGATGCAATGCTATGGAAAGCTATCACTGTGAAAAAAACCCAGAAAGGTATTATTTGGTGTCACCAGGGGCTGTGTCCCCACACTGGGGAACTCTGATGTGAGCTGTTCTGTTTCTATGACTCTGGGTCCTCTTCCTGGGCAGGGGAGGATGTGCCCAGAGGCCTCCCTTGCTCACTCCCGCCTGGTCAGAAGGACAATTTAGCTCTCATCTCGATGGTCACGAAACTCTTTTTTTTTTTTTTTTAAGATTTTATGTAATCTCTACACCCAACATGGGGCTCGAACTCACAACCCTGAGATCAAGAGTCGTATGCTCTACCGACTGAGCCAGCCAGGCGCCCCACAAAACACCTTCTGAGGCCACCATCAAAGAAGGAGTTTTGTTGACCCAGCACAGTCGTGTACATTTCCGTTTTTTTTTTTTTTTTTTTTTAACACAGACAGCAAAACTTAGCCTAAGAAAGAGAACTCAGTTGCTACTGTATCTGGGCCAGAGGACCGTCTCGTTCCTGAAATGGATCTTCTCACTGCTCGTTCCGACTCTGGTTCTTACCACAATCCCCACCCCAGTCCACCGAAGACCCTTACCATAGAGCGGAAAGATGGGACACTAATAAAGCGCTTGGTTTTGTTTTTAGAAGAAGTAAGTGGGGCTCAGGAAAATTCCAGAAGATTGTCTTGTAAGCCTTAGTTGATACATGGCAACCTCAAAGTCACAGAATGCAGTTTTGGTGGACTTCTGGATTCCTATTCTAATGCTTGAACGCACATTGACAGCATTTATTAGGCACCTGCTGTGTGCACTGTTCTACTGTTTAGCACTAGGGAAAAATCGTTCTTGCCTAGGAGGAGTTTACAGATCAGTGGGAGATGGGCTTGATGAGCATAAATATCTAGATATGGAAGTCAAAAACATGATGATGAGGTTCATTTTTTCCATGTTTTTTTCCATGTTCATTTTTCCATTTTTTTCCATTTTCCATGAACATTTTTCCATGTTCATTTTTCCATTTTTTTTCCATTTTCCATGAACGTTTTTCCATGTTCATTTTTCCATTTTTTTCCGGCACATTCTTTCCATGTTACTCTTATGCATATGTCCCAAGTGTGTCCCTAAAGTCATGTAGTCTCTTTTTGGAGGAGAACTTAAAATCGGGTGCTGTGGCAGGTGATGCGTGAGTGAGGAGGAAGAAAGAGGAGGGCATCTCGAGGGGTCGGACTGAATGGCTGAGCAGAGTGAAAGAATACACAGAGGCAGAGATGGTCAAGCTGGTGCAGTGGCGGGAGGGGATGCCCTGGCTGGTGAGGGGTGTTTATCAGACCACCCTGTTGAGGGACAGAGGAGCCCAGAGGATGGAGCACCCTGGCTCTGAGGAAGGAGATCCAATGCCAAAGCCCTGTGACCTCAAAGAACAAGTTCCTGCCCTCAAACACAGCAGAGAGGAGAAGCATCAGACTTCATGCGGCAGCCCTACCCCCAACCAGTTCTCGTGGCTTCTCAGGTTCTGACTCTGCCATTCCAGAAAGAGGCATTCTTACCTTGGTTTCTTCTTCCAGTTGCCTCTTAAGTTCCTCCAGCTGCTGGGTGAGGGCCTGCTTGCCTTTGGTTAGCTGTGAAATCAGAGACTCCTTCTCCTCCAGTTGGTGGCTCAGCTCCCCTACCAAACAGATGTATGAGTGTTGCTGACCATTGCTGACGCATAGCCTGTAGCTTCTGAAACCCAGCCCCCCCCCTTACCATTTTGGGTCTGCAGTCTTGCCTTCCGCATGTTCAGATCATGGATTAACTGTGTCTGTTGGTCATCCTTGGCTTTGATCTCATTAAATTGGTCTTCCACAGTCTGGCACATTCTTTCCATGTTACTCTTTAAAAAAAAAAAAAGTCAACATGAATGGAAAAAATGCGTTTCTGGTGTCCAGTACTGAACTGGGAAGTTGGATAGTTTAGCTTCTTGTCAGGTAAAATAAAAATAAAAATGCAGAACAACATACATGTCAGTTTAAAAAATTATAATCACTTCAGATTTGCTTTAGTTTTAATCTGTGATGACTGCTTAGTCACCAATAGGTTGAAGCAACGGCTTTCAACTATCCACTTATCTACTTATCTCAGGTAGATAATTATTGACTGGTTCGTAAAAAAAAAAAAACCTTTGAGAAGATGCTACTCAAAGGAACCCCAGGATCCTCTTGTAATATAAGTAATTCTGTTGCCCTGTGAATAATATTACTTTTTTTTGTTTGTTTGCAAGTAGTCTATTCAGGTGACACTGTTGCACATTTCATTTGATAATACAGAAGATTCCTTACGTTGGAGGTGGCACGGAGGGAGTCACTCCCCCAGCCTCTAGTTGGCCCATATTTTTGTGAAGTTTGTTTAAAAACCTTGCATATATTGTAGAGTTTCTCCTCCTACCTCCTATATCATAAAACAAATATGTTGAGCATATACTTTTCCTCAGACTGGGAAGTATAAGATGGTGGCAGAAGAGGCAGGGATATTAGATTCAAAGGAAGGTCTCCAGGGGCTTCGGATGTCTTTGAGAAAATGACATATGAACCTAAAATAATTTTATCTTTTGGTAGGGTAGTTGAAAAAGAGACAGCAACTCACAAGGAGAAAAATCAAAAGATACAATGACAAAAAGTATAAAGCAATATAAGGTACTTCTTCCACTGGATTCTAAAATTGAGAACAGAGAGCATGAAGCAATGGAGGAAGGGAGATGGTAAGGAGGTGCTGTCATCTCTGCTAACCCAGACAACCCTGCAACCTGGCCTGGGTGCCATGGGGGAGAGAGACAAAGACAGAGACAGAGAATACATACAGACATAACTTCTTAGAGGGAGGAAAAAGCCAAGAAGGGCAGAAAAATGGGGAAGCAGGCAAGAGAGAAAAAAAAGGAGTGGCAGTCAGGCCCGGAGGAAGAAATCAAGAGAAAGCCCAGGCTGTGGGTGTCCAGATCCTAAACAAGGATAGCAAGAGGCCCCGTGAATCTAGGAGCACAGTGTCGCTGTCTGAGGAAGGCTTTGCCTTGAAGTCATACACAGGGGTGGGTTTACCAGCAAGCTGGTGAGGTTTGAGCTTCATGACCTTCACTTGCATGGGCCCTAGATCATGCAGGTAGTTGTAGAAGGTTCCAGGTGGAGAAGGAAAGCTGCATGCAAGCAGAATATATTTCTAGGGAGGCATTTCTGGCAAATGGTCTGAGTCTCCAGGGTGCCAGTAATCTGTGACTTCTTTTTCTCACTCTAAATTAGTATTTACTTTCGTGCCTAACTTTGTATTTATAATTTTGTGTACATTTTCTTAAAGAGCCCCTCCCCTCCTGAATTTTACATGCTTCGAGTGACATAAAACTTGGATCTACCCCTGTTCTCACGCATAACTTCACATTGGTTATGCTTCCCCCAGGGATTGATACCGTGGGCTAAGGAGGCGGCATGTAGACAACCATACCTAGCAAGGCCCTTTGGTGCAATCCATCCGTTCTAGAAAATGTCAGATGGATTGGAAAATTCTGAAAGCTTTCTGAAACTCTGGAAGGATGATGAGACCTTGAGTCATAGTAGGTCACTGAGTCAAGCTCCAAGAGAGGAATGGATTTGGGGAGGACTGGGAGCAAGCAGAAGGCAGGAGAGCCTTGCAGTTTAGAACAGGCAGTGAGTTTGGGGGCATCAAATTATGTCTGCTCCCTGGGCAGGTGGACGTGGCTGCCTCGCATTTCTAAGAGCAGGGGATCAGGTACCTTCGACTTGGAGACAGTTTCAATGTTGCTGGCCATGTCATCAATCTCCGTCTTCAGCTCGCTCTTCTCCTTCTCCAGCTTCTGCTTGACCCTCTGCAGGTTGTCTATCTGCTCCCCGAGCTCGGCCACACTGTCCGCGTGCTTCTTTCGAAGAGCAGCCGTGGTGGCTTCATGCTGCAGGGTGGCCTCCTCCAGGTCCCGGCGAAGTTTCTGGAACTCAGCCTCGCGCTTCTTGTTCATCTCGATCTGGGTGGAGGTGGCCCCACTGGCTTCTAGGTGCTCGCTGATCTCCTCCAGTTCCCGGGAGAGGTCAGAGCGCTGCTTCTCTGCTTTGGCCCGGGAGGCCCGCTCTGCCTCGATTTCCTCCTCCAGCTCTTCTGTGTGGGCCTGAAAGGGTCACCGCATCAGGAATGTTGGGGGGAGGGAGGAGCCCACTTTGGGAGGGGCAGGGTGAGGGACTGGGGGTAGGCACCACAAAGAAAAGACAACACGATAATATTAAGTTAGTGAGGAATAAACTTGGAAAACAATCTAAATGTCCATCAGTAGGGGAATGGTCAAATCCACCATGATGGAACCATGTTCCAAAAGTTCATGGAGCAGTTAGATTTGACCCATGTCTACCACGGACAGCTCTGCAAGATGGCATTGCTACATGAAAGTAGCAAGTTGCAGAACCATAGTCTCTGTATTATCATATTGAAGCTAAAAAATATAAAGTATATAGAATAGAAAATACACATATATTTAATGAACATATTTATATGCATAAACATAAATGTAAATATATATAATATATGCTTGCATATATTTATGTTCTTGCTCCTTTATATTTTAATATATGTGCATATACATATGTATGTGTGTATCATATATATATATTTCTCCCATAGATAGTTTCTTTGGGTCTTTTTTCTTTTTAAGATTTCATTTTTAAGTCATCTCTACACCCAGCATGGGGCTCGAACTCACAACCCCGAGATCAAGAGTGGCAGGCTCCACCAACTGAGCCAGCCAGGCGCCCGTCTTTGGGTCTTAAATGCATACATGAACCCATAGCAAGAGATCCGGTAGGATACACAATCCAGCTAAAAGTGAGAGTGACTTCTGAGAAGGGAGGGTTATCGGTGGTGATCAAAGCACCCTTATCAATCATATTTGGCCTTATTGGTAACACTGTAATATTCTCAAGGAAATCTATGTATGTGCTACTGACAAAATTAAAATGTTAATTTCAGAAAAAATAAAGGGAAGGGCAGGACATTGTTTCCAGCTCCAAGGACAGGAAGAAAATGAGCAGCTAAAGACACAAAGTCCAAAGGGCAGGAGGGACCCTTGCAAAGGGTTTTTGGGGTCTTGAAGGTTTTTGAAACTTCTACCTGCAGTTCTTTGATCTTCTTTTGTAATTGTAAACTGTGCCCTTGTTCCTCATCAATTTTGGTTCGTAACTGACTGATTTCAAGCTCCTTCCTGCAAACAGACACACACACACACACACATATATATATATATATTTTTTTTTTTAAATAACATGAAATACAAGCCTTTCTAAAGGGCTAAGTTGGCACTCGGGCTCAAACAGAGAGGTCAAACACGAGATATCTACTTCTTCAATTTCTCCTCCACTTGCTGCTTGTCATTTTCTAGATCCATAATGGATTCCTGGGACATTTTCAGGTCCCCTTCCAGCTTCCTCTTTACTCTCTCCAGGTCTGCCCGCAGTTTCTTCTCCTGCTCCAAGGAGCCCTCAAGCTGGGGAGACATGGGCAGAAAGGTTGGGGCTCGCCCTTTGAGCCGCACCCGTGCCCGCGGCTTCCTTGGGCTCCCGTGGGGGCGTGACTGCTGGCCTCTGGCCCTGGGAGGGAGCAAGTTTCCCCATGTGTCCCCACTCTTCCCTCCTGCAGCAAAGGTTACCCCAGGGGGCTGGATCTCTTGGGAGCCTTCTGGTGTCTCTTTCGGCTGATTCCCACTCAGCCTGTCCCTTCCCTGTGGGATCATGGTGCCCATAGGTGCACGCTTGTGCACAGACAGGAACAAGCCGGGCATCTGTGGACGGGCTCTGCTACAGCCAAGCCCGGGAAGGTCTAGATTGCACGCTGTCACCCTCCCAGCTGACACCATGGATCCATGGGGAGATCAGGGCTCCTGTGTGTGTGTGTGTGTGTGTGTGTGTGTCTCCATGCATGTGCACACACTTGTGAGTGTGGGGAACAGGGTGGTAGGGGTGGAGCTCGCCTGCTCTGGCCTCAGGAAAACATGAAATCGGGACAAGTTCTAGCCACAGTCGTGAGTAAGCCTGCAAATGTCAGGCCTGGCTCTTTCACCAGGGAACATATATGCAACTGATGAATCACTACAGTCTACCTCAGAAACAAACAGACAACGTAACACCATAGGGGAAAAATGGTAATTGTCATGGTTACCAACAGGACTCATTTTTAACAATGTTAAAATAACTCAATTTTAACAATGTTAGAACAGGATTGGAGATTTTGGAACCCAAGGACCTGCAAATGGATGCTAATTACGATGAAATTGATGATGATGATGGGAATAGTTTAAGAGCTAATGTTTTACTGAACACTCTCTAGTGCTGAGCTTGCTTGCTTGCTTGCTTTCTTTTTCTTTCTTTCTTTCTTTCTCTCTTTCTTTCAAGATTTTATTTATTGAGAGAAAGCACAAGCAGGGGGCGGGGAGAGGGAGAAGAAGACTCCCCACTGAGCAGGGAGCCCGATGCGGGGCTCGATCCCAGGACCCCGGGATCATGACCTGAGCCGAAGGCAGACGCCTAATGACTGAGCCACCCAGGAGCCCCCGTGCTGAGCTTTCCATGGAAACCCTCTGAAATGGAGCTGGTTGTAGCCCCATTTCACAGGGTAGACACAAAGGCTGCAGAGTTTAAGTGGCTCGCTCAGCATTCCAGACTCGTGTGGAGGGGGCTGAGGTCTGGACTCAGTTCATCTGCTTCAGAATCAGAAGTTAGACTCCCCTCTTAACCCCTGCCTCTGCAAATAACAGCCATTAGAACACAGTAGTAAAATATCCTTACGTCATCTGTTTGCTGTTCCAGCTTGACATTTATTTTCATTAGACTGCTGACTTTATCTTCTTCCACCTGAAGATCATCCAGTGTTTGCTGATGGGCTTCCTGCAGAGACTTCTTCTCCTTGGTCAGTTTGGAAATGTTTTCCTCGAGTGCTGTCATTCCTTCAGAAAGATTCTTTACCTGGGAGGATATCAACACCAATGGAGGGCTCAAACAATTCAATCAGTAGCTATTGATTTTTTTTTTTCCCCTTTCCTTTTCCTTTCTTTTTTGGCTACTGCGTCTCTACTTCCCCCGCAGGTGCTCACTGTGTAGGCTGCATCATCCTGAAACTGGAAGCCTCCCAGCTCTTCACTTCCTTGCTGGCCTGCCACAGAGCCTCAAATCTCCCCGTTAGCATCGTTGCCTCTTTATCATTCCATATCCACGGGAACGTGTTTTCCAGGCTGGGGGACTGGGATTTAGAATAAGGCAGGAAGACTAAGGAAAGACACCCGTGCCATGCAAGAACATCCAGAATGGGAATCCTGTGCCGTCAGGAAGCAGGAGGGGAGGCACCACACATGAAGCTTTAATCTACGTACGACACTCTTCCAGATCAGAAGTTATTAAGCTCCTGCCCCGTGGGCTGAATCTGGCCAGGGGCAGGTTTTCTTTAATTCACATAATAGTTTACAACTGCTGCGTAAGTTATCAATGTTGAAGGAAGCAGTGAAATTTCCCATAAAATCCGGACTCCTGGCGGCGCATGGAAAATCCAAAGCTTTGGGATGCTGGATTTGTATTTCCCCTTGGAAGCAGCTGGGTCAGGGCTTCCGCCACGGCTAGGGCAGGGGCACAGTCGTTTGCCAAGGCTCCGTGTCTTCTGATTGTCCCTTTCCACCATTCCCAGGAGTCTAGCTCACACCAACTCTGGGTCAGCTCACACCAGGGTAGCCCCATCCCTTGCTCTACCTCACTAGCAACCATTATTATGTCAATCAAGTGGCTGTGTTTTTCGCGCATTTCTGTAAAATGTGGGGATCCTTAATTTGACCGAGTACTTCCAATGCTTTCTCGAAGGCTGCGTCCGTCTATACTCTGCCAGTAACACACGAGGGTCCCTGTTTGCCCACGTCCCTGCCGGTGCATGGGGTCACCCCGCTTTCTGCCTCCTTCGCCACCTGCCTCCCTCATCACCTGCCTGGCCCCTGGAGGCATTTTGGTTTGCTCTTCCTGAGCCAAGTGCAAACAAAAATGAATAGGACGCCACCCTTGTGGAGGATCTCTTGCTTTGTGCAGGATGGGTTGGGGGCTGGAAGTTTGGGGAGCCACCAGCCGGGCAGGAGGAGGGTTGAGAAGAGCCTGTGGGACAGAAAGCAAGGCAGAGAAGGACAAAGCTTGGTGGGACCTTACTGCCCCTCTGCTCGCTCTTGCCTCTGACTTCAGGACTCGGCAATGAGTGCTCCTCACCGAGAGGGAGTAAGGATGGTTCCAGAAGCCGTGGGACTCCCCAGTTTGCCCACCTTGTTCTCGGTGGCGTGCTTCTCCTTTTCCACTTTCGTCAGGGTCAGCTCCAGGTCGTCGATGACCCTTTTGAGAGATGAGCATTTATCTTCCAGGCTCCTCTTCTTTGCCATGAGGTCAGAGTTCACCTCTTCTTCCTCTTCTAGTCTCTCATTCAGCTCCTTGACTTTGGCTTCTAGTAGGATCTTGCTTTTGATGAGCCCTTCACAGTGCTCCTCTGCATCCATCAGGTTTTCTGTTTCCTGAAAGAGCCAGATGGTTGTATTTCTGTAAGGCTCTCAGCGAACCCTACATGGGGAGTGCTCTGCCCTCCAGAAGCCCACTATCTGGACCTGAGCCAAGGAATGGGTCACACACGCGCATACACACACACGCATGCGCACACAGTCACCCACGCACGTGCACACACACACTCACGCGCACACACGCACACACACTCGTGTGCACACACGCACACCCACACTCATGTGCATATACGCATACACACGCACACACACGCACATATGCACCCACACATGCACATACACACTCATGTGCACACACACACGCACACTCATGTGCACACACGCACCCACACACGCACACACTCATGTGCACACATATGCACACACGCACAGTCATGTGCACATACACACACACTCATGTGCACATACGCACACCCCACACACTCATGTGCACACACGCACATGCACACCCACTTGTGCACACACACGAGCACACATGCACACACGCACATGCACAAACACACACACCACTTGTATATTATCCGTATACCTTTCTTTAACCACCAAGGACATCCACTTAATAGAAATTCACCTGAAATAATTCCAAACAAAGGAGTCCACACAGTTCACGAAGCTTCTGTCAATTTGCCCAAGTTCGGCCAGCCGGCCATTTCACTCTTCCTTTCACCACCCATTGAAAAATGACTCCTCTAATCAATGTTAACACAAACTAACTGGTATTTTCAAAACATTACTACCTTTTAACTTCCAATGGAAAGCTGCGGTCTCTCCCTGTGAGCTCTGCCTCCTCGAGCCACAGAACAGGAAGTTCAAAATAGGAATAAAGTGATTAAGTAGATATATGTCCCAGAAGGCTCTGTAATGAGTTTCTTGGATAGGCCAAGATTAGCTAATTCTATTCTTAAACCTAATTGGGTTATATCTTCTTGTACAAGAGCGTTGTAAACTGGACCCACATTTCAAGGTTATGGATAAGAATAAGCGCCAGTGTTAATTGAACACGTACTATGGGCTCGGCATTTCACATGCATGGACTCATCTGATCTTCCCGACAACCCGATGACATGTGTGCTGTTACTGTGCCCATTTTACAGATGAGAAAACCGAGGCACAGAGAGGCTAAGTAACTTGCCCGAAGCCACACAGCTATCAAGTGGACAGTTTGGGATATAAACCCAGCTCTCTGGTTCCAAAACTGATCCTCTTGCCCACTGGGCTTGGGAAAGTGCTCCTAATGACCACACTGTACTGATTGGGAAAGTATAAAAGGGGAGGAGAAAATGCTTTGTATGCAAGCCATTTGGGAGTTTATTAAAAGGCCCTAGCTTGTGAATTGATACAATTATCAACTAAAATTATTCCTCCTTTGAATTGTTTTAGTGATTTACTTTAATTTTTATTTACATGATTTTTTTTTTTTTTAAGACCTGGTGCATTCCTGACAGGTTTTAATCATGAGGACAGACACATTCCCCGTCATACCCACAGCAAACTAGGTCTAACTCCGCCGTGGAAGACAGACAGAAATGAGGGTGGGCCGAAATCCCCTTTGCAGACATGCTTCCCCTCATCTCTGCAGCCACCAAGCCCCGCCCCCTCCCTCTTCCGACCGGCCGGGTGGCGCTGCAATACTCCATACATGCACTAGGTGACACCACTGCCCCTTACGTTGACGCACCTGCTGGGGCCTCGGTGTTGCTCCTCGTTTCTATCCTCACGGGGAAGGTACTTACAGACTGGACCTGCAGCTGGAGGTCATTCTTTTCCTGCAGCAGGGACACCATCTTCTCCTCCAGCTCCTTCCGGCGAGCCTCAGATCTGGCCAGCTCTTCCTTGGCCCTCTCGAAGTCTTCCTGCATGGTGGCCATCTCTCGCTCCGCCTCCGCGCTCTTGAGGAGCGGCTTGATCTTGAAGAACAGGCTCATCCAGGGCCAGTGCTTGAGGTTCATGAAGGCGCGGATGTTGTACTGGATGCAGAAGATGGAGTCCCTGTGCACCCCGTCGGACTGCGTTAGTGAACCACAGCAAGGACTGGTGTCCGCCCCCACCCGCCGGGGGGCCCAGGCCCTTCACCCTTGCCCGCTAGGTGGGAAGCAGGCGCAGCCAAGGTCTGCGGCTCCTCTGGGCCCTGGGGTGTGCTCTGCAGATGCGGGGCAGAGGCAACAGTATGCACAGAGGGTGGGAGGTGAGAGAGGACCCGGGGTCATTTGTGGACCCTCCCCCTTCCGGCCCCCCGGGCTTCCGTCCCCATCGCTGGCCTGGAGATGCGGTGCCTAAGATCCTGATTACCAACGCTAGGAGCATCTTCATCTCCACTCTCCTGAGTCTGTTTCCCACAGTTTTTTTTTTTTTTTTTTAAAGATTTTATTTATTTATTTGACACACAGAGCGAAAGGTGCAAGCAGGGGGCGCGGCAGGCTGAGCAAGAAGGAGAAACAGACTCCTTGCTGAGCAGAGAGCCTGATGCGGGACTTGATCCCAGGACCCCGGGATCATGATCTGAGCCGAAGGCAGACGACGCCTAACGGACTGAGCCACCCAGGCGCCCGTCTCCCACATTTGAATGGCTCTCACCTTTTTGAAAGACCCCATTGCCTTTGATTCCATGATTCCTGCCTCAGGGTGCTCTGATGTGTGGGGTCCCTCTTCCTGCTCCCCTGTGGATGTACACCCAAGACCGTCTCCCCGACACTTGCTCTCCTAGAACTCGCCGAGTTTCCTGATTTTGAGTGTTGCCTGTGTCCAGGGTCACCTGCCTTACCTCCTACTCCGTATCCTCCAGAGCTCACGTGTGCCTGACAACTTGCTTCCCTTTCCCATTAACCAGCTCCTGCCGAGGGCTCTTCTCTCCCGTTTGTGCTGGCTTCCATTGACTTCACCCAGCTAGAGGCCCACGAGGTGTTCTTGACTAATGCACGGTGGTGGCCCACGTGGCAACGCCAGTGTTGGGCTATATAGGGCATCAGGGAATCAAGGAGAATGGACCTCCCCCCAAAGTCCCCTCTCCCTGAAATTCCCGCACGAAACCAGCCACCAGTGTTGCTGGTGAATTATCGAAGGAGTAAAACTCTTCAGTGCCCCTGGACTCCATCCCCTGCTGCCTCACCGCTGGGCTATGATTTAGTTCAGGTCCTTGTCATCGTCTGCAAACCCAATCCTCTCACTCGTCCCCATATGCACCTGCCAATTCTTCCCAGCTGACGCCTGGGTCTGGTCCCATGAACATGGTACAGGGAAGCCTGCGTTGGGTGCATCTCCCTCCTCCCTCCCACCATGGTGGCCTCCAGGCTGTCCTTTCTCAGGCCAAGCAAAGCTTCCTTCAGAAAGTTCTTTCCTCTTGCTGACCCCTTCAGCCTGCCCCAACTCCCGGCCAGGTGGAGGGCTTGTTCTCACCATCCCCCATGGCCCCGAATGTGACTCTGACTTTGCACTTGTCATGCGTGTTACAGTCAGCCATGCCAGGGTCTGTTTCCAACCCACCCCTGAGCCCCTGGAGGGCAGGACTCCTCTCTGTGTCCCCAGTGCCATGCAGGGTCCCCAGCACAGAAGGGCTGCTCGGCAGGTGTTGGGTAAATGAAGGAGTGAGGGCATCGATGCCCGAGACTGAAACCAGGAAGCGACCAGCAGCTGCGAAGTAGGGAGGGCAGGGAAAGGCGGGGCGAGGGTCCGCATCACCTGCTCTCCATCATCTTCTTGAACTCGCCCCGCATCAGGTACCCCCTGCAGATGGCCTGCACGCGCGTCATCAGGGTCACCAGCTTCTCGTCCCTCATTTTCTCCAGGAGTCCAAGAAGTCCGGCTTTGAAAAACACCTGCGTCAGAGGAGAGACGAGCCCTGCTTTGTTCTCAGCTGCCGTGCAAACCGGGGCCCTCCAGGGAGCCTGTTTCTGCCCAGCCCAGCCCGCGGCCTTCAGAGCCGTGGCCTGGGACCGGCAGTCCGCTGGGCCTCACAGTGGCCTCTCCCGAGCTCTGTTCCACAGGACGTTCCAGGCCCCTCCAACCCCCACGGACCGATTCGGACAGAGCTCACACACAAGAGGCAAGGATGTGTCCAGAAAGTACCCTCCGAGCTCAACTGTGCCCAGATTGGGAGAAATTCATAGATGGTTCTTCCTCCCCGTTCTCCTCTCTGTCTGCCCTCTGTCCTACCCTCTGGCCCACTCACCCATGGCCCATACTGCCAACATTCCGAGGAAGCAGGGCTCCCGGGGGGGGGGGGCGGGGCACAGGCCCCAACTGGCCCTTTCCAGGAGGGAGAGCTCTGCAGTCAGGCCAGGATTTGAAGCTGGCCTTTGTCCCTCACTGTCCATGTGAACTTGAGCAAGTTTCTTGCCCTCTGGGAGCCTTTATTCCCCTGCCCTCCCTGTAACCCCACAAGGTCAGGACTAGCCTTATCACCTTCGGGTTATCGGGAGGACTGAATGCAAGGTGCATAGAGGGCGAGTCACAGGGCCAGGTCCTCACCTGCTCAATAAATGGTAGCCATTTTTATCTGTTATCATCATTCCCTCCCAGTTTTCACTGTTCCCGAAATCCTTGCTGCATTCTCCTCCTTCCTTGGCTCTCTGGTCCCATGTAAGAGTGCCTTTGCTCTGCTCTCTTAGGACCCTAGAGCTTTCTATTGCTTTCTTCCATTGCTGGGGGTGAGGGGGGCTGGTTTCCAATTAAGCCTCTAGACACTTAGAAATCAACATGGAGACAGAATTCTCGATACCTAGACCCAGGCTCCTTCTGTGTGGGCTCCTGCGCAATGGGGTCATCAGGTTGGCTGGATGGGGAAAGAGGCCCTTTCCTCCCACCAGCCGACAAGCAGCGCGGGGCTGTGGGTGACATGGGGCAGAGCGGGGAGGTGTCCCTGGTTTGCGTGTTCTCACCTTGGTGTGGCCAAGCCTATACTGCTCCCGGTCCACGTCGATGGAGCTCAGAAGCTTCTCAGAAGCATTTTTGCTGTCAATAAACTGTCCTTCAGGGATGGCACGGGCGTTGAGGATCCGGTACCTGGGGGGGTGGGGAGCACGGTCGGTTGGCTACCTGGAGATAGCTGGGTGTGGGGGATCTTGGGGTAGAAGGGCCTCTGGCCGCACAGAGCTGGGAGGGTGCTCCCTCCATGCAATTTCCCGAGGGCCTCACCCTGCCTCTCTCTGCTCAGGAGCCTCGCCCCTGCCAGGGCCCAGCCCATTCTGTGATGACCCATGGCCAGAAAGGCCATGCCCTCCCCTGAGGGAACACGGACTCTGGAGAGCCACCCCAGTTTAGGTGACAAGAGTTGGCGAGCAGTTGGCCGAGCACACAGGAAGCCGAGAAGACCCCTTACCCTCACTCTAGTCTGGCTTTGGAGGCTGGGTCAGGCCTAGCATCTACTTAGGCCCTCTTCATTGGCTTGGCAGTGCTAGGTTGGGAGGCAGTTTCCGTCGAGGGACAAAATTTCCTGAATGGATTCAAACCCCGAGAGAGGCCCCATAGCTGAGACAAGGCCCACCCCCTACCTAAGACCAGGCCTTCTAGAACCTTCTCCTGCTCCAACCTTAGGAGGAAATGGAATATCGTACAGCTAGTCTGGGAGAGGAGGGTACACAGCTGGAATTTTGTCTTCAGAGGAAATAGTTCTTATCTGCATAAAAGAACCTTGAAATCCTCTGTGACTTGCAGACCTTGGTCCTCCTATCTCTGGAGTGTTCTCTCCCTTCCTCTACTCCAGACAAGGCCTGGAATTGTGGGCCCAGTTGGCAGCTGGGAGGAGAAAGCTGGTCTGGAGCAGCAGGACTCAACTGGGGACAAGTTAACTCCCCCCCCTTCCCCCCGCCCCAGCCCAGGGGACATCTGGCAATGTCTGGAGACATTTTTGATTGTCCCAATGTGTGGGTGGGGTGTGGTTTGCTTCCAACGCTGTAGGTAGAGACCAGGGATGCTGCTAAAATCCTACAACACACATGACAACCCCCACAAGAAAGGATTATCTCGCCCCGAACGTCAATAGTGCGGAAGGTGAGAAACTCGCTCTGGAAGCACAGTTGAGCTGGAGGGTTGGGGCTCTGATCCTGGGACCACTTTGGGCATAGATCATCCCCCCAGCTAAAGACAAGGCTCATGGAAACCCTGGGAAGCTGTGAGCTCACTAAACACCCAGCCCAAGGAGTTCCTCTGGGGATTGCACAGGGTGACCTCAAAAGGAGAGAGATGCGGGGCGCCTGGGTGGCTCAGATGGTGAAGCATCTGCCTTTGGCTCAGGTCATGATCTTGGGGTCCTTGGGATGGAGCCCCGTGTCCCTGCTCAGCAGGGGAATCTGCTTCTTCCTCTCCCTCTGCCACTCCCCCGGCTCATGTTCTCTCTCTCTCTCAAATAAATAAATAAAATCTTAGAGAGAGAGACAAATGCAAAGCCAGGTGACCTACCTCTGTTTGAAGTCAGCATAGAGGATCCGGCTGGGGAACCCCTTCCTGCAAATCCGGATGCCCTCGAGGACCCCATTACAGTGTAGTTGGTGCATGACCAAGTAGTGGTCCATCACGCCTGGGGAGAGAATGTCCCGGGGGTATGTCGGTGGCTTCTTCATTGTCTTTGACGGTCTGGCCACCGAGGGACACGCCAACGCCCCCAGACTTGAGTGGATAAAGTTAGTGCCAGCTCTAAGATGGAGGGGCTGGGAGAGCCTGGAGCCTATCTATAGTCTCACAGTAGAAATAATCCCAAACTCCTGGGGACACTCGAGCATCCCATTCTTATGGGCTAAAAGCCAAAATATTGATCTTTACCCTGTTCATGACCCTTGAGACTTAGCTAGGCTGGAATGAGCATGGGTACCCTCTGGACTTCCCATTAGATAACGTGATATGCCCTTCTCTACTCAAGGTCATGTAGCATCTGCGGGCTGTGCCTTTAGTGGGAGAGAGAAACAGAGAGAAGGACAGCTATGCTTTAGAGGGTGCAGGGAGTTGAATGCAGAGCACTTATCTGCTGGCTGCTGAGCATGAGCTCTGGGAAGGAGTTGGGGGGGCACTAATGCTAGGAGGAAGAAGCGGAGCCATAGGGACAAGCTCTTATCAGGGATTCTCTTGGGTCAGGCACAAATCAAATGGGCACTGGGAAAATTCTGTACTGGGGCTGTGTGAGGGGTTAGGAGCCGTCTTATGGCTGCATAATGGCTTTTCCTTGTGAGTTCCCTAGGTTGCTGGGGAGAGGGAGGGCTAAAGCTGTCTCTGATGAACCTTCTGGAAACTGCTAGAAGGCTCACAGCTTTCCTTGGTGGCTGGGAGGAGAGATGACTATTCATTTACACAATTTTCAAGGTTCTGCTGGAGCTGCGCCATCTGATACAATAGTTTCTGGCCACGTGTGGTTATTTAAATTTAAATTCATTAAAATGAAAAGTTCATTTTCCTAGGTGCACCAGCTGCATGTCATGTACCCAGTGGCTAACGTACTGGACGGCACAGACGTGCAACATTTCCATCGTTCCTGGAGATTCTACTGGCCAGTGATTCTCTTGAGGAAGGAGCGGGTAAGACCGAGGAGAAACATATCAGACACTCCGAGGACCTTTCGTGGGAGCGAACCTGATGGATCACCAAGTCCAGCTCCCAGTACTTCTTGGATGAGGATTTTGAGGGGCTCCGATGCCGGCTTTGGCATTTGCTACCTGTGTGCCCCCATTTCCTGGAGAGGTGAGGGCCCTGCTGCCTAGTTGCAGAGCTGAGACTGGGCTCCCGCCTTCCCGGGGGGCCCCTGCTGTCGCTGCAGGCTCAGAACTGGCTTGACTTCGCCCAGGGCTCTCCCCATGTCCCTCCCAACCCAGGCAGAGACGGTGTCTGGAAAGCCCATAAAGACAATCCTCTCTGCTCTCTGACCCATGTGCAAAACTTCTAAAAAGTCCCCTGAGCTATTGCTTTACCTTTCTCTCGTTACCGCTGCTAAAGAATTTTCTCTTTATCCCTCATTGGTCACCTCCGACAAACTCCTCTCTCCTGCCATCTCCGCCTCAGGGGCATTTGTGTGAATCAGTGTGTCTTACGGTCTGTATTTTATGATGCTTTGGCAAATTGGGGCCTTTGCGGAGCCCGAGAGACTGCCCCCGAGAGCCAGTTCCTAGGGTGGCAGACTGCTCCCCTGGGAGCACACATCTCACCCCCCACCCAAGCTAACCAACCCAAAGCCCGTGTCCCCCAACCATTGTCTCATCAGGCGGCCGCGCTCAGGCCAGGCACCAGACAACCAGGGCAGCCCCCACACCTTGGGGCCTGCTGAAATGATCCAAACTAGCCCCTCTTAACCTGCTCAGCCTGCTCGCCCATCCCTCCCCATGCTTCCCCATTGATTCCCTTGCTCGAGCGGCCACCATCCACCATGCACTGAGTGTGCCCGCGGTTTGATCCAGGACCAGGACTCCAGCCCCAGCTCCGGAGGCCCTGGGGCAGGCACTTCAATCCCCACTGTCTCAACTCCCTCTTCTAGAAAATGAAGAGGACCCACTCGGTCCTTTCCAAAGCCTCGCCCACGCTCCTATAGTAGAGTCTTAGTCTATTCTCAGAAATGAGAAAGAAAAGAGAGAGGGGCCAGAACGAAGGAGAAGCAAAATCGACAGGAAGGGATGGAGATTTCGTCACAATTCACCTTCCAAGAGAAAAAGGAAACCAGTGGTTTGCCCGGACCCCTGGGGGCCCCTAGAGGGACAGGTTGCACCCAGCGAGGGGCCATCCATCCCCTGTCACCTGATTCGTGCAGGCAGGTGCTTTATGGACAGCCCGTTTGATTTGTGCAGACATGTGCTCAAAAACAATAATGGAAATCCGCTTTCTTTGGGACAAGACAGCTACACACAAGCCAACAATTTCGTCTGATGTGTAACCAGAGAAACAGCTCTGTTCCAACACTGGTGGAGAAATGGGCTGTGCTGGGCGCGCTGGGAGGGGTGCCGCCTGCAAAGACGACAAGGGTCCCAACAGGGCGCCGGCTGGTTTTTGCCTTTGACTTAGATTTTCACGGAAGATGGATCCCATCACACATAGTAGATGTGGTCGTTTGGAGAATTAAAATGCCTGGTTTTCAGTAATAATAGTAATACAAATAAATATCGTAAGAATTAATAATGTAATTATACTATAATAATATCACAAGCAATTAATCTTTAATGTAATAATAAAATTATTTCCCCACGATGTTATGATTTCTCTCATCGTTATTATCATACACAACATTATTACATAATTCTTCTTCTTGTAATTCATTATACTAAACAATTATTAGCATTATCATTGACAGCCGTACACTGGGTGTTCTCATGGCACTTAGTCCTGCTTGAAACGCTTGACATGCAGTCACTCAAGCGATCCTCACAACCACCCCGTAAAGCAGGTTGAGTGAATTAATATTTACAGTTTATAAGCGCTCGTTACATAAATAAATGAATAGCTGAATGCATGCATGAAATGCCACTTTAGTCTTCATTTTATAGCCCAGAAAGCTAGAGTACGCAGCTATGGGTCCCATGGGCAGTAACAGATGGAGCTGGTTTGTTTTTCCTTTCGGCCTCTGAAGCCCTCTGTTCCCTTGTCACATTGCAGAGGCAGGATGCTTACTCATGTTTGGGACAGATAATTCTATCAGCTATAAGTGAGCTGCCTCGGAGTCAGAGCTCCGTGTGACTGTGTGTTCTTCTCTTTGTGACACACAGCACTGAGATGCTGCTACCCTCTAAGAATATTTCTGAATCGGGGACTGAGGGATGGTTAAGGATCTACTATACCGTGCAGTGTTCTAAGATCTACAGTTCTCAGTTTTCCCATCTGTAAAATGGAGAGAACTCTACTTACCTCACTATTAGAAGCAGTAGAGATGACAGGGTAACGGTATACCGTATAGGCTTGGGAAACAGGTGTTTTAACTGTGGAATACTCGAGATGCAGTGGTGCTCTTTGGGGGAAAGGAATCACAGAACCCTTGGAGAACCTCATGAAAATCACGGATCTGATGTGCCTCTACATGTACTTAACTATTTGGGATATGATTTCAGAGTAGGGGTGCCAGATAAAATACAGGACGCCAAGGTGATTTTGAATTTCAGATACAATAAATCGTTTTTTAGTGTAAGTGTATCCCAAATACGGCATGGGTCATACTTACACGAAGACATTTTTCATTGTTTATCTGAAATTTGAACTTAATGGGTATTTGCTAAATCTGGACATGTTACTTCACAGACGACGTCGAGAGGTGATAAACACCATAACCCTCTGCTCAGGGAAACACGCACGCACGCAGAAGTTTGCACACATCTTGGGGAGTCCTGTTCTAATGGACTCTTACTCACCGGGAGTCTTGGTCTCATTGGGAATCAGGCATCGCACAAAGTGAGGGTGAGTGCTCCTTAAATTGGTCATCAGCTTGTTTAAATCTTCCTGGGACACAAATCAGAACAAGCACATCTACCTCAGCAAATGCCATTTCACGGGGGCAGAAAAACAACCGAACGTAGAAACTGCCAAAACACAAACCCTGAACACCGCTGACACGGTCTGGAAAGAGGAGCCTTTCTCCTTCCCACCTTTCTTGCTTCCCCCGGAGTCACCTGGAGACAGACACAGGGAGTGCATCAGATGCAGCCCTGAGCCGTCTCCCTGCCCCCCACCCATGTTATTGAGATATCATTGACATATAAATAACACTGTGTAACTTTCAGGTGTACTGACATGATGGTTTGATGCATGTGTATGTTTTGAAATAGTCACATTAAGTTTAGTTAACATCTGTGCCCATACATGGTTACAATTACTTTCCCTGTGATGAGAACTTTTAAGATCTACTCTCTTAGCAACTTTTAAATATGCAATCTGGTATTGTTAACTATAGTCACCATGCCGTATGTTACATCCCAGAGCTGATTTATCTTATAATTGGAAGTTAGTACCTTTTGACACCTTCATTCAATTTCTCCACTCCTCACCCCCACCTCTGGCAATCACAAAGCCTGACCTCTGTTTCCATGAGAGATGGGTTTTTTTAGATTCCACATATAAGTGAGATGGTACAGGATTTGTCTTTCTCTGTCTGCCTCATTTCCCTCAGCAACATGTTCTCAAGGTCTATCCACGTTGTCACAAATCCAAGATTTTCTCTCTCTTTTTTTTTTATGGCTGAATAGTACACCATGTTTTCTTTATCCATTCATCTCGATGGACACTTACATTGTTTCCAGGTCTTGGCTATCGTAAATAATGCTGCAGTGAACATGGGGGTGCAGATAATCTCTTTAGGATAGTGACTTTTCTTCCTTCAGATATGGATTGCTGGATCATATGGTAATTTTATTTTTAATTTTTTGAGGAAACTCCATACTGTTTTCCACAGTGGCTGCACCAACTTACATTCCCACCAACAGGGCACAAGGATTCTCTTTTTTTAGTGGTGGCCATGTCCTTGAAACCCTGAGATAGGACTTTCGGTTTTCTTTTGATGTAACACGGATGAAGGGTTCTTGTTTTTTTTGTTTTTTTTTTTAAGATTTATTTATTTATTTGAGAGAGAGAGAGAGAGAGAGCAGAGGGAGGGACAGAGGAGGAGAGAGAGAGAATCCCAAGGAGACTCTGCACTGAGCCCGGAGTCTGACACGGGGCTCGATCCCAGGACCCCGACATCATGACCTCTGCCAAAACCCAGAGTCTGACGCTTAACCTACCGCGCTACCCGGGTGCACCTTCTTGTTTGTTTTTTAAAATGATCTAATTATAGAATGAATGATTATTTTGCCTGTATTTTCACATTAAGAACATTACGTTTTTAAATTGATGCATTTAAGACAGTCCATAATCTTAAAACCCTATTTTGGCAATTATTTTAAAAATATAATGTGAGTAAAGGTAACAAGTGATCCTGGATTGTGCAACCATTTTGGAAAACAGTCTGGGGTTTCCTCAAGAAGTTAAATATAGAGTTACCGTATGACTCAGCAATTCCACTCCTAGGTAAATGTCTAAGAGAATTGACACCATATGCCCACGTAGAAACTTGCATACAAATGTTCATAGCAGCACGATCCACAGTAGCCAAATGTCCATCAACTCATGAGTGGATAGACAAAATGTGTGCTATCCATGCACTGGAATATTACTCATCTATAAAAAGAAGTGTGTCCCAACACAGACAAATCCTGGAAACAGTCTGCTACATGAAAGAAGCCAGATGCAAAATGATTCCATTTACCTGAAATGACCAGAATAGGCAAATTCATAGAGACAGACAGAAAGTAGATTTGTAGTTGCCAGGACCTGGCAAAGGGGTAACAGGGGTGATGAAAATGTTCTCGAATTTGATAGTGGGGATGGTTGCACACCCAGTAAATATACTCAAAACCCCTGAATTTTCTAAAGAGCAAATTGCATGGCATGTGAATTATATCTCAATTTTTAAAGTTTTCATTTATTTAAAGAACTCTCTACATCCAGTATGGGGCTCCAACTCAATGGCCCCCAAATCAAGAGTTGCATGCTCCTCCAACTGAGCCAGCCAGTCACCCCATCTCAATTTTTAAAAGCTATTTAAAAATGTGGTATTGGCTATTTTGTCCCCTGAGAGGCCCTGTTTACCTCTACAGAACTCAATCTCTTAAGGAAGAAGAATAGGTAAAAGAAAATTGGACATCAGAGACAGACAAATAAATCCAGCTCAGTCTGAAGTTCACACTCAAATACTGGTTCTTCAAGGAGCAGCTCTGGGTCATAAGTAATTATGCAGAGCTTTCCATGGGGCCGGGGCGGTGGGGCGGGGGGAGAAGAATTTCACCTGCTTCTGCACCAGCGTAGTTGGAAAAAAGGAAGGACAGCAGCTTTAGGGAAGACTTCTGGTACAGCCCGACCACGGTCTCGTTCAAGGGGTCCTTGTTCTTGTCCAGCCAGCCACCAATGTTGTAGTCCACGGTGCCGGCGTAGTGGACCAGAGTGAAGTGCGCCTCGACCTTGCCTTTGGCAGGCTTGGGCTTCTGGAAGTTGTTGGATTTCCCAAGGTGCTGCTCATAGAGCTTGTTCTTGAAGGAGGTGTCTGTGGCCTTGGGGAACATGCACTCCTCTTCCAGGATAGAGAAGATGCCCATGGGCTGAAAGTAGGATGACAGACCATGACTCAGCATTTAATAGTACGTTTCAATGACTCCATTGTCTGCAGGAGCCAAACACAACCTCTCCGGTGGTTACCGCTCTGTCGCTAAGGAGCACTGCAGGGTACACAGCGCTAGACACGGAGTATGTATGCGCTTAATGAATGCTTGTTGATCAAAAGAACATGGAAAGAAACTAACTATGTATATACATGTAGCTCACTTTTAGCAATAGGCTTACCACCCCACCCCCCAAAAAAGTAAAGTTACATACATAGACATAAAATAATATGAGTAATACTGAAACTATCATGTCTGGATTTCTCAGTAGCCACCTTAGGAAGATAAACTCATTCCAACATGACCAGTGCTCAAAACATTATGGGAATTCCTTTTTTTTAGTTAATGTCCTATGCTATTAAAAATTTTTTTTTAAGATTTTATTTATTTATTTATTTGAGAGAGAGTAAGCACAAGCAGTGGGGAGGGGCAGAGGAAGAGGGAGAAGCAGATTCCCCGCTGAGCAGGGAGCCCAATGCAGGACTCTATCCCAGGACACTGGGATCATGACCTGAGCCAAAGGGAGATGCTTCACCAACTGAGCCACCCAGGCGCCCCTCCTCTGCTATTTTTATAGTAACATTATTCTAAGAACTCTACCGCTCCATAGTCTGTCGTCCTTGGGTCTTTGGCTAAGTCAAAAAAGTATGAAATTCTACGGTTCCTCCCAGGGTCCCTTTCACATTCTTGGGGAGAACTGAGCCCTTGGATCTTAACCTCCGTGTACCTCTTTAGGTGTCTGAATTATGCAGGCTTCCCAAACACTTTTCTGTGCAAGGGAATTCACCTCTCTGAAGGTTGGAAGAGTTGGGTTAGGATTACCATTCTATCATCAGGGTAGAGTGAGAGCAAAGAGATGATGTTCCCCACCAAGGAGGAGCTGTCCCTGGGGAGCAGCGTCTATTTCTCTACCTTCTCAATGAGCTCAATGCAGGCAGCCAGGTCCATCCCGAAGTCGATGAACTCCCACCCGATGCCCTCCTTCTTGTACTCCTCCTGCTCCAGCACGAACATGTGGTGGTTGAAGAACTGTTGCAGCTTCTCGTTGGTGAAGTTGATGCACAGCTGCTCCAGGCTGTTGAACTAGGTGTTGCAAATAGCAAGGAGTTTGAGTGAGTCTGGAAAATCCAGTGGGGATTCAGCAAAGCAGACACAAAGGGGAAGGTCCTTAAAAAGGCCATTTATTCAAACAACTCACGTCAAAGATCTCAAAGCCGGCGATGTCCAAGACCCCGATGAAATACTGCCTGGGTTGCTTGGTGTCCAGCTGCTGGTTGATGCGGGTGACCATCCACAGGAACATCTTCTCGTAGACGGCCTTGACCAGAGCACCCACTGAATCGGTCACCTTGAAGAAAGATCACCCACTCAACCCTCAAATTCATGAAGAAAGATCACCCACTCAACCCTCAAAGTTGAAGCATGAAGCCGATGACATCTTCAAGGTCAAAAGCGGTTGGAGATTGGCCATTTCATATAGTCCAACCTAATATTAAATATTCCTTAGAGCACTTGCCAGCTTAGGATGTTCCCCTAACATCCTAACAGCCATGGTTGAACAGGATGTTCTAACAACCATGGTTATAACATGACTCTAGACCCTGGCCGCAAAAAACTGAACCAGAGGTGGACTTCTGATTCAAGTCAGGTTGTGCAGAATGTCTCTCCTGAGAATTTGGAACTGGGATCAGAGATACTGGTCTCAATCTCTGCGGGAGGCTGAACCATGGAGATGTGAACTTGGGAGCTACGGGGTGGACACGGGCAGGAGAGGTGGAAAGAGCTTGTCTGCCCAGTGAGGACACAGAAGAGAAGGAGAGCAACGACTGTCTCTGGAGCCCCAGGGAAGGAGCTGCCGAGGGGCTGCCCAGCTCCAGAGCGCCCTTCAGTTCCTGGTTCCAGCCCTCCTGGTGCCCAACGGCGCTCCTCGATGTGCATTCCTTGAGCTACCCCAGGGGCCTAAGAATGAAATTCCCCTTAATGCTGAAGCCAATTGCATATGCATTTCTGACACTTGCAATTGAAAGAACTTTAAGATGGTGGTTAAAATAGCAGAATAACTGAGTCAGCTGAATTCAGAGCATCTCCATTACCTGCTGGACACTCTGCCCTTTGGTGACATACTTGTTCCCAACCTTCACCCTCGGACAACACAGGCATTTCAGCATTTCTGCAGAGTTCAGACCCATCAGGTAGCCAGCTTTGTCAGCCACTGAAGGAAGAGGGAAATGATGTCACACAAAGACAGCAGTGGTTGACGTGGCCAATCAGGCCCCAGGTCCTCTGGGAAACGTTTCCTATAATCCTTTCTGGTGTTTTTATATTCTCCTATGTGCACCAGGACTGGGCTTTTCCGAAGAGGCTTCGATCTCATAGTCTAGGGGTGCAGGTTTTCTAGAACTTTTAGTTTGCCTTCTAGATGCAATCTTGAATTGAAGGTTGATCTTGACCTACTGATATTTAAATTTCTTTCTTTCTTTCTTTCTTTCTTTCTTTTCTTTCTTTCTTTCTTTCTTTCTTTCTTTCTTTCTTTCTTTCTTTCTTTCTTTCTTTCTTTTTTGAGAGAGAGAGACAGAGAGAGACAGCAGGGGAAGGGTGCAGGGAGAAGGAGAGAGAATTCTAAGCAGGCTCCACAGTCAGTGTGGAGCCCGACCTGGGGCTCAATCTCCCTACCCTGAGATCTTGACCTGAGTGGAAACCAAGAGTTGGACACTTAACTGACTGAACCATCCAGGTGCCTATAAATTTCATTAAAAAATTTTTTTATTGTTATGTTAATCACCATATATTACATCATTAGTTTTTGATGTAGGGTTCCATGATTCATTGTTTGTTCATAACACCCAGCGCTCCATGCAGAATGTGCCCTCTTTAATACCCATCACCAGGCTAACCCATCCCCCCATCCCCTCCCCTCTAGAACCCTCAGTTTGTTTTTCAGAGTCCATCATGTCTCCTGGTTCATCTCCCCCTCTGACTTACTCCCCTTCATTCTTCCTCTCCTGCTATGTTCTTCTTTTTCTTTTTTCTTAAAATATGTTGCGTTATTTGTTTCAGAAGTACAGATCTGTGATTCAACAGTCTTGCACAATTCACAGCGCTCACCGTAGCACATACCCTCCCCAATGTCTATCACCCAGCCACCCCATCCCTCCCACCCCCCACCACTCCAGTCACATTCAGTTTGTTTCCTGAGATTAAGAATTCCTCATATCAGTGAGGTCATAGGATACATGTCTTTCTCTGATTGACTTATTTCACTCAGCATAACACCCTCCAGTTCCATCCACGTCGTTGCAAATGGCAAGATCTCATTCCTTTTGATGGCTGCATAATATTCCATTGTGTATATATACCACATCTTCTTTATCCATTCATCTGTCGATGGACATCTTGGCTCTTTCCACAGTTTGGCTATGGTGGACATTGCTGCTATAAACATTGGGGTGCACGTACCTATAAATTTCATTTTTAAGAGGATACAGTTACACAGTAATATTGGAGTCTGATAATTGAACAAAATGGCATATGAGTAAAGGCGGCACTATTTGGGCAGTTAACAATATACGTAAAGCAGCTTCCTAAATTTCTGCAAGATGCTATGCTCATAGCTGAGAGAGAACTACAAAACCTTGACCCAGCCTTCAGGTGTTGGGAGAGGGTCAAAAGCAGTTGAGAATTGGCAATTTCATATAGTTCACTGGGACTTCATTTGACTTTGGGATGGACCTGGCTGCCCGCACTGAGCTCATGGAGAACGTAGAGAAATATCACTCCTCTAGGGACAGCTCCTCCTTGGTTGAGAACATTACATTATTGCTGGCTGGAGAGTTGAGCCAATAAAAATCCAGGACTGTCTTTGTGAAGTGCTTCATAAGAGGCCAAATGTATGCTTTCCTCTTTGCTCAAACTATCCCTTTCTCCTGCTCTGCCCACGTGGGAGGATGATATTCTTCTAGTCTTAAACTTGAAAGCTTGGGGTGATTACATCCTTTCTCCTCATCCCTGACCTGCCTGTGGTCAGACAGCCACCAAACCCTGCTTGCTGTCCCTTCAGAATAGCTGGCATCTCCCTCGTTTGGAATAACATAGTGGCAGAGAGCCTGGGTTCTAGACTCAGACGGCCTGACATTCAAATTTTGGTTTTGCTTCCTTATTACTCAGTTTTCTCATCTGTAAACTGGTGGTGGGAGGGGGTTGTGGCAGGACCCCATGGGCTGGGTTGTCATGAAGTGGGGGCCTGGTGTGTGGCGAGCACTCAGCAAATGTTCACTTGGACTGACATCATCATCAGAGGACCTCAGGGCTGGATTATAGCCCCACTTTCCCGTTTGTAGGATCTTTCTACTCCTGCACACTGAACACACAGCAGCTGGGGCTGGAAGGGGGCCTGAGCCCCCGCCGTGATATTTATCATATGATCCATCTTTGCTGAGGAGCCTGATACACTTTCTTTTCAAGGTCCCACGCTCTTGGTGAGCCTGACTGCTCACAGATTAATTCCCATGAACCTCCCCTGCTCTGTGGAGAGTTCATGGTTTCCGGTGCCTACCGTGTACATTCTAAACCATTTATCCCGACATTCAAGGCCTTCTTCAACTAATACCAAAATAGCCACCTTTTAATCCCCATCTCTTACAAATTCACCGCACACATCCTCTTCTGTAGCCAAAGTGGACCCCTCTGCTGTTCAGTCCCCTTGGTCATTATGCTTCCTCTGCCCAGATTGCCTTCTCCCCCACCTCCCCCCCACAACGTTTAGAATCCTACCCATCCTTCAAAGTCCATTTCAGTGCCCTCTTCCTCCATGAAGCCTTCCCTGATTACCCCAATCAGAAGTGTCTCTTGCTCTGAACAGTTTCTCTGCGGCCACTTATGTTGCACCACTGCCCCACGCCAGATTCCAAGATGGCCCCGAGGATTGGCGCCCCCTGGTGTACATTCCGTGCATAATCCCCTCCACTTGTGCGAAGGGTGGGATCAATGAAAGTTGATGGGCTATTTTATTACTCCTGTGATGAGGTCACTAATCAGTTGACTTGAAATTAATAAAAAGAGATGAATATATACACAATGGAATATTATGCAGCCATCAAAAGGAATGAGATCTTGCCATTTGCAACGACGTGGATGGAACTGGAGGGTGTTATGCTGAGTGAAATAAGTCAATCAGAGAAAGACATGTATCATATGACCTCGCTGATATGAGGAATTCTTAATCTCAGGAAACAAACTGAGGGTTGCTGGAGTGCTGGGGGGTGGGAGGGATGGGGTGGCTGTGTGATAGACAGTGGGTAGGGTATGTGCTGTGGTGAGCGCTATGAATTGTGCAAGACTGTTGACTCACAGATCTGTACTTCTGAAACAAATAATGCAACATATGTTAAGGAAAAAAAGAAGATAGCAGGAGGGGAAGAATGAAGGGGAGTAAGTCGGAGGGGGAGACGAACCATGAGAGACGATGGACTCTGAAAAACAAACTGAGGGTTCTAGAGGGGAGGGGGGTGGGGGGATGGGTTAGCCTGGTGATTGGTTTTAAAGAGTGCACGTTCTGCGTGGAGCACTGGGTGTTATGCACAAACAATGAATCATGGAACACTACATCAAAAACAAATGATGTAATGTATGGTGATTAACATAACAATAAAAAATAAAAAAGAAATAAAAAGAGATGATCCCGGGCAACCCGACCCTAATCAGGTGAGCCTTTATGGGCAGTGATAAAGTCCCATATACTTTCCTGGCCTTGCTTTCAAGGCTATTGTTCAAGACACACTTCTTCACACATTGTGGGGATGTAACAATAGAATTTTTGGAGATGAAGCAGTCTTTTCCTTACAGAGCTCATAAGACCGTGTGAGAGATGAGGCCAGTTGAGCAGGGTGCATGGTGGGTGGGTCCTGCGGCTGGTAGCCCCTCCCCCTGCCGGGGGCTCTGTTTCCAGGGCCAGGCAGAGGGGGATGGGGTGACCACCCAGATGAGAGTCATGGGGTGGGGGAGGGGGGAGATTTGTACACCAGTCCTTGGTTCAGGGTCAAGTTCAACAGATATCAGAGTGGACTTGAAGACAATGGGAGGAGGAAACCTCTTCACCTGGCCCAGGTGCTTAGGACCGTGTTCTGCATATGAATAATGACATGCACGGAGAAAAAGTGAAGTTCACGGAACTATATCCTCTCGTCAATGCCCACCTTAACATAACAGGTGAACTGCAGGGTGGACAGTGATTATTCATTCATGAGAATGATGTCTTTTGTTTTTCACGGATCCACCACTATAGGATTCCTTGACAGAGGGAGTGGACTTTCCCCAGGGCAAGCACAATGAACTTGGGACACCTCACATTCTGTTTGTGCAACTTCTGAAGAGCAGCTCTCAGGATGAACCCAGAGCTCATCCCACTGGGCCCCGTCCACACATGAACACAGGGGCAGAGTCAGATGGCAGTCTCTGCCCAGACGAGTTACCTTCGGTGCCATCGGGCTCAGCCTGCTCCTCCCGCTGCTTCTGCTTGAACTTCATGTTCCCGTAATGCATCACAGCCCCCGTGAGCTTGTAGATCCCGACTTTCTCCTCTGAGCTGAAGCCCAGGATGTCAATGGCATTCTGGGAGTTAGAGAAAGGACAGTTGTCACAGGGACTCAATTGTCCCTCCATTGTCACCCTTTCTGTCCAGCCCGTGAGACAGCATTTGCCCAAAGAAGTGGATGACGGGACGGTATGTTAAGTTAGGGGTTAAAAGCCGTTTCTTTAACATGTTTGTGTGGGAGGGTGGAGATTATGGGAAGAAAATGTGAATATTCCGTTTTCTTCCATCTAATCAGAACTGATTTGAATCCTTTACATAGATTTGGGGCTATTTTCTGGAGAAGGCCACTGGGAACCACTGTGTGATACCAGGAGAAAGAATTCTCATGGAGAGTGTCTGAGAAACAGTGTCCAACACCTCGAGAGTCTGGCATTATAACCCAGGAATTCTGATGTTCAGAATTGAGACAATATGGTGCGCCAGCCTGTTAGAACTGGAAGGGAAGGTCATCGAAGAGAATGCCATCATTTTTCAAATAAGAAAGGGGCGAACTTCTGCAGAGCCCCCTGTGCTAGGCATGGAGTGAGGCACCATCCATATGTTATTATTATTATTCTAGTTATGAACATTGGAAATACTTCCCAAAGCTAATGGTCGGAGGCCCGACAGGTGCACCGAGGATGTGTGGAAGCCGAATGTGAGCTTGATTGGGGACGGGGGGGGCAGGTAGCACGCGGCGTGGAGCGTCTGCTCCTACAGAGTGGGTTGTTTTTCCTGCTTTACTCTTTGCTGTATTTTAAAAATTTTCTTAAAGAACTGTGCAGATGGTTTTGTGGCCTGAGAAGTTCCCACAAAACCTTTAAAAAAAATCTTATACGTGCAAAACCCCACTCTAAAATGCTAGAGAACGAAACTGGAGGCCCATTTTGGAGAACTCTCTGTCCCTCCCCCGCCCTCCCCCCCCGAGCATCTCCTGGGGTGGAGTTGAGTGGGGAGGGGTACCATCTGGACTAATTTCCCTCGACATCTTGATTTCTGAGAGCTCGGGTCTGATCACTGAGCATCCCTGGGTCCCAGTTTCTGATTCGATCGCTAGCGTGCCTCTCGATTCACAAACTCAGTAATTTTGTGCTGAAAGGAAGAAGGAAGGAGAGAAAGTGCTTACATCAGTCGCTAGCAGTTCTTCGCTGTCATTAATGCTCGCCACGGTGACCTCTCCCTGGCTCATGAAGGGGAAGTCAAAGGGATTGGTTGAAATGAGGAGCAAGTCTGCGAAACACGAAGGTCCTGTTAGCATCTCACACATGCTCGAGGCACTCTGGCTATCTCTCCAATGTGACTGACTTGGAGGATGAGACCAATACCCCGAGAACTTACCAATGAGTTCTGGCTTCTTGTTTGACAAGATTTGGTAAAAAATGTGATAGCTTCTCTCACTGGATAACTGAAACGTCACTCTGGATTTTTCTAAGAGATCTAAGGGGAATAAGAAAGAATGTGGCTTCAGGTTCCTAGGAGGTGCCTTTGTGGCCAAATACCACGGTGCCCAATATGGCGTTGGGACTCACAGGTTTCAATGTCTGCTGAGGCCAGCTTTCCTGTGGCTCCAAAATGAATCCGAATGAACTTCCCCTGTCCAATGGCAGGTTGACAAACATCACAGTTATTTTATGTAGATGGTATTGTGGCTGGCTTTTGCCAGGTGCTACCAGCCATGGGTGGGAAGTGTAGGGTCAGGGAAGTGATGCTAGAAGGGAGGACTTCCCTCCTCTCTGTCTGCCTGGCACCCAGAATTCCCAAGTTGGCTTAGCCAAGACTCAGATAGTTCTACCCAAAGCATCTGACCCTGTTCTTCCAGTTTTGGGGACACCCTCAGGCTCCCTCTCCAACTTCTGCTTGGGATCACCTCACTCTAGATGGTCCCCTTGGTTTTTATCCTGCTCTCTGGTACCTGGATTCCCAAATGCTTCATGATAACTTTGATAGACCTGGTTGGACCATCTTGACAAACTTCCTTCCTTCCTTCCTTTCTCTCTTTCTCTCTTTCTCTTTTCCTTTCCTTCCTCCCGTACTCCCTCCCTTCTCTCTTTCTTTTGCCTCTGGGTGTTCTTTCTGAGATTTCTTGCTTTGGTTTTCCTTATCCCTTACTATACACAAACCTAGCTCCCAGGCTCAGGCTAGGTTCTCTGGCTCCCAAAATACACATTCAGAGTCTGAGTTCTCCCCTTTGGAGGGGAGGCAAGAGGTGAAATTTTATGAGCGACTGGTTTCTACCACATTGTGAGCAAATCTGAAAGGCAAAAATGTTGCTTTGTTCATCTACCCACAGAGTCAGCACTTCATAATCTTGTCACTGTTTTCCGAATGAAGCTTGGGGAGAGTTGGTGAAGGGTCACTGGAGGCATGAGTGAACTGTAAGTGTTGGTCTTCAGTGTGTTGCTAGCTGCTCAGTAGAAGATGATGGAAGTTTTAGTCTGCAAATGTTTGTTTGGTGGGTAGAAGGTGGACAAGCTAACCAGGGCAATCGTGACTTCTGGGTCAGGGCCAAGAGGAAAGACCCAAGTATGAAATAAATGGGAGTGGCAATGGGAGTATCTAAAGGCATTGTCTTTCATTTTAAAGCTGGTGCCAGGTTAGCACAATTACTAACTTGGTGCAAGTATGTACACCCTATCTCTGCTGTGTAACACGCACCCAGATCCCCTACAATCAAGAGTTTTTAGTTGTGCACTAGGATGGGCAATGCACAGAGGACCAAGGGAAAGAAAGAAAGGTCAGGGCTCATAGCCACAGTCTCTGATGGCTGCATCTACTTTCTCATCAGTGACCAATTTACCCTTGAGAAGAAACAATAAAACACAAGCTTGAGATTATCCAGCTCCTGAGATGTGTGGAGTCCTGATATTCTCTTGTAACTATAGGCATAAGCGAGGGCTTCGCCTCATGGTAGTTGCTCATTTCGTGGTATAGTGAGATCAGGTAGAGGGCTGGATGTTTGTTTATTTGCCCATGGGGAAGTAAAGACCTCTTTGGATGAGCGAATCTTAAGCAAAACATCGAAGGATGGAACATATCCTTCAGTATCTACAACATCAACGTATTCCCAAGTTTTGAGCTCTCCTGACTTCCCCAGGTTTTTCCTTTTCCCATTGCCTTCTGACTTGGAGGAGTTCAAACCTGCTCACTTAATTCAAACTAAGGTTTCCATGGCTAATAAGCCAATGGAGATTGCTCAATGGACTTCGGAATTTTAAAATGCTTCCCTCTAGCGAGAGCAAGTGTAGCATAAAGAATTTGATCTCTACTTGTGGAATTTGAATCACCATGACTTCGGGATGCTCTGACTGAGGTGATGAGCTTAGTTAGGAATGGACAGATGACTACCCTCCCCACTGTTGACAATGAGCCAATGGTGTATCCGATTATCCCAGCAGGGCTCAATTGATCTGAATCACTTGAGGGTAGAATAAGGCGGGCTATATTCTAGTTTATGTGGGATTATTATTATTATTTTTTATATCTAGCATTTGAGGAGAGGGTTTGGTTCTTGGTGGGGGGAGGAGAGTAGTTAAAATTGGACTGGATCTTACAAATCTTGAGGAGTTGTCATTCCTCACGGTCTTGGCGTTTCCAAAGGCCTCAAGCAGGGGGTTGGCCTGGATGATTTGATCTTCCAGAGTCCCCTAATAATAAATAAGGAAAAGCAAAGGGAGGACTTTGGAGGGTCCTCTGAAGGAGCCCATGGTGACTCGAAAGTGTGGATGCTCTGGGCAGGGTCCAGGGAGAGAAGCTGACCAGCCCAGCGTGGTGGGTAGTGCAGATGGGTGAAGGTACCCATGGGCCCATCTCTATCACCCGAGGAGGCTTCAAGGTCCCATCTTGGAGAGGGTCTCATTAGTACAGCATCGACATGAGTCTGGCCATACCATATTCAAAGTCACCCAAGGAATCATACAATAGAAATAGTGGTTCTCAAAAAAAAAAAAAAAAAAAAAGAAAAGAAAAAAAGAAATAGTGGCTCTCAAAAAAATTTTTAAGTCACATAAAATATGTCATGAGAATTTTTGCTTAGAAGTCTGCTTATAGGGGCACCTGGGTGGTTCAGTCGGTGAAGCGTCTGCTTTCAGTTCAGGTCATGATCCCAGGGTCCTGAGATCGAGCCCCGCATCGGGCTTCCTGCTCAGTGGGGAGTCTGCTTCTCCCTCTCCCTCTGCTCCTGACTCATGCTTGCCCTCTCTCTCTAGCGCGCTCTCTCTCTCAAATAAATAAATAAAATCTAAAAAAAAGAAAAAAGAAGTCTGCTTATAGAAAGCAGAATTTTTACTCTCCCCCCCCTCACCCCCCAAAGCATCCTTTCTCCAGCCGAGCACGCAGGGAGCTGCTCACCGTACCTGGGCTTGTTGAGGATGGAGCCGGTGCTACCTCTGGCGTCCATCAGGTGGCACCACCCGAGCCTTGCCGCACAAGCACCAGTGGGACCAGACCCCGCCCGGTGCATCTCTGCTGAGCACCGAGCCCTGCACCCACTCGGTGCTCACCCCGTCTTTAAGCTGTCCTTACTCCAGCAAACCTCTAGATGCAGGGAGCTCCTCACCTGCATCTTGCCTGGCTGCGGCTCCTTCTTTTTGTCCCCAGTAACCGCAATTGTCGCAAAGTACTGGATGACACGCTTGGTGTTCACCGTCTTCCCCGCCCCGGATTCTCCGCTGTCGATTTAAAAGCAAGTAAGATAGAGGAGTGGGAGGGACGGCTTTGGCTTCGAAGTCATCGTGGAGCAAACTCAGGTTACTCACGTGAGGAGGATGGACTGATTGTTTCGATCTAGAAAGGCAGAGGGGAGAAAACAAAATAAAGGAACAGCAAACACATGGAATATAAAAATAGGGCAGCTCCAGGGGTGATTGGAGTGATGGCTTTGCTGTGAACTAGCAGTGTGAGGACTTGGGCGTGGCTAATCTTCCTGGAGACGATTAGTGTAGATTTTCCACATGGCAAGTGAACAGTCAATCCCACAGGGAAAGTGATTCTTGTTCCTAGATCTTCAACTGCTGACCAGCAATTTCTCATCTCCTTTTTTAACGAAGAGAGCGAGTCTCAGACTCGGGGCTTGTGGGAAGGTGCAGCTTCTAATTAGAATCCATGGAGATTGATGGGTTGTCCTTGGGTTTTTCCTTTACCTTTACTCTGTGCTTGTGGAAGGTGATCATGGTTTTCCACTTACAATCATTTATGAGTTGAGTTGTGGCCCCCTCTACCCTAATTCATCTGTTGAGGTTCTTACCCCCAGGACCTCAGAATATGACCTTATTTGGAAACTGGGTCATTGTAGATGTTATTAGTGAAGATGAAGTCACATTGGGGGTGCCTGGGTGGCTCAGTCGGTGAAGTGTCTGCCTTTGGCTCAGGTCATGATCCCAGGGTCCTGGGATCGAGTGCCACATCGGGCTCCCTGCTCAGTGGGGAGCCTGCTTCTTCTTCCCCCCACTCCCGCTTGGGCTTTCTCTTTCTCTCTCTCTCTCTCTCTCTCAAAAATAAATAAATAAAATCTTAAGAAAAAAAAAGATGAAGTCATACTGGAGTGGCCCTAATCCAATATGATTGGCGTCCTTATCAAAAGGAGAGATTTGGAGACAGACGTACACAGGGAGAATGCCGCCTACAGGTGATTGTGTAAGCAGGGAGGCGCTTCTACCAAGGAACCCCCAAGAGGGCCACCAAACCACCAAGAAACTGTGAGAGAGGCAGGGAATGGATTCTGCCTCTCAGCCCTGGGGAGGAGAGGACCCCGCTGACACCCCAACCTCGGACTTTCCACCTCCAGACTTGGAGACAATAATTTCTGCTGTGTAAGCCACCCATCTTGTGGTACTCTGGTACAGCAGCCCTAGGAAACTCCTACAAATAGTGCTATTGATCTTCCCTTGAAAACCGATGCACCTTTGGTCAATTTGAAGACAAATATTAAGTGTGCAGGGATGGCTAGGCTTGAGTGTGAGAGAAGAAGACCTGAGGTTTGGGCAACTGAAGGTTTAGTAGATGACTCCAAGTGTCTTCAGATCTCACAGGCTTGCTTCTGCCTCTTGAGTCTGCACCAGACCAAGTCAGGTGAAAGTGGGACAGACAAAAGTGACTCGAAACATAGTGACACGGCAGTATTACCACGTGTCTATGTCCTGTGCCATTCTGGGAATTTAGGGAAGAGAAAGAGGAACCCGAGTCTGGGAAAGAAGACTGTGCAGGACATTGCTATGCCCGGTTCTCCAATTTTGCACCCTAGTGGCTATTAATCTAATCTCTCTTCTTCTAAGCATGCTCATGTTGGTGTGTGTGTGGGGGGGTTCTTTGGAGGTGGGGGCAGGGCATCTCCCTGGATTCCACGTTCCCCCAAACAAGCAGGTGCACAGCAGGGCTCCAATCGTGAGCACTGGCCTCTGCACCTTCCTGCAAATGGGAGATATGCACCTCTGGCTCTTCATCATGAAATCATCAGAGTCTCTGAAGGTCACCTTGACCATCGCCCCATTCAGATGATCAAGTCCTTCTGAAAGGCTTGAATAATTAGCTAAGAACCTGTCCAGTTAAATGGCTTGCATAATTAACTAAAAACTATTTTTAAAAAATAGGGATTGAAGAAATTGCTCACCCGCCAGCATGAACTGATAGGCGTTGTCGGAGATGGAGAAGATGTGGGGTGGGGCCTCCTGGCGCTTCTTGCCTCGGTAGGCGGCCATCACCTCGGGGTTGTACACTGGCAACCACTTGTAGGGGTTCACGGTGATGCAGAAGAGGCCCGAGTAGGTCTGAGAAAACCAGAAAATGTGACATGAGGATCTTGTCTTTACTCAGAGAGATAGACGGGATTGGGAGATGCTGAAGAGCGCTCACGTAGATCATCCAGGCTGCGTAACGCTCTTTGAGGTTGTACAGCACAGCGGGCTCATGCAGGTGGGTCATCATGGCCATGTCCTCGATCTTGTCAAATTTGGGAGGGTTCATGGGGAACACCTGGTCACTGTTGAGAGTGAGTGTCTAGGGATTGAGAAGAAAAGCACATGATGGAGAAGGAGAGCCAATTCTGTGAACCCTGCTCTACTTGGTGTGGTGGAAGTAGTGAGAGATGGCAGGTAAATCACCCCATTAGCATGAATCGCTTCTTGGGTCATTCAAAGAGATGATCCACAAATAACTGTCCTTGATTAACCCAATTCTGGTCAAACTGCATAGCCAGTTCCGGTCTCATGCCCCCCCCTTAAGTGTGCCATCGTGTGTGCCAAGGATGAGTTAACAGTGTGCACAGCAACAGAGCCCTTCAGCCCTCAGGGTTCAGGTCGGACTCAGGATGACCCAGGTCCCACGGCAGTTTGCCTCTGTTTATTCCCATTTGCTTTGAGTGCTTCAATGAAACAAAGGTTGGAAGATTGGAAAGGAATGCTCCAATGTATTCTGTGCATTTCCACCTCAATACTTCTGCTCACATGGGTTCCTTTGTCTGGACTATCTTCATTGAAATTATGTGCAGAAACCCTCAAAGTTCAACTCAAGGCACATCTCTTCTGTGACCCGTTTCCTGTCTTCCTGTCTTTTCAAGGCTTCCATAATTCCTTGCAGCTCTGCTCTAATAGTTAAAACATTTGAACTTGCAGCATGGCCCATGGCTGAACAATATTTCTGAGACTATTACATCATTTCCCTCCTCTGGGTTTGCCCCCTCCTGACTCCCCCACTCAAGCATACAGCTAGTTCTGCACTCCATTACTCAGGAGAGGTAGAAAATAGGGCAGAAAAGAGAAAGAGCCTATAAAGCTTTCTGGCTTCTGTTTTCCCAAAGCCTAAGCCCTTAGAAAAGCTTTGAGGGTTTTAGTGAAAAAACAAAAGGAAGGGGATTTGTTGGTACATGTCAAATCTCTTGAGGAAAGGAGACTCTTTTGCCCCACTGCCCTACATTAGAGACACCCAAAGTAGCACAGGGGAGATGGAAAAGTCTGTGCATCCTGAAGCTTCAAAGACTGGGACTTGTTTCTTAGCTGATAGTTCAGGGTGGGGTGGGGTGGTGGTGGTGAGGTCCTCAGTGTGGTACGGTGTAAGGTCCTGAAAATGAGGCACAACCATAGGAGCAGACCCGAAGAATGACTGAAGAAAATTTATTTCCCTCCCAGTGAAAAGAGGCTGAAATGAGAGGTTAAGTTCAACAAACAAACAAACAAACAAACAAGAAATAAAAGAAAGATCTGCTTCGTATGCCTGAGTTTGTGAACTGAGAGTCATACCTGCCAGGCACATCTTGATTCCTACACTAGATGGTAAACTGTGGGAAAGCAGGTGCTGAGATTTGCTTCCATTTGCAAAAGGACAGATGCTAGACGTGGTAGGTGTCCAGTAAATATTGGATTGAACGATGCACTGTAATTCTCGACATTAAGCTAGGCATCGCCTCCAGTGTTTCCTCTGGAAGTCACTCCACAGCCCAGGGAGGGATATTTGCCAGGCCCACCCAGCAGTGATCAGCACCAATCTCTCCCTTAAATGGTCCAACCTCTGCCACCCTCAACTTCCCCTTTTTACAAAGCAAACGTTACAACAAAAACTCTCAAAGCCCAAATTCTGGAAAAGTGAAAGAAGCAGGAGTGAAGGTGTTTGCAATAGGAGCTTTCACCTGTTACTTCACTATGGAAGAGGTAAGTGTACGTTATGTTCTACCTTCAGATTCCTATGGACCAGCATACGATTTCTAATATCCCACTCCAAAGGCAAGTGATGGAGGACATCTGAGATCAACACTTACCCGGTCATCCAGGGTCTTGACTGTGACTTTGTCATTTTCCCTGCTCTGGATTATACCTTTCACGTACATTTCCTTATCATCCACTGCAAAGCAGGCTTTCTTAGAATCAAATGGGCGATTTTGTGCCTCTATTCTCTCCTTCTCTGGCTTCCGCAGGTAGGGAGCTGCTTCTCCAAAAATGGCCATTTCTGCATCAGAGCTCATGGCTGCAGGGGGTGCTGGGAAGACCAGGGAGACAGTTGAGTCTGGAGTTTGCAGGGACTCCTGAATGGGAAGGGCCCCACCCTGTTATTTCCATGCAGACAGGGGGCCAGATCAAAAGCTCCTGGTATTAATTTAGGTCCTGGGGAATCCAGAACCAGGTCTAGGGACTTAGATTGGGCAAGTGGGAGTGAGCTAAAGGAGAGACCGTACTCTAGGAAAAACATTTGAGGGGTTGTTTTCATCCGTGAGTGCTGATTTGGGGGGATATCTGTTAGTTCAGTCCCACAAATGGAAGGAAGTCTGAACCAATTAGAGTGAGCCCAATGAAGGGGGATTTGAGAAGCACTTCCTTAAGTACACATCATGTTTGAGCCCCATGATCTCAGCGTCATTCCCAAATCTTAAGGGCTTCTGAAAAGAATTATTGGAATGTTGATAATTCCTAGTAGAAATCTCAGACGGCCCAGTGAATAGTAATGACATGAACGTAAAGTCTTGCCATGCTTGCTTAGTACATTCTAGGTAGCAAGCTGATGGGGGGCATTATGGCCAAATGCAGTGAATCCAGACATTAATGTGCAACCAGAGTTACCTGGAGGGCTTGTTAAAACACAGACGGTCAAGCCCCCAACCCTGGAGTTTTGATTCTAGGTCTGGGATGGGGCCTGAGAATTTGCATTTCCAGCAAGTTCCCAGGGGATGCTGATGCTGCTGGTCTGGGGACCACATCTGAGAAAGGCAGGTCTAAAGCCTTCCTACAAGTGTGGTCCTAGAATCTGTTATATCGTACCACCCAGGAGTGTGTTAGAAATGCAGAATCTCTGACCCACCCCAGATTACAGAATCAGAAGCTGCATTTTTTAATGAGATTTCCAGGGGATTACATAGCAGACTGAGAAGTATCAGGTCTAAGTGCAGTGGTCTCCAAACTTCAGTTGTGTATAGCAATGTCAGAGTGTGACAAGCAGTGCTTAATTAGATTAATATCTGCCTTATAATTCACCGGCTGGTGCATGCGCGCGTGCGCGCGCACGTGTGTGTGTGTGTGTGTGTGTGTGTGTGCCTTTCTGCCTCTGCTTCTCCCTCTCTCCTGTTCCCTCCCTCCCATCCTTTCTATAACTCCTTCCCCAAACCATCCCCCTTTCCTTGGGCCCCTCTCTGTTTTTCCCCCGCTTAGAAGCCAGAAAATCTGGCTTTAAAGTCCCAGCGCTGAACTCAGTCGAGCCACTTAGCTTCTCTGGGCTGCTGTGTATTTCCACTTAAAAACGAAGTAGCAAGCCGAGCTCATTTCTAAGTCCCCTGCAGGTGGTGAAGTTCTCAGATTCCTTTTCTGCATATGCATCTGGTTGTCCAGCTCCCTCTGGATTCTGACCCTTGGACTCCTCCACTCCTTTTCCCCACGTCGCTTCCCTTCCCTATTCTTCCCCTTTCCCTTCCCACTCATTCTCCTGTAACTGATTATAGAGTGAAGTCACACACACTTATCCCCATAGCTCTCTTCAGAAAAGTTCATATTTTTTTAATGAGGATTTTTACGTTTCCTATTAGAAGTAGGAGAATTGAACATCTTATGGTTCTCTCTTGGAAGCCAGCCTCCCCCAGCTCCCCCGTTATGAAATCGCTCTTCATTTGGTAACTTGTTTTATTATTCCTTCCTGCGCTGCTGCGGGGTTTTATTCCTACAGAAAGAAAAGCATCTGCTTCCCTCTGGACCTTATTCGGCTAAGTTACATCGTAGTTTTACTTTGGCCACTGGCTCTACTGAACCATGGTGGTTAGATTTTCACAGAAGGAGGCTGGAAGTCAGTAGCGCTCCCAGAAAGAGGGCCCCTGGCCTGTGGGCATTGTGCTGGTTCAGACTTTTATCTGTTCCTGGCTAGTGGATCAAAACAAATTCGTGCAGGGGCGCCTGGGTGGCTCAGTTGCTTAAGTGTCTGCGTTTGGCTCAGATCATGATCCTGCGGTCCTGGGATGGAGCCCCGTGTCCAGCTCCCTGCTCAGCGGGGAGCCTGCTCCTCCCTCCCAATTGTGCTCTCTCTCTCTCAAATAAATAAATAAAATCTTAAAACAAAGAATTCATACACACAGCTTTCCCCTTCCCTAACGGTGGTCCCCAGGGTTGTGACTTAAGTGGGCTTTACAATAGCAGTGGTTCTCCAATTTTGTGTTCTCAGAATCCCTTCACACTCTCAAAAATAATTGAGAACCCAGCAAGCTTTGGCTTATGTTGGTCATATCTACTGATATTTATCATATTAGAAATTACACTGCATGTTAACATAAATAACCTTTTTATTAAGATGACTATATTTTCCAAAATGAAAATAAATTAGTGGGAAGAGTAGCATTGTTTCTCATTTTTATGACTTTCTTTCTTCTTTATTTTTTAAAAAGATTTTATTTATTTATTTGAGAGAGAGAGAGAGAACATGAGCGGGGGGGGTGGGGTGGGAGCAGGGAGAAGCAGGCTCTCCGCTGAGCAGGGAGCCCAATGCGGGGTTCGATCCCAGGACCCTGGGATCATGACCCGAGCTGAAGGCAGACGCTTAACCGACTGAGCCACCCAGGCACCCCTTTAGAACTTTCTTTAATGTCTACTGAATAAAAGACTGGATTTTCATTTCTGCTTCTGTATTCAGTCTGTTGCCATAAGGCTTTTTGTTTTTGTTTTTGTTCTTTTTCGTTAAAGTAAATACAGACAATCTGCCCTTATGCAGTTATGTAATTGGGAAAAGGAAAGAGTTTTTTCATTGTCTTTTCTTTTTCTTTTAAAAGATTTTATTTATTTATTTGACAGAGAGAGAGGGAGACACAGCGAGAGAGGGAACACAAGCAGAGAGAGTGGGAGAGGGAGAAGCAGGCTTCCCGCTGAGCAGGGAGCCTGATGCAGGGCTTGGTCCCAGGACCTCAGGATCATGGCCTGAGCCGAAGGCAGACGCTTAACGACTGAGCCGCCCAGGCGCCCCTGTCTTTTCTTTTTCTTTGTAAACATTTATATATATATATATATATGTATGTATGTATTTATGTAATCTCTGTACCCAACATGGGGCTCGAACTCATGACCCTGAGATCAAGAGTTGTACGTTCCACCGACTGAGCCAGCCAGGTGTGCCCCTTTGTTGTCTTTTCAAATAATTTTGAATAATCCTCTTAGATATACCAGAATTTGACAAGTGGTCATTTTTTAAAGGCTAGTTGCAATGTGGAATAAAATCTGAAACTGTATCGATGAATATTTTGTACTCTGTTACATTATAATCCATTGGTCTGTATTTCAACTTTGAATGGATCTCTCCCCAAGTATGAATATCCTACATTAGTCATTTGGAAAATATTGGTTCATGGAGTTATACAGAACTTCTGAATGTTGACGCATTTCGTCATAGAATATAAAATAATCACAATCATTAATATCTCTACTGATTTCATTAGAAAATTCCTTAAGTATTAGGAAGTGGTCAAGTTAGTGGTAGCAGATAAACGTTTTCCAAAATTCTAATTCTTGCTTGAAAGCTCAAAATATCATTAGTAACAAATGCTGTCAGTTGTTTTCCTTGAAATGATAAGCACACTAGAAGTTCTTTCAAGTAATAATGGCGCTGCATGAATAAAGTGGCTAGTTCATATTGCAACTCAGACCAACCATACATGTGCATTTCCTCGAGACAACCATCAAACTCTGGTATGCAGCTGGAGTGCCTTATGCAGACTTCCCATTTCAGAGAGTATTATTAATACATGTATGCAAGAATTGAATTATACCAAAATTAATAATTTTTGCTGCTGGAAATTTTAAGTAATTTTTAAGTAAAAATTTTTAAATAAAATAAAGCTTTTTTCCCCCCAGGGTTAGCGTATAACAATGACAATGACTATTAGTCCAGTTTGGTGCCATGCCTTGATTTGTAATAAAGCATCAGAAGTTTTATCTGCCTTTGCTTTGCATCATTAGGTTAACACAGGGAAAAAGGCAAATGTGTCTAGGTATTATTGTGAAAATTGTTTTGATCTCATGTTTCTCCAGCAAAGTTCTTAGGGGTTTCCAAAGATCCATGGGTCACTCTTGAGAATGGTTGCACTATGAGGGGATCTTGTCAGGTTGCAGGTTTGTGACCCATACATGATTCAGCATGACAGCATTAAGCATGGTACCCCAAATGTTGGAAAATGATCCACATCCAAATCATCTGCAACAGAATCTCTGTGGCTGGGACTGGAGAATCTGAATTTTTCCCAAGGGCCTCAAAACCAGTGATGTTTGGGAATCACTAGCTTAAATCATTATCTTGCTTCCCCAAACCATGGCATGGTCCCGTTGGTCATACACAAAATGACTTTAGGCAAATATTTCTTAATTTTAATAATGATGTGCTTATTAAATCTATTATTTTATCAAAATCAAATTGTCATCAATCATAAGAGAAATTGTTTTGAGTTTCAGAAATAAAGAAAAAAATGTGTCTTATGACAGTACTCCTTTCATTGATTGTAAGATGCTCTTCAAGCTCAGAGATAATATTTTGTGAAAAATGAGAAGAAAATTAAAATTGATCAAGTAGGGTAATATGTGTTATCTCTGTTTATGCTGGTGATATAAGGCAGTGTTTCTCACAATTTAGTGTGCATACGAATCCAACTGGGCATCTTGCTGAAATGTGTGTTCTGATTCAGCAGGTCTGGGGTGGGGTTGAAATTCTGAATACCTAACAAATATCTCAGCTCATGGTCCACATTTTCATAGCAAGCATACAGGGTGGGGTGACTTTAAAAAACAAATCTAAGGGGCGCCTGGGTGGCTCAGTTGGTTGGGTGACTGCCTTCGGTTCAGGTCATGATCCTGGAGTCCCGGGATCGAGTCCCACATCGGGCTCCCTGCTTAGCGGGGAGTCTGCTTCTCCCTCTGACGCTCCCCTCTCTTGTGCTCTCTCTCTCTCTCGAATAAATAAATAAAGTCTTAAAAAAAAAAACCAAACAAATCTAAGGAGGGGCGCCTGGGTGGCTCAGTCCGTTGAGCATTTGACTCTTTTTTTTTTTAATTTTTTTATTGTTATGTTAATCACCATATATTACATAATTTGTTTTGGTGTACTGTTCCATGATTCATTGTTTGTTCATAACACCCAGTGCTCCATGCAGAACGTGCCCTCCTCAATACCCATCACCAGGTTAACCCATCCCCCCACCCTCCTCCCCAGAGCATTTGACTCTTGATCTCAGCTCAGGTCTTGATCTCAGGGTCCTAAGTTCAAGCCCTGCATTGGGCTCCACGCTGGGTGGGGAGCCTACTTAAAAAAGAAAAAAACACAAAAACAAATCTAAGGGAAAGAATGAATCAATGTAAATGAAAATATTAGGTGAATTAACAGTACTGGTATTAAATGGATATCACAAAATGTGTGATGGTAGCATAAGACTAAAGCCTAAAGTTGGGGGGAAACTATAATAACTCTTGGTCAAACTCAGTTTTTAGGCATCTCCGAGAAATAAGACTTTCGTATGGGTTTCAAGTCTCGACCAGTTTGGAGGTGCAGATTTTTCTCCTTTTGGCCACTACTCTAACCAGGACTCAGAACTCAGTATCTCCTAATTTTACTACCTAGATGAGGCACGATTCGTGTCAGCAATATTTCCGCAAAGGTGTTATCCTGCCTACTTGAACACCTTCAGGGACAGACAGCTCTTTTCCTTTTGGGCAGTTTTCACAGGCTGAAGATTCTTCTTGCATTAGAGCAAAATCTGTCTTCCTGTAACCTCAGGACAATCAATCCTCATTCCGGCTCTCGCTAACAGCAGAAGGAGTTCAAACCATCTTTCCACAGGACGACCCTGCACCCATGTGATGTCTGCTCTGTGTTCTCCTTCACTTTATCTTCTCCATGTTACAGAGCCCCAGCTCTATCTTCATCTGCTTCTTCCGTGATGTGCTTCTGAATCTCCTTTACTGTCATGGTGACCCCACTCCTGTTAATCTCCCAAAGCGTGACATCCAAACCACATGCCACCTTCAGCAGCCTGTGCCCTCATCTCTCTTGACCCAGGTGCTGACTCACTGCTCACCATCAAGCAAAGCCCCTCGGTCCTCTGCCTGCGTGCGGTTGCTAACTCAAATCTTTTCGCCATATTTATGCACCTGTGCTCTGGGACCCAATGATAAAACCATTCATTCTTGGCTGATAAGCTTTGCCTTGTTAGGTCTGATCCAGCTCTCTAGGTGTGACTCATGGTGCCCCTGGGCTGTACCCTCCCAAAGTCCCCTAATTAGCTCCTTCTCTATTCCAAAAGGTCGACCTGCTTATATCCCTGCATAGCTGTGTCCCTTCAACCACCAACTCTGTTCCTGTCTTTAGGTGTCTTCTCATTGAGACAGCCATCCCAGCCCACCTAACTCCATTTGCCACCTTCTGAATGCTCCCCCTTCCTCTGTTTACTGTCAGGGCACCAGACGCTGCTCTTGACTTTCATCCCTCTCCTGGGAATTTCTCAGCCACTGTATCTTGTCCGCAATCGTGGGGTCATAACTCAATCATACTTTGCTTTCCTTGGTCCTAATTCATCTAGAATGGTCTCTAATAAAACACAGATTTTGCAGGGGAATGGCAAGGAAAGGGTTTTTCATTACCACCCTGAGTGTAGGTTTGAATTGATTGCTCTTTATTCTCTCAGCATTATTTGTGAGTGAAGACACAGCTGGGTGGATTTAGGGGCACAGACTCTGCTCAAGGAATAGCAAAGTTAGCCTGTGCGCGAAAACTGAATCACGGCAGTATAAACGTTATGTTCTGGGCCAACGAACTATAGTGACCTGGAGCTTGCATGTCAAAAATCTGCACTGTATTTTATGCCTATTAGTATAATAAGCAAATTTGGGGAACGATTTTTCTTTTGGTAAAACCGACATATTTTTTTTTTAAAGATTTTATTTATTTATTTGAGAGAGAGAGAGAATGAGAGATAGAGAGCACGAGAGCGAAGAGGGTCAGAGGGAGAAGCAGACTCCCTGCCGAGCAGGGAGCCCAAAGCGGGGCTCGATCCCGGGACTCCAGGATCATGACCTGAGCCGAAGGCAGTCGCTTAACCAACTGAGCCACCCAGGCGCCCCAAACTGACATATTTTGAAATCTGCCTTTAGGAATACTTAAGTAATTGGTTTCAATTTCCTCAATTTTCAGCTTCTTACGAATGTAGTAAGAATGAAAATATGTAAAACAGTGTTTGCTAATTTCAATTATTGTATTCCCAATCTGGTTGAAATTAACTCTTACCTTCTTGGTTTCCAAAGTGATGGTCAGTGTCCTTCAGGAACAAAGTGTCTTCTTGGGAGTTATTTCAGAAACCAAAACCAAACAAAAACAAAGACCAAATGAACTACGAAGTGTGTAAATAAATATAGAAACTGTGTTTGCTCCAAGTTCTACTTTTAAATAGGTATACAGTAGATGTGGCATGGAATTATATTTGCCATTTTCTCCCCTTGCTTAAATGATTACTCCTTAAATAATTGGTTAATTACAACATATGATTAATACTTTAAAAATTATTTATTTATCCGACAGAGAGAGACACAGTGAGAGAGGGAACACAAGCAGGGGGAGAGGGAGAGGGAGAAGCAGGCTTCCCACCGAGCAGGGAGCCTGATGCGGGGCTCGAATCCCAGGACACTGGGATCATGACCTGGGCCGAAGGCAGATGCTTAACGACTGAGCCACCCAGGCGCCCCTGATTAATAGTTTTTTTAGAAGTGTCTCTTGTGTGTGCAAAGTACCATGTCAGCTCCTTAAGACGAGGTGCAGAGAAGAATAAAGACAGTCTCTGCCCTACATGAATGCAAAATTTAGTAAGGGTTAAGAGAAACGCTCAAATAAATCTTCAAACCAAGGAGAGTAACACCAATTCTAAAAGAGCCTAAATGAAATGTTATGGGGACTTAGGCTGAAAATAGGGGGCTGTGGGCGGTCAGGAAAAAAAGAAAGGAGGGAGGGGAAATGATCCAAATTGTAATCTGGATGCTTGGAGCTAGTAGCCGAATTCTTTTGGCAGTAAGAGAAAGTGGTGAATTATAGGCAAGGCTCCTTTAAGGAGTCGAGGGAGGGCATTCCTTTAAATAGAGAAGATGAAGGTAGGTAGGGCAGCTGAAAATTCATCTATGACTAAAGCGTCTCCAGTCCAGGAGTTTATAACCTATGTGATGATCTCCAGGAGCTGTGAGAGTCGGAAAAATTTCAACATCAAATTTAATTTAAGGAAACTCCCATTTATTACTCAGTACTTTTGTGGAACCAAGGGGGAACATGTCATGAAATGACATTTGGGCAGGAAGAGACATTTCAACACTTGGCTTACTATTTTGGTTGCCCCTTCCTTCTCTTTCTCTTATGAGTCTCTGATAATCTCCAGCTATCCCTTAAAAAGTCTTAACAATTTTTTTCAGGAAAAAATTAAATGGCTACATATTATATCCCGAATCCTTAGTTTAAAAGAAGTAAGATTTGGAGACAGAATCTCAGTTTCTTAATACAGGCTCTATTAAGAAGCTCTTGTAATTTCTTTGAACTTTGTTTCTTCTTTAAAACGGGACAGATGGACCAGAAAAAGCTTCAAGATTCCTTCTAGCCCTGTGAATGTATGATGGAAAGTACTCTGGTAGAGATGGTGGCTGGGAATCAAAATGTTACAAGCCTCCCAAGCCTGGAGCCCCTCCGAGGGATGCTCCTGCAGTGTCAGACACCACCCAGCCCACAATCCACAAGGCATGCCGTGCAAGACCAGTCTGGAAACCAGCCAATAATGACCACACTATGGTGCATCCTAGGGTGGATCAAATACTTGGGAGAAATTCTTCCTGCTATCATGTCTCAGAAATCCTGACATGGAAACAAAATTTTCAGTAACTATAAAAATTTCCAATACTAGTTCAAGGCAATTACAGAAGAGATATCACAAATTAACATGTTTAGGGATGCCTGGGTGGCTCAGTCAGTTAAGTGTCTGCCTTTGGCTCAGGTCATGATCCCAGGGTCCTGGGATCAAGTCCCATGTCAGGATTCCTGCTCAGTGGAGAGCCTGCTTCTCCCTCTGCCTTCTGCTCTCCCTGCTTGTGCTCTCGCTCTCTCTCTGAGACAAATAAATAAATAAAATCTTTAAAACAAAAAAAAATTAACGTGTTTATTTGCTAACTGCATGGTATAACACTGACCTAAACAATTAGGAGAGGGGGAGTTAAACATCATATTCTGTTTTATTCTGCAGGTTATTATTATTACTTTTTTGGTCTCATAATTGCTTATATTCTTGTCTTTTTACTCCTTGTAAAAGCTTCTTGAAAGGTGGGTACCTGTCTTGCTGTTTCATCACCCATCTTGCCCTTAACACTGGACCTTACACTTAGTAGGTCTTCAATAAAGACTACTGTGTGGCCGGTCCTCCTTGACCAGTAACCTGATCAGGTTTAATCACAGCTACACGGAGCAAACAAGTGGGCACTAGTGGGCACTTACCTTGAGATGCTGCAGCGAAGCAGTTTCAAGAGTGTGGGCCCCCAGCTCTCTTTATACTCCCAAATCTGCCAGCCCAGCACTCTAACTTGGCTATATTTGGGGGATCACCATTTACTTGTGAGATGTAAATGCGTCGTAGCCCTGATCTCTCACTCTTGTTAAATTACTTGGATAAATGACCAGCGGAGGCTGCATAATGCCAAGTCAGCTGTGTAGGGATTTTGACGTTGGACACAGATCTTTGAGACTTAGAGAGTCCTAGGGGCTGAGTGCACTGGGGCAGAGTGTGCTAAGAAGGTCAGTGAAGGGCAGAACCACAGGATAAATTGTCAAGCAATGGGCGATCAATAGCACGGACCATAACTCCATCTCAACCATCTAGCATTGATGTGAGATGGTTTGTGCCCCTTCTCAGAAATTTCTGCAAATTTAAGAGGGACCATTTAACATAACCAGTGTTAATTATTTATTTATTATTAAAAAAAATCCGCTGGCGAAGGACAGTTTTCTAAAATGTATTACATACCATCTTGTGTTTTTAAATCTGTGTCTGGAATAGAATTTCACTTTTTCTTGATTGCTCAGGTATCTGGGAATGATGGAATGTAGTCATCTGGGCTATTGGTTTTTTTGCCTGGTTTTACCCCTGTGCTGATTGTTTCTAGAGTGTTATGAATTGTGTTTATCTTTTAGTTTTTTATAGTTTCACCTTCATGGCCAGCCTCTCAGGTATGGTTAGTATGCTTGCCTCCGCTAGCCTGAGTTTGCTTTTTCTAATTTTTTTTTTAAAGATTTCTTTATTTATTTGAGAGAGCGAGAATGAGAGAGAGAGAGCAAGCACATGAGAGGGGGGGAGGGTCAGAGGGAGAAGCAGACTCCCTGCCGAGCAGGGAGCCCGATGCGGGACTCGATCCCGGGACTCCAGGATCATGACCCGAGCCGAAGGCGGTCGCTTAACCGACTGAGCCACCCAGGCGCCCTGCTTTTTCTCATTTGCCATAGACCGGGAAGCCGACCACAAAGTTCATTCAGATCAGGCTAAAGGAAGGGTTAGTAAGTTCCAAGTGAAGTTCTGGAGTTCAAATACATGGTCTTTGTGACAACTTTTATGGTTCATTGGGGAATTTTTGTTTTGTTTTGTTTTGTTTTGTTTTTTTGCTAAAACATAAGTGATGGTTGACTGTGTAGGACCCTTCCAGCCATTGACAGCAATACAGAATGACGTGTTTCAATCGTATATGAGCAATGTGTGCTGAATCAGGATTCTCATTCAGTCCTCCTGTGGGTAGTCTCGTACAGGTGGGGGATTGCCACAGGACAGTTGGCGCCAGTCAGGATAAAATTGTGGGTAGAAGAGGAATAGACTAGAATAGAACCTCCGCATGGTGATTTCCGAAGCGGGTTTGACAGAACGCGGGTTCTGAGGGAAGCTGTGAAATAAACAGTCCCGGAGTTAACCGAGTTTAGGAAACGTGGCAAATCTTGCTCCCTGCCGCAGAGATTCACCGCAGATATTCGCGTATTCAGGGATCGGAGCCGTCTCTTGGTGAAGAAAGAGGAGTAACTTTTGTACCTGGTAATCTGATGGGGGGGGGGTCAGCATCCTAAACCCTGCTTCAGGAAACAAGGGGGAAGCCTGAAGGCTGTAATCCACATAGAGGTTGTCTCTGTTCCTTAGCGGCATTTGGCCCAGAAGAAAGCAGCAGAGCCATGAGGCATAAACACAGCTGCTTTCATTCGAAGGACAGCCTTTTGCATGTAGCAGATGCTCAGTAAATGTTCCAGTGAATAAATGAATCGGGAGGATTCATGGGGAAGCTGTGAAGCGATAAGAAGGAAAATGGAGTCAGATTCAGTCTCACTTCACAGTCGTGGCGTACATTTATTAAGAACTCACCGCGAAGCGGGCTTGATCCATATTGGCTCGCTGAAGCTTCATAACGGTTCCTTCCGTGAGGTTAAGTGCTAATATTTGTCTACTGACCTTTTTATAGGGAGGGAAATTGGGCCACTGACGATTGAAGTGACCTGCCCAAGGCCACACAGCTAGTAAGTGGCAGAAATGGGATTCAAACCTTCTGTGGCTTGAGAACCACAAGGTCGTTGCCCCAGAGGAGCTGATGGGGACATGGGGATGGAGCATGTGGGCAGGAAAGGATAAGCCACTTTTCCGAGGTCAAGCTAGGTGCCAAAATGAGTGGGATGCGCCATGGGTTCCATGTAGGTACAGGGCATTTGAAACCCCTAAAGCATGTTGTATATACAAAATCTGATCAGAATTGTTATCAATGTCGTGATCCTCCTTTGGAGCAGAAAGAGATCTGGAGAGGAGTAGGAACTGTGGAGATAATCATGACCTCCTTGAGGTACTTTCCAGTTCACACGGCACTTTTTTTTTTAAAATTTTTTATTGTCATGTTAATCACCATACATTACATCATTAGTTTTTGATGTAGTGTTCCATGATTCATTGTGTGTGCGTAACACCCAGTGCTCCACGCAGAACGTGCCCTCTTTAATACCCATCACCAGGCTGACCCATCCCCCCACCCCCCTCCCTCTAGAACCCTCAGTTTGTTTTTCAGAGTCCATCGTCTCTCATGGTTCGTCTCCCCCTCCGACTTACTCCCCTTCATTCTTCCCCTCCTGCTATCTTCTTCTTTTCCTTTTTTCCTAACACATGTTGCATTATTTGTTTCGGAAGTACAGATCTGTGATTCAACAGTCTTGCCCACTTCACAGCGCTCACCATAGCGCACACAGCACTTTTGTGTATTTTATTATGTTTAATTTTCTCCGCAAGCCTGAGGGGTTTATAGTGTTCATATTCAGATTATTACTATTCCCATTTTCCAAAAGGGGAAACTAAGGCCAAAGATGGTTAAGTGACTGGCTAAAAGGCCCCACGGCTGGTGGACAATAGAAGCAGAATTGAAATCCAGGGTTTCTGATTCCAAAGCCTTGCTTTCTCTTTTATTCTGCGTGCTCTCTCTTTTTTTTTTTTAAAGATTTATTTATTTGTTTATTTGGGAGAGAGAGAGAGAGATAGAGAGAGAGAGAGAGAAAGCATGAGCACAAGTAGGGGAGGAGAGGGAGAGAGAGAATCTCAAGCAGAGTCCCTGCTGAGTGTGGAGCCCAACTCGGGGCTGGATCCTAAGACCCTGATAACATGACCTGAGCTGAAATCAAGAGTTGGATGCTTAACCGACCGAACCACCCAGGTGCCCCCATTCTGTGTCCTGTCTTAAAGAAAGGGGACTATTACATGGGTGAGAGGAATAGGGAGGAGGTTCTAGGCTTAGGGATCATGGCTTTAGAAGAAGACTGCCCTGGGTGTGTTTCAGGAAGGTTGGTCAGGCAAGCCTGGAACAGAGGGTTGGAATGGGCTGGTGGGTAGTATGAAGGGAGAGACCAGACAAATGAGCTGGGCTCATCTGTAAAGAGCTTCCAAAGCCCAGTGAGGGAGTCGGGACATTGTTCTGAGATCACTGGGGAACCATTTGAGGTTCTAAGTAGGAAAATGAACATATATATGTATATATATTTGAAAATGATTCTAGAACCGATGGTAGGATTTAATGGACAGGGGAGAACCCTGGGGAGCCTAGAGCCATTTAGCAACTATTTAAAAAACCTTGTTGTAAAACTTGCTGAAATGGTTATACAGGCTTATCAGAGCCTGCAGGGCAGGCGGGCATTTAAGAGAGTTGGAATTATCCCCTGGATGCCCCTATGAACTCAGATCTGTGTGAAAACTCTCTGCAGCAATGGAGGGCTGGCTGTTACAGTGGTTGTGCCTAGTTGTCTCTGAGTCCTTCAGATTCAAGGAGAAGGACATTATGTGGATCAAAGTTTTTCTGCCTCACTGGCCCACTTAGGCATAGCAAGAAAAGAAAACTTTTAAACTCTGGAGGTGAAAAAACCTCTGTGAGCTGTAGGCTTATTTTTTGAAGACTTAACCCCATGTTATATCACTTTATTAAAATCTACTTGAATTGAATACAAAAAATAATCATGGTGTTAAATGAAGAGGGTCTTGATTAAGTAGGATAGAAATGAGATTTAAAAGGAAAGAGAAGGGGCACCTGGGTGGCTCAGTCGGTTAAACGTCCAACTGTCAATCTCAGCTCAGGTCTTGATCTCAGGGTTGTGAGTTCAAGCCCCACGTTGGGCTCCATATTGGGTGTGATGCCTACTTAAAAACAAAAAATGAAAAGAAAGAGAAAATGCAAGGAATACCCTGAAGGCAGGATCCATGGGACTTTGATGACTGCCAGGTTTGAGGAAGGAGGAGGGACTTTCCTACCTTTCTTTTGGCCCTCATTTCAGCCTGGGAATCTAGGGGCATGACCCCAGTCCAGAGGAAATACAGAAAAGGGAAAAGATGAGTTTAGATTTTTGCCATTTTGAGGTTGAGATGAAAGGAGGGAGAGACAAGTGTTCAAAGTTTAAAGAAGTCAAGGTTGAAGATGTAGGTCTATGGGGTAGGGGGCAGTGGCAGGGGGTTGTCCCCTGTATGGGTGACACTTGAACTCATTAAGTAGGTTGAGCTCTCAGAGGATGCCTGCATGTTTAGGAGGTGGAAGGAGGGAATGAAGACAGAAAGAGTGGGGAGAAAAGGTTATTCTGTAGATAAGTAAATACCTGAGTGAGGTCTTGCTGGAGCCAAAAGAGCCAATGGGTCCATATTTTACTTCTGCTATTTATTGACTGTGGCAAATCACATTACTTCTTTTAGCAACTATGGTGTTTTCCCTGTAGCTGCAAAAGTATGCAGATAATTCTGTTTCTGCCCAAGCAATGAGGATGGTGTGGGGGATCAAATGAAATACTGTCATCGCCATCTAGATATGGCTGTCTCTGCATGCAGTCTGTTTCCAGTCCATGCCAAACATTATGTCTCCATCCGTGTTATCCTTGACCTAGACCGAAGCAAATAATCCATTAGCGCCAAAAACCCAGGTGAGCAATGTGGTCTTTACTAAAGATTTTGTAGCAGAGACATGGAGAGTTATACTGCATATCCTAGAGTTAATTATTCAAAGTGTGCATCAGAAATGTCACTCTAGGGGCACCTGGGTGGCTCAGTCAGTTAAGTGTCTGCCTTCGGCTCAGGTCATGATCTTAGGGTCCTGGGATCTAGTCCCGCATTGGGCTCCCTGCTCAGCGGGGAGCCTGCTTTCCCTCTAGCCTCTGCCCCTCTCCCCCTGCTTGTGCTCTCTCTCTCAAATAAATAAATAAAATCTTAAAAAAAAAAAAGAAGAGAAATGTCACTCTACAAAGCCCATTTTCCTTCACACGGATGCTGGTGGTTTATTTTGTTTCTTTCCCCGGGGTGTCTCCCCCAACCACTGCTGGTACTCAGCTATACCTCTGTAATGGGAGCCTTTTAGCTTTGCCTTAGACTTGCATTCCCATCCTATTCATCTGGTTACTCAACAAAATAAACGTCCTCAGGTAAAGAAGACCACTTTTGGCCTTAGCAATTTGGTGACCACCTATTTTTCTTTAAATTTTTTTATTGTTATGTTAACCATCATACATTACATCATTAGTTTTTGATGTAGTGTTCCATGATTCATTGTTTGTGCATAACACCCAGGGCTCCACGCAGAACGTGCCCTCTTTAATACGCATCACCAGGTTAACCCATCCTCCGACCCCCTTCCCCTCTAGAACCCTCAGTCTGTTTTTCAGAGTCCATCATCTCTCATGGTTCGTCTCCCCCTCTGATCTGCCCCCCCTTCATTCTTCCCCTCCTGCTATCTTCTTCTTCTTCTTCTTTTTTTCTTAATATATATTGCATTATTTGTTTCAGAGGTACAGATCTGTGAGTCAACAGTCTTGCACAATTCACAGCGCTCACTGTAGCACATGCCCTCCCCAATGTCTATCACCCAGCCACCCCATCCCTCCCATCCCACCCCCACTCTAGCAACCCTCAGTTTGTTTCCTGAGATTAAGAATTCCTCATATCAGTGAGGTCATATGATAAATGTCTTTCTCTGATTGAGTCATTTCACTCAGCATAACACCCTCCAGTTCCATCCACGTCGTTGCAAATGGCAAGATCTCATTCCTTTTGATGGCTGCATAATATTCCATTGTGTATATATACCACCTCTTCTTTATCCATTCATCTGTCGATGGACATCTTGGCTCTTTCCACAGTTTGGCTATTGTGGACATTGCTGCTCTAAACATTGGGGTGCACGTACCCCTTCGGATCCCTACATTTGTATCTTTGGGGTAAATACCCAGTAGTGCAATTGCTGGATCGTATGGTAGCTCTATTTTCAACTGTTTGAGAAACCTCCATACTGTTTTCCAGAGTGGTTGCACCAGCTTGCATTCCCACCAACAGTGTAGGAGGGTTCCCCTTTCTCTGCATCCCTGCCAACATCTGTCGTTTCCTGACTTGTGAATTTTAGCCATTCTGACTGGTGTGAGGGCTGACCACCTATTTTTATACTCCTACGCCCTTTTGGGGGTCTTATCCTTATCCCGCTGCTATCCCCCGTAGTCCGTAGCTCACACACCACACCGTCATCCCATCTCTCCCACATCTGAGATGAATTCTGTGAAGGAGGGCTTTCTCCCTTCTTGTTACAAAATCAGCTTGTCAACTCGAAAGCGAAGGGAGCTTTGTTATTAGTGTCAAAAGAAGTCAAGAGGGGTGATATTTCCAAAAGAGAGAGGACCTCACGGAGAGCACTGCAGAGAAGCCAGAGGAAAACAAGACCCAAAAAGGGCATTGGAATGGTCAGGGAGGTGATCTTGACATTCATGTCAGCAGGATGGTGGGGGTGGAAGCTTTAAAGGCAAGGGATTAAGGAGTGAGCAGGTGTTAAGGAGGAGGAAAAAGTTTTCCTAGGAGCGAAATCTCTCTGCCAGTCACTATACAAGATGCATTCAGAGGAACCGTAGATTTAGATGGTGCAAGAAGGAGAGAAAGCAGTAGCAGGGCCAAATAGAGAGGACTAGGAAACAAGTGTGATGAAGGTCATTCCTCAGAGGGCTACTTGAGAAGAAAGGGCAATTAATTGTGCTGATGGTGGGATCATACCTTACCCTCTCAGCTATGCCAGAGCTTACATAACAGATGGAATTTCAAAAAGCAGCAGGAAGTTCCTCAGCCAGGAACAGAAATTTCTGGGTGAATGTTGTAGGACAGGTACATTAGTGAATGACACTAATGCCTATCTGAATTGCCTAATTAAAAATTTGGGTGAGAATATTAGATTCCAGAACCAGAGGGGCCCCGGAATATTATCTAATCCCAGAGGGGCCCCGGAATATTATCTAATCCAACTCTGACTTTACAGAATCAGAGATTGAGGTTCTGGGCAAAGTACCTCGTTAATGCTAAGGTAGAAACAGACCCCCCGCCCCCCACATTCCCGTTCTACTCCCAAGCCCGAGACCTGGTTCAGAACTAGTTCAGATGCAATGTATACCCTTCTTCACTGTTCGCGTTTATACATGGAAATTTTGCAAAGCACAGTTGATAGGGGATTATCAAGAGAATCATTTAAATGGATTCTCCTTAAATCTCAAGGAGCAGATAGATTAATCAGTTTCACATGTGGGAAAACGGAGGCTTGGCAAGACTAAGGGACTAGTCACACAGCTAGCCAGTGGCAGAGTGGGAACTAAGACAAACATCTTTGTCTCCAAGTCCGGTTTGTCTCTTCAGTACAAGACAGCTGCTTCTGGCTTTGTAAGATCCTGTAAGACACCAATGCTCTCAGAATTATACACGCTTCTCAGAATTACACACAAACCAGGCATCCTTCTCAGAAACAACACGGAGAGATGGTGTGGATGATCTGGGAACACTGTGTTCGAGGAAGAAATTCTACTGGCTAGGTCTGTTCAGTAAACTGGAGACTTCTCTGCCTGGCTTCATAACCTGGATCGGTGCCTGGGAGCGTGAGGGTCTCCCGTCCTTTGCCCGTCATTTTTGTCTATTAGTAGTTGTGTTTTGGTTAGTTCGGTTGCTTAAAGTCTCATTAGAACGAGGAACGGCATGACTGATTACTTTTAATTACTACTGTTGGGGTCTTAAATGATGTATCCTAAAATGTATACATTCTTTGCTGGACATAGCCAAAATGTGTATGTCTATGGTTAAAATCTGCATGTAATGTAATAACTAAGAGTGGACTTTGAGAGTCAACATACGGAGGTTCAAATCCTGACTTCATCATTTAAACTCTGTAAATTTCAGCAAGCTAGCTAACTTTTCTGAGCCTGTTTCTTCATCTGTAAAATGGGGATGATAATAATACATAACTCATGGGGTTCTTGTGACAATCGAGTTAATGGATGCACGGCAGGGTATGCCATCATGGATGTGAGGTGATGGTTTGGGAAAGGGAAGAGTAGGTGGGGCTATGTCACCAGGACAGCCTAAAATTTAGAAACCTGGAGCTTTCTCTGTCAGTGCCAGAGGGCCCTGGAAGCCAGGACAAGGTCTTTGTTGTTATTTCACGTCTTTTATGTTGCTATTTGGTGAAGCTTGCCAGCTGGCCACAGCCTGACCTTTGTCCATCCACTCCTCCCATCCTACCCACTGCGTTTAGCCAAATTCCTGTTCAGATGGCTCAGAACACTCTCAAGGCAACAGCAACTCCCCTCTGCCCCCCCAAACACACACTGACACACACAATAAAACAAAACAAGCAGGATGGAGGCTGGACACTGGAAAGTAGGATGAGCAACCATCCTAGTTTGCGTGGGATCAAAGAGGTTCCCGAGACTTTTGGTTTTAAAATCAGCACAGTCCTGGGTAAACCCAGATAAGTTCATCACCCTATCTGAAAGGTTGTAGGGGGTATGATGGCAAAGCCTTCAAATCTGGCTAAGGTGGGGCTACATGGAACCAGCTTGAGGATCTCCCACGAAGCCAGCATGGTGACGAAATTCATACCTGGAACTGTTAGTTTTGAGGCTGTAATGCACAGAACTAGCAACATAGTGAGCATGCACTCATTCAATCGTTTATTCATCAAACATTCATCGAGGATCTACTATGTGCTGACTTTAAGTGCTGGGGAACAAAATAGGCAAAGTCTCTGCCTTCACGGAGATTCTATTCGAGCGTGTACGCATTGTTGTCTGGGGACCTATCTGATGTCAATTAGTGATAAACGCTCCTAAGGAAAAGAAGAGCAGGGTAAGGATGTAGTGGCTGTGTGGTGTCTAAACAGATTGATCTGGGAGAGTTTCTCTGAAAGGGTGATGCTGGAGCAGACACCTATTGACGTGAAGGAGCAAACCATGAGAACATCAAAGGCGTTGGTGGTATAGTGGTTAGCATAGCTGCCTTCCATGAGAACATCAAAGGGGGGACTCTATTCCAGGCAGAGGAAACAGAAGTAAAGGCTCTGGGAGGTGAGTGTGCCTGCACAGGAAGGGAAAAAAGGCCAGCAGGGCAGGGGCGAAGGAAGCCAGGGAAACGGCAGCAGGGAATGAAGTGGCAGAGGTGGCCATGGGCCAGATGGTTTAGAGCTCTGTAAGCTAAGGTAAGGACTTCGGGTTTTAAACGTCAGTTGTTATTATAATGGCAGCTTTATTCTTTTTTACTGTGCTCTGAGTGTTGGCCCTATTAGCGTCTCTGCTTCATTCTGCCGAACAGAAAAGAATTTGGCGTGCGCTCTCCACTCAACAAACGGTTCGTGAAGACACTGTGGTACGCAATGGGGATAAAAAGCTGGTTCTCAGTTTGTAATCTAGTTGGGGGCCGGAGGTGGGGGGGTGGTGCATGGGTCACGGCTCTGAAAACGTGGGAAAACACACCCGCCCTAGGCTTTGAGGGACACCCTGCTCTACTGCAAAGGATTCAATCCCCGGAGAGGGGAGGGGTCACTTCCGGTGCGCCCCAGGGCATCATGGGAGGAGTCAGGTGGCGGGAAGGAAAGGCCGGAAGTGACCCGCCGCCGTGGTTGGGACCTGGCGGGAGGCGACGGCGAGACGTGGCCGGTGAGTGTGCGCGTGGCCGGCTTTGTGAGGCGGGAGGGGTTTGCGCCTCCGCCTCCCCACGACCCGTCTGGGCTCGAGGTGACAGAGACTAACCCCCTGCGGCAGTGCGGCGGGGAGGGGACGAACCTGAGACTGGGGAGCGAATTTGAAGGCGGGGCCAGAGGAGTATTTCTGGAAAATTCTTGAGCCACCAAATTCCGCATTGGCGTGCGGTTAAATTGAACACAGCTCTGTACTGTGCCGTGCCAGATCCGGTTTGGGTTCTACTCTGTGGGTGGCGACGGCACATTATTTTTCCGGGTCCTGAGCAAGGGTAGGATTCGGTCGCTCAGAAGGCACCACCCTTCTCATCCCCGCGGCTCACACCTTGTCTCCTCGTTCGAGCCCTCGGCCTTTGACCCTTAGAAACTAGGACCTCCGTCTCCCCAGAGAGAGAGAACCTTGAACCCTAGTTTCCGTGAGGGGCCGAGAGCACCGTCCGCCCTCCCGTGAAGGTCGGGCCGCTGTAAGCTAAGAAAAGCCGTTTTCTGGGTTCTTTCCCCAAAGGGGTTGTTTTTCTAACCTCCACCACCGGAGGGGCATCGTTTAATTCCTTGTGGGCTCCGGAAGCAGCATCTTGGTGGCGGCCCTGGGAGCCAGGAGGGACGAGTCGGGCTGGTAAATGCCATCCTTAAGTACGGTTCTTTTCCATCTGCCCACGGCTGATTCTTGGGCTTCCCACTTGGGAACATGTGACCCGTGAAGGCCGCCGTGAAGGGGGCCGGGGACACTGGTGTCTGTAACATGGGCCCCAACCCCTGCCGCAGCCAGGAGGCGGAATTTAGGTCTGCTCCCTGACAGCTGCGGTGTTAGCCCTGGACTGTTAATCCCCACCCAAAGCTTGGCTGAAGGGCGGGGGCTTTGAGCGGCGGTGCTAATGGGCTCCTGCATCAGATGACCCTCTCCCTCTTCACCTCTCTGTAGTCAGTTACATATATCCACCTCTTTGATGAGAAGTGGTTGTGAAATCTCCCCAAGGAGCAGGTTGCTTTTATTTCTTTATTTAAAAAAAAAAAAAAAAAAAAAAAAAGAGCCTTAAAAAAAAATTCCAAACCTGGGGCTCCTCACTGGCTCAGTCAGTGGAGCGTGGGGCTCCTGATCCTCAGGGTCGTGAATTTTCGAGCCTCACCTTGGGCGTGGAGATTGCTTAAATAAACCTCAAAAAATTCTCCGCAACTGGTGTTTACAGTGTAGAAAGACTGCAAAGTAGAATCAAACCTCAAAGGGAAATTTTAAATCACTCCTAAAATTTTAGCATAGCATTTATCTAAATTTTGGGCTCAGTTTTTTTTTATTTTTATTTTTTAGATTTTATCTATTTGAGAGAGAGAATGAGAGAGAGAGAGCGCACGAGAGGGGGGAGGGTCAGAGGGAGAAGCAGACTCCCCGCCGAGCAGGGAGCGCGATGCAGGACTCGATCCCGGGACTCCAGGATCATGACCTGAGCCGAAGGCAGTTGCCCAACCGACTGAGCCACCCAGGCGCCCTGGGCTCAATTCTTTTGCATTCCCCCCCCATGTTTGTAGACATATACACAATTTTTTAAAACAAGTTTTTAAACACATACGCAACTGGGATATCAGCCAACAGACAGGATTTTGTGGCCTGCCTTTAAAATTTAAGAGATGATGAAAAGTTTCTTGTGGTATTAACTCTTCTTTCACATCATGATTTTTTTTTTTAAGGATTTATTTACGTGAGGGGGGAAGGAAGGGAGAGAGAGAGGGGAAGGGAGGAAGAGGGAGAGAAGGGAAGGGAGGGGCAGAGGGAGAGAGAGTCTCAAGCAGACAGCTGAAGAACTGAAAATGACGATGATCCAGTAAGTGTTTCACAAGAATGAGTTCAATATCAAAGGATTAGGAAGTCCCTTAAAAATACTGATGAAGCCATCATCCATTTTTGCAAAAAAGGACATCCTAATTTATGACTGCATTGCAAAAATTCAACATAAGGGATGTCACAGCATGTAAGACTGCAAATTACAGTTTGGCCATATAAATAATGGTGCAGTGAACACGGGGTGGGGGGGTGTGCGTGTATCTTTTCAACTTAGTGTTTTCAGTTTTTTTTTCAGGTAAATACCTAGAAGTGGAATTGCTGGATTATAGGGTAGTTCTTTTTAAAAAGTTTTGAGGAACCTCCGTACTGTTTTCCATGGTGGCTGCACCAGTTTGTATTCCCTCCAACAGCGCACGAGGGCTCCCTTTTTTCCACATCCTTGCCAACACTTGTTTCTTGCCTGTCCATTCTGTCAGGTATGAGGTGGTGAAATGTTTATTTAAATCTTTTGCGTCTTTAGAAATTGGGTGACCTGTTTTCTTTTTATTGAGTTTTTAGACTTTTTCAAATCTTCTGGATACTAGTCCTTTATCAGGGAGGTCATTTGCAAATACTTTCAGTCTGTGGCTTGTCTTTTCATCCTCTTTAGCAGTGTTTTCAAAGAGCAGAAACTATATTTTGATAAAGTCCAATTTATCAATTTTTTCTTTCCTGGCTTGTACTTTTGGTGTTGTAGCTAAGAAATCTTTGCCAAAACCAGGGTCACAAAGATTTACTCTCATGTTTACTCCTAGAAGTTTTTGTGGTTGTAGTTTTGGTTTTCTCTTTGATCTAAAATTTTCCTTAAGAAAATTTATTTTATTTATTTTGAAAATTTTTTCATTTTAAACTTCTGTTAGTAACCTTAGACATATTTGAGATTGTGGGCTGTACAGTTTATACTGTAAAAGACTGAAGCTGACAGGGTTGGGAGCTAGGGGAGAGTCGATGCTGGAAGAGGGATAGGAGCCCATAAAATACGATCTTCGCCTAGGTCACTAGTTTGGCTCTACTGACTCCCCTCTTTCTGGAGACCAAACTCCTAATGTTCGTACTCCACCACTTCTTTCTTGGCTTATCCTTTGTCCCTCTTAAGGTTTTTTTTTTTTTTTCCCCTCTCTCTTCCTCTCTGACTTCCTCATTCAGTTGGTCAGAAAGTCCTTGTGTGCTGCCTTCATAATTCACCTAGCGTCCTGTACGCTCATCATTTCCCAGGGCTGTTTCTCCAGTCTGAGCCACTGTCATTTGTTATCTTTTATTTTGCCGTAGGCTCCTAACTAGTCTCCCAGTTTGCACCTTTGCCACCTTTGGTCTGCCTCTCAACACGGCAGCCAGAGTAATTTTTAAAAAATGTGTGTTAATATTTCTTCTCTACTTTAAACCCTCCAAAGCTTTGACATCTCACTCTAAAGACACAAGTCTGTGGAAAGACCCTCAGACCTTCCATGATCTGGCCCCTGGTTCCTCTCTTATGTTATAACTCTTTATCCTGCTCATTCTCCTCCAGCCCCTGAGACATGCCAACCTGCCCCTGACCTAGGGACTGTGCATTTTCTATTTTTCCCTCTGCCTGGAAGTATTTCTGACCTCACATACTCATTTGGCTTACTCTCTTAGTTCCTACAGGTCTCTGCTCATATGTCTTTTTTTTTTTTTTAAAGGTTTTATTTATTTGAGAGAGAGCGTGTCTGCGTGTGCATGAGTGGGGCAGAGGGAGAGGGAGAAGCAGACTCCCCTCTGAGCAGGGAGCCTGACCCTTCTTCTTTATTTCTCACTAGCACTTATCATCTGACATGTTACATGCCCTTGTAGAATGTAAGTTCCCAGAGGGCAGGAACTCTTTTTGCTCACCTCTATACCCACAGAGCATAGAACAGTGCCTGGCACAGAGTAGATGCTCAATAACTACTTGTGGAGTGGATCAGTGAATGGATCCTGTCTGGAGAAGTAGCCTTAGGGAGTGTTTTCCTTAGTATTTGTAACGACCTAGAGAGATTTAATAAAATCAAGTCCAGTGAAAGATACTTGTGTGTGTGTGGGTGGGTGGTAGGGGTGGGAAAGGTGAGGCTGCGTGGTAATGGAAGTACAAAATATTGAATGCTTTGCAAAGCCATATATAGTATTAAAATATAGCTAGGTGAGAACTGTGTTTAAGAGTAAATAAGTTTGCAAATGAAAAAATGAGTTTGGTTTAATTTATAAGTTTACTGGAGTTTTTATTTACTCAACATTAAGAGAAAAATAAACATCACAAGTGGCCCAGAATAGCACATTTTGCACATTTCTTCAGCCCCTCGGCAGCATCAGGCAGATGTGTTCACTCTGCGCTGATTTTTGTGTGAATCTCCCGGCTCTTCGCCCGCAGCTTGTTGACCTGGGACTCGGCAATGTCAGCCCGTTCCTCGGCCTCCTCTAGCTCATGCTGGAGCTTGCGGAATTTAGCAAGATTAGTGTTGGATTGTTCCTCCTAAGAGGAAAGATAAAATTGTGAGAATTAGACTTTGTGGTTCTCACTGCGCTTGTCACCAAACAGGATTATTTCCTCAACTCAGATACGTCCTTCTTATGGTGTTTGCCATGTCTGACTTCAAATCTGGACAGAACGTGTAACTTCAGTTGTGTATTTTTTTCACTCTAAAGAATGAAAAAAGAACTTTTGAAGTGGAAGGACAACCTTAGTGTGTCAAACCCATGTGTACATGAAATCCATTTGTGATGCATGGACTGGGTAGAAAGAAGGAAGAGAGCCATGTACCCTGACAGAGTTTAGTAAGTAAATACAAGGTCAGATTTCAACTTTGAGACAACCTCACTTAACAAGTTTTGTCACATATTTTGACTCTGGTATACAGAGAAAGGGAAAAAGTGGGTCTGAGAAGAAGCATGCATCTGTTGGTTTTACTTATTACCATTTGAGCTCTTCCCTTCCTTCTCCTAACTTACTGTCTACTTCCGACCTACCACATTGTGTCTGGAAGAATGGGGAACAATCAGGAAAAGTGAGGCTGGAGAATCTTCCAGCATGTCCTTATTTGCCACAGTACATGTGGAGAGATGAGCCCCTGATGATACTGGTAGTATGTGAAGGAGTCAGCTGGGGTAAACGATTTATGTTTGGCTCTTGAGAACACTTGATTTTGTGTCTTCCTAGAGGGAGAGGATTATTTATCATGGACTACAGTTGTGATAGTATAGTCTTTGCAGCTCTCAAGGTAGGTTACTGTTTTTTTTCCCCAACCCTTACAAAATGCTTAATAATAAAAATATCTCCTCTTAAAGTCTGATTCTGTAATCAGGATTTGGAGGTAAATTCACATTTATAATATCTCTCTTAAAATATGAGTGGTATATTAATTGAATTTAAATTAAAAAAACAAAACAATTAAAAAATATGAGTGGTATATTCTTACTTTGCTTTTTTTCTCGTTGACACATTCTCGTAATATACTTTCTACCCCAAAAGAAGTTTTCTTCCTCCCTCAAGGGCTTAAAGATACTCACAGCCTCCTCAGCTTGTCTCTTGTATAGTTTCACCTTCGCCTGTAATTTATCTACCAAGTCCTGCAGCCTGAGAACATTCTTGCGGTCTTCCTCCGTCTGGGGGTTTGAAAAAACAGTTTGTATTCAGTACAATGAAATGAGCCTCCTACAAGTGGTAAAACAAACCACTTTGATATGATGGCAGGTGGGTCTGGGGTAAACTTGGTCAACCCTGAGCCTTCTTCCATGGTATTAACAGTAGCCTTCTTGCTAAATGTTCACTCTGTGCAGGTTCTGTCTTAGGGAATCCTGTACATCATCTCTGATTCTCACCTCCCTACTCTGGAGAGTACATGCTCCTACTCTGTTTTATAGGGAATGAAACTAAGGTTTAGAGTGTTAAGTAACCTACCCACGTTCAAAAATTAAGAGGGCCAAATTAAGACTAATACCCAGTTTATCTGGCTTTAACACCTGTATCCTTTTCTCTGGTATGCTATTTTCTGAAGACCTCCATGCCTTTCCCAGCTTAGGAAAGGGTCTGAGATAAGCAATTTTATCATTTGCCCCTTATATTTATATATCGAGTTCAGGTGGATCTGTTTGTGAGCACCACATAAACAGTTACCAGATTGTCAGTTTCCCTTTGGGCAGGAAGTCTGGATATTCTAGAAAGTTATTCCCTTTACCTGGTAGGTGAGTTCCTTTACTCTTCTCTCATGTTTCCGCAAACCTTTAACAGTCTCAGCATTACGTTTCTGCTCACTTTCAACCTCTCCTTCAAGCTCACGTACCTACAACCAAGAAAGATATGTACACAGCCAGTCTTGGGGGATATTAATTAGCTCAGGACCTGCTGAAGATATTGGGCGATGGCCTCAGCCTCAGGACAAAGATGGGCATCAATATGTAGATAGAGGGAGTGCCCTTTTCCCCTTCCCAGATTCAGAGAGATTGAGAGACCCACCCTGGCCTCCAGTTTCTGGATCTGCTTCTTCCCGCCCTTCAGGGCCAGCTGCTCAGCCTCGTCCAGACGATGCTGCAGGTCCTTCACCGTCTGCTCCATGTTCTTCTTCATGCGCTCCAGGTGGGCGCTGGTGTCCTGCTCCTTCTTCAGCTCCTCGGCCATCATGGCCGCCTATTTAGTAAACACACCAAGATAATAAGGAAACCTAGTAATGGCAGGTAACACACGTGTATCAGAAAAACCAATGCTTAGCTTGCTCACATCAGTGACGGCCTTCTTGGCCTTCTCTTCTGCATTGCGTGATTCTTGAATGACTTCTTCCACTTCACTCTGGAGTTGTGAAACATCATTTTCCAATTTCTTCTTGGTGTTGATCAGGCTGGTGTTCTGTTAAAAGTCGTCAGTGGAAATTTATAAGACTTGATATTTGCCAACGTGGGATTTTACAGATGTCTTACTTGTTGGCTTGTGCAGGGGACCTGAAGGCAACAGTTTACTCAACTTTAAATATTTGTCCAGTGCAAAATATTAATCATTTGAAAGGTTGGAACAGCCCCCCCCCACTGTGTCTAATTTATGCATAAGGATTTTTGAGATTTGAGAATGCCTCTATTAATTAATTGCTCTTTCAATTATATTTCAATTAGACATTACTAGTATTCTATCCTTAAAAGGTTGGAAATAATAGAAAATAATTGATTCTTTTTGTGAGTGCCTGGCATTGGGAGTTTTTCAGTTAGAAAGGATCTATTCTCTGTTAACTTTCATGGTTTGCTCCCTGGGGGAATACTGAATTAGTTTTAGGAAAACATTTTATTAAAATTTTTTTTTTTTTTTTACAGATTTTATTTATTTATTTGAGAGAGAGAGAATGAGAGACAGAGAGCACGAGAGGGAAGGGGGTCAGAGGGAGAAGCAGACTCCCCGCTCAGCAGGGAGCCCGATGTGGGACTCGATCCTGGGACTCCAGGATCATGACCTGAGCCGAAGGCAGTGGCTTAACCAACTGAGCCACCCAGGCGCCCAACATTTTATTAAAATTTTAACCCAGTGCTTCTCAAAGGGAATCAACACTGCCTCAACGGGTATTTGGAAACCTTTGGAGGTAGGTATTTTTGCTTGTTAAAATGACTACCTGGTGTTACTGCATTTAATGTCCAGGCAAATTAGCAGTATCCTGCAAGACTCACGGACGGTAAACACAATGCTAAATGCAGAAGGACTCCTGATGAGAAATACTACGTGGCACATTTTTGGATTCTGGAGTTAACAAATCATCTTTATTCAAGTTTATTCTGTATCATGGTTTTCAAAACCTAAAGAGTCAGACCTTATCTTTAAATAAAACTCTCTCCTTTTTTGGGTAGAAAATGTTAAAAAAGACGTATAGGAACACACACCAAAAAACTGCCTACAATCCCATCTTTCCAAGATAACTGCAGTTAATATTTTAGAGCATATCCCCCATCCTTTTTTTATATACACATATTTATAAAAATGGAGTATTTCCATATTATAATTCTCATCCATCACTTAACAGTACACCAGCATTTGTCTGATGGGGGGGGTCTTACCTGGGTGTGCAGGAGCTGGACCCTCTCACTGGCGTCCAGGAGCTCCTGTTCTGCGATTTTCCTGCTCCTCTCCGTCTGCTCCAGAGTGGCCCTCAGCTCCTCGATCTCAGCCTGCAGCAGGTTGGCTCTGCGCTCCACCATGGCCAGCTGCTCCTTCAGGTCCTCCTGGTCCCGGAGAGCGTCATCCAGGTGTAGCTGGGTGTCCTGTTAAGGAAAACAAAACAAAACAACACAACACAAAACCTTAGACACTCTGAAGAGGATGTGAACATCCCGGGAGGTGAACTGGAAGAATGTACTGGTGCCAGGAGCAGGAAGTGACAGACCTGTCATTTGAATGAGTGTGAAAATGGTGATGTCACCAGCTTAGGTGAGCGAGAATGATCAGAAGACAGAGTCTCATTCTATTTATGCCATTAACTGGTTATTTTTTTCATGTGCGAGTAACTAACTAATGTCACTTACAGAGCATTTTCCATATGCTCTCCCTAGTACCTGACATCTGTTATCTCATTTGATTCTCACAGGAACCCTGTGAAGTGGGTAGTTTCATTCTTATTTTGTAGAAGCAGCAGCAGAGGTTCTGAGAGGTTAAATCATTTGCCTAAAATCAGGCAGCCAGTAAGTGACACAACTAATGCTCAGCCTCAGGCTTATTGGTACCAAAGTCTTGTACTTTCTCTCGTATCAGAGCTTATCTCTGGGTTTCTGTTTGTTCTTTTATATAGCATTTCTGTAAAAATATATTCTATGCATATTTAATTTAGCTGTCTCCATACCGTGAGCTGTATAATTTGTTAAATGAAAAAACTGGATTGTTTAACACGAAGATGTTTTGCTGAATGGAGGACAGGTCACTTCCCTGACTTAGCTGTTTATGTGGACCCGTTTACCTTCAAGATGCCTTGGGTGTTCCTGTAGTTCCTCAAACTCTCTGCAGCCAAGCGGTTGGCGTGGTTCAGCTGGATTTCCATCTCATTGAGGTCTCCCTCCATCTTCTTCTTGACTCTGAGAGCATCATTCCTGCTCCTGATCTCAGCATCCAGGGTGCTCTGCATCGACTCCACCACTCTGATGTGGTTTCTCTTTAGCTGGTCAATTTCCTCATCCTTTTCAGCAATTTTCCTGTCGACTTCAGACTTGACTTGGTTCAACTCCAGCTGGATGCGCAGGATCTTTCCCTCTTCATGTTCAAGAGATGCCTTAACAAAACAGTGATCAATTAATAATGGAAAATAACTTGAATATTTGGAGTGTATTCCCTTGTGAGCCAAATTCTTACTAACATCAGTTTGTCTGATTTTACAAAGTATAATACAACAGTTCCAGGAGCCTGTTAGGTAAATCATTTTTTTTCTTGTTTATTCAGTCATAGATTATATAGGGCAGCTCTGTAATAAAGGTGCTTTATAAAGTATGAAGTGCTATGTAAGTATTATTCATGAGTACTAACAAAACTTATAGTTCAACTCATGTAGTAAGCATGAACTTTCAGTCTGTTTTATACATTAAAATGTTTGTGTTTGTAGAAATTCTCAATTTAAAAACATTTTTCTGATTACAAAATATACAGTGTAGAGCATGGGGTAATATATAGAAACAAAGAAAAACCTCCTATTGTGCACCCCATCCAAAGATGACCATTTAAATGTGGTACATTTTTTCTAGACTTTTTCCTACTTATATATATATTTTTCCATGATGAAATTATAGTATATATAGTTGTGTTTGCTTTAAAATTATTGTCTACCATAAATATTTCCCCATATTAATTATATTTAATGGTCATATATAATTGCAGCATATGAATTTTCCATACTTAGCTTCATCTTGTTCTTGGATTGGACATCTTTGTGCTTAAAGATTTACTTCCATTTGAGATAATTTTTTAAAAAATTTATTTATTTGAGAGAGAGAGAATGAGAGATAGAGAGCACGAGAGGGAAGAGGGTCAGAGGGAGAAGCAGACAGGGAGCCCGACGCGGGACTCGATCGCGGGACTCCAGGATCATGACCTGAGCCGAAGGCAGTCGCTTAACCAACTGAGCCACCCGGGCACCCCGAGATAATTTTCTTGAGGTAGATTCTTATAGAATTGATGGGTCATAGTATTACATTTTTAAGGCTTTTGATAACCATTGCCAAATTGTCCTTCATAAAGGCTGTACAAGTTCATATTCCCACAAGCTCTGTAATAATGGATCCATCGCCTACTTTGAGTGTCTTCACCCATGTCTTTGATTTTCCAAACAACATAATAATATGTACCTCTGCTTCCTCTAAGGCACCCTGAACGTCACATTTCTCTTGTTCCACTTGCTTCTTTATTTTCTCCAATTCATGGATTTGCTTCCCTCCCTCAGCAATCTGCTCAGTGAGGTCAGAAATCTCCTCTGTGGGTGAACAGATAAGGGAGGGGTGGTCAGACTCATGCAACATGGAAGGGGCTTGCCAGGGCTGTTGGAGGTACGGAAGTTCAAGAGCACTCACGCTGCAAGTTCTTGTTCTCCCGCTTTAGGCTTTCCACTTGATCCAGGGATTCCTCATAGGCATTCTTGACCTTGAACAGCTCAGTGCTGAGTGCGCGGGCCTCCTTCTGGGAGGCCTCAAGTTCAGCCTGAGTTTCCTCATACTTCTGTTTCCACTCTGCCAGGACCTGAAAAGCAGCAAATTGTCAGCCACTGCAAGGAGAAAGGGTGACCCAGTAAATGTTGATGAAGTTTAAGCAGGCCGGGCCACCTTGTCGAAGTTCCTCTGCTTCTTGTCCAGGGCGGCACAGGCCGCGTTGGTTCTCTCCACATCCAGCATGAGGTCCTCCACCTCATTCTGGAGCCGCTGCTTTGTCTTCTCAAGGGAAGCGCATTTGGCGTTCACGGCTTCTATGTGCTCCTCGGCTTCTTGCAGATGCTGGGCCAGCTTCTTCCTGAAACGTTAGCCAGGCGGTTAAGGAGAGTGGTCTGGAACAGGGGCAAGCTATAACGTCCTTTGACAGTTCTGCTTCTATAATGGCAGATAAGATATGGTTATCCAAACTGTGGCAGCCAGAGCTGCTTTCTCCGTCCGTCCTGCATGAAAAGGTCCAAAGTGGTGAGCACCTGGATTCAGTTCTTAGAGGCTGCTGTTAGTGCTCCATTGTATGTGTCTTACTATATAAATAATTCGGGGTTTTCAGGATTTTTGATTGAGTTGCAGAAAATGATTATCCCGGACAATTTTATTGATTGATTTATATATCTCATCTCATTCCAAAAAGGATTTGAGGCTAACTAGATATTGGGCAAAAATGTACTGAGCATATTCATTTGCTTTTTCAGACTTTCTATTTCATTTTATGTACTTTTTCCCTAAAGAAAAATAGTTGCTTTTCATATATATTTGGAGTTCTCACCAGAGAAAGAAATCGATGGATAAATCAGGACAGTTTAAGCAAGGCGGGTTTTCTTTTTTCCTTCTGAATCACCTACATTCTTCATTCCCCATTGTGTGCCAACTCTACATCCTTATGGTACAGAAAAGCCTTTCGCTCTGAAGCCCAAGAGGATCTACTTGAAGGTCCTCTTTGGTCTATACACAGGCTAAGGCTTTATTTTATTTAGACCAACCCTGGACATTATGTACAGTTTGGTGGCCTCCAACATGAGTTTGAAGAGCTGTATCTTCCTACTGCAGTACTTAAGAATGTGGGCTCTGGAATCAGAATATCTGATTCTAATCCTAGCTGTATTATCTATCAATCATGTGTCCCTGGGTTTGTTGGTTAACCTCTCACAGCCTGTTTCCTCATCTGTAACATAGGGATAAAACATGACATTGCTGTGAAAACTAAATGAGCTAATGTGTATATATAGTACTTGACACATAGCGTGTGCTCAGTAAATTTAGTGTCTCCTATTACTATTATGTTACCATCATCGATATCATCATCATAGTGTTTCTGGGAGTTGCTGAGTTGTGCACCTAGGAAACCATGTCCTCTTCCTCCCCCATTGTTCACAGCCCGTACTTGGCCTCCTCCAGCTCCTCCGTGCGCTGGATGGCGTCCGTCTCGTATTTGGTCCTCCACTGGGCCACCTCGCTGTTGGCCTTGGACAGCACCCTCTGCAGCTCAGCCTTGGATTCCTGCTCCTCCTCATACTGTTCCCGCAGCAGGTCACAGTCGTGGCGGGAGGACTGCAGGGCGTGGGCCAGGGCGTTCTTGGCCTGCAGAAGGACTAGTTCAGTGACTTAAATTCATTTATTCAGTGACACATAATTTACATACCCAGAGTAGAACGTAACTGGACATGCTTGGATTTACTCAGCCAAGATCTTTGGTAAAACTCACTTTAGTTTCCTCCTCCAGCTGACGTTTCAGCTCCTCGATCTGCTGCGTAGATGCTTGTTTGCTTCTTGAAAGCTGAGAGACTAAAGCATCTTTCTCATCTAATTGTCGGGAATATTCACCTAGGAATAATAGAAGTAAATGAGTTGGTTAATGGCATAGAAGTAAGCTTAAGCTTTCATATATATGTGTATATAACTATATACATATATATTAAATATATTTTATTTGCTTCTAGACATGAGTATAGAACTGGTTAGAACTGGAGGTAAAAAGCAGAAATGCCACAGAAGTGTAACAAGTAAACTATTCTGCCAGTTCTTGCTTTGCATTCTTTCTGACCCGCTCAGCAGAGTCTACCAGTTTGTTTATTCCCCTCTAAGATGGGAGGGAATAGTGCTGTTTCTCCAGAACCTCTGGAATCACTTTTGCCTAGTATGTAGTTTCAGGGCCCAGAGAAAGGTCCTCACCTGCCTCTGTCTGCAGACGTGCTCTCTGAGCCGTCAGGTCATTGATCAGCCGCTGCTGCTCCTCTTCTTTGGTCTTAAGTTCACTCACCTGATCTTCTAGAGTGCGACACATCTTTTCAAGGTTCCCCTATAGGACATATGGCAGTGAAAGATGAGACACTGAACGCAGTAAAAAAAAGTTAAAACTTGAGTCTTCAAGTATTTTTAGAGTGAATAAATTCAAGTGTGAGTAGAAAGCTATGGCACCAACTTGATGGGACAGGCTAAGATTCAAGTATGGTGAGCGAGGGATGTCCCTGACATGGCCATTGTTGGAGCCCGTTCATTTTTTCCAGTGATACTGACACTTGCTTAAAGTAGATTTTGAAACAGTCTTAATAGGTCATAAGCAAGCACTAACAAAAATGAAGTAGAATGGAATATATTATAATAGGAAATATTAGATTAGTGCTATAAACTGCCAGCAAACAGTGTTTAGTGACAGAACAATGAGTGTTCTGTCAGGTTCTTAATGACCATCATTTAGAGTTGGTATTGGGTACCTTTGCTTTGGAAATGGTCTCTGCATTACTGGCGAGGTCATCGATCTCCATCTTCATCTCACTCTTCTCCTTCTCCAGCTTCTGCTTGACCCTCTGCAGGTTGTCTATCTGCTCCCCGAGCTCGGCCATGCTGTCTGTGTGCTTCTTCCGGAGTGCGGCCGCTGTGGCTTCGTGCTGTAGGGTGGCCTCCTCCAGGTCCCGACGAAGTTTCTGGAACTCAACCTCGCGCTTCTTGTTCATCTCGATCTGGGCAGAAGTGGCCCCGCCGGCTTCTTCCAGGCGCTCGCTGATCTCCTCCAGGTCCCGGGAGAGATCAGAGCGCTGCTTCTCTGCTTTGGCCCGGGAGGCCCGCTCTGCCTCGATTTCCTCCTCCAGCTCCTCGATGCGGGCCTGGGAGTCACACATCAACATCTCTCAATCTCATCTCAGTCTCAGGGTTTTCGGGGTACAGAAAAAAAATGAAGGTGAGATGGTTCACCTGCAGCTCTTTGATCTTCTTCTGTAGTTGAATTTCTACTGCCTGCTCATCTTCAATCTTGCTTAGCAGATTGCTGATTTCAAATTCTTTCCTGTAGACAGAAGAACAAGACATATTAATACTCATGAATTGAAAGATGATATCACGTGGAATTTTTTTCTGGAGTTCCTACTTTTTGAGTTTCTCATCAAGTTGCTGCTTATCATTTTCTACATCCATTGTGGATTCTTGGGCCAATTTTAGGTCACCCTCCAGTTTCCTCTTTGTTCTTTCTAGATCCATTCGAAGTTTCTTTTCTTGCTCTAGAGACCCTTCAAGCTAAGGAGAAAGGAAAATAGGTTAAACATTGAAAGTGTGTTTAAAAAAATCCTTCAAATGGATATCAAAAACACACTTACGTCATCCACTTGCTGCTCCAGCTTCGTTTTAGCTTTGGTCAGGGTGTTGACTTTGTCCTCTTCTGCCTGCAGATCATCCAGGGTCTGCTGGTGGGCCTCTTGGAGGGCCTTCTTCTCCTTGGTCAGCTTTGCGATGGTTTCATCCAGGCCTGCCATCTCTTCCGTGAGGTTTTTCACCTTGAAAAATTAAAAAGAGAAATGATAGCTGTGCTAAAGCATCTTAGTAGGGTGGCAGAACCTCTATATGGTAGAACAGAATATGATTCCTACCTTGTTCTCTGTGGCATGCTTCTCCTTTTCAACCTTGGCCAGGGTCAGCTCAAGGTCGTCAATGTCTTTCTTGAGCTCTGAACACTCGTCCTCCAGTTTCCTCTTCTTGGCCGTCAGCTCGGAGTTGATCTCCTCCTCATCCTCTGCTCTCTCGGTCACCTCCTTGATCTTGGCCTCCAGCTGGATTTTGTTTTTAATCAGTTGCTCACACCTTTCCTCTGCATCAGCCAAGGCGTCAGCTTCCTGTGGAGAGATTCGTTAAGGTCTTTAGAGAGCTTGTTACGATTTTGAACTTGTTCTTTGCACAAAATAGTAGTGTTTGCTGACTTCTGGTGACTTTTTCAGTATGAATATAAATTAAACTTAATTGAACATTATTATGTGGCCTGGAGAAATGGATCTAATTAAAAGCGAGACTATAGACTTAGAAGCAAATTAATCTGAAAAATGATTGGATTGAATCAGTTGGCTATAAAGTGGTGTCTAGAAGACTGATAGGCCACAGGAAGCCTGAGGTCTTGTCTCAGTATTGTCTCCATATGGATGAATGTAGGCAAATTTACTTTATTCCTTTGTCCTCAGTTTTCTCATATGTAGTTGAGGGGGTGGGAATAAATGATCACTAGGAACATTTCAGCTGTGATATTCAAAGATTTTTTTAAAAGATCTTATTTGTCAGAGAGAGAGCACAAGCAGGGGGAGTGGCAGGCAGAGGGAGAAGCAGGCTCCCCACTGAGCAGGGAGCCTGACACGGGACTTGATCCCAGGACCCTGGGATCATGACCTGAGCCGAAGGCAGACACCTAACTGACTGAGCCACCCAGGCGTCCCCAAAGATTCTGACTTAGATTGGTTAGATTTGGTTTTGATCATTCCCTGTTCACTTCAGTCTAACTAGTTGTTAGACTGAATTTAAAAAGGAAAAGAAAAAGAACTTAAATAATTTTATGCCTGTGAATACATTTCCATGCACCATTTGTTACACACTCACAACCTTCCTGATAGTCCATAGTAGTGCTGTAAATGTCGACAGTTTTCAGTTGCATTTTAAGGATCACCTATTAGTCTCAACATGAATTTTAGAATACACAAGAATGTGTAATTTTGAGGCATTACATAGCTCCATACAGTTTTTATGAGTGACTGAAGAACTCAAATAAAAATCAGCTCAGCCTTATTAGATTACTCTGGCCTGGGGAATTTCTTTAACGTCTCTGTCAGTGTTTGTTTTGTTCTTTGGTTATGTTTTTTAAATGCTTAAATGGATGATAATGGGGACTTCTCAGGGTTCCTTTGCTTTTATTTTTAATAGTGATGTATTCAGTCAGTGTTTACTCACTGATAAGAACTGTGAAGGGACGCTAGGTTGAAGTGGTTGTTGGTTGTGTGTTTTGGGAAAATGTAACCCTCACATAAGCGAAGGTATCAGAAGGGAAAGTTGAAAATAGCTGAAAGATTTTAGGAAAACTATCCCTTTCACAGGTTTCTTCATGACACTGGTGGGCTTTTGGATCATGGAAATGGGAGATTATGCTTGGCCAGAGCACTGGTCCAGACTATCCCCCATTCTTCCCGAGCTAGTAAACAGAAGCCTTAAGAACTCAGGATGTCTGTCAAAGGAAGAATCACAGAGGGAACTGGGCTCTACCTTACACTCTGGTTGCTCAGTTCACATAACTGCAAACAGATTTATTGAGCTAAATCTCAGTGGTAAGGATGGAGAGAAATAAGAATAAGGGGCACCTGCACCTCGATTTTTATAGCAGCAATGTCTACACTAGCCAAACTGTAGAAAGAGCCTAGATGTCCTTCAACAGATGGATAAAGAAGATGTGGTCCATATATACAATGGAATATTACTCAGCCATCAGTAAAGATGAATACCCAACTTTTACATCAACATGGATGGGACTGGAGGAGATTATGCTGAGCGAAATAAGTCAATCAGAGAAAGACAGTTATCATATGGTTTCACTCATATGTGGAATATAAAAAACAGCGCAGAGGATGATAGGGGAAGGGAGGGAAAACTGAACGGGAAGAAATCAGAGAGGGAGACAAACCATGAGAGACTCTTAACTATAGGAAACACTCAGGGTTGCTGGAGGGTAGAGGAGTGGAGGGTTGGGGTAACTGGGTGACGGGCATTAAGGAGGGCACCTGATGTGATGAGCACTGGGTGTTATATGCAACTGATGAATCACTGACCTCTACCTCTGAAACTAATGAAATACTATATGTTGGCTAATTGAATTAAAAAAGAATAATGGTCTTTCTTTAATTTCAATACAATCTCAGACTTGCATTCAGAGAACAGGATGATCCTTGTAAGGCTGGGATGAAGCATGCAAGGCAAATGGGTAAGATATCTGGCTGCGATCTGGGGCATCGCCTTTAAACTGCTTCCTTCATGGCTGCTAGATTTGTGATATTATTGAATATGTTCTTCAGTCCTCCCTTTTCCATTTGTAATTCAGAAGTCATTGTGTGTGTCTTCCTCATAGGACTACGGAAAGATAAGTGAAATACTAAAAAAAGTAACTTGAGATTTTTCTTTTTCAAGACAAGGCTCTTTGTAAATCTGAAGTATGTATGCCTTCTAGAAACGCTTCAGTAACATGTTGCATTCAGAGTACAGAATACTCACAGATTGAACCTGGAGCTGCAGGTCATTTTTCTCTTTTAAGAGAGTGACCATTTTTTCCTCCAGTTCCTTCCTTTTTGCCTCTGACTTAGCAAGCTCATCTTTGGTTTTCTGAAACTCTTCCTTCATGGTAGCCATTTCCTTCTCAGTCTCCGCGCTCTTGAGGAGAGGCTTGATCTTGAAGAAGAGTTTCATCCAGGGCCAGTGCTTGACGTTCATGAACGCACGTACATTGTACTGGATGCAGAAAAGGGCTTCTCTGAAATGACGTAAAAATATCAGTGTAGATCGATTCATTAGGGGCAGTGTTATTGTTGGTGGTTTTTATTTTACACACAAGTTCCCCTTGTGATGATCCCCCAGGTATAAATGATTATCAGATTTTGTATATGTTAAATGCAGGCTTTATAGAGACACAGACACACTCACAGTAGTGCTCAGTGTAACCACTTTGCTAATGTGTACTGCTCATATTGAGTAATTTTGTGTTCTCAAGACCCTTACCACACTAGCAAAGGAGCAGACCTTAGAGTGGGAATAATTTGCACGTATGAGAAACACATACCAATATAAGATCATTTGAGATATTACAGTATTGGTGATTTGGGAGTGGACGTGGCATTTGTAAGTGGTTGTGCCGTGGGCCGTTGGCCTACAGAGTGAGCTGTGAGATGACATTGGGTGCTTTCTGATTTGCCCCACTGGTGGAATTTAGGATTTAGCACATCTTTCTCGAAGCGTTTCGTCTTATTTTGATTAACACTGAATTACCCACTCGTAAACTTTTGTTAGCTTTTTCAGATAATGTACTGGCTTTCCTCAGATTATTTCAAATGCCTCATTCTTACTTGCTTAATTAGACTGTTAATATCTACAGGTGATTTAGCATGCATTGAGCACCCAAATTTGTTTTATCTAAGTACAATTTTTAAATAGTAATAAAAGATGCTCCTTCTGCAAACTGTAGCACTAGACTAGCAAGGTTTGCCGTATGCCTCTTCAAGCTTATTAAAATGTAAATTCTGTTTCTGTATAAGTCCAAATTACAAGAACCATGACTCTGAGAAGGCAAATACCATGACACAAACCATAATGTAGACACATGAGAGGGATTTGGGAACACTTATAATACAAATCCAAATAAGCACAGAGGAGCAAAATGAATGCAAAATGTGTGTGTGTGTGTGTGTGTGTGTGTGTGTGTGTGTGTGTGTCGCGGGGGTGGGGGGCAGGGAGTGCATCAGAGCTGGGTAGATAGAGCTGGGTGAGGCTCATTGGAGAAAGGAAAAGTGCAAGTTCTGAATTGGTAAATAGGTAAATTAGGATGAGGGGGTAGGCCTGGGGCAAATATGAAAACAGGAGATAAGCAAATTGTTTAGGCTGGCTGGAAAAGGCTGTGTGGTTGGGAATGACAGATGTACTGGGGAATACAGAGAGCCTTGACAGCTACGCAAGGCAACATGGATTTGTCATGGGAGGCCAGGGGGAGCCACAGACCGAGCTACAGCATGATGAAAACTGTGCTTATTGCAAATTATTCTGGCAGCTCTATGTGAGGGGGATGGACAGGGAGAAATTGGAGGGAGTGTGCAAGTATGAGGGGTTAAGCAAAGGCGGATATGTTGTAGGAGTGAGTTCTGAACTGCACGAGAAGCATGTATTAGCCACAAAATGAAAGTTAATAAATGAGAAAGGCTGAGTGATAGTCCCAAAGGGACCTTACAATTCGGATAATCTGCACTGTTGTTACCTCCTTTGCAACATCTTCTGATATTCAACCCTCATTAGGAATCCCCTGCAGACGGCTTGAGTTCTTGTTATAATCTGGGCCAACTTTTCATCTCTCATTTCTTCCAGAAGACCCAGAAGGCCAGCTTTGAAGAAAACCTGGAAAAAAGGAGAATCCCGAGTCTTCCCTGTGGTACAGGAGACACAGAAACGGCAGAAGGGTATGGATCAGGTAGGAATAGATGACAGCTATACCTTGGTATGTCCAAATTTATACTGGGTGTGATCAATATCAATAGAGGCAAGAAGTTTCTCAGAAGCCTTCTTGCTGTCGATGAACTGTCCTTCTGGAATAGCACTTGCATTTAAAACTTTGTATCTGTTCAGTCAAACAAAGAAAAGAATGATTAAGGTGGTATGATTATATGGGGAAACCAAATGACCCCAAAAATCTGAGAGAAAAAGTAAAAGTAGAAAACCCAGCTTAAAGCTGTGCTTTAAGTTCAGATAGTAAAACAGTGTGATTTTTCTGTAGTCTAATGCATGTGTCTTTCCTATTTGTAAGAAATACCACTTCTTCGAACTGTTACCCAGTCCTACTACCGCAAGACTATATGATTTGACTTCTTAATTTTACAGTATTTACTCAACAGGGCACATGAAATGCGATGAACAGAGGACAACAATTAAGATGATAAAATGTTCACAGTATTCAGTGAAATACAACAAAGAGAGACTGGCCTTTGTTTAAAATCCCCATAAAGGATCCTGCTTGGGAACCCCTTCCTGCAGATGCGGATCCCTTCCAGCACACCGTTACACCGCAGCTGGTGCAGGACAAGTTCATGCTCCATGGCCCCTGAGAGGAAGAATACATGCCTTATTTCATGGCCTAAAGCAGACACCCTGGAGCTTGTTTGGGCATCAGAAGGGTCTTACCTGGAGTCTTGGTTTCATTGGGGATGATACACCGTACAAAGTGGGGGTGAGTGCTCCTAAGGTTGGTCATCAGTTTATTTAGATTTTCCTAGAAAGCCAGACAGAAGGGACTTGATGAGAAAGTTTTATCTCAGATTGCTTTTTTGTAATTATTTGGAGTGAACCTAGGCACTCCTTTAACTGTCAGGTATAAGCCTCCGAGGCTTCAGTTGCTCTGTATTTTTAAGGTCTCCAGAGTTCTAGCCTGCCAGATAACCACAAGGCCAAAGTGCTGGGAAGAAATGCAGCTCTCCAAGGTATTCATTTATAACACCTAGGAACTATTCTATGAACAAACTGCAGATCCCGTAGCCTTAATGCACAGGAATTGTTCTCAGCTGGGAATTAGAAGACAAAAGACTGTGGTCTCATTCTGCCGCTAATGAGCTGCTTGACTCTGTAAAATCCCATTCGTCTCTCTGGGCCTTAATCTGAAAAGAGTTGAGATTACCTCTAAAGCCTCTTCCATCTGTCTCAGTGCTAGTAATTTTCACAGTTGTAGTTTACACTGGGAACCTAGGTTGGCCCTTGTCCCACCTTTGCTGTTCCTTCCTTGAGGTTATTATTATCCCTGGGACCCGTGACTTCTTGTTTGTACTGTTTCCTTTTTTTTTTTTTTTGGAAAAGTCTAAAATCATGCGGCTACATAATCTTGTGTGGGTGGATCTTGGGTGCCTGGGAATGATCCACAGCCTGAAGCATCTGGGGGGCGTTATTCCAGAAATAGAGTAGTTGCTTATGACCGATGATGTTGTTTTACTCAACTGTAGAAAACTCACATGTAAATATTTCTCAATATTTCTTAGGTATAGTCTTGGGGAAGGCAGAGTTGCTTTTTTGTCTTTCTTTCATATCTCAGTTAACTATTAGGAAACAAAATTTACTGTGGGCTTCTAATCTTGAAGACATGTACAAGGATAAGTTGATGAAGCAGGAGCCTACTTGGTGAGATAATGCAAATTGGTAGTGAGAAAGAAAAAGAACAGGCCAGTTTTCCTGTTTCAGTCACGGGTTATATCCTTTAAAAGGAATGAGACTTAGCCATACAGGTTCTGACAAAGCAACCATGAGTCTAGACATTTCACACACTTCCCTTTGGAAGAGTCAGTTGTTAAGCTACCTAACAAAATCACATGATTTGTAGTAAAATTATTTGTTATTTTAATCTTAGATATTTTCTAGCTTAATCATCCATGTAAATCACTAGGCTTGATTTTAGATGATTTTCAGCTATTACAAAAAATTAAATCCTCCTCAGAGGACAAAGATGTGTATTGAGGGAAGGATGTGCTAAAGAGTATGTCTTTAAAGAGGAACTCAGGAGCATTCTCAAAGGGCAACATTGGTAGAATAAAGATAACAGCTTTCCTTAGGGACAGCTTTGAAGTTCAGATATGTTTCTTTAAAAATCAGCCTGATTACATAATAAGAAAGTTTCTAATGATATTTTGGCGTTCCTGAACACATCAGATGATCATAATGAAGAATAATGTGTAGAGCATCTCACCCTGTAAGAGAAGTGTTGCTTGGTTCTACCATGATAAGAGTGAATATTTGAACATTCTGTTCTCTCCTAATTTATTCTAAACCCTGTAATTATGATAATTCATAGAAACTGAATAGAGTTTTTGGGTGAAATTTGTACTTTACCCTGAAAAGGGCTGACACAGTCTGGAATGAAGAACCCTTCTTCTTAGCACCTTTCTTTGCGCCACTATCTGAGGTAGAAAGAAAAACCCATCAATTAGAGCAGAATCCTAGAGGCTGGAATGTTATCTGAACATTTTGTGGGAATGGGCTTGATTTAGATTAAGGGCACAGAAAGTACCTGCTTCAGCACTAGCGTAGGTGGAAAAGAGACTGGCCAGAGTCTTCATTGCAGACTTCTGATACAGCCCAACCACAGTGTCGTTCAGGGGGTCCTTGTTCTTGTCCAGCCAGCCACCAATGTTGTAGTCCACGGTGCCGGCGTAGTGGACCAGAGAGAAATGGGCCTCGGCCTTGCCTTTGACAACCTTGGGCTTCTGGAAGTTGGCCGACTTGCCCAGGTGTTGGTCATATAGCTTGTTCTTGAAGGAGGTGTCTGTGGCCTTGGGGAACATGCACTCCTCTTCCAGGATAGAGAAGATGCCCAGTGGCTGAATTCAGAAAGGCGGACATTAGTGTCAACCTATGTTTCCCAAAAGATGCAAACATGGTGGCTCTATCTGTATTTGATTGAATGATCAGAACTGCCAAGTAAATAGGTATATAAAATAAACCAGGGTCATAGCTCACAAAGAAATCCTTTTGTTATCACTGGAGTGACTTTCCCACCATTCCTTGTCATATCCAGTCCACAGCAACACTTTCAGTTAAAAGAATAGCGGAATACAAACTTCAAATGTCAGTCAGCACAACATGTGTGGGCAGTTTGTTAAAGTGTTCTGTATTATCACACTTTTTGCCTATTTATTAAATTAATCTACTGTCACTATTTTTTTTTATGAAAAGGATTTACTGACTTAAGAGTGATGTTTACGTTATATGCAGTAGTTTAATAGTATACATAATCCAAACCTTATTTAAGACATTTTCTGTATTTGATCTCCTTAACGTTGGATTATGGAAAAGCGTAAGCAATTAGACTTCTTGACTTCCAAACGGATTATCTTTCATAGAGGTCCTAGCTGGGTTACATGTGTACTAATTTTTATCTAGAAAAAAGACTTATTTATGTTGCTGACGTCTTGGATTGTAATGGAGATAGATTCAGAACTAGTGAGGTAGTTCTGCTGGTGGAGCAGATCGTCTCAATTGAGTTTTCAGTGCTGCCTTAAAATCAGATTTGAGTCGCTGTTAGAACAAAACTGGCTAGAACAGAATGAAACTAAACACTCTGATCCTTCTTATGTAGAAGTTGAAAAGAGGAAGTTTTAAACAGTAATTCTGTTTGTTCTGATACCAGAATAAGTATTTCTGTTTGTTCTGATATCTAATGTCACAGTTATACTTTCTAGAATTGCTTCAGACACTTGGAAAAGTTACCCTTGCAGTCTGCCTTGCTTTAGAAGTCAAACAGACTGGGGTGCCGGGGTGGCTTAGTTGGTTAAGTGTCCAACTCTTGATTTGAGCTCAGGTTTTGGTCTCAGGATTGTAAGTTTAAGGCCCGAGTTGGGCTGCATGCTGGGCATGGAGCCTACTTAACAAAACAAATAAGAAAGTCAAACAGACCTTCTCGATGAGCTCGATGCAGGCAGCCAGGTCCATCCCGAAGTCGATGAAGGTCCACTCGATGCCCTCCTTCTTGTACTCCTCCTGCTCCAGCACGAACATGTGGTGGTTGAAGAACTGTTGCAGCTTCTCGTTGGTGAAGTTGATGCACAGCTGTTCCAGGCTGTTGAACTGCAGAAAACAAAATTTTCAACATTAAATGGATTTTTTAGCAGTAAAATTCGTTACTGAAACATTCTTTTATTGAGAAAATGTGGACTACAGTAATGAAATAAAATTTAAACTAATTGTTCTTTCAGAAGTCCCAAGGAAAAAAAAACGATCCATTTTTTTTTTTGACATGAGCCTTTATTATGAATTCTGGGCATTATTTAAAAGCACAGGTATCAATTATACAGCAAGACTTCTGGTAGGATCTACCCCTTCCCAGCTCTAAGATTGCATAGCAAAAGCATACATGAAAAGTACAGCCATGGTCCCCATGAATTATGGTTTGGATTTAAGGATGAAAGTAATTTATTGGAAAGTTTCACTTTTTTTACCACCCCACTCTCCAATTCAGGATAAAGTTCACATTTTCACTCTTGGCTGTCACATAAGGAAAGCTTCTCCTAAGACCTTTTTATTTGATGTACAAAGTGGAATAATAGGCAAGTTTGTCTCGTCTTCATATCAAACATCTGGCAAATTCCCTTTGCCAGGTCTGTGAAAGTAGGGACCTGATGTGGTGTAGTAATTGATGATGTGAAAGAGTCTTTGTAATAATTTACACCTGCATTTTACACATGATGCAGCTGATACCCCAGAGGTGAAATAGTATGTGTCAGATGAACTTGGAACAGGAGAGACCATGACCTGTGTGCTTTCTCCTCCGTGGGAGATGCTCCATCTACACATCTGGGTTCTTGTCCTGGCTTTGCCTTAAATGGCTGTGGGATCTTTAGCAAGGGTTTTCATTTTCCTGCATCTCTGTTTCTCCACATGTAATTAATAGTAATATTCGTTACCCTTTCATGGGTTGTTCTGAAGATTAAATGAGGTAACATTTTGAAGTGCTTAGTGGAGTGCCAGAAATACCCTCACTCCACAAATGGCAGTTATGGTTATCATCACACTTATGGTATTGCCTAGATATGGGGGAGGTAACTTCTGTTCTGGGTGCAGTGTTGGAGGAAGCAATGTGGACACTGTAAATGTACAGGAATGGCTCGTATATCAGAACCCACATTGTTTTTCTCTCACTTTTTGTTAATATGAAGACAACTCACGTCAAAGATCTCAAAGCCGGCGATGTCCAAGACCCCGATGAAGTACTGTCTGGGCTGCTTGGTGTCCAGCTGCTGGTTGATGCGGGTGACCATCCACAGGAACATCTTCTCGTAGACGGCCTTGGCCAGAGCGCCCACCGCGTTGTACACCTTCGTGGACAGAGTAGTGATTGTTGATGCTACTGAAGACGCTGTGAAGGCCTGGGACGGGTGTTATTCATTGAGGTCATGCACTCACCTGCTGCACAGTCTGGCCTTTGGTGACATACTCATTGCCGACCTTGACCCTGGGGTAGCAGAGGGCTTTGAGCAGGTCAGCAGAGTTCAGACTCTGGAGATAGGCCGCCTTGTCAGCAACTGCAGAGTCACAATTCGAGAAATGTTGTTTAATGGTGGATATCCCCTTTTACCTAATTTTTCTATTTTTCTCCAATCCATTCTCTTTGTTATTTAAATAAAAAGCTTTAAGTAATTCTATAGAAGGTCAGATGAGGGTCCCCGTACATTAGAGCTCATACTTGCTAATAAATAGTTACACTGCTCTTTGGGGATTTATTGCAAGTAGCTTTTGAGAAATTCAACAGTTAACATGTGTCCAGTGTTTATGGCAATACTTTTATGTAAGGCAAAGGCCATGGTGCCTGCTCTTAAGGCAGACACATTAGGTGTGGTTGGAGGGAAAAGATAAATACATCTTAATAATTGCTATTAGGGAGAGAGAGAAGTCCCAATATTTGGATCCTTATTTCAGTTTTGCTCCTCCCAATATAAACCCACTTGTTCAGTTTCGTTGTCTGAAAAGTAGGTATTAAATTTCACTCTGTGCCCCCTCGGAGTCTCTTTCTGAAATTGTGCCAAGGACTGTAATGTAAATGCCACAGGTCAGGTACCACTGTAGCTGCTGAAAAGTTTAGAGGAGCGAGAGAATGTGTCAAGCTGGGGGGTGGGGGTCAGAAAGGCTTCAAGGAGCCGACAACTTTAGCTTCCTTGGTAGGTCCTTTATGTTCCGCACACGGAATACATGACTTTTCTTTCTCAGTTCTTTTTTTATCTCACTGCCTAGAGTGCCTGCAGGTTTATATATAGACAACGCACTCATGTGCACAGATGTCTAGGGATGCCCTTCACCCCCAGCTTTGTGGTGGGCAGCTCCTGTCTCGCCAGCTGCTAGTTCACCTGGCTAGTGCTGAAGTAGGCTCACATGCCAAGTTGGCTCACGTACACAGCCACCATTCCACGGCAGAGCAGGAGCACTGTGCCATCTCTTTTTCTCTCTCACGATCTGGCCCCGATTGTGCTTTTTTAGATATGTCTTTATAAGCGCCTATTAGGGTTTGTTTTAACTTATTTAGGCTGCTTAGAAATGACGGAGATATGGACACACAGGGAAGGAAAGGGGGTGAGGAAAGTGTGCGGTGTGTGTAGATATGTATATGCTCTTCAGAAGTTCAGCTGTGATGGAGACGTGAGTTTAGAATAGGCTTTTTTTTTTTTTCCTGCCATATTCTTTAATTCAGACCCAGAAGGAGGTTCATCTGGTACCTTCGGTGCCATCTGGCTCGGCCTGCTCCTCCCGCTGCTTCTGCTTGAACTTCATGTTCCCATAATGCATCACAGCCCCCGTGAGCTTGTAGATGGAGACTTTCTCTTCAGGAGTGAAGCCCAGGATGTCAATGGCACTCTTCCAGGAGAAATGACAGAACAAAGATTAGGGCAGAAGAGACTAACTTATTTTGGAGAATTTATACTGTGTCCTAGGGTAACCACACCTACAGTGGGCTGTTCCTGCACATAATGGAATTTTTTTTACAGTGTGTGTGTGTATGTGACTTACATCTGTGGCCATCAGTTCTTCTTGGTCATCAATGCTGGGGACCGTGATTTCCCCTTGACTGATGAAGGCATAGTCATATGGGTTGGTGGTGATCAGGAGCATTTCTGGGTACATATAATTCAGGGTATACATTTACATTAGAAATTGTTAATAAAAATATTAACGTTCATCTATAAATTTAAGTTCTTCCTTACCAATCAGATCTGGCTTCTTACTGGAAGTGATCTGGTAAAAAATATGGTAGCTTCTTTCTGCCTTCAGCTGGAAAGTAACTCTGGACTTTTCTAGAAGATCTGGAAATAGAAATAGATATTAAATTAGAAAAAAAATCAGTGGTGCTGAAATACACACACACACACTTCAGATGGGGGAGAGGGAGGGAGGGAGGGTAGGGAGTGAGGTGGGGGGAGGGGCAGAAGGAGAGGGAGAGAGAGAATCTTAAGCAGGCTTCGCACTCAGTGCAGAGCCTGTCATGGGGCTCGACCTCACGACCCTGAGATCATGACCTGAGCCAAAATCAAGAGTTGGATGTTCAACCAACTGAGCCACCCCGACACCCCAATGCTGCTGAAATATTAAATGAACCTCAGTGTGTTTGCTGAGACTGGGATCATTACATTAGACTCCACTGAGATTTCTACCTGATATATTGATCCTTTTGGTGCTGGATATAAGAATTCCAAATACATGTGGTAACTGCCTAATTTTCTCACTATCTAAGAGTAGAGACTGAAACCTATCTGCTCTAGTAAAAAAAAAAAGCTTTTAATATGGGGGAACCTGTGACCTCTGTATTATTATTGATCTGTAATATCTCCTCCTTCCTCACGTCATCTGAGACTTTGTGGTGAGTGGTTACTTAGAAACACCTACCAGAGCTCAGATGAAGAGCAAATCACAGAGAAATATTGTAAACCTATAGGTAACTCATAGGAACCCAAAGTAGCCCAAGTGGTTTGTCCTGGAAAAAATACCAAAGTTGCTTCTGTGGCAGGAATTTCAGAATGTGCTCCAGAACTGCCAGTCTGCCTTGACGTTGATGGAGCACACAGTGGATTTATGGTTAAGTCTGGCATTGGCTCATGGGCAACACTGGCAGCAGGCTCAGCGCACGCCAAGTGTTCCTGAATAACCTGCACATGAAATCACTCATCTGTCTTTTGATTTTTGGTGGTCCTGTTACTCACATGTTTCAATATCTGCAGAAGCTAGCTTCCCTGTGGTACCAAAGTGGATTCGAATGAATTTACCCTTGAAAAGAGAAGATTATTTAGTATTGAAAAGTTGAAGCACACAGAAGGATGCAATTGAAATGATAATTCAGATGTGCTTTCTCTAGCATGGAAGGACTGAGAAGACCCCTCTGTGACCAGGAGACTTACAAAGCGAGAGGAGTTGTCATTCCTCACAGTCTTGGCATTGCCAAAGGCCTCCAGTAGGGGGTTGGCGCTGATGATTTGATCTTCAAGGGTCCCCTGCAAAGGCAAGAGCGGTCCTCACCTCTGGGGCTCCAGAATTCCTGAGAGCCCCGAGAGTCTTTTTTTTTTTTTTTTTAAAGATTTTATTTATTTATTTGGCAGAGAGATACAGAGAGAGCACGAGTAGGCAGAGAGGAAGGCAGAGGGAGAGGGAGAAGCAGGCTCCTCGCTGAGCAGGGAGCCCGATGCGGGGCTCAATCCCAGGACCCTGGGATTATGACCTGAGCCGAAGGCAGCCGCTTAATGACTGAGCCACCCAGGCGCCCCTAGCCCCAAGAGTCTTGAGTCTGTCCCCAGACCTACCCGCATTTTGCCAGAGGTAGCTTCCTCCTTCTTCTTCTCCCCAGTGACTGCAATTGTTGCGAAGTACTGGATGACACGCTTGGTGTTCACAGTCTTCCCGGCACCAGATTCTCCGCTGTCAAACAGAGACCAGAGAAAAGATCAGAACTACTACAGCTCATGTTGTCATGTCTAAGACAATCAAAACCCGAGAAGGGAACAATCACGTACGTGATCAAGATGGACTGGTTCTCACGATCTGTGAAAGAGAAATCAAGACCAGCAGTTAAAAAAGAAAAAGAACATTCAATATAAAGATTATTGAGTCAGTTTAGATCAAACACAGCTTGTTCTTTTAACATTTGCAAGATGTCACTTATGGTTTTGGTTTTGTGATTAGTCCCCAAAGAGTACTTGGCTCTTGGAGTAAAATTGTGACAATGAGAGGCAAGCTATCATCTGTTTCCTTTTGTATCTTATTAATTTTAAGGACTTTGTGATGATAAATTTCAAACAGATACCAAGTAGAGACAATAACATAGATAGCCCCCATGTCCCCATCATACAGCTTCAACAATTATCATCACTTGGCCAATTTTATATCCTCTCTACTCCTGTCCCATTCTTCCTGGATTATTTTAAGGAAAATCCCAGGCATCCTATAATGTCATCTATCAACACTTCAGTAAGAATTACTAGAATTTTGAAGTCATGAGGGATCTTAGAAAAATTACCGAGGCCAACTCTTTTATTTAACGGGTAAAGAAGCTGAGACCCAGAGAGGAATCGGTGACTTTTCGAATAATAATTACAGAGCTTGTTAATAAGGTCAAAGGTATTCAGGTCTTCTGACTTCCACTTTATGTATTTTTCTGCTACCTGGCCTCCTCCCAGCTCTTGATATGACTAATTTGACTGCTGGTAACACTCAATAGGGAAGGGATCTGGAATTGTAAATATGTTCATTTAGTCTTATGTTCCTTTTAATTTTATGTACATTTCTAAATAATAAAAACAGACATTGTCACTAGTTATATGACTGATATGTTGTACTTATACCAATTTTCTGATATGCTAAATCTCCAGTTCTATTTGAGTGGATTCTCAAATCTAAAAATCTATCAGAGAAATAGATACAAATCTGGATGTTATTTCGATGTGCATATAGACTTTAGAGAACTTCAGAGTTCTATTCAGAGCAGTAGATACAGATTTTAGAACATACTCAAATTGATTTTTTTTCCAATAGCAGAAAAATTATGGAAGATCATATCACATCTCATGGGAGCACTGATAAGAAAAGTTCTAGTCTCTTTTGGTGATGATAAAATAACATGTACCAGGTCAAATGCCACAGTTTAGCATGGTTTTATATGCAGATCATGTTTGGGAGCCATAAGTGATCTTGAATTTGGAGCAGCCCCAAAGCTTGGGGTGTGGAGACCTTGGCGTAGGGGTGGTGGTGTACAAAGCAGAGTTAAGTGCAGCTGCTGAGTATTAAACCCTCCGAAACGAGCCAGCCTTTGGATCATTTCTGGAAGGTAGCTAGCTTCTGCTGACCACCAAAGAACAGTTTACTGGCATGAAATCCTTGTGGAATTGCTGGCCAATTTGTAATGGAAGATTCCTATTTTATTTCTTTCTCTTCTCTCCTCCTTTAACAGACAACTTAAAAACAAGTGCAGCAACACAAACAAAAACGAAAAAAGAACAAAACCCTCTCAGTTCCCAAAACCCTATGGAACAACAGGAAACTCCTGAATTCAGAATATTTCCAAAGGCGGTGCATTTGGTGTGTGAAAATAAAAGGTTTAAACGCTGTACTTAGGCTTGTAATGCATGTCAAAGCTGTTTGTTTATGCTTTGATAAGAGGGGAATAACAGGCTTTGATAGGATTTCAAAAATATTTTCAGAGGAAGAGGTATTTTTATTTTCTTCCATTCTAATAGGAAAATGCTTCAGAATCACCGGGACGAAAGTGGTAGCTCGCTCTTTACACGTGTTCTACCCCAGACGCTGGCAGTATTCGCTGGGTCGTTTAACGATAAACATAAGAATTACAAAGCTTTCCAGCTGTAGCTGGGAACTATTTTCCTTGATTGCTGTGGATGTGCTTATTTTAAAATAACTGATTTGAACTTTTCTTCTGTTGAATCAGAAATGAAAACCTATGGGAAATCGGCAGGCGCGTTTACAGAGGTCTGCTAATTGTTTCCGCCTGGCTTCCGCTTACTAGCTGGGGTAGCTTGGGCAGGTCACTGCGCCCAACCAGCTTCCCTTTCCTCTCTCTAAAATGGGGATGGCTGCTGGGAAGCATATATGACACCGGAGCTCTGGAAGTTCCTTGAACACAGTGAAGCCCCATGTGGCTGCAACGTGTTATTATAATCAGGGCCCAGACAGAGGCTGCTTGTTAAAGGTTCCGTTTCCATGTTTTTGCACATAAATAGCTGTGTCACTCACCCGTCAGCATGAACTGATAAGCATTGTCGGAGATGGAGAAGATGTGGGGCGGGGCCTCCTGGCGCTTCTTGCCTCGGTAGGCTGCCACCACCTCGGAGTTGTACACCGGCAGCCACTTGTAGGGGTTCACGGTGACACAGAAGAGGCCCGAGTAGGTCTGAGAAAACCAGAAAATGTGACATGAGGATCTTGTCTTTACTCAGAGAGATAGATGGGATTGGGAGATGCTGAAGGGCGCTCACGTAGATCATCCAGGCTGCGTAACGCTCTTTGAGGTTGTACAGCACTCCAGGCTCGTGCAGGTGGGTCATCATGGCCATGTCCTCGATCTTGTCGTACTTGGGAGGGTTCATGGGGAAGACTTGGTCCTCCCTGACGGTTAGAGTCTGGCAAGTAAAGTGAGAGACCACTTTGTATTGATGGTGGGACATAGGGTTGGTTTGTCTGTTTTGCTTATAAAATATAATTACTGACACTTTTCATTTATTCAGTATTCTTTAAATCAAGGCATGAAATTGTATTTGTTTCAGAGTCTGATGCTAAGAAAACCCGTCTCCTATGATGAAATAGTATACCACCTTTTTTTAAAGATTTTTTTTCTTCCCATATTCTCCTGTTCCCAGTATTTATCAGTTTATATCTTTTTAACTCTTATTTTAATAGGTTAAATTTTTTATTTTTCCCGGCCATTCATTACAAGAAGCTTCTGGGGGGAAGTAATGGGGATACTAATACATTATTTAGCTAAGTAAATAACAGTAGTTTCCTGACCAGAGAGGCTGGCTTCTATTTCCTCCAAGTTTGGGGGTTTATAATGCAAAGTGGGGAGTTGAGGGATATGGTGGCAGCTGACTCTAGCGTGTTGAAGTCCTGTGGGTAGCTGGGAAGGGGGCACCCGAGGTGACTGCTGGGAACCTCCTTTGCCGTCCAAATCTGGCATCCATAACGGACCAGGAGGGTGTCTGTGGTGGCAGGAGGCTTAGAGCTTCACCTTGAATGAGGAGACTGAAGAAGACAACTGGGAGCGTTTTCTCCCCGTGTGTTTACTTACTGCTCCGCCTTCTGTCTTCACAGTTACTTTCCCTCCTTCCTTGCTCTGTATGGTGCTCTTCACGTAGGAGGCCTTGGGCTCCGCGACAAAGACCGATGTTTTAGCATCGAAGGGCTTGTTTTGGGCCTCAATCCGCTCCTTTTCCGATTTTCGGAGGAAGGGAGCGGCTTCGCCAAAAACCGCCATCTCAGCGTCCGAACTCGCACTCATGGCTGCAGTTTATTTAGCAGAGGATTCTGCCTTGGGGAAGAACTGGGGCAGAGGGAGAAAAAGCAACCAGAAGTTAATACCTTTGAGCTAGGATGTGGCATGAAAGAAGTGTTGCACCCCCGTTGCTTGGGCTGTCTGTTCCGCCAGGCTGCCCTTGACCTGTGTTCTCACACAGGCCAAAGGACTGGGGGGCATGAGGTTGTGACCGGAGGCTTCATTCTGAGTACCTTGCAGATTTCCTTCTGCGATACATATCTTGATGCTCAGGGCCAGAGTGCCTTCAGTGGAACCCTTGCATGTTTGAATCTCTACACTGTAACAATATCGACAGCTGGTGGATTGTTCTCTAGCAGCTGTCTTTCTTTAATCCCTACGTTTCCTTCTGCATCTGCCATATACCAGGATAGTCACATCGTTAGGTTAGGAGAGAAGGTTTGTCTTGTGCAAAGCAAGGTTGGTATTTTCAAAGCTTTCAAAGACCTGCTTTACCTTTTTAGGTGGCCATTTTTTTTTTTTCTCTCTTAAGGCTTGTGTTATTATTTTTTTTAAAGATTTATTTATTTGGGGGTGGGGAGCGGAGGGAGAGAGAGAATCTCAAGCAGAGTTTCCGCCGAGCAACAGAGCCTGTTGAGGGGCTTGATCTCACGACCCTGAGATCGTGACTTGAACCAAAATCAAGAGTCGGATGCTTAACGGACTGAGCCACCCAGGTGCCCCAAGGCTTGTGTTATTTTTAATATCTACTTTATGTTAATACTTAGTGTTAAATCTCTCAGTGGGTTGTTCAAAGAACCTCATAATAAATTCTTAATACCGTGTGGTTTTGTCATTTGGCTCGTTACCAAGAGACTTAGCATTGCCTTAATTCCAAAATCTCTTTTGACACTTTCTTTTTTTGCATGAGAGATTTCAACTGCCAGTTAACACATCTAACCGCAGAGAAATGAGAGCTTCAGCATGAAGAAGGCCCTTCTTCCCACATACATTCCCCAGACTTCCCTTCTTTCCATCAATAAAAAGAAAAGAGATAGAAATGTAAGGGTTCATCACATGTAAGCCATTGTCCTCTGATAGATATGCCTCCGCAGGGTTGGCCTGTTAGATTGGTTGAGCCTTTCCTTTCAGGTGTAAATTACTTGGGGAAGGGCCAGGACCTCTTCTAAATTAGGCACGGTATTTAGCACTCTGTGGGTGTACCACTGGGGACTTTTTAGAAGAGCAATGATCCGTCTTTCTAAAACCAAATAACAATGAATCATCAAAAGTAGCTAAAACATGGTTGTCACAAGTTGTTTGTCTTTTCATTTTTTGATAAGGATTTTTCTGGGGTGTTTAAAAAATATTTGTAAGGGTCAGTGCTTTGCAGGAAAGGGAGTTTGGCATGGAATAGTCTGTTGCCCCTGGGCAGGTCTGTCAGAATTCCTTCCGTCCCAAATGGTCCTTCAACCCTGGAACTCAGGTGAGGGGAGTGCAGAGAAGGCTTTCTGGGAGCAGGAGTTTCCCAGCACTTATAAGCAGTCATTTGGAAGCACCGCCTGCTTAGGTAAGAGCAGGAACATGGAAATGTGTACAATTGAGATCTGTTCCCAGCTTCGTTAGCCTGAATGCCCTGTGTCATCAACATGCCCAGAAAGCTGAGGCTTACCTTGAGAGTTCCAGAGGAATCGCAGGTTCAGAAGTGGCTGACACTGTAAAAAATAAGGTCTCTTATCAGCAAAGTTCTGACATGCCAGTAAAACAGTTACAGAATTATAATTGCCCTGCTCTAAAGCTCGGCTCTGTGAAAATAAAAATCAGACTGGGGAGGGACAGTTTCATGCTTGGAGGTGGGCCACGGGATCAGCTCTTCCTGTCCTTGGGGGTCCTTCAAGCCCAAGGCCCGCATCACTCACCTCTGGGTTCTCGGTGGAGATAGGGCAGGCGGGGTCCCGTGCTTATATGGGCACCGGTGTGCTGACGCTGTTGCTCTCTCCGCTTTGTTAGGGCAGGACATTTGGCAGCATGACCCTCGGCATCATTTGTACTGACATTTGGCATGTTTGGATATAATTAGAAGTATTCATATCATTTTGGGTATGTGAACCAATCTCCTATAAATAATTTGACAGGGACCAATCTGCCGGCAGAGAATGCTTTCTAGTAGGCTGGGAAGGTGATCTTTGACAGTGCCTGGTGGGGCCTCAAAGTCCGTTCCCACGAGCTATATTCGATTTGGCGAACTCTTCTACACATGCCTGTGGTAACCCAGTGATCCGGTTCTCAGCGACACATTGCCGTCAGGGCCTTATCCGCTTTTCCTTATTTGTTACTAGAGGAGCCCTCCACTTCATCCCCCTGGGTCACTGCCAAGGCTCACCCTTGGAGTCTGGGCTTGGGCAGCAGGGCCACGGTGAGAGGAGAGTCTCTGCTGAGCCTCCACCATTGGCCAGTGCCCACCCCCTCAAGACTGAAAAACATTATTTCAGTACAAAATAGTATATATTCATTGTAGGAAAAAAACCCACAGATGAACGGAGAGAAAAAGATGTCTATAATCCCAACATGCAGAGATAAAATAAGATAAAGACGTTTGGGACCGTAGTGGGATCATACTATATATGTGTATATAGTACGTATATATTTTACAATCTACTTAAAAAGTTATATTGTAGGTAATTTTCATATCAGTGATATAATTTGCATCCTTATTCTTTAAACAGATTATATTATGATCATTCCGTTTAAATTAAAATCTTTCCTTTTTTTTTTAAAGGTCCAGTATATTGGGGTTTAATTTATATGCAGCAAAATTCATTCTTTAGCTGGCAGTTGTATGAGATTTTTTTGCTGCTATTTAAAACATTTTTGACCTTGATGGTAAAATTCGCTTTCTCTGTTGCATGGTTCTACTTTTTACATGTGAACGGATTCTTGTAGTCACCGTCACAGACAGGACACAGAACAGTTCCATTTCTATGAGTTTTGATAAATATGTGTCATCGTGTAACCTCTTATATTCAAATAACATGCCTTGGAGATGAGGCTAAAATTCCCTTTTGATGAACTCACAATGGAGGTAGCTCCCTTCTCTCCAGAGGTAACCACTTACAACCAGTTTGGTGTGTAATATTCCAGACCTTCTGTGTGCACTTAACTAAGTTATATTTGGAAAAATATAAATTAATGAAACTGGCCTAACTAGATTGACCCATAGAAAATACATAATGAGATGTTTAAAATATGTTAGAGATAGTATCATGCTTTACATATTTACCAACTTGTTTTTTTTCATTCTCTATTCTTAGATCATTTTCCATGTCAGTACATAAAGGAAGCAAAAATTTAAAACATAGAAATAGAGAAAGTACTATATGAGGCCATTGCAGTCATCATCCAGCATTAGTAATTATCAGTTCATGGTCAGTCTTGTTTTGTATATACCCCAACCTACTACTCTATCCCTGGATTATTTTGATATCACTCATTTAAAATTTGCTATGTAGAATTCTCTTTGTTCTAGATTATAATCATTTCTTTTTTGTACAAATTCCAGAAGGTTTCTCCTTGTTTGATAGTGATCTTAACTTTGTTTTGGCATCTCAGTCTTATGGAAGTTTTAAATTTTTATGTAGTCAAAGTTACAAACACTTTTCATTTGTAGCTTTTTTGTGTGTATTGTAAGAGAAGGCCTTCTCTAACTCAAGGACTCAGCGTCATAAATATGTTCTATATTTCCAATCTAATGCTTTAAAAATATATATTGACATTTGTAATCTAGTTGTATTTGTGTGTGTGTGTGTGTGTGTGTGTGTGTGTATGTAGTGTTTCTGAATTCCATATTTTGTACCACTGTTTCTGAGCCAATAGCACATATGCTTTGATATCTAGTAGGACACATTATCCCTAATTATTCATTTATTTTAAAGTTGTCTTGACCATTCTTACATTCTGTTGTATACATTTTTTAGTGTTTTGTTGCTGTGGTGAATGGGATTCTTTTTCTGATTAGCCTTCCCACTTGGTTATTACTGGCATGTGGCAGCCAGTATGGCCTGCTCAGAAGCTTAGGTCTGTCTGTGGCAGCCGTATACCACCTCCCTCCATTTCCCAGATGCCTTGTGGCACAGGGCAGCCACGTGACACTGTTTTGGCTAATGATGAAGTACGAGTGGGAGTTGCTGGGTGGGACTTCCAGAAAGAGAGCAGACTCCACTGGTAACTACCTTTCCCTTTCCCTGTCTCACCCCTTTTTGGTGTAGAGCACAGATGTCTTGGCAGAGCTATAGCCTTGAAAGAAGGATCAAGAGAATTTCAGAGACAGTGTTGACATCTGTGAGTTGAATTTTAATACATGAGGAAGAAAATGAACCACTGATATTAATAAGGCACCATATACTCAGATTTTCTGTTACATACAAACTCAGTCCTTAGCAGATATGTGGTGTTTCAGAAAGTTGGTTTTACTGGTATCTTTCATTTGGCCCCCTTGCTGAGCTTCCTTATCACTTCTGACAATTTATGTGATTCTCTTGGGTTTTTGATGTAGTATGCACAAATAATCACAATTTTGTGTCTTCTTTCTTTTATGATTTTTACGTTATTTTTTTTTCTTTTTCTAATTAAATTGAGACACTTAGGACAATCTTGAATAGTAACACTAGGATACTTATACCCTAGACAAGGTAAGTGATCCTTATTTCATTCCTGACTTTAATTGGGTTGCCTCTGATGTTTCAAGATACTTTATATCTAGTTTGCCAGTGATTTTAATCATAAAAATGAATTAAACTGCTTCATTCCTGGGTACATGACGAGGAGAATTGAAAACATATGCTTATACAAAATTTCATACACAAATATTCATGGCAACATTATCCATAATAGCCAAAAAAGTGGAAACAATCCAGATGTTCATCAGCGGACAAATGGATAAACAAAATGTGATATATCCATATGATGGAGTATTCTTCAGCCATGAAAAGGAGTGAAGTACTGATACATGTTACAGCATGGATGAACCTTGAACCTCAAAAATATTATGCTGAAGTGATTGACATAGTGCCCTTATATTTGATGATGCCATATCTATCAAATGTCAACAACAGGCAAATCCATGGAGACAAAAAGTAGATTAGTGCTTGCCAGAAGATGGTCTGGAAGGGGGGAGACTGGGGAGTGACTGCTAATGGGATTTCTTTTTGAGGTGATGAAATGTTCTGAAATTAGATAGTGGTTATGATTGCGTGATTTTGTGAATCTACTAAAACCACTGAATTTACATTTAAATGGTGAATTTGTGGCATGTGAATTATATCTTTATTTTTAAAATTTTTAAAAGTTTTTAAAAAAGATTTTATTTGACAGAGAGAGACACAGCGAGAGAGGGAACACAAGCAGAGGGAGTGGGAGAGGGAGAAGCAGGCTTCCCGCCGAGCAGGGAGCCCGATGATGTGGGACTGGATCCCAGGACCCTGGGATCATGACCTGAGCCGAAGGCAGACACTTGACGACAGCCACCCAGGCGCCCCTGAATTATATCTTTAAAATACATTGGATTTTATCAGTGTTTTTTTCTGCATTTATTGAGATTCTTTTTTTCTCCTCAAATTCATTAATGTAGAGAATTATAATTGTAGTAACTTTCTCACTTTTACCACTAAAATTCATGAAATGAAACCTATAGAAATAACATTAATTTCCTGCTGATCAAGTATACTAATTTTTTTTTTTTTTAATGTGGGATTTCTGCATTGGAGTTCACTATGGGACTATGACATGGTTTTCTTTTCTTATGCTGTCCTCTTCTGGTTTTGATATCGGCATCGTGCTAGGTCTTGTAAAATAAGTAGCTCCCCGTTTCTATTTTCTGCAGCATTGTGTTTAGAATGTGAATACTCTGTTCTGCGAACATTTGGTAGAGTTCCTTTGTGGAATTCTTTTGGCCTGTAGTCTCTTTGGAGGAGGAATCTTTTATTTACTCTTGTAGTATAAGCTTTTTTTTTTTTTTTTTAATGGTTATTGATTAATCTGTTCAGAGTTTCTGTTTTTTTCCTTTGGCCCATTTAGAAATTTTATATTTTCCTAGAAAATTGCCCATTTCATGTGAGGTTTCAGATATTTTGACTTTTTTTGTGCATATCTTTTTACAGTTAAAAACTTCCTAATTGATTCCACTGTATTCTTTATTCCTTTTTATTCCTCTTCTACACAGTTTGATTTTGTTCTTTTTATTTCAAATCATATTTGCTAAAGTTTTGTCTTTTGTGTTGGTCTTTTAAATTTAGTTTTACCAAATAACTTTTTTTCCTATTTTCTAGTTTCTATTCTGCTTTTAATCTCATCCATTCCTTTCTTTAATTTCTTTAGGTTTATTTTATTGGTCTGTATTCAGCATCTTAAATTGAAAGCTCATTTATTTTCATTCTTTCTTATGATCTTACAGATTTATTTGTGGTTATGAATTTTTCTTTGGTAACTACTTTGGCTGGATCCTTCTCACAGGTTGATAGGTAGTACTCTGCTCATCCTTCAATTATAATGACTTTAAAATTTCCATGTCCATTTAAGCATGTTTGTTTTTTAGGCAGATGAATAAATTTGGGCATTGGGGGGAGAGTTCTCTTTTAGCTTTAATTCTTTTCATTGCATGCGTGTGTGTATGTGTGCTCAGTTTGTTTCCTGTAGACCCAGTAGGAGTGAGGGATGTTGTTCATGTGTGTATGTTTGTTTGTGTGTGGAAGTAATAAGAAAATTCAGATAGCATCCAACTAAGAATATTATCAGCACCCCAGAAACCTCTCAGGATCCTCCTCATCACTCCGATTTCCCTCACCTAATGGTAACTCTGATTTTTACTTTTATGATAATCATTTCTCTGCTTTTCTGTATAGTTTCATTATTTGTGTATGCATCTGTAAATAATACATATACATTTTTCTGCCTGTTTTTGGGCTTCGTATGAATACAGCTTTATTTATTCTTTAGTATCTCACTTCTTTTACCCAGCATTATTGTGGGATTTTTTTTTTCTCCATGAGGTTACATGTAACTTTATTTTATTTTCTTTACTGTGCAGTATTATATTGTATGATAATATTCCTTTTTTTTTTTTAAAGATTTTATTTATTTATTTGACACACACAGAGAGAGAGAGAGAGCACAAGCAGGGCGAGCGGCAGGCAGAGGAAGAGGGGGAAGCAGTCTCCCCACAGAGCAGGGGGAGCCCGATGTGGGACTCGATCCCAGGACCCCGAGATCATGACCTGAGCCAAAGGCAGATGCTTCACCAACTGAGCCACCCAGGTGCCCCTGTATGATAATATTCTATTGTAGACAAAATTTGGGCTTCCCAGTTTTTTGCTGTAGCTTTTTATTTTACTTATTTTTTTGCAAGATGAACAGTGACTGTCACTTCTGTGGTATCTTGTTCTAGAAATAGTTGGTATTTCTTTTGTGGTTTTGTAATGGGTCAATTTTTCTCTTCCTCCTCCTCCTCTTTAACACCTCTCTTCAGGTAGAATTTTATATACCTTAAAAATCATCCATTTTAAGTATAGTTCAATGGGTTTTGGTAAATTTATGCAGTCGTGCAACGTCACCATAATCCAGTTTTATCAACACTTTCATCACCTCAGATGTTCCCTTGTGCCCATTTGTATTCAGGTCCCATTCCAGCCCCAGACCGCAGGCAAACACTGATCTGCCTTCTGTCTCTATAAGTTTTGCCTTTTCTAGAAATTTTCTGTAAATGGAATCTTACAGTGTGGGTTCTCTTGTGTAGGGCTCCTTTCCCTTAGCCTGTTTTGGACTCCATGCATGTTTTTGCTTGTTTCAGTAGTTTGATCATTTTTATTGCTGAGTATGAGTCCCTCATATGGATGCGCCACATCATGTTTATCCGTTCACCAGCTGATGGACATCTGAATTATTCCCAGTTTTTGGCTGTTATGAATAATGCTGTTGATAATGTTCCATACAAGGCATTGTATAGACGTTTGTTTTCATTTCTCTTAGGTAGATAACGAGGAGTTGAGTGGCTAGGTGGCTTAACTTTTTAAGAAACTGCCAAATAATTTCCCACAGTGGCCATACCATTTCACACTTCCACCAGTAATATGAAGGGCTCCAGTTTCTTTCTATTCTCACCTACACTTGGGTTGTCCTTTTCTTTGCTTATGGCCATGAGTGTAATGTGGTAGGTACCTCATGTGGTTTTAATTTTCATTTCCTTAGTAATGATTTTGGTTACTTTTTCTTGTGCTTATTTGTCATTTATGTATTTTCTTTAGGTAAAGTGCCTATCTAAATCTTTAGCCCATAAAAAATTGGGTCATTTTCTTACTATTTACTTGTTAGAAGTTATATATGTATGTTGTCAGTAGATTTATCAGATGTATGATTAACATATTTTTTTCTAGACTGTGGGGTCTTTTCATTTTCTTAATGAGTTCTTTTGAAGAGTTGGTTTTAAACTTTGATGAAATCCAGGTTTTTAAAATTTATTTTTATTTTTTATTTAAATTCAGTTAGCCAACACATAGTATATCATTAGTTTCAGATGTAGTGTTCAGTAATTCATCAGTTGTATATAACACCCAATGCTCATCACATCATGTGCCTTCCTTAAGTCCAGTTTTTTGATAAAGTCAGTATTTTCTTTTAGGGATCATGCTTTTGATACATTTTACAAATATTTCTTAATGCAAAGTCACCAGTATTTTTTCTGTTTTCTTCTATATATTTTGTATTTATAACTCTTATGTGTAGGTCTATTTCAGTTTCAGGTTAGTTTTCATGTATGGTTGAAGGAAGGGTCTGGGTTCATTTGTTTTCACATAGAAATATCCAGTTCTTTCAGTGCCATGTGTTGGAAAGACTGTCCCTTTCCTACTAGATTACCTCGGCACATGTGCCAAAAATTTTTGATGATTTTTCTTATTTTAAAATTGTGAAACTATTTGCTTTGCATGTAGTTTATGCCTTTACATGCTTCAAAATTCCAGAAGCACAGAAGAATATATAATGAAAATCTTTTCTTATACTCTTTGTATGAGAAAACTATGTAGTTTTCTTCCCCAGAGTCAACAACAGTTATCAGATTCTTGTGTGCCCTTAACAGGTGTTTTATGCATATATTAACAAATACACCTATGTTCTTTTTTTTCTTTTCCCTACATGGCTCAACTTTTGAGATTTTTTTTTTTTTTTTTTTTTTTTTAGGTAGACTCCACACCCAGTGTGGAGCCCAGCATGGGGCTCAAACTCACGATGGTGAGATCAAGACCTGAGCTGAGATCAAGAGTCAGGCACTTAACCGGCTGAGCCACCCCAGTGCCCCCAGAGTGTTTTATATCAGTGTTTTTAGCCTTTTTTTTGCCATTACTCCCCCCGAAGAGAAAAATTAATTAAATTCATTAATTAAGTTTAATTCTTGCTAAGAAATAAAACAATAGTATTTTAATTAAATACATTTAAGTTCAATTAATTTCTCCCCAACAAGAGAAATTAAGCAGTAAGATTTTTTTCAGGTAGGGTTGTGCTTGACAGGGGGAGGGAAGAGATGCAAGAATTATAATGCCTAAGATTTGTTTTGCTCCTCTAAGAACTAATTTTTCACTTCTTAAAGAGTGATATCATTTCTATTGAAATTGCATATATCAGGGTGGCTGGCCGGCTCAGTCAGTGGAACATGTGACTCTTGATCTCAGGGTTGTGAGTTTGAGCCCCATTGTTGGGTATAGAGATTACTTAAAAATAAAATCTTCAAAAAAAAAAAAAAAAGAATGCATACATGAGATGCTTAAAAAGCATTTATAGTTTCTCATTGTTGGCTACAAAAGTTAGTATTTATTCGACATGGAGGTTGGGAAAGAAAGGTTCCACAGTTAGAGCCTGAGGGGACTGGGGCTGCCACCATTGCAAAATCTAGATTTTTTTTTTTTATTGAAATGTACAAAATTTAATATTTATCTTCACAATTGAGCTTGTTATTTGTGTTATTCAGTCACCTATGTTTTTAGTTTTGTTTACTTGGTCTGTAATTTCTCTAGTAGGCCGAAGCTAAACTCCACTACATTTGTTCTCAGATCTTTCAGGTTTTGTTTGTATAATTCAAAGATAGCTGCTAATAACTCCATAGAAATTTGTGATCATTTTATCTTTGTGGTAAATTGTGTCTTTTAAAAATAAAATATGAACTATCCCTGCTGCATTTAGTATTATTTTGCTTTGAATTCTGTTTTTTCTAATATTTTGCTATATTTGCTTTTACTTTTTGGTAGCATATAAATGGGTGATCTTTTCCTATATCTTTATTTTTAACCTTTCTAAGTTATTTTACATCTAACTTTTTTTTTTTTTTAAGATTTTACTTTTTGACAGAGAGAGACAGCAAGAGAGGGAACACAAGCAGGGGGAGTGGGAGAGGGAGAAGCAGGCTTCCCGCCGAGCAGGGAGCCCGATGTGGAGCTCCATCCCAGGACCCTGAGATCATGACCTGAGCAGAAGGCAGATGCTTAACAACCGAGCCACCCAGGCACCCCTTATATCTAACTTGTAAAAAACAAGTAGTAGCTACTTTAAAAACCCAGTACGAGAGCCTTTTTTTAATAGGTAAGTTTTAAAGACAGCAAACTGGCTAGCATGCTTTTTATGGTGTGTACAATGTTTTTTTTTGTTTGTTTTGTTGCATTTTTTTATTATGTTATGTTAATCACCATACATTACATCATTAGTTTTTGATGTAGTGTTCCATGATTCATTGTTTGAGTATAACACCCAGTGCTCCATGCAGAACGTGCCCTCTTTAATACCCATCACCAGACTAACCCATCCTGTTTTAAATATCAATTTAATCAGATGTTATTTTGTATGGTTTTAGGCAAGTCACCTAATTCCTGCAAGCCTCAGTTTGTTCATCTATCAAAGATGAACAACATCTGACAACACAGAAAGTATTTAAAAAATATTGGCTACTATCACTGTGTCTAAAACAGTGTAAAAAATAGGGTTCTATCGCTGTGAGTCATGGAATATCACTGGAGTCTTAACCAAGGAACTGACATCTTAAGACTGGCGTTTTAAGCACAGTTATGGTAGCAGCATGGAAGGTGGATGGGAGGCGTGAGGCAGAGGTAAAGAACCCACTTAAACAGTTGTTGTACTATTTTAGGAGAGCTGAGAACCTGCTCTAAGCCAGCAGCTCTGGGAAAAGAAAAGAAGGGGATGTAAGCAAGAAGTACTTGGGCTATAGACCGACTGCTTGCTGCTGGTGAAACAGAAATAACTTTGGATGTTCAGGAATCATCTAAGTTTATTCTACCTCAAGACAACTAAAATTAAACTGAATTTCCTGAGACTGGGGGATAATATTTCTCATGGAAATGGAATAGATTTGGAAGTACCAGACAAAAGATAGAGATATAACTCAGTGGAGCCCTGCAATTTCAGAGTTTGTGGTAAAAGAATGCAAATTTCTGGGAATCATGAGTGAGCTTTCATGAGACAATGAAGTAATAGGCCACCCTATCTGACATTAAACATATTTTAGGAATATGGTGATTAAAATAGCATAACATTAGTGTAGCTGAAGACACGTAGATCAGTAGAACATAATATAGCCCCAAAATGGGTTCTTGCATGTATGGCAATTTAAAATACGATAAAGATGGCATTTTAATCCCAGGGGGGGAAAGAAGGGCTAAGCGGTAAGTGGGGTTGAGATTTATCATTTGCAAAGTAATTACGTTAGGTCCTTGCCTGACACCATTTATAAAAATAAGTTCTAGGTGAATTGAAGTCTTAAGCATTGAAACAAAGTACAATCATAAATGTAGTAGAAGTTGTATACACATCTTTCAAATCAAGAAGAGAGGGAGATACAAGAAAATAGAAAAAGATAGCCAAAAAGATATAAGTGGACAGTTCATGGAAGAGGCAGTACAAATGGCCAATAAACTTAATAACACACTCAACCTCAGGAGGTGCAATATCAAATAACAGCTTATCTCTCACCCGTCAGCTTGACAAATAAAACAATTTCGTAGTAGCAAATGGTGGTGTTGGAGAGTGGATGCCCTCATATGGTTTGGGTAAGGGTGTAAAATTCCAGGGCAATTTGTTGCTTCTTTTGAAATGTGAAATTGCAGCAATTTCCTCTCTTACTCTTTTTTTCTACAGAAGCACAGGGAACTAGGAAAATATGTCAAGTTTGTATATTTAGCATTTCTTCTAATAACAAAACTTTGGAAACAACTTAAATGTCCATTCAGTTACTTTGTCTGTAATTTAGCTGAGTGGACACCTGTTAAATGATGGTGCTCTGATTATGTGGTCAGTGGTTGATACCTGACACTCACTTGAATTTGAGAATAGGATTAGCATAATACGTTTTCCACTTGTTTTCTTTGAGGTGTAACCCTGGAAATGGAAAACTTTATTTAAAATAACAAGAGTTTTAATGGGCAACATAAATAAGAAAACTGAACTGCAAGATAGATTTTTGCTAAAACCTATTTATTGGTATATTCCAACCCTTCTCCAATGTGCAGATATCTCCACACAATTCTGTGTGACAACTCATTTAACTTGAGTAGAAGCTCTTCCAAGGCCTGGCTCTTATTCCTTGCCCTTGCTTTTCTTGCTAGTATCTGCTTACAATTAAGCCCAAGGCTAGCATTAAATTACTCTATCTAATGATCCTTCTGCCCTAGGAGTTCATGTTAGAAGTTAGCTTACAATTCCTAAGATTCCCTTTGCCCTAAGGATTTATGTGTTCTCTCCCTCCAGCGAGGAAAAGCAGAGGAATTACAGTCACTAAAGGCATCTCTGCCTTTCTATACGAAACTCTGTAATTATCTCATCTTCAAACAAAGGAAACAACTCGCCTTTCATAAGACTCGTGCCAAAGAGGAATATTATAGATTCCACTGTGTTCTTTTTTTAAAAGATTTTATTTATTTATTTGTGAGAGAGAGGAGAGCAAGAGAGAGCAAGAGAGAGAGAGTGCACAAGTGGGGAGGGGCAAGAGGGAGAGGGAGAAGCAGGCTCCTGGCTGAGCAGGGAGCCTGACGCCAGGCTCAACCCCAGGACCCCAGGATCATGACCTGAACTGAAGACAGACGCTTAACCTCCTAAGCCACCCTGGTAACCCTCATCTGCGTTCTTGCATGTAGTTAATTTATTTTTATTGGGGAGTAGTATTTCATTGCGAGGGTATAGCATATTTTGTTCATCTGTTCTTTTGCTGATGGATATTCTTATCTTTTTGTGAAGGTATCTTTCATTTCTTCTGGTTAAATTCCAAAGAGTGGAATTGCCAGATATAGGGTTGTATTTAATTTATAAGAAACAGCCAACAATTTTTCAAAAATAGAACCATTTTACATTCTCACTAGTAATATATGAGAGATGTGGTTGCCCAGCATCTTTGTCAGCATTTGTCATTGTCCATCTTTATAATTTTAGCCATTCTTGTGGATGTCTAGTGGAATTTCCTTGTGGTTTTTAAACCGTATCCTCCAGACCAATGGTACAGATCATCTTTTAATGTGGTTATTGGACCTTCACATACCTTCTTTTTGAAAGTGTCTGTCAAATTCTTTTGCCCATTTTTATTGGATTGTTTTCCTTATTGTTTTGTATGTGTTCTTATAGATACAATAAAGTTCTTTGTTGCATTTATATATTGCATATATTTCCTCCCAGCTTGTGATTTGCCTTTTTGTGTTTTCAACAGTATCTTGGTGAGCAGTAGTTTTGATTTTGAAGAGGACAGTTTATAATTTTTTTCTCTTTAGTACTTCTTGTGTTCTGTTTAAGAGTTTTTGCTCAAGATCACAAAGATATTTTCCACATTTTCTTTTAGAGGATTTATAATTTTAGGACTTGCATGTAGGTTTGTTTTCCATATTGAGTTAATTATTGCATATTGTATGAGTTATTATTTGTTCATGCAGAAGTCTAATTGATCCAGTGTCATTTCTTGCAGACTTTCCTTTCTACATTGAATTGCATTTGCATCTTAGTAAAGTCATTTGTTGGTATATATAGTGGATTTATTTTTAAGATCTCTATTCCTCTCTATTCTATTCCAGCAATCTATATTTTTTCTACCCTTATGCTAGTACCACACTGTCTTAATTAGAGTAGCTTTAAGTTTTTAAAACCATTGAGTAAGTCCTTCAACTTTGTACTTCTTTCTCACGCATTTAATATCAGCTTGCCAATTTCTCAAAAAAAAAAATGTCTGATGGGATTTTGATTAGGGTTACATTAAATATTTAGATCAACTTGGAGAGAATTGACAGACTTATGCTATTGAGTCTTCCAAACCAAGATAATTGTCTCTCTCTCTCCCTCTTTCCATGTATGTGTGTGTGTGTGTGTGTGTGTGTGTGTGTGTGTGTATGTACATGTGTGTATAATTTATTTAGATATTCTTTACTTTCTCTCAGCAATGATTTATAGTTTATAATGTAGAGGTTATAAAAATTTTTTTATTAAGCTTATTCCTAGAATATTTTGTGATTTCTTTGATGCTATTGTAAATGGTATTGATTTTTAGAATTTCACTTTCCAATTGTTTGCTGTCAATATAAAAATAAAACTTATTTTTATATACTGACCTTATAGTTTGATACATGCTCAGTTTACTTCTTGGATTAAATAGTTTTTTGTAGACTTATTTAACTATTCTATGCAATTTTGTCATCTGCAAATAAAGACAGTTTTACCTCTCTTTTTTTTTTTCAATGTCTATGTCTTTTATTTCCTTTTCTCATCTTACTACATTAGCTAGGACTTCCAATGTAGTTAGCTAGACATGTTGAAAGCGGATATCATTTCCTTAGTGCCAATCTTAGGTAGAAAGTCTTCACTATTTCATTGTTAAGCACAATATTTTAGCTGTGCTGTTTTTTGTAAAGATTTTATTTATTTGAGAGAGAGAGAGAGCACACATGAGCAGGGGGAGGGGCAGACGGAGAGGGAGAGGGAGAAGCAGACTCCCTGCTGAGCAGAGAGCCCAATGCTCCCAGGATCCCAGGACCCTGACCCTGAGATCATGATCTGGGCCGAAGGCAGCCGCTTAACTGACTGAGCCACCCAGAAGCCCCTGTGCTGTTTTTTGTTTTTTTAAAGATTTTATTTATTTATTTGACAAAGAGAGACACAGTGGGAGAGGGAACACAAGCAGGGGGAGTGGGAGAGGGAGAAGCAGGCTTCCGTGGAGCAGGGAGCCCGATGGGGGGCTCGATCCCAGGACCCCGGGATCATGACCTGAGCCGAAGGCAGATGCTTACCGACTGAGCCACCCAGGCGCCCCCCCCCTCTTTTCTTTAGTAGGTGCCTGTTGCGTAGATTGAGAAAGTCCTTTTTTTATTGCTAGTTTGCTGGAGAGTGTTTTAAAAAATTTATTTGTATTATTTTAGAGAAAGTGAGAGAGCATGAGTCAGGGGTGGGGGCAGAGGGAGAAGGAGAATCCTCGAGCAGACTCTCCACTGAGCACAGAGCCAGGTGTAGGGCTCGATCCCAGGACCCTGAGATCATGACCTGCACTGAAATAAGAGTCAGCCACTCAGCAGACTGAGCCACCCAGTTGCCCTGAGAGTTTTTGTTTTTTAAATCATGAATGGGTGCTGGATATTGTCAAATCATTTTACTGCCTCTATTGAGATGATCATACAATGTTCACTTTTATTCTGTGAATATGCTGAATTATACTGAATTTTGAATGTTAAACCAACCTTGCTAGGCTGCCCATTATTTTATCCTTTGACTAGAGAGAGTAGGCTTTTTATGGGGCTTTTTTGTCTGCACCTGTTGGTGTTTCTGTGTTGTCTGCTTCTTCAACTCCAAGTCTGGGGCATATGAGGCAAAAAGAAAACTCAGGGAACTTACCTAGTCCATCTACTTTTCTCCACCATTCAGAATCTTTTGTGTTAGGTTTATATATAATGTCCAGGGGTTTAATAGCACTTAGTGGGAGGGAAAAGTAGGTCAACTCCATTTTCCTGGAAATAGATGTCTTCTTACTGATTTTTTTTTTTTTAATCAATTACTAGATAAAGGTACTAGAACACCCTTTGCTTTAGGATTTTTTTTTTTTTTTTTGGGTGATAATTGTAAAATACCTAGCCCAGTGCCTGGCACAGATTAAGTTCTTCTTAAGTTATTATGCATTCCCACAAATATTTCTTGCACACTTATTACATGGCAGGCCCAGAGAGGTTTAGCTAAATTTATAGGTATAAACACGGTATAGGTTATCATGTGTAATTCCTTTTAAGAGATTTGGTGATAATGTAGAACTCTGGTTTTCAGTGTCGTCCTGGACTAGCTACATTAGTATCACCTGGAAACTTGTTAGAAATGCAAATTCTTGGGGCCCAACCTAGACCTACTAAATTAGAAGCTCAGGAGGTGGGGCCCCCTAATCTGTGTTTTAGCAAGGCCTCCAGATAGTTCTGATGCATGCTGAATTTGAGAGCCCCTGATGTGGAGGCTCACATAGACCCTAGCCTCATGAGGAAAGGTGCCAGGCGTCTGGATGCCCAGGGTCAGGCCTCAGTGCAGGCAGATGGTTTTTGTAGAGGCACTTTTTACATCTCCCTGTTTCCCTCCCTTCAGGCACATCTCAAGAGATCTCTTTCTTTAGATGCTTTCTCAGCTGATTATCCAGTAATGCTAGCTAGGGTGTTAGTGGAAATTAGTATATTTACGAGGAATTTAATAGGAGGTTAAATAAGCATCTTTCAGGATGCTAAAGATTTCAGTCTCACAGTGGGAGATTTACATATAAAAGAGAAGGGGAGGTAATGTTTCAGAGGAGAGGGATCTTGAGATGTCTTTTGTTCTTGATACCTGTTTGGTTATGAATTGAGTTGGGGAAAAAGATTCATGGTATTTTCAAGTCGCAGTATGTGAATGGTACCAGTATTTGCTTTCAGTAACCATGGTCTTGAAGTCCTTAGAAGATAAAGAAGTAAAGAATCTGGTCTTATTACAGATTCTTAGATTTTATTAGTGTAACAATGCCTGGCTGGATACCAAAAATACTAGGGCATGGCCATCTCTGCCTAGTTCCTTACTTATATGCTTTATGTAGGTTTATCTATAGTTATCTCAAGGTTGCCCTTTGTGACAGCCCAAAGTCTCCTTCCAGTCTCAGTTTCTCCCCATCACAGTAAGTCCTAGTGTTACTGTCTGGGAGGAGTAAACTCCCTCTTACTCCTAATTCAGAGTTGTTCTCAGAGACAGTCTCCTGCCTCCTGCCTCCTCCCTCCTCCCTGCATGCATCCCATTTGTGTCCTCATATCCCGCATCAGTAGGTTAGGGACAGTTCCCACATCTCAATGAAAGGAAAGGCAAGAGTGTTATAAACATTTCTGTATTTTCATGTGTGGCTTTGTTGTGAGAGAGAAGGAAATACATCTATAAGTCATCTAATCTGTGAGGAAGGTAAGGAAGAATATTAATCAGAGTTTCTTGTGACTCTAAATCCTTGCTGCTTTAATCAGGGACCCCAGGATAATCGACCCATACATAATGAAATCCACTCCCAACTCTCTACATAAGCAATTATTTAAATAGTTAGGAGAAAGAATAATAAAGCAATTGCCCTGTGCTTTTGAGGTCAGTAGGTTAACTCTACAGAGTTTAATTAAAATTTGATAATAAATGCCTACCCTCTGCAGGATATTTCATTAGTCTTCATCATGGCCTATGTTAAATATTCCTTATTAATTACTTTTTACCCCTCTTAAATCCTCTTCTCATGAAGCAGGCTTCTCATTACTAATTAGGATTCTCACACTGCGGAAGGAGATTCCTTGAAGCAGCCACCTTGTTAGGAAGGGATATCCACCACCATAAAAGAATAAATTGGAATTCTATTATCTTATTTTTAAAATATCTTACACAATGCAGCCAAATGGTAGGCTTTAAAAAAGTATCAAAGAAAAGACCACTCTGGCAATGGCTATGGTGTAATCTCAGTCACATTCTTTTTGATATTAATAAATAAATTCCCTTTCTGATTCCTCCTGAAAATAGGTATGGTACTGAGAAAAATCAGATTCCTTTGGCTTGGTAAGTAGACTTGTATGTAGAGATTAGGAATTATCTAAGAAGTTCTGTCCCTTTACTTGGAGGGGTTCAGAGGAAGAGAATTTCCCACAAAAGGAAGTAAAATGTATAATCACAAGCTAACTGGGAAGTTTGAAGGCCGTGAAACTGATTTACTTCTCAGTGCTCTTCCAGTCCTTTCCTTGGACCGGTATTGGAAGCCTGCTTGCATTCTGCATTCTTGTTTGTTGCCATCACTGTCACCTCTAATCTGGATCATTTTCATAGCCTCAGCAGTCTCTAGGCTCTGGTCTTTCCTCTCCTGCTCCATCCTCTGGGCTACTGCCAGAGATGGGTCAGCTTTCTTTCTCATGAAATCTCACCAGGTCCATGCATACCCTGATTTCCTCAGCACCACACAGGAGGCTGTTCCCTTCACAGGCAGGCCTTCCCTCTCTGGCTGGGGCCTATGCTCAAACTACCCTGAAATCTCATGCTTGTCTTCTCTTCTTAGAATGACCAGTTCCGTTTCTCTTTTACCAGATAACTGTCTACTCATCTTCTAGGAGCTGTTTGAATTGCTGTCGCTCCTGCTGGCTTGAGCTCCTCAAAGGCAGGGACGACTGTCCTATCCCTGGTGCCCATTTCTGTACAGACACACACTTGGTTCTCAATAGAATTGGTTGAATGGATTTGGGGGTGCACTAACCACCTTTGTATTCCCTCAGAGAACATTTGCCTTCTGTTAACATTGGTTCACTGACTACACTCATCTGATTGCACAGTTAGGAGGCTTACAAGCGTTGAAGAAATGAATTAGTTCTCATAGCACTACAGAAACTTGTAATTAAGAGAGACATGTATTTTTAGATTGGAAAATTCTCTGCAGATTTTATTGCCTTGATGTTACAGTGACATGTGACAGTGACAAAGAACTTCACAGTTTGCACATTTCTTTGGTCACCTTTCAGCATAAGAATGGATTACTCTTCACTTATGACTTTTGTGTGAACCTCCCGGCTCTTCACCCGCAGCTTGTTGACCTGGGACTCAGCAATGTCAGCCCGTTCCTCGGCCTCCTCCAGCTCGTGCTGGATCTTGCGAAACTTGGCAAGGTTGACATTGGATTGTTCCTCCTGAGAAAAGAAATTTCAGAGAACGAGAAAATTTGACATTTTCTGATTCTCACTGCCTTTATTACTAGGAGCGGCTACTGGATTTACTTCGTAAATGAGAAAGCAAAATGTCCTGTTATTTGGTCATGTACTTATTTGGGGGCAAGGCTTCCCACTAGTTGCCTCTGAACGTGTGGGCTCACAATGCCCCCTGCTCGGTCTCTCTCACTTGATTCTCTTCCTGGCAAACATAAGATGCTACGGTGACAACAGGGAGATCAGAGTAGCAGGAATCTGAATCTTTAAAAAGCAGGCATGGTGATAGTATTGGGTGCAGAGAACCTTAAGGAAAGTTTCTGATGAGAAAGATGATAAGATGGGAAAGGAGCCAGATGAAAAAGAAATAGTCTGATGGATATACTGTGAAGTCATTTAACAAATCTTAGACTTCAGAGCCCTCATTAGCATAGCCCCCGTGAGTGCTGGAGGTTGCTGGGAGTGATGGAGTGTTCTAGATAGGGAAGTGAGTTGTAACCAAAAAATATTTCTATACTAACATGTCTGGAAAATTGCTTAAAGAGTTCTCAGGAGAAATGCACTTGAATCGCTAAGGCTCCAGTAATTACTGGTAAAATTTTTTCATTCCAAATACTCATTTTCATACCTAATTTTGTACTCTTTTTCCTTAAAGAAAGGCTCTTAAGTTCTATAAACTTCAGGCTCCCCAAAAGCCTGAAGTTCAGGACTTCTCCTGAACTTTTCTCTGTCATTATGGAGCTACTCACAGCCTCTTCAGCTTGTCTCTTATAAGCTTTAACTTTGGTTTGTAATTTGTCCACCAAGTCCTGCAGCCTAAGAATGTTCTTGCGATCCTCCTCAGTCTGAAATGAAAGAGGTAGCAAATAGTGTTATTTGAAAACGACTCATTATTTTCATTTTCTTGAGAGAGCAGCAGGTGTGAGAAATATGGAAAGACGGGTCACCTGGTAAGTGAGTTCCCTCACTCTCCTCTCATGTTTGCGAAGACCCTTGACAGCCTCGACGTTGCGCTTCTGTTCATTTTCAACCTCATTTTCAAGTTCCCTCACCTGGAAGAGAACAAAGGCTTTTAGCAATTTGGCTGTAAGTAGCTGTATGAGCAGGTTGGGAATTGAATGAAGTGATGGGGACCCACCCTGGCCTCCAGCTTCTGGATCTGCTTCTTCCCGCCCTTCAGGGCCAGCTGCTCAGCCTCGTCCAGACGGTGCTGCAGGTCCTTCACTGTCTGCTCCAGGTTCTTCTTCATGCGCTCCAGGTGGGCGCTGGTGTCCTGCTCCTTCTTCAGCTCCTCGGCCATCATGGCTGCCTGATGAGCAGTAAAACAAAACCAGTTGAGAGAGCTGAGCTAGCACATCAGGATTCAAGTTTGACCAGGACCGTGTTGCCCTCTGCTCACATCAGTGATGGCCTTCTTGGCCTTCTCCTCTGCGTTGCGGGCTTCCTGGACAATTTCCTCCATCTCTCCCTGGATCTGGGAAATGTCTGTCTCCAGCTTCTTCTTGGTGTTGATCAGGCTGGTGTTCTGTTTCAAATTAATAAAAAAAAGGGAAGCACATTTAATTATATTCTATTTACATTGTCATTTTGACTGGTGTAGACAGGCAAAAATTCTTGATCCAGGGAAAATTCAGAATAAACACCAAATCAAAAGTTGACTCTTAAGTTATGCCTTCTCTTCTTTTTATCCATACTTCTGTTAATGAACCTTTTCTGAAATTCTTCCAGGTAAAATTTGATTTTTGGTATCAGAGATGTTCGACCATTATCAGTGGCTGTTTGTAAGCATGAAGCACAACCCTGACCCAAGAAAAAATTTAAAGTGCTGTACCCTGTAGTGCCACACAGCTCATGGAAAATGGATTATTAATTTTTAGTTGTTCATTCATGTTTGGTTAGCTTTATATTTAAAGAGCGTAAGTAGGGGCGCCTGGGTGGCTCAGTCGGTTAAGCGACTGCCTTCGGCTCAGGTCGTGATCCTGGAGTCCCGGGATCGAGTCCCGCGTCGGGCTCCCTGCTCGACGAGGAGCCTGCTTCTCCCTCTGACCCTCCCCCATCTCATGTACTCTCTCGCTCTCTCAAATAAATAAATAAATAAATAAATCTTTAAAAAAAAAAGAGCAAAAGTAGCATCATTATTAGTACAAAAATGAACCAAGAATCTGTTATGTTTTGGAAAGTTGATAGTATGAAATATTTAATTCAAGGATACTAAAAATGAGTAAGAAAAATGTATTTTAATTTGAATTTAAAAGTATTTGTAGTATGTCATTTTAACATTTCCATGATGCTATTTCCTTATATTGCAATTTTTAAAAAGTATATAATATATGTTTATATAATATACAAATTAGCAAAATAAGAGGTAAGGAATAATTATTGTACTCTCAGTAACCAGAGACAACCATTGGTAACACTTTGTTTATCCTCCTGGATGTTTCCTATATATTTTCAACAAAAATGATCATGCCTTATATATTATTTTTAAGTTGCTCTTTTCACGTATTATGAACATCTTTTCATGGCAATAAGTGCATACTATAATGGCTGCTTATTAGCCTTGTGAGGCTACACTGCCATTTATTTTAGCACATGCGTTATAAACAACAAATGCTGAGTAGCAGTAATGATGGCTTCTGTGAATTTGAACTGAAGAGCTTCTTTCATGTAGTTAGCTTCATGTGCATACACGATACATAAAAATAACTTGGTGGCTTATTCTTTTTCCTCTGTTTTATTTGCTGATTGATTTGCAGCTTAGAGTTGGAAAAGACAAGATGGCCACTAATGTCACATATATGGTTATTGGTAGAAGGCCTTCTGCTTTTTTACAAAAGTTTCTAGAACTCTAAATTTTGTCAAATCAACATGATTATGTCAGCCCATAAATATACCCGTGAACTGGCTAGGCCCTAGTACTTCTTAGTAATACACATTTTCCAGAACTTCAGGAAGGGAACCTTGCCAAGGTTTTCCCCTCAAATTATCTTCAACTTCAGGGAATGCATTTGCTCAACCAGAGTCCTGAACCTCACCTGGGTGTGCAAGAGTTGCACACGCTCACTGGCATCCAGAAGCTCTTGCTCTGCCACCTTCTTGCTCCTCTCGGTCTGCTCCAAGGATGCCCTTAGCTCTTCAGTCTCAGCCTGCAGCAGGTTGGCCCTGCGCTCCACCATGGCCAGCTGTTCTTTAAGGTCATCTTGGCCTCTGATGGCATCGTCCAAATGTAGCTGAGTGTCCTACACAGAAAGAGGCAAAGACTCTTACTCATGCTTTCATTAAAGCGAGTACACATTTGGGTCATGTACATACTTTGTTCTCAATAACTTAGAGTATGATTAGGGAGGGAAAATCTGCAAGTCCCTTTAAAGACAAATTCTTTGTAGCCTAGGGTAGTAGGTCTCCTCAAAAGAATAGGATATTATATTTTAGATCCTAAATCATAAAAAAATAACCATGGCTAAAGCTATAAAATATTGGATCAAGAAAGCATCCTCAGAGATGAGCTGGTCTAATGATGTTGTTTTCTATATATTAAGTATAGATATGTGATTTTAAAAATGTATGTATATATATATATATACATTATACAAATGAAGTTCACATAAATGAAGTGATTTGTGCAGTGTCTTCTCTTCAGTTGACAAGGTGAACTTTTAGACTTTCCAGATGTAAGCTGTTCTTTGGTTGTGTATGTAAAATTTTCAACTGATTACCATGTTATTTAGATTTATGGTATATAAATTATGGTTAACACCCAGACCGCATGACACCATGTGTGTTTATCCCAGTGTACCTTCAGTATTCCTTGTGTGTTTCTAAGATTCCTTATTGCCTCTGCAGCCTGGCGGTTGGCGTGGTTCAGCTGGATTTCCATCTCATTGAGGTCTCCCTCCATTTTCTTCTTGATCCTTAGGGCATCATTCCTGCTCCTGATCTCAGCATCCAGGGTGCTCTGCATTGACTCCACCACTCTGATGTGGTTTCTCTTTAGCTGATCGATTTCTTCATCTTTTTCAGCAATTTTCCGGTCAATCTCAGATTTCACCTGGTTTAACTCAAGCTGGATGCGAAGGATTTTGCCTTCTTCGTGCTCAAGAGATCCCTTTTTAAAAAGCAACACTTAGGTTACTCTTGGCTTTTTGATCCTCTCGGGATCTTCCCTGGTGTAATCTGAAACTGGCCCATGTACTTGGAGCAGGGAGAAGACCAAAGGAAGAGGCAGGCCACTCCAGCTTGGTGGTGGCAGCTTAATAATAGCAAAGGGAACTTACATGAGAGGCTAGTTTTGGGTGGCAGGAGGATGAATGGATCCCCACATCTGCCCACCAAATTTTAAAAGTTTACAAAGAGACGCTAGGTAGATTTAGTCACATATACCATGTAGGTATTCTTAACACCAAACCACTGTCTCAAGGCTATGTCTTTGGAGCAGCCTCTGGGAGCCGGAAAGGCAAGTGGAACCCATATTCCTGGGATAGGGGAACAGTCCGCAGTCACGTCTTTCTGATGGTGTTTACCTGGTTGTTACCTAGAGAGCTTGTTGTTTGTTTTGCACAATATGATGCTTTCTTTTTTTTTTTCTTCCCAATTTCTTTTTTTTAAATTTTTATTGTTATGTTAATCACCATATATTATGTCATTAGTTTTTGATGCAGTGTTCCATGATTCATTCATTGTTTGTGCATAACACCCAGTGCTCCATGCAGAACGTGCCCTCTTTAATGCCCATCACCAGGCTAACCCATCCCCCCACCCCCCTCCCCTCTAGAACCCTCAGTTTGTTTTTCAGAGTCCATCATCTCTCATGGTTCGTCTCCCCCTCTGACTTACTCCCCTTCATTTTTCCTCTCCTGTTATCTTCTTCTTTTTCTTTTTTCTTAAAATATGTTGCGTTATTTGTTTCAGAGGTACAGATCTGTGATTCAACAGTCTTGCACAATTCACAGCGCTCACCGTAGCACATACCCTCCCCAATGTAATATGATGCTTTCTTGAAGAAGGCATTCAGAAAACCACAAACTTCCATACATCTTAATTTAGCCTCTTCATTCTGCATTGCCAAGGAACAATGCAGTATTTCTCACTGAATTACAGGAGTTATCCCCGGTAGCTTTGCAACATGATAGCTGCTCTCAGTCGGTATTAATTTTTCAGTTTGTTTATAATGCCTAAGTGGGCAAATGGAACATGTACCTCTGCTTCCTCCAGAGCAGCCTGCAGTTCACTCTTCTCTTGATCTACCTGTTTCTTCACTTTCTCCAATTCATGGATATGCTTTCCCCCCTCTGCAATCTGCTCCGTCAGGTCTGAAATCTCCTCTGTAGGTTAATAATAAAATACCACATTCAGTTGAGAAAAATGAAAACTTGAAAAGATGTCTCCCCACCACTTTTGAAGTAGAATGGTTACAAAGACTCACGCTGTAAGTTCTTGTTCTCTCGCTTCAGGGTTTCAAGGTGATCCAGGGATTCCTCATAGGCGTTCTTGACCTTGAACAGCTCAGTGCTGAGTGCACGGGCCTCCTTCTGGGAGGCCTCAAGTTCAGCCTGAGTTTCCTCATGCTTCTGTTTCCCCTCTGCCAGGACCTGGAAGTACATCAGAACTAAGCCTCTGTGATCAAGAATCAGGCCACTTTCCCCCAGGAAGCCGGTCACTGTGGGCCACCTTGTCAAAGTTCCTCTGCTTCTTGTCCAGGGCGGCGCAGGCGGCGTTAGATCTCTCCACGTCCAGCATGAGGTCCTCTACCTCATTCTGGAGCCTCTGCTTCGTCTTTTCGAGGGAAGCACATTTGGAATTCACGGCCTCCACATGTTCCTCAGCATCCTGCAGACGCTGGGCCAGCTTCTTCCTGAAATGTTGGTCAGTGCGAGTGACCAAGAGCAGATTCAGAGCTACGACAGTGAACTTTATAAAGCTGCTGACTAGGAAAGCATATTTTCCCCAAGATTCTTTGCTTCTCTGTCCACAAATTGTTTAGGTTTTCTAAAAATGTCTTATCAGTACCCATTTTGTGTCTTTAGTTTTCCCTAGTGAATTCTTATCTTTATGTGAGGGGTTGTTAAACATATTCATGAGGCCTTTTTGTATGCATGGTGGTGGTGGTGTATGCATTATGAGAGAGAGAGAATGAGCCTATCTGATTATACAGTGGTGGAAACCACCATCTTCTCCTTACAGACAGTCATGTCCACTGAAGAACGGGCCAAGACCACAGCCCTCCCCGCATCACCTGAGGGAGCAACGTGAGGATGTGACAGCCGTGAACCGGAGGCGTATCATCAAGCATGCCAGCACTGGATAGCGTCATTAAGCATTTTTTAACATGGTCCTCTTCATAAATGAAACTGTGGCCCAAAGTGATGCGTACAAGGTCATATGATTATGATTAATCACTAACTTTCTGGGTCTGATGCCCCAGACAGCAAATGTTATTCCAGAATTATATTTCCCAAATACCCTCCAAAGTCTTACTGCTTCCTTCACCAGCTCACACTTAACTGGAGTGTTCCCTCTGCAAATGCTCGCCAAACCTCCTCATTCTGTTTAATTCTAGCAACTACTGAGATAAATGCAATTTAGAGAAGCTTCCTTCACTGGGAACATAATGATTATTTCCCTTCCATGTGTCACTCCCATGAGTTTTATTCCATAAAAGTGTGTGTAATTAGTGAATCAGTTTATTGATACTGGTTCTTAGTTAAATGACAGAGTATGATAGTCTTATTTTGAACCTCTAGGTAGGGATAAACTGATTATTGTTAATTATAATATTCATAATAGACCACTGTCTCCATTTTTCCTTATATTGAAGGAAATTAATTCTACTTAATTCATAAAGGGTATGCTGATAATTTTAATTCATTTTGGTGGAAAGAAATTTAAGGTATTTTTGTAATAGACCAAAATGTAGGGAGAGCTGTGGTCTCGGCCCATTCTTCAGTGGACATGACTGGTCTGTAAGGAGAAGATGGTGGTTTCCACCACTGTATAATCAGATAGGCTGAAATATTCCTCCTATCTTCATGCCTGAAATATTATTATTTTTTTATTATTTTTCCTTCACTGCCTTTAAACTTTTCTTTCTGCCTCTATCATTAAGAGCCCATACTTGGCCTCCTCCAGCTCCTCCGTGCGCTGGATGGCGTCCGTCTCGTATTTGGTCCTCCACTGGGCCACCTCGCTGTTGGCCTTGGACAGCGCCCTCTGCATCTCGGCCTTGGATTCCTGCTCCTCCTCATACTGTTCCCGCAGCAGGTCACAGTCGTGGCGGGAGGACTGCAGGGCGTGGGCCAGGGCGTTCTTGGCCTGGACCAACCAAAAAGTGTGCATTGTACATTTATGTTCTGGTCATTGATATTCTGTAAGTGAAGTTCAGTAGTGTGTCACGCTACAAAGTTCAAGTGATTGAAAGTCTCAGAGAATTCTCACCTTAGACTCCTCTTCCAGCTGCCTCTTTAATTCCTCAATCTGTTGTGTAAATGCTTGTTTGCCTCGTGATAGCTGAGACACCAGAGCTTCTTTCTCATCTAGCTGTCGTGAAAATTCACCTGTGAAAGACAATGTGAATGATTTAGTTCTGTCATCTAGATGGAAGACTAATTTAAAAAATATGATAACATTAGAACTCTTCTTACTCCATGATGAAAAGAATAGCTCAAAAACTTTGATGTGGTTGAGAAGGTTATTTCTTGCTTTTTCAAAAATGTGAGCTTTGGGGCACCTGGGTGGCTCGGTTGTTAAGCATCTGTCTTCAGCTCGGGTCATGATCCTGGGATCGAGTCCCCCATCGGGCTCCCTGCTCAGCGGGGAGCCTGCTTCTCCCTTCCCCTCTACCCCTGCTTGTGTTCCTGCTCTTGCTCTCTCTGTCTCTGTGTCAAATAAATTAATTAAAAAAATGTGAGCTTTCTTTGATATTTTAAGGTCTTTCTTTCTTTCGAGTAATGCTGAGGTAGCAAAAAATTTCCTCAGCCCAGGAAGCTTAATTTTCTTCCAGTTATAGCTTATAATCATCCTTTTTACCATCTCTCAATAAAAAGAAGAAGGAATGACAAATGAATGATAAATGAGCGTGCGTGGCTTAAGAAATGATGGGTGTTAGGAGGTGTTCACAAGTGGAGGCTTGCCTTTCGTTCTTTGGCTCTCTGCATGCTGGCTGTGTGTGCCCACTGACCTGATTCTGTGTGTAAACGAGCCTTCTGGGCTGACAACTCATTGATGAGGCGTTGCTGTTCCTCTTCCTTCGTTTTCACTTCACTAAGCTGGTCCTCCAGGGTGCGGCATGTTTTCTCGAGGTTTCCCTGTGGTGGGAAGTAGAAAACGGGAAAAGATGGTACATTTTTATTTGTAAGTCTGCATTTGGAGATAACTACTTGTGGAAAGGAGCTGAGCTGTATTTACTTTTCTAGCCACTCCAAAGCCCACCACAGTGCCCTGGATATAGAGGCACATAATTTGGGCTACATGAATAAATAAATAGTTATGAAAACTGGATTATTGTCTTTGGAAAACATGAACATCATTTAAATTCTGCATCATGTGGAGTATGGTTTTTAGATAATTTTTTTTCTGAAACTGCATTCTTTCATAGTCATGGGGATAAAAGTTAACATGATTTCTACAAGTTAGGTAGGAAGACTGAATGATTCATTTCAATATAGTGATGTCTAATAGGCATAAGAGGAATAATTTTAAAGTGAGATAACATAGCAGCAGTATCCACAATAGTCAAACTATGGAAAGAGCCCAGATGTCCATTGATAGATGAATGGATAAAGATGTGCTGTGTATACATGCACACACACAATGGAATACTACTCAACCATCAAAAAAATGAAATCTTGCCATTTGTAATGACGTGGATGGAACTAGAGGGTATTATGCCAAGAAAAATAAGTCAATCAGAGAAAGACAATTACCATATGATCTTACTCCTATGTGGAATTTAAGAAACAAAACAGAGGATCATGAAGGTAGGGAGGGAAAAATAAAACAAGACGAAACCAGAGAGGGAGACAAACCACAAGAGTCTTAATCATAGGAAACAAACTAAGGGTTGCTGGAGGGGAGGGGGGTGGAGGGTTGGGGTAACTGGGTGACGGGCATTAAAGAGGGCACGTGATGTAATGAGCACTGGGTGTTATATGCAACTGATAAATCATTGACCTGTCTCTGAAACTAATAATACATTGTATGTTAATAGAATTTAAATTAAAAAAATAAAATAACATTTAAAGTTTGTACAGTTAGATTAGATATATTCATGTATAAACTCTATAATTTTGAATTGTTGCAAATGAAAAGGGGACAAGTTCACAAAAACCTTGGCTTTGGAGACAGTCTCCATGTTACTGGTGAGGTCATCGATCTCCATCTTCAGTTCGCTCTTCTCCTTCTCCAGCTTCTGCTTGACCCTCTGCAGGTTGTCTATCTGCTCCCCGAGCTCGGCCACGCTGTCCGCGTGCTTCTTCCTCAGGGTGGCCACCGTGGCTTCGTGCTGCAGGGTGGCCTCCTCCAGGTCCCTGCGCATTTTCTGGAACTCGGCCTCGCGCTTCTTGTTCATCTCGATCTGGGCGGAGGTGGCCCCGCCGGCTTCTTCCAGGCGCTCGCTGATCTCCTCCAGTTCCCGGGAGAGGTCAGAGCGCTGCTTCTCTGCTTTGGCCCGGGAGGCCCGCTCTGCCTCGATTTCTTCCTCCAGCTCCTCGATGCGGGCCTGGGGGTGACACATCAACATGAATGCCAACTCATGGCAGATTTGATTCCTGGAATGTGCAGAAGAGGTGGGGGGTTCGACTCACCTGTAACTCCTTGATCTTTTTCTGTAGCTGCATTGCGAGGGCCTGCTCATCTTCAATCTTGCTTTGCAGATTGCTTATTTCAAACTCTTTCCTGTTAGAGGAGCAACACATAAGCTCTCAATCAATTCTCTTACCAGTTTTCTTTCCCATGTATGGTGGAATGTCTTTATATTGCTGTGTTGAGGACGTGAGTAGTACCTGTTCTTACAAGTCAGTAAGGTAGCATTTTCATTAAATAAAAAAGTCAAAGATACCATTTTTTTTTCCTGTGTGCTCTGAAGTAATATTTTAGAGAGCTTTAAAACATCTATTTCACTTGAATTGACAGGTAACGAGCAGGTTACTCACTTTTTGAATTTCTCATCAAGTTGCTGCTTGTCATTTTCTATATCCATCGTGGATTCTTGGGCTAACTTTAGGTCTCCCTCTAGTTTCCTCTTGGCTCTTTCTAGCTCCATGCGGAGTTTCTTTTCTTGTTCCAGAGATCCTTCAAGCTAAATATATAGTGGATTTTATTTATTTCAGTCCTAAGGCACTGAGCCATATGTTACTAGCCATCAAAGATACACAGGAGAATTTTTAAAAATACACCAAATAGTATGGGAATTTTAATTATTATTTGCAAAGCCACAGTGAGAGACTTCTGGGCATTACTGATAGTTGCATGTCATAACTATTTTATATGGAGAGGAAATACTGTGTTTTTCACACTTACGTCATCCACTTGCTGCTCTAGCTTGGTTTTAGCTTTGGTCAGGGTGTTGACTTTATCTTCTTCTGCCTGCAGGTCATCCAGGGTCAGCTGGTGGGCCTCTTGGAGGGCCTTCTTCTCCTTAGTTAGCTTTGCGATGATTTCGTCCAGGCCTGCCATCTCTTCTGTAAGGTTTTTGACCTTAGATTTGAACAGATTATAGAAATGTTAATGATATCTGTCGTCTTGATGGAAAACAAGCTTAGGACAGTGTCGACCTGAGATGGAAAATGGAGATAAGAAGCTAAGCCAGGCCCACTTCACTGAAAAGTATGGGGGAGAAAGGTCAAGGTAAATAGAAATAGTGACGACTAAAGAGATGACATAAATATGACAGTATTTTCCTTTCATATTCAGTAACTTTAGGATTAAACTTTTAATTAAAATACTTCAGTAACAATCTAGCCACTTGTAAACACTCTAAAATGGATCATGATTGTACCTTGTTCTCTGTGGCATGCTTCTCCTTTTCAACCTTGGCCAGGGTCAGCTCAAGGTCGTCAATGTCTTTCTTGAGCTCTGAACACTCGTCCTCCAGTTTCCTCTTCTTGGCCGTCAGCTCGGCGTTGATCTCCTCCTCATCCTCTGCTCTCTCGGTCACCTCCTTGATCTTGGCCTCCAGCTGGATTTTGGTTTTGATCAGCTGGTCACACCTTTCCTCTGCATCAGCCAAGCCATCTGCTTCCTAAGGGAAGAAATGAAACAGTTTAACTTTCTAAGCTATATCTGCAAACACACTGTAATTTACTAAAAGGTGGATACTTCAATAACTCAACCAGTTTGGTCAACACATATGCCAACTTTTAACAGTCTACTGGACAAATATTTAGTAATTTTAATGTACTGATTATACTAACATATTTCCTCTAGCTGTCCCTGTGTGGAAGGTCAGATCAGGGAAACGAGCCTTTTGGCAAAATATGCCTCTGTGCTACTTTGGAAAAATCACTTATTAATTCTAGGACTCCATTTCCTCACATTCGAGGGGATTGGTTAATTTAGCCTTTTCTCTGACCTGGTAAGAACAACATAACTTCTGTTTATGTACACAAATACTAAGGAAAGGACAGTCTCATCTAAGAGAAGGGTCTATAAAGGAAGGAAAATGTCCATGGACATCTTCATGACTCTGCTCACTGATGACCATACCGCATATGAATGTGCACATGAACATACACAGCATAATTGGTGACTTCGCATCTATTGCTTTTTTAGGTCTGAGTCTTAGTATTTTTGAACGACAAACAATTATAGCACATGTTTTAGTGGAAACCATTCATTCAAAAACCTTAAGTTAAAACTTTTTCATATCCACTCCCACAGTGTCTGGGAGATAAGAAGTGGCTGAGCTGTGCAGTGGATGACACTCACAGACTGAACTTGGAGTTGCAGGTCATTTTTCTCTTGCATCAGAGCTACCATCTTCTCTTCAAGCTCTTTCCTTTTTGCCTCTGACTTAGCCAGCTCTTCCTTGGTCTTCTCAAACTCTTCCTTCATGGTGGCCATCTCCTTCTCGGTCTCTGCGCTCTTGAGGAGAGGCTTGATCTTGAAGTACAGCTTCATCCAGGGCCAGTGCTTGACGTTCATGAAGGCGCGGACGTTGTACTGGATGCAGAAGATGGACTCTCTGTAGGAAAGAATAAAGACGCAAATAAGGAACCATGTGGACAGTGGCCATCACTCAAAAGAAGTAATGACTGTACCAGATTCAGCCATGAAAGTGCAGAGAACAGCGACTTGGACTCAGCCCCTCACCTCCTCTCCATCATCTTCTTGAATTCCACCCTCATCAGGTACCCTCTGCACACAGCTTGGGTGCGTGTGATGAGTTGAGCCAGCTTTTCATCTCGCATCTCCTCTAGAGTTCCCAACAGCCCAGCTTTAAAGAAAACCTTGCCAAAGAACAAGCTAAATATGTTATTTTCACTCATGAGAAAGTCCAAAGGAGATGAAATTATTATAGAGATTTAGGTTGAGGGTACCTTGGTGTGACCGAATTTGTACTGGGTGTGGTCGATGTCAATAGACCCTAGAAGTTTCTCAGAAGCCTTCTTACTGTCAATGAACTGACCCTCTGGGACAGCACTCGCATTTAGAACCTTGTATCTATCAGAATACAAAGAATATAAAAGCATGGTTTTCCTTCTTAGTAGAACTGTTAGTAACTATCATTGAAAAAAATGATAGACTGAGTTTTGGAGAAAAAAAAATTCCATTAAAATAATCCAGCAGTGCTTTAGGTGAACCTTGGGAAAATATGTTTAAAAACTTATGATAATATAAAACAAGCCTCCGTTCTTTGTTTTTTTTAATTAAAATTTTTTTATTGTTATGTTAATCACCATACATTACATCATTAGTTTTTGATGTAGGGTTCCATGATTCATTGTTTGCGTATAACACCCAGTGCCCCGCGCAGAATGTGCCCTCTTTAATACCCACCACCAGGCTAACCCATCCCCCACCCCCTCCCCTCTAGAACCCTCAGTGTGTTTCTCAGAGTCCATCGTCTCTCTCATGGTTCGTCTCCCCCTCTGATCTCCCCCCCTTCATTCTTCCCCTCCTGCTATCTTCTTCTTCTTCTTTATTTTTTTAACATATAATGTATTATTTGTTTCAGAGGTACAGATCTTTTATGATCACCTTTCAAATAATTGCATTTCAGTTTTCAAGAAAAAGTTAAAAGATGTTTGAATTGTGCGGGGATACTGCTCTAGGCTAGCACATTGAAAGGGAGGAATAATGAGACACAAACCTCTGTTTGAAGTCTGCATAGAGGATCCTGCTTGGGAACCCCTTCCTGCAGATGCGGATCCCTTCCAGCACACCATTACACCGCAGCTGGTGCAGGACAAGTTCATGCTCCATGGCCCCTGAAAAAAAAAAAAGTGTTTTCTATATAATAGTCTAATGAGAAGTCAACTGGAGTCTTACTTGGGTATCATAAATGTCTTACCAGGAGTTTTAGTTTCATTGGGAATGAGACAGCGTACAAAGTGGGGGTGAGTGCTTCTCAAGTTGGTCATCAGCTTATTTAAATTCTCCTGTAAACCATATGAAAAGTTTTGAAGTCATTCTTTGTTGCATGAGAGTCCCTGTCAATGATCTGGAGTGAATGTGCCCCATTTCACGAAAAAGTAAATGTAACTGACTACAGTGGTTACTTTTAAGAGAAGGTTTGATTTCATGTGAAATGTGTTCCACTCTAGATCTTTTAGATTTGGAGTTTTAAGGGTAACTGGTTCATTTATTGTAAAGTTTGAACCCACATTATGGGTTTTCTTTTTGTTAAATTTTTCCTAACACGTTTTTCATTTTCCTTTGACAACAGGGCTTTTTTTTTTTTTTTCGGTTTCACCATAGATTTCTTTTAAAAAGTTTTTTAAAGTTACGATAATTTAATTTTGTTATAGAAGTAGTCTTTCGGCATTCAAGAATATACTTACCCTGAAAAGGGCTGACACTGTCTGGAAAGAAGAACCCTTCTTCTTGGCACCTTTTTTCCCACCACCACTTTCTGAAAAATAAAATAGAAAAATTAAAACTATTTGCAACAGCTTTGAAAGTACTAGCCATAGGTACAAGACTGCCAAAATTCCTTCGAAATTTAAATTTGCACTTGTTCACTTGTATCATTCCTGTTTTTCTTTCTGTATCTTTCTGCTGACTATAGATTAGGAAAATAGAAGCATTGGCTCACATAGGTATTCAGGAAAACAACAACAGTAAAAGAACTGTGGATGAAAAGAGTAGGTGTGGGGAAGGGATGGGACTCCTCTCCTCCAGATCAGCAAAGTGTGTCCCCTGAAGGGAGTGCCCAGAGACAGAGTAGTCCTGCCCTCCTAGGGCACACAGGTCCCAGAGAACAGGCAAAGTTGCATGCTTGCTACCAGGTGCATGAGCCTCTACTAACCTGCAGGGAAGTCCTACTTCCTATTCGCTTGTGCTTCTATACTGTTAGGTGTGCATCTGGTCTTAGGGGACTTAGGAGAACAGAATTTCAATTCCTCAAACACTAGTGCCTTGAAAAAGGATTTCCTCATCTCCAGCTTAGTTGGATCCTCGAAGGAACCAATACTATTAAAATAGTAGAAATGAGTTGTATGATCTTGAGCAAGTGACTTAACCTGAGTCTGTGTTTCCTCATTGGTGAAATGAGGCCATGGATGCACAAAAGCATCCATGTGTCAATTTTAGCTCTGGAAACTTACGATTATAAGACCGTAAGCACGCTAATTAAATACACTTCCTTTCATTATCTATATTGGTTAGTATGTTCACTCTGTGAACATACTAGTGATATTAAGAATGACCTGCTTCAGCAGTTTGTCCCCCAGCAAAGAGGAGAGCCAGAGTCTTCATTGCAGACTTCTGATAGAGCCCAACCACGGTCTCATTCAGGGGGTCCTTGTTCTTGTCCAGCCAGCCGGCGATGTTGTAGTCCACGGTGCCGGCGTAGTGGACCAGAGAGAAGTGCGCCTCGGCCTTGCCTTTGGCAGGCTTGGGCTTCTGGAAGTTGTTGGATTTCCCAAGGTGCTGCTCATAGAGCTTGTTCTTGAAGGAGGTGTCTGTGGCCTTGGGGAACATGCACTCCTCTTCCAGGATAGAGAAGATGCCCATGGGCTGAGAGTAGGAAAAAAGGGATGATAATAATGAGTTCCTCAGAAAAATATGCTCCAATAGTTTATGTACTTGGTGGAAACCTGAAAATGTTCCAGAAGAAGGGATGATAAGAAATTAAATAAGCACGATCCTACTTTATTGCCTCTTCTCTGCTACTGAAATGTGAAAGAGTCATGTACCATGGACATATGGGAAATATGTTTGCTAGAAAGACTCGGTTAAAAAAAAAAAAGCCCATCTGTGTCATTTGGCAAACTTTATGTTCAGAGTATAAAATTAAATTCCAAAACTACCATTTCAAAGCTGAATTCTTTATCCTGTAAATGTATAGATCTAAATACTTTCTTCCCTCCTGACAATGTAACTTCCTCACCTCAAATCTAGACATGACAAAAGTACGAAGAGGAGAAAAATTACGGATAATGATTAAAAATTATCCATTCCCAGGAGGAAAGAGCGTCTCATGTTGTATCATTAGAGCTCTTTGTACTCTGAGCTCTGTTCCCCCCACGGTGGAGTTAAGTGATCATAATTTGGTTTTGCTTTGTAAGCAGACTGACTCCTTTCAGTGGCAAGTTTGATAGGAAAGACTGATAGAAAATCCAAGGTTGAGGATTTTGCTTCATCACAAATTGTCTCCCAAAACTATTTCAATGTTCCTGGAACTGAGTACCATGTCGTTTTCATGAATAGCAGAGATAGTATATATCACCAAATTAAAATTGTTTTCCTCAAATTGGGTAGACCTAGTCTGATGTGACACTCTCATCTTTCATATTTTTATAGAATTTTGGCATGAATGTCTGAAGTGTTCATAGAAGGCAGTTGTGTTTGCTTTTCCTTTCCCACTGCTTAGGGTAGTGTTCACATATAACCATATACTTCATTGGTATCCATAGGTAAACGACGAGTTCCCAATATTACATTTGTAAGTGTTTAATGATTGCTTGATGAGTTTTAACATATTCAACACTAATAGAATTATTGCCCCACTTCCTTGATAAAGGAGAATTCAGGGTTCATTTTCCAGGGATGACTGTAGAGAGGTTTGGTGTTTATTCAGTAGTTATCAGAGTCTTAATGCCTGCAACAACTGAAGAGCTACCCTTCCAACCTGGAAGACGTCTTGACACATTCTGCCTTGATACCCACGAAGGATGATCCGTACACCACACACCATCATGGAATCACCAGGACCAGTGACAGTACTCAGAGGACTAGCGGCAATTTCATTCCTTACTCCCGTGCACGTGAGGGAGAGTGAAGTTATAAGAGGGAGAAACGTGCAAACTTGTGTCTGTGTACATGGTTGTATGCACTGCAGTCATTTTTCTATGAAAAACTATTCATGAGTAACAACAGGTCACCTGTGACACACCAGACAACTGATCAGAGTACACGGGCCTGTCATCAAACACCACTGCTTGTTCTTTGAGAATTGGGATTGCAGTTAAGCATAACGAGGCAGACAATTTGTTTTTCATGTCCTGAAGGCTTAAAAAGTCATACAGACCTTCTCGATGAGCTCGATGCAGGCAGCCAGGTCCATGCCGAAGTCGATGAACTCCCACTCGATGCCCTCCTTCTTGTACTCCTCCTGCTCCAGCACGAACATGTGGTGGTTGAAGAACTGCTGCAGCTTCTCGTTGGTGAAGTTGATGCACAGCTGCTCCAGGCTGTTGAACTATAGAAAAAGATAAATATAGGGAGTTACTCATGACTTAAGTATGTCTTCTGCATTTAAGGTATTTTGGTTTATTAAATTACAAATGTTCAGATTGTTTTCTTACTATATGATGTGATTCTAAAAGGTATTCACCTTTAGACTCCTCAAATACTATGCTTTTTGTATGAAATCATTAGGCCGAATGCTATTAAATAAGGACATCTTTTAAATATTCCCTTAGCGTAATTTGAGAAAGCATTTCTCTACCTGTTTGGATCCATGATAGATGTTGAATATTTATTAACCTTTCACAGACCATTCACTGAGACTTCGAGACTTGAAAGAATAAAATGCTCTCTCTTTTCCTCTTTATACTAATTTACTTGTTTCACATCTCCTCAGAGACCCTTCATTCCTACAAATTCCGTTTCGTACTTTTTGTAAAGATAATTTTGAATGCTCTAACAAGATGGATCAAATGACTGGGGATTTGCGTTTGCTTATTTTCTGTCAGTTCACTACTCACATCAAAGATCTCAAAGCCGGCAATGTCCAAGACCCCGATGAAGTACTGTCTGGGCTGCTTGGTGTCCAGCTGCTGGTTGATGCGGGTGACCATCCACAGGAACATCTTCTCGTAGATGGACTTGGCCAGAGCACCCACCGAATTGTACACCTTCAAGAACAGTGGTAGTTTGGTTTTTCGAATTAAACACAGTGATGGAGCCTGGGGTCTCCTGTGGCTCAAACAAATCATGGGGGTTAAGTCATGCTTACCTGCTGCACAGTCTGGCCTTTGGTGACGTACTCATTGCCAACCTTGACCCTGGGGTAGCAGAGGGCTTTGAGCAGGTCAGCAGAGTTCAGGCTCTGGAGATAGGCCGCCTTGTCAGCAACTGCACGAACGAGATGAGAACAGCTGTATAAGCTGACCACAGCTTATACAATTTAAGGTGTGAAGGGTAATGACAAAAAAAAAGTTTTGCTTGAATATGTGCAAATGTGACAAAACCATTTGTCACACTAATTTTAGTCATTTTTTTTTGAGAGGATAATTTGGAATGTAGGAAATTGATGCACTGTGTGATACTTAAAATATAGCTAAAGTAGACCACAGATAAAAATAATTTGAAAAATTCTGACCTAGAGGAGGAGTGATAGGAAAATTCTGATTTTTTTTTTTTTTAACGGTGCTTGTGGACATGTAAATTATTGACTGGAATAAAAAAGGTCTTAATCAGATCGTAAATACTAGCTTACAGTAAGTCAGTGAAAATTGGAATAGGCAGAAATCACACCTCCACAAATCTTCTCAGTCACGTAAAACATGCAGCATGTGTGTCATTTCTGCCCTCTAATACTTTCCCGGTCATCAGATAGGTCAAGAAAGTGTAAACTTGGCCCCTGCCCTTGAGGACCTAATGGTATCAGCTCTGTCAGCTGAAAGATGTGAGCAGGGAGCGGTACCTTCGGTGCCGTCCGGCTCAGCCTGCTCCTCCCTCTGCTTCTGCTTGAACTTCATGTTCCCGTAATGCATCACAGCCCCCGTGAGCTTGTAGATGGCCGCCTTTTCATCAGTGCTGAAACCCAGGATGTCCACAGCACTCTGTGGAAAGAGTTGAATTTAAATCATCTCCCAGTTACCACCATGGCAGTTACCCTCAGGACACTGGGGCCTGCCTCCCCTCCTTCTTAGGATGTCTTGGCTAGCACTTTGCTGTTTTCAGGAGGCAGTCCTATTCTCCAGCACTTTATTCCACAAAGCAGCATTAGTAGGTGTGCACCAGTTTCCCACTGAGTCATGTGGGCAGTGAAGATCTTATGTGTCCTGTCCACACTCACCGAGCCAAGACTCGGAGCCTTGGCTTTGGATGCCAAGGACAACACTCTTCCTATTTCTCCACATTAGCCGGGCCTTGCTCCACAGGTTTCTTTCTCATGGGTTTCCTTTGCTTCACAAATCTGTTCACTCCTTTTCCTCGTATGTTGTCCTAGCCGACTCCTAGCCTGACTCCCCGGATGTGACGAACGCAGTTGGGAAGAGGGGAAGAGCAGTGGCCCTTGAGGTTTTCCCTCTCTGCTATCAGGTCACAGCTCAGCTGGCCATGAGATGCCTGGCAGTGAACTTCACCTGATCGTTACTCATGCAGGGAAGAGACATTTGTGAAAAGAACGTCTCCTTTTATTGAAATATTGTTGTGTCTTTTTTCTCTATTGGATTTTGGTCACCTTCTTAGTTTGGTCACCATTCTAGGCTTTGCAAAGGCTCATGCAGTGGAGGCAGGCATCAGACAAGGAGGGGGAGTTTGCTTATGTAACTCTTTCTCCAGATTATTTACCCCCAGTTCCAGCTCACTGACTCAACCTATTTAAAATGCCTAGACATTAATAAAGTCTTAGAACAAGACTGCGATGCTTTTTTTTAAACTTCCAACACGAGGTTATTTGTCAACTCCCTAACCCTTTTGGACATATGAATAATAATGAGGTAAAGCTGGTAAAAGCTGATATTTATGAGATGAAGGCACACAAATAGTTTATAGACTTTTTGAAAATAATATTTTAAGAGAAGAAGTGTTTTTGTAAGCAACTCCTAATCCTGTCTTGGGAATGTTGGGATATTCCCACTGGTATTAAAGTTAAGAATAATCAAAGAATGTTGACTATTCAGAAATGCAAAAGAAAACATGAAATATGTATAAAGTATATGTATAAAGAAAATAAGCCAAAGAGTAATGATCCTTAAAAAAAAAAAAAAAGAAGAGGAGAGAGAAAGAATCTGTAGTTCCAAAAATAAAAGTAAAGGCTCATGGAGGCCAAAAAGAATTTTTGAGGTTAGAGAATCCATTTCTTTTAAATGCTGCATAGAGGGGGGAGGGGAATACTGTTAGCCCCCAGAGTGACATTTGAAATAAAATTTGTGTTTACGTCTGATTACAGAGGAACTGTAGAAATCATCATGTTCTGTTATAAAAAAACCTAAAAATATCGTAGGGTCCTTTTCACAGGTTATTGGATGTAGGGTCTGACATAGAATAAGAGAAACGTCACTATAGGAGTACAAAAATTGACCCAAGGGACCGATGAGGAAAAAAACAAAAAAGAGCCAACTAGCCAAGGAATGCCTAAGACTTAACATTTATTACAGACATTTTAAACTTTCTGATACATAAGGCGGACGCAGGCATTGAAATATCCTATAATTTTATTCCAAGAGTGAGGAAGCCTGAAAGGCAATATTGCCTATTTGTTGTCTTTCTGCTAATGCTTTTGACTCTATAGAGGGGAGTGTTGTATACTGCAAAATGAATTTGCTTCTTCCTGTTCTGTACCTGTTACTTACATCTGTGGCTAGCAGCTCTTCCTGGTCATCGATGCTGGGCACTGTAATTTCACCTTGACTGACAAAGGCAAAGTCATATGGGTTGGTGGTGATCAGAAGCATTTCTGTACACATGAAAAAGAACAAATATAGACAATTACTTTGGTTATCAAAAACATTTAGAGGGACTGCTTAGAAAAAAAGGGCTTTTATTCTTCCTTTCTATTTTCCTTAGAAAAAAATCACAGATACTTCTTACCAATAAGCTCTGGTTTCTTGTTGGACATGATTTGATAAAATATGTGGTAGCTTCTTTCAGCCTTTAGCTGGAAAGTAACACGGGACTTCTCCAGCAGATCTAGAAAGTCAGATTGAACACACTTTAAAAAAGCCACAATGGAAAATTAAGCATTTGAAAAGTTCACACAACAAAGATAACAAGATTTTCAGTGTATTACCCCAAAGAAAAATATTCTTAATCACTAATACTCATTAACTTACATGTTTCAATATCTGCAGAAGCCAGTTTGCCTGTTGCACCAAAATGGATCCTGATGAATTTACCCTTAAAAAGGCAAAGGAAGACTTTTTGTACATATTCAAAGGCAGACAAATATTTTCTTTAGCTATGGACCAAGCGGATGGGGAAGATACTGATACCACATGCACAGAAGTGTCCACGCTGGTCCTCAGGAAAGGAAGACCAGGAGACTTACAAAGCGAGAGGAGTTGTCATTCCTCACGGTCTTGGCGTTGCCAAAGGCCTCCAGTAGGGGGTTGGCACTGATGATTTGATCTTCAAGGGTCCCCTTAAGAGAAATGAATGAGACAGATAAAGAGAGGGGGCGCCTGGGTGGCTCAGTTGTTAAGAGTCTGCCTTCGGCTCAGGTTGTGATCCTAGGGTCCTGGGATCGAGCCCCACATTGGGCTCGATCTGTTCTGCGGGAGGCCGGCTTCTCCCTCTCCCACTCCCCCTGCTTTGTAAGTTCCCTCTCTCGTTGTGTCTCTGTAAATAAATAAATCTTAAAAAAAAAAAAAAAAGAGACCCCAGAAAAGGTGAGTTGCAGTCTCCTGAAATAACTTTACATCAACTTCCTCCCCTGCTCCCTTCCTCCTTCCCAGGATTCTGTAACTTTTGGGTAAGGCTCGCTGGCTTTCTCTTTCTTTGTTTCTTTCTTAACACATTTTTTTTTAAATTTAAGATTTATTTGAGAAAGAGGGAGTTTGTGAGCGGGGCTTTCCAAAGTGATTAGAGGGAAGACAAATGGGGAGAAGGGGTACTCTAGTATAATGGCCTTGAGTTCTGTATGTCTCAGGCTCATTTTTTCCCTCCTAATAAATGGTTGTGAGAACTTCTGTCTATCGCACCTGGCAACACATCTCATTCTCACTGCCCACCCAAGAGTTATTGCAATTCGTTGCTTTGGCTCTTTTTGGCATCACTTGTAATTGGTTGCTATGGCTCTGAAGGACCTTGGCCATATTTTTAAAAGCCTAGGATTTCTTCTATCCTGGGATGAATATCATACCCACCTGCATTTTGCCAGCAGTAGGTTCCTCTTTTTTCTTCTCTCCAGTAATTGCAATTGTTGCAAAGTACTGGATGACACGCTTGGTGTTCACGGTCTTCCCTGCACCAGATTCTCCGCTGTCGAGTCCACACAGAGGAAAAAGTCAGAATCTAACCACTACAGTGATCAAAATTCACAGAGAGAAAGGCATGGAATCTACATACGTAATCAGGATTGACTGGTTCTCACGATCTGTGAAAGAGAAATCAGAGATAATGTTGAAAAATATATGTAGCACATAAGTTTTGTAAACTCAAAATTGTCTTTTAAAGCTCCCCATTCACACACACACACACACACACAAATGTATCAATTGTTAACTTTGCTTTTTTCACAATATTCTTTTTAAAATAAGTAACAAAAGATGTGCTAATTAGTGTGTTACACTCCTGTTACCTTTAGTGTGATAGAATATGTAATGAACGCACTATTTCACTGTACTACCCTGGGAATAATTTATCAATGTCAGGTGAATACTAGTTCCATGTTCCATTTAGTCACTTGGTTCATAGTTCAAAATCATGTTATTAATGTCCAATCCAAAATTTTGTGTAGTAATTGGGATAACGTGTACTATGAGCTTTCAAGGTGTACTTTTTAGGAGAGGTGATATATTAGCTATAATTAAAACGCATAGTTCATTCCAAAATTTGGTTAATTTTGATCTGGAATTAGCATTAGTTTGCGTTGTAGCATAGAAATCAAAGCAAAATTCTCTATGCTTTTGAATTGGTCCATTTTGTTCTTTTTTAAAAAGATTTTATTTATTTTAGAGAAAGAGCATGCATGGGGAGGTGGGAGGATCAGTAGGGGAGGGAGTGGGGGGGAGGAGAGAATCTCTAGAAGACTCCACACTGAGTGTGGAGCCTGACTCGGGCTTGATCCCAAGACCCTGAGTTCACAATCTGAGCCAAAACCAAGAGTCAGAGATGCCCAGTGGACTGAGCCATCCAGGCACCCCTGGTCCCCTTTATTTTAAATATATTTCCCCAATTTTATTAGATTATACTCCTCATCATATTAGAATACTATTATTATGCTATTACCATTACTATTATGTTTGTGCTGAACATTTAATTCTCCAAGTACTGCCTCTGTGTCTTCTATGTTATCACTATACATGTCCTTTATAAATGGCTCTACAGACGGTAATTATGGATTCACTCACCCGTCAGCATGAACTGATAAGCATTGTCGGAGATGGAGAAGATGTGGGGCGGGGCCTCCTGGCGCTTCTTGCCTCGGTAGGCGGCCACCACCTCGGGGTTGTACACCGGCAGCCACTTGTAGGGGTTCACAGTGACGCAGAAGAGGCCCGAGTAGGTCTGTGGGAAATGACAAGGTTGCTCTGTCTGCAGTCACATCATTAATCTGTCTTGGCAATAACTGCTTTATGTGCCAAGCGAGAGGGACCCAAGTACTGTGTCTGTTCTCCTAAGATTCAAGGGTCTCGTTCCCTGGCTGCCTCCCCCCTCATGGGCCCTACACACTATGCTTCCTTCCGTTTGCCCACAAATTCAGCACTAAATAGATGGCTTGTCACATGCACAGTGTCAACTACGTCAGAATTCACAACACTAACCAAGTGATTAGTCTTAAAATCGTAGTAAGCAAATTGGAAAATAGTCTTTGATTGGTTTTGGCTAACATAGTTCGTGGACTTAAGTTAGTGAAAAGTGAAAAGAAAAAAGGGGGCGCTCACGTAGATCATCCAGGCTGCGTAACGCTCTTTGAGGTTGTACAGCACTCCAGGCTCGTGCAGGTGGGTCATCATGGCCATGTCCTCGATCTTGTCGTACTTGGGAGGGTTCATGGAGAAGATTTGATCTTCCTTAACTGTGACAGTCTGTTAAGAAAAGGTGGAGCCAGTGCGTATCAACTAAGTAGCAGAAAAGGATCAATTATGCATTCCTACCCTACTTTGTGTTACTTACAGTCCCAGCATCGGTCTTCACTGTCACCTTCCCTCCTTCCCTGCTCTGCACTGTACTTTTCACATAGGATTCCTTAGCGTCCACCACAAAGACAGAATTCTTGGCATCAAAGGGCCTGTTCTGGGCCTCAATGCGCTCCTTTTCAGACTTCCGGAGGTACGGAGCAGCCTCCCCGAAAACGGCCATCTCAGCGTCGGAGCTCATGGCTGGGGGTTACCGGTGGCAGCGGAGCACCAGGGTACCTGGAGGACAGAGACAGAGCTGGACAGCGACCCAAAGTGAGGGTGGGCGTTGTCCTGTTGGTTTCACACTCCTGCGCCTCATGGGCCTGGCCCATTTCCTCAGCCCCACCTGTAGGGATCATGCCTGTGTCCTGCGCAAAGGTGCTGAGAGATTGGATCATGGCTTTGAAAGCCTTATGCTGGGAGCTTAATTCTGGTGATGTTGTAAGCCTCTGTTCCATCCTCTGTGCTGTGAGCCTTTGTAGACGAATATGGAAGAGTTTATGTTGCAGTCAGTAGCGTTTGGGATGCCCCACGTGTGCTCAGAATCTTTTCTATTTTGACTTGCTTCGCTTTGTTTTCTTTTTCTGCTCCTCCTTCCCGCTTTTTTTTTTTTTTGACATTGCAGTGATACAAAGAAATGCAAAATAACTGTTTCCAATGGCTTTACAACCTGAACCTATTTTATTTTATTTTATTTTTAAAATTTTTTTTATTGTCATGTTAATCACCATACATTACATCATTAGTTTGTGATGTAGTGTTCCATGATTCATTGTTTGTGCATAACACCCAGTGCTCCACGCAGAACGTGCCCTCCTTAATACCCATCACCAGGCTAACCCATCCCCCCACGCCCCTCCCCTCTAGAACCCTCAGTTTGTTTTTCAGAGTCCCATCGTCTCTCATGGAACCTGAACCTATTTTAAAAACTCAGATATTTAGTAAAAATTTTTTTCCTGGCCCAAATTATTAAAATCAGATTGATAAATTGGATACAAAGGTTATTAAAATTGGATGGATGAAAAGGTACCTTTGTTCATTCAGGACACAGTCCAGATTAAAAACACTTAATAAGCATGAATAAACTCCTACCTTAGGAGTAAATTATTTAGGTATCACATAATAAAGAAAAAAATAAATGCAACAAAAGTTGAAAATCCAACAAATGATTTGTCCTAAGTCAAAATTAAGTCTCATTTATTCTTAAATTGTGTGAAAGTAGTATTATCAAAACGAAAGATAACTTTAAAAGGTTCTTGGAGAAAAACATTTGAATGAAAAACATATAGTGTTTGTATATTTTTAGTTTATAATTTGTTTTAAGTTGGATTTCAGGATAATGGTTGTTTATCTGATTCTTATTATTTCAGATCTCTCTCTCTTTCTTCCTCCCTTTAAAAAAAAAGTACCGATTCTCTAAATCTCTCTTCTGAAGTCAATAGCCAGTATAAAATTTCAAGCCAAAATGAACTTTAAAATTTTTTCCACTGACACATGATTACGAGATGGCAGAGAATTTCTCTGATGGCAAGGAGAGGATGAGTGACTAGTGACAGAGGGTGGCTTCTGTGGAGGGGAAGGGAGGCTGGATTGTGGAAAGCAGTGTCTCTGTTGTCACAACAGCGAGAACAGCAGCCTCAACTTCAGGCTTTTTGGAAGGAGTCTTGGTATTTTGTCATCAGCATTAAACTTCCTCTCGACTGTTAGATATGGAATTTGCCACATACTCTGTCTCTAAAGTCAATCTAGTCAACCTATGAAAACCTCTTTTTTTTTTTTAAAGATTTTATTTATTTATTCATGAGAGACACAGAGAGAGAAGCAGAGGGAGAAAGAAGCAGGCTCCCCGCGGAGCAGGGAGCCCGATGTGGGACTCGATCCCAGGACCCTGGGATCGCGACCCGAGCCGAAGGCAGACGCTTAACCATCTGAGCCACTCAGGTGCCCCAACCTATGAAAACCTCTTGATGATACAGTGCAATTTAGACATACTTCCAGGGGACAGATACTGAATATTTAACCTCAGGTTCTTTTCTTCAGAGGAAAAATGTTACGCTGTTAATGTTATTTTTTGTTTCCTTGTTTTTACACAGGCCATTTTGCATTAACAGCACACTACTGTGGAGAGATTACTGTAATACAGTGCATTCACCAAACACAGAAAGGATGCCACCCTTCCCACCTCATGTCTGAGATCATTGGTTTCCCCGCCTGTGGGTCACAAGCCCCCAAGGATCCTCAGGGTTGTTGCAGGGGTTCCCGAATCCACCTGCCTCAAGTTTGAGCAAGCCACATCCTCAAACAAGTCTAAGTCACTATAGCTTCTTACTAAATATAAACTAATTAGGAATTTATCAAAAGTATTGCAGGTTTTCATCATTATGTGTGTTTTTAACAGAATACTAAAAGTACAAGTCCCAACATATGGAGTTGGGGAGGAGGTCCGTTGAATGTTTTGATCGTATGGAGGAGTACTTGGAAGCCACCATCTGAGATTACAGATGCAAGAGCTGCAGTTACCTTAGCCATCACCTCGAATGCAGCCTCCTCATTTTACCGATAAGAAAACTAAGGCCCAGAAAGGTGAAGGGTCATGCAGTGTGACAGAAGTGTAAGTGGTGGGGCTGGGACACAAATCCTGTTCTTGCAAGTCCAGGTTCAGTGCTGATTCCACTGTGAGATCCGGAAAGCCACCTGGCTTCCCTCAGGTAGCCAGAGTCCGGGGAAAGCCTGGATTGCCACCCGGAAATGTTGCCTACCCGACCAACACATTGTTGATTTTACCAAACAGTCTCTGTAATACATCTTCGCTGGTCAAATAGGACTTAGCGGTTCACACTGAATATTAGATTGTAATTGCTGCATTCTTTCTGAAGTGCTAACAACATGGGGAAGAGGCGAGTCATTAAATTTTGTGTTGTTAAATGGTCTGAAAAGTCAATATTTTATGAGAAGCCATTTTTAAAGAACAGCTGCTCCTGTATTACCTTATTGCTATTACTAGCCCAGGAAATAAGATGGTATAGTTTTTTAAGACTTAGCAGTAGAGATCCCTTTGTCCTTTAGAGTGTAGTAATAAATCACTCTTACCTCTCGTGTTACCAGATAAAGAAGGTGGCGGGCCTGAAGCAGACAATTACTGTTGAAAGAAAAAAAAAAAAAAAAGAGAGAATGCAGATTCTTCTTTTTCCCAGTTAGTCGCAAAATCCTAGTAACTATATCATGTACCAGGTCATCCTTAGGAATGACGGAAAGAAAAATTAAAATTTGGGAAATAGGAGCCATCTCCCTTAAGCTGAATGATCATTATCAGCAGGAATGTAGAACTAGCCAAGTGTTCATCAGGTATACATACCTTGAGGAATTTTGAGGAAGGACAGGCCAGAGGCATGTGGGCTCCACTTTTATAGAGACCGTTGTGCAAGCACAGCAACCACCTCAGCTGTCCCTGCTGGAACCTACTTGGCACAACCTTTTCTGGCAATCTCTTTGCACAATATTCACTGACTGTGGCTGTGAATGGATATAATTAGAAATATTTCTTGTCACCTATAAATAATTTGACAGAGGATAATCTAGGGTTCTTTATAGGCATTTGATAGGGGATGTGGGTTCAGGGCTTCTAAGGCTGTTTTGCAAGCTTTGCTGTTACATCATTCACCACGGAATTCAAAGCCAGGTTCCCACTTACTCTCCTGCCTGAAATGTTGGTCTGACAGAACGAGCTGGACACGAGGAGTTCAGGACTAATTGATGTGTTAGCGCTCAAAGCCATTAAGGAGTTGGGATAAATTTTAGATCTGATACTATGATTGGAAGCAGCAAGTGATGGATATTAAGGCAGAAAATTCCTAGTCAGGGTCCAGATTTTACAAACACTGCCGATAGATTCTTCTAAAGTCTGAAAAGCTAAAAGCGATAGAGAAAGTGAGTTGTCAGGGTAGGCAGTGGTGATAGACCAGTGGGGGAGTCGGGAGGGATTTAGAACAGATACAGACACTTCTGTTCCTTTGCTGAAGAACTTGCCATGGATATCTCCAGCTCATTTGATTTCATTGAGGGGACTCCGGGATGCTGGGTGATGCTCCATGCTTGTTTCCACTGCATAATGGAAGGAGACACAGACATGCATTCCTAGTTCATGGGCAAATCCTCATGACTAACTGTAGCTCTAATGAGGTGGGTACTACATACTTTTATTTAAGGTGGGAGGAAAGATGTGGTACCACAAAACTGTTGTGGATGGAGGAGATGAGTGGGCATCCCATGTGCCCATGGTACTTGTCAGTTGGGTTTTGGTGGCTTCACCACATACACAGCTGTTGCTGAATATGACAGGAAATCTAAGTGTGTCCCTGAGACCTGATGTGATATTTTTTACTATCATCTGCCAACCTAAATAACGGATTAATGTGATCCCTTTTTGTATGCATCCTATTGACTTACAATTTTGTCTTTAACACATTAACAGATTGAATCTTTTATACTTTTTACTTCTTTTGAAACAATACTATGGAATAGGCAGACATTATTTTTCTTTTTTTAAGTCTGTGGAAATGACTCTCAGAAGGTTAGTGATTTATGCAAAATGCTGGGCTCTAAGCCAGAAAGAGGAAAGGTCTTCTGATTTTTCTCTAGTTGAGATTTTCTCAACTCACTTATTTTTACTTCTTTTGGAACTTGGTATCTAAATTAGAGACATAATAAATATTATCAAACACACGCACTACTTTTAGAACTGAAAGATAAAAGAAGACACCATGGGTAAGACCAAGACACACAGACTGAGCTACACGGCTGTAGCTATTGAGGACCGTACCTAAAACTCAGAGCTTTGACCAGTTGCAGAGCCCGACTGATCATCAGATCTTGAAAGCTCTAAAACAGGGCATCAGTGTTCTGGTGGAGACTGGCATGGACCACTAGGAGTGGGTTAGAGAACCTTGCAGAGCTTGGACAGAAGAGCAGCAGTGCTGAATGAGGGAGAAGCATTTCCTTTACACCTGCTTCTCTAGGGACTGTCTGAATAGGAACTACAGGAAAGCAGCACTAAGCCTTCTTGTATTTGTGTGGTTCTTTATGATTTGGATGCTATATTTATGCAGTCTGGAGAAAAGCTTCTCTCTAGCACTTCCCCCCATTATCCTTGCAGATTTGGAAATGTTCTAGGCTTCGGTGATCTTGTACTTCATCTACTAAAAACATAAATTTAGTGAAAACCTGATATTCCCTTTACCTTGTACAGTTGAATGAATTAAATTAGGCTATACAAATAGTCTGTAGTATAAAATGCCTTTATAAGTCATAGATGTATTATAGATGACTATTGGGAGATTATGTATAATCACTTAATTCATGTATATATATAAATTACATATATGTACATATACATAAAACGCTTATAACAGTGTTACCAGGGGCTGCTGAAACAGACGTTTTGTAATTATAGGTAAAGTTCACAAAGGTACGCTGACACTTTTCCTGAATATACACTGGGTGTCAAAATGGTAGTAAGGGCTGCAAAGAGATGGTGGTTAAGAAATGTCAGCGAGCAAGATTATTATTATGTTTTTCTTTAAATTTTTTATTGTTATGTTAATCACCATACATTACATCATTAGTTTTTGATGTAGTGTTCCATGATTCATTGTTTGTGCATAACACCCAGTGCTCCACGCAGAACGTGCCCTCTTTAATACCCATCACCAGGCTGACCCATCCCCCCACCCCCCTCCCCTCTAGAACCCTCAGTGTGTTTTTCAGAGTCCATCGTCTCTCATGGTTCGTCTCCCCGTCCTATTTCCCCCCCTTCATTCTTCCCCTCCTGCTATCTTCTTCTTTTTTTTTCTTAACATATATTGCATTATTTGTTTCAGAGGTACAGATCTGTGATTCAACAGTCTGAGCAAGATTATTTTTATTGTTATGTCTTCTAAATTCTTTTTTTTTTTAAATTTTTTATTGTTATGTTAATCACCATATATTACATCATTAGTTTTTGGTGCAGTGTTCCATGATTCATTGTTTGTTCATAACACCCAGTGCTCCATGCAGAACGTGCCCTCCTCAATACCCATCACCAGGCTAACCCATCCCCCTACCCCCCTCCCCTCTAGAACCCTCAGTTTGTTTTTCAGAGTCCATCATCTCTCATGGTTTGTCTCCCCCTCTGACATACTCCCCTTTTCTTCCTCTCCTGTTATCTTCTTCTTTCTCTTTTTTCTTAAAATATGTTGCGTTATTTGTTTCAGAAGTACAGAACTGTGATTCAACAGTCTTGCACAATTCACAGCGCTCACCGTAGCACATACCCTCCCCAATGTCTATCACCCAGCCACCCCATCCCTCCCACCCCCAACCACTCCAGTAACGCTCAGTTTCTTTCCTGAGATTAAGAATTCCTCATATCAGTGAGGTCATGTGATACATGTCTTTCTCTGATTGACTTATTTCACTCAGCATAACACCCTCCAGTTCCATCCACGTCGTTGCAAATGGCAAGATCTCATTCCTTTTGATGGCTGCATAATATTCCATTGTGTATATATACCACCTCTTCTTTATCCATTCATCTGTCGATGGGCATCTTGGCTCTTTCCACAGTTTGGCTATGGTGGACATTGCTGCTATAAATATTGGGGTACACGTACCCCTTCGGGTCCCTACATTTGTATCTTTGTGGTAAATACCCAGTAGTGCAATTGCTGGATCGAACGGTAGCTCTAATTTCAACTGTTTGAGGAACCTCCATACTGTTTTCCAGAGGGGTTGCACCAGCTTGCATTCCCACCAACAGTGTAGGAGGGTTCCCCTTTCTCCACATCCCCTCCAACATCTGTCGTTCCCTGACTTGTTAATTTTAGCCATTCTGACGGGTGTGAGGTGGTATCTCATGGAGGTTTTGATTTGGATTTCCCTGATGCCGAGTGATGTTGAGCACTTTTTCATGTGCCTGTTGGCCATTTGGATGTCTTCTTTGGAGAAATGTCTGTTCATGTCTTTTGCCCATTTCTTGATTGGATTATTTGTTCTTTGGGTGTTGAGTTTGATAAGTTCTTTATAGATTTTGGATACTAGCCCTTTATCTGATATGTCATTTGCAAATATTTTCTCCCATTCTGTCGGTTGTCTTTTGGTTTTGTGGACTGTTTCTTTTGCTGTGCAAAAGCTTTTTATCTTGATGAAATCCCAATAGTTCATTTTTGCCCTGGCTTCCCGTGCCTTTGGCGATGTTTCTAGGAAGAAGTTGCTGCGGCTAAGGTCGAAAAGGTTGCTACCTGTGTTCTCCTTTAGGATTTTGATGGACTCCTGTCTCACGTTTAGGTCTTTCAACCATTTGGAGTCTATTTTTGTGTGTGGTGTAAGGAAATGGTCCAGTTTCATTCTTCTGCATGTGGCTGTCCAATTTTCCCAACACCATTTGTTGAAGAGACTGTCTCTTTTCCATTGGACATTCTTTCCTGCTTTGTCAAAGATAAATTGACCATAGAGTTGAGGGTCCATTTCTGGGCTCTCGATTCTGTTCCATTGATCGATGTGTCTGTTTTTGTGCCAGTACCATACTGTCTTGATGATGACAGCTTTGTAATAGAGCTGGAAGTCCAGAATTGTGATGCCACCAGCTTTGCTTTTCTTTTTCAGTATTCCTCTGGCTATTCGGGGTCTCTTCTGGTTCCATACAAATTTTAGGATTCTTTGTTCCATTTCTTTGAAAAAAGTGGATGGTATTTTGATGGGGATTGCATTGAATGTGTAGATTGCTCTAGGTAGCATTGACATCTTCACAATGTTGATTCTCCCAATCCATGAGCATGGAACGTTTTTCCATTTCTTTGTGTCTTCTTCAATTTCTTTCATGAGTATTTTATAGTTTTCTGAGTACAGATCCTTTGCCTCTTTGGTTAGATTTATTCCTAGGTATCTAATGGTTTTGGGTGCAATTGTAAATGGGATCGACTCCTTGATTTGTCTCTCTTCTGTCTTGTTGTTGGTGTATAGGAATGCCACTGATTTCTGTGCATTGATTTTATATCCTGCTACTTTACTGAATTCCTGTATGAGTTCTAGCAGTTTTGGGGTGCAGTCTTTTGGGTTTTCCACATACAATATCATATCATCTGCAAAGAGTGAGAGTTTGACTTCCTCTTTGCCGATTTGGATGCCTTTGATTTCTTTTTGTTGTTTAATTGCTGTGGCTAGGACTTCTAATACTATGTTGAATAGCAGGGGTGAGAGTGGACATCCCTGCCGCGTTCCTGACCTTAGGGGAAAAGCTCTCAGCCTTTCCCCATTGAGAATGATATTCGCTGTAGGTTTTTCATAGATGGCTTTTATGATATTGAGGTATGTACCCTCTATCCCTATACTCTGGAGAGTTTTGATCAAGAAAGGATGCTGTACTTTGTCAAATGCTTTTTCTGCATCTATTGAGAGGATCATATGATTCTTGTTCTTTCTTTTGTTAATGTATTGTATCACATTGATTGATTTGCGGATGTTGAACCAGCCTTGCAGCCCAGGGATAAATCCCACTTGGTCGTGGTGAATAATCCTTTTAATGTACTGTTGGATCCTATTGGCTAGTATTTTGGTGAGAATTTTTGCATCCATGTTCATCAAGGATATTGGTCTGTAATTCTCTTTTTTGATGGGGTCTTTGTCTGGTTTTGGGATCAAGGTAATGCTGGCCTCATAAAATGAGTTTGGAAGTTTCCCTTCCATTTCTATTTTTTGGAACAGTTTCAGGAGAATAGGTATTAATTCTTCTTGAAATGTCTGATAGAATTCCCCTGGGAAGCCATCTGGCCCTGGGCTTTTGTTTCTTGGGAGATTTTTGATGACTGTTTCAATTTCCTTAGTGGTTATAGGTCTGTTCAGGTTTTCTATTTCTTCCTGGTTCAATTTTGGTAGTTGATACATCTCTAGGAATGCACCCATTTCTTCCAGGTTATCTAATTTGCTGGCATAGAGTTGCTCATGATATGTTCTTATAATTGTTTGTATTTCTTTGGTGTTGGTTGTGATCTCTCCTCTTTCGTTCATGATTTTGTTGATTTGGGTCATTTCTCTTTTCTTTTTGATCAGTCTGGCCAGGGGTTTATCAATCTTGTTAATTCTTTCAAAGAACCAGCTCCTAGTTTCGTTGATCTGTTCTACTGTTCTTTTGGTTTCTAGTTCATTGATTTCTGCTCTGATCTTTATGATTTCTCTTCTCCTGCTGGGTTTAGGCTTTATTTGCTGTTCTTTCTCCAGCTCCTTTAGGTGTAGGGTTAGGTTGTGTATTTGAGACCTTTCTTGTTTCTTGAGAAAAGCTTGTATTGCTATATACTTTCCTCTCAGGACTGCCTTTGCTGTATCCCAAAGCTTTTGAACAGTTGTGTTTTCATTTTCATTGGTTTCCATGAATTTTTTTAATTCTTCTTTAATTTCTTGGTTGACCCATTCATTCTTTAGTAGGATGCTCTTTAGCCTCCATGTATTTGAGTTCTTTCCGACTTTCCTCTTGTGGTTGAGTTCTAGTTTCAAAGCATTGTGGTCTGAAAATATGCAGGGAATGATCCCAATCTTTTGGTACCGATTGAGACCTGATTTGTGACCTAGGATGTGATCAATTCTGGAGAATGTTCCATGGGCACTAGAGAAGAATGTGTATTCCTTTGCTTTGGGATGGAATATTCTGAATATGTCTGTGAAGTCCATTTGGTCCAGTGTGTCATTTAAAGTCTTTATTTCCTTGTTGATCTTTTGCTTAGATGATCTGTCCATTTCAGTCAGAGGGGTGTTAAAGTCCCCCACTATTATTGTATTGTTGTCAATGTGTTTCTTTGCTTTTGTTATTAATTGCCTTATATAATTGGCTGCTCCCATGTTCGGAGCATAGATATTTACAATTGTTAGATCTTCTTGTTGGATAGACCCTTTAAGTAGGATATAGTGTCCTTCCTCATCTCTTATTACAGTCTTTGTTTTAAAATCTAGTTTGTCTGATATAAGGATTGCCACCCCAGCTTTCTTTTGGTGTCCATGAGCATGGTAAATGGTTTTCCACCCCCTCACTTTCAATCTGGGGGTGTCTTTGGGTCTAAAATGAGTCTCTTGCAGACAGCATATAGATGGGTCTTGTTTTTTAATTCAATCTGATAGCCTGTGTCTTTTGATTGGGGCATTTAGCCCATTTACATTCAGGGTAACTATTGAAAGGTATGAATTTAGTGCCATTGTATTACCTGTAAGGTGACTGTTAACTGTCTGTTGTCTGTGTTCGTTTCTGCTCTTTGCTGCTTTTAGGTTCTCTCTTTGCTTAGAGGACCCCTCTCAATATTTCTTGGAGGGCTGGTTTCGTGTTTGCAAATTCCTTTAGTTTTTGTTTGTTCTGGAAGCTTTTTATCTCTCCTTCTATTTTCAATGATAGCCTAGCTGGATATAGTATTCTTGGCTGCATATTTTTCTCGTTTAGTGCTCTGAAGATATCTTGCCAGTCCTTTCTGGCCTGCCAGGTCTCTGTGGATAGGTCTGTTGCCAATCTAATGTTTCTACCATTGTAGGTTACATATCTCTTCTCCCGAGCTGCTTTCAGGATTTTCTCTTTGTCTCTGAGACTCGTAAGTTTTACTATTAGATGTCGGGGTGTTGACCTATTATTATTGATTTTGAGAGGGGTTCTCTGTGCCTCCTGGATTTTAATGCCTGTTTCCTTCCTCACATTAGGGAAGTTCTCTGCTATAATTTGCTCCAATATACCTTCTGCCCCTCTCTCTCTCTCTTCTTCTTCTGGGATCCCAATTATTCTAATGTTGTTTCATCTTATCATATCACTTATCTCTCGAATTCTGCCCTCGTGATCCTGTAGTTGTTTCTCTCTCTTTTTCTCAGCCTCTTTATTTTCCATCATTTGGTCTTCTATATCGCTGATTCTCTCTTCTGCCTCATTTATCCTAGCATTTAGTGCCCCCATTTTTGATTGCACCTCATCAATAGCCTTTTTGATTTCGATTTGGGTTAGATTTTAGTTCTTTTATTTCTCCAGAAAGGGTTTCTTTAATAACTTCCACGCTTTTTTCAAGCCCAGCTAGTATCTTTAAAGTCATGATTCTGAACTCTAGGTCCGACATCGTACTAATGTCCGTATTGAGTAGGTCCCTGGCTGACGGTACTACCTCTTGTTCTTTTTGCTGAGGTGATTTCTTTCGTCTTGTCATTTTGTCCAGAGGAGAATAGATGAATGAGAGAACAAAATGCTAACAGGTTTACAACGTCCCCAGCAAATATACTGTATACAAATCAGAAAAGACCTGAAACCAGGGGAAAAGAAAGGGAAAGAAAGAAGAAAGAAAGAGAAAAAGAAAAAAAAAGATAAAAACAAAAACAAAACAATACAAAAAAGGCAGAATATGATCAAATATGATCAGGCTAGTGCATAGATCAGTGCCACACACTAGATTTTGGGTGTATTTTGGTCTGTTAGAAAAAAGTGCCTCCTAAAATTTTAAAGGAAGAAAGACATATATGTACAAAATAAGGGTTGATACAATGAAGGGATGGAAGATGACTGTAAAGATGAAAATTATAAAAGATTTTATAAAAGGACTTGGTAAGATAAGTTGTTTGAAAAAAGAAGGAAGATTTAAGAAAAAAAAAAAAAGGAAAAAGGGAGAGAATGTGATCAGGCAGGAGACTAGAACAAAGCCATACACTAGTGATTTAGGGTATATTTTGATCTGTTAGAAGAAACTGTACCTCAAAATTTTAAAGAGAGAACAACTTATATATATATGCCAAAAATAAGGGTAACTACTATGAAGGGATAAAATATGACTCTAAAAATGAAAAATAAAAAATGTTTTTTTTTTTTTTAAAAAAGGGATTTATAAGATGTTGGTTGAAAAAGGGAAAAAGAAAAATAAAAAAAAAACAGTCAACAAAAATTAACTTTGATGAAATAATGAATCATGGTAAAAAAAAAAAAAAAAAAAGCCATGAATCTATGTGCAGTATTCCCCTAGCGCTGGAGTTCTCCTATTCTCCTTGATGGATCAACTTGGTCTTGGCTTGCTGGCTGTTGTGCTGATCTTCTGGGGGAGGGGCCTGTTGCCGTGGTTCCCAAATGTCTTTGCCGGAGGCGGAATTGCCCCGCCCTTGTCGGTCCGGGCTAAGGAAGCTGCTCCGGTTTGCTCTCAGGAGCTTTTGTTCCCTGCAAGCTCTCGGTACAGCTTTGGAGGACCAGGGCAGAAATGGTGGCCTCCCAGTCTTCACTCGGAGGAGCTGAGAACTCGGGGCCCCGCTCCTCAGTGCGCCCCCAGAGAAAAGCAGTCCCTTCCGTGTCCCCGGTCTCCGTCGCACTCCGTGCTCACCCGGCCTGTGACCGAGCGTTGCTATCTCTGGCACCCGACCCCGCGCGGAGTCTCCAAACCCAGCAGATCCCTGCGGTGCGCTCCCGCGCCGCTCCTCCCGGGGGAGGAAGGGGAGTCTCCCCGGCTCTGCCGCTTGTTGGGTCCCTGCTGGAGGAGCAGTGGCCCGACTGGGCCGCAGATCACAGTTTATGGCCACCCCGAGCTGAGAGCCCGCGCCTCGGCTCCGTCTCTGCAGCCGGCTTCCCCGCTCCGATACCCGGGAGCTCTGCCGCACTCAGGCTCCCCCGGTCTCTCTGTGACCCCAAGGGTCCTGAGACCACACTGTCCCGCGAGGGTTCCACCCCCCGCTTAGCCACTGCAGCGACGTCCCTCAGCGGAGCCGACTTCTAAAAGGTCCGATTTTGTGCTCCGCGGCTCTAGCACTTGCCAGAAGCGGCCGACGGAGGCCCCTCCCCTGCCGTCTATCCTCCCGAATATCGCCTCGGATTCACTTCTCCGCAGGTCCTACCTTCCAGTAAGTGGTCGCTTCTCTGTTCAGAGAGTTGTTGCTACTCTCCTGTTTGATCTCCTGTTGAGTTCGTAGGTGTTCAGAATGGTTTGATCCCTATTCAGCTGAATTCCTGAGACCAGAGGAAATCCAGGTCTCCTACTCCTCCGCCATCTTGCTCCGCCTCTCCTAAATTCTTTTTTAAGTAGGCTTCATGTTCAGCGTGGAGCCCACCATGGGGCTTGATCTCACAACCATGAGAGTCGAGATCAAGAGTTGGACACTTAACTGACTGAGCCACCCAGGCACCCCTGTTGTGTTTTTATTAGATAAACTTTGTTCAAAAAAATATAGTTGGAACGCAGTTTGGAGTTGTTCATGTCCTAGCTTCTGTGGTGCCCAGCATAGCAACACAACCTCAATAAAATCCCTTGAGATGTGGCAAGTCAGATTGTTGTTGGTCTTTTTTTTTTAATTTCTCAGGGACAACAATGGGTCTTCACAAGTTGCATATTCATTTTAAGTCCGTTGCTTATTGCGCTGCAGATTCTCATCCCAGTGTGTGGGTATATTCACTCACTAACTTTTCTAGTCTATACATACTTATTAAATATCCCCTGTGTGTCAGCCACTGTGGTAGCTCCCCAAAACTGGCCAAGACAATACCCTAATGGCAATTTCAGTCAATGGGGGTGGACATACACAAACAGATAAACAAATCAGCATGTGATACACCAGATGATACTACATGCTTCAAAGAACAATGAAACTGAGTAAGGGGGGAGAGGGGGCATTGTAGCAAGGTGGGTGATCTCGGAAGACTTTCATAATAAGGTGACATTTGAGTAGAAGCTTGAGGGAAGTGTAGGAGCAAGCAATGTGGATACGTAGAAGAAGCGTATTTCAGAGAGTGGGAACAAAGAGTGTAAAGGTCCTGAGCCTGGAGTCCTCCTAAAGTGTTGACGAGCAGTAAAGAAGCCTGAAAGAGGAGCAAAATGGACAAGGGACAGAGTGGCAGGAGATGAGGTAGGGAGGGTCAGTTAATGTAGGGACTTGTGGGACAATGCAGGAACTTTGGTTTTTAATCTGAATGGGATGGAGAGCCAGAGGAGAATTTTAGGAAGGGGAGAAATGTAATCAGACTGAAGATTTAAAAGAACCATGCTGGGTTCCTGTGTTGAATATAGGTTGGAGGGCAGCAAGGGGAGGCCAAGCGGAGGCAGCAGGCCACTGCGACTGTGTAGATAGAATATTAAGGTGGCTTGGGCCATGTTCTAGTTGGTGTTGCTGATGTAGCATACTGCCCCAGACATAATGGCTTAAAACAACCATCTTATTATGCCCATGGGTTTTGAGAGTCAGGAATATAGATTCTGGAAGGGACATAGCAGTCTCTCTTCTGCAAAACCTGGGTCGTCTAAGAACAAAGCCTGGGGGGTGATTCAACAGCTAGGGGCAAGTATTATGTCTCATAATAAATGTCAGAGGAAAAAAGTATTGTTGAGAAGGGTAGCTAATAAATGAAGTGGTATCTGGAGGCAGATGGGTCAAGGGAAGGTTTGTTAAAAGAGGGGAGAGACTAAGCATATTTGTTTTGATGAGAAGGATTATGGAGAATTAAGACAAACTGATGACGCAAGAGAAGGAGGGGATTCCTGTGGGTGACAAGGCAAGAGGGGCTGGAGTCCAGAGGCCAAGTGGCAGGTTTGGACTCTGAAGGGGGAAAGGACACCTCCTAAATTAGGAAAGAAGACAGAGAGTGAGGGCAAGATGCAAGTTAGTTGATAGACTTGATGGTGAAAGATGAGAGAGTTCCTGTTCGCTTCTATTTTCTCAGTGAAGTATGAGGTGAAGTTATTGGTTGAGAGTGAGACCAGTGCAGGGGATGTAGCAGTTATACAGAGAGAAGGTGTGAAGGGTCCGTTTGGAGAGCGAGAGGCTTGGCCAGGAGTACTGAATTAAAGTCATATTGTTAAAGTGAGACCGGTTTAGCAGATCTGTTTTTCTCCAGCCAGTTAAGTTGCTTGGACGGGGACATAGAAAAGCCGAGTTGAACCAAGGTGAGACTTTGTCTGGCAAGAGAAATGTAGGGACAGGGCCAAAGGAGTGAAGAGTCTTTTCAAGTGAGTTATTATAATATTGGACCATGAAATTTAAGCTTGGACAAGGAAGAAAATGAGAGGACTTATCAGAACAATGAAAAAGTAGTGGTCAATGGAGAGGAGGTCTTGATGTCAAAGAGTTGCAGGGATGGAATGTCTAGAGCAGGTGAACTGGAAGAAGAGGAGGTATTGGATAGAGATTGGAATAAATCCCGCTTGGTGTGATGTGTCACTATTTTATATATGTGGTTGGATCTGATTTGCTAATATCTTGTTGGGAAGTTTTGCATCTATATTCATAAGAAACATTAGTGTGTAGTTTTTCTTTTTCGTAATGTCTTTATCTGGTTTTGATATTAGGGTCATTCTGGCCCCATAGAGTGAGTTAGAAAATTTTCCCTCTGCTTTTTTCTTGAAGACATTGTGGAGAATTGCTGTTATTTTTCCTTAAATGTTTGGTAGCATTCACTAGTGAAATTATCTGGACCTGATGCTTTCGTTTTTGGAAGCTTATTAACTATTGATTTAACTTCTTTAATAGATGTAGGCCTATTCAGATTATCTGTTTCTCCTTGTATACTTTGATTATTTGTGCAGAGACCGAATGGGGTGCTTGAGATTGCGATTTTTGTGAAAATCTTGATCATGGCAAGCTGTATGCTCAGCTACCTCAAACTACTTTCCAGGGGGTGATTTTCTACACATACAAGTATATAGTACATATAGGGGTATTCATTAGTGGTATTCATTCATTTAATTGGTATTTGTTGGGTAGACATAAAAGAGTTTAAAAAAAGAAATCCCTGCTCTCTTGGAATTGACATTTTGATGGAAGGGGGTGGTGGAGACAATGAACTCATAAAAAAACATGGAAGATGTATTTCTTATTCTATGTGACGTGCTGTGGGAAGTATAAGTTAGAGTCACAAGGTAGTAATTACTGTAGGCAGGGGGCCACATTTGGTACGGCAAGCCCGACAGGCTTCTTTGAATAATGCAAAAGAATGACCTCTGCAGAAATCTGAATAAGGAACATTCTGTGCAGGGAAAACCGTGGGGAGGTGAGTGAGGGAAAAATAGGTCTGTATTTTGAGTGCCTACCAAGAGCCAGGTGTATTTGATTTACACTGCTTCATTTTATCCTCATGCAAACCTAAAGGGTAGAAAATGTTAGTATTGCTGAATACTGAAAAGGAATTGAGTAACAGTCTGGTTAAATAAATTGCCCTGGATCACATGGCTGGTGTGTGTGGTAGAGCTGACACTCAGCTCAGGCAGGGCCACCTCAGCAGCCATCACCTAGCTCCTAGCTGTACAGTCTCCAGTGCCCCTTCCAACGCAGAGATTCTGTGTTTATCTAATGATGTGACTGACACGATAAAAGCTATGCCAGAAGGAAACAGCTAACAGAATAATAAATGAGAGACCTCTCATCCAATGATTCACATTTTGTGAAAGCTGCCTTTTATGAGAGCAGCATGTAGTGTTACAGTGTCCTGTTGTTGGACACGCCATAATGCTTGCCCACCAGAAGCCAGCATATTGAAAACCAGAATGCCACAAACTACCCCCATGACACATAGAACTGTGTAAAGTACATGCTGCTAAAAAGACAGAGATATGTAGACGCTTACGTTTTCTGTGCTATAGAATATAGGTGGAACCTTGAAAATGTTTTTCAGAAATTCTGTCTTGGTAGCATATCAGTAATCTTTCCTTACTCACACGTAGCAGTTTTGCTCTCTCATGCCCTGCCCCTTCTAGCTGACTACACCTTTCCACTTGAATAGAGTGAATAGAGAAGCATCTGCTAGGTGTTATAATTAACCCAGAGGCACGTAGATTCCCGGGGAAGCAGGTCTACATGGGAAAAGAATAAGGAGACAGAATCATTCAGCTCTTTCTGGTTGTTCTATTTCATTCTTTAGGGCCTTCCTGATTCCTGGGGGTTGGTATGTGGTTGTTTGGCTCACTCTTATTTTCCCCTCGTGTTGTTATCTGACATTTCACCTCTTAGGTGTGAGAAGTCATGTGCTGTCACCACTACTCGGGCAACATTAATAGTTAATATTTGAGATTCTAATGTCCTATGTATTGATGAACTATATTAAAAATAAATCAGTGGACAAATTTAATTTTAACTTAAATCTTTGAAAATTCTTTTTCCTTCTTAGTTCCAGTTAGACAACAAGACACGCTTTTAGGATCTTTTTTCGAGTCAAGTTTTGGTATGGTGCTAAATTCCCTTTATTTCAGAAAAGAAGTAGCAATAAATTGCTGCCATCAGTGTTGACAGTTGGTATCTTCTACAGGATTGGAAGTAGAGGTAAGAAGAGAACATATTACATTCCGAGTGGCAGGATATCAATGAGAGGTAATTATTAAGAAGTAAGAGGCACTTGTGTAGGGGGAACAGGAGTAAATGTTCTAGTATTCCTATGCTGGTTGTTGGTGGATATTTTGCATTTCTGTAAAAGTCACTGTGTGTTTTGAAGGTTTTGAAAGTAAGAGAAAAGATTTACAAAATGATTTTTTTTCTTAAATACATGTTGTAGTTGGGGACAGTTCGGAAGTAAACTGTGAATAAATATAACTATTTCTTTAAACAAGTAAAATGGACCAAGCAATCTAAAGTCTGGGCTTTCCTTGAGTGCCAGGAGAGGTCAGACAGGACGCATTGACCAAGCAGGAGGCCTAAGTTGGGATAGAATACCGGAACAGAAGAGCTAAGACAGAGTGCAGGAATTGACGGGGAGAGACAGGGAAGCATGTAATTCCTGAGGAGGGGAGAGAAGACGGGATGCAAGAACCGAGTGGGAAAGATAAGGCGGGAAGGAATCATGGAACCGGAGAAGGTATAGGCAGTTGCTCTAGAGAGGCTCTCCCTCCTACTAGGGAAGGTTGCTTGAGCCAGTGCCCTTGAAGGATGAGGAGGGTGGACTCACAAAGAGGAGGAAAGAGTATTATGGTCAGAGGCAGCAGGAGCAAGGAGAATATGACAGTGATACGAAAATACAGGAAAGGAACATGTAAGTCTACCTAGGTGTCCTAGAACATGTCAGAGTGGATGCTTTGACCCCTAAAGAAGGCATTAAAGCGAGCCATGTGTAAGCGGAGACGTGAGGAATGGGTAAACCTTTGCCAGGTGGGGAAGGGTTGGAGGGCACACAGGCAGCAAACTCAAAGGTATAGAAACATTCATCTATTTATACCTTTGGTGTTCATCATAGCTGCAGCTCTCCAGCCAGAGAAATATTTCTAAAAATCATAAACACATCACTGTCCAGCTTAAAATCACCCCCTCTGCTCTTAGCATAAAAACTAAAATTCTGAAGACGGCCCTTGCCTACCTTGCAGGCTCTCACCTTGTGATGCTTTCTTCCTCTCTCTGTGTGTCTTGGCCTCACTGACCTCCTTTCAGTTCCGGGAACCCACCGTGAGCCTTCTCATGTCAGGGACTTAGCACTGTTGCTGCCTCGGCTTCAAGGACTCTCATTTCTCATCTCTATGCTTAAGACTAGCTAAGGCCTATTCTTCCTCTAAATCTCAGCTTTAATTTCACTACTTTAAGAAAAAGACCTGGGCCCTCCAGAATAAGTCTGATTTCCCTGTTATATGTTCTCTTTACTTATCACTTACAAAACGGCAAGTAGTCTTTCTCCCTCATTAAAATGTAAGCTACATGAATATATATAGGTTTAGGGTCTCACTTGTTCATCCCTATATCCCTCCACTTGGCATCGTGCCTTGAATAGAGTGTACGCTCCATTATGACGTGGGCCCCATTGCACTGAACTCACAGAAACATCTGATGGTTAGGCAGAGGCAGATGAGCTGACGGAGGAGAAAGAGAGGCTGGGGAGCTGCTGCTATGATGAACACCAAAGCAGGTCAGAGTTTTGGAAATCAAGGGAAGAGAACATTTCCCCTAGAGAGAATGGTCAGATGTATAACATGCAGTTGGAAGGTCGAGTTGAATAAAGATTGAGAAGTGTCCTTTTGATTCAGCAATGAAGAAGTGACTGAGGATCACAGTGAGACCCATTTTGGCGGAGTAGAGGGAGCAGAAGCCACAGCCTGGAGCGAGCTGAGGGGTAGGTGGGAGGTGAGGAGATGGAGACAGTGTGTATATGCAACACCCGAGCAATTTTGTTGGAGAGGAAAGTGGAGAAGTGAGAAAGGAGCTGGAGGAAAGAAATAGGGTCAAGAGAGAGTTTTAAGAAAGGAAGTTTTAAGAAAGAATGGGAGATGCTGGGAATAAAGTGGGAGAAATGGAGAGTCCACTGTAAAACCATTCTAAGAAGAAGGGAGGGGATGAGATTTAGAGCCAGGCTGAGGAGGTGGCCCTGAAATTAAATTGGAAGAGCACCTCCACATTGGAAGGATGAATATGGCATGGCAGCCGGAATGGGACGGCATTTCCATCTGATGGCATCTAGTTTTTCTTTTAAGCAGGATGTGAAATCATCTTCTGGGGCCAAAGGCGGGGAATGGAGATTTGAGGAGAGCAGAGAATTTTAAATAGAGAGAAATAGAGGGAGTGAGCCAAGTTGACTGCGTAACTCCATCACCGAAGGCCCCGTGGGGTTCGTGGTTGGAAATTAATAGTGGTACCATCTCCATGCAAATGTGGAGTGATGAATTGTTGGATTCATTCAGGTTTAGTTTCTTTCCATTCAAGGGTGACAAAGGATAGGAGATGGCAAAGGAGTTGGGGGTGTTGTTAAGAGAGTGGACAAAAAGATTATAAAATTTTTGCTTCCTTGGGAGAGAAATAGGGGCTGATGAATATGGAAGAAATAAAAGGTCAGAGTACTGGAGGTCCGGTATGGTTAAATAAGAACTGTTAGACTTGGGATGGTGCAATACGTGAAGTAGATCAGAAGGGAGTTGCTTGACTTGGTGAGTGAGTGTGAGGTTTGGGCATTTTCCAGAGTGAGGCCGTGGACAAGGTGGAAGGGAGGAGAAGGCATCGGAGGAGGGGAGTCTGTATTGGAGGCATCATCCATGCGGACGTTGACATCTCCCACGTATGTGGTACGGATTGGGTGGACAGGGAACAGGTGCCAGAATCATAATGAAGAGAGCAGGGGGCATGGGGCATAGCAGAAGAGCGCGAATCTCAAAGAAGAGGAGCTTTCTACAAGAGGATAAGCAGCAGAACTTAAGTTCTGAAAGCCTTCGAGAGCAAAGGTCACCTCTCGAGAGCTTCCCAGGAAGCGCTGTGATCAGGGAGGGGTAGATTTCAATTTAAAGCGCAGGTCAAGATGTCACGTTAGAATAAACTGTTGTCTCCAAGGATCCACAAAAGTTAAGTGGAGGCGCCTAACAACCCACAGGGATCCTCCCCGGCAGCCAAGGTCTTGGACAAGTGCAGCTGGATAATTTAACCCACCAGATAGTACAATTTAAAACATGTAGTCTTGTATTGTTCTTTTGAAATAGGTGTATGGTTCCTGTAAGATCTTTGTTACCTTGCTAGCTGACAAGAAACTTGTTATTTCACCTGTTCCCTGTCTATTAAAAATGAGGTAAGTGGGGGCGCCTGGGTGGCTCAGATGGTTAAGCGTCTGCCTTCGGCTCAGGTCATGAGCCCAGGGTCCTGGGATTGAGCCCTGCATCGGGCTCCCTGCTCCGCGGGAGCCTGCTTCTCCCTCTGCCTCTCTCTCTCTCTCTCTCTCTGTCTCTCATGAATAAGTAAATAAAATCTTAAAAAAAAAAAAATGAGGTAAGCGGAAGGCCCAGGCTACCCTCAGCCATGATGCTCTGTGGTAGTGATACCAGTTATAATCATGACGGTGCTTTGCTGTAGTTCTGTAGAAAGGCACAGCATCGCAATCCAGAGACCAAATGATGAGAGCAGGGAACTGACGGGAAATCATTAGTTGGCCTCCCACTGCTGTCAGAAGCACTGGGAGAAAGCCTTGTAAGAGACACAGGACTTTCCAGAGAGAGCACAGGTACTTCAAATATATTCATTCTTAACTCCCTCCCGTTTCCTATTGTAATGTGACAGCAAGGGAGGACGCCCGGGAAAACCACTTAAACCTATTGCAGGGAGCAAAACACTAAAAATCTCTTATATTTAAAAAGGACTAGAAAATCCACAGAATGTATTTCCCTCTCAAGGGATCCTAATCCTGACTTAATAGTTCATGTATTTATAGCGGAGAGTTTGCTTTTGGAGTATTTTTGAGTGTCCAATCAAAATTTACAGTTTCATTTATCCTATGTAGGTAATTACTATTTTGATTTATTTTTATGCAATCTTGAGATCAAGAATTTCCTACCATCTTATGACGAAAATAAATTACTTCATTAACAGAAATTAGCTTTTTCTGATAACTAGCTGGTGTTTTGCCCAGTGACATTTATCATATTCTGTGTTCTGTAAGCCTAGCGCCCACCTCAAGGCTTCACCTGCTCCCCCCAGGGACAAGTGTGGCTGAGGGCATTTACTGTCGGGGATTTGCCTGGCTGTTCCCATCATGTTTTATTCTTGGTGACTAAATCCTGCTCTGTAAGATATAAGCCAAAATCTTTCTCTTTCTCTCTCTCTTCCTCCCTCCCTCCCTCCCTCTCTTCCTCCCTCCCTCCCTCCCTCTGCTTTCTTTCTTTCTTTCTTTTCCTGATGCAGAGAAAGATTAATTGACACAGTTGGGGGGTGGGAAAGAGACTCACAAGTTATTTGCGGATAAATTTTTTATCTGCAAAAAACCAAAGTAAGAAAACAGAGTGACAAAGAGGTTCACATTTTGTGCATTTCTTTGGTCACTTTTTAGCATTTGGTTGAATTACTCTTCACTTATGATTTTTGTGTGGACCTCCCGGCTCTTCACCCGCAGCTTGTTGACCTGGGACTCAGCAATGTCAGCCCGTTCCTCAGCCTCCTCCAGCTCGTGCTGAAGCTTGCGGAATTTGGAGAGGTTGATGTTGGATTGTTCCTCCTGAGAATGGAGATGCATTTAGGAGGGAAAAGAAGTCAGAATTTCTAGTTTCTTAGGTCATTTGGTCTCAAATTTCTTTTTACTTAAAAATGCTTCACTCTAGTAAACCTTAAAAAAAAAAAAAACTAGAGAAACGCTCTTGAATTTTTTTTTTTTTGTATCAATTCCTCTCATGCTTCTTGAACTCATGGGTAACAAGGAGGGACAGGTGACATTTTTGCTACCAACATTCCTAAAAGTTCTTCTTTTTAACATATAAACATCTTAGAGCTACTACTAAATATGTCAGCTTTCCAACTTCTTTTTTTTCCCAGAGTTTGGCGAATGAACCAAACCTTCTTAAAAAAAAAAAAACACACAACAAAAACCTTCTAAGAAAACCTATATTATATCAAGCTAATAACCTTGAATATAAATTATTGCCCCTTGAGTATTTGAGTATAAATTATCGCCAGTCAATACAATTTAGAAATGAAACAAAATTTGTTTCCAAGAATAGTCTTCAGTAGTCTCTGATGATGTTCGAACAGATAAGCAGTGAATCTGGGAAGGCCAGTTTGGGTTTAGTCTTTAGTAATTGTCCTTTTTTAAAAGGCTCGTTGACAACTATTCAAAATATGGCATTCAAATTTAGAAATTAATACAACTTAGAATTGCTAAATAATAGAGCGTGAATAAAACCTCAGATCTTCCTGTTACAGTTGAGGGAAGTAGGGGCTAGAGACACGTTAAGTCTCTCTCTCTCTCTCTCTCTCTCTGTCCCCCTTACCCCCGGCTTCCCATCCCAGACCTTAGAGGTCAGCAGAATAATGAAAACCACTAATGAACAGAGGAACTAATCTGTGATGAGTCGGTATATATATATCCATACTTAACATACTTAGAAAATTGGTATTTATTATTTCAAATAAATCATAGGCTGGGGAAATGAGATAAGGTAGAGTGCCAAGAATCTATTGGTCTGAACATGACCAAGACTGTCTGAGCTCCAGACTTAACTGTTTGTTTGTCACCTTCATTTATGTATATGATGGTATTTCAAACAGTGTTGCCAGAACAGAAATGCTGTTTCTTTATTGCCCTGTGAATCTGTTCCTCCCTTAGTTCCCCATTGTAGTCCTTGTTGCACCATCCAACTGGTTGCTCAAACCATGAACTTGATGAAGTACCTTTGATTTCATTTCTGTCACCTCCCCAGGGCAACCTATTAGCACATCCTATAGTTGCTCCCTCCAGAATGTATCTTCAATCTCTCTACTCTTCTCTATCTGCTCCACTACTGTCCGCAGGCAAGCCATGGGCCCGTTCAAAAAGTCTCCTAGAATGTTGCCCTGTATCTACCTGTGTTATTGGACAATCTGTTCTCTACAAAGTAACCAGAATATTCTTTTTAAAAAGTATAAACCAGGGCATGACTGAGCAGTTTAGAACCTCCTGTGGCTTTCTAGTGTCCCATTGTACTTAGAATGTGGTCCAGACTTTTTACCAAGGACTAGAAGACCATGTGATCTGCCTCCTCTCTTGCTCCTCAGCCCCCTCTCTACTGCTCTCTCTGTGATGCTTTCTTCTCCTTGAACCAGATTCTTGTCCACTCAAAAGCATTGTGTTCCTCTTCCCCTTCCCTGGAACAGTTTTCCCTGGCTCATCAAGTGGCTGGTTTCTTCTAATTCTTCAGAATGTTGTGGACCCATTTCCTTTGATCTTTCCTCATTGTACCCTCCTTTCCTTTCCTTTCATCCCTGTAACTAAGCTGGCTTGGCCCTGCCTAAGTCTGGGGCTGGTGGGGGGATTGCATGGTCGCTCCAAGGGCTTCAGAACTCACCGCTTCCTCAGCTTGTCTCTTGTAAGCTTTCACCTTCGCTTGCAGTTTATCGACCAGATCTTGGAGTCTGAGCACATTCTTGCGGTCTTCCTCAGTCTGAAATAATATTTTGAAGAGTGAGTCTCTTGAAAGTACAAATACCATCAACATTTTGTTGTTCATTAGCTTTTTGAGCCCTTGCAGAGTAGGGTGGAGACCTAGACAGGCCTTTTCCTTACCTGGTAAGTGAGTTCCTTCACTCTCCTCTCATGTTTGCGTAGACTCTTGACAGTTTCAACGTTGTGCTTCTGTTCACTTTCAACTTCTCCTTCAAGTTCACGGACCTGCAAGAAGGTAGGTATTTTAAAAGATATTTACTGTGATCCATTCACTCAGTGGATTTCTGCTTCTTCGAATGACCTGCAGTGCTTCTTTTACTCTGCTTTATATGTAGTTTTGATGCCCTAGTCTAGTTGTGTCCTTTTAGCTCTTGGGCAGCAAGGAACATTTCTCATTTGTCTCTGTATGCCTGCAGTCATCCAACAGTACGAGGTACTCAAAACTGTGCACTGGATTGGAATGAGGTGGGAAATATGCTGATCTGAAGACCCACCCTGGCCTCCAGCTTCTGGATCTGCTTCTTCCCGCCCTTCAGGGCCAGCTGCTCAGCCTCGTCCAGACGGTGCTGCAGGTCCTTCACTGTCTGCTCCAGGTTCTTCTTCATGCGCTCCAGGTGGGCGCTGGTGTCCTGCTCCTTCTTCAGCTCCTCGGCCATCATGGCTGCCTGATGAGCAGTAAAACAAAACCATTTGAGCTAGCACATCAGGATTCAAGTTTGACCAGGACCGTGTTGCCCTCTGCTCACATCAGTGATGGCCTTCTTGGCCTTCTCCTCTGCATTGCGGGCTTCCTGGACAATTTCCTCCATCTCTCCCTGGATCTGGGAAATGTCTGTTTCCAACTTCTTCTTGGTGTTGATCAGGCTGGTGTTCTGGTTGAAATATCAAATTTAGAAATATTTAATACATGAGAGCAAAATTAAGATGCCAGATTTTTTTTATTATGTTAATCACCATACATTACATCATTAGTTTTTTAAAAATTTTTTATTGTTATGTTAATCACCATACATTACATCATTAGTTTTTGATGTAGTGTTCCATGATTCATTATTTGCGTATAACACCCAGTGCTCCATGGAAGATGCCAGATTTTTAATGAACTCACAAACTAGTTAATTAAGTAATTAGTATCCCTCCTTGTTCCATAAATTATCTGAGATGATAATATGTTTTTAATGTGACTGGATGTCACAGTATAGATATTGTTAACCCACAAATATTGAATGTTTTAAATTTTATCCTCCATAAAACACTATGAATGCATTTTTAGGTAATGCCAAGATATGAGCAGGAATTTCATTTTCATTCCTTTGTATTTTTCACTATTGTGTTATACTCACCTGGGTGTGCAGGAGCTGGACCCTCTCACTGGCATCCAGGAGCTCCTGTTCTGCGATTTTCCTGCTCCTCTCCGTCTGCTCCAGAGTGGCCCGCAGCTCCTCGATCTCAGCCTGCAGCAGGTTGGCTCTGCGCTCCACCATGGCCAGCTGCTCCTTCAGGTCCTCCTGGCCCCGGAGAGCGTCATCCAGGTGGATCTGGGTGTCCTGTGGAATGAACGATCATTGAGACACCTTGTTCTCAGGGCTGCAGTCACCCCAGCTACTTTGGGGCCGCCTTTTGAACCCACTTACTTTGAGGATGCCTTGGGTGTTCCTGTAGTTCCTCAGGGCCTCTGCGGCCATGCGGTTGGCATGGTTCAGCTGGATTTCCATCTCATTGAGGTCTCCCTCCATCTTCTTCTTGAGCCTGATGGCATCATTCCTGCTCCTGATCTCAGCATCCAGGGTGCTCTGCATCGACTCCACGATCCTGATGTGGTTTCTCTTCAGCTGGTCAATTTCCTCATCCTTCTCAGCAATTTTCCTGTCGACCTCAGACTTGACCTGGTTCAACTCCAGCTGGATGCGCAGGATCTTTCCCTCTTCATGTTCAAGAGAGGCCTTTAATGACAGCAAGGGGTGACATTAGCAGGGAATGGAAGTTTATAGTATTATAGAAATAGGAATTAGTTCTTGCTCTTGTGCTGCCATAACACATTTTTATTCCATTGTTCTGGGAATTTCTACAATGTGTTGTTGATTTTATATATTTCTGTCTCCCCAGCTAGATAGATAGTGCTCTTGAGGGCAGGGACCTTAACTTATTCATCTTTGTTTTTTTCAGTGTCTAGCACAGTTCCTGACGTACAGGTGTGTTAGTTGCACATATGGTCGATTCTCCATCCTCATACTAAGTACACAGTCAGAATTACTTTTCTTTTCTCTTAATTCAAGAATTTCCTCAATTCTTGCATGCCGTGACTCTTAATTCCTCTTGTCATTGTTTTAGAATGTACAATAAAATGTTTACCTCTGCCTCCTCTAAAGCAGCCTGGATTTCAGATTTCTCTTGTTCCACTTGTTTCTTTATCTTTTCCAGTTCATGGATACGTTTCCCTCCTTCTGCAATCTGCTCAGTGAGATCAGAAATCTCCTCTGTTGGTGAGCAAAAATATAAAAATTTGTTCAGTAACGGAAAACATTTTTTCAAATCTTTTGTTAAAGAAAAGGTGAGATGTACTCACGTTGCAAATTCTTATTTTCCCGCTTCAAGGTTTCAAGTTGGTCTAAAGATTCCTCATAAGCATTCTTAATCTTGAACAGCTCTGTGCTAAGGGAGCGGGACTCCTTTTGGGAAGCTTCAAGTTCAGCATGAGTTTCTTCATACTTCTGTTTCCATTCTGCCAGGATCTGAGGGGCAAAGAATGGTCCAAATAAAGTTGATGGGATGGACACCGTCTGTCCTGGAATGTGTCAGAGTTAAGATGATCTGGGACTGACAAATCGTATGAATGAGAAGAGTAGAAACCACAGGCATTGTCCCCCTCCACTGCTTACCGTGGAGCAGGAAGCTACTGAGAACAGCCCTCAGGTAGTTTGAATACTGCACACTGAAGGTAGCAGGCTGGCTTTCATCCTGTGTTGAATACTGAGGCAGAGGCTACTACACAAGTTACCTTGTCGAAGTTCCTCTGCTTCTTGTCCAGGGCGGCACAGGCCGCGTTGGTTCTCTCCACATCAATCATGAGGTCCTCCACCTCATTCTGGAGCCGCTGCTTTGTCTTTTCAAGGGAAGCGCATTTGGCGTTCACGGCTTCTACGTGCTCCTCAGCATCCTGTAGACGTTGAGCCAGCTTCTTTCTAAAAAGTGAAATAAGGACAAGAGAAGTGAATGGCCATCAGCGGAACTGGATGCTTCAAAGTAGGTACAAAAGAGTGATTTCTACAGCCAGACTCCTAATACTTTGCTTTTCCAGCTTGTTTTTTTTTTTTTTTCTTTTTAGAGATTTTATTTATTTGACAGAGAGAAAGCCAGAGAGAGGGAACACAAGCAGGGGCAGTGGGAGAGGGAGAAGCAGGCTTCCCGCCGAGCAGGGGCCCGATGTGGGGCTCCATCCCAGGACCTCCTGGGATCATGACCTGAGCCGAAGGCAGACGCTTAACGACTGAGCCACCCAGGTGCCCCTCCAGCTTGTTTTATAGGCCCAGTTCTATGTTAGCTCATTCCCACTCTCCGATTAACTAAATACTGAAAACAGTCTAAATTTCAACATTGCCATACTTCATTCTCGGGTTTTAAGGCCATCTGTGATCAGCCCAAGCCAACATTTACCCATCAAGTGGCTGGTTTACTCCTCCCCTATAGAATAATATCTGCCTTGAATTCCTGTTGTTCATGTCTTGTCTCTACTGAATTTTCATCTCCAGAGGGTAGAGTGTATATCTTGCTCATCTTTGTTTCTTGTAGGCTGTCACACATATTAAGTGATCAAATGTTGGATGAATTGAATTCAAATGAATGAATTCAACCCAAATCAAATATACTTGATTTTGGCTAATCATGTCCCTTATTTTTCCTGGCTTTTCAGTAATCATTTAATAAAAATAAACTTTTCCAAATCAATATCAGTTTTGCTTTGTGAGCTCCACTCAGAGGCTCTTCTAAGGATCCACCCATCACGATTCCAACCAAATGGTTGTACATGAGTCACAAGATAAACAACTAGATCTCTCCTGAAACTTCCTGTTGAATGAGTAGGTTTCTTCCTGTCCAGATTCTCCATCTTGAACTGTTGATTGCATTGAATATTTGGTCCTTTGTGAAAAGATGTGTTTCCTTTCCTATTGCAGAATTTATGTTTTCTTTTTAGTCTTTAACAATATATGTATTTGTTCCCCCACGAATAGCCATGTTTTTACATCTCAGAAGGAGGAGCTATGTTCTGAAGCCCAGTTATTTTTCCCTTACACACCTAACACCTTGGACTGACTTTCCCATTAGTGGCTGAGAGGGAGGAGAGACACAAGGAAGTACAGTTAACACTTACTCTGTCTACACCTTTATAGATAGAAGGATGTTCAAAGTCCTCCTTTTTTAAAAGTAGTCCTTCAGCTTCCTCTTGCCTTACTTGCTTTCTTTTTCTGCCCTCTAGCTTAATTTCTTTTCCTGCACCGCCTAGAATGTCTTGCTTTGGCTTATGTTCATGCATGTTTTTTCCTTGGTTTTTCAAATTTGTTTTGGGAGCAGTGGACATTTTCCCATACGGTGCTTATGGCAGATGTGCTTTGTTAACAGAGATATTTCCACTTCAGCTAAATCTAGTACATACTTGGCCTCCTCCAGCTCCTCCGTGCGCTGGATGGCATCCGTCTCATATTTGGTCCTCCACTGGGCCACCTCGCTGTTGGCCTTGGACATTGCCCTCTGCAGCTCAGCCTTGCCCTCCTGCTCCTCCTCATACTGTTCCCGCAGCAGGTCACAGTCGTGGCGGGCTGATTGCAGGGCATGGGCCAGAGCACTCTTGGCCTGAGAACATAGAGATCAGAGACTTAATTTGATATCTTGAAAGTGACATTTAGTCCCTAGGCTCCTATAGGCCATCAGAAGAAAATCTGTAGAAGTAAGCGAAACGCAACCTCAAAAATAAGGACGGTGACAAGTAGGGCTTACCTTTATTTCCTCTTCAAGCTGCCTTTTCAGTTCCTCTATCTGTTGTGTGAATGCTTGTTTGCCTCTTGAGAGCTGAGAAACTAACGAGTCCTTTTCATCTAGCTGGCGTGAATATTCACCTGTTAAGACCAAGATGGAGAAAACTCAACCTCATTTTGGAAATCAGAGCTCTGGATTAAAAACTGGAGCAGGGAAAGGGAGCTGAGTTTGAAACATGTTGACATAAGTATGGATTACAACAAGCCACCAACCTTCAGTTCTGAATATGTAAAAATGAGAAGTATGGAAAGCTTGGAGGCTGATTACATACTTACGGACAACACAAAATATTTTGAAAGATATTTAAGATTATTTATCACAGTAGAAATTGGTCAAGAAGCATGTAACAAGAGATGTTAGTATTTTTTTATTATGTTATGTTAATCACCATACAGTACATCATTAGTTTTTGATGTAGTGTTCCATGATTCATTGTGTATAACACCCAGTGCTCCATTCAGTACGTGCCCTCTTTAATACCCATCACCAGGCTAACCCATTCCCCCAACCCCCTCCCCTCTAGAACCCTCAGTTTGTTTCTCCATAGAGTCCATAGTCTAAGAGATGTTAGTATTTAATAAGAATCACAACTTTCTTTTTTTCCCATACCACTAAGTTATAGAAGGAACTTAGATTCTGAGTCTACAAGGAGCATTTTGATTCTTTGAGAATACAGGTTTTTTTTTTCCATGAAGTATACTAACTACCTGTACAACAATAATAAAAGCCTGACTTTGAACTCTGTCCTAGAAAGAACAATATTTCAATGAATATGAAAGAGTAAAGTGGTTCTCCAGCACTTTGATCTGCCTATTACTTTAATGGTCCAGATGACCCATAAAATAATTTCCATCTTGTTGCCTCTCACTTGAGAGGTGGAACTTTGGTAAAAAGTTGGATGGATTGATTAGGGGACAGAGGAAATGCAGAGACTCTCCAAAAAATTCTACAAACATCACTTAAGGCTCCTGGGCTGGTTGTAGCACTGAATATTTCTCTGCATAACTGTGTTAGCTAGCAACATTTGGCCAGACTTCAGGAAGAAGAGTGGGGAGTAAGTATTCCTGGATGGTCACTTCATCACTGTCACAGTCTGTCATCTTTAAAATGTGGATTACATTACACAGACTGTTGAGGGTAATAAAGTAATAAATAACTTGTGCAAGCATTTTGAAAAGTGCAAATAAATACTGTGAAGCTACACTTTTAATTTGATAACTTGATGAAAGTCAAATGTGCTTTATTTAAAGTGTGTAAAAACAAAAGAACCTGGATCTCTTTAATGAAAGTCACAACTATAACAAAAAAGAAAGCACTCCATGCCAGTGGTCAGTGATATGTTCATAGTGGTGGTGACGGGTGCCTCTCAGGGGGTAATATATGTGATCTCAATAAGTCAGTGCAGAGTTTTTCAGCAAATTAAGCATCCAAGGGAAATTTGTCATTCCAGGTCAACACTGGTAAATGGCCCACCTGATTCTGTCTGTAGACGCGCTCTCTGAGTCGTCAGGTCGTTGATCAGCCGCTGCTGCTCCTCTTCCTTTGTCTTAAGTTCGCTCACCTGATCTTCTAGAGTGCGACACATCTTTTCAAGGTTCCCCTGCATTCAAAAAGTAGTAGAAGGCATCTCAAGCAAGCATTGGGCCACAGGAATTTTCCATAATCCGAGCATTCCATGGGGTTTGGGGCACTTACTTATTTTGAGAATACAATATCTTTACAAACAAAAACTCAGAGGCCTAAGATTATGAAGGAAAGAGTAAAAAATTACATAGTCCAAACATGCTACCAGTAAACTGCTTTGTGAATACAAGTCTTTACTCAATGGGATTCTCTTTGATAGGAGAATAATGATACTTGATTCAATTCTTGGCGATTTTTTTGAGAAGCAAATTGTATTTGTGCTTAAAGGGAAAAACAGAAGCCTCATCAAGGTGAGGTGTTTTTAAAATCCCAAAATATATAGTTGAATCATATTTCTTATTTGGAAGAGCTTAACTTTCCACTCTATATGTTCTTTGGGTGTGGCTCTTCTCACAACCAAGAGCCAGTGCTTCCCCCATCACACCTGAGTGCCTGTCTCCTGCTTGCACTGTCTGTAGTCTCCTCGTGCCAGTTACTAAGGATTCTTGAGCGGCTCACTCACACCTGTCTCACAGAAATCTCTTTAAGACTTAAACCATGATTGTACCTTGGCTTTGGAGACCGTCTCCATGTTGCTGGCGAGGTCATCGATCTCCATCTTCATCTCGCTCTTCTCCTTCTCCAGCTTCTGCTTGACCCTCTGCAGGTTGTCTATCTGCTCCCCGAGCTCGGCCACGCTGTCCGCGTGCTTCTTCCTCAGGGTGGCCGCCGTGGCTTCGTGCTGCAGGGTGGCCTCCTCCAGGTCCCTGCGCATTTTCTGGAACTCGGCCTCGCGCTTCTTGTTCATCTCGATCTGGGCGGAGGTGGCCCCGCCGGCTTCTTCCAGGCGCTCGCTGATCTCCTCCAGTTCCCGGGAGAGGTCAGAGCGCTGCTTCTCTGCTTTGGCCCGGGAGGCCCGCTCTGCCTCGATTTCCTCCTCCAGCTCCTCGATGCGGGCCTGGGGGTGATACATCAACGTGAATGCCAACTCATGGCAGATTTGATTCCTGAAATGAGTAGAGGAGGTGGGGGGGTCCAACTCACCTGTAATTCCTTGATCTTCTTCTGTAGCTGCATTGCGAGGGCCTGCTCATCTTCAATCTTGCTTTGCAGATTGCTCATTTCAAACTCTTTCCTGTTAGAGGAGCGTTTTATGTCAGTCACAGATATAAGAATAATAATTTCCCCATGGAAGTTTTCTCCTCATTGCTTACTTTTTGAGTTTCTCATCGAGTTGCTGCTTGTCATTTTCAACATCCATTGTGGATTCTTGAGCTAATTTTAGGTCTCCCTCTAGTTTCCTCTTTGCTCTTTCTAGATCCATTCGGATTTTCTTTTCTTGTTCCAAGGATCCTTCAAGCTAAAAGTTAATAATGCATGAATACAGTTCCTGGAGTGTTACCATCTTTTATTGTAGTTTGGACTTGTAAATGTTTAACTCCTATCGAATAAGCAGCTTATTTTGATTTTTCTGTGCATAAGACAAACTTGTCCCATCCATTCCATTCCCTTTTCTGTTTACCTAGTCCAAGGAGTCATCATTTAAAAGTTGAAACATACCTCATTACCATATGATTACAGTAAACTACTAAGGAGATGTCATGCCTTCTGAATCTCCCCACTGGAAGCCATTGTGATTAGTGCTTCACCATACCCATAGACACCATAGCAATGTTTCTAAACCATGACTTTTGCCAGTTCCTCCCTCACTCAGACATTTACAGTGGGTTCTCTATTCGACATCAGATCACATTTAAAGCTGAATTCATCTTCCACATTCTTTATTTGGAATCCCCTTTCTCCCTGCGAGAGAAAACCTTATGGATATTTACTACTTCTTTGCTCTTGCTGTGCTCCCCTCTTAGAGCACACTCTGTATTTCTTCCCATAGCCATTTGCTTTGTGATCCCAACCAAAACCCATTTTGTTTGTACAGCTTTTCTTGGTAAACAGAATAACCTTCCTTTCCCCTAACTCTTTTTACCTATATTGTCTGTTACCTACAACTTTTTTAATTGATTTTTTTGACTCCATGGGTGTCCATCTTAGACCTTGTAGCAGGGATGATGTCCTACACTACTTATTCATTGGAAGCTCTTGAAAAGTACTCATTACATCATTAGAATGTAAACTTAGGCTTACTTAGTTTGTTACTAAATAAAAAAATATTTTTTACGTGATGTTAGGCTTACATCATCTACTTGTTGTTCAAGCTTGATTTTAGCTTTGGTCAGGGTGTTGACTTTGTCCTCTTCTGCCTGCAGATCATCCAGGGTCTGCTGGTGGGCCTCTTGGAGGGCCTTCTTCTCCTTGGTCAGCTTTGCGATGGTTTCGTCCAGGCCTGCCATCTCTTCTGTGAGGTTTTTCACCTTGAAAAATTAAAAAGAGAAATGATACCTGCTCTAAAGCAGCTTAGTAGGGTGGCAGAACCTCTATATGGTAGAACAGAATATGATTCCTACCTTGTTCTCCGTGGCATGCTTCTCCTTTTCAACCTTGGCCAGGGTCAGCTCAAGGTCATCAATGTCTTTCTTGAGCTCTGAACACTCATCCTCCAGTTTTCTCTTCTTGGCCGTCAGCTCGGCATTGATCTCTTCCTCATCCTCTGCTCTCTCGGTCACCTCCTTGATCTTGGCCTCCAGTTGGATTTTGGTTTTGATCAGCTGGTCACATCTTTCTTCTGCATCAGCCAAGCTATCTGCTTCCTGAAAAGAGATAATAGACACTTTTAGATTTTGGTTCTCTGGACATTTTCAGATTTTATTAATATTTTGAAACCAAACAAGTGAATTGTGTTTTAAACCCTTAGGTTAATTTTTATAAGCTTTCCATCATCTGAGAGATATTTACTGGGCACTTATTATGGCACTGCAGATTTTTTTAAAAAGGAATTTAAGTCAGGGTTCTTGGTGAAATTATGATACACTTCTCTTTGCTAATGATGAGGTTCAGGACACACTGTCCCTAAATATGGCCCTTGGCATATTGTGTACCATAAACTGAAGGAGTTTGAGAAAATGGCTGAAGTAGGAAGCCCACTCTGACCTCCTCTACTCACCCTTCTTCCCTGAAACAGGTCATTAAACTCCCATGTGAAAAGTACCCTCCCTGTCCTAGGAGGAAAGAAGACATTCTTATCACCAGAGATGGGAATTGGGAGCCAAGAAGGCTGCATAAATAAACCTTGTTAAAATAACCTTTATCTTCTTTAGTTACTCCTTCACCATTTACTACCCTTAGCTCAAACCCCTTTGTCTTACCAATTCTTTACAGATCTGTCATTTGTCTAAAAGATATACAAGCTTTCTGCTCTGCTTACTTCTTTGGGTCGTCAGTCTCTTGTAAAGGCTCCTGTGTACATGTAAAAACCAATAAATATGCATGCTTCTCTCCTGTTGATCAATTTTTAAATTTTCAGACCCAGCCAGGGACCTTATTAAGAGCATCCAGGGAAACTTTTTCCTCCCCTGCTTGATGTCACCTACATTTAATGTGTTGGTATATAATTTCAGATCAGTCACCTTTCTTTATTTAATATTTATTTCCAGAAAAACTTAATGTATGAGAAACAAAATGGTCAGGTATCGAGCGGTTTGCTCAGAGGGAGGGGTAATACCAGAAAAGTGACTTAAAGGGAAGATGTCCTACAGAGTAACTGGGAATTACAGGGAACACATGGAAGAAATAAGGGGAGCTGAACATGTTCAAAGGTGGTGCATAGAGAAGTAGCGAGCACGTTTCTCATGAGAAGGAATAGGGGTTGGAATAGAAACTCTGTGGGAGCAGGGACTGTGTCTCCTGCTTCAGGTTGTATCCCTAGTGCTTGGAATGTCCTCATGTATTTATTAAATGTGGAGAGTTGAGGGAATGATGCTGAAAAGAGATCATACTATTCTTGAAGGAGAGGAGTATGCTCAGACCAAACTTAGATACACCCTACAGTTATTCACTGGTTCTCCAAGGTGTGATGAACCTCTCCTTAATTTGAAAAACTCTGTTGTACGTGAAGTACAGGGAAAGGCATAATGCCAACCTAGGTAGGAACAGACAGCTCATCTTTCTTTACATTTTCTAGTTGAGTGTCCCAAGCCTAAATACCCACTGGACCAATGTCTATTTGCTTCTGAATTCAGAGGACTACAGGGTCACTTTCAGGGTTTAGGTTGTTGGTCTCAGTAGCAAACTCTCTTGTCATTTGAGTCACAAAAGTGGGTTAGACCGTGGTGTTTGATCAAATATTTCTTCCCAGTCTTCTGGATGTTTATTGGGACATCAGAACAAGAATATCAACCCCATCTCATGCTTTGCTTTTAAAAACTGACACTATCTGTAGAAAGTATTGCCATTATCCTTGCAATGACTATATTCTTTCAGATACTAGACAGTTTCCAAAGACAGAGTAGAGAGGAGAGATGCCCGTTGGTTTCATATTGGTTTCAAGTTGATGCATTTCCATCACAACGTCTCCTCCCTCTCCACTGTGAATATTTTCTTTTTCTCACTGGTCTTATGTGCTCTTTTCAGTTGGGAGAATCTTATGGAGCAAAGATCACCTCACTTTTTGCCAACATTTTTCTAGGAGAAACAATAGGGGGAAAGGGGAAGTGCTTTCATTTTTTCCTTTTCAGCAGCAAGGGATCCTACCACAGTGCTTGGTAGTAATGTTGTGTCTGGGATTGTGTAGAACTTCTAAGGAGTTGTGAATTAGGAAACACTGATAGTCCCTTAGGGAGGTGGAATTTAGACCTTCCTCTAGCAACTGCTGAACTGAAATGTTAGCATCTGATTGCATGAAATGGGCTCTGATACTCACAGCTTGGACCTGGAGCTGCAGGTCATTTTTCTCTTGCATGAGAGCAACCATTTTCTCTTCCAGCTCTTTCCTTTTGGCCTCAGCCTTGGCAAGGTTTTCTTTGGTCTTCTCAAACTCTTCCTTCATGTTGGCCATCTCCTTTTCTGTCTCTGCGCTCTTGAGGAGTGGCTTGATCTTGAAATACAGCTTCATCCAGGGCCAGTGCTTGACGTTCATGAATGCACGGATGTTGTACTGGATGCAGAAGATGGACTCTCTGTGATAAGAGCAGAAGTGGTCAAAGTCAGGTTCCAACAGGAAGCAGAGTTAGAAGAGCTTAGGCCAAGGAGGTCTCAGTAGAGTATCTCTATTAATACCTTCTCTCCACCATCTTCTGGTACTCCACTCTTGCCAAGAACCCTCTGCACCTGGCCTGGGTTCTAGTAATCAGCTGGGCCAACTTGTCATCTCGCATCTCCTCTAGGAGCCCCAGAAGACCAGCTTTGAAAAAGACCTGTGCATGGGAAGAGTTGCAGATCAGACACTATCCATAAACTTCAAGGGGACACAGATAGCATCAGGTAGGCTTTAGAAACCGTTACCTTGGTGTGACCAAATTTATACTGGGTGTGGTCAACATCGATGGACCCAAGAAGCTTCTCAGAAGCTTTCTTGCTGTCAATGAACTGTCCTTCGGGGATAGCACTTGCATTTAATACCTTGTATCTGTTTAGGCCAAACAAATAAGTGATAGAGCTGTTGTCACCAACAAGACTTCTTCTTGCCTTACTATAGAAACGACGTAGACTTTGGGTAGTCTAGCAAACATAAACAAAAAATCATATCCATGTCTTTATTCTCTGTATATCAAAGGTTGTCAAACTTTTGGTTTGTCAATACAGAGTCTGTCAAATGTGTTTCTCTTTTTTTCAATTATAATAGAAAATATAAAGGATTTTTCCATCGAAAAAATTAAAATGAATAAAAGAACCTCAAAACAATTGGCAGTGAGGGAGTCTGACCTCTGTTTGAAGTCTGCATAAAGGATCCTGCTTGGGAACCCCTTCCTGCAGATGCGGATCCCTTCCAGCACACCATTACACCGCAGCTGGTGCAGGACAAGTTCATGCTCCATGGCCCCTGAGAGGAAGAATACATGCCTTATATCATGGTCTAAAACAAACACCCTGGAGTTTGTTTAGATACCAGAAGTGTCTTACCTGGAGTCTTGGTTTCATTGGGGATGATACACCGTACAAAGTGGGGGTGAGTGCTCCTCAGGTTGGTCATCAGCTTATTCAGATTCTCCTGTGGAATTTATGACTATTTGGTTTTAAGAAGCACTGTTTTCATACATTCATATTTACAGACATAATCATCGTGACATCTGTGACATTGGCTCAGTTCTAATAGTATCTAATTGTAGGATCCAACAGTATCTAACTGAGATACTATCTGAATAGTATCCAGATTTGAAAATGAGATTTTATTTCTGGAATTTCCACATTCCCAAAACGTCCTTCTGTTCCTGTTTTTGTGCATTATAAACATGTTTTTCTATCAGTTGTTGAGGTGGTCACTGCTGCTGAATTTCCTAGTATGTGTTGTAGATTTAGTATGATATTCTAAATGTAGGGAAATATTCTACCTGGACTTTCAGGTCTAGATGTGTGATCTGGCTTTACAAATAATTCAGTGTCTTCTTCCAAATCTCTCTTTCTTTACCCGATTTTCAATTGTATCTGCTTCTCTATCACATTCCTATTCCTTATCCTAATTACAGAGCTGTGTCCTCCTACTCATTCCACAAAAAGTGGTCTTTTAGTGCCTCACTCTGGGAATTGGCAGAACACCAACAGCCATGTTACCAAGTGTGAGAAGTGTTTCAACTTGTGGAAATCCTGGTTTTTCAGAATAACTAAACCTTCCATTATTACAGATAGGATTATCCTAAGAAAAGTACATTTTCCTTCAAGAGCTATTTCTTATCACATCTGGTTTTTTATTTCCTTTGTTTAGAATCAGCCTCCAATTCCCAACAGTGATCTTCTGTCTTTGGCTTTCAAAACCCACTCACTTCAGTTCTGAGCGAGTATACATCATTTGGAGGCTCCCACAGGCTCCAGCAAATCTCATGTTTTGCTTAGTCCTATCCCAGCAGAACCTTTTAAATGTCAAATGACCTTATTTCCTGGCCCCCAAATTTAATTTTATCATCTGATGCTGACTTCTGCAATTCACTCTCATCCCTCCTGACACCTTGTCTCCTATATACTGAGGTGTCTCTTCCAAACAACCCCAAGCTCTCTAAGACTCTGTTCAACTACCACCCACTGACCTGTCTCTTTGAGTCACATTCAGTTCTGGAGTCCTTACAAGATTACTTCCCTTTCTCCACAAATACAGTAAAATTTAAGTTCCTGAATCTAATAAGATGGAGCAAAGGAAGTTCGTACCCTGAAGAGAGCAGACACGGTCTGGAAAGAAGAACCCTTCTTCTTGCCACCTTTCTTGCCACCGCCAGCCTCTAAGGGGGGCAGACAGAGCACAAGCAATCATTGCACAGGCTTTCTCAGTGTATGTTTGATACATTAAATAAAGGATAACTTCTTTTGGAATTTACCTGCTTCAGCAGCTGCTGCCCCAGAGAAGAGGTAAGCCAGAGTCTTCATTGCAGACTTCTGGTACAGCCCGACCACGGTCTCATTCAGGGGGTCCTTGTTCTTGTCCAGCCAGCCACCAATGTTGTAGTCCACGGTGCCGGCGTAGTGGACCAGAGAGAAGTGTGCCTCGGTCTTGCCTTTGGCAGGCTTGGGCTTCTGGAAGTTGGCTGACTTTCCAAGGTGCTGCTCATAGAGCTTGTTCTTGAAGGAGGTGTCTGTGGCCTTGGGGAACATGCACTCCTCTTCCAGGATAGAGAAGATGCCCATGGGCTGAAAGGATGTAAAGAAACAAATGCCTTTCAATTTTGTCTGCTTGTAGAAATAATATGTGACATCTTGATCCTATTTCAGTAAATTCATCCTTTAATTTCTTACAATTAATGAAAACTCATCCCTTGGGTCAGAAGTTGTTAAATTAGCAAATATTTTTTGAGGGCCTTTTGAGATCCAGGTGCTTTGTCAGGCTCTGGGGTGGGTGGCTCCTGGAGTTTATGTCTTGCCCCATGGCTCCACAGCCGTATTTCTCCAAGTGTGACTTGCAAACTGGTTGCATCAGAAACACTTGGTGAAAATGAAGATTCCAAGGTTCCATCCCACACTTCCTAAAAAGTTTTCCCAGGAGGAAGATTAGGGAATTCTTCAATTTTCTTAAGTACTTGTGGTGAGACTCAAACTGAAGTTTGAGATCCTCTGCTTTAAAGTACTAGAAATTCGTATTTCAGTTGCCAGTAAGAATGAATCTAAGGATGACAAAGGGATAATGAGTAAAAAATACTCTTTATAGTACGCTCTTGTAAGGAAAGGTGGCTTTAAATATAAGGCCTTGTATTGCAAACTGTTGGGAAATGGAAAGTTCTGGACGCTAGAGAGAATATTCACTCTCCTTTTACCAGAATATCTCCCTCAGAGTTAGCAAAAGAAGGAGATTTCCTAATTTTATTTACGAGTAGAAGTCTTTTAAGATTTTTCTCAGTGGTATGATCTGTGACCTGAAAAAAGCAAGCGAACCTTCTCAATGAGCTCGATGCAGGCAGCCAGGTCCATCCCGAAGTCGATGAACTCCCACTCAATGCCCTCCTTCTTGTATTCCTCCTGCTCCAGCACGAACATGTGGTGGTTGAAGAACTGTTGCAGCTTCTCGTTGGTGAAGTTGATGCACAGCTGCTCCAAGCTGTTGAACTAGGTGTTGCAAATAGCAAGGAGTTTGAGTGAGTCTGGAAAATCCAGTGGGGATTCAGCAAAAGAAACACAAAGAGGAAGGGCCTTAAAAAGGCCACTTATTCAAACAACTCACATCAAAGATCTCAAAGCCGGCGATGTCCAAGACCCCGATGAAGTACTGTCTGGGCTGCTTGGTGTCCAGTTGCTGGTTGATGCGGGTGACCATCCACAGGAACATCTTCTCGTAGACGGCCTTGGCCAGAGCGCCCACTGCGTTGTACACCTTCGTGGACAGAGTAGTGATTGTTGATGCTACAGAAGACATGCTGTGAAGGCCTGGGATGGGTGTCATTCGTTGAGGTCATGCACTCACCTGCTGCACAGTCTGGCCTTTGGTGACGTACTCATTGCCGACCTTGACCCTGGGGTAGCAGAGGGCTTTGAGCAGGTCAGCAGAGTTCAGATTCTGGAGATAGGCCGCCTTGTCAGCAACTGCAGAGACATAATTCACGCACCTTGCATGACCTACTGTGGGCCCCACAATTCATCGGGGCAGAGTGATGAGTGAAACATTTTATAGAAAGTCTGTATGGGGGTGAATTTGCATACATTTATCAGAAGCTCAACTGTAAAGAAGACATGAATTTGGAATGAGCTTTTTGTCTGTATTACCTTCAGTGCCGTCTGGCTCGGCCTGCTCCTCCCGCTGTTTCTGCTTGAACTTCATGTTCCCATAATGCATCACAGCCCCCGTGAGCTTATAGATGGACACTCTTTCATCAGAGGTGAAGCCCAGGATTTCAATGGCACTCTACCAGGAAAGATGAGAGGACAAAAGGGCAGAAGACACTAATTTATTTAGGAGAATTTATACCATATCCTTAACCATGCCTATACAGGGGTGTTATTGTCATTCCCATACATAATGGATTTAAAAAAACCAACTGTATGTGTAACTTACATCTGTGGCCATCAGCTCTTCTTGGTCATCAATGCTAGGGACGGTGATCTCCCCTTGACTGACGAAGGCATAGTCATATGGGTTGGTGGTGATCAGGAGCATTTCTGGGTACACAGAATTCAGGGTATATGTTTTACATTAGAAGTTGTTAATAAAATGATTAACTTCTACCTTATAAATTTAAGCTCCTTCTTACCAATTAGATCTGGCTTCTTGTTAGACATGATCTGATAGAAAATGTGGTAGCTCCTTTCTGCCTTCAGCTGGAAAGTAACTCTAGACTTCTCCAGAAGATCTGCAATGAAAAGAAGACACTGGTCAGGGGGAAAAATTATAAAGTTCCTGAAGTGATTTTGGAATTTGGGATGATTAACTAAAAAATCTCACTGGCCTGTTGAGATTTCAGCTGAATGTTGTGCCTCTACAACATAGGCTACATATTTTACCTCTACAAACACCATTACGGGTGCTCTTACCACCTCTAGAAAGAAACTAAAGCATGCCTGGCCCAAGACATAGACACTTCTCTTGCAGAAGATCCTTGACATTTGGGATATAATTGATTCTTGAGAACCCCTCCCTCCTCAGGGTCTTTTTTTGCTTTATAACAGAGAGAGCGCTAAGAGCAACATTTATCAAGTCTCAGGCTAGGAAGAAATCACCTATTCTCAACCTGAAGGCAACTCATTTACCCTAGTGGAGTGTTGTCTTAGAGAAAGTTGAAATCCATTCTGAGACTGGAATATCTCAGACAAGCCCCATGGCTTTTGGCGGTTCTTACAGAATCATTAGCTCATGACTGGGATAAAGCACACTGTGGGCTATGCATAAGACTGGCATTAACTATGGGCATGTTTGGCAACAGACTGGTGTTTCACAGGCTCTGGGCTCAGCAGGAGCTGCAAAATGTTCCTCCAGACCATCATTTGTCATTCTTGGATTCTGTTTAGGAGGTCCTGTTACTCACATGTTTCAATATCAGCAGAAGCCAGTTTTCCCGTGGTACCGAAGTGGATCCTGATGAATTTACCCTTGCAAGTAGAAATGATGATATTATATACAAAACTTGAAGCACTCGAGAAAAATGAGATGGAAATGATAATTCAGACATGCTTTCTCTGGCACAGAAGGGCTGAGAAGATCCCTCTGTGACCAGGAGACTTACAAAGCGAGAGGAGTTGTCATTCCTCACAGTCTTGGCATTGCCAAAGGCCTCCAGTAGGGGGTTGGCACTGATGATTTGATCTTCAAGGGTCCCCTGCAAAGGCAAGAGCGGTCCTCACCTCTGGTGCTCCAGAATTTCTGAGAGCGCTGAGAGTCTTGAGTCTGACCCCAGACCTACCTGTATTTTGCCAGAAGTAATTTCCTCCTTCTTCTTGTCACCAGTGACTGCAATTGTTGCAAAGTACTGGATGACACGCTTGGTGTTCACAGTCTTCCCTGCACCAGATTCTCCACTGTTAAACAGAGACCAAACATACGTGAGGAATTAAGGTATGTGACAAATGAAAGTACTTCCATCATCAGCATTTACTACCTTATGCGTCCATCTTTATATGTCTTTGTCAGTTTCTCCTAGGTCTTTCTCTTTAGCCTACTATAGCTCATATTACTTCTGTTGTTTTGCACTGACAAGAAGTAGGGAAATTCATTCATTAATCACCTAACACATATTTCTGGAAAATGTGCCAGGCTCTGTTCCAAGTGCTGTGACCTGGACTTGAGAGGTCCAAAAGGCAGCCACCCAGTGACTATATGGGAAATGAAACCGTAAAAAACTCTATGATAAACAATACGTATGTTCTTCAGTTTCCTTAGACTAAAGACATGGCTTAAGTGAAGACTTTGAGGGACTAGACATTTCTCAAGTAGGCCATAAAGTTGGGCCACTGGGAACATTCCCAACAGCTCAACGTTCAGAAGGCTGTATATGTTGTTCACTGCCATGTAACGGGCCCTGGCCTTGCACAGAGAAAGAGTTTATAGCCCATACTCTTAGGAAAGTTCTGGGCAGCTTTTAAGACTGGACTAGTAAATTACAAAGTTTAGGACATTGTTATTTTATATTCTGATGCAGTCTGAACCCTACAACAAAGTACAAACAGTATCCAGTTCCAGGCTGACCAGCATTGCTTCAATATGGGAGCACTAACTAATTTCTTTTAGTTTGTCGTTTTCCCAGTGCAAATAAAATGCTAATACATCCCAGAATAGTAATACATACGTGATTAAGATGGATTGATTCTCCCGATCTAGAAGAAAAACAGCGGACACTCAGCATCATACCAGTTACACAAACAGAACTTTCTATAGGGAAACACCTGGGGCGTTGAGTATAAATACTGTGTCATTTTAAATGGAGTTTTTAAATATATTATTATAAAGTTATATATATTATTCTTAAACCTCTTAAGTTGAAGAGAAACATAAAATGTTGTTATATCTTAAATTCCTTAAGCCCTCACAGTAAGTGTGTCCTGGTTTAGTACTTTCCACAGCCAGACACATTCTCTAGTTGTCAGCTGTGAATTTCAGTAGCATACTCACTGCTAATTCATGCATACAACTAAAAAATGCAAAATATACGAAGGGTTTGGACTGTAGTTTAATAGGTTTAAATAGTGTTCATCAAGCCAAGGTTGAGATTTAGTTTCTAAATGAGTCAACTTGCCTCACAAAGCGGAGAAAAAAAAAAGTATCTTACGGCCACAGCCTGCAACCCTAACTCTGATCAGTCCTGCCAAAACTATGCCATCAGGTGAGGGAACTGCCTCAATCAGAACAAAAATCCTTTTAAGGGAGGAGAAAACAACAACTTTTGTTTCTGTGCATGTAGCCCCCAAATACCATTTTCATTCAAAGAGAGGCTTTCTTCTCTGAGATGGTCTCTGATGACTTTAAAGGTAACAGTACTCCTAAAAGCATCAAATTTGTAGTCAACAAGACACTTAAGCACAAAAGGATTGAATGTATATTTTTAATTTCCACTCAGTGTGATTCTGCTGTTACTTAATCTTAACTATTGTTACTTAAATCTATACCATAAATTATATATTTCCAAGGAGGAGACTGCAAGCAAGTTAAGTTTAAAGGGATAGCGGAGAGCCGAGGCTTGTCCTGGTAAAATCACGGAGGTGGGGTCTGGAGAGCTAGGTTTTAGTTCCAGCTTTGACGGCATGTCCCTCTGTGCTTCAGTTACCTCTTTTGGAGCTTGGATTAGATTATCTCCAAAGATCTGTTTAGCTTTAACACTTTGTGACTCTAGGTGGTCAAGTAATTTGTATGAGAAACACTTGAGCCACTCACCCGTCAGCATGAACTGATAGGCGTTGTCGGAGATGGAGAAGATGTGGGGCGGGGCTTCCTGGCGCTTCTTGCCTCGGTAGGCTGTCACCACCTCTGCATTGTACACTGGCAGCCATTTGTAGGGGTTGACTGTGACGCAGAAGAGGCCTGAGTAGGTCTACACCAAAAAGAAAAAGAAAAGAAATATAATCATCTCATGGGGACCTTAGTAATCTACTGTTTTTCAAAACTATTAATTAGCTGCATGAGCAGAAGGCCATGAGAATGAACTCACGTAGATCATCCAGGCCGCATAACGCTCTTTGAGGTTGTACAGAACAGCGGGCTCGTGCAGGTGGGTCATCATGGCCATGTCCTCGATCTTGTCATACTTGGGAGGGTTCATGGGGAAGACTTGATCATCTTTCACTGTCAGAGTCTGGTAAACAGGGAACATAACGGTTCATGTCAATTGAGAGATGGAACACAAGAATTGATAAAATGTGGCCGGCTCCAGGGACTGTACTTACCGCTCCAGCTTCGGTCTTCACCGTCACTTTCCCTCCTTCTCTGCTCTGGATGGTCCCTTTCACAAAGGATTCTTTGGGCTCCGCCACAAAGACAGATGTCTTGGCATCAAAGGGCCTATTCTGGGCCTCAATGCGCTCCTTTTCAGACTTTCGGAGGTACGGAGCTGCCTCCCCAAAAATGGCCATTTCCTGGTCTGAACTCATGGCTGCTGAACTCAGCCCAGTCGAAGACCCTGCCTGGAAGGGAAAGAAAAGATATTCTAGGAATTCAGATATTCTATGTCACATTTAGAAAAAGAAAACATTTTTGAGTCACTGAGCAGTTGAGCGCTTAGCCTTGTGTTGAGTACGACCACCTACCTCCCTGGCTTGGCTGGAGATGAAATGTCAGTGTTGATGTTCTGTGCCAATGCTGACAGGTACTTAATCGAGCATTTGCAGAGACTGTAGTTTCTGACTCACCTGCTGTAGGATATTGTAGCTACTTTCTCTATTTTATTTGGTATATATGTTAATTTCTATATGTGGCCTGTGATTGGCTTATACAGAACACAAGCTAAGATGGTGGCAGGGTGTCCCCTAGCTCTTTCATGGAGAGCTCTTATCTTCCAATTGGATTATAAGCACCTTGCAGGCAGGGAACACTTTTCTTTCAAGGCATCCTTCATACCTCTCAGGACACATGCTGGATACAAGGAAGGGCTCAAAGCCGGCTTTGTGAATTAAAAGTACAAAGATTTATGTTGTGAAAATTCCAGGAACTATTTTTGTACATAGTGAAAATCTTTTCATTATAGATTTGGATTCATTATAGATTTACAAAGGCTACCTGGTAAAGGAAAGCAGAAATGTAGGGAGATTTGCTTTACATTGTTTTGTTAAAAAATTATTCTATTTTACATTAGTTTCTCTTGTTTCCATAATTTTGAGAATTTGGCTTTTTTACTTGTCTTTAGTATTTCTCAAAGACTTATTATAAAATATTATTATCTGTTTTCTTGCTTTATTACTGAGATTCTCATAAAAATTTCACAGAACTTTCTTTTCAAGATCCATCCATCTCTTGCCACTTTAATATTCATTAACCCTGTCAATAATGATCAGAGGTAATTTGTTTTATAATAATAAAGATATTTTCTTCCAGAAAAACTCAAAGCACTTGTGTAAACTTTTCTACATTTTCCCAAACTGCAGTGATTTGGATAATACAAAATACTTGTCTTGCTGAAAATGCTCACAATCATTTTTCATAGCATTTAAAAATGTTTTTCTATTTTATACACTGTGAAACAACATGTGGATTTAAGCTTCTTTTCCAAGGCAAGGACTCCGTTCATTCAGACAGCATTTCAGGGTTTGTGTTTTTTTGTTTTTTTGTTTTTTACAGTATATGGTGCTGAGGAAAACCCGTAATATAGGAAATTTACATTTTCTCGATAAATGAATAATAACAACAAAATGTACTGCATGTTGTAGTTATTTAAAAGACAGACTGCAGTGCTGGAAATAGAAAAAAAATTGTGTATAAAACTCCTCAAAACTCTAAGAAAGCATTTAAAGGTATTGCAGAGGATATAAATTAATGAGAACGAGTTCCTAAAGCCCCTCTCAGAATTTTTCAAGGGAAGCATGATCGGCCATGAAATGAAAATGCTTTCATTTTATAACCCCCTGGGCACCCTCCAACCACTGTGGAAGATTTCTTGCACCCGGTGAAGAATGAGAAAAAAAAAATCAATATCTTACCTTAGAAATACAACTTGGAAGTGGGTCAGAACTGTAAGAAAAAGAGCGAATTTCTTCTGGTTAGACTCTAACCATTCCTAATAATAGCGTAATTCTTAAGTGAGAATCAGTAAATGACTGGGAACACTAAAACAGCTAATTCAAATTGCTACAGAGTAAGTTGGTGCCTCATTGGAAGAACTGCCAGGGGCAGTGGGAGCCAGGATGCGTGGCATGCATGCAGGCTGCCAGATAGCGCTACCGTCTTCAGACAGAGCCCTGTCCTCACATACACTTACCTTGAAGCTTTATGAGGAAAGACAAGTCATACCCATTCCAAGGGTACTTTTATAGGGTCAGATATGGAAAGCACGTAGCCTCCTCCTCTTTCTTAAAACATATTTGGCAAAACATGTTTTTGGCAATGAAGGCCTCCAAGCATAATTCCCCTCATATTAAAGATGTTTGGATATAATTAGAAGTATTTCCTCTCACATTTGGTTAAGTATATGAATCAATCTCCTATAAATAATTCGAGAGGTTGGCCATGTGAAAGCGATCTGGCTTCGGAATAATGTAAGGTGTTGTTTCAAAGTTCCGCAGTCCCTGCACTTTTGTTGCTGCTGCCGTGCAGTTTCGCGGAGTCGCCTGCCTGCATGTGAAACCTTTGCAACTGCCCTCACAATTGCACATACTAGACTGGGAAGGGAACTTGCTGCTCTTTACCAGGATGTTAGAAAAAGATTGTCCGTTCCTCCCCAGAAGGCACGAAGTTTTTTTGTTTTGTTTTGTTTTGGCTTTGCCGAGGGTGCTTGGAAATATGATTTTAAAAACTTGCTTCCTAACGAGCAGCCACACACAGTTGCTTTTGTTGACTCCGGTCAACTGCCCCTGATTCATTGTCAGATCAGACCACTCCCACCTCAGGCATGCTCCCCACTGCTTTGCGTCGCCAAGCTGAGATGTCCTGCTTCTCTCGCTTTGAAAAAATGCAAATTGCTTGTGAAATCCTGTTTCCTCTGTGAAACTCGGCATAGGAAAATATTAGAAAACAGGGCATTTCTCTGTCTAAATATGCAGCATCTAGGGCTTCTCCATCAGCTGCCCAAGGTATACATTTCACATTTTGCATACAAACGATACCTGAACATTGTTTTCTATTCTCATGTTTAATTTTTTAAAAAATGATTTTATTGTCTTTTGTCTTATGTCTCTTTATGTCAGCCTTGTCCGTCCGGGACGGAGACCAAATTTGCTTCATATCCCCCGTTTTGCAACAGTTCCTGTATTATTATACATACATTTCAATCGATTTAATGAAACAGATTGCCTTAGGAAAGCAGCTATCTGGAGATACTGGTTGTAATGGTCATGTGATATATTACTGACTGGAAGGGACCATCTAACCCATATTCCTCATTTGACTAAGAAAACAGCTGAGATCCAAAGAATAGAAGAGAGTGACCACAAATCACATAGCAGCCTAGACCCCGGGGCACCTGATTGGCAAGGCAGCCCAGTGTGCTTGCTGCTACCAGTCTTCTACCTGGAGTAGATTAAAGCCATCAGGAAGGGTCTTCCAGGAGACATGCGTCTGATGGGAGCCTTCCTAGCCAACCCTCAACCCACTTTGTGATGACAGGTATAGCATTTTTGCTTCCTTACATATCCGTGTCGTTTTTTTTTTCCCCCACATACATTTTTTTTTTTTTAGCAGGCATGTGAAAAATGTGGGCAGTGCTTCTCAGGAAGAGAGGACATTTTCATAATGTTCTCAGTAGGATTTGGGATAGGAATTTTAAGACCTCCTTTTGACCCGTGCTGGATAGGTTTTGCAGTAAGCTTGTTATAAGACATTGTTTTTTGCTTATTACTGCCAAATTATAAGGCACTTCAGCATTTATAGGTGATGTGGAACAAAGTGAAAGATGGGCCAAAGCAGGAAGAAGGGCGATCCCACACCCTTCCTTGGGCCAGTGGGACAATAGGAATCCTAATTACCTGCTAAGCTGCTTCCACGTGTCTTATTCTCCCACGGTGCAATTTAAACCCATATACTCTTGCTTTCCATTCATATGGATAGTTACCACTTAGCTTTTCCTTTATGCTGTGCAGGAAGGTTATACTTTGGGCTATGTGTCTCAACGGAATCCAGTTTAAAAAACCTTGATCATCTAGGAAAACTTCTCTGAGTAATTCAGATGGCTACTACTTCTGGGTTTTGCACCAAAGTCATGCTGCCGATGGTTATGTGTGTTGAATTTACACCCAAATTGTCTATTTTAGGACTCATATTTTATGGACACTTCTGATAATTTATTTTGGCCCTTCACATGATTATAAAGGCAGCCAGCAGGTCTGGAAACATAGGCTAATAAATAACTTATTGATATTACATTATAATATATAAAATAATATTCTCTTGGCCCCAGACTTGAGAGCCACCTTGTAGCTTTCATAGGGAGAAGGGTCACATCTCACTCATGTCATACCCGTTACCTGGTGTGCATTCTCTGAATATACAGTATATGGATATTCATGATGAAAGTCTTTATGGGCTATTAATAATACTTCGGATTTGTATTCTTGATGACATCAAGGAGAAGTAATGCTATAGTGTAATCTGAATCCCCTATTTGAGAATACAGCCAGTGCCATTCTTTGCATAGACCTGGAAAATTAGGTTCATGTCGGGGGGATCAGGAGCTTTCTAGGATCCTATTATGTCCCGGTATTAAGGAGAGGTTAGAAAGAAATAAAACATGTCTTCCAGATTTCTTCCAGAACAGACTTCCCTGATAGGCAACAGTTTTATAGTCTTAAAGTATTCCTGTAGACTTAAAATAAAAGTGAGTACTACTTCTTAGTGGCAGGTTGAGTGCAATTGTTTGATAGCCTTATGCTTATTCTAGCTTTGTCACTGCTTTAAGAAAGACCAGTCTAAGGATGTTGTTTGCAAAATACCCTATGCTCTTTATTTCCTTTGCAATAGGGTAGAATGGACAATAATTACAGAGGGAAATGACCAAAGGCTTCACATTTTGTGCCTCTCTTCAGTCATTCCATAGCATCCGGACATGCTCACTCTTCACTTATGACTTTTGTGTGAACCTCTCGGCTCTTCACCCGCAGCTTGTTGACCTGGGACTCAGCAATGTCAGCCCGTTCCTCGGCCTCCTCCAGCTCGTGCTGGAGCTTGCGGAATTTGGATAGATTTGTGTTGGATTGTTCCTCCTGAGAATAAAAAGGGAATTGTAAGGAACCCATCCTGTGCATCTTTCTAGGCTCTGTTGGCTTAAGGGAAGAAAGGACTTGGTATCTGTGGAGAACTCAGAATACCCAGCTGGGAACATGGTTGTCTTATCACCTCCTGGATTTTGGTTATCATTGAAGTGAACATTATGATTTATTTGGGGCTTGGTGTCCCACAAATAATTGCATACCTGTTTTTTCAACAAAAACCTATTAAGTAAAGCAAGAAAAAAATGTAATAGCAGAGATGGGAAGAGTACAGGGCGCCTGGATGACTCATTTGGTTAAATGTCTGCCTTCTGCTCAGGTCATGATCCCAGGCAAGTCCCACATTGGGCTCCCTGCTCAGTGGGGAGTCTGCTTCTCCCTCTACCCTTCCCCGCTGCTTGTGATCGCTCTCACTCTCTCAAATAGATAAAAAAATTTTTTTTAAAAAGGCAAGAGTACTCTTGAAATCTTCCTTCTTGTTCATGTTTGCTAGAAGATGACAGTGGGCTTAAATAGATATTCTTTATCATATTAAGGATGAATTTCTTAAAGGTCTCTTTAAATTGAAATAAATGTTGAATTTTATATATCATTTTGGAACATTTCAAAATAATCATTTTTCTCCTGTCTTGGATGTAATGATTCTACTGACAAATTCCCTAATATTAAGTAATCCTTACATTGAAGGAATTAACCTGCTTAATCACTGATGGACAATCCCCTTAATAAAGGGTTTCAGCGACTTAGTTATTTATCTTTGCTGGAATTACACTCATGAGTAAAACTGCCTTTAGTTCCATCCTCCCCGCCCCCCCCCCATTCTCTCTTGGACACGTTTTGGTATGAGGGTTACATGAGCTTCTTAAAATGATTTGGAAAGCTTTCCATCTTTTCCCATGCTCTGGAATGGCTTACATAGCTCAGGGATTATCTGTTACTTGAAATTTTGAAAGACCTGTCTGGACCCGAGTCCTTTTTCAGAAGTGATTCTCAAATAAGTTATTTAGCCAGCTTAGTAATTTATGACCCTCTATAAAAAAAATCATCAATCTCAAAGATTTCAACTTTGTTGACAGATTTATATTTTACATTAAAAGATAATTTCCCTGCTTGTATGGTTTGTCCCCTTTCTCCCTTCCTTCCCTTTCTTTCCTTTCCCTTCCCTTCCTTTCCTTTCCTTCCTTCCTTTCCTGATCTCTGTGCCCAATGTGGGGCTTAAACTCATGACCCTGAGCTCAAGAGTCGCATCCTTGGGGCCCCTGGGTGCCCTCGTCGGTTAAGTGTTTGACTCTTGGTTTTTGGCTCAGGTCATGATCTCAGGGTCATGGGATTGGGCTCCCACACTCAGCACGGAGTCTGCTGGAGATTCTTTCCCTCTCCCTCTCCCTCCCGCTCTGCTCCTTCCCCTGCTCATGCTCTCACTCTCTTTTACAAATAAATAAAATCTTAAAAAAAAAAAAAAAAAAGTCACATGCTCTTCTGACTGAGCCCGCCCGGCGGCCCCCCTTTCTCATTTCTAATGTGAGTTTGTATTTTCTTTCTCTTTTTCCTTGATTAAATTAGTTATAAGTGTTTTTATTTTATTAACTCCCCAGAAGTTATCAGATATTACTTAAAATTATCATAGTAGAAAATATTATACCTTAATTTATCAATTTCTACCTTTATCTTTAATAGTACTTCCTTCATTATTATTTTTAATTTCTTTATTGGACTGTCAATTTTTTAAAAATTTTGATTCATAAAGCAATGACTTGTCCTCCAAGGACAGCTTTGACTACACTCTAGGTTTGTAAAAGTAGCATCTTCCTTGAAATTTTGCTTATAATTAATAATTATTCGGTAGTTTTTTTCTTTCCAATGTAACCCAAGAATTATTTAGGAAAGTTAGTTTTTTAACATTTAAGCATTTGGGAATTTGTGTTTATATTTCTAACCACTTTATAATTTTATCACACTATGGCTAGAGAATGTGGCCTTCATTATTTCTGCTTTGAAATTTTTTGAGGTTTCTTTGTGGATTAAAAATTTACTTTTAAAATCAAGCTATTAATATTATAAATAATAAGCAATAAGTACAAAAATACGCAAATGTTTTCAAGAAGTACAGTCTTCTAAGAAGCAAATGGCTTATTTACTACAAGGAGGGCTAAGTCTAATTATTTGTTCATTAGCTTTTCTTAACAAGGGACTTCTCTCTTCCCTTCCAACTTAAGGATACTTACAGCCTCCTCAGCTTGTCTCTTGTAAGATTTCACTTTGGCCTGAAGTTTATCTACCAAATCCTGAAGTCTGAGAATATTTTTCCGATCTTCCTCTGTCTGAAAGATAATGAAAACCACAGGGCCTTACTTCAAAAGCACTTGACTGTTGTTTCATTTATATGAGTGTTTCACGTATGTATGGGGAGCACTTGGCTGATAAAAACCATTGTTGTACCTGGTAAGTGAGTTCCTTCACTCTTCTCTCGTGTTTGCGCAGACCTTTCACAGCTTCCGCATTACGCTTTTGCTCACTTTCAACCTCTCCTTCCAGCTCACGCACCTGCAAATAAGTAGGCTCTTAAGAACTTTGAACTAATAAGACACTGGGAGGAAATGGAAGTAGACAGAGATTGAGAGACCCACCCTGGCCTCCAGCTTCTGGATCTGCTTCTTCCCACCCTTCAGGGCCAGCTGCTCAGCCTCGTCCAGACGGTGCTGCAGGTCCTTCACTGTCTGCTCCAGGTTCTTCTTCATGCGCTCCAGGTGGGCGCTGGTGTCCTGCTCCTTCTTCAGCTCCTCGGCCATCATGGCTGCCTGATGAGCAGTAAAACAAAACCAGTTAGGGGGCTGAGCTAACACATTAGGATTCAAGTTTGACCAGGACCGTGTTGCCCTCTGCTCACATCAGTGATGGCCTTCTTGGCCTTCTCCTCTGCGTTGCGGGCTTCCTGGATAATGTCTTCCATCTCTCCCTGGATCTGGGAAATGTCTGTTTCCAACTTCTTCTTGGTGTTGATCAGGCTGGTATTCTGTTTAAAAATAAGTTACAATTTTTTTTATCGTGTTACCACAGTACTTATTGCTAGCTATTTTTAAAAATAATTTCAGATAAAAATTTACAAGTCAGCTGCCCTTCAATATTAGTTTGTTGTATAGTACATATATAGTACTATATAGTATATAGTAAATAAAATAAAAATGTTATAGAATATTCAGCATCTTCCAAGTACATAGTCCATAATTAGACCAAATAGCTGTATAATTTTGTAACTGCCATTTACCAGTGAGACCATTCATAGGGACAAAATTATAACAGATGTTCAAATATTCCATTTCTCCAAAATAAAGATGCTAATATTGATAACAAGGGTCAATAAAGATACAAACACAGGAGAATATGGGCAGCTTTAGAATATTTTAGGAAGTAAATCAATAATTTATGTAAAATAAAAAAGATCTCTCAGTATACAGTGAAAACTTGGTAGAAGTATAAAACCTGGCTGTTATATAAAACACTTAAGCTTGCATTGTTTGGAACACATAAGCATTTATTGAAGGTAAGTTCTTTGTGCCAAACCCCACCTGGGTGTGCAGGAGCTGGACCCTCTCACTGGCATCCAGGAGCTCCTGTTCTGCGATTTTCCTGCTCCTCTCCGTCTGCTCCAGAGTGGCCCGCAGCTCCTCGATCTCAGCCTGCAGCAGGTTGGCTCTGCGCTCCACCATGGCCAGCTGCTCCTTCAGGTCCTCCTGGCCCCGGAGAGCGTCATCCAGGTGGATCTGGGTGTCCTGTGGAATGAACAGTCATTGAGACACCTTGTTCTCAGGGCTGCAGTCACCCCAACCACTTTGGCGCCATTTTTTGAACCCACTTACTTTGAGGATGCCTTGGGTGTTCCTGTAGTTCCTCAGGGCCTCTGCGGCCATGCGGTTGGCATGGTTCAGCTGGATTTCCATCTCATTGAGGTCTCCCTCCATCTTCTTCTTGAGCCTGATGGCATCATTCCTGCTCCTGATCTCAGCATCCAGCATGGTCTGCATCGACTCCACGATCCTGATGTGGTTTCTCTTCAGCTGGTCAATTTCCTCATCCTTCTCAGCAATTTTCCTGTCGACCTCAGACTTGACCTGGTTCAACTCCAGCTGGATGCGCAGGATCTTTCCCTCTTCGTGTTCAAGAGATGCCTTTAATGACAGCAAGGGGTGACATTAGTGGGGAATGGAAGCATTCCGAAGTTTTTCTGCATACCTTTCCTTCCATTAATTTTGTGCTGTTTATTTTTTTCATTCGATCTATGTGGATGGGCCAAAATCTTTTCTGACCTGATTTGTTTATAATGCACAATTGGACCTCTACCTCTGCTTCCTCTAAAGCGGCCTGAAGTTCACACTTCTCTTGTTCCACTTGTTTCTTTATCTTCTCCAGTTCATGGATACGTTTCCCTCCTTCTGCAATCTGCTCCGTGAGGTCAGAAATCTCCTCTGTTGTTTGGGTAAAAGACAAGTAGAGATTTGATCAGACAGAGGAGCTAAGGGAACCATTCCCAAGGCATGAATATTATTGCAAGGGAAAGGGCCTCACGCTGCAAGTTTTTGTTCTCTCGTTTCAAAGTTTCCAGCTGATCCAAGGATTCCTCGTAGGCATTCTTCATCTTGAACAGCTCAGTGCCGAGAGAGCGGGCCTCCTTCTGAGAGGCCTCAAGCTCAGCATGGGTTTCCTCATACTTCTGTTTCCACTCTGCCAGGATCTGAAAAACCGAGAGGGGTTACCTGCTGTGAAGGACAGAGGAAGACAGTGGAGAGCAGAGGCTGCTGAATGAGTTACCTTGTCGAAGTTCCTCTGCTTCTTGTCCAGGGCGGCGCAGGCCGCGTTGGTTCTCTCCACGTCCAGCATGAGGTCCTCCACCTCATTCTGGAGCCGCTGCTTTGTCTTCTCAAGGGAAGCGCATTTGGCGTTCACGGCTTCTACGTGCTCCTCGGCCGCCTGCAGCCTCTGGGCCAGCTTCTTCCTTGAAGGTTATATATGTTTGTAGAGAGGAGTGAACCAGAACAAGAATTAGGAGCTATTGCCATGCTGAGAAGTATTGGAAACTTCATATGAAAAATATCCATTCATCCATTCAACAGACACTGATGAGCTCCTTTTATGAACCAGACACTGGATACACAGCAGTGAGCAAGGCAGAAAAAAGGGCCCTGACTCATGAAGCTTCCAAATGAGGACAAGAGAGAAATAATAGGCTGGTGAGAAAATGCATAATAACATATTGCAGATATAAATGCAATGGAAGAAAAGTGAAATAGAGTAAGGGGTGCGCAGCTATTCTAGATATTCAGGAAAGGCCTCTCCGAGGAGGTAGCATTTGCGTCAAATCAAAAAGTCAGAGTGAGCCGGAGGGAGATCTCAGGGAGAGTATTCCAGATGGAGGGACCAGCAAGTGCAGAGCCTTGAAGCAGCAATGAGCTTGTTGTGCCTGACAAACAGCAGTAAGGCTTAGCTATCTGGATAATTATTTGTTACTCATTTCCTTAAGTAGATTTCAGCATAGGAAGGCAGGTATCATGTTTGTTTTACTCATGTCTTATTCCCAGGGCCTGATAGTGCCTGGCCAAGAGGAGCTAATTAATGAACGTCTATAGGCTAATTCACTGAAGGTTGTTACCTTTCTGATTCAACATGCAAAGTTTTCTGCACATTCTCTCATATCTGCACACGTACTTGGCCTCCTCTAGCTCCTCCGTGCGCTGGATGGCGTCCGTCTCGTATTTGGTCCTCCACTGGGCCACCTCGCTGTTGGCCTTGGACAGCGCCCTTTGCATCTCGGCCTTGGATTCCTGCTCCTCCTCATACTGTTCCCGCAGCAGGTCACAGTCGTGGCGGGAGGACTGCAGGGCGTGGGCCAGGGCATTCTTGGCCTGTGGAGATAGTTACACCTTCATTTTACTGCATATGTTTAATTACTGCGTTTCAAAACCCTTTGAAAATTGGTGTAAATGGACTCCAGTTAGGGTTCGGTCATACAAAAAACAGTTGAGTCTGACAATATTATTATTTACCTTTATCTCTTCTTCCAGCTGCCTCTTTAATTCCTCAATCTGTTGTGTAAATGCTTGTTTGCCCCTTGATAGCTGAGACACCAGAGCTTCTTTCTCATCTAGCTGTCGTGAAAATTCACCTGAGAGATGAAAGAAATGGCACCATTTTTTAAAGTGAAGAAACAATTTTGCAAGCCCAAAGTAGAAATAAGTTTTAACCTTAACTCTCCTCCACTGAGTACTCAAAAGATTGAATTCTCTATTGCTGTCTTCAAGCTTAATGTCAAATTTCTGATTTTTATGGTAAAACTTACATATGAATCTGAATGAATAAATACAGCTGAAATCCTTTTTGTTCTCTCCATAACTAATTCTTTCTGGGTGTATGATAGTGTGCAAAACCTGGTTATGGGAGCCAGGGTACTGAATTCTACATTGGTCTTTTGAGGTTCATCGATCTTTTGAGAGACAGGGCTATCCATTCCCCTTTCAGGTATTTGGTTCATTTGACGTATAGAGACAGAAGCTCGGTCTGCAACAGGAGTCCTGGACCCAGCTAGAGTGACTCCTAATCCCAAGCATCCTTTCAGCATGGCCAACTACTCCAGGCTTTTCTGGAGCAGAGCTTGAGCCAGTCCTATCGAAGCCTTTATCTCCAACTTTGTCCCCAAGTGACCTTGCAAGGTAGTTGAAAGTCTGAGCTGTTCAGTAAATCACACGTGTTCTTAGCCGTGTTTATTAGGCTCTCACATTACCAAATCCGTTGTTTTCAACCACATCATCTCCATTCTTAGTGCCCACAAGAGGACAGTTACCAGATTCGGTCTGCAAGCGTCCTCTCTGGGTCGTCAGGTCATTGATCAGCCGCTGTTGTTCCTCCTCCTTTGATTTCAGCTCACTCACTTGGTCCTCCAGAGTGCGGCACATTTTCTCTAGATTTCCCTGTGTGAGAAAAAATAAAAGAAGGAAACAAAGATATTTTAATATAATTTTAAAAATAAATAAATATTAATAAATACTTTTGGCATAAAATCAAATTCTCTTATATGTAATTGTGATACATAAAAATTTTTTTCTTTATATTTTGATTGCTGTCCTCTGTTGAAAATACATGTTGGGAATTTTAAAGAGCTAACTGTGAAGTTCCGTGCCCTATTAATACAAAAAAAAAATTAAAGACGATGTTCTAAAATTTAAGATGTAAGTATTGTATGGTATATCTTTCTAAAAGCATGTTTATAGATATTTGATTGCCTTTCTGTACAGTGAAACTTGCCTTATTGGATAATTGAGAATATTGGAGACCTAGTTCTCCAACTGGAGCCTGAGAGAATGCAGGTGGCCTTTGTTCAAAAGCTGGTCCTGGGGTGCCTGGGTGGCTCAGTCCATTAAGCATCTGCCTTCAGCTCAGGTCATGATCTCAGGGTCCTGGGATTGAGTTCCACATTGGGTTCCCTGCTCAGCGGGAAGCCTGCTTCTCCCTCTCACTGTTCCCTCTGAGCTCTCCCTCTCTCTCCCTCTCTCAAATAAATAAATAAAATCTTAAAAAAAAAAAAAGCTGGTCTTGTCATTTGTTCATGGTGTGATGGGGCCAGTGCACTTAACTTCTTTGTATTTCAGTTTCTTCATATGTTAAGTGGAAATAATACAAATGCTAGTATCTTTCTTATCTCCTTAGATTATTGTAAAAAAAGCAAATGACATAATGTGTGTAAAGTACCCTGTGCAAATTATGATGTGTACATAAGGGATCATTGTCACTAATAACAATTTTCCAGGCTCTGGTACCTTGGCTTTAGAGACTGTTTCTACATTACTGGTGAGGTCATCGATCTCCATCTTCATCTCGCTCTTCTCCTTCTCCAGCTTCTGCTTGACCCTCTGCAGGTTGTCTATCTGCTCCCCGAGCTCGGCCACGCTGTCCGCGTGCTTCTTCCTCAGGGTGGCCGCCGTGGCTTCGTGCTGCAGGGTGGCCTCCTCCAGGTCCCTGCGCATTTTCTGGAACTCGGCCTCGCGCTTCTTGTTCATCTCGATCTGGGCGGAGGTGGCCCCGCCGGCTTCTTCCAGGCGCTCGCTGATCTCCTCCAGTTCCCGGGAGAGGTCAGAGCGCTGCTTCTCTGCTTTGGCCCGGGAGGCCCTCTCTGCCTCAATTTCCTCCTCCAGCTCCTCAATGCGGGCCTGGGGGTGGTGAAAAGCACACACTTAGCTTCTCTGTGTCATAACTATGCCTCTCTGAGCCAGACTGATAGAAATCTGAACGTACTTGCAGCTCTTTGATCTTCTTCTGCAGCTGAATGCCAAGTGCTTGCTCGTCTTCAATCTTGCTTTGCAGATTACTCATTTCAAACTCTTTCCTTTTTGGAAAGTAGCAAAAAATAACAATTGAGTATATATCCACGCATTAGAAAGCAAGGTCATAAGTTAATCTTTCACACTTACTTTTTGAGCTTTTCATCAAGTTGTTGTTTTTCATTTTCAATGTCCATTATGGATTCTTGGGCCAACTTGAGGTCACCTTCAAGTTTCCTCTTAGCCCTTTCTAGGTCCATGCGAAGTTTCTTTTCTTGCTCCAAGGACCCTTCAAGCTAAATATAAATAATTTAGTCTAAAGGAATGCTTAGCTTCCTCTTGAAGAAAAGAATTTCTTTGATAATCCTGGACTTACATCATCCACTTGCTGCTCTAGCTTGATTTTAGCCTTGGTCAGGGTGTTGACTTTGTCCTCTTCTGCCTGTAGGTCATCCAGGGTCTGCTGGTGGGCCTCTTGGAGGGCCTTTTTCTCCTTGGTCAGCTTTGCGATGGTTTCATCCAGGCCTGCCATCTCTTCTGTGAGGTTTTTCACCTTGAAAAATTAGAAAGAAATGATACCTGCTCTAAAGCAGCTTAGTAGGGTGGCAGAACCTCTATATGGTAGAACAGAATGTGATTCCTACCTTGTTCTCCGTGGCATGCTTCTCCTTTTCAACCTTGGCCAGGGTCAGCTCAAGGTCGTCAATGTCTTTCTTGAGCTCTGAACACTCATCCTCCAGTTTCCTCTTCTTGGCCGTCAGCTCGGCGTTGATCTCCTCCTCATCCTCTGCTCTCTCGGTCACCTCCTTGATCTTGGCCTCCAGTTGGATTTTGGTTTTGATCAGCTGGTCACATCTTTCCTCTGCATCAGCCAAGCCTTCAGCTTCCTTGAGTTGGAAAAAAAATCAAAATTGGAAAGAAAGAATGAAATATTTAAAAATGATAACAATGTCAATCTCTGCTGTTGGTTCTTTGGATTTAGATATTATGAACCACCTCCTATGTGCAATCCAGGATACGTTGTGGGAAAACCAAATGTCCTGTTCCTTCAGAATAGTATATTTCTAGTAGATTAGAAAGCCTACCCCCCAAAAGCTATCATGAAATCAGAAAGCAGTTTGTGACGGAAGAGATCAGAGAAGTTCTATTAGAGGTAGTTTCCTGAATAAAGTGACATTTAAGCTACACCTTGAGAGGTGGGCAGGATTTCATTTTGTAAAAATCAAGTCACTGGGGGAAATGGGGCAGGATGAGAGAAGGCATTCCAGTGGGGAATTCAGGATGCAGCTGCTAATGAACTGCTTCTCTTTGTAGTACTGGAGGATGATTGTGGTTATGATGTTTTTCGACATTCAAGTTGAGGCATAAAGTAATCAAGAAATTCCTGGCAACCTGCTATGTTTCCAATTAAGAGGGTTGGGAGTGGACAAGATATGAGCAAGAAACTGATAAATACATTCATCAGTGAGCCTCCATGCTAGCCTTTGAATACATAAAAGTGTAAAATGTGCTGTGTGTGCTCATGTAGTGAATCTATAGTGCTGTAGGACAGATTCTAAGTAATTCTCCAGGGACAACAGAAGAGCATACTGGATAGATTTGAAGGGGCTGGGTCAGCAGCACCCACCATGACTCCACTACTTACAGCTCTTTTTCCTTCTGTAATCTAGAAGAAAGAGTTATTACACTGCCCAAACTTGACAGAAGAAACTAATTTTAATCAACAGGAGAAATATATGATTTTGTGATGAGTAGATGATACCAGACCAATTCGGTTCACTCCAAATGAAAGACAGTCTTATAAATTACATTTCACAGTTGATGGAGGCAGTTCTCAAATGACTGGTGCAGGAGTGAGCAGTGAGCGGGCTGGCTGGAGGGGAGAGCTGGGGGCAGGCAGAGCATCCAGGGTGCCAAGGCAGCGGTCTGGGTGCCATGGGGCACTGACTGTGCACATGGATTGGAAAGAGTGAATCTGAATTTTGGAGGTCAGTAACAAACAACAATTCTGTAAAATGTGATGGAGAGCACTGACATCTGTCAGCTGTACATATCATGATTTAAAACTGGACATCGAGAAGTTTAAGGAAGTTTTGGAGATTAAAAAAAAATAAATCTCTTCATGCTATCCTCCCCTTAATATTTCATTTGGGATAGTTTTATGTGAAAATCACTTTCAAAGACTGACTTCAAAGGGATGTCATAAGTCCTGCAGTTTGATGAAATAGTGGAGAACGGGTGACAGTGGTCGGTTCTACCTTATTGCCCCAGTCCCGGTTTGGGCGATGAAGGGGTAGATGGACTATGCTAGAACCATCAGAGTGCTTTGACCTTCTCCTTCCAGTGAGTGTCCCCACACTGACTACCCAGCTCACTGCCGCTAGTGGCCAGAGTTCCAGCACTTGCATCCTCATGAGCAGCACCCAGCATGACTCCACTACTTACAGCCTGAACTTGGAGCTGCAGGTCATTTTTCTCTTTCAAGAGAGTAACCATTTTTTCCTCCAGTTCCTTCCTTTTTGCCTCTGACTTGGCGAGCTCGTCTTTGGTTTTCTGAAACTCTTCCTTCATGGTGGCCATCTCCTTCTCAGTCTCCGCGCTCTTGAGGAGAGGCTTGATCTTGAAGAAGAGTTTCATCCAGGGCCAGTGCTTGACGTTCATGAAGGCACGGATGTTGTACTGGATGCAGAAGATGGACTCCCTGAAATTTAATTGATGCAAATTTGATATTGTGTGGATGAAGAAATGAGATGAAATCTTGGCAATGAGAGCTGGAGGTTCTGCCCCCACTGTGTACCTCTCCTACCTTCAAAAGCACAGATGGAAGAAATTCCATTTTGGGATGATGGTCAAGGACTTGTTAATCACTCATTTCTCTACATGAGTGCCTCTCAAACTTTTGGTGTGCATAAGAGTCATGAAGGACTTGTTAAAATGCTTGTTCCTGAACCTTACCCCAGAGATTCCATCAGATCTGAGATGTGGTCTAAAATGTGCATTTGTAACAAGTTTGCAAGAGACGCTGATGATGTAGGTCTAAGGACCACCCTTTGAGAACTACTGCTGTACATAAGTGCTTCTCAAGCTTTCCTTCTGGAACACCACTAAGAGCAGTGGTAAAAATCACTTTCAAGACCCATGAGGGATGAGGGCACCAAACAAAGGGATTCATTAAAGACAGAATTTCTGTAAAAATCTCTCGTTTTACATTTTATGTGTTGTGTGAATTTTGCATTCTAATCTGTAATATTATCACATTTAAAAAATTAATTTATTTAAAAAATTAATTACCCTCCTGTATAGGCAACTGACTGCCCTAATATCTATATAGTGGGTTATGACCAAACTTACTATTTTTAATAAAATAGAATACAATAGAAAATATTAACATAACTATAGGTGATAGAAATAAAATTTGTTTGATGTAAATTACATACATACTTACACACACACACACACACACACACACACACACACATGAGTGTGTATATGCTTATATAAAATGCATTTCTCACCAGGGGTCCTATTCACATGCCTTCTGCCATTTGAGACACCTGGATCTTTAGACTAGAACTCTGTCCCTGCATCAAATCAGATCACCAGAAAGCTACATACCTTGGTGACACTGTATTAACTTTCTGAAAAAATCTTTCACAGATAAATGCCCTTAATATTTTACATCATAATAGTTTGATAATAGAAATGATCATATGCAAGAAGTTGTTTCTGCATCTTGTATAAAATCACTGTTGAAAATACTGTCTGCTGTTCAGTTCAGTGTATCTAATTTAATGACCTACCCACTAAATTCACACTGGTATATTTTTATACTCGTATATTTTCTCTTGTGAGATAAGAACTGCCCACGCTTTATGCTTACTCTCTCTCTCTCTTTAACCTGAACACTCAAAATATGTTTCATGGTGATGATCCCTACCTTTAGTTTTCTGGTATATGTATATCCCCACATCAGTATAGGACTCTTTATTCTTGCTTATGTTTGTGGCCTTATCATATCTGGATCTTAAGCCAACTCAAATGTGTTTCTGAAGCAGAAAGATGGGAATAAATAAAAAATTTATGTTTATACCTTCTCTCTACCATCTTCTGGTACTCCACTCTTGCCAAGAACCCTCTGCACCTGGCCTGGGTTCTAGTAATCAGCTGGGCCAACTTGTCATCTCGCATCTCCTCTAGGAGCCCCAGAAGACCAGCTTTGAAAAAGACCTGTGCATGGGAGGAGTTGCGGATCAGACACTATACATAAACTTCAAAGGGACACAGTATCAGGTACGCTTTAGAAACCGTTACCTTGGTGTGACCAAATTTATACTGGGTGTGGTCAATGTCGATGGATGCAAGGAGCTTCTCAGAAGCCTTCTTGCTGTCAATGAACTGTCCTTCGGGGATAGCACTTGCATTTAATACCTTGTATCTGTTTAAGTAAATATAGTTTTTGTTTTTTAAATTCATTTATGATGACACTAATAGATAAACATTAAATGACCTATTTAGAACATCAGAGCTTTAAAGAAAAGTATCCTTCTTTGTTTGCAGGAAGGACTTTGTATACATGGATGGTCAGGTCATCAACAGTTTTCATTCCATTCCACCCTCCTGCACAGTTGCAGACTTTCCTTTCTGCCTCATCAGACCTTATTCTCAGGAAAGCATCCCATGATCTTGTTCATGTTAAGATGTAGATGACCAATAAAATGTGACATGTTTTCCTGGCTAGATTCATTTGCTTTTTATGATCCTGAGTCCCAGAAAGCAAATTTTTAGTGAGGAATCTGGTAGGAAGGTTCAGTTCAGGTAGGAGGAACTGTTCTGATCACCCAAATTCACGCGTAATTGTACTTTGGGTTTTGCACACTGAAGTTCTCTGCGCATTCTACCAGACCCAGCCTTAGAGAGGCCAGCTCCCTGGAGCTGCCGCCAGCCCTTTGTCCCTTTGCCTCCTATTTGATTCCCAAGATGGACTTATCTAGGGAGGAGAAAGAGTTGCTGAGGAGCTGGTATGACAGGGTTCTGGAAACCAGTGAGTGAGGGCGGGAGACAAAGGAAGTGATAGAAAATGACTCACTGGGAGCTCTGTACCTGCCTGGGAGAGTTCCTAACCTAGCCACCAACACCCATGTGACTTTGGGCAGGTAGCTTAATCTCTTGAGCCTCAGTTTATTCATCTATAAGAGGAGGTATTGCTAGTACTTACATATTACACATGAAAAAATGGTAGTTCTCCTAATCACTGAAGTCAATGTGTATATCTATGGGCTAAGCCAGGAGCTCAGTAAAGCCCGTGAAAAGTCTGGAGTACAAAATAGGTGGTATATCTATATTTTAAAGGTGTTTTTGAGGCTTATGATTTTTCACTCTTTGTGGCAAATTAAACATGAATAGAGGCATTTTTTTCACTAAATTGTTTTGCTTGCAATAAATATATTTATAGTAAACTTCAAGATGTACCATAATTCAGAGAGTCTGACCTCTGTTTGAAATCTGCATAAAGGATCCTGCTTGGGAACCCCTTCCTGCAGATGCGGATCCCTTCTAGCACACCGTTACACCGCAGCTGGTGCAGGACAAGTTCATGCTCCATGGCCCCTAAAAGTATATATTTGGATTACACTGCAGAATTGTTGCTGTTTTTTCAAAAGAGGTATAGCAGTCATGCTTTGTACCTTCACTCTAGAGCTTCTTACCGGGAGTTTTTGTTTCATTGGGGATGATACAGCGCACAAAATGAGGATGGGTACTCCTGAGGTTGGTCATCAGTTTGTTCAAATTCTCCTGTAAAGTCAGGAAAAAGCCCATTATCTCCGACTTTAGCCATAGTTGTGGGCATTTGGTGATGTCTATGAACTCAATGTTTATGGCTGAGTTGAATGACCAGTGTGGACCATTTCCATGTAAGGTAATACCTTGCTATCCTTCTCCAGAGAGGCAGGTTTCTCCTCATTACTTCTTTCTCCACTTGAGTTGGCAGGAGTTACACATGAGAAGCAGCCTGACACAGGTCCTACTTCCTCCCTGGTGCATGGCCTCCCACATACACTCACAAGGCTATTGCCTTCTTATACAAGATGGCCACACTTTCTTCTACCCAACGCCATGGTTCTCCAATGAGGACATGCAAGCCTGCACCACACTGGAGCTTTTTCTCATGAACATAGCTCCCCTTTCCAACCCAATTAACTCTCAGGGCATCAATGTCATCTAAAGGGGAATAATCTTACCAGCTATAATTGGGGACTGACTGGATTAAGGACAAAGATACCATATTAAGTTCCTTATAGGCTAGCTGCTAGATTTTCATTAGCTTTACCGTTAATTTAATCTGAGTACTGTGTCATTCATTGCTTAGTTTTATGACAAGACTAGACTATGAATGGTAGAATATTTAGTTTTATAAAATTTCCTGTAAAATATTTGGCATTATGTGGCTCGACATGAAAGATGAGCTAATAATTTCTGAGTAACTTAAATGTTTTCTCTCTAAAACTAGATGAACAGATATCATTAATCATTGTCAGTCTTTTCCTCAATGACTTGTGGAAAGAACTCTGTGCTTTAAAAAACAAATTCCTAAAGTAAGTGGGGAGTGTCAAAAACAGTTTCTTCCTTACTCTGAAAAGGGCAGACACAGTCTGGAAAGAAGAACCCTTCTTCTTGCCACCTTTCTTGGGACCACCACTCGCCTCTGGAGAGCAAATAAGAAAAGGTGTCATTCAAGTATAGTTTTGAACTGACAAAGCTATTTCTTGCTTATTTATTGCCAGTTTCTGCACGCATCTGATGGAGCAGTTTTTGGACACTACTGGCCTCTCTGTTGGAGCCAAATGACTCTTATCTGTCAACTAAGCTTGTATCCACTTTTCTGTGATTTTTTTTCTCCATTAGAAGATGAAGTGAAGGGCATTCACTTCACTGTGTAAAAATGGATCCTTAAAGTTAGGACATCTGGGGACAAAATAACTTCAAAAATCATCAGTAGAAACTAGTCTAGATAGGCAGAAGTTTGTCACTCCATTGCCTTAAATATCCCCAGCTACTCAATATCCAGCAGATGTGGAGGAAAGAATAGGAGAGAATCATAGAAGCTGAGGCCTTTCATTGGTTGAGGTCATAACAGTTCCTCTTTGACCCTTTGCAGTAAGGCAGGTCTCTGTCAGTGCCAGAGTGAGACACAAATGTATAATTGCAATGCAGCCTACTTAGTCAAAACTTGGAAAAACAATGGATCTGGCCCTGCAATCCTTCTGGCAGGGTTATGAGATCAGCCTCCATCTAACAGCACTTTTTGGAATATCTAGAGAAAGTGTTAGATTTTTTGAGTGTTACCTCCTTCGGCAGTTTGTCCCCCAGCAAAGAGGAGAGCCAGAGTCTTCATTGCAGACTTCTGGTACAGCCCGACCACGGTCTCATTCAAGGGGTCCTTGTTCTTGTCCAGCCAGCCACCAATGTTGTAGTCCACGGTGCCGGCGTAGTGGATCAGAGAGAAGTGCGCCTCAGCCTTGCCTTTGACAACCTTGGGCTTCTGGAAGTTGGCCGACTTTCCAAGATGCTGTTCATATAGCTTGTTCTTGAAGGAGGTGTCTGTGGCCTTGGGGAACATGCACTCCTCTTCCAGGATAGAGAAGATGCCCATGGGCTGGATTAAAGCAAAACAAAATGCGTATAGGGTAAATATGAGCCGTAGGATGAGCCACAGAGTTTACGAGAAGATGTTACTGAGTGAACAGATCAGGAGACCTTCTCGATGAGCTCAATGCAGGCAGCCAGGTCCATCCCGAAGTCGATGAAGGTCCACTCGATGCCCTCTTTCTTGTACTCCTCCTGCTCCAGCACGAACATGTGGTGGTTGAAGAACTGTTGCAGCTTCTCGTTGGTGAAGTTGATGCACAGCTGCTCCAGGCTGTTGAACTAAATAAATACATGTGTTCACTTTTCTCTTGAGCAAATTGAGCATTTGTAAATGTAGGACTTCTTAATTTAAAAATATATGTTGAATAGCCTTTAGATTACAGATATCAAAATCATGGGGCGGGGAACACTATGAAATCTACTGTTTTCTCTGCTGCCATTTTATTACAGAATCCTAGATCGTATTAATGCTCTTTCCCTGCACTGGCTTAAGCTTACTCAGGGATTTTTCTGAGTTCCTACTTCATCATTTCATGTTTATTCCATTATCTTTTTCATTTTCCATGGACTCAATTAAGAGCTAATGGGCAACCCATTAGGAGCTGGCTGGGAGGAGTCTCTGTAGTATGGAAATCACCAGTGTCAGCTTTGTAACTGGACAATAATTGACACTATTGTTCTTCTTCAATGTGAAATGAAAACAAAATCAAGATACCAAATATCATATACAGTGTGATAACACACTTGTGTTAAAAACAAAAGCCAAACTCCAAAATGTTAACATTAGCTTGATATAAATAGTGGAATTAACAGGGAACTCTTTCCCTTGATTTTGCGTATTTCCTGCAATGTCCAAGTTTTGCTTTTATAATTAGAAAGAAAAAGATAAACTTCTTAAAAGCTATAAGCAAGAAAACTGTATTTCATCAAGTAGGGATTTTTATCTTATCCCATTAATGAGAATAAATGCTGACTTTATAAGTTACTAATCTTTGCTCTTCTTGTCTAAGTGTTTTTGAATGACTTCCCCACCATATATTCAGAATATGTTGTGTTTCACAGGATTACTTTGATATTTTTATGTTAACTTCATTTGGTGCTGTGGGATTTTTAGAGGCCCCCCCCGCCCGGACACAAAGCTAGCTCTTAACTCCCTTCGGGTCCCGTACGTAGCAAGTCAGAGTGCTCATCAAGTACATGATTTCTCATAGAGGGGGGACTGCCACTGCGATAAATGAGTAGTAGTTACTCTATCATTCTCTTTTAAGTTTCAGCATAACTTTTTGGGAGTAGTGAGAGAAGGTTATAATATTCATAGATTTCTTCTTATTGATGTTCTGTTGCCTTACTGTAAAATCCCCTTACCAACCAGCTACCAACTCACATCAAAGATCTCAAAGCCGGCGATGTCCAAGACCCCGATGAAGTACTGTCTGGGCTGCTTGGTGTCCAGCTGCTGGTTGATGCGGGTGACCATCCACAGGAACATCTTCTCATAGATGGCTTTGGCCAGAGCTCCCACAGCGTTGGTCACCTTGAAAAACAAAAATATATCTCTTGAGGTTATCAGAGTACTGTAAAAATGCTTGATTCCTGCCAGTGAATTGAATTATGCACCTACCTGCTCTACGGTCTGGCCTTTGGTGACGTACTCATTGCCGACCTTGACCCTGGGGTAGCAGAGGGCTTTGAGCAGGTCAGCAGAGTTCAGATTCTGGAGATAGGCCGCCTTGTCAGCAACTGAAAAGAAGAAAGGATAAAACAAAGTTATTATGGCCCAGAGCAACCCATTTTCTCAAAAAACATTTTTTTAAGCTATAGACATTTTGTGCAGTGTTTTCAGAATATCTCTTTTGAGCATTCTTGCCCCCTTTTTTCCCCATTAAGTTCAAGATTTTCATTATGGATAGTGTGCCCTAAAGAACTTCATAGATGATAGGAAACATCTATCTAATATAATGCTTCACATAGTATATTATCTGGGTATACTTTAAAACTCAATTCTTAAAAATGACTTTGTCGTCCTAGAAAAACTCAAGGATAACAAGTTAAGAATGTGATTTTCAAACAAACAAAAAATCAGGGATGACTTCGTTGGTACCTTCGGTGCCATCTGGCTCAGCCTGCTCCTCCCGCTGCTTCTGCTTGAACTTCAAGTTCCCATAATGCATCACAGCCCCTGTGAGCTTGTAGATGGAGACTTTCTCTTCATTAGTGAAGCCCAAAATATCAATAGCACTCTGCCAATATAACCAAGAGGATAACTGTTATGTTATGATCCATACATTTACTATTCATCATTCACATTCTGATTCCTGATACGTTGGTCAAACTGAGGAAACTATCCTTGCTGATGGGGGTGCAAGGAACTCTTTAGAGGCCAGCACTGAGCATTAGAACTATAGCTACAGACCCCCTAAGATTGAAAAAGTAAACTTAAGATAGAGAACAAGATAGTAAACTTAAGGAACTTGTTATTTTGAGAAGCAGTATGGATCTCATTCGTGTAGATTACAAAAAAAAAAGTGGTTTAGATAAATTCAGATATGATAGACCTTCTTTTTTGGCTGACTGTAGGTGGCACACCTGTGCTCATCTTTGAACCCTCTCTTGCTATTTCTACTAGAAACTGAATATTTATCTGGAGGGACCATTGTTCTAACCCAAAATCATCATTCTTGTGTTGCACTTACATCTGTTGCCATCAGCTCTTCTTGATCATCAATGCTAGCCACACTGATCTCCCCTTGACTGACAAATGGGTAGTCATATGGGTTGGTGGTGATCAGAAGCATTTCTAAGTACATGAAACAGAGAAAAGGTAGGCAGAATTATCCCCTTCATTAAAACAAGAGATGGCTAGACAAATTCTAAGACACTTTATGAAGCCAAAGAAGATTATCACATACTGGGAAAAGTTATATTTACAAGAATGATCAGTACAGTGCTATTTAAAATCCAGGATTGGAAACAACCTAAATATTCTTTAAAAAGTATGGTTAAATAAATTATGCTTATCTCTAGAATATAACACGATGCAACCATTAGAAATAATAATGTGGAGCTACAGTTGGTGACATGGAAAAAAACCACGATACATTATTGCTCAGTGAAAAAAGTACATCACGGAGGAACATTGAAGTATGATTCCAGTTATCATATGTATAAGTACAGAAAATGAGTAGAATGATATTCACCCAAGTGTTCACAGTGGTTATTTCATAGTGATAGGATTTGAAGCTGTTATCTTCAGTTTTCATTTTTGATTTCTATAATAAGCACACATAAACTTACGAAGCTGCTTTCGAAATCAAGGTGATAAACCTGACAAAATTCAGTCATGGAATACTGGGGCTGGACCATGCACGGGGAGGTGCTGGTGCAATCGTTCTGCAAAGGGATTATGACATTTCTTACCAATTAGTTCTGGTTTCTTGTTCGATGTGATCTGATAAAAAATATGATAGCTCCTTTCCGCCTTAAGCTGGAAAGTAACTCTGGACTTCTCTAGCAGATCTGGTAGGAAAAAATGAACAGAGCAATGCAAAAATTCACGTGGGTTGCAGATTTTACTTTGGGTTGACTTTATAAGTTATAGGAAACAGAAATGACTATAAATGAGATCCAGGCACTCACATGTTTCAATATCAGCAGAAGCCAGCTTCCCTGTGGTGCCAAAGTGGATTCTGATGAATTTACCCTTGAAAGGAAAACTAATATTACTACTTTGTTTTCAAATCATATCAAATCTTTGAGAAACTCAAAATACTTGGACTGCCTAATGGGTTGATATTAAATAAATCCAGAGACTATTTGTATGAGGCAGAAAAGGTGTATCTCCTGTTTTTTTAGGTAAAAGAATTTTATCTTTGATTTTCATATTACAAATAATTGTAGGTAATGACAAATGAGAAATAACTCAGATATAGGGTCACATATCTTTTTAGATGGGACTTGGATCCATATTATTACATGCTCAGAGGGAAAGGAGAGAGCCTGATATAGTATAATGTGAACGAAAAGATTCAGAGAGTATATTCACAAACAACCCATACACCTTGACCAGTGAACAGTGTCTGTACCAGTGTCTGCAACTTACAAAGCGAGAGGAGTTGTCATTCCTCACGGTCTTGGCGTTGCCAAAGGCCTCCAGTAGGGGGTTGGCGCTGATGATTTGATCTTCAAGGGTCCCCTGCAAAGGCAAGAGCGGTCCTCACCTCTGGTGCTCCAGAATTTCTGAGAGCGCTGAGAGTCTTGAGTCTGGCCCCAGACCCACCTGCATTTTGCCAGAGGTAACTTCCTCCTTCTTCTTGTCCCCAGTGACTGCAATTGTTGCAAAGTACTGGATGACACGCTTGGTGTTCACAGTCTTCCCGGCACCAGATTCTCCGCTGTCAAATAAAAACAAGTGAGATGAGGTTCCAGATGTGGCAACTGTCACAGTCATAAGAAAGCATAAAATTTACTTACGTGATCAGGATTGACTGATTCTCTCGGTCTACAAAAGAGAAATCATAAACATTTAATACTGGGTGGTTTTTTTTTTTTTTTGTATATTTGTAAATTGTAAAGTAAAATGGGATGAACTTAGTATTTTTCAGACTGGACTTTGCAATCTCTAGGGCTTCATGGGCCCTCGGCCACCAGTCTTTTCCAGTGCCCCTTCCATGTCCCCCACTACCTCCCCACACCCCACCCCTGACTTCAGCACACTTGCATCCATTTAAACAGAACACTGGAACAAAGCAGCAGATCTTTTCTTTGTAATATTCTGTCACTAGGGACATATCAAAGTGGACTTGAGCCTTTGGTCGGGTTTAGATGACAATTCCAGTAGTGAATAGTGAATATTTATTGTAGGTGTAAGAAGTCATGAAAAATAGGTATTTTAGCATGTGGGATGGGGTAAATATAGTACAGGTGGTAGCTTTGGAAGTAATTACGGCTTTAGTCATAGTTTGGGGAAAAGGCTGGTTTTACTGTTTTACTCTCTCTGAAGATGAATTCTCTAAGTCCTTTCCCCAACTAGCTTAGACCTGGGCTGGCTGAGGCAGTATTCTAGGAAGAAGATTCGTGGTATAGCTGTTTTCATACCAAATACACTTTAAAATCTGGAGCGTGTTGAGGTTGGCTCAGGGCAAAGGGCAATAGCATTTTTGCCCTCCCTAATATAGAGAGGGCATTCGTTGGTCATAGTTTCTGATGTTGAGGATAAGACCACAGGGGCAGATTTTACTCTTCTGGTTTTTGGCTCTTGGCAATGGAAGCACAGTTTGTATGTGTGATTGCATGTGTGTATACACAAACAGTGTTTATAATTTTTGCTCAAGCTTTTTTAGTTTCTGAGTCATTCAAAAGTAAATTCTCTAACTATGGTCAACCCCTGTTGACTTTTAAAAGTTGAAGAGACCATGAGCAATTGTGTGATGGTAAGGATTGCAAGTCATCTTTTAAACCCCCTCCTTCCTGGACCGCCTCCCTCGCCAGTACACCAGCCTAACGGAAGGGCTCAAAGAGCGTGTTGAGACAGTTAGGGTCTCTTTCTCCTATGGCTCCAAAAAGATTACGCACACACAAAGCATTTAACTCACCCGTCAGCATGAACTGATAGGCATTGTCGGAGATGGAGAAGATGTGGGGCGGGGCCTCCTGACGCTTCTTGCCTCGGTAGGCGCCCACCACCTCGGGGTTGTACACCGGCAGCCACTTGTAGGGGTTCACGGTGACACAGAAGAGGCCCGAGTAGGTCTACGCAAGGGAATAAGAAAGAGCTTTCCCTGTTAGGTGTGCAATTCACTTGTTAAATGAATTCTGACTCAAAGGAGCACTTTAAGGAAGTACCCTACATTTCTTGAAGGCATCGGCATGAAAATTAGTTGGAACGTTCAACAGTGAGAGAGCAAAATCCTTGAGGGAAGGGCTCATAATTTTGACTTTTTATTCCTCTTGGGACTTATCACAATGATTTTCACATAGTAGGAGCTCCAAAGGTTTTTTTTTTTTTTTTTTTTTTTAATGTGTAGTGTGAGACATTTTTACTGTGTTTTAGGAGATATGCCTGTATTTCCTTTGCAGCATGAAGATCGTTCAAATGCATGAAAATAGAAGTTTGGACACAACTGAAGTGCGCAACGGTATGAAGTGGTTTGGTGAACTGTGGTAAATCTTAAGATAGTATGATGCAGGCATGTAATAAGGTAAACCTGGAAGGATCCAGCAATCCTGGGACAACATTTGTAGACTACTATTAAGCTATAAAGACACAGAACACAAAATGGTGTAAATACATTATGATTAAACAGGGAGCTTTTCAACACAGGCACCGACCAGTCAGAATGGATGCTGACCCTAATCACCGGAGACACCGGTGTGGGTATTGTCCGGCTGAGCGTCAGCACTGGCTGAACTACACAAAAATGTCAATGTGATGTAATCAGTTCAATTCTAAGATGTTCACTGGGTGTGTATTATGTGCCAGACCCCTGCAGGGCACCTAGAATGAAGTGTGAATGAGATGTGTTCCTTGGGAAGCTCCTGGCCTACAGTCTACACACGAGGCAGACATGTGAATGCATGGTGGTGGACAACCAAGGTCAGTGCTGTGGATGGGGCAGAGACCATAGGACAGGGCATCCCACTCTGCCTGGGGAAGATGGGAGGTTTCCTCGAGGGGGTGGCATTCATATAGAGGGGACCATAACACACAGATACAAATTGCTGTCGTTTTAGAAGACTGAAAATGAGTAAAATTTGGTCTTTAAAACATTATCTTTTTGTGTTAAAGTGTAAATGTATCATTTACCTCTGGATGATTCTACAACTGGAAAGGGGTGGGTGGGTAGAAATGTAGGCACATGGCTGAGATATAAACAGTAGCTGCTCCAGTGTTTGCTCAGGAGACGTGTGGCAAACCCAGTCTACGTGGACAATGACCTTCCCCGGCTTTGGATGGGAAGACAAAGGATGAAGTACTGGCTGTTGGGTTGTGCCTTACAACAGCAATAGTGAACCTTGCAATTTGTTAACTAACTAATGTACTAGCTAGTTAACACATGTGCTGACTAATTACACCACTAGCGAAAGCGAAATGGGTCACTGCTTTTGACCCATTTATACTACAGGGGAAGCAACGGGCTGGCAGGTCCAGGGTGATGGCGATAAAAAGCACTTGGGTGGGGGAGGCACTCACGTAGATCATCCAGGCCGCATAACGCTCTTTGAGGTTGTACAGAACAGCGGGCTCGTGCAGGTGGGTCATCATGGCCATGTCCTCGATCTTGTCGTACTTGGGAGGGTTCATGGGGAAGACTTGGTCATCTTTCACCGTCAGAGTCTGGTAAACAGGGAACATAACGGTTCATGTCAATTGAGAGATGGAACACAAGAATTGATGAAATGTGGCCAGCTCCAGGGACTGTACTTACCGCTCCAGCTTCGGTCTTCACCGTCACTTTCCCTCCTTCTCTGCTCTGGATGGTCCCTTTCACAAAGGATTCTTTGGGCTCCGCCACAAAGACAGATGTCTTGGCATCAAAGGGCCTGTTCTGGGCCTCAATGCGCTCCTTTTCAGACTTTCGGAGGTACGGAGCTGCCTCCCCGAAAATGGCCATTTCCTGGTCTGAACTCATGGCTGCTGAACTCAGAGGTCCTAAAGGAGATGAGGCATTTCACATTAGAGATGTGGACTGGCATGTGTATCAGTACATCTCTATATATTGGTGGTGATAGTTCATGGAAACTCCACTATTTGGAAATTTCACCAGGCAGGCCCCCTGTGCACCATGCTGTAATTACTGAAACAAACAATCCCAAGATCTCAGATGCATCAAGGGTCACTGTGTAACCAACACTGTACTCAGGGCTTAACATGCACTATTTTCTTTCAACCTCCAAGACTAGCATTCTAATCAGGGAGCTGGAGGTAGTCTCCGCGTGCTGTGGAGGAGCTGGTGACCCCTGATCTTTTCGAGCTACAGTGCCTCCCTCATAGAAGAGGGATTACAATATCTGCCTCTCTTAATTCACAGCCTGTGAGATACTGGACAGATACTTTGGGAACAAAGTTACATGGTGACTGAGAAAGCAGTTTGAAATAGTACAGGCTCTTATCTCGATGGAAAATGCTATTTATTGTAATGGAAGAAAAGTCCATTTCTTGTCATATACTGCAAGAGAACTTCATTTCCTCCTTTAGATATTCAGTCAGAAGTGCTCAAGGTCAGGCGTTTTGGGGATGATAATTTTGTTTACCTCTTTTTCTCAAGTTGTGTGCTTACTAGTGTTTGCCTGACATAATATCTTTGCATATTATTATATCTTAGGGTTGGCATATTATCATCCAGTTAATTGGTTAACCTAATTGAGGATAAAAGCCATAGCAAACGTTATCCTCATTTTATTATTTTAAATTTATTTCATCGATGTTCAGTCGACATGCAGTGTTATATTATCCTCATTCTTCTGCATTGAAGGGCTCCCTTTGCCCTTCCAAATTTCTTGCTGGAAAATGCGGGCTTGGGCTGCCCTATGCTCTGTTATCTGCAGGTTGCCAGCGGCATTGGTAGAATGAAAGGTTTGGCAAAGAACGCTACTCAGTCATTATGGGATTCAGTTACTTGAAAGTCATTTTGATCAGCTACCCACCAGTGTCTCCCTCCAGAAACACGGTGTGTAGTAGTTGGGCAGATTAATACCTATATGTGTGTAACAAAAGGTTCACAGCATCTTAATTTCATGCAACGCTCAGCATTGGGCAAGGTAACTTTTTACAAGTTTTAAAGGAGCTTAAGGAAGATTTTTCCTAGGTACCTTCTTTCTTACTTGTTAGATATCATGTTTACTTAATGAATTCTAATAGCAGGATACATTTTTATCAAATTTGAGGTTTTTAGCAAGCGAATCCTATTGCAGATCTCTTTTCCCTATAAAATGATACTCTGTTAACAAACTAGCAATTCCATTAGCAGTTTTCTTGTTAAGATGCCCCCCCGCCCCCCCACCAACACTTGCATCCCAAATGAGTGTGTGTGCATTGTTCTGAAAAGCAAGACTTCCTTCCCTCTCTCTCCAGTACCTTTCCTGAAGTACAGTTATTAAGGTATTTACTGAGACCAGCACTTTCTTAAAGGTTGCTAAGTGACACAGATCCATCCCAGAGGCTCTCACCTTCTCCTCCAGGGACTGGTTAGTCCAACACTTACCTTGTTAGCAAGTGAGAAGATGTAGTCTGGAAACAAGGCAGTTCTATAAAAGAGAAGGGAAAAGCATTTCATTAGTTAACCAAAAGCACCGCCCCCCCCCCCCCCCCCCCCGCAACACACACACAAAATCCAATTTGTGGCATTACTGGCTATTGTAAACAGAAGGCTACAAAAGTCATGGTTGTAAAAACGTGCAGTATCCAAAGGAGCAGTACCCGAGCTAGCTCTGCAGCCGACGCAGGACAGCGTGGCCAGTGTCCCTCTTAAAAGCCCGTTGCCTGTTCCCACTTACCTTGGAGCTTTTTAAAGCAGGACGAGTCAGCTTCATTCCAAGGGCTCTTTTATATGGATAGCTATGGAAACAATGCAGCTGCCTGTGCTTTCTCAAGTCAAAAGGAATTGTTTGGCAGAAAAAATCTTGGCAGCCTTGCGTCCCTGCATAATTCTCATTCATATTAAGAATGGTTGGATATAATTAGAAATATTTTTCTTATTGAGTATGTGAATAAATCTCCTATGGATAATTTGAGAAGATGATCTGAAAGGAAGGTTCAGGCTGGTGGATAAAGGCAGCGGAGAGGCAGCCAGAATTCCTGGCTTCTCTCATAAATTTTTCCTGGCCTAGCTGGGCATGCCATTCAGGTTTGCCTTGCGTCACCTTTCATATTTCACATATTCAACGATAGAAATAAAACACAAACGTTTGTTTTGATTTTGCGAGGGTTAATTTTCACCTGTTGATCTTTTCTTCCGAGCCCTGCAAAATTAAGTACCGTGTCTTCGACAGTTTAAAAGGAAGGAAGGTCCTCTACTTGTTCCAATATTCTTGTAGCTTTGGGGGAATATCCTGACTCTTTCATGATTTTGCTTTTGCCCAAACTGGTCCTACATACAGGACATTGTCTCCTGCCTGCCCAGTCGTGTGGCTTGCCTGCAGTGAAGAAGGTTGAAGATTTTCTAGTAGTGAAAAGCGCTTTTGGGGACTACTTCCCAACATTTTCCATGTCAGCACCACCAGAAAGTAATGACATATTAGTGTAGTTACACTAGAATAATTTGGACGTGATTTGGCTCTATCTGTAAAGGGCTTGGTAAGAACATTTCTTTATACTTCTTATATTTCTTTACATTTCTTCATGTGATATAAGGAGGAAATACATAGGATTAAGGAAAATATTAAATACTGAGTGCGTCTAAACAAGATATTTCTTAAACTTTTAAGGAGAAATTTCAGCTAGATTCCATGAACAGAACTTGTTTATATGTGGGGCGCCTGGGTGGCTCAGTCGTTGGGCATCTGCCTTCGGCTCAGGTCATGATCCCAGGGTCCTGGGATTGAGTTCCCACATCGGGCTCCCTGCTCAGCGGGAAGCCTGCTTCTCCCTCTCCCACTCCCCCTGCTTGTGTTCCTGCTCTCCCTGTGTCTCTCTGTCAAATAAATAAATAAGATCTTAAAAAAAAAAGAACTTGTTTATATGTGACTTTATACTTGAAATTATGACACTTATGTCCTGATCAAAACTTCGAAGATGATGGCACACATTTGCGTTCTTGATAATTACCATCGTAGGGAAAGTTTTCGCAAGGCAATCAAAATGTAAAACCATGTATTTTTTTTTTTTGCGACTACTGAAATGATATCTTAACATTTTCCCAGCTCTTCTTTTTTCTTTACCGACAAATATAATGTTGAAATTTCTAGGGTAATGAGAATAAGTTTTGAATCCACTTGAACTCTTTCTCTTTCATATCAAATATTTCCAAAGATGTTGAAGCTCTAATCTTCAAAAGTCTACGTATTAAAGGGGTCACCCTGCTGCTAGGTTGGTCACCACTCAAAGGGCACATCAGCCATGAATACACAGAAGTGCCTGATGGATTCACAGTGTAAGATCTGGAGCTGCCTCCACCAAGACAACCTACTTGGCCTTCCAGCACCCCTACTCTGGCTGGCTGCACTCTGGGCTGCATGCCCTGTCCCAGGCATCCTGGAACACCAGCCTTCCCAGCATCTCCAGGGGTCTCTTGCCTGTAGCTGGCAGCATCACACTCGCAGCTGGCTGCTAAAATAAATGTCCTCTTTGGTTCCACTCAGCACATGGTAAACACCCCCATTGTGCTTGCCTCCTTTGGGGATTGTAGGGTATACTGTCAGACTCTCACTCAGCCCAGGCCACCCTTTGAGGCTCCCCTGGGTAAGGTTCCCATAGCCAGAGACCACCTCCCAATGCTCTGGCCTCCCAGCCCATCCAGCCACTTCCAGACTGAAAGGATCAACATTTTGTGGCACATCTGTAACTTTCTGATGCCAAGACACACTGGTTGGGCACCTCTGCTTTCAGATGAGCTATGATTCTGTTTCCTTATACTCAGCAGCCATTTGTAGTGCCCAAACCAATATTTTGATATTTTCTTATGCCATTCCTACTGCCGCTGCACATTATCTTTATGCATCATTAACTCTCTATTATTTTGTGTTTTTTGCAAAATGTCCTTCACTTTTCAGTCATCTCACAATGATATATTCTGATTCCTCAGTTTGTAAAATCCTTTGGTGAATACCATATTTACAGATAGATGTAAAAAAGCAAATGAGATGCCTCATTCCCAATGGGTGAGAAATATACCTTCATTGTTCCCTGTGCCACTTGGCTCATGACTTGTGGCTGGTAAATGTTCTCTGAGAACTAGGGCCTAAGGAATATGTCAGTCAGGATAATCTGCTTTTACACTCTGTGAATAAATCAAAGATGTACATTCACTTCAGGCATTTTTCTTGACTCACCAATATTTTGACCCCTGCTCTAATGAGTCAGGGACTTTCTACTTTCCATTGCTTACTTACCTTTTGGGATATCTGTCACGTTTAGGTCTATTGACAACTCAGTAATAGAAGGAATTCAAGAATGAATACTGATCTGTGTAGGGCAAGGAAGTTCAAAGGGAATAGTAGCCACTGACCCTGTCTTCAAGAGGTTATAATCTAACTGAGAAACCAAAAGAGCACCACTCAAGTGGTTCAGGTCACCTTCAGAACAGGATGATAGTAGCTTGAAAAAAAAGGCAATGTACAAATTCTTTGCAGGGAGGGGGCCATATTTTATGCATCTGTCTGCTTCTTATCAACACCTAGAATGGTGGGAACATATGGAAGGCATCCCCCAAATTCTGGTTTACAAATTTCAGATGCCCTAGGTTTCTTTATCCTGATCATTCTTGTCCCTGTCAACTGAAACTGGATCTTGGATATGACTTTTGACTACACACCAACTGGGTATCCTTAGAAATTTACTAAAACTTCCCAAGGCTCTGTTTCCGGATCTATAAAATGGTTCCAAATCTATATAAGGGTTTTTGAGGAATAAATAAGATAATAGCATGTTCAGAAGCATGCTTAGAAGCATGAAAAATATATGGTACCCATTACTAATTCAACAGATATTAACCATTTTGTTTCCAATGGCCCCCATCTTTTGTTCATTCTTACTCTGAACTTGGTTGTGGTGAAGTAGTTTCCTTCATTGCTTGTTTCATTGATCATTTCAATTACCCGGCAAACATTTGCAGAGCATTACCACATGCCAGGCTCTTAGGTGAGCTCCCCACTGCCACCATGGAATGCCCTCCTCTCTTTTGTATCATTTGTATGTTTTACGTATATTAAAATCCAGATCAGGGGCACCTGGGTGGCTCAGTCAGTTAAGCATCTGCCTTCAGCTCAGGTCATGATCTCAGGGTCCTGGGATCGAGCCCCGCATCGAGCTCCCTGCTCAGCGGGGAGTCTGCTTCTCTCTCTCACTCTCCCTCTGTGCTCTCTCTTTCTCAAATAAATAAATAAAATCTTAAAAAAAAAAAAGAACAGATGCAATTGAAAGAAGTGTGACCACAGAATTAAAGAGATGAGAGATTAAGTCTCAGAAGAGTCGGAATCCAAGAGTTGAGTTTCCCATCAGCCATTTCCCTCTCTTTTCCGTAGACTGGATCCCAGACCCAGTGGCTCCCCTGTCGAAAACCATGGGCATTGATGTTGTTTTCCAGTAGTGTTAGTCTTCTGATCCAAACTTAATATCTTTGCCCCAGCAGCCCCCATGTTTATTAAGGTCCCATCAGCAGGAATCTATACTTCCAAGTGTCCAGTGGTAGAATTTTCTGAGAATCTGCTTAATAAAAGAAAAATGGCAAAATGGTTAGCAAAATGGCTTATGGGAGCACTCATAATTTAAAGTTCTTGAGAGAAATGATGAGGATCATTCAAAAGCCTTTTCGAATTTGATTTTGTCATCTATTACATGGCTCTTCTCAGTAGTTGCAGATTGAGCTTTCAAATCGTATGTTACTCAGTCCAGTTTTGAAATAGAGAGAGGGAAAGCCTGTGTCTGTGAGCACTCATGGGTAGAATTGTTCAGGAAGTTTCTGGGAATGTGCTGCACTAAAATATAAGAATCCCAAGGCTTGTTGTAAACAAAGCATCCAATTTAGCCCTTAGGAGCAAGGAAGTGTGGAGCAAACTTGGTGACAATCATCCCGCAATTCTTCTAGCACAGAGCACATAATCTCTGGGTAGATAAGGGAGTTTGGTGAGCTTTCATGGTGAAATCTGGGAGAAGCAAAACTAACTCCCTTAAGGCTAAACCAATATTTGCTTTTTCTAGTTACAAAAATAACATAGGTAAAGGGATATTCTAGAAATCTGGAAAAAGAACAACAGAAGAATGAAAGTCAAGAGAACTTACTTCTTAATGGTGCTTGTAGAGAAAAATGCACTTACTTCTGCATATCTCAGCATTCACTTACCAAGTCGTATCAGGTTAATTATTCAATTAAGAGGTATAATCAGTATGTGTATGGTCTCTATTTTCTTCCTGCTTATCAGATAGTAGGCATCAGTACATGTTAGTTGAATAAGGAATAAATGAACATTATTTTGCTAATGTCCCTACGTACATAACATGTTATAGCCTGTAAGCATCTCCTAGGCATTAGCTCACTTTTTTCTTTCAAAGCTCTGGAATATGGATAGGGCAGATAAACTCTTCTCATTTTATATTTGAAGAAACCACGATCCAGAGGGGTGTGAAATGGCTTGCAGAATCAGAGTGGAACTCGAATAAAGGTTTTCTGCTCCACTCCCCATTGTTTTTAATGCCTAATATATGTAACTCTGACTGTTGCTCATTCTAGAATTATTCTGACTCCTTTAGGTTGACCATTAGGATGTAAGTTAGTAAGTTGCCTCCTAGCCTCAACCAGGCATCCTGCAATATTGTGCAGAAGGTAAGATGACGTACAAATAATACAGCTATAACTATTCCAGAATGCAGGAAAATTTTAAGTATAGAGCCCCAGAAGAGAGGAAACGCCACCCCTTTGCATTGACTGTGACGGTACATGCAGATTTCTTTAGTGAAGAGAGGGCATCTGGTTGAGGGATCAGGGAAGACTTCATAAAAATGGTATCTCTGATGGTGTGTGAAGGAATGGGCTGGGTTTGACAGGAGGAAGCCCAGGAAGAAAGGAGTTCTAGGTGAGGTGCAAAGAACGGGGACAGAAAGGAGAGAGGTGGAAAGGGGAAGTTTGAAGTCTGGGGAAGTGGGAGTTGTCTGGTCTGACTGGAGTCAACCCCAATATATAAGGACAAGTCCAGAGGGAAGACTGAGGCCACATGTGTCAGAAGCTGTTTCTATGACTAACTCATTAGGAACAAAATGTCCTGTCCCCAAACTGCAAATGAGGCTGACCACAGCACCTGGCTCTACAAGCTTTTTGCCTTTTTTCTCAGACCATTTACCCCCCAACCACACACACACACCCAATTTTCTTATTTTTCACTCAGTTCTGCACTCTGATTGGTTTTCCATCCCCATATCCACTGCTGGGCTCCTCCTCTGCCCTTGATCTCTCCCTCCCCTGACCTCACTAAATCATACTGTCAGGACACCCAACCCTTCACCCTCTCCCTTGACCATGCTCCTTCCTCCCACTGACGCCTCTTGAGACTGGAAACAGCTATGACTTCCACCAGCTCCTATGCTGCCTTCCCAAGCCCACCCACAGCACGTGATAGCAAAGTGCCTTGAATGCCAGGCACAAGAGTGTGACTTGGATTGAATAAATATTTATCTCCCCAAATTTGGGGCTATTAACTAAAACAACATGGCCATGAATTTAGAATTCATGCTATACCTTTGAGCACTAAAATCATCCCATACGTGATTTAAAATAAAATATATCTAATGTTTGCCTCAGAAAATTTTATTTTACTCGATTGTAATGAGATTTAAAGTCAATTTTTAGGAATGAAGAAAAGTATTCAGTTAACCAAATCCCGATCTCTTTATCCTAGAGGTAAGAATAAAAAGTCAATCAAAATAACTTTTATTCTATTGTGCCAAGATCATCCCTCCTCAAAAACAAACAAACAAACAAAGAAACTCAAGAAAGAACAAGGGAGCATGAGTTGGGGTTGGGATTGGAATTCTGATGACTGAACAAGGAGAGATTTTTGCTATTTCTGGGATTTGGACATTTCAAGGAGACCCAAATGTGAATCAGCTCCCACAAATCTGCTGCTGCTTCTTTGTGCCTTTGGCTTGTCCCAGTCCAACAACTGGTCCAGTGCACAGGCGTTGATGAAATCAAGGCTGCACTCCAAGGCTAAGGAGTATTTTTAGGGCTTGAGGAAGAAGGTTTTTTTATTTGAAGGAAAGGATGGTAATGTCATCCAAAGTCCTGTGTGGAAGCTGGGACTTGGCAAGACTCGAAAAGCATACTTCAAAAGGAATGCGGCCAAAGGCCAAGCTTTGAGAGACCAAACGCTATGGAGACCCAGTTCTTCTGGTCTATCTGTAAAACTCGATAGCACGAGTTTGAGGGGATTTTCTCATTCCTTGGCCCTTTTATAAACTGTCGGTGAACACAGGCATTTGCTCTTTTCAATTGCCTTGTGGGAGGCTCAAGCCTGTATTCTTTCCCCTTTGAGCAATAAGAATAAAAATAACTTCCGAAACTCCTAAGATATGTCATAACCTCCTGGGAAAATGTTCGCTGGTCAATCTCGAACAGTCCTCAAAGTAAACATTATGTGAAGAAATGATGGACCGAGGACCTGACGCCTGTGCATAAACATACATGTGGGTGCAGTGTATGTTTATGTACACCCAGCACGCATGCCCTGTGCTTAATCAAAGGTGCCCTGTGCAGGGGGCGCTTGGGTGGTTCAGTCGGTTAAGTGTCCAACTCTTGGTTTTGGCTTGGGTCATGATCTCGGGGTTGTGAGATTGAACCCCGAGTTGGGCTTTGCGCTCAACAGGGAGTCTGCTTCTCTCTCTCTCTCCCTCTCTCTCTGCCCCTGCTTCCGCTCATGTGCTCTCTCTCTCTCAAATAAATAAATCCTTTTTTTTTTTTTTTTTGAAGTGTCCTCTGCAGATAGGAGAGAGGCAGGAAATTCAGAGCTACCTGTATTTCTTGGACTCCATGGGGTCTGGGTGGGGCAGCTAGGTGTTTAGAAAGGCCCTCCTCCTTGAGCGAATTCTAAGTTCAATAGTGATTCTAAAGTTGGCATTCACGAAAATCAATTATTTAAGTGAAATGAGACAATTGTACTTCTGGAAACTGTCTTCAGTTGAATCTTGGGATGTTGGTTGAACTACTCAGGACCTGCGGGCAAAGGCTTACAAACAAAAAAGTCTTTACCTGTAGACTGCTTTTAAACGTCCCCAGTATTTGCCTCTTGGGGGAGTTCTTCCAGAAGCACCATAAACTGGCTTTCCTCACATTGTGTCCTTTGGACAATCAGTCCAGCATCACTGACAATAAAGGGATTTTGTGGTCCCATAAGCTTGAGACGCACTATGTACTGTGTCCTTCTCCTGAAGAGTGACCATGTACACTGACATTATAAAAGGTCTTAGCACAAGTCCGCCTTTATTGTTCTAAGTTTTTCACATATTTATTTAGCCATGGGCCTTTTTTTCTTTTCTATTTTGGACTTGCCCCTTACTGCCAAAAGCAAGAAAGCATTAACACAACATATAGCTATCTCTGAGGTCTATTTTCCTGAGTTTCTGTGTGGACAGGCCATGTCAGCATCACTTGGGAGCCTATTAGAAATGCACATCTTGGGGCGCCTGAGTGGCTCAGTCAGTTAAGTGTCTGCCTTTGACTCAGGTCACGATTCCAGGGTCCTGGGATCAAGTCCCACATCGGGCTTCTTGCTCAGAGGGAAGCCTGCTTCTCCCTCTTCCTGCTGCTCGCCCTGCTTGTGCTCTCTCTCTCTCTCTCTCTCTGACAAATTAGTAAATAAAATCTTAAAAATAAAATAAAGTTTAAGAAGCCCTGATGTAGGTGTTCAGTCAAAAATGAGGCCAACTATTACCTTTCTTAGATGATAACTAATCCACCAATCCTTATGGATTCTCTTCTTGGTTTTTTAGGCCCCACTCCCCCAACTAATCCAAAATTAATCTACTTTTATCTTCAACCGGACACATGTCAGAATTACCTGCAGATACTTGGGTTCTGTGCCTTAGGCTAGTGGTTGTTATCATGTGGTCCCCGTATCGGCTGTATCAGCATCACCTGGGAATTTGTTAGAAATGCCAATTGTTGAACCTCGTGCCAAACCTCCTGAATCAGAAACTCTGGGGGTGGAAGGGACAGCAGTCTGTGATTTTGATCCACACTGAGGCTTTAGAATAAATGCCCTAGGGATTCTGATTCAGAAGATACAGAGCAGAATTCAGAAAACCATATGGGAGAAGTACCATTACTCAGTGAACTCCATGAATGGAGGTCAAGGGTACAGTCCAGTGTTGCCTACCATTGTATCTCTAGGGCCTGTCCCGGTACCTGACACATGGTCAGGACTCAAAAATATTTGTCAAAAGAAAGAAAGGTGGGCACCTGGGTGGCTTAGTCATTAAGCGTCTGCCTTCGGCTCAGGTCATGATCCCAGAGTCCTGGGATTGAGCCCCACATCGGGCTCCCTGCTCTGTGGGAAGCCTGCTTCTCCCTCTCCCACGCCCCCTGCTTGTGTTCCCTCTCTCGCTGTGTCTCTCTCTGTCAAATAAATAAATAAAATCTTAAAAAAAAAAAAAAGGTGATTTTTGAAGTCCACTAATTCAGTAATGAGCAACTACATGCCTGGGCATCTAGTGACTTTTACAGGAATTAGGTGCAACAAGCTCTTTGGCTGATGACTGTTTCCTTCAATGGTGCCATTTATGTCAAGAACAACAATTATTTAATAAATGATGCACTTGTGGCTCATCTCATAGCTCCAGCTAGTGATTTGGGTTGTGGGAGAATTTTGAAAAACAAGCCAAAATGTCAGACTTTTCAAACTTAAGTGACTTCACAAAGTTAAATTTCACATGATTTTTTTCTAACTGGAGAAGTTGCCATGTTGAGCCCTCCAGGGTTTTCTGATCTTCCTGACTACAGCGAGTATGACAGGAGCTCTTGCGGCCTACAGAATTAAGGAGGAAAATTCTGCATTTCACCCTCAGATATAGGCAGAATAAACTAAAGCCACAAAGGACTATAATTTCTAGAAGACCGTGATTTACATTCAAATAAAAGTGGTCAGAGAGCGTACTTTGCTCTTTAAATAGTGTGTCCTCCTATGCGCAAGTCATTGTTTAAGACAAATCTTCACTCTGAAACAGTATCCCCTACTCTCCAAGCGCTCACAACTGGGAGAGATGAAAGCAGGAAAGCAGATAGCTAGAATCCTTCCTCTTCCTCTTTAGTGCCTGACAGAGCCCTTATCCAACATTTTCTTTTTTTATTTATTTATTCGCTTGCTTGTGAGTTTATTGTCTTTCCCCATCACTAGAACGTAAACTCCAAGAATCTCATTCACCGTCCTATCTGGCCAATTAGGGTACTCCCTGGAACATGGTGGACACAATAAGTATTTCTTGGATGAAATGTCAACGAAGAAAGTTCAAAATTAAAAGTGTGCGTTGCTTCTTTTTAAGTATTAGATCCCACATTTAGGTCTGCATTTTCATGTCCTCTGGTGAAGAGCCATGCTCTGGATTCCCATGGCTCTGCGAGGTTCAAGTCTTGGTTCCGAAATTTACTGCCTTGTGGCCTTGACCATGTTACTTTGCTTTGGACTGTCGCTTCCTTCCTTGCAGGACCGTGAGGCCCGAAGGATAGAATGCGGCTCAGCACAGTGCAGGGCAAGTGGTTGCTGTTACGGCACAGAACATTTGAAGCCCTGTCTTCTTTAACAAAACTTTTTTTCAAAACACAACTTTTAAAGCCTCATCCCTAGCTAGAAATTATAACTGAAAACAGAACTACAAATGCCAGGTGGCAGTTGTAAAAAGAAGCCTTGAAGGGATGGGGAGCTGTTGACTCAGGTGGTGTGAGGATGAGCACTGAGCTAGCCATCACACCTTGTGGGAAGAAGACTAGCGCATAGTTACATAAGATTTACCGTAAACCCATAGTTACTCTGTATTGTTCCACTCGAAGTTCAATTTCTAAGTCTTTTGGTTAAGATGAGCAAAGACATGTCCTATAACATTCCAGAATGTGTTTCTCCAGTTCTGAGGACTGTTGACGTACCACCTTGAAGCTACAGATGTTTTTATAAAAACAAACAAACAAACAAAAAACCCTATGTATGTTACATTTAAATGTTTTTCTTGTAATTCTTTGTAGAAAGCTTGTTAGTTCATTTAAAGTAGTAAACAATGTTATAAGAGGACAATTTCACTCAATGACCTTGTGATAATTAACTCACCGTGACTTCCAAATATAGCTCCAATTTATTCAAGCAACATTAAAGGACTGTAAGGCTAGGAGCATAGCTCAAGAAATTCCCTTGTAGCAACGAGTAATATTATGTAAGTAAAATTACAGTGACTGACAATAATTGTACAACTGAAGGCAGGATTCACCTTGGGAGTATTATTGTTTATTCTGCTGAAGTAATTTTGGATTGCATTTCTGTCATTTGAGGCATCAGTAATTCTAGCAAAAGGAGTTTTTATGTATGCATATAAATATATGTGTTATATTTATATAATCACTAAGTATTTTTTACAACTATGTTTTTCAAACTGTCTTTCCCTTGCTGAACTGAGATTGATCTTTCTATGTGCTTTTCTAAAGAAGCGGCAACGTTTCCTCTGGTGTATTCTGTGGAACGTACTTCTGATGGCTCAGGTACCTTACTTATGCGTAAGCAACCACCTCGAATGGTCCTGGAACTTGGTGAGAAACCATTGTCAGATCTCTTCAAGCTTCTAGTTTCTTATCTGTAACGTTAGAGTCATAGTAACACCTGTTCTGCTTTAAGGGTCAAATACAAAGCTGCGCGTAGAGGGTTTTATAAATTGCAAAACACTACATGTAATGCTCTGTGTACGTATGTGTGTATACACGTAAACTATTACATGTGTATGTGTAAGCCATTACTGCCGATGTTCCCTCATGGCTTGCTTGTATAGATCTCACAGGAAATGCTTGTCAGGGGATTTCAGTGGGTCTAGTTATTAGGTATTCTCCCTCTCAGCCTCACTTAGCAGCACTGAATATGACTGACCTCCATACTGAAGAGCTCGAGATAGAGCATTCTTTTCACACTGCCTTGGTTTCTTGTTTTCTCCTTTCCTTGGTTTTATTTTTCTTGCGACAACTCTTGGAAAATGCAAATTTCTGAACTTGCAAAGCCTGGATCTTAACCGGAAGAGTCTTCTTATTCCTCGACAACTACTTCTTACTGGGAACTAGGGCCCTAGCTGGCCTGACCGAAAAGCCTTGCTTGCCAAGAGGGTCTGGCAGGCACCCTGGCACAAGTGTTCCTTCTCTTGTGACTGCCGTTCACCAACTGGACTGAGCCTTTCTCAGACTCCCATGGCTCCTTGTGTTGGTTACATAGTGAGGCAGTCAGTCAGTTTGTGAATAATAAATAATACCTTACTGTGTGCAGTGATAAGGCTTTAAAAATGAAGTATATAGAGTAGAAAGTGAAGGCTCTCCTCTTTGCCTTCTGTTCCACGATTAGTAGTTTGGACCCTGGCTCTCCAAAGATCTGTTTTTAAAAAATTTAATTTATTTGTTGGGGGGAGAGCACGAGCAGGGGGAGAGGCAGAGGGAGAAGCAGACTCCATGCTGAGCAGAGAGCCTGACTCAGGGCTCGATCCCAGGATCCCAGGATCATGATCTGAGCCAAAGGCAGATGCTTCACTGACTGAGCCACCCAGGCGCCCCCAAAGATCTTTTTTAATAAAGAAATCATTCTCTGCATTTAGCATTGCATTGAAAAAAATCTTTTCATATCAGAACATACATTGGTATACCTATTCCATAGTATGAATATATGTCATTTAACTTCTGATGGACGTTTCTTTCTCTTTCTTCTTCTTCCTGTTTGATATTACAAACGATGCATCAGCAAACATTTTTGTAAACACATATATATGCACATATTTCTGAAGAACACTTTTTTTTTTAAGATTTCATTTATTTATTTGACAGAGAGAGAGACAGCGAGAGAGGGAACACAAGCAGGGGGAGTGGGAGAGAGAGAGAAGCAGGCCTCCCGCCGAGCAGGGAGCCCGATGCAGGGCTCCATCCCAGGACCCTGGGATCATGACCTGAGCCGAAGGCAGACGCTTAACGACTGAGCCACCCAGGTGCCCCTGAAGAACACTTTTATAATCTTGTTTCATACAATTAGTTCTTTAATGCAGCTACCATTTATTTTTATACATAATGTGATGTAACTATACTTTAAAAGAAATAGATACCCATTTGCTCTCAACCATTTATTGTATAGTCCAACCTGTTGGTCTAAAATGTTAACTTTACCATAAACTAAATTTGCATGTACACCTGCTTCTGATTCTTCCATTGATTTGTCTTTCTTCAGATCCATTTCTCTGTACCAAGCAGTTATGATAATCTTACGGGACGTTCCAGTTATGATAATCCTATAAGATATTTTCGAATCTGGTCGATCAAATTTTCAAATGTTTTTCTGCTTTAAAATGTTTCCATTATCCTCCTACATTTTCTCTTCTGGCTGACCTTTGGTATCAGCTTGTGAAGTTCCATTTTAAAATTACATTGGATTTGGGGTGCCTGGGTGGCTCAGTTGTTTGAGTGTCTGACTCTTGATTTGGCTCAGGTCATGATCTCAGGGGTGGTGAGATTGAATCCCATATCAGGCTCTGTGCTGGGCATGGAGCCTGCTTAAGATTCTCTCTCTCCCTCCCCGTCGGCTCTTCCTTCCCTCTCTAAAATAAATAAATAAAAATAAATAAATAAACAAACAAAATTGCATTGGATGTAAAAATTAGCATATGGTCAAACTGTATAGTTCTGTGAGTTTGGCACAAGCATGGATTTGTGGAGGCACCGTCACAGCCGGTATACAGAACGGTTTCATCTCCCCAGAGCTCCCTCCTGCTACCCCTTGGTTGTCACACCCTCCTCCAAACCCGACTTCTGGCTACCACCATCAATTCTGTCCCTAAAGTTTTATCTATTTGAGAAGGTTATGTAAGTAGAATCCTCTAGTATATAGCCTTCTGAGGCTCACTCAGCACAAAGCCTTTGAGATTCATCCAAGTTCTTGAGTTCCTTCCTTTTTATTGTTAAGCAGCACTGCATTGTATGGAAGTAGCATAGCTCATCCACTCTTCCCTGCTGAAGGCCATTTACATTGTCTGTAGTTTCGGGGCCATTACAAACAGAGCTGTCTTAAACACTCATGTACAGATCTTTGTGTGAGCAGAAGTTTTCATTTTTCACGGGTAAATACCAAAAAGTGAGATTGCTGGGTTGTATGGTGAGTGCATATTTAACTTTGTGAGAAAACTTGCCAGACTGTTTTCCAGGGTGGCAGTGCTGCTTTGCACTCCCACCCGCGATGCCAGAGAGTTCCGTCTCCTCGGCGTCCTCACCAGCACTGCTGTTGTCTGTTCTTCCTACTGTAGTCATTCTGATCAGTGAATAGTGGTATCTCATTGTGGTTTCAGGCTGTGTTTCCCCATGGTTTATGGTGTTGAAACCTTTTCATGTGCTTACTTGCCGTCCTTGTCAACTCTTTGGTGAAGTGTCTGTTCAAATGTTTTCCCGTTTTTAAAATGGGTTACTTGTTTCCTTACCACTGAATTTTGAGGGTTCGTTGTGAATTCTGAATACAGATCTGTTGTTGGCAGGGATGGCTTGTGGGAGTGTGACCTGCGCGGTCACGCAGCCCCATGCTCAGAAGGGCCCCCCATTTCACTTGACACTCTACTGTCACAGTTTGAAATTCTTAATAATTTTCAACAAAGTGTCTCACATTTCCAGTCCATACTGGACCCCAGGCATTATGTAGCTGGTCCCTGTGTGTTGGATTGTGTGATTTGTAAGTACTTTTTCCCAGCCCGCAGCTTGTTTTCTCATTCTCTTAGCAGTGTTTTTCTCAGAGCAGAAGTTTTAAATTTTGGTAAAGTCCAGTTTATCTATATTTTTCTTTGATAGATTGTATTTTTGGTGCCATGTCCAAGAACGCTTTGGTCACAAAGACTTTTTTCTTCCATTATCTTGTAAATGTGTTACAGTATTATGTCTTACATTGACATAAATGATCCACTCTGCGTAAACGTTTTTATGGTAGATGAGATTTAGGTTTTACATCGGAACTTTGGTGATATATTTAATTTATAGATTAATTTAGGAAGAACTGACATCTTTACAATGTAGCAGCTTTATATTCAGGAACGTGATGATGTGTCTTTCGCTTATGCAAGACTTCTTTCATGTCCTGTAAAGTTTCATAGCTTTATTCATATACAGTTTGCACATTTTAATATTTATTCCCAGATATTTTGTAATTTTTGTTGCTACTTGATATATGAGACTTGTTTTCTATTATGTTCTCTATTTCTTTGTAGTTGATGAACAGAGTTGAAAAGAAAGCTGTTGTTTTTTGGTTGATCTTGTGTCGCAGCTACTTCCTAAAGGGTCTTGCTAATTGTTTGCTTTAGGCAGGTTCCCAAGTTCCCAAGGAGATGACTTCTTCCCCTCACTTCCCATCTCTCCCTTTGTGAACCTGAGATCTCTGTGGGGTCGGGGGTTGGTCAGATGAGCCGCCCACCATTGCTGCAGGGTGCTGAGTGCTGTTGTTCTCAGTGGTGGGTTTCAGGAGCTAATGGCTTCAGACAAACAATAAGCGTATTTCATCAGTTCATATTCATTCAGATGCAAGGAACAGACTAGTTAAGTGGCATTTACTTTTTAAAAATACGTTTTATTTTTCTCATGCAACAAGAAATCTGTGCAATAATGCCATTGGGAATCCAAATTCTTTCCTTTTAGACTTTTTTCAGAATAAATTTTTAGTTTGGAATTAATTTAGATTCACAGGGAAATTATAAAGAAAGCACAAAGAGTTCTCATATACTCTTCACCCAGTTTGTCCTAATGTGAACATGTCCTATAATTATAGTATATTTGTTTAAGAGTAAGAAGTTAATGTGGGTTCATTATGATTAACTGAACTACAGACTTTATTGAAATTTCGTCAGTTTTCCCACTACATGTGCTTGTCCTGTTCCAGAACCCAAGCTAGGGTACCACACTGCATTCATGGCCTCATGTCTCCTTGGGCTCCTCCTTAGCTGTGACAGTTTCTTGGTCTTTGCTTGTTTTTCATGACCTTGACACCTTTTGAAGAGTACCGGTCTGGCATCTTCTTAGAATGTTCCTCAGTTTGATTTTTGTCTGATGTTTCCTCATACTTAGTCTGGGGTTCTGGGTTTTGGGAAAGAATACCACAGATCTGGAGTGCCCTTCTCAGTGCATCAGATCAGGGGGTACATGATATCAACATGACTTATCACTAGTGAAAGTCAACTGATAATGTTGGGCTTGATCACAGAGGTAGTTTCTGCCAGATCTTCTAGTCTTTTTATTATGGACAATTCAAAATATACCTAACAGTAGAGAGGATATACATCTATATTTAGCTTCAACAGTTATCTATTTATGGCTGGTCTTGTTTTATCTATACCTCCGTCCACTTTCCCATCAGCCCCCAGTGGGCTATTTTGAAGCAAGTTCTAGACATCACATTTAATCTATAAATATTTCAGTATGGATCTTTAAAAGATAAGGACTCCTAGAAAAATAGCCACAAGACCATTAACATTCATAAAACAATGTAACAATAATTTCAAAGCTGTTTCTGTTTTCTCATTCTGCCCTCCTTGGCACGTGGTTCTTTATCCTTGTTGTTTAACCCGTTACCAGAGAGCCTCTCTGGCTTCAACCATCCAATCTAAGTTCAGGACAAGTTGCCAGGAGGCAGAGTAACAAGAGATCAGAAGCTTTCCCGGATCCCTCTTCCCCTCACCCACACCAGCTGACTTCCAAATACGTTTCATTGGACGGAGCTATGTCACATGGCTCCCACAGGTTACAAGGGAGGTTGGAAAAGCTAGCATTTGGCTTCCCAACCTTTCTAGAATAGAGGATGATATGGAACAATGAAGTTAGGAATAGATGCTAAGTGAGCCAAACTGTAGTCTTTTTTACACTAATTTGGGGAAGAGAAAGGTTTCACTTGGCACCCCTCTACATTCTGTGGAACTAGTCATTAGGACCTGGCAAGGATGGGGTAGGATTGGCAGCAAGAATAGCTGAGCTGCTGAGCCCTGGCAGTGCTTGATGAGGGCTTAGGCTGGGACATGGCTAAGCCTAGTCGTGGAGGCTGAAGCCCCAGCTGTGGGTGCTGGAGCCGTGTGGGGCCGGGGCCATGTGGGGTCGGGGCCATGTGGGGCTGGAACCAGTAGCCATTTTAGTTTGTCTTCAAACAACTTGGGGACATGGCCATTAAAGAATGCCATTTATAGGACATAAAGTTGGGGCACTCCTAGATCACCGAATAGAGAACTACCAAACTAGGGATTCTGTGAGAAAAGTTTAATTTTTATTACTTTAGCAAGAATTTTGCAAAATAAAAAAAAATAGAAGCTACCAACTTTGGCGAATCTAGGAGGTACCATTATTTTATGTACTTCTAGGAAAGAAAATATGCTGTTGATAAACTATGAGATGCCATTTATTCTCGGGCACATCCTGACTTCAGAAGTGTTAAAATGTGGGGACTGTGTCCTAGTGTTGATGACATGTATTTTAATTATATTACACAAGTAAATTTTGGATTCTATGAAACAATATTTAAACTTTCTGAAAATTGAGGTAAATACAGATCAATGGGATTTCACCTGTGTATATACCTATATAACCACCAGGTATGTTAAGATATAAACCATTTTCACCATCTCAGAAGGTTTCCTCTGTCTCTTCCCAGTCAGTCCCAACCACAGACGTGGCCACTTTGTGATATTTTTCACACAAATTAGTTTTGTTTATTCTGGGACTTCATATAAATGGAATCTTCAGTTTGTACTCTTTTGGGTTTAGCTTCTTAATTCCGCATAGTGTTTTTGAGATTTGTCCATCTATGTAAAAATGTAGGTGTGTTTATCCATTCTCCTGTTGATGGACATTTGGGTTGTTTCTAGTAGGTGGTTTTTTGTTTTTTGAGGGTTTTTTTTGTTTTGTTTTTTTACTATTGTTGACAGAACTTCTGTGAGCATACATGTAAAAGTCTTTGGATGGACTTGTATTTTCATTTCTACTGGGTAGATACCTAGATTGGAATTACTAAGTCTAGGGTGGTGTATGTTTAACTTAATAATAAATTGCCAAGCAGATTTTCAAAGTGGTTTTACTATGTTATACTTCCACCTGTAAGGTATGAGAGCTCCAATTTCTCCACATCCTCACCAACGCTAGAAATGTTAGTCTTTTAAATTGTAGCTACCTGGTAGGTGTAAAGACGTTTCTCACTGTGGTTTTCGTTTGCATTTCCATGATGACCAATGATGTTGAGTATATTTTTGTGTGTTTATTGCCCACTTGAGTATCTTCTCTTGGGACATTATCATTTAATTTTTGTCTATTTTTAAAGATTGAGTTATTTGTCTTTTTCTTATTGAATGATTGTAGGAATTCTTCATGTATTCTGGATACTGAGTTCTGGTTCAGATATATACTTTTAAGGGAGAATCACTTAAATGAAGGAAAATTATTAGGGCTGAAGCACATTGTGATATTGAAGTCAAACTAACATTTACTGAGTGACTACCAGACACCAGGCTCTTCATGTCCATTATTTCCCCTAATTCTCACTATGCAGAGAGAGAATTATTTTATTGACTTTTGCTCTATGATCCTGGAGCCCAGAGAGGTTCAGTAACTTGCTCAACGCAGCCCAGGTTGAAACAGTGGAGCTGGGATTCAAAGAGGTCTATGCAAATTCTTCCCCTTAAAAGCAGCACACTTATATTGAGTGGCCTCCATTTCCCCTTTGATCTTGAATTATGTAGGGGGACATTTAGTTTTTTCAGTACTTAGACCTCTAGAATCTTTTTCTGCCCCTGAATTGGGATAATTATTCTTCATAGAATCTGACTATGGGCAATGGTGGACTTGTGAAAATGGCAGGGATCCAGGTTAAGGAGAGACAGGGAAAAAAGCAGGAAGAGGATCCTAAGTAGGTTGAAAGACAGTCTGTACTGAGGCAGAGAGTGACAATGGGAGATCAAGTCAAAGTTAGGTCAGAAGCTCAAAGTCAGCAGGTCTCCAAAAGCTGGAGGTCAAGGCAGAGCAGGGCTGCAAAGTCAGGGAGAAGAAACAGTTATTCAGGGATAAAAGGACCTTGAAACTCAGGAGAAGTCTTCCTAAAACACACACTTCTCCTGCTACCCAAAACACGACTCGTCCCCCCGTGGGGCTGTCGTGGACCTTTGCCATCAGAGGAGACTGAATTCAAGAAATTTTCTTACGTTAAAATTACTATTTACAGCAGTTTTATATCACTTTGTCATATTCTCACCTATGCACCTCAACCATAGTATGCATATCTGGTAACTTTCAGAAGACATTATTTTATGTTTGATTGTGTCAATTCATACCACTGGCAACTCTTCCTTCAAAATTGTCAGAATTCTTGGTAAACTGGGTTTACTCTCTTGGAAACATTTGTGTGATAGTTGCTGAAGGACCAGGCTGCTTCAAACAGAAAAGGTCTTTTCCTCTGGGGGACAGTTGGATTTGAATAATCCTCATGTCTTCTTTGACAGCAAGTCACTCAAGAAATGGATTGATTTTTTCTTTCTTTAAATTTTGTATTGTTATGTTAACCACCATACATTACATCATTAGTTTTTGATGCAGTGTTCCATGATTCATTGTTTGTGCATAACACCCAGGGCTCCATGCAGAATGTGCCCTCCTCAATACCCATCACCAGGCTAACCCATCCCCCCACCCCCCTCCCCCCTCTAGAACCCTCAGTTTGTTTTTCAGAGTCCATCGTCTCTCATGGTTGGTCTCCCCCTCCGATTTCCCCCCCTTCACTCTTCCCCTCCTGCTATCTTCTTCTTCTTTTTTTCTTAACATATATTGCATTGTTTGTTTCAGAGGTACAGATCTGTGATTCAACAGTCTTGCACAATTCACAGCGCTCACCATAGCACATACCCTCCCCAATGTCTATCACCCAGCCACCCCATCCTTCCCACCCCCCACCACTCCAGCAACCCTCAGTTTGTTTCCTGAGATTAAGAATTCCTCATATCAGTGAGGTCATGTGATACATGTCTTTCTCTGATTGACTTATTTCACTCAGCATAACACCCTCCAGTTCTATCCACGTCGTTGCAAATGGCAAGATCTCATTCCTTTTGACGGCTGCATAATATTCCATTGTATATAGATACTACATCTTCTTTATCCATTCATCTGTCCATGGACATCTTGGCTCTTTCCACAGTTTGGCTATTGTGGACGTTGCTTCTATAAACATCGGGGTGCACATACCGAAATGGGTTGACTTTTAAAGGAAAATTTCATAGTAATTTTCCTCTGTCTTATTTTTTGCAATCAAAACAAATAAAATCAAGAGGCAGGGTGGCATTGACTCACCCTTTGAAATCTCAGGTTTATGTTTAGAGACAGTGGTACAGGAATGTGAAGCCTCATATCAGTCTGTGCGCTTGTGCTTTGACAAAACACGACAAAAAGGTGTCAAATTCTGTGGATAAAATAGACAAACATCAAGAAAAATGGCATTCTGAATTTTGATTTCAGAACAAGTCCCTTCCTTGTCTGTGTTCCAGGGTTGAGAAAAAATGACTTATTTCAAATCCAAGTTTGTTTTTGCTTTCAGTTAAATTGTTCATACTGAATGGTCCTTTCATATATCAAGAAAATTATCCCTTCCTTTCCTGATCTTCCGTTGAAAACAGTGGGACAACTAAATCTTCCTACTGATTGCTCTGATGATACAAACTCTTAAATATTTGGAACCCAAATTTAGAGCTTCTTTAAAGATCAGATACTGAAAGACAATGCAATTCACCAAGGACTCCCCTTTGGAAAATAATCTTTGAAAACTCAGCTATAATGGGCTCTTTAGCTAGTCTTTTAGGAAGACAACATTCTCTAAACTGTGGGATTTATTTCATTGCCTGTCTTTGCATATGTCCTTTCCAGAATGTGCCTGTAGCATTCTGAGTCTCTCTGCTAACTTTGTTGCAGGCTGCCATCCCCACCTAGAACTTGGGCGATAAATCCCTTACGAGGCCAGCAGCCCCTCTCTGTTGGAGGACATGGAGTGGAAACAGCTCCTTCTTCACTCAACCTTTTGCCACCCTTTTCCTCTAATCTCCAAATGAACACACTAAGGTCTGTGAAATTTCTTAGAAGGCGCGCCTGGGTGGCACAGTTAAGCGACTGACTCTTGATTTTGGCTCAGGTAAATATCTCAGGGTTGTGGGATTGAGCCCCGTGTCAGGCTCCCACACTCCGTGGAGTCTGCTTGAGATTTTCTCTCCCTCTGCCCCTCCTGCTTGTGCACTGTCTCTCTCTCAAATAAATAAATAAATCTTTTTTAAAAAAAGAAGAGTTAGAAAAGAGAATTATAATGTAGGAGAGTAAAAAGCTGATAAGAGCTAACCTTCGATTGTGTGCTTGCTCAATGCTGCTAGGGGTACTGAGAGCTCTATAGGCATGATTTGTTTAGTCTTTACAACAACGCTGTGTGGTAGGTACTACTATGATCTCAGTGCTACAAACGAGGAATCTGAGACCCGGAGAAATTTAGTAACTTCCCCAGAGTCACACATCCACCCACTGAATGGTACAACTGAAACGTAAGCTCAGGGAGTGTAGCTTCAGAGCCTGCATCCCCAGCCACTGTGCTGCCTACGGGCTCTTTCAAGGGAACACCTGGGATGCAGCCCTTCCCAAGGAGGTCTTCTCTTCCGGCCCACCCCTAAGGTGCCTCTCCTGCCCTGGTGCTTGGGCCTTTCCTTCCCAAGCTCCTTCACCTTCTGCTCTCCACCTGCAAAACTTCCACTCCTTCCCTTGGGGATCTCCACCATGTCCCACTGGAAGAGCCCCTAGTCTCCATATCTCTATTCCTTCCCCATACACTGTCCCAAAAGTGAGTTCCATAAACTTGAACAACACCCAGAGCTCCAAGCAAATGGGAAGTGATGCTCATCAGTGCTCAGGCTTTGGGAGGGGGAGTCCCACTTCACAGATAAAAGTGGACACAGATCTCTACCCCTCCCACTCCTCACTGCACCCACCCTGCCCCCACCAGTTTCCCTTTCACTGTGGGTCTGCCAATTCCTTCACTAAATGATTTCTTTAAAGTAGGCATATCTTCCAAAAATGGACAATCCTTTTTTAAACAAAAAGGATTATTAATAGACTTTATTTTTAAAGAGTTTTTTTTAAGATTTTTTTTTTTTTTTTTAAATTTGACAGAGAGAGACATAGCAAGAGAGGGAACACAAGCAGGGGGAGTGGGAGAGGGAGAAGCAGGCTTCCTGCTGAGCAGGGAGCCTGATGTGGGGCTTGATCCCAGGACGCTGGGATCATGACCTGAGCCGAAGGCAGACGCCTAACGACTGAGCCACCCAGGTGCCCCTAAAGCAGTTTTATATTAACAGAAAAATGGAGCAGAAAGTTCAGAGTTGCCTTATGGCTGGTCTCCCTCTACTCCCACAATGTTCCCTATTTGTGTTAGTGTGGAACATTGATTACAATCGAGGAACCAGTATTAATACCTAATATTAACACTAACTGAAGTCAGTAGTTTACATTGCACGTTTTGTGTTGCGCAGGCACGGGGTTTTGACAAAGGAATAATGTCATGCATTCATCATTGCAGTGTCATACGGGCATTAATTTCTTTGTCAGGGACACTGTGGATTGATACCATACTGATGAAAGAATTTCCCTTGACTACCAAGATGTCTGTCCTTGAATAGAAGTCGGGGGTCCCTACTGTTATGCTGAGGAGTTTTGAATGTCCTTCTTGCTTCGGAGGTGCTTTCTCCTGGCACCCCTATGAAAGGACTGAGTATTACATAATACTCCCAGTGGGGTAATATATATCATATGCACTGGAAAACTTTCCTAAAATCCTAAAAACACTGAGTTCCAAATACACCTGGCCCTAAAGGTTTTGAGTTTTGAGTTGTAGATCTGTATTCCTAGCATCCCCAGCAGAGTCTGCCACAGCATCTCAGAATTACACACTTTAATGTGTCTGCAGTGAAATAATCTCTACACACGTTCACGCTAAGTGGGAAAAATAGAGATAAATATCTCCACATCAGTTTAAGACAAGGGTGGTTGCCAAGGTACAGATCTATCTCTTTGTTAAAAAACAAAATTCAGCTGAGTGAATGTGAAGACCTAGTTGGCTTTATTAAGTGATTCATGAATTGGGGAACGTCCCATCTAGTAAGAGGGTGGATCTCTGGGGAGCTGAGCAAAATGGAAAGATTTTATATGAAGGAGGCTAAGGCAAGAAGTTATTGGCAGAAGGAAAGGACTGTTTCAAGCAAGGTCACCTTTCCTTAGGGGGAAGGGCAGAGTCTTAACATGCAGATTACCTCATCTTCCTTTGGAGGATGGAGAGGGCCCACGTGGCAGATTACCTCACTGGTGCTGGCCAGAACATTCCTGACTGGTTAAGACTGCATTTCTAGGGGAGGTTGAAATTGAAGTTAGGTTAGGTATTAAGCCTTGGTTTGGTGACTTGCCCTAGCATAAGTGACTCCGTTTGGGGCCTGTGATTTTCTTTTTAACTCTCTCTCTCTCTCAAAGTTTCTGTCTTTTCAAAGCTTGTGGATTTCACAATTTCAGATAAAGGATGGTGGACCCAGACCATACACGGCAAAGTGGAATTAATGCCATTATAAAAGGGACTGTGGACACACCGAGGGGCAGTTGGCTCATGTCTGTACCCCTTAGCTGAATTTGATTTCAGAAAAGAAGTAATAAGGTGTCTTTGGGGCACACTCCAAAAGGACAGCTTTGCAATGTTGCTATTGAACAAACTCCTTTGATCAAGGGTTTATGGCTTTTGCTGTCTTATCCATGGATTTGTTAGGGGTGAAGCATGACTTAGAAAGCCAGTATTGGACCATGTTGGTGTGTTCTGAACCCAGATTGAATAGATGAGTGGTGGGACAGTTTCCATGGGAAGCCCCAGCCGTGCTTAGAGAAGTATCCTTCCAGAGAGAGAAATTCGTGAGAACAAAGCAAAGGGAAATAGGTTAGAGGGAAGGTGGTGGTGGCTGATTTCCTGGCGTCCCTCCCCCAAAATCAAACATCTGGGGTCAAAGGTGAGATGGTTGCTGTGCATAACATTTGTGTTTGAATTGAAAAGCAAAGAGAAGGAGCACTGGGTGTTATGCACAAACAATGAATCATGGAACACTCCATCAAGAACTAATGATGTAATGTATGGTGATTAACATAACAATAAAAATAAAAAGATAATCACTAAATAAAACAAACAAATGTAGCTAGTATGTTTTAAAGGAGCTAAAATAAAATTTAAAACTACAAAAAAAAAAAAGCGAAGAGAAGCTTCCTTTGACAGAAAGTAAGTCTGTTTGGCTGCGGGTTTGACAGTGAAGTCTGCATTTGCCAACATGATTATATGACAGACATTTTCTGTAATTCCAGCGAGTGAAATCTGCTGCTCCAAGGCTTCTAGGAAATACATTTAAAGCATGTGACAAACATTTTATTTTATAGAAATATGTTGCTAATGCTTTATTGAAATTAGCAGTACTTTTATTTTCCACACCCTCTCTGGGTATATCAGATTAAATAAAGCGTCTCTTAGTAAAAGAATAGCAAGTGTAGTTAAGAGTCATTTGCCATCTGGGCAAAGGCTTTTGATATAATTCCTCCAAATTGAAAGAGTGAATGTCTCTCACTGGGAAGCAAATCCATTAGCAAGACATGTGACTTCCAAATCTTCGTTTCCAACAAAATTAAAGAAAAACCCTGACTTCCAGCTGATCCTTAAGAATAGTTTTTCACAGACCACTGTGAGATTTTCAGCAAGTAACTTGTGTGCATTATAATGTTATTAATTTCTATGATAAAATTCCTTTTCTTCTATTTATTTATATGAATGAGGTCTCAGCACTTAAATTTATAAAAAGAAAAATAACAATAGAATTAATCTTATTTCTGAAAATTTCTCAAAAATGAGCAGTATTTATCCCTGGATTTATTAACTAACTAAAAATATAAAAGCCCCATTTATCTCATTAAAAAATGCCTTTCTGATACAATTTTACTATTCATGTTTGGGCAGTATTTATCAAAATCTGTCATATATTTAGATTTTTGATAAAATTTATACTGGCAATAATTATAATAACTTCATGAGGGACAAACTACCCTCTAGAACCTTGTGGTCACAAGAAATAAATCAATCTCAAATAATGGACATTTGTTACTGCACAAAGAAATAATAGCTTGCTTAATAAAATCAAAAGGAACATTACATTATGATCAAATTCTGAGGAAGATTGAATAGAAATCCAACTTTTAAGTAATAAAAAGAACAGTGGGAAATTTGACCTGTTATAGAAGAGCTTTTCAGATGTATTTTAGATGTTGGGAACCAATTGCCATAGAATTTAGAATCCGTTGTATACACGTAAAAAGAGTGAATTAACAGTCTTATTTTAAAATGTCAAGAGTTACACACATAAGATTACTTCTTGTGCATCTAAAACTGATAATGAAATATTTTGGGTGTCAACATAAAAATGTGCCAGGGTCACATAGTTTTTCAACATTCTTTTAGGTGTACATCAACAGCAACAAAAAATGGAACAAGGTGGCTTAGGCCATGTGCCCCATCCATCCCCGGAGGTGGCAGGAGAATCACCTTCCCTGGAACTGTCTAGATACCCAAACCAAAATCAGAAAATATTGGGAAGGGGCAAAGGAGATTGGCTGATGCCAAGGGAAGTAGCCAACAAGTATAAGGGGAGAAACCATGCAAAAGGTCAGTAAAGTCAGGATAATTTTTTCCTTCCTCTTCAATATGGTATATATTTTTGAAGGCAGAAATGAGGAGCCACTGGTGATGGGGTCTAGAGGTCCAGTGAAGAGATCCTGGGGGAGGAGGGGAAGAAAATGGAGATAAGCAGACAGCGGGTGTGTGGCTTTGTAAATAGGTTGTGGCAACTGGATCTGACGTCCTTGAACTTGAACTGCCTGACCGACAGGCACAGCTGCTTACTGCTGAGCAGAGTCTCTTGGGGATTGCTGTGGTCACAGAGCAGTTTTTTCTGTGGAGTCTAGCCACAGCCTTACCCCAAGCCACCTGAGAGCAAAACCCATCTGTTAAATCATTATTAAAAGGATATTGTTTAAAGGGTACAAACTTCCAGTTTTAGGAGGAAAAAATTTGGGGGGTCTAGTGTACAGCATGGTGATTATAGCTAGTACTGAATTATATACTTGGAAGTTGCTAAGAAAATAGATCTTGTATGTTCTCACCACAAAGAAGAAGTTGTAATTGGGTAACATGGTGGAGGTGTTGGTTCATGCTATGGTGGATAATCATATTGTAGTACATAAATGTGTCAAATCAACACATTGCGTGCTTTAAACTTACACAGGGTTATATACTAATTGAATCTCAATAAAGCTGGAGGGGGAAAAAAAGAGAATTGTTGGACATGCCCAAACATATGAAAAATGCACTTTCAAGGCATAAGATTGGGTCCTGTCTTGACTTCAAGCACCAACCATTACAGTAGTTTTTTTTTTTTTTTTTTTAAGATTTTATTTATTTATTTGACAGAGAGAGAGAGAGAGAGAGAGCGCACACACAGGGGGCACGGCAGAGGGAGAAGCAGGCTCCCTGCTTGCAGGACTCAATCCCAGGACCCTGAGATCATGACCTGAGCCAAAGGCAGATGCTTAACCAACTGAGCCACCCAGGTGCCCCCGCATTACAGTAGTTTAAACAGATAGACTATTGGTAAATCCATGGAGATGTCCATGAAGATAGCATGTTTATTTTTTTAACTATTCATTGAATCATAATATAAATACAAAAACAAGTTGTTGAAAAATAAAATTCAACTGATTAACTTTAAGGATCTAATTGGCTTTATTCAAAGATTCATGGGCATCCCATCGAGCAAGTTGAGAGGAGTGCTGAGGAGCCGTACAGAGTGGAAGGCTTTCATAGACAGAAGGGGACAGGGAAGGACATCATAAATAAAAGAGATTATTTCAGGCAGGGTCACCTTACTTTGAGGGAGGGGCAGGACTTTATTAACAGATCACCTCCCTGGTGCTGACCAGGAAATTCCAGACTGACTGGTTTAAAATTCAGCTCCTGGGAAGGCTGAAACTGCAGTTCGGTTAGCTATGAAGTCCTGGTTTGCTGACCTGAGGCTTAGCACAAGTGACTGCATTTTGGGCCTGTCATTTCTTTTCTTTTCTTAGCAATTCCCCCTTTTTGATCAGACTCTCAGCCTGAGAAATGGAGTCAAAATTTAAGGCATTAGCACTGCTCTCAGCTATTCTTTTATTCTCACAGCTTTTACTGATAGTCTGGGTGACACTCATGATTCATGATGTTTTCTTTTTGTGTTTTTATTTTGTTTTGCTTTTGCTGAATCTCTGCGGTGTTCATAGGTCATAACTTCAGACTCACAAGTTTTGGTTGGTCATTTTCTTTCTTTCTTTTTTTTTTCTGATGTTCTAGTCTTAGGGAGATTATTTGCTTGGTGGTTAGATGTTGCTAATATGCATTTAAAACCTTTGAGAGAATACAATGCACCAGGGAGATTACTATGACTATTATAAACAGGATAATCCCCAGGTATATTTTGGGGCCAAGACCCAAACCAATCAAAATCAAATAAGTAAGAGACCCCGTTGAAGGAATCAACTTTTTAAGCCAAGTGACTTGCTCAGTGATTTTATGTCATTGAGTTTCAACTTCCCCAGAAGTGTTAATCTAGGTGCAGAATGTGATGTGGGCTACAGCTCAGCTAAAAGATAATCATGGGCTATCCTATTGTTAAGAACAACTTTGGCCAGAGAGTCTGAGGATTTTTGTTGGGCCACTATTACTTTAGCAACAGATTCTGCAATTTCAAGAGTTAAGGAGAGGTTCCTGATTATAACCTCATTTACATTTTTTTCTGAACCAGGGAAGTGGGGCCCTGCCAAAGGAAGCAAAGCCTGAATCGTGAAAGCTTCCTGGTAATTTGCGTTTGAATCTGTGGCTTGGGACTGGAAAGGTGACAGCCATGGATGCCAGTAAAATTATAAAGGTCTGTAAAGCACAGTGCAATTTTATTCTTAACCCTTGCCTTGTGCCCCCTTCTTTGCATAGGTCCTGGATGCAAAATTCCCCAATTTGGGGGTTGTTGACTGGAGATAGGGAAATGGACCAGGGGGTCTCTAGCATCATGGACAGATGAGAGTTTTGATGACAAATCCAGCAGTTTGAAAGGGTACCTAGCAATAGCCTAGGAGATACAGATGATGGTATTATCTTTCCAGGCCAATGCCAGAGTAAAGGAAAGAAAGAAAAGAAGGGTTTCATGTTTAGTTAGAGTATAAAGTCTTGATGTGGCATCTTGGGTGGGAACAGTCTATATCAAAGTCTGCTGCTTCTTCTCCAAGTCAGTTGGATATGGAGGTCTCCAGCGTTTGCATAGGACCAGGTGCCAGGTGGAGCCCTTTTCACTTGTGAGATGTGCATCCAAGGTTCAGGTCTCTGAGGTCTGGCTGTCATCTGGGTAGTGAGAGGACCTGGTGTAGTAACTTTTGAGGAGATTTAAGGTCCGTCTTTGTTCTTAGTGATTCCCAACTAGAGAGTGGAAGATGCATGCAAATATTAGTTTAGTGAATCATAGTCAGATATTTGCAGAAGCCAGAATTCAGGATCCAGTACAATTGACAGGTATGTCATAAAGATTATAACCATCCTCATCACTCACTCAGTCCCATGTTATGTATTCTTTTTCTGCTTGAAGCCAGTTTTTCCATTAGTTCTGGGAATTCTTACCCAGTTCGGTTTTATCTTAAAGTTATCAGAAACCTGTATTCTAGAGTAGTTTCCATGAGTCTCCTTGAAGATAAAGCACTTTTGCAGAAGCACTTTTACAAAAGCATCAAAGTAAAATAATAACTCTCTGTAAATGACAGACTTAAAAATGTCCATTGTTAAAGATCTGATGAGAATTTACTGTAATTATAATAGAATTGACAAGAAAACTTGGTTATTTCTGTAAGGCACAATATTTTAAAATAATAACTGGAATTATGATGATAACATTATACCAGGAAATATCAGACTTTTAAGAATTTCATGTAGTCCCTGGAGCACTTATAACACATACCTATGAGTATTACTTCTTCTTTGATAATGCCTCCAATGTAATTTACGCACCAGATTAGCATATATGTGTAGCATCTTTCTTTTTTAAGGAGAGACAACAAATAGATGTTCCAGGGACCCTCTGAAAAATCCCAAATATGTTTGATGTCAAAAAGACTTTATTTAGAATTTGATTTTGGGGAAGCTTGTCAGTAATATCAAGAGGCGCTAAAGCACTTGGTCACCTAGGATCATAGGTCACTGTGTAACAGTAGATATCTGTTTAACCAAAGTGACAAAGAGCATAGGCAATTATAGAAGGTTACAAAATTCTGAGAAAAACTTAACTCTTGTAATATTTAGAGTATTAGATCTGAGTCATCAAAGACCCACTGAAGACAGTGAACACAGAAAATTATTTTGATGAAACGATCATTTAAAAGGTAGAGGAATACTAATTTCTTATTGAGAGTGGACCAACAGCAGCTCCTGGGTGGCTCAGTTGGTTGTGTCCAACTCTAGGTTTTGGCTCAGGTCATGATCTCATGGTAGAGGGATGAGGCCTGCAATGGGCTCTGCGCTCAGCATGGAGTCTGCTTCAGATTCTTTCTCCCTCTCCTTCCCACTTGTGCTCTGTCTCTCTCAAATAAATAAATAAAATCTTTAAAAAAAAAAAGAGTGGACCAACCAACACAAGAAAATTGTCCCTTCAGCAGACACATTAAGGTTTAGTTTTACATAAGTACACAATAGACATTAAAGCTCATTAAAACATTTTTTAATTCGCATAGCTTGATCATATGTAAAATTCCTTTCCCAGGATACCTTTCCACAAACCTTCTACAACCTTCTTTTTTACATTTAGATTTCGTCCTGTTTTTTTCCTCTTTAAACAACCCACCTCACTTTAAGACAAAAGTTACCTTCTTTTTTCTCAACCAAAAATGCATCTCTTTTTCTCCTCGTACCTTCTCTCTTGCTGAAAACATGCATCCCACTTTCCTTGCCTATAGAGGTATTTCCCTTATTATTTCTAGTAGCTTACATATATATTGAATTTTCAGCCTTTAATAACTGTAATTCCTCATGAAAATAAAGAAGTAAACACTTGTGAACTGTTACCCTAGTGTTCTATAAATGGACAAATTTATGAATACATTTAGACATTAGACAAAGTCAGCCACTACTACAGCTGTTTTCTTGCTGACAGATTTTGTAAGAGAAAACATGAACTTATTTGACCTTTAGTAAACCCAGGTAGAATGAAAGTATTACATTTAATGCTTGTAACTCTGGAGTCATGCCTCTTTGTAATTAAACTGATGAACTTAAACTAGCTTTAATACCAAATATTTTTCTAGATCACATGAATCTGTAATTTACTTGGATTAAATCTCTATTATATTTCTGAGAGTTTAATTTATATAGGCACTCAATTTTTTTTAGCCAATTAAATAGAGTTCTTTTACAAATTAAGTTTGGCAGTATCATCCCGAGGTAGTGAATACCACACATCTACGACACCTGTATGTAGACATAATTGAACACAGACATAGAGGCCTCCTAGCTTCCATTCTAAAATTTTAGCCATGAGATGGGTTTTGGTGGAAGAGACACTCGAGGGGTTTTTTTTCCACTTAAGTTTCAAATAACCTTTTCCCCTTTTGTTTTTCTTCTGACAAGAATTTCCTCCCTGAAGTAGGTATTTTAAAGAGATGACCTAGGTAAGAATCCCTGAAGACCAGGCAGAATGTTTACATCTCAGGGCACAGGGCAGACTTTTGAGATCAAAGGGGGGAAGTTTTAGGATTGGTGAAAAGAATTGGTGGGTTTGAGGTGCTTCTGGAGCCATACCTTTGGTCCTATAAAGACTAGATTTGTAAAACAAGAACAGCTGTTTTTAATTCCTCAAAGAATTGGGTCATCCCTAAAGGATACTAAAGGACTGACACATCCATTCACTTATGTTGGAATGCTTTTCTTTCTCCCTGGGTACATTTAGCTGAGGGGATAAAGCCTAAAACCAAGTTCTAATCAGGCTCTGAATGTCATCCTCCAGCTTGGCCCACCTCCACCATAGAGCTACTTAAAAATTCTTTTAAATATCTTGTCCATTTTCACCTGGAACAAACAACAGATATTTCTGACAGTATTAAACCACCCCATGGATCCAAGAGGTGTCCTCAAGGAGGGTACAGAAGGCATTATCTTCATAAGATGTAGAGTCACTCCCAAAGATCAGTGACCCACGGCCTGGACTTGGAAAGCAAAGGACACAGTGACCAAGGCCCTTAGATTGGCCTTTGACCTAAGAGTGGAAGACACCTGTAGCCTTTGCTGGTCTTGTTTCAAAGTTTATTTATTTTTAAGTAATCTCTACACCCAACGTGTGGCTTAAACTCACAACCCTGAGATCAAGAGTCACATGCTCCACCAACTGAGCCAGCCAGGTGCCCCAAGTGGTCTTAGTTCAAAGGTAACTGTTTAATACTCTCTTCAGAGTGGAAAGGCAGGCTCAGACACAGGAATTCTAGAATGAGTGCTCAGATCGAGGAGGGGAGGAGGGGAGCCGTACGAGTTACGTCATTCTTAACGTCTTTTGCTTTAGGTTTTATTATATATTATTTTTCATCAGCCTTTTGATTAATCTTTCAATGAAGCTGTTTTGGAAATTTGAAACTTTTGGGGGGCTTCTGCATGCCAATTCAAGTAGGTATCCCATTCCGTTTGCTTAATTTGGGAACCCTTACTTTCAACTGCACTGCTTAAACGAATTGTCGTATCTAATTGGGATGTTCCCCATAACAGCGGTTGTGAGTCTAGGTTGTCATTAGTAAGATTTTGCCATTTTTGGAGATATCTACAAGGACCACAGTTCTTAGATATAGAATAAGCAGCTGTGCTGGAAGGTGGCACACTCAACTCTTTGGAATTAGACAATCCCATTTTTTATTCTTTTATCTTCTCCTTATTATATTTTTAGCTAAGCCTTTGAGTCTTTCAGAGTTGAACAAACACCTAAAAGGGACATGTGCTGGGTTGGGAATTGTGTGGTGTTTTACAATATACCTCATTTAACAGAAATTTTCTTGAGGTTGGTGGGTGATCTGTGGGGTGTCCTGACTGGATGGGGGGGAGTACCAAACGTGGGTGTGCTCCGATCAGGTGGAGGCTAGGGGCACGGGTGGTGAAAGAATCCACCCAAGACAGAACAGAAGAGATAGACGTTTATTGGATACACTGCAAGGGAACAGCGGGCAAGACAGCAGAGGAGAGACTTTCTGCCATGAGGTGGTGGAGGGGTCACAGTTATATGGCGGAGTGAGGGAGTAGAGGAACAGATGGAATTTTCCCTTTTTTGGTAATGTTAGGAACTGTGCCTGGTTGTAACTGGTCAGTTAGGGCCTATGGTTATTTTGAGGTGGGTCACCTAATGAGCCTGTTTGCATTCAGCTCTGGGGTCACCGTGGGCCCTTATGCTTATTCAGGTTTCCAGTGCTCAAGCTTGTTGCCAAAAGGGTCAGTCTAACCTGGTCTGTGACCAATTTATCCTAACTTGGGAGTCTTTGGGTTAGGTGGTGAGCACTCTAGCAGCTTTTATTTTTTTTTCTTTAATTTTTTTATTGTTATGTTAATCACCATACATTACATCATTAGTTCTTGATGGAGTGTTCCATGATTCATTGTTTGTGCATAACACCCAGTGCTCCACGCAGAACGTGTCCTCTTTAATACCCATCACCAGGCTAACCCATCCCCCCACCCACTCCCCTCTAGAACCCTCAGTTTGTTTTTCAGAGTCCATCGTCTCTCATGGTTCATCTCCCCCTCCGACCGACTCCCCTTCATTCTTCCCCTCCTGCTATCTTCTTCTTCTTTTTTCTTAACATATATTGCATTATTTGTTTCAGAGGTACAGATCTGTGATTCAACAGTCTTGCACAATTCACAGCGCTCACCATAGCACATACCCTCCCCAATGTCTATCACCCAGCCACCCCATCCCTCCCACCCCCCACCGCTCCAGCAACCCTCAGTTTGTTTCCTGAGATTAAGAATTCCTCATATCAGTGAGGTCATGTGATACATGTCTTTCTCTGATTGACTTATTTCACTCAGCATAACACCCTCCAGTTCCATCCACGTAGTTGTAAATGGCAAGATCTCATTCCTTTTGATGGCTGCATAATATTCCATTGTGTGTGTGTGTGTGTGTGTGTGTGTGTGTGTGTGTGTGTGTGTGTGTGTATATACCACCTCTTCTTTATCCATTCATCTGTCGATGGACATCTTGGCTCTTTCCACAGTTTGGCTATTGTGGCTATTACTGCTATAAACATTGGGGTGCACGTACCTCTTCAGATCCCTACATTTGTATCTTTGGGGTAAATACCCAGTAGTTCTAGCAGCTTTTAAATGCTTGATTCATGCCCACAAATTATTGTGGCTTTGCTTATTTCTGAGATTCCCATTAGCAATTAGCCTTTATCTACACAAAAGACAAACATATGCACCTTAACATACTAGCAAAAATCAAGAAGTATTACTGTGTCCTGGCCAAGAAATGGCCCATGTGCACTACCTCCTATTCCCATGGAACCTTGAATGGGGAAAGGACTGAACTGGTAGGCAACAATGGGGGATTGTGGACTGCAGGCTCCACATGGATGGGGAACTGCACCTCGCCACTAAGAGTTCCCATGTGGATCTTGAGGCAGAATTATGGGCCCGGGGTTTTCCACTCAAAAACCTGGTAATTGGGGCGCCTGGGTGGCTCAGTCTTTGGGCATCTGCCTTCGGCTCAGGTCATGATCCCGGGGTCCTGGGTTCGAGCCCCACATCGGGCTCCCTGCTCAGCAGGAAGCCTGCTTCTCCCTCTCTCACTCTCCGAGCTCGTGTTCCCTCTCTCGCTGTGTCTCTCTCTGTCAAATAAATAAAGTCTTTAAAAAAAAAAAAAAACTGGTAATTGCAGTCTGAAAGGCACGTGGCTCCAAACAAAACTGTCTACAGGCTTGGTTGGGGTCTAAGGAGAACCGTCTGCCAGCTCAAGCTGACCTGCCGTATATTAGAAAGCCAGTTAGATTGGGAGCTCCATACAGAGAGCAGATCTCACAGCTGAGAGGAATTTATCCACAGCCCTTAGAAAGTGGGGAGGAGAACTCAAAAATGAGTTCACAGTTTCCATGCCTGCGTTTCTCATTGCCCCCGGACACCATTGGAAGTTTGCTTTGGATCCCCCTGGTGTCATGAAATCTGTTAACAAACAAACAAACAAACAAACAAACAACATTCAACTTGTTTGAAGATCTAAATTTGAAGTTCATTTGAAGACCTAACTGACTTTATTCACTGATTTATGAATTGGGTGGCATCCCATCTAGCAAGTAGAAAGGAGCCATGGGAAGTGGGAGGCTTTCATAGACAGAAAGGGGCAGGGAAGGACATCGTAAACAAAAGAAGGGATTTCTTCAGGCAGAGTCACCTTACTCTGGGGGAGGGGCAGGGCTCTATCAACAGATCACCTGCCTAGTGCTGGCCAGGAAATTCAGACTGATTGGTTTAAGTTTTGCTCCTGGGAGAGGGTGACCCTGCAGTTAGGTTAGGTATTAAGTCCTGGTTTACTGACATGGGGCTTAGCACAAGTGACTCCATTTTTGGACCTGTTATTTCTTTTTTTTTTTTTCCCCAAAGTAAACATATCATAAGATTACAGCTTGATGAATTTAGCCAGGTCAAAGCTAGAACATCAGCAGTACCCCAGCAACCCCCTTCTACATGTTAATCTGATAATGTTAACATTTAGTCCAGTTTAGGCCTGAGGCTACCAAAAAAAATGTAGTCTGCCTTTAAAATAATATGATAGCAGTTTTAGAGTAAACTGTTTACTTGGTTATATGAGCATTTCAGTACTGGAAAACTGATTTCAGAAATATTTTGCTCTTAAAAACCACATCTTTAAGCAAAAATCTGAATTGCTCACAGCAATAATTTTCATCTTTTGGTACATCAGCAGAATCTGTCAACTGAAGTGGTAAATTGGTGAGAAATAGAAGATGAATAGAATAGAAGCAGTGATGAATGAGCAAAGAAGCAAAATATTAGGAAGCAAAACAGGGGTGACTGTACCTTAGTGATTTGATTCAGGATACTGCTCTATAAACGCACTCTCTGAGTGTTATGAACCTATTAATGGCTCTTGAAGGTGTTTTGCTGTGTAAAAGGTGGTTATTATAGGAGAAAAAACTGTTGTTGTTTTTTTACTTCATTTAATGGTAGTAATAATGTCAATTAGTATCTTGTTTTATGTATTTTTTAAAGATTTTATTTATTTATTTATTTGAGAGAGAGAGCGTCTGCAAGTGGGGGAGGGGGAGGGAGAGAATCTCAAGCAGACTCCTCACTGAGTGTGGAGCCCGATGCAGAGCTTGATCTCACAACCCTGAGATCATGACCTGAGCCGAAACCAAGGGTCAGCTGCATAACCAAGTGAGTCACCCAGGTACCCCTCTTGTTTTATATTTTTATAGAGCGTTGATATATTCATTTTAATTATTCAAATTCTTTCCTTTTTAATTTGTACATCGATGCAGATCTGGCATCTATCTTCATTCAATCCACACAAGTATGTTTATGTAAATGGAATGTTGGACATGGTACCTGTGTTTTAAAACATCAGTAGCTGGTTACAGTTTTATAGCTGTTTTTTTTTTTCCCCCTGGGGTAAGGTAGAAGAAGCAGTTGAGGATTAGAAGGGGAAAGATAAGAGGCCAAGAGGTCATGGGGGTTACTCTGCTGAAGCTGATAGTCAAACCAGGGGACCATATGGCCAAGCTGAGGTGTAGGGGATCCTCCTCCAGTGCCCCTAGCTCCCTTAACCTTGCCTGGTCTCTGCTGGGACTGAGGACTGGGAGGGGGGTTGCCATCAGCTCACCTACTCTGGGTGATTCAGTGCTTCCCTCTATCCCTGCTTCCAGCAATGCTGCAGTTCCTGGGGCCAGGCCATGTGTTTGTATATGTGCGTTTAATTTATAAGTGCACACCCTCATCCTATCACACACTGTTTACTGGGAAAACAGTAAACATTGACATCTGTTAGGCTGAATATCAACAGTAGCCAAAAAGTCTGGTGAATGTCAGCTCTTAAAAAAAAATTGTGATAAGAGCATTTAACATGCGATCCACCCTCTTACTAACAAATTTTCAGCGTACAGTACAGTATTGTCACTATAGGCATGATATTGTACAGCAGATCTCTAGAACTTATGCATTTTCCAAAACTGAAACTTTATACCTGTCGAATAACAACTCCCTATTTCCCCTTCTCCGCAGCCCCTGGCAACCGCCATTTTACTCTCTGCTTCTATGAGTTTGACTATTTTGGATTTTTTATGTAAGTGCAATCAGGCGGTATTTGTCCTTTTGTGACTGGCTTATTTCACTTAGCATGATGTCCTGGAGGCTCATCCACGTTGTTGCATGTGGCAGGATTTCCTTCTTTTTAAAGGCTGAATGATATTCCATTGTCTGTATTAACCACATTTTCTTGATCCATTCATCCATCAATGGACATTTAGGTTGTTTTCCACATCTTGGCTATTGTGAATAATGGTGTAACAAACATGGAAGTGTAAATACCTTTTGGTTCTTTTGGATAGATACCCAGAAGTGGGATTGCTGGATCAGATGGTAGTTCTATTTTTAATTTTTTAAGGAACCACCAGACTGTTTTCCATAGTGGCTGCACCATTTTTGAGCATGTGATACGTTTACTTAAGTTTTTTAGGTAACGCTCTCACTGCAATATGGTTGTGGGTACAATTTCTACTTCTCAAGACATACCCACACCAGTAGTTGTAACATTTTCAGTTTTTAGCTTTTGATAAGAAAGGAACTTCACTATAGGAAAGGAACTTGAATATGAGGAGGGTCATACTCTTTGAGTCTCAAAAATGATTTTTTTCTATCAAAGATACTTTAAATCTACCTTTTTTCTTTTCCCTTCCTTCCCCGTGTGTTTTAAATTCAGCACTTTAGGCTTATTACTTTTTGCCTTCATTTAACTTTTCATTCAAGGTAATTAAAATGTAATGGATGGTCCTTAACACTCTGCCACTCTTTATCAAAATGGACTGTTGGATATACAGCTTTTAAAGGGGAGAGTTTATGCCCACCTTAGGGGTGGGGTTGGTGCTAGCACTGAGTGAAATGGAAACAGTGATTTGGAAACTCAGAATTGCAGGTTATTGACATGTAGACATCAAGAAAGTTACACATGTTTTTCTGTCCATGGAAAAGTGTGAGGGTGACTGGTGATTGGAGACCGAGTCAAATACAGAGGGATGAGTTAAGGCAGCAGAGTGGGGAAGGTAGAAGGAAGGGGCCAGAGTGGATTTGAAGAGAGAGGACACCGGTGGTGGGAGTGTAGGGCTTGGAAAGTGCAAGGGGGAAGAGGAGCAGGCAGGAAGAAAACACAGAGAGAGAAATAGGTTGAGAGGTGGTCCCTGGAATACGAGGGGAGGACCTCCTGATCCTGGAGTACGCAGGGACGGAAGGGGGAGCTGAGGCCAAGATGGCAGGGTGGGTAGAAAGGGACAGGGGCAGAGACTTCAGTTTCCAGCAAACCCACTAGCATTCCACCTGCCTGTAGAATTATGGCCTTAAAATAGCTCCCATGGAAAGCTAGCACGTCTAGAAAAGTATTGGATACAGAGCATCTGTCAGTTTACTGAGCCTCCGAAAGGCAAGAGCTTGATTTCCTGACTTGTGAATAAACATTTACTCTACTAAGAAAAATTAAGGGACTCCACCTCATCCACTTAAGTCTAAGTCAGAGAACTGAAGGCATGGTCCTGCTCCAAAGCAAAGTGAGTCCATTTTTTGATCAGCTTAAAGGAATATTTTTGTGTGTCAGGTGTTCCAGAAGTAGCCCATGAGAATATTGGTACTGGGTATCTTGCCAACAGCTAGTGATATTTATATTAGACAACCACCTTACCAGAATAACATGTCTTGTGCAGAGATTTCTTCTTATTAATCAATTCATGAAAATACAAGGGTCTTAGCTAAAGACTTAAAATATCCTAGCTGAAACGTCTCCACTATTAACCTTCCTGAAAGAGTGAAATAGATTCATATGAAGTAGAAATGCCTCCGTTTAAGAAATGAAATATATCTGCTACTAATGAAAGGAAAATGGCCTTACTTCTTCTGGGGATCTGCAGTGCCTAGGAATGTCCTGAGCACAGAAGTGTTAAGTACAATGTTGCCCTTGGGAGTCTCACGATCAACCTGGTGAAAGATGGCTTGTGTTGAGAGACAGTCACCTTCATCTGGAACTTGTAAATTTGAGCTGGGAACACATTTGTCACATAGCAACCTTGAAATAAACAAGGTGGTTCTCCCCCAGAAATAAGATCTTTATTTGCCGAGGGGGTTGGACAGATAATCTCTCTGGTCTGGTAGGGCTCTAGTCCTCTGTGACCCTTTCTCTGCCTTTTCCCTATGCCTGTGGTGAGGGATTCTCAACTCGTCTTGGTGGTGGTATAAACCAAAGTAGTATCTTTCAGGGGGGCAATCAGGGAGTATGTATCAACAACCCACTTACATGAGTAAATCCTTTGGCCAAGCAGTTCTACTTCTAGAAATTTAACTTGTACACTTAGTTCCACAGGCACACCAATATACACACACAAGATTCATCGTAGTGATGTTTGTAAGAAAAAAAGTAGGGAAAACCCTACACACCCATCAGTGGGAGACAAATGAATACATTATGATTACTCGTTCAATGGGATACTGATCAATATTTAAAAATATGAGCTTAATCTGTTATGTGTTCATATATATGTATTCTTATCTCTGTGAGAGCATGTATTTTTTTGTCTATTTTCCCTCCAGCACTTAAAACAGTACCTGGAACGTAATAGATGCTAATAAATTTTTGAACTGAGTAAAGGAATGAGGAATGAATTTTAAAAATGAGTTTAAAGATGCCTATTCTAAATGCCCAAAAAGCACTTTGTCTTTCCCAGGGCACTTCATAATTGGATCCTCGGCCGTTCCCAGTTGCAGTTGTAGGAGATAGGAATATTTTACACCACCCTGCCCTTGAAGAGTAGATGGTTTTGTTTAGAAGCGGTAAGGCTTACTCCCCAGTCCAGATGATGTCCCTGGGTTGTGGAGGTGGAGGTGGGAAAAGTCACCACAGGCACTGTTCCCCATTCAGAGCACTCCACAAACTGTTCTCACGGCTGCAGGCAGCTTCGACCGTACTTGAAAACTGAGTAGGAAAGAAATTGCCAGCATTTTACTTGATTCCTTCTTCGTTTTACCACAAACTCTTTAGCTCAGCAAAATTTACTCCTTAAACGAGACAAAACATTTGAAAAGAATGCATGTTTGCAATGAGCGTGGTGGAGTTACACTTCATATCAAGGAGTTTGAAGCTAGATTCTTAGCGAAATGAGAGTAACTTTGAAAATGTTCTTTTCCTGAACTGATAACATAAGAGACAAAAATCCTAACATTAACCTTTATGGTTACCTGTATTTTGATTGGTCAGAAAGCATGGATTTCACTTCCCCTTTGCTATTTTATTTCTCCGCCTCATGGTTTTTTGTTTTGTTTTGTTATGTTTAATTTCCATTCTGTCCATTTCAGTCAAACACCTGGGGATGTGCTCTTAAAGGAACACGGCCTAGTTTTCACACCCCTAGTCCTTTATAGAAGACATCAGAAAGCCTAATAACTATAACCACACCTGTTGGTTAAAGATACATGTCACAGAAAATAAAACTGCCGCTCATTTTCCTTTCCGTGTTCACAAGATTACTTAAGGATTTGCTTCAAAAGAACCGCTGAAAATATGGGAACTTGACATCATCTTAAAACTTGCTGAGATGCTAGGTGCTGGATTTACAAGTACACTCCCTCAGCACTGGTCTTGCAGTGGATAAGTCAGGTCTTGGCAGCTTGTTTGCAGCCACTGAAATGTGTATGACTCTCATATTGTCAGAAGCTCAATATAGCTTCCGATGGACAGCTCTATGGCTTTCAGAACCACGGTATTGATGCCGTACAACCTTCTTATTTGGGGGCATAGGATTGAAGATTAGCCACTTCGTTGCTTACCATTAGCAAGATCCTGCTTCTGTCTCTGTACTGTCTTAATAGATTCCAGAAAGACTGGAAAGAAATGTATTGAAAATTGGGCCCATTTGTCAGCTTATTCTATGGCAACAGTTCTTACAATTCTTTTTTTCTTTTTCTTTCTCTCTCTCTCTCTCTCTCTCTTTTTTTTTTTTTTTTGGCTTTCAATCTGACACATTTTATCTTTTCAGTTTTTTAAACGTTTTATTTTTTAAAATTTCATTTTTAGAAGCTTTACATCTACAGAAAAACCGAGAAGGTAGTCCAGAGAGTTCCCACCCACCTATGCCCAGTTTCCCTGTTATTAACATCTTATGTTAGTATAAAACATTTGTCACAATTAATAAAGCAATATGGATACATTATTATTTTTTTTAAATTTTTTATTGTTATGTTAATCACCATATATTACATCATTAGTTTTTGATGTAGCGTTCCATGATTCATTGTTTGTTCATAACACCCAGTGCTCCATGCAGAACGTGCCCTCTTTAATACCCATCACCAGGCTAACCCATCCCCCTACCCTCCTCCCCTCTAGAACCCTCAGTTTGTTTTTCAGAGACCATCATCTTTCATGGTTCGTCTCCCCCTCTGACTTATTCCCTTTCATTCTTCCTCTACTGCTATCTTCTTCTTTTTCTTTTTTCTTAAAATATGTTGCGTTATTTGTTTCAGAAGTACAGAGCTGTGATTCAACAGTCTTGCACAATTCACAGCGCTCACCGTAGCACATACCCTCCCCAATGTCTATCACCCGGCCACCCCATCCCTCCCACCCCCAACCACTCCAGTAACACTCAGTTTGTTTCCTGAGATTAAGAATTCCTCATATCAGTGAGGTCATATGATACATGTCTTTCTCTGATTGACTTATTTCACTCAGCATAACACCCTCCAGTTCCATCCACGTCGTTGCAAATGGCAAGATCTCATTCTTTTTGATGGCTGCATAATATTCCATTGTGTATATACACCACCTCTTCTTTATCCATTCATCTGTCGATGGACATCTTGGCTCTTTCCACAGTTTGGCTATTGTGGACATTGCTGCCATAAACATTGGGGTGCACGTACCCCTTCAGGTCCCTACATTTGTGGATACATTATTATTAAGTAAAGCCCATAGGTTATTCAGATTTCCTCAGTTTTTACCTAATATTCATTTTCTGTGCCAAGATCCCATCCAGGACACCTTGTGACATTGAGTTGCCATTTTTCCTTATGCTCCTTTTGGCTGTGACAGTTTGTCATGCGTCCTTTCCTTTTGATGACCTTGACAGTTTTTTTTTTAAATGTTATTTATTTATTTGTCACAGAGAGAGAGAGGGAGAGAGAGAGCATGAGCAGGGGGAGCAGCAGGCAGAGGGAGAAGCAGGCTCCCCGTTGAGCAGGGAGCCTGATGTGGGACTCGATCCCAGGACCCTGGGATTATGACCTGAGCCAAAGGCAGACGCTTAACTGACTGAGCCACCCAGGCATCTGGCCTTGATGGTTTTGAGGAGTACTGCTCTGGTACTTTATAGGATACCCCTCTATTGTCTGATGTTTTCCTTATTATTGGACTGGGGTTATTGGTTTGGGGAATTGAGATCACAGAGGTAAAATGTAATTTCTTGTTAATGTTGAGTTTGATCACCTGGCAGACGTTGTATTTGTTAGGCTCTCTAAAGTTACTCTTTTTTCCCCCTTTCCACCTTGTATTTTTTTTTCTGAAGGAAGTTACTAAGGCAGCCCATACTCATGGAGTGGGTAGTTATGTTCCGCCTTCTCAAGGGCTGAGTATCTACATGAGTTACTTGGAATTCTTCTGCATGAGAAATTTTTCTCTTCTCCCCCACTTACTAATTTCACCAAGTATTTGTGTCAGTATGGATATTTATTTTATACTTTGAGTTATAACCCAATACTACTTTATTTATTTTGTGGCTCAAATCATTCTACTTTTGGCCATTGGCAACTGTTTTAGTTGGCTCCTGTTGTGTCCCTTTGACATACTCCTATTATTGTGTGTGCGGGTGTTTTGTTTGTTTTGTGTTAGCACTGCCTTACCTTCTGACACTATAAGATACTCCGGGCTCATCTATATTTCCCTCTCTTATCCTTCATTCAACTCTTTCTTCAAGGAACCTGCTTCCTTTTATTGGGGAATGGTATTAGAAAGCAATATCTGGGCTTTAAGTGTGCTTGTTGCTAGGGCGGTATCATTACGTTAAGCCTTTTCTGTGGACAGAGCAAAGAAATATACGTGTAAATCTTCACCTGTGTATATATACATGTCAGTATTATATAACCATCTGTCTATTAAGTTAATCCTGGTGAACTTTAATCTGTTACCACATAGATCATTCTAGACTCCTTCCTTTGCTTATCTATAAACTCCCACTCCAGGAGTGAGAAATCTGGGTCCCAACATCGACCATTCACTTAATTGTTCAATTTCAGTATATATGTACAGCGGTATCGGACTTCTTACCCTGTATCCCCCATGGGAAACAACTTCATCAACTAGAGTACGGAAGGTATGTGTAGGCCCTTTTGCTTTTTTAATCTTACAGATTCTATTCATTCCTAAAATTACTTAGGTTACCACCTCTTCTCCCCTCCCCTCCTCAGTATGATTGTTTCATACATTTGTAATATAGTTATATTCCTTTATTATAGTCTGCATTCCTTTTGGGATCCTCTGGCCTCCTAAAGATTTTTTTAAAATTTGCATACCTTAAGGTTCACTCTTTGTACTCTAAGTTCTCCGGGTTTTGACAAAGCCATATGTCATTTATCTATCATTGGAATATCATACAGAATAGTTTTACTGGCCTCAAAATCCCCTGTGCTCTACCCATTCATGCTGCCCCTTTCTTGTAAATAAGTTAGCCTAGAAATAGAATATCTATCTCTAACTTCCTGACAATGACACCATTTAACTTTTTAAATAATTCTTAGTATTACCAAATATACCTACAAAGGAGCGTATCTAAGATGTGTGTATGGTTTAACTAATAGTAATAAGTTTTCCCCACCTTACAGTTGTAGTCTTTCAGAATGTGAAGGGACCTCGTTCCCTTTCACACCAGGGCTCTAGAAGCTTCCTGACTCTCTAAGGTGACCCCTCGGCAAGATTGGTGCCTGGTTCTACTGCTTCTTGGTCTAGTGGGCTCTTCATTGTTCAGCTGTAAAATGCTGCTATATCTTTAAAAGCAAATATTTGACATTCATTTTGAACAAGGGCCATCTTTCAAGTCAAAATAGATACCTAATGATTATTACGTACATCCATTCTCTACTACTTTTTGGTTGATACAAACATTCCTTTTTCTAGACCCTTGGTGGAGCAAAGGCCCAAAGATTTCTATTTCCTTACATAATGAAGAAAGTAAGGGAGTAGAAGTGATTTCTAAATACTGGATATTATGACCTGTGGCTTTTAAATAGCAACAGGTTATAACAAAGGGCTACCAAGAATCCTCTGCATCCTGGTGCTACTCAGAAATGGTCCACAGGCCAGTAGCATCAGCATCACCTGGGAACTTGTTAGAAATCCAGAATCTCTGGCTCTGCCACAGGATGCTGAATCAGAATCTGCATTTAATGAAATTCTCAGGAGATTCATATGCATCCTTCAGAGTCCAGTGTCCAGGATGCATAATTAGATGTCTACCCAGCTTACATTTAGGGCACAGAAAATCATTTTCCAAATTCTAGAGTTTCATAAAGAAAGAAAGATAGAGTTTTCTAGAATGCTTTTTTCATCTCTTAAAATACTGTTTCTTATATACACACAATTAATGCATCCCTTAGAGGCATCAATCAAGGTACATGTCTGTATATCTTTGTCACCCTTTTGCTTACCACTGGAAGCTGACCTGAGGTAAATGCCCAAGAATGGGAGCTGGTTCTGTCTCACCTCTGCAGGATCTGGAGGAATCGACAGCTTATGAAATTGCAGATTACACCAAATGAGCTCGAGTCAACTTCATTCAGTGTCATTGTTAAATGACAGTTTTGAGACACAGTGAATAAAATAAGGAAATCTATTGAGTCAGCAGTGCACGTCTCAAAAATGAAATGCTGTAGGCTAACCAAAAGTACGGATCCCAGATTAATTCCTATGTCTGGGTTTTTGATTGCCAATTATATGTCAACTCCTACAAGCTGTAAATTATGAATTTGATGGATAATGGCCTGTCAGCAGATGGACTTGAAGTAACAATTGAAATACATTTCAATGTATTTTAAATACATTTTGAACAAGATGCTACAGCAGGATAAAATCCCCGTTCCAGGGTTTCTCACCCTCCACAATGACAAGGTGATTCTTTGTTGTAGGGGTAGACCTCTGCATTGTAGGTTGTTCAGCAGCATCCCTGGCCTTTTCCCACTAGGTACCAGGAGCATGTCCCCTCCCCTGAGATGTGATCATCAAAAATATCCCTAGGTATTGCCAAATGTCACCAGGAGGGGCAAAATAGCCCCCAGCTGAGAACCACTGCCCTATGCCAATGTAAATATTCACACCCAAAAAAACATCTGTTCCTTGGCAATATGCTGAAATCATAGCCACAATGTATCAAACAATGAAGCTTCTCCACACTGGCTGGAAATACCTAGAAGGTTGAATTTTAAGGATGAGGGCACTCAGTTAATAGGCTTGGTGTCTGATAACATCGGCAGTCACTGGTGTTCTATTCTACTTCTGACATGCGGTTATGGTTTATAGGACAGTTTCTTGCAGAAGGCCTGTGGTAGCTTCTACTGACTTTAGAATTAGGGCATCCTGAGAAACACGGTCATGAGCCAAGCCAGAGCACTGTTGGGATATGTAGAGCAACCAGTTCTCAAGAACGAAATGGTGACTTTTTCAGAGCTTAATAAGCACGGTGACTCTTGGTCTTGTTCTCCTTGACCATAGCCCTGGACTCCTGGGGACCCTTATAGGGAGTGTCTTAGTCAGTTTTGGCTGCTGTAACAAAACACCATAGACAGGTAGGAAACAGAAATTTATTTCTCCAGTTCTGGCAGCTGGGAAGTCCAAGGTCAAGGCATCGGCAGATTCAGTGTCTGGTGAGAGCCTGCTTCCTGTTTGATAGACAACCACCATTTCCTCTGTCCTCATGTGGTGGAAGGGCCCGGGAGCCCTCTGGGGGCTCTTCTATAAGGGCACCGAGGGCTCCACCCTCATGATCTCCTTGTCTTTCAAAAGCTCCACCTCCAAATACCATTACATTGGGGATAGGTTTCAACATAAGAATTTGGGGGAGACATACACATTTTGTGTATAGCAGGGAGATAGATCAGAAAGCTAACTCCTTCCCAGCTGTGTTTAAGCAAAGCCCTCCTAGCAGGTGCTCTAGGAAGAGAACCGTGTTAGATTAGAATCAAATCCAGTCATTATTCTAAAATCCTCCAGACTCTAAGATTTTACTTCCAGTCAGGCTGCCTTCTTTCCCAGAGCTAGGTTGACTGAAAATAGCGACAGCCCCTAAAATGGCCTCTGGAAACTTTGCCTTCCTTAAATCAGGGTGGTCGTGGCCCCTGGAATTCATGTAAGCATCAGCTCAGACGCAGTTCCTCCTGTTGTCCTCTCAGCAGCCCAAGCTTTGAATGTTTTTGCATGACAAATAATGTCTAAACTTGAAGGTTTTTTTGTTTTTTGTTTTTGTTTTACAGACACTAGTTGGATCACTAAGGTCATCCCTCTACCCCTCTGCTCCACCACGGGTCCCTCCAGTTCTTTTGATTTCACAGCTATGCCTTCCTTCATTTCCCTGCCTGCTGCTTCTACCCACGCCCAGTCCTGGTCTTCGTTTGCCAGACTGCTCTCCCTTTGACATTGCAGGCCCACTCCTTCCCAAGCTACCCGGGTGGAAGGAGACCCTAGGACCACCACGGCCACATCCTCCCATCCTGGCAGTGCAGCCAGCCTCCTGGTGGTCCACCCGTGAACTCTGATGTCCCCTCCCTGGAACTCTGTGCCTCAGGGTGGGGACTGCTCCTCACTGCATCTCTTCCCCCTCACGCCACTTACCTCCCTTACCATGGCTCTTACCATTTGCACGAAAATAGGGGAAAACTGTATCTTCTAACGTCTGATCCATGCAGTCTATGCTCATTATTCAGTGGTTCCATATTTGCTAGCTTGTTGCTGAAATGTATTTGTAACCCGCCAATCAGTCCTCATGAACTTTTGTGGTCACCGTGGACATGCTCAGCGTGGTGAAAAATCTGAGTTCCCAGCTGAGGATGAACAAGGTGACACTCTGCCTTCAGCTCACATACTGTGAGCAACGCCCTTTTCCTGGTCTGTTAGGTGCCCCATTTTTTTGCATTTGTGTGATTTTTCATCGTTTCAAGCCCAGGGGTAATAACATTCTGTTCACTGTCCCAAAGTGCAAGAAGGCCATGATGTGCCTTATGGAGAAGATACTCACATTCACTAAATTTCGTGCAGGCAGGAGTTGTGCTGTTGGCCATGAGTTCAACGCTAATGAATCAACAATGTATACTAAATAAGGTATTTTTAAACAGAATGACACATAAAACCAGATGATGTATTGATCAACTGACGCCGAGTGTGACCAGAGGCTCACAGGAACTGAACCCTAGTTTCCCCTAGTTGCAGTCACTCAGTATGCGCTAATTTATTTTTAATCATGTATAATTATATATATATGTATATATGTATGGGTGCTCCCTTGAAACTGAGAACCCTGATTGCCCAGCGGGCAAAACTAGGTGCTGAGCGACGGGTGGGAGGGGACTTTTTACTGGAATACCTTTTGTGTTTTGTGCCATACAGTCATACCCATCAAAAAATTAAATTTAACTATTTAAAAGCAAACAATAAAATGAAAAAATGCAGTTAAGTCATATTCCTCTTCAATTTCAGCAAAACAAAGCAGCTGCTGCTAAAAATCCAGTCTATCAGGTGACACCGAAACTTGCTCCCTGGTCTTTAATGTCCTGCACCAGCTCCCCCATGCTCTGCCTCCTCCACCCTGCTTCTCAGCTCCCTTTCATGAATGAGTCAGCTCTACTTGTTGCTCCTTCAAGTGCCTTCAATGATGTTGTTGTCACTTACTCCACATTCCTTATGAGAAACACTCCTCTCCTCTATACCTGCAGTCTGCTTTTCCTTCAAAGTCTTTGAAGGTGTCCTTGACCACTTTCTCCTTTCTCTGTTGGAACTACTTAGAAGAGGTCACTGTCACTTAGCATCCCCACCTGATTTTGTCAGTTGTCTTTAAGTTTCAAGTATCCCCAAACCCACTACTGGTTCTTGAGGATGGGACTGGGGTCTTACTAACCTTTGAATTCCTTCAGTGCCTGGCATGTAACAGACAATAATATTGATGGATTGATTGTCCTTTATCATTCAGTACTAAAAAATATTTTTATTGAAGCCTTTATTTCTAAGTAAATTCATACCCAATTATATGAAATTGAAGCAAGCTTTAGGAGTAGCATGAGGATTTTGTTTGGAGCCCTGGGAATGACTTGTAATTGCTCTACGAGATGCATGGAGGGAGGTAGGATTGTTCCATCTGTGAGGAGGGAATCTGGAAACCAGATTTTTTATCTCAAATAAGTCACAAAGTGGGAAGGAATCCCAGTGTGGTTTTGTTGAGTTCTTACTGTGCTGGGCACCATCCTGGCACCTAACATACCTCATTTTATTTATGTAAGCCTGTCAAGTAGCTATAATGAAGCCCGTTTCATCGATGAGCAAACAGAAGCTTAGTACTGATCTAAGCATTATGTAGCTGGTGAACTGCAGAATTGAGATAAGAACTTGGGTCTGAATGTCTACCACATTGGATTGCCCCTGAGCAGAACAAACAAGCAACATTTTGAACAAATATGAGTGAAAGTATTATTTTTGTTGTAAATTCATAGTATGGTGCCTTTGGGTAAAACACAAGGCAAGAGCATATGAGATGGTCCCGAGCAAATCACTGTATAAATGTGATATATGCTCTAAGGTGGGGGAATAAGATGAAGGATTTTGCCCTCCTTCAAAGTACTGACAAAAGTTGTCAATCACCTGACAAAAGCTGTCAATCCTGGCTGAACGTCAAACTCACCTGGTGACTTAAAAAAAAAAAATACAAATAAGAAATAAAATAAAAAATACAGACATGGAGGGCATTCTGTCCTAATTAATCTGGGTGGGACTCAGGCACTGGTACTTTTATAAAGCTCTCCAGATGATTCCACTGTGCAACCAGGGTTGAGAATCACTGAGATGGAACAACAGAGAGGAACAGGAACCAGGACACTTCTCTAGTGTAGTAGCTTTAAAATCTGGTCTCCCAGGGGTGCCTGGGTGGCTCAGTGGGTGAAGCGTCTGCCTTCAGCTCAGGTCATGATCCTAGGGTCCTGGGATTGAGTCCCATGTTGGGCTCCCTGCTCAGAGGGGAGCCTGCTTCTCCCTCTGCCTCTGCCACTCCCCCTGCTTGTGCTGTCTTTCTCTCAAATAAGTAAATAAAATATTTTTTAAAAATTAAAAAAAAATAAAATCTGGTCCCCACCTCAGCAGGATTAGCATCCCCTGGGACCATGTCAGACATGCATATTCACATTCACTCTTTGAATCAGAAACTCTGGGGGTCGGGCCCCACAATCGTATTTTAAGTCTTCAGGATGATTCTGATGTGTGGTAAAGTGTAAGAAGCCCTTCTCTTCAAACAGGCAGTTCAGTGGAAAGGGAATATAGAAAGTCAATAAACATATGGAAAGATGGAACCTCACAACTAGGGAGATACACATGAAAATAAAAGGGGGTACACTTTTTATCTTTCAGATTGGTAGCAATTTAAAGGATTGATTATCTGGTGTGGCAGTTGGATATAAGAAACAGATACTCAGATTTGACTAGTAGAAGGTAAGCCAATGCAACATCTTCTACTAGAGCAGAGTTTGGCAGGTTACTTTAAAATTAAAAGTAAGCCTATATACATGACCAAGCCATTTCCCCTCTTAGCCTCTCTGCTAGAGAAACCCTTGTACCAGGGCAGAAACAGACACATACAAAGATATTCGTAGTGCTATCATTGGCCATGAAGGGAAACTGGAAACAACCTAAATGTTCATCAATAGAGAAATGGCTGAGTAGACTGAGTAGCACAGCCTTCCTGTGGAATACTATGCAGCAGGTTAAAAGGAAGAGGTGGCTCCAAATATACGCATGTGGAGCTCTCCCTGAGACATTGTGGAGGGCAGAGGCAAGTTGCAGAAATATATATAAAACATAGTACCATTTAAGTTTGGTAAATCACACCCAAATCCTCTAAATTTTCTCTGTGACTGCAAAATTATGAAAATGCATAGAACGACCGTCATCTCTGTAGGGAGCCACAGTAAGGGGAACAGATAGGAGGCAGGTATGGAAGAGGCTTCAGACTTATCTCTTAATTTTTCAATTTCTTGTAAGATTTATGTAATCAAGTAATTCTTGTGCAGTGAAAAACAATTTTTGAGAGTGCACAAAACACCCATGGAAATGTTGTCCTAACTTGATGGTTCTTAGTCATTTTTTGGTCATGACTTCTGGGAATTTGATGAAAATTTCCCCCCAGCCCCAAATCCCACAAAGGCGTGAAAGTTTTTGCTCAATTTCAGGGAATTTCTAGATACCCTAATGCCTCTTAGGGCTTTTGGAACCTGGGTCAAGGGTTTCTGGCCTGCCTGATCTTTGAGGATCCTAAATAGCTTTGCTTTTCCACCCTGGGCTCTGTGACCCCTTCACCGTACGTGTCCCCGAGGAGTCATAATGTCTGACAGCTATTTTTATGAGCGTCAGCAGCTCTTCTCCAGCAGATTAAATTTCCCCAGAAGGTAGATTTTCGCTGACATCTTAATACTTGGAAAGGAACGGATGATCCTTGAGGAGTGAGTGAATATAGCATATGGTTTGCTGAGCTGCAAACAGAAGCTGATCTGTGTCAAGGAAGCTTCAAGAGTTATGCATTTGCTTTTAGACATCATCAGGTTCTTTTTTTAAGTTTTGCAGTGTCATTCTCCCTTCACATGCACACAGACCCTTTTTCAGACCCCTTTGGCCGTAAAAAGATTTTTTCTTTTATGTTTTTAAAGAAGAAAGGGACAAGGAAATGGTATCTTTTCACTTATAAAATTTTAATCACGTTCCCTTCTGCTATCCTAAAATGGTTTTTCAAGAATGAAGGCTTTTAATGGTCCTTTTTTAGTCTACTTTAAACTGTCTTAAATGGCAAAGTCATTCCTCATAAATGTGAAGCTCCTTGGTAACCTACTTCTTATTAAGTCCCTGAGCTGCCAGTAGATTTATGGTCCTTGTGCGCTGAGTCTCATCTTCAATGTGGTGTGTGTGCCTTCCACACTGTCTCCTGGGGGTTGGGGGAGCACTTTGGACTCTTTTGCTGTGCCTACCTCAGTTCCCCAATGCTTTTCACACAATGTCAGGTTTGGGAGAGCCCTGGAGAGGTTGGCTATGAAGGGATTTATTTATCCTTCCTCTAGCTTCTCATTGACTTGCTTACATTTGAAGTAGGAGATGAGAGGTCTAAGTATTGGATGGCATTAAACTGGTGCAGCCAAAGTGGACAAGAGTATGGAGATTCCTCAAAAATGTAAAAATAGAACTACCCTATGACAATTGCGTTATTTGGTATTTACCCAAAGAATACAGGAACACTAATTCAAACGGATACATGCACCCCAATGTTTATAGCAGCCTTGTTTATAATAGCCAAGATACGGAAGCAGCTCAAGTGTCCATCAACTGATGAATGGATAAAGAAGATGTGGTATATCGATAAAATGGACTATTATTCAGTCCTAAAAAAGGATGAAATCTTGCCATTTGCAACGACAGCAAAGGAGCTAGAGAGTATAATGCTAAGTGGATTAAGTCAGAGAAAGACAAACACCATATGATTTCACTCTTGTGGAATTTAAGAAACAAAAGAAAGAAGTAAAGGGGAAAATAAGAGAGAGAGGCAGACAAAGCAAGAAACAGACTCTTAATTATAGAGAACAAACTGATGGTTACCAGAGAGGAGGGGAGTTGGGGGGATGGGAGTTAAGAAGTGCACTTGTGGAGATGAGCACCAGGTACATGGAAGTGTTGAATCACTATATTGTACACCAAAAACTAATATAACACTGGGTGTTAACTAACTAGAATTAAAAATAAAAACTTGAAAAAATACTGTATGGCATTTTCTAGGAAATGTCAATGGTCATTCTCTCAAAACAACAACAAACTATGGGCTTTATTCAGTAGGAATGCAACCAAATATTCTTGAGTCCTTTCTCTTCTTGGAGAATATTTTCTGCCACTGGCACTGGGGCTGTCCACGGGCTGGTCCAGGCTGCCTTTTCAGGCTCACTGCTTGCTTCCACAAACTCTTGGGTTCAGCCATTCTAACGACTCCTTCCTGCTTCCAGGTCCTTCACTCATGCCCTTCTGGCCCACCCTCATATGGCCCCAGCCACATTCATATTTTCTTTGTTCATCATGATCTAGATTCCAATCTAAATTTTGCAGATAGCATTTGCTGATCAACCCAGTTCGCCATACTCATTCCCCTTACACTGTGCAAAACTTTGTCTCTTCTACTTATAAGGTACTTCTCTGTGGAACACTGTGCTGACTGCGCCCTCAACAAATGTGTGTTGAGTACTCACTACATTCCAGGTGCTCTTTGGGTTCTGGGGATACAAATGAGATCCTGTTGCCATGGAGCCACCTTCAACCGTGTGAAACAGAATCAAGAGGCACGCAGATGAATGCAGTCATTCCAAACAAAGAAGCAAATGAAGCAGTGTTATAGTAAAGTGAATAAGAGAGAGGGATACCATTAGATGAGCTGGTCGGGGAAGGTTTCTATGAGGAGAAAGCATTTGAGTTGAAATCTGTCTGGTCAGAAAAAGAGCATTAGGCAGAAGGATCAGTACATGCAAAGGCCTTGAGGCAGGAAGGAGCTTGGCATGTGGGGGATCATGGGTTTCCTTTAAAAAAAGGGATTTTATAAGACAACTATGTCTCCCCTGAAGCATCTAGCCCATAATAAGGCAATCAGATGCTAGACTGTTCTCGCCATAAGAGTAGATTCCATGCCTATCTCGCTTTCCGTGACTACTAGCATGGTGACTGGCAGATACTAGACACTCAAATTAATGAATGAATGCTCATTGAGTAACTGAATGACTCCTGTCTGGTCTGAGAGCAATTTTGCTGCAGAGCCAGAATGGACAAAAGAACTCCTTCATTTCCTAAATATTAGTTCTTGCTGAAGCCAACTCTCTTCAAATCTCTGTTACTATTCATTCAATGAAGTAAGAACAGGGCACTTAACTTCCTTTTTGGAGGATCACTATACTCATGAGAGATCTCATATATAAAATGTTTGGAACTTTTGGAAGCTGCTCAATAAATTCAGGCAATTCCTACAGCATGGCTCAGCAGGTGGGAAGCCGGAAGTCATTGTATATTAAATTTTCCCTGAGCAGCAGTAGGAATGCAGTGTGACCAGTCCCTGCCCTTACTGCTGTAGGATTCCAAAGCTGGCACCTCTTTTAAGCTTTTGGAATGTGGATAAAGCATTCCATCATGTTAGCAGGACACTATTTTACCTTCCCTGCTGCTGAGTTTATTGTTTTTGTAATCCCGGGGCACCCGTCTGGCCCTTCTCTTGCATTCTCTCATGGAGAAGGCTGTGCTACAATTATTCAGAGTAATCCCTAGTGGAATGGTGTTTTTAGCGAGCCTATCAAGGAGCCTGTCCATTCATAGAAGCAATAATGTAGTAAGATCAGTTTTCAGGAACCTCAAGTCTAATAAAGAATATAATCAAGAACTTGATTAAAATAGTGGACCTCCATGAAACCTCCCCCCTCCAAACAACAGTATTTGAAACTAGGCCTGCTTCAGCTTTCAACAGAAGTATAAGAAACATAAACTGCTCTGAACACCTTTGAAATGCCTAAGGATAATTTATGCTTTCAGGGTTATGCTTCTTTCCAGTATTACTATTTAGGATTATAAAATGGTAGAGAGGGGCACCTGGGTGGCTCAGTCAGTTGGGCATCTGACTCTTGATTTTGGCTCAGGTCATGATCTCAGGGTCGTGAGATCGAGCCCTGGATTGGGCTCTGTGCTCAGTGGGGAGTCTGCTTAAGGATTCTCTCTCTATCCCTCTGCCCCTTCCCCCTGCCCACCACTCATGCACACATGCGCGCGCTCTCTCTCTCTCAAATAAATAAATAAACCTTTAAATAAAAAAAAATGATCGAGATAGTGGCTATTAGGTCAAATAGGGAAGTGGATGAAGCACTCTGGTGCTCTTCCTCCAGTGAAACCAAGACACATCCCAGGTCACTCTATCAAGGGGTCAAATTTTTTCTAAACAATAAAAAGCGAGTGCTTTAGGAGTGATATTTCCTAGAAAGAATCCTTAGCCCACACCTATTTCTAGACCCACTCTGCTGCTAAGCATGACTGCTGCTGATGGCAGTCTACACCTGAGCACAGGTGCAGAGAACACCCATATGCTAATCCCCTGTCATGTGACTCAAGAGCCAAGCCGGACTCATAGCTAAGCTTTATTTTTGCACAGCAATGGAGAATCTGGGCTGAGTATTTCTTAGCACACGACCTAGTTGTTCTCACCACTCAACTTGAAATGTCAAGTCCGACAGTGACCTGGTGTAGTGGCCAGAGTTCACTATTGTGTGTGTAATCATAATGTGTGATGGATGAGGGTGGGAAGAGGAGACAGAGGATGAAATCGTAGAGCCCATACTCTTGGCTTAGCCCCTTTTTACCACTTCACAGCTCCTCTTGGAGAGGGCAGTGCCTGGACTACAGCCTGAGCTTAGACACAGACACATGTTAGGACTGGTCCTAATCATTTGATTGATTGACTGATGGATTGAATTGAGTTGGGGGCCGGTTTGGCAGCTGAGATCCTTAAGTATTCCCTGCTGCACCAGATACATCTTCAAAGCATTATCCAGCCTCTAACATAAGGACCTCTCACCTCCCAGGACCCGTAGTCCAGGTGGCTGCTAGGCCAGGCAACCAAGGTGCCCTGGTGTAAGCACATCTGTGGTCTCTCTGATTGACGTTGAACCCAGTTTGGAATGAACTTGAAAGTCCCCCCAACAGCATGGAGGCACATCATGAAGGATTATTATTTGCACACAGTTACAGTAAAACTTTTTTCTAGTTGGTGTCTACTTATTTCCAGAAGAAGCAATTTCCCCTCTTTTCCAGAGGTCTCAGGAAGGAGTTTTGACCCTTAGAAGTCAATAAATGAGGAAGATCTCCTTGAATCTATCTGAATAAAAGATGTTCCCATTAGATCCTTATGTGTCATCAAATAAGTCCAGTTTTCAGAACATACTTTCCATTTTGGACTACTTTTCATAAAAACAAAATGTACAGGTAGTAGGTTACCAGCTAAGACTGAGGGTTTGCTCAGTGGATTTACACTGGTTCTGATTTATCTTTTGCCTTTAATTCTTTTGTAATTTGGGTAATATGACTTTGACCCAATCATTGTGAGCCTCAGTGTCTGCACATGCAAATGCAAAACAGTGACCCCTGAAGTCCTAATTCTGTCTTCTAATTAAACTCACTTTTTCCCCCAATTTAACTCACTTTATGCATTCACTTATACTACAGATATCTTAAGTACCCAGCATGCACTTGGTACAATAATACTAGTACTAACTCATTATGAAGGTTAGTAAGATAAGGCAAGAGATGAACAACTTTTGCCTGCACAGCGTCTAGTGGAAAAGACAGGCATGTGCACAAATAATCAAGAGCAATATGCTAGAGGCTAGATTTGAAGTTGACACAATGTGGAGAACACAGTGAGGGGAGGAAAAGTAAATTCTCTCAAGGCTAGGAAAAGTTTCACTGAGGAGGGGACAACACTGGCATTTATTCTTTAAAAAATTTTTAAAATTAAATTTAATTTAATTTTTAAGTAAGCTCCATACCCAACATGGGGCTTGAACTCATGACTCTTGAGATTAAGAGTTACATGCTCTGTGGACTGAGCCAGCCAGGCACCCCAACTTTGGTATTTATTCTTGAAAGGAGGCTTTGCCAGACAGAGAATAGAGAACATGTATCCCCAGCTGGTGGAACCACGTGGAGATATAGGGAAGCCTGACAAGTCTGAGAAAAGTAATTGTCCAGGTAGCTACTGTACGGGGTATGGCAGGGCATGCAAGAGCACGGAAGAATCTGGAGAGCCATGTAGAGGCGAAAGATGAAGGGTCTTCGATCAGTTCAGGTCTGGGCACTATGAAACAGCTTGCAACCTCCAATAAAACCCTCTTTTTGAGCGAAAGGGCTCTTTTGCTCATGCCATAATGCTACTGAGACCTGGAGAGCAGGACTTAGGAGGCAGGAGTCTGTGCTTTGGTGTGCGGCAGACTTGAGTGGCATTCTTGGCTGCGAAACTTGCTGTAACTGTGGGTTCAGAAAATTATTAACCCTCCCTAAACCTCAGTTGTATTACCAATAAAATAGCACCCAGACTCGTTCTTTCTTCCTAACTAGGAACAAAAGGAACAAGTGAGAGAATAGATGTGACACACTCAACAAATGTTGACTGGTACACAGGAAGTACTCAAAAAATGTTGAGTTCATAATAATACGTGATTCGTGTTACTATCTGATGAATAACATATGATTGATAATAACATTTCCTTGGTCAGGGTCAGTAGAGAAGCCCAGGGTCCGGTAGATCGAGTGAGGTCAGATAATCCCATCACTTGGTTTCTGAGAACAGCCCTGGTGGGATTTACAGCTTGGGCCCCATGTCCCAGCCAGATCTGCAGCGTTGGGAGGACATGCCCAGCAGGCTCACTCTGTCTTCAGATTTCTTTCCCCCAGAGATCAAGGAGGGGGAGCCCAAGCCTTGGATTATGAAGACTTTTGCATCTCCCTGTGTAAAATGATAATGCCAAAGGTTCTTGGCACTAAGCAAGGGAATATGTCCCCCATCCAAGGCTCCTTGTCCCCACATGGTTACTAGGTGCTTGCTGTTATTAGGCCCCAGAGACTATCTATAAAGTTCTTGTTTCTTTCCCCTTTTGTCTCTGTGTGCTTAACAGTTGCCTCATACAGGTGGGTACAGAGTGTGTCTCTACTTCCTGGCAGTGTTTCTTGCCTTCAAAAGAGATTCTTTACTAGATTTTATCTTTTAAGAGCAATATTAGGTTCACTGCAAAACTGAGCAGAAAGTCATGGAGTTGTCATACTCCCTACCCCCCCTGCCCTGCCACACACAGCCTCCCCAACTATCAGCGTCCCCCAGCAGAATGGTACATTAGTTACATTCAATGAACCTACATCGATGCATCATTTTACCCAAATTCCTTAATATACATGAGGGTTCACTCTTGTTGTTGTACCTTCTATGGGAGTTGTCAACTTTTTAGACCAGCAACTGTCTCAGGAAGACCTATCCAAATAATTTGGGGTAATGCTGGTGATGCTATTTCCCAGTAACCTCTTTTGGAGCATAGCATTTAAGGTTGAGTTGAAGTACAAAAGAAAGGGAGACAGGCATGAAGGAAAGAAGGAAAGAGAGAGAAGACAAAGGACCATCGGCTCACCCAGACAAGTCCCACCCCCAATCTCAGAAGCTCGCAGGAAAGGTTAGCGATAGTTCTTGCCTAAAATGTCGCTATTCTCCTGTTTCCTAAATCTGTCCTGCATCTGCCTCTGGGCCTTTCTCTTCCTGGAGAGAGAACTCTTTGAGGCTTTTCCTTGCAGCTTTTTTCCCCACATAGTTTCTAGGGCTACCTGATGGGGTCCCCAAACTGTGATAGGGGCAAGTGTTTTGAACCAGAAGTCTCAGAAACGGACGGGGGCAACTCTGGAGAGATTTCTGTCAGCACCTAACATAACTTATTTTAACTGCTCTTGGAAAGATCTTGTAAGGAAACCCAAGTCGGCCTCTTGCTCTGACGGATGAAGCCTTGTGGGAAGTTGGCTGCTTCAGGCACCGCAGGCAATGCTGAGATGTCTTTCCAAACAGGGACCCAAACAGCTGAAGGGCTCCAGTTACCTATGAGGTGAGTGACATGGACACTTTGCCAGGCGGAGAAAGGGAAGGAGTGGGGTGGGGGAGGTGGTGGAGAGTAGACCAGAGGAGAAAGGAAGGAGGAGGCGGCGGGGAGTGAAACCAAGATGATGAGCCACAGCCAGCCAGCAGCCTGGGGAAGGGAGTGGGGCACCCTGCCTCCAACCACACTTCTCGCTGCACTTTGGGGGGATGCAGGTGGTGCCCCGCCTGGAACCTCAGGTGTGATCAGTGATTTACCAGCCCAAATTACACCCTGCCTCAAGTGGAAACCATCTGGGTACTCACCCAGGGTCATTAATGTCCTCTCGTGGCAAGTGACTGTTGAAAATGAACAAAGCCAGCCATCTGTGAGCTGGCTACTGGAGTTCATCATGGACCTTGGATTCAGGATTTAAATGTGTGTTAGGCTTTTTTCAAACAGCAAATTAAAATGCACACTCAGGGGCGCCTGGGTGGCTCAGTTGGTTGGGCGACTGCCTTCGGCTCAGGTCATGATCCTGGAGTCCTGGGATCGAGTCCCGCATCTCACATCTGCTTGGCGGGGAGTCTGTGTCTCCCTCTGACCCTCCCCCCTCTTGTGCTCTCTCTCTCTCTCTCTCTCTCAAATAAATACATAAATAATCTTAAAAAAAAATAAAATGCACACTCATTTAAAATGCTTTTAGTTTACCTTGTTTTGACTCATGGGCATGTTCCGTATTTCTCTAAAATGAGTATGGGTTGTGTTAGCAATGATAAAAAATTATCTGCGATTGTAAAAATTGAATTGGTTTGAAAAAATTCGAAAACAATTTTGTAAAATTTTGTAAATTTTGTAATATTTTACAGAGAATAGGGTAAAGGTGTCCATCTCAAATCATTGGCCCTGTTTAACTTGTGGGATGGAGGTAGAATTAGAGAGATAGGTGCTTGCCAGCTTTTTTAACTGTCTCTGTATTGCTTAGATCATTCAAATGAGTATATGTTACTTTTGCCATTTTTTAAGGAAATTCAGGAAAGAAAGAAAAATTAAAAAAATTTTGCCATGTGTTCTTCAAAAGCAAATCTGTCTCATTAAGTGCAACTTTTAATTTGCTTTTTTAAATTGTATAAAATGTTGTGAATTAAATGTTATTTTCTTAACTCTTCAGCAGATCCTTTCTGCCAATATTACATGTGTCAGCCCACCTGGCAAAAGTTGAGTTTTGCATTCATCCCTCAATATGGACCGTACAGGCCTTTCTGCCGCAAGCAAATGTCTCTGCCAAATGGAGTCAATATGTGCATTTAACTCAGAGCTTCAATAGCTCAAGTGACGTTTTTTTGACTATGAAGTTTCCAGCTGACAAAAAAGATCTGGGAAATCATTTAACAAATATCCATGACTCACCATCTTGGTTTCACAACTGTCATTTTCCCATATTTGCTTTAGAGCTTTAAAAATCATTGCAATGAATAATAATAGTTATGTATCTCCTGCCTTTACTGCAGTAGCAACTGTGTCCCTGAAATTGATGTGTATCTTACTGTCCAGTGTTTTAGACTTTTGTTTTACGTGTGTATCCATGAACAATATGCACTGTTATTTTATATTTTATGAAACTATACCAAAATAGTATGGCTCTGTATATATGATTACTTTTTGTTGTTTTTCATAAACTTTTTTTTAGAGAGGTGTGGGGAGGAACAGAGGGAGAGAGAGAATCTCTAGCAGACTCCCTGCTGAGCGTGGAGCCCAACGTGGGGCTTGATCTCACGACCCTGAGATCAATGACCTGAGCCAAAATCGAGTCGGGTGCTTAACCAACTGAGCCACCCAGGTGCCCCATCAACTTTCTTTTCTTTTGTGGTTTATCCACGTTGATACATGTAGCTATGGTTCATCATTTTCATTGCTATATACATCTCACTGTATATCTCTTCGCAGTTTATTTATCCATTCTTTTACTCATGGACATAGTTTTTTACTCAGACCAAGACATGTCTGGTTTTCTCTATGATAACAACGGCTGCCCTGAACATCCTTGTCTGTGTGGTCTTGTACACTTGAACCAGAGTCCATCCTAGGGGTTATTCTTGTGGGGGAACCACTGGCTATTGAAACATCTACTGAATTTTAAGAGAGAGGGAGACGTGCACATGAAGTCTTGGTCTTCTTCGGGAAGTGGGGTTAGTTAGGACACTAGGTCATTTCATTCCGTGTGAGGGTGTGCTCCCCACTTCTTTTCACTATGTTTTTCTCAAACTTGGAAACTGGGAACCTTCCTCATTAGAGCCCAGATTGCAAAGAATTTTTTGGTCAGATGTCAGAGAACTGACTCTTCCTGAAGCAGAACTTCCTTTACGTTCTCTTGGAATATTGTATATTGATTTAGAACATGTTAAGCAAGATATCAAGGCCCATGAGCTTGTTTAAGAAAGAAAATGTCTTGCTAAGTGGAATGGTAAATTCAAGATCCTGAATTATGAGCCAGACTGAAGGATGTCCCCGGGCGTGACTTGGCGAGCATGCTGTGATGGTATTTTTCCCTCCTTCTAGATCAATTTCAGCATGTTTCCATCAGCAGATTCCAGGTGGTGGATAGGTGGCTTCATTTTAAGAGTCTGTTGGTCACAGGAGTGACCTATGTCCTTTATAGAAGAGGTAAAATAAGCCCTCCTGACATTGCCCCCTCGTGCCTCACTCCAACTTTGTCGTAAGTCAGTCCTCCCAACATGAGTACTTCTCAGGACTGACAGACCCCATGCAGTTGCTGCATAGTACCTGTGGTCACCTGAAGTTTCTTCAGCCCCACATGTGGGCACCTGCTGCAAAAGTGTGCATCACCTGGCCCAGACCTTCCCAAGCTTCCCACTGCTGTCAGATCCCAGGCCCTGTGGCTGCAAAGTGTGCCACATGCACTAGGCGTGATAGGCAGCATGAACTAAGGCAGCCTTCTGCTAAATCTGTTGCATTTTAACTGTTGTTAATTTTTAGGCATATTTCACAAATTTTATTGCAGAGGGCAAGGCTAAAATACGCATTGAAGTTCAATCATTAGGTCATTAGTTTTAAAGGAAAAATATTAAATACGTAAAGATGCATGTGTCTCTGGCAAATATTATGAAGATATGCAAATGACCACATTTAGGAGACATTGCCTGAGCCAAAGTGTAGTCCGGCCAAGTGTATGGTAAGTTGCTGAACTCACCTGATCATTACACCTAGTGAGTGTTGCTTTGGGCACACCTCTCTTCAGTTCAGTTCAGAGTCTCAGCTTACCTACCTAGAAAATATCGGGGGGTTGGACTAGGTCAGTGATTCTCGGCCCTGCCTTCACCTTTGAGTCCGTTGGGCAAATTTTAAAGTTACTGATGCCTGGCATGCTGCAGACCAACTCAGTGAATGTCTCTAGGGGTTGGGCCAGACATTGGAATTTTTAAAAATTTTTTTATTGTTATGTTAATCACCATACATTACATCATTAGTTTTTGATGGAGCGTTCCATGATTCATTGTTTGTGCATAACACCCAGTGCCCCACGCAGAACGTGCCCTCTTTAATACCCATCACCAGGCTAACCTATCCCCCCACCCCCCTCCCCTCTAGAACCCTCAGTTCGTTTTTCAGAATCCATCGTCTCTCATGGTTCATCTCCCCCTCTGATTTCCCCCTTCATTCTTCCCCTCCTGCGATCTTTTTTTTTTCTTAACATATATTGCATTATTTGTTTCAGAGGTACAGATCTTGTGATTCAACAGTCTTGCACAATTCACAGCGCTCACCATAGCACATACCCTCCCCAATGTCTGTCACCCAGCCACCCCATCCCTCCCACCCCCCTCCACTCCGGCAACCCTCAGTTTGTTCCCTGAGATTAAGAATTCCTCATATCAGTGAGGTCATATGATACATGTCTTTCTCTGATTGACTTATTTCGCTCAGTATAAAACCCTCCAGTTCCATCCACGTCTTTGCAAATGGCAAGATCTCATTCCTTTTGATGGCTGCATAATATTCCATTGTATATGTATATACCACAGCTTCTTTATCCATTATCTGTCGATGGACATCTTGCCTCTTTCCACAGTTTGGCTATTGTGGACATTGCTGCTATAAACATTGGGGTGCACGTACCCCTTCGGATCCCTACATTTGTATCTTTGGGGTAAATACCCAGTAGTGCAATTGCTGGATCGTAGGGTAGCTCTATTTTCAACTTTTTGAGGAACCTCCATACTGTTTTCCAGAGTGGTTGCACCAGCTTGCATTCCCACCAACAGTGTAGGAGGGTTCCCCTTTCTTCACATCCCTGCCAACAGCTGTCATTTCCTGACTTGTTAATTTCAGCCATTCTGACTGGTGTGAGGTGGTATCTCACTGAGGTTTTGATTTGGATTTCCCTGATGCCAAGCGATGTTGAGCACTTTTTCATGTGTCTGTTGGCCATTTGGATGTCTTCTTTGGAAAAATGTCTGTTCATGTCTTCTGCCCATTTCTTGATTGGATTATTTGCTCTTTGGGTGTTGAGTTTGAAAAGTTCTTTATAAATTTTGGATACTAGCCCTTTATCTACAGACATCGGAATTTTTAAAAAGCTTCCTCAAGTGATTATGTGCAGGCAGGATTGAGAACCAGCAGATATAACGATGTCTGAACTTCCTCACAGATCTAGGATGAATTAATTTTCTGATCCCATGGGTAAACTGTAAAGTACTGATTCAGTGACAGTGGAGAAGACTCATTGCCCCCTCCAGGCTCAGCCATAACAAGTGTGATATTTAACTGCCATGCAGGCCTAGTCAGCATTGGTGTCTGGAAGCTCCCCGAGGAGCTTTATGTGGGTCTTACCTGTTCCTACCATGATGCGTGGTATAGAGTAGGTGCTTAATAAACGTTGGGTGAAATAATGGTAGATTGAAGTTTAAGAACATGTTTTCTGAAGACATCTAGGATTAATCAGGTCATCAGAAATTAGTAATCAAACTCGCAAGAGACTGTTTGCATGCCTGACTTCCAGTTTATTTGTTTCTAAAAGGAGCTCTCAGGGTCCAAGGAGTAGAACCAGTCTTTGTCCCAGTGCAGTCTATTCCTGGCGAATGAGATCAGAAGGTTACTCAGTGAGCACAGAACAGATGTTGGATCTTCTTATGTGCCACTGTTACCAAGTTCTGGTGATCCAATGGCCTCCATTTTTTTAAGGCTCTTTCAATGTAAAGGGTCAGGATCAACCATCCAGAACCAGAGTGCCTTTCAGACCTCCTAGTGATGCACTGACAGATGCTGGTTGTGCCATTTTCCCTTTTCAAATATTCATGCAGACCCCCACCGTGCCGTTCACACTTGTTACCACAACAGTCTCCCAAGTGTTGGACCGACTCACGTTGAGTTCGGCTGCTGGCTAGTGACATACTCAGGCCAGGCACTTTAATCTCCTCGGTAAGGTCACTCCCAAGTCATTCTGCAAGATGGGTTACTTCTGGAAGCTGTCCTATAAACAGCTAATCCCATCCTTCTTGCAGCTTGACTTACAGGGATGGCATCTGCTGACCTTTCGTTTTGGGAGCCATCTTATTTTGAGGGTAGTAGCGCTTTGTCCAGTGTCTACAATTACCTCATCTAAAAATACCTCAACTAAAAACACCAAAGTGTGTGAATAATCTTCAAGGGGACTTTGCAACCTGGGCTGTGTTCCTGATAGGTTGCTACCATATTTCAAGGCAGTAGCCTTTTTATTGTACTAAGCTGCATGTTACCTGCTAGACCAATATTTCGTGTTGTAGTTGTTTAGAAGCCAATCTATATGCTGAGCCTTACGACAATGTTGCCTTTTCCCCATGAATACACCCAATAATCATGTTGCCTGTGATTTCCCGTGTAACACCATCACCATTTAGCCTCAGCATAGAGAAGTAGCCACCTTCCACGTGCACCATGCCAGTGCTTCACTTCCCTCCTGGCCAATGTAAGTCTCCATCCTTCTGCATCAGCCATAATCCTCCTATGTGCTACCACTACCTCCCGACCCAGTTGTATAGTTGGTGAGCTCCCACATAGACCTAAGATCAGAGGAACAGAGATGTGCTTGTGTTGCCCACATGCTGGTGTTTGTCTAAAGAAAAGCATGGAATGTGATGCTGAGGGTCCAAACTGAACGGTGGATATATTTCTACATCTTTGTACATTTTTGATTTAATGAGCTGTGTGAATGTCACTCAGATTCAATCCTGATTTTGGGCATAAATTTAGTAGACTCTAGCACTTGCTGCCCCCTGTTTCCCAGTGTGCTTAAATAATAAAAGGAAGTGCTTCTTTCATATAGAAATGTTAGAGTAACTCTGAGGACTTGCTCTTAGGTTAAGGAAGCCATTCCTTAAAATTAATGTGCATTTTTCCTCTTAGTCTAGTTGGACCGGGGAGGTGTGTGTATGTCCTTGCACACCAATAGAACATTTATGTAAGGATATACAAGAAACTGGAAACAGTGATTACTTTAGAGAAGGTGACTTGATGAACTGAAGTAGGAAAGAGACATTTTTCATTTTAAAACCTTTTGTGCTGTTTTGGACTGCTTTTTCATCCATTAAATAAGAGATTATATCTGAAGGATCATATGGTCCTCTGAACCCCTTTTCTGAGAGTCTGTAATTCTCTTGAATTGAGGGTATGTTTTGTATTCCTTCTCTAATCTTTTTAACAGAATTCAACTCTGCTGGCTATATTAGAAACACCTCCTTTTTCCAGCATTGCCTGAGAATGGTATTTTACATGCTGTGAATTCTCTAGGTAAATGAGTCTAATTCCTTTATATTGCTGAAGTCTGGAATAACTTCTAATGGAATATTTATAAGTTATTTATATTTATCACATACCTTCCTATCTCCCTCGTTTCTTCGCAGCTTTATTGGGATATAGTTCACATATCCCAACATTCACCTATCCAACGTTCAGAGGCATTTAGTATATTTACCGAGATGTATAAACATCACCACAGTCTAATATTAGAACATTTCAGCACCCCGGAAGAAACCTCATCCCATTAAGCAGTCACTCACTAACCTATTTCTGTCTCTTTGGATTTACCTATTCTGAATATTTTACACAAATGGAATCATACAACATGTGGTCTTTTGTTTCTGTCCTCTCACACAGAATAAATAGTAGTTTACCATTTGCTGAGAGTTTAGGCTTCTTATCATTGCCAGTGTGCTCCTGAGAACCTCAAGGCTGCTGAGGCAGGGAGGCTGTTGGCCTCTAGATTCCGTGGTCCATTGTGATGAATGGGACTTCGTCAATGCCCTGCGGCTCAGGCCATCAGAGGGCCTCTCGAATACCTTGTCGTATGACCTTCCACTTGTGCAAATTAGTCCTCCATTAGGTGCATAAACTGGGTGAGGCCCCGAGTCCAGGCTTATGATGGAACTCAACTGTGAACCTCTTTGGTGCAGTTCTGTCTTTCTGGAGTGACTAAAAAGGCTGAAATCTTCCCTTCCTTTATTGCTATCTTGAGTATCTCGTATCATTCAGTCAGCTAAATTCCATCTTAGAGATAAATCCCCCACAAGTATTTTATGATCTCTCTGCTTTAAATGGCGCTAAACCCTTTGATTCCTTGTACCCTTCCTTTCCCCTTTCTTAATTTAGTCTGTGGCTCTCACGTCAAGGACTCTACTGACTCCCCTTTTTCTAAAGTTGTATAATGGTGATAGAACACTTTCTCTTATTTTCCTTGAAGAGCAGTGCATAATCAAAACATTCTCGAATGCAAACCTCCAGGCAGGGTGGGGCCGGGCAGCCTCTAAGTCAACAGGGCAGGTGTCTGCCAAGTCCAAGAGCATTTGAATGTCTGGCTCAGAGGGAGGCGATTTGACGTCTAAACTGTCTTGGAAAGTAGAATCTCTGTAAGTGTTTCCTTTACCTTTTGGTAGGAATGGAGTGAAGGCGGAAGAACCTCGGGCCTGGGTGAGACTCTCATAGGGGTTGTTTGAGGTTTGAGTTGGTTTGGCAGGACGGGAGTTGTCACTATTCTGAATTTGGCTGGAGGAACATGACAGGGTCTGACCAAGAGTGTGTCCTGGCAATTTGAGATTTCAGGGCTTCTCTTATGCTCAGTGTCAGCATAAGTCCACAAGTTTGGGGCACCCTTGCCTCAAGCAGCTCCAAGATGTGGATCTGGAGACCCAAGAAAATTCACTCTGTGTCGGGGAAACCACCCCTTCTTGGCCTGCCTTGGGCAGGGAAAGGGTGGCAGGGAGGAGGGTGCCTGATACAGAGCAGACGGTAAATATCTGCTGAATGGCCAGATCTCTGGTGTGGAGTCTGACTCCATGACTCTCTGACACGAGATGCTGAGAAAGAGCTTCAGCGTAGGCTTGGCAGGAAATGCTGTAACTTAGGATTGATGGGCCACAGATGCAGGTGAGTGAGTGGAGAGGAGCAAAATGGACAAATGGATGGGCGAGTTCTGCTGGGGGAGGTGAGAACGAAGAAGTCTGAGCTCCAAGACAGTAAAGCAGCCCCAACTTGCATTTGGGCGCCAGAGGAGTTTGGGTGCACCCTGCTCTGGATGCCCTGGTATCAGGGGGCTAGGCTGAGTGCAGACCTGGACAGACTAGCAGACAGGTTACCCCCAGGCTTACTCAGAGGTGGCCAGAATTGAGGCCGGGGCCCCAGCTGCTCTGCTCTGTGGGCCTGCCTCCCACTGACCGGGAAGCAAGTCCTCATAAGTGGCCCGGCAGTGCCCTCTGGTGGTCAAGTCGGTCAAATGCTGGCTGGCTTAGCCGGAGCCTCCTTTGCTTACAACTCCTTGGCAGATGCCCTCGGCATTTGGGCTTTGGGACTAATTTAACTAATCTACATGAACCCAATCCTGCTGTGTTGTGAGTATAATAAGTAGGGAAGAAACGTACTTGGTGCGTCTGTCTGGTTCCAGACAGTTCAGTTAGCCTTCAAGAACTGCCACGCTAACACAGTATGTGACAGGCATTGTGCTAGGCCCTGTATTCTGTCTTACTACTGATCTCTAGGACAGGTGCTGTCATTGCTCAGGTTACAGATGAAGAATCCGGCTCGGAGAGAAAGTTGCCCTCTTGCTGCAAGAATATGACATTTGGTTCTGGGTGCAACTAACCTGTTAACAATGGTGTTGTTCCCCCCGCCGCCGCCCGGCTCCTGCCTTGGACCATGGGAATGAGAGGGGAGTGGAGCGGGCAGGGGCACTTCTATTTTAGTTTATGTTTTACAGATATATTTTCACAATGAATATATATTATTTTGAGAGAGAGAGAGAGAGAGTGCTAGCAGGGAGGGGCAGAGGCAGAGGGAGAGAGAGAACCTCAAACAGATTCCCACTGAGCACAGAGCCTGGCCTGGGGCTCAATCTCACGACCCAGAGATCATGACCTGAGCCGAAATCAGGAGTCAGATGCCCACTCAACCGAGCCACCCAGGCGCCCTCCCCCCCCATTTTAAAATTTAGACTAAGTTCTCGATGTGGCAGGTGAGGAACGTGCTTGCCTGTCAAGCACGTTCGGAGGAGAGTAACCGGGAAGGAAGGGCAGGGACCAGGAACCAGGGCTCTTCTCCTTTGGTAGACATGGTGTTGTAGGACTATGGTAGCTGTCTTATGATCCCCACAGAACCGGGGGAGCAGGTTAATTCTGTCTGTTTCTCCAGCGTGCAGACCCAGGGCCAGGAGAGAGGATTTCTCAAGGCAGATTTCAGCTGCATGTCAAAGCAGTTTGCTAGCCACCGGGGGCTGCCCCACCCGTGAAAATGGTGACAGGGAGATGCAGCCTCTCCGGAAGGGCTTAGGTTGGAGGTCACTGGGAAGTTTGTACAGGGGACGCACTGTTCTAAGTCCTTAAAGCCTCTGATGTCCCTCCGTCCCCCAGCCTGTGACCCTACCAGCAGGCAGCAGTACCGGCTCTCGCCTGCAGGTGGCAGCCCTCGCTGAGTCGAGCTGGAGCCTGGTCGGGCCGGGGCTCCCACCGTTGGCCCGGTGTCTTTCCAACGGAGGAGACTTACACACTCCTGAGGACTGAGGGGAGGGGACGGACCGCTCCCCCAGCGGCTCGGGTGTCACTGGGCGGGGGTGCGGCCCGGGCCTGGGAATGTTTAGACCTCCCAGTGCTTCTAGAGGCAGTGGCTGACGTTCCTGTTGGTTTAGTGGGCAGCTTGTTTCACTTTTTCTTTCCCTGAACCCTGCAGGGGGAGCCTGGGGCTGCCCCCGGACGCTGTAAAGAACAATGGCTCACGGGGGGGGGGGGAGGGGGGAGGAAATGAAAAGGTTTCTCCCCAAACAAGAGGGAGACAAGACACAAGAGCCCAGCCAGCGCTCAGGAGGGAGTGGTAGGCCTTGATTCCCTCAGGAAACAAATTAAATCAAGCGATGCAGGGAGCAGGGGAATATTCTAGAAGGCAGGGTGATACACGGGGTTGCTGTTCCAGAACGGCAGAAACAGCCATTTCCATAGGCCTCTGACCCTGGAGCACGAACCATGTTGCCGTGGCCCTGGCCGAGGACCCAGGTGAGGCAAGTGAGCGCAGAATTGGAGGGGACAACAAAACACTTGGTAAGGAATACGATTAATGATATTGCAACGCAATATATTTTCAATCGAAATGAAGACACAAGAATCCATGATGAGCAAAATATCAACATTTTAAACTAAGATTGGGTTGGTATTGGCGTGTTCTCCTTTTGCCTTGGCTTCCATACGCAGCATGGGGCCCTGCCCTGGACTTCTTGAGCAAAGTGCAGGCAAAGGACAGAGGGGACCTTCTCTCCTCGCCCCCCCTCCCCCCAAGCCCTCCGCCTGAGCCACACAGCTGCACCTAGAGAGCTTTGCTCCCTTCCACGGGGGCCTGTGGCGGCTGGGAGCAGTAGTGCCACCTAGTGGAGACTCTTGCACCAACGTGTGGAAGGGGATGCGCGGCCGCTGTCCAGGGCAGAAGCTGGGGCCAGGGACTGTGTGAACAGAGGGGCCCGGAGATAGGAAGTGTGAGTTGGTGTCGCTGGGGCTCTGTTAGTTCCCACAGGCCGGGTACCCCCAGGGCAGAAAGTTCCCATGACACAGCCGGGCCGGACCTGTGGCGTGACCTCGAAGCAGTCACGCACCCTGTCATTGTTTATGATTATGAAGGAAACTGGGAGCAGAGCTCACACTGGAGCTTGGATTTTGTCACTGCTGGTCTGGCGTTCCTGCAGTGACGAGGCTCTGTGTGTGAATGTGTGTGTGTGTGTGTGTGTGTGTGTGTGAATGTGTGTGTGTGTAAAATTGAAAACACAGGGTATTGGGGTAGGAACTAAGGTACAAAGGTAGGTAAGGCAGTAACTCACAACTCCTACTTAGAGGGGGTCAAGGGAATAAGAATGTGTCCCCAGAGGTGTGTAAAAGGATCGGGGGTGACCAGCGGTGGATGCGGAGGACCAGTTCGGGTGTGTGGGGTGTCAGGTGGGTGTCAGTCTGGGGCCTGTGTGCTCAGCCCAGGGGCAGAAGGGGCCATGGATGGTGTCTGGGCAGAGCAGTGACCAATCGGAGTCATGTTTCAAATAGGCCTAAGGAGGGCTGAGCTGTATGAGCCAATTTGAATGAACTCAGCGTGATGTTGGTTACCTTGAACACAATACTCTTGGCCAAATGGCTTGTGATCCGCGTGTACCCCAGCTCACCACGTCTTCAAATCACTGACCTTTAACGTCCAAAAAGGGGTTTTAGTCCAACCACACAGGGCAGGAAGAGCCTGGCAAATTTACTTCTTCCTTTTGTGGTGGAGCAATGATGGATATCCACACTGTCTTTATCTCAGGAGCTCAGAATGATTTAAAACACAGAACTACTAATATTGCCTTACAGAGATGCCTAGAGCCACACACACACACACACACACACACACACACACACACACACACACACAGCCCATGTTCATCTGCAGCCCCAAATTTCAGGCAATGAATCGAAGCCAATAGATCACTCGGGATTACAAGGCAAAATAGAGCTTCAAGGAAGAAGGGGGGGCTGGACCTGGGCCAAGGGAACCCTAACTGAGTGCCCACACCTGGTCCCTCGGGCGGCAGAAATGCCCCTGGGACTACAGTCAGGAATTCAAGCCCCAGCCTGTGGAGCTGTCTGGGGTTCCGAAGTTTGGGGGCCCCTCATTGATAATAGGACTGATTCCTGGCTTGAGGGCAGCCCAGCCGGTGTTGCTGCTCCGAGTCCTCCTTAAGGGGGCACAGAGGCAGGGGGAATGGGGAAGGGGCGGGAGACACTCTCTTTAAGGCTCCCCCTGAGTACAAAGGACCTGCTGAGGTCACAGCTGCAGTGCTGCTTTTTCCGGAGGGGACGGCCTTTCTGCCATGTCCCACAGAACCCGCTTCTCAGAAGGTGAGAATGAGCCTCCTGGGGCCTGCACACTTCTGGCCGTGGGAGATTATTTGTGGCCACAGATCTTATCAGGTGCATTTATCGATCACCCATTACACTACACTTAAGACCCTGTTACAGTCTGGATTTACTGTGGGACTGAAAGCAAGTCACTTATCAAGTAAAAACTGTCATTTTAAGTCTCTGATGAGCGATCATCACGTACGTCTGCAGGCTGACGGCCTTTGCTGCCTCCTGGGGCGGTGGTGGAAATGATCCGGATAGTGTACATCAGGATGGTGCATTCCTTCATCAGCCCGGTCAGGCGCCAGGCGCCAGACCTCAGCGTGGGGGGCGAGAGGGGCGCCCAGTTCTCTCTGCCTCCTGCCTTGACTCTGCTCAGTGGGCTTCAGGAGGAGCGGGTTGTGACTGTGAGCAAGCGTGTACTCCACCCTCTACAGCCCAGAGAAGGACGCACATCCCAAACCTACTCTCCTCCCGGAAACCTGCAGACCCTCCAGGGCAAGGCTGAGGGTGGCTCAGACGGCCACGAGCTGGCGGGCCCACTGGGGAGACAAAAAAAGGAGGAAATTTGAAGTTCCTAGCTGAGGACGATTATTTGAAAAGCTGGCTTTTGCCCCGGGAATGGTGCCAGGATGCCCTCAAAATGGACACTCACGTGGTATGCCTTGCTCTTCAGGCCTCAACACCTGTTGCCCATGGGACAGAGACCCCAAGCCCCAAATAGGCACAGCTGCTGCGGAGGCTAATCTCACCCAGAGCTGAGGCAGAGCCATATTTGGAAATGTATGCCCCCCCCCTCCCCACCTCTGAGCCTTGAGGCCTCAAGACTGGAGTTCTCGCTTGCTCTCCTGTTCCTGGTCTAGCCCCCTTGGAGACTTCTGCTTCTCCCATTCCCCATCCCTGGACCCCTAGTAGGCAGTTGGTAAATGATAGACGAATGAACGAGCATATAAAGAAACTTCTAGCAGCAAAGCGTGGGGCAGATGGATGCTCTGGCCCTGGGGCTCGGGAGCTGCCGGTCTCCAGCCTTCACGCGGCAACACCTCACCCTCAAGGGCCTCCTCTTTGATACTTGATTCTCTCCACAGGCTTGGGAGCCAGTGTGAACTGCAAACACCCATTGTTTCAGAAAGCCAAGAAAATCAAGGTCATGGTTAGGATGGCTCACAGATTTGTAAAGAGCCCTCCTCTGGGGTATTACTCTTTATTCCTGATACTGGGAGGCAGACAGTCAGTATAGCAAGAACACGTTTTCCCCAAGGGCACACAGATTCCCACCACTTCACTTACACTGCTGGGAACTCAGTTCCGCAGAGGCACGGAGCCCCTGCTGTGCACAGAGCTCTGTGCTGACTGCTAATGGGATGGACTTTCTTACGATCCATAAAAGCATGTCATGGCCTCACCTTTCTCCGTGGCCCATTACTTCTGGGTTTTGTGTTGTTTCTCATCACTGTTGTCTGAGTACTTCTATTTCCTTTCCTGTCCCCGGGGTCCGAGGTTCCGTCTTACTTTGATCTTTCTGTGCCTGGGGCACTGGGTCACCCGTGTTGGTGACAACTGTCCGCTTAGTAAGCTGCCCCTACTCTCAGCAAGCTAGTGTCGGGTTTCCGGATGAAGGTGGTCTAAGGGTGTCGGTCACCTGCCCTCCTGCGAGGGCCACGTCTAATGTGATAAAATACCGAGAAGGCCCACAAATGCCCAGGCGGTGGGTTTTCTTGCTCCTCGCTGCCATGGAAAGCCTGAAACATCTTAGCTAAAAATAATCGGTGCCACCCTGGGCCCCTGGCTGCTGGTGGCCTGCTTCCAGGGGCAGCAGAGCCTCCGGAATGTCTCAGCATTGCTCCGGGTAACTGGATCCCCACTCGGCGCCAGCAGGCAGCCTTAGACGCTCTCGGCCTCAGCTGTTGTAACAGTGGGATTATTGGTAGGGGCAGAAATAGACCGCCCATGTTCTGGTGGCTTCCTCACCCCACATTCCTAGGCGCACCTTGCTTTATTAAGGCTCTCAGCTGTCACGGTGATCCAGGCATGGAGAAAGGAAAAGCAACCCTTACCAGCTGCTGGGAGGCTGCAAAGCAACCAGTGTGCCCGCATAAGGACATGTTACTCTTATTAGAAGCTGTGTCCCTCGCATGTCCTTAAGAAGGGGGCCATCTGCCAATCATAAATCAAGATCTCATCTGTTCCAAATAAAGAAGGAGTCTACTGTCTTAGCTGGCAGTCCCTTTATAGTTGATGGAGATTTTTTTTTAATCCTGTGCTGGAGCATGTATGTCTTGTATAATTAAAAATTATAAAAGGTAATAAGAAATAGAAATCTGCTAAGAGATTTGAGGCTCAGTAAAGAATCCAGAGAGTCCAAGGTTTCTGGATTGTGTAAGGATTATGGGGGAGGGGGACATAAATAAATTCTATGCCCAGATCCCAGAAAAAAAATAATGAGTGAGGCCATTTAGCAAAAGGAAAAGTAATTTGAAATGGCCCTTAATTTGGAGGTAGCGGGGTTCCACCTAAAAAAGTGAGCCAGAAGTGGAGGGACCCCACACCCTCTGTGGTCATCTGGTTTGGGGGCTCGTGTGCAGAACCAGGAGATAGCACGAATGGGCTGAAGGTCACCCAAGTTCCTGCTGGACGGTCCCATGGCCCGAGGGAAGGCTGTCTGAGGATGGGGCGGGTGAGTTGGTGGGCAAGACAAGGGTTTCAGGGTGACGCCTGGAGGGGTTAACACGCATGGTCAACAGTCAGAAAGACAAAAAAAAATGCACCCTTTGGTTTTTATCAGCCCAATCCTAACACACCTCTGCCCCGCGCCCCATCCCCCCGGTGTTTCTCCAGTCCCTTTTGCCAGATGCTCAGGTAGGCAGTGCTTTGTGGTCTAAGAGTCTTGGGATCTAGAGAGATTCCCAGCTCTGCCATTTTGACCTGGAGCAAGTTACTCTACTTCGGTGTCTTCATCTGTAACCCAGGGGGCATGGCCCAGCTTGTCCTCACTATGCCGGTCTGTGGATGACGTGGGGTGGTGTGTGCTGAGAGCCCATGGTAAGATTCAGTAAATAGCGCCTGAGATCATCCCTTCCTGTCAAGTCCTTATTTGGAATTTGGAGGGAGATCGTGTTTCATTTTCTAGAATAACCAAACTTGTGTTTTCTATAGTCAGGACCGTCCCTCACCTCATGGAGCAGACACACTGGCAACGTTGGGCATAACATGAACTCTTAGAAAATTAGTTTTTCCATTTTATCCTTCACAAAATGGGAGCTACGACAGACAGTCACGGATAGCTTCCAGAACCAACGGCTCACCTTCTCCTTTGTGAGAAACACCACGCTTTGCTGGTAGGAGGACATTATCGGGTCCCACAGCGCCAGAGGTTTTTATGTTTGTGGCTCCAGGTCTGCATAAATGCATCAGGGCCTCATCTATCGATTCTTTAAGTCTGGAGTTGTATAGAATAAGTTTACTTCAAAGATGGTCCCTCCTCCCTTTCTCCCTTCTCTTTTCCTTTCTTATCTGTATTTCAGTATGAATTTTTATAAGGACTATTTTGGAAAACGTAATCATAACATCACATTATACCTTGAACATGAACAAGAACCCTATTGTGCTATCAAATATTGAGCCAGGATTCAAATTTTACCAACTGTACCAATGGGGTGTGTCTGTGCGTGTGTGCATGTGCACACGCGTGTGCCCTCACAAGGCCCATGCAGAGCAGTTGGTGGGCAGGTCTGTTAAATATCTTTTAATCTATAATTCCTCCTTCTTTTTCTTTTGTATATTTTTCCTTGCAATTTATTTATTGAGAAAACTGGATTTTTTTTTTCAGTTGACTTCCCCACATCCTGGAGTTTATTAGTTGACTCTCAGGTCCATGTCTTCTGCGTTTCCTCTGAGTGGTCACCAGATCACCAGACCCAGGTCAGACTGTGGGGCAGGAGATCTTCGAGGGCAACGGTGTGTACTTCTGTCAGAAGGTGTACGATGTCCGGTGGTCTATATTTTTGTGATCCTAGGAGCCAGAATTCATCAGGGGCTCGTAATTCATACCCCAATTGTGGTGTTCCAGTTATATCATTTCTTTATTTACCAGTCTGAGGACCCCTGTAACAAGGGACCGTTTGCGTTCTGTGTCACCCACTTCCCACGGAAGGCAGTCCGTGGCAGTCCTTGTCATTCTGAGCGGCACTGAGCCACCGCCACCCTTTTGGTCCAGCCTCACGCCTGGGTCCTGGTCAGGCTTGTTCTCACCATGACTCCTCTCAGCAGCAGCTGCCCCAGAGAGACATGCCACTGTTTAGTCCCAGTGTGGCCACAAAGTGGCCCCAAAGGCCGAAGAGATGAGGTCTTGGAGACAGAATTCTCTGAAACCACTGACACGCCAAATCTGACATCGACATTGGCCTCCTTTCTAGTGACAGATCCCAGGAGGCTCGAAACTCCCCCTCCCCTCCCCGGGTCTTTGATGCCCACTGAGTGTCTCCTCATCTTCTAGAATCGGACAAAGAAGGGAACCTGGCAACTATTTCTGATAAGTTTAATTATGACAAGAAACAGATGATGCCAGGTTAGAAGATGCTCTTTCCAATAGCAGATCAGCCAGAGAGTTACTGTGACTTCCTGCCATTTTTTTCTTTTAAGGGAAAGACAGGTTTACCCTGAGTAAAGGGTAAGATTGTCTGTTGTGCGGCTTTGAAATAGTGCAGACTGAGCCTGGGGCTCAGTGGTAGATTTTGACAGAGCTCTTGAAGGACCCAACACTTCCTCATTCATTTGTGTATGTTTAATAGTTACCACAGTACTTGCATGGAGGGCTGCCCGACAAACCCTTGCTGGACTCCAGGGATCCTTCCTGACAGAATGTGGAGGAGGGGGATCTGTCCCTTGCCCTATAATGCTGTTCACCTTGACACAGGGTTTTCCCCGACCTGAGCCTCTGTGTTTCCCTCACACCACACTGAGAGGCAACTCTTCTGACAAATTTCCCCACCCTCCTCCCTCTGCTGAAGCAGTGGCTAATCTAAGAGTATTTTTTCTTTATGATCTAATCTCACATTTAAAAGAAATCTCTCGGGGCACCTGGGTGGTGCAGTCGGTTAAGGGTTCAACTCTCGCTTTCGGCTCAGGTCATGATCTCAGGGTCGTGAGGTCGAGCCTCGTGTCGGGCTCTGTGCTGAATGTGGACCCGGCTTAAGATTCTTTCTCTCCCTCGCCCTCTACTCCTCCCCGCTTGCTCTCTGTCTCTCTCTCTAAACAAAACAAAAACAAAAACAAAAAACCTTTAAAAATAAATAAATAAAAGCACTCTCTCCCTGTCCCCAAATATACACACTGGAGGAATTTATCAAGCCATCTGCGGACGGAGATTTCAACATTAGGCACAAAAATCACTGAGCGGTGAGCCATTTCCACGCAGGGAAGAGAAACGAGATAGTCAAACAGCCTCGAGTTGAAAACGAAGCAAAGTTTAATGCGTGTGAAGGGGCCACATGGAAATTCGCAGAAATGGCCAGGAACCATGAAAATATACATTTTGCATATTTTCCGTCCTGCTCCAGAAGAGGATCGCTCACTCTTCACTCTCATGGACCACCATCTGGAAAGAAAGTAGGCGTTTTTCGTTACGTCAGATGGCAGAGACCCATTTTCTCCTGTCCCTGTCCCTGCAAGCGTCGGGGAGTTGCTCGCTTGTGCTTTTCAGTAGGACACAGGATATTCTTTGGACCTCAGGAGAATACACGATTGCAAACGTGGAGGGAGTCACCCCAGAGGCTGAGAAACTGGCCCCCAGAGAGCAAGCCCCACCCTCGGGGACTTCCTACCTCTGGTTTTCCGTTCCCTACACGGACAGTGACTGAAGACTTGGCGCCAGCAGAGGGCGCCGGAACGATCGCAGCTGGAAAATGCGCCTTCCTTTTCAGGATGTTGTTTGCTTTATCGCAACTTGCGTTTTGGTGGGGCTCTTCTCAGCTAAGTGATTTGAAGCAAATCCCTTCCCTTCCTGAGCCTGAGACTGACCAAGTCCTAGGGCACGGGGATCTCCAAGGTTCCTTCCAGCTCAAAGGTGTCTGCATCGCTGTGGGCTCTTCCCAGCTGGCCCTGGAGCGACAGCCCTGGCATGCACCTGCTGTTCTCCATCTGGGGCCTCTAGTGCCCACGGGAACCACCTACCCTGCTGGAGGTGAAGTCGCGGGTCTTAGCGCGAAGCTTATTGACTTGAGATTCTGCAATATCAGCACGTTCTTCTGCCTCTTCGAGCTCATGCTGAGCTTTGCGGAATTTAGTGAGGTGAGCGTTGGCTTGCTCGTCCTAAAACCAAAGAGGCCAGGCAGGTAAGGGGAGCGTGCACCCGTCTCAGAGCTCCCAGTGAGGGACAGCCCAGGCTGCTGTTCAAAAATCCCTAGCTGTCTGACTTACAGCCTCCTCAGCCTGCCTCTTGTAGGACTTGACTTTCACTTGAAGCTTATCCACCAGGTCCTGTAACCTCAGCACGTTCTTCCTGTCCTCTTCACTCTAAAAGCAAGAACACGGCCTGCAGCTAGAGGAGGGGGCAGAGTTGCACGAGGTCTGGCCAGTCTTCTGGGCCATGGGTTTCTTCCAGGATTCTGGAGAGAAAACCCAGGGCGGTGTTCGCGCTCTGCAGAGAAAATGCCTACGGGGCTTTCTTTCTCTCACCTGGTAAGTTAACTCCTTGACCCGCCGCTCATATTTCCTCAGGCCCTTGACAGACTCCGTGTTCTTCTTCTGCTCCCCTTCAAGCTCAAACTCCAGCTCCCGGATCTGGGGAAACAGTTGGGAAGTTGGTCTGGGGCTGGAGAAGGAGCGGCTGAGGCCGGAGGCCCTGCTTATGCCGGGGCTTCATCCTGCCAGTACCCGCGTCTCCAGCTTCTGGATCTGCTTCTTCCCGCCCTTCAGGGCCAGCTGCTCAGCCTCGTCCAGACGGTGCTGCAGGTCCTTCACCGTCTGCTCCATGTTCTTCTTCATGCGCTCCAGGTGGGCGCTGGTGTCCTGCTCCTTCTTCAGCTCCTCGGCCATCATGGCCGCCTGTAAATGCAGACAAAGATCAGGTGCCTCGGAGCTGTCAAAACCTGGGCCCCCCGAGGACCAGAGCCATGCTAGAGAAGAAGGACAGCAGGGAAGGCAATGACTGAGCCCACCCTTCCACAATGGAACACGAGAAGAGCTACGCCGGGTACGTAACAGAACCTAAGAAATGCAGTGTCCAGGGACTGGATGGAGAATGGTTTCTTGGGGCGCCTGGGTGGCTCAGTCGTTAAGTGTCTGCCTTCGGCTGAGGTCATGATCCCAGGGTCCCGGGATCGAGTCCCTCAAAGGGCTCCCTGCTCGGCGGGAAGCCTGCTTCTCTCTCTCCCGCTCCCCCTGCTTGTGTTCCCTCTATCGCTGTGGCTCTCTCTGTCAAATGAATAAAAATCTTAAAAAAAAAAAATGGTTTCTTCCCCTTCTTAAACTGGCCTCTCCGGGACCTTACCTGCCCCCACCCCCACCCCCACAGCCCCAGGAAATTCTTCATTATCACCAATATGTTTTCAAAGGAACCTAAGACCTGGAGAAGACCGGATGGTACCCCACAGGGCAGGTTTGGGGATAGTGAGTTAAGGGAAGTCGGGCAGGGCATTGAGGCAGGCGTGCAGACGCGAGAGCAGAAGAGCTGCAGTGGTCCCCACCAGGCGGCAAGGTGGCTCTGTGGGAGCTGTGGCCGTGGGGACCAGGCTGCTCAGGCCCAGGTGGGTCAGGTGCAGGTGGGAGGGGAAGCCGGCTTCACGCCAGGTGACATTGGGTGAGACATCGACATCTAAGGGTCTCATTTTCATGTTTGCAATAAGTCAGATGTTGAAGAAAAGAGCATACCTCTCTGTGGGCCTTAGAAACGGACTATACTCCTTTCCAGTCTTTTTTTTTTTTTTCCTATGCTCCATTATTTATCATATTGGCCTTTTAAAGTGCGGGAGGAGACGTGCTGAGTCCAATGCAGGAGAGATGGATAGCAGTTTGGGAGCAGAATGCACCTGCCGTGTGCCCCCGGGGAGGCCCTGACCTGTCTAGGGGGCACGTTCTCAGGGTCGGGAGAAGGAGGGGCTTCAATGCAGTATGAATTCGGCCACCACACAGGCACGGGAGGTGGGTGGGAGGGAAGCCTTACATCTGTGATGGCCTTCTTTGCCTTCTCTTCGGCATTCCTTGCGTCCCTGCTGGCATCTTCCACCTCGCTCTGGAGCTGCGTCAGGTCCGTCTCCAGCTTCTTCTTGGTGTGGATGAGGCTGGTGTTCTAGGGCCGGAGGAGCGGTGTTACCGGGCGTGCATCAGGTTGGGGACTCTCCCCCCTGCCTGCCCGCCGCTCACCTGGGTGTGCAGCAACTGCACTCTCTCGTTGGCATCCAGGAGCTCCTGCTCGGCCAGCTTCCGAGCCCTCTCCGTCTGCTCCAGCGATGCCCGCAGTTCCTCCACCTCGGCCTGCAGCAGGTTGGCTCTGCGCTCCACGATGGCCAGCTGCTCCTTCAGGTCCTCCTGGCCGCGGAGAGCGTCGTCCAGGTGTAGCTGGGTGTCCTAGCCAGGCAAGCAAGGAGAAGCCGAGTTGGCGTGGAGGCGGGAGGGCCATGAGGCGAGTCTGCGTCTTGGAGTGTTCCCGCCAAGGAGCCGTCTCAAACCTTCAGCTGTCCCTGGACACTCCGGAGGTGCTTAAGGGTCTCCGCGGCCTGGCGGTTGGCGTGGCTCAGCTGGATCTCAATTTCATTCAGATCGCCTTCCATCTTCTTCTTGATCCTGATGGCCTCGTTCCGGCTCCGCACTTCGGCGTCCAGGGCGCTCTGCATGGTCTCTACTGTTCGCTGGTAGTTCCTCTTCAGCTGCTCGATCTCTTCGTCCTTCTCGGCGATCTTTCTGTCGATTTCTGACTTCACCTGGGTCAGTTCAAGCTGGATTCGGAGGATCTTGGCCTCTTCATGCTCAAGGGCGGCCTTTAGAGAACAAAAGCAAAACAGAAATGGGACAGAACCTGCTACACCACCACCCTCTGTGGTGATAAAGCTTCAGCGGGATATTCATGACTGTGACTACACAATACTCAAAACGATCTTTTTTTTTTTTAAATCCCTAACTTACTTAACTTCAGGGCAGAAATAACCCCTCTTGCATTGCTGTTTGTTTTTTATTATACTATCGAACAATAATCATATTTAAATCATCCTATTGCTTAGGAGCATACAGCACCTTATAGATACTTTAAGTTCATCTAAGGTTTAGTAAAATATCATTTTTAGACCTATTTTAATGTAATGATTTTTCTCCACTAAGTCCAAGATAATCCACAGGTGTTGTTTCATGCCATTTGATAGGAAAGGAGCCGGGATTGTGGCTTGACAGAAACGGGAAGGCAGGAAGGGAGACAGAGGGAGGCCAGCCAGCACCCCTCCTCACTCCCCCAACGGGCTGCAGCTCCACCCGGGTCGCGGGGGGGAGCAGTGCCCAACCCCCCTCCCGCCAATGCCTGCTTGCATTCTGCTCACCTCTGCTTCCTCAAGAGCCAGCTGGATATCTGCCTTTTCCAGCTCGATCTGCTTTCTTGATTTCTCCAGTTCATGGATGGTTTTACCATTCTCAGCAATTTGTTCTGTGAGATCTGCAATCTCCTCTGCAAAGACATAAGTTTGGAAACCTCCTCTGCACAGGTTTCCAGGCACGGTAAACACCTACCAAATGCTTTGTAACTAGTTCCCCATCATTCTAAGGTGGCTGTTTCCTAGAGATAAGATTGTGTCTAGACAGAGGCTCTGCAGTCCCCCCTCGGCTGATGGGCACCTTCCGTGCATGCACTGACGGAGCCGTGCGCGGGGATTGGCGTCCCGAAGCCATGCCCAACGGTGCCAAGGGGGACGTCAGGCTGTCGCAAACTGCTTACGCTCCAGATTCTTATTTTCTCGTTTCACAGTTTCGAGTTGATCTAAGGCTTCCTCGTAGGCATTTTTCAGCTTGAAGAGCTCGGTGCTCAAGGAGCGGGACTCCTTCAGAGATGCCTCCAGCTCTGCCTGGCTCTCCTCACACTTGGTTTTCCATTCGGCCAGCACCTGGAACACGGGCATGAGAGGTGTGCCTTTGATTAGCTCTGCTCTAAGCTCCTAACTAAGCATAAGCATTAACGGAAATACTCCTAGAATTGGGGGTTCCCTCGGCAGTGGCTCTTGCCTGGCACCTTGATCTTGATGATTTGAGGAGCTCAAGATCAGTAACATATCAGCAACAGTTGCCATCTCTAAAAACCTCGTGGATCCTCTGAGAAGGTAGTCTCTGGGCTTAACTGCCCTTTTCTTAATATGAGAATGGCCCTGCACTTCTAAATATTTCCTTAAAACTTGGGTTTAAATCAACCTTAATGTACTAAAAGGGAGGCTTTCAGAGAGCCTCCCCATGGGACTCGAGTTAGATTCCCACATGTTAGCCACCAGACAGGCCCCCAGTAGTGTGGGGGAACAAAAATATTTGGAACTGAACACATGCTAGCAATTGGTTCGTCTCCTCTGACAATGCTTGAAGGGGACCTCCATCCCCAACCCACACCCGTTTCATTTTACACCCGAGGAAACAACAGCCCAGTGAAGCTCAGGACTTGCCCAAGGCCACACGGCTGGTGGGGCAGAGGCAGGACTGGGACCCAGTCTCCTCCTCCCATGACTCCTGGGGAGCCCCAGTGAGCTTGCATGGACCTGACCCCACACCTTGTCAAAGTTCCTCTGCTTCTTGTCCAGAGCAGCAGCCAGAGAGTTGGCTCTTTCAACATCAACCATCAGATCCTCGACCTCCCCTTGCAGCCTCTGCTTGGTCTTCTCCAAGGAAGCACACTTAGCATTCACTGCCTCCACCTGTTCCTCCGAATCTTGAAGGCGCTGCGCAAGTTTTTTCCTTAAAGCATATGAAAGAGAAGCAGGCACTATTCAAATCTCAATCCTCTTGAACGCCACTGTTCATCAAGTTGGAATCACTCATCTGTGTGACTCAAACACTCATTTGCTTTCTGAAGCCCAGGAGAACTTCCTGTCTGCTAAAAACCAGTGATCAATAACCTGCTTTGTCTCTAACTGAGATCAAAGCTGTTTGTCTTAATGGAGTGTGGTAACGCCAGGTCCCTCTCATGGCGCGCACAGCACTGCATTAAGAGACAGATGAGGTGAGAAAACACCTCGTAACATAACAAAACCATTCCCAAGTAGCTCTAAAGCCAGTGCCCTCTATCATCTCATCATCTGAGACCTGTCGTTCTTCTACCGGCAAATGGACTAGCGTACTTGGCCTCCTCCAGCTCCTCCGTGCGCTGGATGGCGTCCGTCTCGTATTTGGTCCTCCACTGGGCCACCTCGCTGTTGGCCTTGGACAGCGCCCTCTGCAGCTCGGCCTTGCCCTCCTGCTCCTCCTCATACTGTTCCCGCAGCAGGTCACAGTCGTGGCGGGCGGACTGCAGGGCGTGGGCCAGGGCGTTCTTGGCCTGCGGGAGTCCAGAAAGAGGAGAGCCCCCAGTGGATGAGCGTTTTGGTGTCATTTGCATGATACAGTCCAAGCGTGTTCCTGCTATCATCACCTACTGAATAAAGTTGCCCTGTTTTCTTGCAGGTGGTAATTGAAGGTTAGACCAGGAAAGTAGTTCCTCAAATGACTTACCTTGCTTTCTTCCTCTAACTGCCTCTTGAGCTCTTCTATTTGCTGGGTAAACGCTTGCTTGCTCCTGGAAAGTTGGGACACTATGCTTTCCTTTTCTTCCAGTTGACGACTCAGCTCCCCTGTGTCCAGAAGGAAATATTTTCATTTTATTCACGCACTCATCCATTCATCAAGTTCCTACTGTGTGTAAGGCCCCATGATAAGATCCGGGGAGAGAGTAAATGACGAGGTGTGGTCCTTTCTTGGGGGAGAGGAGAGATATCCATGAAAAAGAAACCAAAGACTCAACTCATAAGGTATTGTTCTAAACTACTAGAAGCTTGGAGTGACTTTGGTCAGTAAAACCCATTGAGAACAATTGTAAGTTTAAACATTACCACCTAAAAACGCCCATCAGACCTTCCAGGGCTGGTGTGTCCAGCTGCTTGTTGATTTGTCATTAAGAGAAATAGTGCCTTCCTTAGGACTTTATAGCTCGTAATTTGAAGTTAGACTCTTGGGTAAATGTGGTGGGTTCAGGTTTATATGCTCATGCAGAAGTAAGAGGGAAAAGGTGGAGGGAGAGAGCTTATGACTCCAGAGGTGAATCCCCAAGATGATTATAGAAGAGGCAACTAAACCTGTTTTCTTTGCTGTTTTGGTTGTGGCTGCCAGCAAAGGATTGATTGATTCCCTGGGATGATGGGCTGGAGGACCAGGGCTGGGCAGGGCCACGTTTTCTAGGTGAAAGCCCCAGATAATATTCCCTATATATTTTAAGATTTATTTGTTTGAGAGAGAGAGAGCGAGCACTGTGAGCAGGGGGAGGGGCAGAGGGGGAGAGAGAGAGAGAAGCAGACTCCCTACTGAGTACGGTTCCAGCCATGGGGCTCAATCCTACAACCCTGAGATCATGACCTAAGCCAAAATCAAGGGTCAGGGGCTTAACCGACTGAGACACCCAGGCGCCCCTTTGTTCCCCTATATTTCTACTACACACCAGAAACCTATACAAATTGGCTGTGTTTCTTTATCTCTTTTCTTAAAACACTTGATTGCAGACCACAAATCTGAATTTGTGTGGAGCAACAAATAGAAGAGCCTTGGGAATTCATTTCTAGTATCATTTCTGCCATTTAGATTCTTTCTGATGCAAGGTATTATTAATGTTGAAAGAGCTTGAACCAAGTGATATTCTGACTCCCCTCTTGTTCCGATCTGCTTTTCTCGCTCCTGTTTTTACTGAACTCTCAATGTTCCCTCCTTCATGATATTTTGAACAACTCTTTCTTGAGTTATTCTGATAGCTTCTCTCCGAAAAGATGCTTTCCTAGAGATTCTCCCCCACACAGTGCTGCCCTTTGGTGTTGACCAGTTGCAACCTGGCCCCATCCTCCTGGAGGCGACCACGAAGTGTGGCCCCTCCCATCCAATCGCTCACCAGCCTCTGTCTGCAGACGGGACTTCTGTGTCGCCAGCTCGCTCATGCTTCTCTGAATTTCCTCGTTCTTGCCCCTGGCCTCGCTCAACTGATCCTCCAGAGTTCGGCATATTTTCTCCAGGTTGGCCTAAAGGATTGAGAAGGGGGAGAACTTTAGCCGTATTCAGACTGGAATGACCCAGAGGTGTCTCTCCTCAAAAGCACTGGGTCCCATCCTGCCCGAGCACCTTGGATTTCGACACGCTCTCCACGTTGCTAGAAAGATCGTCTATCTCCAGCTTGAACTCGCTCTTCTCTTTCTCCAGCTTCTGCTTGACCCTCTGCAGGTTGTCTATCTGTTCCCCGAGCTCTGCCACACTGTCTGCGTGCTTCTTCCGCAGGGTGGCCAGCATAGCTTCGTGCTGTAAGGTGGCCTCCTCCAGGTCCCTGCGCATTTTCTGGAACTCGGCCTCACGCTTCTTGTTCAGCTCAATCTGGGTGGAGGTGACACCTCCCGCCTCTTCCAACCTCTCGCTCAGCTCCTCCAGTTCCCGGGCATAGTCGCTGCGCTGTTTCTCTGTCTTTGCACGGGTTGCCCGCTCTGCCTCAATCTCCTCTTCCAGTTCCTCAATCCGAGCCTGTGGAGGGTGGCCATTCACCCATGGGCAGTAGGTCCCCAGGGTGACTCACTCTGAACGTCAAGTGCAGGCTAGTTTCCATTCTCATTAAACAAACCAAAGGTTGGGCTTCTCCCAGGGGAATAGGACTGTCATTAATTTCCTTTACTATGAATTTTCCCTGCCCCAACATGGTCATTACCCCTGCAGTGACCAACCTAGGACGTTGTCCATTCAACTAAATGTTGACCCCCCAATACCTTCATTATGTATTTTAAGTTATGGAAAAATTGTTCACCGTTGCTATGTCAGTCTAGGAGAAAGGAAATTGATGAGGCAGGCAGACCCATGCTCCTGCCCACTTGCTCAAAATGGCTTACAGCAGATGGCACCCAGCCCACATGCGTGACCTTCACATGAAAGAAAAATCCGGGATGCCTCCTACCTGTAGCTCTTTGATCTTCTTCTGAAACTGGAGGCCTAGAGTCTGCTCATCTTCCACTTTGCTTTGCAGCTGACTGTATTCAAAATCTTTCCTGTGAAGGGCAATGCAGACTGTGAAGACAGAATAGCCAGAGACTCAGAAGATTCAAATCAGTGGCTTTAGGACATACTTCTTGAGCCTTTCATCCAGCTGCTGCTTGTCATTCTCCAGATCTAATATGGATTCTTGGGCAAGCTTCAAGTCTCCCTCAAGCTTCCTTTTGTTCCTTTCCAGATCAACACGGAGCTTCTTTTCTTGTTCTAGGGAGCTTTCCAGCTGAAAAGGGCACCATATCCTTTTGAGAACAAATTCTTTGCACCCAAGCATCCCTGGGTTCTAGGACTCCCATTAGCATTATTTACTTACATCATCGACTTGCTGTTCCAGTTTGCCCTTGATTTTGCTCAAAGAATTGACTTTGTCTTCTTCAGCTTGGAGGTCATCCAGGGCCTGCTGGTGGGCCTCTTGGAGGGCCTTCTTCTCCCTGGTGAGCTTTGCGATGATTTCATCCAACCCCGCAAGTTCCTCAGTAAGGTTTTTAACCTAAGAAGAGGACACAAGCAAATTATAAGAAGGAATAAAGTCTGGTTCGCAATGACTACATGAAACTGGAGAGACCCACAGAGAGAGTACCTTGTTCTCCGTGGCATGCTTCTCCTTTTCAACCTTGGCCAGGGTCAGCTCAAGGTCGTCAATGTCTTTCTTGAGCTCTGAACACTCGTCCTCCAGTTTTCTTTTCTTGGCCGTCAGCTCGGCGTTGATCTCCTCCTCATCCTCTGCTCTCTCAGTCACCTCCTTGATCTTGGCCTCCAGCTGGAATTTGGCTTTGATCAGCTGGTCACACCTCTCCTCTGCATCCAACAAGTTTTCACTTTCCTTTAAAACAAACAACAACAACAAAAAAAGAAGAAACACGATTTCCTTTAATGAGATAAGGTTTGTGACATTCCAGGACCTTGGTATAAATGAAGTCCTTTAGGAAGCATCCCAACAGCAAAGCAAAAATCCCCACCCCAATTCCTGTCTTTCTAAATAATGAAATCCACAAGCAAAGGTAAACAATCCTAAACACATACGGCTTGCACTTGGAGCTGCAGGTCATTCTTTTCTTGTACTAGAGTCACCAGTTTTTCCTCCAGTTCCTTCCTTTTTGCCTCTGACTTGGCGAGCTCGTCTTTGGTTTTCTGAAACTCTTCCTTCATGGTAGCCATCTCCTTCTCAGTCTCTGCGCTCTTGAGGAGAGGCTTGATCTTGAAGAAGAGTTTCATCCAGGGCCAGTGCTTGACGTTCATGAAGGCACGGATGTTGTACTGGATGCAGAAGATAGACTCCCTGAAAACAAAATATGAGTTCTTTCCAGGAGAAGACCCCCCATGCTCCCCAAAGAGCTCATGTTTGAACAGAGACCCTGCTCAACCTTCTCTGCACCATCTTCTGGAATTCCACACGCATGAGGAACCCTCTGCACACTGCTTGCGTCCGGGTGATCAGTTTGGCCAGGCGGTCATCCCTCATTTCCTCCAGGGTTCCCAGCAAGCCAGCCTTGAAGAACACCTTCCAGGGGAGAAGGATGATATGAGTCCCTGTGATGGAGAAGTCCAGAAGGGACTGCGGGCCAGCATCTGTCAGAACCGAGGCACTACCTTGGTATGTCCAAATTTGTACTGAGTGTGGTCAATGTCGATGGAGGCCAACAGCTTCTCACAAGCTTTCTTGCTGTCAATGAACTGTCCCTCAGGGATGGCACTGGCATTCAGCACTCGGTATCTGCCATTGTAGACACAGAAACAATTGTAGACCTTTAGCAAAGACGTTAATCTTGGAGACCAACTAGTTCAGGCCTCTCTTCTATCTGACAGGCAAGAAGGCCAAGGTCCAGAGAAGGAAGGAAACTTGCCCATCGTCATACTGCTAGGTGGTGGCCTGGAATCCAAGCCTCCTGAAGCTTAGGGCAGGCCTTTTCCTGCTGTATCATGTATCACACATGCTCTTGAGAAAACGTGGAAGAAAAAAGATGTACACCTTGGTTGGGAGGTAGGTCAATCATTTGACATGAAAGTCTACAACTGCTCTGTTGAAGTGGGCCTTTTCATATCGGTATTTCTCCCTCTCAAATTCCAGCATCTACACACCACAGCAAGAAGCATATAGAACATTTTTCTAACACACCTTTGTTTAAAATCCCCATAGAGAATCCTGTTTGGGAATCCCTTCCTGCAGATGCGGATGCCCTCCAGAACACCGTTACACCGCAGCTGGTGCAAGACAAGGCTGTGTTCCATAGCCCCTGCGAAGAGAAGCGAGAGACATCAGCTTCACGAGGGATTTCGCAGAAACTGAGCACCATCTACAGCAAGCATCAGCAGGGGTCCTACCTGGGGTTTTGGTCTCATTGGGAATTATACAGCGCACAAAGTGAGGATGAGTCGTTCTTAAATTTGACATCAGCTTGTTCAGGTTTTCCTAAAAGATGAAATTTGACAGTCTACTGTAGGCTTTTACAAAGATGGAGATATACTGTGATGAAAAATGAGATCTATATTTTCAATGTATCATGAATTCTAAAGAATGAAATTATTTAACTCTTTTTTTTTTTTTTTAATAGCCCAGTGACTAGAGGTATAGGCACATAACTGATATAATGGTCTTTCGCTTCATGGTGAGCCAGAGACTAACCACGTACAAAATGCTCTCTGAAATCAATTCCAGAAATGTGTCTGGCTCTGCTGGGAGCTTGAGATGCTATTGCGCGGGTCCCTCAGGCAAGTGGGAAAGTTTGTGCTGAGGACTCATCCCCCAGGCCAGCCAACTCAACTACCAGCAGTACAAAATAACTGAATTCTGGGCCAACATTTGTTAAATCTCGTTTATATATTATATATATTTATATAGTTACTATATATTATATGATTATATATTCGTATATGTATATTTTATCATACTGCCATTCAGCTTCACCAAGTAACAGCAGATTAAGACCAGAGTAAGACCAGAGTAAGACCATGTTACTATTCTTAAATAAAACAAGGTCAGAATCTCTACATTGCTCATTTTGAGATCACTTAAACCAATTACAAGCAAATAAACCTGTATTTTTCTTACCCTGAAAAGGGCAGAGACAGTCTGGAAAGAAGAACCCTTCTTCTTGGCAACTTTCTTCTTTCCGCTGTCAGCTGAAAGACAAAGATGGCACACACTGTTTTCAGATCTCCTGGGGTTTCTCGGGCCTGTGAACTGCGTGGCAGGAGAGAGCATGAATACAAGGCAGTCTGTGGAGTCTTTTACCGTCTGCTGTCGCGAAGGTGGCATAGAGATGCGCCAGGAGCCTGTTGGAGGACTTCTGGTACAGCCCCACCACAGTCTCATTCAGCGGGTCCTTGTTCTTCTCCAGCCAGCCCGAGACACTGTAGTCCACGGTGCCTGCGTAGTGGATCAGTGAGAAGTGCGCTTCAGCCCTGCCCTTGACCACCTTGGGCTTCTGGAAGTTGCTGGACTTGCCCAGGTGCTGGTCATACAGCTTGTTCTTGAAGGAAGTGTCTGTGGCCTTGGGGAACATGCACTCCTCTTCCAGGATAGAGAAGATGCCCATGGGCTGGATTAAAGCAAAGCAAAATGCATATAGGGTAAATATGAGCTGTAGGATGAGCCACAGAGTTTAGGAGAAGATGTTATTGAGTGGACAGATCAGAAGACCTTCTCGATGAGCTCGATGCAGGCAGCCAGGTCCATCCCGAAGTCGATGAAGGTCCACTCGATGCCCTCCTTCTTGTACTCCTCCTGCTCCAGCACGAACATGTGGTGGTTGAAGAACTGTTGCAGCTTCTCGTTGGTGAAGTTGATGCACAGCTGCTCCAGGCTGTTATACTAATACCAAAATAGAGTGTTCACATGCAAAGTCCGACTTCCTTCAAAATCAAACATCCATCAACCTTGCCTCCTCTTTACCTCTTTGCCAGCTCATTTAGCCCTTCAGATATGGGCATATTCTTCAACGTCTAGCCCAGATCATATCTCTTCCTTGGAGACTTCTCTGAACTTCCAGCTAGGTGTTTCTCTGTCTCCTGAGTCCCTGTGGTCGGGATCTCTCCTGTGCACCAACCATGGTCCGCCTTATTTTATAGTTACTCTTCCGTGTACCATATATACCTTCCGTTTCCCTCTACGAACTACAAACTCATCTTTCATTCGCCAGCATGTCTTGTGTCTGGTAGACACAAAATATATGCTCTCAAGAACAGCTACATACTTCTAACCCAGAACCAGCAGGATATTTATGTAAAGGTCGCATGATTGGCTTATCAAATCCTCTATATGCCTGACTCTACCTATGTCAGTGATTGCATTTGAGTGCTTTCTTTTATCCATTTAACAATGTCCTTTATAAAATTCCACTTGTCCCAAGTCTTCTGCTCTCTTGAAATTATACAACCCCCCTCCCCGCAAGGTGTTTCTCTTCTACCTTATCTGCCCTACGGTTTCCTACACGATGTGATGCTCTGACATATGCTCACCTTGATATCTTCCTATGGGATCATGATGACCAATCCCACCCCACATGAAAACATGAACCTAAGGAACCCAGACCTCAAAGATCTCAAAGCCGGCAATGTCCAAAACACCGATGAAGTGTTGTCTTGGCAGCTTTGTATCCAGTTGTTGGTTGATGCGAGTGACCATCCACAAGAACAGCTTTTCATAAACTGATTTGGAAAGGGCATTCACAGCATGGTGAACCTGTTGGGGGAAAGATCACAGGAGTCGGAAGGCAGTGGCCATCGGAAGCCTGCGTCTCTCACAGCCTCGAAGCAGGAGCTTACCTGATCCACGGTTTGACCTTTGGTAACATACTCATTCCCGACTTTCACCCTGGGGAAGCACAAAGCTTTCAGGAGGTCTGACGAGTTCAGGCCCATCAGATAGGCTGTTTTGTCGGCCACTGCCAGGAAAAGAAAAACGATCACAAAGAGGCACTCCTGATACTTGGCAAAGTAGAAGAACCACTTTGAAAAATTCTGCAGATGTTTCAAAGCTTGGCGAAGCTTGTCTTGGCTGTTTTTTTACATCCCTTATCTTTAAATGCTTGTATGTGGCCAGTGGAAGCTAAGTCACTCTGAGAATACAGTAGGTTTCATGGGAAGGCAGGACTGGGTTCCAGAAAGCCCTGGTCATGTCTCATTGCCTTTGAAACAGGCCCATCCCTGTGATTCAGCAAATGGAGGTGGTAACGGTAGGCATCAGAGCCCAGGAGAGGGTTCATTGCTTTCAAAAGAGGCACCAAATGATCTCCACTGACCCGTCACCCAGCTCTGGTGAGTGGCCTGGTGTGGTTATTTCGTACCTTCGGTGCCGTCTGGCTCGGCCTGCTCCTCCCGCTGCTTCTGCTTGAACTTCATGTTCCCATAATGCATCACGGCCCCCGTGAGCTTGTAGAGCCCAGACTTCTCTTCTGGGGTGAAGCCCAGGATGTCGATGGCACTCTGACAGCCAAAGAACAGCAGGTTAGTCGGTTGACCTAAGTGATGGAGGAGGAGCACCCCACACCCTCCTCCTCATTCTACTTACGTCCGTAGCCAACAGCTCCTCCGCATCGTCAATGCTGGCCACCAGGATTTCACCCTGGCTGATGAACGGGTAGTCGTAAGGGTTGGTTGTAATAAGCAGCAGCTCTGAAACAAGAAATTTCAAATAAAGAGGTCACACAGATGCAAAGCAAACATCCACCCAGTCGATCTGAGCTCCTAGATTCTGGGCTGAGACTTTCACCACTAGAGCCCAAATTGAATTGAGAGTCAGAAATTGCTTTCCTGCAGCGTGCCCGTGCCATGTGGATTAAGAGCCCCTGAGAGAACATTTAGGTTCTCTTGCTCTGCACGTGAATGGCGCACATCAGTGTAGGTTGGGGAAATTAATATGGGAAGCTAGCTGAGCCTGGGTCAGGAGAGGAGCCCACACCGAGGGGAAGCACAGGTGCTTTGGTATTATCATAGCCTTTTCCAAAACCTGTTGAAGGGCTGCAGCCTGTTTCCAGGCTTTGGGACCAGAAGGTGGAGCAAGCACACGACGTGCACATAGGCCCGTGTTGGGTGTGGGACCAGGGGCAGTTGGTCTGGAGAGAGGCGGCTTCCTACGTTAGAACACCAGGGGGCGCTGAAGGACAATTAAACGCTTAGTTGTGCAGAAGGTTTTCACGAACCCTTGCTGCTTTCGGTTGTGGTTTAATCTCCTTCCTGCCCAGGGGATTCAGTATCTTTCAAACTGGCACATCGCTGTCAAAAATAGCCCCATCCCACTTCTAAAACAAACTTCCTCCGTTGGCTGCCGAGTCACCTATGTATAGGCTGGTGCAACCCTCCTTGGTCTGGTGACGTCAGGGCCCAGATGCCTCACCTATGAGCTCAGGCTTCTTGTTGGAGAGGATTTGGTAGAAGATGTGGTAGCTTCTCTCAGCCTTCAGCTGGAAGGTCACTCTTGATTTTTCCAGCAGATCTGTGGACACGAATACGGCACTGTTTTCCAGACTGCCCCACCCACCCCAAGACGCCATCTGCTCTGTAGTTGACTTACAAGTTTCAATATCCGCAGAGGCCAGCTTCCCAGTGGTTCCAAAGTGGATTCGGATGAACTTGCCCTGTGGGGGGAAAGGGACACCAGTGTCTACGTGGCTCCAGGTGTTCCCGCGAGTCTCCTGGGCAACGTGAACAGATTTCTTCCCCTACCTAAAATTCAGTGTGTCTTCCTTCTTCTCCATTCTCTGCCCAGTGTGATGTGTCCCCTTGCTTCCATGCCCTTCACCCCACAATTCCTCCAAACCCCCGACCCCATCCAGTTGTAAAGTAACAGAGTGACTTTTTTCTTTCTTTTTTTTTTTTTAAAGATTTTATTTATTTATTCATGAGAGACAGGCGGAGGGGCAGAGGGAGAAGCAGGCCCCCCGCAGAGCAGGGAGCCCGATGCGGGGCTCTATCCCAGGACCCCGAGATCATGACCTGAGCCGAAGGCAGACGCTTCACCAACTGAGCCACCCAGGCGCCCAGAGTGACTTTTTTCAAGATGCAAATGAAACCATATCATTTCCCAGCTTACAGAATCCCTCAGGCGCTTCCGGAATAAAATCCAGCCCCCTTCTCATGGCCTCCATGCTCCTACATGACCAGACCTCTGTCTACCTCTTCCCCCACCTTGTGGGACCCACCTCCTGTCCACCTTGCTGCCGCCGCGCAAACTCTCGTGGGTCCCTTGACTATACCTGGCCCTTCCCCACCTCGGAGAGTGTGCTCTTGCTCTTCCCTTTGTCCCTCCTCATCCTACAGATCTTGGGGTTCACAGGCCGGCCCCCCTCGATGCCTTTTCTGCCAACCTTGTCTAAAGGAGACCCTGTCCCCAGTTACTCCCTGTTTATTGAGCTTTTCATGAAATTGTCTCACTGCTGAGTTTCGTTCTGTCATTGGCTATATGCCCTCCCCCCCACCTCCCCAACCCCCCATCCTTCTACCCCCCTAGCCCCCACCCCCCTGCCCCCAGCCCCATAGCCTCTGTAGCCTCCGTGAGGACAGGAAACTCGCCTGTCCGAAGGCCCCGAGAAACCCCAGCGGAACTGAAGTTAGACTCACAAAGCGGGAGGAATTGTCATTCCTCACGGTCTTGGCGTTCCCGAAGGCCTCCAGCAATGGGTTGGCACTGATGATTTGGTCTTCCAGTGTCCCCTAAGGCAAGACGTCAGGGGAGGAAGCAGCTGCAAGTGATGCTGGGAATGCTCCCCAGCTCTGCCCGCCTACCCGCCCTTGCTGCCTGGAAGCCCATGGCAGAGCCCGTCTCCGTCCCCCTGGCTTTCCAGGACAAGTCTCAACCAAATCCTGCACGTGGCTCAGCTGAAACGCTTCTGCTATTTTGTGACATATGGGCGTACTTGGGTGTCTTGATGTAAAATTCCCTTAATGCTTCAAAATGCCTTGCTTCTCTCCAGTGAGTTCGGGTGTCTGCATTAATTTCTTACGGGTCGTAACCGCTCTGTTTTGAAAAGCGAGTATTGCTACAATTCTCTTAAGTCGGTACATGTGGTTCTGCCCTAAAAGAACAAGCTCTCTGAGCTTTTCCCCAAATGACCTTCCTTAGTTAAGCCTTAGAGCCTTGCTTTTTTAGAAAGTCACAGGATCTGGTCCTGGAAGATCAACCACACCCTGGGTTGTCTGCAGTAACTGGCTCTCTTAGGACTTCAAGTCCTTGCCTGCCCTCGCCCCTCGCTGTGAAGTTAACACAGTAAGCCTTTCCCTCCCCTATACCTTCATTTTGGAGTCCTTCTTTTTTGCGAGGTCTCCAGTGGCTGCAATTGTTGCAAAGTACTGGATGACCCGTTTGGTGTTCACAGTCTTTCCTGCCCCGGATTCTCCGCTATTTGGAGTGATCGAAAGAGAGAGGGAGAGAGAAATGTGTCCTGTTAGTATAAACAGCCTCCCCAGGATGTCACACAGAGGCCTGGACATACGAGCCACAGCAGACACACACCTGCCAAACAAATGTGAGAAACTATGTGGAGAGGCCAAGGCGCAAGGGAAGCCTCAACATAGCTGAGATGCCCTGACGATGGATGATTCCAGTTTTCGAGACCTTATATATACCCTCCTGTGTGTGCATCCCCATCTCCGTCTTTTCATCACAGACTCTGCTCTGAGTACTTTTCTTTTCTTTTTTTTTTAAAGAGAGAAAGAGTGCAAGGGGAGGAGGGGCAGAGGGAGAGGGAGAGAAAAATCTCAAGCAGACTCCCCGATGAGTGTGGAGCCCGACGAGGGGCTTGATCTCATGACCCTGAGACCAGGACCTGAGCCGCAATCAAGAGTCGGAAGCTTCACCAATGGAGTCACACAGGCGCCCCTGCTCTAAGTACATTTTTTATTTTTTTAAAGATTTTATTTATTTATTTATTTGACAGAGAGAGAGAGAGACAGCGAGAGAGGGAACACAAGCAGGGGGAGCGAGAGAGGGAGAAGCAGGCTTCCCACTGAGCAGGGAGCCCAAAGCGGGGCTCGATCCCAGGACCCTGGGATCATGACCTGAGCTGAAGGCAGACGCCTAACAACTGAGCCACCCAGGAGCCCCTACTTTCTAATTAATAGAGCAAACGGTGCCTTTGCCTCCTGCCTTGGAGACAAAGAGCCGTAGCTACGAAGCTGCTCTGGGTCTTGAATACTTACGTGATCAGAATGGACTGGTTCTCACGATCTGCCAAAGGAAAAAAATGAAACAGAGTTGACAGCAATATGAAGAGCCTCCCCAGCCCTCTGCCCCTTGTCAAGCAGTCGCGGTTCGCTACGCCCGGCTTCCTCCCTGTAGCATTTTGTGTGGTCCTGGGGGCGGCTCCAAGAGCCTCCTTCTTGACAGCGACACTCAGACGTGAAGCCTCTGCTTTGAACCAACCAGCGGCTTGTCATCCCTCTGGGCTGAACTATGTGAAATTGTCAATCTTCATCCTCGCCCCCGCCCCCGCCAAATGTCGGTTTCATACGGTTTAACCTATTCTTGTGTTCGATCCAAACTTCCTAGCAGAGCCTGCAAGTCCCTAAAAGACCTGGCCTCTTCCAGCCCTCTCTAACTACCCCTCCCCTCCTCCCTTTGTGCGGAGCCCCGGCGGGGCCCCTCCACGGCAGGCCCCCTCCCAGAGACTCACCGGTCAGCATGAACTGATAGGCGTTGTCGGAGATGGAGAAGATGTGGGGCGGGGCCTCCTGGCGCTTCTTGCCTCGGTAGGCTTCCACCACCTCGGGGTTGTACACCGGCAGCCACTTGTAGGGGTTCACGGTGACGCAGAAGAGGCCCGAGTAGGTCTGTGGGAGTGGAAAAACCGCGTGCGCGCGTGTGCGCATGTAAAGCCCTCTGCCGCCATTCTGTCTCTTTACACTAAACCCGTAAAGGAGGGATGGGTTTCTCTTTAGAGATGAGACACAGAGACGCAGAGGGGACCGACCGGCCCTCCTGCGGCTAGCAAGCGACCCTGCCCTGCCCCAGCCCTCGGCTGGTTCTCCTGCCCTGCTCCCTGCTCCCTGCTTCCCGCCTCTCTTCCTCCTAATCCCCCCTTCCTCCCTCACCCCCTGCCTGTCTCCTCCCCCGCTCCTCTGTTTCCTCCAGTCTCCCCTCTTTTGTTCAACAGCTTTGTCACACCCTGGTCACCCACATCTCCACCCCACCGCACCGACCGCCCCAGGGACCCTAGGCACTGACGTAGATCATCCAGGACGTGTAGCGGTCTTTGAGGTTGTACAGCACGGCCGGCTCGTTCAGGTGGGTCAGCATGGCCATGTCCTCGATCCGGTCGAACTTGGGGGGGTTCATCGCATACACGTCCTCTGGTTTGACCACCAGGGTCTGAGTTGGAAGAGGTACGGTGACTACCTAGTGTCCTCTGTGTGTCTTGCCCCTGTTTGGCATTTTTTGTCTCCCACGAAGAGCCTGGATCCCAAGGGGCAAGCCCTGGGGAAAAGGACCCTCGGACAGTGGAAGAAGACGGGGCCAGGGTAGCTCACAGGGGCACCGGGAGCGTGTGATGGTCTCCGTCACTCAGGGATTTAACCCTTTTCTCTCTACAGCGCTCCCATCTCTGGGCAAGGCGGGTGGGAAACCTGCCTTCTCCTGCCTTCAAGCAGGAGTCACTTAAACCGCCCCATGCAACAAGCCCTTCTTGTGAAGAGTCTAGACCGCCTGGGTTCCCCCTTCCCTGCTGCTTTGTAAACCCACTCTCAGCCCCGACATCTGACGTGTACAGAGAGCCCCCCTCTGGGAGCCTCAGGGGGTGATGGCCTCGAAGGGCGAATCTCACTACCTGCGTTCTTCACACCCATCCCAGTGACACTATGCCCTCCTCCTTCAGATTTTCCTTTTTCTTCTTTTAATATTTTTTTTAACTTTTCTCAGAACATTTCCAGATTCTTCTGGTCTCGATTTCAGAAGCTAGTGAAGTCCAGGATTTCACTACCATGTTCTGGGACAGAACGTAGTAGGCTACGCTGCTCATGGCCTTCATGAAATGGGGAGGCTGCCATTTCACGTGGAGTCTGTGGTCCACTAGGATCCCTTACTCACTTTCCCTTACTTCCTCAGCTAGACGGCTACTGCTAGAAGAAGTAGGGAAACCCAGGCTATCAAAGGGGAATATTCTACTGAAGGATGTCTTCTCACTGTTGGGAAGCCCCACACCCTTGCGATGCCAAAAGTGACATGAACATTGGCAAAGAGCGGCCACACCGGCTTGTCCTTCTACCCTTCAACCCGAGTCCAGCTTTCACTCCACTGTCTCCGAGGGCACCTGGGAAGCCAAGGCAGGGAAGCCATGCAAGGCATCCAGGTGCCAGAGCCGCCTCTGCAAGCGGTAGGGGTGGGCAGGTGCACAGACTTGGGGACCCTGCCAGGCAGACAGAGGGCCCCGAGGGCCTGCACAGGGCGTGCGAGAGGCTTACCCGGTTGTCCTCGGTTTCCACCGTGACCTTCCCATCCTGGCTACTCTTAATTCTCCCCTTGGCGTATTCCTCCTTTGAGTCGACCACAAAGCAGTAGGTCTTGGCGTCAAAGGGCTGGTTCTGAGCCTCGATCCTCTCCTTTTCCGACTTCCGGAGGAAAGGAGCGGCGATGCCGAACACTTCCATTTCAGTGTCGCTACTCATGGTGCCACTGGAAGGCAGACAGGCGGGTGACGCCCCGCCCGCTCCGCCTGCCCGCGGCACCCCGTGAGCAGAGGTCCAGGAGCCGGGCCGCCCTCCATCCCCTGGGGCTCCACCCGCGGGACCCAAGTGCTGCAGAAATCACATGTGCACATATTTGCCCCGTGGCTTTTCTGTGCAAAGGGCACAGAGCACAGGTGATCCAAGGTTTGGATCTGACAGTGAAGGGCCCCCAGGGGTGAGTGCAGCTCCTGGGACCTCACTTTCCCGGTCTGCAAAACTCAGCGGTTGCCGAGGAAAGCTTTACAAGTAAACATCATAAAAAAATAACCATTCTTCAAAGAGAGTGTGCTAAGGGGCAAATAGCTAAGGAATTTTTGGACCCTTCAGGTTCAAGGTGGCTACCTCCTCACACAAGGAAACCTGCTTTGGCTTCCTTTAGTGGCTCAGACTAGAAGCAGCATCGGATGCCAGCATTGGTCTGGAAGTTTCCTCTTCCACCTAAGTTGTGCTTGTCTGAGCTCTTAGACTCCGTGCCCTCAAGGCCACTGGGAGGTGGGAAGAATGGGGAACCTGGCATTACCTGGAGACTTCCAACAGCCCAGGGACCTGAGCAGCTTTCTCACCTGAATGGTCACACCCACAGGAAGGCAGCACAGAACAGCACCTGTGGAAATATCAGACCTGCAATCAATACGCAAAAGGCAGAGTCAGGACACGGGGGAGTGTCCGGTTCAGCTTTGCGCAGCTCTTGCTGGGATAACTACATAAGGACCAAGGCTGATCACTTAAGAACAGCCTTGCCCCAGATGCGAGCTGGAGGAGCAAATGGGACACCACCCACAGGGAAGCCACTAAGGCAGGGAAATCCCAACTGCCTCCAAATCTGGCTCCAACCGGCAGTGCCTCCCAGGACTGCCCAGTACTGGGCAGTGAGGTCAGAATCCCTGAGAAGAAGCTTGTGGTTCCGGCCAGGGTCAGGTCTCCTAGTCTGCGGTGGACGGAGAGATGTCTCTGACAGTGGTCATTGCTGCAGAGCCAGTGTGGTCTTGAGAGGACAGGGCGCCGGACAGGCACACAGCCCGGGGCGGGGGGGGAGGGGAGGAGAGGGCAGGGGAGGGGGGCACAGTGCCCCCCTCCCCCGCCCTCTGCAGGGATCAACGCGGCCAGGGGAGAACAGCAGGCCACGGTGGACAGGCTGCGGTCCACGGCGTGCGCAGACGTATCCTACCCAAGAGGGCACCCAAAGATGAGGTCACGGGGAGCGTGGGGAGGCGGCAGGAGGGCCTGAAGGACCCCTACCTCGGTGGGGTGCTGGAGGCAGAGGGGGATGGCCATTTGGGCCAGAGAGATCCAGCCTCCCATCGAAGCGATTCTTACCAAAGCCAGGCAGGGCCACGCACCGCATGCCCGGCCCCACCGAGCCGGTGTCCTCTGAAGCACAGAGACGGAAAACACGAGAGGGGCGCTGTGACTTACCTCCGCCCAGGAGAGAGGGAGCTACAGAGGGGCTGCCGCCGCCTGGGCTTTTATAGGCCCCCCTGCAACCCCACTGGCTCATTCCTTCTCTATATTTGGAAAGAGAGTGACCGACACCACAAGCTGAGAAGCAGCTCCTTCCTCACGTTTTTTGGTCGTTGCCAAGGGAAAGGTATATATAGAAATGAGCAGGATCCGTAACCATTTTCCAGCTATAGAAGTGGGAAGTTTGAGATGCCTTTCTCTGGACTTGGGGCTGGCACCGCCTCGCTTGCCGTGCCAGGAGCAGCTGTCTGGCTGCCGAGGGCCTGATCCTGCGGGCGGCTGGGGCTTTGCAGTCAGTGTGAGCCCGGCTGCGGGCACAGAGCTCGGTCCGTCCCGGCACACGGAACAGTGGATGCCACCCAGGAGGAAAAGCTAAAATCCCCTGGGGATGGTGAGCAAGACTGTTGTCCCAACACAGGGTTGTGTTAGAGTACAACTATACCGGGAACAAGAGGAAGAACAACACTGATAATAGTGACACCTCCTCCTGCTCCCTGTTTACTGTGTAACTTTCTGTCTTATTAGTGTCATTATTAACTTAATCCTTTTTGAAGCCCCAGGAGGACCGACAAGTGCACAACTGCCAGGGAGCCATTCCGGCAGTCGGTATTCTCAGCAACAGCTGCGTGCGGGCCGGCTGTATTAAGATGTATTACCAATCGGGGAGGACCAGCTGCCGGCCTGGGTGGGGGGCAGGGGGGGGCGGTGGGCCCGCAGGGAGCTGTCTGACACATGTGGTTGTTTTCCAAAGATTGGAAACATAAAACCTCAAGACCAGAGTAAGTGTAGATTTGAAGCTTTTGCCCATTGTCCTTCGACTTTTTTGTTTGCCCCCCCTTTTTCCTTGGCCACACCCTTGGGAGGGTGGCCGGGTGGGCATCCTGTGACTAACTGTAGCTAGAACTGTGGGCCAGCGTTCCCACTCGAGAACGGACGACCCTCTCATCCCAAGGGCGGGAAAGGAGGCTACGCAGAGAGGCGTGGGGCAGGGAAGGGGGAGCGGGGCCACAGTCCCCGGATGGAGGGAGACTAATGAAACACCCTCTGGATGCTGGTCCCTGCTTGGGGCACTTCGAGAAGATACAAAGGAAATGAAGGGTAGCCTTACTCTGAATAGTTTACACTCGAAATGATGAGTCAGTTGTGTTCAAAATTGAGGCAATTTCAGATCGTAGTAACATATTTGTGAGCGACTACCGGGGCAGAAAGTTGCTACCCTGCCGGCATGCCCCTCCAGCCTGCTGGGATGGCTGTGTTTCCCTGCCCCTTCTTCTTTTTTTTTTCCTTAAAGATTTTATTTATTTGTTTATTTTTTTGAGAGAGAGAGTGAGCAAGAGAGAGCGAACACAAGCAGGGGGAGCGGCAGGCAGAGGGAGAAGCAGACTCCCCGCTGAGCAGGGAGCCCGACTGGGACTCCATCCCAGGACCCGGGGATCATGACCTGAGCTGAAGGCAGATGTTTCACCGACTGAGCCCCCCAGGCGCCCCTTTCCCTGCCCCTTCTCTCCCAGTTTGGGCTAGGACGCCCTCCTCATGTAGGGAAGGAGCATTGGTGCTCCTGGTCTCTGTCCGTGCCCCGAAATACACTGGTCTCCCTGCAGCCTGTCCTGTCTGCTCGTCAGTCCAAACCGCTCTGCTGGTGGCTGGCCATCTCCTCGGGAAGCCTGGTTAGGATCGTGTCCCCTGGGAGCAGGGGTGTCAGCAAGGCCCAGGGGCCGAGCAGCAGGGAGGGTCGTGGGTAGTCCGGGCAGGCCAATGCTGGGGGTGGGTCCTTGCCGTTCCTCCTCAAGCACCGAGACTGGCTGGGAGGGACTGTGTGGCACTTTGGGGTTTCCGTTTTGTAGTCACCCATGTACCCATCTGTCCAACTATATCCATACCCAGGAAATGGAGGGGACATAGTCGGTACAGGATTCCTCTGAGTGCCTTGTAAAAGAGCACTTGTCACATGGCCGCGTTTGGCACCAGCTTGGAAATGTCATCGGCCTCCGACCCCAGCTGTTCCAGAATCAGCAGCCTCTCTCTCTTCTCTCCATCACGTTCGTGGTCATAGGGTCTGAAGTGTCACCCGAACGGATGCACAGGCCATTTGCTAACCAACCTCTGTCTGTGTGTGAGGACATGGAAGGAGGGCCTGGGGCTCACCCAAGGCCAGAAGGGAGAGGATCTGAGGTGGGGAAGGACTCCGCTCTCCAGAAGAAACCCCCAGGAAGACAGAAGAAGGGACAAGAACAACCTCCAGCGCAGAAAATGGCTTAAAAACTAGACATCAGGCATTCAAAGATCTGGTCCTCTGGAAACGTGTTTTCAGGAGAGGAAAGAACCCCTTGTAAATTGCTTGGGGAGCGGGGCTTTGGCCTCATGTCTCGGAGCCTCCATGTTCCCACCTGTAAAATGGAGACGAGGCACCTTCCTCCCAGACTACATGTGTGCATTCAGTGCGATCTTAAACTGTCAGACACACCGTGCTGGGCTCCGTGTAGGGCACATCGTGGACATTTAAATCTCCTCCTGTATCTGAAGGCTTGCCTGTGTCACAGGATGGCGCGACTGGTTTTCTTGTTGACCCGGAGTAGATTATAGCAGCTATCTGTTTATTGAGATGAAGAGGAAGAAAAGGCCACACATAATATGAATATTTTAAAAAGATGTCCAAAGCTGGTGCAACCACTCTGGAAAACAGTGTGGAGGTTCCTCAAACAGTTGAAAATAGAGCTACCCTACGATCCAGCAATTGCACTACTGGGTATTTACCACAAAGATACAAATGTAGGAATCCAAAGGGGTACGTGCACCCCAATGTTTATAGCAGCATGTCCACAATAGCCAAACTGTGGAAAGAGCCAAGATGTCCATCGACAGATGAATGGATAAAGAAGATGTGGTGTATATACACAATGGAATATTATGCAGCCAGCAAAAGGAATGAGATCTTGCCATTTGCAACGACGTGGATGGAAGTGGAGGGTGTTAGGCTGACCGAAATAAGTCAATCAGAGAAAGACGTGTATCATTATGACCTCGCTGATATGAGGAATTCTTTTTTTAATAATTTTTTATTGTTATGTAAATCACCATACATTACATCATTAGTTTTTGGTGTAGTGTTCCATGATTCATTGTTTGTGCATAACACCCAGTGCTCCACACAGAATGTGACCTCTTCATTACCCATCACCAGGCTAACCTACCCCCTCCCCTCTAGAACCCTCAGTTTGTTTTTCAGAGTCCATCGTCTCTCATGGTTCATCTCCCCCCTCCGGCCTACTCCCCTTCATTCTTCCCCTCCTGCTATCTTCTTCTTCTTTTTTTTTTCTTAACGTATGTTACATTATTTGTTTCAGAGGTACAGATCTGTGATTGATCAGTCTTGCACAATTCACAGCGCTCACTATAGCACATACCCTCCCCAATGTCTGTCACCCAGCCACCCCATCCCTCCCACCCCCCACCACTCCAGCAACCCTGTTTGTTTCCTGAGATTAAGAATTCCTCATATCAGTGAGGTTATATGATACATGTCTTTCTCTGATTGACTTATTTCACTCAGCATAACACCCTCCACTTCCATCCACGTCGTTGCAAATGGCAAGATCTCATTCCTTTTGATGGCTACATAATATTCCATTGTGTATATATACCACTTCTTCTTTATCCATTCATCTGTCGATGGACATCTTGGCTCTTTCCACAGTTTGGCTATTGTGGACATTGCTGCTATAAACATCGGGGTGCACGTACCCCTTCAGATCCCTACATTTGTATCTTTGTGGTAAATACCCAGTAGTGCAATTGCTGGATCGTATGGTAGCTCTATTTTCAACTGTTTGAGGAACCTCCAAACTGTTTTCCAGAGTGGCTGCACCAGCTTGCATTCCCACCAACAGTGTAGGAGGGTTCCCCTTTCTCCACATCCCCGCCAACATCTGTTGTTTCCTGACTTGTTAATTTTAGCCATTCTGACGGGTGTGAGGTGGTATCTCATTGAGGTTTTGATTTGGATTTCCCTGAGGCCGAGCGATGTTGAACACTTTTTCATGTGTCCGTTGGCCATTTGGATGTCTCCTTGGGAAAAATGTCTGTTCATGTCTTCTGCCCATTTCTTGATTGGATTATTTGTTCTTTGGGTGTTGAGTTTGATAAGTTCTTTATAGATTTTGGATACTAGCCCTTTATCTGATATGTCATTTGCAAATATTTTCTCCCATTCTGTCGGTTGTCTTTTGGTTTTGTGGACTGTTTCTTTTGCTGTGCAAAAGCTTTTTATTTTGATGAAATCCCGATAGTTCATTTTTGCCCTGGCTTCCCGTGCCTTTGGCGATGTTTCTAGGAAGAAGTGGCTGTGGCTGAGGTCGAAGAGGTTGCTACCTGTGTTCTCCTTTAGGATTTTGATGGACTCCTGTCTCACGTTTAGGTCTTTCAACCATTTGGAGTCTATTTTTGTGTGTGGTGTAAGGAAATGGTCCAGTTTCATTCTTCTGCATGTGGCTGTCCAATTTTCCCAACACCATTTGTTGAAGAGACTGTCTTTTTTCCATTGGAGATTCTTTCCTGCTTTGTCAAAGATAAGTTGACCATAGAGTTGAGGGTCCATTTCTGGGCTCTTGATTCTGTTCCATTGATCTATGTGTCTGTTTTTGTGCCAGTACCATACTGTCTTGATGATGACAGCTTTGTAATAGAGCTGGAAGTCCGGAATTGTGATGCCGCCAGCTTTGCTTTTCTTTTTCAAGATTCCTCTGGCTATTCGGGGTCTCTTCTGGTTCCATACAAATTTTAGGATTATTTGTTCCATTTCTTTGAAAAAAGTGGATGGTATTTTGATGGGGATTGCATTGAATGTGTAGATTGCTCTAGGTAGCATGGACATCTTCACAATGTTTGTTCTTCCAATCCATGGGCATGGAACGTTTTTCCATTTCTTTGTGTCTTCTTCAATTTCTTTCCTGAGTATTTTCTAGTTTTCTGAGTACAGATCCTTTGCCTCTTTGGTTAAATTTATTCCTAGGTGTCTTATGGTTTTGGATGCAATTGTAAATGGGATCGACTCCTTGATTTGTCTCTCTTCTGTCTTGTTGTTGGTGTATAGGAATGCCACTGATTTCTGTGCATTGATTTTATATCCTGCCACTTCACTGAATTCCTGTATGAGTTCTAGCAGTTTTGGGGTGGTCTTTTGGGTTTTCCACATACAGTATCATATCATCCGCAAAGAGTGAGAGTTTGACTTCCTCTTTGCCGATTTGGATGCCTTTGATTTCTTTTTGTTGTCTGATTGCTGTGGCTAGGACTTCTAATACTATGTTGAATAGCAGTGGTGATAGTGGACATCCCTGCCGCATTCCTGACCTTAGGGGAAAAGCTCTCAGCCTTTCCCCATTGAGAATGATATTCGCTGTAGGTTTTTCATAGATGGCTTTTATGATATTGAGGTATGTACCCTCTATTACTATACTCTGAAGAGTTTTGATCAAGAAAGGATGCTGTACTTTGTCAAATGCTTTCTCTGCATCTATTGAGAGGATCATATGATTCTTGTTCTTTCTTTTGTTAATGTATTGTATCACGTTGATTGATTTGTGGATGTTGAACCAGCCTTGCAGCCCCGGGATAAATCCCACTTGGTCATGGTGAATAATCCTTTTAATGTACTGTTGGATCCTATTGGCTAGTATTTTGGTGAGAATTTTTGCATCCATGTTCATCAAGGATATTGGTCTGTAATTCTCCTTTTTGATGGGGTCTTTGTCTGGTTTTGGGATCAAGGTAATGGTGGCCTCATAAAATGAGTTTGGAAGTTTTCCTTCCATTTCTATTTTTTGGAACAGTTTCAGGAGAAAAGGTATTAATTCTTCTTTAAATGTCTGATAGAATTCCCCTGGGAAGCCATCTGGCCCTGGGCTTTTGTTTGTTGGGAGATTTTTGATGACTGCTTCAATTTCCTTAGTGGTTATAGATCTGTTCAGGTTTTCTATTTCTTCCTGGTTCAATTTTGGTAGTTGATAAACCTCTAGGAATGCACCCATTTCTTTCAGGTTATCTAATTTGCTGGCATAGAGTTGCTCATAATATGTTCTTATAATTGTTTGTATTTCTTTGGTGTTGGTTGTGATCTCTCCTCTTTCATTCATGGTTTTGTTGATTTGGGTCATTTTTCTTTTTGATAAGTCTGGCCAGGGGTTTATCAATCTTGTTAATTCTTTCAAAGAACCAGCTCCTAGTTTCGTTGATCTGTTCTACTGTTCTTTTGGTTTCTAGTTCATTGATTTCTGCTCTGATCTTTATTATTTCTCTTCTCCTGCTGGGTTTAGGCTTTATTTGCTGGTTTTTCTCCAGCTCCTTTAGGTGTAGGGTTAGGTTGTGTATTTGAGACCTTTCTTGTTTCTTCAGAAAGGCTTGTATTACTATATACTTTCCTCTCAGGACTGCCTTTGCTGTATCCCAGAGATTTTGAACAGTTGTGTTTTCACTTTCATTGGTTTCCATGAATTTTTTTAATTCTTCTTTAATTTCCTGGTTGACCCATTCATTCTTTAGTAGGATGCTCTTTAGCCTCCATGTATTTGAGTTCTTTCCGACTTTCCTCTTGTGATTGAGTTCTAGTTTCAAAGCATTGTGGTCTGAAAATATGCAGGGAATAATCCCAGTCTTTTGGTACCAGTTGAGACCTGATTTGTGACCTAGGATGGGATCAGTTCTGGAGAATGTTGCATGGGCACTAGAGAAGAATGTGTATTCCGTTGCTTTGGGATGGAATGTTCTGAATATGTCTGTAAAGTCCATTTGGTCCAGTGTGTCATTTAAAGTCTTTATTTCCTTGTTGATCTTTTGCTTAGATGATCTGTCCATTTCAGTCAGGGGGGTGTTAAAGTCCCCCACTATTATTGTATTGTTGTCAATGTGTTTCTTTGCTTTTGTTATTAATTGCCTTATATAATTGGCTGCTCCCACGTTAGGGGCATAGATATTTACAATTGTTAGATCTTCTTGTTGGATAGACCCGTTAAGTAGGATATAGTGTCCTTCTTCATCTCTTATTACAGTCTTTGTTTTAAAATCTAATTTGTCTGATATAAGGATTACCACCCCAGCTTTCTTTTGGTGTCCATTAGCATGGTAAATGGTTTTCCACCCCCTCACTTTCAATCTGGGGGTGTCTTTGGGTCTAAAATGAGTCTCTTGCAGACAGCATATTGATGGATCTTGTTTCTTAATCCAATCTGATAGCCTGGGTCTTTTGATTGGGACATTGAGCCCATTTACATTCAGGGTAACTATTGAAAGGTATGAATTTAGTGCCATTTTATTGCCGGTAAGGTGACGGTTACTGTATATTGTCTGTGTTCCTTTCTGATCTATGCTGCTTTTAGGCTCCCTTTTTGCTTAGAGGACCCCTTGCAATATTTCTTGTAGGGCTGGTTTTGTGTTTGCAAATTCCTTTAGTTTTTGTTTGTTCTGGAAGCTTTTTATCTCTCCTTCTATATTCAATGACAGCCTAGCTGGATATAGTATTCTTGGCTGCATATTTTTCTCGTTTAGTGCTCTGAAGATATCTTGCCAGTCCTTTCTGGCCTGCCAGGTCTCTGTGGATAGGTCTGTTGCCAATCTAATGTTTCTACCATTGTAGTTTCCATATCTCTTCTCCCAAGCTGCTTTCAGGGTTTTCTCTTTGTCTCTGAGACTCGTAAGTTTTACTATTAGATGTCGGATTGTTGACCAATTTTTATTGATTTTGAGAGGGGTTCTCTGTGCCTCCTGGATTTTGATGCCTGTTTCCTTTCCCACATTAGGGAAGTTCTCTGCTATTATTTGCTCCAATATACCTTCTGCCCCTCTCTCTCTTTCTTCTTCTTCTGGGATCCCAATTATTCTAATGTTGTTTCATCTTATCGTATCACTTATCTCTCGAATTCTGCCCTTGTGATCCTGTAGTTGTTTCTCTCTCTTTTTCTCAGCCTCTTTATTTTCCATCATTTGGTCTTCTGTATCGTTGATTCTCTCTTCTGCCTCATTTATCCTAGCAGTTAGTGCCCCCATTTTTGATTGCACCTCATGAATAGCCTTTTTGATTTCGACTTGGTTAGATTTTAGTTCTTTTATTTCTCCAGAAAGCGTTTCTCTAATAACTTCCACACTTTTTTCAAGCCCAGCTAGTATCTTTAAAGTCATGATTCTGAACACTAGGTCTGACATCATACTAATGTCCGTATTGAGTAAGTCCCTGGCAGACGGTACTACCTCTTGTTCTTTTTGCTGAGGTGATTTTTTTCGTCTTGTCATTTTGTCCAGAGGAGAATAGATGAATGAGAGAACAGAATGCTCACAGGTTAACAACGTCTCCAGCAAATATACTCTATACAAATCAGAAAAGACCTGAAACCAGGGGACAAGAAAGGGAAAGAAAGAAGAAAGAGAAAAAAAAAAAAGGAAAAAGAAAAAGATAAAAACAAACAAAAACAGAACAAAACAAAAAAAAACAGAATATGATCAAATATGATCAGGCTAGTGCATAGATCAGTGCCACATACTAGCTTTTGGGCATATTTTGGTCTGTTAGAAGAAAGTGCCTACTAAAATTTTAAAGGAAGAAAGACTTATATATGTACAAAATAAGGGTTGATACAATGAAGGGATGGAAGATGACTGTAAAGATGAAAATTATAAAAGATTTTATAAAAGGAATTGATAAGAAGTTGTTTTTTAAAAAGAAAGAAGAAGATTTAAAAGAAAAAAGAAAAAAGAAAGAAAAAGGGAGAGAATGTGATCAGGCAGGAGACTAGAACAAAGCCATACACTAGTGATTTAGGGTATATTTTGATCTGTTAGAAGAAACTGTATCTTAAAATTTAAAGAGAGAAGAACTTATATATATATGCCAAAAATAAGGGTAACTACTATGAAGGGATAAAAATATGAGGCTAAAAATGAAAAATAAAAAATGTTTTTTTTAAAAAGGGATTGATAAGATGTTGGTTGAAAAAGGGAAAAAAATTTCAAAAAAAAACAGGTAAAAAAATTAACTTTGAAAAACTAATGAATTATGGTAAAAATGATATGAGGAATTCTTAATCTCAGGAAACAAACTGAGGGTTGCTGGAGCGGTGGGGGGTGGGAGGGATGGGGTGGCTGGGTGATAGACAGTGGGGAGGGTATGTGCTATGGTGAGCGCTGTGAATTGTGCAAGACTGTTGAATCACAGATCTGTATCTCTGAAACAAATAATGCAATATATGTTAAGAAAAAAAAGAAGAAGATAGCAGGAGGGGAAGAATGAAAGGGAGTAAGTCGGAGGGGGAGACAAACCATGAGAGACGATGGACTCTGAAAAACACACTGAGGGTTCTAGAGGGGAGGGGATGTGGGGATGGGTTAGCCTGGTGATGGGTATTAAAGAGGGCACGTTCTGCATGGAGCACTGGGTGTTATGCACAAACAATGAATCATGGAACACTACATCCAAAACTAATGATGTAATGTATGGTGATTAACATAACAATAAAAAATTTTAAAAAAAGATGTCCAAAGAGAGAAAAACCTTAGAGGAGACAACCTCTCACCGTGTGAAGGGGCTAAGCTAACCCTCTGCGGGTGTAGAATCTGTCCTCCTTTCGGAGCGGGGGGTGCGGCGGGAACAGATGACTTATCGTTATATTATTAGCCGCCTTTTCGGGAACAGGGGCACCCTTGTTCCTTCAGCCCTCGCCTGGCTAGAGTTAACCCCCACAGCAGGGCACAGAGCTGCCTTTATTCCTGGATGAGTTGGAGACAAAAACCATATGGTGTCTCAAGAATGCTCTCTGGCTGGGGAGGCAGTAAAGGAGAGTGGCTGGACTCCCCTCCCCAGAGCCTGGCTGCTCCCTCCCGAGCTGCTCCCCTCTGTTGCTGTCTCCAGCTTCACGGCGGCACTGGCAGGCCCGCTCGCTGCCAGAGCATGAAGTCAGTGTTGAGAGCAGATGCCTCCTAGATCAAGGACCTTCTCCGTGTCCCGTTGTGAGGGGGATTAGGTGTCACTCAAAGCAAGGCCCTTGGTTATGCTGAGCCAAGACTACTCCTGGCACTGGGGTGGTGAAGGGTGGGGTCCTGCGCCAGTGCTGGGAGCCCCAGGTAGAACTTTAAGCAGAGAGGGCCCATAACTGTCCTTTAGTCCAACAGACATCCACTTTTCCCAACTTTCTGTTATGGAAAAACTGCAAATGTACAGCTAAGTTCAAAGTTCCTAGTAAAGGAACACGCAGGACCACAATGCTGCTGGGTTTGAGGTCAAAGCCGTGCTGTGTATGAACCACCTCACTGTGCGCGTGGGAAGAGCTCAGGGAATGGACGGGTCAGGAACAAGGACGTGAGCTAGGAGTTTGTGAAGTCACCCAGAGCAAACTGCTTGAAAGTGTCAAACCTGAATCCCTAAGGGATAGCGGGAGCAGGTGCTAAAAGCTGAGCAGGTGAGGCGCTGCCCCCCACACTGAAAGCGTTAGGAGAGGACCTGCAGAGATGAGCGAGGGCAGGATTGGCAGAGAGGGGGTGAGTCCTGTACCTGAGGTGGGGTGGCCATGCTGCTGTCCCAGCCTGCTTCAGATGCAGGTGACTGATGGGCCCTTGTGCTTGGGAGCGCGGAGCATGACTGAAGCTGGGAAGAATGCCTCGAGCTTGAGCTGGTCAGGAGAAGATGGGCATTCCAAGGGAAGGCACAGGCATGGCCCAGGGCCTTGCCAGGGGATTTGGGGACAGAAATGAACAGTAACACATGGGTCAGAACAACACCATAGAGAAGGAAGCAATTACACCAGCCCCCAGGCTGCATGCGGGTGTGGAAGGAAAAGGTCAGAGTTATCAGTGAGAGGACAAGGAGAACGAACGGCAGAGAACAGAGAATCTGGAAGAAAGGTGGCCAGTTTGGGCCGTGGTAGTTGGTTAAGATTTCAAGCATAACCTTTTTTTTTTTTTTTAAGAATTTATTTATTTATTTAGAGCATGCAGGGGAGGGGCAGAGAGAGAATCTCAAGCAGACTCTGCGCTGAGCGTGGAGCCCAACGCGGGGCTTGATCTTACGACCCTGAGATCATGAGCTGAGCTGAAATCAAGAGTCAGATGCTCAACTTACTGAGCCATCCAGGCACCCTAAAGGCATAACCTTTAAATAGAAGGATAAGAGTGAATTTTCATTTTAAATTGGAGTTTTCAAATTTAGCTATATATAAGTCAGCTTAAGCTGACTTTTAGCTATAAGCTTAGAGTCACCCAAGGAGATGTTAAAAAAAACAAAACAAAAACAAAACAAAAAAAAACCTCTGCATAGCCAGTTGGAAGACATGACCTCATATTGCAGAAGAGACTCCATGGCAACAAATAAGACAAAATGCTGAAGCGTAAACTTAACAAGATATGTGCCAAAGCCTTGCTGTAATGTGGAAAGACACAAAAGTGGATTTTCCTTGCTACTGGCTAGGATGAGTTAACATCACAAAGATGCAGATTATGCGCACATTAATATATAAATCCAGGGCAATCCCAATACAAATACCAACTTTTTTTTTCCTGGAGCTAGGTAGTTAATTCTAGATTCCATGTATGCATAACCCTGAGAAGAGACGTCACAGGCAGGACATTCTACCAGATACTAAAACAGTGTGAAGTCTACATATTGAAGACTGTCATCTTGGTGCTCGAAGAGGCAGATGGACCAAAGGAACATAGTAGAAAGGTCAGAAAGGCCCAGATATATATGAAAATGTGGTTTAGGATGAAGGCATCTCAAGTCAGTGGAGCAAAGATGGGATCTCTAATAATAGCGTTGGAGGCCATTTGGGAAAAGATACATCTGGATCCGTACCTCATCGCACCCACCAGATGAAGTAACAGATGTGTGAGGTCCAAATGTAAAAATGAAACAAGCACCACGAAATCACGGGCGAAAATCCTTTATGGTCCAGGAATGGGCAAGTCCTACCATGCCTCAGATTCAGAGTGGTAAAATAAAAAAATACAGAGATTCAGCATCATAGCGGTTAAAGCTTGGTGAGTCAAAAGACAAAAAGTTATTCACTGGAGGAAAGTTAATAAATGCCTATTGAGGGCCCCGGGTTTATACAGTGAAAAAAAACCACAAAAAATTAGCAGAGTCAAAAGAAAAATGTCAAATAAATAAAAAAAGACAAATGACAAACTGGAAGAAAATGTTTACAATTTAAATCGTGAAGGGCCGATCTCCTTAATATATAAATTCTTAAAATTTGGGAAGAAAAGAAATTTAAAAACAACCCTCAGAAACAAATGGCAAATGCACAAGCAGGCAATTCACAGAAAAAAATAAGCAGGTGGCATTTAAAGATAGGGAAAAACATCTGTCTGTAGTTTATATGAAAGTCGCACTTTTTTTTTTATTTTTTAGTATTTGTTATATAATTTTTTTGTTTTTTAATTTTTTTATTGTTATGTTAATCACCATATATTACATCATTAGTTTTTGGTTGCAGTGTTCCATGATTCATTGTTTGTTCATAACACCCAGTGCTCCATGCAGAACGTGCCCTCCTCAATACCCATCACCAGGCAATCGCACTTTCTTACCAGTGAGGGTGAAGAAAATCCAAATGCTGGGCAACAGATTCCTTTGATGAGCTGGAACATGCACTCTCGTGCTTTTCTGGTGGGTGGAAAAGTGTGCACCTGCCATGAAGGAGAATTTCCAAAGATTCGCAACATTAAATATGCAGGTTCCCTTTGGCCCGGCAGAACCCCTTCTAGGAATCCACCCCGAAGATAGAAGTCCACAAATTGTAAAATGTAAACGCAGATTATTTATTGTGGCACCATATATAACAGTAAACAATTGAAAGTAGCCCAAGGATTTATCGATAGGATGCTTACTGATTAAATTATGCTAAATCCACATGAGGGACTCTGTGGATCTCTGGTTCTGCAGCCATAAAAAACAAAAACAAAAACAAAAACAAAAATACTAGAAAGATCTCTATGAACTGCTAGGGAGTAATTTCCAGGCTACATTTTAAGTGAAAAAGGAAAGGTCCAGAACAGTGTATATAGAAAGGAGATAGAAGAATATTTATCCATATTTGCTCATTTTTGCAAAAGGAAATGTAAGAAGGATGAACCGGAAACCAATAAAAATGGCTACTATGGCGGGGCAATAGGAATCCAGACAGCTATGCCTCCTAATATGGTTTTGACTTTTGAGGCATGTCAGTGGTTTATATGTTCAAAAATCAATCTAAATTAAAAAGGAAGGAAAAAAGCAATTCCCAAAATTGAATACAAACAAAACAAATAAACCTCATGTATATAAAATTCATAGCATACCCACACCTGGAAAAATCTTAACTCCTGCCAATTCTGAAAAATACTCTACATTCTTCAGGAGATGTATTCAAAGCATGAAAAGAACTGCAAAGAAATTGGGAACACTTCTCAGTAGGCTTCTTATTAGTTGTAATAACGGATTACAATTCAAGGCAATTTATATGTTTTTGGATAATGCAAATAACTAAATTATAAAATATTCATAAAATATTCGTTTTATGAGAAACCAAGATTTCACTCTAAGGGGAAAAAAAGGCGCAAGTATAAAATAAAAGAAGGTGAGAAAAATCCAGTGATGTTAATTTGAATTGGACCTATTAGTATGAATCGATTGGAGTATCTGGAAGAATGATGACTTTATTTGAGTATCAGCAGACTGAATAGGAAATAATCCGTGAGTCCTAAAGTAAGACAGGGTGGAGGGGTGGGAGTATTGAAGAAGTGAGCTCTTCCTCTTCTTCACAGAAGAATACCACTAACAGACCTGACAGAATGAGAAAATGAGAAATAGCATCATTTTGCCATCTCCATTATAGTTGGTCCAAGCAAGGATCATTAATGCTACTAAAACCACTGGGTGAAGGAAGGATAGTCACTGCCCTAACCAGGTGATGAAACGTAGCGCCACGAATCACATCCTGCCAGGACAACCTGGTGTCCTAACAAGGGGATCCAGGACGCACTATAAATACCCTCTACCAACCCTAATCTAATCAAGCCTCCGGACATCACGTCATGCCTTTCAGAAAGTAGAGAGAGGAACAGATGAGTGATGCCATGGAGAAGAAACCATGAGTCAAATCCAGAATGCGGGACATTCCACAAGAAAAACAAAACAAAACTGGCCAACATAGTTCAAAATGAGTCGATGTTATTTTCTTATCTGGTTTAGGTTAAAAGAGACCACAGAGATAGAACCAGACGCAGCACATGAACCTCGGTGAGATCCTAGACTGAAGAAAAGAAACGAAGTTGGGGGGGGGTGGAAGAAAGAACAATCTGGAACCATCTGGAAAGGCATTTTGTGGACAAACTGAGGAAATCTGAGCATAACCTGGATATTTATTAGATACGAAATTATTGTGAATTTTCTTAGGTGTTATGCGGGAGGCTCCAGCCAGAAACGAGTCCTCCATGCCAGGGACCATCTCTCTAGCAGAATAATTCATTCTAGAAAAGCAGGTTCTGGGGTCCTCAGGAAACCGGGAGTGACAATGAGCAAAGAGTTCATTTAGAAACGAGGTAGCAACCAGACATTATGGGAAAAGTTTCCCTTTGTCAAGATTGTTTTCTGATAATAAAATCAACATTCATACACATATTTAAATTTTATAGGAAATTATAAGATAGTGAAGGTAAATCACAGTTTCCCCACTGAGACTAACCGCTAGCATTATATATTACTTCCAAATATTTTTATATGCCTATCCATGTTTTTCCTTTCAAAATAAACAGGGAGATGTGTACCTATTTTTTATTAAAGCAGCATATGCTCCCTGTAAAATTCAAATGATATCATGCAAAAATGTATTTGCAATCAACTTTATTTTTACATGATGTTATTTTGGACATCCTTCTATGTCAGGACCTTTAGATTTATGTCATCATTTGTAATGGTGCCATACAATTCCATTATGTAGATGTACCGTAATTAATTTAACAAATCCCACTTTTTAAGATATCATAGTGACGAGCATCCTTGATCCCAAAGGATCACATCTACTTACTCTCCAGCCCCCGCCCTGCCTTCCCCACCACCTAAAGGTTATTTCCCTACATCTTTGCCAACTCTGGGCCTCAATCGCTCTAATTTGTGCCAGTTTTATAGGTGAAAAAATGTAACTTCCTGATGTCTTAGCGTGTTTTCCTTCTACTATGAGCGAGGTTGGACCTCATATGCTTCTGGTCATTTGTAGTTCTTCTATAAATAGTCTTCATGTTCTTTGTCTTTTTCCTCTGGAGAGGTTAGTATTCATCTATTTTAAGAACTTTCATATGTCAAAGATTTTAGTAATCTCTTGTGTATATTGCAAATGTTTCCCTTGTTTGTTCCTTATCTCATCTGAGCCTCACAACATTCCCGGGGTGGGGGGGGAGGGTAGGCAGAGCAGGTGGAATTATCCCCACTTAATTGATGTGGAAACTGTGACTCGGTGGGGGATATTTGGGTTTCCTTGCTCGGAGCCTGGTGTGCCAAGCTATCCTCCTGCTCTTGCAGGGTCCTGGGGGCAACCTTCAGGACTCTGGGAGGAATGACTTTTCTCCTATGCAAATCAAAACGTCTTAACTCTTTGCTCCTCAGTTTCCTCTTCTGTAAAAAGAAAAAAAAAATGGAGTAGAATCAAATGATCCCTTACATTTCTTTAGCGCTACTGTCTTTTGCTTCTGTGATTTGAAGCACCAGAGAGATCCACTTGGATGAGGGCGTTGGCTGTACCCTCAGAGCATGTGCATGGCGTGCGGGAGGCAGCTGGGTTGTCTTTCTCCATCCACGTCCCAAGTGCCTGTGACGGTGTGTTACTAAGAGCGTTTCCTTCCTAGACGCCCCCGGGCTGGAACTGGGAACGTGACTCTGGCCGTGTCTCTCCCCAGTCAAAAGCAACCCAAAACACAAGGCCACATTGATAAACTGTAGCGTTTCTGTGTCACGGCTGGAGGGTACTAGGTCAAGGTAGCTTACTTCCACCTCCCATGATCCCTGCAGACATCATTAGCGGATCATAGCACGCACTATCTGAGCCCGGCCACAGCTTCAGGATCCTTGGCATTGTCTCCTAGGAAGCAATGACTATTTGATTAAAATTGACACGGGGATGAACTACTTGTCTTCCTGAAAGTAGGATATTTTCCCTAAAGATCACTGTCTTATTACGAAATTAAAATATGTTTGTTTAGGGGGGTTTAGGAAATAGATCCTCAAAAATAAGAAACTAAAAATAATCCATAAGACCATCGTTGTTAATATCACTTTGGTATGTATTTTTGGGGTTTATACAAAAAATGAGATCGAGATTTTGCCGCTTACTTATTCACTTAAAGTATATACTGGATGTCTTTCCATATCATTCAACATTAATCAGTGGCTCCCTTTCAATGGTCCATGGGGGTCCCCATCAGAATGGACCATGGTTTATTTATCCCCTGGAGCTGGGCACCTTACAGATCCCTGAGAGTTGGTCCCCTAGGTTGCTTTCTGTTATTTACACTATTATCTACTGTTACAAAAACGTTGCAGTGACCAAATCTTTGTGCATTCTCTACGGTTCTTTCTGTGGATAAATGCATAGAGGTGGATGAGCGGGCTTGCGATACAATGACAAATTGCTGTCCAGAGAGCCTGCCACACTTTACATCCCCCTCGTTCCATGGGAAGGTCCATTTCTCCATACCCTCACACTCAGTGAGTAACATTCTTCTTAGCATTTTGTCAGCCCGGGAGACGTTTTAAATTTTTATAGGAAAATAGGGCAAACATACATAAGATATACAAACATGCACATGTGCAGTTTATAAAATAATAAAATACCCATGTATATATCACCCAGGCTAAAAATACCATTTATTTGCTCTTTCAGCCTCTCATTTTTCTGGCTTTTTTTTTTTTTTTTTCTAATGGGTTACATCTGGCAACCACTTGCCAGGTGTATTCATGCAGTAGTATGTGTATATAATTTATAAATAATAAATGTATATATATTAGAGGATGCCTGTCACATTTTTTATTTTAAAAGAATTGCTACTCAAAAAGGTTGGAGAATGCCGCTCAAGGAAATCTCTCTTTTGGGGTTCCTGCTTGTCTCCGTCTGCCTGCTCCTTGCTCTGCCTGCAGACTCTGTTTGCTCACTCCTGTGCATGCATTATTTCCATGTGCACGTGGCTCAGTGGTGCAGGGCAAGCACCTCTGGCCTGGCTGGGGTCCATCTTCACTGAAGCCTTGTGGTTGCTCCCATTGCCGACCAGCTCAGCCTTCCTCTGTTCATGTTCCTGAGGGAGGAGCTGAGTGGTCCAGCCTGTGAGCTGGCCGACTCTGGGCTGCATGGGTGTGACCGTGTGGTACAGGAGACGGGCCACTGCTGCCATTAGGTGCATGTGGGCAGGACACGAGCCATGGCACCTGGGGGAGACCTACCCCCAGTAGGGTAACTATTCACACGTATTTCCTGCCAGTACTTATATTTTTTTATACCTAAATCCTTAATCCACCTATGTCCATTTGAATGGAAGATATAGAGTAACAATCTCCCTTTTCTCATTTCATTAAATTCACTGAGTCCCAGTACTAATTGTTACTAATCTTCACCAATCCAGTATACCACCTTTGTTAGAGAGTTTTACAAGACATGTCTCTGTTTCCATACTTGTTTGTGATTTGATCTGGTAAATGCTGTATACTCACTACAAGTTTTTGGCTCAGCAATATATTTTAATATTGGCAAGGCAAGTCCTTTCTCCTTGCTCTTATTTTTACTCCCTTCTTGTATTTTCTTATATCTTTCCTATAACTATTTTTCACATTTATTTTTGCCAGGTTCATTTCTGAATCTTTTTGTTGAGCCCCCCAAAAATGCCATTGCAATTTTTTTAAAGTAAGGTTTATTGAGATATATAGGTGAAATGTATGTCATGTGTATACCCAAATTATACACTAAATGCCAGACCCTGTTGAGAATGAAAGTTGATCCTTGCAGACTCCGTGGCTCCGCTATCTTCTGTAACTCCGAGTCTTACCAGAGCCTGAGGTGGCCAGGAGACAGGCAGATTCAGTCTCTCCCAGTCCCACTTAATTACATCAGCTATTCTCATCAGCCTCGGGGCAGACTGGAGGGCAAAGGGTCCTCAGTCAATCCAGTGCTCCGAAGGGCCCAAGTGGAAATACTGCATTTAGCCCTGATAAGGCCTCCCAGGCTAACCCAACAGCCTATCTCTTTGCTTTTTGCTGTAATTCTATCAACCAAGAAACCCTTGGCATCCTGCACTGAAGAGAAGTTCTGACAGGGAGTGATCTATGTCTTTGATTAAAATTTGAAAAATGGAGCGGTCAAATCATTACCAGAAAATGGAATTTGTTTACTTGAGAGACACTTTCAAGTTACGTGTGCCTTGGCAGCAAAATTAATTATAAAGAAAGAGCTTCCTGGCGGCAGTTGGGGGGGGAAGATGAATTACTTTATTATTTTTTACTTTCTTCCCTGTTGGGGAAAAGTTAGTAGGCTCCAGGGGATAAGTTAGTAGGCCACAGAGCGGTGGTTCTCAGACCTTAACGTGTGTAAGAATCACTTGGGGATCTTGTTAAAATGCAGATTCTGATTCAGGAAGTCTGGGGTGGAGCCCGAGACCCTGCGTTTCTAGAAAGCCCTCGGTGATGCGAGGCTGCCGGCCCCTGGGGCCACGCTTGGGTAGAAGGCTAGAGCGGAGGTTCTAGGATTGGTTTTGCTACAGACTTGCAGACGAGCTCCCCGTTGGGTCCTTGCTGCCCTCCCCGAGGGGGACGTGCTGGACGGGTCTGTGCCACAGCTGACCACGTGATGGCAGAACAGCCTCAAGGCCGCCCCCGAGACCTCGCCGCCTAGCAGATGAGGAGCCCAAGGCTCTTAGTGTGACTTCTTGAGACCAGGCGGCCCTCCCACGGCTGCAGAGTTGAGCTTGGCCCCTCGTCCTGGAGCCATCTTCAGTAGAAAACGGGTAACGGCCGCCAACTGCAGACCCGCCCAAGAATCCCTCAGATGGCTCAAGTATAAGGGCAGTGTCCCTGGGTTAGTCCCTAAAAAGGGACTTGGCCGGCACGGGCATCATCAGGGCGGCCTCCCGGCTTGACTGACACCAGCCAGCTGCAGCTCATGGGGACAGCCAGCGAGGAACAGGCCTGCCACATGCCACAGGCCTGCTCCCTCCTTCCTCTTGCTGCCCGCTGCGTCCTGGGCTCAGAGAGCCTCCGAAGCCTCAGAGCAAGCTTCTCTGCCTCTCTGCCAGCTGGGGCGGGGGGTGTGCAGTCACCGGGCTCCTTCCTGTACCTTTGGTGGCAGAAGAAGGACACTGTGTGTGCGAGCACAGCGAGGTGGCCCTGCCTGCCTGCCCATGGGGGCCCAGCCCTGCTGACATGGCTTGTCTGGGTTTGCTGAAGCTCTCGGGGTCTGGGGATGGGGGGGGCTTCACCTTCCGTGTGGTCTCTGTTCAGTCCGCCGCCCACCTGGGTCAGCTAGCTAGCGGTCACCTCGTGTCACCGTCCCTGCGACAGCGAGCCCTTCTCCGCATCACAGTTTTCTCTCGAGCCCGCCTTCGCGGGAACTCTCTTTCCCTCCCTCTGTGTTTTAAAACTGCAGATCACGTGCAATCAACTGCCTACACCTTAAGTTTATAGCTTCATACATTTTATTTTATTTATTTTTATAATTTTTTATTATGTTATGTTAACCACCATACATTACATCATTAGTTTTTTTTTTTTAAGATTTTATTTATTTATTTGACAGAGAGAGAGAGAGAGAGTGAGAGCAGGAACACAAGCAGGGGGAGTGGGAGAGGGAGAAACAGGCTTCCCGCCGAGCAGGGAGCCCGATGTGGGGCTCGATCCCAGGACCCTGGGATCATGACCTGAGCCGAAGGCAGACACTTAATGACTGAGCCACCCAGGCACCCACATCATTAGTTCTTGATGTAGTGTTCCATGATCCATTGTTTGTGCATAACACCCAGTGCTCCATGCAAGACGTGCCCTCTTTAATACCCATCACCAGGCTAACCCATCCTCCCACCCCCCTCCCCTCTAGAACCCTCAGTTTGTTTTTCAGAGTCCATCGTCTCTCATGGTTCGTCTCCCCCTCCGACTTACTCCCCTTCATTCTTCCCCTCCTGCTATCTTCTTCTTTTTTTTTTCTTAACATATGTTGCATTATTTGTTTCAGAAGTACAGATCTGTGAGTCAACAGTCTTGCACAGTTCACAGCACTCACCATAGCACATACCCTCCCCAATGTCTATCACCCAGCCACCCCATCCCTCCCAACCCCACCACTCCAGCAACCCTCAGTTTGTTTCCTGAGATTAAGAATTCCTCATATCAGTGAGGTCATGTGATACATGTCTTTCTCTGATTGACTTATTTCACTCAGCATAACACCCTCCAGTTCCATCCACGTCGTTGCAAATGGCAAGATCTCATTCCTTTTGATGGCTGCATAATATTCCATTGTGTATATATACCACTTCTTCTTTATCCATTCATCTGTCGATGGACATCTTGGCTCTTTCCACACTTTGGCTATTGTGGACATTGCTGTGGCTTCATCATTTTAGATGCGTATATCATCACCGGGATCAAGCTGTCCCCTCGTGCTTTGCGATCAATAACCGCCCAGGTCCAGGTGATGACTGTCCACTAGTCTTCCCTGTTCTCACAGCACCTCACTTAGTGCTCAAATATTCCTGTCGTACAAATGAAACAACTAAGACGGGGGGGGGTGTCTTTCTAATCTGGTCCAACCCAAATACCACCACTCCTGAGTGGGAACGGCGGGTGGGGGGGCTTGCAGGGGCCGTGGCCCTTGAACCCCCTCGTGTCCTCCTGACGCTGAGCGCAGACGTGGGCACATAGCCCCATGTGCCACACGGACAGAACAGGCCTCCAGGATGAATGGTGTCATGGCTCCTTGCAGCAAAGTATCCAGTGGTAGACCTGAGCTTTCACTGATGGGGTACTGGCTACTAGTAAACAAGAAACAAGACACACAGCTTGTTGTGAGGTGATGGTGGGATTGTGACTTTGTTTCGTGAAGACAGAGCTGGTATCTTTCAGAGAGGCGTACACGTGGGATTGGGGTGGGTGGGAGTGGGTGCAGGTGTAGATGAAACATCGGCCACACAGCGATCATTATCGAAGCTTGGCGCTGGGCATATCAAGTTTGCTAAACGATTCTATGCTTTGATTAGGTTTTAAAATTTCCACAATGAAAAGAAAAAAGAAAACTTTCCTTTCGATTAAGTGGCCAGCGATTTCTCCTGGAAGAGTACACTGGGTGCATGACTTTTAAGACCCCCCCCCATGAGGGGAGACATTAGCCCCCTGACTCCTCTCATGAACCAAAGCAGTGATCACAGCGGGTGCCCTGCGTGCATGAGTCAGGCCAGGCTCTTGCTCTCCGCCCTTCCCGGGCTCCCCCTGCCCCCCGACGCTCACAGTAGAGCCAGAGTCCTGGCCCTGCCCAGCATGTGACCCCCAGCCCCTTCCTCAGCATCTCTGTCCCGTCCTCCCTGACTCAGCAGGCTGCTGTGGCGTTGGCCTCCTTGCTGCTCTTACTAGGGTCACGGCCCTGGTCTTGGAAGACACCCCCCCCCAAGACACTCACATGGCTCACTCACACGGTTTCAGATGGTCACCCCCCAAAGGACCCTCCCATGACCAATTAATGCCCATCCTCCCTGTCACTCCCCAGATCTTGGTTTCTTCATAGCACTTACTACTCTCTGATGCCATTGAACCTATTTGTTTATAGTCTGTCTGCCTCACTAAAGATAAGGGGGCTTCATGGGGCCTCTGTGCCTTGAGCAAGAACCCCAATGGGTTGCCGGCTCTTACCATATGACCGTGCCCTGGTGTTCCTGTGTCAAGACCAAATGCTCCAGGTTTCTGGTTCGAACTTTACGGTTTTTCCAAGAACCTTGTCTCTAAATTCGAATGCCATTTAACCAAGCAGGTGTGAACGGTTCATGAAGGCAACATGACTCCAGTTCCGGGCTTAGGTGTGTGTCGGCATGGGCGTGGGGGGCCGAACGGGCGGGAGCCTGTCAGGAGTCAGCATCCCCCCAGGCGGGCTGAAGCGGAACAGTGACCGAGGGAGGGCAGGAAGCACTTATAACCGAACCCACTTGTCCACACCATCTGTCAAGCCCCAAATCGGCACCTGCACCGAGACCAAAATAATGGCAGCCCTCACCTGCTAGGCATGTGCTGGTGTTCTGCACAGCTTTGCAGAGGGGACCCGCCCGGCGGCCCTGCTGGTAGTATCCCCAGGCCACGGGCAAGAGAAGAGGCTTGGAAGGGTTAATTTAGCTTGCATTGTATTTTTTTTTTTTAAGATTTTATTTATTTGACAGAGAGAGCGAGCGAGAACACAAGCAGGGGGAGCAGCAAGCAGAGGGAGATGCAGGCTCCGTGCTGAGCAGGGAGCCTGATGTGGGACTCAATCCCAGGATCCTGGGATCATGACCTGAGCTGAAGGCAGACGCTTGTGTGTGTGTGTGTGTGTGTGTGTGCGCGCGCTCGTGAGATGGGGGTCAGGGGAGCACTGAGAAGACAAGTGAAGATCACCCTGAAAACTACTTTTTCTCTGGCTAATCCACCACCTAATCTTGGCAGGAATACTGGGCTAATTTCAATATTTACCAAACTCAATAATAAAACCAATACGCAATAATATAACAAAAAAATAACAATTACCAGTCATATAAAAACCGGGCAACATCTGTGCGAGTCACAGTAGTAACACGTTTAGCTTCGAGTTTGTAACTTGAGCCCGACTGGACCCTCGGGGCTCTGGGAAGATGCCCACCCAACACTAAGCAGCAGGTGCTTGTGGGGGGTGGGCAGGGAGCAGTGGGGAAGAGGGGATGGAGCCTGCAGTGTCCTGCCTCACTTTATAAAGAGGTATACTCGTGAGTTTCTGGCATAAGAAGAGATTTTAACATGTTGATGATTCAAGGGAAATGCATCCCAATATTGTTTCCTGGTATTGGAATAATGGTGATTTTAAAATTACTTCAACTTTTCTGTATATTCCAAATTTTCTTTTTTTTTAAAGATTTTATTTATTTATTTGAGAAAGAGAATGAGAGAGAGAGAGAGAGAGAGAGAGAGAGCACATGAGAGGGGGGAGGGTCAGAGGGAGAAACGGACTCCCCGCTGAGCCGGGAGCCCGATGCGGGACTCGATCCTGGGACTCCAGCATCATGACCTGAGCCGAAGGCAGTCGCTTAACCAACTGAGCCACCCAGGCGCCCTGTATATTCCAAATTTTCTTTACTGAAGATATACTGAAATTGTGGAAGAATCAATCACCTTTAAAATATCTTTTAAAAATGGATAGCAAATGATGACCTCCTAAGTTCTAGAGGTGTTAAGGAATAAAAATGTCTGCATGGGTGACTGCTGTTTTAAAGGTAGCTCTCTCTCACACACACATGCAGAGATTTAAATTGTACTATATGAAAAATTTTTAAGAAAGATATTATTTGAGGGATCATGGATGATTTGAGAAGTTTCATTTTTTACTCACACATTTAAAAGCAGTAAGAAATATTTTAAAATATCTCAGTACAGATACATTTTCGACTTCAAATCACCTTACTGGGTTCACGTCAGCCTCCCAACTCATGAGTGTTTTACTGCAGACGGACCGAATGGGTGGTTCAGTGAGTCAGCGCCTAGACCTCAGGTGATGGGCTGCCTCGTGGACAGCCAGATGCATTAAATACTTCCCAGCCTCCCGCACGGGCTGGACTCTTAGAATTCTCAAATAAACAACGGCCGTTTCTAAAAATATTAACTCTATGAAGAGTCCAGCGTGAGTACTCTGTCACCCAGGTAAAGATCTACAAGTGATACTTTGTTGTAAGGCAGCCTTGGATTCCGATTTCCCCAAATTCATGATTGAAAGTCTGCCTGCCCAGCACACAACACCCCCAGGTTTGGTTGGATTCCAAGGGTCACTTTAAGCCACCCCCCCCCCCCCATGGCAGGGAACACACTGGGGCTTGACTGGACATGGGGACCCGAGTTCTAATCTAGGTTCAGAACCCAGGGACTGTCCCCTCATGAGTAAAAAGAGATTTGGACCTCATCTCCGAGGCCCTTTCCCCCGCTGCTAACATCCTGATTCTAAGCCTTTAAACTTGACACTGGAATGAGGGGCAAATATGTTTCTTCAAGAGCTGCTGGTCCCTTTCTGGATCATGACACCAGCTCTAACCTGGAACAGCTGAGAATGAGGACTGTGTTTTATCGGGAGCAAGCCGTCGGCAAAGCGATCTGCACAAATGTTCCGGGGCTTAAAACAGACCCTCTTTTCTGATGTCTGGCATTTTAGATATTTAGTACCTTTTTTTTTTCTTTTTCTTTTTAAAGTAAGCTCCACACCCAGGGTGGAGCCCAATTTGGGGCTTGAACTCACAATCCTGAGATCAAGACCTGAGCTAAGATCAAGAGTCAGAGACGCTCAACTGACAGAGCAACCCCCACCCCCACCCCCGGCGCCCCTATTTAGCATCTTTTTTGTCACACGAGACTGGTCCTTTGGTGAAGTCCCTCGCCTCCTTGACAAGGTTCCTAGCAAAGGCGTTCTAGCCTGGACTTGCCATAAACTCAATCTGTGGTTGTTTCTCAGGGAGCCTGCCCCTTAGGGAGCCCCGCACACCGGGGGCTTAAACAGACACCCAGCTTCCCACGGCGCTGGGGCCTCCGAGCCTGAGAGCAAGGGGTCGGCGGAGGTGCTTCTCGTGGAGCTGGGGTCTCCTCTTCTTCAGGGACGCCGGTCACACCGGCCGAGGGCCCACACTCACGGCCTCATTTACACTCAGAGACCTCTGTAAAGACCCTCTGCCCCCAATACCACCACACTCTGAGGTGCTGGGGGCCAGCACTTCACCATTCGAATCCTGGGGGGACACAGTACAGCCCACAGAACCACTGCCGTTTATGGTTTTTCTTTTTCGCTTACTTCGTTGTATTTTTAGTAGGTTTACTGTAATGAGCGAGAGTTTAAAGAACCAAGGCAGGCCTGGCTCACGTGCATGTGAAACCCAAGTGCTGCGTAAGGACCTGTCGCCTGACCAGAAAGGATACCTGCATGTGTTAGGATTGACTGAAGACCTTCCAGAGCTGCCCTGGGGAGCAGCTTCAGGGGGAGGAAAGCGACGGTCAAGCCCAGACGCCCAGGGAAGCTGAGTTCACAAAGGGAAGATTCGTCCCACCACTCGACAGTCATCTTCCTGGATGGCTGTGTGCACAGCACTCCGACGGTCACACCAAAAGCTGGTCACGTTTTCACCTGCCCAGACCAAAGCCTCGCTTCCCCACAGAAGTCTCACCAGGCACGGGCCCCAGGCTGCCAACGCCGGGCCGCCTGCGGGCTGCTTACAAGCGCAGGGGTCCACACCCCACCCCGGGCCCCGTGAATCCAGCTCTGGCCAGGAACCGGGGCTTTAACAAGCACCCAAGAGGCCCTCCGAGGCCGTGGGTCTCTGCTCCGAGGGCTATGTGCTGCTGTGCGCGCACCCACGATTCACCCATAAGAAAAGTCATGCTTGCAAAACTCAGCACACCTTTATTTCACACCCACTGCAACCCAGTCCAGGCAGACAAGTACCCTGTGTTACAGCCATGATCAAGACGACCTGCCTCCATTTGGTAGGTCACTGAAGACCCCGCACGTTTAAATAAAAATCACATAAAAGATTCCTAGAGAAACTGACCTAGCAATAGATTTCCTCTTCATTAGTAAACTCAGCAGGTACTGCCAGGGGAACACAACGCAAACCAGAGCGTGAGATCTGCTAACCCGCAGGACTGTAGACATGTGCGCTTTCAGGTCTACAGATTAACCACGAACGTCCAAGGGCCTGATTTGACTGTTAGCAGCCACCACGAACTCGAAGAGGAAAATCAAGGGCACTATGGAAATTTCACTCTTCCTGGAAATTCAGTCCCACACTGTGGACAAGGGTCCGGGGCACCCGAGGGGCAGCAACGCTGACCCGAGGGCCCTGCTGACGTGGGGAAATGCACCTGCTGTGCCTTTCCTGCTTCCCGATGTCCCCTCCACTGGCCTCATGCTAACTTGGTCCTCTGGGCTCAAGGGACTGTTCCATTGCATCTTTACAGGTCCAAGAACTATCTTGGCGAAACCCAAGGGTAACATGCCCTGTCGGCGGTTTGGGTTGGACTGCTCTCAGAGAGTAGACAAGATGCTCTTGGGGTGCGAAGGCCATTCTGTAGGTTGCATTTGTGTGTGTGCGTGTGTATATATAGGTGTATCTTGGCTCCTACGGGAGACAAAGCTTTCTTCCTCTTCCGCAAGAGAACACGCGGCCGGCACTGGGGCTCTGGCTAGCCCTTCGTCCTGTGTTCCCGCATGTGCGCGGCAATCGAACCTGCAATTTCTGCATTCTTCTTGTTCTGGCCAAAATAATCTAGGAACTGACCATCTGGTCCAACCAAGTACATGATTATTGTGTGATCCACCTGCAGAGAAAGGGGGGAGGAGGGAGAGAAAGGACAAAAATATTACTGAAAGACGCTGCTTATTCTACTGAGTAAATACTGCAGGAGAAAATTCCACGTTAATGCTTAAACAGCCTTTGTTGGTTTTTTTTAAAATTTTTATTGTTATGTTAATCACCGTACATTACATCATTAGTTTTTGATGGAGCGTTCCATGATTCATTGTTTGTGCATAACACCCAGTGCTCCACGCAGAACGTGCCCTCTTTAATACCCATCACCAGGCTAACCCATCCCCCCAACCCCCTCCCCTCTAGAACCCTCAGTTTGTTTTTCAGAGTCCATCGTCTCTCATGGTTCGTCTCCCCCTCTGACTTACTCCCCTTCATTCTTCCCCTCCTGCTATCTTCTTCTTCTTTTTTTCTTAACATATATTGCATTATTTGTTTCAGAGGTACAGATCTGTGATTCAACAGTCTTGCACACTTCACAGCGCTCACCATAGCACATACCCTCCCCAATGTCTATCACCCAGCCACCCCATCCCTCCCACCCCCACCCCCACTCCAGCAACCCTCAGTTGGTTTCCTGAGATTAGGAATTCCTCATATCAGTGAGGTCATATGATACATGTCTTTCTCTGATTGACTTAATTCGCTCAGCATAACACCCTCCAGTTCCATCCACGTCGTTGCAAATGGCAAGATCTCATTCCTTTTGATGGCTACATAATATTCCATTGTGTATATATACCACCTCTTCTTTATCCATTCATCTGTCGATGGACATCTTGGCTCTCTCCACAGTTTGGCTATTGTGGACATTGCTGCTATAAACATTGGGGTGCACGTACCCCTTCGGATCCCTACATTTGTATCTTTGGGGTAAATACCCAGGAGTGCAATTGCTGGATCGTATGGTAGCTCTATTTTCAACTTAAACAGCCTTTGTAATAGCTGTCATTTACAGGATGGGTCTAAGCCTATTGTAATAAATTCACGGTGACAAACATCTAAAATCTTGTGTGTTCCAGAACTCCGCACTGACTACTGCTTTAAACAGCAGGTAGAATTTGGAATTCTCGTGGTTCCATTGTGACAGGTGCGTCCACACAGTCTCCGAGAGTCTACTTCCAACAACTGAGTACTGCTTTAGGAAGAAATATGTGCATAAATGTGTGTGTGTGTGTATATTATTCCTCATTGTTCCTAAATGCTGCCTACCACCTTTTAGGAGAATCCAGAAAACCCACCACTTCTGTAGGTATGTAATCTATAAATTTCAGCATAATATTTAGTCCTGATTATCAGGGTTGCAAACAGAAACATGAAAACAAGGGTTCCCCCCGCTAGGAAATTTGTATCTACTACGCTGAATGATCCTATCAGAAGCAGATGACCTGGTAACTCCTTAGGAGCCGGAAATGCTACACCTCCCAAGGAGTCACCTTCAATTTATTATGTTTTCCAGGCAAAGCTCTGAAAACATTCCTAGCTCTAACTTAGGCTTAGATTAGTCATCAATGTTTTTATTTATATGCCTCCACCAAATCCCAGTTTAAATGAGCAGAAGACTTGGCGCCTAGAGTCCTTGGAATTTATTGCAGGCTTGATTGCTATTTGGCAAGACAAAAAGACAGACAGAAATCCGATCACACACACCAAACTGGAGCCATCCCCAAAGGTACCCGCCACACATTAGAGGTCTGTGAGGTTATTACTTCTTTATATACACACACTCACAAGGAGAGAGCAAATGGAAAGAGCCACTCGCCTGCGCACATAAGGAAGGAATGCGCCCAGAGCTCAAACAGCTGCTGATTTCATGTCTTGGAATAACCTACTGCAGGAGGACACGGAGGACGGGGGAGCTGCGCTTCTCCGCACATCCAACAGTCACAGTAGAGTCTCCGGCCTCCATCTTTCTCCCTACTTCTCCCTTTTTCCCACTCTATTCTCTCTCTCCCTTAAAAGACTAGAATTCCAGTAGATTTCTCTTACGAGTGTGCTTAATATGTTATTTTTTTTAAAATGTTTTATTTATTTATTCATGAGAGTCAGAGAGAGAGAGAGAGAGAGAGAAGCAGAGGGAGAAGCAGGCTCACCACAGAGCAGGGAGCCCGATGCGGGACTCGATCCCAGGACCCCGGGATCATGACCTGAGCCGAAGGCAGACGCTTAACCATCTGAGCCACCCAGGCACCCAATATAAGTTACTTTCTAATATGGAGTGAAAATATTGTTCCATACGCATCTGCCCAACCGGTCATGGTCATGTCTCGACGTTCAGTGGCTTGTGGGCAGAGCGAATCGCCGCGTGTCTCTAACACAGCGTGCTTTAAAGCGCGAGTAGTCCCTACGGTAGAGAAAGGAAGCTGGCGTGGACTGAGACGCTCTCTCTCACGCTGCCCTCGTCCCGGAGCCAGGTACCCTCCTCCCCCACAAACGATCCAAAGGGCTCGAGAGTTCAGTTAAATCATTAGAAAGTGCCAGACCTAAGCTTACACCCGGGTCTGTCCACTTTCTCAGCCCACTCCTTCGACCAGCTCGCTGCCACAATCTCTGCGGCTTTTCCGACGGGTGAGTTTTCTGGACACGTTACGTTCTGAAAAGGTAACATGTGCACATAAAAATGCGCATGAGAATATACAGTAAATGTAGGCAGCAGAAATTTGCCACTTGTTCCAGATGCCCAGAGTCCCTCCGTTGTGCTCAGAGGGAACCACTGTAACCAGTTCCTTCTGGATGCTTCCAGGGAAACTGCCTGCATTTATTACTGTGTGTCTACTTCTTTCACCACGGGCACTACTTCCTTCTGTGTGGGAGTAACAACGCACTGTAGCTGCTTTCTCATTTGACAAGGGACTGGACACCATTTGGAGTACGTACACAGTAGCCTTTAAAAAATCGGTTGCTTGGTTTCCTGTCTTCTCTAAAAACAGTGCTGTAGGGTACAGGTGTAGAAAAATTCCCCAAAGCAGAATCTCTGAAGTAAAAAGTATTCCACTTTAAATGTGACAAACTGCCCCCCGAAGAGGGTGTATCACTTAAATTCCTATCATCCACGCAGGGTGGATGCCTGTTCTTCCAAATTCACTCCAACAGTGTATTCCCTCTTTTCCCAAACTAGATTTCAACAATATTTCAAACTTTTGACCTCTGCTGATCTAACAGAAAGTGGCATTACACTGTGTAATTCCCATTCTTTCATTTTGACTGGAACTGAACATCTTTTCTTGGTTTGAAGACCTGTTGTAGTGTTTTTCTTTCTTATTTTTTTAGAGAGAGAGAGCATGGCGGGGTCAGAGGTAGAGGGAGAGAGAATCTCAAGCAGACTCCCCGCTGAGCACAGAGCCTGACGCAGGGCTTCATCTCACGACCCTGAGACCGTGACCTGAGCCAGAATCAAGAGTCGAATGCTTAACGGACTGAGCCACCCACGTGCCCCAAGTTGTAGTGTTTTTCAAAAACACTTCTTATGTAACACAGACTAAGGTTAATATCACATATATAAAGCAGTGATGTACACGCTTAGCTTCCGACGGAATCCTAAGTGTCTGGCATGCCCACTTTACACGTACTATCTGTCTGAAGACTCCACGGGCGCTCGAAAGTCAGAAGCTTCCCTTCTGTGGCTCCTGAGATTAAGAAAACCTCACTCGGTTACATCTCAGCCTTTAAGACACTCCCTCACTCCCTGCAGGCCCTTAAGTCTTGACAGAAGCTTCCCATACCATTTTGTGGATGAAGATCTGTGGCCTCAAGGCACAAAAGGCGTACCAATGAAACACCTCACAAGCTGGAGAGCGCCTCCCCCTACTGGTTGATTTAGGAAATGTATAGCGACAACCTCACTGGTTCTTTTGTTGTTGTTACTTTAATTCCAGCGCAGTTAATAATATCCAGCGTTATATTAGCTTCAGACGTACAACTCACTGGTTCTGATCAAAAGGTCAAATTCTTAGGGCAGTAGACTAGTATCTCTCAAAATGGGGTCTAGCATGAATTCCAGAGGGTCCAAGAAGTCTCTATGAGACAAATATTTTATCTGCAGGGACACCTGGTGGTTCAGTTGGGGAAGCGTCTGCCTTCGGCTCAGGTCATGATCTCCTGGTCCTGGAATAGAGCCCCAGGTCAGGCTCCCTGCTCAGCGGGGAGTCTGCTTTACTTCTCTCTCTCTCTGCCCCTCCCCAGGGCTCACACGCGGACTCTCTCTCTCAAATAAATAAATAAAAATCTTAAAAAAAAAAAAAAGGCAAACCTATCTGTATTCTAATTTTTAAAATGAAAAAAAGTTACCATTCACATTCTGGATTCTTTGCAGGACTACTTTATGACTGAATACAAATCTCAGCGCCCAAAGGCACGTTTATGTTTATGATCTGCAGGACACGTAGCTGTCGCTACTGGTTACAGGCACTGTGAAAATGATGTGTTCTTGCTGAGTCAGGACAAACCAGTCAACGCGGACCACACAACCCGATGTTCCCAAGTATTTTACGTAACACGAAGGCCACCTGATGGTATGGTTGGCCATTGATCTGAGAGAGCTCCGACCCAAACTACGATTTGTAGATGGACTCTTATGACTAATCGCTTTGCTCAACCAATGTTACAGAGAAGCCAGGGCACGGGGGGGTGGGGGTAGCACAACGCTACCCCCTATCCTTCAACAGCAGGAAGCAAATATAAACACGTAATTGTGCAAAGCATATAGTTCCTAGGAAAATAAGCCTTCCAGAAAGTCTAGCTTCTCGTGGCTTTCGCTCTTTTCTCTTGCTTTTCAGAACTCTGATGCATTCCAAAAATGCACTTCCCCAGGGCTTTGCACCGCTTCTTACGCTCTTCCCTGGGCACACAGGCAGAACCTGTACAATGTTTGGAATTCAAAGAAGCACTGCCCCCAAATGATGGCTTCTCTCTATTTCCAATGTGGTATCCAAGCATCACGTTCTACTCAATCTAAAATACCACTCACTGTGTATGTTCCCATAATTTTATGGGCCACTAAGACGGAAAACACGCAATGCAGTTATGAGAACAGTGAATATACATTAGACCAGCATTCTTAAAAAAGCGATACTTCTATTGTCCTTTCAAATATCCCCAATTTCTGAGGAATTTGTACTGATCTCAGCCTTTCTTTCATTTTTTTTTTTTTAAGATTTTATTTATTTGACAGAAAGAGACACAGTGAGAGAGAGAGAGCACAAGCAGGGGGAGGGGCAGAGGGAGAAGCAGACGCCCCGCTGAGCAGGGAGCCCGACGCGGGGCTCAATCCCGGGACTCCGGGATCATGACCTGAGCGGAAGGCAGACATGTAACCGACTGAGCCACCCAGGCGCCCCTTTCTTTCATTTCTGAAGCCAGTCGTTCGAGCTGCAGGACCGTGCGGGGCCTGAGCGCCAGCCTCCGGGTGACACCCGAGCATTTACTTACTATGTAGTCCTCATCATCGTCCTTGGGGCCAGGGCTGTAATACACCCTGTATGCTCGGGCCACTCGATCAATCTCTTCTTTGCTGCCAGTCAGGCCAACCAGTTTGGGAGAAAATTCTGAATAAAAAACGAGAAACGCAGTGAAAAATGAGCAGCAAGCAAACCCCCCCCCCACCTCGACTTTAAAAGCCAGCGTCAGTTATAAGGCAGCTCTACTACCCCTGTCTTCTGGGGGTCCCTGAACACTCCCTCCTAATTCACAGGAAAATAAATGCACCCAGAACACATGCAAATTCTCCTCCATAATAAAGAAGTCACATTCACCAAGACAGGCCACGTTCTGGGCCATCAAATGCACCCCAACAGATTAAAAGTACAGAAACCGTATGACATGCTCTCAAACCACAGTGGAGTTAAAAGAGAAGTCAGTAATGGAAAGATAAGTGGAAAATCCCAAGATACATGGAGATGAAACACACTTCTGAATAATACATGGGTCAAAGAAGAAATCTCAAGAGAAAGTGAAAAGTATTTTGAACTAAGTGAAAATGAAAACACAACTTGTCGAAATTTGTGGGATGCAGCCAAAGCAGTGCCTTGAGGGACATTTGTGGCACTGAATTCGTACACCAAAGAGACCTAAAATTGGGACTCTAATTATCCCCCTCAGGAAGCTAGAGAAAGAAGAGCAAATTAAATCCAAAGTGAACAGAAGAAAGGAATCAGAGCAGAAATCAATGAAACTGAAAACAGGAAATCAGTAGAGGAAAAGCACGAAATCCAAAGCTGGTTCTTTGTAAACATGTAAGTCAGATCCTTTCAAAACAATCTTGTAAAAGATCTGAAGGGAATGGATTCTAATTATTTAAATCACATTTTTTGTTAATTTAGTTGCTTTTAAATACTTAGATATACTTCTGAGACATGTAACGTTTATAGACAGATATTGTCATGAATTAAGCAGTACAGTTTTTCACTGTGTCCTGAAAAAAAGGTTTGCTTCAGGATTCAGTCATCCCACGCCAACATCTGTATATCATTTTCCAGCAAACAATCTCACTGCATGCATCTGCTGCTCGGTTTTTGGGATTCATGGGAGTGAGCTGGTAGAAGTCACTTAAAACACCTGGATTCATCAGACTACAGAGATGACAGTCCAACACCTAACAGCACGACATTCTTCCAAAGGTAGAGAAAAAAAACCCTACTGTCATTTCTAATTCATCCTGAATTGAAAAACTGTTCAGATACTGAAAAAAGCAGGATGGCTTGTTTTTCTTTTCCATTCTGAGTAGAGAGAAAAGCGAATGAAGTCTACATTATTAGTTGCATGTCCAAATCTTTTTAAAAAAATTGTTGAAATCGCAGTAATTTTCTACACATGAACTTCAATATTTTTAAATCCCCCCCCAGTTCCAATTCAACTAGTAAAGAATTTTGAAAGAACGGATCTTTCAAAAACTCTAAGAGTTTAAACAGATGTATGTATGTGCCGGTTAAGAATATTACTGTATAGTTCTTGCATTTCAGTTATGAGAACTCACATCTCCCCTCATCTGGGGAAATTTAGGGTTTGGTTAACCTGCAGTAACCAACCGGTGACAACATAACACACTTACACTAGAGATCATTTGTCACCCAATGAGTCACACCTGCTTTAGCAAATAACTATGTCATTGTTCAAATTCCTGCTAAACCTGCACACTGTGAACATAAATTCACCTTAAATATCTAATAAAAACTCTAAAACTTCAAGAAAAAATAAACCTTTCTAACCTTTAGCTGGGCAAAGATTTCTTACAAATGAAACCAAAAGATTTATCTATATAAGAATATGCTAGTAAACTGGATTTCATCAAAACTGAAAACTGCTTGGGGCGCCTGGGTGGCTCAGTTGTTGAGTGTCTGCGCCTTTGGCTCAGGTCATGGTCCCAGGGTCCTGGGATCGAGCCCTGCATCGGGCTCCCTGCTCCGCGGGAAGCCTGCTTCTCCCTCTCCCACTCCCCCTGCTTGTGTTCTCTCTCTTGCTGTGTCTCTGTCAAATAAATAAATAAAATCTTTAAAAAACAAAAAAAAAACAAAAACAAAACTGCTCTTCAAACCACATTGAGAGACTGAAATGACAAGCCACAGACTGGGAGAAAATATCTGTGAATCATACACCCGATAAAAGACTCATATTGGGAATATACGTGATAAACAAATACAAGTAAAATGAACAGCCCCATAGAAATGAGCGAAAGATATGAAGACACTTCACCAAAGAAGACATACAGGTGGTAAGAACACAAAAAGATGCTTAATATTTTTTTATTTTTAAAGACTTTATTTATTTATATATTTGACAGAGACCTAGAGAAAGAGCCTAAGTAGGCAGAGCAGCAGGGAGAGGGAGAGGGAGAAGCAGGCTCTCTGCTGAGCAGGGAGCCCGATGCGGGGCTTGATCCCACGACCGTGGGCATGATCTGCGCTGAAGGCAGATGCTTAACCGATTGAGCCACCCAGGCGCCCCTAATATTTTTTTTTTTCTGAAGATTTGAGAGAACGAACGAGTGGGGGGGGGGCAGTGGGAGACGGAAAGAGAATCCCAAGCAGACCCTACTGAGCGTGGAGCCTGACACAGGGCTTGATCTCATGACCCCAAGATCAGGCCTGGGCTGAAACCAAGATTGGATACTTTAACCAACTGTGCTACCCAGGCGTCCCAGATGCTTACTATCAAGGGTCATTAGGGAGAAGCATAGCAAATCCACGACGCGTGACCAGCGAACAGTTAGTGAAGTGGCTACAAAGGCCGGCCATATCAAATGTGGTGAGGATGGGCAGGGGCTAGAGCTCTCTCACACGCGGCTGGTGGGAATGTAAAAATGTCCAACCACTCTGGAAAACTGTTTATCAGTTTCTTAAAAAGATGAACGTGCACCTACCACATGATCCAATAACCTACTTGTATGCTTTTACTCAAGAGTGTATAATTCTGTTCGCATAAACTTCTAGAAAATGCAAACTAACCTACATCGACAGAAAGCAGATCAGTGGATGCCCGGAGACAGGAGGGGGGCATAGGGGAGGGAGGAGCAAGGGTGCAAGGAAACCGCTGGGGGTGACGGGAACGTCCAGTTTTGCTTGATGATTTCACAAGTGCAGACATATGACTAAAGGTAACAAACTGTAGACTTTATATATGTACGTATTAAGTGTATGTCAATTATATCTCAGTAAATATGTTAAATAACAGAAGGTACAGCAGGGCCTTCACAAAACACTTTTAAATAACCTCAAAGCTTTACACGATATGCGTTACAATGTGTCATATGTAAAATTAAATGTAAAACTATTCATCGGTCCCTTTGACCAGTAGCCTAAACCGATTTCACCATAATTAAAACTAAAATTCCAATTCCTGATTTTTCAGCACCCACGTTCCCGTCACTCCTATAACAACAAAACAGATTTTTATTATCATCATTTTTCAGCGGAGGAAACCAGAGTCCCGAGAAATTCTGCAACTTGCCCAAGCTCCTAAGGACCGAAGCATTCATCTTTAATTCTACCATAACTTAAGTCTGTAAAAATGCCCTCTCATAGGTTTTAACTTGCACGTGGAGATGTTTCAACTTTCCCATGAAAAGTTATACATGTGTCTCTGTCATAATATATGTTCTGGATTTATAAAATGTGTTAGGACCTCAAACTGTATAGAATCTCTAATCTCCCAATCTACACACTCCCAGGATTTATGTTTGTCCTAATTTTACAGAGAGAATGAGGTACAGAACTGGAATTGGAAGCAATGTGTCCTCACTCTCTACTCAACGTTCTGTCAGCTTTGTTGATATATGAAGGCCAAGTTCAGTCTTTTCTGTGCCAAATAAACAGAGCTGTGCATTGGGAATTGAGAAACTTGTTTATTTGCTTATCGGCCAAAGTCACAACTGAGCCTCACCTTTTCATCTTCTCTAAACCTGATGATAATATCATTTGTCCTATTTTACGAGGCATGTAAGGTCAAATGAGTTGATCTTTCAAAAACTCTAAAAGCTTAAACAAATGTAAAGTATTATTATTCTTTTAATATTTTATTTATTTGAGAGAGAGAGAAAAAGCATGTGTGTGAGGGGGTGGGGGGGGGGGTGCAGAGGTAGAGAGAATCTCCAGCAGACTCCCCGCTGAGCAGAGAGCCTGACGCAGGGCTCAATCCCAGGACCCTGAGATCATGACCTGAGCTGAAGTCGAGGGTTGGATGCTTAACTGACTGATCCACCCAGGTGCCCTGAGATGTAAATATTATTAATAAGACATACCTTTCACATAATTTGCGATGGCTTCTTGTGTGTCCCTTTCTGGGTCAATAGTGATGAAAAGTGGAGTTAAATTTGGCAGAGTTGGGATATTATCTGAAAGAAAGTTCTCACTGGTCAGTATTCACACTCTAGGGGAGAAGAGGAACACCAGCAGTAGTAAGTACTTCAGCAAGGCGTTCAGGAAGCAGAGGGACACCGAAGATTCGAGTGCAGGGGGCGGGGTGGGGCGGGGCAGGGGATGGGACGGCCTGCAGGAGGAGCAGATGTCCATAGTATCTGTGCAGGAACCAGATAATTATCCTACCGAACACCTGCACCAGTCTGTGCACGTTACCTGGATCACATCGTGTGGCTCTCTCGTGTCCTGATCCAACCTGATGTTTGCAGTCTGCCCCCCCGCAATAATCATCAAGGGCAATAATCATCAATAAACGCTGGATCCCCTGAAACAATCTATTTTAAGAAGGACATACCCTGCTTCCTCATTGGTCATAAATGCAGCTGACTGCACAGCACAGACCGTACCAGTGACTTTCCAGTCTGTGTGTCACATGCACGATGGCAGGGTCAGTGATGGGTGTCTACAATCAGGGAAGGGGCACAATGCAGAGTTATGGGAAACCAGACCTCCCGGCATTTACAAGCTCCGGCTGGTAGAGGATACGGTCACAGGATTCAAAGCAGTGAACAAGCGCGATGCTGAGATTTTATGTTCTAACAATGAACCCAAATGATCACGACACCCAACCCGACAGTAGCACGAGAATGTGAAAAGCGTGGTAATGTTAAGGACATTAAGTAAACGTACTTTTTATAGTCAGTGATGGCTTACCTATCTCATCCACGACTTGAATCATTTTTTCTAGTTCTTCTGGACAGACATCAGGGCAATGAGTGAAACCAAAATAAATCAATACCCACTGACCCACGTAGTCTTTGTCAGTTTTGGGCTCTCCAGTATGTGTTGTGAGGGAAAACGGGCCCCCCAGCAAAGGCTTCCCCAGGCTTCGCTGCCGCTCTTTCTCCAGCTCTTGAAGAGATACAAACACGCACGTTACAAAAGTCAATCTAACCACAAGCACCGAAATGCCTGATGTATGGTCAGTTCTATACTCCTAACTGTGGGGGCACAGACTGTGGAGAACAGTCTGTTTCCAATCAGCTTAAAAAATCTTTTAAGAAAATTAAGTATCCAACAATGAACAAAGTCAAATCAAATGCTATGGTGTGTAGTAAGGACTCCAAGAAAAAAAAGCGGTAAAGATGCCACTGTCTCTTCTGGAACAATTCAGCCAAGTCATTAGGCGTGGCCGTAACTGGGCAGGGGCTGCCGTCTGGAGTCTGAGCCTGAGTGTCCCGAGGAGGGCATCTGAATGGGGCGGGGACAGCGGCCACGGGACCTTACTTACGCACAAGGGATGAACCATAAATAAGCAGATTAAAGGTAATAAGAGTCAAACGTGGCAGCAGAGGTAGAAAGATGGACGGAGAGAATCAGAACGCACCCTGCAGCATCGAGCCGAGACTGCAGGTGCTGGTGTGAACTTGTGGCTGAGATACATACAGATACAGAAATAAACGGAGATGCAAGTACCTACATCTAGTTTCTAGCTCGGTCCACGGAGAGGACCCTGGAGCAGATACAACCCGGAAGCGATGAGCGCATCTCCTGACTTCTAAATATCCTCCTCCACTAAAAGGAAACAGGGCTTTTTGGAGAAATGGCTGGTATTGGGGCCACCAAAGAGGAGGTACAGGAAGATCCAGATTTAAGGAAGAACTCAACATTGGAGGCAGGTCAAAAGGAACAGGAAGTCGCTCAGACTCCCAGGGACCAATGTGGGACAATCTGAGCATCAAAATAAAGAGAATATAGATTACAATTCTTGGAATACATAGGAAAGCACAAGTTGGTATGGACATAGAAACACCGAGAATTGGGTGGGGACTGGAATATTTACATATATGTAAATACACACCACAAAATATACATTAACTACGTTTTCAGTAGAGAAGGCTGACTCATGCATGATCAACCTGAACATTATTAGTAATGCGACGAAATGAAATCACATGGTACTAGACTAGAAGCAGTGAGAACACAGCATCACTTTTTGTGATATTCTTGCCAAAAGGACATGACCTGAATCTAATCGTGAGGAAATCAGACAAACTCAAACTAAGAGGCATTTTACAAAATAACAAAAGTGTTCAAGGTCATGAAAGTCACAGGAAGACTGAGAAACTGCTACAGATGGAAGGGGACTAAAGAGACAAGGAGGTATAAGAATGGTTCTGACCCGGATCCCTTTGCGATAAGGAACATCAAGGTGCAACACTTGAATGAGGTCTGAAGGCTGAATGGCAGTTAACACGTCCATGTTAATTTTCTGATTTTGACGGCTGCATTATGATTATGTTGGGAGAACGTACTTGTTTGTAAAATGTACACAGTGAAGCATCTGATGAGGCATCATGTCAGCAAATACTCAGATAATTTAGAAATACTTTTAATAGTTCCATAATAATTTTATTAAACAAATACTATTGCAGGCGAAATTCCAAACTAAAGTCAAAAGTTTGCATATCCTAGAACTGTCTCTGCCATTACTTTCCTAGCTTCTCAGATTTGTTTCTTTGTGAAACTAAAGGAACTTAATTTCTCATTAGAGTATGAAAATCACATCAATAAAACACTGATTGTTATACAAAAGAAACACATCTACTTATCAGTAACGGATCTTATATTGCTAAGATTCTAAAGCCTATGAATTCTTGCAGATTTAAACACATCCTTTGTAACATGGCATCAAGAGATCTCTAAAGAACCCAAACAGATTTAAGTGATATTTTAAAGGTTTACTGGAAACTTTTAAACCAAATCTTAAAAGACCGGACTATTCACTAAAGTATAAAGTTCTTGCAAACAATTTCTAAACACTTCCCGTGCTAATCCAGAGCCATTCCCGGCACCCCCGGACCAGGTTCTCCTAATCTCCGCTCATCATCCGTGGTCGGCCTCCGGCCTCTCCCTCTGCTGATACTCAGTGGTCTGCAGTAGGGGCTGGCCCTTTTTTGGCCCTCAGAGCATCCTGGGCTTCCCCCTGGCTTGGCAGAACCTCATCTAGTGAAGTCCTTTGATTCTGCGTCTGCTTCCCTGTCACGTGCACCTCAGTGGCTGGACTGCATCTTGGTCATCTCTGTAGCCTCTGGGCTTCACCACCCACCTCCAAACCTGTCCACGGTAAGTCTTTTCATACTGTTAGACAGTGGTGTCTTGGACTGGATCCTGGACCAGATAAAAGACAATGGAAAAAACTGCCGAATTCCAAATCAAGTGAATAGAATTGCATCAATTTTAATTTCTTAATTTTGATAAATGTGCCATGGTTATGTAATTTGTTAACAGTAGGAGAAGCCAGGTGAAAGGTACATAGGAACTCTCTGTGCCATCTTTACAACTATTCTGTTCATCTAAAATTATTTCAAGATAAGAAGTTTAAAAACAAAATAAAAGATGTTAGAAAAGGATTTTATTTCGAGCTGACAGGAGGATAGATATCTACTTACTCTCTGTCTTTTCTTTCTTGAAGTACTTCATTCCGGCCAATAAAGCGCCACCAATTGCAAATGTGAATGCCAAAGACTTCCAGGAAACCGGCTACTGGGGCAGAGATTTCCAATAAAAACACCAGTAAGACGCAAACATTTAACCATTCTCAATTTACTATCGTGGCTTTTAATATACATAAATACAGGTCTTGATTCTGTTAAATATGTAGGAATGTTTCCACTTTACTCTGGGGTGAAAAAGTACCAACAGTGTCTGGGTGCAGTTCCACCTGGGTTGTGATCACAATTACAGAAGCATTCGTCCCCAAAGGGAAAGGAAGTCCTTAAGTGCATTTCATGTGAAAGACACCCAAAGCTCAAGTCCCATGACTGTTACTAAGGGTGACCCTGACTCCAACTGCTGATTTCAAAACCGGTTAATTATGTGATTGTGCTGATACTGGGACCATAAATAAAATTCGGGAGGTTGATCTAACTCTGGCTTCCAGAAGTAACAAAGCCAAAGTAAGTAGAAATGGAGCTTCTTGCAAATTAATTCCTTTGCCCTCTTTTTTCAAGTCCCAAGGTTAGTAAGATGTCGACTACCTCGGCCTCATTCATTAACCTTCCTCCCCCAGCTTCTAAAGCCCACTTCTCTTACCCAACACTAGCGGGCAGTGGGGTCAGAACTAGAACCTGAGAGAAACCGAAGAAAAAGGCATATACCCGGCACGCAACTACGACCCACATTTTGCTCAATTTCAACATACACACCGAACCTCTAAAGGGGGTTCACAGAAATAAACATGCTCTGACTCCTCAATCATGGTCAACTTAAGGCCGAGACCTCCAGGCAAACACGAACCCTATTTTCGGGGTATTTTGGAAGGAGGGGACGCAAAACTAAAACCCAAGCCCGAGAATCCAGCCGCGTGGGGAAGGCGCCAGTTCTCATGTCCTCCCTTTCGGGCTGGACTACGGGCGAAGCAAGGGAAAAGAGGGAGCAGAGTCTGTGACCCCCGCCGGTAAGGCTGAGCTGGGGACCATTTCCGAGGTCACCACCGAGCGGGCCGGGGAGGCCGCAGGGCGGTGTGCAGGCGCGACGAGCAGAGAGGGCTGCAGGTGTGCACTCACCCCGGGCTTGGAGGGGCGCATGGGGTCTCTGCGACCCTTCGGCTCGGGGCCGGACGACCCTGGAGGGGGCGGCATCCCCGTGCTCAAGGGCCGGCTTCCCCCGCCGCTGCGAGCCAGCTCCGAGGTCCGCCACGCCTCCTCTCGCCGCGCGCCGAGTTGCCTGAGCCAGACTCTGGCGGCCCCCTCCGCCGGGGCGCACCCCCCGAGCCCGTGGGGCAGGAGCCGCCAAAGTCGGCCCCCCGGAAGCCGCATGCTAGGGCCGGGAAGCAGCCAGAGCCCCGCCATGCACTCGGGAGACCGCGCCTCCTTTGACCCGCCCCCCGACTTCCGGCGCCGTTTCCACTTCCTCCGGAAGTCGGAGCGGGCCGCTCTTTCCGCTCCACTCGTTGGTGGCGAGGTCGCCCAGCCGGTAGCCAGGGACCCATCGGCTGTGGAGCCGACGCGCGGTAGGTGGTTCCTCGCGGCTGGAGGCGGGCCCGGTCGGGACTGGGCTGGGGCTTCGCGGCGCGGGCGGGCGGGCGGCAGGGCGGGCGCGGGAGTCACCGCCGGGAGAGCCCCTCTCCCGCCGTCCCCACCCGCGTCGCCCCGTCGTCCGCCTGGAGGCCGGCCCGGAGCCGCAGGGCGCGGACCCCGCTGCCTCCCTCCTGCGGTGCCGGCGGGCCTGTTGCACTTGGCGTAGTCTCGGACCGTTCGGGCCTTGAGCACAGGGGTCCTTGGAGTGGCTGGGGCGGTGAGCGCCGGGCGCTGTCACCTCGCGGGGAGCAGCAGCTCCGCACGAAGTAGCCGGTTCTGCGCCGTGTCCCCTCCCTGAGTCAGTCGGCTGGGCCCCCGCGTCCTACGACGCCCTCGCTGGCTCCCCTCCGCGCTGGGGCTTCCAGGGTTCAGGTCCTCACCTGGGACCGCGTCTCTCCTCCGGGGACAGCCGCATATTCTTGGGCGCAGAGCATCCTTGGGCTGCTTCTTCCTGGCTGGCGAAGGTGCAGCTTGCACGCGCATCCTCTGTGCTTGTGTTTTCCTCCCAGCGTGTCTGCCCCCTTAACGCCTGCCCTTTGCCTGCCCACCTCCGCGCCGGCAACACACAGACAAAGCGGGGAGGAAAAAAGCCTAATTCTCTTCCCTAACTTCAGATCCCGGAGCTTCCCCTGAGCAGAAGCAGCAGCTCGTGCCCGAGTGCTTGTGGGACTGGAGCCGGCATAACTGGCCAAGTAAGTGGGCTCCTCCCTAACAGTCGAGCTGGACTCTGCTGATACCCACGTTTCTTCATTCCCGAGGTGAACTGGAATTTTCTGCAAGTTCTGCTCCAAGGACATGGTGCACTTCACATCGTTCTCAGTCAAACTAATTTTTCCGTCCTGAGGTTACCCGTGGGTGAGATTTTTTTTTTTTTTACCCGCTTCTTTTTTGCCCTGGGAGAAGTTTTCCTTCCAATTGCCAGAAAGACACAAAAATACCTTACTCGTTCAGGCGGTGAGCATATACAATTTTTGTTCATCTTTCCCATTGCTCCGCTGGATATTAATGATGTCAGTCGTATAAGTTAAAATTCAGTGTTGTTTTTAGCTGGTCTGTTAAATTTCATTTGCCAAAGTGATTCTTTTACTAGGTTTATCCTTAATTTGTTTGCCAAGGCATTTTTATACAACTTCTTCATATTAAGTGTATAATATTAGATAAAATACTAGCTTCTAAAACCGTTCCTGATGCAAAGGAGGTGTTTTGTAACTATACATGGGACGAGTTGCTGATAACACCTCTGAGCCCGATTTCTCCGACCCGTGAAATCTAGTGTTAAAAGATACCTAAAAAGATGTCTAGCGTAAACCTATCACTTTCATTACTACTTTTAAACCACCAGGATCGGCAAATGAGTTTTTTTCCTTCGATATGGATACCTTTTTTTGAAAGAGACAGAATATACATAATATCATCTGATGTTTGTTCTGTCCATAGTGACGAGGCCAGTCAGATTTTGTGCTTGAGGTAACTTCAGGCTGTCTTGACTGGGACAGCTAGGCCCTAACTTTGTGTGACCTTCCCAGCACTGTAACTTGTCTGCTTCTGCCCCCTGTCCCTTGCCACAAACATTTCCAGCCTCAGCTTTCCTGTCATTGCAGTCCTTAGCACAATTAAAAGTCCAGACTGCTCCCACTACCCCCCCCACCCCTTTTCCTTTCCAGGGCTGCCTGTCCCATGGGCTCTGCATAGAAAGACTTTGCTTACCTGACCTGCCCCCTTCCCTGAGATACTTCTGGCTTCGGCCTGGGCGTGTCTCTGTTGCAGTAGCTCCCTTTGACCCTCTCTCCTTGCTACTGTCCTGCTGTGTCCTCCCACACCCCTTCGTTTTTCTTGGGCAGGAGTGTAGGACTGTCTTCAGTTGCTAATTCATGGTAGATGCGTGAGAGGCTTCTACAAGGAGCTTTGGCCTTCTGCCGTCTTATTGCAGAAGTTTTATTAGTATCATCTTGTAGCAAGTTTCCAGCAAATAAGCATCCCTGGGTGTTTCTTCCTATTGTTAAACATCATTGATGCCTAAGGAGGTTTTCACAGACTGCTGGCTGCTCGTCCTGCACCATGACTTTCTGTCGGAATTTTTGGAAATCTTTGTGAATTTTTGTAGGAGTTCGTTAGTAGAATTTTTGAAACTCTGGTGAAGTTTTCTATACTATTCTGGTCTATAAAATGTTGCAGGAGTTTCAGTTATCTGGAGGTTGACTAGGCAGATATGTTTTCAGATAATTAAAAAATAACATGTTGGTAGTGCTTTACGATTTACAAAAGTAGATTCTTGTACAGTATATGCTAGTTCAATCTCACAAGTGCCGATGAGTTGTTTCCCTGTAGGAAAAACTGGGACTACAATTCCCTTCCAGGTTTTCAATCTCAAAGCTTTCCGCAGCCGTCCCACTGCCTCTTAACTACAACTTAGGTAACTTCACGCATAATGGTGCGCTCCAGACTTTCAGAACAAAGTTCACGTAAAACTTGGGATTTTCCTTTCTTTTCAGAGGTCTTAGGTTTTAGGTCTTCTAATTCGTTCAGACTTTATCTTCTCTAAAAACACTTTTTAAAAACCTCGTATTATAGACATCTCTAGACATCTTGAAACCCGCGTAAAAGCAGCAAGAGTGAACCTCGTACCCATTCCCAGCTTCAACAGTTACCCTCCACTCACCCACTTCTGTGTGTGTGTCTGGTGGAGGATGGAGGGTATTTTGAAAAGTTCATGGCATTGGCATGTTTATTAATTGTGTGTTTCCCCACTGGAGGTGTCCTGGGTTTTTTTTTCTCTCTCTGGCCACCAGGACCAGTCTTTCTGAGCTCCCTGGCACCTCCCAGAACCATACAATAAAAGATGTTGAACTAGTTGGGAGAATCCGTTCCCTGCCCACTTGAGGTCTTGAGACCTGCCTAACTCACTTCTGATCCTCATGGTCTTTCCTTGCATGTGGCGTTGTCCCTCCTCCTTGCTTCATATCTTCTCTTAACAGATAGCAGTATCAGTTTACGCTTCAGTTTTAAAAAATAATTTCTTTATTTCATAAAACCGTATATTCCCTGCCCTTAGCCTTATTTTTAAAAGCCATATGTCTTTGACATTGCAGATCTCTTTTCTACCCCAAAACACATTACTGTTTTGAAGTGTGTGGCCCTTGCTGCTTCTCTGCACATTGCTTAATTTTCTTTAAAAGGTTGGCAAATCTTAGTTTACCCTTAAGTTTCTCTAAATTGAACTGTATTCCAGTGGGAGGTGTATCTGATGGGACTTTTTGTAGAATACGACAGGAATCTTAGGGCCAGTTCAGTTTGGCTTGACTCAGAGGAGAGTGAGTTTGTTTGTTTATTTACGGTTTATGTGTGTTTACGTATTTTGTTTATTTTTTGTTTGTTTATGTTTATGTTTGTTTATGTATTTACGGTTTTATTTATTTGAGAGAGAGCGAGCGTGTAGGAGCACGAGGGGGAGGAGGGGCAGAGAGAGAGGGAGAGAGAATCCCAAGCGGACTCTGTGCTGAGCACCGAGCCCGACGCGGGGCTCCGTCTCATGTGCTGAGCCGAAATCAGGAGTTGGACGCTTAACCGGCTGAGCCACGCGGGGGCCGCAGAGGAGAATTTAATGGCCGATAGAACTAAATGACCAAGAGCAGTTCTAACAGAGACAGGTGGATCCAGGTGTTCAACTCATGTTTCCAGGACTTCTTTGCATCATTCAAATATGCTTCCTTCCTTCTCAGGTAACCTTCCCCAGCGGCTCAGGCTTTTGTCGTCAGCTTCGCACGAGTAGCTGCAGCAAAAGCCCCTGCACTGATGCTCACTGTCTCCCGTGTGGGTTATATGCTTACCCCGAACTGACCAGAGGGAAACTGGGCGCTTATAGGCCAGGGTCACGTGTGTGCCCTTTCCAACACTTGCACTGCCAGGGGTCAAGGTCACAGCGCAGGCGCTGAGAGCGAGGATTGTATAGATGCCTGGGGAGACCAGGGGTGCTGTTACCAGAAGAACAGGAAATGAATACTGGCTAGGCAGGCACAAATAATAGCTTCTCCTAGAAGATCAAATTAATTGGGACTAAAAGCTCCCCCTTAAGAGATCCGCAGTACAGATTATCACCTTAAAGCCTCTGAGTTTAGAGACGAAAACAAACAAGTTCATTTGGCAAAGGATAAAAGCCTCCCCAGAAACTGTTTTCTCTTAAGCTTTGGTAATAATGTTCCAGTGATACATGTACCCAGTTAACTTCTGGTTGAAATCTCCTATTAATCTGTACTTTGAATCGCAAACATTTGAAACCTAGTAAGACTACAGATTTTCATGTAACTTAGGTGAATTCTATATTTATTGTATCTGAGTTCTTCACCTTTCGAACCAGACGATCTCATCCACCCTGCAGACACATCAGCTGGCTTGATATCTACTGGGTTTTCAGATGGGGACTGCAGGACGAAACGAGCAAACGAAAAAAATGTGTCAGAACACCAAGCCATTTTTCAGGATTTCCAACTTTTTTCTAATGCTGCTTTATACCTTTGTTAGGGCTAGTTATACAAAACCCGATTAAGGAAGAGAGGAAGGTGGCTGAAGCTCACAATTGGGTGGATCACATAGAATGTGTATCATTAGTGACAACAGCTTCAGAATGAAAAGAGGCCCCTAATTCTCAAGGAAGTCAGATTGCCGCCTGGCCCTCTTGCCGGCTGTAGAGTTTGTCACCCCCGCCTCGGACAGCAGTGCTCTGTCAGCTAGGGTTTCACGTATCTTTGGGTGATTGAAGAGAACTCAGTAGCTGTAGTGGGCTGCTGGAGGCCGGGAGTCGAGAAGTAATTTTAGAAATTCCACATGAGGTTTTTTTTAGAAACAGTGAGGCTTTAATATGCTTTGATCCCACAGCACAGTGTACTACTGTAGACTTTATAATAAGAATAGTTGATCATTTAGGATCATGGCCTTTATTTTATTTTATTTTTAAAGATTTACTTGAGAGAAAGAGCAAGAGAGTGAGAACGAGAGAGAGAGAGCACAAGCAGGGGGGAGGGGGAGAGGGAGAGGGAGAAGCAGACTCCCCGATGAGCAGGAAGCCTCGATCCCAGGACCCTGAGATCATGACCTGAGCCAAAGGCAGATGCTTAACTGACTGAGCCACCCAGGCGCCCCTGGTTTTTATTTTTAATCTTTAGTGTTCTTGGCTCTTTTGGGGCATTAGAAGTGATTATAAATTTAGATTGTAAACAATCTAGTAAAATAATAGCTTTCAGGTCTAAATCCCTTATTCTTGGCTAGTGTGGCAGGGCACAGATCACGTGTGAGAAGAAAAGATGACTTATTTTCCATTTTGGTTTTGGGGACAGGGTAGTTAAGATTCAGGTTAAAAAAAGCTGGTTCAGATTGGCATCCAACAACTGAAGAACCAGGAACCGTTTGTCAGAAATGAAGATGGTCACATCAATATTATAGTTAGTTTTTGTTTAAAATGATTCCCTTCTTTCTTCATTTCCTCCCCCCTGTTATCCCAGATATAAAATATGAGCAAGTTCTTTCAAGTGACCCACCCACCAAAGAAGACAAAAGATCCAGCCTGACATGAAATAATCTGTAGTGGGAATCTAATGTATAAAGTACAATGAATGAGTGTAATATGTAATTTTTTGTAAAAAGAATCCTGAAGTTTTGATAGAATTATTTTGGTGTTTGTGGAAGAAAGTACTGTGTGTGTGTGTGTGTGTGTGTGTGTGTAAGCGTGTAACAAACTAGTGTGTATTTCTTAAAAATTACAAATGCTACCAGATGTGAATTTGACTTTTCTGGATTTAGAATACCTGTTCATTAATAGGATAATACTCTTTTGTAAATTACTCTTCTGAAGAATAGAGGTTATTTTACAGATGAGAAAACTGACCTGTTTCAAAGACTTGGTACTTTGGCCATAGGACAATTGGACTTTAAGGCCCATGTGCTTTTCTCTATACCACGCTACCTGGTGGATTAACTGTTAATACTTTATTTACCATTCTCTGCAGCCCATTTAGAAAAGTAAGATGTTTATAGTGTAGTTATGTTCTTTATTTTGTTTAGAAACCCGTTTGAAGGTTATGGACGATAAGCCCGACCCTGGAACCCTGAGTGAGAATTCGGAAGTTCTCTTCTCCTTTGGGGTGATAGCAGATATCCAATACGCTGATTTAGAAGATGGTTATAACTTCCAAGGAAACAGACGAAGATACTACAGACACAGTCTGTTTCACTTACGGGGAGCTATCGAGCACTGGAACGGGGAGGGCAGCCCGCCCCGCTGCGTGCTTCAGCTTGGAGATATCATTGACGGGTATAACGCACAGTACAAAGTGTCTGAAAAGTCGCTTGAACTTGTTATGAACACGTTCCAGATGCTTAAAGTCCCCGTTCATCACACGTGGGGGAACCACGAGTTCTATAACTTCAGCAGAAACTACCTAACAAATTCTAAACTTAACACAAAGTTTCTAGAAGACCAGATTGTGCACCATCCCGAGACTGTGCCTTCGGAGGATTACTATGCTTATCACTTTGTCCCGTTCCCTCAATTCCGGTTCATTTTACTGGATGCTTACGACTTGAGCGTCTTAGGTGTGGATCAGTCCTCTCCAAAATACCAGCAGTGTCTGAAGATACTGAGGGAGCACAATCCAAATTCGGAGTTGAATAGTCCGCAAGGTGAATTATTCCTTTGAGCTGAGAGTCTAATCCATTGTCTTTCCATTCTTCAGCTACCTTTTATTCAGCAGGAAGATGGATGATTAAGGTAAAATATATTGTCACTGTTGTTCAGGGTCAGGATTTCTCCCGGCGTGTGGATTGGCTGCCGCTGGTTCAAGATTCATTTATTTAACGGGTATCCGAATGCCTGTTCTGGGCCGGGCCCTTTTTCCAGGGCTAGCTCTTCAGAGCCGGAAACAATGGTGACAGTGTCACCTTTGTTTTTCTTTGGATGGATGCAGTGGAGGAAGCAAGAGAAGTAGGTGGGCAGGACAGACCATAAATGAAACAAACAGAATTACGTCTGCAGCCATAAGTGCTACCGAGAAAATTATGTGTAAGCCTAAAGAAAAGGACTCAGGGTAGTGTTTTAGCTTAGCTGGTCAGAGGTGGCCTCTCCAGGGAGAAAAACATTTAAGCAGAAACCTAAATGATTGGAAGGAGTCATCATCCTTGGGAAGTGCAGGGTGGGCGGAGTATTCAGGACAGAGAGCGGGGCAGATGGAAAGATATGAGCAGAGTGACATGTTAGCATCCTTAAAGGACTCAGGAAAAGGCCAGTGGGGCGCAAGGTGACTTTGTGTGGCCCGTGGACACAGGAGCCTGTGTTTTGTTTTCAGTGTAACGTGGAGCTAGCGAGGTAAGCAGTTGGGTGGGTACAGGCCATTTATCTGTCTGCTGCTGTAAATTCTTGCGGTTTCTTATTTTAAGTCAACTTCTGCCGCACATTCCTACAGAAAAGTACAGGTGTCCCCACATTAGCCAAGTGTGCATGCCCAAAGGAGGAAGAAGCTGACATCGGATGTGTCTGACATACTGCATTCATTTCAGGACTTTCTGAGCCCCAGTTTGTCCAGTTTAATGGAGGATTCAGCCAAGAGCAGCTGAACTGGTTGAATGAAGTTCTTACGTTCTCTGACACAAACCAGGAAAAGGTGGTGATTGTGAGTAAGTATTTAAATTACTTGATTACGCCAGCATTTTAGAGAATGGGAAAGTGGGGTTTGAGAGTGTACTAATGATATTTATGTCATGGTGTCTTCTTGCTGTCAAATGAATGCTTACCTTTCTTTATTGAGAACCTGAGTATAAGATTGACATTTACAGCTGAGTCAGGAAAGAACCGCAAAATAGAAAAAGTATCTTGCCATGTGTTAGTGCCTGTACGTTGGCCTTTTAGGTTTCTGAGTGGAATTTCAGCACATGGGATCATTTTACATAGTACAGTTGACCCTTGAACAGTGTGGGGGTTAGGGGTGCTGCCCCCTCACAGTCGAAAATCCACGTACAACTTTTGACTCTAGAAACTTAACTACAAATGGCCTACTGTTGGCTAGAAGCCTTACCGATAACGGTTGGTTGATGCATATTTTGTATGTTATATGTATTATACGCTGCCTTCTTACAATAAGTAAGCTAGAGAAAAGAAAATGTTAAGAAAATCACAAGGAAGAGAATATACATTCACTGTATTTTCTGTATTTACTGTAAAAATGTGTGGATAAGTGGACCTGCGCAGTCTAAACCTTTGTTCACGGATCAGCTGTGATATCTGAGTGAGCAGTTCGGGCCAGGCCCCATACCCAGCCTCAGCCTCAGGACGCCTGCCCGTCAGTGTGGTGGCTGCCGGCCGGGGGCCTCTGCTATCTAGTTGGAAGCGAAGCTCGTAATAGGACACGCGTTAGAGACTCACCTGGCAGTGAGTACTTCACTTCTAGACTCTCTGCCATGTGTTTGCAAGGAAGTAAGATTGCTGTTATTTCCACCTAGAATGTCTTTTCCAGACACGCTGTCATCACAGGTCGTACGAATCTGGAGGTGCTTAACATATACTCAGCTGCAGGTGTTTGCACACGTGTGCACGCACACAGGGGACTGAATTTGGATTTGCAGTGTGGCTGGTGTACTTGGCTTGGGCACTGAGTTTAGATCCTCGCTTTAGAACTGATGTGGCAGAATGACAGAGAGGACTGTGCCTGGGGTCCCAAGGACGGGAGGCTGGTCTGTGTGCATTTGCTTCTGTGAGCCGTATGAGTCTGCGTAAATGTTGAACCTACAAACTGTGGTTTTTCTCTGGATTGCACCAAATGGAATGACGAACGTGAAAACCCCTTGAAAATGACAAGCTCTTCTGATAGTTGATGGTCTAAAAGTATATTTCCATAAATACTTGTGAATCTTTCCCCGATGTGGGGCAAACGTGTAGATGGAGTAGGAGTGTGTGTGCTGTCATGGGAATTCCAAGTGGCATCCCAGGCTCGGAGAGTACAGGATTCCCCGGCGGTTATTGCGCGTTGTGACCCTCTTTGGCGCTACAGTAGGTGGTCTCTAGAACCGGAACACTTCTTGACGTGTCTCTGCTCTTTGGCTTCCCAGTGTCAGGCTGTGCCTGTCACTCCCGAGAATACTGGAGCTGAAAGGGACCTACACGTCTTATCGTCGACCCTTTCAGTTCAAAGATTGGGAGACTGGGAGATTAAATGACCTAGTTGTGTCAGTAGCATGTGATTCTGGCTGAGACTCGAGTCCCTCCCATCTCCTTTCCTGCCCTGTCCTGGATTCCCCCGTTTCCTGTTCCGTCAGGGCCCATGTCTACATTAGCCGCCTCTTAAATTCCTCCCTGTCGCTGTAAGCCCAGAACCCGGATGAACAAACCTTTGGCAATTGAGTGCGTCAGGTTTTCTATAACAAAGTTTTAAATGGCTAATGGCGATTCTCTTTCATTTTAGTTTGCTCTTTGACTTTGCATTTTGGGGACTGAGAAGTCATTTCGCCTCCACCTGTGGGGTTTTGGCCATGTAGTTGGAAGGCTGGCATGCTGTTTGCTGACGTGTTCGCTGACATACGGGGCACTGCCGCAGGAGGGGGTGCCGGGTGGGGAGTTCTGGAGTTCGACCATGGTAGGGTTAAGTTTCAGACACGCATCAGGCATCTGTGGAGATGTTGAGTCAGCAGTTTGGATGTTCGGGTCTGAAATTCAGAGTGGAAGTCTGGGCTGGGTATAAGCATGTGGGAGTGGAAAGAACGTCGGAGACATTTGATACTTTACTAGATCACCAGCCACTTTACTAGATTGGAGAAGTTACGAGGTCACCAGGCCATTAGGTGTCAGTAGGGAAGTGGAGCCCAAGGACCAAGCATTCAGGCACTCCCAGTAGGAAGTGGGGGAGATTAGGAGCCCGCAGAGGGGAGTGAGAATTCGTGGCCATCGAGGTTGGGGGAAGACGAGGGGGACTGGTGGTGTCCTGGCAGCCCAGTGTTTCAAGGAGGGGGAGCAGGTCACTGTGTCAGGAGTCCAGTGTGGCCTCTCGATCTGGAGAGTCGCTGGCCCCTTTGGACTCTGAGCTGTCATCACGGCTTCAAGAGTGGTTGTGTGCGTGTGTGTGTGCGTGCGCGCAAGTGCACACACACTTGTAAGCTCTTCTGACTCCTTTGACTCTTTGGGGATCTGTTAACACCCCCCTTTGTAACTTGTATTACAAACTGATAGATATTAAACAGTAAAAATACTCATAAGAAAAATTCAGAATAAATTTCGGTAACAAGTAAATAGTAACAAAACAGGAAAGTGATTTCAGGGCAAGAAGCAAAGCCGAGGGAGCTTTTGTGCCTGCGCTCCAGAGTGAGACATGACGTGACCCCATGTGTGTCTTGGCGTCAGGAATTTGAAATCCTTTGGCTCTACTTCCACGTATGTCCTGTGGGACCGAGTATAAATACTCCCTGCTTTACCTTGCTTTTCTCATCTGTAAAATGGCTCCGGCTCCCAGGATCTCATGGAGGCATTTAAAGTGGCATGAATCCGTTTTAAAGCATTGAGTGCCTCTATAAATGATCTCTAACCCATGACCCATCCCTAAACTGTTCTCAAGTTTAGGGGTACCTCTTTCTGTGTACCCAGCGCTCGTGTTCAAGAGACTGGACTCCAGCACGGCATCTACCTGGCTTCTGGCCACCCTCGTGGACAGTTCTGCATGGGATGCCCTCAGTTTTTCTTGGGGTTTGTGCGTCTTCAGATACTGTAGGCTGTAGGGAATCTCAGGGGTTCTGCCTGGACAGTGGCCTCTCCCCGTGTATGTGGACTGTCCCCCCCCCCTTCTGTATGCTGCAGAGATGTGGCTTCGGATTATTTGGTGCTTCTCTGGTCTTAGTCTATTTGAAATAAGTAGCGATATCCTTTTTTTTTTTTTTTCTGCATATTAGTTTTTCGCCATTTGTTTTGATGAAAGAGACATTTCCTAATTGGCTCCTAACTCTTCTTCTCTTTAACTAACAGGCCATCTTCCCATTTACCCAGAGGCCTCTGACAGTGTGTGCCTGGCCTGGAATTACAGAGATGCCCTGGCAGTCATTTGGTCTCACAAGTGTGTGGTGTGTTTCTTCGCTGGTCACACTCACGATGGTGGCTACTCTGAGGATCCTTTTGGTGTGCACCACATCAACCTAGAAGGGGTTATTGAAACGGCTCCGGACAGCCAGGCTTTTGGCACCGTTTATGTCTACCCTGACAAAATGATGTTGAAAGGGAGAGGCCGAGTTCCAGACAGAATTATGAATTATAAGAAGGAAAACGCTTTCCAGCTTTAGTCCCATTTATCTTGTTTACCGTTCTAGAGAGTGGTGGTTGAGCGTTGTGTTTTTATTTACCCCCCCCCCCCGCCCCCGCCAAATCCTCAGGCTCATTGTGTAGTATTCTATTTGCAAAACAAAATGTATTTATGGCCTCAGTGTGGGTTAGCTCATGCGATACTCTGAAATGTCATTTTTGGATAATCTATCCAGTGCTGAGGATTGGAAACAAAATGAATGAAAAATGAAAGCAGCCTGAATCAGCCAGGGAGGAGACAGAACGGGGTGGTATAGTTCTCAAAACTGACTTCATTTAGCCTTATCTGACATTTTTTTACTTTTTACAAGGAGGATGTATTCATGTATTAACTATGTAACTTAAAATTCGTAATAAAAAAATAAAATCAGCTCAGGTAAACTTTCTCTGTGTATCCTGCTGTGTGAATGAACGTTGGATATTTTGCTCAGAATACCCATCATGTTTGTACATTTATAGGCTTGTATCCCTGTTGTGTAAACAACAAATAAGTTATTTCACAGGTGAATGTGTAGTCTCTCCCACGTGAGGCCATGAGAGGGGCCTCCCGAGAAGTCACGCGGTGGCCTTGTGACTCTTGAGCAAAGCAAGACCAAGGGCCAGTGCGGCTGTGTGCCCACTGATGTCTCTTTGGGCAGCAGCTCGTGTCCAGCAGCTAGAGACCACAGTGGGTAGATGAATTTACTCTTGACTCCCTTTCTAGACAAATGGGGCACGTTAATTCGGTTGTCCTATGTGCTAAGTCTTATTTGTGGCAACACTTACTGGATAGTAAAGGGACTGTTGAAATGTAGAGAAAGTTTGACTCAGGGCCTAAAAACATCGGGAGAGAAAAAAGCAGTACTCGTCAGCGTCAGCGTGCCTGCCGAGTGCCCAGGCTCTGGGGGTACTGAGGTGTGTTTGTGCTCTGCGGCTGCTCGGCCAATCCACCACTACGTTGGTGACTTCAGACAGCATGTACATGCTCTCTTACAGTTCGGGAGGCCAGAAGTCTGAACCATTTTCCCTGGGCTGAGCTCAAGGTGTTGTCCCGCCTCAGGGGGCTCTGAGGCAGAATCTGCTTCCTTGCCCTTCCCAGTTTCTAGAGCCCGCTTCCAGCCTTCCATTCCTGGCTCAAGGCCCCTTCCTCCATCTTCAGAGCCAGCAAGGCGGCCTCTTCAAACCTCCCTCTGCTTGCCTTATCAGGACAGCTGTGATTACCTCCAGGCTTACCTCCCCATCTCAAGACCTTTAACTCTATCGTATCTGCAAAGTCTGTTTTGTGATGCAAGGTAACGGTCCTGGGTTCTGGGGACCAGGACCTGGGTGTCCCCGAGGGCCATGATTCAGCCCACGGGAGAGGCGACTGTCACGTGCTCCCTGCATTCGCCGGCCTTACCATCCATAGATACCAAATGTGGAAGAAAGGCCTGGGAATGTGGAGGGGTGTTTAAATTTGTTTAACGAGATGAGGAATGACTTGAAGGAGGAGGAAAATGGTTTCGACAGGTGGGCAGAATAGCATCAGCAGAGGTGAAAGGGCATGCTGAATTGAGGAGTGGGGAGTAACGCTGTGAAGCTTCACCGAAAGGTGCCTGGGGTTATGGCAAGACGTAGCACAAGAGCCGACAGGCCTGTGTCGTGAAGAGCCTTGAGTGATGAGCCCACACTTAGAACTGGGCTTGTCAGACAGCAGGGAAGCTGTGATTAGATCTGTGTCTCAGTCCCGGCAGCGGTAATGAGAGGCTGATGGAGATCCCACCAGAGGGAAGAAAAAAGATGGGTGGGAAGGCAGAGGTTTGGATAATAGAGACATCGAGCTTCCTGAAATTCAGTTGAGAACTGGAGTCTACAACAATCTCAGTAATAAAGACTCCTTTCAGGAGGCCGTGCTCATAGATACATAAAGGGAATTGCGTGTCATCACAGAATTCATAGTGTGATACTGGAGGTGCAGATGGGGTGAAAGGATATTTTGAACATCACTATTTTTTTTTAAATTGCAACATTTCTGTCTTTTAAGCACAGAATCAAGCATTACATGGAGGATAGGTAGATCCTAGATGGAATTTGCAAATGAGTCCATTTTTTCCTATGTGATTTTAGTAGTTACATTAAAAGAGATATAAAAACCAGAAGCATCATGCAAGCTAAGTGTATACTGAAGCACCGGAATCCTTTATATGTATTTTATTGACCCTTAAAATAAATTTCATGTTATTTGTTTTAATATCGACTAGATGTTTTTTTCTCCTTTTCCTTCCTCTCAGTCTTAACAGAGAATGTTGCCTGTCCAGTGGCCATTGTGTAAAACAAAAACCATACATACCTCCTTTAACAAATATTTGTAGAATATGTAATATTGTATTAAAGGCTGTAAAAATAGACAAATGGCCTGACTTATTCCCCTCTCCTGATATGTATATATATATATGAATATTTTTTGAGTGAAATACTTCCTAAATCTCATGAAATGGAATCTTGACTCCAGTGTTTGATGCTAGTAGATGTAAAAAAATCGCCATCCAACAAAAATACGATGTGAGCCACAGAAGTATTTGAAAGCAGTCACATTTTACAAAGTAAATAGAAACATAACAATTTTAATGATATATTTTATATTAAACTCAATTCTAAAATATCTAAACTCATATCTAAAATATCATTTCAACATGTAATCAATATAAGAATATTTTACATTCTTTTTGTACTGTGTCTTTAAAATCCAGGATGTATTTTATATTTAATAACCCATCCATTGACATTACATTTTCACTCGAAATACTTGATCTATATTTAGATATAAAACCTGCAGTTAAAGAAGTAGATTCACATGTCCAATTGTTCCAAACACAAGCGTTCCAAACACATTTATAAGTTTTCTAATAATTGAATTGACATGTTTTAAAATTAAAATGAAAAAAGAATTTTACTTCCTCAATCTGGCCACATTTCAGGTGCTCAATGCAACATGTTACGGTTATGTTATGTTATGTTATGATATATGTACGCGCACCATAGTGATGTTCCCATGTTGTGTGTGTGCGTATGCATCATGGTTATGGTACTATAGTTACCACGTTGGAAAGCACGGTCTTCTCCCCTGGGTGACCTTTGACATTCATTTTTTTAAAAAATGTGTACAGATTTTGGTCTTATTTTTTATTTACAATGCATTTAATATTGCCTCTTTCCTTTTGGTCCCGAATTCCTTTATTCTACCTAACTCTCCTCTCTCTCTAAGACACACTCGTTCATTTGGCATCCCCATTTAGTTCATGGTGCTGCCCTGGTCCCATACAGTGAGTTCAGTGCAGGGGCACAGCCCGTTCTTGAACCTCTGTGTCTATCCTATCACCCAAACCCTGCTTTCCTCTGCTTTAATCATGTGTAGCCCCTTATAAGCATTTGGTATTTCTGGAGTGCTCTCATATTCTCCAGTTCAATCCTTGCAACTGTACAAGTGAGTAGGAGATCTGGTATTAATCCTATTTTACAGATGAAGACATCCACCAGGAGGTTCATATATTTGCCCAAGGCATATAGGTAGTGATAAGTTGAGTTAGAATTCACATTTTGGAACTTGCGTTCTGCTGCCTTTTCTACTACACTGTGACAACTGAATGTCAGACCCCCATCTCTTACCAGGCCCATGCAATCTCATGCTGTGTTGTAGGCATCCTCACAAAGTTCTTAGGATTTTTTTTTTTATCACCTCTAAAATTAGCTCAAATTACCTTTAAAATAAACTCCTAGGAAATTGGCTTGTTACAACCACATTTATAAACAATTGACTGACAATACTCATTTGAAGAAGAGGATTCTTGACTTCATTTAAATTACTGTCTTGCAGTGAGTTGGCCAGGAGGATCGCATCTCCTTGTTTATGTAGATGTAGGTCCAAGAGATAAATGGGAGGAGAGCGATTGCAATGGCAGTGGCCAGCTGAATTCTTCCACCAACCGGATTCCTATAAAGACATACAGGAATTATTAACCATAAAAATCCAATAAAAATAATGGGTTGCTTTGGAAACAAGTACAAAGATTGAATTTGGTGAGCACATTTTTTTTTTTTTTTAAGTAGACTCTATGCCCAGCATGGAGCCCAACATGGGGCTCAAACGCACCACCCCGAGATCAAGACCTAAGCTGAAATAAAGAGTCTCAGACACTCAACCGACTTAGCCACCCAGGCGTCCCCAGGAGTTCTTCATTCTTAATGCAAATCTTTGTTGTTTGGGTGTATTGCAAATAGCTTTTCCCACTCACATAATGATGTCTTTTGAGGAACTGAAGTCACCGATTAATTAGGCAGTGTTAAAATTGATCTTTTCCTAATGATTTCTGTGTCATGTTTAAGAAAGCTTTTCTTCCCAAGGTCTTGGAGATTTGGGGTCATCTTCTCTAAAAGTCTTAACTGTTCTGCTTCTCACTTTAGAGCTGTAATCCACCTGGAATTGAGGTTTATGAAAGTTAGCTGGGGAAAGTTCGTCCGTATGAGTTTCCATTGATCCAGTACTATGTGTTGAGAAGTCTGCCTTTCTTTGCTGCAGCTGCAGTGCTACGTGGCTCTGTCATAAGTCAAGGGTCTGCTTGTGTGTGGACCTGTTCCTAGATTCTACTCTTTCATTAGTTTATCTATCCCTCTACTTATTTTGGTCTTTAATTTCTCCTATAGTGTCTTACAGTCTTATTTATAGAGATTTTGCCTCTTTCTAGATTTACTCCTAGGGAGTTGATTTCTTGAGGTTATTAATTTATGTTTAACTTTTTGTTTTTATCATTTTCTGTTACTTGTTGATAAAAATGCAGTTGGTTTCAGTACGTTCACCTGGTGTGCAGCAATCATGCTAAACTCACTCACTCTACTAACTTTTTAGATTCTGTTTGATTTTTTTTGTCACCATGGATCATGAACGTTTTTCTTTTCCGATTGTTGTGCCTCTTATTTCTTTTTCTTGCCTTATTGGACTGGCTACGATCCTAGCTAGAGCAGTGTTGAGCAGAAGTGGCAGTGGTAGCTAATCCCTTCTCAATCCTGATCTCAGAAGGAAAGTTTTCAGCTGCTCACCACTGAGTCTCAAGCTTTGGTGCTGATACCACTTATCAGGTTCAGTTCCTTTCTACACCTGTTTACCAACAGCTCTTGTGAACAGATGATGAATCTTACCAAATGCTCTTTCTGAACAGATTGAGAAGATGGTTTATTTTTTCCTTTATTCTGTTAATGTGATAGAAAACATTGGTTGGTTTTTGAATGTTAAACTGTGTTCCTAGAATAAACTCTAACTTGGTGGTTGGGTTATATATTGCAGGATATGATTCCCTAATGCTTTGTTTAGGATTTTTCAATCTGTAGTCATAAAGGAGACTGCTGTGTAATTTCTTTGCCCCACCCCCTTTAAATGTTCTTATCAAGTTTTGGTATCAAGATTATTCTGTCCTCATAACATGAATTGTAAAGTGTTTCTTCTTTTTCTGTTCTCTGGAAGTGTTTGTTAAAGGTTGGCATTATTTTTCCCTTAAATATTAGGTACAGTTCTCCAGTTAGACCATCTGGTCTAGAGTTTTCTTTTAGCAAAAACTTAAATTGAGGACTCAGTTTCTTTAATAGCTATGGGACTGTTCTGGAGAATTTCTTCTTGTGTCAGTTTTGCTAATTTGTATTTTTAAAGTAATTTATCCATTTTGTCTACATTTTCAGATTTATTTCCAAGGAGTTGTTCATGATATCCTTTTGTGATTCTTGCAAGATCTATCGGATATGTAGTAACATTTTCTTTTTCATTCCTGATATTCTCTATTTTTGCTTCCTCTTCCTTGCTCTCACTTTTATTATTTTTCCTTTGTAGTCTTGGCAGGGCTTATCGAAGCTATGAATCATTTTATAAAGCCAGTATTTGGCCTTCTGATTCCTCCATTTTTTATGCTGAGTTTTCACTTCATTGGTTTCTGCTTTTATGATTATTTTCTTCTTGTTTCTTTGGGTTTAATTTGCTGTTTCAAGGTTCTTAGAACACTTTCACTCTGTTTATTTTCTTATATGCTACTGTTGTCATGTATTTTTATTCTTTACATGTTTAAGCCCCACGAAACATTATGACTACTATTTTATAAAGTTAATATTCATCTATATGTACCCACACTTTTATATTTTCTTTGCTCTTCATGCTTTCATAAATCTCTAAGCTTCTCTGTGAGATCATTTTCCCTCTCCCTAAAGAACACCCTTTTGGCTGACAGCTCCCTATTACACTGGGCCACATCAGAAACTGGCATTTAGACAAGTGTGGGTGATCATGAACCTCTGATTCAACTACCATTGGCTTTCCTTGAGAAAAGGAAAGATTTCTTTCAAAAGATTCTTGTCTGCATATGGATGTCAATACTTTCTCCTGCCTATCTGATCTGACCAACCTTGAAGACACCTGATTTTAGCTAATGAGTTGAAAACTTACTTTGATGAACTGTGACATAGGCCCATCCATACTGTGATAATCACCAGACCAAACAGCTCCCTATAAAATAACACACATTTCAGATTTTTGAAGTAGCTATGAGTGAGATGCGTATCATTCCATTCTCTCCCATGACCACTAGCTTCTGCTGATTATTGAATGACCTTCTCCCAAGACACACAGCATCTACAGAATATTTTCAAGTCTGGCCATGATTCAAAAGTTACTTTTATTCAGATAGCTTAACGCCTTATATGAAAATAAGTTTTATCTTATGAGACGGATGTGAGCTCCATCTCTGTTCCTCAGCTTCTAAATGAACAAAAAAACCCAGCAAAACAAAAAACACAAATAAATCACTTATTTCAGGTCATTAGAAGGAATATAGTACAACCAAGAAAACTATCCCAGATTATCAGGCATCAATTTTACACTGTTTTAGAGTGTTCAGTGTTAGGATGAACTCAGGTCCATAAATATGGAGCACCTGCTGCAGGAGATTGGGTCACATCTTAGGGGAGAGGAATGATTTGTAGTATGAGTCAGACATGGTTTTGGGGTGGGTATATGCTTCTGTGTTAAAAGCACACATATTTTACATAGAGTAGAAAAGTTATATTTGGCCATGGTACCACTGGAAGCCCACCATAACTCATGGGCCTCAAGTTGGTGGAACTGATTCAACCCATTGGGTTGATGATCCCATGGGCAGGCCGAATCTGGTTTGCTCTCCAGTTTCCCAAGGACTAGGGCCTCTAACAAAGTAGCACCCTGCCAGGGATGATTACCTTCTACGTCTCTAAATCTTAGTGTTAGCAGTAGGATGGACAGGAAGGAAAAGGGGCTATGCATGAGGCCAGGGAGTCAAAGGTGGGAGGAAGCAAAGGAAGAGGTGATGAAATAGGAACACATGGCCTTGGCAAAGGGAGGAGATGACATGGGACGTAGCTGGGCAAGGCTGACAGAGGTTGACTTAACATACTGACCTCTGAGGTGGCCGATCACACTTGTAGAGATTTTGGCCAGAACCACAACTAAATCAGAATGCTGATGGAATGATCAGCATTCTGGACTGAGTAGTACTGTATGGCGTCCTTGCTTGTTCACTGTAAGGAGCCAAGGTCAACTGCCTGACAGTAATAGAATGCGTGTGCTGACTGCCTTTGGCCGTGGTTGCGGAACGTGGTACCTGGTGCTGGGTGTGAACCCTGGCTCATTTCCTGCTTCTTCAGCTTATGAAGGAGCTAATACCTCCCCTGCTCCTCAGGGTATAGTTGGGGGAGCTGAGTCATCGTGGTGCAGATACGGGGTTACAGAGGAACAGATTTCTCAGTTCTACCCCACCCCTTCCAAGGAGCAAAAGTCACGGCTCACCTGCCTTCTTCCTCATGTAAGATGTTCTGTTGGGAGTGAAGCCAGAGATGGCAAGCCAAGCCGACAGCCCACGCGATACAAAAGAATATGTGTATTGCAGAGGCACTCTTCCAAATTAAGTTGCCTAAAATTAGAGATTCCCGTGCTGTTAATCATGGAACCACAGCCCAGAGAAAAATGATCTCTTTATATCTGCTCTGCCATAGTCTGCTTTCAGGTAAAGCCTTCAGAAAAGGCTGGGATGGCATCTGGCTGGCTCAGTCAGCAGAGCGTGCAGCTCTTGATCTCGGGGTCATGAGTTCAAGCCCCACGTTGGGTGTGGAGCCTTCTTAAAAAAAAGCTGGGGTTTCTTTAAGTTTTGTTTTGAGGGACATCACAGAGGTTAAAGCAGTTGGAATAAACTTAGGTGGACATTTAGTGTTTTGTTGTCCAACGTGTCCCCTTTCTATGACAACTACCCTTTATTTTCCTTGAGGAGCCACCCTTCCCACACACCCAGGCCATGTGTCCCAGACCATTGGACCTTAGCTTGATGAGTTGGCATTTATCCCTTTAGCAACTGTGATTTGGCTCTGGATGAACAGATGACAGATCAGGAACCACAGCTCAATTCTGAGACTTCTGCGGAACTATCTGGGAAGCAGGTTCTATCTTCTGTTGGATGGAGCATCACGAAGAAGTGAACTTTGAGCTGCCGGGCTACCATCGAGGAACCCAGGACTGAAGTCAGAGTGGCATATGGTGGGACTGCGAGGTGCAGGAAAGCTCAAGTTCTGAGCCACCAGCAGCGTGTGAAGCCAGCACCACCCCTGACTTTCTCAGTCAGGTACCCCAGTACGCCTCCTTTTCAGCTCAGAGCCCATTGGAGCTGAGTTTCTTCCTTGCCTGCAACTAATGGAGCCCGAACTAATACACCTTAAAGATGCAGACAAGAGTTCCAGGCACCTGTACAAGGAGCCCGTGCATCCAGGGGACAAGAGTTTTCACCACCCAGCTGGGAACCGCTGGTCTTTCTCCTAAGGCCCAAGAAGTCTGACGGCCCACTGGTCGGGAAGCTATTTTCATGACAGTGAAGAGTAACCCATCAGGACTGACAGTCCCTATTAATAAGAAAATGTTAGCACACAATATAAAATGTACTTTTTTTGGTTATAAGACACTGTTCTATGGTATAAAACTGTCCAACTTAAGGTTTGTTTAGAGTTTAGGGCCGTTAAAAAGCAGAGCCACTATGTTTTGCCCAGCATTGAGGTAAGCAGCCTGTGGGTAATAGAAACCAGCTATTTTAAGCGATGTTTTTTTACCTGTATACCCACCTGGGATGGAGGTATATATATATTCCAAGAAGCAGGAAACGATATGCTAAAGCCTCTTTCTTAGAGCCATCCATTCACATTCAACAAGCATTAAGTACCTACCATCTTCCTGGCCATATTTCAGGGAGGCTTGGGCAACGATGGGCTAGACATAGCCCCCCTCTTAAGGGGCTTACAGCCTAGCAGGGGAAAACATATAAAAGCATGCAGTAAATTGCTGTATGTACTTCGACGGTACAGCGGAAGGTCAGGGAGAGCAAGATGTATGAATGAAAAACCTAGAAATTTGTATGGACATTATAAACCATTTCCCTAAACAAGTAGCAGGCCGTATACACACGTGTTGAATGGATTCGAAGTAAGAAAGTGGTTACTGGGAGTGGTACTGGACACTGAGGGCCACTGACTAGAGAGACACAAGGTTCGTGCCCTGTTGCTGATTTTCCATTCGTGTGGTGGCGTAAGAAATCAGCATGGTGACCAAGGCCCTCTCTCTCATGGGCTGTACTGCAGAACCCCTGTTCTACAGCAGTGTAAGTGGTCTCGGGTTCTGAGCTGCTAAAAAGGCTGTCTTGGTGTGGCAGGTCCTTGTGAAGTCTGCCTGAAGACGGGTGAGGGTGATCTAGATTAGAATTCACCCTTCTTGTCATCAGAAACGAGGAGACCTGTAGGGCCCCGTTTCTCTCCCAGGAGTCTGTCCTTATTGTCAGAAATCTGGTTTGCTGCGTGTCCATGCAGAATCCAGGGTCCATACCGGTGACAAGAGGGTTAAGTCCCACAAGCAGGCTCAGCAGCGCAGGTATCATGTATACCACCTGTTAGCAAGGAGGGAGATGACAGGGGTTAGGGAGTATGCCCGATTTAGATGTTCAGAGGAGTCTAGGAAGCACAGAAAGATGGTGAGACCTCAGAAAGTTGACTGACAGTGTCTGCATCAGGCAAGATTGGGCTCTTCATTCTGGAAACTGCTGACAAGCTGTTTGAGTTTGGAAGACGGGCGGGCCCTGTGGAGGCCCCATTTTCAAGCCTCATGCTCAGCAAGCAGACTGTAGTCAGACCTGCTGTGGCGTGTGTGTTGTGGGCACAGGGCAAGTGGGATAGGCCTCGTGGGTATACGGGAGGCATGGTGAGTTTCCAAGAAACGTAGCTGCTTCGCCGTATCAACTGTGATGCGCATGTCAGACATCTTCCCTTTTTGGGAGCTGTCAGAGCTGTGTATGTTAAGTGGTTTGTTTTCACCACAGAAACAGGTCTGTCTTGATCCCGGGGAGAGAGGGCATCTGGATTACAGACCCTGTGTTCATCTCTCCTACTGCACCCCTAATGATGGCCAGGATGGACATTTGCAAGTCTGGTCGTCTCTCACAGGTAAAGGCATTCATGCTACTGAGGGGTAAGACCGGAGCTTCCCAAAGTTCAGTGTGTATACAAGTCGCCTGGAAAGCTTGTCAAAATGCAGATCTGATTCTAGATGTCTGGGGTGTGGCCCAAGTTCTGCTTTTCTAACAAGCTCCCACGGGATGCTGTTGTTCTGAGGTCCATACTTGGAGCAGCAAGGGGATAGTTATCCCCTAATGAAAACCTGCATGACTAGCCACTGAGAAAGAGAAGAAGAGAGAGAGAAAGAAGTTGCACGCACACCATACAACACTTACCTGTGCTCTCTGTAAGAAATGTTCGGCAGAGATTTATTTTTTTTTTTAAATGTGTACTCAAATGTATCAGATATCTGTCATTAACAGATTAAGGGGTCTGAGACCTTCTTATTTCTTTATATTGTAAACATATGAACAAAACAACCCTCTGAACTAAACAGTGGTTTCTCGCGGCAGTTGTGCCATCTTAATCCTTAAGTGCTTTTCTCTATCTCGAATAAGATTAAAAAATTCTTTTTGAGGACCAAGAGACTGAAAATAATGGTTTCTAGTATACAAGGTAAACTAATACACAGCATACTCAAAAATGAACTCCGTAGAACCCACTTATAATGGACTTTTATTTTTATGTTGGTGTATTTTTTTAAACGTAGAGTATCATTTATTTACAATATTTAATTCACTATATAGTTCTTGAGTACCATGGCATTCTTTTTTTTGTTGTTTTTAAAGATTTTTAAAAATATATTTATTTATTTGTCAGAGAGAGAGAGTGCGCACAAGCAGAGAGAGAAGCAGGCTCTCCGCTGAGCAGGGAGCCTGATGACGGACTCGATCCCAGGACCCTGAGATCATGACCTGAGCTGAAGGCAGACGCTTAACTGACTAAGCCACCTAGGCGTCCCAAGATTTTATTTTTTAAGTAATCTCTACACCCAACATGGGGCTCGGACTCACAACCCTGAAATCAAGAGTCGCAGGCTCTACCGGCTGAGCCAGCCAGGTGCCCCCCCGTGGCATTCATTCTTCATGTCTCTCTCCCTTGTCCACCTGCCATTGTAAAAGCAGAAAAAGCCAATTTGTTTTCCCAGTATCTTCAGCTAGGGGTGATCATGCTCCAGCCATAAAATGTAAGAAGTCTTGTAGGGGCAAGGCTGATACTCAGGGCATCTTAACAACCACTCTGCAGGGACACTGACCAAGCAGGATGAATCCCAGACCTTAAACTGTATTGGTATGCACACACTGAACAGCAGCATGTCTGAAGGGCTTCTTGGATAACGTTTCCTCCCTGATAACAGGGAAGAAAGCATGGGAGGAAAAAATGTTTTGCTCCTGCCTTGTTTCTTCCTACTTGGGATGCACTGGTCTGGGCCTGACATTTGGAGCTGCAGCAGCCACTCTGTAGATGTGAGAGAATATATTGCCCATACACTGGAAGTGGCAGAGAAGGAACCCAGAAAGCCTAGGTCTTTGATGACATTGTTGGCCATTAAGCAGCTGCCTCTGGACTTCTTGTTAAGTGAGGATACTCTACTGTTTATAACCTGATGCTAGTCAGATTTTCTGTTACTTGCTCCTGTATGCATCCTGATACAGGCATCCTCCATGAGCAAGATGAAGTGAGGGACTTGAAAATGAGTCAGGCACCGTTTACTTAGTATTGGCTCATTTGTGCATTCAAGAGTCAATACGGAAGGGCTGCCATAGGAAGGCTCTGCATTAGGTTGCCTGAGGACCACCAAGAAGAAGGAAGAACTGGTCCCTGGTCTCCTAGGAGCTGGCATGTACAGAACCAACTCGAACATAAAGCAGAATGTGTTAGCATTAAAGGTTCAGAGAAAGGATGGTTGGAACCTATCGGAAAGAGGGAGAGGGAGTTTTTGAGGGACACAGCATTTGAGATGAACTTTGAAGCTTGGGTAGGACATACAGGAATTCTAGGGGCAAGACACAGTAGTATTACAGGTGGATCGGGTTCCAAGACCACGGTGGGAAGGTGGATTGGAGCCACACTGTGGTGGGCCTTGAGTGCCAACTTGGGGAGTTGTAACTCAGTGATCTTGGGAAATGAGGGAAGTTTTTGAAGCTGGAAGTGATAATGTGGAAATTGTTCAAGGAGAGCAGGGGATTAGAGGCAGCTCCAAGAATTAGGAAGCTACTACAGGAGTCCACGTGGGAGGTGATGGAGAGTGAAACTGGCAAGGAGGTAGGATGTCTGTGGGGACATGGTGTCTATTATTATTCATGCTATGTCACCTAAGCATGAAGTGGGAGGTAAAGTATACACATACCGTACAGATGAGCAGTTAGACCTAGCTTGGGTTTTGCTGGATTGCTTTGTTCTTCGTTTTATTTTTTGAAAGGATCTCAAAGGCAGTGGTAAGGAACCGAGAGATGTTAGAGATGCCTGTGGTTTGGAGCAAGGATGACCCCGAGGGTGATTCTGCTGTTGACAGAAAGGAGTGAGTCAGGAGGAGGAGGGGGTTTAGGAGGGAAAGACGCTGTAGGAGTTTGGGGTGTTGGAGGGGTCAGCGTTGGAAATTCTACATTAAGCTGGGTATTGGAGACTTGTCTGCAGGGAAATAATATTTGGAACTCAGGATATGGGCCAGAGTGCTGAGGAAGAGGCAATTTGATTCGATGCAAAGGCATGTGAATCTGGACAATAAGCAATGTCAGAATGAGTTCTACTGCACTTAAAACACTGACCAGAATTCTGCATTACAGATCCAGATGCTTTCATTTGTTGCTAATCTTTACACAGTCAATATTATTCCAAAGCAGAAAATCATCTCATTGGTGATATTGCACAGTCTTATGTACCTGTTTTCAAAGAAATTGGGCAAAATCCAGACATTTCAGAAAATGTACAGAATGATCTCCCCCTCCTCCAAACAGTTCAACCAGAGCATTGATTAAATGTATTCTGTAGATTTTTATGGGCTTTAGTTACTTTTTATAAACATAACTCACTGAATTAGACGAACTGCAAACCCAAAGCCTGCCATTTTCTGGTCAAGTGTTTGTTGGAGTTTCTGGGTAAAAAGAACTCATGAGGAAGGGCTCAGTTGACTTTAGGAGGTGTACTGTGTGTCTTCAGAAAAGTGTCCTCAGTTGGCCCATTTTTATTCAAAGGGAATACTGCCAAAAGGCCCCTAAATGTCTCTGTAAGATTCTGAATTCTCACACACACATTACATTACCACTCTGATCCCTCTCCCCAGATATTTTAGGGAAAAGGGCTTACAAATGATCTGATTTCTAAGTTTTTATGTACAAAAGGCAGGGAAGCGGGCCAAATAGATAAAACTGTGTGTTTCGTGCCATTCCGCAGTGTCTGGAAACGGAGGAAAGCAGCTCATACTCACCATCCACAGTTCTGCGTCTGGATCGTTTACCTGGAATGACAAAACATCAGGCATTAGCAGACATTCTGTGGTGCTCCAGCCCTCCGTTTGGTCTGCTCTTGGATCCATCCTAGTGATGTGTTTCATGCCAGACGCTGCACTAGGCAGCGAGGATGCAAAATGGGAAAAAGACCTAGTCTAGCAGATCATGGTGGTCGAGGGGGCTTCTGGCTGAGCACAGCCACGCGACTGTGTCCAGAACCGCACAGAAGTCTGACAAAGGTACTGTAAGGGCCTCCAGTCTTAAGATAAGGACAGCTCTTACGAAGGAGGTCCCAAAGCAAACCTGGGAGGGTACCCGCGCCACAGGGGATTCTGTCTGCCTCCCGCCTGGCCTCGGCCGTCAGCCAGGCTGGGTCCCCATCCCAGGCTGCATCTGCTCGTCCTCTCCTCCGCTCCTCCCAGCACGTGGCTCGGGCGATGGGGCCGGCGGTCACGTGGACACCTGCGTCTCGGCCGGGGCATGGGGTGGGGGCCCCGGGGCGTAACCCCCAATCTCTGTCCTCCGCGTACACGGCCCGCCCTGCGGCCGGCAAGGGCCGCGCTAGTCTACACCGCGCGCCGGGCCCGGGGGCGGAGCTCGAGGCCCGGCGCCCTGCACAGCCCGCGGGCCCCTCGCCCGCCGCCCGCCGCCCGGGGCCGGGGCGCTGACCTGCACCAAGGCCGCCAGCGCGAAGAACGCGGCCATGAGCCAGTTGCAGGCCCGCCACAGGACGGGGGCCCAGCGCCCCGCCGCAGGCGCCATGGGCTCCGACGGCTCGGGGCGGGGCTTGGCACTGGGCGGGGCACCGGGGGATGTGGCTTGGCGTGGGGCGGGGATAGGACGGGGATAGGGCGTGGTGATGGCTTGGAGGCGGGGCTCGGACTGGGCTCGGCGTCGAGATGGGGCGGGGCTTGGCGCGCGGCGGGCGCCTGAGCGGGGATGCGCGCACCAGCTGAGCCCCTTGCTTACCCTGGGACCTGACCTACCCTGCGCCAGTTTCTCTGGTCCCCAGGTGTTGAGTGGCCGCTGGCAGCCGCTCGCCGGGTAGGGAGGTGGCACTACATGAGCCTTACTACTTCTCCCATTAGAGTTCCCCAAAACGTGGGGAAGGAAGGTGTGGTGTCCCCATTTCACAGACGAGGAGAGCGTGTCCCAGAGCGGCTGGATGACTTGGCCAAGATCGCAGTGTAGCGGGGGCGCAGAGCACCTGGCTCCGGGGGCCCCAAACAGACCAGATTTGGTCACTACTCCGCTGACAAACTCCAAAGGCAGAGAGCGGAGTGGTGGGGAAACAAAGGAATTTATTTCAGGGAGGCCGACGCCGGGAAGACCCCAGACTCAAAGTCTGTCTCCAAAGTGCTGAAAACCCTTCCAGGTTTACATAAGGAAATTGAGGGACAGGGATGCGTGTGCGCGTTCTGGTGCAGTGCGGGTGGGGCGTGCAGGTCGGGTGGGTCATTGTCTTGGGGTCAGTCGTGGGCCGGGTCTTGCTGGCTCCGGGCAGTCCTTACTGCTTGAACCGGTGCTTCGGTTCCCATCACCGGGTGCTTTGCGGCAGGGTCTTTTGCCCCAGTTGAGAGAGAAGCTGGAAAGGAGAAAGCGATCAGTTAGAGAGTTTGAGGTCAGCTTGTAGGTGGTTGGAGTCCACTTTCAGCATAAGGCGTGGGTGGTGGAAGGAGGTCATATTTGAACCCGGTAAGTCCGTCTTTGCTGCCTGGTCATCAAGGCTGCCTTCCTCACATGACAAAAAAAAAAAAAAAAAAAAAAGAGAGAGAGATTTGGGGAGGGAGGGTTGTGGAGAAAGAAAGAGGCGCCGGGTCTGTGTGCATTTTCTGATTAGTATTTATGCATTTCTTTCCAGAGTGGGAGGAACTTTCAGTGCCCCGTAAGCATTATGGTAATTTCTTAGTGAGGACAGTTAATTCTGGCATCTTACACAGCTCCCAGCTTTTCTGCAGACAGGCTCATTTATCTTCATGGGCTTTTATTATAAAAGGTATTTACATATTATACATATTTACAATTCTTTCCCACCACCAAAACCAACAAAATTTCCACACGCGTGGCTCATGAATTTCTTATGAACTAAAAGACACTGAAATATTCACTGTTCTCCCCTCTCACTTGTTTTAGGGTCTTTTTTTGTTTTGTAATTTACCCTCTGATTAGTCTTCCCCAGGCTCATTTACACATCCATAGGCCTCATCATTTTTGCTGTTCTAAGGAGTCTTTATCACTTCAGATCATGAGCACGTGCTCCTGTTCTCCTCTCCTTTTAGCTAAATCTCCTAAAATGCTTCAGGGATGTTTTTTTTTTTTTTCCTGTTTCATTCCTTTTAAGGAATGCTTATTTCAAGAACATCACTTGCTGGGTGCCTGGCCCTGTGCTGAGTGCAGGCCTCAGGAGGGTGGATTTGCTGAGTGCTTTTCGGGAAGGGAGCATGCAGGCTGGCCAAGGGCTGGCTACGCGTTGAGGATAAAGCCCAGGCAGAGGACATGGCTCCTTAGTGAGTTCCACCGCCGAATCAGCCCTGGGACTGGGAACAAGTTGTGACCACCCTCACTGCCCAATTCCTTACCTAAAAATAAATAAATAAATGAAGGAGACGGTAGCGTTTTAGGCTGAATTGCATCCCCGTGCCAATTCATATGTTGACATTGTGACCCTAATTGTAATTTGGGGGGCACAGGCTCGGGTCGCAGCCCAAATTGTGTCGCATGAGAGAACACCAGTTGGGTTTCCAAAGATACGAGGGAATGCTTGCATAGGTCGTTTACAAAGACTTTTGATTGGTGTCGGTGGCAGAAAGCAAATGTTGGCTAGACATAATTGGTTGCCGAGGCTATCACGAAGCAAAAGCCCATTACTATAGCCAGCTGCAGGTGATCATGCAGAGTCCTTGGCATATTTGTGGTTTGGCCAGGTGCAGGGGTTCTACCCAGTGAGGATGTGCTTAAGGCCCACCTCCTTAATGATCTCCTGGCTCCCTTTGTCAAACCCCTTGACACAAGTGACTCCATTTTATTTCACCTTTCACTGGAGCAAGGGTCTTAAAAGAGGTAATTAAGTTAAAATGAGGTCATTAGCGTGGGTCCTAATCCTATATGACTGGTGACCTTCTAAGAAGAGGAGATTAGGACACAGACACAGGACGCACACAGCGGGAAGACAGCCACCCACAAACCCAAGAGAGAGGCCTCGGAAGAAACCAGCCCTGTCAACATCTTGACCTTGGACTTCCAGCCCCCAGAATTATAGTCTGAAAATAGCTGTCTGGTGCTTAAGCTCCCCATTGCCATGGCGGCGATAGCAAACTCATATAGGGAGGGATTCTAGTACCTGCTCGGCCAACCAAACAGGAGTGTACATGGCAAGGAAGGAACGGTGTGAAAAATGGTGTGCCATAAAGCCACCGTGGAGTTTTATACTTTTCACTATTGTCTGGGACCTTCCGGATCACTGTGTGGACATGGGTTGTTTTCACGTGTGCAGGCTTCTTTCCCCTTCTTCTAGGGTTAGCATCCCAGTTATTTGGGAGGGGACCCATCTCCCACTGTCGGGGCATGGATATTCAGAGGGCTGACCATGCTGCCCCCTTTCCAAAGATAGGGAGGTGACCTTGGCCTGCCAGTTGGCATAACCCATCCTCCTGACCACAGCGCCCTGGGTCTGGGAGGGTATGTGTTTCAAACTGGCCAGCTTCAGTCCTGGGACCTGTGCTCCAGATAAAGTACAGATTTTGCATTTCAGATCAACAGGGAATGATTTTTTTTAGTATAAGTGGGTCCCCAGTATTTGCAGAGACTGGTAACCCTAGCTGGACTATTAGAGAGGGGCTTTCTTTTTTGCTGAGTGTGTTGGGCTGATGTTGTGTATGCTGAGGCTACCAGGAGCAAGCCTCCCTGAAGGGGGTGGGGATCTGAGCTCAGAGATAAAGAGTGCGGGTACCTGATGCCATCAGTTGAGGTTCTGGAACCATCCACATCTATCGCTGGGAACTGCCTCTCCACCCTTCAGTTTTGTTAGCCAATGAAGTCCCGCTTTTACATATGAGCCTATGTGAGTTGGGTTTTTGTCCCCCATGACACCGAATGGTGACTTGTAAAATCATGATTCGGTAGTTAAGCCGATGAAATCCTGTTTGTCCAGGTTTTGCAAAGATGGGGAACAGGAGGCCTCATCTGAAAAGTAATGAGAAACAAAACAAGTTTAAATGAATCCAGTCTCCCAGAGACCTCTTCATCAAGTCACTTCATCTTCCTTTTTCATTGCAATGTCACACTGCCGCAGGGGTGAGGCCATGTGGATGGGAGCAGGGGCTTTCCTGCTGGCTTCTGCAGAAGGGGTAGCTCCAAAGGCCTTCATCCTGCTGGGCTGCCCCCCAGCTCCCAGGTCAGCGACAGCATCATGACAGCAGTGAGAGCCTCCGGTGCCAAGTGAGGGGACTGGGCAGCACACGGGGATCTGTCCTCAGAAGACTTGCAAAGAGAGGGGCTTGCTTGTTCTCTGCAAGTGGGATTATGAATTCACTGCTAAGAGACCGAGCAGAGACTGGCAAACCCGCACGAAGACACAGCCGGCCTCTGGGGCCACGGGATCGAGGGAGAGCTGATTAGGGCTCGAACAGATCTAAAAGAAGAGTGTCAGGAGAGGGGGATTGGAGGCAGTGGAAACCCACAGAGTCGTTTCCATCCGGGGGGCAAGAGCAGGCCCAGCCCGTCTGGGCACAGGCCGGAGAGGTGCTTGGCTCCCCTGGCCACGGACACTCACATTTCCTTGCCAGGCCATCCTCGTGGAGGCTGATGGGGACTCAGAGGCAATTCACAAGCTCCGTTCCTCTCCTTGCTGTGATTCCTGAGCTCCAGTTCCAGAGAGAATGGCCTCGCACCCGCCTGGCCTACAGAGTGGAGAATGAGCTGGCCTGTCGGCGCCAGCCATCTGGTCAGTTGCTCAGTGCGGCTTCATCCTGAGAGTGCCGTTCTCCTGTATAGACTCGTTGACCTTGTAGCTGTTCCTATCATCAGTCGTGCAGAACGTGGGTGTGAGTGATGCCCCCTGGATGACGTGTTTGGGGACAGAGATGACAGGGAACGAGAATCCTGCCCTGTGCCAGAGAGTGTCCCATCCACCTTTCTCCGTCCACCACACTGAATCTCCAGCCTTCTCTCCAGTCTGCTGGGTCGGCATAAGGGGCGCGTTGTTGTTGGCCCGGGAGTGGGGCTGGACAATGGAGGGATTCTACTCCCAGCTGTAAAGACCGCTTCCTCCCAAGGTCTCTGAAATCAGACGTGTGTCTCACCGTGGCAAGGATTGATTTGCTTTTGCAAAACCCGTCTAGTCTCCATAAAGGACTTGGTTTCTACTATTAGCAAAACTTAAGACCATGGTATGCAAGCCTTACGGCTTATTCGCACTGATTGACAATGAAAGATACCTGGCTCAGATAATGTTCCCCGAAATCCTGGATGTCCCCTCATACACCAGAGCGAGAATATGTACGGTTCAGCGTACCCTCCACATGTATTTCAACGCATCACTCTGCTCCCTATCACTGGGGCCATGGATTTCACATAGTCACTAAATATTCAGGCCTTCCTACGTGTCAGGCGCTATGCTGATAACCGAGGATGTGACTGTGAACAGGACAGACACGGTCCTTGCCCCGCGGTGTGGACAGACTGAACAATAATCACACACACAGGCTGGTGATCCCAGCAGGGAGTTGTGGGAAAGCGCGGACCGCTGTGGGGATGTGTGCAACAAGGGGAATTGGGTTTTTTTCCAAGGGCTTCGAGAAACTTCCTGCAGAGGGAACTTTCGGGGGTGCCCCGAAAGATGAAGGGCGAGTGCCGGTGGAGAAGGCGTGGGGCAGTGCCTCATGCAGACAGAGGAGCATGTCAGAAGGCCCCGAATCCAGAAGCTCAGCAGGGCCCCGTGTGAGTGCAGAGAGATGATGCTGGAAGGGTGCAGGTTAAAGAGGTCGGTTTTCTCTCAAGTGCTGTGAAGAGCCCCCAGAACACTGAGCCAGGAGTGGCAGGGTGGGAGGTGCACTTAGGTGAAGGCTGGGAGAGCCCATAGGATGCACAGGGATTGGCTAGGACCCACTTGCCATAGACCAGGACAGACGTGACGCTGGCTGGGCTGGGAGGGTAGGCAGTGGCCACGGGGAGAAAGAAGCTCACGTGAGTGAGTGGCCGAGGACATAAAGCCAACGGGACTCCATGGGGGGAATAAAACATGAGAACCCCCTCTCGGCTCCAGACAGATTCCCTTGAGGGTGAGCACCTGGGAGTAGTTTACCTGGTCTCCTCAGGTGGGACCAAGCATCATCTTCTGCTTCTCCTTACACTTGCTCTTGTTGCTTTTTAAAAGCATGACTTAGTTTTGACTTTGCAGCCATCATTCTGAGTGTATGGGCACCTTTCCTGCTGCCGGACTAGCCCATGAATTGCAGGAGGTAAGGACCGTAACTCCCTCATTTGTATTTCTCTCCCACAGGACCTGGCTTACTTGGATACTGGTGGTATCCAACCATGAGTGGGGATACATCGAAATGCTGTAAGAAAGTTGCTGGAAGATTGGGTTTGCTGAGGGGGGAGGTTGTGTGTGTAGATTGTGGTAGTTAACTTGTACTGAGCCTGCGGTGTTAGGCAACACTCTAAGCACTGTGTGTAGAGGAACTCATTTCATGCCAACAACACATCAGTCAGGTAAGTACTGTTATTATCCCCATTTAATGGATGAAGACACTGAGGCACACACTAGCTTTTAAATACAGTCCTTGAGAAAGACCCCAGCTTGTTGACCTGTGACTCAGAATTGGACGTGTCCAGGGGCATAGAGAGGCCTCCTGTAGGTTTATGAAAGCGGAGAGGGAAGTAGGCCCAACGCTCTCTCTCCCACCAAACAGCCGCTCCCACCCCATTAACTGGAGAGGGGGGGCTTGAAGGATGACCTGCAGACCCACCAGACGCGGAAGGGGCAATCCCTCATGGCCTGCTTCCACGCCCTTGTGCTTGCCTCTTAGCTCTTTTAAAGACCAGAACGATGGTTCCGCCCAAACCCTTGACCTTTGGAGCCTGATGACACGAAGCTGTACTTGGAAATGGGAAACGTGAAGGGACTTTGGAGCCGTCTTCTCTCTCATCCCGACCTGATTTAGGACCAGGCTGTTAGGACGGTGGGTGTCCACAAGATGGCGGACTCCTACCAATGGTGGATCTGTGGGCGGAAGAAGGGAAGGAGGGCAGGGCCGGCTGGCTGTTTCCATTGGTTCAACCTGCCTGGTTGTGCCAGAGACTTTCTGGGTGGGTGTGGAGCTGGGCTCAGCTCGAGGTGAAGAGGTGCAAACAGAACTTTGTACCCGGAAATACTGGTGTCCAAAGGGGAGTGTTGCAGGGGAAGAGCCGAGCTCCGCCGTGTCCTGGCAGATTGTTTGCCACCCCAAGATTCCGGGCAGATCAGGTATGTTCCAGGGGAGCAATCACTTCTTCTAACACCAGGGCACGCCGAAAGTAAATAATAATGATACTAGCCATCAGGTATTGCATATTTACGGTGAGCCGGCCTGCTGCCCTTGGGTCCTTCACACCCGATCTAGACTCTCCCTCCCATCCTACAAGCCCTGGCCCCCCCCAGCTCGCCCCTCTCCCAGGTGACACCTTCACCCGAGATTCAGTTACTCTTTGGATTAGCTGCCTAGGGTTGCCATAGCTGGTTATCACAAAACTGGTGACTTAAAACAACAAAAATGTATTCTTCCACCTTTCTGGACATGGCAAGTCCAAAATCAAGGTGTCGACAGGGATGTACTCCCCACCGAAGGCTCTGGGGACTCCTTTCTTGCCTCTTTCACCTTTGGGGGGGGGGGTGCTCCTTGTGGTCACGTGACTCCAGGCTCTGTTGCTTCACAACGCCTTCTCTGGTCCCTGTCTTCATTTTTCTGTCTCTTATATGGAGACACATGGACTGGATTGTTGGATGTAGCCTCCCCACCCCCCACCCCCGTAATCCGGGATGATCTCACCTGGATATCTGCAAAGACCCTTTTTCTAAATAAGGTCACATACACAGGTCCCAGGGGTTAGGACGGGGACAGATCTTTTCGGGGGCCACCCCTCAATTCACTAACACTCGCTGCAGAAACCTATGTGTTCTCCTGGGCACCTCCGACTCCTCCCTCCCTGTGAAAGTGGACCGCCGATGCTGGTAGACTTTTCTGCTCAGTGCCAACACCTAACCCAAGCCGTGAGCATTTCTTCCCTAACCTCCTAACCGGTTTCCCTGCGTCCGCCCTGTTGTGGCCTGAACTGTGGCCCTGCCCCCCCAACTCCTGTATCAAAGCTCTGACCCCCGGTGGTGATTGCTTTGGGAGGCGGGGCTCTCCTTAGATAAAGTTAAATGAGGTCACAAGGGTAGGGCCCTAATCTGACAGGACTGACATCCTTAGAAGAAGAGTACCAGGGATCTCTTCCGGGCAGGAACGGTGGAAAGTCAGAGGACACAGTGAAAACCAGCCATCTACAAGCCAGGAGGAGAGACCTCTCCAAAAAGCCACGTTGATGGCACCTTGGTCTCGGGCTTCCTGTCTACAGAAGTGTGAGAAAATACACTTCCGTGGTTGCAGCCACTCAGCCTGTGTATTTTGCTAATGGCCACCCAAGCAAATGCATGCACATTGCGAGCTTCCTCCTACCCGGACTCTGCAATGCAGCCCGCAACCTGTGTCAGACCCAAGTCCCAAACCTCGGCTAAATCAAGCCTCCCACTCTCCCTTCCTTCCCCAAATCTATCCAGGCACTGTTCTGAGCACGAGGGCTGTTAACAGTGAACAAAGCAGACAGCGCCCCCCTGACAGTCCTGTGTGAAGGATCCAGTCCAGCCGGCTCTCGCTGCCTATGGTTCTGAGCTTTGAACGCCATCTACAAAACCCAGTCTGGCCAGCTTCCCCTTGTCCCATGCTCCTTGGCCTTCCCCTCCACCGCCCATATCCGCCTGCACTCTCCTGACAGCCTTCTCCAGTTCTTCCAGCACATACTGCTCCATCCCTCCAGGGAGCCTGGAGCTCTGCGGCTCCTTCTGCCTGGAAGGCTTCCCCTTAAGCTTACTTAACCCTGGCTCCTGTTTCTGCTCTTGAATAACCCTGTTACAGGCTCCCAGCACCTGCCCCTTTTCCCCCTGCAGCGCTGATAACAATGACAATTAAATCATTAACTGTGTAGCTAGCTGTCTGGTGTCTCCCTAACCCACCGAGTCTGAAAGCCCCATGAAGACCTGCCTCCTTTTGATTCCTGCTGCTTTCCCAGGGCTTAGCAGGGTCAGAACAGAGCAGGCACCTGTTACTTATTGTTACCTGAATGAGCAAAGGAATGAACTAGCTACTCTCATTCTGATAAGCGTCTCACATCCTTTAGATGTTTTCATGCCCAGTGTTCAGATGGGAAAAGTAAGACGCAGCGTGGGTGGCGAGGTGACTGGCAAGAGGTCACCCAGTTAGTAATGGTCGGCACTGAAATAGCAATCCATAGATTTCTGATGTCAAAGACACGGCTTCTAACAGCCATGATTCAGACCCAGTTTGCTTTAAATGATGAGAGAATTCTTAACAGAAAAGCAGAAGCATCCCAACTAGAAATTCACTAAAGAATCATTTCCCCTATCCAAATAATTATTGCAGTGAACAGGAGAATGGATGAACAGTCTGTGATATATTCACATAATGGAATGCTACTAGCAAAAAAAAATAAAAACAAAAACAAAAACAACCCCAAAAAACCCCAAGAAATGAACTACTAATAACATGCTATTGCATTAGTGAGTTGCAAAAGCGTTGTGCTGAGCCAGGGAAGCCAGGCACAGAAGAGCTCATGCTGGAGGATTCCATTTACGGGAAATTCTGGAATAGGCAAAATCATCTATGGTGAAAAACATCCGATCAGCGGTTGCCTCTGGGGTGGCGGTGGGGGAAGGGCATGAGGGAACTTTCTGGGGTGATGACAACTTTCTGTATCTTGATGGAGGTTTCAATTCCCCGAGTGTGTATGTATTTGTTCAAACTCAGCATACGTTAAGCTTGAGATTTGTTAATTTCTGTGTTTGCAAACTTTATCTCAAAAAAGGAAAGCCGTAAGCAAATACTAAACTCTAGTTAATGATATACACGCTGAAGTGTTTACAGGTGAAGGGTCCTAACGTCTGCATCTTATTTGAAAACTAGTCAAAAAAAATGACAGGTTGGGGTGCTTGGATGGCTCAGTCGGTGAAGTGTCTGCCTTCTGCTCAGGTCATGATCTCAGGGTCCTGGGATCGAGCCCCGAATTGGGCTCCCTGCTCAGTGGGGAGTCTGCTTCTCCCTCTCCCTCTGACCCTTCCCCTTGCTCATGCTCCTGCTCTCTCTTGTTCTCTCTCTCAAATGAATAAATAAAAAAAATCTTAAAAAAAATAAGACAGATTGATGATGGACAGAGGGAGGAATAGAAGGAAAGCAGAAGAAAAGGTTAAATGTAGACTCGAGGTGATGGCATATGGGTGTTCACTGCACAATACTTTCAACTTTGCTCTCTCTCTTTGAAGTTTTTCATCATAAAATATTGATAAAATAGTGTTATAAGCTGAAAAATGCATTTCCAAAGTAGCTAACGTTCACCGTAATCAGTAAGATGCTCTAGAGATGAAGAAAGCTGAAAAATGCATTTCCAAAGTAGCTAACGTTCACCGTAATCAGTAAGATGCTCTAGAGATGAAGAAATCGAAATGCACTCATTGCCGTTTTGCCCTAGTTTCAAGGGGATGATAGACAAGGAAGACCCAGAGAAGGCGCTGAGCACGTTGGAAGCAGGCGGGGCCAAGCCTTGGCAGGACCCAGCGGACTTTTCTCTGGGCTGGAGAGGTTACAGAATTCGGGACTGGACATCAAGGGTGGCAGAGTTGGCCCTCAAAACTTGCTCACCTGTGGGTCCAGTGAGAATCAATGACATTTTTCTTAAGAGCTGAGCTGAGAGAAAGCCTAGTAAGTTCCAGGAATACAAACCACGAAAATGAAACACCAGGCTTATGTTTCCAGCTGGATCAAGCTGCTGTCTAAAAGGACCTCATGCTGACACTGCTCACTTGGCCCTAAATTCAAGGCCACCTTCTCAGGGGCTGCAGGGGTGAGGAGCCTGGATGGCCAGAACGAGACAACTCTGACAGTGAGTAGAGTGATGTCAGATACATCCGCGTGCCTGTCCTGTTCCCACCGCTCACTGGTTATGTGGCCCTTGGGTGCCTCACGGGGCCCCTCCTGGCCTCAGCTTCCGTATCTGTAAAATGGAGACAGTAATGTTTAGCTGGCAGCCTGCATGTTGGCTTACAGATCATGACCTTGTCAAGGTCAGCTACCACCTCCATTTCTGTCCGTCTTGTCGGTTCCAAGGTGGAGCCTCAGTTTCCCATGTTTGCTGTTTACCAGCAGCTTTTGACCTTGCTGATCAGGCCCCCCTCCTTGACATACTCGCTTCCCTCAGTCACAGAGCCCAGCCTCCCTGGCCACTCCTGCAGCCTCTTTTGCTGGGTCCTGGGATCGAGCCCCACGTTGGGCTCCCTGCTCAGCGGGAAGCCTGCTTCTCCCTCTCCCACTCCCCCTGCTTGTGTTCCCTCTCTTGCTGTCTCTCTCTGTCAAATAAATAGATAAATAAAAATCTTAAATAAATAAAAATTGAGATAAAATTGATATAGAGCATTATATTAGTTGCTGGTGTACACCATAATAATTTGATATTGGTGTACATTACTAGGTGATCACACACACTAAATCTCATTGCCATCTGTCACCATACATTGGACCCCCTTCACCCTTTTTGCCCACCTCCCAACCCTCTACCCTCCTGATACCCAACAGTCTGTTATCTGTGCCTATGAGTTTTGGTTTGTTTCTTCCTTTTTGTTTTTCAGATTCTACGTATAAGTGAAATCATACAGTATTTGTCCTTCTCTGCCTGACTTACTTCACTTAGCATAATACCCTTGAGAGGAGTCTATTCAAAGTGCGCCCTCCCCTGCCACCCCCAACCATGCTTCCAGGCAAAACTCACAGGTGTCTGCACTTGGCTCTAACTTTGTTTTCCCAGGCCATGGTGCCCTACATTCTTGGAAAGTAGACCCCAACTACAAAACATCTTCTCTAGCCTGACCACAACCGGCATCCTGGTGGAGCCCTGGACAGAGCCCCTTGGAAACCTGCCACCTTCTGCTCTCCCCTGCCAAGAATGGGACTCCCTCCCCACCAGCCCCTCCCCGTGAATGCAGCTGCAACCCTCTCACATCTTTGAAAACCCCTTAAAAGGCCCAGCCTCACAGGAACTTGGGGCCGACATTTCTCTTAATGTCTGACTCCTCTCCTCTCTTGGAAAGTGAATCAACTCTGTCCTGTGTGTTGGTCTACTCTTGGAGCAATTCTTTGCCACCTGCACCACCGGCCAACCTAACAACCCTCAAGGCCCATCTGTGTTGTTCTAAATGGCAAGGTTGTCTTCCTTTTTTATGGCTGAGTAGTATTCCATTGTATATACGCTCCACATCTTTTCCATTCATCCATCAGTGGATACTCTAGGTTATTTTCATGTGTCGGTTATCGTGAATAATGCTGCAGTGAACATAGGGGTGCAGATATCTCTTTGAATTAGTGTTTTTATTTCCTTTGGTTGAATACCCAGAAGTGCAATAGCTGGATCATATGGTAGTTTTACTCTTTATTCTTTGGGGAGCCTCCATACTGTTTTCCACAGTGGTTGCACCAACTTACATTCCTACCAACAGGGCACAAGAGCTCTCTTCTCCACATCCTCATCAATACTTGTTATTTCTTGTCTTTTCGATGAAGCCGTTCTAACAGGTGTGAGGTGATACCTCATTGTGGTTTTCACTTGCATTTCCGTGATGATTCTTGAGGCTGAACATTTTTTCATGTGCCTGTTGGCCATCTGTGTCTGCTTTGGAAAAATGTCTATTTAGATCCTCTGTCCATTTTTCAATCAGATTATTTGTGGGGTTTTGTGCTATTGAGTTGTTTGAGGTCTTTATATGTTTTGGATATTAACCTCTTATTGGACGTATGATTGGCAAATAGTTTCTCCCATTCAGTAGGTTGCATCTTTGTTTCACTGATGGTTCCTTTTGCTGTGCAGAAGCTTTTTGGTTTGATATAATCTCATTGTGTATTTCTGCTTTTGTTACCTTTGCTTTTGGAGTCAAACCTAAAAATTCACTGCCAAGACTGATGTCAAGGAGCTTATGCCTGTGTTTTTTTCTAGGAGTTTTATGGTTTCAGGTCTTACATTCAAGTCTTTAACCCACCTTGAGTAAGTTTTTGTGTATGACATAAGATAGCGAATTCCTTTCATGTGTTTGCCTGTAACTGTCCAGTTTTCCCAACACCATTTATTGAAGAGACTACCCTTACCCTTGGCTCCTTTGTTGCAAATTAATTGACCATATATATGTGGGTTTATTTCTGGACTCTCTTTTCTTTTCCATTGATCTATGTGTCTGTTTTCATGCCAGTGCCATACTGTTTTGATTGCTACAGCTTTGTAGTATAATTCGAAAACAGGGGGCATAATGCCTTGTGTCTGGTTCTTCATTCTCAAGATTGTTGTTCTTCCAGGTCTTTTGTGGCTCCCTACAAATATTAAAATTATCGGTTCTATTTCTGTTTAAAATGCCACTGGAATTTTGATAGGGATTGCATTGAATCTGTAGATTGCTTCAGGCAATATGGACATGTAAACAATATTAGTTCTTCCAATCTGTGAGCAGGAAATATCTTTCCATTTATTTGTGTCTTTGTCAATTTCTTTCATCAGTGGCTTACAGTTTTCAGTGTATAGGTCTTTCCTCTCCTTGGCTAAATTTATTCCTAGGTATTTTCTTCCTTTTGATGCAATTATCAGTGGGATGGTTTTCTTAATTGCTCTTTTCAATAGCTCACTATTAGTTTATAGAAATGCAACAGATTTCTGTAAATTGATTCTTGTATCACTAATTTCATTTATTAGTTCTAACTTCACTAAATTCATTTATTAGTTCTAACAGGGTTTTTATGTGTATGTGTGTGGAGCCTTTAGGGTTCTCTGTATATAGTATCATTTGAATCATCTGCAAATAGTGGGATTTCCTCCCCACCCCCCATTTGGATGCCTTTTATATATTTTTCTTGCCTAATTGCCATGGCTAGGACTGCTAATACTATGTTGAATAAAAGTGGTGAAAGTGGGCATCCTTCTTTTGTTCTTGGTCTTAGAGGAAAAGCTTTCAGGAATATGAACATGATGTTAGTTGTGGGTTTGTCATACGTGACTTTTATTTTGTTGAGGCACTTTCCCTCTTACCAACTTGGTTGGGTGTTTTTATCATAAATGGTGTTGAATTGTATCAAATGCTTTTTCTGCATTTGAGATGATCATATGATTTTTATTCCTTATTGTTTTAATGTGGTATATCCCATTGGTTTGCGGATGTCGAACCATTTTGCACCCCTGGAATAAATCCCAGTTGATCGTGGTGTTTGATCCTTTCTATGTATTGTTGAATTCAGTTTGCTAATATTTTGCTGAAGATTTTCACATCCATGTTCATCAGGGATATTGGCCTGTAATTTTCTTTTCTTATGGTCTCCTTATTTGGTTTTGGAATTGGGGTAATGCTGGCCTCATAAAACATGTTTAGAAGTGTTCTCTCATCTTTAATTTTTTGGAATAGTTTAAGAAGGATACATATTAAATCTTCTTCAAATGTTTGGTAGAATTCACCAGTAAAGATATCTGGTCCTGGACTTTTGCTGGGAGCTTTTGATTACTGATTGAATCTCCTTACTAATAATCGGTCTATTCAGATCTTCTATTTCTTCATGATTCAGTCTTGGAAGATTGTATATTTCTAGGAATTTATCCATATGTTCTTTGTTGTCCAGTTTGTTGGTATGTAATTGTTCATACTCGTCTCTTATGATCCTTCCTTCATATTTCTATGGTATCAGTTGTAATTTCTCCTCTTTCATTTCATTTTATTTGAAACTTCTCTCTTTTTTTCTTGGTGAATCTAGCTAAAAGTTTGTGAATTTTGTTTATCCTTTCAAAACCAGCTTAGTTTCATTGATCCTTTCTATTGTTTTTTTTTTTTAAGTCTCTATTTCATTTATTTTTGCTGTTCTCTAAATGATTTCCTTCCTTCTACTAACTTTGGGATTAGTTTGTTCTTCTTTTTCTAGTTCCTTTAGGTGTAAAGCTAGATTGTTTGAGTTCTTGTTTCAAGAGGTAGGCCTGTATTGCTATAAATTTCCTTGTTAGAACTGCTCTTGCTGCATCCCCTCAATTTTGGATTGTTTATTTCCATTTCCATCTGTCTCAAGGTATTTTCTTTTAATTTCCCTTTTGATTTCTTCATTGACTCATTGGTTTTTCAGTAGCATGTTGTTTAATCCCTACATATCTGTGATTTCTTCAGTTTTCTTGTCATTGACTTTTAGTTTTATACCATTGTGGTTGGAAAAGATGCTTGATGTGATTTCAGTTTTCTTTAATTTATGGAGATCTGTTTCATGGCCTAACATGTGATCCATCCTAGGGAATGTTCCATGTGCATTTGAGAAGAATTTATATTTTCCTGCTTTTGGATGGGATGTTCTGTATATAACTGTTAAGTCCATCTAGTATAAGGTGTCATTTAAGACTGGTGTTTCCCTATTGATTTTTTCTTTGGGTGATATATCCATTGATGTAAGTGGAGTATTAAAGTCCCCTACTATTATTGTACTGCTGTGAATTTCTCCCTTTGGGTCTGTTCATATTTGCTTTCTATATTTAGGTCCTGCTGTGTTAGATGCATAAATATTTACAACTAAATCCTCTCATTGGATTGACCCTTTTATCATTATGTAATGCCATTCTTTGTCTTTTATCACAGTCTTTGTTTTAAAGTGTATTTTGTCTGACACAGGTATAAATAGCTACACCAGCTTTCTTTACATTTCCATTGCAGGGAATATCTTTTTTCCATCCATTCACTTTTGGTCTATGTGCATCCTTAGATCTGAAGTGAGTCTCTTATAGGCAATATATAGATGAGTCTTTTTTGTTTGTTTTGTTTTGTTTTTACTCAGTTCAGCCACTCTGTGTCATTTGATTGGAGATTTTAGTCCATTTACATTTAAAGTAATTCTTTTTTGGCTGTTTTTGTAGTTCCTCTCTCTGTCTTTCTTCTTTTCTTGTTCTCTTCCCTTGTGGTTTGATGACTTTCTTTAATGTTATGCTTATGTTCCTTTCTCATGATCTTTTGTGTAGCTGCTATAGGTTTTTGCTTTGTGGTTTTTGCTTTTCTTTTTTTTTACCATGAGATTCACATACAGCAGGCTGTATATATAATAAGTTCATATTATATATTATTTATTTATATGCTATCTTAAGTTGATAGCAGCTTAAATTTGAATACGTTTTAAACCTCTACATTTTTATTTGCCCCCAACACATTTTATGTTTTTGATGTCATATTTTACATCTTTTTATTTTGTGTATCTCTTAACTAATTATTGTAGTTATAGTTAATTTTTACTACTTTTTTCTTTCAACCTTCATTCTGTCTTTATAAGTGGTTCATACCATTTCTGTATATTCACCTTTACCAGTGACATTTTTACTTTAGTATGTTTTCTTGTTAATGTCTTTTCTGCTTAAAAAAAAAAAAAAAGTCTCTTTAACATTTCTTATAAGGCCAGTGTGGTGGTGATGAACTTTTTTAGCTTTTGCTTGTCTGAAAAACTCTTTATCTCTCCTTAAATTCTGAATGATAGACTTGATGGTTAGAGTATTCTTGGTTGAAAGTTTTTTACTTTTAGCACTTTGACTATATCAAGCCTCTCACTTCTGGCCTGCAAAATTTCTACTGAAAAATCAGCTGTTAGTTTTATGGTGATCCCTTTGTATGTAACAAGTGGTTTTTCTCTTGCTGCTTTCAAGATTCTTTATTTTTATTTTTGACATTTTAATTATAATGTGTTTTCATGTGGACCCCTTTGAATTCATCTTATCTGGAACTCTCTTTGCTTCCTGGATCTGGATGTCTGTTTCCTTCCCCAGGTTAGGGAAGTTTTCAGCCGTTATTTTTTCTAGTAAGTTTTCTGCCCCTTTCTCTTCTCCTTCTGGCACCCTTATCATGTGAGTGTTATTCTGCTTGATGGTGTCTTTTAAGATATCTTTACTTTTTTTAAAAAAGATTTTATTTATTGGTCTCTTAAGGTATCTTTACTTTAAAAAAAGGTTTTATTTATTTATTAGAGAGAGAGGGAGAGAGAGAGAAAACAAGTCGTGGTGGGGGGGTGGCAGGCAGACAGAGAAGCAGACTTCCTGCTGAGCAGAGAGCCTGATATGGGGCTTGATCCCAGGACCCCAAGATCATGACCTGAGCTGAAGGCAGATGCTTAACTGCCTGAGCCACCCAGGCGCCCCAAGATATCTTAACTTTTCAAAATTCTTTTTCTTTTTGTTGCTCTGTTTGGGTGAGCGCCATTGCCCTGTCTTCCAGGTTGTTGATTTGTTCTTCTGTTGAACCCCTCTAGTGTATTTTTCATTTCAGTTACTGTATTCTTTAGCTCTGTGATTTCTGTTTGGTACTTTCTTATATTTTCTGTCTCTTTGTTGAAGTTCTCACTGTGTGCATCCATCCTTTTCCTGCGTTTAGCGAGCATCTTTCTATTACTTTGAACTCTTTATCAGACAGATTACTTATCTCTGTTTTATTAAGGGTTTGTGTGTTTTTTTTTCCCCCTGAGATTTTTGTCTTGTTCTTTTGTTTGAAACATATTCCTTTGTTTTCTAATTTTGCTCGACTCTCTGTGTTTGTTTTTATGTATTATGCAAAACAGCTGCCTCTCCCAGTCTTGAAGCAGTGGCCTTGTGTAGGAGGGGAAACTTATCTTTCAACCTTGCCCTACTTCTTAGTTGTCTCTTGTACCTTTATTATGGTCAAAGTACTCTGATTTATTCTTGATAGGTTCCAGTAGGTTCCAGTTGTTGAGGGTGTGCCAAGTGTGTTCCAGAGGGAGTGATCTCAGTTAGCACCTAGTTTTAGGCTGATTGGAGGCCAGGTCCTCAGGCAGCAGCTTGTAGGTATATGCAGTCCTGTGGAACTGCAACTGTTGACCTCTGGAGATCTGGAGGTATCCCCTGGATGACAGTTGAAAGAATCAGGGCTTCAGACAAGTATATACGCTCTTTTCTGGGAAGTACCTGCAAGCATTGGCAAGGCCACAGGAGACTGTAAAAATGATGTCTTTCTGCCTACATTCCCTGAGAGTGCCTTTGTAACCTCTAAATGTGTGGCAAACCCGAAGCCTATCCACAAGTAAATGGGCCTTTTTCACAGGCAGAATGGATATGTGTTTTAGTCTCTGTGCATGAGTGTCCTGAGCGTGCTCTAAACTGTCTTTCTGATTGTTGTAGTCCCAGGGGGCCCAGGAACACAAGCCCCCTCTGGCCAGCATAGACAGACGATCACTAGGTGTTTCCTGAATGAACGTACTTTCCCACCAGTTTTAGCAAGGCTGTGGGAGAGTGTTGAGGGTGGGGCATGTCCACAGCTTTATTGATGCAAGGGGTGAGTGCTGGGACAGTGCACGCTCTTGGTTTTAGCGAGGCCAGGTAAGAGCACTGGGGGGCAGGGCACACCCGTGGTAAAGCCAAATTCTTGATCCCTCCCCACCAGCTCCCCCTTCAAATCTTCATTTTGCAAATGGCACCACGAATTCTCCCATTTGCTCAAGCCAAAATTCATGGAATCATCTTTGACCTATTTTTTTCTTCTCGAGTCAATTCAGCAACAAATACGTTGCTGCCACTTTTGAAATATGTTCACAGTGGGGCCACTCTTCTCCATCCTTGTGGTTAGCACTGAAGTCTCTCCTCCAGACTGTTCCATTTGCTGCCGAAACGGCATCGCAGCTTCCACCGTTGTCCTAAATTCTGTTTCCCCCATAGTAGCCAGAACCGTTCTAAAGAAAAAAAATCAAGACTCTCCATTGGTGCCAGAATAAAGTCCCATGTCTGTACCCTTCCTACAAGGCCCATGACCCCTCTGATCTCATGCCCTACCTCTCTCCTCTTTGCTCGTTCTATACCATACCTACTGATTTCCCAGCTGTTCCTCCAACATACCAAGCATGCTGTCGCCTTTCCCAGTGGTATTTCTTCTACTTGGACCATTCTCTCTCTCTCTCTCTCTATGGCTTGATGTCTCACTTCCTTTAGGTTACTCTCAGATGATACCCTATCCTGAAGACTATACTACTCTCTCTGACATGGTACCCCTCTTCACTTTCTACCCCTTTAGCCTCATTTATTTTTCTCCTAAGCACTTCTCATTAATTGTATATTTATTTGCTTTTTTTTTTTATTAAGTAGAACCCACAACCCCGAGATCAAGACCTGAGCTGAGATCAAGAATCAGATGCCTAACCAACTGAGCCACCCGGGCACCCCTTTATTTGCTCATTTTAAAATTCTCTTCCCACTTGAATGTGAGCCCCATGAGAAGATAGACTTTCTATATTCTACCCATCACTGTATCCCCAACACCCCAAATAGAGCCTGGCACACAGTAGGCTTGACAATAAAGATTTGTAAGATGGTTGAACGAGTAAACACCTAACTCCGTGCTGGCCTAGAAAATGCTTTCACAAAATGATTTTCATTATCGTGATTATGGCCCTTTATGAAGAAAAAGGACAGAATTAGTGGGGAAGACCTGATTCTGGTCCCAAATGAGACCTGAGTGGAAAAAACCTTAATCCCTTGGGCAGTTTCACTGTTGGTGTGAGTCAGAAGCTGCTTTTTTGACCAGGAAGCTGTTGTGTCACATGACCCAGAAATTACTGCCACCCCCTTCCTGGTAAATAGTTTTGTCCTCCTGCCTAAGGCCCTTTCTCATTTTGGCTCCTGAGTCCCTGTTTCTGCCTGGGGAGCATTTCTTTGAAATGATCCTAACATACCATCACTCAGTAATTACACCCCAGAGCATAGGGCTTTCTTGTGTCTGTAAGACAGTGCTATTGCACATTTCAACAGAGTCTGTTAAAAGGCATTTATCACCAATCTGCTGGGCATGCTCTGAAATTAGTTCAGTTTGGATGTTGGCCCTTCTTATCTCTGCAGACAAATAGATACAGCCCTGCGTACGACCTGCAGGAAGTGGGGCTTTGATCTCTGTGGAGAAACCTACTTTATAGCTCTTTTAAAAATTGAATTATGTTCTGTGTAAATGTGTTTTTAAAACATCATAGTCTATGGAAAGAAGCAGGATTCATTTATCAGAAAGGACATTTTAAGTTCTACAACCAAACAGATAGTGAGTGCTTTCTTGGTTGATAATATAGTACTTGTGTTTGATAAAAGTCCAAATCCCTGATAGAAAGTAGCAAGACAAAGAGGGGAGATTGAGAAACACACACATACAGGGGCTAGGTAGGGCAAGAGGGAGGGAGGGAGGAAGAGAGAGAGAGAGGAAAGGAGAGAGGGAGAGAGTTAACCCTTCCCATTTGAGGAGTAATCCCAAAGGTTCAAGCTGATGACTGACATGGGAGGTACTGTTGCTTCTGCACCCAGTCGGTGAGCTGAGAGCTAGGGGCAGAGTAAGCCTTGCTCTTTCCTTTCTTTATTTTCCTTTCTTTTGTTTCCAGCCGATCTAGGAAGAACATAATTTGCTAGAGGAGGCTTTGGTAGCAGCCTGGCCCAACTACCAAGCAGCAGCTTGGGATGGGCAGAAAGTTGGGTCCCCTTGTGAGTTACAGGTGTTACCCTGAAATCTGAGAGGTGATATGACTTGCCGGGTCACAGAGTGCATTGGGAGCAGAGCTCCCCTGGAAGCCTAGGTTCCAGATGCTTAGCTTCTCTCCCCCTGCCCACAAACACACACACTGGAGATTTCAAACCACACTCCCTGTTGGGGAAGAGGGAGGTGGTGATTCTCCAGGGACCACAGCAAAGGGGCCAGGGGCACTGAAGGGGGATCAGGTGGCTGTGACTCTAGCTGCCCCACCCCCATCTTCAATCAGAGCAGCTCCATCCAGTTTTGTTTTCTATACTGTGGATCCGTGGAATGTATTAACTGAGAAAAGAGGTTTGAAACAACTGCAGATTTTGGGTACATTAGAAAGGGTAGTTTGTACTGACAGACTGAAAACTAGAGGGACCTCAGAACACAGATTCTGGAACTGGGCTCCATGGTTTCAAATCCCAGCTCTACCTCCTACTAGTTGTATTCCCTTGTCTGTAAAAGGGCTAGATGAAAACAGTAGGACCCCATAGCATATTAAACAAGTGGAAATATGTAAAGCACACAGAAAAGGCACATTCCATGGCAGACATTCAGTAAATGATAGTTGTTTTTAACTCTGAGATGGGGAACCCCTGTTAGATTAAGCAGCTGTTGCTAACTGCTTATCAATTGGAAAGTCAGAATTCCCTTTAATGACTAGTTCTACAACCTAACCACTCCATCCTTTAATATTGATGCTTGGTCAAATTAATTAAGACATCAGATTGAGTTAGCCCTTCTGCTTGGAAGAGAGACAGAACACGCTGGCTAGGTCAAGAAATAAGTAAAGTCGATGGGGTGGCGTGGTTATTGTAAGAGTGGCACAGGCAAAAAGAGAAAACACAAATCCCAGAATGGGATCAGGGTGGGTTCTTGAACCTGTACTCAGTGTGGCTCAGTATGGTGTGATTCCCAGAGCCTGGAGGTGGAACATGGGTCTGGCATCCACATCCACTTCAGGGTTGGGTTTTGCAGTGATGGCCCATCCTTAATGTGGCTCAGCTACTTCACTGTCCATTCATTCTCATGCCCCTGCTGGCTTACTCACTCAGCCGCTCTGTTTCTTCTCTGCTATATCATTCTGTCCATCTCCCGGCCCCCCACCCCCTACTCTCCTTTTCTTACTCTCCTCTCATAGCTAATAGCATCATCACCCTGATCAAATTCCTGAGAGAGCACATCTGACTGGTCCAGCTCCTTTTGCTGTCCCAGGCCACATCATATGTAGCTTGCTAGCCCAAGATCAGCTGTTCGTGGGTCACCTGACCACCATTGTCCAATCAGCTTTGGCAGAGCTGGGATGTTAGGGGGTTTGGGAGGGGAGGATGGGAAGGTCACCTGGAACCAAACCTGCAGGCATGGCAATCAGCAGGGCTGTGGATGGGGCACTTGTCCTTAGACCATCTGCAGAGCACGCCCCCCCACCCCCCGCCCCGAGACCGACTTCCCTAATGCAGAATTGCCTTTATTATTAAGGATAATGAAGTGGGAAGGTCTGCAGGTCTCCTTCTAGGGAGGGATTCCTGTTTGAATCTCTTGCTGCCTGGAAGGCATCTCCACTCAATGAGCAACCTCATTACTTCACTTCAAGCCAAGTGCTCTGGAGGAAATGAATGGCCCTGAGTGCGGGTTTTGCAAACCCAGACATCTGATGGCTCAGTGAGGCAGTGCTCCAATTTCTTTCCTGACGTAGAAAGAAATCAGTTACCTAAGACAAATCTCTGAGGAAACAGAATTCCCAAGTTTTTGGACCAGCTAAATTCTTTTCTATTTATCTTGAATACCTCTGTTTAGATAGTATGGTAAAAGAATGAAATAAATGAACAAAACAAAAAGGTTTATTTGACCTCAGCGTACACAAAATTGCATAAATTAATTCCATAAATAACGAGATTGCCCAGGCAAGCTTTCCGTAGCCGGAAAGCTTTTTGCATTTCCACTTTGCCTTCTCCTGCTCCCTGCTTGGAAATACCCACCTCAGACTACAGCACACACTCCGAGGCTCCACCATCTGCCTCCCACTCGAGAAGAAGGGTAGGAGAGAAGGGTGCCTTCAACGGATGGCAACGAACAGTTTTTGAGCATCTCCTGGGTGTCAGGACTGGAGGTAGACTAGTGTCATGAACAAAACAGAGAAAAGACCCTGCCCTCATGAAGGGTGCACATGCCAGTGGGGAAAACAGACAATAAACTTGATGAGTAAGAAACAAAGATGGTTTCCATATGTCATTGCAAGGACTTTGGCTTGACTCTGAGTGAGACAGGAAGCCGCAGGAGGGTTTGGAGCAAAGGACTGATGTGGTTGGACTTCCCTTTTAAGAGTCACTCAGGCGCTGTGTTGAGAATAGACTGTCCCGTCCTGCTGGGGGCAGGGCAAGGATGGACACAGGGAGACAGTTGAGAGGCCATTGCAATAATCCAGATAGAGGTTTATCTTATTTTAGGTGTGCTGTTTCATTCTCATTTGGATGGCCTAATTTATTTTTCACCTGGTTGAAAACAGCCGAAAGTCCCATATTTTCCAAGCTGTCAAGACAGAAGAGGGACCGTCTCCACTCTCATATCCTCACAGTTAGATTCACTGATATAAGATGAGAACTCTTGGCTGCCTTAAAGAGAGGTGGAGGTAAGCAGGAAGGGGAGGAGAGCCATGGAGTGAGAAGGGACTTCCCTCCTCTAGTCTCAACATAGCTGCTGGAGAGACTCTTAAAATGGGAGTCAGATCATGGCAATCGTTTGCCTGAAACCCTCCAGAGGCTTCCCATTGCACTCAGAGTCAAGCCAGAGTCGTTAATTTCAGACACAAATCACCAAAGTTCCAGAGAACTCTGGTGTAGAGGACCCAAGCACACTTTTTGTGCATCTACAGGTTCCCCTTGCATTACTCGGGTTTCTTGGTGATCGGCAATGGTGAGGGTCCTTCCACTCAGCTAACCCTCACTCTTTCACAGTGGTCGGCTGACCCTGGGGTGAGGTGCTGAGGCCAGCTAACTTTTAGGATAATGTCTGAAACGATTCAACTATAGTATTTTAAAACCAGAAGAGATCTAACCTAGCCCATCCCTAACCCCCAGCTCATTTTACAAATGGAGAAACCAAGACTGAAAATGAGGAAATGCCCTGACAAGTCACTGGGTGACAGTTGGACCTCCTCTGGACATGATGGCCTAGGTCTGTGCTAACATCTTCATGCCTTGGGGTAGGAACCTGCCTTCCCCATGAACTTCACCTGCCTTACAAACTCCTTTCTCTGAGTGAGAACCATAATGCTCTCCTCAATAGCTGATTCATTCTTATACCTGCCTATGTGTCCATCCATCTATCCATCATTCATCTCTAGTGGGTATTTGTGTTTTCCTTTCCTTTCCCTTTCAATACTGGGATTTCCCTTTGTTGAATTCATTTATTCTCTCTTCTCCCCCCTGGGACTTGGGTGAGATTGACCCCATGCCCAGCTCTAGCCATCCCCTTGACCGCAGAGGTGAGTTCAGAGAAAGGCATGTGCCCAGATATAGGCTAAAGAGAGTGATCCCCTCCCTCCAGAACGTATGCTACCATTATTGGAAGTAAGTTGCTTTCTTCTCCTGGACGATGTGGTGTGAGGATGTGACATGTTGTCTAGCCAGAGTTTCTGGGCCACCACAAGGAAACTAAAGATGACACTAACACCACATAAGACAGGAGAGAGAGACACAGTGACTGAGATTGATTGGGTCTTGGATGAGTTACTCGATTAAGTCTCACTTGAGGTTAGAATTATTTTGGAACAGCCAAGATTCTTTAGCTAAAATATTCTTTTTTTACTTTAGCCAGTTTTAATTGGGTGCTTAATTAGGTACTTTAATTGGATTGCTTGCAACCCAGAGAATCCTGACTGATGCACCGTTTCACCAGCTAGCATTTATGGAGTGACTGCAATGTGCTAGGCTCTCTGCCCAGTAAGCATCAGTGAACTTGGTAGAGTTGGGTATGTAGGGGAGCAAAATTTGCTACCCCAAAATGTATCTTTTTGGCATGCAGATTTTTTAGGCTATTTTGAAGAAACAGAAGACTCAATAGGTTTTTCTTTTTCCCCCCTCCCCTTAACTGCCTAAAAGAATTTGGATAGAAGACCTGCTCAGGGAAGGGAGCTATCACCATAGAATACTTTAGTATATATGAACCTAGGTGTGGTCGACTGGGAGGAACCTAGCAAGGCTGGTGTGATCAAAATCCTATGTCACAGTGTTTCTGGATGCCCAGCAAACATTAGTTTAACATTCACCTTTTCCATTCTTCCTGTGAATAGCTTTTCTTCCCTTTGTAGTGCCAGAACCCTACCCCCTGCTCCTTACTCCAGAATGACATATATACCTCATTTTGCTTGTGCCTGTCTTTGGCTCTCTAATGGTTACGTAATTCCCTATAGGTACATAATTAAATTTTATTTTCTTTGGTTAATCTGTTCTTATGTCAATTTAATTCTTAGACCAACCAGAGGAATCTTGAGGGATAAAGGAAAATTTTTTCCTCCCCAGTAGGTGCTGTCCACACTGTGCCAAAAACTTATTGAAAAGGCAGATTACATAAGCAATTACAATAAAGTATGGCCACCCTATTGTTAAAAAACAGGGTGGATGGTATGATTAGCCCTATTTTAAAAAAATGGTATTTTCAGATCTTTATGTGTGCCTATGCATAGAAAATATATTAGAAAGAGGTATGATCTTTGAGTGCTGTGGTAATACAACCTGTTTCCTCCTTTACACTTTGCTTTTTTTTCCCTCCCCAACGAAACTTAATCACCCTAATAATCAAGATGGAAAATGCTATTAAAATAAAAATGCTGAGCATGATAAGCGTTACGCTGGGAGAGGTGCTGGATGCTGTTAGAGCACTTAGCAGGGACTTGCCTTCAGCAGCGGTGTAACTGCGCAGGGAGCCCTAGAGAAATCTCAGGGAGGCTTTTTTTGTGTATAGAGACCCACCTGCCTCTGCCTATATAGGCCGACCCTCGGTGAGGCCATGGGAGTGTGAGCTGGGCAGGGAAGCCAGCCTCCCACCCTTTCCTCGGGCTGTCTGGAGCCTGGGTGCCCGGACTGGCCAGGAAGGGCATTTCCCCAGCTCATTTTCCTGTGTTGCCCAGTGGAGAGCTGGTTACTGGAAACACAAGATGCTTTCCTCTCAGGGCTCCAGAAACTGAACATTAAGAAACCATTGCAAATAGAGTAATTGCTCAGAATGAGCATTAGTGTCCTATTAAAAAGAGGCAGCTGGTGGTGGCTGTAACCTCTGATTCAGCAGCGTTTCCTGAAGAACCACATTAATGCGATTGGAGCTAATTCCTTCCTTGCTGCCTGGGGGCTGAGTCCAGGCTCCTGGCCTTCAGTCTCTGCAGATGCCCAAGAATCCTTCACTCTGTTTCCCAGCAGGGGTGTTCTGGAGGCTCAGGGCAGGCAGCGAGCAGGCAGCAAGCTCTCAGCAAACTGCTCTTGATTGCCCACTCCTGTGCTTGACATTGGACTAAGGGCTGAATGGGGGGGCGGTATGGGGAGGGGATGGATGCTTATTAAGTCTCAGTAAGTGCCTTTGAGGCATTTGGCATTTGTCTAAAAAGCCGGGACAACCGTGCTAAGAAATGAAAGATTTGAAAAAGAGTACGATGCCGAACGTATGTGTTCCTCATCAGTCTGTCCATCCTGGGTGTTGGGGTTTATACTGTGAATAAGACGGCTGCTGAGTGCAGGGTGCCCCAAGAGAGTAAGAAGGGGAGTGGGGTGGCGACTGACCCAGCCTGGGGGTTCCGGAAAGCCTTCCTGGGCAAGAGGAGATCCTACGAATGAGCAGGAATTAACAAAGAGAAGGAAGAGCCTCGTAGGCAGAGGGAAGAATTGTGCTGCTGGAGAGGTAGGGAGGCTGGACACAGAGAGGAAAGTGAAGAGGTGGTGCTGGATACAGCAGCCTGTCTCCTTGCCTGCAGTGGTGGCATTTCTCTGCCCCCCTCGGGGACTTCACACCAAGGAACAAATACCCCTAAACGTCTCCCAGCGTCTCTGAGCTTGTGGCCTTGCCATCATCCTCTTGCCTCACCGGCTCACCAGACGGGCTGGAGTGCCCATCTCTCGCTCTCTCCCCTTTGGGAAGGGACCGGCAGCCATCTTATTTTCCAGGACAACCCCAGGCACCTCGATTTCCTGGATCCACAACCTGACCGGGCCTGGGGGAAAGACCTCATTGAGTGCAGGTGTTGGTCCAGGGGAGGCCTCATCTGGTCCCACCACAAAGCCCTGGAGTGGGCACGGGCTCCAGAGCCCTGGTGAGCACAGCTCCCCTCCCCTAGGTGCTCTGAGAGATGGTTCCTTAGCAACAGCACGGGCGCAGGCAGCCCTGGGGGAGCGCAGAGTGTGCACAAAGGGTGGAGGAAACAAAGGGTCCTGCTTTGCTCATTGTGGGGCGCCGTGTGAGTTTGCCTCAGGGAGCTCCTGGCCCCACTGTGGGCCCTCCCCGCTGGGGGACAGCAGCTGGCCTCTGCCCTTCCCACTGGGGCCGTTACCCAGAGCTCCAGGCTACAGAAGCCCCGAGAAGGAGCCCGGGGAGATGTCCTGGGTCCGTCCTCACAGGAAGAGCTACAAGAGGATTTAAATCCATCCATTCACTCCCTCACCCACTCCCTTACTCAAGAGATATATTTGGTGCCTCTGCTATGTATATTTATCAAGCCACTAATATGTGTCTGTTGGAAATATCAAGTTGGTTGACACACGGGTCTCATGTGCTGTGCCACAGTGCGGAGTTCAAAACCTGCATCTTTTGTTTAATCCGGTCGGTAAATCCTACACTTACAGGAAAGCTAGAGAACAATCTGAATATCCCATAACATATGAGCACACAGGAGGAATGACCAGGCAGTCTGGGATGCAGGGCGGTGGGGCGGAGGGGCAGCCTGGACCATGTCCTTGAGTGTGGGGGACACTTGGCACCCATACTGTCCTGTGCGGGACAATGTCCCACTTTACAGATGCAGAGAGCAATGCTCAGAGAAGTGACGATGTGCCTGGGGAACATTTCTGCTGTGACAAGTCAAGGATTTGTCCCCCTTTTCTGTCAGCCTGACTGGCTGCCTCCAAATGCCCCCAGACGCCTGGCCTCTGAGTTGCTGGCCTCAGGGCCTCTTCAAATACCTCCTCTCTCTGCCACTTCTCCAGAGAATGTGCTCTCCTGAGCAGCAAGTCTGTAGCTGGGACCCGGAACTTGAGACTGTCCCCACTGTGGAGGCCATCCAATGTGTTGTGTTTCCCTGATGCCTACACTCCGAGACCTACCCAAGGACAGGCTGGTTTGTGGCTGGATGCAGCTGGGTGAGGGTGTGTGAGTCCCCTTGGGTAAAGAAAATAATCCTGGGATGATCAGTTTGGGGAACACCAATCGGTTGCCTCCTCTCTGACTCTGTTCATCCCTGTACGTCAGGTGCCCTGAGGAGACTGTGCTTCTCTTCCCGAGGGGCTGGCCAGCGAGGGCCACCTCTGAGGCAGCTGCTGATCCCCCTTTCTACACGTTTCTCCCACGAACTCAAAGCCACCCATTAAGGAAGCCACGCACTGCTTAGGCAGTTTCCTTCCCCCCAGAGAGCAAATGGCATTTGCCCTGTTTGCTCTTAAGAGGCATCTGGTAGACCCTCCTTTCAGGCTCATTTGCGCCCCAGCGAGGGGGGCGGGTTGTATGACATTGTCCAGGCAGTTGGGGGGGCAGGGGGCTCTGGCAGCCGGAAGCTCACACATTCCCCACTTGCTTGGGCTGGGCAGCCAGTGGCAGCCAGGAGATGGATCCTTCAGAGGCCAGAGAAGGGCCTTTGAGGAGGTGTGAACAGTGGTGAAGCCCGTCTTTCTTAACCATCGAGCAAACACATTTGAAGCAAATCACAAAGATAAAAATCTCTGGTTTGCTCTTGAAATCCAGCAGAAAGTCTGGGAGGGAGGAAACTTTACCCAGGGAGCATATCCAAGGACTATGGGTCACGTAGTTTAGAGTATGAGCAGGGGGCAGAGGGGGTGGGGGACAAGTACCGGAGCGTTGTCTTTGCGTCCCCGGCCCCGGCCACGTCTCTGGCAGAGAAAAGACTTAGAGAGGAATTCTCACCTCCCAGCGTTGGGCCTCTCTGAAACTTGCCATAACTGTTTGTCTCAGTTGGCTGGTCCTCCTCTAATAGGAGAAAGGACGGGAGTGAAGATGGGTAAGGAGTGGGGATGCCACTGAATGGAGTAGGGAACTGGAGGCATTCTGGTCGCTGACATGAATGGATGCCCGTCAGCTCTTGTACCACAGGTCCCTGCGGAGAAAGCCAGGCTCTGTGTGCCCTCCTGATTTCTAGTCACTTCCATGCGCCCAGCCAAGGGCATGGGCTCCCTCCTGAGCACTTGGAGTCTCAGCTTTGCCATGTCCTTGCTGTGTGACCTTGGGTAAGTTCCCTAGCCCCTCCGGGCTGCAGTTTGCCTAGCCATTAAACAGAAGTGATGGTCCACTCCACGTTTCAGGATTGCCGTGAGGAGTCAATAGGATGGCGTGAGATGCCCTTCTTCCCAGCAAACGAGGACGTGTGTCCAGGTCCAGGCTGCAGGGAGAGGCAAGGGCACAGGGAGGGAGTGGATGCAGAGCCCCGTTTTGTGCCACTTGGGTGGGAGAGGGCTCCTGAATGGCCACCCGCCGAGTCCAGCCCTCCCCAAGCTGGCTGTTCACTCCCTGGCTGGAGGTGAGCCCAGCTCCTCTTGTTCCTTCCTGTCTTCTCCCTGCAATGTTGTTAGGCTCCCCCGCAGATGGGGGAGTGGAGCCCTGCCGGCCTCTGCCTGCCAGCCCTGGGGCCCTGCCTCCCCCGTCTCTGGGCCCAGGCCCATCACCTATGAGCTCTGTGACTCTGCACAAGCCTCCTGCTTTAGCTGGGCCTTGATGTTCTCATCTGTACACTGGGGTTGGCGGGTGGGGGGACCCATGAAGCAGTAGCTGGAATTGCCTCCCCACGAGAGCTTCCCACTTCCTTCCTGCCACACCCCTAACTCAGGTGCTCTGAACCCTGGCGGTCCAGTAGCATCTCCTATGAGCTGTAAACATCCAGTGGGCTCTGCAGACCTCTCCTGCCCCTTTCTGATCCATGGTCTTTTTTTTTTTTTAAGATTTATTTATTTATTTGAAAGAGAGAATGAGAGAGAGAGAGAGAGAGCATATGAGACGGGAGAGGGCCAGAGGGAGAAGCAGACTCCCTGCTGAGCTGGGAGCCCGATGCGGGACTCGATCCCGGGACTCCAGGATCATGACCTGAGCCGGAGGCAGTCGCCCAACCAACTGAGCCACCCAGGTGCCCTGATCTGTGGTCTTGAATACAGCCTGGGCACCGGTGTTTTTGAAAAGCCTCCCAGGTGACTCTTGGGATCCCCCTGGGCCGAGAACCACCGCGGGCTGCTGGGCCAGTCACAGTGCCCCCCGTTCTGGCCGTGGTCGCCTGTCCAGCTTCACGACTCCCCCCTGGGCCCCCCTCCTGCCAAGCCCATCTCTTCCTCTGAGTCTTTCCTGAAGGGTTAGCACCCTCGTGTGCCCCCCTTCTCTGGCTCCCATCCCTGCAGGTCATAAGGATGTAGGTCTCCCTGCTCTGGAGCCCCCGCCCCTCCCACCCCCAGCACTGAGCCTGCTCTGCTCCCAGCTCCGCCCACCCTGCCCTGCACTTCCTCACCTCTTCTCCAGGGCTGCCTGCTCCCTTTCCCCCAGCAGCTGTCCGATCACCTGGAAGGCTTGTTTGTGTTTCTTTCCAGCTTTACTTGGGGCACAACTGACAATTAAAAACTGTGTATATTTATCGTTTGATGATTTGATATATGTAGCCATTGTGAAATAATCATCCCAGACAAGCCGATTAGCATATCCATCACCTCACAAAGCTACCATTTCCCCCCCGCCTTTTCCATTTTTGGTGGTGAGGACACTTCAGATCTACCCTCTTAACAAATTTCAAATTTAGACAGTACAGTATCATTAACTACGGTCACGTTATCGTACCCAAGAGCTCCAGAATTTATAAGGGGCTAATACACAACATGTAAGGAACTCCTACAGTTTGATAGAAAACAAACAAACAAACAAATAATTTGATTTAAAAAATGGGCAAAAGAAACTGTGGAAAGAACCAAGATGTCTATCGACAGATGAATGGATAAAGAAGAGGTGGTATATATACACAATGGAATATTATGCAGCCATCAAAAGGAATGAGATCTTGCCATTTGCAACGACGTGGATGGAACTGGAGGGTGTTATGCTGAGTGAAATAAGTCAATCAGAGAAAGACATGTATCATATGACCTCACTGATATGAGGAATTCTTAATCTCAGGAAACAAACTGAGGGTTGCTGGAGTGGTGGGGGGTGGGAGGGATGGGGTGGCTGGGTGATAGACTTTGGGGAGGGTATGTGCTATGGTGAGCGCTGTGAATTGTGCAAGACTGTTGACTCACAGATCTGTACTTCTGAAACAAATAATGCAATATATGTTAAGAAAAAAAAAAAAGATAGCAGGAGGGGAAGAATGAAGGGGAGTAAGCCGGAGGGGGAGACGAACCATGAGAGACGATGGACTCTGAAAAACAAACTGAGGGTTCTAGAGGGGAGGGGGGTGAGGGATGGGTTAGCCTGGTGATGGGTATTCAAGACGGCATGTTCTGCGTGGAGCCTTGGGTGTTATGCACAAACAATGAATCATGGAACACTACATCACAAACTAATGATGTAATGTATGGTGATTAACATAACAATAAAAAAATGGGCAAAGGGGCGCCTGGGTGGCTCAGTCGTTAAGTGTCTGCCTTCGGCTCAGGTCATGGTCCCAGGGTCCTGGGATCGAGCCCCCCATTGGGCTCCCTGCTCCGAGGGAAGCCTGCTTCTCCCTCTCCCACTCCCCCTGCTTGTGTTCCCTCTCTCGCTGTGTCTCTCTCTGTCAGATAAATAAATAAAATCTTTAAAAAAAATGGGCAAAGGACCTGCATAGACCTTTCCCCAGAGAAGATACAAACGGCAACAGGTACATGAACAGACACTCAACATCACTCACCACTGCTCTAGACTCCACCCTGGGGGGTGGGGGGTGGGGGGTGGGGGGTGGGGGGTGGGGGGTGGGGGGGGATTCTGCAGGAGTCTAGGCAGGTCCACTTCTCCCCACTTTGCTTCCTGTTTTTATAACTAAGGCCTTCCTGGAAGGCAGCCCAGCCCATTCATCGGCCTGTTGTGCATGCTGCTTTCTTGCTCTCAAGTTGAGTAGCTGTGATGTAGGCCGTCTGGTTTTGCAGAGTCTGAAAAGTTTCCTAGCTGGCCCTTGACGGGAAACGTTTGCCAACCCCCGTCCAGCCTTTGCAGGGGTCTGGTGGATTGGGTTGAGGTAGAAGGACCCGGGCCTGGGCCTTCCCCTCAGGCCCACGCTGCCAGATGTTAAAGAGGAGGCGGGGGGAGGTGAAGGGGCTTCTGGGTACTGACAGCCTGCCCTCCAGGGCCTGCCTTCCAGGGCAGCTGGAAAAGGGAGACCCTGCTCGGAGCTCCCGCTCCTGGGCATTCCCTGCAGTGGTCAGGCAAGCTGGGGGCCGGGCTGGGGATTTTCCACCGCTGCCTGATGCATGACCAGTCCTGGCTTCTGCTTATCTCCCGGGTAAACAAGAGCTCTGCACGCAGCGCCGAGGGAAGGAGCCAAGACGGCAGATTCTGGGGGCGACGGGCCATGCAGGGCCATGTGTGCCTAGCCTTCGGGTCTGACGCTTCAGTGGGAAGAAGGACCCTGGGGCCACTTGGCAGGAACAAGGATCCCTTATTCATTCATTCTCTTGATATTTGTGGAGCCGACTGAGGGCAGGTCACCGTCTGAAGGACATGGTGCCCATACTGTGCTTGCACTCTCGAGTCTGACGGCTTCTGGGGAGACAGTCCAGCAAGAATGATTACCCTGGGGAAGCCCACAGGTGTTGCTGGGAACACAGCAGAGGCAACTAGCATAGCCCCGGGGTGGGGCCAGAGAGGGCTCTGAGAATAGAGACCCAGTGCCTGCTTAGGAGCCATGACTTGACCCGGCGACCTAGTTGGCCAACAGAGTTGCAGCTTCTGTTCCTGTGCCTGGTCACCATCCTCCCCCTTTCTCCTGCCCATCACGAACGTGCTCTGGTCTGGAAAGGGTGGTGGCAGGCAGCGCAGGTCATAGCTGATGTTCTGGTTGATTGCTCTGTGGGTGGGCAGTTCAGGACCATTAAGGCATTCCTCCCTGTGTTCTTTACTGCTAGCCTAGCACTGAGCCCCGCCCGAGGTTCTCAGAAGGAGAGGTGGAGGCAGGAGGGGCATCCCAGCACCAGCAAAGGTGAGGGGCCTCAGGGAGATGTCCTTCCTCACATCTGTCCAGCACTTCACAGTTTGCAACCCCTTTGAAACTGTAGCACATTTAATCCCGTGGACACGGTGAGGTGCTGTTTATCAGTCAGAGCTCTTTGGTGGTAAGCAACAGAAAATGGCTTTGGCTAACTGAACCGAAAAGGACAGGTACAGGGAAGCTCACTGATTTAGCAGAAAACCGAAGGACCAGCCCTCTGGAAGGAATGCGACTGTCCAGGGCGACCCTACAGAATGGATGGATGGTCCTGCGTGCCTCTGCCCATGGCTCCAATCCCAGGGACAGCGTCTGATGGCTTAGCTTAGGGCAGGTGGCCCACGTCTCAGGCTAACCCCCGTGAGGTTCCATAGGCCTCCCTGATCACAAGTGTCCAGCCCTCGGCTCATTTCCTACACCTGCTCTGCTTCCACTAACAGCCAAATCCACATCTCCCCGCTGCTCCCCAGCTCGGGTACCGGTACCTTGTCCTCCTAGTCACCCACACGGGCAACAGGGATCCTGTCTTCTTCCCGGTCAGGCCTCCAGCCAGCGCCGACTTTACTGATTTTGTCTGGAAAGCTCCTCTCCGTTCCGGTGAGGACCACTGAGGTTCAGGCCCTCAGCATCTTTACATGGGCCGCAAGCTTCTCCCAAAGCATCTGTCCCCCACTGTGGTCCACGTCCAACCAGCAGCAGAGGCTCTTTGCTGATACTGCATATCTGATCATACCATTCTTCTTAAAAAGCTTCAAACCCCCCTTTCTGCTCACGACCATGCCTTCCAAACTTCTGTGACCTTGACCTGCAGTAAGAAATGTGTTTTGCATTGCAATTGATTTTACAGTGCACTTATTTCTATAAGTGAAGCAAAGTTTCCAAGAATTGACACTTACCTGAGTTTCTATTCTAGATCACTTTTTAAAACTTCTGGCCAGGGGCATTTGGGTGGCTCGGTCGTTAAGCATCTGCCTTCGGCTCAGGTCATGATCGCAGGGTCCTGGGATCGAGCCCCGAGTCGGGCTCCCTGCTCTGCAGGAAGCCTGCTCCTCCCTCTCCCACTCCCCCTGCTTGTGTTCCTTCTCCCTCTGTGTCTCTGATAAATAAAATCTTAAAAAAAAAAAAAAAAAAAGATTTTCTCTCTCTCCTCCTCTGACCCTCCCCCGGCTCTCTCTCTCTCAATAAATAACAAATAAATAAATAAATAAATAAAATCTTAAAAAAAAAAAAAGATGGTGTGGCAAATCTGTATTTCTACTTAACTACCCCAGTTAGTCCTTAGGTACGTTAACATAAATGTTTGACGTGGACTGGTCTAGAGGCTGCCAGTTCCTCCAGGCTATAGGCAATGCTGTTCATTCATGTACACCCTGGGGGGAATGGCTGCCCAGAATCTCACTCCCTTCCTATGTTTGGGGGATTCCCTGCCATCTTGTCCTGGTGAGAGACAAAGCCCACGTCCCCACAGAAGATAAAAGGTCTAGATGCTGCCTTCCCAGCCCCCTGGCAGCAGGGACACGGGCATGTGGCTTTGTCTCAGCCAAGCATTGCCACCCACCTGGGACCTTGAATCAGGAGCTGGTGACCCAGAGAAGCAGGGATGGGGGAGAGTGCATTTGGGTGACGACACCTGCAGGGTCCAGTTCCCTGAGGCAACCTTGTGGCAGAGTGAGCTGGGGACCCAGGATTTGGGTGGCAGAAGCCACATGACTGGCTCTTTGGCATGATTTTGGTCGGGCCTCCCTTTAGCTGCCCATTTCCAGAGCCCGACTCTCTAGTGTCTGTGGCCATTCTGGCACCCACTTGATGTCCTCCCAATGAATTACTTTTCTCCCTAAATTGACCAGAGTTGACTTCTCCCACTTGCACATACATACCCTTACATACACTCTGACCCCTTGCAAGCAGTGAGTGTTCGCTGGTGCAGTGGACCAACCACTCTGGGCTCAAAGCTACTATTCTGGCTTTCACCTTCTTCTCTGTGAAGCCCACGCTTAGTCCTCACCCCGAGCACCCAGCAGCCAGCTCCTGACCTTGGCCGTCTCTCCAGCCGTTGAGGCCTGAGGCGGGTAGAGACACAGCTGTGTTTCTTCCTTAGGGACACAGAGTTAATGTCAACTGCCCTCAGTGATGGCCGTGGTTAGGGGTGTGACAAGCGGGCAGGCTGGTGGGAATGGGGAGAGTTCTGCTCGCACTGGGACACGGGTAATGGATTCAGGCTTTCATTAGTCCCAGGCAAAGCACAGAAAAGCAGCAACTAGAATGTTCTCTGGCCTTGGCTTGCTAATGAAGTGTATCCCACTATCCTCTGGGGGCAGGGATTCTTGTGGAGAAAACGCGTTTTCTCTTCACTGATGATCATCTTCCGACTTCTAAAGACCCCAACCAACCAGCTGAGGTCAGTGAATAACTTAGGGGTCCATCAAAAAGAGAAAGCCCACTGGCCAGGGAGCCTAGAAAGCACCTGCGCACCATCCTGTGGTAACTACAAGGGGTGGAAGAATGGTAACAGTGGGCATAGCATGAACTCTGCCAATCAGAGTCTGGCAGGAAACGGAAAGCACCCTCAAATGGAGCGACTGAAGAGAACTTAGTAAAAGGATTTTACCAAGGTATGAGCCACAGTAAGAGAAACCAGTTGGAACCATCGTCGGTGAAGCAACAGGACCGACAACAGGCAGGAGAGAATCCCTACATCCTCTAGGCCCGAGGGGCAAGGAGAGGGAGCCGCGACTAGAAATTGGAGAGAGGAGTCGTAATAGAGCTGCCTGGCGAACGATGGCCCTCAGCCGGGGGTGTGGGGGATGGGGGCAGGACACACAACATGGCGGCCAGGCAAGGAGGGAGTGACCTCTTTCTCCGCCTGGCCTCCAGCTTCCAGTCTGTACTTCTCAGTGACTGAACCCAGCTAGAAGCCAGAGGGCAAGTCGGGGGGTCATTGACGTGTCTATAGGGGTCAAGCTTTGGAGGACTGAGCGGGGTGGGAGAGAGTGGACACTGGATCAGGAAGGACAGATAGGGAGCATCCGACACAGTAGCCTACAGTCACACTTCCTATTGGCTCTTAGGAGCACATAACATGCATAGCAACTCATGTAATTCTCAGAAGAAGCTGGGGTACTGGCATCACGCCATTTTCCAGATAAGTACCATGAGGTGAAATACCTCATCCAATGTCAGCGTGAGAGTAGCTGCAGTTCAAGCCCAGACAATATGAATCCAGACTCTGCGTTCTTACCGCTATGCTGAGCCATCCAGTAATGTAGCCACTAGCTACCCATGGCTATTTAAATATAAATTAGTTGATCTTAACAACATTCAAATCCAGGAAGTCCTCTTGAGCCACATTTCAAATGGCTCCCTACCTACATGTGGCTAGTGGCTACCGTATTGGACAGCACAGAGAGAGAACGTGTCCATCCTCCCAGAGGGTTCTGCACAGCTCTGCAGTAGACCTGGACACTTTGATCTGCACCATTTCGAACCCCTAATCCCTTGCAAAACACAGGCACACGAACTCCCATCAGCAGTTGTGGTGTTCCTGGGCTGGAAAGGACAGGGGTCCGTCTGATTTGAAGATTTCATTGACCTCTTGGTGGCTGCCAGATAATGTGGCCTCAAGCACAGCTCAAAAGAGATAAATCTGAGACAGTTTTATATAAGCCATGCCCTTTTTCACATTCTACAATCCCTTTGCAGCCCTGCCCTCTCCTATCGGAATAGCAAGGATATCCCATAATAAGCAGCAGCACTTAGATCAAAAGAGACAGGAGAAATGGCTGGTACATCAGCACTCTCCTCTCTGCCCCATTTCGGAGATAACTTGTCCTCGAGGCTGATGAGATGCCGGCATCCAGTGTTGTACAACATCCTTCCATCAGCTCCCAGGAGACAGTTCTGAGTCGGATTTAATGATCCCCAAATCTTGACACCCATACATCATCTCCAAAATGTCCAGCATTAGTAGAGGAGATAAATGCTGAGATGATATAAATCCTATCTACCAGGTAGGCTAAAGGTGAAGTCTAACTCTGTCTAGACCGTTGGAACATCATAAAAAGGAATGTGAGTCAGTATCAGATGACCCTCCCTTCACATAAAGAGATGCAGGGTCTTAAGAGTCTGTAAAAGTGCTTTCTGGGAGAGGAAGCAAAAAGTTTTAACTGCACACCACCGTAATTCTACCTCCCAGCAAGCGGGAGTGCTAGCATTTTATGTACATCCTCTCACACGCAATCCAGCATGCACTGACACATGTATGACCATGTGCATGATCTTCTTTGTCCGGTGCGCCTGCGAACATTTTTGCATCTCACTTAACAATAATACTAGCTGTCCTTCATTGTTGCGTACCGTGTGCTGGGCTCTGGGCACGTTACATGTGTTATCTCACTTCTCACGACAGTGACGGTAAGAGGAAGCATTATAAGGAAGCATCTTGTTCTACAGGCAAGGAAACCAAGGCACGGAGGGATCCTGCCTGAGATCACACAGCTAGTTTCATAGCAGAGGACTATAACTAAATCTGTCTAGACCTCCGAACCCATGCCTGTTCTGCCATGGTGTTATTCTACATCAATGTTCTGCAATGTTTTAGCTCTAGCAGGTATTCTTTGGGTTTTTTTTTTGTTTTGTTTTGTTTTTGTTCTTAGAGAGAGATCATAAGTGGGAGGGGCAGAGGGAGAGGGAGAGAGAATCTTCAGCAGACTCCCCACTGAGCATGGAGCCCGACACGGGGCTCGATGCAGGGCTCAATGCAGGGCTCGATCGCAGAACTCTAAGATCACAACCTGAGCCAAAACCAAGAGTCGGATGCTCAACTGACTGAACCACCCAGATACCCCAACTAGCATGCATTCTTTAAGGGATTTTCCCCACGAGCCTAATATATAAAACAGATAGAAATGGAACTGGACTGGTTGAAACGGGGGCGGAAGCTCCTAGTCTTCCCTGCTCTTGTCCCTTGGCTTTCTCCCTTCCTACAGTTCCTCCCCACCCCCACCACAGGCAAACAATGAATCAGCTCAGGGAACACCTTGGACTTGGGAAGGACAAGTTTGGAAAATACAGTCTATCCATCCTTTTAACAGACTGCACTGTATTCACCTTTATGCATATGGCATCATTAAAACAGCCAACTGCCTCCTGCTCTGAAAAGCAATCTTGATGATACAGTTTGTACACATTCATGATTTTTTTTCCTGGGTAAATTTTCTGGAAGTGAAATGTTTGGGCCAAAAATGTGCCAGTTATAACACCAGATTCTCCTTCAGAAAGATAATGCTACATAAATTCCTATCTGCAGAAAAAGGTTCTGTATGTTCTCCTCACAACTGGGGATATTACTATTTAAAACCATTTTTTGTCAATGCAAAGGTACATTGCAGTTGTTTTATTGTGCTTTTTTTTTTTTTTCCAGATACTAAAAACAGACATTTTAAACTTTGCCAACTACTTGCCTTTCTTCTTTTGTGCATCTCCTTTACAGTTCACATAGTTTGCTTTATAATTTTCCTCTCCTGGGGCAGTAATCATTCCTTCTCTATTTATAAACTTTATTTATAATGTAGGGTCATTAATCCCTCATGTATCATAATGAATGTAGACTGTCATATATTCATATCTGTTATATATGTCATGTAGAATATGTAACATTGAATTTTATCTTGTATTTATGGTGGTTTTGATTTACAGAGTCTTAAAATTTGACCACAGACTCACATTCTCCTATCTTTTAATTCTGTGATTCTTTTTAAGCCTCAAATCCTTTAATCCATCTGAAACTTAATTGTGAACCAACAGCTAACAGTGAACTTACTTCCTTGGATAACTATATTTTATTTTCTTGTCTGATTGCAATGGCTTGAACTTACCAGAATGGTGTTAAGATTGAGCATGGTGGCTTTCGACCCCGGGTGACTTTTGCCCCTCGCTCCCTCATCCTCCTCCCTCCCCCCCCACCCCACCGGCACATTTGGCAATCTGTGGAAACATTTTTGGTTGTCATAACTTGTGGTGGGCAGGGAGATGTGTGTGCTGTTGGCATCTAGCAGCTAGAGACACTGGTAGCTGCTACACATCCCACAATGCACAGGACATTCCCCCACAGCAAAGAATCTTCTGGCTCAGGTTGAGAAGCTTTGCGTTAACTAAGAGTAGAATTAGCAAGTCCCTTTTGCTTCTTGTACTTTGCCCATTGCAAACCAGAGCTGCGCTCATTAGGGACAACTTGCCTTAACGTCTCTGTAATGATCCCTCTGGAATGCCTCTACCACAGACAGGGTGATGCAGGCGGCTGTGCACAGAGAACATAGATGCTTGGGTCAACATTCAATAAAGAGAGGAAAGCAATGCAGACACAAATAACACATGAACAGCGTCTAGGGTTGTTTCCCGTCTCAAGGCATCTGTGTTCCATTGACACATTAAGAGCCTCTTTGGCTACCCTTCCTGTTGATTCTCTCCTGGGACATAAGGTGACCATGGGTTCAAGCATCCTAAGACGTGTTCTGCAAGAACATGAACGTTGGGATGAAGACCTGAGGATCAGATCGAGGCCCGGTCACTCACGGGCTGTGGGCGTGAGAGCCTGGGCAGAGTCTGGAGCCCGCTCCCTTGTAACAAACACTGACCTTGGGTGTCATGAAGTGAGTACCTAGCTCAGTATCTGGAACATGGTAAGTGCTTATTGCATATCCCCATGGAGTCCCGGGCACGTGCAATCCCACTCGGGTTTCATGAGCAGCCGTTGCTTCCGAACAGCCCTTGGGGAGCCTGAAACCCAAGAGAGGAGACCAGCTGCAAGCCCCTGGCCAGCATTTTATGCTGGTTACTGAGATAATTTTATTCTCAGCCTTGTACAGGTGAGGAAGCTGAGGCACAGAGAGGTTAGTACCTTGCCCACGGTCACTCAGTAAGTGGTAGAAGCTAGGTTAGAGCCCTGCACTCAGCTGCTCAGTCGTGCTGCCTTCCCACCCAACAGATTCCATGCCCCCTGCCCCCGGCAGCTCAGCTGAGGGACGCTGGCCCAGCCATCCCATCTCCAAGGCTCTTGCTGTCACTCCTCTCAGAGTGGGCACCAAGCCCATGTTTTTGGCCCGAGGCCCGCGGGCAGCACTAGCTGGGTGCTGCCAGAAAGGGATGGCATTCTACCTGCAGCCCTTGCTCAGAGCACCTGCTGGGGCCCCCACCAGTTGACAGAAAGAGCTCTTGGCTCAAGTGCCGTCCCCAGGGGGCCTGACACTTTCCAGCATCCCGGAACTGTCCCTGAGGAGCCCTGATGGCGGCTTCGTGGTCTTGGGAAATGTACTTAACCTCTCCGTGCCTCAGCTGGTATCTGGGAAGAGATTCAATTGCATGGTAATGAGCCTGAATCCTGCAGGGCCTGCCTCTTAATCACCAGCTGGAAAATGCAACCATGTAAGAAGCAGGCAGGCCACCCAGCCACGACCTCATTAACCTAATCCTGTTAGACTCCTCTGCTCCCCTTAGCTCAGCTGCAGCGCAGCTGGGAAGGTGACCTTCTGGAGCAGAGGGGCCTCTTTGCCCAGGGATGCGGCATCTGGGTGAGCTGCGCCGTGGGGATGGTACACGCGGGGCCTGGATGTCGTGGGGGTGGGGCAGAAGTCCTCAAGGCTGTGTCTAGAGAGGGCCAGGGAGACACCTGTGTGCTGGCCACATGGTGCCTCGTCCCTCTCTGTGGGCGCCCCACCGTCAGCAGCACGCGGGGCTCGGCCCCTTCAGGGCTCTGAAACCGGGCACCGTACCTGCAGAACATCATTTAATCCTATAATGGCAGCTCTATACCTTCCACGTTTTACAGGCTAAGGAGACTGAGGCTCAGAGTAGTCAGGTAGCTTCCCCGAAGACACAGAGCTGCAGAACTGGCTTTGATCCAGCTTGGGCCAAACCCAAATTCCACACTTTCGGAATAGTTATGGAGACGTCGGGGTACGTCTAGAATAGGTTGCTGCAACGTGTCGGGGCTTGTGGGTTAGAACTTGTAGCGTGTGTCAGGGGATTGCTAGAGACTTGAAGCCCTCGTCTATCTGGCACCAAAGAATCCTCCCAGCACCGAGTGCTTCGTGGGCCTCTGGAAAGAGTGGGGTGTCAAGCCATTGGTGTCCTAGGGACCTGGCTTTGTGGGACAGACTGAGCAGAGCTGCCTCAGTCACATTGCCTCTTCCTGGGTGTCAGAGTGTCTATCCCCAAAATGGCCACAGGGAGGAGGCGGAGTCCATTTTCCCTCCCCTTGAAACTCTGTCAAGGACTAGACTGTGGGGGACAGATGGCAACGTGGCCTCCAACACCGGTTCTAAAAGGGAGTCGAGCTTCCCTCTTGGGCGCGTGGCTTTGCAACACACCTGCCACGCTGGGAGGAGCCACGTGGACAGGCCACGCATCGGTCGCTGTTCTGCTGGATAGCTCTCGCGCAGGTCCCAGCCCCCTGCCTCCAGGCCACCCCAGTGGACATGGAATGGGGCACATACAAGCCCATCTCTGCCGAGCCCTGCCCAGTTTTGCAGATTGGTCAGCAACACGAACAGCGTTACGGTTTTTAAACCAGCCCTGGGCCCTAGATCCAGGCTGCATCAGCCTCAGGGGGCGTGCTTGCATGAACAGTCTTGTCCTGGGGGGGCCCCCCTCCTTTTCCCCCGACAAAGGCACTGTATGGGCTAGCTGCCTCCCCACCCCCAGATCGTAAGTTCTTGGAACATTTTTCTTCATAGCGAATAAAGCCTGCACGTTTACATTTCTGCATTTCTGCCCATTCGTTCTAATTCTATTACCTAGGTCCCCGAAGAGCTCATCTCGTTTCATTCCGGTGTTTGGACGGTTGGAGAAACCCCCCTCTCTTCCACTTGTCTGCCTAAACCTCGTAAGTTCTCGTGGCCTTTCCTCCCAGAGGGGAAAGTTCTTAGATTCTTCACTCTCCTGGCTGTCTTTATCCTTCGGGAGGTCTCTGTGGCAAAGTCTGGCTCCACACTGGCCACCTCGCCCTAGGTAGGGTCTGACCTGCGGTGGACACGTGTGCTCTGCAGGCTCCCAGCTCTCTTGAAAGGTCAGTTTAATCAGGGGTGGACCACGGGCTCCCGGCCCATGGGCAGGAACTCCTCCCTGCCCAGGGGACACAGACCCACTGTTGGGCCAGGCCTGCATTTGCCTATAGGCCATGACTCTGCATCCATTCAAAACATTGTCTTCACTGCCCAGAGGCCCTGTCCCCTTGAAGTGGTTACTCTCCACGCCCTGCTCCCCTGGCAACCGACAGTCGGCTTTCTGTCTCTGTGGATCTGCCTTTTCTGAATACTTCCTATCAATTCGGTGATAAGTTTGGGACCCTTTGTGCCTGGCTTCTTTCACTTGCATATGTGTTTCGAGGTTTATCCACACTGTAGCATCTCACTCTACCCTGGTCCAGTCCCTCATGCTGGCCCCCGTCAGTGGGTGGTCCTGCCTGCCTCCCGTCTGCCCTGGGTGACCTTAGAACTGTTTGGATCCGGACACTGTGGGTCGGCAAGTGTGGGACACGGTCAGGAGGGCCAGGCCCAAATCCAACCTTCCATTCATGGTGAGAAAGATGTATGGGGAGCAACTTTTCTCTTCTCAGATTTTTTTTTTTCCCTGTCTGTCCATCCAACTAGAATGGAACCTTCCGGAGGGTGGGGATTTTGTGTGTTTGGTTCACTGCTATATATCCAGAGCCTGGCCCATAGCAAGTGCTTCATAAATATCAGTTGAATGAGTGAATGAATGCTCTGCATCACGCCCAGAGGACCTGAAGCCTTGTTGGGGGTTCTTTCTCCCAGCCCTAGGTGTAAAGTGGAGACTGCCCTTGAACACACAGCTGCCCCTGCCCACCCCGGCATCGCTGGCTTCCACGCAGGGATGGCCTGACAGGTGGGGGCAGGGGATGACAGGTGTCCTATGGCCCGACAGGTGGGGGCAGGGGATGACAGGTGTCCTATGGCCCGACAGGTGGGGGCAGGGGATGACAGGTGTCCTATGGCCCGACAGGTGGGGGCAGGGGATGACAGGTGTCCTATGGCCTGACAGGTGGGGGCAGGGGATGACAGGTGTTCTACTTCAACCCAGTCTTCACCTGGTATGGAAAATGCTGCATGACCCACCCAAGTGAAACCTAAAGTTCAGGCAATCAAGTTGCCCCGGGTTTCTGTGTGGGCAGCTCCGGGGGGCGGGGGGGGGGCAAATGGTTGGTGTGGACCCGCTGACCCGAGACCTCTCTGCATGTTGGGGTCCTTGGATCGGAGAAAGCAGGGGACTGGGCCAGAGCCCGGGAGATTTTCCTGAATTCCGGTATCTGACATGAGTGATGAACAGCATCCAGTAGACGCAAAGGGGTCCTATCATCCTGGAGTGGTAGGAACCTGGTAATCTAACGTGTTTAGGTCTGGGTATGAATGATTTAGAAAAGAGGGCCAGTCCTGACCCAGAAAAGCATAATGTATCCTTTACGTACGTCAAGCCGTCATATGTGTGTGTCTGGATGTGCCCGTGTGTATTGAGGTGGGCATCAGGAGGGCAGTGCCGGATTCTGCCTCTGTGACACCTCAGTCTCTGGTGTGGATGGTGTTTTAGTGACTCGAGCTGCATCCAGGCCTGCGCATCTGTCCTTCATTTCTTGTGGGGCGTGCATTGAGAGGGAGCCGTCCTGAACCCGGAGCTGGGAGGTCTCGGTGCGGGCTTCGACGTGCAATCATCTTTGACCTTGAGCAGGTTACCTTGTGCTTCTGGTTCTTCATTCCCTTTCTTAATAAGCTGGGAATCGCTGCGCCTTCCCGCCCACCTGCTGCCCATGGTTTGAGGTCATTTACGGGAAAAGAGTTCTGTACATTCCGAAAAGAAGGACACACGAATGCAAGGACATATTATTAGCATTATTTGTGTCGGCTCTTTGTAGCCAAAAAAGGAGGCCAGAGGCGGGTGTGTAATTACAGCAAGGTCATAGTGAAAGAAAAGCTGCAGGGGGCCTGTAGCTTTTGTTCAGTTCTCCCCGTGACCCTTTGCAAAAGAAGCCAAAGCCAGTGAAGGCCTGTGCTTGTAATTCCAGAAGCTGCCACTGGGTGGCGCCTGATCCGTGGCCCGGGCTGCGAGGTCTCGCTAGAGGACCTCTTTTCCCCCTTTTGACTAAAATACACTTATTTTTACTGACCTAAGCATGTACACGGCCTTTGCCCGATCAGGTGGTGGTTTTCATTCTGCCCGGAGACCGGGTCTTAGCCTCCCCGTCTCCTGACACTTTGGGCGGTAGTAACCCAAACCCTCCATCTGGGGCCTGAAGTTGGCTGGGCCCACGCACACCTCACAGCAGCACTGGAAGGCTTTGCCGTCTGGCAGCGAACCAGGGAGAGGCCTGCTTGGCTGCCGCGCAGACTTAATTAGCTCTTGAGCTGCTCTTCTCTCAATCTGGCCTTCTCTTCTCCTCCCCGCCCCCTTGCATTTAAGGGCGGGAGGGGGGGCTGGAGAATCTGATTTTCTTCCCCCCAGGGGCCCATTCTTTGCAAGTCACTTTAGCTTTCTTTCCCTTCTGTGATCCGGAGAGATCAGGGGCGGTGGGTAATTGTAAGAGCCGGCTGACATTTTTTTTTCTTTTTTTTTTTCCTGCAATTAAGGACTAGAGACTTTGGCACGGAAGCTAAATCACTCATTCCTGCTGGCTTTGAAACTGAGCCCTGGGTACGAATTACTTTGCATAAAATCACGCAAGACTTACACACAGCCGGCCCAGCAACATTCATCAGGTTGGTTGGTGGTCTGTTATGGCTCAATTTGTATAAACACACAAAATACTTGGAACACCACACAAGAAACAATTCGCAATAATAGCTCCTGGGGAGGGGACTAATGTTTGAGCTGGTCCATGTTCATATGTAAAATCTTCTGTGGTAGGGGAGCCTCGAGGATTCTTTAGCTGATTCAGGACAGCCCTAATTCACTTGGTCGGACCCCAAAGAATCGAGGCAGAGTGAGGGGATGCCCCCAACCGCATCTCGCTAACAGTTCGAGTCCCCAGTGGTCCTTTCCTTAGGCTTATGGGAGCTCGGGGGCACGGAGAGTGGGTTTTCAAGGTGAGGTGCTCAGATAGGGACCAAGGAAAGTGGTCACCGGGAAGACTTCTGAATGCTGCCAAAGCCAAGTCTTCACTGGCCCCAACAGGAGGATTAGCTTGAGTGGCGACTGAATGTAGGCAGGGGGAGGCGCCTGGTCTGAGTGGAGGCTGGGAGCCTCAGCCGCTTCTGGTCTCTGGAACGAGGTGCTTCTGTGGTCTTCTGTCACCCTCCCCACGCCCAGCTCCTCCAACTGCATGCCCTTCCCTTTGGTGGGCACATTCCCCAGGATCGTCACCCAGTTCCCTGCCAATCCCTTCTTACAACACAGTCCTCTCTTCCCTTCTTTCTAGAACCTCCTTTTTTTGGGGGTGGGGGGAGAATATTTTCTGATTTATTTCTCTGCTTCATTTACATTTAATCTTTCACTAAGACCTGCCCTGTCATCCTCTCAAATCTATAAATTTATATATATTACATATATATAAATCTATTAAATCTCTTCAGAGGATATAGCTCGTTTGCAACCAGATTCCTGACCCACAGAAACTGTAAGATAATAAATGTTTGTTGTTTTAAACCACTTTTAAATCACCGGGAAACCTTTCCTTGGCCCAGAGGCAAGACCTTCCTTCTCTTTCCTTCTGGTTCTTGCATTTAGACCATGGTGGCCCATGAGACCCAATCCTCAGTCAACCAAAGACCACATTTCCCCCCTTCTAGGGCAGGCCAGTGTGGACATCCCAACCTTCTCAGTAGGCAAAGATAAGTAGCAAAAGCCAAAAGCAGTTAAAGTTTCATCCTTCCATGCTCTGGCCATTGATCACCCTTCGCCTTTAAATAAAAGCACATTTGAATAAAAGAGAAGCGGGGTTTTTTTTTCTTTTTTTTTTAAGGTAGGCTCCACGCCCAGTGCAGAGCCCAACACAGGGCTTGAACTCACAACCCTGACATCAAGACCTGAGCTGAGATCAAGAGTCGGATGCTTAACCGACTGAGCCACCCAGGCACTGCTCCTGAAGAGAACAGAGGTTTCAGATGAAGATACACTAGCTCTCTCCCTTTTATTCCAACCCCAGTGAACAGCCTTCTGGAGCAAGTGAGAAGCGTCATTAGGACTTTGCAAGTGAGAAGCGTCCCTGGGGGTGGGGACGTGTATCATTCACCTTTAGGTTCCCCAAGTGGAACTCGATGCCTTGTATAATCATTTGTGGAGTGCATGGGTCATCTAATTGTTTGCTCACAGAACCAAGGGCAGTAGCTCCAGTACTTGGCAGCCCCAAGGTTTCCAGGGGTGCTTTGCTAAGCAGCTTCCCAGATGATTCCCATAGAGCGATGTGCTGGAGTTGCCTGGTGCCGACTGGTGGGAGCCGACTATGCCCCTCCTCTCAACTCTTGTTCAGTGACATCACATTGGTGTTTGATGTTGGGCTTGGTGGGACCATTTATACTATGGAAATCAGCAAATGCTACAAATGAGGGTTTTGTTTTGGTTTGTGAGAGCTTGTTTGCCCACACGCCACAGAGTCTACTCATTTCTGGTCCAAGGACTAATGTTTGAGAGTTGTTGACCTAGAGTGGGATCAGCAAAGTACAGCCTGTGGGCCGAGTCCAACCTGCTGCCTGTCTTTGTATTGCCCATAGGCTAGGGATAGTTTGTACATTCTTAAGAGATTATAGAAGAAGGAGGGGGAGAAGAAGGAGGGAAAGGAGTCAGAGAAGTGACAGAGATCTCGTGTGACCTGCAAAACCTAAAATGTTTAATATCTGGCCTTTTATGGAAAAAGTTTGCAGACCCCTGACCTGGGGAAGCTTCTTAACCCAGACTGCACATTAAAATCACCTTGGAGAGCTTCTAATACATTCTAATGCTTGAGCCCCATAATGCCTGAGGTGGGGGCTGGGGCGTCTCCGTATTTTAACAGTTCCCTGGGAGACTCACACCTTTCTGTCCGGGGGTCCCAGGTGTCCTGGCTCCTACCCTCCCTCACTGTTCCCCCAACTTGCCTCTATTCCCATGTCCCACATGGTTCCAGCCACCCTGAGTGTTCCCTGTCCCAGAGTGAGGTCCCTTTAGGGTCGCCTTGGATCTGGAAGGCATGTTTCACCTGGAACCAAGTGAAAAGACGGGGAGGGTCTCAAGGTGAGCAAACTGCAGACCAGGGGTACAAGGGGTGCTGATAGCTGCTGAACCCTCACCCCCACTTCAAAGCATGGAGCTCACCAAAGACATTGGTCCCTTCCCACTACTGATTTGAAGTTTAGTTCCATTATGATCGGAGAACATACATTGTATGATTTCAGTTCATTTGAATTTAAGATTTGTTTTATAACCCAGCATATGGTCTGTCTTCATGAGTGTTCCACATGCACTTGAAGAGAATGTCTATTCTGCTATTGTTGGGTGGAGCACTCTATAAATGTTAATTAGATTCAGTTGGTTTATGGTTGTTCCGTTCTATCAGTTCTGAGCTGACAGAAAGTTTCCACTTTATGGTTGAAACCTTGCTGATTTTCTCTCCACTAGTTCTTTTCGTTACTGAGAGAGGAGGTAAAGTCTTCTAACAAATTCTGAATGTATCCATTTCTATTTCCCATTTCCATTCTGTAAGTTTTTGCTTTTGGTTTTTTGAAGCTCTTTTATTGGGTACATACACATTTATGATTGTTCCGCCTTCTGGTGAATTGACCCTTTTATAATTATGTAATGTCTCTCTTCAGCCCTGGTAATATTCTTTGCTCTGCAGTCTGCTTGTTCTAATTTAATATAACTTTATTATATACATATATATAGCCACTTCAACTTTTTCTGGGGGGCATGTTTGCATGGTGTATCTTTCCCCATCCATTTACTTTTGACATACCAGTATCATATTTGAAGTGAGCTTCTTGTAAGTAACATATAATTGGATAATTCAAAACAAATCCATTGGTACAATATCTTTTTGTTTATGTATTGGGTTTAGGTCTACCATTTGATTATTTGTTTTCCCTATCTCTTTTAAAAACTTGTTCCCTGGTTTCCACTTTCCTGCCTTTTTTAAATTCCACTTCAATTTTTCTTTTGTGTTTTTGACTATACTTTTTTTTTTTTTTAAGTAGCATTTTGAGTGGTTGCTCTAGGGATTACAATATAGATACCGTGAATCAGTATTGCGCTGCTTCTCGTCGAATTCGAAGACCTCCTCATAATGCAGGTGCCTCTGCCCTTCCCCTTATGTTGCATTTGTTGTGTATTCTTACACATTAAACTTGCCATCAAGCACTTAAGTAATTTTGGAATTCATTTTGGTTACTTTGCTCTGTCCATTTGTTGTCCCACTACTCTGAGACCTGACCAAATACAAGGCTATCAACATGACATATGGAACGCGGTGAACATGTTTTTTAAATACAGGAAAAACGTTTCTAGGACAGATTTTTATAGATATACACAAAGTGGGTGTTGGCAGTAGAATGCTACCATTTTGCAGCTGGTTTTGAACATTTGTAAGCAGAAATGGGGGAAAGTTGGAGAAGCAGGGAAGAAGATGTTGCTTCAGCTGAAATGTAGGTCACAAGACTGAGGAAATAAGATACCCGGGCGAGACTGGGGAGATGAAGAAACAGGGTTGGCTGAGGAGGAGAGAGTGTTCGAGAGCCACAGACCTCTTAATTTTTCTGTTGGAGCAGAAAGACTTGGATGCTTGGGGTTGAAGCCCAGCTCGGCCACTTAGAAGCCATTTGGCTCTGTGTGAGTTACCTCTCGTCTTCCAGCCATAATATCTCTGTAAGAAAGCTGTAAGGTGACAGGAGTTTATGTGCATGAGGGAACCCGCCAGTGGCACCTGTGAGGGTGGGTGGTTAGATATGAGTAGACAGAATGAACGGATCACTGCGCATTGTTCGAGTAAACTTTTTTTGGCTGGGGGAGGTGCAGTTCTGCAAATGGAGGTGCCTAGTAACTGAGACAGTCTCCTTGAGTGTGGTCTCTGCCGTCCTTGTTGTACCAGAGAAGCTTCCCCACACATCTTTTTATCGAGGCAATTTTCAAACATACATAAAATAGAGGCAATCGTCTAATGAACCTCCGTCACTCAGCTCCAACAATTACCACCATTTCGTCGATCCAGTTTCATGTATCCTGAGCCCTCCAGCCCCTTTTTTGTGCTGGATCATTTTTAAGCAAATCCCAAATATCATGTTATTTCACGGTGGCTATTTTAAGAATCTCCCCAAGTGATTCTAATGTTGGCTGGGATCTGAAATTCACCAAATGAAGCCTCTTAAAGTTGTGGGCAAATGCTTGAGCCATTTAGGAGACCAAATCCTTCAGAGGGTTTCCCAATGGAATAAAGCCTTGGGATCCACCTGACATAGATGTGCTGTATGTGCAGTTTCATTGTGTGTGTGGTAATCCAGCACGAAGGGTTAAGTAGCTCGTGCAAATAGGTAATCAGCGTGATGCAGCTAATAAACAACACTAATGGCGTTTACTTTTCATGACATACCCACAGTCACAGAAACATGCCACTAATACTCTTTAACAAAATTCAAAGACCTATGGATCCCACTCCCCAAAAGCCAGCGCGCAGCATTCCTAGGACTCAGAGGTCTGGCACTTTCTGTTCAAGCGCTCCACCCTCCCCCCCCACCCCCACCCCAGACTCCATACTGCCATGACTTATGTTTCAGGTAAGATACCTCTAGGTCAGGTCCCTAATCTACCAAGCCCTGATTTGAAATCATTCGTAATGCAGCAATAGGCTGTAAACAAATGATCTTAGATTGGTCTTTGCCCTCAGCAGAAAAACAGAGCTACAGAACAATGAAAGAACAAATGGTCCTTTGATGGGCAAAAGAGATCGAAGAATAATTTAAGATGTTTATCATTCATGCCTTTGGTGAGTATTTGTTGAACATGTAGCATATGTCAAATAGTATTATAGGTATTTGGAAGACGTCAAAGAACCAAATCGACAAAGATCTCCACCCTCCTGCTTATCAAAGCAGTTATGCTGCACCTCTCCCCAAGCAGCCCCCACAATCTGTTTGCCCACAGGTCAATTCTGTTATCCTTGCAGTCAGCTGTTGCCATCACGCCCACTCTGCAAGCCCCGAGTGTTGGGAGAGTGGGACTGGGGAAAGCGGCTACAGCAAAGGCAGTTGGAAAAGTTGGGGAAGGTGGTAAATTTCCCAGACACTTCTCGAACCACCCAAGCTGGGCATGGGTAGGTGTCTGAGCCTTTTGGTGGATACATTTGACCTTCTTGCAGAGAGGACGAGGAAGAGAGTGCCAACAGCATAGAAAAACCCAGGTGCTCCGTTGCATGATGGAAGACCCAAGGAGAAGGACTAGCTAGGGACAAACTCCGATGGGTGTCATACAAGCTCAGGTACACAGGAAGGCATCACTCTCAGTTGGCGACATCCGCCATGGAGTCTGGAATTGGGAGTAAACTAGGGAGTTTACCCCTTAATCCCTGTGCTAAATTTTGAAATCCGTCTCTTCCCCTGTCCAACTTCCTCCCTCCCACCTGCCTCCAGGGATCTGTTTTCTGTTACCGAGCTTAGTCTCCCCACTTCCTTGAGTTTTATATAGAGGGAAAGATACAATATGATGTCTTTGACACCTGAGTTCTCTCACTCCGCATTATCGTTCAGAGATGCATCCTCATTGTTGCCTGTATCCATAATTCACTCTGTTTTATTGCTGAGTGTGTGGACACACAGCAATTTGAGTATCTGCTCACCTGTTGCAGTGTTGATGGATATTTGAGTTGTTTCCAATTTTTGGCCATTACAAATAAAGCTGCTACAAACATCTGTGTGCGAGTCTTTGTATGGATGTATACTTTGTTTTCTCTTGGGCAAATAGCTGGGACTGGAATGGCTCAGTCATCCGGCAGGTGTTTGTTTAAGGGAAGAAGGTGCTGAACCCTTGTCCAAAGTGATTGTACCATTTTATTTTACATTCCCATCAGCAATGCAGGAGAATAACAGCTAGTCCACATCCTTGCCAACACTTGGTGAGGTCAGTCTTTTTCATTTTAGTTGTCCTAAGACATGTGTGAGGATATTTCGTTGTGGGTTTAATCTACCCATTAATGGATAATGATGTTGAGCGTTTTTTCATGTGTTTATTTGCCTTCCTCTTTGGTGAAGTGTCTTTTGCCCATTTTGTATTGTTTGCTAAGTTTTGAGAGTATTTTATATATTTTATTTTTTTAAAGATTTTATTTATTTACTTATTTATTTGAGAGAGAGCACGAGACAGGGAAGGAGCAGGAGAGGGGCAAACAGACTCCACACTGAGCCTGGAGCCCGAAGCAGGGCTGCATCTCACAACCCCGAGATCATGATCTGAGCCGAAATCAAGAGTCAGATGCTTACCGACTGAGCCACCCATATGCTGCCCCTGAGAGTATTTTATATATTTTAGATACAAGTCCTTTATGTGATTTGGAAAGTTTTCCAGTTCTCTTAACACTGTCTTTTGCAGAACAAACGTTTTTATTTTTTAAGAAGCCTAATTCCTTAATTTTTTTCTTTTTGGATCATACTTTTGATATGTCTGACAACTTTTAACTTTTTGCCTACCCCGAGTTCACAAAGATTTTCTCCTTTTTTTTTTTTTTTTTTTTTATAAGGCTTCTTGTTTTCGGTATCCTGTTTAGGCCTATGATCCATTTTGAGTTATTTTTGTATAAGGTGCCAGATATGGATCATTTTTTGGATGTGGATATCTGGTTATTCCAATATGATTTATTGAAATGACTAGCCTTTCCTGACTGAACTGCCTGTGTGCTTTCATAAAAACAAAAAATAACTAAACAAAATTTAAAAAGTTCTTCATATATTTTTGGATCTATTTTTGGACTCTATTCTGTTATGTTGATCAAATTATCTTATTTGATGCCAACACCACATGATCTTGATTATTCTAGCTTTGTAACAAGTCATGAAATCAGGTAATGCTAATAAGTCTTTTCCATTTCCATATGAATATTAAAATGAATTTGTCAATTAAAAGAACAGTCCGTTGGGATTTTTAGTAGGATTGTTTAACTCTATAGGTCAATTTGGGGAAAACTGACATCTTAAGAATAATAAATCTTTGACCTACGGATAAGGTGTATCTTTTCCTTTACTTAGGCTTTCTCTAATTTCTCTCAGCAGCGTTTTATAGTTTTTTTTTTAAGATTTTATATATTTATTTGACAGAGAGGAGACACAGCGAGAGAGGGAACACAAGCAGGCGGAGTGGAAGAGGGAGAAGCAGGCTTCCCACAGAGCAGGGAGCCCGATGCGGGGCTCGATCCCAGGACCCCGGGATCAGGACCTGAGCTGAAGGCAGATGCTTAAAGACTGAGCCACCCAGGCGCCCCCGTTTTATAGTTTTCAATGTGAAGAAATGTTCTTTCTCTGAAGGTTCTTAATCACATATTCAGTTTCTTTAATAGGTATAAGGCTATTGATTTTTTTCCTGAGTATGCATTTATAGTTTGTTTCTTTCAGAGAATTTGTCCATTTCATTTCATCTCTCCAACTTACTGGCATAAGGTTGTTCATATTACTCATTTAATATTTTTAAAAATATCTGTAAAATCTGAACGTGTCACTCTTCTCACTTACGATATTGATAATTGTGTCTCTTTTTTTCCTTATCCTTCTGGCCAGAAGTTTATGAATTTTATTTATCAAATAAGCAGCTTTTGGTTTCATTGATTTCTTTTTTTGAAAAAAAAAAAGTACTATTTCATTGATTTCTACTCTGATCTTTACGTTTTCTGCCATTCTGCTTGATTTGAGTTTATTTTGCTGTGTTTTTTAAAGATGGAAGCTTAGGTTATTAATTTGAGAACTCCTTTTCTAATATAAGATTTTAAAACTATACATTCCTTCTAAGCACTTCTTTAGCTGAATCTCACAAATTTCGATATGCATGTATCCTTTTTATTTAGTTCAAAATACTTTCTCATTTCTCCTTTGAATTCTGAACTATTTGAAAGTGTAATAATTACTTTCAAAATATTTGGGAGATTTTTCCAGTTATCTTTCTGTAATTAGTTCCTAATTGAATTCTTTTGTTGTGAGAGAATGTGCTTCATATGATTTGAATGTTTTAAAATATATTGACACTTGTCTTATGACTCAGAATATGGTTTGTCTTGGTAAATGTTCTGTGTTCTCTTGAGAAGAATGTATGTTCTGTTGCTATTGGGTGAAATGTTCTATAAATGCCAATTAGGTCAAGTTGGTTGATAGGATTGTTCAATAAGAGGATAAACCATGTAAAGTGCTAGCACTTGGTAAATAATTAATGTTAGTTAATATTGTAGGCATTATCTCACTCGACGGTTATAAGATCCCACTTTACAGATGAAGTTAGAGCCTCCATGAGAGCTTTGGTGATAACTGTCATTTGGCCAGTGAGTCGCACAGTTAAAACTAGAACCCAGGTCTGACAGCTAGTCCAAAGCTCTTTCTACCTCAGTTGAGTCTGAAAGCCAGGTAGAGGGCCACCACCAAGGGGAAAGGGACCATAGGTGAGTGTCAGTGTGTGTGTGTGTGTGTGTGTGTGTGTGTGTGTTTGCAATAATGAGGGGAAACTTTGCATTACACTTTGCATGAGGGCCACATCAGCTACAGGCTTTCTACCTGGTGGCGATTCCCCCAGATGGTGGTGTTTTATATTATGCTAAGTCCTAGACTGCACCCCAAATGAAAGCCCTATTGCTAGAGTAGCATGTGTGGATGTCTCTTGTGGGATTCTTACCTGGCCTCCAAGATTCAGGGAATTGGAAGTGTGTGTATGGTGGAGGGAGGGCAGGGCTCTGGGTTTATGATCGGGTTCCTTTACTCCACCCCCTCCCATCTGCTCTAGTACAGCACATTCAGAAACCCTTCAAGCATAAAGCTATTTATAATACAGAGTCGGGTCTATTCAAGGATAAGGTAAATAACGAGCACACAACCTCAGGCCACTGGGCTGGCTTGTTGGGTTCAGGCTTAAAGCACTTACCTACCTGTTCCAAGCAATCTTCCCCTTGGATGACCCTTTCTTGCTTTTACACTTGGATTCCATCCCAGACCCTCTTTGAGGTCTCTTTGTAAGCTGCCTTGGTTTATGGGGAAGCAAGGTATTTTGGGGTGTGTGTTCGGTGTACCGAGCCTATGAAACCCATTTGAAAAGCTAATCTGTAAAAAGCATGAAGACTTTCACCAAGTCAAGTAGGCCAAGAGAAATTGAGGAATGAAGCATGGTGGCAATACTAGTATTATGGATTTAAAGTAGAACCATGTTGATTAGTAAGTGTGTAATTAACCAGGTTTCTTTCTGGTTTGAGTCACTTGTGGCCCAGGGCGTGGAGGGGGCTGGTTTATAGGTGTCCACCCATTGTGACCTCTGCCAATTGGCTTATATCAACCATACATGATAGGGGACGATAAATGGATTTCAGCTCGGGAGCCTCTTTCCATGGCCCCTGCAGTCCCGGGTCTAGGCCGTGACGTGCCCAGCGGCTCAGTTGCCTGACCCTTGATTGACGCCTTCCACTGGGGCACGGAGTTCAGGGACCAGGTTTGCCATCACCATTGGAGTCAGCCTCCCAGCACCGCACACGGGGCGAGAGAAAGGATAAGACAGTGAGCAAAGCTACACCCAAGCCTTCCCAGGACGGGATCCAGAGCCACCCTTGTTTGGCCAGACGTTTGTACCTTTCCAAAGCCCCTGACGTGTGTCACCCAGCATGCGTCTCAAACAGCCCTCTGGAGTATACAGTGCCGGCCCTACCATAGCCATTCCATAGAACGCACTGGAGCACGTAGTCCGTTCTGTAGGAGGGGCTCAGGAAGTTTCCCTGAGCCGTGCTTGAGAGAGTCCCCACGTCCCTGCCAGCTCTCCGTATCAGCCGGGGAGGGGGGGTGGGGGCAGCAGCAGGACTAGTGAGTCAGGAGTCAGAAAAGCTAGGTCCCAGTGGAGGCTGTGTTAGTGACAGGCTGTGTGGCCTTGGGTGAGTCGGTTTCACGCGCTGGGAACTTGGCTTTCTCACGTGCAAACGTGGGGCTGGGGCAAGAGAGGTGCTTCCTGATTGTGAGTAGGGGTGCTAGGCATGGCTGGACCTGCCCGGTGAACTTGGCACAGAACCACACGCCGTAAGGCTGAGGAGCCTCCCAGGAGGGAATCGCTTCTCAACTGTGCCGTACGACCTACTTGGGGTCTATGCATGCCATCGTGCAGTAAACCTGCAGGTAAAATGAAACCAATTTTATTTGAAGATTCGGCGACATTTTAAAAAACGGTGAGCTGGGGTGCCTGGGTGGCTCAGTCGTTAAGCGTCTGCCTTCGGCTCAGGTCATGATCCCGGGGTCCTGGGATCGAGCCCCGCATCGGGCTCCCTGCTCCGCGGGAAGCCTGCTTCTCCCTCTCCCACTCCCCCTGCTTGTGTTCCTGCTCTCGCTATCTCTCTCTCTGTCGAATAAATAAATAAAATCTTTAAAAAAAAAAAAGTGAGCGAGCACAAATGTATTGTGAAGCAAAAGACAACTTTGTACAAATTTTAAAGAGCAAAAGACGTTTTTAAGAAATTCATTGTTTGAGGGGCGCCTGGGTGGCTCAGTCATTTGGGTGTCTGCCTTCGGCTTGGGTCATGATCTCGAGGGTCCTGGGATCAAGTCCCCGTTGGGCTCCCTGCTTGGCTGGGGGTCTGCTTCTTTCTCTCTCCCTCTGTGTTCACTCTCTCTCTGTCTCAAATAAATAAATAAAATCTTAAAAAAAAAAATTCGTTGTTTGAGGCCGGCCCCTCCCAGCTCCACCCCCTGGTCTTGCTCCTTCTCTCGCCTGCCTCCTGATGCCGGGGTTGACAAGTGTCCCAGGCAACGAGGGAGGCACGCCCACCCAGCAAAGCACTAGCAAAGCCTTCGACATTCCGGGGGAAGGGGGTCCATCCCTCAATTTGCTTCCAGCTCCGCTGTCCCACGGATTTGTCCCCGAGCAGGGCTCCGTAGACGGAATTGGGAGAAACCCCTTCTCTAGCACCTTGCGTTGCCCTGTGGCCCAAGCAGCTTGGCTTTGACCTTGCTGTGACCAAGGGGACCAGTGGCCTGCCCACCCCCACTCTGCCACCGACCACTGTTGGCCTGGTGTCGTGTTTCACGGGGAAGCGTCAAGACCAACTTCAGTACTTGCAGGAGGTGGAGGTGGAGTCTGGGAGGGCCTGTCATGCTGGGAGAGTGGGGGTGCACCAAGGGGCAGAAGAGCAGGTGCCCTGCTCACAGACCTCACTTGTACTGGCCTTGTTTGTGAGTCCATGAGAGGCCTTTCGGAGACCCCCCAGAAAGAGGGGGAAGGTGCAGTTTGTGGAAGGGGCAACGTGGGCTGAGTGTGGGGGGAGATCGGCAGGAGCCTCTAAGCCATTTTACTTTTCTCATTCTGCCTTTTGTCCACACCGGGCACTTGAGGTCTGCAAACTCTGATTTTGTTTGTTCCTCTCCAGATCCCTAGGGATTCCTGGCAGTTGTAATGGATTGTTTTAAATGTTCCAAAACTCTAATGGAAATCATAATACATCTGTTTTCTGCTTTTTGCATGCGCAGTTGTGGATGTGTTTGATTAATAAATCATGGGGAGATGAATTAATTATTCCTTAATGATCAGTCTCCTTGGCAGACAGTAGATTTCAAGACAAGGGAGATGGGGGGGGTGGGAATAATAATACCTTCCTTTTTTTCCTACACCAGTGCCCCCTGCAGCCTCCCACACCCGACTTTCTTCCTAAGCAACGGGGAGCTTGAGTCTCTTGAAAACTGAAATGCAGACGAGACCGGGGGAACAACCAGTCCATCCCCCCTGGCTGGTAAGGGACACCAGCCGCAGGTGACTGGGGGCAGGATGGGCCGGCCAGGACGCGACGTTCCCCACGGCTGATAGGACTGCGTGGGGCTGGCGCAGCCTGGGGCCAGGACGCTGCGTGACAGGGGGCAAGGTCTGCTCTCTGGTGCCCGGGGGAGGCGGAGGAGATGGAGACGCCCGCAGGGCAGCCTCAGAGATCCGTCCCAGTGGCTCGCGTGCTTCAGCATCCCCTCCCCCCCCCGGGGGGGGAGCTTGGTAAACGTGGTTACTCTCACTTTGTAGGTCTGGAATAGGAACCCCCCCAGATCGAGGCAGGTAAACCGGGACGAGCTGGTCCCCCCACCAGGGCTGGACATTTTGCCCTGCTAACAAGTTCCCAGGCAAGGCATGGCCGTGTCATTGTTCCCAGGGTGCTGCAGAAACGCGGGCTAGGTGTCCCAGACCACAAGAGGCTCTGAGCAGGGGCCAGAGCTCGGACGCTGGTGAGCTGTCGTCGGGGAGGTAGGTGTGGACGTGGGCACTCGGGCCACAAGTCTGAGCTGGATGGGGGCCGGGAGGGCCGGTCAGAAAGGCAGGGTCGGGATGAGGCGACATCGGGCTGAAGCTGTGTGTGCTGGGGGTGTGCCCTTGGGGACACCCTCCGGAGGGCCTCTGCCCGTGGCCTTGGGCTGGAAAGGAAGCCGGTGAAAAGGAAAATGGCTGCCTAGTGGGCTGGGGCTAACGTAGGAGGAGGAGAAGCAAGGAAGAAAAGACACGGGGACACTTGTCACCTGGGTGCTTGTATTTGGGAAGCAGAGTCAGGCCCAGGGCACATCCAAGCTGTTAGCCTGTAAACTACCATCCCTATGTACATTATTTCTTCCCAGGCCGACTCGGGGAGTTTTGGGGCACACAGCCCGGCAGCGTGGGGCATTCAGAGATACTGGGGAGGCCGTGGGACTCGGTGCCTCAGCTCGCCCTCCTTTCCCTGAAAGCCCCCACCTTCAAACCGAAAAGTATCTCCTGGTAGGAGCAGTCTGTGGGATCCTGGAGGAACCAGGGCCAGAGGTGGACGTTTGTTGGATAGAGAAGGAGCGATAGGAAGGAATGAGCATGTGTGGCTGCCGTGAGGTCAGAGACCGCTCTCGCTGGGCCTTCCATGCTTGGTCCTTAAACACAGACAGAGCACTCTGTCTTACACTGAAACCTTGGCATTCCCAGGTGCCATGCAGTCTCCAGCATTCCGATCCTGCCATACAAATGTCCTGATAAGGCCCAATTTACCGTTCTCCCGGCTGCCCCGGGTGCCTACCCTGCCAAAAAACTTCTGGAAGCTTTGGATGGATCCCGGCTGCCCCGTGTGCCTACCCTGCCAAGAAACTTCTGGAAGCCTTGGATGGATGAGCCTTGGAATTCAGCTCATGAACAAATTCACTCAGCTCTTGGCACTTACTGTCTCACGTGTCTGCTAGGAACTCACACAAACCAAGTCAAAGCCAGATGCTTTCAAGTACTGAGACGAGGACCCCAACACCACACATGGTCTCCCTCCATCCCCAGCCCTCCCCAAAACTGCCTCAGATATCTGATTTGGAACACATTTTCCTCAAGAGCAAATAGAGGTTACAGCATGATGAACAACGCTGTGCACACCTACATTCAGCCTGTGTTACCAGGCCGAGCCTGTCTGTCTCCCTCTCTTTTCCCTTAGGGTTGGTTTTTACCCAGAAGGCTCTTTGGTCCCTCATGCAAATGTGTTTCCAAGCTGGCTTCAACAGGTGGTGGACTCAGGTAACGTCACCGAGAAAAGAGTTGAAGCCTAGGAAATTCAAGGCTCCTGACTGAGGGTGGGCTGCAGAGCCTGGGCGGAGCCACCCTTCCCGCAGTAAACCCATACTCCCCTGCGTGTGTGGGCCCCTGTTGGCCATCCCTGCTGCAAACTGTAGGCCCAAGGTTGTGTGAAGTGTGGGCTTGCCTATTCGTGGCAGATTTAACCTTAAATAGCTTTATAAAATGATAGGGGCTAAGGTCCCAGAATCATCAGGAGTCTGAAATTTACAGCTCTGCGTTTTGATTTCTACAAAGGAGAAGTGATGCTCTCAAAGGTTTCTGCCCATTTGGGAGGTTGTGGGGATCTCCGAAGGCCAATGCCGAATCACGTTTGATCCTTGTGACTGTGACGTCATTATCATTACCCCCTAATAGGTGAGGATCACCTGGAAGGTCACTCAGCCTGTCACTGGCAGAGCCAACTGAGTTCAGGTCATGGAAAAAGCCCAGCTGTCCTCCCAGGAGACAGACAGGAGGAGGGGCCGCAGAGATGGTTCTGGAGAGCCCTGCGGGAGAACTTTTGGGAGGATGAGCCCAGCTCCAGGTGGCCCTGCCCATTGAAACTTGGCCCGTCCTGCTTCCTCCTCCCTCTCTGCCCCGCCTTGCCTTGCGGGATGGGCACTCATGCGCTCAGGGCTCTGGCATCTCGGGAGACACGGAGCAGCGTGGAGACCTGGGCAGTCGGGACCACATTTCCAGGCACACAGCACAGTCACATTGGGGCCCCAGGCGCAATGGCTCGTGACTCACCAGCAGCACGAGTGTGCCTCACCTCCTCTGGCCACTGCCCTGCTTGCTTGCTTGCTTGCTTGCTTGCTCTGCCCGAGGCTCAGCAGGGCTCTGGAGAAGCCAGTCAGCGGTTTACGGGGTTGCGGGGGAAGAGGGCTTGACTGGCAACCCAGACCCCTGGACGCCAGGGCTCCAGTCCCGCATCTCTAAAATAATGGGGCTGCTTAAGATCTTTGCTCTTTTCTGCGTCATGTGGACCAGCAGCCGTGGCACCTCCTGGGAGCTTATTAGAAATGCAGAGCCTCGGGCCTCTCCCCAGACCGCCTGGATCAGAATCTGCATTTACCAAAGTCCCCGGAGATCTTCGAGCCGCTCTCCTGACCTCAGCCCGAGCTCTGTTCTGTGTCCTCTGAGTCTGCGCCGTAAGGGGTCCCTGAGCTTTGTCCTGGCACAGACTCCGCTGCAGACCAAGCCCCCAGAGGGACAGCCCCCAATTCCCACATGCACTGCCTAGATGTGCCTTCTCAATTCTAGCTCTTAGCTAGGGTTCCCTGATGGTTGACGCCCTCCCGTGTGGGCCTCCCTTTTCTTCTGGGGGGGGGGTGGCTAATGCAAGGGTCAGCAAAGTAACCAGCTGGACTTGGGTGCAATGCACCCCCTATTGCTGCTATCACAGATTCATTCTCCACTCATTCCCCAGAGCAGCGGTCCGATGCCCGTCCTGCATGCTCTCCGATGTGGGAGACAGTTCAGGAGTTGAACAAGCACCCTAGTGGAGGACCATCACCCATGCATTTAAATGGCCTGCGAGCAGCCACACGACAGGGCGCGCGGGGAAGGTGCCGGTCACGTGCGCACCTGGAGTGGGTGTGACGCGGGAGGCCAGACCCCACAGCCCATGCAGCTGATCTCAGGTCCCTTGCCCCCCCCCCGCCCCAGATTCTGAGAAAATACGCTCTGGGCTGAGCGCAATCCCACTCTTTCGAGATTGGCATGTCACGAACAACGTGACGGCTGCAAAATGGAAGCCAACGATTGCATTTGGCTCCCAGCCAAAGAAAGGGAAACCTGTTCCATTTCTAGAATAATAATAATAATAAAAAAAAAAAAAACAAGGAAAAGAAATTACTTGGCCTCCAACACAGTGTCCTCCTAAGGAGCTGTTCAGGGTGATGGGGATGACAAGGGACCCTTGTGTCTGTGCTAACGTTAGCAACTCAAGTAAGAGGAAGCACTTCCTCACCGCGTGGAGTCAGGTGGGAACCACCAGGCAACGGGAAAATCAACTGGGAATTGAAATCCCAATTCCCAGTTGGGAAAATCAATAGGATTACATATGCAGATGGTCAAGGAGTCTTCTGGAGTAGGGGGGGGAATCTTTCTTCTTCATGGCTTATCTGGAATGTGCATCCGTGATACCTCGTCAGGTTTCTGAGTCCAGCCTAAATTCTGAGAGGCCAGGCTGGTGGCTGAGCACGAAACTTCTGGAAGATTCCATGGTGTCGGGATAACCCAGGTACTGTGTCCATACACTGGGCTCTGTGTGTTCCTTTCTTTTTTTTTCTTTTTAATTTATTTATTTGACAGAGAGAGACACAGCGAGAGAGGGAACACAAGCCGGGGGGAGCGGGAGAGGGAGAAGCAGGCTTCCCACGGAGCAGGGAGCCCGACGCGGGGCTCGATCCCAGGACCCTGGGATCATGAGTACCACAGAACATCTGAGGCAGCTTACAAGGAACACTTACACTTTTTTTTTTTTTTTTTAAAGGTGAAATACAAATAAGAAGTAGAAAATTAGACCAGGGGAAATATAAGTTATCGAGGCAGGCCAAGCACTGGGGACAAGTGCACGCACATCTGATTAGCCTCTGAAAGTGAGCTGAAAGGTGACTGTCATAGGTAACTATGGTCAAGCTGCATGTGACTAGATGCAGTCGAGCTAAGATAAAAAGAGAGTCCTGCTCTTAGGATCAAGAAATGAATAACATGAGGACAGCACAGCAGTAGCTCACTTTCGTCCAGAAAATCGCCTGGAGGAGGGTTTCAGTTGACTAAAAGCTCAATGTGAACCACCCAGGCAGCTTGGCCGTGCAAACGGGTGGGGCTGCATTAATCACAAACAGCGTCTGGCACCCAGGAGGACAGCCCCTGGGACACAGCATCGGCTATCCTTTGCTTTTGCAAGCCGGCATGTTGCAATATGCCCCACGGGCTCTCTGGGCCCTACCAAGAGATGGGTGAGGCGGAGCCCTCACAGGGGTGAGGGGTGGCGCAGGGGCGCTGGACCCCTGACGGAGACTGGAACCTTCCAGAAGTCTGGCGTTCATGCCATTCGTGGGCATCCTGGTGGGTGCTTTGAAAACCTCTGCCTCGCAGCCTCTGGTTTGTCCTGGATACTAGGAAAGGATGTGTGGCCAAGAGCAGCATCTTCCCGTCGGAGGGGGCCTGCCATGAATAAATGAAGATGAAATGGGTCAGCCCCAGGTTTGAATACGTCATTTCAAACCTGTGTGTGGTTAGTGGAGTCGACAGGACTTGGGTTTGAGTTCTAGTGCTGCCTCTCAGTACCGCTGTTTCCGTGGGCTAGTTGTGAACTGCTTTGAGACTCAGTTTGCTCCACCTGTAAAATGGGTATTTGAATCCCTGAGCTGTGAGCATCAGAGGAGGTCCTGAAAACAAGGGATTGGCCGGTAAATACCGAGACACTCCTTAAGTCTGAGTTCCCTCTCCTCACCCTTCGCTGAGGGCAAAGCTAACAGCTCTCCCCGGGCTCTGGATGTCCACCCCCACGTCCACCTCGGATGTGGCCAGACATCGGGCTGTCTTCGTTTGTAACTCCAGTGCCTTCGTTCCCTCTCCTCTGGCCCCTCGCCTCCCCTTACCGTCCTGCTCAATGTTCTCAATCCCCATCTCTGAAAAAAACCTTTCTGCAAACCAGCAAGGCCAATACAGCCTTACTCCTGTCATTTCTTCCCCAAATACGTTGAAGACGGATCTGCGCTGGTCCCTTTGGACATCTCGGCAGCCATTGGTCCCATTGTGTCCCCACCATGTAGTGATAAAAGCTCACGGCCAAGCCCGATCAACTTGCCTCAGGCTACAGCCATCTTGACGGCTCTCAGGTGTTCGGCGGCCGGTCCCCCACTCATGTCCTCCTTGTCACTCCCTTATTACTACTGGGGACTACTCTGTGGGCTTCCCAGCCTGCCTCCCTTCTCTCACTCCCCCCAAAAGCAGGCATGGCTCAAGGTTCTGACTCTGGCTCCCATGGGAGGTAACCACGGCCAGGCCGGAGGTCCGCAAGCTATTCTATAAGCTGCCAGATAGTAAGTATTGTAGCCACTGCAGGCCATATGGTCTCCGTTGGAGTGACCTGGCTCTGCCGTTATGGCGTAAGGCACTCTAGACGGTGCCTGAGTGAGTGTGCCTGGCTGTGTTGCAGGACAGCTCAACGTACAAAATGGGAGAAGGGCCAGGTTTGGCCCGAGGCCAGAGTTTGCCATCCCCCGCCTCCCCCCCGCCCCCCACCGCCCGGTGGAAACGGTATGGCCCATGGGGCAGGTATACCCAGTTTCACAACCTGGCGCCCACACTCTCTAGTTCCATTATGTTGGACAAGTGACTTAGACTCTGTGCTCCTTGATATCCTCATCAGTAAGAGGGAGTAGTCCCGATGCTTTCTGCAGTGCTGTTGTTAGGGGGTGTGGGGTCACATGCAGGGCCTCCTTCAGAGAATCTGAGCCTTCCCCTTCCTCCTCCCTTCCTTCTCTTCCCCCCTCCCCCACACCGAGTTTTCCTCCCCTTTCTCTCTACCTCCCCAGCCTGTACAATCTCACCCACACTCCCGTCTCCAACCCCTACCTCCAACTCCTTGCCTGATCTCCTTTTGAGTTTAAGATCTGCACATTCCACACCAGCTGGGCCGTTCTGCTCGAATGCACCATTTGCATCTCAACCTCTGCGTGCACGCGACGGAAAATGCATCATTGCATCATCGTAAGCAGACCTGTGCCCACCCCCGACCTCCCCCAATCCGCGCACTCACAGTGGGGCTCTCTGAAACCTCTGACACCTCCCTCGGGTGCAAGAGACCAGGACGGACTGTCCGCTCATGCTGTCTCCCTCTCCTTTGCCTTCCATGGCCCTCAGTTCCTGTCGATCTCTCACTACCCGCCCCCCCGCTGAGCTTCGAGAGTGGTCTCCCTGCCCCCACACCTCTCGCTGCACCTGTTCTGCACCTGCTACCACAAGCAGAGCCCGGCTATGTGCCTCTACAGTGCCTGAAGTCTCCTCTTTGCTCTCCAAACATCTCAATCCTCGTCTTGCTGCCAGTGTCCCCTGGTGAGCACCCCTGACCCGTGTGCTTGCTCGCTCTTTCCAGAATATTCTTTCATCTGTTTTCTTTCTGCGGTCCTTTCCTCCGGCTCTTCCCAAGTGCCGTCTCTGCCTGTCACGTTCTGTCCTGCTCCTCAGGACCCAGGCCAGATGTCTGAAGGCACACACGGCCCCCCCCGCTCCCCTCACCTCCCCGCCGGCAAGATCTCTTCTTCCTCAACTGGGCGCTCAGAGCCCCGTGTGAGACTGAGCTTATCTCAGGCATGCATTTTCCGTGTACTTTTGTGAAGTATTGTGTACTTGCTTTATCTCTCCCTCTAGATTAAACATTCCTCCAGGGATTCGAGAAATGTTTGGCCCTCCACGCAGCCCCAGCATCGTGTCTGCACGTGGCCTGGGTGAGCTGAGCTGGCGTGTTGTAACCTGAGCTAACCTGGCAGCCCCACCTGCCCCTCTGTGGGCAGAGGGGGTGTCTGCACATGGGGAAATGTCGATGGTGAGGAATGGGTTTCAGTTTCCCGGGCTCGGGGCTGTGAGCTTTCCTTGCCCTTGGGCTTTGGTCACTGCAGAGTGGACGAGTGGGTGTGTGTTTGTTTCTGTGAGTGTGTATTTCTGGTAGGTGTGTGGCAGGTGTGAGGGTGTGTGTGTTTGTGTTTGGGGGCGTGTATCTGTACACCCTCTAGTAGAAGGATCAGAGTCCTCACCTGACTTTGCCTGGGGGCTTGTCTCTATCTCTAAGAAATTCCCAGCAGGCAGAACATGGAGCAAACAGATCTTGCGAGAATTATAGTGACCGAGTGATAAAATCAGATGGTGGGTTGTCTCGCTTGGTACACAAGGCACTCATTCTGAAACTCCTGGGGTGGGGGGGCCCTTTGAGGTTTAGCGGCCAGGCTGACCCGAGTTCTATACCCGACCTCACGCCAGGGATGCGACCCGCCTAGTTTGGGGAGGGGGTGGGGATGTTCTAGCAAACTCATCGTCCTGAGACTGAAGGACGAGCTTGGAAGGGTAGCACTGGGCTCTGAATTAAGGGGGAGGGGGTCCATGCTCTTTCCTCTGATGTCACTCTGAGAATCAGAGAACTGGCAGAGCCAGTTAGAAACTGCCCGTAAATCATGAATGTGGTTTGAGATCATGCCCAGCCCAAAGGTCACAGAATGTAAGGGGATCAAGATGAGTCATTTTCAGAAATACAGTTTAGCGTCAGAACTTGTGCTCACAGGAAGCCTTCCGTGGAAGTTCAGTTGATAAAACTGCAGGAAACCCCACTATTCTGAGGGGTATGTGTGTGTTGTGGGGTGGGTAGGGCTGCCGGATTCATGCCTGCTTGCTGTCTCCTACCCCAGCCCCTGAGGGGTCTTCTCAGAGCCTGGTTAAAACCTTCCATGGGGACCAGATCCCCTACTCTAAAGGGAAGTAATGTGACTTGCCCAAGGTCATCTGGGGGTGGTGGGCAGCTCCATAAATGGGCAGCCCCCTGAACAGTGAGTAGGTCCTGGCCCACACTGATTTGTCACTCTGGGCCAGCCTCGGGCATTGCAGGAGATGGAGGGACCCAGGGAGGCTGGCTCTGAGGGTTCCATAGAACATGAAGTTTGGGAACTGAAAAGATGAAGGTGACATTTGCGTGACTGTATTTAATGGAGAACACGGTGGATCTTAAGCTCTTGAAGCCCCCTTGAGCCTGGACAAAAGTCTGGTGTTCTGGGGGGAGCTTCCTTTCTCTCATACCTACTGAAAATTTTTAATGCCAGACCCTGTCTTAAGAAGTGATCATTATGCTTTAAGGATGTCTGTCTTGGAGGAAGGTCTTACCCCTCTGTAATGCATCAGATACCTGCATCGTGAGAGAGTTTCAATGGAGTGCCCCTTGTGTCATTTAATCATCACTCGTGGGTGCCGTACACACATTAACCCACCTGATCTGTACAACATCCTTATGGAGTAGGGGCTAATCTGATCATCGTCTCTGAAGTAGGGCCTGTCATTAGCACCATCTCCATTTTACAGGTTTGGAAAGTAGGGCGTGGGGGACGTGAGGTAACTTGCTCCGGGACACATAGGTAGCGAGGAACAAAGCTGGATTCAAACCAGTCTGGGTCTTGGCCCATGCTCTTCACCCCTGGGCTATTGAACTCCTTTCTATTCAATGAGGGAAGGACACGAGGGACCCCTTGTTGTTTGGGTAAGTGGCTTAGCTCCCCAAATGAGCTTGACCTGGTGATCATCACCCTCATCACCATTGTCATCCATGCCATGGTCAGGGTGGTCTTTTGGAAACATAGATCCAGTTATGTTAAGCTCCCGCCCTTGCTTACATCTCTTTAATAACTTCTTAACTGTCCTGAAGATAATGACCAAATTCCTGCCCCAGGACCTTTGCTCAAGCCATTGCCTCTTCCTGAAAGATTCCACTTTCTGGGTCAGCTTCTCTGTGGACTGTTCCTGTGAAGTGATGTTCCTTTTCTTCCTAGTCCTCACCTGACCCTTATTGTGCCTCCATTAGTGAGACGATTTGATCACTCTCTCTGTCTCACTAGTCGGGAAACCCCTCGAGGGTAGGGACCTATGTACCTTATCCTTCACTGGATCCCCAGAGCCTTGCACGGTGCCTGGCATGCCTTTCGGAATGAGCCAATAAATGAGAGGTTTCTTCTTGCTTTGAGGTGTAAACCGACTCCCTCACTACCAGTTTGAGGTGCACCGAGTACCAAGTACTCTCAGTTGGGACTCTGGGTCAGTTTACTCACCCTCCCTTATATGTTTGGTAAGGACCTGTGACGTTTGTAAAAACCACATGGTGTGCAAAGGGTCTTCTCCTGCCTTCCCTCTTTTTGGCCACGGCAACAACAAGGGTGGGTACTATTAGCCTCCTTTTGCAGATGAGGAGACCGAGGCTCGGGGCAGGTTGCAACCTGTCCAGTGTCACCCAGTGAACAAGTTGGTGCCACTCAGAGTGGGACCCGGGCTCTCGGACGCCCCACCTCCTTTCCTTTCATCTGCCGGGACCAGACTTTTACCCTCCCCCTCCGGAAACTTCTTCAGACTGCTGCTCTGGTCTCTCCATTCCAAGGGTCAGATGGAATCCCCCAGAAGAGACACGGGGATCATTATCTCCTCCTTCCAACCCAGCCATGACCTTTGTCCTCTCAGCCAGTGCTGGAAAGGGAGTGCCCAGCTGTGCCAGGTTCCTGGCCACGGGGGCAGGAGGGGATGACGGTCATCAGCCCAAGCAGGGCTCCAGTCTCAGTCTCCTGGGGAGAGCTGCCCATAATGCAGGGTTTGTGGGGGCCAGGCCAGTCCTATCCTGGGTGTTTCGTGTCCCCGTGAAAAAATCTTAGTTATCTGCGCCCTTGGGTACATGCAGTCAACCGAGCTGCTGGCCCGGCTGGGAGGTGCAGCTTGGTCGATGGAACGGCCCGCTATGGTCTCCTGACTTCTGAGTCTCCCAGGCCAGCCGTGGCGGGGTGGGGACACGGAGTGTGTGCGAGGAGGGTGGGGAGGAGGCAGGTGCACTGAGAGGGGATGTGGAGGTAGGTCCTCCCCCTTTAGGATCTGAAATATTCCCATGTCCCATCCGCGGGTGCAGGGAGGAAGCAAGGGAGAAGGGCTGTTCTGGGTGGTTCCCCGCCACAGTCCCGCTTGCACGGCCTCCATCCATGCAAGGGCACAATCAACCATCGGGGAGCTTTCCATCCCCTCCCAGGGCTAAAGTATACCCCCGCCCCCCACCGCCCCGCTGCTGGACGCTTCCTAACAGAGAATCAAGATGGGCTCCTTTCTCCCATGTTCTGAGCTGAAGGAGTAACTTCCTGTTCTGCATGGCAGAACCACTCATGGCCTATCGGCCGTGGAGGGGGCCGTGGAGACCCTCTTTCTAGTCTCCATAAGGATGAAGGGCCCCAGGGGAGAGGACACCTGTGGCCAGCACAGGTGCAGTTGGAGCCCAGATTGACAGAAGCCCTGCTCTGCCAGGCCGGCCTCTCGTGCACTCACCTCCTCCCGGCTGGGGCACTCTTCCTGGGAGTGAAAGCATGTCCCTGCTCCTCCAACAGCCCCAGGTTCAGAGTCAGGTGCCCAGGGAGCCTGCGTCCCTCTTCCTCTGCCCACGGCCAGACTACAAGTTCAGTTTCTCAAGAGGTTCCTCGATGTTGAAGGAATACCAGCTGATCCAGAGCACCAGGCTGAAAGCCAGGATCAGGGCCCCCGTGTAGACCAAGAAGTCCCAGTAATCGAGGCAGGCGAAGATGCCTATCAGCAAAAGGACCAGACCCACCACGTCGAGCAGGAGGGCCAGCACAAGGAGGAATGCACAGCGCCCCGGGTTGCATCTTCCCCACCGCCTCCCCAGGAGCATTGCCCGGGAGGAGCTGCGGGAGCCCAGCTGCACTCCCGGGGCTGATCTGCATGGGCGGGTGGCGGTTCTGCCTCCTGCAACCTTCGCTCTCGCTGCTGGGTGTGAGCAAATGAGGGAGCCGTCAGGCTGTCTGGATCCACAAGGAAGTACACATGGGTCTGCCTTTATGAGCATGGCAGCCAGTGGGGCAGGATGCTTCTTAACTGCTTCATCACTCAGAACAGTCCCGACCCAAACAGCCTGACATCACTGGTAATGGGACTGGTCATCGCTGGGCCAACTGAGTTCCGTGGCAGGGGAGGAGTCAGGTGCCCTCGGAGGGATCTTCGGTGTCAGCGAGGGGCCGTCCCCTGCCTTGTGCTCGGACTCTCGAGTCCTGGGTGAGTCCTGGCAGGTTTCTTCATCTCCTGTGGTAGGGCGGGGTTTTCGTCCCCCTCACCCTTCTGCCCTACTCTTCCCGGTGCAGAAGGGAGGTTTTTAAGTCAAAGATATGGAAGGCAGTTTGTTGACATAAATAGATTTTGAAATTGTGCCATGAGAATTGGTCAGGGCTAGAGACCAAATAGAGACCCAGAGCCGGTGGGTGTGTCTTGTGGATTTCTCCACGCGGAAGACCCGGGGACCCGGCCTCCGGCACGGGGAAGCTCACCCCAGAGATTAAAGTGACCGAGCGGACAGACAAGGGGAGAAGGGGAGGCCTCTGGACATTGGGCGTGGACCAACAGGCCGCTGCGTGTGCAAGTCAAGAAAGGTCTACCTGGTTCTCTGTGTCTTTTCCAGACTGGCGGACTTGACGTTTGCCTCCTGTCTCAGGGACTCTGCTCCCAGCCCTGAGGGCTTATGTGTAACACCGTGGTCTTGTCACTGTGGCCGCTCACAGGGTACATCCCTGATTAACTGTGGGATCTTGACCTGCGCGCTGAACCTCTGTGGGACTCAGTTTCCCCACACAAATGAAAGAAGCAATTTCCACTCTTTCTCTCACCTTCCCCAGTGGGTGAGAATAAACAGGTGACTCCCACTTTGTTTCCTAATGTAAAATAGGCCAGGACGAGTGAGAAACTTTCAGGAAGAAAATCCTGGGGGGGAAGACAATTATGTGTAATAGATTTTATTTGTGTGTTTGAGAGAGAGAGAGAGAGCATGCGAGCAGGGGGAGAGGGGCAGAGGGAGAGAGAGAAGCAGACTCCATTTTCAGCGGGGAGCCCCATGAAGGGCTCGATCCACAATCACGAGATCATGACCTGAGCAGAAACCGAGAGTCAGATGCCCAATGGACTGAGCTACCCAGGTGCCCCCTGTGTTATAGACTTTAGGATCTGAAATATCAGGAGACTTGACTCAAGCCAAGTAGCCAGTCTGGAGCATCTCCAAGTGAGAAGTAGCCGAGGGCAACCTCCCAGCCAGTGTTTGCTTCCTTTTCTGGGTATATCCTCCGAGGCAGGTAGTTATCATACAGGAGCACCTCCCAGTGCTGGAGAAGCTGACGTCCCCCCTCCCCCCACCTCCCGCCACCAGCTCTGACTAGGAGGGCGTCTTGGGAAGAAGAGTTGGGCTTTGCAGAGCCCTGCGTGCCTGTGAACAATCTGACTGTGAAAATCGGAAGGGTTGATCACCGTACTCCCCTCTGACTTCAGAGGACAGGTCAGAGAGAAGCCAGCTCAGCGTCACTCGGCTTGGACCGAGCCCAGCATCCCAAGGGAAACATGGGTTCTCCTTTTTATTTCTACTATTTTCATGCACGTGCCTACACACACACACACACACACACACACACACACACGTGCACACATGTTTCCAGCTGAAGAAACTCTGACACATTCACCAGCAAAAGGAACAAAATCCAAACCGCTCACAACTTCGCATCCGGAGCTCATCAGCATCCACCACTTGGTTTTCACCCTCCAGAACCATAAACACCCCTTTTCTGTCTTCTGGAAACAGACCGCATGGTGCCCCCAGTTCCGCAGAGCCTGCCTTCCCTCCTCCCACCATGTGGCCGTTCTTCCGTGGGGTGCGTGGTGGGCCCCGGGGAGGGAGGGAGACCACCCAGTGCGTGAGAGCCCCAAGCGCCCCTACCCCAGGGTCCTTGCCGCTCCTGTGTCCCAACGTCTCGTTTCCTGCCTGTGAGGCGCTCTGGATGTTTACACAGCTGGGACAGACGCGGGGCGGTCGGTCGGTGGAAAGCCAGGTGAGACCGGAGCCCTGGGGTGGGACGGCTGGGAGAGGGGGTGCGGACAGGGGGAGCCAGCAGGGCGTGACTGGCCACGGGGACACAGAGAGTGCCAGGGAGAGCCCAGGCCAGGCGCAGGTCGTGAGCAGGAACCCTCGTTTGACTAGATGTGGCGCAGATTGGGGTGCTCAGTTGGAACAAGGACAAGCCCCCCCTCCTCCCTCGTCGGGGGGAGCAAGCCACTGTGGGAAATCGCCGTGTGGCGTTCCCGGAGCTACGGTGACAGAGAACTCCAAACTGGGGGTTCTAACCCCAGAAATGAAGGCTGGAAGTCTGAGATCCGGGTGTCAGCAGGGTGGGTTCCTTCTGAGGGTTGGGAGGGAGACTCTGTTCCCTGCCCCCCTCCTTGCTTCTGGGGGTTTCCTGGAAATCTTGGGCATCCATCGGCTGATAGGTACATCACCTTCCTATTCAAGCATCATTCTCCTGTGTGCCTGTCTCTCTCTGTGTCCGAATGTCCCCTTTCTTTCTTTTTTTTTTTAAAGATTTTATTTATTTATTTTTGCAAGAGAGAGAGGGAGAGAGCGCGCACCAGCTCGAGTTGGGAATGGGGAGGGAGGGGCAGAGGGAGAAGCAGACTCCCCGCGGAGCAAGGAGCCCGATGCGGGTCTCGATCCCAGGACCCCGGGATCATGACCTGAGCCGAAGGCAGACGCTTAACGACTGAGCCACCCAGGCGCCCCTGAGTATCCCCTTTCCATAAGGACCCCAGTTATATTGGATGAGGGGTGCATTCTACTGCAGTTTGACTCCCTCTTAAATAATTGCATCTGTTTCCAAACCAGGTCACATTCTGGGGTGTTAGGGGTTAGGATGTCAACATACAAATTTTGGGGGACGCAATTCAATTGGTAACACCAGCTAATAAGCTTGTTTGTTTGTTTTTGGACATCCTTTGACTTTAGCTGTAGTGTAGCCAGAAGACTGAGCCTTGCGAACCGAGCTTTCCAGAACACGTTAATTATGGAGTCGGCACCCCATTAGAGGTGGCCCACCGTGCCACCAGGAGGAACAGGAGGGCCCTGCTTCCTCCTATGTCGTTGGGAGAGAAGCTGAGGAGCCCCTGCTGGGCTCTGGCTGCCCTCCCCCCTTGCCCACTAAGGCAAGGAGCTCGTCCTCTGCAGATGGGTAACCCTGAGTGACCCCAACACACTTAGAAGCCTCAGCCGAGGTGGGATTTAAGTTAGACCAGTGCTCCTGAGCACTTACTGTGTGTCAGGCAGCTGGGAATAGCATCAGGTACAGAACCCGACACCGCAGAGTTAACCTGCTAAGAGGGGAGACAGATAAGGAATAACCACTAAGGAATACATAAGTGATATAATGTCTGGGGGTGATACATACAATGTAAAGAATTACAAAAACATGGGGCTCGTGGGCGGCTCAGTCCGTTAAGCATCTGGCTCTTGGTGTCGGCTCAGGTCGCGATCTCAGGGTCGTGAGATCAAGCCCCATATCAGGCTCCGTGCTCAGCGGGAGGGAGCGAAGCCGACTCCCCGCCTTTCAAATAAAATAAATAAAATCTTAAAAAACAAGAATGACACAAACGTGTCATGGGAAACGCAGGACAACAGGCATGTGTGGTGCCTTCTGAACCACGAACGCCGCGCGTAGGGCACACCCGGACGCCCAACCCCTTGGCGTCTCCGCTTCCGAGACTTCTCGGGCGGTGGGGGCTGTTGTTGCCCCTGGGGCTCAGAGACGTCTGTCCTCCCGCTGCTGCCTCACAGATCGGCCGCCTCTCGGTGACTGGCACCCTGGAAAGCCACGATCTGTCATCTTCCTGTGAGGTCACCAGGATGACAGTGTCTCCATGACCCGGACTCTGAAGGGCAGTCTGAGACCGAGGAACCAGGGACAGGCCAGCCAGGTGCTCAGCTGACGCAGAGTCACGGTTCCCGGGCCCGACTCTATGAATGGCCAAGGCCCAGTCACCGGCTGAGGGTCAGTCAGGGCTCAGATGTTGGGTGGGCGTAGCCACACCAGCCTGTGCTACTCACTAGCTGTGTGACCTTGGGCAAGTCACTTCCCCTCTCTGTGCCTTCATCTCCTCATTGCAAAATAATCCCTTACTTCTCAGGGTTCCTGGAAAGATTACGTGAGTTTGTAGGTGTAAAGGACTTAGCACCGGCACACTGTAACACAAAGTGTTACTGTTGGGGTTGTCACTGATGTCTTTACATTCTTTCTGCCCCGATGCGTCTGTAGGGAAAACCCCAGGTTGGAAGGGTTCCACCATCGACTCTCCTGCACCAGCATCTCTCCCCTTTATTGATCTTGGCTTCACCTGGTTGCAGCTCCCTGCCCTCCTGAGTCCCCTGATACCCACTGAGTCCAGTTAGGACATGCTGAGCCCTCTCTCCAGCCTTGATGGGCAAGGAACCAGTGGACCAGTGGTGATGGGTCCCTTCTTCCCATGAAATGCTCTTCCAGCCCCCAGATTCCCATCTTTATGTGCACCGTTCTCAGTTCTGTCAACCTCCCCTACTCTCATAATCCGGTGTTTGTCATATATGTGCTGTGTCCAGGATGCGGCTGCAGCTGCGCTCTGCTTCTGTTATTTGTTACAGGTTATATTAATTTGTTAATGTGTTATTATACTAACTTGTTAATTTTGGGGGGTTCTTTTTTTTAACTTCAACTCATTACTGTCAGCATCACTGGAAAACTATCACTCACAATAGACAGCAGGTATTCTAGAATACACACACTGAAAATGAAACAATGTGATTAAACTAGACCACAGGTCCTCACACTTTTTCCGTAAGGGGCCAGATGTTAAACATTGTAGACTTTGTGGGCCATACAGTCTCTGTTACAACCACTCAGTTCTGCCATCATAGCAGAAGAGCCATAAACAATATATAAATGAATGGTGGGGCTGTGTTCCAATAAAATTTTATTTACAAAACCAGGCAGTGGACCGAACCTATCAACTCCTGCCAGGTGAAGTTGCTGCACCCGAGACCTATACTTTCTTTGTCAAATAAAGGCCTGAGTCACGTTCTGCATGGAGCACTGGGTGTTATGCACAAACAATGAATCATGGAACACGACATCAAAAACTAATGATGTAATGTATGGTGATTAACATAACGTAATAAAAATAAAATAAAGGCCTGAGATTCAGAGGGGTAGTTGCAGTGTTTTCTCAGGCTGGAGCCTAGGGTCAGTGTTTTCAGAAATATATTCCTGCTTGCCTTAGGAGTGTCTGGCAATATTGACAGCTCTTCATTCTTCCTCTGTTGGGGTACAAGGGGGGTGGCTTGAGAGACTTCCCTGGAGTGTACTGCCTGGGCTTCTAGAATCCATCTACCTGCTATTCACAGGCTCAGCTCTCTCCCCTGGTCTTCCTGTCTTATTCCCCACCGAGCTGATCTAAACCCTCATCATTCCCATCCAGACCTCAAGAGCGTCCCCCCACTGCGACCTCCCCCTTGCTCATCACCTTTACTCTTGGCAGGCTGATGATGTAGCCCCCTATTTAGCAGAGAACCATATTTCTGTGTCTTTGTGTTGCACTTTTGAGTACATCGGGGATGTGTCCGCATTCGGCATCTGCTTGTCTCCCCAGAAGCCCTGTGCCTGCCCCAGAGTTGAGAGCACTAAGGAGAATCACCTATGTTCACCCAGTAAGTAAGGAACCACTATAGTTACAACCTGGTCCTGTTGGCTGGGATGCACTAAATCCCTCTTTTACTTCTCCCAGTCCCCATGCCAGCTCTCTCCCCGGCACCCGTGAGATCCAAGTTCGTTTCTTTCTTACAGCGTTCAATTTTTAAAATTTATTTTTCAAAAATTTAATTATAGCAAAATATACATTTTGCATACATACAAACATACATTTAGCATTTTAGCTATTTTTTAAAAGATGTTTATTTATTTATTTGAGGGAGCGAGCGAGTGAGCCAGGGGCAGAGGGAGAGGGACAAGCAGACTCCATGCTGAGCGCGAGCCTGATGCAAGACTCAATCTCACAACCCTGAGATCATGACCTGAGCCAAAACCAAGAGTCAGACACTTAAGTGACTGAGCCACCCAGGGGCCCTGCATTTTAACTTTTTCTTTTTTTTTTAACTGTACAGTTCAATGGCATTAGGTACATTCACACTATTGTGCATCTCCAAAACTTTCTCATCACCCCAAATGAAACTCTGTCCCCATTAAACACCAACTTCCCAATCCCCTTTCCCCCCACCCAGCCCCTGGCTGCCACCATTCTGCTTTCTATCTCTAGAAATTTGATTCCTCTAAGTATCTGTTATGGGTGGCATCATGCCGTATTTGTCCGCTCGGAACTGGCTTATTTCACTCAGCATGATGTCCTCAAGTTTCATCCACATTGTAGCGTGTGCTGAAAGTTCCTTCCTTTTGAAGACTGGACAATATGTATCTATACACCACATTTTGTTTATCCATCCACCTGTCATTGGATGCTCGGGTTGCTTCCACTTTTCAGCTGCTGTGAATAATGCTGCTGTGAACGTGGGCGTACCAATACCTATACGATGAAGCCCTGCTTTCAGTTCTTTTGGGTTTATACCTAAAAGTGAAGTTGCCAGACAATATGGTGACTCTGTGTTGAATTTTTGAGCACCCACCATACTGCGCTCGCCAGCGAGTCCACCATCTTCCATTCCCACCGGCGGCACCCAAGGGCTCCTATGTCCACATCCTCCCCAATACTTGCTGTTTTCCGTTTTGTTTCAGTTTTGGTTCTTTGATAACAGCCATCCTAATGGGGGAGGATTCCTATTTGACTTGATAGTTGCTTTTATGATAGTAGCTGGTACGTTTCCAGAGGTCATTTGTCAAGTTCTCCATCTCCTCACTGGGCTGGGCATCCCTTCCAGCCCGGGAATAACGCTGCCTTCTCCTTGTAACTAACGCTTAGTAACTAACACCCAGTGTTTATTGACTGGACTCATTTCATAACACCCAGGACTCAGGAAAGCTGAGTGTCTTACCAGAGTTGCTCCAGCTCAGCCCAGATCCATTCCAAGTTCCTGTGTATCTTTCTTCCCCCTCCTCCCTGGGTCTGAGGAAGCAGTGCTCCTACAGCTCCCTTTCCAAAGCAAAATGCCTCCCTCCACAGTGATACCTCAAAGCCTTATCACCCAGGGAAAATGATCTCCTGCACTTCCACCTGGCTCCCACCCCCCTTGCCCTGCCCCCATTTAGTTTTGCTCTCTGTTTCTACTGGCGTTCAGCTCTGAATGAATTGCTGGGCACACAGTCAGAGATGTCAGAGTTGTGAGTCCTCAGACATCACAACCAGGATATCTGCTGGGCTTGGTGCTAGAACCTATCTTTCTGTCACAATTCTTCTTGCCATGATTTGCCTGCCTCGGGAGCAATCAGCTGTGAAGCCTGTTTGCGGGGTGCCGGGGTTAAGCTGCCCAGGGCTTGGCTGCCCATGACGCCTTCCTCTCCCAGCCATGGACCAAGCTCCAGGGTCTCTGCTTGGGTGAGTGCGCACCCAGGCCCCAGGGCCAGAGCTTCAGGCCTGCCCCTCCACTCGTGGGCTCCGCTGGGAGCCAGGCTCAGCTGTCTTGAGCCGCCGAAGCATCTTTAGGTGCAGAGTCAGCTCTAAGTGAGCAAGAGAAAAACAGTGCCTGCCTTCAAGGAGCTTAAGGTGGTGAGGGGGTAAAGGAGGTAGGGGTGTGGAGAAGCAGGTGCCCAGCAGTCCTGTCAATTAATGTATAAATACGGCAGAGATCAGTGGTCCAAGGTCAAGGACCCCCTTCCTATGAGAGCATGAGAAAGAAGACGTGGACCAAGGCTTCGTTGAGCAACTGATGTTTGAGCTGAGATCCAAAGGTTGAGTAGGTGAGGGTCGCTGAGGAGGGGTGAAGAGGAGGTGACAGCATTCCAGGAGCATCTACACAAGCAGGCTAGTGGCTGGTGGCACTTTGGTGGGGCTGGGACAGGAGAAAGAGAGGAGGTAAAAAGCCACGTTAACGTCGTCCTCCCAAGAGCGTCAGGGAGCTGGAGAGTCCCAAGGAGAAGGCGAAGTGATCCATATATTTTTAAAAGATTTTATTTATTTATTTGAGAGAGAAAGAGAGCACAGAGGGTGAAGCAGACTCTGCACTGAGCAGAGAGCCCGACCTGGGGCTCGATCCCAGGACCCTGAGATCGTGACCTGAGCCGAAGGCAGACGCTCAACCGACTGAGGCACCCAGGCGCCCCTGATCCATATTTCTAAAAGAGCGTTCTCGCTGCTGTGCAGAGAGGAGCATGGAGGGGGCTAAGAATGGGCACCTGGCAAGCAAGTACCCAGGTGCAGAAGACCAGGGAAGAGGTGGGGTTGGTGACGGTGCTGGTGGAAAGAAGTGGGTCGACCTGAGAGATAACCAGGGAGCAAAATCAACAGGACACACTGACAGATTCAATGTGGGCATGCGGCAAGGCGAGGGGGTCGTGGCTGAACACCAGATTTCTCTTTCGTTGAACTGGATGCCGGTGGTGCCTCCTGAGATGGGATACACTGGAAGGGGGCCTGGTGTGGCTCAGAAATCGTGATGGACGGGCTGGGAGCTCTAGCCCCGGGCTAGGGACATGGATTTGTGGGTCCACAGCAAATTGGTGGTGGGGATGAGATTGCTCGTCCTCTTGAGAGAGAGCACGGTAAGACAAGGAGCCCTGGGACGGGTCCCGAGGGTCTCCCCCATTTAATGGCTGGGTGGAATGGAATCAGCCAGCCAAGGAGATAGGAAAAGAATGCCCACAGGCTGGTTCTATCTTGAATCCAAAGGGAGAAAATGTTTCAAAAAGGTTAGCGTGATCCGTTGTGTTGAATGCCGTGGAAAGATCAAGTCTGCTAATGTATCTTCCCAGGGCTCAACCAGCGGGGGCACTCCACGAAAATGGCCTTGTCTTCCACTCTCTTCTGCAACGCACCTGCTGGTTGTCCTCCTGAGCCCACGGCTGCTGGGGCTGCAGGCACTGTGGGCTCCGGGGCTTTGAGTGAGTGCCTTGACTCTTCTAAGTCTGGCCGGAGGAAACTGGCATGGGAAGTTTTTACCCATAGGATGGATGAAAAAGGGGACCCAAATGATGCAAAGTCTACAGCAAGAACCGAAACACCAAAGACCCCGAAGAGCCTGGCTCACAGGGATCTGGTACTGGCCTGGAGGGAGGGTCCCTGGGGAGCTGGGGGAAATCCAACAGGTGGGCTAATGCCCTAACTTGGAGGATTTGGAAAAAAAAAAATACCACTACAGTGGGATACTTAAAATCCCATTGAAATTTTGGAATTTCAATGATAACAGCCAGAGCATATTTATTTAAGGATTTGGAAAAGCTCAATAATATTTTAATTAATTACAATGATAAATTATTAATTAATTAATAAAAATTAATGAGTGATTTGTATTGTGGTAAGAACACTTAACATGAGGTTTACCCTCATAACAAATGTTTATGCGCACAACACAGTATTGTTAACTGACAGCGCAATGTTGTGAGCAGCTCTGTAGAACGTACTCGTCTTGCATAACTGAAATGTTATGATCGTTTATTTACAAACTTTATTTGGAAGCTACTACATATCAGGGCACCTGGCTGGCTCAGTCAGAAGAGCACTGGACTCTCGCTCTCAGAGTCGTGAGTTCGAGCCCCACGTTAGGCGTAGAGATTACATAAATAAATATATTTTTTAAAGCTATTAGTATCATAAGAAGTTACAAAAAAAAAAAAAGCAATAGGAACCAAAGAAAAGAGGAAGAAGTAAAAACTAAAAATAGATACTGAATTGAAAAAAAAAAAAGAGAGAATCAAGAGAAGGAATGTTATTTTTCCAAAATCAGGAAAGCAATGAGAAGACAGCAGAGAAGCTAAGTACAATATATGAGAGCTTAGTATGTAATACGTAGTATATAGTATGTGGTACATAGCATAGACTACTTAGTATAGTATATGTGTAACATAGGACTGTAGTCGGTCTGAAGAGTCCCATTCCTGAGTGGGTTCGAAGTTGTGTTGGTATAGACCAGCACTGCCCAGTAGAACTTTCTGCCATGAAGGAGATGCTCTATAATCTCTGTTGTCCAATATGGTAGCAACTAAGCTCGTGTGGCGATTGAGCATCTGAAATGTGGCTAGTGTGGCCGAGTAACTGAATGTTGAGTTATACTAAATTGTAGTTAACCTAAATTTAAATGTGAACAGCCAGATGTGGCTACCCTATTGGATAGCACCCATTCATTTCTTGAAAGACTTGGACCTTTCCCATTTGACAGGTCCCAACTGGCCTTCTTGAGCTCCCTGGGCCTCCAAAGAAGGTGCTTTGGCCCTTAGGATCAAGAGACCCAGCTTCAAGGCTGATTCTGCCCCCTCTTAGCCAAGGGACCAGTGTCCAGCCCTGTAGCTTACACATTGCCCTGGAGCCCATGGGCTCTGAGAAGCTACTGGGCTCTCCCCCAGTGATGATGTCTAAGGGCAGACAGGTGGTTCCTGGAGGTAGAAGTTGGGGAAGCAGAAGGAGGGAAGACTAGGGAACCAAGGGGACCAATGTCTTTGCTCAGACCCATCTATAGTGGCATCTACAGAGCAGGCTGTTGCCTACACAGCCAGGGGTCGACCCTCAGCTTCCCTGGGCAGGAGGCCCAGGGCTCGGAACACTTGGCCTACTTGGCCTTGCACTGGGTTCTTTGGGACCTGTTCTCTTCAACCCACAAAGAGTTGTGGAATATCTCTTCCCGGGCCCTAAGTGCTTTGTCCTCACCAAGCCAAACTGCTGCTTTTCCTTGCTGGAGAAGGAAGGAGGCTGAGAAACGGGGGTAGGATGATGGTGGAGGTTGAAGCAGACGTCCCCCTTGCTCCCTCGTCCATCTGTACAGGACTGCTTATAACCACGGGCAAGTCGGAATTTCCATTTCTTCATCTGTAGGACAGGAAGTAAGATCTATCCTCATGACTCCTGCACAGGGTAGTTGTCAGGACAAACCACCACCATTCACTTAACAAGCACAGAGTTCTTCAATGAGAGGATGCACTCCAGGTAAAGCTGAGTGAGTCAGCAAGGCCAGTCGGTGATCCCGGGGTACGTCAAGGAAGACTTCCTGGAAGAGGCGATGCTTGAGCTAGGTAGGAGTCAGCTAGATGGAAGAGGGGATCAGAATAGTGTCGGCCCAGGAAGGAGCGTGTGGAGAGATGCAGAGGCATGATGCTGTGAGAGGTGCCAAGCTGTGGGTCTGGGGTGCAGGGAGAGTGGCAGGGAAGTCCGCAAGTCTGGGGTTAGGAGCGGGACTCGCCAGGAAGGCCTCAGCTGAATGGAGGAGTGTGGGCTCCATCTCGCTTAGGATGGGAGCAGGTCACGGTTCAGGGGCAGGGCCAGGAGTGGTGACAGGGTCAGAGGCAGCTTTTCGAAAGATGCTCTGGCTGCAATATGGAGAATGGATTGCAGCAGGACAAGCCTGAATGAGGACGCTGGTGACCTAACCCAGGGGCACAGGGGCTGGAGAAAGGGAGGGCCTGGAGGGGATTAGGAGACAGATTGGGTGTAGGGGTGTGGGAGAGGGAGGACTGATTGGTGCTGTTACCCTCCGCTGACACGCACGTGGACCCGGAGGAGGCGGTGCGGGGGGGGGAGGGACACACGGTGACTTCTTCTGACTCCGGTCAGCGTGGCCGTCCGGGTTGGGATGTGCTATCTGGGGCTCAGCACGGGTGTCAACAGCAGCGGCCGACTTGGGTGACGTTAACGGAAGCCGGGGCTCGGGCGCAGGAAGCGGGGCAGCTGGGGGTGACCGACGCAGAGGAATGGAGGGCTGAATGGGCACAAGGAGATCGGGGATCCTGGACAGGCAGGTGTGGTCAAGGAGCAGCGAGAACAGTAGAAGGTTGAGCCGAAGGAGAGGCACCACCCAACAAGGCTACAGGCCAACAGTGTGGCACCCCCTCCCCACCAGGTCCCCTTTGGGAAGGAGTTGGGGTGGGAGTCACACCGCCGTGGGGAGGAGAGTGGGGAGGCGTGGAGGAGGAGAGAGATGGCGTCTCCAACACCCACAGGGCTTCCCTGCTCAGGGAGCCTCCCTCTGCGGGAATGTTCTGCCCCAAACCTTCCCATGGAGGCCTCCTCCTCCAGGCCTCCACACAAAGGCCCCCTCCTGCGAGCCCGCTCTCAGGGAGCACCTGCCTCCCCGTCGCCCACCCTCTCCCTGCTCCCTGACTCGTGGTCCACATCGGTCTCTGACACCAGCTCATTCATTGCCGATGTCCTTGTTCACGGCCGGGCCCGGGGTGTGGAGGGGTCTGTTCTGTTCACTTCCTTCTCCCCGGCTCCCAGTGCAGCATTCACAAGGTGCTCATAGCTCCGTCGAATGGACGAATGGAACAATGTTGTCTTTCATGGGCCACATGGTGAAAGGGCTTTGTAAGCCATCCCAGGCCCTTCCCAGACAGGCGTCTTCCATCCTCCAGACCAAGCAGGCCTCATTCTACAGCCACCCGTCTGGCCACGCAGTGGCCACACCGGCCCCAGCCTTTCTGCTCCCCAGCGCCCACTTTCCGGGGAGCCCGCCTCCCTCCCTTCCATCCTTTTGCTGGGATGAACCTGAACGCAGCCTCCCTGGCCTTGACTGTGGCTCGCACACCTGGCGCCACTCATTAGTCTGGTTATGCTGTACCGATCCCCGAAAGTGAACACACCCTCACCCCGGGACCGGCAATTACAGCCGGCTCATTACGTGGAGCTTTTCTTTCCCTCTCCCAGTGAATGGGCACTAGGGGAGTTTTGGCGATCGTGCTCAGAATTACTCACTTGGGGTTCTTCCCTGAGTTTTATGAGGCTCTTACCTGGATTCTAAGTGAGAATGTGCACGTTGTGAATTAGTCTGGGACGAGGCTCTCTGACAATTACAGAGCCCAATGCTCAGTTGCAAAAATGCTGCCTTTCTGTGTGTGAAATCAGATAGCTAAGTCCTGGCTGGGAGTCTCACGGCTTCACAAGCTCGGGCGTAAATCTCTTCTCACCGAGGGCTTGGGAATTACGGCATTCTGTCTGTAGCCTGAAATTCTCTCTCTCGGTAACGAACATGGCAACAATATCTGCCTTTCACTGAACACCTGCTGTGTGGTTGGACCCTTCTGTTATCTTATTTAGTCCTGATGAGGCCTCGTGAGGTCATTACCACCCTCCCACCCATAACTGGAAATCTGAGCTAGAAATGCAGAAGGCAAGCTGTATAGAAATCAGCTTGTGGAGTCGGCTTTTTGAACCCAGGCCCGTCTGTTGCCAAAGCTCCGAATGTCCCATGACCATAACTGCTCCTTACCGAAGAAGTGGTCATTTTTTTCTCAAGCTGGATCTTTCCTTTCCTAAGCAGCTCACCCTTAGTTATACAGACTCGCACGCTTTCCTTCCATAAAATCATCTAGGAGAACATCCAAATCTTGCGTTCACTGCCTCGTGTCATCGGTTATATTAATAATAACGAATATTCAGGGCTTACCACATAGAAACCTTACGTGGCTCACCCAGTTAATGCGCAGGAGGCGGTAGGTACTTTTATTAAGGCTATTTGCGGTTGTGAAGGTGGGGGTAGGGAGAAGTGAAGCAAGTTGTTCAGGGTCAGAAACCTGACGAGGCCCCGATGGGATGTGAGCTCAGGTGGGCTGCCTCTAGAGTCCGTGTTCTCAACCAGCAAAGGACACTCTGTGCTCCGTAAATTTAGCTTACCTTAATTTTGACACCTGGGAGTCACCCGAGTGTCTAGGTGTCTCCTCCAATTAACGGTGCTAGTTTTATAGGCTCAGCTCAGTCCTTTCCTACCGCCTTCTGCCTCCCAGCCCTGCCTCTGCTCTTACAACAGGTGGGGTAGCTTGATAGGTCAAAGGGCAAGGGGTGCCCTGGGTGAACCCCGCTCTTGTCCCGGTCCCTCCCTTTCCTTTGTTCTAAGTATATCCATCTGGGATCTCATCAAATAGTATTTGGGCTTTAGAAGAAGAAGAAAAGCACGCTTGTCCCAGCCTTGCCACCTGCATAGATGGGAACTGCATTTGGCTGCAGGCAGCAGACCCAAAACGATGGTGTCTGAAACGGGGTAAGGTGTGATGGTTCTCTCCTGTAGGAGACGGGCTTAGGATTCCGGTAGCTCCCTGGAGGTCATTGGCATCCCAGGACTGTCCTCACTTCCTGCTTTGCTACTCTTGGCTGTGGCTTCCATTCTCAGTTCATGGCCCCAAAATGGCAGCTGCCACTCCAACCATCACGTCTGCCTTCAAAGGACGGGAGAAGGGAAACGACCTTCTGGCCGACGAAGAGCTTTTCTTGCTAATGATTTCCCTGTATATCTCAGTGGTCAACCTGTGTCATGAGGGAGGCTGGGGAATGTTGTGTTTTTTAGCTGGGCATGTTGCTACCTCCAATAACATAGAGCTTTTATTACAGAGAAAGATGGGGGAAAGGATATTGCATATCCTTCAGCAAGTAGTTATTTCTGACATCTTCTCCAGAATACCAAGTTTCTGGCCTGGGAAGCTTGTCTAATGGTGGCGAGTGGTAGTATCAAAGGGGGAGCAGGATGAATTCCATTTGGGGGCAGGTTGAGTTTAAGCTGCTGGTGATACTGAGATGAAGGTTTTGGTGGCAGGCGGAATAGTGGCTCCCAGAGGTGTCTGCATCCAAATCTCTGAAACTTGCCAAGAGGTTACCTTACATGGCAAGCAAGAGTTTGCAGATGTGATGAAATTAAGGAGCGACTCGCGGTCCCCCTCAATTCACGGTGAAGTGCTGACCCCCAGTCCCTCAGGATGTGACTGTATTTGGAGACAGGGTCCTTAAGAGGTAATTGAGTTAACATGAGGTCATTAGGGTGGGCTCTAATCCATCTATGACTGGTGTCTTTATAAGAAGAGGAGATCAGGACGCAGACACGCCCAGCGCAGGAAGACTGCATGAAGACACAGGGGGAAGGCGGCCGTCTGCACGCCAAGGAGAGAGCCCTCAGGAGAACCCTGCCCCACAGGCACCTTGGTCTTGGGCCTCTGGCCTCCGGAACTGTGCAAAAATAAATGTGTGTTGTTTCAGCCCACCAGCCTGTGGTACTTTGTTATGGTGGCCCTAGCAAGCTCATCCAAGGATCTCCCCAGCTGGGGGGACTGTCTTGGATTTTCCAGGTGGGCCCAATGTAATCCCAAGGACCCTTATACATGAAAGAAGGAAACAAGAGAGACAAGGAGGAGAAGAAGTGGCAGAAGTTGAGGTCAGACTGATGTGGTGGCCTGCTCTGAAGATGGAGGAAGGGACCGCAAGCCAAAGGCTCTGGTAACCTCTGGAAGCTGGCTAAAGCAAGGAGCAAGTCTTCCCCGAGAGCCCCTGAGACACCTTGATTTTAGCCCTATGAGCTCCATTTTAGGCTTGGGGCTTCCAGAATGTTTAAGGTAATAAATTTGCTTAAGCTACTATGTGATTTTTTTCTTTTCTTTTTCTTTCTTTCCTTCTTTCTATCTTTCTTTCTTTCTTTCTCTTCCTTCCTTCCTTCTTTCCTTCCTTCCTTCCTTTCCTTCGTTCCTTCCTTCCTTCCTTTCCTTCCCTCCTTCCTTCCCTTCCTTTCCTTTCCTTCGTTCCTTCCTTCCTTCCTTTCCTTCCTTCCTTTCCTTCCTTCCTTCCTTCCTTTCCTTTCTTCCTTTCCTTCCTTCTTTTCTTTTCTTTTCTTTTCTTTTCTTTTCTTTTCTTCTCTTCTCTTCTCTTCTCTTTTTTTTTTTTACAGCAGCAATAGGGAGCTAACACATTGTCCAATGGCATTGGGACAAATGGGGATAGATCTGGGCACTCACAGCACACAGGATAATTGAAGCCATTGTCAACAAGAAACCGTTCAGAGACGTGTTTGAATGAGGACAGGTGAGGTCTAGGGCAGAACCCGCAGAGAGAACAACATTGCGGGACAGGGCGACTCACACCGCTGTTCTTTGGACGGGAGGGTGTCAGGACAGAAGTGTAGTCACATGGAGGAAGGAATCCCCCCCGCCCCCCTGCCAACCCCGAGCATGTTCTTTAAAAGTGGCGCCTTTGAAACACACCCGGAGGCTATGAGGGAAAGGTTTTGGAAGAAGCAGTGAAAACCAAGACCATGAAATAGAGCAGTGAATGTAATCAGGAGGGAGTGGCTCTTTATGTGCTAACCTCCCTACCCGCCCCCCAGCCCCCCGCCAACAGCCGGGCACTCCCACTGCTGACCCCTGGGTCCAGTCTCCTCCTCCCCATCCCTGACGTGATCACCTGGCACAGCACCATCCCAGAGACGGGGAAGGCCGACTGGGGCCGGGTTGGCCCGGGGGCCCATCCTCTGTCCTCCCACAGCGCCCCTGCTTCCCTCCAGCCCTGCCATACTGCCCCACAATCAGCGACCCACAGCCCCCTCCTCTGAGGACCAGTTTGCTTGCTTGCCGGGTCTGAGCATGAACTCTCACCCCCCAGCCTCAGATCCAATGTCTGACGCACGGTCCGTGCCCAGGGGACTGAAATGCTGGGCTAACGGCTACTCCCGAGGGCCAGACCCAGAGACCGTTTCTGAGTAGAGATCAGAGCCTACGTGCTGGGCAGTGAGTTCGACAGATACTGCCATAGTAGAATCCTGCGTCCTCCCCTTCTGGGCCTTCCTCCCCTGTAGCCCTGCAGGAAAATGCCCCTTACTTACATCCACACCTCTTTAGCTGTGGGACTGTGGGGTTACTGCTGATCCTGTTCTTGCCAATCACTCACTGTGGTGCTTTTGCCGGGGCGCCCTGCTGGTGGTGACCCTTGCTGAGCCTTCTTTCTCCTTGAGGTAGGAGATCTGACCAGGAGAGCCCCTCCTTCCCGCACCTGCCGCTCCAGGGAGAAGTGAGCAGAGTCCCTCAGGTAGAGCAGGGCCCCACTGGAGACCCGAGGGAGTGGGCGGCACAGAGCCAGGGCCTGGCTTGCTGGCATAGCTCCTGGGGCCCTGGACAGCAGTCTGCATAGACAGAAAGCTCAGATGGGAACCGGCCACTCCCATGGGTGCTGCACAGCACAGGCTCAGGGATCCGGGGCGGGGCAGGAGGTAAGACCTGGATGAGTGGCCACCAGTTTAGCTGGGTCAAAGAGAGACCAGGCCCAAGGCTCCTTAGGGTCACCTTTCTAGTCTTAAAAGAGGCAGGGAGGGCCTTTTGAGAAACAGGGGGACAAGCCCCCAGCCCCTCTCCCTACAGAAAGCCTTGGAGCTCAGCCACTTTGCTTCCTGCAAAAGTGACATTGGACCTTGACATAGATCCTTTGGTTCTAAGCACTCCTATGGGACGTGGTCTTGAACTTTTGAGGGGGTTATGACGTTGTCCTGTGATGTGACGTGAGGACCTAACAGCCAAAGTGTAAACCGGTTCCAGATCCTCCTGCTGGTCAGCAGAAGAGCCTGGCCTATGGGACAAAGGCTGGAGGTACCAAGGCCACACTGCTCTGACACTGTCACCTTGTGCTGGCCGTTGGACACCCCCCAATTCCTGCCTCTGACCCTACCATGTGACTGCCCCAGCATGATGCCTGGCTCTCAGGAGGCACTCAGCATGCTGGGTCCATTCCTGGCTGGTGGCTCCTTTCGTCTCTCCTCCTGGCTCCTGGCCACCTTCCTGGTTCTGGGGCATTTGGGGCCCCTGCTTGGTTTGTCTCCCCGCCAGTCCCCCGACCCCAACGGCACTCCTGCTTTTCTCCTCACGTTGCAGCCCTGAGTCCACCACAGCGACCCTGGGGCCTCTGGAGAGCTGAATGGGGTGGGGGTAATGGGTGTGACCTCAGGAACTGGATCATCTGGATTTCGATCCTGGCTTGATGCTGTCCTAGCTTGGTGCCCCCAAGCTTCCCTTCTGCCATCTGTAAGGTAGGGGTGATGGAAACAGTAGCACCTGAGAACAGGGTTTGGGGAAGGATTAAGTGAGTTACTGAATGAGTGCTTAGGTCAGTTCCCGGCATGCAGTGAGCACCCGAGAAATGTCCATCATTTTCAGCCCAGACCCTTCCTCTGCTCTTCAGAAGGCCGCTCCAGAGTGTCCTTGCCAACTGCTCTTTTGCTCTCCTCCCGCCCCTTCTCAGGGCCCTCCCCGCACCCCAGCCCCCACGGCCTCCAGCTGGTAGGGCCCAGAAACTCCACCAGGTACGTGCTCAGGCCATCCCCTTGTGCACATTTCATATCAGACACGTTTGGGGGGCTGGGATGTCGTTTTCTAGGGACCCCTGATCTCCGAGGGCTAGAGATGCTGTCTGCATCTATCTACCAAAACTGAAATCACAAAGCGATGGGTGTAGGGGACGGGGGAGATGGGGTGTCATGAGTCTGGCGAAGCTGTTGGACCCGAAGGAGGAATAAAACGCTGTGTGTTTGTCCAGACCCAGAGCCACCCTTTCTTTTCCCTCTAAGGACGGAGCAAGCCAGAGCAGGCAGGGAGTCAAGGACATGGTGGGTCTGTTGGGGGGGGGAGGCGCCCAGTAGAAGAAGGTCAGGCTTTAAGACCTCGAGAAGCAGAAGAGACTGAACCAGGAGCAAAAGAAGAAAGGCTTAAGAGGCAGAGGGAGGCCACAGGGGTCCTGGGAGCTGCGCTGCCCCCCCTTCTCGTGCTTGCTCTCATGGGGACATCGACGGACCAACCTCCAGGTAGCCACCTGCCTCACCCCGGCCCACTGATTCATTCTGGAAGGTTCTTTTCTCATATCTCTTTTTGGTCTCAATACTGGGCTTGTGAGGAAAAGAAGAGTCAGGAGCTTCCGCTCTGCCCTCTGTGTCAGCCTGTCAGTGTGGGGCTATCAGCTCCTGCGAGGCACCTGAGGACCCACGCAGGAAACCCCCACCGTCTCCTTTCTCCCCCCGCCCCCATGCTGTGGGGAAGGGCATGTGGAAAGGGGGTGCATTTTAGAGGGATGGATACGGTCTTGGAACTCCCTGGTGGATGGAACAGAATGAAAACACAGCAGACACTGTGGAATAGAATACAATTCAACATGACATCTGTTCCTTTGGGACTCAGATTAAATCAGAGTCTCCCAAACAAAACAGCTACGGGGCGGGGTAATACAGTCCAGTTCTCTGAACACGTGGATGCTGGTCCTGGCCTCCGATCCACAGGTGCCAGAGGAGTTGTGGTGGTGATGCTTCTTTTCCCCAGAAATGTGGCATCTGATCTGGGCTGCACTTACAGAGCAGGTGCATTCATATGCCAGGCTCCTGTGCGGCGATGGTCTTTGGCAAAAGCCCCTCCGCGTGATGCTGGCATGTTCCTTGGTCCACACTCATATGGGGGATCCCGGTGGGGATGGATGAGGCTTGGAGAGCTTTCTGAAATCATTATTCCTCCTGAGACACTAACTGAAGGGGGCAGGGCACGTGGGGAAGTATTGCTGGAAACTGCAAGGTGAGTCCAGACCTTGGGTACCTTCCAGAGTCACGGCTGTCCCCAGGCTTCCTTCCAGCGAGACATCACAACTGCGCCCAGACCACAGGCTTGTGGGCGGATGACATGAGACCCAGGAGGCATGGGGACATTCCCAGGCAGCTCGCTGGGAGTCCACCCCGTTTGCTCCCATCTCAGAAAGCATCAGGAATGTAAGAGTGATATTATAGGGCCAATATTGAATCTGCGTTCATGTCAGAGAAAGGGAAATGATCTATAAGCCCAGCCACTCGACACATTAGAACCACAATTAGTGACGAAGACCTTGCAACCACCGCCCCAGCCCCGCCCCCCCCCCCCCCCCCGCCGCCAACCAGATTGTCTTGACCACCTTTGTTCAGGGGACAGTTTAGCTAGAAGACCCGGCCACGCTGTCTGGATGAGAGATATGGTCATTTTGGGTGAAGCCCAAAGGCCACAGGCTCCCCCAAACTCTGGCTTCTTAGAGGGGGTGGGGCAGGGGGTGTCCCCCTGTCACAGGTACCTGCCTCCATGGAATTTCCCATGATGCAGAAGGAACCAGGTGAGGTTCTGACTCAGCACAGGGAACCACCAGGAAGGATGGAGATACCTGGCGGCTTGTTAGAGAGAGAGAGAGAGAGAGAGAGAGAGAGAGAGGGAGAGGTTGCCATGGTGACGGGGAGGTGGGCCCAGAAGCCTCAGGGAAGGGAGGCAGCTCAAGCCAACGGTGATTCTAGTGCAGGATGCCCTTCCTTCACACCTTATTATCAAATGCGCTCCACTGGGCCTCTGGCCTGGCCTGGGGCAGCCTCCGGGTCTGTCACCCAAGAGCCTCTGGTTGCTACCAGAAGCCCCAGGTTCTGGGAACACTTGCCGCATGGGTGCTCTCTGCTTGGTGGGTCCCCTGGAAACTCCCTTCCAGTCCATGACCTCAGTGTGGCCCCCGGAGAGGTGGCACTCTGGCAGGTGGGAAGCAGGAAAGAGAGGGGAAGGCGCTGTGCAGTTTCCTAATTGTGTTACGGGCCCACTTCTGCCACCCAACTTCTACTTCCTGCTGCCCAAAATGCCTTCCACCCCTACCCCCTTGGCTAGCTCCTATCTTTGCTTTTGTTCTCCGTTCGGAGGACACAAGTCTGGCAATCCCTCCGTCCCCTCTGCAGTCTGGGTGAGATTCCCCCTCTGTGTTCCTACACCTGCCGCATTTCCCCCATAGAGTGCTCACAGCACAGGTGGTCCAATGGCCCCTTGGCCTGGCTGTAACTCTCGCTTTGGAAAGAAGATGAGAGCACAGACCTTGTCTGGCCTGTTCCCATCCCAGGGCCTGGCCCATAGTCGGGCACCCAATAAACGTTTGGTTGTTTGGCGGGTAGGGAGAGGGAAAGCAGATAGGATTTTCTAAAACAAATCCCATCACTGGAAACCCACAGACCATTCAAACCGTGGAGTGCGATCTTGGTTTTGGTTCTCCATGGAGGTGAAGGAGAGAACAATCTTACAGAATCCCTCTGCAGGTCTCCGTCTTGCTGTTCTAAAATTGGGGGTAGAGGCGCAGGTAGGGGGAAGGAGGAAGTTAGGGCAACATGCACTTGTCCATGGCTAATTGTCAAGTTCAGAGGGGAGAACAGTCAACGAGAAGGCGTTGGAAGGTCAAACAGTGGCACCCCCAGCCCACCCCCATGGTCTCTGGCGTAAATACTGTGTAGCTGGGAGTTATACTTCCTGAGCTGGCTGACTCCCAGAGCCTTCTCCAGGGGGGAATGCACCTTCTTGGAAAGCGTTTCTCCCCGGACACCCTCCACTGTTCGCTCTTTGGAATGTTTTCACTCTTGTGACTTGTCTTGTCACTTGAGATGCAAATCAGTATCTGGCCCAGAGAGTGAGCCAGGGCTGGCGAACCCAGTGAGCCAGAAGTCAGTCTTCCCTATCTTCTGTGAAGGGCCTCCACGGGTCAGTTTGGGTTCTAGAAGGATGAAAACGGGGAGCCCAGCTCGGGCACTCTGATGTGTATAAACATGAGGTTCTCCTTGGGGCACAGCCTCGCCCAAGGAGTTTTCCAGCATGCATAGCGCTTGGCAGAGAGAGTTCGATGAGTGGCACCTGGATGCAGGAGTGGGGAATGAGCCATGGAAGGGGATGCCTATGGCCAGCATTGAGGGATGCACAGCAATGTCAGAAAGACGAAATGAGATCCAGCCAGCAGCGTTCCCCAGCTGCTGTGGAGCCCTGAGCTCCCTCCCACAGGGCCAGGAAGAGGCTTTGCCCAGCTCTCTTATGGCTGAACCCCCTCCACCACCACCACCACCACCAAGAAGATGGGGATGTTGGGTGTTGTCAGGTCTCCTCCTGGTCGAGGCAGCAGGGTGACAGGGAGAACAGAAGGTGAGGCCACCATCAGCGATTCAGGAAGAAGGACTTGAGAGTCTGGAAGAAAACTGACTTCTTTTTCTGCTTCTGTTTCTTTTTGATGATGGGCACCCACACCAGGCCGCACACCAGCATCATGAGTCCCAGGGACAGGAAGGCAGGCCCTATCATCTTAAGGACCTTAAGGCTGTTCTCACCCAGTTTCAGGGTGTAGGCCAAGCAGGTGATGACCACGCCGAAGAGGAGAATGGCGCCTCCCACCGACATGATAACGATGGGTTTGCGGTAGATTTCCCATTTACTCCGGGGGGTGGCGGTCCAGACGGACTCGCTTCTGGAGCTGATGCACAGGGAACTGGCCGTCTGGCTGGGCAGCAGGTCTTTGAATTCTGGAGACTTCTCATCGACCTCCAGGGCCTTGGGGAGAGCCTCCATTGTCATGGGTCCTCGGGACCGGGCACCTGGTACCCGCAACAGTTAGAAGCAAGGGTGGAGCCAAAGGAGTCTTCACACACCCTTCCTGTGCTCAGCATCCGTCTCCGGCCTGGCTCTCAGCGGAAGGTGATACTGGGTTTTGTGCTGAAGCCAAACAGAAAGTCAGATGAGATCCACATAAATAAGAAACCACTCACTGGCATGTTTCGTTTTGCTTTTTTCTTGTGAGAGATAAATATGATGGCATTAGAATCAACTGCTTTTAGTATTTAAAACAGGGAACAGTGGTACCCCTTAAAAATAAAAAAGCAAAAGCCATGGTTAATCGAATGGCATCTTATTTTCAGACTCAACTACTTTCTAGCTGTGTGACCTTGAGTGAGTTACTCAACGTCTCTGTGCCTCAGCTTTCTTATCTATAAAATGGGGATAATAATACTATTCATCTCATAGCGTTCTCCAAAGGGTTAAATGAGTTAAGACGTGTAATGCACTGCAACAATGCCTCGCATGTTGCAAGCACTTCATAAATGCAATCGTTTGCCGAGCACAGGGTGAGGAACTGCCAGAGGTTGGATTTGAACCCGTTCTGTTCTTGCTCTCGCTCTTATGGTCTGGAGAACATCTTTCAGTGCAGCCCGTTTTATGTGCTTTTCCAGCGCAGGACAGTCATGCCCCAGGTTCAGAGTGTGACCTTTTAATATCTAAATGCCCCCTTTCCCCGCCCTCCTCGGGAGTGACGTCAAGTCATTCTCAGGCCTGTAAAGGCATGGAGTCTAGCCAGCCACCTGCTCTGATTTCTCATCTAGAGCCCGTCCGTGTACCTCTCAGTCACCACAGCCCCCTCTTCCCCTGGCACTTTCTGTGTGTGGGAGGAAGGCAAGGCTTGAGAGAGCCCCGTGTGCTTCCTGGGGGTCCTCACTGACTGCCCGCCCTGATGTGTCATCCTTGACTTGTCTCCAGAGGGTCTGGCGTAGCGTACCCTAGAGATGCTGCATCCCTTTCAGTGAGCGAGCGAGTGAATGAACAATGGACCATCCTTTCTGCTTCCTCCCTCCCGATGGTCCCGAGCATAAGTCCAGCTTTCTTTACAACACTGCTTGGATCAGTTCTTCCTGGCAGAGCCTGGTGCCTCCCTGCATTAAGCTCAGGCAGAGCTGAGCTCTGGGACCCTGATGGCCACTCTCTCCTCCTGTGTCCCCTGGTCACAGACTCTCCCACTGTTCTCTGCAGGGCCCCTGCCTGCCTTCCCCGGGGTGACTCTCCGGTCTCTACTCTGTCTCCCTCCTCCGATGAACTGCCTTTGGTCCTTGGCCCCTGCCCCTGCCCTCCATCCCTGCAGCAGCTCAGGCCTGCACCACCTCCCCCACCCATAATGCTCCCCCTTTCTAGAACAAGCAGTTACAGACCCGTCCCCTTAGACATGAAGGAAATCAGAATGGTAACATTGCCATGCCTTCAGAAGGTAGATATTCACGTTCCTGGACACTCATCTAGAGAGAAGATATTTGGGTCTCTGCTTCCCAAGACTTTGAGAAATGGGAAATGTGCTCTTGTAAGTACAGGGACACAGGTGTTCCCTGCTGCCCCTTGGATCCTGTGGCCCGTTTGCATAAGCCAAGCAGCCCTTTGTAAAGTGATCTCCCCTTTCCCCCCCGCACCCCAATGAGCTGGGGGTAAGGAAGGGATCACAGAGCAGTGCTGTGAGGTCCTGGGCCAGGGGTGGACTTATGTTGGTTTTTGCCACCTGGTTTCTTCTGTGGATGTTTTGACATCTCCAGTAGGATTTTTCTCTCTGGGTAGCCCTTTTTACCACTTGGCAGTGGAGACCCAGGGCAGAAGGGCTTGCTGCCTTCGGATGCTGGAGGGGTTGGGAGAGAGACGTAGGAATGCAGAGATTCTCCGTTGCGCCGGAGCTGAGCTGGGCTGGATGGAGAAGGACCCGCTCCTGTGAGAGCTGCCACCTGGGTGGAACATGGCCACAGCTTTCTGCACGGGAAATATGCTGCTGGAGGCGGGGACCACGGCCGGGGTCCCGGAGCGGGAGGTGGGACTCCCGGGGGCCTTGCTGGAAGCGCCGAATGCATGCTCTTTGGCCCTGCAGGGAGGCCATTTGTTTATTCCCATTTTGTAAGGGCAGAGACAGGCCCAGTGAGATTTAGGAGCATGGCCAAAGCCTTCCCTAACCTCCTATGCGGCTGTGCTGGGATTCACACCAAGGTCTTTGGACTTAAAGGCTCCTTGCCCTAGATCGTGCTGGTCTGGATGTGTCCTGAGGTCCCTTCAACTATGAGAATGTCTGAGTTTTTCACTCTGGGGCTTCATCCGCCTGTCAGGTAACCTCTCACTGTATATCGAATGATGTAGATAGATAAGTAGTTCTATAGGGATTCACTATGCAATAGAGAAATAAGAGCACGGTGGTAAATTTTTCATAGTTCTACCTTTACTCAATTTAAAGGACAATCTCATTCTGAGGTTCTGTCCTCCTTTCCTTTCCTTTTTTTTTTTTTTTTTTGGCATTGGAATAGTCCTCATTTTATGAAATGACCGTGATGGCAAGAGGATCGTTGGTTTTGTTAGTGTCTGTCCTTGCCAAGATAGAAGTTGGCCATCTCATGTGGATGTCTGTCTGTCTACTTATTTATCTATCTATTATCTATCTATCTATCTTTCCGTCTGTCATCTATCTACCAAAACTGAAATCTCAAAGAACGGGAACCTTTGATTTAGTTGACTTACTTAGGAGGAGGTGTGAGTCTTGGTACAGTGATGGGGCAGGCAGGGCTTCTGAGCAAAACCACTCCTTTGTGATTCCAGCAAGTCAGGGAGCTTATTCCCGGTGTCCGTGTGTGACGATGAAGATCCAAGTCCTGACATCAGAAGGACCACCACCTGAAGCCAGTTTACCTAATCTGTGGGACTCTGGGCCGCTTACTTAGCCCCCCGAGACTTACTAGCCCCACATCTAAAATAGGAGACTAGAACATCTGCCCCTTGGGCCGTGGGTGTGACATATGAGAGGTGTTCCAGACAGGGCCATGATGATGATGATGATGATGATGATTACTTTGGTCTCCGTTTTCTCATCTGTAACATGAATAAGTTGGGGTAAGGGGCTTCTAAAGCCATCTTAGATCAGTCCACTGGTGGTGACTCAGACTTGAATTCTGAGACTCCGGGCTTCCTGAAAATCCCCAACTCAGGGGTGATATGCGTTTCATAACACTTTATTAGAGTCCAAAACATTCTCTATTTTTTCCTGATATCAGGGTTTCTCAAGAGCAGTACTATTGACATTTGGGGCTGGAAAATTCTGTTATAGGGAGGCTATCCTGTGCATTGTAGGATATTTCCTTAATGGCCCTGACCTATACCCACCAGAGGCCAGTAACACCCTTACCTCCGGTCTTGATAATAAAAAATGTCTCCGGCAATTGCCAGATGTCCCCTGTGTGTGGTGGGGGAGGGGGAAATCAATCTGGTGTCCACCACAACCCCACACCAGCTTTTCCCTCCCTCCTAGCTTGCAAACTGCCCAAGGTCCAAGGCTGAGCTGACTCATCCTCCACGGCCCTCCCCCCCACCACCACCCCGCGGCCCTGAGCAGGTGTTCCCAGGGCCTGGCCTCAGTGCTGCAGTTCCATGAGGGACCAGGGGACACGTAGGGAACCAGCCCAGGGAGAGCAACCATATTTTCAGGTTTGGGTTAAGTTCTCGGGGTATCGGTTTGTATGTCTCAGAGGATCCCTCACTCCCTGCGGCGGGTTGACTGGTCCGCCCAGAATCTCAGAATGTGACCTTATTTGGATAAGAGGTCTTTGCAAGTATTATAATGAAGGCAGGGGTCTCCAGACGAGCTCATCCTCAAATAGACCGGTCCAATGACTATGTCCTTATAAGAGAAAGGAGAGGAAAATTTGACAAACAGAGGGGAAACCCTGGCAAAGATGCAGGCAGAGCCTCCAGAAGGAACCAGCTCTAAGAACTCCTTGATTTGGGATTCTGACCTCCCAAACCCTGGGAAAATAAACTTCCTTTGTTTTCAGTGACTGAATTTGTGGTAATATGTTACAGCATCCCTAAACAATGAACACACCCACCTTTCTTTAATGTCCTTGACACCTCAGCGGTGGACAAGTACTGAGGCCCAGAGGCTGGGCCTGTGGGGGAGACAGCGGAAGGAAGGAAGGAAGGAAGGAAGGAACGAACGAACGAACGAAGGCAGGAGGTCGGGCCTCCTGGACTCCCCACAGATTTGCATCAGGGCAGCCATTGGAGAAGAGAGGATGGGTCCTTCTCCCCAGAGGTCACATTTGGAGTGTCAGGAGACAGACTTAGTGGATAGAAACTGTAGCACACGGCTGGGATTGGGCAGGCCGCAGGCTGGCGCCAAGATGGCACACCGGTCTGGGACCACACAGCCATGAGAAGGAAAGAGGGGCAACCCCAAGCCTGCATGTGCACTGGTCTCCAAACATGACACCCACCAAGAGCAGCCAGGCACACTTCCATTTACATAAAACCCCCATTTACATAAAATGAGATTCCATTTACATCAAATTCAAAATCTGTGCTATTTGCAGTGAGGATAGTGGTTACCTTTGGTGGGGGTGGTGGATGGGGAACACGCTGGAAACTTTGGGGTGCTCTAACATTTCTGCTTCTTGATCTGGCTACAGCTGGCTACATGGGTGTGTCCTATTCATGCTGGACACTCGCGATATGACTACTTTTCTGTGTGGAGGTTAAACAGCAATAAAATGTTTAAACAAAGATAATTAAAAGGTCTAAATGCATTATGTTCCCTTTTTTTGGATTCTGACTGGAACAGACCGATTGTACAAAGACATGTGGGGACAGTTTTAAGGAAGTCTAAATTTGGATTGGGCATTAGATGACACCAAGAATTTAAAATTTGTATTTGGGGACGCCTGGGTGGCTCAGTTGGTTAAGCATCTGCCTTCGGCTCAGGTCATGATCCTGGGGTCCTGGGATCGAGCCCCACATCAGGCTCCCTGCTCAGCAGGGAGCCTGCTTCTTCCTCTGCCTGCCGTCCCCCCTGCTTGTGCTCTCTCCCCCACCCTCTGACAAATAAATAAAATAATAAAATTTGTATTTGGTATGAAAACGACACTGGGGACACAAAAGAAAATGTCTTTAAGATATGACTTATGGGGAGGAAATGCTGTGTTGCTATGGTTCACTGGAGAACCTCAGACTCCGGATGCAGGATGACAAAATGCTCAATAGTATCAAATCTGGGTGGTGGATATATGGACGTTCATTATGATTACTATCTCTACTTTTATGCACGTCAGCAAATCCTTATAATGATGGGAAACTGAATATACAGACAGACAATGGCCAGACCACGTCCAAAGCCAGAACTCTGAGGGGCGCCCGGCAGGCTCAGCCGTGGAGCCTGCCAACTCTTGATCAACTCCGGGTTGTAGGTTCGAGCCCCATGTGGGGTGTGGTGATGACTTAAAAAAAAAAAAAAAACAGAACTCTGACCCCCAGTCTGCAGGAACCAGCCCAGGAAGCCAGCCGCTACATGGAAGTCTGACTGTCTCCAGCAACCAGCCCAGCGATGCAAACAGTAACCAAGCACAACTGCCTTTGGACGAAGCAATTCAGTGGGGGAGAGAAAGTCCTTTCGACGGATGTCGATGGAAGGACTGATGTTCTACTGGGAAGAAAATGAAACCTGACCCCGCCTCACAGCGTCCACAAAAGAATGAATTTGAGACGGATCACGGCATAGCCTGAACATAAGAGCTAAAACTAGGAAGATTTTAGGAGGAAACAGAGAGGAATACCGTTGTGACCCAGAGGCAGGCGAACTTTCTCAGACAGGGCAGAGCAGGCAATAAGCAAGCGTGAAAAGAAAAGCAATTAATAAGATTTCGTCTTCACTGAAAACGCCTGCTCATTTAAAGCTGCTAAGAAGAAATGAACAGGCAAACTATGGGCTGGGAGAAAAGTTTTTGCAAAATATGTATTTGTCAAAGGATTTGTATCTGGGACATATGAAGACCCGCTACATCTGATGGGTGAAAACCATCAGCTAGCCTAATTTTTATAAAATGGTCAGGAGGTTTAGAGAGACCATTACAAAGGAAGATAAACGCATGAACAAGATGCTTGACATTGATATTCAACAGGGAGAGGCAAATTAAAACCACAAAGAGATGCAGCTGGACACTCACTAGAATGGTCGACGTTTAAAAATCTCACAAAACAGGGCGCCTGGGTGGCTCGGTCGGTGAAGCGTCTGCCTTTGGCTCAGGTCACGATCCCAGGGTCCTGGGATCGATCCCCACGTCCAGCGTCCTGCTCAGCGGGGAGCCTGCTTGGGATTCTCTCTCTTTTTTTCTCTCTGCCTCTTGCCCGCCCCCCACTCATGCTCTCTCTCTCTCTCAAATAAATAAGATCTAAAAAAAACAAAAAAACAAAAAAAACCCCACAAGACAAATGGTGAGATGCAGAACAACCCAAGCTCCCGTACTCTACTGGCAGAATGTAAAATGGCACAAACACTTTGGGAACAGGCTTGGTAGTTTCTTCTGAAATTAAACACGCACCCACCCTCCACCCTAGAAGTTGCCCTCCCAGATATTTATTTGTCCAAAAGACGTGAAAGTCTGTGTCCACAAATGATTTGTTGAAGAATACTCATGTAGCAGCTCTCCCCCAACAGCCCAAGCCCGAAACTAACGCACCAACAGATTGCAGACTCACGCAGAATACTAAAGCCATAAAAGGGATTGGACAATGAAAAGGAACAAGGTTGTGATGCACACACAGTGTGGAGGAGTCTCCCAGACACGCCGGGTGAAAGAAGTCACATGTATAAAAGAGTACATTTATTGTATATTTCCACTTATAGGGCCTTCTCGAGGCTTCTAAGAAGTAATCCAAGGTGACAGAACTCAAAACAGGATTGTAGGGAAGGGCATTATGGGAAGGAGCCGAGGGATTTCCCCGGAGTGGATGGAAATGTTCCATCCCGTGGTATTATTGGTGTGGGTTACATGGGCGGGGGTGCATCTGTCCATAGAGCCCACTAAGACTTGTGCGTTTCCCTGTGTGTAAATTATACCCCACAGAAAACGGACTGTAAAAACCCTAATAATTGACGGGTCAGGTGGGGAGCAGGTAGAGGGACAGCTCACCCAAGAATGGCCGAACGCCAGTAGTGGAACACGGTGATCCAGCATAGGGGCATGAACAGGAAGCACATTACCTGGAAAAGGAGAGGTACGGGCCGGGGCGAAGTGACCCCAGGACAGGGTGGAGATGTTACAGGGAGATCTGTAAAGCGAGGGAGTCACCTGGCTAAGACCGTGGAGCTGACTCCAAGGAGGAGGAAATTGGGAAAGGAGGAGAAGGTGCTTCTTGGAGAAACTGGGGTTGGGGCAGGAAATGCAGGTGAGAGATGGAGAGAAACAGGAATTTCACCTTGTCCACCTTGTCTCTGGAAATCTGCCACCCTATGAAGGAAAACACAGCCTCTCCTCGAACCAGGAGGCCCTGGATGGAGCGAAGACTGGGCCTGGTGGCCTGAACAACCCTCTCCAGAAGGGAGGGACCTGTGGGACCGTCCCTTAATCTTGTTAGGGCTGCTCTACTTATCCATCGTATATTTGTCATTGTGCCCTTATTTGGGGGCCCTGCCTACCTGTGTTGTTTCGGTGTTTGGCTCTTGACTTGGTATTCCTTGGGTCGCTACGCAGTGCTCAGCGAACAGTGCTCACCAACACGGCCCCACTTTCCAAACCACTCCTGCGTGCTGGCCTCCGCGAGACACAGGAAGCCAGACTTCCGCTCCACGGAGGAGCTCAGGGGGTGCACATTTCCTCCCTGCCTGCCCATAGCTGCTTGCTCAGTGGCGTCTTTGACAAATGAGGCAAAGAGATGTCTCAAACGAGAGGGGAGGGCGGCTGCCGGAAGATCTGGGCTTTTTTTCACGGGATCACATCTTCATTCCCCGACGAAGAAATGGTTTGGCCCTAGGTGTGTGGATTATGCAAGGTGCTGAGCAACAGTGAAGGTCCAAGATAATAAAGACCAAACGCTTCCCCTCCAGCAGATTCCTCAGGCGTCTGAAATATACCACTTAACTGGGAATGGAGGTTGGAAGTGAAATAAGTGAATTATCGCCCTGGAGGTGACCAGATACGTGTCTGTACTTTGGGGACTGGACGCTCTCCATCCCTTCCCAGATCCCTTGAGGGACTGGGGCTGGGGCTTTCTCAGCTTCCCATGCTCTCCAGCAGGCTGCTCCGTACTTTGCCGAGGGGGGGAAAGGGTGGGCTCAGCAGACACTTGTTAAATGGCCCAAAACGCAGGGGAGCTTCGGCAGGGGAGGGAGGAGAGGGTTTTTTGGAGAAGTTGAGCTAACCCTGTGAATTTGCGTGCTTCCCGTTTCTGACATCTCCCCGGCTGACGTTCTCGAATGCTCCAGGTGCCCTGAGCTGCCTCTCCAAAGCAGAAGCAGTGTCCTCAGAGAGGGGGCCACACTCTCCATTACCATGGCAACTGCCACTTACCATGCCGAGCGCTCCGTCTGCATCACGCCACGTCACCCTCCCATGACGCCGGACAGCGATTACCCCATTTTGCAGGTGAGGATCAGAGAGGTTAAGTGGCTCGCCCCAAGTTACTCAGCGGGGAGTAGCCAGCCAGGATTGGAAGGGCAGTTTGGAAGCCTGTGTGGCTCCAGAGCCTGAGATCCCTCCCCTGAGGGACAGTTTCCTCGTTCTTTTCAAACCGAGGGAGGACACTTGGAATGGGGCCCGGGCAGCAAACGGAACTGCGGTGGTAGCTGCCTTGGGTGACTGTGCTTTCTCGGGCATGGAGGCCGCCTCTCCCCTCTCCCGTCTTCCTTCCTGGCACCCCGCACCCCCTTCCTGCGCATCTTCACCTCGGCTTTGCTGGCTGCATCCTCCTCTGAACGTGCCAAAGCTCGGCCAGTAGTAACAGGTTCTAGATGTAGCCAATAAAATGACAGGGCGCCCAGGTACATTTCAACGAATGCTTTTTTTTTTTTTTTTTTAGTGCAAGACTGTGCCAAATACTGCATGGGACATACACCAAAAATGTATTTGTTGTTTATGAGAGATCTGATTTCGATTTTAACTGGGCATCCTTCTGCGCTATCCGGCAACCCCCATAAGAGACCCCTCTGTGCTCGGGCCTGGAGTTATATGTCCCTTCCCAAGCTTCTCCTCCCTGATAGGAGCTGGACTATTCTGGGAATTGCAAGGGACCCAAAGCAGAGCTCAGCGAGGGGGCTCACACTGCCTTGCTGGAGGCTGGGCCCAGACAGCCAGGTCGTCCGGTGGGAGCACTGGGGAGGGCCGGCCTCCAAATACGAGTGGCGGAAATAACACGATGGGTTATTTCTGAGAAAGACCCGCGCGCGGGTCTGTGACGTACCCGAGACCTGGAAGGTCTTGCTCTCTCTCTCTCTCCCCTGGAGTCGCCCCCACCGCCCCACCTGGCCGCCAATTCCAGACACTGCCCTCCCTTGAACGAGACATTCAGTTGGTGACCCCATTCCTCCGATAAGGTGAGTGGGGCCCAGTGCCTGAGCTGCTAAAATGGAGGCCACAGCGTTTCCGAATACGCTGCCACTGTCACCACGGCTGGGCCACCCGTCCGTCACCTGCTCACAGCACTTCTAGGAAGGCGAGTTCCCCAAAGGCCACGCTCCCCCCAGACAATGCCACTCACTTCCTGTCACCCAGCCAGCTCCCAGACCCTGCCCAGGAACAAGGCAGAAAAATAGCTCAGGTGATATTTGCTTTTCCGCGAACGATTGGTTCACCCTCCGTGTTTCGGTCCTTGCTCCGTGCCTGCCTTGTTTCCGCTTGCTGACACGAAGCCTGCTGCCCCTGGTTTCCCTGGCACCTGCCCTCGGCGCCTGCCACGCCCGCATGCAGTAGGGAGGCGTGAGCAGCAGATGCTGAGGTCTGATCTGGGATTCCGGTGGGGGGGGGCATTCTGGGTGTGAGGTTCCCCCCCCCACCCCCGCCCATGCACTCTGGGAAAGGGAGGGTCACCTGGTGCTTCGTGGTCTGCCTTTTTGGCCCCTGTCTCTGCCCGGGCTTGAGACTGAGGTCCCTGCCTGGCCCTCGCCGCCCCTCCCAGCGGCCAAGGGTGAAGTCTAGATGCTATACGCCCAGGGCTGAAGCAGCGGTCTGCACACAGCTTCCCCTCTCCCAGGGGCTTAGCAGGGCAGCCCCCCTCCCCCCGTCCCCTGCCACTGGGCTGTCAGCATTCTCCCTGGGCAGCCCCGGTCCACCCAGCTGGTGGCTGGTTCACCCCGTCCCGAGGCTCGGTCCGTCATATTCGCGTTCCAGTTCCCGCTCAGAGACTCAACACACTCTCAAGCAAAGTTAAAATCAGCTCGTTTCTCCAGGGAAATGGGAGGGCAGAGGGGACCGATCCCCTCCTTACTTACTGTCGTCCGTGTCCCAGGGGAAAGGACGCTGAACCTGGGAATCACACACGGCTTGCACGGGGGGAGGAAGCCGGCAATGAGTTTCTGTTCAAGTTCTTCATCCCAGCCAGAGAAAGCCTTGCTGGCCCCATCTAGGAGCTGATGTGCCTCGGATCCCAGCCACTGAGCGGGCTCCAGTGGGGATGAGCTCACCAGGCTATGGGCTAATGGCTTAACCCTTTGCAGGCTGCTGGTACGGGCATTCTCATGCTGTGGCTTTGTCTCAGCTCGGCTCAGCCACTACTGGATGAACCTTGTGAAAAATTAATGAAGCTTCTCTGCAGTCTGTCGTCAAGTTTTAGCGGAGACGTGCATTAGGTTGGTGTCTGGGCAGGGCTGTTTCTCCTGGCCCAGGCTCAGACATCAGGCGAGCTGGGCTTTCTGCGGTGGTGGAGTGAGTGATGGTGATGGTGGTGATGCCAAAGGCCAGATTTCCCAGAGGCTCTGCTGGCTCCATCCAGCGCAGGCCGTGACAATGAGATCTGGGAGCTGTGTTCGTTCTGGATGCTGGAGAGGGCAGATGGAGGCTTACTTAACATCCTCGGTTCCAAGATGGGGGGGGTGCCTCTGGGAACTTTCCAGCACCTGTGGGTGGGTACCACGTGTGACAAAGGGTCAGGAGCATGTGGGGTCCTGCCCCACCCCAGGCCCAGGTGTCTCTGAACTGGGGGCAGATGTCCACCCTTGCCTCTCCCGGCTTCCCCGATTATGCCCCCGTGGCTTTGCATGTGCCCGTGATGAGAACGGAATGATGGCACCGCGGGAATGGAGGGGAAGGGTCTCTACCTCTCTCACAAGCTGCTTGTGAGGCGTTGGGTTGTCCGTCGCCAAGGTGCCCCAAGGGGTACCCGGAGGCCTACAACACTGCCTGAGACCCCGAAAGCCAGGCTGGCCACAGGTTGGGGGAGAGTCCTTGCTGCTTGTCCCAGTCCATGGCGGTGGGGGTGGGGGGGCTTCCTCCGTGGTCTGTCGGGGAGACTCTCTCAGGGATGCGGAAGACCAAGACAGGCCAGGGAATCTTCCCTCTCTGCTAACTTGATTTCTGTACCCGCCACATGAATGGGAAATTTCCAGCCTGGGAAGAGTCTGAAGAATCCGACTGGGAGAAATGGCAAGGGGGGCGGTGGGCCGGGAAGGGCGCGCACCCTCTGCTCAGCGGGTGGGGGTGGGGATGCATGTCCGCGGGAACTGGTGCGGGAGGCTTTCGAGGATGTTCTGCTCTGCCGTCACTGCCTGTCTCTTCTCTCCAATCTGTGAAGAAACCCTCAGGGTGAGTTATCCTGCCATGCACATAACCCAATCAGTCCTGTCTTCCCCTCAGTCCAGGCTCCACGCTTCCTCCCCCGGGCCCCAGGCTGTGGCAGGTGGCGTCGGCTCAGCCGTGGGCGAGCCCAGCCCTTGCTGAGAACTTTGTCCACGTCGGGCACTAGTCCATGTCCTTGGCCTTTGTCATAATTCACTGATTGCCCCATGGAGCCCTCTGATGTAGCTCTTTGAGGTGCTCTGCTCTCCTGATACTTGGCTTTGCACAAATTACTTCTCTGAGCCTCGACTTCTCCACTTGGTGAGTGGATGTGATCATTACGACCTCAGAGAGCTTGTGTGAGGACTGAAGAAGCACATGCACATAGCAAGGGTGCACTGAACGCAGCTATGTGATGTACAGGCTGGGTGTGCGTATACGATTTACATGTGTATGTGTACACGTGTGTGTATAGGTATGCATCGAAGCAATGTACATATATTAGCATATATGCAGATGAGGGGGTATTTGGGTCCAGGAGAAGGCGTCTGGGGTTGAAGCTGCATTGTCTGCAGGCTCATCCCTGGCGGGACAGAAGAGGAGGTGCGAGAAGCCAGCGTGGTCCCTGGGCAGTTGACGCCAGGCACCCCGGGCGGAAGGGCTACGGGGGGAGTTGGGCTGCAGGAGGCGCAGAAAGCAGGCCCGGCATTGCCTGGGGGATGGCTCTTAGCCCTCCGATCTGCCATCCTGGAGCTCCCAGCCGCTGAAGCTCAGCTCTGCACCCCCTAATCCAGCTAGCCCCAGGTTCCAGGGTATGATTGATGGGGTGACCGACCACCCAGGTCTGCCCGAAACTGAGGGGTCTCTGGGACACAGCACGGGACTCCCAGGGCTCAGCTAGTCCAGTGCCAAGCCAAGCAGGATGAACTGGTTACCCCAGGAAAGGCATTTGGAACCTCTGTGCTTCTGCATATGGGCTCTCCTTGTCTGGAATATTCCTTCTGCCCATCTCCACAGAGCCACTCCACCCAATCTGGCCTCACCCCCTCTGCGACCTCCCCGAGCCCCCGCTGGGTTCACAGCTCCACTTCTGGGCTTCCACAGTTCTGTTCTCGATGATTGTGTGCCCTGCCACAGCCCCCCAAAACTCCTTGGAGCACCTTTTTTTTTTTTAAAGATTGTATTTATTTATTTGAGAGAGAGAGCACGAGCTGGTGGGCAGGCAGAGGGAGAAGCAGACTCCCCGCTGAGCAGGGAGCCCGATGTGGGACTCGATCCCAGGACCCCAAGATCATGACCTGAGCCGAAGGCAGACGCTTAACCTACTGAGCCACCCAGGCACCCCTCCTTGGAACACTTTTTTAAATAAAAGAGTATATATTTGGAAAGTTTAACATACCCAAAAATGGAAAAAAACACTGATCTAATAAACCGTCAGGTATCCACAGTCCAACCTTGATAATTATCAATGTTTGTTCTGTTTCCTTTGACTCCCTCATATATATATATATATATATATATATTTTTTTTTTTTTTTTTTGCATGATGAAGCAGATCCAGGCCCTTCTTCTTCAGTTGATCCCTGCAAGCAGAGATGTGTATCTCTAACAGAGAAGGACTTCCTTCCTTCCTTTTTCTTTTCTTTTTTTAACAAATAACAACCACGATTGTAATCATACATGAAACTTACACATTACTTAATGTTAATACTCATCCCACAGTCACCTGTCCCTGGATGGCTCTAAATCATCCTTTTATGGTCAGGTGACACACAGCAGGATCCTGACCGGCGCCAGCCCTTACTCGTAGGAGCTACGCTTCTTGTGTCTACGACAGCCATTCCCTGCTCTACTCACACCATTTGGTTCCTGAAGCCGCCAGGCTGTCTGACTTAGCCAACTCCCATGTTCTGGACTTGGCTGGTTGCCTCCCCGTGGTGCCATTTACCACTTTCCTCTGTTCTGCAAAGATGTCACTGTAGCCTGGGATCCTAGGACCCTGTCTGGGCCCGGGAGGTGCCTCATTGGTGCAGAATAAATGGCAGAGGGAACATTCAGAAGGTACCTTACAACTGTCAGAGGTCTTCTGCCCACATGGTCCTCATGCTAGCCCCATGACGCAGGCAGGTCCACACTTTTTTTTAAAGATTTATTTATTTACCTGAGAGAGAGAGAGAGGAAGAGCTGGGGAAGGGGCAGAGGGAGAGCACGTCCAAGCAGACTCCGGCTGAGCGGGGAGCCTGACATGGGGTTCAATCTCACGAGCCATGAAATCAGGACCTGAGCCGAATCCAAGAGCCAGATGCTTAACCAACGGAGCCACCCAGGTGCCCCCAGGTCCACATTTTGAGAGCTTCTCAGTCCTACTGCTGGGATGGGTCACTGAGATGGGACACTCCAGACGCAAAGATCCTTCACCGTCCTCCCTGCCCTGTCTCCCACCTCAAGTTGTGAGGGGTCACGAATAGGGACGCTCAGGTGGACTGCGGGTCTCTGAGTCCTCATCGGAGGAGGCCTCCCTGAGCAGGAGTTGCCAGGGACAACTGGGCAGCCCCTGCCGATGCCCCTCCAGAAGGGGAGCTAGGTCTGAACTCGGGGAGGGAACCTGGGGCTCGTGCCAGCCAGGGAGGCAAGTGGGTAGGGGTCCCATGATGGGCTGTGGGGCTACAACTCTAGTGAAGGAGTGTTTGTGTTGACACCCCCTCTTTCATGCTGTTTGCTCCAGTGTCTTTTTACCGGATTTTAAGAACCCATCATGGCAGCTTCCTACCTTAAGAAAACCCAACAACCAAAAAGAAAAAGAAAAAAAAAAAAAAAAAACCCAAACACCACCACTTTTGGAGAATATGCTCAGAGGGAACGCCTGCTTGCACCCCAGTGATGCTTCTGACCCAGACCTTGCCTGAGGGATGACATAGACACCAGGTGAGGCCCCCCCATGCTCCACAGGACCCTTGTCTCCTTTTAAGACGGTCGAGAGGAATTTTTGTTTTCCGGGGCCCGGGGAACATCATGCAAAGCAACTACTCAAATCAGGCAACCCCGGGAAGAGCCACCCCTTTCCACCTGCCCCATCTCCCTGGCCAATATTTGCCTCTTTCCTTTCCCGTCAAGGGCACCATGGCCAAGGAGACCAGACTTGAGGGCCCCGAGTCTCTCCCGGTCTGGCCCCTTGGTCCTCTTGAGCAACTCAGTTACGTAAAGGCATCTCCCCACCGGTCCCTCCAGCTGGGTCAGGCGTCTGTGCAGATCCTAGGGCTGAGACTAAGGTCTTCTCCTCCAGCCACTCCCAACTTGGCTTTTCCCTTTCCTCTTGTCTCTTCTCACACTCTTTTCCCTTGTGTCTACCTATCCATTTCCTCCTGTCTGACAGTTCTCAAGATGTCCTCATTTCCTGGGGTGGTGGGGGGAGGCCCCCAAGGAGATACGACTGCTCCTTTCTTTGTCCGTACATATTAATGCACCAGCCGGGCCAGGTCCTGCCTGGGCAATTGGGAGCTCTCTCCGCAATGGGAATTTTACGATGTGGGGTGGGAGCTGCCGGGTGGGGACCTGAATCCTGTGGGAGTGGAGCCTTCCCAGGGAGGAAGATGAACATCTTCGGGGGGGGTGGATCAGCAGCATCAGGACCCGCCAGGACCTGCCATCCTCCTCCGGAGGCCCAGTCCCCAGGAGGAGCCACACTGGGGCTGGGGGACCAGACCTGGGGCAGGGGCCTGGTCAGAGGCCAGAAGCCACCTGCTCCTTGGGTGCGGCTGCCATCTAGTGGCGAGTGTGAGGTAGTGTTGCCGTCTGAAGTTCACTTCCGTTCGCCCCCTTGGCACTCCTTGGCCAGGCGCAATTTGTCTGTGGCCTTCGATTAACACCGGACCTGAGCCTGGAGAAGTCGACCTCACCACGTTTGCTGCTAAAGTCGATCTCACAGAAATAGTCACCACACGTGAAACCTGCCAGAAGGTTAAGGCTTGCTGGTTTCTGAATAATTTAAAAGATTCACGTGTTCGTCACTTCGCCAAGTGTCTCTTATATGCCAGGCACATTTCAGGCCAGGCACTGTAAATAAAGAGATGACCTCGGCAAACGGTGCAATGTATGTGGCGAAAGACAGGCGACTCAGCCAACGATTCCAATCCAGTTGGAGAAACTCTTGGCTGCAGAAAAGTCTGTGCTATGCTTTGAGAATACCAAGGGAGATCGTCTTAAAACAGATTGGCCCGGTAATGTATGGTGATTAACATAACATAATAAAAAAATAATAAAATGTCTATGAAAAAAATTTAAAAAAAATTGAGATCAAAACAGATTGGCCTGGAGTGGTAACTGAGATGCAGGGAGAGGCTTCTCGAAGAAGGTGATGCCCAAGACGAGTCTTGAAGGACACACAGGAGTCAGAAAAAAAAACAACGGAGGGGATGTAGGTTTTGGCAGAGAAGGTAGGGCGGGGGGCGGGGGCGGGCGGTGCAGACGTAGGTGGAGAAGGTGGAGGTGTAGAGGATCCTGATCCAGGAGGCGGAGTTGGTGATGGTGGCATTGATCAGGAGCCAGAGGGAACAGACCATGGGAAAGCGTCAACATTTCAGCTCCTTCTTTTATGAATTCCCCAGCGCTCAGGTATGAACACAAGGAATCCAATAGAAATTTTGTAGTAGGTTATCTAACCAAGTATTCCATTTGTAATACCAGTATTGTGGAATTTTGGAACTGGGAAGGATCCCAAAGAAATTATGTCTAATACGTTTAAGCAATTCTTCTGTTAATATTTATACCGTGTCCCGGTTTCTCTTGCTAAAATAGTGGTACCTTCCTGTGCCTTGGGTGATTGTGATGGGAACCTGATTGAGTCTGTCAGGGACGTGTATAACAGCCTGCCCAAGGGTCTCCCTGTCTTAGCTGGCTCCCTTTTCTGACCTCATCAGCACAGGAAGAATCAGATGTTTGTTCCTTTATTTCCTCCCTCCCTCCCTTCCTCCCTCCCTCCCTCCCTCCCTCCCTCCCTCCCTCCCTCCTTTCCTTCCTTCCTTCCTTCCTTCCTTCCTTCCTTCCTTCCTTCCTTCTTCCTTCCTTCCTTCCTTCCTTCCTTCCTTCCTTCCTTCCTTCCTTCCTTCCTTCCTTCTTTCCTTTTAAATTCAACAAACAGCTGTGACTAGCTGCTATGTGCCAGGCTGGGCATATTGGTGACTCAAAGATGCATAAGATTCAGGCCCCGCCCTCAGGGATCCTGACAGTCTACTGGGGGAGACAGACAGGTAAATAGGTGTAGACAACTGTCAACAGATAACCCGTACCTAGGTAACAAGGAGGATCTGGTCCATGCCCTCCTCTTTCAGGAGTCCCCTCGCTCTTGGATATTTGGAGAGAGGGGCTCCTGAGTCGGCTGGTCCTCTGTGTGCCTTCTCCCTTGGCTGCTGTCTGGTTGTGTCTACCTTTGTCCCGGTCCATCTGAGGCCTCTCCGTGCTGCCGGCCACCCCCGAAGCTCCACCACCACAGGGCATGTGCGTGTTACAGATCCCTACTCCAAATTCGAGAGAGAGCACAGGATTTCCAGGCACGGAACCACTTAATTATTTTTTTCTGACCCAGAACACTTTCCTCGAGCACAGCGGGGCTGACATAGAAGGTTAAACCCTTCCCAGGGATACCTGCATTACAGGATTATACGATAAGGTTGACTCTTTTCTTCTGACGTACAGGTTTATGACTTTGAACACGTGTATAGATTTGTGTAAGCACCACCGTAATCAGGATGAAGGACCCAAGGCTTTCCCTCAAGCTATCCCTTCCTAGCTCCTCTCTCTCGTCTGGCAATCAATCCTTGATGCGATTCTCGTCTCCGCAGTTTTGCCTTTCCAGCAATGGCATATAAATGGAATTGTGCACTGTGCAAACTTCTGAGACTGGCTTCTTTCATCCAGCATCGTGACTTCAGGATTCATCTGAGCTGTTGCTTTTTACCACTTTGTCCCTGTTAGTGCTAAGTAGCATCACTTTGGATCGATATATTGGTTTGTTTACCCATCCACCTGCTGAAGGACACCTGAGTTGTTTCCCGTGTTTGACAGTTTCTACTAGAGCTGCTAGAAACACTCGTTTCTAGTTTTTTTCGTTAACGTAAGTTTTCCTTTCTCCAGGAGTGGGCCTTCTGAGTCATAGGGTAAATGCATAATTAACTTTATAAATGCTAGGCTCTTTTCCAGGGCAGTCACACCATTGGGATTCCCACCAGCAATGTATGGGAGTTCCCATTGCTCTGCATGCTTATCAGCCTTGGTATTATCAGGGTTTTGTTTTTTTTTTTCTTTTCTTTTCTTTTAGCCAATCAAACGGATATCTAGCATTATCTCATCTCTATTCTACATCCCTTCCTGACAAATGATGTTGAATGTCTTTTCATATGCTTATTTGTCATCCTATGCCCTCACTGGTGAAGTGTCTGCTGATGTCTTTTGCCCATTTTTAAACTGGATCATCTGGCTTCCCGTTGTTGAGTTTTGAGATTTCTTAACACATTCTGGATTCAAGTCTTTTGTTAGGGGATATGTGATTTTGCAAATATTTTCTTCCCGAGACCAGGACCCTGCACCCCACTGCCTGGCCTAAGGCCCATATTGATGAAGACCTCAGCTGTATTTGGGAGGAAATACGGGAATACTTTCTTCTCCTCTCAAGGAAGTGTTTGTGCTTAAGTCATGGACAGTGGCTTTCCATGATTTTCCATATTAGCCCACCAGCTAATATGCACCTTCTTTGGCAGAGCACGGACGGCCGTCTGTGTCCTGCACCTAATCCACTGGTGTGGTTTTGGATCTCAGTCCACTCATATAAGCCAAAACTATCACCATCCTCTTATTTGTTTTTAAAAAACAACGTGACTTCTCTCTTGAGCCACCATTGTGCTTGAGTGACAGAAACTTACTATCAGTTAATCCAGTTTTCCTTTCCACTTTTTGGGGGGGCTGTTCTGAGTCTGAGGGATGCCAGAGCCTGGAGAAGGGGCATCTGATCTTCAAGTCATCCATAGATGCTGCTTCTAAGCAGGTCACTGCTAAGCCTCTTCTGGTTTTACCTTGATGGCCTTGTTGGATTTGAAGATCTCACCTCTACTTCTCCTCTACTCTTGGGTCCTCAGAAATCCTTTTGGTTCCACACTGCTTGGGGGTGGGGGCAAAAAATTGCCCAGCAGCCCTCCAAGGTGCTATTTCTCTGGATTAATGAATGGCCATCTCTCATTAGCATCTGGTCTCCTCCCTGCCCATTTTCTGGAGCTCCATGTGGAGGACGGACTTCAAGCTCCCCTGCCGTATTTCCTCCCAAATACAGCTGAGGTCTTCATCAATAGGGGCCTCAGGCCAGGCAGTGGGGTGCAGGGTCCCTGTCTCTGGAAATCATCATGTCTATGTTTTCTTCCTTTATCTCCTGTTATAGACTGAATTGCATCTCCCTGCCCCCCCAACCCCAAGTTCATAGTTGAACCCCTAACCTCCAGTATGATTGTATTGGAGACAGGGCCTTTAAGGAGGGTTAAATGTGGTCATAAGGGTGGGACCCCAACTCAATAGGGCTGGTGTCCTTATAAGAAGAGGAAGAGACACCAGAAGCACATGCACACAGGGGAAAGACCATGCAAGGATGCAGAGAGAAGACCGCCATCTGCAAGTCAAGGAGAGAGGCTTCCAGAAGCAACCATTCCTACCAGCACCTTGATCTTGGACTTCCATCCTTCAGAGCTGTGGGAAAGTAAATGTCTGTTGTTTAAGCCCCCCAGTTATGGTACTTTGTTATGGTAGCCTGAGCAGACTAATGCACCTCTGCCTCTCAATTCAGGGAATCCTTTCCCATGGTTGGGTGTGGGATGATGGGGTAATGCACATGGTCGGGGGTGGTGGAGAAGCCTTTCTCATCTCAAGGCTTTTTTCTTGACTGTACCACTTGTGTGGCATGCCCTTTTATTCTTGTCCGTGCACCAGTCCATCCTGGCTTTTCAGTAGGCAGGACCCAAGAACATCAGCCAAGGTAGACTCTAGCCGAGAACAGCAGTGAATACACCACATGGAATGGGTCACATCAGCATAGGGGACTATTCCAGTGACTCTTGATCCCTGTTACTCTGAGATTAACACAGCATTATATTTGCAAAGGGAACAGTGTTAAGCTCTTTGAAAAAAGTTGTGGACCAGGACCTTAGCCATGGAAAGGTCTTAGACTTCAGTGAGTCTCCAAAGCATCATGGGTGTGAGGGCCAGTCAAGGAGCACAGAAGGAGCTTGGCCAGGGAAGAAGTGACACTCGGTGTCAGGCAGAGCCCACAGCCTTGCGGAGAGGTGGAGTGGGTTGCAGATCATACTGGCCTCAAGCAATTTACCTGTGGACTTCTTGTATGGGATTATCCGTGTCCTTATTGTTTAATCCACTCAAAAGGGCATTTCTGTAATTTTCAGTGGAAAGAAATGTGCTCAGCCTGTCCCGGAGTCCTGCAGGGCAGTGGCAGGGGCGGGCTTCACTGAGCCACCAAACAACGCCACCACCAAAATATTCTATTAACTCATTCCCTCAGGACGATGATGTTCTTTCTAAATACGGTGTTGAGGTCTCTCTTTGCTGATTCTTCCCCAAACAAGGATCTGCACCGTGATTTCTTACCGATCCCACTAGCAGAAACAAACAGGGCTGGTAAATTGTACAAGCGGTTTCTATCACTAAAAATTAATAAAGCACCTTCATTAGACCCCTGCTATATCTCTAAGTATATACTGGGATGGGGGGAGGGGAATGCATAATTATAATGAACGAGAGCTCTTCCCTTCCATTCTGAGTGGCATATAAGAAAGGCTTCCTGAAGACGTGGTTGTTAAATCATCTTAGTTATAATGCAATTTTCCCTTTAAGCCCCATCTATGAATGTATAGTTCATCCAGTGTAACAATTTGTTGCACTAATTTTCCACATGTGTTCCTTCTCCCCTAGTCAGTGTAGCTCCTCAAGGACACGGGTAGTGAGAAATTCTGCCCGCCCATCCCCCACCTGTAACACATGGACTCATTCAAAGAATGCTTCCTCACTACCCGCTGTTATCTACTCCAGGCTCCAGGATGTTTCTGCTACATGGTAGACCAGAAAGACCCGTAGCCCCTGCTCCCCGTGAGCATTCAGAAGAGCAGTAGGCATTGAATGGGTTGTTATGCCAGTAATTACTTCATTGTGATAAAGACTAGAAAGGAGAAGTACAGGAGCCATGAGCCTATGTCATGGAAGAGGCTGACCTAGTTTAGGGATCAAGGAAGCTCCCCTGAAGCTGGAACATTTCAGTAGAGAGCTACAGGCTGAGGGGACCTCATAAGCCAAGACCCAACCTGGAGGAGCCTGACTCATTTGAAGGGTAGTTAGCAGGAGAGCAGAGAACTAGGGACAGTGACTCATGATGAGGCTGGAATTGCAACCTGGCTCAGACCTTGTTGGACCTTGTAGGCTGTGATAAAGCTGTAACAGAGTCTTAACAAATGCTAGCTTCCATGTATGAATGAAGGACATGTCAGAAAGATGGCCTTCCTTGGGTAACCCTGTGTGGGTTTCAGCATAACGGTACAATGGTAACAACGTTCTAGTGAGGGGAAGGTAGGAGATATTCCTAGGTAAGCCTGGGGAAGAGGCAGGTTTGGGCAAGGGTAGATTGTAGGATTTTTGACAGGTTGGGGATACCCCAGGGTGGAGATAGACTGAGTGTACTTCAGTGTTTGGTGCCTCTGGGACTGATAACAAGGTAAGTGTGGGCCCCTAAAACTCCAGTTCTCTCTTTCTTTTCCCAAGATACTGATCTCAAAGTCAGGGTTCCAACCCAGTGGAAACTGTCAAACAAAGCTGGTAAGAGAGAACTTCAAGTCCAATGAGGTCAAGAGTTGCCTCACAACATTTTTGACACGTCTGGTTCCAGATGGGTTGTTGAAGGACATAGGGTGCCCTCTATTTCCAGCAAGGAGTTCCCAATAGTGGGGATGAGTGTTTAGGGACTCTGGGATCAGGCAATGGTTCTGTCTCTCCCTAATTCTGTAACTTAAATAGCCTCAGAAGCAGACATCTGCACACAGGCTAGTAGACATTGCATATATTCACCCATTAGGGGAATTGTCTCCAGGATATTCCCGTGACAAAGACTTCTAGGGTCTACCCACTAACCCCTCTTCCTTTGTAACAACTGCAATTGCATTTGGGCAGAAATATTTCTGTATTTGGTAGAATAGTCTGGACTGGGATAAGAACAAGTTTCCAAAATTCAGTGGCTCAATGTAATCAAAGCTTATTTCATGCTCTCAAAATAATATTTGGCAGGGACTTAGCTTGTCAAGGCAGCATTTTTCTATGTGGTTACTCAGGGACCCAGGCTCCTTCCATCTTGTGGTCCTGCTGCCTCTCAGGGCCGTGTCATTATTGTCTGCAATGAGGCGGCAGAAGGAGAATAGTCATTTTGGAAGGGGAAAATGTTTGGAAGAGCACATGCAGGTTTGTTGGCCAGAACTAGAAGCAGTATATATATAACCTCCTTTCATATTCCACTGGATAGCACTTAGTCACATGGCCACCTCTACCTGCAAGAGAGAAAGGGACATGTAGTCTGGCCACGTGTTCAAATAGACCTTGGTGGAAAACCAGCAATCTCTGCCACAGTGCTGACCAAAATCTGTATTTCATAGTCTCCCTCTGTATTAGTTATCTATTGCTGTGTAACAAAGTATCCCCAAGCTTAGCAGAGTAGCACCATAAAAAGTTATTATCTCCCAAAGTTTCCGTGAGTCAAGAATTTGGGAACAGACTAGCTGGACATTTCTGGCTCAGGGCTACTCATGAAGTCATGGTCAACATGTTGGCAGGAGGTCTCACTTCCGCTACATGTGAACACCTCCTTTGGGCCCCCTGCATGTCCTCACACCATGGCGGCTTGCTTCCCTTCTTCTTCAAGGATGGGCACTCTTGGCTTGTTTACCCTTCCCCTTCATCTTTCTGATGGTCTGGACCCTGAGTGTGACTGTCATTGCTCCGGTGGCCATCTGGGGCCAACAAGGAAGTCTTGAAGGGATGGGAATGGGTACAAAATGAACTCAGATTTTGATGACATTGTGGATTCACTACAATATCCCTGCACTTCCTACTGGACTGAATCATGGGGGAGTGGGGAGAAGACTCATTATCTGATTTAAATCAGTATACTGGGGAATGTGGGGAGGGGTCCCTGTTACTTATAGCCAGATACAGTTCCTAATTGATGTGACTTCTATGTACGAGCTATTGACCTGCGCATCAGAAAAATAAATTTGGGTGAGAAAAAGGTCCCCATCCTCTGGTTCAACAGGGGTAAATGGTGGGCAGCCTATGACAGAAAAAGAACCCTTTCTCCTACAAACCAACAGCACTCAAACGAGGTTGTAGAGGAAACTCACCAAATGGAAAGTAAGCCCCACGGAGCTGTGATCTTGGTCTGTTATGTTTCCTGCTTTATCTCTTGTGCTTAGAACAGAAGCAAAGGTATTCCAATAATATGGACTCAATGAATAAAATGGAAACAGAGCGTGTCTTCAAATTAGAAGAAAATGTCTTCTGTAGGGAGAAATGATGATGAAAGAACTTCTTGGATTTCTGGCTGGGCTGGAAGACAAAGCCAGTTGGGCGGGGCACTTAGGAATTGGGTTCACACAAGGACCCTCAGGAGGTGGAGGCGAGCTGGGCACCTGCATCCTACACAGTTACCTTTGTAAATCGCTTTCCAAGCATATGGGGCTTATTGTGACATTGATTACGGGAGGCTCTGGGTGCTCAATTTGCCTTGAAAATGCTTCTCCTGAAAATCAGAAATAGCAATTAAGGAAAGCATGGGAGAGTATTAACCCATTTAATTAATGAGGTCATTTGTTTTCCTGAGAATCTCGCCAAGGTCTTTGAGGAGGACTCTTGCAATGGATTACACCCTCAAAGGATGGACATTTTCTGTGTATCCCATAGAGTCACCATCCTATCCTGCAAAGCCAATTGCTGATTTTAATTGACATTCACTTGTCCTTTTATACTAATTTCTCTGTGGGCCTGTTGGACTCAAGCTGTCCTCCCTGGTGAGGTTCTCAAAATGGATTACACAATTTCAGTCAGTCTTTGTAACATCCTGGACCCCTGTCCTAAGAATAAGTATGAAATTAAACAGCTATGCTGTGCTGCTTCCCCACCCCCACACCCAATGTCACAGAGGACACAACCTTGGAGTATGACCCCTGCATTTGCCAAGCTAGCAACTTTTGAACACTGTCTCTTTCCATCCAATCCAGATGGGTGGACTCAGCATTGTAGATGCATGCCCAGGGCCTTGCCCTGGGTCAGGGCCCTACAAGTTTCACCAGGGCTTACAGAAATAATTGGAGTTTAAAAAAAAAATGTCTCCAAAACACAGAAAGAAAAGATTAATTAAATCTTTGCCAAGGTAACATTAAATCATTGAGTCTACTAAAATACAACTCGACACTTACATCATTATATGTGAATTATGTTCAGTGTGGGCATAGTTTAATATGATGTAAAATCAGGAGCATCCAAACAGGAAGATAGCCAGTGCCTTTGGAGGTCCTAAAATGTCCTTGGGTCTCCTCGCTCCTTGAAATCCAGGTGAGATTATTCCAGAATGCTGTGGAAATCCAGAGCCCTCCCTATGATTGCTGCTATCAACTGTGGTTCTGCTGTGGGTGTGATTTATGATCTTGCATCCCCCCGCCCCCCCCGACCCCCAGCTCTTGGAGTTGCTTTAGCAGAATTAATGCAGCTTAGTGGTCTCTCTTATTCTCCCTATACCAACTCAGCTGCCAAACTCAGCTTGCCCCTCATTGTCCACAAATCCCCCACCTAAAGAATAACCTTAGAGAAGCAAAGGCAAGATATTACAGAACAGCAATGCTGACAACTTCAGACCATGCTCATAAATCCCTTAGCTACCCATAACTTAGCTCAAAACGCTTCTGAATCAACTGTGGGATATAAATAAGTATATAAATTACCCCTGGGATCATGCAGATTAAAGTTAACCTTTGAGGAGCACCCTCTGAGGTGTTTTGCAACACCAATAGCCAATTCTCCAATTCTCTGGACATCCAACTGGGTGTCCGAAAATTCAATTCAATTCTGACACTGAGTACCTAGAGTTGGTGTCAGATTCCATAGATTTAAGAGCTCAATCCCACTAGACTGACCCCACCTCAGACACCAGTGACAGGTCTGGTGCCTCTCATACCTCTGACCAACCAGTTATAAATGGTAGGTTCCCATGACACCCTCCTCGGGTTCAAAATTTGTTAGAATGGGTCACAGAGCTCACGGAAACACTGTACTTTCATTTACTGGTTAAAGGTTGCAATTCAGGAATAGCAGGATGGAAGAGATGCACAGGGCAAGGTGCGGGCATGTGGGTTGGGGGCAAGCAGAGCTTCCATACCCTCTCTGGGTGCACTATACTCCCAAACCTTGGTGTGTTCACCAACCCAGAAGCCCACTGAACCTCTTTGTTTCAGGGTTTCTAGGAGGCTCCATCACACAGATGTGATAGATTTAATCATCTGGCATTGGTAATTGAACTCAACCTCTAGCCCCTCTTCTGTTCTGAAGCTATCTGGGGGTTCTTTTTTTTAAGATTTTATTTATTTATTTGAGAGAGAGAGTGAGTGAGAGAGAGAGAGAGAGAGCACGAGCAGGGGGAGGTACAGAAGGAGAGGGAGAAGCAGACTCCCTGCTGAGCAGGGAACCCAATGCGGGACTCAATCCCAGGACTCTGAGATCATGACCCGAGCTGAAGGCAGACGCCCAACTGACTGAGCCACCCAGGCGCCCCTATCTGAGGGTTCTCAACCATTAGCTAACTCAATGACATACAAAAGACACTCTTACCACTCCAGAGTTTTCAAGAGTTTGGGGAGCTGGGTGCCAGAAACTATGATCAAAGACCAAATATGTATTTCTTATTATGCCACACACCCTAACTAGGAATCTATACCCCAGAGGTAGTAGGCAAAATGCTTCATATATTGCTGTATAAATCTACACCAAAAGGTTGACTGATTGAGCATAAAGGGATATTTTATATTTATATGTAGATCTATACAGACATATATGTATTTATACATGCACACACTTGTGTGTGTCTGTGTGAAATGCATGGAACCCAAGAATGTGGCTGACTACTAAAACTCCTGGCTTGATTGCCCTCAAGTAAACAAGGTCTAAGAGCCTGCTGAGCCCACAGACTGGGTGTCCTGCACCCCAGTATCTTCCCAATATCTCTGGTCAGGAAGGGTCCCGGTCCTGGGCTTCATGCTTGAAAGCAAGGCTCTGCAAACTTTTTTCTGTAAATATTTTAGGCTTTGGGGGCCTTAATGTCAGCGTCACAACCACGCACGTCTGCCATTGTGGCATGCAGCCAGCCATAGGCAACACTTAAAATGGATGGGTGTGGCTGTTTCCAAATAAACTCTGAAAACAGGCCTGGGAGGGGGGTGGGTTTGGTCCCTGGACTCCAACTTGCTACCCTAACTAGTGGCGCCAGATCTACTCACGAATTATTCAATAGCATAAGCTAATACATCCCCTTTCCCCCTTTAAACCAATAATGTTTGGGTTTCTGTCATTTGGATAGAAACAGCCCTTACTAATAATAATACACAGGGAAGCAGGGAAGAAAGGTGAAGGAGCCCCTACATGAGAGCAGTTCTATTCAAACTTTCGTGCACATAAGAATCACGGAGAGGAGAGGACATCCAAACATATGGCTGGGTTCTGCCCTCATCAATTCTGATGCGGGTCTGTGGTGGGGCCCAGAATTTGCATTTCTAACAAGCTCCCAGGTGGAGCACACTTGTGTAGCAAGATCTGTGTCCCAGATCAGTGGTTCTTGAGGCATAACGAGTGTCTGGATCACTGGAGAGCTTGCTAAGACACAGGTTGCTAGGGACCATGTCCAGCATTTGTCTGGGTCTAGATCTAGGCTGGGGCCTGAGAATTTGCATGTCTAACAGCTTCCCTGGGGATGTTGGTGATGCTGGTACTGGGACCCCACTTTGAGTAATGAATCTTTGGAGGACCCTCCCTTGACCCTTTTCCAGCCGTGCCCCTCCCCAACGAGGAGGAAGTCTATGGGGTCAAGGGCTCATGCTCCCTGCCCCTAAACCATACTCTTGGTACTCAGGATCCCAGAATTCCATATCAAGCAGCCTTGAGCCAGATTCCAGAGTCTGAATGGGGTCTTTTATGGGGAGTAGAAGAGACAGTTGGAGGAACAGGTTGGGGTGTCCACACACTGTGTGAGGCCCTTGCAGTTTAGGATGGAGCCAAGTCTGGGAAGAATTGGAGGGAGTGTCAGACCAAGGCCCAAACATTCTTTCCCCAAAGGAACAAGTGGAATTTCTTCCTTCATTTGGAGCCATCCTGATCAGGGACAAGGTGTTTGAGCAATTAGGAGCATAGGCTCTGGAGTCAGGCATACTTAAGTTCAACCTTTGAGTCTGATACTTAGTGACTAATGACCTCAGGCAAATGATTTAAGCTCTTGGAGCCTAGTCTCTGCATCCATGAGAATTGGAATGATGCCGAATGCTTACTTCGTTGGTATTTTGGCAACAGTAAATGCAGGAAGGTGCATAAAGCATTTAGCGTGAGCCTTGACACATAACACGTACTGTTCCTGTTGTCGTTATTGTCGGTTGCAGTTTTAAGTCCTTGGGGGCTATGTGTTATTCATGACTGTCCTTTTCTTGTATCACACCAAAGCCTGCCAGGCACCTCCGAGCAGGGGACTAGCTGCTGCAGCCATCCTAGAGCTACCCCCCACTCTCTCGGGCTCACAGTTTTGAGTCCTCGTCTTACAGAACATGAGTAAAGGATATTAGAATCCAGAAGATTACATGCCTTTTCATAAATGGCTAGTCTGAACGAGTCATCCTATAGAAAAATAAGGCTCTCTCTCTCTTTCTTTTTTTTTTTTGCCACTGTAATTACAAGGTTCACGAAGCTGTCTATTGTGGTCCAGACAATGATGTTTGCCAAAAGCAGTGCACGCATGATTATTTGACCCTTGCTCCTATTTTTTTCAAGGGTTTAATTATGTTTTCATTGCTTTCGCGATGGCCTTAGATGCAGCCCCATACTCGGATGCTTGTTGGAGCGTGGCTGGGGGCCCCTCCTTGTGTGTGTATGAGAGTTCCAAATTCCAGTAACAGCAATCGTAACATAACTTGTTTTTTGTGTACCAGGCTTTATCCTTGAAAACAGGGCTGTTGGTAGAGCTTTTATCAATGAGAATGGAAATGTCCTCTACGGGTGCTGTCCCATACACAGCCACCAGCCACATGTAGTTAGGAGTTCTTGAAAGGTGGCTAATGTGGCCGAAGAACTAAAGTCTTAATTTTCTTTCATTTTAATGAATTTAAATGGAAAATGCGGGTTAAGGCAGCACATGTTTATTTGATCTTCACAACCCCTCCGAGAGAGGAATAAAGAAAGGTATCATCTTATGGACAATGAAACTGCACACCAGATACTCACCTGTGTAGGTAAAGCAGGTAGTCATCACGTTGTGTGATTTAAAATATGAGTCATATGGGGCCCCTGGGTGGTGCTGTCAGTTAAGTGTCTGACTCTTGGTTTCAGCTCAGGTCATGAGCTCAGGGTCATGGGATCGAGCCCCACGTCAGCCTCCACAATGAGCGAGGAGTCTGCTTGTGTTTCTCTCTCTCCCTCTGCCAACCCCCCGCTCTCTCTCTCTCAAATAAATAAATAAATCTTTAAAAAATAAATAAAATACGAATCATAGAGGGCCTTCCCCACATTCCCTCAAAATTATTCTGTAATCAGGCTACCCCAGGGGATACAGTTTTAAATGATTTGAGTAAAGACAATGGCAAGAATTTGGTTTTTTTCCTGTTAGAGGTCACTGGTCTGCTTGACCTTTCCAAACAGCTGATTGTTCCATAGGTAAAAAGTAATCATATTAAGTAGAGATTGTATTCTTCTTGCCTTTGGAAAGGAATAACCTTTGGACTAATGCACTATTGAGGCAGAAGGTAGATCATCAAAAAGGGGGACATATCTGAAATGCATATGATAAGCAAGAGCTGAAATATTCCACGTGGAAAGAGTTCTCTTACATTACTCCAGACAGGCCAAGCAAGTTGCATGCTGGACACTCGATCCTCGTTTCAGAATGTCCGTCACACTTGAAGCCCCTCTCAATGGTGTGTCTTAACTTTTACTTCATTATGCTCTCAGCCAATGGGGCGGGGTGGGGGGAGGTTGCTCCCCAGAGGACATCTGGCAACCCTAGCAGATAGTTTAGTTGTCACAACTTGGGGTAGAGAGGTGACTGGCAGCTAGTGGGTAGAGACCAGGGACGCTGCTAACCATCCTACAATGCACAGGACAGCTCCCTATAACAAAGAATTATCTGGCCCCGAAAGCCTGATTAATACATGAACCAATAAGAAAAAGACAAATACTCCATTAGGGGAAAAAAAGGACAAAAAAGCAACATTCAAAAATTCAAAAGTGTTGGGGCGCCTGGGCGGCTCCGTCGTTAAGCGTCTGCCTTCGGCTCAGGTCATGATCCCGGGGTCCTGGGATGGAGCCCCGCATCGGGCTCCCTGCTCCGCGGGGAGTCTGCTTCTCCCTCTCCCACTCCCCCTGCTTGTGTTCCCTCTCTCGCTGTGTCTCTCTCTGTCAAAAAAATAAATAAAATCTTAAAAAAAAATTCAAAAGTGCTCCTTATATATACTATATATATAAGTATATAGATACTAGGAGTGATCAATTAGAAAAAGTCAGACTTTTAATATGAAGAAAAGCTATATAATTGTCTAGAAGGACAAAAAGGAAGACACGAATGAACAAGGGCATGTTATATTGCTGGTGGGAAGTCCCATCCTTAATACATTGATTCTATGCAAATTAACCCATAAACACAAAGCCATTTCTTTTTTTTTTATGTTATGTTAATCACCATACATCACATCATTAGTTTGTGATGGAGTGTTCCACGATTCATTGTTTGTGCATAACACCCAGTGCTCCATGCAGAACGTGCCCTCCTTAATACCCATCACCAGGCTGACCCATCCCCCCACCCCCTCCCCTCTAGAACCCTCAGTGTGTTTTTCAGAGTCCCTCGTCTCTCAGACACAAAGCCATTTCAATAAGAGCTCACGGGATTTTTCACGGAATTTTTCAAACTGAAGGGAAATAACCCATCTGAAATAGAAAATGTACAAGAACAGCCTGGACATTTTAAAATAAGAATTAGGGGTTTGGAGTGGTAGAGATATGTAACAAAGTTATGATAAGTAAAACAATATGGGATTGATGTATAAATAGCTGGAGAGATGAACGGAACAGAACGGAGTCTAGAACAAACCCATGTTATCTACGGGAATGTAGTATGTGATAGCAAATGCCTATCAGAGCAGAAGACAGATGTTCAGCCCATAGCAAAAATTTGAAACATATGCCCCACCATAGAAGATTAATGGAATACCTTTCAAGACTGTGCATGCACTGGATGGCCAAACAAAAAAACGTCGGGACAGAGAAGCTCATGATACACTGTTAAATGAAAGAAAACACAACTACAGAATGGTAAAAGGTATAGGAATGATTAGCATTTTCTAAACGTGCACATATCGATGTACATTTGTATTTACAAAAGCCACAAATGCAAATGTCCAATGCCACCCCATTTTTTTATTATTCTTTTTTTTTATTTTTTTATTGTTATGTTAATCACCATATATTACATCATTAGTTTTTGGTGCAGTGTTCCATGATTCATTGTTTGTTCATAACACCCAGTGCTCCATGCAGAACGTGCCCTCCTCAATACCCATCACCAGGCTAACCCATCCCCCCACCCCCCTCCCCTCTAGAACCCTCAGTTTGTTTTTAAGAGTCCATCACCTCTCATGGTTCATCTCCCCCTCTGACATACTCCCCTTTTCTTCCTCTCCTGTTATCTTCTTCTTTTTCTTTTTTCTTAAAATATGTTGCGTTATTTGTTTCAGAAGTACAGAACTGTGATTCAACAGTCTTGCACAATTCACAGCGCTCACCGTAGCACATACCCTCCCCAGTGTCTATCACCCAGCCACCCAATCCCTCCCACCCCCAACCACTCCAGTAACACTCAGTTTGTTTCCTGAGATTAAGAATTCCTCATATCAGTGAGGTCATAGGATACATGTCTTTCTCTGATTGACTTATTTCACTCAGCATAACACCCTCCAGTTCCATCCACGTCGTTGCAAATGGCAAGATCTCATTCCTTTTGATGGCTGCATAATATTCCATTGTGTATATATACCACTTCTTCTTTATCCATTCATCTGTCGATGGGCATCTTGGCTCTTTCCACAGTTTGGCTATGGTGGACATTGCTGCTATAAACATTGGGGTGCACGTACCCCTTCGGGTCCCTACATTTGTATCTTTGTGGTAAATACCCAGTAGTGCAATTGCTGGATCGAACGGTAGCTCTAATTTCAACTGTTTAAGGAACCTCCATACTGTTTTCCAGAGACCACCCCATTTTTTTAAAAAGATTTTATTTATTTATTTATTTTAGAGAGAGAGAGAGAGAGAGACAGAGAGGGTGCAAGCAGGGGGAGGGGCAGAGGGAGAGAGACAGAGAGAATCCCAAGCTGACTCCCCATTGAGTGTGGAGCCCAACATGGGGCTCGATCTCACAACCCTCAGATCAGGACCTGAGCTGAAATCAAGAGTCGGACACTCAACCAGCTGAGCCACCCAGGCACGCCCCCCCATCCCATTTTTTTTAAACCAACGTTAACTGAGGTACTAAATATATCAGCAATGGCTGCATGCCTCCACCTTTCCTCCCAATCTTGGCTTCAGTGTCCAGTCCTGCAGACTGGGCTCCACATGGCTCCGGGAACCACCTATGAAGCAGACCACATTCCCATTCTCCAGGGAAGAGCCCCACGGTCTATTTTCCCTGGGTCACAACTCCTCCGTGATGCCCCTTCTTTCCTTCCATCATCATGTGCTAGGTTTAGCACTCATAAATCAGAGAAGTATCACAGCAAGTAAACTCCACCATCATCCTGAGCGAAATGGAGTGGCCTTGCCTGAGAAGTAAGACCATGGAAAACTCTAGAAAGGCAATAGGAGAGGAAAATGAACCATTGAAACCATGCGCATTCCCATCTCTTAAATGGGCAGTCGAGAAAAATCCCCCCAATCCAAGCAAATTATTCACCCTTTCCATCGTCCCCCCAAATATCTGGAACTGAGATTGAGTTCACCTCATTGTACGAACACTGTGCTTGACACACCCAGCCTTACCTTCACGGCCGGTCCCCACCTGGACCAATTCTGCCTCATTCTACTGCAGCCAAATCATGACAGTTTACCAAGACTCACTGCCTCATTCCTGACCACCCTCCAACCCATTCCTGCCACAAAGTTTTAGGAACATGAGGTTAGGGACCCAGGGAGGTGGGACCGTGTTGTAGCTGGATATATTCTAGAACAAATTCCTTACATTGTTTCTGAAGAGCTCCCCAGCCTGGTGGTGAGGAAGCAAGAATTAACTGGCAGCAAAGGAGCTAAATTACCACCTATTGCTCTGCTCTTATAATTGGGTTATTAATTAAAACATAACCAGCAGCAGCCTCATCCACATAAGGAAACATTATGTGCGTCTTTTTCAGACCATTGTCACAAAATATGAAAACTACATCTTGTAAGGTGAGTGTTCTCAGAACTGCTTAGCAACCTCAGCTTTAATTGTCACCCAGTTTATAAAAACATGCAGTTAATTATCGCGTCTCGTAGCTAGACTATCAGGTGCATGAAAAAGTCACTGAGGTGGGTCCTCCTTGTCATGAAACAGACAGATCACCCTCAGTGGGGTTCACCCTGGGAGGATAGGTCAGAATTTGTCTCTTGGGAGATCCTTGAAACGGTCTTCATGAGGACGCATATTCTATAATAAAAAGAATTCCAAGTGGGTTTTCCATGAAGGAAAACACCTCTTGCTAGCCATATGGTACAATTGGTACAATTGTTATAATGGTATAATTATAATGGTTATAATGGTACAAGTGCTGAACAAAGCCCAGTTTAGTATACCCCTCAGTGACAAGTGTTTGTGTTCCATAACAGTCATAGGGAAAATTTAGAGGTGATGACAAAGAATCAAGCTTTGGGTTTGAGAATAAGGAGACTTGAGTTTAATGCCAGGTCTCCTGCCACTGGCTTATGAACCTTGGTTCCAACTTTTCCTCTTTGAACCTTAGTTTCTTTATCTGTGAAACAGGTGGGATTTTCAAAGAATGAGTTGGTAGGCTTTGGGCAGTGGTCAGCGAGTACAAGGAGATATAGACATCATGGTCTTTTGATAAAATGCAGGAAAGTGGGGCATCTGGGTGGCTCAGTCGGTGGAGCGTCCAACTCTTAGTTTCAGCTCTGGGATTATGGGATCGAGCCCGGAGTCTGGCTCCGGGCTCAGTGTGGAGTCTACTTGTCACTTTCCCTCTGCTTCCTCCCCCGGCTCCCTCTCTCTCTTTCTAAAATAATTAAAAAAATAAAATAAAATAAAAATGCAGGAATGCTTTTGTACAAGTGGGGTTACCCACCACTCAAAGCCTCCTGCCAACACCCCTCACCCACAGTCTCTCCACTGCTCTGGCTGCGGGTTCCCTCACCTGAATCTCCCCATCATGCATCCAGTAAGGTTTAATATCTGGTCCAGCAGGGACCTCCTGACATGACACATCGTTGTCAGGGTCTTTACTTGAGTCCTCTGTACCTCCACCATGCCCATGGCTAAATAACTTACATATTATCTCTGATGGTAGCGACGTACTCAGAGAAGAGCATTACCCACGTTATGAATCAGCGGCTGTTTGCATTTCCAGCAAACAGAAAGAAAAGTGATTTTCAGAGTTTTCCAACTGTCTCTTTGGTTTGAGCCAGCTGGGGTTGAGCATTGATTTCCGGCTGTGTCTATTGATACACACATTGTACCTGCACCTCATAAAGAGAAGAACATCCTATTAATGGCAGAGTTTGGATAATTCAAGCAAGGATTAGAATGAAGATGACCTTGACTTTGGAGATAATGAGATTTAATTATGCAAATACAATTTGAATCCTAAAAGCTGATAAATAAAATTTTTTTCAAGCATCCAAGTCGCTCTTTAGAGGTGGCCATCGAAGTGATGATGATGATAGCTAGACAGTCCCCCGCAAGCTATACTTTATCCATGTAAATGGCAGGGTAACACTACACTTCTTTTCACAAATCCTATTGGCAGCCCTGTTTATTAATGGTGAATTACTGAAGACTCGTGATAGGTTTTCTCTCTCACCCAGAAATGATTTTTTAATATCTTTGAATGCCTAGGACATACTCGTCATTCATTCAACAGTTATTGAGACTTTACTCTTGTGCCAGGCGTCTGGGCTAAGGGCTGGAATAAAGGCATAAAAGCCTCTTCACTAAAGGAGCTTCCAGTCTAGGAGAGAAAGAGACACACTAACAAAAAATAGGATGCAGTAAGCAAGCTGTATTAAGGGACACTTTTCGGTCACTTCCCCTGGCCTCTTGCATTTCCATTCTTCCCGAAACCCACTTAGCAGGACCCCACTGCCTTTCCTTGTGTCTCTTGGCTGCTCCTTCTTAGTCTATTCTGTGGGCTCCTTTTCCTCTACTCGGACAATTAGAGGCTGGAGACCCTTGGCACCTGTCCTTAGCCCCTTTCTCTCCTCATGCTCTGTGCTCTTCCCAGATCGTTTCTTTCACTTTTGTCATTCTAATTACCACCTCTCTGCCAGTCTCTTAAGGGCAGCCCTTTCTTCTGGACCTATATATCCAACAGCTCATGGCCATCCCCACTTGGATGTCTCAAACTCAGCATGTCCCAAACAGCATTCATTGTTCTCCAAACTGTGCCCACCCCAACCTGCTTCTGTTCCAATGTCCCCCATGTTTTATAAATGACGTGACTGTCCATCCAGTTGGTCAAGCTGGGAACCTGACAATCACCTGGCAATCTTCTCCCTTGCACTTCAGGTCCCGCAAGTTACCCATACCCCCTCAGCATTTCTTGAGCATTTCCCCAGTTCCGCAGCCACCACCTGAAGTCGGTCCTCACCTTCTCTTGCCTGGATGGGGTAACTTGTTGGTGTCTCTAGCACCACCAGCACACCTCTGCAGGGCGGATGTGGTGATCTGTGTCCGATTTGGATCCGAGTGCGTCTATAATAGCCACCATGTGAGGTCTGCTGTGCCTATGAGTCAGCATGCCTCCTTCTCAAAGACCCCCGTCCCATCTCCCGGAAGCCACGTTTGTATAATGAGATCCCCCGCTCATTGAATTAGGAGTAAACGCTCTGATCCAAGCTGACTCAGTTGAATTCCTTCTCTGGGAATTGTGAATTGGGATGAACAAGCACCATTTTGTGTCTCTCTATAGGGCTAGGACGATAATTTATAACCTGAGGGCTGTAAGGGGGCTGTTGTCTACCCTATTTTTGGAGAAGCAGAGAAAGCAAAGCGTGGGTTGTTACTGCAGCCTCACTCCCTTTGGGGGACGGCCGGGGTCAATCAGGGACATCACTGCACTAGTGCGGACCAGGTGACTCCCGATCGACTGGTTTAAGATTCCATTTCTGGCAGAGCCGAGACAGTAATTAAGTCTTGGTTTGGTGATGTGGGCTTAGCATCAGCGATGCCATTTTGGGGATTTTTGTCTTGTTTATCATGCATGTAAGCTGCCTTGAGCCCATTTCTATTCCTCCAGCCGAACGGTTTTAGCTCATACCGTCGTGTCAATGCCCTCCACCCCCTAGGCTCCCCTTGACTTTAAGATACAACCCCAATTCCTAAGCCAGCCCAAAGGCTTGGACTATCATTCCAACCTTCTTTTGGCCTCAAACCCCTTTGTTCCCCATGCTCCAGGCACCCCAGAAAACTCCCAGTTCCCGGTCATGCCATGCTCTCTTCTGTCTCCGTCCCACCACACTCCTGCCTGGAATGCCCCCTGGTCTTCTCCCCACCTACTGGTGCTATGCTCCTCCTTCAGGCCTCACCATAAAAGCAGACTCCTCAGGAAGCCAGCTGTCTGGCCTTCCAAGCTGGGCTTCTGCCTCTCTGTATTTCTTTGTACTGCTCCCTACACCTCCCCCTGCCTTCCACGCTTTAGCGCTGAGGGCAGGAGCCATGTCTGCTTCATTCCATCATCCAGCTATATGCTCCTCTACCAGTGTGGGGCCTGGCACGTGGATGGCCATCAAAATATGTCTGTGAGTGAATTGATCACTGGCGGGACTTTGGAGAAGGAGCTGCAAAGACTGCATATGGATCGCTGGGGAAGGTTTTACAAAGGGGCTGGTGTCTGAGGTGAGCTTTGAAGGATGGAATAAGAGGCTCTCATCTGAGACACTCACTCCTTAGGGATTTAGGGACATAGATGGGACCCTTGGGGATGGGCCTGGGCTTTTAAGTCAGATGCTCCTATAACTGTGGGACTCTACCTGGAAGGACTAGAGTGAAGATTAGAAATAGCAAATATCAAGTGGCCGGCATTACTTTCCAATAAATGAAAACAATCTTTTTTTTTTTTTTTTAAGATCAATTCCACAATGCTATGGGGCCTTGCATAAATCATTTCAACTCTTAGAACCTCATTTTCATGATCTGTGTTATCACTTACCTTCTCTCCCACATTTGATTATTGTCAGGAGTGCATTTCTGGACCTCTGAAATTTATCATCATCATCATCATTGCTAATTATTGTAATCATCAGATCTTGGGGTCCACAGCGAGGTGGCTCCTTCCTTCAAGAATCAGGCAATCATTCTTTGCCTTTGAGAGTTAAATGGTGCTGTATGCAAAGTCACCAGAAATATACAGAATGGTTCCCAGACCAGCAGCATCTGAATGTAACTTGGCTGAATATATTAACATATTTAAAAAGAGTACGTCAATCACAGAATGGAGGAACTGGAAAAGTTGTCACATGGGCAAATGGGGGCTTAGCCAACAGAAGTGCCGCATCTCTGTTTCCAAAGATAAGGCCATCCCTAGAGTGCGTCGATGTCCTGAAGATGCCAATCATTTCCTCCCTGCTCCCCGATGCCTTCTGAAAGATGCCACCCAAATCGGCAGCCCGAGATGTGGCAGGCCTTTGTACGAACGCCCTTGCTCCCAGCCCCTCCACGCTGACCATGACTGATTGAGTTGGAAGTGAAGCCCAGATTAGAGCCCAGCTTATCACTTGATCGTTCTGACCATATGGAGCACGGATGGGGAGACTGAATCAGTTGGCTGTGGGGGGCCCCGAGCTGGAAGTTGGGAAGGTCACCAGGACAGAGGCTGTCCTCTTGGGATGGCCATGCTGAAGCCTTGTGCAAACAGAGGGTTTAGCAAAGATGTGTCTGCAAAAAGAGAAAAAATATGATGTGTGGAAGAGTGGAGAGAGGTGGGGTGGAGAGACGTGGGGCAGAGAAAGAGACAGAGATGGAGAGAAAGCCACTGATTTTTCTGGCTCTATGAGCCTACCTCTGCTTCTAAATAGCCTTCCTTTCTAACTTGAGCCTCAGTGGGCAGGGATAGGTCCATGCAACCAAACCGTCCTAACTAAGATGGAACTTTAGCTAACAGACTTGCCTATTTCAGTTCTCTCTGGCAAGGTCATCCTGCTGTGGGTGGGGTGGGTGGATAGAGAGAGCATGAGCAGGAGGGAGAGGGAGAGAGAATCTGAAGCCGACTCCGCGCTGAGCGCATAGCCTGATGCAGAACTTGATCCCATGACTGCGAGATCATGACCTGAGCCAAAACCAAGAGTTGGATGCTTAACCGACTGAGCCACCCAGGCGCCCCAAGCAAGCCCTGCTCTGCTTCTAAGATGGACAGCCCGCCGTTGCTCTCCCGCATCACGAAAGCTAGCACCTCACCGCACAATGATCTGGTTTTCATGTGCTCTATTGTTTTTCCGTTGCTGCTGGACAAAAATTAACACAGATGTAGTGACTTAAAACAATACACCTTTTTTACCTGCAGTTCTGTAGAAAATGTGAATCCACACTTTGGTGGAAGGAAAATGGGTTTTCCAGTCCTCCGGGGCTGGACTCCCTCCTACCACGTCTAGGACTTGGGTGCATCTAGCTTCCTCCTCCATAAAATGCAGATAGTAGTATTGTTTCGGGGATTAAATGAAATCAATTTTTTTTTTTCAAAACTTGATCAACACCTGTTTTTTTCCTCTTTCCCTTTCTCTTCTCCTTTTCGTTCCTGTCATGGTGGCCTGGAAGCCTGAACTCGATATACTAGGGATTCTTCTAAGCGAGGGAGCGCTCACTGAGTCTTGGCTGCGGAAGTGCCCTGGGGCCAGGACTCTGAAACAAGCCTTGTGCCATGATGGCAACCCATAATCATCTCTTGCTTCTTTCCCTCCCCCATATATGGGATCTTTTTATATCTGAGAGTGGGAACCCCTGCAGGGTTTCTTTCTGTCTTTCTTTTCTTGCAACATAAAATGACAAGGGTCAGAGAGCCAAGTATGGGATGTGTTGGGGGCTGCCAAGTAGGCAGCCATTGGGTGCAAAGGACCCACAAAGGAACGATGAATATGAACTCCCAAATGCTTAATAAGGGAGCTGCCAGGACAGTGATCCTCAGGGCCTGAGTGATGGGGGTATTGGAGAATTCCCAATGGATTGCTTCCTGGCCATGACCTAGAACAAGCTTCGTCCTTGTACCCTTTGAGCAGCTTATTATTTCTTTAAAGTATTCGCTGTCTACCAGTGTGGGCAAGCTCTGTGCTTGGCTATAGTGACAGTCACGGGCTTCTCACGGGGACATTTTCTTCTTTTATGTTTGAAGGAACTTGGAAGCCTTTGGCTTCATCGCCTTAGTCATTCAGGATGGAGTTAAGTGAAGGACGTGCTAAGCTGGTTTGTAGTAGGGAGACTCAATCTGGCTGGATTTAAATGATGCCCTTATGGAAATGCAGGCCGCTCAGATATCAGAGACTCTTTGCAAAACATTCTGGAAAGTTACTCCTGTTTTAGCTGAAAAAGCAGTGTGCTAATTGGGAAGTGTGGTTCCTTTCAAACCTTCCTTTCCTTTCGATTTCAGACACAGTACCCATGTAGACCTCTGTGACAGCTCACAAAACATCGTCACGCAGGTTGGCACTTTTGCTGACTTTTGAGTTCCGCGTGGAATCTCAGATTCAGACAGACCAGTGTAGAAATCCCAGCTTTCGTGAAACTATCAGTCGCTTGGTCTGAGTCTCCTTTCTCTCAGCTGTGACATGGGAGCACTGATACTATTTCACAGGATTGTCCTGCTGATTAAAAGCCCCTCACACAGAACCGGACCATTATTAAGCATTTGGGAGTTCATATTCACCGTTCCTTTGTGGGTCCTTTGCACCCAATGGTTGTATGTGCTTTAATTGAAACTAGCTCTGTCTGGGGGTGCGTGGGTGGTTCAGTCAATTAAATGTCCGACTCTTGATTTTGGCTCAGGTCACGATCTCAGGGTTGTGAGATCAAACTCCACGTCGGGCTCTGTGCTCAGCATGGAGTCTGCTTGTCCCTCCCCTACTCTTCCTCTCCCCACTTGTCTGGTCCCCCCAAAACTAGCTCTGTCTCTCAAAAGTCTAATATTCAGGAATGGAAGATGCTTCAGAGACAGAGACCGTACCCACCTCTCCCTCCGTCATTCTTCCCGGAGGGGGTAGGCATTTGCCTTTCCAGATCTGGAAATGAAGGAAGTAAGACTGCCCCGTGGGAGTGAAACTGTGAGATAACAGAAAAGATATGCAAAGTCAGCTGCAAGAGAGGGCACAGTTCCCAGGCGGGCAAGCCCCCACGGTCACCAGATGAAGGCATTACCACAAAGAAAGGATGTGTCCATCAGAGGAAGGACTGGTTAACATTGAAAGCAAAGAGCAGGAGAGGCAAATGTTGGCAGGGTCCATCCTAGGAAACAGGGAGACTTAACCAGTGCCCGGAAGAGTTCTGGTTCCATGGAGGCAGACTGTGGAGCTCACACACTTTAAATATCTCTGGTCCCATGGACAAGGCCTCTTGTGAGATGGAAACATCAAGCTAGGTCAACTGGATGCCTTAAGCACTGAATTATCAAACTCCCCTTGTTCTGATTCCGGGCTCTCCAGAAACTTCCAGATGGTGGTTTGGCTTCTCTGGGAGTCTGTCTGGGAGGTGAGGATGGACTAATTCCATGGAATTCGAGAGTTTAGGTCTTGATGTCAATCATTTCATACTGTGAATGAAGGAATTGGCATTTGGGTTTTTATAGGTCAGGGTTCAAGTGTCTCCACTGAGAGGTGAATCCCTCTTCAGAATGTTGCATCTCAGCGTCAGATGTCAGACCCAGGATCATGGGAAATTCCCCAAGGTAAGAAACACCTGTTTAGGAGACGTCTTGGAAGACAGTCTGTTGGCCTCTCCTCTTGGTGACAACCCTTTGGCATTTCAGAAGAGACAGAGTTTTGAATTTCAGTACTAACTGTACTCCCCCATGTCACTCAGTAATAGCTCACAGTGGCAGTGTTACCTGGCGGAAGGAATCTGGGATTTGGAGCCGGACAGTCCTGGGTTTGATTCCATCTCTTCTGGTTTCTGTCTACGTGAACCTGGGCATATAATTTAACATTTCTGAACACCAGCTTCTCCATCTGTAATATAGGCTACGTCCCAGGGCTGTTGCAAGGGAGGAAGTGACAAGACTCTTAGGTACGATTGTCCTGGGCACCGAGAGGGACTTACCAGATGGGGAATGGTGATCAAGTATGGATCTTTCATTCCATTATAGACCGAGAATCTATTTTGTGCAAAATCGAATCCAGTCTAATCTGTAAACCCCAGACTGTCCCTTCCATCACCTTGGCCTATTCCAGGTTTGGAAATCAGCAGTGGGGGATAATCTGGACACTCTTGCCATGTTCTAAACAGTCTTGACCTTCCACGGAATGCTTGGTGATACAGAGAGGCTTTGTCCATGGCCTTGAGTTGAGCCCCTGAAGGTATCAAGAGATGACTTCCAGCAAAGCAGGTTTGCTTTTAAGCTGTGAGCATGCGTGTGTATGCCCACATTTTGATCTTCCTTAGAGAAGAAATTGTGGCCTCCTGGTACCATTTGGTAAGAACTTGGCAACTGGTTTCTTGAATGAGCTAGACTCAAGCAGAAGGCAGCTTCACTCTTACATCTTTCCATGTTTTTTTTTTAAAGATTTTATTCATTTATTTTATTTGAGAGAGAGTGAGAAAGCAGGGGAAAGGGCAGAAGGAGAGAAAGAGAATCCCAAGCAGATGTCTTGCTGAGCATGGAGCCCTAAGCTGGGCTCAATCTCATTGCCCTGAGATCATGACCTGAGCCGAAACCGAGAGTCGGACACTCAACCAAGTTATCCAGGTGCCCCACATCTTTCTATGTTTTCCCTGCTCTCTGCCCCTGGATAACATTTTAGGTCAATGCAATAGCTTTCTGGTCACTCTTAGACAACAATAAGGAAAAAAGTTATTAGGCTAGTTTCAGGTCGTAGAAAACCTAATCCAGGCTAATAAATAAACCCCCTACTTTCCTTCCATCCCTTTGGCCTATTTGGTGTCCAGAAATCAGCATTGGGGGCAAGCATTGTCATTGCTTCTTCTCTCATTCCCACCTTACCTCCCCCGACCTCTGAGCAGGCAATGCAGGAGCATCCTGTGTGGGGGCTAGAGGCCGGGAGGAGAAGAAGAAAGGTTTATCGTGACAGTTGCAGCTGGGGGCTGGAGGTGTGCACAGATGACATTCTCCAAAGGACACTTTTGTGAGTTCCTCAGCGAGCCCTCTGGCTGCAGCCCCCTCGAAAGCTGGTGAAGCCACCACAGATGGCTGCTTGGGAATCACTTCCCTCAACATCTCTGTGCCTCTTGGCACACCCTCAGCTCCTCAGCTGAGGTCACCACCCCTGCCAGGTAGCCCTTGTGGCAGAGCTGACTTTCTTCCTCTTCACTTAAAAAAAAAAAATTTACTTGTGCCCCCGATTACAAAAGCAATACACTCGACAACAGACTATTTCTAAAAACCATGGAGCCGAAGATAATTAGTCAAACTCCTTCAACCTACAACCCAAATCGATGAATGGAGACACAAATTGTGGGACTGGAGTACGCTCCACCGTAAGAAGGAAGCACACAGCAACACGAATGAATCTAAAGATAATTATGCCGAGTGAGAGAAAGCAGACAATAATAAAAAGGGTGCATACTGTATGATTCTGTTTATATAAAATACTTGAAAGTACAAACTATTTCATGGTGACAGAAAGCAGATCAGTGATTGTTTTTCAGGAGGGAGGTGGGGAGGGCAGGAGGGTTGGACTCCAATTGAGCAGAAGGAGACATTTGGGGGTGATGGATATGTTCATTGTCTTGACTGTGGAGGCGGATTCCTGTGTGTAACCAGTTGTATCCTTAAATATGTGCAGCTTATTGAGGTCACTTACATCTCAGTAAAACTGAAAAATTCTTACCATCTGACATAATGAGACAGGGTCTCCTTCGAGAAGGTCCATGGCTGGCTCCTTCCTCCAGGCTTCCGTGTGGACCGCTCAACGGTCACAGGCTTTTTGTTTCACCCTCAATGAAAGGGCAGTTTGCCCTTTGATTCGGCTGTAGCCTCCTGACTGTAGACTCTTTTATTGTGAGCCTGGCTCCCGTCCAGCCATCTGGAAGCTTGAAGTGCCGTGAGTAGCTCTTCCAAAGCCCGCACCCTTTGTCCTTCTTGAGGAGGTGGCCGCGAAGCACCTTTCAACTTTGTCCCACCCACAGGTGGGAAGCAGCCCACGCAGAACGTCCATACCTCTCCTCAGAGACCCCCATCACTCCTCGTCCCCTCACCCTCCCGTCACTCTTGACTTCCTCCCACATAGCTTGGAGACAACGATGGCCTAACGGAAGTAGCTCTGGGCGGTAGGCACCAGGCCCGCGTAGATAGCCCAGCTCCTCCATGTGGCTCTACCTGGCACCCATTGTTCTCAGCTCTGGGGCCTCAGCTAGAACTCTGAGACAGGAAAAGTCTCGTTTTAATCCCCTCCTATACTTCGTTTTGCTTCATTAAGGTACAAAGAAATTAATTTCTTCCCAACGTATGTGTAGAGGCATATTTATCGGAAGAGACAACAAGCAGCCTCTCTGAGCACCGAGGCCCTCAGCAGGGACTTGCAGGTGATACATATGCTCCTCTCCCTGGAGGATGCACAGTGTGCCTTTTGGAAGATGCACTTGTCCCTTTCATTACTTTGTTTAAGAACACCAGTCAGTGGTCACAGATACGGATCCCATCTGTTTCCTGTTCCGGAGAAGGGAAAAATATGACACACACCACGTAGACCCACATATGCCAGGCACTGTGTCCAGAACTGGTACCACACCGGTGACCATAGTAACCTCTGCCAGAGGGCACCCCGTGGTCTAGCAGACCAGGTGATAAGAAGCAACCTGGAGAAGGAGGTGGGATGTGAACTGGGGCCAACAGGCTCCGTGGCTCGCTCTCAGAGACATCCTCCGGGAAGGAGTTGGGCGTAGACAGTGTGAGGCTTTCCATGGCAGCCGTGAACACGACCTGTGCCCAGACCCTGCCTTCACAGAGACCACCAGCATCTCGACGATTCAGATATAATCCCTTCCCTTCTGCCAAACCACATCCTGTGTTAAACGTGAGTAATGTGAGTGGAATCTTTTTTCCTCCTGTCCTTGCTGCCAGACCACGGACCAGCAAGTGCCCCTTTTAGGATTTCGAGTCACACAGGGTGATGGAGGAGCAAATTCCAGGAGATAAGAAAGAAACAAACTGACCAGATGCCCCCTTCTACCCACCCCCTTCCCAGTTCCTAGTGCCCTAAATGGTTGGGGGAGGCTGAATTAGATATTAGAGTGAAGTTTTAAATGGGGTTGGACCGAACTTTAATAATGAAAAATGCCCCAAAGCCCACAAAATTGGACCCGGATCTCATGAAGAGTAAAACAGTAAAAACATGGAGGGTTTGAAGTGCCTTACATAATAAACTCACTCAACCATTGCAACAGCCCCACGGGGCAGGTGTGGTTGTTAACAGTTTCCTTCTCTCCCATGAGAGAAATAAGACACAGAGAGGTCAAGTACCTTGCCCAAGGTCATCCAGCTTGCACCTTGACTCCAGAAACAGTGCTCCCAACCCTGTCTGGCCATCTGCCTCTCCTGCAACTCCATGAATCATCCCATCACCCACTGGAGGCCAGGAGCTCTCCAAGGCTCTGGAGAGAGCCTCAGAAGCCCTGGATAGAGGCAGATGGGGCCAGACAGCATAGGATCACCCTACAGACCACGATTTTATTCCGAGTTAAGGGAAACCACAGGCATCCAAACGAATCTTTGCTACTTTTGTGCATTCGTAGCCAGCGCTCCAGCTGTGCCTATGCTTAGTGTATGAGAGCTGCCTACGTACGTGCCCACCTCTCCTTCAGACTGGGAGTCGATGACAGTAGGGACCACATCTCAGCCGTTTTTATGTCTTCCTCACTCTGTCCTGGTTACGTGGCATGGTTCTGGCATCTGTTAAACATTTAGTACGTGTTTATTGAATGAAAGTAAAGGGGGAGTGGATTCTTAATTATCTTCAAAAATTTCATTTTCCCACAGCCCAGTTAATTTTAAAGAGACTCAAGTATTTCTACAGCATCATGGCAATAATAATGATGTTATTAATAATTGCAGTCGCTATGTGTGGAGCGTAATGCGCCAGGCTCTGGGCCAGGGACTTTATGTTGACTCTGATGTACCTATGATACAGGAACTGTACATCCTGTCAGTTCCCAGCAGTTTTTCCCCACGCGAACACCCAACCCGGTCTGGGCTCACAAATCCCAGAGGTGAAGAAGATGGTTTCTCAGGAGTGGCCACGAGGTGGCGGTGCGACACCATCCTCACCTCTGTACCTCGCCTTGGGGTAGTGAGCAAGGAGGGGCTGGCCAGATGGTTGGGAGCCTCTTGGTGACCACCATGGCCAAGATAGGGGGGCCCAGGCACTGAGCCCTGAAAGTTGGGGTTTCCAGTGTATGCCCACGAGGGGGCCTTTTGAAAGGGCCCTCGCTGAGCCGGGGAGCATCTTCTTGCTGACGTCTGAAATTGAGTCCCTTCATTTTAATTCATCATTTTAATTCAGTTTATCAAGGAACTATGGAGTCTCAGCTCTGGCCAACAGCTCTCCGTTTCCCTCTCTCTATTTCAGACAAGGTTGGGCAGGAGGGCAGGAAGGCCACTGGGCTCCACTCATGTCCAAGGAAGGCCTGCTTAGGCATTTAATGTTACATCCAAATTAGGCTGTACCTAGGATCGTTGTATTTCTCCTGGTGTCAAAACTGTTCATCTGTTCCATGAGAAATACTTCAATTATACCATTATTTTGTACTCTCTTTTAGCGTACCTTCTTCTTCTTCTTCTTCTTTTTTAAATTATATCAGCATCTTCAAGACTTGGAAGTGTCCAGTGCTGTTCTCTCAATCTTTGAAGAACTTCAACTAAAACACTTGCAGTCCCAGCAGAATGACTGACTGGTCATATTTTCACTCATCCTGTGGTTTTTGTCCTCACAAATTCCCTCTTCTGAAACTCTTTCCTCGCCCCTGGGCTGGCTAACTCCTGTCTGTTCTTCTGATCTCGGACTGGACATCAGCTCTTCTGCAAAGCAAGCCCTTGGGTGCTCTAAAGCACCCAAATTTACCCCCCTTGTAGTGTTTAATACGCTATGCTGTTATTCCTGTGTCCTTCCCTGTGTCCCCTAAGGGATGAAAGTTCCTTAATTTGAGATCTACAGACCTTTAGGCCATCCATAAAGCCCCTAACATTTTGAAATATTTACCAACTGCCACAATAATAGTAGATCCAAACAACCACAATACCTCAATGGCCTCCCACGCTAAGTGATTATTACTAGGGGTTCTTTCAAGGGTTCTGCTTAACTTGATTGGGCTTGTTTAAATCTTGGGCTGCCTGGCTGTTGGCTGATCTAGGTTGGCCTTTGCTGGGGAAGCTGGGCTCCGTTCCCCATGTTTCTCATCTCCCTTCTGGGCGAGACAGCTAGCCCAGGCTTGTCCTTCTCGCAGTGACAGTGGAAGGACGAGATATAAAGCCCCAAAGTGCAGGCTCGTTTCAACCTTCAGCCTCAGTCATTCCTACTAATACCCCACTCACAAAGCAAGTTCTGCAAATAAGCTAGCTCAAAGCAAAGTGGTAGGGGCAGGTCTTGCCAAGCTACATGGCCGAGGGCATGATGCAGGAAAAAAAAAAAAAGGGGAAGGATTAGGGCCGGTGCTGCTGTCTACCAAGGATTATATGCCAAAATACCGTATAATTTCTGGGAAAGATGATCTAAGGTTTTCGCTAATTTTTCGCTGTGACCCACATCCCCTGGATTTCGAGAACTTCCGGTATCTACTCATCCTCGAATTCAGGATTCTCATTGACTTAATTTTTGTCTTTAAAGCCTAGAGTAAAACCTGGAGCATAGTAGGTACCGAACAGCTATTTGTTGAATGAATGAGTAGTGAATGAATGAATGAATGAATGAGTAAGTGCCTTCTGTATGCACACCCTATACGAAATTCAGGGGATAGAGAATTGAACCATAGGAGGCTTTTACCCTCAAGGAGCTTCCGAGAGAGACTTTGGATGGGATTTGAAGTCAGGAGGTGGGTGGACAGCCCCTCAGCCTCAGCCAGAATAAAGTGTGCATCATTAGGAGACCTTAGGGGTGGAAGTCAAGGAAAGATTATTATTCCTGGAGGAGACAGAATAAATGAATACACTTGACTTCTTCGGGCGCCAGCATGGGTTATCATACAGAAACCATACACTAGGCAAATAAACATATACATGGGCTTAAAAAAATGCAAGTGGAGACCTTATATTTATTGGTGTCAAAAGTGAATAATGAATTTTCTTAGCAGCTCCTTCTAGACTCCTGACTCTCAGAGGAGGAAATTGGCTCAGTCCAGGAAAATATCTTGATATGCTGCTCAGGGCAGAAGGTGAGACTCCCCCTCACCCAAAGCCATGGCTGTCCAGTACAATGAATTGTTTGTTTTCTCCTCACACAGAAGGAGACAGAAAAAGGGATAGAAGAGCATGGGGTAAGGGAGGAGATAAAATCTGGGGTAGTAAATCACAGCTGAGACCCACATAGGAGAAAAGAGTAAGAAAACTGGTAAACAATGCCTGGGTCTTTGCAGAAAATGTCTAATAAGTGTTTTTCAGGGTATGGCTGGGACATGTTCTGTGTTTTGTGACCCCAAGTTTATGGCACTCTCAAATGCATCCTGCATTTTGTTTGTCCTAGCTTTGTTGGTTGTTTTTGTTATGCTGCTGTAGGAATTGGGGAAAAGATTGAGTTACTCGGTAGGATCAGTGTGGTCCCAAACAGATACAGCAGACTTGGAAGCAGGAGCTTTGAGGCGGACGTGCCTAGGCTCATCTTTGGAACCTGGGGAAGGCTTAGGACACCCAGACACTGTGGAGCCCAGGACTGGCCCAAGCTCAGCTAGATGGTGTGTCAGTCTGTGTCTGATGGACGCTCTATGACATTCTCTGCTTGCATAACTGTGGGCTGACTTCTTCAATTCTCTGCCTCTGTTTTCTCTCCTCTAAGCTGGGGATAAGAGTAGTGCCTCCCTGAGGTCCTAGGAAGAGTTTAGCAAGAAGGCAAAGCATAGCACCGGGCACATATACTCATGCATGTCAGCTATCCCTGGTTTATTAAGTATAATAATAACACTATTATTATTATCATTGCTTTTCTTGTTATTAATAGCCAACATCTGAGGAGCACTGGCTCGGTGGGCTGGAAGTCACACAGGACTGGGAATCAGAAAGCCGGTGTCTAGTCTCGGCTGTGCCCCGGGGGCCGTGTGCCCTTGAGAAAGTCACCAGGCTTCCTTCCTTTTCTCTATTAACTGGGGGGAGCATTTGATAAGGCTCTTTCCAAGAGTTGATTTTTCTCCTTTCAACCTGCAGGAGGCGCCATGGCCCCACAGCTCAGCCCCTGACTCCCCACCCAACAAAGCCCAACTTGACATTGAAGGAGGAACCCTAGGTTGCAGTCCACTCGGAAATCCATTTTCCCCACTCAGCACAACACCGAAATGGGACTGACTTGGTGTGTTTGTTTACACCCCTTGGGAACTTATTTCCTGTTCACTTAATTACCTGATACTCAGACATTGCTGTGCAAAATTCGCCTCAGATAGATTTTGTAAAGTCATCTAGAAGCACTCATTTGGTGCTTTGATTAAAATGTGCAATCTTCCCCAGGCTTTGGCACGTCGTTAAATAATTGCACCTCCAGTGAAAAAGTAAACAGCACACTCTGGGGCACAGAGAACAAGATAAATGTGGTGAGCATCCAGCAGATATTTTATACTCCATCCCCCAGACAAACAGAACGACAGCTGGGTCAAGTGCTGTGCGGATGGATGCTGCCTTTCGGTTGCTTCCTTCTTGCTATCTTGTTGGGAAGAAGCATGATCCAAAAGCAGAGCAGAATCCCCTCTGCTCGACCTTTCCTGCTTCCATATCTGCTTGACTTGGACCCAGTCTTGGAGAGCGAATGACCAAGGTTTGATCGCCCACTGGAAACCTGGCTCAGCCCCAGGCTCTTCCGTAACTGCTTTGCACTCACTGCGCAGGGGTCAGGGGGCTGGACGCGGGACCCCCTGCTTAGAGGGCAGATGATGCCCTTGAGAAGTTGCCAACTTTGAGCCAAGCCCCTGCCTTTCTCAGTAATTAGTGATATTGACCTTCAGCATTTCACTTTACATTTCTTCCTTCTTTTACTTTCTTTTTTAAAAAAGATTTATTTATTTATTTTAGAGAGAGAGAGATCAAGTCGGAGAGGGGCAGAGGGAAAGACTCTTCAAACAAACACCCTGCTGAGTGCAGAGTCCCATGTGGGGCTCTATCCCATGACCCATGAGATATGACCCGAGCTGAAACCAGGAGTCGGACACTCAACTGATTGAGCCACCCAGGTGCCCCTCTTCTTCTTCTTCTTCTTCTTTTTTAAATAAAATGAGGAAGTTTGGCATTGCAGATAGCCAGCCCTAGGTGAGATTCACTTGCACAATGACCTTGAGCAGGTAATTTATAAATACCTCCCTGAGACTCAGTTTTTTCATCGGGAAAAAGTGGCTGAGAGTTGACATGAGAATTAAACCACTTGAGATAATGTGTTTAATGCATGGCACACAGTATCAGGCACAGAGATTATGCTTGTTGGGGTGATAGTGTGCTGGTTTGGAATGAGTAAAGGTCAGATTTGGGTTTGAATCTAGGTTCTGTCAATTTTTAGCTGTGACTTTGGGCAATTTGCTTATTTTCTGTGGGTCTCTGTTTCCTAATCTGTAAACAGAAGTGATAAATACTCATAAGGCAAGAGGAAGATGACATTAAATTAAATGAGATGATCTATATTACATACACATCCACCTGTCTGCGTAGAGTAAACGCTCCATAAGCACTATATCATCAAAGTGATGATGATGACCAACGGCATAATGAGCTGGTTCTGCACTCCAGAACCTTTGGGAAGTCTATCCAAGATGATGTTCCAACCACTGTGGTTTAAGAAGAAGCTGAAGGAAGCTGGCTGATGAGGGTGTTTGTGGAAAATTCTTTTCTCTAGTGTTCTGACTCCAAGGTATGGGAATTGAGAGTCTAATCACTAAACTGACATAGGTCCTTCTTGAATTTTCCTTCTTGTTCCACAGGGCATAACAAGGAACCTAAGGAAGTAGGGGGGAAAGAGGAAGACCATCTGATGCCTTCCCAATTTGCTATATCTATCTATCTATCTATCTATCTATCTATCTATCTATCTATCTATCTATCAATCATCCATCCATCCATCCATCCATCCATCCATCCATCCTTGATGAAGCTCTCACTATGTGCTGTACTGTACAAGGCACATACTTTCTAGTTTTGAGGTTTTAATTTAGACAAATGGCATGGGATTTGCATTTCTCCTCTCCCATGTGTCTACTTGCATCTCCAAGCTGACACAGGAAAGATTTATTCCAGGCCCAGGATGCTGGAAGCTTTCCTGTCCCAGCCTCCCTAGGTCTGGGGGAGACATGGTTGTATCAGGGCAAACTGAAAGTGGATCTCCCCTGCCCTTCACCATCTACCCTGAGGTTGCCTTACATGTAGGTAAAAGCAGAGGCAAAGCGATTTGAGAAAGAGAATGCTTGAGAATATGAAATTCCGAGGACAAATTAATTTGGGCATGACTACAACATATTTTTTCCCCAGAGCTAAGTAAGACATAAATCTGATCCTTAAGGAGTTAACATAACTTAGGATCTAGAAGCCATGTTCCTTCTTATCTTGGGACCTTGAACATGCTAGTAATACGCCCTTAATTCATCCTTACTCTTTGCAACTTTTATCAACAATGTGACAGATGATATATCATGAATTGCTCGATGTTTGTCTGTTCAATGGAGTGTAAGCTCCAGGAGGGCAGGGATCATTCATACTACAAATAGCTTCAATCCACCTATATACATTCCAGGCACTGGAATGTGCATCTTCTGAGCCCTGAAGATGCACTTTGCCTCATAGAACTTTCCGTCTCATTCCAAGGATGGGAATAAATGGTATTACTACTACTTAATATGGTGGTTGGGTGGCATTCAAGAAGATTTCTGAAAGATGTGAGGGACCGTGTCATGAGGATATCTGGAGGAAGAGCATTTGGGGAGAGGGAATGGGAAGTGCAAAGGCCTTGAGGCTGGAACATGCTTGGTATGTCCAAGAAATAGCAGGGAGACCAATGTGGTTGATGCAGAATGACCCAGTTCTAGAGTGGTAGAAGATGAAATCATAAAAGTAGCAGGTGGCCCTGGCTATTATGCTGAGCCAGAGGGGAAGCTGTTTTTGAGCAGAATTGGTAGCATGATCTGATGAACATTTCAAGGATTCCTTTGGCTGCCATGTGAACAGACTGCCATGAGCGGAGGCAGGGACTTATTTCCTATTACACAATCCAGGTAAGTGTGGCTCAGACTAGGATGGTAAGAAGCAGATGGTCTACGTATCCTGCAGGAAGAATGTTGAGCAGAGTACCATGTACCAGTTATCAATCCCGGGGAAGAACTCCAAACACTTCTGCCCACTTGGGCATCTTGGTTTTGAAATCACCAAGGAAGACACAACACAGTCTAGCACTGCGTGGAATGATGCTTTACTTATGGAGACAAGAGGCAGAGCAAAATCAGCTCCAATAGTGTGGATCGGTCCCTCATGGCAAGCAGGGCCCCCCAACAGCCAGCACAGGACAATTGCCTATGCACACCCGTGTAGTGCTGCATTGGAAGGACCTCAACCTCTCTCCCATGGAGCTGGAAATAATGGAAGCTGGGGGCATGCCTGAGGACCATTGATATACACACTTAAGCAGAATAAGGGAACACTCACTGTGCCTGAAACAGGGAAAGCTATGCCCACGTGAGAAATGGTAAGCCTGCACAGGCTGTGTGAACTCCGTAATCTCTTGGTAAGGAAGCATTCCAGACCCAAAGCCCATTCTTTGAAACCAAGTGGGGCTAGAAAGACTGCATGAACTTGCCTTTCCCAACAGTCTGTAGGACTGGTTGCTTGAGTGTTGGGACTGAGGGGGAGGAGGCAAGAAGGACTCCAAGGCTTTTAGTTGGAAAACTTGAGGTACTAGTTACTGAAGACTGTGGAGGGGTGCATGTGTGTGCATGTGTGTGTGTGCGTGGGGGTGATCAGGAGTTGGGTTTTGTTCCTGTGAAGTTTGAGGTGCCTATTAGAAATCTCACTGAGATGCAAAGTTGAGTTTTGCAAAGTTGAGTTGTCTGGAATTCAGAGGAGAGGTCTAGCTGTACGTGAGTTTTAATGCCCCTAGACTAGATGAGATCCCTCGACAAGAAGGCAAATAGGTACAAGGAAGCTGAGGGCTGAGTCTGGGTCCCTCCAAAGTTTAGAAGTCTGGGATACGAGCCAGGACCAGGAGAAAAGACCACAAAGCAGTAGCCAGTCATGTAGAAGGAAAAGTTAGAGAGGAAACAAAAAACAACATTCTGGAGGCAAATCATAGGAGGGTTTCAGAAAGGAGGGATAAACTTTGTTGAATGTTTCTGGGATTAAGTAAGATGAAGACTGAGAACAGACCATGGGATTTGGCAACCCAGAAGTTATTGAGGACCTGGATAAGAACTGTTTTGGTGGAGCAATGGGCAAGCCAGTCTGGGAAGATTGGGTTCAAGAGGAAAGGGGAGCAGAGAAATGGTAGGAAATGGAAGGGAGTGAAGAGTCAGGAAGGCTCTCCCCCGGTCCCCCATCTGATAGGAATGATCAAGAAGAGAGGGGAAAATGTGATGATGCAATGGGAGGGAGTGATTGGCTGATCAATGACTTGGGTATTGAAAAAGAGAATGAGGATGATACAGGTTTAAGCAGAGGGGTTGGCTTTAGACAGGAGCTTTTTGGTTCATCTATGGTAGTGGGAGGGAAGGCAGAGTATATAGGCCAGATGCCCCGAGGCTAGTAGATGTGTTGTTGGGAGTCTGCAGAATTCTCTTCTGATTGCTTTTACTTTCTTAGCTGAGAGTGAGGAGCAGGCAAGAGAAGTTATAACACGATTGTTTAGTTCTCAGATCGGATTTCCTCAAAATTACACCGGGCAGGAAAGTTGATGAATGAATGACTTGGGAAATGTGGTCGGATCGCAGAGAGCGTTTGGGCCCATTGAGCTTGGTTGTCACGCCTTCCAAGGGAGCCAGTCAGAATGCTTGCGTATTTTTCTCCCACCAGGTTCAGCCGCTTGGATGAAGGCTTAGAATGGTTAAGAAAGTGAGATTTGGTAAGGGTTGTGTTTTTCTCCAGACGTGTGTTAGGGAAAGAGGAAGAAAGGATTTGGAGCATATACTAGAGAGTAGTGATAACAATACATGTCTAATATAAGCAAGGTAAGAAGAAAAACAAGGAAATAAAGGGATTAAGGGATAGTAAGCAAGGGGTAACCACCATTGTGTTTAGATTACAGAGGGGTCAGTAACTTTTGGAACTGACTAACTAAAGATAAAAGACAGTGGTTGCAGAGTAGGATCTTCCAAATTAAGATGATGGCGTAGTGAATTACCCGTATGAAGAGGTCTGGAGTATGGCCATGGGAGGGAGTGGCTGAGTTAGGATGAGTTAGAAAGGGACTGAAGGCAGTCATGGAACGGTGCATCCAGGACATTACAGGGGTTTTCTCTGTGGAAAGAGAATTCACTGAGAACCCAACCTGAAAAACTACTGGAGAAGGAGACAATGAGCCAGGTGCTCAGCTCTTATTAAGAATGAGGGGAATGTCCGAGGGGTCTATAGATGGCTCCCTAACCAGAGAGTTTGGTCTGGCAGCATGACCTTGGAAGCCAAGAGTGTTGTGGGGTTAGGGGTAGAGGTATGGGAGATTGATAAAGAGCAGGGAAGATTCCTACCCCACCTCTAAGCCCAGTGGGAACAAGGAGTAGGAGAATGAAAAGAACAGCGAGTTCTTGAGAGGACAGCAGAGGTAGAGCTTTGAGATTTTTTTTTTTTTTTTAAGGTGGGTTCTAGACCCATAAGGATCTGGCCTCCTCCAAGAGCTGCCTCCCTGCTGCAGTCATGTGGCCCCTTCCTGGAGCTGTCTTCTCTTTGGCCACAAACCCTTCTATGATGCAATATATTACAGTGGTTAGCATCACACAGGCTTTGAAGTCCGACTGCCTTGATTCAAACCAAACCTGCATTCTTGCTCCACTCCTTATTAACTCTGTGAACTTAGGCTAATTGATTAAACTTTCTGTGCTTCAGTTTCGTCATCAGAAACACAGGGGTAATAATGGGCTTAATTATGGGGTTGTTGTGAAGATTAATGGAATCAATATAAGCACAGTGCTTGGAATGGTGCCTAGAACATGGTAAGTGCGCATATTAGTTCCTGCTATTAATATTATTATTTTTAAAATTAATATTCCGCTCCTGGTGGGTTCCTTATTCTGTTGGGACAGAAAGGGGAAGGGACCATTTAGGGATGCAACTGAAGGTATAGGGATTTTGCTGATAATGGACTATGGGTTCCAGAGGATCCAATCGGAGGATCTGAGTAGTTAAGGGTAGCCAGGTTAGGTCTAAGGGATGATATGAGATGAGCTGAGGGAGTCTTAAGGCTTCTTAAGCAGAAATGAGCAGAGATGAAGAGCAAGATGGAATCAGTCCTGTTGGTATCTCAGGTAAGAAGGGAAGGGAGGACAGTGTTGTGAGGGGCAGGGAGCCCTGCATTTCCCTTCAGGTCTGCTGCTGGAAAGGCAAGGCTGGGTGAAGGGCCATCTTGCCTGGAACTTGGGGGCTCCCTCTTCACGTCTGCCAATGGACATGGTTAGTGTGGTTTGCAGCTATATCCCTGGTGTCTAGCATGGTGCTTGGCACAAGGAGAGCCCCACAACATCCTTGCTAAAGTAATGAAAGATGCTTCTGGAGATGAACACACTGTCATGAGCTCCCCATCATCTCGGCCTCTGCTAACACTTCACACTACCTTTTTTGGAAATCTGTCTAATCCCTTGGTCAGATTCTTTCTGAACTGCACCAGGCATCCTGGTACACCTCTGTACCTGTGATGGTCTTGCCTGTAAAATAGTTGTCCTTGCAGCTCACCTCACCCAGAGTTGAGATAAAAGGTGTCATACAATGTTCCCAAAGCTGGGTTTCACATTGCCTGAGCAGATGCTACTGCTGCGGAATAACCAAAAATGTTGAAATTGAAACCAGAAGGACTTGTTGAGCCTTGTCTTTTTCTGATGGGACAGATAGTTTCTTTTTTCCTTGGCTCAGTGCTCAAGATTTTGTGACATGAAGCCATCCTGCTGCTGTCCCCCATGGCTGCCCATCCTTACCTGCTGTGGCCGTCTGCTCTTGGGTTATGGGCCGTGCTGATGAGCTCTGATGAGCTCATCGAGGACCTGGGTCCTAGGAGACAGCATGTTGCAGACGGTAATCTGGGGGTCGTAGACTGGATGGAAAATTACCCACAGTCATATGCTGTTTGGCTCACATACTGTCTTAGAAATCAGAACATTTTGTGTAAAATTCCAGATTTATGGCTTTTTGGGGAAATCAAAAGGCTCAGCCACACTGACTCTGGGATCCTACATGGCAACTCTTAGCTGGAGGTGAGTCATGACGCCCCCTGCAGGCAGAGCACTGGCTCTCTGAGTCAGTAGAGACCCCTCCATGCATGCTCCTTGTGACTCTAACATTTATATTGTGGGTCTGCTTCTCATTGGGCACTGGCATTTAAAACTTGAGCTGCCCAACCTAAATAGAGGGGCATTTGAGGGCATGTGCAGAGTGTAAAGTAATCCGTGAAGGATTAATGACTATATGGAATATTGATGTGCCGGCCACAGAACGGCACTTGGACCCTTTCTGGCTGTTTGTGAGAGTAAACAACTTATATAATCTCTAAAAAGAAAAAAAAAAGCAAAGACCTAACTAATTGACACATTCTGCTCTTCCTGGAAATTTTAAACTTAAATCAGGAGCATGGGAAACTATTGCGTAATATGTTTGAGAACACCGTGGTTATCAAAGTAGAAAAATGCCTGATTCCTTCCCAGCATAGTGGAGAATTTCACAGTTCTCTTTACTCCTTCGTATTGAAACAACACCAATTATCACCTGCTGGACTCTTCATGGATTTTGTCACTTCGGAAACAAGTCGTGGAGTACTGCATTTTTTGTGTGTGTGAGCAGTGCAAAAAAAAAAAAAAAAAAAACTGAACAATCTCGTGACCGAGGTTATTTATTTTTTTCCCCCAAGAACAACTCAGCCCCTGACTAGCTGTGATCTTGGGTGAGTTGTTTAACCTCCACAAACCTCGGTTTTCACCTCTATAAATCTGAAAGTAACAGTTTTATCTTACAGTGTTTTTGTGAGGATTAAATCAACGGTCTACATAAAAGTGCCTGGCACAGAGCTTGCCACTGAGAAGCTTTCCACTGAATCTTTCTGTTCATGGCATTCATAAGGAAAGACCCCGAGCCAAGGGAGACCCCCTGGGAGAGGCCCACACAAGGAATCTCTGAGAAAGATGGGGAGAAGGGGGCTGAAGTCCTGCCTCATGGAACCAGCCCAGTCTGGAGAGAGGGTGGCTGTTCATCTGCTGGTCTGAGTTACCCGCTCTGGGAGACTTCTCTTCCTTCAAGAACCAGGTTTATAACATTTCTGCTCAAAACAATACTTGCCCCTGGGGAACATGCAAGGAAAAATTCTTTGGCCACAACTCTCTGGCTCTGATGTCTATTTCTTGGGGCCATTTCCCCAGGGAGGCAGGCAGGCCAGTCAGCCTGGATTTTCTAAAACAGCCCAAAGCTAAGCTATTCCTTCTCCATTGGTCATTAACCTTGTTGAGGTAACAAGCATTCACTGTGCACCTTTTAATTGCCAGGCACTGCATTAGGTTTTTGGGATGCAACGATCAAAGACGTGCCTCTGCCCTCAAGTAGCTGACAGTCTAGGGGAGGATGTGGATAAGTAAACAGATGCTAAATACAGTGTGACAAGCACTACAACTGGGGTATACTCAGGATGCCATGGGAGTTCATGGGAAGGGCAACAAAATCACTTTGGAGAGATTTGGGAAGTCTTTCTGGAAGAGGTAAGTTCAAATTGAGACCTGAAGGATAAATAGGGGTTTTCAGGCCAACAAGGAGGGAGAGGACAATTCAGAAACAGGGAGCAGCTTGTGCAAAGAGCCAGGGGCAAGGCAATATGGCGGGTTTAAGAGTCCGCCAGTGCTCATCAAGACCAGAGTGCTGTTGGGAACTCCCACCATCACGTAGGGCTTTGTTTGCTGTACTGAGGAGTTTGAACTTGAGCCTTAAATTATTTCAGATACCCCAACATTTGGGGGCCCAGCCTGCATCTCTGAGACAACTTTGCATACCCAGAATTGACCACATAGCTCCCCTTTTGAAATGCACGGTCAACGTAGTTGTTACCTGGATGACATAGTCCATGTTCCTTAGCACACACACTTTACATTTTCAGGGACAGTCCCTTTTACACGTGTTCCATGGTCAGAACAATGTAACCCAAATTTTTGTTTGGACAAATTAGAATTCACGTATATAACATAAAAATGGCCCACTGCTTCTGCTCCTAGTGCTGCCACCACCAATGAACCCATCCTCATATCTCTGAGCTTTTAGGGATTTCAGATATGTCAAGTGCCCATTTCATAGACTTCCAACTCAGGTTTGCAAAATCATGGGTAATGTGCTTTGTTTTGCCAAAACTCGATCTGATTTCTATCTTCAGCTCATGCCACTGGCAGGGGAAACTTAATCTTGGTTACATCAGGATTACCTGAACCAATTCAAGGGTTTCTCAGTCAGTTCCCCCTCTCCTATTCCCTCCATGATTGCACCTAACTTCCAGGAGGCTCGAGGGCTGTGCGTCAAGCTTTGGGAGTGGCATCTGGCTCTTCGTCATCACATCCTCTCTTAGCTTCTACCACTACTGCTCAGTTGTCTCTGCCCTCCTTTGCTGGCCTCCTTTGGGTTGTCTGATCCCTCATCTTTTCCCTGGTGGTTGGTTCATAAAGCCCACTCTTATCTCCACAAGAGGACCTGGAGACACCAAATATTGAATGGAAAGCATTTGACCTCTTACCTCACCACGTGGTAAGACCCTTGACTCAGTTTCTCTATCACTCTGGCTCCATGGTGGGTTCTCCATGGGAGAACCCTAAGGCCTTATTCACTTTCCTAGGCCCTGCTTAGCAGGTGAACTATGATTCCTTCTTGGAATGAGAGAAGGAAGGCTCTTGGCCTTATGATTCTCCCCCAGCCCTACAGACCTGACCCCAAAGGAACAGGACACAGAGCAGACCACTCATAGGACCACTCATCACTTCACCCTTTTTCCATTTTAGGAGATTTTAATCTAATATAAGTGTTCATTAAAACCAGCTCTAACTGATCATGCGTTCTTTTTGCCTACTTTTTTTGGAACTAAACTTTCTGCTTGGGGTCTTTATGGGTTCTGCTTTGGGAACTCCAGTACCCCTTTCTCTCAAACTACCCCTTGGCCACAGGTTCAAACATTCATTTTGAAATACAAAAGCTGAGCATGACTTTATTTATTTATTTATTTATTTATTTATTTTATTGCTGTAACAAGAAACAACCTTCCCCAAGGGCAGTTGGAACAGAACAGTCTCACTGTTGGCTGATGGAAGCTGGGAATAAAGGAGTATCCAGGCAAAATTCTCAGGGATAGAATATTCTTCCCCCCAAAATGTTACTCATTTTGAGTAATAAACAGGCAGCACTGTTGGGTCTCAGAGTGGGCTGTAGTAGAAAGAGGGGGAGTAGAGTCCATAGTCCATGTGACCATGACATATGTCCATAAATATAGTCCATGCTGCCCATAGTTTAGAGTACTAGGTGGTACTAGTCTAGAAACTAGGGCCTGTTTACTTTCCTCCCTACTGAGAAGGTGTATCAGAATGCAAGTGAGTGATGGAAATGCTATGCTAACAAAAACATCCACTTTAATCTCCCTCCCCTCCCCTCCCTTCCCCTCTCCCTCCCTCTCTCTCTCCCCCTCTCTCTCTCTCTCTCTCCATATATATACTCTTTACAAGCCTGTGCACCCAGGAGAAAGTGATGGCTGTTGCTTACCGTGTCCTCTAAGTGCAAAAGGATGGTAACCTAAGTTCTGTCCAGTGAACTCACTGCAAAGTTAGACCAAAGCACACTAGTAGCTTCCTGGTGGTTTGGATCTGGAAGATTCAAGCCATGGAGCTCCCAGGAACACGATTCCAACATATGGCATAAAGAGGAAATCTCCTGGTCCTTATTGTGCTGTGTTTATAAAGGCCTAATGGGTATCAGGGACTTCTGATCTCTCTTTCCAAGGTTGGGCATTAAAGTTGTCTGTTTATTTGTTGGCTTGCTTCTTCTAATGTTAAGTGAGAGAGTTGAGCTGCCTTGAGCAGAGATAGCATAGACTCTCCACAGTATCTAAATCCTTCCATTAGCCTCAGAGACTGAGCTCATCATGAGCCCCAAACTCAAAGGATGACATTCTAGCTTTGAATGAAAAGTTTGAAAAATTTAAAAGTTTGAATGAAAAGTCACCTTCAAGTGACTAGGACATCCTTGGTCCTTGGAAGTCTCTCTGGTGTTTCGCATCAGAATGGCTCTTAGGCATTACAAATCTATTTATTCAGGTCTCTGGCATGGGTTAGCTCAGAGGTCTTGGGACACTCAAACCCTACACATTTGAAAGAAAGGACTGACCCTCTGATCAGGGAGAACTTCTAAGCCCTCAGAGTTTTCTGCTTGATAAGAGAGTCTTTGTATATCTCAGGCCTTGGGCCACCTCAAATAGTTTATGGCCACAGTGTAATTTATGGTGAATGCCTGCTTTTGTTCACCTGGAGCCCTGGGCCATGCTATATCCGCTTCAACTCTGGAGGGGCCTAAGTGTGAGTAGCTAAGGTCAGTCATATGGAGGCTCCATGCCCACGTGTCTGACCTCCAATGAAAACCCGGGACACAAGGGTTCAGGTAAGCTTCCCTGTTTCCCAACACTTCCTATGTGTTGTTATGCATCATTACTGGGAGAATTTTGTCTTGTCTGTGCTCCTCTATGGAGAGAGGGCAGCTGGATGCTCACACCTGGTCTCCCTTGACTCTTCCCTATACACCATATTCCTTTGCAAATTTGAATCTGTATTCTTTCACTGTCATAAACCATAACCATTTGTATGACAGCTTCACTGAGTTTTGAGTCCTTTTGGTGAATCACTGAACCTGGGGTGTTCTTGGGGACCCCTGACCCAATTGGAAACACTACCAAGTGCCACCTCTTGCCAAATTTTGGAGTTTGCCTGGCTATTACAATTTCTGCCCCAGTGTTGGCTTAGGGCTGGTTCTTCTTCACATAAACCCTTCTGGAAAGTTAAACTTTCTTTGTGATCTTTGAGGTCCCTGACTCCTTCTCTCCCCCCAAACTTCAGCATCCTTGTTCTGAGACTATCCAATGCTCCAGTCACAGAATGCTCTGACTTCCTCAGTGCCAGTTACTCTACTTCCATTTACTTTGGCAATCCTCACCCACTGTTTCCTCCTATCCCTTGTTCCTCACTTGGGATAGCTCAACCTACAAAACCATATGCTCAGAAATCGAGCCCTACAACCCCACAGAGCCAGATGTTTAGGAGCATGAGCCTTACAGTCAGAGAAGTCCAGAGTGATTTAATTTAAATTTAAATTTAAATTAATTTAAAAGTAACTGCAGTTACTTTCCAGTAAAACGAGAGAGGACTGAATGAAACCTTATGTGTAAAGCTCTTAGCATAATGCCCAGGGCATACATGCCAGGGATTGTGGTAAGGGCTACTATTTACCAAGCTTGTAATGGATAATTTTATGTGCCAACTTGACTGGGCCATGGGATGCCCAGATATCTGGTTAAACATCATTTCTGTCTGTGAGGGTGTTTCCAGAAAAGATTAGCATTTGAATTGGTGGACTCAGGAAAGCAGATGGCTCTCCCAGTGTGGGTGGGCATCATCTAATCCACTGAGGGTCTGGATAGAACAAAAAGGCAGAGGAAGACTCAGTTGTTTTTTTTTTTTTCTTTCTCTGCCTGTCTACTTAAGCTGAGACACTGGTCTTCTCCTGCCCTTGGACTGGGGTTTACAACGTCAGCTCTCCTGGGTCTCAGGCTTTCAGACTTGGACCCGAACTACCAGCTTTCCTAACTCTCCAGCTTGAAGATGGCGGATCATGGGACTCCCCACCCTCCACAGTTGCCATCACATGAGTCGATTCCTTATAGTGAGATTTACAAAGAATTGGTTCTTTTTCTCTGGAGCACCTTGACAAATACAAAGCCTTATGCTTAAATCCAGGCTCTCTATATTTGACACCTGATTCTGCAGACTGTCAGACCTCTCTTGACGTTGCCCTTCTCCCCTCCCAAGGCTAGATTAATCACCCATCTCTGTCAGGGCACTCTCACCCAAGCCCTCATCTCCCTCATCTCCTTGTTGTCCTTCCATGGTTATGCCTCCCTTCCATTCCCAGAGCTGTGTGGGTGCCACTGCTTGTTTCCTCTCTCCCTGTTCCGAGGCTGCTGGACAGCGCTAGAGAAAAATCACAGAACCATGCTGAATTGGCTCCATTACGCGTTTATGAGTTTCCCGACCTCTGCTGGGCTGCCAGTGCTGCTCAGCCACCTTTTAATGAGCTCTAGTTGACTTTTTCCCACTTTCCCTTCAGCAGCTACCCCTGACCCTGACTCGCCCCATCCAACCCACCATCACCCTCCTAATTCCCAGCCCGTGGCCAGCAGAAGCTCTACAGAGAAAACAGAGACCATCAGAGGTGACTGATCTCACGTGTACCCCTTGTTCTTCTAAAGCTAGCTAGATGTTCACCTATATTTACTTCTTCCCTGATTCTATCCGAAGAAGATGTTACTCATTGTGCAAGTTAACCTTCTTGTCAGTGACTCCTGGCTCTCTTGTTTCCTGTTTTCTTCTCTAGGTAAAATTTAACTCCTTCCTTCATCTCTTTCTCTCTCCCTCCAGGCTTTTCTTCCCAGTATATCTATATTCTCTCTCTCCTCCATCCTTTTTCCTCTTTTTTCTACTTTGCTTCCCTTTCAAAACCTGCCCTCTGGGTCTTCACTGCCTAAGGAGTACCTGTTTGCTCCTGTCAAGTGGTCCTTCCTTTTGCTGACCAGTGAAATCTTTTGGGGGAGCTTTTGATCCCCCACATTCATTTCTCATCCTAGACGAAGGTTGACCACCACTCTCCTAGCTCTGTTGGCATACCCGTACCTCTGCCCTTATCCATCTGATTCCTCTGTATACATTATTCAGTGGTAATATCATTCACTCACATCTCCCCTTCTCTTTTTTTTTTTTTGTCTTCTCTGGTCCTTCTCCATCAATGTGGCCAACATCCTCCTGTACTCATTAAATTGGCCAAACTACATTGATATATCTCCCCTTGTCATACCTTCATCTAACTGGCTAATAACATTTGTCAACAGTCTCACTCTGCTAGGTCTCGGTTGGCAACAAGATAAAGTCTAAACTCCTTGGCCTGCATTTGAAGACCCATCACAACTTGGTTGTAATTGCTTTTCAGCCCCATTTCCAGCCACACCCTGCATTTCAATTTCACCACAGAGATGCACACTGTTCACTGAACGTATTTTTATCCCTCTGTGCCTTGATACTTGCTCGTTCCTGGACTCCGGTCTATTCTTCTATCTGTCTTGTGACCTTCTCACTCACCTTCAAGGCCCAGATGAAATATCAGGTCTCCCTGGCATGCTGCACTCATTCGTATTCTCATAGAGCTTTATAGTAAACTCTAATTGAGCATTTACCCAAGAGTTTAATGGTTGTTGATGTATTTTCTGCCTCCCTTACATAATGGTAAACCGCTTGAGGCCAAGGGGTGTGGCTCATGCATCTTTTCATCTCTAGTACCCAACATAGGGAACATTTGTAGGGATGGGTGAGTAAATCTAGCCTGGGAAGGGGACGAGGGACATCTGCCAATGTGCATGTGGTCCAGAGAGAAGGGAAGAGCAGGAAGCTGGGATGCAATGAGACTTTGTGGAGAGACATTGAGCAGGATTTGGCATTGTGTTCCATGCAACACTTACTAGATGTGCTCACAAACTATTCCCTGCTCTTGGTGTCAGGGACAGAATGCTGAGCTGGAGAGAGCCTGCGTCTGACATAATATGTTATACATTATGTTTTTATGCCCGTCTGCTGGGAAGGAGGTGAATTGGATTATCTCCCTGCCCCAGGAAATAGCCATGTAGTAAGCATAATGAGATCAACGTGCCCTGACTGAAATTCTTCACAGCCTCCCAGGAGGAGATCAAGGAGAGTCCCGTGGGCCCCAAACTTGGGGATGAGAAGAGACCTGTCAAGTCAGGTGACAGTCTGGGGAGCTGCAGGGCAGAAGGTGGTGCCAGAGGCCCCAGGTTAGATTACATCCTCACACACCTCACTGGCCAATTATGCTAAATAAGACTCCACCTTGGGTAAGAAAGACATTCACAGCTCTTTCTTCAAGGCACAAAGCTACTCAACATTCTTTCCTCTTCTCTTTCCCCCTTCTTTGTACCCACTGGCATTTCTTTGACCTTGATTTTTTTTTTTGCCCCTATCACCATGATAGCAAGTTTCAATCCTATAATGTTGTGGATATTTGGCATTGAGGATTTAGCATGAATGCTTTCTACTTTATGCATCATATCCCAAAGACCCATAGCAAGTAGGAATTTGTCATCTGGTTCAGGTATGAACGGGCACGACTCATCCTATGAGGGGAGGGAGGGCAGGGCTTAGTGAGCAAATTAACAAGTGTGGTCACCCGCCCAGCCTCCGCATTTCACTGTGGCTTTCTCCACACATTCTACAAATAGATATTTCAAGGATCTACTATATGCCTGCCCCTGTGTTGGGATGCCAGGTTGGAGAAAAAGTGGTGAAGGCAAGGGTTCTCCACTGTGGATTGTGATTTGGGGGGGAGAGGGGGGCAGATAGGATATAAATAAGTGAAAAAAATTAATTTTATGTGGTGATATGTTCGATAAAAAAATAAATAAAGCAGGTGACGTGAAAGGAAGAGAGAGGTCAACATTAGAACCACCACAGCCCTACTCACGGTAGGCACAAGATGGAAACAACCCATGTGTCCATCCACAGACGACTGGAAAAACAAAGTGTAGTGTATTCATGAAGTGGACTATTATTCTGCCATAAAAAAGGAACGGAATTTGGACACACATTACAACGTGTGTGAATCTTGAAAATGTTATGCCACATGAAATAAGCCAACACAAGAGGGTAAATATTGTATGACACCATTTCCACAAAGTCTCTAGAATGGGCACATTCGTGGAGGAAGAAAGTGGATCAGAGGTTACAGGGGAGGGGTGCTGCAAGAGGCGGCAATGGAGAGTCGTTGCTTAATGGGTAGAGTTTCCCTTTGGGGTGACAAAAAAGTTTTGGAAAGAGATCTCGTGGAGGGTTTGCACGACATTGTGAATGCACTGAAGGTCACTGAATGGTATGCTAAAAAAAAGGTAAAAATGGCAAATTGCAAGTTATGTATATTTTACCACAATTTTAAAAAAGAAGGGAGATGTGTAATAAAAAGGAGTCAGCACACCAGAAGCTGGGGGGGGGGACATTCCTGCCAGAGGGAATAGTAAGTGCGGACGCTATAAGGTAGGAAAGAGCTCTGGTTATGTTTGGTCCCCTCTATAACTACCATGAAGTGTTAAAAATATGCTTCTTGGGGCACCTGGGTGGCTCAGTTGGTTAGGCATCTGCCTTTGGCTCAGGTCATGATCCCAGGGTCCTGGGATTGAGCCCCACGTCCAGCTCCCTGCTCAGCGGGGAGTCTATTTCTCTATTTGCCTCTACCCCGACTCATTCTCTCTCTCAAATAAATATATCTTTAAAAATATATGTTTATTTTTAAAAAAAAAAACCTTCAGAAAGGAAGGGGACTGTCAGTGCTGGTCGGGGTAGTGAACAGGTTTAATTAATAGCAAGTGTCTGTGTGAGTTTGGGGGTTTGAAAAACCTGCCCATGCATTCCTCAAGAAAGCCGAGTCCTCTGTGGTTGGTTTGCATAGCTTCCTGTTAGGCTGTGGGCATCTTGACACTAGTATGTTTATAGAGAAATGGCTCGATCTCTCCGGGCTCCAGTTTCCTCCCCCATAAAATGAATGCTTTAGGCAAGATTAGAGGTCACAAATGTATGATATGCATATTTCTTTTTGCACGTCAGGCAGCCAAGCCAGGTGGTGATGTATGGACATCCCAGGCCTAATTGGCCCTCACCCAAACCAATATTCTTTACACATTTTTTTCCCAATATTTATTGGCTGGGGAGGAGGGAGAAGTCAAAAGCAACTGTTTTTATTATTATTATTATTATTAACACTAACAAAAATTGTTTGCTAATTTACTTCAACAAGGCAAAGCAGAATCCCTGAAACATTCTCTAAAACATTCCCTTTTTTTGCGTGTTCTTGTCTTCTCTTCAGGCTTCTTTAGTCCACTTAACAACATCTATAATAAAATAAATTTCCTCTTCTGAGAAGAAGGCACTCTATCATGAGATACTTCGGTGGAGAATTTTCGCTCACTGGGACCTCATGAGAAAGTTGTAAGAAGCCCCCAGCAGAGACAGGTTTTTAAATTTTTCATTTCAGAGTGTGGCCCACTGGGAGTGGGACAAATGACATTTGTTGGTTCATCCCAGTGATGTTTCCATGTTCCTTTTGGGTCAGCCTTTCCAAGCATCCCCCAGAGAGGCCTGGAGTTCCCGTAGTGGTCCAGGGCAGACATTGCTAATGGATCACCATGCTCCTTCCTGCAGAGCCCACACGGGACTCCAGCTTCCCTGACACCTTGTGCCCGGTGGCCGCTTCCAGCTATGGATGCTACTGGTCACCTTTGGGTGGGGTGAATGCTGTGATTCCTTCCAACTTCAATGTTTTAGGATTCCACGAACTTAAATTTTACCTGATGTAACAAAAATCACCATGTGCCTAGGACTTGAGTAACGGACGTGTAATTTGGCAGGAGACATGTTGACGTTTATCTACGTGTTTGTTCAGAAGACGATGTGCAGAAGAAAATGATGTAGAAAAATCCCTCTTAGACATTTTTCCTGCTTTTACAGCATTTAAAAGAAGCAACAATTGAAGAATATTTTATGGGAGCATTCTGGCCACTGTCGGACAGTACTGACAGCAATTTAAGACCCAGAACTGAGGGGACATGGGTGGCTCAGTTGGTTAAGCATCTGCCTTCAGCTCAGGTCGTGATCTCAGGGTCCTGGGATCGAGTCCCAGGGAGTCTGCTTCTCTCTCTCCCTCTGCACCTAATCCCACTCTTGCTATCTCTCTCTCAAATAAAATTTTTAAATCTTTAAAAAAAAATAAGACCCAGAATTGAGAGGGAGGACCTAGAACCTGAGTGGGAAGGAAGATCTTGCGGTTTGGGGATGAAACAGCTTTTGAACTGGATTGACGTGGAAGATGGGCTAAACAGGTCTGCAGGTGACTATGGAGCTTTATTTATGGGAACTATGGTAAGTGCCGACCTGAATTTTTGGTTGAACTTTGAAATAGCCAACCCTATAGCAGGGTAGCTTTTGCTCCTAAAATCTGACAACAGGAATATTTAAGGGAGATGAGCACAGGCTTCAGAAACCCACAGACATGGGTTTGAGTCCCCGCCTCTGGGATTATGTGCTATGGGAACTTGAAATAAGTAATTTATCTTTTTTTTTTTTTTTTTTTTTTAGTCTTTTTGATTATCTGCACAATGAAGATACTTTCTACTTACCTTTCAGCATGTGGTGGGGTCTACATAAGATACTGGTGGTGAATCACCCGATCCGGCCCAGAGCAGGAATTAAATACAAACTGGGTGATTGAATCATGCACTCCTTCCAGGAAGGACTCTGCAGTCAGAGCACTGTGGGGACACTAAGAAACTTGGAGCCAGAAACTGGGTGTGTCAAGGAGAACTATGAATCAGCTGGACAACCTAATAGAAAACCAACACCAAGAGGCAAATCGCAAATTAATCAAGGAAATGAAAATTGATATAATATTTTTCACCAATGAAGTGGGGTTGGCGGGGGGAGAGATCATCCTACTGTGGGTGGGATTATAAATCAGTATGGCCACGTGGAAAGGCAGTTTGCAAGTTTGTCAAAATGCCACCCAGCAACACACCTCTCCCCTGCCCCAAATATGGTGGTTCTGCCCTGTGCAAATCACCAGAAGCTTAGCCACAGCCTTGGGAAAAGGGGGGCTCCCTTGCTATGATTTATTCTTTCTAAGTCGTAAGTTCCTGTCCATGTTACATATGTATTCATTTATTTGTTGTTTACTTCCCATTGGAATGTAAGCTCAGTGAGGTCAGGATCTTTGTCTCTCATGTTCATAAGACATATTATCAGGAAATTCAGAACATGAGTGTACAGAAAAAAATCCTACAAAGTGCTCGAGAGAGGAAAAAAAGATACTTTCATCTGAGGGACTGGGAATCAGAAAATATGTTGTATTTAAATATGCATAAATAATATCCTAGGTATGTATTATTCTGCACCCTGTTTTGTTTTGTTTTTGTTTTTGTTTTTTAGATTTTGTTTATTTAAGAGAGAGAGATAGCAAGAGCAGGTGGGAGAGGAAAAAGTAGGCTCAGGGAGCCTGATGTGGGGATCATGACCTGAGCTGAAGGCAGACGCTTAACCGACTGAACAACCCAAGGTGCATCCCTGCACCTTGCTTTTTCAGTCTACGGTGGGCTTGGAGGTCTAGCCATATTGGTACTTATAGATAGATCTACAGCATTCTATTTAACTTCAGTAATCACTGTTTTCTTGCAGGAGTAGCAGACTCAAATTCTACAGAAGTTATGCAGAGCGTGAGGCAGCTCTGGAGGGAGATGCGTTGTAAGTGAATATTATACCTGCGTAATTATGCTGCCGTACAAAGCACTGTATATGCCAAATAAAGTCACCCAACAATACCTATACCTGGGCTATATTTTACCTAAAAACTAGCAGTTTGTGGGCTTTACCATTGTCTTCTTGAATTTAATGTGATGGGTGGTCTTTTGTGGGTCACCACTGGTATTTTAATTTATGCCCTCTTCCCCTCAAGTTATGGCTCACGTAGGCTAAAAACTTTGGGATTATCTTGAGAACGGAAAGATAGGAAAAGCAAGATCAAAATGTCAGTTGTATTGTTTTGAGGCTGATTGGAGAAGGTGGGTTTTAGCTCTGCCGCCAAAGGGGCTTGTTAATTTCTACCTTTCAATTTTGGCAGAACCATGGACAGAGTCAGGTTACAACTGTGTGTCTCCACCTTGAGGGCTGGATCCCCAACACCTAGGAGGTTAGGAGATAAGATGTTTGCTTTTTATGGCTGATGGATTTGGCAAGAGGGACAGGAGTAGGGGCCTGGGCCAGGCATGCTCGTTTCCTTCTCTCAAATACAAATACCAGATAAATCACTGCTCTTTTTATGGGGAGAAATTAGTAGAGGTGGAGAGAAAAGGTAGGAGTGTTGTTCTCGTGGAAGTTTCTCTTCATGGAAGCATGAGACTAGCAAGGAGTTTGGTTCCCTTAATAGTAACCAGCATTTTCTATCTGGTAATTTGTTTCTCTCTCTCTAATATAACAAACTTAACTAAGACAGCTCTTGACCTTGGTCTCTTTTCATTAATTTTTCCAGCTACATGGGAAAAACCTTTTCATTGGTAGCTTTTGGTATTTCTACAAGACATGGATTCTTTCTTGCGACACAGCTTTGATTACTGTTTCTATTTTTTTTTTAGATTTTATTTATTTATTTAGAGAGAGAGCATGCGGATGAGCAGGGGGAGGGGCAGAGGTAGAGAGAATCTCAAGCACAGAGCCTGAGGCAGGGCTCGAACTCAGGACCCTGAGATCATGACCTGAGCTGCAATCAAGAGTCAGACACTTAACTGACTAAGCCACCCAGGCTCCCCTAGTGTTTCTATTCTAATTGTTTTGGTCTGTTCTCTTATGTCAACTCTTTGCTTTTTAAAATATGTTGACTTCCATAGGTGATTTCATCCCTTCCCATAATTTCATTTTCCCCTTAGAATCTGTATCTCCAGCCCAGACTTTCTGTCCTAAGCTTCAGATCCATATATCCAACTGTCGTCAAGTTCAATATATCAAAAATAGGTTCTTAACTTCCCAGAACTTGTTCCTTCCCCTGACATATAGCCTATCTAACCTTTAACCGTGCAAAGTTAAAAATCATATCTACTTTGTAGGGTTCGTTGGGAAGGCAAGATGAGACAACGCAAGTGTTTGCTGCTTAGATGTCAAGAGAAATAAGGACATCAAAGCCCATTTGCAGAATTTAAGTCTGCATTAGACTATAAAGCACAGCTGCTGTCTTGGAAATTCTTCCTTTCACATTTACTGTTTACCTTCTATTCTGGGTAGGTTCCTAAGAGAAATTGAACAGCAAGAAAAAGTTCTGAGTCCTTATATATACCCTAAAACATCTGTATTTTTTCTCACACTCAACTTATAGTTTATATAGGTATAAAGTTCCAGGTTGGCAATGAGTTTTCCCCTAGAATGCTGAAGGTTTCGCTCTATTATATTCCAGTATCTACTGTTGTTTATAAATGGCTTGTGTTTCTGATTTCTTATCCTTAGCGTATGACCTATTGTTTTTTCCTCTCTGGATATTTTTAGAACCCTTTCTTTATCCCTAGGGTTCTGAAAATTCAAAATGATGTGCCTTATTTGGCTTTTTATTATTCATCTTGCAGGGTACTTTATGGGCCCCTTCAATCTAGACACTTACGCCTTTCAGTTCTGAAAAAATGTTTTCCTATTATTTCCTTTGATGATTTCCTTTTCTTTATTTTCTCTGTCGTTTGGAAGTCCAATTATTCTGATATTGTAATTTCTGAAAAAAATACTCTTTTGTTCTTCTGCTATTTTCTACCTCTTGATCTTTTGGTCCATTTCTGGAATGTTTCCTCATCTTTATATTCTATTACTGAATTTTTGTTATCAGATGTTTTAATTTCCAAATGTTCTTTCTTTTTGAAATGATCATTTGTATAGTATGCTGTTCTTTTTGTAATTTGTGTTCTGTAGGGGCAATATCTTCTTTCACTCCACTGAACATTCTATTTATACATTTTTCTTCTGCTCCTTGAGTCATCTCTGTATAATCCAGGCCCCTTATTTATATTGACTTGTTTTGCTCTTTTTCTGTTAGAGGCCTTTCTCAAGTGTCTGGTTATCATCTGCTGGGCATTTTTTATTGTGGTAAAATATACAGAATATAAAATACACCATTTTAACTATTTTTTTTTCAGTATACAATTCAGTAGAACTTAATATCTTCATAGGGTCAGGCAACCATCACCACTGTCTGTCTCCAGGACTTTCCCATCATCCCAAACTAAAATTCCATAACTCTTAAACCATAACTCCCCATTTCCCTCTTCACCCAGACCATGGTGACCGTTATTCTGTTTTCTTGGTCTACGAATCTGGCTCTTCTGAGTGCTTCCTGTAAGTGGAATCAGACAATGTCTGTCCTGCATGTCTGGCTTATTTCCCTTAGCACAATGTCTTCCTGGTTGACCCATGTTGTAGCAGGTGTTGGAATGTACTACCTTGTCAAGGCTGAAAAATAGTCCATTGTGTGTCTCCAACCACATTTTGTTTATCCATTCCTCCATCAATGGGCGCCTGGGTTACTTCCATGTTTGACTACGTGAATACCACTGCTGTGAATGTGGGTGTAGAAATATCCGATTGAGTCCCACCTTTCAATTATTTTCATTTATTTTTTAAAACGAGACAGGAAAAACATTAGTAGAGACCACGTAGGCATGTGTGCTCACAGTGCTTCCTGGGGAGGTCATGGTGGATGAAAGGGTGTCAGACTAGCTGTTCATTAGAGGGTCTCAGGAAGACTGTTTTCATTTCAAAGGCATATCCATCAAGCTCATGCATCATTCTCTATATCTAGCAGAAATATCTAACATTTATAATACATGGCACAGCACCTAGTATAGTGCCTGGAACTTACGGAGTGAAGGGCATGTGGGTGACATTCTTTCTCAACTTCCACAGGTGATTTCCATGTACTTTAATATCTCCTTGTTAATTGTAGTTGTGATTTGGGAGGTCAGAAATGCGGTGGGGAGGAGAGGAGCTATACAGTTAGATGTTTATGCTCAAGCTGCCTTGGTTCTTAGAAATTCCTCGAATATATGTACTTTAGTCAGCCTTCAGAGCCGGGACCGTGTTTTATTTTTTATTTTTTTCCCTTTAAATTTTTTATTATTATGTTAACCACCATACATTACATCATTAGTTTGTGATGTAGTATTCCATGATTCATTGTTTGTGCATAACACCCAGGGCTCCACGCAGAACGTGCCCTCCTTAATACCCATCACCAGGCTAACCCATCCCCCCACCCCCCTCCCCTCTAGAACCCTCAGTTTGTTTTTCAAAGTCCATCGTCTCTCATGGTTCGTCTCCCCCTCTGATTTCCCCCCTTCATTCTTCCCTCCTGCTAGCTTCTTCTTTTTTTTTCTTAACATATATTTGTTTGTTTCAGAAGTACAGATCTGTGATTCAACAGTCTTGCACAATGCACAGCGCTCACCATAGCACATACCCTCCCCAATGTCTATCACCCAGCCACCCCATCCCTCCCAGCCCCCCCCACTCTAGCAACCCTCAGTTTGTTTCCTGAGATTAAGAATTCCTCATATCAGTGAGGTCATATGATACATGTCTTTCTCTGATTGACTTATTTCGCTCAGCATAACACCCTCCAGTTCCATTCACGTCCTTGCAAGTGGCAAGACCTCATTCCTTTTGATGGCTGCATAATATTCCATTGTGTATATATACCACCTCTTCTTTATCCATTCATCTCCGAGACTGTGATTTATAAGCAGCAGTTACCTATATAACATTGGAAGATAGTTCAGGAATAAGGAATGAAGGCTTCATCTTGGAATGTCGTGGAGACTCCTGTAGGATGTGAAGGTGACACAGGAGACTGGGGCCTCAGAGGGAAGAGATCCCCTACTGTCTTCTGTCTTCAGATGCTCTGCTCCGGCCGATTCACTGAGCAAGCTCACCAGGTCAGTAGGTTTCCTAGGGACAAAGTGCACGTTTATACTTTTCTCAAAATGTTCTTTTTGTTTGTTTGTTTTTTAAAGTAAGATTAATTTCCATCTGAGCTTGGCTTACGGACAGGGTCATGGTATCATTATCCCAATTCCAGCCTTTGAGCACGGCACCGGGATGAGGCCAGGATGCGGAGCAGAGCCCAAGCAGCGGGCGTTTGGTTCAGTCTTCCTGAGCCGCTCCGGAGCCATGGGAGAATAGGAAGGAGCCCCTGCCCTTCCCCGCCCAGGGTCCTCGGGGCGAGGCGTGGGCTGTGCTCTGTAGATATGGAGGTGCATTTGCACTGGCTTTTAAATCATCTTCTTTCTCGTCTCACTTCCCTGCTGCCAGGGAATTACTGTAAAAAACAAGGCATGTCTACTTAAATTTTGTTCTGTTGATGTTGTTGTTGCTCATTTATTTACTTTACAAATTCCTGGACAGATTATATACAATGTGGCAGTTTCTGTCTTGACGCCTTCCACTTTGATCAGCCGAATGCCATCTGCCATCATTAGGCAGTAGTGGTGTGGATGTGTCTCAGGAATTGGTTGATGCCCCGTGAACCAGATTTGCATAAGCCTCTAACAGTTCCTGCTAATCAGTGCAGGATGGTTACCAGGAAAGCGATTATTACAGAGCTCCAAGAGCCTTCCCCTTACACAGAACTGAAACAAACTAGGCAGACAGGCAGGGAAATTCTCCAGTGTCTCTGCCTCTCCAGCTACTGTAACTAACTAGAAATCTTGACATTTCTTCAAGGAAATGTCAAATATTTCCCCATCACGTAGATCTTCACAATTCTTTTTTTATTTTATGTTTGACGGAGATGAAATTTAATGACTGAGATGAAATTTACAGTGAATGCACAGATCTTAACCTTACACTTTGATAGATTTTAACAAATGTATCTACTCATGTAACCAACACCCCAGCAAGACAGAACATTTCCTTCTTGCCAGCCAGTTCTTTGTGCCTCATTCCATTCAATCTCCATGCCTCGAAAGCAATCACCGCTCTGATTTCTATCAGCAGAGATCTGTGTGGCCGGTTAGAGAGCTCTGCATAAAAGCAATCGTCCTTTGTAATCCTGCCTCGTGCATTCCTTTGTGCCTGGCTGCTTCTGCTCACTCATGTCATTGTGTATGTGAGTGGTTTGTTCTCTTTATTGCGAAGTGCTATTCTACAATATTTTTATCGTGGAATACTACTTAAACAGAGAACTCTTTCTCTACCCACGAACTGCTTCTTTCACCAAATGTGTGGGCTCTCCCCCTACATTAAGCAATTCTGACGCCAAGCACCCAGTGTTAGTACAAACCACAGAGCTCAGTCCCACAGGGACACCCCCCTTCCCCCTGCCCTGTTCAGACACCAGTCACAAGTCCTGGTTGTCACCGATACTTTTGATCAACCAGCTATAAAATCAGGGGTTCCCATGACCCCCTGCTTGGGTCTGGTAATTTGCTAGAGTGGCTCACAGAACTCAGGGAAACGCGTACTTACGTTCACTGGTTTATTATTTTAAATTGTTATAAAAGATTCAGATGAACAGTGAGATGAATAGGTACATGGGGAGAGTTCTGGAAGCCTTGAGTTTCTGTCCCCTTGGAGTTGGGGTGCACCACCCTTTTGTCATGTGGATGTTCAAAACCCAGAAGCTCTCAGAACGCTGTAGTTCAGAGATTTTTGTGGAGGCTTCCATCAGGTAGACAAAATAAATTATTAACTCAATCCCCAGCCCCACCCCTCTCCCTCAGAGAATGGGGAGGGTGGGCTGAAAGTTTCTATCATGGCTTCTAATCATGGCTTGGTCTTTCTGGTGACCAGCTCCCATCCTGAAACTATTCAGAAGCTCACCAACTGTCGCCTCATTTCCTGGTGGTCCTATCACCCAGAAAATTCCAAGGGATTTAGGAGCTCTCTGTAGGGAATCCGGGTCAAACCCCAAATATTAGAACAAAAGATGGTCTGAGCACCCCTACCACTCAGGAAGCTACAAGGGTTTTAGGAACTCTGCGTTAGGAAGGTGGGCTAAAGACCAAATATATATTTCTTATGATGTCACATTATGACTATTCCACAATATTTTTTGTACATTCTCCTGCGGATGGATATTTGGGTTCTTTCATTTTGTGAATAAAGTTGCTATAAACGTACTGATGCAAGTTTTTTTGAGGACACATGTTTACACTTTCCTTGAGTAAACACCTACTAACCAAGTAACTGCATAGTAGGGTAGGGGTCTGATCAAAGTTCCTGTTATGTTTATTTCCAATTTTATAACTGTTGTTACCGTCATATATAGGGTGGATTTCCATTCCATTTTCTAAATATTTATTTCTGATTTATAAGAAAGAAGACAATTTTATAAATATTTAACTAGAGTCTTTGTTAATAATTTTTACTGATTCTTTTAAATTGCCTTTTGTTTTATCCAAGCAACACATCATAAAAGATTCAAACAATAAAAATACAGAGAGAAGGTAACCTGTGAATGCCGTCCCTTAACTTCACTCCACCTCTTTTTCCTTCAGAGATACGGGATGCTGATGGTTCTGTGGGTTGCTTCCAGACTTTTTTCTAAGCATTGACATGTGTGGTTTTGCAGGCAATCAAAACTGCACAGTGTGACACAATGTAGATATCGTAGATTTGTGTAGTTATCATGGCAGTTAGTAGAAATGTCTTGTGCTAACAAAATCAGAATGTTATTAGAATTTTCTGACAGCTGGAAGTAAACTATCTTGAAGAAAGGGCACCTTTTGTAATTTGCAAAGTCTTGTGGATCTTCCATTAAATATATATGGCACACATATACAGATACATCTTTTTATAAAAAATATCCTTTTTAAAAAAGTAGAATCATACAATATTTATTGCCCTATGATTTTCTTTTTTCAGTTATCAATATACCTTAAATATTTTTGCATTACAATACTTGACATAGATTTAGCTTATTTTTCTTAATTGCTGCCTATTTTTGTATACTCTATGCATTAAAATTTAACTTGGACATTTAGATTGATTTCAAATTTTCATTATTTCAAAGATTCTTAAGCATGCACATTTGTACACATATGTAAGCATTTGTTGAGGGAGGATTCTTAAAAGAAGAATTTCTGAACTTAAAGGTATGTACACTAAAAAATAAAAATAAAGTACACATTTATGATTGTTTAGGTACTACCATTTATGCTTCCAACAATCTTTACAGAAGTACACTTCTATTACCTATTTATGAAAAGTACCTATTTCCATCCATTTTGTATAATGCAGGACATTACTTATCATCTTTAATTTTTATAGAATATTATTTATCTCTTTAACTTTTGGCCAAACAACGATACTGCATTATTGTTTCAATTTTCATTTTATACACTTACTCATTAAAGAATGAGCAATGTTTCAGATATTTATTGGTTGTCATTTACATTTATCTTCATGAATGTCCCTTCCATATTTTCTGCTTATTTTTATTCTGGGTGGGTTTTTTTTTTTTTTTCCTTTTTCTTATTGATTTATGGGGACTCTTTATGTATTGTGGTTAGTAATCTTAAGTCCACTCTTGGAAATATTTTTGCCAGTTCATTTGTTGGTATTTTACTACGTGGAGAATTTTGAAAAATATATTTTTTATAGTTAAATATTTTGTTATGCTCAAGATTTTTTTTTTTTCATTTTGTTCAAGAAAGTCTTTCTGAATTCAAAGTTATCAGTGTGCTGTGGGTAGGGGTTGAGGTTGGGGGGATCCTTTGGGGGATGCCAAAGAAGTAGATGGTAGAGACATCATTTCAAGCAGATGAAGCAGCAGGGGGCATGAATGTGAAAGAGAATGGAGCACAAGTAGAAAGGCAGCAACAAGTTGATTTAGAAGTAGGATGGGGTGAGGTTGTCAGCTCGCTTAGGTTGGGAACTTTGTGCATCTAACTCAGGGGGTTGGCAAACTATAGCCCAGGAGCCAGATGTTTTTGTAAATAAAGTTTTATTGGAACACAACCACACCCATTTGATGATCCATTGTCTACAGCTGCTTTTGCACGATTGCAGAGTTGAAACTATGGCGAGCAAAGCCAAAAATGTTTACGATCCAAAATTCCCAGAAAACTCACTGATTCTTAATCTAATTCATTAGCATGGCCCCAAACATATAGATTCTAGTGTAATGCCTGGCCCATAACTGATGCTCAATATACAGTGATTTACATGGAATTGAAGCAATTACTGGAATTCAGGTAATGAAGGAGCCCGTCTTTGTTCCTTCTGGTTAAGGAGGTGGGATATTACCTTAAAGGTAAAACATTTCTGATCCATTCATTCATATATTCATACATCAATTCTCATTGAGACTAACCTCAAACTTGAATGGGCCTCCCTCTGGTGTGTTTCTATAGCAAACTGGACAGAACATTCATCATGATGTTTTCCCACATGTTCATTGGTTTTTATCCTTTAGACTATGATCTACTTGAAGGTAGAGAGTATTTCCTTTGTGTCCACAAAGCATGGCATAATGCCTGGAACATTGGGATCCCTTGATAAATACTTTCTGAATGAATTAAACAAGCATTTATCAAATGCTACTTTGAAAGAATTAAGAAATCTGGAAATAATACCGATTTGAAGAGACACTTGTGTTCATAAGAATTACGTGGAGGTGCTTTGTAATCGGAAAAGAATTACACAAATGGAAAAATTCTCTTATCGCTTAAAAATTCTTTCTACTTGCGTGCATATATTAAGTGTACAAGCTCCTTCAGGAATTGCTGACAAGAAGATGTGTGAAGTTGGGGTCCAGGTAGATCTGAATTCAAACCCCAACTTTTCTTCATGAATTCCTTCACCAATGAACAACCTGTTGGCACAGGCCCGACTCAGCGGCCACATTTTAAAAAAAAAGCAATGAAAAATGAAAACTTTTATTAAGACCCATGGAAAAATACCCATTCTTATGATTCGGATGACCCAGATTTTTCCATAGATTTCCTGGAGATCTCTGTTCTTCTAGTTCTTATTCTCTTGGAAGAACTGCAAAGTTGCCTCTGATATTAGACCACCTGACGTGAAAGAAGGTTGGAGGTTGGGTGGGCATTTGGCCAACCGTGGACATCCATGGCTCAATGCCATCTGTCCTGAAAGCTTTTGTGGATACACTATCCCCTCTTCCAATCTTTTGGACCCAGTTACTTAATTGTTCTGGAGTTTGGTCTTCTGAAGTTTTGTCCCCAACATCCTTGACTCCTAGAGCCTTGAGAAGCTATGAATAAATGGGAATCCCACAGAAAGGAAGCAAAAAGACAGATGACACAGTTGGAATAGTTAAGACTGAATCACCAACTCCCACCTTCCATTTGGTCCCAGCTCGTTCCCTGGTCATAGAGTCTGGAGTTTCCTGCCATCACTGCTCTCCCACCCCGTCCTCTGGATCTGCAAAATTGTCCCCAAGGGTTGTACTCAGCATGAGAAGGTGGGGAGCTAGGATTTACCTCTAAGTGACCATTCTACATTTGAAGGTCAAAGAGTCTTTCAACTGGGACAGAGAGGAAGGGCCTTGGGAAGGGTACCATATACAGTCCTGGATGGGGGGGTCACATTCACATTGTCCCAACATACAGAGACTCAGCAAAAGAAGAAATTTTGTGCAGCACGGTCTCCGTCTCCAAGAGGACCTCCACTGGGCAAGATGCATTTACACGTCTGCTAGTCTAGATATTGGACCTACTGGTCCAATGGCTCCTATGGGAGAAGATCTGGATATGTCCTCCTCTGTCCAGAGAAACCAGAATGACCTGGTAGCGGCAAAATAACAGACTTACAGAGTTTTAACAGGAGGAGAAGTGTGAGGTTGACTAGTTTTTTACAGACTAATGCAGAGACCAAAGCTGACAGACTGTATGTGCAAAGCGTCCAGGCCAATCCCAGCCATTAGCTCACACTCAATAATGCTGGTCCCTTCCTCTATTTATTTCTCAATAGGCTGATTGATTTGATCAATGCTAGGCAGACAGAAGCTGGCTCTGCTCAGGGGAAAATCCCATGGGTTAATTTATTTCCACTTGACCCAGAAAGAGGGAATCTCTGGAGCAAGGGGCTGCATTTTGCACATCCTAGTTTCCTGGCTCCAGGAGGCCAAACCACCACCGAGGGCTTTCTGAAGGTGACTTCTTTGCTCTTTCCCAAAATGCTCAAGCCGCATGGGCTGCTGGACTCCTCTCGGGTTTCTTGGTGAGGGGTGAGCTGCTCTGAAGATGAACCCTGGCACCCTACTCAGCACATGAAAATTTGATGTGTGCTATAAAGCCTTTCTTGCTTAATGCAGTCAGCCCCTTTGTCCACAAGAGCTAATACCCTTTTGGGAAATGCTGTGATTTAAGCTGAAATGTTGGAGAAGGGGAGGGTGCAGAGAGAATGTGGGACTCTGCCATATAACCCCCTATCTCCAACCACTTAATAACTTGGCTAAAAGCTGCGATCAATAGAGAACCATCAGCCGGGCTCCAGCCCCTCACTGCCTTCCCAATCAATCAACAAGATTTAGTAAGCTACCAGTTAGAATTTATGTCACTTAAAAAGTGTGGGTTCTTAGACCAGTCCTATGGAGACTGATTAATTCCTCCTGGGCCCTTTGATTAGTTTCCATTTGGAGAACAGTAGCCTGTTGATAGAGACCCAGCTGTTAGGCTTTCCAAATGTATACCTAGGAAAAGTAGGCAATTAGCACAGTCTCTACTCAGCTCTGCATTTTCCTCTCTAAACATAACTCCGCCCTCCATGAATAGCACATCCTTGTGGTGGAGTTGTGGTTGGGAAGAAAGAGAACCTTCAACACGTGCCAAGCTTTTTATATTCATTCTCTTTTGCATTTATCCTTACAACAGCTTTAGGGGGGTGGTTCTAATTATGCCTCGTTTTTCATGCAAGGAAACTGAGGCAAGGCCATTCTCTTCCTGGACAGGGGTCAAGAGTGAACCCCATGCAAGTATGTCTAAGAACTCACCTTGCCAGGAAACCCATCAGCATTGACAGGAATCAGAAAGGAGCCTGCAGATGCTCCAGACTGTTGGAGGAGTACTTAGCTTCCCCACACCTCCTCACCTCCAGTGACAGAATCCAGAGGAAGCCCCAAACGCCCACTTTTCTCTCTTTCAACACTTTTGGCCCCATGGGACTGCTAAGTGCCTTGAGTCCTTCATGACAAATCTTGTTTTTCCCTTTATCTCTGTTCATTTCCCCTGCCCACAAAGCCCCAGATTCCCAGATCACCTCGGCTCTGGTTCATTAAATACTGAAAGGCACCCCACATACCTACTGTATCTCCTACTCCTTCCCCAACTCATGGAAACTGGCTACTGTGACTTCCGGAATTCTTGGTCGGCATCATCAGCAAAATCCTCTATGACCTCAGCAACTTCTCCGCCTTTCCTTTTTCCTTCTTGCTCTAATGGGAATCTGGCTGTCCCTGAGAATGGTTTCCTCTGCGGCCCTCTTGCATGATGACTTGTCTTTTTTCCCCTAGCTCCTGCTTCCAGACCCTTCCTCCTGCCTTCACGGAAACCACCATTTCACTTCACATCATCAGGCCATCGGTCCCTGCTCTATAGTCCCACTTTACTTTGGCCCTTCATTTGCATGCTTTTATCCTAGACTGTCTCATTAACCAGTAATTGCAACTCTCCCAAATCCCTATTCTGTGCAGGTGTCTCTGACCACCACCTCCTGTCTCTGCTCACTCCATCTAGGATGCAGCTCTAGCAATCCATTGGTCTCACTCGGACACCCCATGCCTTGATCCAGTCGCCTTTCCCTGATGCTACTGTTTCCCTCCTCATCCAGCTTCAATTCTGCAGCTGGGCATTATTTTGACGCCCTCATGTGTGCCCCCCAACCCCCTTTGTCATGTCACTTGGTTTCACTCTTCACTGCTCCGTGCCAGCAACCACACCGTTGAACGTGGCTGTTGAAGAAAAGCCCCAAATCACAACCAAGCTGGATCTCTTGTTGTTTCTTTGCATTCTTGAGTCCCCCACCTGGTGTCTTTTTTAACCTCACCTGAGCTGGACAGGATCTCAGGCAGACCATGGGTGGGACTCACCTGGGGGTAGACCTGCACCTGTGTGAGGTGGAGCAACCCGCTTCATCCAGCCCCCAGGGCTCCAATCATGTGTTCCTAGCTTGCCTCCGGAGGCCTCCCGTGGGGGACCAACCAAGCAACTCTGCCTGTCCTCCAAGGTTGTCTCTTGGATTTGTGGGGTATTTTTCTCCATCCAAGGAGTGGGGCCAGCTGTCTACACCCATAGGTCTCAACCCTGCTCCTTCTGCAACACAGACAGATGATGTTCACACACCCATGCCCAGCCTACATCCCGGCTTTACCTCTCCACCCGCCTCCCCACCCCGGTGCAGAACGCATATCAGAATATAAATAACTGATAAGAACACAAAGTTATTCCAAGGATAACTTTGGTGCTGCTCTGATTAGTTTTTTGAAGTCAATCACTTGCAAATATCGATGATCTAACCCTCATTAGCAACTTATTACTAGCGTCCCCACTTCACAAGGGGTCAGGACACTCCCTGCAGTTGAAAACTGCATTACTGCATTCAAGCTAAGAGTCAGCTGGGGCCGGAACCAATCAGGGGAGGGAAAGAGGGCTGGGTGGGGACTGTAGTGTTTGTCAGCAAGAGGGCAAAAAACCACCTCCGCCCAGCCACGACCCATCTTCTGAGTTTTCCAAAGAAGCTGGAAATTCACATTTTAGGGGAAACTTCTTGATTTTTAAATACTAAAAAGTAATTCAAAACCTTCAGAAACACTTCGCATGATAAACAAAATACAACTGCAAGCTGAGTTCTGTCCCTCGGCAGACATGGTGCTGACTGGCTCTCCTACCTCTGGATGAGTGATTCCCCAGATGGCTTCCTCCCTGTCTTTCCAGCTCTGTGTGTCTATGTGACCCCACTCTGCTTCTCTTCCAGGGAGTGTTCCAGCAGCATGCCCTTAAAAACAGGTCTCACCCGGGGCATCTGGCTGGCTCAGTTGGGGGAGAGCGTGCGATTCTTGATCTCGGGGTTGTGAGTTTGAGCCCCACATTGGGTATAGATTACATAAAAAGTAATAAAATCTTAAAAATTTTTTAAAAAGCAGGCTTCACTCTCACTATCAGAGGTGCCTGGGAGGGAAATCTTCCTACATTGCCAAGAGGTCGCCTTCAGGTCGGAGGAGGGAAGAAGGGACTGAGAATGAGAAGATGCTGAGGGAGGCAGGGAGTCCAGCTGCCAGCTTCAGCCAGGATCTGAAGACCAACAAGGGCCAACTCACTTCAGCTAGAGTCACAGAAACAGAGAATGGGGCTGGGGGACATTGGACATTTACCTGGCTTCCCTCCCCTTCTCCACACCTCTGCTCTCCTGTCACCAACACATCAGCTGGGACTCAGGACTCAACCTGCCCTTGAGAGTTTGCTTTAACTTGTGGGAGGAAACTGATTGCACACTGGTTTTCGGCGAGGGGGTGGGGGTGCCCCTAGTCTCCAAACTGCTCTTCTCTTTTAAGGAAAGAGAACCGTAAGGCATTGATGAAGTTGCTGAGAAGCTGCGTCTCTGGTCCCAAAACGGAACCTCCACGAGGTCAGGAATAGTGTCTGTGAAATCACGAGGTCCAGCAGGGTGGCTGGCACATAGTAGGGGTGCAAAAGTATTGTTGAATGGACGGAAGAAAGAAAGGAAAAAGGAGTTGGAAAGGAGAGCAGGAGGGGAGGAGAAAGATGGGTGTCTGCGGGAGTCGACCCTGTATGTGAAGCCTTGTGCTGTGTATGATAAAGACAATTTCATTTTGGGGGGTGGAGTGGCGTGTATGGAAGACCTGGTCAGGCCTTTCTCTTATGCAGATGACCCAGAGAAAGGAGGAGGGGGAAACCTTCACAGCACAGATTTATTTTTTAATTTTTAAATTATTTCTTATTTTTTTTTTTACTGCTGGGCAATTAGGCAGTTTTCTTTCCGCTAAAATATAAAGCTTTCCCTCCCATCTGGAGAGAAATGGCTTTAGCAATGTGGCAGTTTCCATTTGCAGCCAGAGAAGTAATTTATGAACAGAAACATGAAACAATTTGGTAAGAATGACCGTGTAATTTAAGGCCCCAAATGATCATATTAAGGGTGTAGTTAATATTATGCCAGCTTTTAAACGCAGAGAAGGAGGCAGAACTGCTGGTGACCAGTCATACCCAACTGCCAACCAGTGGGTGCTGTGAAGTTGGGTTTCTCTGAATTGCAGTGGACATTGGTTCCCCAGGGTTACCGCAGCTCCCCAAAGGTGATGTTTCTAGAGCTGAATGAACAAAAGGCATGCATTGCCCTGGCTGCTGACCTCAAAGCACAGTGAAGACCAGGTTCCCTCCACTTCATCTCACTAAGATGGGTACAGCATCTCCGGAAACATTGATTGCATGGTTGCTAGTCTGATGCATCCTCTCCATCTGGAGAAGGGGCCGCCATTTTGCCCCAGGAAGGAGAGTGTCAAGATCTTTTCTTCTCATGTAAATCCTTCAGTAATTTGCTCTTTCTGTTCATCCAGTGAGCCTTTTGGGGGTATCTTCCATAGGCCCCCCCCCCCACGCAGTCCTCTGGGCAAACCACAATGAACACAACACATGCTGTAGAGAGGGACCATTACTCCCTCTTCTCTGAGGAGGAAAACTTCCATCTTTCTTTCCAACCTTATTGCAGTTTCTTCTTCAGGGAGGAGGAGTGACTAACCCAAATGCTAAAACTGGAGAAAGGAATCTTGCCTGTGTAGCCCTTCCTGCTTCCCGCATGGATCCTGATTTGTGCGCGTTCTCGTTTCTCCGTGTAGTAAATGCCTTGCTCTGCTTCCCTCCCTGGTGCGTGTGGAGGTGAGTGGGAAAGAGGGAGATCTGAAGTTGAATCAGAAGGTAACTAACCATTGAGCATTAACCATCAGCATGGTTGGAATATGTGTGGCGGGAGGTGGGGAACAGCAGGAGACAAGCAGAGACCAGGGAAGAGAGGACCATATGGGTCTTTGTGGAGGAGTTTGGATTTTATCTTGAGAACGATGGGGGCCGGGTGAGGGTTTTAAGGAAGGGAGTGAATGAGTGAATTGATCATATTTAGAAAGATTGCTCTGACCTGTAATGTGAAGAGGTTGGAGGGGGATGGGAATGTTTGGAAGACGGGAATGTTTTAGGAGACTGTTGAAATTATTCTGGGTGTGACAATGGTGGCCTGAAGTAGGATATCGGCATAGATAAAAGTTGTTGCATTTGAGCGACTTTTAGCTGGTAAAATCCAGAGAGCTTGGTGAGTGAGTAACTAGGCAGGGGAAGCCTAATAAAGGAGTCTTTGATGACCCCCAGGGTTCTAGCTTGGGTCCTGGGTGGATGGGGTACCTTTCATCAAAGTAGGAAACCTGAAGGAAACAAGATTTGACAGGAAGATGATGAGTTCCATTGACACTACTGAATATAAGCATCGGTGGGATTTCCAAATGATGATGCTTGCTTGGTAATTAAGCTAAGGGGATGTGGATCTTGAAGACAGATCCGGGCTGGAGGTAATGGATATTGGGAGTCGTCAACTTCATCTGAAGGGTGAGATGTCCGAGGAAGAGCATGTAGTATGGGAGAAGGAGATCATGGAAGACAGAACTCCAGAGAACACAACACGGAAGGTTCAGGAAGAGAAAAGAAACACAACAGAGTTGGAGAAAGTATAGCCAAGGGAGTAGAAGGAAGACCAGGAGAAGCGGTTTGAACTAGTCTATGTGGACTATAGGAGAGCTTGCTGCCTAAGGGAACTTGGAAGTTTTCTTGGTAAGTATGGAGGCGCCATTTGTATTTTGAGCCCACTAATGCAGCTGGGCTGGGCACGGGTCTACTTAGTGAATCTCTCCAACCTACAAGTCTATGGCATTCCTTTCTGACGCTCCTTCCTCTGTGGTCAGTCTTTACCTTAGGCCACACGCTTAAAGTAGCACTAGTTGGTTCTGAGTAGATGGGGACACTCAGGTCTTCCAAGTAAGAATTTCAGGGAATGTCTATTTGCCTTCATTAGCTGCAAAATAAACTGATCTCCATGACTCTGCAGTTCAGGGACTGCTGGGCTAGTGTTTATACATGTGTCTAGAAATACTCCCCTCCTTGTCCTTCTAAAAGCTCTCTAGCAACTCACTGCACATCAGAAACACCTGCAGAGCTTTCAAAAGCAACAGATGCCCTGGACCCCGCCTCAGTCCATCTAAATTAGAATCTCCAGTGGTGGACCACCGCAGGCACTGACATTTTTAAAAAGCTCCCCCAGGAGTTTCTAATGGATAGTCAGGACTGTGAACTACTCATCTAGGCACACTCCAGCCTTGTGAGCCATTAACCTTCACCGAGTTAAATAACCAATCCTCCATAAACAGGAAATACCTGTCAATCTAGAGATGTTTTCAATAGTGTTGTAGAAAGTAACTTTTTCTTAAATTCCAGATTCTTCCAGCTGTAGGATAAGCTGACACATCCTTTGCCAGAATGGACAAACTCAGGGAAGACTGGGGCGATGATTATCTGGCCTTGTCTGGTGGGCCCCCTTGGCCTCTGGCTGCTTAGGAGCATATCCCCCCACCCCTAAAAAGGGCAGTATTGCTCCCTATAGAGTTAGGGTGGAGATTCCAGTAAATGTCGGCAGTGAGTTCCCAGAGGATTGGGTTCTGCCATGTGCAAGTCTCTGTGAAGAGTGTTCTGAGCCAATATTCCCAATGTCTGCCTACATCCTGGTCCTCACTTAGACATCATCGGGAGAGAGGCTGAAGGTGATGTCCTGGGGATTGGGAATTGGCTTCAATCCTGCTGGGTTAAGGTTCCCTGGGAGAAGATATAAAGGTTCAGCATTATCCTATACAACCTAACCAATTCTAAGCCCCAGTGAATCAAAGAACTGTTGACCTGGGCCCCCACCTGTGCCCTACAGTCACTCAAAGTCAAGGATCAGACATTTGTCTTTCTTCCTTCAGCTTAAACAGGACAGTCCCCACTTTCTTGTCCTGCAGGCACCTGTCCTGGTGAGCACTGGAGCCCACAGGCAGGGTTCTCAAGGCTTCAGAGAGCAAGAGGGAAAGCATACCTGTTTTCCTAAGCTCCACCAGCTTTTTCACTCATAGGAGTTGCCAATTTTCTGCTTTTGCAATAGCCAAATGAGCTTTGTCCTATGCCCAAGACAAGTTGTAATTCATCAAATCCCCTCATACTCTTTTCCCTTGCTTTTTACCCAGACAAAGAACGCAGCAGAGAGGTTATTAAATCCTTTTCTAGGGGTGAAATACATAGAAAGGCTGTGTGATTCAGTTATGCACTCCAAGAATTTAAGTAAATTTGCCATGCTTGATCTCACTGTTATAAGCCAAATTTGCTGCTCTTTACAAGATAATATGTAAAAAATATATTCAGGACACACAGCCCCTATAATTCCCTGCTGTTCTCAACAATGGGAGCTAAGCTTCCTGCTTTAGCTCATATTTTTCTGAATAAAAGGAAATGTAAGGACAATTTTCTGTCCCTTCCTCCTGTGCCTGGAATTTCAAACATATCCCCAGAAGGTTTTTCTGCATTTCTTCCCCATGGTTCAGTGTTTCTACTGGGCCATCATATTTATCCACATTTTTTAAAATAATTTTTTATTGTTATGTTAATCATCATACATTACATCATTAGTTTTTGATGTAGTGTTCCATGATTCATTGTTTGTGCATAACACCCAGTGCTCCATGCAGAATGTGCCCTCCTTAATACCCATCACCAGGCTAACCCATCCCCCCACCCCCCTCCCCTCTAGAACCCTCAGTTTGTTTTTCAGAGTCCATCGTCTCTCATGGTTCGTCTCCCCGTCTGACTTACTCCCCTTCACTCTTCCCCTCCTGCTATCTTCTTCTTCTTCTTCTTTTTTTTTTTTCTTAACATATATTGCATTATTTGTTTCAGAAGTACAGATCGGTGATTCAACAGTCTTCTACAATTCACAGTGCTCACCATAGCACATACCCTCCCCAATGTCTATCACCCAGCCACCCAATCCCTCCCACCCCCCACCACTCCAGCAACCCTCAGTTTGTTTCCTGAGATTAAGAATTCCTCATTATCAGTGAGGTCATATGATACATGTCTTTCTCTGATTGACTTATTTCACGCATAACACCCTCCAATTGCATCCACGTCGTCGCAAATGGCAAGATCTCATTCCTTTTGATGGCTGCATAATATTCCATTGTGTATATATACTACATCTTCTTTATCCATTCATCTGTCGATGGACATCTTAGCTCTTTCCACAGTTTGGCTATTGTGGACATTGCTGCTATACACATTGGGGTGCATGTACCCCTTCGGATCCCTACATTTGTATCTTTGGGGTAAATACCCAGTAGTGCAATTGCTGGATCGTATGGTAGCTCTATTTTCAACTGTTTGAGGAACCTCCATACTGTTTTCCAGAGTGGCTGCACCAGCTTGCATTCCCACCAACAGTGTAGGAGGGTTCCCCTTTCTCCACATCCCCGCCAACATCTGTCGTTTCTTGACTTGTTAATTTTAGCCATTCTGATGGGTGTGAGGTTGTATCTCGTTGAGGTTTTGATTTGGCTTTCCCTGATGCCGAGCGATGTTGAGCACTTTTTCATGTGTCCGTTGGCCATTTGGATGTCTTCTTTGGAAAAATGTCTGTTCGTGTCTTCTGCCCATTTCTGGATTGGATTATTTGTTCTTTGGGTGTTCAGTTTGATAAGTTCTTTATAGATTTTGGATACTAGCTCTTTATCTGATATGTCATTTGCAAATATTTTCTCCCATTCTGTCGGTTGTCTTTTGGTTTTGTGGACTGTTTCTTTTGCTGTGCAAAAGCTTTTTATCTTGATGAAATCCCAATAGTTCATTTTTGCCCTGGCTTCCCTTGCCTTTGGCGATGTTTCTCGGAAGAAGTTGCTGCGGCTGAGGTCAAAGAGGTTGCTGCCTGTGTTCCCCTTTAGGATTTTGATGGACTCCTGTCTCACGTTTAGGTCTTTCAACCATTTGGAGTCTATTTTTGTGTGTGGTGTAAGGAAATGGTCCAGTTTCATTCTTCTGCATGTGGCTGTCCAATTTTCCCAACACCATTTGTTGAAGAGACTTTTTTCCATTGGACATTCTTTCCTGCTTTGTCAAAGATGAGTTGACCATAGAGTTGAGGGTCCATTTCTGGGCTCTCGATTCTGTTCCATTGATCTATGTGTCTGTTTTTGTGCCAGAAGCATACTGTCTTGATGATGACAGCTTTGTAATAGAGCTGGAAGTCCGGAATTGTGATGCCGCCGGCTTTGCTTTTCTCTTTCAATATTCCTCTGGCTATTCGGGGTCTCTTCTGGTTCCATACAAATTTTAGGATTATTTGTTCCCTTTCTTTGAAAAAGGTGGATGGTATTTTGATGGGGATTGCACTGAATGTGTAGATTGCTCTAGGTAGCACTGACATCTTCACAATGTTTGTTCTTCCAATCCATGAGCATGGAACGTTTTTCCATTTCTTTGTGTCTTCTTCAATTTCTTTTATGAGTATTTTCTAGTTTTCTGAGTACAGATCCTTTGCCTCTTTGGTTAAATTTATTCCTAGGTATCTTACGGTTTTCGGTGCAATTGTAAATGGGATCGACTCCGTGATTTGTCTCTCTTCTGTCTTGTTGTTGGTGTATAGGAATGCCACTGATTTCTGTGCATTGACTTTATATCCTGCCACTTGACTGAATTCCTGTATGAGTTCTAGTAGTTTTGGGGTGGAGTCTTTTGGGTTTTCCACATACGGTATCACATCATCTGCAAAGAGTGAGAGTTTGACTTCCTCTTTGCCGATTTGGATGCCTTTGATTTCTTTTTGTTGTCTGATTGCTGTGGCTAGGACTTCTAATACTATGGTGAATAGCAGTGGTGAGAGTGGACATCCCTGCCGCATTCCTGACCTTAGGGGAAAAGCTCTCAGCTTTTCCCCATTGAGAATGATATTTGCTGTAGGTTTTTCATAGATGGCTTTTATGATATTGAGGTAGGTACCCTCTATCCCTACACTCTGAAGAGTTTTGATCAAGAAAGGATGTTGTACTTTGTCAAATGCTTTTTCTGCATCTATTGAGAGGATCATATGATTCTTGTTCTTTCTTTTGTTAATGTATTGTATCACGTTGATTGATTTGCGGATGTTGAACCAGGCTTGCAGCCCAGGGATAAATCCCACTTGTCATGGTGAATAATCCTTTTAATGTACTGTTGGACCCTATTGGCTAGTATTTTGGTGAGAATTTTTGCATCCATGTTCATCAAGGATATTGGTCTGTAATTCTCCTTTTTGATGGAGTCTTTGTCTGGTTTTGGGATCAAGGTAATGCTGGCCTCATAAAATGAGTTTGGAAGTTTTCCTTCCATTTCTATTTCTTGGAAGAATTTCAGGAGAATAGGTATTAATTCTTCTTGAAATGTCTGATAGAATTCCCCTGGGAAGCCATCTGGCCCTGGGCTTTTGTTTGTTGGGAGATTTTTGATGACTGCTTCAATTTCCTTAGTGGTTATAGGTCTGTTCAGGTTTCTATTTCTTCCTGGTTCAATTTTGGTAGTTGATACATCTCCAGGAATGCACCCATTTCTTCCAGGTTATCTAATTTGCTGGCATAGAGTTGCTCATAATATGTTCTTATAATTGTTTGTATTTCTTCGGTGTTGGTTGTGATCTCTCCTCTTTCATTCATGATTTTGTTGATTTGGGTCATTTCTCTTTTCTTTTTGATAAGTCTGGCCAGGGGTTTATCAATCATGTTAATTCTTTCAAAGAACCAGCTCCTAGTTTCGTTGATCTGTTCTACTGTTCTTTTGGTTTCTAGTTCATTGATTTCTGCTCTGATCTTTATGATTTCTCTTCTCCTGCTGGGTTTAGGCTTTATTTGCTGGTTTTTCTCTAGCTCCTTTAGGTGTAGGGTTAGGTTGTGTATTTGGGACCTTTCTTGTTTCTTCAGAAAGTCTTGTATTACTCTATACTTTCCTCGCAGGACTGCCTTTGCTGTATCCCAAAGATTTTGAACAGTTGTGTTTTCATTTTCATTGGTTTCCATGAATTTTTTTAATTCTTCTTTAATTTCCTGGTTGACCCATTCATTCTTCAGTAGGATGCTCTTTAGCCTTCATGTATTTGAGTTCTTTCTGACTTTCCTCTTGTGATTGAGTTCTTGTTTCAAAGCATTGTGGTCTGAAAATATGCAGGGAATGATCCCAATCTTTTGGTACCGGTTGAGACCTGATTTGTGACCTAGGATGGGATCAGTTCTGGAGAATGTTGCATGGGCACTAGAGAAGAATGTGTATTCCGTTGCTTTGGGATGGAATGTTCTGAATATGTCTATAAAGTCCATTTGGTCCAGTGTTTCATTTAAAGTCTTTATTTCCTTGTTGATCTTTTGCTTAGATGATCTGTCCATTTTAGTCAGGGGGGGTGTTAAAGTCCCTACTATTATTGTATTGTTGTCAATGTGTTTCTTTGCTTTTGTTATTAATTACCTTATATAATTGGCTGCTCCCACGTTAGGGGCATAGATATTTACAATTGTTAGATCTTCTTGTTGGATAGACCCTTTAAGTAGGATATAGTGTCCTTCTTCATCTCTTATTACAGTCTTTGTTTTAAAATCTAATTTGTCTGATATAAGGATTGCCACCGCAGCTTTCTTTTGGTGTCCATTAGCATGGTAAATGGTTTTCCACCCCCTCACTTTCAATCTGGGGGTGTCTTTGGGTCTAAAATGAGTCTCTTGCAGACAGCATATGGATGGGTCTTGTTTTTTAATCCAATCTGATAGCCTGTGTCTTTTGATTGGGGCATTGAGGCCATTTACATTCAGGGTAACTATTGAGGGGTATGAATTTAGTGCCATTGTATTGCCTGTAAGGTGACTGTTACTGTATATTGTCTGTGTTCCTTTCTGATCTATGCTGCTTTTAGGCTCTCTCTTTGCTTAGAGGACCGCTTTCAATATTTCTTGTAGGGCTGGTTTTGTGTTTGCAAATTCCTTTAGTTTTTGTTTGTTCTGGAAGCTTTTTATCTCTCCTTTTATTTTCAACGATAGCCTAGCTGGATATAGTATTCTCGGCTGCATATTTTTCTCATTTAGTGCTCTGAAGATATCATGCCAGTCCTTTCTGGCCTGCCAGGTCTCTGTGGATAGGTCTGTTGCCAATCTAATGTTTCTACCATTGGAGGTTACATATCTCTTCTCCCGAGCTGCTTTCAGGATTTTCTCTTTGTCTCTGGGACTCGTAAGTTTTACTATTAGATGTCAGGGTGTTGACCTATTTTTATTGATTTTGAGAGGGGTTCTCCGTGCCTCCTGGATTTTGATGCCTGTTTCCTTCCCCACACTAGGTAAGTTCTCTGCTATTATTTGCTCCAGTATACCTTCTGCCCCTCTCTCTCTTTCTTCTTCTTCTGGGATCCCAATTATTCTAATGTTTTGTCTTATCATATCGCTTATCTCCCGAATTCTGCCCTCATGATCCTCTGGTTTTTTATCTCTCTTTTTCTAAGCCTCTTCATTTTCCATCATTTGGTCTTCTATATCGCTGATTCTTTCTTCTGCCTCATTTATCCTAGCAGTTAGTGCCCCCATTTTTGATTGCACCTCATTAATAGCCTTTTTGATTTCAACTTGGTTAGATTTTAGTTCTTTTATTTCTCCAGAAAGCGTTTCTCTAATAACTTCCACACTTTTTTCAAGCCCAGCTAGTATCTTTAAAGTCATGATTCTGAACTCTAGGTCCGACGTCGTACTAATGTTCAGTATTGAGTAGGTCCCTGGCAGACGTTACTACCTGTTGTTCTTTTTGCTGAGGTGATTTTTTTCGTCTTGTCATTTTGTCCAGAGGAGAACAGATGAATGAGGGAACAGAATGCTAACAGGTTAACAACGTCCCCAGCAAATATACTCTATACAAATCAGAAAAGACCTGTAACCAGGGGACAAGAAAGGGAAAGAAAGAAGAGAAAAAAAAAAAAGGAAAAAGAAAAAGATAAAAACAAACAAAAACAGAACAAAACAAAAAAAACCAGAATATGATCAAATATGATCAGGCTAGTGCATAGATCAGTGCCACACACTAGCTTTTGGGCATATTTTGGTGTGTTAGAAGAAAGTGCCTGCTAAAATTTTAAAGGAAGAAAGACTTATATATGTACAAAATAAGGGTTGATACAATGAAGGGATGGCAGATGATCGTAAAGATGAAAATTATAAAAGATTTTATAAAAGGAATTAATAAGATAAGAAGTTGTTTTTTAAAAAGAAAGAAGATTTAAAAAGAAAAAGAAAAAAGAAAGAAAGAAAAGGGAGAGAATGTGATCAGGCGGGAGACTAGAACAAAGTCATACACTCTTGATTTAGGGTATATTTTGATCTGTTAGAAGACATTGTATCTCAAAATTTTAAAGAGAGAACAACTTATATATATATGCCAAAAATAAGGGTAACTACCATGAAGGGATAAAAATATGACTCTAAAAATGGAAAATAAAAAATGTTTTTTTTTAGAAAGGGATTGATAAGATGTTGGTTGAAAAAGGGAAAACGAAAAATTCAAAAAAAAAGTTAAAAAAATTAACTTTGAAAAACTAATGAATTATGGTAAAAAAGCCATGAATTCTATGTGCAGAATTCCCCTAGCGCTGGAGTTCTCCCGTTCTCCTTGATCGGTAAACTTGGTCTTGGCTGGCTGGCTGTTCGTGCTGATCTCCTGGGGGAGGGGCCTGTTGCCGTGGTTCCCAAATGTCTTTGCCGGAGGCGGAATTGCCCCGCCCTTGTCGGTCCGGGCTAAGCAAGCTGCTCGGGTTTGCTCTCAGGAGCTTTTGTTCCTTGCAAGCTCTCGGTACAGCTTTGGAGGACCAGGGTGAAAATGGTGGCCTCCCAATCTCCACCCTGAGGAGCTGAGAACTCGGGGCCCCGCTCCTCAGTGCGCCCCCAGAGAAAAGCAGTCACTCCCGTGTCCCCGGTCTCCGGCCGCACTCCGTGCTCACCCGGCCTGTGACCGAGCGTTTCTATCTCTGGCCCCCGACCCCGTGTGGAGTCTCCAAACCCAGCAGATCCCTGCGGTGCGCTCCCGCACCGCTCCTCCCGGGGGAGGAAGGGGAGTCTCCCCGGTTCTGCCGCTTGTTGGGTCCCTGCTGGGGGAGCCGTGCCCCGACTGGGCCGCGGATCACAGTTTATGGCCACCCCGAGCTGAGAGCCCGCGCCTCGGCTCCGTCTCTGCAGCCGGCTTCCCCGCTCCGATCCCTGGGAGCCCTGCCGCACTCAGGCACCCCCGGTCTTTCTGTGACCCCGAGGGTCCTGAGTCCACACTGTCCCGCGAGGGTTCCACCCCCCGCTTAGCCACTGGAGCGACGTCCCTCCGCGGAGCCGACTTCTAAAAGGTCCGATTTTGTGCTCCGCGGCTCTAGCACTTGCCAGAAGCGGCCGATGTAGGCCCCCTCCCCCGCCGTCTGTCCTCCCGAATATCGCCTCGGATTCACTTCTCCGCACGTCCTACCTTCCAGTAAGTGGTCGCTTTTCTGTTCAGAGTGTTGTTACTATTCTTATCTTCGGTCTCCCGTTGAGTTCGTAGGTGTTCAGAATGGTTTGATCCCTATTCAGCTGAATTCCTGAGACCAGACGAAATCCAGGTCTCCTACTCCTCCGCCATCTTGCTCCGCCCCTCCATATTTATCCACATTTAATGGTGCAGGAAATCCCACTTTTGCATACAGTACAGATGTGGAAACTATGTGTTAGAAGTGACTTGCTTTTAGGTGAAATTAACTGCATGTTTGATAATTTAGGTTTTGTTTATTTGGACATCAAAGAAATAGTCATACTAATTTTTGTTTATTGAGCATCTAATATATGCCAAGTTCTGCGTGGATGCTTCACTACATTAGGTCACGTGATTCTCGAGATAACCTTGCAAGAGTAACATTCCGATCTCTGTTTATGGATGATATGAGTCAGTGTTAAGAGAGGTTAAATTTCATGCTTAAGATCAGAATTAAAATCAAATCTATTAATCCATTTATTAGCTTATTTGATTTGAAAGTTCATATGGAAAAATAAATAAGTAAGAATATCCAGGACAATTCTGGAAAGGAAAAGCACGACCAGGTTTTAAAGTCTATTTTAGAGCAGTACGGCGTGGTTCTTGAATAGACAGGGAGACCAAACCACAGAAGCAGAAAGCCAGCCACTGGAGTGAGCATGTGGTGGTAGGAACCCTAACACATGTTTGGACCCAATGGGTATCTTGGAGAATTTGTCCCCCTTCCCCCCAGATCTGGGGTTCTGCCTTCCCGCAGCGGGGCTTAAAGTGAGAGCAGAAGCATTGAATACTGAGAGTCAACTTGGACTTGAATTATTTTAACCCTCTTATTTTAGAGATGAGGAAACAGAGATCTAGAGATGGGAAGGGACTTTCTCGTTTTTCATTCCTGATGTGGTGGGATGGCATTTCAAAGTATTAGTAAATATTCCATTTCCCACCTGATGTGGTCTAGCTGCTGACCCTCTCCTGTTCCAAAAAGATAGGAGGGACTTTCGCCAATCCAGGGCCAGCCCATCACCAACCGCAAAGACACCAGACTCTGTTATCTCTCAGAAAAGATTCCAAGATTTGCGTGTTTAGATAGAACTACTTTTATGCTCCTATGGTCTAGGTCAGTGGTTCTCAATGAGGGGCATTTTGCCCTCACAGGAGCATTGAGCAATGTCAGGTGACATTTTTGGTTGTGGCAATAGGAGGTGGGGGTTGTGACAAGTGTGCATCTGGCATCTAGCGGGTCGAGTCCAGGGATGCTGCTAGTCATCCCACAATGCCCAGGGCAGCGCGGCAACAAAGAATCATCTGGCCCAAGATGTCAGTAGTGGCAAGGCTGAGACACCCTGATCTATAAGAAAGCTGGAGGGTGGGAAGAAGGGGAATTTAGGCTGGGAGAGATGGAGAAAAGCAGAAGAGGAAAAGACACACTGCAGAGCAGGAACGAGCTAGGGACCTAAAGTTGGGAGGACCACTTTAGGGGAAAGAATGTATTCTCCTACAAGGAAATGTAGTTTCCTTTATTCATGTTCTATTTCTTTCTTTTTTTTTTTTAAGATTTATTTATTTGAGAGAGAGGGTCAGAGAGAATGAGTGGGGGGAGGGGCAGAGGGAGAGAATCTCAAGCAGACTCCCTGTGAGCACAGAGCCCAGTGTGGGGCTCCATCCCACAACCCATGAGGTCATGACCTGAACCAAAACCAAGAGTCAGACCCTCAACCTACTGAGCCACCCAGGCACCCCCAGATTATATTTCTGATTGCAGAGGACCTCTGTCTTGACTAAGGATTGATGGGAAGCAAATCTTCCACTTACAAAGTTATTTGTCTGATGGGATGGGAAGAACGTTCCACAGACAGGCTTCTGGCTCCAAACATTCCAGGTGTTATTTTCCTTCGTAGTGTTTCTATTTCATCTGCTGTGAGGTGCAGGGCACATTCATACAGTGCCATGACTCTGGCTTGTCTCTTGTACAAAGTCAAGACCTGGGTGATGGGCACAGTGGACATATAGGGATCTTCCTGAAAGCCACAACTTTGCTATATGTGCACGTGACTGTGAACCCCCTAATTATACCCCATTAAACCCTCGCTGGATTCCCAACTCAACTTACCCTCAACTATATCCCTCACATATTCATGGTCATCCCAGTGCCATCGAGTACAGGAGGAGGTGTGGTGGAGAAGAAGTTGGGGTAGAAAGAAACAGTGGTCCTAACCAACCAAGATGAAAATATTTGACTTTTGCAACCTTTACGATAGCAAGTGACCACTGTGGGAAAATGTTCCCAGGTCCCTCCCAGGAACTCAGAGGGGTCCTGTGCGGGCGATGGGCATTGAAGCTTAAACTTTGTTCATATCATGGTAAAGACGCCTTGGTAGATAGTCTTTGCCTGCCCCACTCCCTGCCTCTCTAGTCCTGTGTGATATAAGAGAACAAGGGAGTGTAGCAGGTTACCTCTTGACTCTGAAACGAGGAGTCTGGGTGGTCCGGGTGGAGTGGGGCATGTGGGAGTATCTGGGACCTCGACCCCTTCTTAGGTTTGCAGGTTTATCAAAATTTCTCTCGGTTGTGAGTTGAGGAATCCGAAGGGTAACTGAGAAGAGAGTCTGTTAAGAGCCATGCAACAGGGGCATTCAAGGTGCATGTAGCCAGAGTCACATAGAAAGGATGGAAGGTACCCCCAATTCTCTTGGAGTTGGAGGGAGGTTGTAATGTTGTGATATATTGAGAAATATAGATGTGGTCTCTGTCCCAGTTTCCTGGCACAGAACTCCGAAAATCCTTGGAATTTCCTGAGGGACAGTGGGCAGGAGAGGAGCATCTTTTGTTATTCATAATAAGCCCCTTTCAACTACACCTGAGTTTATGCTCATGAGATGGCTCTTGGAGGATGGGGCTGGTTGCCAGAGGAACCAACCACGTGATAGAGAGTGGGTGGGAGGGTTGAGGTGCTGGGATTGAGCGAATCACTGCCGGCCAAGGATCCAATCAATCATGCCTACTGTAATGGAACCTTCTTCAGCAAAGGAGTTCAGAGAGCGTCTGGGTTGAGGAGGGCAGGGAGATGCTGGGAGGTATAGTGCACAGAGAGGGAATGGAGGCCACGTGTATGCCTTTCTCCATACCTTACCTGTGCGTTTCTCCTATTTGGCTCTTCCTGAGTTGTATCTTTTATGATAAGCTGATGCTGGTAGATGAAACATATTCTTAGGCCCGTGTGCCATTCTAGCACATTTTCAAATGCCACGAGGGGCTCGTGGGAACTTGGATTCACAGCCAGTCACTCCAAAGTCTGAAAGACCCAGACTTGCCATTGGCATCTGAATTGGGGACAGTCTTATGGAATAAAGCCCTTCACCTGTGGGGTCCGTGCTGACTCCAGGTGGTTAGTGCCAGAAGCCTTGTGAGGCAAGAAAGGAGACAATTTTTTCCATTTCAGTATCGTGTGGGGGGAGTCTCACCTGGTGAGGTCCATGGAAACCAATCTGCCCCAGGAGAACTTGCTGAACTCCAGGGGCCAGAGCCAGCTCCCTGGCCAGTGCTGAGAGTGCAGACAAGAGTAGGCAGGCAGGATGCCAAGAAGGGACCAGCTCGCAGGAGCCCAAGCCTCACCCCTCCTCCTCATCCCCACGGTGCTGGACTGACCACAAAGGTCCACCCACTGTTGCTTACCTGCGGCCGGGGGCCGTGCAAGCCCCAGGGAGTTGAGAGTGGGTTGGGATAAATGCAAGGCAGTTATATTGTTCTCATTTCTAAATCAAGGCAGTTACATTGTTACCATTCTTAAATCAGACCGGGAAAGAGTTAGTGACCCTAGATTTCATTTTTTTTTTTTTAAATAAATCACACTGGAATGTGAAAATTCTGAATGGACTGTATTATTTGTATCTGCTCGTGGGCAGCCTGGGGTTTCAGAGCCCTAGAAATTAAAGTCAGCCCTAGGAATTAAAAAAGCTACTTTCCCCCCTTTCTTTCCTTTTTTTTTTTTTTTTTTTGCATATTGAAGTCTGGGATTCTTGACGTATTGATTATACCTGTTAAATCAGCATCCGAGCTGCCATTATACTATAGATTTGTCTTTTAAGTAGTGCCTGTAGACTGCTCTCTCCCTGGCCCTTAGCTGAGTTTCTTCCTGGAGGTTGAGGGCTGATGCAGGTTTCAGGGCACCTAAGGAGTGCAACCATGGTGATCAGCAGCAGAGAACTGAATGATGTGACCTGGTACCAGGAGTGGGGTGCCCACACTGTTCTGATGGCCTCACCAGATGCTGAGTTCTGCCCATAGCCTTCTCCCCCCTCAAGCTTTGCCCTGAAGTGAAGGTGAAGATGAGCAGGGTTTGAAGCTCCTGTCCATGGGGAGGGGCCTGGAGTCTCTTGCTCTACCCCTGCGAGGGGGAGCTGTCTTTTGGGGGACTACAGTAGACTGTTTGGGTCAAAGCCACTACTTTTATGCAGGAAATGAGCCTTTTACACAGTGATTTCTGTTGTCTGTGAGTCAATATAATACAGCATTTTCTGCTCAGCTCTCATGGGGATGTTTTCAAAAAATTTTGTCCACCTGCACCTCGTGGAAAACACAGGTGGGTTCCACGATGAACCCTCAGTGTTGAAGGACAGAGGTCCTACCTCCAGGAAAGCCAGATTTTCTTCAGTATGGCCTGGAGAGAGCAGTTGCATTTGGCTTTGAGGGGAAGCAGGGAGGGCTTCTTAGGAGGGGAGGAGTCGTGAAGGCTGAATGGGGATCTCTCTGTGGGCCCAGGTAGGAGAGACTTTGTGAGGTTTGGAAACAGGGAGAACAATCCAAAACATACTATATGTTCTGTTGGGGAGCCTGTGTGACTCCTGCCACATGGCCAGAGCCTCTGGTCCTAAAACAGAGCCTCGATTCTACTCAATGCCTGGAAACCAGAGCCCAAGAGAAGGTGGGAGGGAAGATTTTATTTCACTGAATGAATATACTTTCTAATTTCCTGTCACCCTGCGGGCCCTTGGGGAACCTTGTGGGCAGTCAGAGGGAGTCATATGGAGTCTGGAAGCACGGCATTCTATACTGATAAAGCATCACGGAGGCAGGCTGCCCACTCCCTCTGCTAGGAGCAGGGTGGAGCAGCGGACGCCCTGGTGTTTGGCTACTGAAAGGGGTAGAGAACACTCATGCTTCACAAATGAGTCTTAAGACAGTGGAGTAGAAAAGAATCACGTGGGCATGCCTCATGCCCGCCAAGGGTTTGTATGGCAGCAACTGGGGAAATGGATCCATATAATGAGGGGGCTCGGATCAGGGAGTGGGGAGACCTAGGGTTGATTTCCAGGTCTGCCCTTCCCTGCTCTTTGAGCTGAGACCAATGATCTTGTACCTCTTGTGCCTCAGTTTCCTTATCTGTATATGTCATCCGTTTAACTAAAGTATGTTGAACCCCTTCTTTGTGCCAGACCTTGCCAAGCGTTCGGGATACCAAGAAAAAAAAAAAAAGCACTAATCTTGGCTTCAAGTTGTGCACCCAGTGGTGGGTCAGACTAGACAGCCTTAAGACCTTTTTAGTCCCATACTCTGTGTTCTGTTCTGAGATTTGAAAACCTTCCTGAGAATTTCCTATAGGATCTCTTCTACATAAATGTCTTCTTTCAGGTGCTTAGCAAAAATTGTTCTTAGCCCTCATTCCTCAATCTTTGTCCTTCTGAAGCCCCACTCCCACCCCCATCAGGTTCCCAGGGCCGGGGGCTGCTGCTCTCCTCATCTCCCACCTGCTTCTGTCCCTCCATTCCATTGCTGAAGCTGTGGATACTGATGAAACAAACTAATTCCAACCAAGGTATTTGTTATTGATTTGCATGTTTACACATTTATCTGTTACTCCTTTCAGGTAACATTTACCTATTAACAGCAATTTCCAACACATTGATTCCAACACCAATCTCAAGAAGGATTTGATGGGTCTTGAGAACTCATTGATTACAGAGAAGAAATAAAGAGAAGTGTCAGAAGCTAATATTATGGATCTGAGTCTGGGTGATTAAAGAAGAATGGCAGTATTAGCCAATATGGAAAATTGAGTGGGATAATCATGTTTTTATTAATGAATTATTATTACTTAAATAATATACGCAAATATTATCCTCACTGAGACATGAAAACATCACAACCATTATTGACAACTTCCCAACAAACCTGCTTCCTTGCTTAGAGATAAAGTTTTATTATTTTCATATGTATTTTTCTCTTTTTTTTAAGATTTATTTATTTATTTTAGAGAGAGCACAAGCGGCAGGGGCAGAGGGAGAAGGAGAGAGAATCTCAAGCAGACTCCGTGTGGAGCATGGACCCTAATGTGGGGCTCGATCTCAGGACCTGAGCTGAAATCAAGGGTCATATGCTTAACCGATTGTGCCACCCAGGCATCCCTAGACCTTTCTCCTTCCACTTGAGAGCATAGAACCCCAACATCATAAGCTCTGTACAAGATAACAGTTATTGTTCTTTCCAATTGCTGCATGGGATTTCACAGTAGGGATTGACCCTAGTTTATGTATATATTACTCTCTATTGATACACTATTGGGCAGTTTCCATTTTGCCATTAATGAACAATGGTGTAAAGAACGTCCTCATACCTCCTTCCTGTACACACACGCATGTGTTTCTCTATTTGAATGTGGCATGTGTATTTTAAATTCCAGTATTTACGGTCATAGTGCCATTTGGACACGTTGCCTCCGAAGTGCAGTGCCAACCCACATGGGGATGCAGTGTTTGCGAGCAGAGAATGGATCTAGTTCAGAATATGTTGAGTCTGAAGAGTCAGCACAGAGCATCTCTACTTGGATACTTTGAGGTGTTTGGAGAGAAGATGGGGTGAAGTTTTAAGGTTAGGTATGTGGAGTTTTAGAGGGACTCTGAGATCTCTGGGAGCATGGGAAGAGTGAGAGGTAATCAGAGCAAAACATCGGTTTGTTGGTGAAGGGAAAAGCTTCCACCATTGTGCAGAAAGAGAGGAGAGAAAAGCTCTAGGTTAGGGTAACCAACGATCCACTTTGCTGAGACTGCAGGAGTTTCCAGAATGTTAGACTTTCACTGCTAAAACTGGATGTCCCAGGCAAACCTGGGTCACCCTACTGAGTGGAGGGATCAATTTGAAAGAGGGGGGGGGACACTATTTTCTCTAAAACTGTAGGGAAGGAGGCCCAAATCAGGTGACTTAAGGCAGCTAGAAAATGCACCGATTTTGGAGGGCGAGGCTTAGCTACTTTGCTGGAGAGAGGTTTTGAAGCACAGTATAGTGGTTCAAGATCTAGCACCATGTGGTGATTTGGTTGTAAGCAACAGAACTTGGTTCTAGCAAACTTCAGCAAGAGGGAATGTATTGAAAGACTATTAGAGACTCACAAGAAGAGGAAAGGCTGAGGAGCTGGCCTCATCAGTATGGACAGATCGGGAGCAGAAGCATGGCTACCATTCTGTGGTAGAGAGAGACTGTTCAAAATGGCCATATCTGGATGGCACAGAATTGCCAACAGAGTCCGTTAAGTTAAAGAGGGAGAGCCCTACTGGCCCAGCCCAGTACCTGACCAGGAGAGGGTAGACATTCTGATTGTGTCCTTCCATGAGGAATCTTAAGAAGAAAGAGGTGACTCCTCAAAAGGAAATTAGGGTACTGTCAGAAGATAGAAATGGATACCAATCAGCCAGAAACGTTAATAGAGGTCCATTATGAGTCCCTAAAGATGGAGCTCATTAGCTGAACACTCCATGTGCTGCAGGTATATATTCATATAGATGTACAAGAATACATTATGTGCATCACAGGTGCTCGATACAATATTGCTGATATAGAAATGGGTGAATATTCCTACAGAAGTTCACATACTCCAGTTAGCAGCAAGCAGGATGAGCCATTTTTTTCCCATACAAACCAAGGGTAGCTGCCACCCATACAAAGCCTCAGACTCTTGTCCACACCAGGCAGGACTCACAGGAGAGTGCATAAAATGTCCCAGACTTGCTGACATAAATCTGCCCCGTAGATATGGGTCACTCTATATAACTGACATCTTTCAAAGAAGTTGTCCTTAAGCTTATTTTATGGAAAGAGTCAAATTTTAGATTCCGTAGAGAAGCTTTCTGTTTACAGGAGTGTTACAGCAATTTTTAAATGGTATATTATTTGTTTTATAATTCTAGATTTTCTCCATAGATTGGATTTGTTTAAAGTGGAATAAGCTTCTTTTTGGGGGTGGGCTAATCTGAGTTACTTTTTTTTTTTCTTGAGAGAGAGAGCACAAGCGTGGGGTGGGGGCAGAGGGAGGGAGACAGAGAATCCCAAGAAGACTCCATACCCAGCGTGGAGCCCGCCGCAGGGCTCAGTCTCACAACCCAGAGATCATGGCCTGAGCTGAAATCAAGAGTCAGTCGCTTAACCGACTGAGCCACCCAGGCACCCCCTGAGTTACTTTAAAACAAACAAACAAACAAACAAACAAAAAAGCCCTTAGCTTCTTATATCGGATTTCACACACACAACATTAATTGCTGGCAAAGCGTTTCTGAGTGGAGGCCCTGGAGGTCCACTTTGGAAACTCTCTGAAACCCAACGATAATTGGTTGTATCCATCTTTATTCCGATGATTAATGTGCTAAAGTCCTTAAAATCAGTTTGTTCTAGTAATTCCCTTAAATAGGATTTATGCAATCCATTTTACTTTGCAAACCTTTCGTTGCCGGGAACGCAAGTGTAAACTTTATTCCCAATTCAGAGGCCTGATTAACAAGGTTTAGGTAAAATTTCAAATAGCGATCTGTGAATGCCCTTAACTTTGCAGTCACAGGGCCTATGCTGTGTTTTGGGGACTATTTGGGACTGAGTTGGGGTAAGCAACCCTGGGCTCCCATTAAGGGGCAGGGGCCTGAAATCAAGTCTCCCTTGGCTAGTATTTTGTTTCTCTTTTTCCTTTGGGTTAGATCCCATTGCTGCTCAAGAAAACTCTGCATTTCTGTATGTAACAGACAGGCTATCTGGTGATTTTAGCCCGCATTTCTTCTGATGTCACAGTATTTGCTTTCACCATTCCCCTAATAAGTAGGATTTCTGTCCTTTGCATTTGCCCTGTCTTTTGTTGCTTGCTGTTGGGAGATTATGCATGGATCCATCAAATAGTCTCAGTGCCAAGATTCTGGATCCATCTGGGTTTTGCCAGGGCTCATAGTCAGGTGCTGTCATAGGCCTTGAGGTGCCTTAGAAACCCACAACAAGGGGCACCTGGGTAGCTCAGTCAGTTAAGCATTGGACTCTTGGTTTCAGCTCAGGTCATGATCTCAGGGTCACGAGATCAAGCCCTGCATCGGGCTCCATGCTCAGCGTGGCGTCTGCTTGAGATTCTCTCCTTCTTCCTATCCTTCCTCCTCTGTCCCTCCCCCGTTCCCTCTCTGAAATAAGTAAATAAAATCTTTAACAACCCTACGACAAGAAGATAAGAGTACTGGATGGGATCTCCAAGGAAAAATATCTCCGAATCTGGGTGATAGGACCTCCGTCAAACTTTGCCAAAATACATTTCTGGTAGTTGGACTGGTCCCCTTCCTTGCTTCCGAGCTCCTGGCCAGGGGGCCAAGGGCTCTAACAGTTCTCCATTCAGGCTGGTTTCTGTCTTCATGTGTCATCCCAAGGCTACAGGGGCCGGCCAGGCAGATTTAGCAAGAATAGGTCTTCTCACCAGTGAGACAGCTGCAAACAGCTCGTAGGAACGGTGAGACCGCTCCCACCAGGGCCCTCGCCGGACATCACATGATATTCTTTCCTGAGGAACTCAAGTGGGGCTTTGCAGACCTGGACCAAGGGAAGCGCTCACTGATTATGGATGGGCTGATGCACTGAAACGGAATTAAAACCCCTGGACTGGATCGTGGGGGTTTAGGAAAAGGATTCCAACACCTGGCAGTAGGAGAGGTTCTGAGGAGCTTGGATATCTCTGTGATTCTGGAAGTCGGTGCCAGCCATGTCACCGGGAGCCCCGCTTTCCATGGAAAGAAAGCCTCTCTGTTTGTGTGTAATGCACACGGCGCTTGGCCTGGGCTTCCCGTGCTTCCAGCTGGTCTCAGTGAAGCTGCGTAGAGCCCAAGGTGACCTTGCATGGGCCGGCTCTTCTGCACGAGGTGCTTATCCGAGAGACCCATCTGCTCCTAACTGTAACTGTCACTCGGAGGGAACTCACCAGCTGATCAAAGCCTCCTCTTTCTGAGCATAAAATGAAATCGGGAAAGAAAGGCTGCGTTGCTGATACCTTTTGGGCAAAGCCTTTTGTGAAGGGGGAATGTCAGCCTTGGTGGGTCCCATTTTCCTATCCTGCCTGAGCCCTGGCAGCCCAGCTGACAGCTGGTAGAAGCCGAGAGGCACCAGGAGCAGAGAAAAATCAAAGCTCTCTCGCGCCACCCGAGAGTTAAACCCCAACGGGCCTGTACGGAATGCTTCCTTGGAAAGCTGCAAGGGACTTTTCATTCTCTTCAGGTCAGCTTTGCTGATACCCAGGGGCTAAGTATAACTGTAAGCATGTGAATTTCAATAAATATGTTTCCTTCAATTACCCAGCTGGACAGTTTAGTTCACCAGAGCCTGTAATCACACAAAAGCTGCCAGGGAATTGTTGTGATTTGGATAATTTCTAATCTCCTCTCTGCTTAACCTGCAGGGGCTATGGGCAGCCTCGGAGACCAGGGAGGTGGAGAGAGGGAGGTGGAGAGAGCCTGTTCTCATCAACCCAGAGAGGAAGGTCCTTGGCTTGGCCTCAGGGACTGATGCTGTGTTCAGACAGAGAGGCTAAAAAACACTGTGGAGGGTGAATGTATGTGTGTTGGGGGTGTGGTTTGGGAATGAGAAGATTTGGGGGGATGGGAATGTGGGGCATCCACGGGGATGGCAAAACAGAGCTGCTAGCGGGCTTGGATGCTAAGAAGCAAAAGACGACCCCCCCCCACACACACACCAAGCAAGGACTCCGATTTGAGTCCCTGATGTTATACTCAGCACTCCTTCTGCAGATTCCAGAGGGCCTGACCCCGGTGGACAGAGACCACCATTTTAATGTATCATTTGTAGATGCAATTTGGTAGACCATGGGCGAATGCAGCACTGCCTGTGATGGCCGCTTGGCTAAGCCATTAACAGTGTGGAAGATTTCTCTTTAAGTTATTTGGCTTGGGGGGTTAATGACCAAGGGATTCTTGGTCTTTACGGAAAGCTGCAGAGGGCAGTGGGGACCCAGAGCAATCATCCGGGGGCTGAGTAGCCGTGCTGTGACCTTGGAAGTTCTCTATGGATGCACATGTGGTCCGGGGCTGTTGGGATTCTAGACTTGTGGAGGAACAGGAGTTCCTCATAGGATGACAGCTTTGTCTCCCCTCTTTCCTTAATGTTTTCTGGATGCTGGGCATCCGTTTCCATTTCCAAGGGCCTTCTTCTTGTTAAATACAGTCTGATGGAGAAGTCATTGGTGTTTAGCTATCCCACGACCCAGTGTAGGACAAGGAGGTGATCCCTCCCTTGCAGAGAGACAGGACTCCTAAAAACGGCTCGTATTCCAGTCGCTCTTGTTATGGGACAAGTGTGGTCCTGGACCCTTGCCTCCGGATCTGCTGGGCTTCTGCCATTCTCAAGCCCGACTCTCCAAACTCCCTTCAGTCCTTTATAACTCAATAGCCCTTGAGCTTCACTTAGCCAGAGTCAGATGCTGTTCCTTACAACTAGGAGGCTCTGCCACCCAATAGATCCAGATCCGGTCCTAGCTACAAAAGCTTTTACTCCTTGATTGCAATGGGATTTTAGAGAGTGCAGAATCCTCCACATTTTGCTTTTGTTTTGATGTTTTAACACAGGGGGGAACTGAGAAGTGAGGCTTGGCTGACTTGCCTGAGGTCCCATGGCTGGTTAGTGACAGAGCAGGGACCCCACGTCGGGACTTGGGCTGAGTCTCCCTTCTTCCGGCTGCAGCCCACATCTTCCTCACTTGGACATCTGGTGGCTTTGTGGCCGGTCAGTCCTTTGGTTTGTTGTGACGGGCAGCATGGAGGGGAGGCATGAGGACAGCCGTCTCACCCTCTGAAGCATGGGCTGGTTGGCAGGGCTTTGGGGGAGGGAAGGCACCTGCATTTCAGAAAGCACCTTCATCTGTCCTCTGCTTGGTCGGAGAGCTCAAGTCTGTGGTAGTTAGAAGTTGCCCATAATAAGAGGACATTAATATAAATGGGAAATAAATAAGCAATAACCACAACATGCACATTTCAAGATCACCTTGGAAAAAAGTCCTGAGGATCCCCCGGGGAGAGGTTCTTCCTCCCTCTGCCTTATTTCTCGGTTTGACCCCTCCCCGCTCCCCCAAGGCCCTGCAGCTCCTGTCTCTGACACTCACTTCAGTTTCTTGGCAGGAACCTGCCCTCTGACACTCCCCAGGGCCCTGGGTGCGCCCTTCCTCCTGTGAATAACCCCACTAACGAGGGTGACATTTCCAACTTCCCCTGCTGTTGGCTTTGTCATCCTGCAACACCCTGGGCCTGGTCTCAAGGGATACCTAATTAAAGTGCTGATAGTGCTTTTACCAATAGTCATGTTTGGAGCTGAGCATTCTATCTCTGATGACAAAAAAAAAAAAAAAAAAAACTTTGTATCTGTCCCAGGGGCCTATATTCCGTACAGTTATACAGCCCACATCCAGCAGATTGTGGGCATCTGGTGTTTTTTTACACTTTGATTTCTTCTTGAAGGACACCCTTCCCCATTCTCTGCCCAGAGGGATTTGGGGGAAAGGACTGATTCCAGCCCTGGTTACAAGGGCTGGAGAACAAGGCCTGACCCATCAAAGTACATCTTCATTTTTTCCAAGCCACAATGATTGGTTCATGGAAGGAACATGACACAAGTCCGTCCCAGGGAGAGTCAGTCCTACAACTTTTTGTTAGGACCCTTGGGATGGAGGCATTTTCTTTCTGCCATTGTAGCTAAAAGGCATCATGGAAGCCTGGAGATTCTGAGAGCCATCCTTGCTGCCCTCTGCCTGAGACTGAAGTCAGATTTCTGAAGGCATCATTCGAGCACTCACATCCTAGGGTGACAGGTCTACCCATGAATTTTGCAATTACACAAGCCAATCAATTCTCTCTCTCTCTTTCTCTCTCTTTTTTTTTTCTTAAGTCAATTAGGGGTGGGTTTCTCTCTTTTAAATAAAAGAAGTTCTTATTACTATTACCATAGCAGGAGAGCAGGATGAGTTGATCACTTACTACAACATGCTGTTTCAATAAAAAGGCATGGAAATGCCACAGGAGATTGCAAAGGGGAGTCTCGCTCCAAAAAGAAATTTGGGGAGGGATTTGGAAAAAGAGTCCAAGAAAAGGGACTATTTGGACTTCATCATGATGGATGAGTGGGAATTGCCTGGACACATGGGGGCATTCCAGGGACAGGGAAAAACACACATAAAAACAAGCTAACATTCATTGAGCACACTTTTTTTTTTTTTAAGTGGCATTACATTTCAGAAAGATTTGGATGTGAAATGATTCACTTAAAAAAAACTTTGGTGCTCAAAAGGGGGAGCTTCAATTTTATAATTTGAAGAATGTGGGGCAGTTTGTTTATAATGGCATATAACAAGCTAACTATTCCAAGACATACCCTTCAAATTCTTTAAGAATTCTGGAAGTGAAACCGGCCCACATGAGAGAATAGAATCTATAGCAGTGGTCCACGGACCTGGATGCTCATCAGAATCACTTTCCTACGGAGCCAGGGGACACATGGACCTCACCTCTGACTGAATGAAACTCAGAGTGGGGTCTAGTATTTTATAAAAGTTCCTCAGGTGATTTAGTTGTGTAGCCAGTTTTCGTGCACTGAATCTAAAGAGAGGAGGAATAAAAAACCCCACAATGATAGAAAACACCAAGATTTGGAAATCAAGCATATCTGGGACTCCGAATTCATCATTTATCAACCACACTGCAGTTTATGACCTCATTTGTGAAACAGAAAGAATTGTATTCAGTTAACATTCCTAATGATTTGTGGGATGTTTCCTAGGTGCCGATTGCTATATTATATGCTTGGGATGTATTAGTGAATAAAACAGATGAAGATCTCTGCCCAGCAGAGACAGACTGTGAAAATAGTTTGATGAGTAAGTTGTATGTGATGGAAACTAATAAGTGCCATGAGAAAAAGAGAACAAAAGCATAAGAGGGTTTGAGAGTATTAGGGGAGGTGGGTTGAACTGGACTGTAATATTACACAGGGCTAGTCAGGGTAGGCTCATGGAGAAGGTGATTGAGAAAGGACTTGAAGGAAGAGTGCTCTTGGCTTAGAACATTACAGGCAGAGGGATGCGTTACTGAACTTCAGAGAGTCACATCAGGAACAACTCCAAATTCTTGGCCTGAGAAATTGGAAGGATGTAGTTATCATATATAGAGACAGGTAATCAGCTTGTGGATAAAGGGAAGATCAGCCATCCAGTGTAGGACATGTAAAATTTGAAATATCTATTAGATCTTCAAGTGGAGAGGTTAAGGATGCAGTTGAATATATGGTGTGGGGTTTGGAGTTTAGAAGAGGAGTCTTGGCTGGAGATCTAAATTTGGAATCCGGTATAGATGCACTTTGAAAGCCTTGAAACTCTAAGAGTGGGCTCTTAGGGAGTGGGTACCGCAGCAGAAGAGTGGAGGATGAAGAACTGAACCCTGGAACTCTCCAATGTGGAAAGATCAGAGAGGGGAGGGAGAAGTAGCAAAGGAGATTGAGAAGACTAACCAGTGAGCTGTTCTAGAAACCAAGAGAAGGAGTATTTTAAGGTGGAGGGAATGATAAACTCTGTCAAATACTAGCACCAGTGCCATACACGTAAGATGAGGGGGAAGAATTGACCATTGGAGTGGAGAAAATTGTTGGCTTTGACCATAGAAGCTCTAGAAGATTGGTGAAGTCAAAAGTTTTGTTGGAGAGAGTATGAGTTTCTGTCACATGATTGTTATGAGCATTATATGATCGCTTTAGTGATGTGTAAATTAATTACTATCATGGGCAGTTTTTAGCACTAAATCTTAATCCTCTTTTTTTTTGATCTTGAAACATTCCCCCGTGTCTTCATTCCCAGCTGAGAGTATTGCCCAATACTACAATACTGGACATAAACTCAGGGATCTTTATTGGGATTGCACTGAATCCGTAGATCAAGTTGGGAAGAATCTGACATCTTAATAAAATTGAGTCTTCCAATCCATGAACATGAAATATCTCTCCATTTATTTGGGACTTTGATTTCTTTCATTAGAGTTTTGTTGTTTCAACACATGCTTCTTTTTTTTTTAATTAAGATTTTATTTATTTGACAGAGAGAGAGAGAGAGAGAGAGAGAGAGCACAAGTGGGGGGGAGCGGGAGGGGGAGAACCAGGCTCTCCACTGAGCTCCAATGCAGGGCTCGATCCCAGGACCCTGGGTTCCCAGGATCCCAGCACATGAGCCGAAGGCAGATGCTTAACTGACTGAGCCACCCAGGCGCCCCTCCACAGATACATCTTGTACACATTTTCTTAGATTCATACCTAATAAATATTTCTTCCCCCCCCAGTGTTATTGTAAATAGTATTGCAATTCTAGTTTCAAATTCCAATTGTTTGTTGAAGTTATATAGGAAAACAATTGACTTTTCTATATTAGTATTTTATCCTGTGACCTTGATGTACTTGCTTGTTAGTTCCAGGATATAGATATATATTGCTGATTCTTTGGGATTTTTCACATAGGCAATCATATCACCTGTGGACAAAGGCAGTTTTCGTTCTTCTTTCCCAATTTGTTCAATCTTTATTTCCTTTTCTTCTCTCCCTCCCCCCGCCCCCCCACTTGGCTAGCACTGCCAGTATGATGTTGAATAGGAGTAGTCAGAGGGGACATCCTTGCTTTGTATTTATCTTAAGGGAGAAGGTTCCAGTTTCTCACCATTATGATGTTTGCTGTCAGTTTTTGTAGATTATTTTGATCAAGTTAGTTTCCCTATATTCCTAGTTTTCTGAGAGTTTTATTTTTTAAATCATGAATGAATTTTGGATTTTGTCAAAATATTTTCTGAAATAGTTGCTATTTTGTGATTTTTTTTCCTTTAGTTTGTTGATGTGCTGCATTATATTGATTGATTTTTAAATGTTATACCAGCATTGCATACCTACAATAAACCCCACAGGATTGTGGTACATAATTATTTTTTATGCTTTTTCCCTCTTAAAAAAATATTTTTTTGCCTTCTCTGGCTATAACTGAGCATTTTATATGATTCCATTTTGTCATAGTATACCAATTATACTTATTGAAAAAATAGCAGTTGCCCTAAAGTTTGCAATATATATTTTTAAGTAATCTAAACCCACCTTCAAATAATATTATACCACTTATAATGTAGCCACCTTATAACAGAGTATTCCCAATTTCTCCCTCCCATCCCTTATGGTATTACTGTCATTCAGTCCACTTATCCATATGCCCTAATTTATTTATTATTGTTACTTGAAACGGTTATCTTTTTGATAAATGAAGCATAAGAAAAATAAAATATTTTATTTTACCTTCAATTATTCCTTTTCCAATCCTCTGCCTTTCTTAATGTGGATCTGTATGCTTTAACATTTTTCTCTTTGCTTTTGGTTCTCTGAAATTTGAAGACAATTTGCCTAAGTGTAGATTTCTTGGTACTCATCTTGCTTAGTATTCTCAGAGCTTCATGGATGTATGGTTTGGTGTCTGTCCTTAATTTTCAAAAGTTCTCGGTTATTATTATTTCAAATATTTCTTCTGCTTTATTCTTTCTTTTTCTTCTAGAAATCCAATTGCATGTATGTTACACTTTTTGAAATTGTCCCACGATTTTTGGATATTCTGTTTTTTTTCCCTCCTCCTTTTTAATCTTTGCATCTTAGTTTGGGAAGCTTCTCTTGATCTCTCTTCTGGTTGATGATTCTCTCCTCAGCTGTGTCAGAGCAAAGAATTTTATTGATGAGCTTATCAAAGACATTTTTCATTTCTGCTACAGAATTTTTGCTGTCTAGTGTTTACTTTTGATTCTTTCTTAAAGTTGGCCCTCTCTTGGTTATATTACCCATCTGTTCTTGAATATAGTTAATTTTTTCAATTATAGCTCTTAACATATTAATCACAGTTATTTTATTTTTTAATTTTTATTATTGTTATTTTTTAAAGAGGCTCCACACCCAGTGTGGAGCCCAGTGTGGGGCTTGAACTCACGACCCTGAGATCAAGACCTGGGCTGATATCAAAAGTCGGACACTTAACCGACTGAGCCATCCAGGTGCCCTTAATCACAGTTATTTTGAATGCCCTACGTGAGGGGCGCCTGGGTGGCTTAGTTGGTTTAGTGTCTGCCTTCAGCTCAGGTCATGATCTCTGGGTCCTGGGATCCGGTCCTGCATTGAGCTCCCTGCTCAGTGGGGAGTCAGCTTCTTCCTCTCACTCTGTGCCTCCAACCCCCCCATCATTCTCTCCCTGTCTCTCAAATAAATAAATAAAATCTTTTTAAAAAAATTCCCTAGGTGACAATTCCAAAGTCTGTGTCATATCTGTGTCTGGTTCTCATGCTTGTTTCATATTGTCAACTGTATTTTTTCTTATCTTCCAGCATGGCTTCTTATTCTTTTTTATTGCGATGCAGAAATGATAAATCAGGTAATAGGGACTGAGTAAATGACCCTTTAGTGTGAGGTTTTATGTTAACTTGGCTAGGAGTTGGTTTGTAGTTACAGGTACCAGAAGCTTTATATTCCTCTGGTGCCCTTGTTTTCGTCATCTCTTTTATCCTTGGGCTTCCCTAAGAACTCCTCCTTAATTAGAGTCTGTACCTTGCCACTCTTTTAGCTGTAAAATGCTATTATATTGGAGGCTTGCCAGTGTGATGATAAGCAATAAGAGAGGGAAGCATTCTAGAATCTTAGGATTAAATCTCAGTTTTCAGTGGGTCTGTATCCTGGGTTGTGACCTTTGCAAGTTTTTCTTAGCTTTTATTTTCACCTCTTAGGTGAGAGAGGAAAACTACAGGGGGCTGGAGTTGGAGATATGTCTTTCCCTTGAGTGTGATGAGGCTCTGGTTAGTGTCTTTCCCTCTGGATAACAGGTCCTTGTGATGGAGAAGGGTTTTGGTGTGTTCACACAATGGTTACTCTCCTTCTTACCCTGCCAGAGCCAGGAGGGGATCTTTGCTATCTTTTACTGCTGTCTGACCTTGGGCAAGGAAACCAAACTTCTCTGAGAATCAGTATTTTCATCTGTGAAAGAATTCAACCTACTCACAGAGTAGTTGTAAGATCGAGGCATATAACTCTCATAAAACACATGATGCTGTGCCCAGGACATGTTAAGACTTATTATTATCATTCCTTGTTACTAGTTTATATTCTCGTTCAACCTTGTGTAGTTTCTGGTAAATGAGTTTCTACCAGAAAAACCTACTTCATGTAAACATGAGCCTGAGGAGACCTCTTTTATCTCCTTGATCTACTCATTCAACTACTTTTCCCCCCTTTACTTTTTGAATCCTCCAATAAATGAGGATTTTTCAGGTTGATTACTGTATTACTTTACTAGGGCTATCTTAACAAATTACTACAGACTTGGGGGCATAAATAACAGAAAAGCATTTTCTCACAGTTTCGGATGCTGGAAGTCCAAGACCAAGGTGTTGGCCGGGTTGATTCCTTCTGAAGGCTCTGAGGGAAGATCTGCTCCACATCTCTTTTCCTTGGTGTGTAGATGATCATCTCTCTCTGTCTCTTCACATGGCATCTTCCCTCTATGGGTTTCCCTGCATCTAAATTTCCCCTTTTAATAAGGGACCCTGATCATAGTGGGTTAGGGACCATGTGGATGACCTCACTTTAAATTGACTACCTCTGTTAAAACCATATCTCCAAATAAGGTTACATTTGGAGGTCAGGATTCAAAATGTGAATTTTAGGGGGACACATTTCAACCTGTAGCTGTTACTTTGCCAGTAACTTCTTCTTGTTGCTACATCTATCTCATTTTGCTTTTTGCTAATGCCTAGTTTGAGGGATCACTGTAAAATTTAGTCATTGCTTCACACACCTTTCCCTATTTCAGAAGTTTGGCTTGATTCATTCTCTGCTCTTGGGTCTGTCATTACCTTTTCTGACTCCTTCTTGGTCCATTGAGGAGAAATTTTATCACAAGTTGGCTGTTCTCATCCTCTGGCTGTGTTTGTCTTGGATTTGAACAAATTCCAAAAATAATCCTTTGTAACCTGTAATTTTATTTCCGTGTTGTCTTTTGTTTTTCTCCACATTGCTGGAAACATGACAGAAGATTCTCAGAGTAATTCTGATCAGCACATATTCATGACAGCTCCAAAAAGCTATTTTATCCTTTCGCAGATGCACCTGTAACTTTGCATTTCTTAGTACATTTGGACATACCAGAGAATTAATATATGAAATTGGTTTTGGAATACTATGTATTTGCATGCTTAGACATTTTATTTATTTTATTTCAATTCAACAAATATTTATTGAGGACCTACTAAGCTTCAGATCCTGAAGACACAATAATTTGTAAGATGTAGTTGCTGGGCACCTGGGTGGCTCAGTTGGTTAAGCGACTGCCTTCAGCTCAGGTCATGATCCTGGAGTCCCGGGATCGAGTCCCACATCGGGCTCCCTGCTCAGCGGGGAGTCTGCTTCTTGCTCTGACCCTCTCTCCTCTCATGCTCTCTCTCACTCTCTCTCTCTCTCAAATAAATAAATAAAATATTAAAAAAAAGGTGTAGTTGCTAATTGCCAGAAGCTCTCAGTCCAGCAGAAAAGACACATGTAAATACCTTATTGACACAGTGTGACAAATGATGCCCGAATGGTAGGCATAAAATGCTATGTAAGCTCATGTTGCTAAGTTTTAAATTCTATTTTATTTTAGAGAGTACATTGGATTTTTTTTTTTCTTGAAGTTTTGTCATGGATGTTCGCCTGGAGTTTTAGGCATGATTCACTTCAAATTTGTGTCTTTCCAGTGTTCTTAGGATATACTTAAAATCCTCCAAGTGTACTAAGGGGGTCTGTGTGACCTGGCTGATGCCCACCCCTCCTGCCTGAGCTTGAGTCACCCTATTCTTAGAATAGTGTTTTCCTATAACACTGGTGGTCTACCATTAAGCCAGAACTCTATACTTTTTCCCACTTCAAGATCTGAGCACAGGCATCTCTGCCTGGGATGTTCTCATCTATCCCACTTGGTCAATGCCTCTGTTTGCTACAGCCTTCAGATTATTAACCACGTCTTAAAAAGGACTCTGCTGGGCTTCCCTCCACCTGTCTCATTTAATTCCACTGTATCGTTTCCATTGTCACTCTGTACTTTTCCTTCATAGCACATACAAAATCTGTTTATTTGTGTGAATAGTTCTTTAATGTCGATCACTCCTACTGGATTATCAGATCCAGGGGGCAGGGAATTTATTTCTGTTGCTTACCACTCTATGTCCAGCACAGTACTGAGCCCAAAATGAGATTGGTTGTAATTTGTGCTTTTAATATTTGCTGTCCATCTTCATATTCTCTGTTTACATAACTGTGAAGGGTCCAGTGGGCAGTCACACCCAGGTGCTCTGGACCCAAATCTCCTTCCTCATGTCATGGTCACATCTGGAGATCATTTGATCTACTTTTACGTCTGGAGGCACCCTTTCTGAAAATTATGTCTGGATGTAGCTTATAAAATGTGATTCTGTGCTGACATTTATATTTGTCTTTAAAAAAATGTATATATATATGCACTAAATGAAGATACAGGAGATGAAGTTAGTCACCTGAAGGTAAGTTAACTTTGTAAGCATTATGCCTGCACTCAGAGTAGGTATAACTAAGCACATGATAGTGCCTGTTTGGGATGACATGTCTCAGGCAGCAAAAAGGTTTTATATCATGCCAGTTCCAAAATGATTGTTGGTGGCTGCCTGGAGTGTTCTGTTGAAAATTCTCCATGAGGTCCTCTCTTGCTTCAGAATGAAATAAAAATGTCATAATTGATTATCAGTATCTACTGTGAGCACAAAGAGGAGCAGATGGTCTAGGAACCGGGTTAACTTAGATAGATATCAATGGAAAATCTACTTAGTATTTTCAGCAGATGCTGAACAAAGTTTTTCCTCATTATTTTAAATTTATGCATAACTTATGAATATGAAAATCCACACTTTTGAGGGTGGAGTTCTGAGTGTTTTGACAACCCTATAGAATCATGTGACCAGCCCCGCACAATCATAATACATAAGAGTTTCTTTACCCCCAAATTCCACTCTGCCTTTTGTAGTCAGCCGCTCCCTCACTCCCAACCCTTCTACCTGTTGGTTTTGCTTTTGCTGGAAAGTTATATAAATGGACTCAAAAGTCTGTGGCCTTTTCAGTCTGGTTTCTTTTTCCCTAATCATGACACATTTGAGAGTTGTCCATATTGTTGTGTGTGAACAGAGCTTTAATGCAAGTTTGTCAAAAAAATTCAATGAGGTTCCTTAATCATGACACATTTGAGAGTCATCCATATTGTTGTGTGTGAACAGAGCTTTAATGCAAGTTTGTCAAAAAAATTCAATGAGGACACCTGGGTGGCTCAGTCGATTAAGCATCTGCCTTCAGCTCAGGTCATGATCCTGGAGTCCCGGGATCGAGCCCCACATTGGGTTCCCTGCCCAGTGGGGAGTCTGCTTCTCCCTCTGACCCTCCTCCCTCTCATGCTCTCTCTCTCTCTAATAAATTAAATCTTTAAAAAATAAATCAGTGAAAATAGATTTTCACTTACCTCTTTAAAAATGATTATTGAGTCGGAGGGGGAGAGGAACCATGAGAGACGATGGACTCTGAAAAACAAACTGAGGGTTCTGGGGGGGGGTGGGGGGATGGGTTAGCCTGGTGATGGGTATTAAAGAGGGCACGTTCTGCGTGGAGCACTGGGTGTTATGCACAAACAATGAATCATGGAACACTACATCAAAAACTAATGATGTAATGTATGGTGATTAAGATAACAATAAAAAAATTAAAAAAATGATTATTGAACTAATAAGTGATGATGAATATGCTTATAAATACAAATAAATATCCATAAGCATGGTCTTTTTCTCTTTCAGATTTCTTCCTACCTTCCTTCCTTACTTCCTCCCTTTACATCTATATCTCAAGCTAAGTTATCATAAAACAAATTTTATTTTTATTTTTATGTTAAATAAATTTTAAATGGGTGCTTAGAAACAGTAGGTTCTGAAGGAGTTCCAGGAGAGAGAGAGGTATTTGTTTACAATTGAGGATATTTTCATAAGGTAGATGGGTTGGAGTGAGCCTGAAAACAGGCCAGGACATTGCTTCAGGAAATATCAGATATCACTCAGAAGGTATCAAAGTATTCTTTTTTGCTTCTTTGGGGCTCATCAAGCCTTCCCTACCTCTAGGGCAATCTTATGCTCTACACAAGCAGGAAAAGGAATAGTCTGATAGATCTTACCTTTTTTTTTTTTTACTGTAACAAACATTTACTAACTTTATACTAGCTGTAAAGTTCAATACAAGGGAAATGGGAAATGCAAAAGTAATAAACAAGGCACAGTTTTGCCTACTTGATTTATTCCTTATTGATACCACACTTTCCTTAATTCTATCCTCATTTTTCCACTTTCTCTTTTCTTACCTTCTTTTGTAAACAAGAGGCAGCTTCCAAAAATACATGGAAAATAAATCACTGAAAATGTTAGGACAAAGAGATAATGTGGGTCAAAAAACAATCCAAGGGTAAATCTACCTACCTCTCAGGAAAACGTGCCACATTGTTTTATAGAGGTACTAGAGATAGGCCACAGATGGGGCTGAATGTTTTCTGGAGACTAAAGTAAGTAGGGAAATATGCTCCATTAAAAGATCCAGATCGTCCGTGAGACAAAGACAAACCAGTTGTTTAATGTTTTCATCCTGCTGACCTAAGAAAAACTTCTCCCTTGGGTCTTCATAAAGAAAACCCTTTTTGATTCAGAGAATAACATCCTGGACTCCAGCTCAGCAATAAATACAAGAGCAAAGTTTGCCTGGTTTTGTCTTACAGCATCCTTCAATGCAAGCCAATATCAGAACAGCAAAGTTCAATTCTGTCAAGTAAATTTGACAACAGTCAGAATGATGCCATTCAGATATGCAGCTCTGATGGGGTCAGTTGATCCAAGGGTAAAATTTATCATTTCTAGAGAATAGATTGTCCTTCAGGCAATCCTCCATAAATATCTGTTCTCATAAACAGGATTTTGATAGGATTTGGACAACAGAGTTATCTGACAAGTAACCAGAGTACATCTATTCAGTGTTTCCATTAAGGCTTTATACCTGTCTTTTGACACGAATCAGACAGAAGGTAGGATATGATTGTTTATTAAAAGTCACAGAAACTATATGAGGCATATTTTAAAAGGTTATTCCTCTTTGGCACAAAGGTGTACTTGCTCTAGAATAAGGCAATAAGCTAAGAGCTTTAAATGTGCCCTTTTGTTACAATATCTTATAACATTCTTATGTAGTAGCTTCTATTTCTATTATTTCTATCCCCATTTTACAGAAAAGCAAACTAACCTTTAGGAGAATTCAGCAATTTGTTCACAACAACACAACTTGTAAGTAAAAGAGCCAGGATTCAAACCAGTTTTCTCTGGAACCAAACATTGTGTGTCTTTGTTTTTGTTTTTTGTTTGTTTAAAAACATTTTAGACATAAAAAGTGTAAGGTATCCTACATTGACCATCCATGTCATTATTGCCCAGCTTATGACAGAAATTAGGAATAATAATTAGGAATATTTCTTCCCTAATCTCATTCTCCTCTTGTCTCTCCCTCTCCAAGAGATAGCCACTATTCTTTTTTTTTTTTTAAGATTTTACTTATTTGTTTATTTGAGAGAGAGTGAGTGGGAGAGAGAGGGAGAGAGAATCTGAAGCATGCTGGGCACAGAGCCCAATGCAAGGCTCGATCCCACAACTGGGAGATCATGACCTGAGCCGAAACCGAGTCAGACACTTAACCAACTGAACCACCCAGTCACCCCAGATAGCCACTATTCCTGAAATCACTATCATTCCCATGCATGGCTTTACTTATCTCTAAATAATACATAATACTGTTTTGCATGTTTCAACGTGTTAAATTGTTGATATTATATTGTATGTATCTTTCCTTGACTTATTTTTTTGTTCAAGGCCATGTACTTTAAATGTATACATCTTGATAGATATAGTTCACATTCATTCATTATCACCTGCTGATAACCCTGCATTGTAGGACCTGCATTTATTCCACTTTTGATGACAACTTGGGTTATTTTCAATGTTTGGCTATTATAACAATGCCACTCTGAACATTCTTAGACTTGTCTCCTGGTGGACATGTTTAAGAATTTCTCTCCAGGGCAGTGATTCTCCATGGGATATTTTGGAAAACTGTGGGTTAGCTTGTTGTTTGTGATTGGAGTATACTACTCGTATTTAGTGGGTGAGATCAAGAGAAGCTAGGTATACTGTGATCCATGATACGCTCTAAAAACAAAAACTCATCCTGACATCTCATGTGACTCTGAAGTATCCTGCTTGACCTTCAGATGAAAAATCAATTTGTAATTATCTGGATCTAGAAATAACTGTTTTGGGGTGCCTGGGTGGCTCAGTTGGTTTGAGGATCTGACTCTTGGTTTTGGCTCAGGTCATGATCTCATGGGTTGTAAGATCAAGCCCTGCATTGGGCTCTGCACTCAGCAGGGAGTCTGCTTGAAGATTCTCTCCCTCTGCCCCTCCCTTGCCGCTTACACACACTTGCTCTCTCTCTTTCTGCCTCTAAAAGAAAGAAAGAAAGAAAGAAGAAAGAAAGAAAGAAAGAAAGAACTATTTTACATAAAAATCACAAAGCATCTGCATAGCTTTAATCTAATCAGTGTTCCAAGAATGTAAGAGTCATGAAGTTTTTAAAAAACATTGGTTCAAAACTTTCCCAAGTGTTCACCATTTTGGAAGACCATGTCATCAACGGAAATCCACCAGTGACCATTGAGTTGTCCACTCAACACGCCTGTGTCAATCTTCCTTAGTAACTGCTGTGTGTATGGTGATCTTATACAAAGTTGTATTCCAGTGTAGTCAGGACTAAGCATTCCCATGGAATGGGAGATATAATCATAATGGATTAATTACAGAATATATAAAGAACTCTTACAACTCCATAATAAAAACAGCAACAACCAAACAATATTAAAAATGGGCAAAAGGCATTTGCTAGACATTTCTCCAAAGAAGATAAACAAATGACCAACAAACATATAAAGAGATTCTCAGTATCACTGATCATTAGGGAAATGCAAGTCAAAACCATAACAAGACACCACATTCCACCCATTAGGATGACTATTAAAAAAGCAGAAAATAAGTGTTGGCAAGGATGTGGAGAACTTAGAACTCTTGTTCACTGCTAGTGGGAATGTAACATAGTATTGCCACTGTGGAAAATGGTATAGTGATTCCTCAAAAAAATTAACATAGGATTACCAAATGCTCCAGCAATTCTACTTCTGAGTATATACTCCAAAGACTTGAAAGCAGAGACTTGAACAGATATTTGTACACCCATATTCATAGCAGTATTATTCACAATAGCCAAAAGGTAAAAGCAACTCAAGTGTCCATCAGTAGACGAGTAGGTATACAATGAAATATTGTTCAGCCTTAAAAAGGAAGGAAACCCCGACGCAGACTGCAATACGGATGAACCTTGAAGACATCATGCTAAGTAAAATATTGTATGATTATCTAGAGTTGTAAATTCATGGAGACAAGAAAGTAGAATGGTGGTTTTCAGGGGGCAGGGAGAGGGAAGAATAGAGAGTTATTGTTTAATGGGTATGGATTTTCTGATTGGAGATGAGAAAGTTCTGGAGGTGGATGGTGGTGATGACTGCATAGCAGTGTGAATGTACTTAATGCCCCTGCAAATGGTTAAGATGGTGTGTTTTATGTTATGTATATTGTACCACAATAAAAAAATACGTTTTCTTAAAAAAAAAACACAAAATACTTATATATTGAAATAATATTATTTTATTATAATGTATTTCCTTTTGAAATTACAGTTTGGTATCATGCTGACTTTTTATGACTTTATAAATATAATATCTTTAACTGAAGAATCGAGTAACATTTTAAAATTATCTTTCCTTCTTCGTGGGCTTAATGCTCCTCAGAGGAGAATGTTTCTATGTCCAAGAGAAAGTAAAGTGCCTTCTTACTCTCCATCAATTGCTCAAAATCACACCACAATTTAGTTTGCATCATAGGAGATCCTGGAATATCTGGTTTATGTCGACTTTTTCAAAACAGAAGAACAATAGAGAAAGTCAATAAAACCAAAAATGTTTTTTTGTGAAAAGACAAACTGATAAACCTCCAGCAGGCTAAACTAAAAAATATATATATAGTGAGAAGACACATATTACTAATATCAGAAATGAAAGAGGGGTCAACACTACTGATCACATGGACACGAAGAAAGTGACTAACAGAATAGTAAGAACAACTACACAGACCAGACAGTTGATACTTAAGTGAAACTGATCAATTTCTTGAAAGATACAAACTATAAAAACTAATTCAAGAAGAAATAGGTAATATGAATATTCCTGTATCTGTTAAAGAAATAGAACCAATATTTAAAAGCCTTCCACAAAAGAAAACACCAGTACCAGATGATTTCACTGGAAAATTCTATATGATATATAGGGAAGAAGTAATACCAATTTCCCACAATCTCTTCTGGAAAATAGAAGCAGAGGGTACGAGATCAGTGTTAAACTAATACCAAATCAGATAAAGACATTACAAGAAAATAAAACCATAGATCACTATCTCTCATAAATGTAGATATAAAATCCATTAAAAAATTTAGCAAATCAAATCCAGCAACATATAAAAAAGTTGATCATGACCAAGTAGGGCTCACTGAAGGATGCAAAGTTAGTGCAATATTTGTAAATTAATTAATGTAATTCATCCTATTAATAGGCAAAAAAGCAAAACTATATGATTATATTAATTAATGCAAAAAAAGCTTTTGACAAAAGTCCCCCCTCCACCGTCATTGGGCTCTGCACTCAGCACAGTCTGCTTGTCTCTCTCCCTCTGCCCCTCTCCCCCATTCTCTCTTTCTCAAATAAATAAATAATTTTTAAAAACCACATCAGGTTGCATATCTTAAATATATACAGTTTTTATTTGTCAATTATACCTCAATATACCTGGAAAAAAAAGAAATGCTATCAAGGTTTGCAAAAACATAGATGAATCTAAATGTCTATCGCTACATGAAAGATGACATTCTGAAAATGGCAAAACTAGGAGACAGTAAACAGATCATGGTCAGGAGGGATCTGGGGATGCAGCATTGGATAGGTACTTTTTTAAGGTGGTGAAAATATTCTGTGTATCATAATGATGGATACCGAAAACAGAGGAACACATAGTACAGTATGTATTGAATGTCAAGAACACTCAGCTTCTTTCCTCCCCTGGCTCGAGGAAGGCTGCCAGTCAGGCTACATCCCTGGGAGGAGATAGCAAAGTCATTCCTCAGCAACAGGGATTGACCAAGAGAAAGGATATATTGAAATTGATAGTAGGGAACCTCTCATCAAAACAACCTTAACCAGAAGGCCTTAGTCTAAAGCTCTACTCAGGACACACAGATTCCTATTAGTTTAGCAGTGCCTCAACACTGAGGGTCACCAAGCCCCGAGGAAAACCTCTATCATCAGAGACCTGATAAAGCAGAAAAGAAAACTCTCAAAGGAAGCATCAGCAACACTGACAGGTAAAGAAAAACTTAAAAAATCCTTTTTATGTGTCTCCATAGAGACATAAGAGGGAAATATTGTACTGTGAAACAGAAACAGGATACTATAAAAAAGGAATATTCGATGAGAAATAAAAAGCTTTTGGGAGTTAAAAATATGATGGAAGATGAAAAATTCAATATAAATTTTGGAAGATGATGTTGAGAGACTCCCTCACAAATAGAATAGAAAGCTAAAAGAAACGAGAAACATAGAGGATCTGTTTGGTAGGGTTGGAGAACTGAAAATAGCAGAGGACTGAGAAAATGGATGGAAGACGTTTTTGAAGAATTATATCATTAGAATGCCACATATCTGGGGTGTATGACTTTCCAGACTGAAAAGGCAAACCAAGTATCTGTCTTGATGTATCTTTATAAAGAGAGAAAGAGCAAATGAGAGAGGGAGAGAGGGAGGAAGGGAGGGAAGGGGAGAGAGAGGGAGGGAGGAGGAGGTGGAGGGAGGGATTTAGGGAGAGAGGGAGGAAGAAGGGAGGGAGGGGGAGGAGAGAGGGAGAGAAGTCATATACAAAGTATCAGGGATCAGACAAACATTATAACTATTCAACTAACAGCTTATGTAACAATAACCCGGAGGCTAGATGACAACGCATTCAGTGCCTTCAGAATTCTGAGAGAAAATTGCCACTTAGTTTCCGTAGCTAACCAGATTATTAATCAGATGTTAGTGTGGAATGTATGTATCTTAGATCTGAAATGTCTGGCACATTTTATCTCCTGTGCCCACTGGCCCACTTGCTCAGGAAGATGAATCCTATAGAAACAAAGCAGCAAACAAAAAGCATGATCCCAGAAAGCAGGGAATCCAATACAGATAAGAAATACAAGCAATCCTGTAGGATGATGGTCAATAGAGCTCCCAGGGGCATTAGGGATAGAGAACAACCAGTTCAGGTCGGAGCAGGTGGGGGGAAGGCTCCAGAGCAGGCGGGGATAAACCATGTGAGTTCCTAATGTGTTGAAATGTACCATGAGAAGATGCACACAGCTGGTAGAGAACTCGGGAATAAGTTGGTGATGGATGCTCAGAAAATGAGGCCAACAAGAGATTCAGGAAAAAAAAAATTATATTCAAGAAAGGAACATCTAGCTCAACTATGAATAACAGTCATATAGTAAAAATATGGTAAGTAATAAATATGCATATACCCAAAGCAAGATGAATCTACACTTGGAAGAATGAGAGAGGGGTAATCTCTGTATCTTTAGGGACAGGGAGACTTGCATCAGAGAGCCAAATTCTCATCATCTGCAATGGCAGTTCAGGAGACAATATTTAAAAACTGAGGAAAAAAAACAAAAACAAAACAACGACTATATGTTCCTGAGCAAGGTAGAAGTAAACACCAGGAAAAAAAATGGCATGAAAGAAACTGAAAGTTGTTGCCTCTAGAAAATGGGAATTAGGGATGTTGAGGGGTAGGTAAAGGATAGTTCTTTTTGTTTGTTTGTTTTGTTTTAAGCCATATAGAACCATCTGACTTTCTCAACAATTATTAAATAAACAAATAAATACAGTGAGAGAAATTGACTAATGGAAAATTGGTATCTTTTGGTAACTTCAAGAGGTTTGCCTAAAGTGTTTCTCAAAGATTTATTTAGTATCTTCAGTGTAGCTTGAAATATCACCTTAGGGATAAAATGTCATAATTTTAAGGGTGAAAAATCAAACCTCAGGATTTTGCAGGAAGACCTAACTTGGTACAAATGGTTCAACTGTTGGAAGTTTTCTTTTCCATAACTTGCTGAGTTTCTTTTCACTTGTCAAGAAGTGACTCAGTGGCATATTATTTAAAATCATATACGAAGGCTGCCACAAATGTAAACCAATATGGATCACTGGGTCCAGCTGAACAGTTGAAGAGTAGATTAGGAGCTCATTTACCAACATCCCCTGAGTTGAGGCACTCAGGCTTCTAGTTTGGACTTTGTTGTCTTCATGTCTGGCAGGGTGCTGGAAGTAATTTTCAGCGAGAAGTTTGTTGTTGTTGTTGTTTTGTATCATTGTTATTGTTTTTTTGGAGAGAGGGAAAGAGGAGGGAGGGACAGGGGGAAAGAGAGAGAGAATCTTTAGCAGGCTCTATACCCACCACTGAGTCCAACATGGGGCTCGATCTCACCACCCTGAGAGCATGACCTGAGCTGAAATCAAGAGTCAGACAAGGGGCACCTGGGTGGCTCAGTCAGTTAAGCGTCTGCCTTTGGCTCAGGTCATGATCTCAGGGTCTTGGGACTGAGCCCCGCGTCTGGCTCCCTGCTCGGCAGGGAGACTACTTCTCCCTCTCCCACTCCCTCTGCTTGTGCTCTTTCTCTCTGTATCAAATAAGTAAATACAATCTTTTAAAAAAAAATTTAAAAAGCGTCAGATGCTTAACCAACTGAGCCTGTGAGAAATCTTTCCAGTCCACCTTTGATCCAGTTATTCCCAATTCTCTTAAAAACAAGCAAACACTTGCCTCTGACATTCATGATGACCCGCCACTGAGAATTAGAGCTTTCCAATTTGAGAGAAATCAGGTGCACAAAAAACTGATAGAATGAAGAACTTGACATCATTGAGCTGGGTACGCCCAGCTAAGCACAAGATTGTCAATAATATTATCTCACACCATGATACGAAACAATATTGTTGTTGATATGAAATTCTTTTTTAATTGCATGAAAGAAAATGTGGTAAATTTAAAATTTCACTAGAGAGCCATTAGTCCAAAGACCAAGCTTACCCTTTGGAAGGTCCATGCTGGCTAACATTTAGTTGGTAGAAACACTGTATCCTATCAGCCAGCCTCTTTTCTGATGGGCCAAGTCTGTTCTGATTAGTGGCTAGTCTGGAGCCCTTTGTTTTCCTTCATGATCTTTCCAAGGTTAATATAAACTCAGTTCTAGCGGAGGGGCTCCCACTAACAGGTCAGAGTTTATCAGCGTCATCTGGTAACTTATACAGTCAAACAACCCCCCTCCCATTTCTGTCATGCACCAGGGTTTACAGTGGTGGTGCAGAAGACAGAGACGACAGTGGTTTCTTTCCTGCTGGGGAACTTTACAAATTATTGCTCCTCCTCTCCCTTCTCCCCTCTGGGGAAATGAAATGTCAGTCTTCTATGAAAATCAGATTGAGAAATTTTGTTCTAATGCACAAACAGCTCTCCCCCTCCCTTTCTGATGATTTCGGAACCTCCGATCTCCTGCTGAAGGTTTGAGGCAGAGAATTGCGCATCTGGTTTATCCTTGGGAGAATTTGGCCATCAGAGACACCATGTGAAGTAACTGTATCTATGAAAACAAATGAGAGTCTGTTTGGTCAAGCTCAGCTGAGCTGTGAAGTGGTGTGTGGGGGTGCTTAGGTGGCCAAGGGAAGGGACTGAAGGATAATGGTAGGAAAGGCGGGTGCACAGCTCTGTGGAGGAAGGGCACCACGGAAGGAGAATGGTAGAAAGACCTGATAATGTTCTCAGCAGAGGGGGGAGTCAAGCCCTCTTGTTCGTTCTGGCTCCAGAAGGCAGAAGCAGGTGTTATGGGTGGACCTATGCTCAATGGGCAGAATAGTGTAGGTACGAGCCTGGTTCTCTGGAGTCAGACAGCCTGGGATTGAGGACCGGCATTACGAGCTGTGTGACTTTGACCTTGGGCAAGTTCTTAACCTATCTGGACTCCAGCGTCCTCATCTATCAATTGGGGTAATAATATGCTCTCTGAACACTTAGTAGTCATTGCAGGGATGAAGCGGAAGCTGGTTGAATGGCTTCCTTTCCACTCTTTTCCACTTCTACTTGAGGCACTCCCATCTGAGCCACGTGGTCGTAAGCTGGTTAGCTGGGTGTGGAGTGCTGGCTTTCAGTCTGTCCTGGGCTCAGAGCCACTTAGTCTCAGAGTGTCACCTGGAGCTACGTCTCACGTGCAAGGCCATAGTGTGACCCAGTCCCCAGGCGGCTTCATCTGCCTTACGGATGCAGACTCTGGAATGGAAATAGGAACAGGGTCTTTCCTTTCGTGCACACTCAGAGCAGAGCTTGCTGGAGTCCTCTGGGTCTGAGAAACTCCACATCTTGGGATGAAACCCATAGAAAGAAATCAACAAAAACAAAGCATTGAGCAAGCTGTGCGGGGAAGGAACAGTGTGTCTCTCGGTTCGAGGAGGCATAAACGCGTGAAGTACGATGTATTTTGACAAAACCGACTCACAGGCACAAACCCAGACTGTCTGCCGGGCTCCATCTCTCACGCAACCCCAGCTGCCTGCAGACGGGAAAATTTACTGGCCAGCTGTGAGCGGTGGGCTCCAAAGCCTTGCATTTCCTTTGGTGGGGGGATACGCCACATGAAATGTCACTGCTCCTGTACAATCTCTAGGATTTGTCTTTACCCTGGGTCATGTTTCCCTGTGCTTACATATCTTCACACAGTTGTAACCAGGCTTTGGCTTCACGTTACAACATAAGAATTTGCTAAGTGTTGTCTTGGTCTTATTACTTAATTATTTTTATTTTTTAAATTTTTTTGAAGATTTTATTTATTTGAGAGAGAGAACGAGTGGGGGGGGAGTTAGGGGCAGAAGTAGACACCCCGCTGAGCAGGGAGCCCTACATGGGACTTGATCCCGGGACCGAAGGCAGACACCTAACTGACTGGGCCACCCAGGCACCCTTCATTTAATTTCTTTTTCTTTCTTTTTCTTTCTTTCTTTCTTTCTTTCTTTCTTTCTTTCTTTCTTTCTTTCTTTCTTTCTTTCTTTCTTTCTTTCTTTCTTTCTTTCTTTCTTTCTTTTTTCTTTCTTTCTTTCTTTCTTTCTTTCTTTCTTTCTTTCTTTCTTTCTTCCTTCCTTCCTTCCTTCCTTCCTTCTTCCTTCTTTCTTTCTTTCTGTTTCTTTCTTTCTTTCTTTCGTTTCTTTCTTTCTGTTTCTTTCTTTCTTTCTTTCTTTCTTTCTTTCTTTCTTTCTTCCTTCCTTCCTTCCTTCCTTCTTTCTTTCTTTCTGTTTCTTTCTTTCTGTTTCTTTCTTTCTTTCTTTCTTTCTTTCTTTCTGTTTCTTTCTTTCTTTCTTTCTTTCTTCCTTCCTTCTTCCTTCCTTCCTTCCTTCTTTCTTTCTTTTGTTTCTTTCTTTCTGTTCTTCTTTCTTTCTTTCTTTCTTTCTTTCTTTCTTTCTTCCTTCCTTCCTTCCTTCCTTCCTTCCTTCCTTCCTTCCTTCCTTCCTTCCTTCTTTCTTTCTTTCTTTCTCTTGTTCTTTCTTTCTGTTTCTTTCTTTCTGTTTCTTTCTTTCTTTCTTTCTTTCTTTCTCTTTCTTTCTTTCTTTTCTTTCTTTCTTTCTTTTTCTTCCTTCCTTCCTTCCTTCCTTCCTTCCTTCCTTCCTTCTTTCTTTCTTTCTTTCTTTCTTTCCTTTCTTTCTTTCTTTCTTTCTTTCTTTCTTTCTTTCTTTCTTTCTTTCTTCTTCCTTCCTTCCTTCCTTCCTTCCTTCCTTCCTTCCTTCCTTCCTTCTTTCTTTCTTTCTTTCTTTCTTTTTTCTTTCTTTCTTTCTTTTTTTCTTTCTTTCTTTCTTTCTTTCTTTCTTTCTTTCTTTCTTTCTTTCTTTCTTTCTTTCCTTCTTTCTTTCTTTCTTTCTTCTTTCTTCCTTCCTTCCTTCCTTCTCTCTTCTTTCCTTCTTTTCTTCTTTCTTTCTTTCTTTTTTCTTTCTTTCTTTCTTTCTTTCGAAGCTACCCCATGCTGTCTTATATGCCCTAATTGTACTTTAAATTGCCAATCACAGACTCCTGCACTTTAATTAAGCTGCTACCAGTTTTGGACTGTAGTAATATTGATAATTTTAGCTTCTTCTTGATTCTTTTATTTACTCCCATTAAGCGGGATTCCTGGCTGAAAAAGGATGGATGCTTTTATTACTCTTCACTTGTTTTTTCACTTAAATAAGAAGCAACACTCTTTCCAGTAAACATTACAGAGTGGTCATATGTGTTTGTGTCATTGTTCTCCCCAAATCCCACTAAACGGGCAGAGGGAAAAGAGCACCATACATATTTGGAGGTCCTGAGGTAGGGACTGAACGGAGAGGTGAGATGCAGCCCAGTGGAGAGACTGTGGGTGAGGTCCTGGGGATGCAAGCAGAGAGGAGGGGCCTGCTGAGCCAGAAAAACCAGAAGAGTGAAAAGAAAAAAAAAAAAGAGGTAATCCTAGAACACAACTCAGCCACTTGTGAATGTACCAGAGTCTACTTCACCTTTCTCCAACCCTGAATGTGGTGATGGTTAATTTTATGTGTCAGCTTGACTGGATCATGGGGTACCCAGATATTTGGCGAAACATTACTTCTGGGTGTGTCTGGGAAGGTTTATCTGGAAGCGATTACATTTGAATCAGTAGACTGGCTGTAAGATAACAGAAAATAATAGAATATATATAAATCGGCCTCTGCCCCTGGCCCCCGGCACAGAGGTCCAACCCTGATAATTTCCTAAATGATAAGAGCGCTAGGAACATCCTGTTCCAGTGAGTGAATCTGGCGGGCTCTTACATGGTTCCCGGGGTTGGGGCTGGTTACCGGAGAGACCAAACCATGGTTGGGAGCTTGGAATTTTCAGGCCCACCCACCATCCTCCAGAAAGGGGAGAGGGGTTAGAAATTGACTTCATAATTAATCATGCTTCTGTAAGGAAGTCTCTGTAAAATCCCAATAGTAGGGGGTTTCTGAAGCTTCCACATTGGTGAACACATCCACACTGGGAGGGTGGAGCCCTCCAACTCCACAGTGGGGACAGAAGTGCCTATGCTCAGGACCCTCCCACACCTCTCCCCAGGTATCTCTTGATCTAGCCGTTCATCTGTGTCTTTTCAACAAACTGGTGAACCTAAGTGTTTCCCTGAGTTCTGTGAGGGTCACTAACAAATTAGTCCAACCTCAGGGGAGGAGTGTGGGAAGCTCCGATTTGCAGCTGATCAGTCAGAAGCACAGGTAACAGCTTGGACTTGTGATTGGCATCAGTCTTGTAGGACAAGCTGGCATTGTGGAGAACTGCTTGGTGTGGGGCGAAACCCATACCTATTTGGTGACCCTGAGTGTGAGTGTTCTGGATGAGTAGAGTAGCCATGCGGGAGGAAGATTGTTTTTTCTAACTCAGGAGGAGGACTGGGTAGCTTTTTTGACCCACTGAGTAAAGCAGATTGCCCTCCCCAAAGTGGGTAAACATCATGTGATCTGTTGAGGGTCTGAATAGAACAAAAGGTAGAGGAAAGAAGAATTTATTGTCTTTGCCTGACAGCTTGAACTGGCCTCGGTCTTTTGCCCTAGGAATGGGACTTAGACCATCAGCCCGCTGGTTCTCGGAACACTGCTGGCTTCCCCGGGTCCCTAAGCTTGCAGGTGGCAGTGGTGGGACTTTGCCACCATACCTGTGTGAGCCAATTCCTTGTAATAAATCCCTTTATATGTTAAAAGAATGTATCATCTATAAAAAGAATATGTACAATATACAAAGAAATTTTATATATAATAAAGAAAATATGTATTATATCTCTATTATCTATCATCTATCTATCTATCTATCTATCTATCTATCTATCTATCTATCCTATTGAGTATCTTTCTCTTTTTGTCCTATAAACCACGTTTCAGTGACCACCCACGTGCATGCCGGCTCCCTAGGATGGCAGCCTCCCAGGAGCGAACTTGCCAGGTCCCGCTGTTGGAGGGTTTTCTCAGCATTCTTGATACACGCTGTCAGGTTGCCTTCAGAAGGGCCACCCAGCTCACACTCCGGAATGCTGAGAGGCTGGTGTTAGTATCCATGCACCCACAGATTTACATGAGTGCACTGGCATCCTGAAAACCTTGACATTCCCCCCTCCTCTGTACTTTGGAGTCCTCCATGCTGCCTGCCCGTGGTGTCCTCCTGGTGCCTCTCCTGTTCACTGACTCTCAGATAACCTACCTCTCTTCCTCCTTCCCCCTAAAATGTGTTTCAACAGAAGTCCAAGCCCAACTCTTATAGGACTTGGGGAAAATGCCTTAAATCCACTGGAGAACCAGTTCCCCCAGTGGCAAAGTGAGAGGATCTTACCACATCATCTGTAAGGTCCCATCAGTTTAGGTTTTATTTATACTAGTGAATAATTAAAAATAACCAAAATGTCTAACAACACGGTTTGGGGGTGCCTGGGTGGCTCAGTTGGTTAAGCATCTGCCTTTGGCTCAGGTCACGATCCTGGCATCTTGGGATCAAGCCCGGCGTCAGGCTCCAGGCTCAGCACAAAGTCTGCTTGAGATTCTCTCTCCCTCTGCTTCTCCCCGGCTCTCACTCTCTCTCTCAAAAAAATTTAAAAAAATAAAATAAAAAGATGTACCCAACATCTCGTTATCATGCTAAATGGAAACAGTGTGACACTGTAGGATTCCAAATTTATTCATACAAATCTTAATGCATCCATGTAAAAAGAAACACACCACAAGGCTAACAGCAATTTTCTATATAATTGCATATTGGTAATATATAGTCATAAAAATGGCATTTTCTTTCACTGTGAAAATCAGATACTAAAGTAGGATTAGCTGAAGCTTGTTGGCCTCTGCTCTTTTGGACCTCTGGGCAGTATTAGGGCACGCGCCCCAGCTCCCGCCATATCTAGAACAAGCTTCCATGACAGCAAACATCACCCTGCATTGCCATCATGGGCCAACGTGTCCACTTCCTACAGAATTCTGAGTCTCCTGACAGCAGAGTCCATGTCTTGTTTATAGATGTAGCACACAATGCCCAGCACTTGGAACATGCCAGAATCATGTTGACCTAAGTGGTGGAACAGTCTCTGTTGCAACTAGACCAATGTAATCAAATTTAGTTCTGAGGCTTGATATTGCCCACTACTCTTTTGTTCTACAGTAAATACTATGAGCATCTCAGATATTTTCTCCTAACACTTTGTCTACAACTGGGGATGAACTGCAACCAGGAGACCAGGGCCACCTGGGGAATATGGGTAGGAAAATTCCTTTGAGGGACATGGAGGCATCAGACACCCATAACTGGTGGCATCCATTATGTACCCATACCTTTATCCACCATTGCTGTGATCCTTGCTCAGCGGGCAGCTTTCAAGCTGTCATTGAACTTCTGATGGAAATGTCAAAATGGAATCAATGTACCAACTGGGTGAGAGGACATGAGTAACTGCCCCCCATCCCACCCCAGCAGTCACGTTTCTCAGGGTCAATTAAAGAATGGACAAAATTTTGTTAGCTCAGCCTTTCTGAACTCAGTTCACTTTGGAACACTGAGGAAACTGGGTTTGGGTATCTGCGAAACCAGGGATGAGATTTTGGACTCTGGTGACCCAAAAGGGGTATTTGACACACACTGTGAAGCCACCTGACATGCTTTACCCTTGTGACGCCACCCATCTCACCTCTGCCAATGGTCACTGCCATGAATGCTATAGGAAGGCTGTCCAAGACAGAAGGGATGCTCCTTGGTAAAATGTGAGCACGCCAGGGGAGCTGAGGACAAACCTTCAGGTTTTGGTGCAAGAAAGTTTTGACGTGGATTAATTCTACACTTGCCTAGGGGAAGACCAGGTTAAATATGCAATGATCCAGTATAGTTACACGTTGATGGAGAAGGCACGAAGTGGCCCTTAGCCATTTGCCCTCTGAATTATTTTCTGCTTGTCTCTCTAGCCAATCTAATTAATATTCATGTATAGCTATTTAAAATATCTGGGTTTTTGTTTTGTTTTCAGAGGAAAGAGCTTTTTAAAACTCAGTAAAAGCATCCCAGCTTCTCTTCTTCCATCTGTTTGATCCTCAAAGCCCTCCTGGCCTCAATGTAGTCCTTCTTGGCACCCCACACAGACAGAGGCCAAAGGCTATCTTCTCGAAAGGCAAATAGGATCATGGTACAACACCTGTTAAAAATCTCCTTCGGGGGGTGCCTGGGTGGCTCAGTCAGTCGGGCATCTGCCTTCGGCTCAGGTCATGATCTCAGGGTCCTGGGATCCAGCCCCACATCAGGCTCCCTGCTCAGTGGGGAGCCTGCTTCTCCCTCTCTCTCTGTCCTTCCCCCTGCTCATGTTCTCTCTCAAATAAATAAATAAAATCTTCAAAACAAAAACAAAACTCCTTCAGCCCTTGTGAGTACCCCATCAAGTCCAAATTCCTGAGCTGGTATAAAAAGGCTTTCATAATCTGACCCCACTCCCCACTATGTAGCCCATGTCCTACACACACTGAGATGTTCACATTGCTCTGGTATGGCTTCCTGCCTCATCATGCTTCTGTGTCTTTGTGCCCCTAATACCTCTGCCTGGAATGCTTTCCCCTGCCTCTCTGGAAGTTTTGTTTGCATCCTTCAAATCAGCAAGCACGAATTCCTGCTCTCTCCTTTGGGTTTTCACAGTCCTTGAAGCAAACCTATTCTCTAGCAATTACCCCTGGTAGTATAAATATCTGTTTGTGTATGTTCGTCTCTTACTAAACTATGAAATTCTTGAGAGCGGAGACTGCCATTCATCTCTGTGGAGCTAGTGCTTAGCACAGTGTCTGACTCATCATAGATTCTTAATTCATGTTTATTGAATTTATTAATTAAGCCATAACCAAGGCATCATCATCCATTTAATTGTAAATGAAGTCCCAAAGATGAAATTAACAGCCTCATTTCTATCAGCCTCGCTGATAAAGTGATGACAAACACTGAGAGCTTCTCACAATGCCAGCCAATGTAGAGCAAAGAAAAGCATCCAAGGGCGTTGGCCCTGCCCTTGAGTAGATTATAATAGAGTGGGAAAGATAAGATTTCCATTCACAAAACAAATTGAGGACAACATTAAGAATGTTTCAAAGCCATGTGAGTTTAGCAGGCATCTGAAGTGCCTGGGGCAGATCCCTCCCTCACAGCCCACCATCCGCTCCCTCCCAACAGTATGGTTGGAAGGTATAGTCATTTGGAATCCAGTGTGGGAGGGGAGCAGGAGACACTGCACTCAGCAGGCTCAGAAAAGGCATCTTCTTTTTTCTTTTTTTTTTAAAGTAGACTCCACACGCAGCGTGGAACCTAATGTGGGGCTTGAATTCACAACCCTGAGATCAAGACCTGAGCTGAGATCAAGAATCAGACGCTCAACCAGCTAAGCCACCCAGGCACCCCTCAGAAAAGTTTTCTAAATGAAGCCAGATCAAGGCTGCTGTTGACAAAGTGTGGTTTGGGGATGGGTAAAGAAGAAGATTGGGAAAAAAGCATTCTAGAAAGCTGAAGCAATGTGGGGAATGTGAATCACAGGCAACCTGAATCAAATCTTTAGGTACCACAGTTGTTTGAAGGACTCTTGTGCTGCATGACAAGAGAGTGATGATAAAGATAATTCTGTTCATCTCTTTTGCTTTACCTTTTATGAAATGATGCATCCTTGAAATAGTCATTGGATCCTTAGGACAATCGTATCTAGTGTGCTGTGTACTTAGAGGCTGAGTCCTCCTTGACCCCATCACACCTGAGGCTAAGGCAGAAATCCTCCTCCGTGCTTCAAAGGGCCCCAAGCTTGGTAAATGTTTGCTGCATGAGTGATTGAATGCACTGGTGGAATACAATGCATGGCGATCCTATTTGCCATCACTGTCTCCACCAAGTGCCTCATTCTCCACCTGAGTTCACAGGCTACTCACCAAGTCCTCAGTGGTGAACACAAAGATCCCAACCCATCTCAGGATCTCCAGCGCACCAAACACTGAATGCAGAGAGTTGCCCTGCAAAAAGCTAGATCCAACCTTCCTCCAGGCTTGGAGATACTAAAGGCTGGATGATAAAGATAACAAAGCTTGGCAGACCTGCTAGAGCACAGAAATGGACATGACCCAGCCTCCCCAGGCTCTGCTGATAACAAAGGCTTTCTGAGCAATGGCCCTTCAAAGCCACAAATCAAGATAGACAGCCTGCCAAAAACATGCCAACCCAGCAGACTCAGAATCCCTTACCCGCCAAGAAACAGCCCTTCCAGCCCATCCATCACTTAGACAACTGGAATTAGATGGTGAGAACATCAAAGAAGCAGAGTCTGCCTTTGTGGCTACAGGAAAGCTCCCAGGCAACTTTGCCCCAGGTTCTCCCCTCCCCACCTTTCAGGGAACCTGAGGAATAAGTACCCACATCTGCCTGTCAGATTTCTGTTCATCCTTCAAGACTCAGCTCCAAAGCCACCTCCGCTGTGATGCCTTCACCCAACTCTGAGCTGCACGTTGTTAGGTCAAGAGTAGATTTTAATGTTGTTCTGGGCAAGGTCTGTGTCCTGCCCAAATTCTGATATCCTGATCCATCACCTTTCCCCCGAAAGAGGTACACACGAAGAGAGCCTATATGGGGAACAAAGAACCCATTTGTACTCAACACCTCAATGCAGAGCTCTTGGAAAGAGCAGAACTAGGTTATGAAACTTAGCCTGAAGCCCAAATTGGGCTTCTATCTCCTCCTAAAGCCAGAATCCAAGTCCTGGGGTCTTAGCCCCTTTCAACACGGCAAGGATGATTGTGTTCATGCATGTAGGAGGGAGGAGAGACTTTGTCAGTCCTGGCCTGATGAGGTTGGCTCTGAGTTCACACATCAATCTTACCCCGTGGGAAGGGTGGGTGGGAGAGGGGAGAGATTATTACCTATCTTTTTTCAAATCAGGTGGTCCCCCCTCATGTACAGATATGGCTTGGCCAATGGCTTGGGCTCTGACCACTTATATTAGCAAAGGGAAGGAAGACAACCTTTCTTTTGAATGTAACTTTAACCTTTTAACTACTGACCATACATCCATGGAATCAAGGATTTTTAAAGTGACTACACTACACTCAACATCTACGCTCTGATGTCGATCCAAGATCCTGGCAAGTTCTGTTTTCAGGCACTGCTTAACAATGCCCACTGTGCCTTCTCACAGGTGGGCAAAATCAGCGGGAAGAAGGGTATAGGTACTCCATAGTAAAGAATCAAAAATGTCTAAGTCCTTCTATGGTGGGCTCATGTGCCATAAGAACAGCCCATCTGACACTTCAGGACTGTCTCAGGGGAACATTTTCAGGACTTCAGAAGCCTGTAGAGTTTCTCCAGGATGGAGCCGGGACACTGGTAGGGAAGGAGAGGTCATGTAGAGTGTACAAAAAGTAAGGGGATCATTGAGGGAGGAAAGAAAATGAGGCTGGGGGAGATTAGGGGAAGAAGGGACCCCTGACATCCTTCCATGAAGACACTAGGGACAAAAGTGAGACTCAATAGACAAGTTTGTTTTGGACCATCTCTACTCTGTGTAGACTTCATGGTCATCTGATGGTGAAATGTTTCCCTCCTGGTAACACACTGTCCCTGCACAGTTTCCTGAACGTATGGATGTACCTGAGAACTCTGGTCCTCTAGTAATACTCCAGCTCTCCCATCTTCAGTTATGGACCCTGGTTTCAATTCTGGCATTTCAGACCCAAGGTGGCCTCTAGTGTGATGTCCGCCCTAAGGTTTGGCCCAGATTGTGAACAGTTATCATCAGCTATTTCAAGGGCAGGAGAATTGGTAGGACAAATATGGCACATTTACATGTTGGAACACTCTGCTTGGCAGTCTATTCACCAGGATGGGCCCCCCCCCCCTTTTCAGGCACAGGGAAGCATTGGATCTTGCTGCCAACCTTGATGTTAAATCAGATTTTTGACTACCTTTGGCCTGTGAAATGTGAGCCAATGTGATTTCCATAAAGGTGGGAGCATTTAATTGCCCATGGCCAACATTCCATTCCTTTCTCCTCCTCTCAGAAAGCCTAAAGCATTATGTTCAGATAGAGGCATAATTAAAATAGTGTGGAGTGGTTATTTGGAGCAGAGCCACCTCCCAAACCAGTGGGGCTTGCAGCATGGACAATAGATTCTTGTTGGGTTAAGCCACGGAGATTTTGGTGTTTTTTTAAAACATGCATTTATATGCAAATTCTAAATCTATATATAATATTTACATAGAAATAACATACACAATTTTTTGGATAGTAAGATTACCTCTTTCATCATATTACTATTTTTTCCACAATGAATATATGTTATTCTTATAGAGACGAAAGTGCTATTTTTAACAAATCGTTAGCACTTGCTCTTGCCCTTGTGCCTCCCTGAGTGAGCCGTATGATAGGCTGCCAGTCCTTGAAGTCCTGAGTTTTGCTTTCTGCTTCTCTCATGCAGATTTGTCTCATGTAGATGGTGCTCAAAGAAATATGCGTTAAATGAATGAATGATATAGATGGAGGCTCTCTCCTCCTTACCTGTCAGAGAAGCTCAGAAAAGCATCACCTCAGAGCAGGGGTGGAGACAGTGTGAGGTGTCAAGGAGAAACGAGATGCAGGAAATGGACACAGGAAGTAGATGGGGAAGTCCAGGGTAGAGAACTTTCTGAGGACCCATCTGACACGGATGCCTTGGAAACCTTCTTGTCCACCACCTCCTATCCATCCTCCAAGGACTAATTCAGATTCTACTTCTTCCATGAAGCCTTCCTTGACTTCTCCAGTTTTCAGGGGTCTTCTTCTTCTTCCAATTCCTATAGCACTTAGATTAAAGACCAGTGGGATTTCTTCCTTGTGGGGTCCTGGAGCCCTCTTGTCCTCCAGAAATACCTTGTGAACTCTCTCAGAGGAGGGAGGATGTGTCCCCATTCTGTCTTTGACCAGAACAGCTAGGACAACTAGCCTATTTCGTGGGCTTCCATAAACAAAGGACAGGTTCTGCTGCTATAACAAAAGTTCTTTTAATGGGCTGTGGTATCTCTTCAGCTACTTTGTTTCAAAAGGAGTGGAGACCAAGGTTTTGCATCCATTGGGATGGCTGGGTCTTTGTCATCAGTGAGGGAAAGGTTAACTGCCCATCTGTGATCCAGCAGCCAGGGCCTCTCAGCCATAGGTTGCCATAGTGACAGTCACAAGATACTTGGTAGTACAGGCAACTGCACCAGGAGTCTCCCCCTCACTCAGTCTAAAACAGGTATGTTGCTGGAGATAGTGTATTCTGCCCTTTTCTTTTCCTGTTCAGATACCTCGGAAACTGCTGCCCTGAGAATCCTTGTAAAAGTACTCCTTGTACATTGTTCAGCTTTCTTGCCCTCTTCTGCAAAGCAAAGCAAAGCAAAGCAAAGCAAAACAAGACTTCTGTTTTGGAAGTAAGAATCAGAAGGAACCTGTAGTTGATGAGCCGCACATAGAATCATTGCTCAGACTTTGGGTCCCAGAATGAGACAGGGCCTATCTCTGTGCTGAGATCTTCCTTCCTTGTTAGGTGATCCTTTACCCAGACCCTCCAGTCTCAGAGGCTGGCCCCTGACTGGGTGGGCTTGCCCACTGTCAGAGCACTCTGTGAAAATGCTCTTTCTGGGGCACCTGGGTGGCACAGTTGGTTGAGCGTCCGACTCTTGGTTTTGACTCAGGTTGTGATCTCAGGGTCATGATCTCAGGGTTGTGAGATCAAGCCCCAGGTCGGGCTCCATGCTCAGTGTGGAGTCTGCTAAGCCTTCTCTCTCCCTCTTTCTCTGCCCCTTCCTCCTCTCTCTCTCAAATAAATAAATCTTAAAAAAGATTTTTTTTAAATACTCTTTCTAATCCTAATGAAACCAAAGAGAATATGTTCTGGACACAATGTTAAACACTTTAAATACTCTATCCCCCCATTTTATATATGAGACAATTGAGGTATGGAAACTCAAATTTCATCCCGAAGATCATATAGCTGCTTGACTCCAAAGCTCATGCACTCAACTACTTTGCTAGCCTGTCTCTCATGCTAAGTAGAAACTAATCTCCCCAGTGACTTCTAGATCCTCATTTCGTTCTCTGGAGCAGTAGAGAACACTTCCCCTTCCATTTCACCACAATGTACCTTGGAGAGAACCTGCATGACACCCTTCAGTGAACTGGAAGCACCACGGGCAGTTGTAAGGAATGGTTATGCTCAGAAAGCAGCACTGTACCTCCTTTTTGTCCCTTTCACTCCAGACTAAACATCTTTGTCTTCCCTTAAAATGGATGACAAGAGTTCCTGGTCATTATTCCCTACAAACAAATACATTCATCTCAGTCATGCCACAAAAGGGCAGACAACACTTGATTGCTGCTCCTCCAACCACCTCTTCCAATAACCAAGCATTAGGCCAGCAGAAATGGAACACCTGTCCCTCCACACCATCAGCTTATGCACTGCCTGGCACCCACTGAGCGAGAAACAACTACGAGGCTGAACTTGGTCCCCTGGTCCCAAGAGTCATGTCAGCGAGAGCAACAAAAAGTCATCTGTCTTGGTGCAGTCTTCGGGAAGACAATTTGGTGACAGACGATGTGGTAACAGACAGGATACACCTTTGGGTATTGACTAATTGTCAAGCATGGGTTGAAGTCCTCAGAAACTCACCTCTCCTTCTGCACTGTGCCCTCAAAGAACAAACCCCACAATCATAGGATGTGGTATTTAAAGGGACAATGGTGATTTTTCTAATCCAATTTGATTGTAACAGACCCAGAAAGAAAGCATGCTGCTCTCTAGTATTGACCAACACCCTGGCTCTGGGAAGTCTGTAAAATGGACATGCTACAAGTACAATGTAGAGTTGTGAATACAAAGTGGGACATAATCTATTACCTGCCTAGCACAGTGCCAAGCAGGGAGGAGACTCTCCATCAAAGGTAGCCAGTGTCATCAGCAGGGACCAGGACCGATGCCTCTCTCCTGTTTCCCAGCACAGCCCTTTGTACTATGTACCTCTGCCTCCCTAGTGCACCATATCACAACAGGGGCAGGGATGGCACAATTTGGGGCACAGAAGGATGCAACAACAAAATCGTGGCCCTCAGCAAGCTTGCAATTCAGTGTGAGATGCAAGAACAACACCATCTTGTGCATCTTCTCAGCAGAATATGACACAGCTGTGTGATTCTGCCTTCTTAAAGCCCTTTCCTCTCCTGGTTTCTGAGACAGTACCATCTGTTTACTTCCTACACAACCGTGAACTCCTTTGATGACTCTTGATACTCTCCTCAATCTCTAAATGTTGGCAGCCCTCAGGGACATTCCCTCTCATCTCCAAAGACATCTTATCCTAGGTGACCTCATCAGGTTGCATGATGTTGAGTACCAACCATACTCAATGACATTGGTGATGACCCTGACATTTTTCTCTTCAGCCTTGACCCCTTCCTAAGCTCTAAGCTCCAACATCCAACAGCCTATGTGACATTTTCTGTTCAATCATTCCTAGGATTCTTGAACTTAACATTTCCCAAACTGAACCATACTTCCCCCATCTGAAACCCAACTCTCTCCGCAGCTGCTGTTGGCCTTACCTTTCACTCCCACAGTTTATCCATTCAATACATGTTTATTGAGTGTCGTCATTATTGCAAACACTATTCTAGTCAGTGGGAAAAACAATAAACAAGACTAAGTCCCTGTTTTCATGAAGCTTATACTCTAGTAGGAGAGCCAGAAAATAACCAGTAATTCGCTGAGTAAATAATATGATCTCAGGTACGCATACTGGTTCCTTCCTCTACATCTCAGTAGTTGACGCCATCATTTGCTAGTTGCTGAGGCCAAAATGCTTGAAGTCATTCTTGCCTTTCCCTCAACTTCTCTTTGTAATCCATTAGCAAGGTCTGTCAGCTCTACCTCCAAAATTTATCTGTTTTGAAGAGTCGTTAGTGGTGGAGGTGTTGAAAATGGATGGGATCAGGGATGACTGAAGTATGTGCCATATGCTGTATCTGAAAAAAAAAAAGGAATAAGATGAAAAAAATTTTCCTTCATTCTTCAGAGAAATACAGGGAGCAGGGATCAATCACCAAACACACTCACATTGGTTACCAGGACAATTCAGGCTATTGCTAGGTTTTGTATTTCCCCAGGACTCATTCTTTGGGGTGGGGGCTCTCTAATTCTTCTTTTCACTGAAGTGGGGTGATGGTACTTGTCTTGCCATTGAACTCACTCCAAAGAAGATCTCAAACCATTTCAGGAAGTCTTACAGAAGCACAGGCGCAAGGGCATGCCTTTTCATGCCTCTGCCCACCTCACTGGTCTGTCCGTGCCCCATCCTCTGAGTAGGGAGTCTTAGACATGTCTTGCAATGTTCAAAGGAGGGCTTACAATGGAGTAAGTTAGATGGCAACCAGAAAGAAACATGCATAGCAAATGTCACTTCTATAGGATGGTCATCAAATGATCTGTTGGTATCTGCTGACATCAAAATGGGGGCAACCACAGAAACTCCAGAGTTTCTCTGGAGTACTCATGCAAATGAACACAGAGTGGCCTGCAAGGGCTCACCCAGCTCCCACATTGTTCCTGAGTCCTGGCAATATTCAGAGCTTTCTTTCTGACACAGGGTGGAGTCTGGGGGTTCTTCATGTTGACTCCGTATCTTTCTGTCTGGTCCCTCTGGGTCTCATCCACACTCTCTCTTCTTTCTTTCCTTCCTTTGATGGTAGGGGCGAGGTAGAGAGAAGCCTTGCTTTGACCCAGCCTGTATGAAATCTATGGCTGGAACCCCTCATTGCTCCCCTTCCCCCAGAGACCTTGTATTACAAATCTCAAAAGCAAGACTTGACCATTTTGTCACTCTTCTCCTGAGACAACTATGTAGAATGTCTAGCTGACTCAATGGTGAAGTTAAGTATGAGAAAAAAAATACATCGAAAATAACACAGAATCTCTCTACCAAGTTCACTCTATCATTGAGGAAGACCAAAAATTGTAAGGAATGCTACATCTCCAAATATAAAACCATTTGGGTTTATACAGTCTCTATGTAAGTAATCTCACTTAATCTTCACATCACTGCTGTGAATTAGTTATAGTTAAGATAGATGATAGATGGATAGATGATATAGATAGATGGATAGATAGATAGATAGATAGATAGGTAGATAGATAGATAGATAGATAAAAGCTGCCCAGAGCGAGGGCTTAAAAGCAGGTTTCCTGCTCAAATTTAGTGCATTATTCAACCCCCAGGTGAAAACCCTGGCATTAATGACTACCTCTAGTCTACTGGTAGACCTCTAGCCTGGACCTTTGACCCAAATATCCAACCTTTGTCCATCTCAGTTTCCCTCAATAGCCAACTTAAGGCAATTTCTCTCCCCATCTCAGATCCGGGCAGCTCATCATGGGATCATAGGCTTACCGCCCTTACTGCCCTGAGTGAGTCCTAGCCCATTGCTTTTCCCCATTTCCTAAAGATAAATTGTGATCTGGAGCCAAGGCAGAAAGATGGGTCTTTACAAGAGGTGGGGAAGAGGGAGCAGACTTACGGGTGACTTTGACAGTGGTGGGAGAAGGCTGCATGCTTTAAAGAGCACAGAACAAGCTTGAGGTCTTCAAAGCATGAGCAGCATGAAGAGGATGGTGCTGATTTTTTTTCCTTTTGATTTGTTTTTAATTAGACATTTTCCAAGGGGGTGGAGTGAACCTGCATTGCTTCTAGGAGAATTTGAATTTCAACCATCTGCCAAAGCCCTTTAAGAACACTGTTGGCTTCCATCCTTCTTATCATGGCTGAGAAGTGAAGGTGCCTTGACAAAGCTCCTTCTGACTTAAACAAGAATGAAGGGAGAGGAATCTGGAGTTGACCTTCTCAGCTTTTTGGGGACAGTGGCCACTTCCCATTATTCATGATCGCAGCATAGTTAGAGCTCAGGTGCAGGGTTGAAGGCCATTTTAAGGAAAAGAAAAAAAAAGCTAATAGAACAAATATTTACTTAGAATGAGAAAGCAGCCAAAATGAATTTCTAGAGCCCTGAAATCTTTTGAAATCTCTTCAAATATTTTACAAAACAAACAAACAATCCCCTTACCTTGCCCCCAAACCCTCAAAAACCAAAACCCAGCAGCTTGAATAGAAACATGTTCTGATGACAAGCTGGTGTCCCCACTCCTCCTGGAGTACCCTGCAACCCTCAGTGGCTCCCAGCATTATGGGGTCTCTGGAGGGGAGAGGTCAGGGATCCTAAGCAGCCATTGGCTTCTTAGGAAATTTACAGGCATTCGTGGGGTGTCTAACAGTGGTTTGCAGGGATGAGGGCATGTCAGGGGGGTTAATAACCCTTCTTCCCACATCGGGAATATCTCTGGGCCATGGGGAGGAAGCTGTGGTGGAAATTTCCCCCCACAACTGATCACATATTGAATGGGTTGGACACCTCTGCTCAGGAGTCTGGGGAACCCTCCAGCAGTCTGAACCGGTTGAGGGCATCTCAGGACCCTGGTATCTCTTCGTTCCAGGCTTCAAGTGGTAGCCAAGGCAGTCTCTGGATTAGAGCAGCTGAAGCATTTCTCCTACATGGGTATATAGACTCTTCTCCATTTTTACAGTGAGAACTTCCCTCCCAGTGTTTCTTCTTTGCCCCACAGGGAACAGAGAATTCTGTTTCCTCTACCCATGGTACACACACACACACACACACACACACACACACACACACACACAGCCATGCCCCATGCCCCATCCCTGTGAGATCAAGCATATATTAAGTTCCCACCTGCCTTTCTGGCCACGCCCTGCATGTTTTTCCCAGCATCTCCAGCTGCACTGGGAGGGGAAAACAGACTGGCCATCCTTGCTCCTGTGGTGTGGGGGGGGGGGGTACAAGAGAGCTTGGTTTGCTCCACAGACCCAGGCATTTCTAGAAGAAAAGAAAACCCTGCTGGTCTCTCTGGGCTTGTGCACCAGCCTGCACTAATAGAGAAGTTCTGCGTTGGGATGCATCAGACATTGGCTCAGAGGCTCTGGTTTACAATCTTTTTTTCTGTATTGAGTTCTCTAGTTGGCGATTTTTCCTTCCGTCGAGAACCCAGAAGGGCGGAGAAATGCACTGCACGGTTCAAGGACCGGAGCGCCATCTGTGCCCTAAACACGCACCAGCATGCCGGGGCAATTATGCATACCCAGATCCTCTAAAGCAGCGCTTCTCAAACATAAATAAGCATGTAAATCATCCAGGGGGTCTTGTTCGAATGCAGACCCTGATTCAGGAGGTCTGGGGTGGGACTTGCGATCGGCATTTTTAACAGGCTACCAGGTGATGCCTGTGTGTGTCATCCAGAGCATCTAGATCCTCGCCACTCAAAAGCGGTCCTGGGACCTGTCGCATCAGCACCCCTGGGAATCTGGCTAAAGATGCAAAATCTCAAGCCCCATCCCAGACCTAGAGGAACAGAAACTTTGGCCACCATGAGGCAGCTAACCACCTTCTTGTTTTGTTTTTGTTTGTCTCTTTGTTTTTTTCGCCTGCCAGCTCACCCAGGGTCACAGGACATAAACAGTTGCGGCTGCTCTGGGCAGGACTTGGTTAACTTTAGAGGCTGGTCAAGTAGGAAAATCGGTAATTTCCCCAAGGAGCCCCAAAGACACTGCTGGCCCCTGGTCTTCCTCTGTGAGTCATTGGAGGCGACAAACGGGACCTTGTGCCATGTTTGTGGAAGGTAATGTGGCTGAATTAATGATGATACAGGAGCCTTCACAGAGGTGATTCTTGGCTCTTTTAATTGCGCCATTTCTCAACCTTAATGCTGCCCCACTGCCATTTCTGAATTATGTCGCCACGCACATCCAGAGACATGCATATCGTAGATTAATTCTCCCACTAAACTGATAAACTACCCCACATGTAATTTATACTCATCTGTCTTTCCCCTAATCTAGCCAAACCCTCTTCCTTCAATTCTGTCCACCAGAGTGCTTTGAGAAAATTAGTCTTTGGACTGCATCCCTGTACTTACTACACCATCCATGCAAGTCTATTCAAAAGCTACACAAGGAAATCAGGGGTGTGGAACATCTAAGGCTTTTTTTCTGACTTCATCCCCGTGAAGTGCTTTAGCCCTCAGGAGGGTCCAGTACTTTATTATCGAAAGTTGTGTTTTGTTCCATCAGAAACAAAATATCCATCCGTGACACTGTCCTCTTCTACCCCACCACCCACCCCACGCCTCCCCAGCCTCTGCCCCCAGCCTGGACTCTATGTCTGGACCGCTGAGCCGGAGATGCTGCTAGTCTAGTCAGCACCCTAGCTGCCTTCCTTCCCTTTCTAGTTTCATTTTCTCAGGCACCTCCCCTGAATCCTGGGTCACACATGCCAAGAAAGCTCAGCTGTGTGACCTTAGCAGAGACTGCTCTCCCCTCCCCGATCCTCCTTGAGCTCGTGGGGAAAAGACCCACATCTTTTGGTTCTGACTCAGCGGTCCCCCCTCATTGCTGCTCTTGCCATATCTGATTTCGGGGACTTGGCATCTTGCTGGCCCAGACACATGGTGCCCTGTGGTGCCCAGCTAACATCTGCAGTTGTGTCTGCCTTTAATCCTGGACCTACAGGGCTCCTAGAGTCTCCTGGGCCCCTCAGGTCCTCTGGAAATGCACCTTCTTGCATTTAGACAGCTGCATGAATATTTACCAGCATTCTCCTGTCCAGCTGGATGTCCACTCTTTATGCTGTCCCTCCTGGCAAGCCCTGTCCTGCTCTGGTTCAGGGCCCGGCAGGACCCAAACTTCTGTGTAAATCCAAAACATGGACTTCTTTCTCCAGCTAAGACCCTACCAGGGACTTGGTCCTAAGCCCTATGACACTCCCCAGATGGAGCCCGATGGAGCCAAGGGGCATGGGGAGTGCAAGGAATCCTGTTAATGACAATCCCATGAGCAAGCCCACAAGACCTATTATGGTGAACCATCAAACTTTTAGCTCGGGATTGAGGGATAGATGTAGGGAGAAGAGTGTGGGCCAATCTCTCTTCTGTAGACAGCTCCGTTGAAGATTTGGGAGTCAGCACAATGTTCTACATTAAAACAACAAAGGAACTGGCCCAAATATAGGACCAAAAGAGTCATGAGTTTAGATTTTAGTCTTTGTTAGTCTAGGTTCTTTTTTACTGGATACAACCAAACATGGTAACTTCCCAAACTGTGGCAAATCACAGGAGAAAACTCTGCTGTTAGCTTACAACTGCATCAGGGGAGGACTTGGGGGTGGGGGGAGCCAGGAAGGGGAGTTTCCAGAAGTTGTCAGTTGTGGTCAGTTTGTTTCCTCACAGAGCCTAAACTGAAGCTCAGCCATTTTGACACTGATTGCAAAACTCCCATAGAAGGCTCATCTCCTTGACCATTTGCTCTGCCGAACCCCTGCTCCGAATAAATTGCACTGTCCTGTTTCTCGGCTACAGGGTCTTTTTAGAGACGGTTATCAAACAATGGTGATAGATCAGCAAGGCTCTCTGTTATCGGATCTTGGTGGGGCTTCACTGACACTTAATAAAGCTTCCCTTCACCATGTGGCGGGGGCCTCGCTCCTCATACCCCTTGAGCCCCTGACTTTATTCTCACTTGCACATTCTCAGCTGATGACCTTCCCTCCCTGCTTTACAAAGATGAAGTCGTGCAGAGTAGGGAAGAGGGAAAATGCTGGAGCACACAAGTGGGGAAGAATCAAGAAAGACTGTAGTGAGGACATGGGGTAGGCTGAGAGGGAGAGGGTTTGGCTGGATGGAAGTGGCTAAGAATGACCTTCCCATCGCAGAGCGTGGAAGAGGGGAGAACATGCCAGGTGCTCCTCGAGGCCCAGCAGCTACCTGACCGGCCTCTTGGAATTTTCAGCAGCCCCTCACTAGGTCCCTCCTCCCCCTGCCTTCCCACCATCCATGACCCAAGGTTTTGGTTGGAAATGGACAAGACTCCTCCAGCAGAAGCTGGAATTTGCACGTGAAAGACACTCTTGTTTCTTCATTAACTGTTATTTGGAGGAGCAGATGACATCAACCATAACAAGGCTGAGGAAGTCTCTGGGAGTTCTTGGCATGTCACCTGTCAAGCCTTGAAGTTCTGGCTTCAGAGTCGAATGAGCTCAAGGCGGCCGCCGAGCACTCCCTTCCAATGGGAAGAACAGATGCAAGAGTTTGAGGTGGCGCCCGAGGGAACTGTGGCTGGACTGTGCGTGAGATTATAGGATCATCGAGGAAAGGTGGGAGGGGAAATAGAAAGTCCAAGCCCCGAGGCATCACTCAGGGAAGGATTGATTTGTCTTGTTTGTGTCAAGCATGCTCTGGATGTGTCCTTCGATGGGACACAATTGCCTTCAGCGTTCATTCCCGTTTTCAATCAGAACTGACCTTTGCTTCCGGTCATACCACATATTTCTCTTTTGCTTCACCCCTCCCTCCATTTTGCTTTCTTTCTTGCTTTTAGGGGACAAAATCCACCCAGAAAAAAAAAATAAACCATGCTAAATATGTCAAACGTCAGGGAAGCCCTGGGTGGAACATGTTATAAAAGCACTGGACGGTCTCTCTCCTCCAGCAACCCAAGATGCCGAAAGGGAAGAAGGCGAAGGGGAAGAAGGTGGCCCTGGCCCCTGCTGTCATGAAGAAGCAGGAGGCCAAGAAGGTGGTCAATCCCCTGTTTGAGAAGAGGCCCAAGAATTTTGGCATCGGACGGGACATCCAGCCCCAAAGGGACCTCACCCGCTTTGTCAAATGGCCCCGCTACATCCGGCTGCAACGGCAAAGGGCTATTCTCTATAAACGTCTAAAAGTGCCTCCTGCAATTAACCAGTTCACCCAGGCCTTGGACCTCCAGACAGCTACTCAACTCCTTAAGCTGGCCCACAAGTACAGACCAGAGACAAAGCAGGAGAAGAAGCAGAGATTGTTGGCCCGGGCTGAGAAGAAAGCTGCAGGCAAAGGGGATGTCCCCACAAAGAGGCCACCTGTCCTTCGAGCTGGGGTTAACACTGTCACCACCTTGGTGGAAAACAAGAAGGCTCAGCTGGTAGTGATTGCACATGATGTGGATCCCACTGAGCTGGTGGTTTTCCTGCCTGCCCTGTGCGGTAAGATGGGGGTTCCCTACTGCATTATCAAGGGTAAGACCAGGCTGGGCCGTCTGGTCCACAGGAAGACCTGCACCACTGTCGCCTTCACACAGGTCAACTTGGAAGACAAAGGAGCCCTGGCAAAGCTGGTGGAGGCCATCAGGATCAACTACAATGACAGATATGAGGAGATCCGCTGCCACTGGGGAGGCAACGTCCTGGGCCCAAAGTCTGTGGCTCGCATCGCCAAGCTGGAAAAGGCAAAGGCTAAAGAACTGGCAATCAAACTGGGCTGAGTGGATGCTGTTGAATTTTCTGTACATAAAAGTAATAAAACGTTGTGTTTCAAAAAAAAAAAAAAAAGCATTGGACAGGCCGAAAGCGCCCCAGAGAGGAGGTCCGGCTCTTCCGGAGATTAGAAATGGCAGGAAGCCACCACTGCCCCTGGGGATGGAGGAATCAAAGTCCGGAGATCCCAGAGCCCAGGGGTGTGATGGTGGCTGGCACCAAGGGAGGCCACTGTTGTGATTCAGAGAAATCACTGATGTGCTGCAGAAAGCAACAAGAGGGCCACTGGACCCAACAGCCAACGCTGCTGCTGGCCCTGGGACCACCCCGGACACCTGCAGGTGCTGGCCACTCAGGCATCCACCCCCGGCCACATCACCTACCCCTAGAGCTGCAGGGACAGAGTGCAGCAAGAGAGGGTGGAAAGGGCATTTAGACCAAAGACGCAATGACCAGTACCCCCCTCACTCCTTCTGCCTCTTAGCCTGCTTTCTTGAAATCCTTCTTTTACTTTTTCCTTTTTCTTCTCTCACTGCATTTATTTGACGAGCATTCATGAGCATCTACTGTGTGCTAGGAATTATGCTAGAATGGGGTGGTAGGGGTGAGGGAAGTGGATTCAGAAATAGAAAGATATCCACCTGTCCCCAAGGTGCTTAAAGAGCAGAATTCCACCCCACCAACACACAGGCACACACCTGTTTTGTTTGTTTATTTGCTTGCTTGTTTGTTTTTTAGAAGATCAAGAATTGCTTCTGGAAATGGATCCTTCCAAGTTCCCTCCACTTTTCCTTAGTTGGGTACTATCTGTTTAAAAATTGCAGGGTGATCTCTGGCCAGTTAGCTCTGTCAAAGGACACATGCTGAGAATCTATAATATACATCGGACTGAACTAGGAGCAGTGAGCAGAAAAACGACCATGAGAACCTTACGATGTAGTGGGGAGACGCTTAGAGCGCATGGCATGGGGAACAAAATCTTAATTGCAACAAGTGGGTGGACTGACTTCCTAAAGTCTGTAAGTAGGGCAGATGGGGAGGGAGGTGCCATGGGAGTAAGCAGGTCAGGGCAGGCTTCCCGGGGAAAGAGGCTTGGCCTGGTCATGAGAGAGGAATAGGCTGCAAACTTAGGTGCGTGCCCAAATCTCCCTCCTGCCTCTTGCCCCAAAGCTGCCACCATCATCAACCTCGGGGCTGTCGAAACATCCCACGTCAGAAGGCAGGAATGCAGATAGATCTTTAATTCCTTCCTCTTCCACGCGATCTTGGCCCACTGACCTTGGCTGAGTCATTTGACCATCTGGGGACTTGGTGGTCTCCCTCTGGATGAGGGATCTGGGACACATCAAATCTTGTGATGATTCCATCCTGCTTTCAGACCCAGAGCCCAATAACCCACCTGGGTTGGGATGGGATGGGTGGGGGCTGATTTACCTGGAGGGAAGTGGCATTCTCTTCAGGACCAACAGAAAAGCTTGGTCCTTCCGCCCCAGTCCACATTCTCATTTTATTTTCTCTTCTCTCCAACAGCCCCAGTCCTGCAGCTGCAGGGACAGAGAGACCCCCAGATTCATTTCTCTGGTTGGCCAGTGTGCCGGACCATGACAAGCTAGCAGTGTTCAGGAAGCAAGCTCTGTATTGAGCAGACTTTCCTTGCAGCCTGAGCGAGGAAAAGCTGCCCAGTGGGCATGCAGGACAGAAGCTGACCCTGGGGTGGGCTCTTCTTTGTCCCCTGCCCCCCTTCCTCAGGCCCTCTGCCCCTAGCATAGCCCCCCTCTTATGCTGCCCCCACAGGCTGGTCTGTGCCCATGGACACCTCTGGGCCCATCAGCTGTCCCTGTAATGAACAATGACAGCTCATCATATTACCGGCTGGCTTCTCTGGCAGGAAGGTGAAGGGCTGGTGAGGCTCATTAGCATCTGCCTGGAAGGGGACCAGAGGCTCTTACTCCTCTCCCGAGCCACCCCCTCCTTCCCAGGCCCTGTTTCTAGCAGGCTCTCAGCTGTGTGTCATGAGCCTTTGTGAGGAAGGTCAGAGTAATTTGTTGTTTAATAGTAGTAACGGGAGGGAGGCACATGCGTGATTTGCTTTTGAAAATTTACAACAAGTTGAAGCAGTCATTTCCACTCCCTAGAATTCCAAGATGCTCTCTTGAGCGGGAGAGGACAAGGTGGAGTCACCAAGAGCAGGGCTAAGGTGCCATGAGCTTGTCCCTGGGAGCGTGAGTGTGAATGTCACCCGTAACATTGCCTGGGAGGGAAGTTGAGACCAGGAGTGCTGACTGTTGGCTGGGACAGGCAGAGATGAAGCTGGGATGCCATGCATCTTCTTAAGGAGCCCAGGATTAGAACATCCAACCGAGGAGATCCTCTGTCTGGAACGCGAATGCCATATAAATCACCAAAGGATCTTGTTAAAAGGCAGATTTTGATTCAGTGGGTCTGGAGCGGGGGTAGCTGGGGATTTCCAGACACTGGTGTGAAAAAATGGGAAAATGTGTTGAAGCTTCTACGCTAAAGCCACCCAGTGCCTTCTGTAAATAGAGTCTGGAGGTGGGGTGTTTTCCCATGTGGTCTCTTTTCCTGGGGCTACTCAAAGTCCCCCGAAACCAAGGCCTCAAAGAGAAGGGCCATGCTGGACCCCAGTGACTGTGACAGGGACTTGTTATGCATGCATGATTCATGCACACTAGCTTGGAATGACTGGCCCTATTCACGAAACATAATTACATCCCAATTCTCTGGATTTAATTGAAATCACAGATGGATCAAAATTTAAAGCTGGAGGGGACTGCAGAAAATCTGTATTTTGGTTCCCTTATTTTAAAGATGATGAAACTTGGACCCAAGGGCTAACTTTACTGGCTTGGCCCCTAACACAGGGCCAGGGCCATCAATATTGGTTGACCCAATTGATGAAATGCCCAGTGTCCTACCTTATAAAGTCCATCAGCACAAGGGGCCTTGGTAGTTGCTTTTCAGCTTTCTACATTAGGAGTTGCAACCCCACGTCTCCAGGAGCCAAGGATCTAAGGTGGCTGAGAGGAGTGAACTGGTGTGGGCCTCAGGAAGGTGGATGTCGCTCGATTTTTCCCGAGAAGCCAGAAACTTAGAGTTTGGGGCAAAAATCTGATTTTTAAATATTGGTAGCTAATTCAAATTTAAAATAGAATATTATGTAGCCAGGGCGGCTGGGTGGCACAGTGGGTTAAGCATCCGACTCTTGGTTTCGGCTCAGGTTGTGATCTCAGGGTTGTGAGATTAAGCTCTGCGTCATGCTCTGTGCTGAGCTTGGAGTCTGCTTCAGATTTTCTCTCCTCCTTCTGCTCCCCCAACACTGCCCTTGCTCCCTCTCTCAAATAAATAAATAAAATATATTAAAAAAAGAATACTACATAGCCTAAATAAGACAAGTTACCAAAGCAGATACACCTGCTTGCTCTCAGCCTCTGATCTCCATGGATGTCAGGGATTGAAAAGTGATTTTCGTTCACACGTCTGTTTGGATGTCACAACACAGAGCCGAGGCTCAGGAAATACTTTCCCTGCTAGGTTAGTCAGAAAGAGAGTGTCTTTCCTAAATACAGAAGGGAAGTTTGCTGACAGGATGTAGGTGATGGATCAGACTGTAGAAGTCTCTCTCCGTGTAACCAGAATAAGGTGTTTGAGGGATTTAACTCAGCTTGGAACATGCTTGGAAATCGTCTTAAGGATGGGTGTCTGGTACTCTAAGGCAGCTGACTGGGGATTTTTCTGAGCTTAACTGCTCGCTTAATGAGCAGTCCATAAACGGGTTCCCACATCTACCTACACACTGAGCATATTGTGTCCGCAGGGATGCTGGAGGAGGTACAAACTGTAGTGTGCATGTCTGTCCAGTAGAAATATTTGGTAAATGTTCAATCAACATACATACAGGAAATGTGCACATGATCAAAGTACAGGAAAGGGCACAGAAGAATATCACACAATGTGGCAGCTACACTTGTGGTGAGCAGAGCACAATGTATAGACTTGTCGGATCAGTATACTGTACCTGAAACTAATGTAACACTGTGTGTCAACTATTCTTCCATAAAAAAAAATACCATACAATGAATTTTCACAAACTGAACATACTTGAATAACCAGTACCCAAATCAAGAAAGAATATGATCAGCACCCCACATACCTCTTAAGTCTTGTTTTCCAGTTACTCACCCCCATCCCCAATCCCACCAGGATGACCGCTCTCCTGTCTTTTCACACACAGATCATCTTTCTTTGTAGACATATCGCCTCTGGCTTCTTTTGCTCTACATTGTTTGTAAGATTAATTCATCGTTCTGTGGAGGTGTGTTGCTGTGGCGTACCATTGCTGTAGAGTATTCCACTGTGTGTCTGTAACACTATTTATCCATTCCACTATTGATGCACATCTTGGGGGTTATTACAAATGGTACAGCTATGAGATTTCCGGTACATTTCTTTGGACGACCACATGTGTGTATTTTTTCGGGATATATACCTAGGATTGGAATTGCTGGACCATAGGTTACGCATATCTTAAGCTCTAGTAGATGCTGCCAGGGCTTAATCAAAATGATTGTATCAGTGTACATTCCTGCCAACAGTGCATGAGTGTTCTGATTGTTCCATATCCCTGCCAACACTTGATTGTTGAAAGAGAATAGCTCAGTTTTGTTTTTCATTTAGTGGAGGTGTAGTCTATCACACCCCTATATTTTCATTTGTGTTTTCCTGATAACTAAGAAAGCTGAGCACTTTTTTTTTTTTTTTGGTATATTGAATGGCCATTTGGATATCCTTTTCTATGAAAAGTCTGTTCAAATCTTTTGCCCATTCAAAAAAAAAAAGGTTATCTTTTCACTCTCTTAATGGGGTCTTTTGATAAATAGAAGTTTTTAACTTTAACGTTCACCCATTTATCATTCTTTTTTTTTGTCTTTATGGTTGGCTCTTTTGTGTCCTGTTTAAGAAATCTTTGTCTACTCAAGGTCACAAAGATATTTCCTTGAAAAGCTTTATTAAGTTTTACCTTCCACATTTCAAATGGAGATTGAAGGAAGCTTCTTTCTGTGTCCTCGAGATAACTTCTCCCAGGCCCAGTGGCATGGCCGAGCAGTTCTACCACATGTGGGCAGGAGCTAGGATCTGAACTCAGACCAGGAGCAGGGATCTGAACCCCGATCTCCAGACTTTCCAATCACCACTGCTTGATATTAGGCAGCTGCTTGACCCCTCTGTGCCTCAGTTCTTCAGGGGCAATAATCCTGCCTTCCTCACAGTTTTCTGGTGAGGACTAATTCTGTTAATTACTGAGAACAGTCTCTGACACAGACATTCTCTAAGGGTTGGTGATCATTGCTGGTCATGACTGAACGAGCTAAGGGGGGAAGGGTGACAAGGAGGGGCAGGAGTGGGCCATCAGTGTATCCCAAATCCTGGAGGCGGTGGAGGGGAAGAAGCAGTGACTATAAAGAGCAGTTGTTGCATGGGGAGGAATCAGCTCTGCTGACAACCCCAGCTTCTGAGAGCTAAGATCCTCCTCGGAGGGCTGAGACGGTTTTCCCAGAATGGGTCCTGTGGGAGAGTGGGCACTGGACCCTGGGCCCATGAAGTCGAGACCCGAGGCCCGGATCACTTAGTGCCTCAAAGAATCCCTCACAAGAATTTCTACACTTACGCAGATTTCTTCTCTTCAGATAAATCTCCAGAATTATATAAAATAACACCATACCCCTTTGCTCAGAACAGGAGTCAGCAGACTTCATCTGTAAAAATCCAGAGAGCAAACATGTTATGGGCCCCTCTGGTCTCTGTTGCAGCCTCTCAGCGCCGCCATGGTATCCTAAAAGCCACGGACAACACGTAAACAAGTGAGCATTGCTGCGTCCTATGTTTATTCATGGACACAAAAATGTGAATGTCATAGAATATTCATACCAGAATATAGCTAGATTTATATATTTAGATTTGTTTCTTTTTTTCCAATCACTTAAACATGCAAAAACCATTCCGAGTTTGGGGGCCTTGCACAAATGGGCAGCAGGCCAGACTGGCGCACGGGAAATAGTCTTAGTCAGTCCTCAACAGTGGTTTTTCCAAGCGTGGTCTCTGGACAAGCAGCATCAGCATCCCCCCGGTAACCTGTCAGAAATGGGATCTCTCAGGCCCAACCCATGTTTACTGGATCACAAACTGGGGGTGACCCTTGTGGTGATTCCCATACACGGTCAGGCTTGAGAATCGCTGGTCTACAATGCGAGTTCTTCCGTGCCTTTATGCCAAGCCAATTTTCCCACCTTGTGTCTGTATCTCTTTTGCATTAGACAAGCTAGTTGACCTGACATCTGAAACCGCTTCTGGGAAGTCCTGCCCCATAGCTGCTTATTGAGGCAAATGGCTCCAGAATATTCCTGGCAGGGGTCCACGTTCTGGGCCACATGGGTCTGACTTGCCTAGTACCAGACACATGATCAAAATCTGGTCAGTGACAGGTATCTACCATCAAAGCGAATTGGATTCACCTTTGTGAGCATTTTAACTGGCTATGTAGGTAGTTAATCATTCATTGCTATGGAGCTCCAAAGTGAAAACTCAAAATGCAGATGGAAGACAGTACAGAGCTTTCATGGGGCAGAAGATGTGAGGACTAGGAGCCGTGAGAAAACAGAGGCGTGAGAGGAGGCAACCAGCTGAAACTCATCGTTACAGAAAAGGGTCTAGAGGAGAGAGAGGAGCTGAGTTCCATTAACAGCCAAGCCCTGGGTGACGCCAGAAGACATCTCCATGAAAGGGGCAGCAGAGAAACCTGGCCACTAAGCTGCCTTGTACCCTGAAACATGAGTAGTCTGCCGCCTGAGCCTGGGGAGTCCTAGGTTGCTGTAAGATTTCTGGTCCCATGTGAGTCCTGCCAGCAAAGAGGAATGGAGTGTCTGTTCCTTGGCACCAAAGGAGTAGATAGAACACTTGGGCCCCACTAGCATGTTGAGGCTTTCCTTAACACATCACGAACATAGGTCTTTCTCTCTCCCACCTGCCCGCCTTCTTGTACCTAAATCTTACCCTCCAAGACCTCACTTCAAGGCAGTCTTCCCAACGAAGTTCCCCTCGATTTTCCTGCTCTTCCTCCTTCCCAGGTTAGCCCACCTTTCCCTCAGAGGCACCACCCTGTTCCCGGAAGCCCTCTGCATCTCATTCTGCCATTTTTAAAGGTAGCCACTGCGTGTCTTCTCGGGTGACTTGAAGCCTTGGGAATCTTTGTGCCCTTTCCTTTCCCAGCACATGGTCAAAGTATGCTCTGGGACAGGAAGGACCTGACGTCCGTGGTATGTCCCCTTTCCAATCCCTGTCTCCTTCACACTTCTAAATCCGTTCTCCACACTCCAGCTGAGGGGAACCTGAGATCATTTCAAGGGCTTTCAATGACCATTTGCAATTAACTGTACAGGAAATATCTCCAGTCAATTAGTGTTGGCATGTTTCCAGGGCTGTCACCAACCTGCTCTGGAGCAATCAGACTTAATTATCTTGTTGTCTTTGCTTTTTTTTTTTTCAATGTTAATCTCATTTATGAGGGTTTCTGTAAACAATTAGGTAAGCAGAGACTTTTAATTTGAATGAAGTGAATCGGATGAGGCCACTGTTTTTTACAAATAACTCCAAGGCTTTAAAAAAATGTCAGCTGAGTCCTGTAGTTGAGTATCAGGGCCTGTGACTCCTTCTAAAATCCCTAGAATCATGCTCCCAGGGAGCAGACCCTTGGATAGCCCTGGAGGGAAACTCACAGAAGAGGAGCTGAGGGAGGGGGACAGTCCGTGTTTCGTTGGGGTTCCACTTCTTCAGACCCATCAAAAAACTCACGGAATTAAGCTAAACAGCTGTTTATTAGCAGTAATAGTAAAATGCAAGCAGAGCCCTACACGGACTAGTCCCATGGAAGGTTAGCTGGTGTTCAGAGAGGATGCTCTTGTTTCTGCTGGCATCCATTCTCCCTCCAGAAATGGGCATCCTTGCTATTTGAGAGAAGCTGAGCCCTCCACACCCGGCTCCGTGCAGGGGCGGCTGGTCGACCGTCCTGCGTGGTCAGGTCACAGGTGTTGGCTTGTGATGGGCAAATGACCAAGGCCAGGCTAAAGGAGAGGCAGTTATGGGACATTTTCTGGAACCATGGGGCAAGAGCAGCCCTCTTTCTACTGGTGGTGGTAGGCTGTAAGAATGTCCTACCAGTGGCAATGCTGTCACTTTGTTAGAAGAGAGATTTTCATGAGAATGAAGGAAAAAGGAAGGAAAGCAGAGGAGGGAGAGGAGGAGAGAGAGAGAGAGAGAGATTCGTGACGCCCCCCCCGCCACTGCCCCACCACCACCAGTCTCCTCAGAGTCCTTGGCTACCCCTGTCCTGTTGCAGCCTCCTCTACCAAGAGTCCCACGCTCCTGACTCAAACCAGATTTCAAATAACCCTTCCCACTGCAGCCTATGTTCTGAAGAGTTCCTGATTTTTCCCTCCCAAAAAAAAGCCAGCCTCAGAACTCCACACTCCACTGTGCCTGTTTAACCGCGGTATTCATACTCCAGCTTTCCTCCGTCTTCGGCATCACTCAGAAAGAAGGGAGAATTCCATACCCCGTTTGCTGGGATGGAGGTTCTGGTTCCCAGAAGGCCCTGAGAGAGATAGGAGGGAGGCCTCGGAGAGGGGTGGGACGGCAGTTGGCTTGTGCTTCTGCGAAAGTATGCCGGGGAGGGACAGTCTAGAAGGCTTTGTACCTGTTACCACTGACAGTCATCACACAGTTGAAGAGTGAGTAAGACAAGAAATCCTCAGTGTGAATTTGAAGAAAAACAAGAAAAGAGTGAGCTAGTTGCTGGGCTCACCCTTCTGGACTGATGCAGCCTGGCCTTTATGAGGGGAGAACTGAACTTTAAGCCTTCTTGTGTGTCCCCCCCTGGGTGAGGAAGATGTGCCCTTAGTGGGCTGGATGCTGGGGGATCTGTCAGCCCCACTTTACACAGTGCAGCTGGCCCGCTTGGCTCTGGGGCTGGTTCTGAGCATCTCCTGGGTCCTGTCCAGCTTACAAGGGGATCAATAAACATTTAAATGTCATGCTTCCAGGAGCCATCCATCATAGTAAATGTTGTTGTTCAATAAATGTCACTAGAGGGTAACAAAATCTCTCTTGCAGAACACCCTCTGGCCACCACTTCCTCTCTTGACCCACCCAGTGGGATCATCACAGGGCCTCTCCTGGCTTCAAAGGGTGAAGGGCTGTTTCTGAGCTTGATGCAAAGGGTGGTCTTTTTCCAGGAGCTGGCTTCCTTATCACAAATACTCTGTGGCCATCATTAATGCAATTTGCCAAGCATTTCTGATTCTCTTCATTTCTGGAGCAGGAGAGGATTGCATGTCCTGGCCCCCCTGTGATTGGATGCATCTAAATGACTAGTTCTGACCAGTGCACTGTGAATACAGTGACACGTTGTCACTTTTAGACTGGACTGTTTCATTGCCGATAAAAGACCCTCTCCAGATCGCCTTTCTTTCTGATACAGTAACTTATAACATTGGATATAGTGGCTCCTCCATCAGTCTGCATTCCTATGTGGCTCCAAGGAACTGAGCCCTCTGCCAATGTGGACGTGCAGGACGAGCAAGAAATAAATTCTTTTTATTATTTGAACCTAGTGAGATTTGGGGAGTCTTTTGTTACTGCAGCATGACTTAACCTCTTCTGACTGATACAGTTTCCAAATTGCTCAGATACTAAGAGAAAGGAGTAGATATTAACCTGATCCTTCCTCTTGCCTGCCCCGGGCATTTCTCCAAACTTCGCAGCAGGAATAAAAGCTGCTCTTTTCATCTAAGAGTGGCTGTTTTTGCAGCACCGGAGAGATTCTGGTAGATCTCCAGGAGAGTCTTCACACACAGAGAAAGGAGGCATCTTCCTGAGTCTATCAGTGTTCTCCTCCCAAGCAGAGCATGCTGGGGGAAGTATCTGCTCTTGGAGTAGAAAGCGCAGAGAAAGTTGTCCACATTGTCTTGGGACCCAAGTGGAGGTGTGACTGCTATTTCATTTGCTCATCCTGGAAATGTGTCTAGAAAAGGTGTCAGGCTTGGGAAAGTGACATGTGGTGGGGCTGTGCCTGTAGCATTGGCCCAGAGAGTTTGAATGAAGACACAAGGTCTTCCAGTGTTCTTCCAGAGAGCAGCTTCAGTTTCTAAGTCCAAGCCTTGGTTGGTAGTTGGATGGCTGAGCCTGCATGAGCTGCAGGTGGGAAGTAGTAGGCATGTGCATCTGGGATGTGGGAGGGATCAACGAGGAGGTGGGGCATCACCCCATGTCTGCTCAGGACACTGCTTCCAAGGCACGAGGAGAAGGAAAGTGCCAACACATGACAGAAGCTGGGCCCGCTCTGGTTGTTCTGATCCCTGACCCCTCGCAGGGAGCATCCTTTGTTGGGTGAAAGGGTGGCTCCTTCCCTCCAGCATGGAAAGCATCAAGACTGGTGCTTCTGGATCAGCTCTGTCTCCAGATCACTTTAAAGATGCACAGGATGGACCACTGACTTGGGCATTGTGGGATTGCAGAGCTGGACTCAAGGAACCCTCCACAAAGTGTGCTAACCACTGCTGTGGAGCTCTCAAGCCACATTTCCAGCAGAGCTGCAGGCTGGGCCTTCTAGAGTTCAGTGCCAAAACGTGAGGGAGAAGGTGGGAAGGACGGATTCTCCTATTATCCAGGAGAAGGATGGTGGCAGTTATCACCTGCTGATCATTCAGGAACACTATCTTTGTTTAGACACTTTCTGAGTCACATCCTCACCTCTACTTGTTTGCGTCTGCTTACCTGCACAGCTCACAATCAATATAGCCAAAGGGATGGCTCCTGGATAGGCAAGTTGGCATGAGAAATATATTCCTATTGTAAGCTAGACTCTCTCTGAGCACTCTGGAGTGTTCTCTCTCTCTTTCCTTCTTTCACCTACCTCCTGAAAGCGGGGGCTCCCTCCATAGGTCATCACTAGCTGCCTTACTCTTCCAGCAGCTGGAGTTCTGGGTTTATTCACTGCCCTAGATTTTGGGCCACTTGGGATTCTTCTTCTTCTCTTCTTCTTCTTCCTCTTCCTCTTCCTCTTCTTCTTCTTCTTCTTCTTATTGGAGATTGAGAGTGATTGGGGGGTGGGGGCAGAGGGAGAGGGAGAAAGAGAGAATCTCAAGCAAACTCCATGCCCAGAGCCTGACATGGAGCTTGATCTCATGATCCTGAGATCAAGACCTGAGCCAAAATCAAAAGTCCAATGCTTAACTTACTGAGCCACCCAGGCAACCCCACCACTTGGGATTCTGAGCAGGCTCTTCAAAGTTTACTCTCACATCCTAGCAGTGTTGCCTTTTATTCTTTTCATGACAACATCCTTCAAAAACTGCGAAATGAATTTCCATAGTGTCCACATGGCATTTGTACTTCCTTTCCCACCACCAGGAAAACCAAAACGATTTACACAAACATTCGGTGAAGGACATCATGGCTTTTTGTAAACATAATACAGTCACATTTTCATTCTTGCCCATCTCTTCTTTCTCCCTCTGCTTTTCCATAATGCGCCTGACCCTTTTAGAATGTCGTTCTCCTGGTTATATTATGTGCTTTCCCATTTCAGGGTTTCTGAAGTCTCAGGAAGTATTTAAGTTCAATACCCTTACTCTCTGTTTTTGTTTTACCCTCCTTCCTTCCAACAAGTTACCGTAAATCCTTTTTTTTAATTGCAGCTTGCTTTCCCCCACCTCCAGTCTGCTTCCCCCTAACATTCCTCAACCTGTTCCAAAACTCATGTAACACTTTCAGATGGCCAGTGTTTCCCTGTGTATGCTCTTTGCATCCCACAGGTGTTTCTTTACTTAACCTTCTTAAAATAGAACCAGGCATCCATTTATTCAACTATTCAACACATGTTTATTGAGCTCTTACTATGAGCCAAACTCTGTACCAGGCACTGGAGATTCAGCAGCAAATGAGGTAGGCATAGTCCCTGACTTCCTGGCCTTATATTTTTACAGAAGAAACTAACAAAGATGTAACTAATTGAAAGTTATTAGGTCAGAGAGTGATATATGCTCTGAAGGAAAATACAGCAGAGTAAATTTATAGACTGATAGGGTCTGGGTGCTTTTTAAAAATTATTAAGGAGGTCTCTTTGATGAAGTGAAGGTAAAGCAGACACTTGAATGAAGCAGTGAAGTAGCCATGCCCTACAGGAGGAAGAAGCCATGCTTCCTACAGGAGGAAGAAGCACCACATGTGAAAGCCCTAAGGTTGGAGGGTGCTTGGTGTGTTCATGGCACACCAAGGAGGCCAGTGTGGCTGAGCCTGGTGAGTGATGGGGAGGGCAGTCGGAGGTGAGGCTGGAGAGGTGGGCTGAGTGCCTCCTAGGTCACGGTCAGACTTTGAAGTTTGTCTAAATAGGATGAGACCCACTAGAGAGTGAAGAGCAAGGAGTGACATACTCTGGTTCATGTTTTAGATGGATCACTCTGACTTCTGGGTGAAGAACGGAGAACATACAGGAACAGAAACAGAGAGTCCGCTTAGGAAAACACGGCAGAAGTCCAAGAAAGACAATGGTGGACAGAATGGTGCTGGTGGATATCTGGAGAGAAGTGACAAGATTCAAGATATACCTGGAAGGTGGAGCTGGTAGTGATTGCTCGTAGACTACACTTAGAGAATGAGGATGCTTTTGTGTCGGTAAAAGTGGGTAAGTGGTGTTATCATGAACTGAGATGGGAAGACTAGTGGAGGAACAATGGATGAGGGAAGGCAGGACATCAAGCATTCGGGTTTAGACATTAGGCTGAATATAAAAATGGAGATGTGGGAAGAAAGCAGCTGGATAACTAAGGGAGATGTTGAGCCTAGAGATGCGGACTAGGGAAGCATCAGGGTATAAGTTATGTGTAAAGCCATAGGACTGGCTGGGATCACCAAGGAAGGAATGAAGAGGGAGAAGAAAAGCAGTCCAGGAACTTAGCCTTAGGAAACTTGAAATTATAAAGGTTAAGAAGAAGCATGGGGACGAGCAGAAAACATTTAGAAATAGCAGCCAGTGACATAGGAGGAGAATCAGCAGAGTAATGGCTCCCAGAAGCCAAGTGAGGGAAGTATTTCAGGAAGGAGAGCATGATTAATGGGGTCAACCCTCTGCACCTTATAACACCACACAACTTCTCATTTGCATCACCAAGTTGGGGAGAGTCCCATGAGGGTCCACCGTAGAAACTTCAGGAAGCAGAGCTGGGACAATGCTGCTTTCCTCTGGTGGCCAGAGTGGGGGTTTAATGCCCTTAGAAATGAGACAGAGAGACTTGCATAATGGCTTTTCTTTCTCTGCTGGACTGTCTTCCAGAGGGCAAGAGGGCAATTATGCAGTTTACAGGCTAAAACAATGTACCCCATAAGCAAGTATCTGTAGTTTCCCAGAGGATGTTGAGCTGGCCCACAACCAAGTTGTGACTGAGCAGAACGAGGGTCTCTCTCTAGTTAGCTAGAAGTTCTGAGGAATTTCCAGAAAGAAGATTCCTGTTCCCTTATCTTTATTTAATGGCAGGAGTTGGGAGATGTGGTTCAGGGACCAGGAGGTGGGAGATGCAGATAAAGGACAAAACTATGGCTCATGAGGGTTCCTTTCTCTATCTAACTTGCTGGTTTGCTTACTCTGAACCTCTACATGGAGCCGCACAGAAACTCAGGAAACCTTATCCTCCCTTGTGCCTCACACTGGATCTACCCCAGGCTTTGCCAGTTTTACCTTCTAAGTACCCGGATCATGTCTTCCCATCTCCACCGCCATTACTGGGACCCAAGCCATCATCACTCTTGGCTGGACTCCTACAGACTCCTAATTGGTCTTACCACATCTATTCTAAGCCCTCCAACCTCTTCACAGCACAGAGTCATGTATTCAATCTCCACTTAGAAATGTTCGGTGGCTTCCCATTGGTCTCATGATGAAGCCCAAATGCCAAGCATGCCCTTCCCACCACTCTGATCTCAACTAGAGCATCATTCTTTCATGAAAACCTTCTCTGACCCCCTTGTCCATCATGGAGTCCTTTGTTATCTGCTCTCAGAGACCCACATTCCTTCCCTTCTTAGCACTTACGTCAACTTGTAATTATGAACTTAACACCATGATGACTTAAGATCTGTCCTCAACACTGGACATTAAGCCCCATGACCTGTCTGTTTTTTGCTTTCCACTCTGTCCCCAGCCCCATCTCAGTAGCTGTCACATGAAAGAGTGAATAACAGTGTGAAGGGAGCTGTCAAGAACCCAAGTGAGTCTATTCAGAGAAGAAACAAGGTAGAAGCAGTTGTCACTTGAGAACCCACTGTTGTTGGAGACCCAAGTGCAATTGTCATGGGCACCAGTTAGTTTTAGTCTCCTCCCGAAGTGCTTCTGCAGGTCCTGGCTAGACTCCGAGTCCAGTGACTTCATCTGCAGGTGCTATTTCTGTTGGATCTACATCCCTGTAATCGTACATTCAGCTCTTTTCAGGTCTCTGCAAAAAATCCACTCACACCAGCCATGTTGGATATTTTAACACAATGTAAGGTTCTTGTAGATGAGTCACGTCAGAGGTAGCCCTACTGTCTTTGTTTTTCCCCATTTCTTTTTTTCCCTCTCCCCCTTTCTGGATGGTCTCTTCAGTCTCCTCACCTCCAAAAACTCCACATTCTTCCCTTTCTATATGGAGCACCTTCCCCTTCCCTTTGCCACCCTGACATCACCCAACTGTCGGACTAGAGGAAGGTCTCGGCTTCTATCCCCAAACTTGCCTGCAGAAACCCACTGAGGGCCTGAGGAAAAAGCTCTTACCCTTCATATGATATGAACTCTTTGAAGAACATTAAGGATTATAAAGGGGGAAAGATCCCAACCCTTTACTCAGTTATAAGAACCAGCAACACCATAGGGATGATAGAGCTTACGATGCTTTAATAAAAACTACGCAAGAGCTAGTTCCTAACTTTTTGTGGGACATCACCCACTTAAGTTCAAGATACAACTGTATCTAGAAGGGACTCTAATATTCATGGAAGCTTTGGGATTCACAGCTCAGGTCGTCAGTTTAAGATTTTTCTTTTATTAAATTGTTGGTATTTGCTTCTGCTCTATTTGCCTTATTTTTCCCATCAAATACCCCATTAATCCATTGTTTGAATCTCTCCTTTCTGTTTTCTATTTTCAGCATTGTCCCTTTCATGATTTTATTTTATTTTTCCTTTTCCTCTTGATTTTGGGTGAATTCCTCAAAATTGTCTTCCACATTGCTGATGTGATTTTCTTTTGCACTGTTGATTCTTTTACTTTTTTATGCATTTAAAAAATCTTTTCACACATTTAATAGTAACATTCTCTGCTTATCTCATCTAGTTCCCTTTTTATAGTTCCTTCTTAGCAGCTGCCTTTTGATCTCACTGTGTTGTCTTTTGTTTTAACATTGTTGACAATACAAGACAAATGTCTAAAATTTATGCAGTAAATCCTTTAAAAGAATGTCCTCCTTTTACTTCATAAGTATTATACTATCCATCTGTGTTTAGGATCTTTTCATAGGTCCCCTATTATCTTGTTTCTATTTTTTCATCTTGGAACAATAAAGCTTCTATCTGTGTCTGGAATTTGCTCACCAAACTGGATGAGTAGGTCCTTCTGAAATCATCTCATTGAGGTCTTAAGCCTGAGGGTAGCCTGAGGACTTGAGAGAGACCTACAGCTGCAGATAAGTTCGGGTCAACTGCATGATGGGGCAGTGTGTTTTCTAGGTAAAGCCACTGAGTCGGGTACCTGGTTGGCAAACGGTCCCGTTCCCAGCCCACCACACCTGGTTGAGCCATTGTTCTGTGGGATGGTGGGGCATTTTCGGCCGTCTCCAGCCCGCTGTTTGGTGTAGTTGCCATGTCCTGGTGTATCATGTGGTTGTCCTTCAAATTCCCCATTGCTCTTTCTGCACTGTTACCCTCCACATCAAGAGGAGACTTCCCAACCCCATAATTGCCACCAGCTGTCTCATACCTGACACACACAACTCCCTAGTGTTCATCAAATTTTCATTTGTGAAGTGTTAATCCACACATACACGGAACTCACACGTAACCCTTCATGTGTTAACTCTTCCCTATGCCTGGAACATATCAGTGCATCTTCTTTATTCTTCAATTTTATTTTATTTATTTTATGTAAAGATTTTATTTATTTGAGAGAAAGAGCATGAGCCAGAAAAGGGGCAGAGAGACAAGCAGGCTCCCCGCTGAGCAGGGAACCTGATGCAGAGCTCCATTCCAGGACCCTGAGATCATGACCTGAGCTGAAGGCAGACGCTACACCGACTGAGCCACCCAGGTGCCTTTATATTCCCGTCTTCAACTCCTCCTTTAACACCCAGCCCACTGGTCCTCTTCTATGCCAAGCACTTTTGGATTTCTCCAGCTAGGGTTTTGTTTCCTATTGTGTCTTAGAAATATCTCTATGTCAGCAATTGGTAAGTTGTGTTTTAATTGCTTATTCTTTCATTTCCCCAGTTAGCCTGAGTTCTATGTTGTCAAGGATGTGTTTAATATATCCTTATCCTGTCTACATCCTTGGAATCTAACAGACAGTTCAGTAAACGTTTGTAAACAAACTAATTGAGTGAGGAGGCATACACACTAACCCCCACCCCCAGGATTTTCAATCTTAAGGTACTTTCTTTATCTTTGGTTTGATAAAGAGCATGGTGGTGGCTCGGATGCTCGGTTTCGATTTCATGTGGTAACTGTAATTCTTGTATGCATGCTTTTCTGTACTGTGTATCTTGTCTATGAGGGTCCCTCTGGTGTGTAAAACCACACAGAACAGTCACAACTCTGATCACACTGTCTCCCACTCCTCATGGGTACATGGGTGTTTGCAAACATCCCCTCCCATCCCCAACTCTGCAAAAAGCAAGCCCTGTTCTCTGTTAATTAGAAGAGGCCTTTAGCCTGAAAAAGAAGACAACACCCTTTCTCATGTGCTTGTTGCTATAAATCACACTATATAGCGAGATGCCTGTCTTTCTCTCCTGACAAAGATGGAGAATTGAATATGCCAAGCCCTCTATGCAAGGTACACTTTATTTTCAATATTTCAACCAAATGTCAAGAGACAGGAGAATTTCTTTCCTTTAAGAAAATCCTGTCTCATGGTTTCGGAGGAAAGATGGAGATGAGGCTGGGTACTGATTATATTCTAGTTTTTCCTAGAACTGAATTGTACACTCAGGAGCTATCCTGACTGCATTTATACTTTTAGATGCAGAAAGTGCCTCCAATAAATAAAAGAAGTCATTTTTTTTTTCTGTGACATCTTCCTTCCTTCCTTCCTTCCTTCCTTCCTTCCTTCCTTCCTTCCTTCCTTCTTCCTTCCTTCCTTTTCTTTCTTCCTTCCTTTCTTCCTTTCTTTCTTTCTTTCTTTCTTTCTTTCTTTCTTTCTTTCTTTCTTTCTTTCTTTCTTTCTTCTTTCTTTCTTCTTTCTTTCTTTCTCACAGAGAGCTATAATTGTTATATGACAAACTGCCCTTATTTAAAGTGTACCATTTGACAAATTTGGCATATGTATACACCTGTGAAACCAACAGCATGATCCAAATAATATGCACAGATATGTACAAACTTGTGGGTTTATATGCCTACAGGACCAAGGGTTCTATATCCCGAAGAGCTAATGAATTTTGTCAATTTTTTTGCCTGTTGCAGACTTGGTGGGATTTTTAAAAAACTTTTTGTCCCTTGACCCTTTCAGCTCTTTTGCTGTGCCTTGAGACTGATGCTGGTTAGCCTGTGGCCACTGGCATTGCATGTCTGTTGGGGGGAGGAACCTCAGCCACTGTGGTCCTGCATACCTTCTCATAGGAACATAGTTCTCTGGGCAGCAGAACTCCTGGGGTCCCCTCTCTACATTCTACCATGATTCCAACCAAGTGAATGCAGGTCAGTATTTCCACCCCCTCTTCTCTCTCACTGCATCATGACCTTGGCACATGCAGATGATTAATTCTGCCTTCCTCTTAATTGCTCTTCCTTCATTCACTGGCCAGTGGTAACTGTAGGGTGTCAGGTTTCAGCTCGCATGCTAACAAGCTTCTAGAGGTGGTCTTGTTTTAACGTAAGCTTTCTCTTCTTCCAGTGAGCACTAAGGTGGTAAGCACTGAATGCTTGGAAAGCAAAGGAAAGGTATGGGAGTTTGAATGATAATTAGATCATCATATGGGCTTAATCTGAGGGCCGAATTGAAAGCATCCTAACTTAGACTAAGAGTGTGGCTCAGATTTCCTGCCTCACAAGGAATAATTCATTTCAGTTTTCCCACACAGAATACTAGAAGTTAAGTAAGAAGCATAGGGCCTCTAAATTACCTGTGATAATTTGACGAATAGGGCAGTCATTTCTCCATGGAAAAATTAAGGTGGTTTTACAACTAATTTTGAAATAAGCAACTCATCCATTGGGGCTTGGGAATCTTTTTTTTTTTTTTTTTTTTACCATGGGTAGACTCTTAGAGGTGTGAAAATTATAATGTGATTTACTGTGTTTTGTTTCTATGGCATATTCACTGCCAGGTCTGGCAAAGGCCAAAAGAGGTGAAAGGGTCTAACAAAGTTTGAGGAGAATTAGGTATATTTGAAGATGAGGGTGGTTGGAGAAAGAGAGAGAGAAAAAAGAGAGAAGAGGAGGGGGAAGAGAGAGAGGCAAGAAGAGAAGAGACAGGATAGCAGATTTTGGGATAGTAGATTATAGGGAAGTAGAAAAGGATTGGGACAAAGATTCAGAAAAGACGTGGGAAAGCTCTGATTCTAGTTGACAAGGAAGATCAATGAAAACAGACAGGGTTGTGTGTTTTTATTTCGATTATTGCATGATAAACGATACGAAAGTTAGTGGTCTAAAACGACTTGTATTATACTTACAGATTCTATGGGTCCAGTCCCCCACGGGAATGGCTTGTCTTTGTTCCGAGATGTCTAGGGACTTAGCTGGGAAGACTCAATCGCTGAAGGCTGTAACCACCTGGAACTGTCTTCCCTTACAAGTCCGGCAGTTGATGTTGGCTACAAACTAGGATCTCAGCTGGGAGACCTCCACTGGATTACCTGTGCGTACTTTACACACAGTGTGGACCTCCTCACAATATGGCAGCCTCACAACAGTCCGACTTCTTGTGTGGGACTCATGGTTTCCAGCACAAATGTTCCAGCAAACAAAGTAGTTGTGTTGATTTTGATAACACAGCTTTGGAGGACCCAGAACAGCTCTCCTGCTGTACTCTTTTGGCCAGAGCTGTCATGTATGAGTCAAAATTCAAGGGGAGGGGGAGCAGAACCCCACCTTTTGCTGCAAGAAGTGTCAAAGAATCTTTTAAACCATCACGATTTTGTTGTCTACCTCACCGACCACCTTGAAGGATTCCTCCAGGGCTCTTAACATGTATTTCTGCTTCCCTCCTGAGTGAATCTCAACATATTTTAATAATTCAGTCCTGAATAAGTAAATGAGGACACTCACATTACATAGCCTGAATCTTCCAGGTAAAGTAATGCTAAGATGTTGGGAGGAATTGAATTTTAAGATGACAAAGTATATAGAAAAATGGAATATGTTCAGCAAGAGAGAAATGAAAGGTCAAGGACAGTGTAAAACATATTCATTTTTTCCCCATGATAATGTGAGCCCCGTAAAGATCAAGGCAGTCTGTCTCTTGCTCATCTTTGTCTAATCCCTCCCTCGTGCTTGACGTGGAGGCTCTATTCCATTCTATTTTCCGCCTTTCCTGAGCCTTCCTTGAGGTTCAAGAATTAATCAGATAGAATCTTATTCAGTTTTCCCCAAAGGGAATCTTGCAAAGCTGGTGGATGAACAGGTCCCTGTGAAGAGTTAGTACTCTTCTCATCTTGGGATTGGATTTACATATGATCAAATTGTTTTCCATTTTTACATATTTCCTGGAAGGAACACATGTTATGAAACTGTAAGTTCTCATTTGATTGTCCTATACCTAGATGGCGAATGCTAATGACCCATGGAGGTAATTTAGAGACCCTTCCTTTCACAGATGTGCCAACCGAGGCCCAGAGAAGTGAAGTCCTTTGCTCAGGGTTGCCCAGCTGTTAATGGTGCATCCAAGATTAGACCCCAGATCTTCTGACATCCAGATCAGAGCATTTACCTTGACATTGGAAATCCCCAAAGTGGGAAGAGTGAGATACATCTCCATTTAAAAATCCTAGACTCACCTCGGCCCCAGAGTGGCTACCGCCATGGCTAGCCAGTCCATCCAGCAGTTTGCTGCATGCCATGAAGTGGGCCTCTGAGAAGGTGTCCAAGGCCCACAAGCAAAAGAACCAGAGGCTGAAGCAGGCCAAAGAAGCAGCTCAGACTGAAATTGAACAATACTGCCTGCAAAGAGAAAAGGAGTTCAAGGCCATGGAAGATGTGGCTCTGGGATCCCCAGGCAGCTGCAGCATGGAAGTGGAGAAGGAGGCCCACGAGAAGATGACCATCCTCCAGATCTTCTTCCAGCAGAACAGGGATGAAGTCCTGCAGCACCTCTTGGCCTTTGTCTTTGACACCTGGCCAGAAATGCATGAAAATGGATAGGGGAGGAAGAAGTGTTTCCATGCATGGATTGGCATTTTAAATGCCTTCATGGAATATGATGCACCAAGCTTGAGTTTCATTCTTGGGAAAAGGCATTAAATTATTTCTGTATATTCACAGGAGGGTCTTTTGCTTTTTGGAGAATAGCAAATCTAGCTTCTTTGTACAAACTTAGAGCTTACCCAGAGATTTTCTTTTACCTCGTGTTTCTTAGAAATGTAATGTGTAGGGTGCCTAGGTTGCTCAGTCGGTTCAGCGTCTGCCTTTGGCTCAGGTCATGATCCCGGGGTCCTGGGATCAAGCCCTGCATTGGGCTCCTTGCTCAGCCAGGACTCTGCTTCTCCCTCTGCCCCTCCCCGATGCTCATGCTCTCTCACAATTAAAATCTTTCAAAAAAAATTTAATGTGTAGATGTTGTCTGTTTTCCTATACCTTGTAGCTTAGGCAACATATATATCAATACTTTTTCTTTCTTAGATATAGTAAAAAAAAAATTCTTTTTTAAAGAAAACAAGATGAAATATTTTTTTCCCCTATCGCTTTCTTGAAGGTCAGGGGCTTTGTCTATGAAAAAGCAGTAACAGCTATTTGTAACTTGTGCGAAGCAAGAGCCAGCTTTCATTTTTTTTTCCTTTAAATTTTTTATTGTTATGTTAATCACCATACATTACATCATTAGTTTGTGATGTAGTGTTCCATGATTCATTGTTTGTGCATAACACCCAGGGCTCCACGCAGAACGTGCCCTCGTTAATACCCATCACCAGGCTAACCCATCCCCCCCACCCCCCTCCCCTCTAGAACCCTCAGTTTGTTTTTCAGAGTCCATCATCTCTCATGGTTCATCTCCCCCTCCGATTTCCCCCCTTCATTCTTCCCCTCCTGCTATCTTCTTCTTCTTTTTTTTTCCTTAACATATATTGCATTGTTTGTTTCAGAGGTACAGGTCTGTGATTCAACAGTCTTGCACACTTCACAGCGCTCACCATAGCACATACCCTCCCCAATGTCTGTCACCCAGCCACCCCATCCCTCCCACCCCCCAGCACTCCAGCAACCCTCAGTTTGTTTCCTGAGATTAAGAATTCCTCATATCAGTGAGGTCATATGATACATGTCTTTCTCTGATTGACTTATTTCACTCAGCACAACACCTTCCAGTTCCATCCACGTCGTTGCAAATGGCAAGATCTCATTCCTTTTGATGGCTGCATAATATTCCATTGTGTATATATACCACATCTTCTTTATCCATTCATCTGTCGATGGACATCTTGGAAGAGCCAGCCTTCAAATAGTCCTTTCCGGCTAAGTGTTAGAACAACAGATCCTAGTATAAATGTTTGGGCTGCTTTTAGTTTCTCTTAATCAAAATTACTAGATGACAGAATTTAAGAACTTGCTACATGTTATTCCTCAGTGTACCAATAATCATTTAAAAGTAAAGACTTTGTCACGCACACACACAAAAAAATCCTAAATGGAAGTAAACGTCAAGTTTTTTTTTAGAGTTTAGCAACACTGGTGTATGCAAATTGCATGCCTCTATTCAGAAGATATGATGTGTCTGGATTAATGTTCTCTATTGTTACTTTAAGTAGAAATGACTAGCCACGTATTTCACTAACAGAAGCACATTGAATGGAAAATAAAACCACTGCCCCAGAGCCCTTTCCGACATGAATGTATACATGTTTATCTTTATCTTCGCATTCTACTAGACAGCTGTGTCAGTGAAGAGACTTCTGGAAATGTTTTCAAAGGAGGAGAGAGCTCTGTTGATAGGTCTACCTAGATTTGACTGGTGGTTGTTTAGTCATAGATGAGAATGAAAGGATCCCATTGTGATAGTTCTAAAGTAGATTCTGGAGCATCTGGTTTGCCCAGTGCCAGGACCAGGCTCTCTGGGCACTAAAGAGGTACTCAAGAAAATGAGATGACTCCCTTACTTTGCAGCTCCTACCATATCAGATGTTATATTTATTTGAATTCATCCATTTGCTGAATTTTTATTCAAGAAACCATGTGACTTAATGAATAGGAACACAAGTGATGGAACCAAATTGAGTTCCACCCCTATACTTGCTTTGAGGACTCGAATTAGTTACCCTTCCTGAGTTCCCTCTCCGCATCCGTGAAAGGTATATCAGTCAATTAGAATTCAATCACAGAAGCAGAGCCATACTAGAATATATATATGTCAAGGATTTGGCTTTATTCAATTGTGGCAGTAGTTAAACCATCTCTGGGAGGCTCTTCTGTCCCTGCCTGATGCTGGTACTTGAAATCTTCAGAACAGGCAGATGGATGTAAGGTGGAGAGGAACAAGAACAAGTTGGAATCCATGGACATGAACAGGAGCCTGGCGGGACCAACTTGAACCAGTGTCATTCCTCACTGCCTCCAACTTCAGTGAAGCTGGGTCCTGCAAGAGAGGCCGGCATCCTACATCACACAGCCACACACACCAGGCCCAGGAGATGGTGAAGATGAAGGAGGATCCAGGCGAAGGTGGAGCCCATTCCATGGCAGCTGCCCCAGGCCAACAAGGTGAGTCCACAGATCAGCAGCAAGGTGGAGGAGTATAAAACAAAATGGCAGCCGCTTCATATGCATCCTCAAAATCTGGCATAAAAAATATCTCTTATGGCCCACCCTAACCAGAAACACACTGCAACGGGGATTCTGGGAAATGTAGTGGCCATATCGCAAAGCCACGAGGTGCAGGTTACCAGATCATATGTATACATGTCATGATGAGTCATTAAGTGTGAAGCCTGGGACAATATGCAGTGATTATGATGATGATGGCATGAGCAACAGTCTATTTTGGGGGCCACAAAGGCCAGAAATATGTCTCCAGCCCCTGCTCTCAATTTCTTTACATTCTAACTTAAGAAAGAGCACATGCAGATGAGACATTATCGTTTTAACAATTCTCCACCATCACGCCTCAGGACCTGGCCAGTTCCAAATGGGGGCTTGCCCTTTAAACACTGAAACCCTTTCTTACTTTAATCATTTTCAATGAACATCTTTGACAAGTGAATTTTACATTTTCTGACATCTTACGGAGCGTGAAGGAAACCACTTAGCCTTCCTTTATGACTCTATGAGTCATCACTGGGAGTGTCAGTTGTGGTGTTGTTCTATAATGGGACCAGTTGTATTGGGGGCAATTTAAGGGTGATGCTAAATGGCCCCATGATTGATACTGTTCTCTCTGGCTCTCAGCTGGCATGCCTCAATCTTTTCATTCTCCTAGCGTACGGCGGTATCTCTCCCTTCTTTTTAATTTGCTGCTTGCAATCTGCTATAGATTGAGAAACCAGATAACTAAGCTTGTTCAAACTGTATGCCAAGCACAATCAAATAAGCCCTGATGAGAACCTGAGAAAAACTCGTTTTGTTGGCTTTGTTTTCCGTTTTTCAGGAGCAATGCGATTTCAGTGCCCACCCCCCGCCCGCCCCCAGTAAGTAGTCTCTTTTATTGTGTAGGTTACTAAATATACTTCTATACAACATGGAGGCATTCCCAGCAAGTGAGGCCATGTACTGCCCTGGCTCTCTGCGTGAACAAAGGTTTTGCCAAAGCCCTAGTGGGGAAAACGAGTAGGAGGACACAGAGATCACACAGCAGTCTAGATGTCCTCAAAAGGACCACTTGTGACAGGTGGGACCACTGTCGCCCTGGGTTTAAAGATCTAGTTTCAGCAAGGCATCACCTAGCCCATGACACTTACATTGGTCATTTGAGGTTAATTTTATAGTTGGCTCTTACTTGATTTCTAAATTTTATAATTTTAAAAGCCTATAAACATGGAAGGTTTATGAGGTGTGTGTAATTGCAGGAAGCATGTGCCTGCAGGGGGAAGCATTTTCTTTGGACAAGCAAGAATAACTTCCCACTAAGCATCAGCCCTATCTGTCATGTTATTCTAATTTCTGTTTTCTGCTCACGTTAAAGAGAAATCTTTCAATTCTTCCTGTCTGGGGACTGCTTTACCTTCCATCCTTCCATTGGTGGTGGTGCATTTCTGCTTTGGGACATAGTGCAGAATACGAGACAAGAAACGGGATCTGGGACCAGGTGGGGTGGGTATGAATCTCAGCTCTGCCAAACTACTAGTTTGGCATGACCTTGAGAAAGTTAACTGCTCTGTGCCTCAGTTTCCACATCCACAATCAGAGATGATACAGTATATACCCACGAGGTGTACAGCAGTGCGGATTAGTGGAAGCAATGCGTGGAAAGTGTTCAGAACAGTGCCCAGCAGAAAATGGAGGCTTCTCAAATGTTGGCTGTCGATGCTCTGGCTTTTCTGTCACTTCAGAACCTCACAGCATAAAATGATGCTGAAATGAAATGAAAGGAATGGAAAGGAAGAAGAGCCAGACCATGAAAGTTAATACTGGCATTAGAACAAGTATTGCTGTAAATCAAATTTATTTAATTATAAGTGTTTTTAATTAATTTCAAAGGAGAATGGCCATGCCCATCAATGTTTGGCAGAATGCCTGTGTTTGAGGATGAAGAAAATATAGTGTGTGTGTGTGTGTGTGTGTGTGTGTAAGTGTAAGGCTTTTATGATTAAAAAAATAATGAATTCAGTCATCAATTTAAAACCCCGTTCGAAGTGAAATCACATTTGCATGACAAACAACACAACATCTACCAATTAGAGTCATGTTTGCCTGGCAGAAAAATAGAGGGTTCCTGGAGCCAAACACCAGTGTCCCCACCACAGAGAAGTACTGCATTTTAGCTGTTTTATCACTTCCAACCTGGAACATCAAAAGAAACTCATTGGGTGTCTAAAGAATACATGAATGAGTGCATGAACAGATGAATGAATGAACAGAGGACAGAACACATAAAAGCTGTCTGCGGAAGGTGAGAATCAAAATCAAAAAGGAATATATAAGAGAAGACTATCAGAGAGAAGATGGGTGGAAATCTGTATTATTCTCAAGCTGCTTGTGTATATTGGTCAACCATTGCGGATCTCACATTGATTGGCTCTCCACAGCAACCCGAGGATCTGGGGTGGTAAGAATCATGGTGTGACTGTAATTGGTGTGTGTGTGCGCACATGTGCATGTGAGCGTGAATGCCCACGCCATTAAATTAATGTAAGCTGTCTGTCTGGACCTCTTCTACTTGCGTCTCAAATCACAAAAATCAACGTTGAAGGTCCTTCCTGACCTGTCACCCATATTAGTAGATAGAATCTACTAATTGCTCCCTCGAAACTCAGTTCAATCTTTCCCTAGCTAGGGCTAATCTCTGGTCCTCTGAAACGTTGAAGGGGGTGGCAGCAGGTTCTGCTTCCCCTCTTCCATGTGACTCCCCACTCCTGATCCTTATTAGAGTCAGAACATAAAAGAAGAGCCCAACAATGTAACCTTTGTAGGTCTCCCCAAGCTGGCTTAATTTGCCCACCCCATTCTCCCCTCCTGCAGGATGACAGGGTTTGCTCACCAGAAACTGCTTCAGATCGCTTGTAGGAGCCACTGTTACCTGGTTCCCTCCTTAGGGACTCTCATCAGAAGCCAGGCTTCTCGCCATGGAAAGCACCCACAATCCCAGACACAAGATAGAGAGTTCTCAATAGACACGGGGCCTGGATATTACCACCTTCAAGTTCCCACACTGCTTATGCACCGTCACTTCCTTTGGAAAAGGACTTGGATTGACAAGCACGTGCTGTGCCCTGTCCAGCCCTGACCTCCTGCTCTTCAGACCCACTGCAACTGGTGCTAAACCTCATAAAAGTCAGCTCCGGGGGCCAGTACTGCCATGGGCAGTATATAAAGAAGGTATCGTGGTATAAAGGTAGAGTGAGAAGATCCAGGTTTGAATCCCAGCTCTAGCCCTTTCTGGCTTTGTAGTGTATTAATCGTGTTTTTAAATTTTCCGTGTATTATGGTGTTTTGACATCTTGGAAAATCTTTCTTGCCAGGGAGAGACTGGCCTTCCCTGGGTTAGCCAACTCTTAGAGATGGCTAAGTGTCAGCCAGGAGCATGCCTTTGATATGCAGACTAGCCAACCCAGAGCCACACCTCCTCTACCTGGCCAGAACAACCCAGGGGTCAATAGTCGCCCGAATCAGACAGGGCTACGTGCTGGGCAACTAGGGAACACCCCATGTAGCCCAAAGCCCTGCTGAAATTGTCCAGACTAGCCAGTTCTAATTTGTTCACCTTGTCCCGTCTTTCTCTGCCCCCACTAAACAGGGTGGCCTAAACCTTCCCTCACTCCTGCTTCCATTTCTTGACCTAAGCCTGGGGTCTTCCTCCTATGGGCCTGCATGGTGAATCACGTCTCTCATTTCCGGGGGTACTGTGACATTCAACTTCTCTTTCAGTGGCATTGACCTCTTGGTATCATCACACAGTCACCTTTATAAATTAAGACCAGGGTACAAAACACAGGCTGTGGGCATGTTACAGAAGCTCTCTGAACCTAACATCCTTATTGCAAGATGAAGCTACTTGTCTCTCCCTCCCAGGGTTATTAGAATGATCAAAAAGAGAACCTCTGGGGTCCTCCCAAAACTGTGCCTGGCAAGTGGACAACCTGGTTCAGAGCAGTTGCTTACAAATTGTGAGTTCGGTCCCTGCCTTTCCCCCGTAGCAATGCTTACCATACTGTTTTCACACCATGGGTCCCAGAGAAGTAGTGATGCCACAGCACCTTGGCATGGAGAGATAAGCCTGTTGAAGCCAGAGGTTCCAAGGCCCCCAGACTACAGCTTGTACCATGTACCTGCAGCCACCTGAGGCCCTCCCATGTGCCAGAACACACCTTCTGGGGAAATGGCAGTGGTGTATCTTAACCCTGGGGAGGAGCATGGTCATGGAAGCAGGGCTGCCTGCACTGGAACACGGAGTCTCAGCAGGGGGACCTCAGCAAGTCCCTCTTGTGTTCTCAACATGGCATCCATATCAAAGCCAGTGACGGTTTCTGTGCTTGGTGCAGTGCCAGGCACACGGTTAGTTCTCCATCAGTATGAACGGCCATTGTCTTGATTATTACTCGATTTTTAGCCACATTTGAGCTGGGTGTGGGATAAAACACAAATTTGTTTTTTCTGTCCAATCGTTTCCTTCAGAATGCTGTGACAATTTTCCTCTTCGTGTGCCTCACTAATGTCTCTGTCAGATCCTTTAATTTTCTGGACGCTTTCTGATATTGAACAACCCAGGGGCCTTCATTTCCACTCCCGTCTGTGCCCCCCTCGCCTTCCCCCAGCACTGATCAGACCTTAGCGTGGGGGGAATAAGGAGACTTCTCTTCGCTCTTTCTTCCTTCTCCGGTGTATTGGGATCTGCTTGTGGGCTGAGAGGAGGGAAAGCATATTTTCTGTGGCAGCTCTCTCAGCTGTCTTGGGGGGCTCCCGGTGGTTCTCACCTGGTGCGTCTGGGAGAGGAGGAGGTAAGGAGTGAATGTATGAGTTCTTTGAGAGAAGCCATGAGGGGTCTGTGGTGTGGAAGGGCTTATGCTCTGGCTGATCTCTTTGCACTTCCCTTAGCATCTACATCCTGAGAGGTCTTCTTTAGGATGTTAGAGCCTATTGTTCCCAGCCTTGGAACTTGACTCATAACTTTGAGACAACAACAACTGTCCTACTCACTGAGAGTCCTTGTATACAAGAATCTCATGTAGGTACAAGGGACCCATGTAATCCCCATGATTGTCATGGGGGCACACACAGTTATCTGCCTTCTTCTTCTCCCTCCCCAGACCTTCCCACCATGCTCTTTTCACCTTCTGCCTCCTATCGTCCCTTTCCTCTGGAGTAAGGAAAAAGTATCATTCATGGAATCCCTAAGTAAATAAAGAGCATAAGCCAGAGGAAGAAAGAAATAAAAGCAAGGGTTGAGTGAAGGGTAAATGGGAGCCATAAAGCACCAGAGAAAAGAGGAAAGGAAGAGAGAGAGAGAAGGGGAAAGGTGTTCATGGAGGGAAATCAGCATGAATTATTTCAGAAATGCAACTAAAGCAAGTTTGTGACATCATACTCTATCCTCTGACATTATGCTCCCAGGTGATGCGTCCATCAGCTCTGGCTAGACATTGTAACAACATTAAACCTTGCAATCCATAAACACAGGGCGTCTTCCCATTTGTCTGTGTCTTCTTTAATTTCTTGCATCAATTTTATATAATTTTCAGATTATATAATTGTACAAGTCTTTTGCTTCCTTGGTTGAGTTTATTTCTAAGCATTTTATTATTTTTGATGCTATTGAAAATGAGATTGTTTTCTTAATTTCCTTTTGGGGTAATCCAGTGTTAGTGTACAGAAATGCAACTGATTTTTGTATATTGGGTTTATATTCTGCAATTTTATTGAATTTGTTCATTCTCACAGTGTGTGTGTTGGGGCGGTGTGGTCCTTAAGTTTTTCTCCATATAAAATCATGTCATCAGCAAATAGATCATTCTACTTCTTCCTTTCTGATTTAGGTGTCTTTTATTTCTTTCTCTTGTCTAATACTATGTTGAATAGTAGTGGTGACAGTGGAGATCCTTGCCTTGTTCCAGGTTTTAGAGGAAAAGCTTTCAGTTTTTCACCATTAAGTATGATGTTAGTTGTATTCTTATTACACTGAGATAAATTCCTTCTCACAAAGGTGCGTTAGATGCACCAAATCGCCAGGAACGTTTCATAGCCACCCCAACAAACTATGCAGGTTCCACTGGTGCCTGGGTGAAGCATGACAGACACCAGCCTCTCAGGCAGTGCATCAAGAGGCTGGGACATTGGAAGCACATTCCACACCTCTTCCTTTCTCCTGGGAATGAAGTCTCAGTTTCTTCCTTCTCTGAATCTTATGGAGCTGTGTTGGATGCACCAAGTTACCACCCCCTTTCCTTTGTTCTTAAACTGCCCTCAGGTATCTGAATTATGCTGGTTCTTTCAGTGTTCCGTGTGAAGCAAGACAGAAACTGGCCCCTCAGGCAGTGTGCCAAAAAAACCTAGAATGTTGGAGGTGCGCTCCGGTCGATTTCCCACAAAAGAGTAGTTGTGGGCTAGGCAATCTCTGCTGGTGCTGACCTCTACCAGCTTGGGGGAGGGGCTGGCGTAGATAGTGAAATTGCTCTTCTTACTCATTTCAATATGGGTGTTCATGTTTTGTGTGTGTGTGTGTGTTTCTCATCTGGAATACTGCAACCTCCTCACTGGATTCTGGACTTCTCATAAAAGTATTTTGATCCATATATTATTATTAAATCAGTATTCTTGTGGAGAAATGAGGGACTTCCTCTTCTTCCATCTTGAAGACATCACTCCTTAATTAAACTCTCGACACTTGTATTCCTGTCTGTAAAATGGGGAGATATCTATTTCCAAGGGCTTTTGTAAAGATTAAGCTAAATTATGAGCTTAAAGCATATAACGTCTCTTCATTGTATATCCAGGTAAGGGGTCTACGTTTAATCTTATAGGTCAGTGGAAAGTGCATTTCTTCCCCCTCTCCTCATGCTTTCTTCTCTGGCAACCAGTTTGTTTCAACCCCTTCACCCCCAAGGGAGGAAGAATTGATGATTCTGTTGCTCAGCGTCTGGAACAACTAGACCTCTGCTTTAATTTTCTGCCACGTGTCCTGCTTTGCCTTCCTAGAGTCTAATGATATCTACATAGCAGCTAGAGAAATCCTCCTAAATGATGAATCAAATCTCTCTCTCTCTTTCTTGCTTAATACCCTCCAATGACCTCCCAGTGCTCTTGGAATAAACTCTGAAGTCCTGACAGTATTCATCATGACCTTGTCAGCACCACATGGTCTGGCTTTAACCCCTTCTCCAACCTCATTCACTGCACCTTTCTTCTCATCCTCCATGTTGTGGCCCTACTGGCCGTTCTGAGAATGTCCTAAAGTCTTCCTTGCCTCAGGGCCTTTGCACATGATATTTCAGCTCTAATGTGCCTCTCCTGGCTCTTCGCACAACAGACAACTTTGCGTTCATCAGATCTAGCTCAAATATCACCTTTGGAAGGCCTTCATGAGCCACCCAAGCCACTACAGCCCTCTGTCAGTTACTCACCAGCGCAGTGCCACGTTAATTTCTTTGAAGTCACTTTCCACATTTTAAATATCTCTTTATTTGCTTATCTGATTTTAGTCTGTTTCTCCTATAATTACATAAGCTCAGTGAGGGTAGCACTTTTTCCGTCCTGTTTTATCTTTGATGCCTAGAACAGCACTTCATATATGTTAAGTGCTTAGTAAATAATTGATAAATGAATGCAGAATATTAGGCCAGAGTTACTACGAGGCACTGTGAGTTAAAAGACTGAGCATCCATGAGCCATCTCTTCTGGTATGGGCGTAGTGAGCAGATAAGGCAGGGCTGACTGATAAAATTTCTCCTTATCTTCTTCCTTTGTACCTGTGGTTGGGAGAATAGGGCGGGGCCTGCTTTGGAGACCTGATTGTGTTAAATTCAGAGCGTGAAAAAACCTTTGCAAGAGGCCTATGCTGCATTTCCTATTCAACTTTGCCAGGAAGCCCTACAGCAGCATACCAGGTGCTCACCATCTGCTAAGTAAGGATTACTTTAATTGTAATTCTTTCGTTGTTCCTAATGTATAGGTATCTCAGTAATATCCAGGCATTTATGGGCCTTGGACATAATAATATCATATTAACAAAACCCTACACTGAATCAATAATGTATTCGTGCCTGATCTGGAGCCAAGTTGGGAAATGCACAAAGATGAGTATTTGGGACCAAAGCACAACCTTGGGGGGAGATCTAAGCTCTGGACCCAGTTCTAGGAGACAGCTCTGGCCAGGCTGGGGCTGTGGCCACCAGCACCAATAACCAGATGTAGCAAGAAGGAGGAATGACTGGAGCCAGATGAGGAGGGTCCTGGACCTCACGCTGAAATCACAGGCTCCCAGTTTAGGTCCAAGATAGAGAGATTTTTCATGGAGTTAAGGGAGGTGGTTTCTTTAGTCCTCAACTTCAGAGTGTGTGCGTGGTGGGAAGGCAGGTCTCTTAACTGGAGATAACACAGTCTCTGGTGTGGTTCCAGGCTAGCATGATGATGGCACCACTTTTGTGTTTTGCCATCTGCAGGAGTCATGCATCGTATGTGTGTTGGGGGAAGAGACGTCTCTCACCATAGAAACGATGTATGTCTCATTGCCTGGGCTACTCAAAACTTTTTGAACTAAAAGAGCCAGAAACTCACTCAACCCGTTTCAGCAATAAAAAGCAAGTAATTGATTCATGTAATTAAGGCATCTGGAGTGGATCTAGCTTCGGGTTGGGATGACTACAGAGGTTCAAATAATATTGTCACAAGTCTCTCTTTTTCTGACCATCTGACACTCCCCACCACTCAGCTGTTTGTCTCTGCTTGTTCTTATTTTCAGTTAGGCTTTGTTCGTGTGATAATAGCATTTTGTCCTCATAAAGATTTTACTCATTTATTTTTGTGTGTGAGAGAGAGAGAGGAAGAGAGCGAGCATGAGTGGGGGAGGGGAGAGGGAGAAACAGGCTCCCCACTGAGCAAGAAGCCCGATCCAGGACTCGATCCGAGGACCCTGGGATCATGACCTGAGCCTAAGGCAGATGTTTAACTGACTGAGCCACCCAGGCGCCCAGCATTTTGCCCTCATCTTGTGCCTGCAATCCCATGGCTGCATCCTCAGGCTTACATTGCCTCTAGAACTCTTGCTTTTTGGAGAGAAGCCGTGTTTTTTGTTCCTCCAACCCAAAGGGCCCTGATGGGTCTTACTCGGGTCTTGTGTCCAGATCAAATCCAATCAGTGTGTCCACGTGTTGCGGGAACGCGGTCACTGATGGCCTATCTTGGTGACATGCTTAACCCTACAGTAGGGGAGGTGAAGACACTCGATGGACTATCCCCACCCGACTCACAGTGAGAGAGGAGTCGGTTACCAAGAGGAAGGGATACAAGGAGCGCGGAAAGGAATGCATTTCTTCCATGCTGACGCTTCATGCATTTGAAAAGGATCCCATGCCAGAGCCCAGGGTTGGATAATTTGACTGTAGACAATGCCAAAGAAGCTCAGCGTGTGGCCAAAAAATTAAAATGAGACCCTTTGGCCTAGGTGACCCTAAAAGCATCACGGGAAATTAGGGAGGGGAGAATGGTTGCAGTGTAATTTGGGGAGATTTTTCTTTCTAGAAGATAAAGCACTTTTCATGTTCAGGTCTTGATTTCTTTCTGTTTCCTCTTAAAATTTAGGCATTCTTCTTTTGTGACGTGGGTTCGTTGTACAGTCTCTGGTGGGCTGTATGGATTGAAGGAGTTTTACACACTCTGAGACGGAAAGGAGACCAGAAGGTGACTATTTGGGATTCTGTGCTCTACAGGCTTGGGGTACGTGTGATCCAAGTATACGTGGACCTCTTTTAGATGCTATCGTGAATCCTAAGTATGCTGTCCCTCTCACGTTCCAAAACAACACAAAGGAGCTGTGGTGGCCCCATGGGGAGGCGGACTCAGGAAGTGGGAACAGAACTGCCCCCTTCCCTGAGGGAACAGCCATATCCCTGTAGATCCCGGGCTTGCCTCTTTCTTGAGCCACTGGATTAGAGAAGATAATAACACCCATGGAAGTTGCAGGGGTTTCTATGCCTACGTCCACCCCACTTTTCCTCACACTCAGAGGGGACGGAGTCCCGAATCTAACTGGACAGTATCCAGAGACACTTTTTGGTCCAGGGTGTTAGTGGGAATGGCTACTGTGTTCAAATTCTTCCCACCTTCCTTCTGCCCCTGCTCACTCTGTCTGTTTGATAAACAAACCACTGCAAGACCCGTCTTCCCGTGTCTGGGACAGACGCGCCTGGGTATCTCCTATTCTGCTCTCAGAGAGAGACAGAGACACACAGAGAGAAACCAGAGCCTTTTAAAAACCTAATCTCAAAAGTGACATCCATCACTTGGCTAGCAGGAAGTGCCACCACGGGGGACCATCTGAGAGACCCCCCCCCCCACCACACATCACCGAACATAAAGGCCTCAGAGTTTCGACTTCATTCAAACAGCAATGGGCAGCCGTTAAGCAGTTTTAAATAAGGGACCGGCATGATCAGATGTGTATTCCTTTGAAGAAACAGACTTCATTTCTACTGATCAAGATCAATGTCATCTTTTAAAATTTTCCTTGTTTATAAAAAGCGTGCAATTTTGGTTTTGCTTTTCTCGTTGGCACAAGAGTTTTTTAAGAGAATTTGCATTTTCTAGATAGTAGAGCTTTCTTGTTTTTGTTTTTTGTTTTGTTCTTGTTTTTTACTTCACTGTTATTTTATGTGTTTATTGCTTCATGAGCAGGAAGCGTACTCTATGCCATTTCTACTCGGAAGTGTTCCTCGGTCAGTGGATTTTTTTCCTTTTTTACTCTGACCTATTTTTCGATGTCATGTGCAGCTTGTTTATCGTGCTGCTTGGGTGTCTCTACGTGGTTTCCTTCTACTTCATCTGTCAGACACTGAGAAAGGTGTGTTAAACTCTCCAATATAAAAAAATGAAATAAAACAAAAAATAAAATCTCCAATTTTACCATGTACATACTGATGCTTCTCTGTTTGATGTATCACGATTCATGAGGGATGCTCATTATATTGTCACCTATATATCCTTTTTACCGTGAACAACGTTTCCAGTCCAAAATAATGATTTTTCACATTCGTCTGTCAGTAAAACGCACTTGTTAGTTACGTGGCTCACTGCTGATTTGTCTTCAATTTTTCAGATCATTTTGCTTTAGATACCTCTCCTAGGTTCTGCTTTTTGGTACAGTCTGCTAATATTTAATAAAATAAAATGTTTTAAAAGGTGAGTCTATCTGAGTTAAATTTATTGATGAGCCAAATTACCATATTTTTATCATCTTGGGTTTTTTTTTTAATTCTTTCTATTTTTAATACTTTCAAAACAAAAACAAAAACCTTTCACTCTATAGTATTTGTTGTCCTTTTTTGACCTCCCTTCCCTTCTGGTAATTGGAATGTTCAACACTTTCTTTTTTGTGCTCCTAGTGGCACGTAGTGGCATGCACTGCCCTGAGAATTTTCTAGACATTGCTTCCATTTTGTAGCCTTGAGTCTTCCTATATGTAAGTGTCTCCAACACCTGATTTTGATTCATCCATGTGTATGATTTGCTTTGTGTGTGTGTGTGTGTGTGTGCATGCGTGTATGTGAGTGTGTGTGTGTGTGCGCGCACGCGTGTATGTGAGTGTGTGTGTGGGGGGGTGGGTGGGTGTGGGTGTAGGGTGTACACTGGGGACTCCCTAAAATCCCCACCACGATCTCTTCCCCCTACTGTTCATGCCCTTATGAAATCCTCTTCCCTTGAGAGTGGGCTGTACTTAGTGACTTGCTCCTAATGGATAAGATATCATAAAAGCGATGGGATATCATTTCCAATATTAAGTTACCAAAAGACCATGACTTCTGCCTTTCTCGTCCCCCTCAGCTCTCTTACTGGCTCATCTGAACAGGGTTGCCTAATGTAGCAAATCAACATAGAGATGCCCAGGTGAATTTAAATGTTCAGACAAGCAACGAATAATCTTTTCGTGTGTGTCTCACGCAGTATTTGGGACACACTTATACTCAAAAATGATTCATGGTTTTCTGAGAGTCAAACAGTTGTACTTTATCTGGCACTTGTGGCCCAAAGGGAAGCCAACAGTCATATTGTTGAGGAGCCTTTTGGAAATGCCACATGGCAAAGATTGGGGTCAGCTTCCAGCCAACAGCCAGAGAAAAACCGAGGTGCTCACTCCAACAGGCCTTGAGCAACTGAATCCTATGAACACGATCACATGAGTGAGCTTGGGAGCGGGTCCTCGCAGCCCACCCTTGAGATGGCCACAGCTCAGACCAACCCCATGGTGGCTGCCTTGTAAGTGACCCTGAGCCAGAGAACCCAGTAAGGCATGCTTGGATCCCTGACCTACAGAAACTACGTGACAATACATGTTTGGTTTCATAAGCCATTGAGTTTGGGGGCAGCGTGTGACTTGTCAATAAAGAACTAATAAGGGAGTCTGAATTGAATTCTTTCTCTACTAGAATGCTTCACTGAACTCCCCTAACTTTATTAGGGTACCCTGGGCTGCTGGCCTTCATCAGTCCCTTTTCATCTCCCCGGGAAAACTCTCCAGATGCACCAAAGTTTCCCCATCTTCTCTTTGAATAGCTTTCCTGAACTCTTTTCTCATTTTCTCTCTGTGTTTTTAAAACTCTTTATCCTTGTCAAAATCATTTTTTGCTCCATTTCCTCAATCCCGTCTTTCATATTCCTGACTGTGTTTCTGCATTTCCTTTTCTCTTTTTCACTGCTTCTGGGGTTGCCCATCATTTCCCAGATGTCTTCATTTTGCCTTGCCATGTTTCCCTTGACCGTAACCAACCCAATTTTCATCCCCTTCTATCGTTTGATCGTTTCCTTCTTGAGCCCTTGTATCTCTTCTTTGCACTTTCATTTCAAGTAGAATATTATATCTTTTATTTCACATAGAACTCTGCTGGTAATTTTTACCTGCTTTGTTCTAGAATATTCTTGAGATGTGTCCTTTTTAGGTTCCCTGCTCCACACTCACATTGGTTTGTTTGTCTTCTCTGTGATCGTTGCTTTTCCTAGCATGGACTCCATTCTTCTGATGCTGGACAGAGAGAGAAAGTTTGCAGGGCTGAGCTGGGGGAGCAAGTAGCCTGGAGTCTACTGTGTCCAAACACTCCTTCACCCAAGTTTGCTCCTGCCATAAGCTGGCAGAAAATCTCCTTGGTCACAGGGAAACTCCGAATGTCTCAGTTGTTTTGATGGGGGTGACTTAGCCTTTAATTTTCTCCAGCAGGTCAGAGTTGCAGTTTTAATTATGCTTCTTACCTTTTGGTTTCTCCTTTACAAATATCCTACTTTTCACAAAGGTGTCAGGTCTTCATAAGTTCCTGGTCAGCTCTGCTTCTCCGCTATTCCACGGCATCAGCTTTCAGAAAAACTCCCTCTGCTACCCATGTATCCCAAACTTACTTTTCTCCAGAAAGAGTCTTGGGCACCTGGGTGGCCTACTTGGTTAAGCATCTGCCTTTGGCTCAGGTCATGATCCCAGGGTTCTGAGACTGAGCCCCAGCTTTGGGCTTCCTGTGCAGTGGGGACCCTGCTTCTCCATCTCCTTCTGCCCCTGCCCCCTGCTTGTTCTCTCTCTCTCTCTCAAATAAATAAATTAAATATTAAAAAAAAAGAGTTCCATTTGAGAACTTTGGGCTCTGACCACTCCATCCAAAAACCTCAGGGACAAGAGTCCTCTCTCAGCATCTTCGCTCACTCTGAAGGATTTTAACTGTGTGTGTTAACCCTCACTCACAAGTTGTAGTTTGAAGTAATGAACATGTCTCCGCATCATCAAATATGTAACGTTTCTGTTCCTCATTCTCTTTGTTGTTTTTTTTTAGGGAGCTTCCAGGAGAAAAGAGGAGCAGAGATTCTTATTTTCAGATTATAAATGCAAACTTGTTATGACAAATTCAAACTATCCTGAAATACAGAGAGTAAAAGTAAAATGTCCAATAAATCTATGCCAGTATTGTACTATTTCCTTGTGTATAGAAATAATAATTATTTTTTAACAAAATTTGCTTTTTATAAACACACACGTATTAAAACTTATCTTGTACATCCTTCCATGTCAGCCCATATGGACTAGTCGTCAGCACTTGGAATCACTATGGTATAAGGCATTAAGAAATGCATTCCCAATATTGAATCCATTAGCAAAGGCTTTCTTTTCCCTTTCCCTGTCCCTGAGGTCAGGACAGGAGTTTGGCTGCAGATGCCTGGAGTACATATTGATGGTTATAATACCTTCCTAAACTGAAAGCATTCCCACCAGCCTCTGAGTTTTATACCACTCTGTTCCGCCTCAATTGTCTTCAGGGCACCTGGGGACACCTGGGTGTTTGCATAAAACCTACACTCCGACGCACTTCCTAGCTCTGGTGCAGAGCTCCTGACATGCCGTCCTGCATGTCTTTTGCCGGCCACCATGGTCAAAACTATTTATGGTTACATGGGAGCAGCAGTGAGAGAGGTTTTGCAAAGCAGACAGACTGGCCAGCAGCCCTCAACCTGAGAAAACCCGTATCTTCCTTTAGCACATACGGGCTAACACACATGATAGAGTGGTTTGCTCTTGTGATTGATATGCTATGGGAAAGTAATTCAGCATTACTAAGAACTTTTAATGGACACATATCTATGTCTTAGATATTAAAGAATTCTTTTTTAAGATTTATTTATTTATTTCTCTATTCTGAGAGAGAGAGAGAGAGCACAAGCAGGAGGGGCAGAGGGAGAGGGAGAGAATCTTTTTTATTTTTTTGACTATTATAAAAGTTTATTTAGCAAAAAAGTTCAATATGAAAATGCACACGACCTGATTTTTATATTGTAGTAAAACAGGTACTATGGAGGGGACGTGTGGAAGCAGTTGATTTCTGATGAACACACCCATTGTTTATACTCGCTCCAAGGCTTCTAACATGATGATACTATTTCCTCGTATTACCACCATTCCAATATTGTTCTGTTGCGCACGAGTTGCCATCTCCACACATTAATCTATCACAAGATTCATAAACAGATTGAACCCCCGCAATATTCCTTGGACATGTCTGCCACCATTTAATTTCAATGACAATTTCTTGTCCATAAATTTTTTCAACTCGGGAGGGTGAGCTTTGCTCATGGTGTCTACCATGCGAGCTCAAAGATCGAGAGAGAGAATCTTAAGCAAACTCTGTGCTGAGCACGGAGCCTGATGCGGGGCTCAATCTCATGAACCTGAGATCACAGCCTGAGCGGAAACCAAGAGTCAGATGCCCAACAGACTGCACCACCCAGGTGCCCCTAGAGACTAAATAATTCTGAGATGAACATTACTTTAATGAATCAGTGCTCCCCAAGGCAGTGCTTAAATAGGTGCTTGCAGAATCAGATCCTGAGACAAGGGCTTGAATACCAGTGGCTTCTCTAGCAGGTAGTCCCCAAAGCAAAAGTAAGGGTAGATGGAGACAGTAGGAGGAGGTGATGGTACAAGGTGCACTCATGAGCAGGTTACCACCGTGGGCAGCTAGAACTCAGTCCCCTGGGGACATCTGGGAAACAGTATGGAACATGTACCAGGATATCCCACCTAGAAGCAAGGAAGCAAGGGTATTTATCCTCCAACTCCCTTCTGTTATTGGTGAGGGCTGCTCCCGGAAACTCCCTATACTCTGGTGTACCCTGATTAGGTTAAGAGAGAGCTCATAGGTGGAGAATTACCAGGGCTTGCTGTTGGAAGCTGTTGACACATGCGTGCTAAGAAGCTATGAGCAGGGAACCCATACTATGTGCTACAGTTGACCCTTGGCACTGCTCACATCCCTATGTTCATGCTCTCCCAACACTGCCCCCCACTTCAAGGAGGTTGCAATCATGATTTCTAAAAAAAGGACTTATAACAAGAGGATTGGCCAGACAGACTCCAATCACTACTGCTGTGGTTGGTCCCAATTCAGCATCTCCTTCCTGCGGCTTTTATTCCAGATAGAAGGTAAAACCCTCAGCCAAGGCTTCATCCCCAACGAGTCTAAGCTCTTGATTTCCTGAATGCTTGTAAAACCTGGGTTGCTGCAGTTGCCCAATTCTGACTGTCACCAGACATAGGGGCACCACGAGGTGGCCCAGTGAATCCATGAGTCTTAACCATTTTATCCTTCCATTTGCTCATGACAATCATAATTAATTACCCTTGCCACAGAGTAAATCCTGTTTGCCTGGTAATTCACTGAACGGAGGAACTCCAAGTAGTCAGCCATCAGCCATAGCTTTGGGTTCAGTGGAACACTTTTTGCTGCCTCCCGCCCCGTACACCTGTCTCCTCCACACAAGTAACCAGTCCTTCCACCCCAGAAAAGCTGAACATTATGGGGCAGAAAAGCACAATTTCCCCAACTGAGTACCTCCCAGTGGTGTGGAGAAAAGCCATTCCTACTTTGGACCTCAGCTTTTGGATCCAAGCATATGTTATCTCTTGAAGGATAGCACCCAAACTCTTGAGAGTATCATCCTTAGGCTGGTGCATTAGTTAAACATTAAGAGGTCATTCCAATTTTATTAGATAAGCCACTTTTGGAGGAAACAGTATATGAAAAGGCCACTGGATACCACGATCATGTGCTCACTGTCACAACTCGTTTGCCAGAAGACAGGTCCCTTCTGCTTAGGATCCCATAATTAGGCTCTGTGGGCCCTTGGATAGTGGTTACTGATTGGCACACTATGGTTAGGAAAGCAAGCCCATACCCAGAATATGTACCAATCCTAACCAGGATTAATCACTGTTCTTTCCAGGGAAGAATGGTTCCAGTGTGATCAACTTGACATCTAAGTGCTAGTTGGTCTCCTGAAAACCCCAGGCTCAGTGCCAGGCGATGTGGCTCCTAGGCCAGGCCAGTCATCAGCAGCAGTAGGTAGGCCAGCCCTGGTTATCGGGAGCTCATGCTGTTGGATCCACAAATACCCTTCATTATGGATGAAGGCATTGGGTGGCTGAGGACAGAGGTGGGTTGAAATCTACAAGTCATCCCATTCACCTGGTTCTTCAGTGACTTGTCAGTAGTAAATGCTTTCTAGATATCACTGACACGAGACACAAAGACCCATACACTTTGTGCCCACTCCATATGTCTACCCTATACCCCTTTCATTCTCCAGATTGCTTGTTTGTATTCTTCTAGGCTCCCTGCCTCCCCCACCCCGGCCTCTGATGGTCAGCCAAGACATTTGCCAGCACCCAGAAATCTGTATATATCCTTATCTCAGACCACTTCCCTTTCCACGCAAAGCTGATGGCCACTCTGAGCTCTGACCTCTGCGTGGATCTCCCCCACCACTATTTTAGGTGTGGTAACACTCTCATTTCTAACTTCTGTCCACACCAGCAGGTTGAGCCAATCCCTTGATAAAACACAATACAATAGCAACACACCAAAGACCTACATTTGTGTGGATCTATTCCCGTGAAGATACTTGAACACCTCACAAAGCAGTGGTGCTCAGCTCTACTGCTTGGTTCCATTTGGTGGTGGTGGGGGGGTTAGCGCCACCCTGGATGATTCATTTGGTTTTTGCAAGGGCCGAGTAGATGCGCTGAGTAGAGATATGGGGACCACCACCTCTGCCACCTTTCGATGTCTTGTGGAACACTAGTTTATGCTATTTCAGCTGGCATGAGTTACTGCTTTTAATTTACTGTCCTGGCTGGGATGCCGAGTAGTTTCAGGGGCTTCCACTTGGCCCGTTCGACCCTAATAGCTTCCACTCTGCGAGTCAGGAACCAATGAGAGGGCTCTTCCAGCAGCTAAGCATATTCAACCCAATTAAGCACTCAGAAACCATAAACATTATCACAGTGTGGGTTGGCAGACTCGTTGGGCATTTATGAAATGGACCTGGACCATGACTCCATTTATCACCTGGTTTTCACAAACCCACTCTGACTAGGTCATCAGGATGGTGCTCTAGTTTCTCTGGCATTAGTGTCAGCTCGAGCCCCGGATCCAATTGCCCTTGAAATATGTAGGCGGGTCCCCTTCCATGGTGCACCGTGCAGTGCACACTCTCTGGGCATTTCCTTCTCTGCAGTTGGAGGTCCCTCTGGAGAAGGAATGGGGGAATGAGTACTATGTATTCTTTCTGAGGCTCTGTAAGAGTTTCTGCAAGAGGATCTAGTATCTCCCTCAATCACAGGATTCTGGATCTGAGAACTGGCTCAAATCTGGAAACCAGATGTTGGATTATCTTCCATTGGGCCACCACCTTCAGCATGGTGATCATCTGCTCTTCGTCTATTTGGGTTATGCAAGCCAAGTGGTATCCTATTTGTGCCCCACCTAGCTGCTTCTAGCAATGCCATGATCTATTATGCCTTGCCACCGAGCTGGGCAGCTCTAGGCCTCCTGATTTATTCCAGCATTGCTGTCCATTATGATCATTAAATCCACCTTGCCTCTGATGCTTACAAGCCACCACCTTGCATTTGCTCTGGAATTCTCTCATTCGCATTTGCTACTAGGGAGCCTAGCCTCACTGCACTATCTCCAACTATCAACCCTGGGCTATAGAGGAAGCTACCACGGAGCTTCTCCACAAGGCTGGGGTCCCCTTCACTCGCATATTCTCTATTCCTTTAGTAAAGGGACTCTCCTTTGGGGCCTCCTAGGGAAGCTGGTCAGCTGGCGTCCTGGCTGTCTGGTGTCTATTAAATGTCCATCTCTAACATCTTGACATCTTCCTCAAAATTCTGCCAAGGCCATTCCAGCATCTCTGGTTCATTTTCTGTAACTTATCATTGTTTCCAAGCTTCAAAAAGAAGCCATTTTCGAGGCACCTGGGTAGCTCCGTCGGTTGAGCATCTGACTCTTGATCTCCACTCAATTCTTGATCTCAGAGTGGTGAGGTCAAGCCCTGCATTGGGCTCCATGCTGGGGGTGGAGCCTACTTTAAAAAAAAAAAAGGAAAAAAGAAACCATTCCAACATTCCAACCTGGCTTGCTCCTCTCCTATCCTCACCATGTGAAGTCTACAGTCGTTGGAGAGTATGCCTGTACCATAAACTTTCCACTACAAAGCTTATATTTCAGATTTTTTGGTCCACCACCCTCCAAAGCCCAGATGTATTCTCTCACATCATTCCAGAACACACCAGCTGTGCCCTGCAGCTCTTTTTGAAAACAACCACTTTCTTCTCTTCCTAGGAATAACACTTTCCTGTTTGAGTCATGCTAAATCTCGATCCTCATTCTCACTCTTGAGATAACGAGAGACAGCAGAGGCAGACTCTGAGGAGGACAAACTGACTTTTTTTAAGGCATGCTCCTTAGGAATCCCATTTGCTGATCTCCAGGCAGTAAGGTTGATGCCCAGTAGCAAGAGGAAGAAGGCCACTTCTGCAGATTCATAGCATTTGGAGGGAATGAATGGTTTCAAGTTCTCAATAATTAGCAGAGGAGACACACCAGGCTGTGTATTCAGCCTCTGTTGTAATTCTGCCGTTCTTACAATGAAGTCTTGGGCCTGATTTTTAGCAGGATGGATGAAGGAGACAAGAAGCTCTTTACAGATGACAATGGATACTTCCTGGCATTCGCACCATGCCCTAAAGCTGATAACTGGTTGACCTGAGCCTGTCCTTTTCTTCCTGTAGAGGTTCTATGGCAGTCAACAAGCCTTACATTTACTGCAGTGCCCATATCTTTCAAGCACCAGAGCTGCTGCGTAAGCCTGTGCCTTTCCACTTATTATTCTATCCACATAAACCATACATGAAGATCTTAGTACACGTGAATCAACAGCATGATAAAGATTTTGACGATACCCCCTTAACATCAGAAGTGCTACAGTTGGAGAAGGATCCAATTTCAGAAACCCATCCTGAGGTCTGCTTCTTAGTATCACTTCTTTACCAACCATCTTGGGCTGCGTTGCCCCCCCCAAACAGATCTTGAGACAAATTTTAGTTCAACTGGTTTGTTAGGGAGGTGATTCCCAGGAAGCCTTTTGGAAGAGTGTGGAAGGAGACGGGGAAGGGAAAAAAGCCAATGGAGCTATGTCAATGAGCAGGTTGCTGCTGTGGACAACTCAGACTTAATCCTGATAGGAATCTCCAAGTTGTTCGCCCACCAAAGGGCAAGAACCCTGCAGGATTTACCCTCCAACTCCTTTCTCTCATTAGGTAATGGCTGTTCCTGATAGCATTAGCTGCTGGCACTTTTGTCCTGCCTTATACGGGGGCTGAAAGAAAGCCTTAGGTCAGGGGTCAGCAAACTGTAGCCTATAGGTTAATTCCAGTCCACCTCCTGTTTTTGTCAATAAGGTTTTATTGGAACATGGCCATGCCCGTTCACTTACATTTTGCCTGTGGTTGCTTTTATACTACAAGGGCAAAGCAGAGTAGTTGTGAAAGAAACTGTCTGTCCCGCGAAGCCTAAAATGGCTCCTACCTGGTCCTTTGCAGGAAAATTTTTGCTGCCTCCTACTTTAGAGGGTCTCAGTGCTTGCACATAGGATGCCACCGAGATCTGCCCAAACAGTGAGTGCTGAGGTGGGATGAATGGGCAAATGGTGGACATGTACTACAATTTACTTAACCACCCACTTTAACGACCCATTGGTAGTTACTTGGATTGTTCCTCACTTTACACTTTGTAGAAAATCCTACAAAAGATAATCTTATATGTCTGTCTTTGCACACTTTTGTGGATATCTTTTTCAGTCTTTTTTAATGGTTTTATTAAGATATAATTGAGATACAAAGAACTGCACATATTTAATGTATACAATTTGATAATTTGGGACATATGCATATACCTGCAATACCAGCACCATGATCATGGTAATAAACATAAGCATCATCTCCAAAAGTTTCCCTGTGTTATTTTGGTTGTGTGTGTGTATCTGTATTAAGGACACTTAACATAAGACCTATCACCTTAATAAATTTTTAAGTGCACAATATCAACCATATTGTTAACTATAAGCACTATGTTATACAGCAAATCTCTAGAACTCATTCACCTTAAGCAACTGTAACTTTACACCTGTTAAACAATAGCTCCCCATTCCGCTCCCCCTGGCCTCCATCCCCTGACCAATATTTCTGATGAACATAGATGCAAAAATTATCTACAAAATATTAGCAGACCAAATCCAACATACATTTTTTAAAAAAATCATTCCCTACTATCAAGTGGGATTTACTCCAGGGAGGCAAGGGTGGGTCAGGAAATAAACTCCTAGAAGAAAAAACTCATGGAAAGTAAAACTCCAAGAAGAAAAAATAGGCAATGATTTCTTCAACATCAGCCACAGAAACATTATTCTAGATACATCTTCTCTGCAAGGGAAACAAGAGCAAAATTAAACTACTGGGACCAAATAAAAATAAAAAGCTTCTGCACAGCAAAGGAAACCATCAACAAAATAAAATAAAAAGGCAATATACTGAATGAGAGAGGATATTTGCAAATGATATATCCAATAAGGGGCTGATATAAATAATATATAAAGAACTGATACAAGCCAACAGTCCCCAAAACAGAGGGCTGCACAGACTTTTTTCCAAAGAAGACATCCAGATAGCCAACAGACACATGAAAAGAAGCTCCACTTCTCTCATCATCAGGTAAATGCAAATCAAAACCACAATAAGATATGACCTCAGACTTGTCAGACTGGCTAAAATCAAAAACACAAGAAACGCCAGTGTTGGTGAGGATGTGAATAGAAAGGAACCCTCGTGCACTTTTGGTGGGAATGCAAACTGGTGCAGCCACTGTGGAAAACAGTATGGAGGTTCCTCAAGAAATTAAAAATAAAATTACCATATGATCCAGTAATTCCACTACTGGGTATTTACCCCAAAGGAAAACAAAAACATTAATTTGAAAAGATATATGCACCCTATGTTTATTGCAACATTATTTACAGCAGCCAAGATAAGGAAGCCACCCAAGCAAGTGTCCATGCATAGATGAGTAGATAAAGATGTGAGATATATATGTCTCACTCATATATAACATACCTCACAGTATATAGTCCATTAATTAAAAAGGCAACAAAGAAGAATGAGATCTTGCCATTTGCCACAGCATGGATGGATCTAGAGGGTATAATGTTATGTGAAATAAGTCAGTCAGAGAAAGACAAATACCATATGATATCACTCATGTGTGGAATTTAAGAAACAAAGGAAATAAACAAAGGGGTGGGGAGAGACAAACCAAGAAACAGACAGACTCTTAACTATTGAGAAAAGATGGTCGCCAGAGGGAAGTTCGGTGTTGGGATGAAGGTGATAGGAATCAAGAACACAGTTATCATGATGAGCACTGAGGAGTAATGTATAGAGTTGCTGAATCACTGTATCATATACCTAAAACTGATATAACACTGTATGTTAACTCTACTTCAATAGAAAAAAGAAAGAAAGAAAGAAAGAAAGAAAGAGAAAAAGAGAAAGAAAGGAAGAAAGTTTGTTCTAAACAACAACAAAAACACTGGTTAAAAAAAGGTACATATTTGGACATAAAATATATAACGATATAAACATTGATGTATGTATTTGCAGCACCTGTAAATCAATACAATTGTTCTGAGTTATAACTGAATTATATCAGAAAGTTTACTATACCCTACGTTGAGTAATGTAAGGCTTTAAGCCACTTGCCTGTGAATTCCCAAATTCCTCTATCATAATTATCCCTGAAACTTTCCTAATAAAAAAAAATAAAGTAGAAACAAATTAAAAAAACAAAACAAAACAAAAAGGAAGGTGAGGCAGAAGTACTAGGCATAATTTAGATTGGGTAGCCCAGCCAAATTAATTACACATTTTTACATTAATTATACATTTTTACGTTCCCTCTCCATGAAGATTCCTGTAGCATCCACAACGCTGGATGTTAAGTTTTGCTCACAGGGTAGAAATTCAGATATATGAGTCTGTGGTTCGGGAGAGAAAGCCGGGCTTGAGACAGAGATTTGAAAGCTGTTAGCATACAGATGGTCATTAAAGAAATACAATTATTTGAGACCACTCAAGGGAAAAAAAAAATATATATATATGTAAATCGAGAAGTAAAATGTGCAGAGAATCTAAAAAGAGAGCGCTTAGGGACACTGACATTTGAGGCATTTGATGCAGGAGAAAAGTGAACTAAGAAAATGAGGAGTAGCAGGGAGATAGGACGTGATCCAGGAGTGTGGGGGGAGGCGAGGCCCCCAGTGTCCCATGACGGGCTGCCGAGGGGTGAGGACTGTGGTGTGTCCATGGCTTTGGCCACAAGGACAGCAGTGGACACCGGGGAGAGAAGAGCCTTCGTGGAGTGGCGGGAAAGGAAGGGACACAACTGTGGAGTGAATGGAAAGGGAAGGAGGGAAGATGATGAGCGTTTCCAGCTTTTCCAAGACACTGTCAGTTTAGAGAAGGAGAAAAGTTCGGGTAGAAGTTGGAGGAAGACGTAGAATCGAGAAGACTTGCATTTTGAAGTTGGGGGGTATCTCTTCCGACCACAGGAGCCTTTTCCAAGTCCCAAGTAGCAGCATTCTCAGTGTCGTTGTCCTCTAGCAGCGGCTCCTGGTTCCTCCTGAAACCCCCTCCTCCAGGAAGCCTTCCTCCATGCCCTGCCTCCTTTGGGCCACCTTGAGTATCCTGAGTGGGTGGATTTATCAAACTGCATTACAGTGATTCATGAACATGTCTTCCTTTCCTCTATCAAGTTTTTAATTCCTTGTGAATAGAAGCCTTCCTTCTAAGAATAATTTATAATCTTGGGGGCCTAGAATTTGTCTGCAAAGAACAGGTACTTAATAACAACTTGATTGAAGAATTTCGGATAGATGGATGGATGGATGGAGTAGAAATTTTGCAGAAATACGAACAGTCCCAGTGCTCTGTGGGTACCCCCACCTATGCAGGTCCAGGGACGGCCTCAGTCATGGATCCAGGCCAGGATCATGCACATGCTGTATTTTTAAATATTATTTTTTACCATGAATATATTGGTCATCATTTTAAACTGTAGGAAAGGGGGCACTTGGGTGGCTCTGTCAGTTAAGCACCCAACTCTTGATCTTAGCTCAGGTCTTGATCTCGGGGTCGTGACTTCAAGCCCTGCATTGGGCCTACTTAACAAGCAAAACGAAACAGCAGGAAAGGATGTTCAGGGAATGGTATGCCTGCCTTCCTTCCCTGTCTCCGAGTACCCAGCTTCCCTCCTACCACTGTCTTTGTCGAACTATTCTATGCATGTGGTAACACGTGTTAATTCCAGAACCCTATGCTCCTCTTGCCTTGGCTCTCCGTGAGTCCCAGCGTGGCCGGTGGCCAACGGAGGCATCCTGGGGGTGAGGACAGAGGTGCCATGCCCCCTGTGCACACAGGAAACTGAGGGACTGGGGTGGCACCCAACTGGGAAATGGAAGTCAAACCCAGCTGCTGCCCTGATCAGGCGAAAACCGAATCTGTATCCACTGCTCTGTGACGTGGAGCTTGATACGGATATTCTCAGCTCCCTGTTCCACCCTGCTCCTAGTGTTTACTCCCCTTGCATTACCAACATTCGCTTTTCCTAGCTGGGACCATCTGGGACCATAACACCCATCCCATTCTCAGGTGGACAGGCTGGACCCGGTGATTCCACTCTGCCCTCTCCGACCCCTCTCCCCAACACCAGCCCTCTGTTCACCCCAGAAGCCCTCCTGGGCAGCCCCAAGGAGACCCTCACCTACACCACTCTCCTCCGCCAATTCCGGCAGCAGACGGACACCCCGATTTGTCTGAGCTCCCGTACAATTTGCAAAAGGCTGTGATTTTGTAGGAGTTGAGACTGTGAGGTAGCCATTGTTTACTGGATTAAAGCCTTGGCATTCCCAATCACACCCAGCCTCCGGGCTTCAGGAGCATGAAGAAACCCTATTTACTGGCATTCAGTGGGCCTCTGGGTGTTATTTCAGATGCAGAATAATTAGCAATATGCCCAAGAAGCAACAAAGCCTTGAATGGTATTTAGTGACAATTACTCAGCCAACCCATTGCTTACTATTATAGGGGCTTATTAGCACCAAATTGTTTCGATAGGAAGTGGCATCAGCAATAAAAAAGAATGCCTGCAGCTTGCTGTGCCATCCGAGTCAGCAGAAAGGGGCCGGAATGTGTGCACATCTCTTTTACATTCCCCCAGAAAATCGGGGGGACCCGCTGAGATGTGTTGGCAGCGACAGGAACTGACTCAGGTGGCTCAGGGTAGAGAGCAGGTGGGGCTGTTCTCCGAAGTCACTCCCTCCTTCCTCTTGCTTCTCACTCCTGTGCAGAGGAGAGGTGTGGGGCACCAGCTCCCGTACACTGGGCCCAGCTCCCCTTCGCATCCAGCTGTAGGATAACGCGGGACACGCCGGCATCTACTAACCGTCTCTCTTTACATTTATACCCTGGAAATCCAGGACCCATGTGCTGGAAGGGGCTTCAGAGCAAAGGCCTGCATTGTGCAGATCAAAATAACCCATGCTTGGAGATGTTTAACCGCTAGAGAAGGTCATGCGGCAGGACTGGGAACAGAATCTGAGTAGGCTTGGTATGTCCTTTCTCCACATCCTTTGTGCAGCCTGAGTCACATTTTACTTACTTTACTACAATAGAGAACGTACAGTCGGGTGAGCAAGTCATCTCTTTAGGCTGCAAATGGCTTGAATCCTTCATAACGGAGTTCTGGTGGGTGAAAATGTATGCACAGCCTGGAACTTAGAGGTACACCCGGGACTCAATGAACTTGACTTAGCATCAACTGTTTCTGTCTGCTCTGATCTGTGTTTCATCCCCCACATTTGGGCTGTTAGGAAAGTTTTCATTTTCAAGGCCAATGCAAGACTGCACTTCTTACAGGCTATGGGGATTCCTGGGGAACGCACCCCCTCCCCCTTGACTCTCCAGCTTCCAAGATCTACCCTTGGGAACCTCAAAAAAAGTGTTATCGTAAAAAGATTTAAGATTTGTATAAATAAAAAGATTGAAGAAGAGTATGAAATGTAAATCATGTTTGATGTAGGGGCGCCTGGGTGGCTCAGTCGTTAAGCGTCTGCCTTTGGCTCAGGTCATGATCCCAGGGTCCTGGGATCGAGCCCCGCATCGGGCTCCCCACTCTGCGGGAAGCCTGCTTCTCCCTCTCCCACTCCCCTCCTTGTGTTCCCGCTCTCGCTGTCTCTCTCTCTCTGTCAAATAATTAAATAAAATCTTTAAAAAAATATCGTGCTCAATGTAAATCTTCACATTTTGGTTTTAAGAAAATCGCAACGGGGATGTCTCAACAACTGCAGATTTGGGAGTTCTGTTGATGAGTCTTATGCGAGCCAGCGTCTTAGTGTGCTTGGGCTGCTATGACGGACTGCTATAGATGGAGTGGTTAAAACCACACACACTTCTTTTCTTCTCACGGGGGTGAGTGCCAAGACCAGGGCAGCAGAATGGACAGGTTATGGTGGGAGCTCTCTTCTTGGCTTGCAGATGGCTGCCTGCTCTCTTCCCATGGCCTTTCCTCACGGCTTGCATGTGGCGAGGGAGACCGCAGGAGGAGGAGGGTTGCTGATGGGGGGAGACTTTCTCTTCCTGTGAGCGCATTAATCCCGCTGTGAGGGTCCCACCTCCACAGCCTCATCTAAACTCAATTGCCTCCTAAAGTCCCCACCATTAATAGCATCACTTTGGGGGCTCCAACATATGAATCTGGGGGGTGGAGGGCCACAAATATTTAGACCGTACAGTCAGCGTTGTTGAATAAAATAACAGTTTTTAAAGGCCAAATGTCCGCTTTTGTTAAATTCAAATAATATGGTTTCGAAAATAAAGGAAGTGATAGGCCACTCCTGCTTTTATGGGCCAGATTATAATGGAGTACACGTCTCCTTCACTTTACAAAACGCCTTGCTGGTATAATATCCATGGCGAGGACAAGTAATCTTACGTGGACTGTAAGGAGTTTTAGAAAGAAATCATATATTTTTTAAGATTTTATTTATTTGTTTGAGAGAGAGAGAGAGAGAGAGAGTGCACCCATGAGGTGGGGGAGGACAGAGGGAGAGGGAGAAGCAGGCTCCCCACAGAGCAGGGAAGCTCGACGCGGGGCTCGATCCCAGGACCCTGAGACCATGATCTGAGCCAAAGGCAGGTGCTTAACTGACTGAGCCACCCAGGCGTCCTGAGAGAAATCATATTATTGAAGAGAAAAAAATTCTGCATTAGAAAGCGAATGATGAAGGAGATTTAAAATTTTATTCCGGATTAGCAAGAGGGGAGTAAGTTGGGCTCTGGAAGCCATGCTGCCTTAAACATCTATTGGCACAGACTCATGCTGGAGGCTATACTTATAAAACTGCAGTGACTGCCCTCTGATTTTGGCTGTCACAGGCAGGCCAGACCCAAGCCTGCAGTCAGCCCAAGGAACACTGGAGATCGTCCACTGGACCCCACAGCTAAGTTTCCATCCCTCAGTGGTCTTCACACCCTGAGAAATACTGAGACGGCTGCCATCTTGAATCAGTTCAAGTCCCATTTCTCTCCACTTGGCCTTGGTCTTCGCTTGTCTTAATTTTGTGAGTTTTAGGGAGAAATGACAAGCATTTTCATGTCTCAACAGATTGATTTAATGAAGAATTATCTTTACGGGGGAGAAAATGTTTTCCTTGCAAGAGACAATACAACTGACTGAAAAATAAACTCAGCAGACACCATTTGCCCCTGGTGGCAACTGTCATCATCACAGGCCTGGTGCTACACAGAGCAAATCGATAGAGGACACACCCATCAAATTCACCTCACTATTTCCTCCAAAGGACATTCATTTTCTTCCAGGTCACAAGAGCAAAATTAAGGGGGAATCATAAATTCTGCCTCTACCAAACTTAATACAATAGATGAGCAGGTAAAATTTTTGAAAACCAAAATCTCCTCATCAACAGGAAAAGGAACTTCAAGCCATAATCTTGGAAAAAGAAAGAGACAGAAGAGAGAGAGGCAGAAGACCCCAAGAATCTGCACAGCTTGGTGCATTAGGATGGTATTAGAACCCCCATTGCTTATGTCCCTTTCCCCAGAAATACAGCTTGAGGTTGAGAGGGGGTGCAAGAAAGGATAAATGAAACCATTCTACAAAATCAATTCACTGCCCCCAACTTGGTGAGAGGTAGGTGGAGAGCTATGCAGTCATCACAGGGTGCGGGCACATGAGGCTAGAGGAAAGAGACTCTACCACCCGCCCCCCACCATCCCACCAGAGCCTGGAAAAAAACAGACAGGAACAACAGAATGATTATAATCACTGGGGGCTAATTATCCTCAGGAACAAGCAAGGACTTAGAGAAAAATGCCTAAGAGAAAATACATAAGCTAAGATCCTCCAAAAAATGGGAGGATGAGAGGGAAGAGAAGTACAAGCAGAGATCATAGAAAGACTAAAAGACTACAAACCCTCTAAATCAGAGGGGTGACACCCACCGCCTCCACCAGAGAAAATAGAGCTCACACAGTTAAACAGAAAAAAAAGGAAGACTTTTTAGTTTTTATTTTTTTTAAAGATTTTATTTATTTATTTGAGAGAGAGAGATTGAGAGAGAGAGACAGAGAGCACAAGAGGGGGGAGGGTCAGAGGGAGAAGCAGACTCCCTGCTGAGCAGGGAGCCCGATGTGGGACTCGATCCCAGGACTCCAGGATCATGACCTGAGCCGAAGGCAGTCGCTTAACCAACTGAGCCACCCAGGTGCCCAAGGAAGACTTTTTAAAGTCTTTTCTTTTTAAAGAAGAAAATGCAACAAGATAGAATTAAGATCATATAAATCTTCCATCAGTAAAAGCTAATGGTATAAATTTATCTAAGAAAAGAAAAACATTAGATTGTGGGGATCCAGACGCCCAACATTATGCCAGAAACTCATCTAAAAAAAGCAAACTTTCAATGAAGACCTAGTAGAGGTGAAGGAATATGCCATTTGTGCATGTGGGGAAGAACAGGTGTCAGGACTCTGAGGCAGGAGTCTGCCAGGTGTGTTTCAGAAATAGTCTGGGGCCAGGGTTGCTGGAACAGAGTAAATGAGGGGGGGAAAGGGGGGAGGTGAGCTCAGAGAGGTGACAGAAAGTTAAATCATCATACATCATAGTGAAGATTTTGGCTTTTACTATGACATGGCAAGCCCCTAGAGGATTTGTGATGGAAATATGCCATGCTGTAATCCAATATGAATAGCGCCACATCATCTGCTGTGTTGCGAATGTGCTCTGAGTAATAGGGAGGAAGCTATGAACTGATGAGGAGGCTCTTGAAATAAACCGTTATGGTGGCTTGGGCCAGGATGGCAGTGGGGGTGGTGAGAAGTAGTCAGATTCTAAATATATAGTGACATTAGCGCCAACAGGATTTTCACAAGTGGGAGAGTTGGTCTTCACTGATGAATAGGCAACACATTCATAATAGCTGGGAAAAAAGTAAGTTACAAGCACAGGAGCCCATAGGTCTGTAGAAGTAATGTTGGTGGAAGCATATGGAAGTCCTACTGAGCATGACCTTTGCTCAGTGAAGTAGAAAACAAGACCACCAACCAACACTAGGATGAAGAAGGAGTTGTTAGAGGTCTGGGAAGAGAGGAAGATGTTTGGAATAGTCATCTAAGAGAATGGAGACAATGGATGGACTAGAAGAATATGGCATGGTGGCTGGTCAGCAAGAAAGGTCCACAGAAGGATAGTGATCATTAATTTAAAATAAGATGTGCCAATAGCCAAACTGTGGAAAGAGCCAAGATGTCCATCAACAGATGAATGGATAAAGAAGATGTGGTATATATACACAATGGAATATTATGCAGCCATCAAAAAAAAAAAGAAATCTTGCCATTGGCATGATGTGGATGGAACTAGAGGGTATTATGCTAAGCAAAATAAGTCAGTCAGAGAAAGACATGTATCATACGACCTCACTGATATGAAGAATTCTTAATCTCAGGAAACAAACTGAAGGTTGCTGGAGTGGTGGGGGGTGGGAGGGAGGGGGTGGCTGGGTGATAGACACTGGGGAGGGTGTGTGCTATGGTGAGCGCTGTGAATTGTGTAAGACTGATGAATCACAGACCTGTACCTCTGAAACAAATAATACATTATGTGTTAAAAAAAGAAAAAAGAAAAAGAAAAAGAAGATAGTAGGAAGGGAAAAATGAAGGGGGGGAATCGGAGGAGGAGATGAACCATGAAAGACTATGGATTCTGAGAAACAAAGAGAAACAAACCGAGGATTCTAGAGGGGAGGGGGGTGGGGGGATGGGTTAGCCTGGTGATGGGTATTTAAGAGGACACATATTGAATGGAGCACTGGGTGTTATATGCAAACAATGAATCATGGAACGTTACATCAAAAACTAATGATGTAATGTATGGTGATTAACATAACATAACAAAATAAAATAAAATAAAATGAAGTGTGCCTTATTTCAACCACATTCAGCTCAGTAGATGCAGGCATGAAGTGTGTGGAGAGATGAATTTCATTAGGGCTACGGATTAGCCAAGACAGTATGATGAGGTAAGAGAGCAAGAAAGGAGCTGGAGGGATTGTAATCTAATGACAAACCATGAATTCAAGCTAGGTAAGGATGACAGGAAGAATCAAAAAGGTAAGGGATGATGAAAATAAACAGGGTACATGGACTGACTGACAATCTCCATGGAGAAAAGGTTTTCAAACTTACTAAAGGGAAAGATCTGGAAAGATAGGAGGCAGTGGTTGTCGACATGGAAACTTAACTTTATGGAGATCCTCTTTTACACCCATTGAATTGATAAAAATCTAGACTCTTAGATAATGCTAAGTGTTAGTGAGGGTATGAATTAATAGGAATCTTCATGCCCTGCATGAAGTGCAGTGATTCCCCAAAGTGAATTGGTTGCACTTAGCAAACTTAAGTAAGCTTATATCCCAAGATCCAGCATCCTGTCCATACTCACAAGAAGCTGCTTACAAGTCCATGGAGAGACTCCTTGGGCAGCGTTCATTGCAAGATTGTTTGTAGGAGCACAAGGTTGGAGGGAGCCTACGTGCCCATCACTAGGCGAACAAAATAAAATGTAGAATATGTATAAAATGTATTGCAGCTATAAAAAAACAATATTTACAAACAGCAATACAGATAGCTCTTTAAAATATAGGGCTTAATGAAAAAAAGAAGGAAAAGATGAAAACAATATTTTTAGAGCTACATTGTTATGTAAAGATATAAATTTAATATACTGGAGTGGGTGTCTAAGAGAGGATGATGGGTTTTGAGGGAAGAAGAGGAGAAATAACAGCACATGAGCAAAGTCATGCCCAGATTGATGATGATAATGAGTTTTGTTACGGAATAGATTGAATTCGACTGCATGAAGCTTTAAATGGGGCAGAAACATTAAAAAAAGACAAACTGCACTCCAAGGAATACCTAAAGATGCAAATTTTTCCATTACTAAATAAAAACAAATGAAAATAAGTAAATTAAATGTTCAACTCAAGAAGTTTAAAAATGGAACAAATCTATAGAAGGAAGGGATTAGTACAGATAAAAAGCAAAATAAATATCAAATTTTAAAAGTAGAGAGACATAAAAAACTTAAGAACTGTGTTTTTTTAAGTAACAAATATATACATCACTGATTAGCTTGATCAAGAAAATGTACATAATTAGCAATGATTTTGGTAAAATAACATCATAGAAAGAGAATACTGTAGATAAAAACATTGCAAAGCAATTTACTTTTATGCAAATAAATCAAAAAGAAATGGAGGAAATGGATAATTATCTAGAAAAATATAAATGGCTGAAAATGATTCTGGAAGAGAGAGAAATTCTAAATACACTGGTACTATTAGAAGAACGGAGGAACAACACCAAACACCCAAAAAGCTTAGACATTTCCACAGATATTATCCTAACCCTCAAAGAATGTATAGTTCCAATACTATTTATTCTTGTCTTGATAATAGGGCTGAATGAGAATTAAAAAAAAAATTTGTACAGGGGTCACCTGGGTGGGTCAGTCCATTGGACATCTGACTCTTGATTTTGGCTTAGGTCATGATCTCAGGGTCATGAGTTCAAGCCCCATGTCGAGCTCTGTGCTGAATGTGGAGACTGCCTAAGATTCTCTCTCTCCCTCTCTTTCTGCCCCTCCCCTCACTTGCACACTCTCTATAAATATAGAGAGAGAGTCATGGTAACTCTAATGCCAAAATTATGCAAAATTTTATTTCAGGATTTGATACATACAAAAAAAACTTTACCTATGATTATCAATGGAGAAAATCCTCAATAAAATATTACAAAAATAAATATGCAAAACATCGAATGAATGGTATACCCTAATGTGGGTTTTTCCCTCCCTTTGGTGTTACGGGTTGAACTGTGGTGTTATGGGTTGAACTATGGTGTTATGGGCTGAACTATGTCCCCACAATAGGTACTCAAATCTTAACCCCAGCTCCTGCAAATGTAACCGTATTTGGAAATAGTGTTCTTGGTCAAATAAAAATGAAGTCATTAGGGTAGGTCCTAATCTAACATGACCAGTATCCATGTAACAAGGGAAAATTTGGGCACGGAAAGATACATCCAGAAGGACAACAACATGTGAAGATGAAAACAGAGATTGGAGAGATGCATGTACGGGTCAAGAAAGGCCAGAGATTTCTAGCAAACCACAGAAGCTAGAGGAGAGGCATGGAACAGATTTTCCCTCACAGCCCTTGGAAGAACCAGCTGTGCTGACACCTTGATCTCGGATTTCTAGCCTTTAGACCTATGAGACAATAAAATTATATTGTTAAGTCACTGGGTCTGTGGAACTTTGCTATGGCAGCCCTGGGAAACTAATACAGATGATTTGAAGAGAAAAACTATATGATAATCCCAGTGGAGGCCAAAAGTCATTTGAAAAAACTCAACGTTGATTCTTGTTTTTTGTTTTTTTTTTTTAAGATTTTATTTATTTATTTGTCAGAGAGAGAGAGCACAAGCAGGGGGAGTGGCAGGCAGAGGGAGAGGCAGAAGCAGGCTCCCCGCTGAGAAGGGATTCCTATGTGGGGTTTGATCCCAGAAGCCTGGGATCATGACCTGGGCTGAAGGCAGATGCTTAATGACTGAGCCACCCAGGCGCCCCTCAACACTGATTCCTGACAAAACAATAAAAACAAAGCCAAAAAAAAAAAAAATGACAGAATCAAAAGCCAGCACCTTGCTTGCTGGAGGAGACACTAGAAAAATGCTCATTAGAGTCAGGAACGGAAGGTACTCCCAGCACAAATATTGTTTTAAAATACTCTTCTGGAAGTTCTAAACAAAGCAATTAGACAAGAGAATAAAACCAGAGGAGGGAAAATTATCGCTGGCTGCAGATATGTTTGGGCATTTTGTAAAAGCTAAAGTATCAACTAACAAATGAAAATGATATAAAATAGGAAATTTCAATATGCTATCTGGTTAATTTACATGGAGTAGAGGACTCTTCTCTAAATAAATGAAATAAACTGCTTCAGAATAATGAGCGCAGGTAAAAGGGTTGACAGTACACCAGAGTTAAGTCATCTAAATGTTGGTGGTTGGCTCCCCCAACAAGTCTCTTCCCATCTGCTCATACTGCAGCCACCTGCTCACCTGTAAGCCTCTCCCAGTACAGACTCCCAGTCAGCCTTACCATCAATGGCACAGACCCAGTGCAATATTATAAACGATATAAATAGCAGCAGTAGAGAGCTCCTGAGAAAAATCAACCCAGTCCCTCATTTACTAAACATGGGGTCAAACAGTGACACCAGAGAGAAAGACCAAGGTGAACAGATAGAACAATCAGTACCAGACACAAGGTCACTTAAAAAAACAGAAGGAACTAAAAAAATAGCAATTTTAAATATACAAAAAGCTCTTGGAAAGTAAGCCTATGATGGCTCAAATTACAAATTTAATAAAGGGCTGGAAGGGACCATCAGGGATATCTCACAGATGACAGAGCAAGAAGTCAGAGGTGAGACGTCTGAGTGAAAGGACAAGGAGCATGGGGTGTTACGAGGATTCAAGAAGCCTACCTCTCAAGTAGAGTCCCAGAAAGAAGGTATAGAGAAAAGGGAGGGGAGCCCTAACACAATATACACAGAAGTAAAAGCATTTCCAACGCTGTAAAGAGGTGGGTTTGGGGCTCTCAGGGGCCTTCCCAGTGCAAACAACCTGGGATGAAGAAAGATCTACGCTGACATGCATCATGGGACATTCCAGAAAGATCCACACCGTCACACATCCTGTGAAATTCCTGAACACTACGGGTAAAGAGGTAATCCTCAAAGACTTCAAAGAAGAGAAAAAGAGTCATCGATAAAGAGACCCAAACTAGCCAGTCAACAGACTTCTCATTAGCAACACGCAATGGCAGAAGGCAAAGTTTTAGGGGACAGTTATTTTGCACCTAAATTCTATGATAAATTAGACCATCGGTCAAGAGGAGATGGAGAGGGAAAGACTTCCTGACTTGCAAAATGTAAAATGTATCCCCTGTGATCCCCAGAAAATACACAACGAAGTCCAAGAGGAATGTCTTCGAGAAAGAAACTGGAAATTAATCAAGTAATAGAAAGATGGAGTGGCTGGATGATTATATCAACATGGTAAAGGAAGATTCTATTTCTTTTCTCAGCAAGAAAATTGAGATTTACTAAAAAGGAAAAGCAAACATATTTTTAAATATGTTAATCTAGATATGAAGTAAAATAATCTGAAGCCTAGTTGGAAGCTCTTGATGAAGTATAAGAAATAGATGATCTACTTGATCTGGGTGCTTGAAATGAGTCTACATCGAGTGCTACAGGATTTGTGACTTTGGGCCTATCTGCCAGGGTTCAACCAGAGACACAAAACCAGTAAGAGATATATATGAAGAGATTTGTTGCAAGGGATTGGATGTTGCAAACGTGAGGGCTGGCTGGGCAAATCCAGAATCCAAAGGGCAGCGGGACTCCTGTGTGCAAACCGAAGCTTCTGTCCACGGGTGCAATTTCTCTTCCTCACAGGGAGCCCCAGCTCTCCACATAAGCACTTTCCAGTAATTGCCTCAGGCCCACCCTGATTTTCTAGCACAATCTCTACTTAAAGTCAGCTGATTAAGGACTTTAATCAACATCTACAAATTGCCTTCACAAATACTCCTGGATTTGTGTGTTTGATTGAATAATTGGGGGGCCTAACCAAGTTGACCCTCCAATTGACTATCGCAGTGTGTAAAGAAGGTGTTATAATCCTAGACCACTCTGCGGCTCTGCAATAAATGGGACTTCCAGAGTCCTAATACTGTAAGTGCACGTGGTTGTTTTTGGCTTTCAGAATAAGCTTTTAGACAAATGATTGTCAATATTTTTACAGGGTGGAAGGTAAATGTCATCAGTGCTGTCAATGTCAAGATATGGATAAAGATACAGAAGAACATCAAGGTGCTTGGAGAAGGATGGATATTTTAGGAACAGCTGGGGGTGTTCTCACCTCCTGGTGGGACCGTAAACCTAATCACTGCATAGCTGGGGCTGGTTAAAGAAATGGTCCGTATCACAAAGCACGACGCTATGCGTAGTTAAAAGGTGATGCATGGGTTAAAAATATGGTGTAGCTCTCTCTCTTCTGATGGGAGAATTCCAAATTATGCTATCAAGTGAAAAAACCAAGTACAAATCAATATATTTTTAAAAGATTTTTGTTATTTACTTATTTGGGAGAGAGAGACAGAGACAGAGAGAGCCAGCATGAGCAGGGGAAGGGACAGAGGAAGAGAGAGAAGCAGACTCCCCACTGAGCAGGGAGCCCAATGCGGGGCTCGATCCCAGGACCCCAGGATCATGACCTGAGCCGGAGGCAGACACTTAACCGACTGAGCCACCCAGGCGCCCCTGGATCAATATATTTATACATAGATATATGTGTATATATATATATAACCATACATAGACTAAGGATATACAGACAGATGCACACACATATATATATACCCATGAATTTATGTATGTTTACACATGTATTATACATAGACATTTTTTAGAAGACTATCCAGGAAAGAAAACTTATTTTTAGCTTAACATGTTTACAGAAAGGTACTAAGTAGACAAAGAGAAACTTTTACTTTTCAATTTTGGTGCTATTTGAATATTTTTTAACAATGTACATGTAACATATTTATTCTGATTTTAAGGTTGCCAGTGTTATTTGGGTGGTGGGATTAAGTTTTCTTTCTATTTTCCAGGTTAAAACACACACACACACGCACGCACACACATCACCTAACAAATGTTACTTAAATATGTTTACTGACTACGTACTGTAATGCTAGGCAGTATGCAAAACCTAGTCATGGAAAGGCACATAGTAGTTTCTGCAGGGCGTCTGGCTGTCTCATTCAGAAGAGCGTGCGACACTTGGTCTCAGGGTCATGGGTTCGAGCCCCACGTTGGGTGTAGCAATTAAAAAAATAAACTTAAAAACAAAAAGAGCTTCTGGGGTGGCTGGGTGGCTCAGTTGGTTGCGTGTCTGCCTTCGACTCAGGTCATGATCCCGGGGTCCTGGGATCGAGCCCCACATTGGGCTCCCTGCTCAGCAGGGAGTCTGCTTCTCCCTCTCCCTTGGCCACTCCCCCCCACCCCACTCTGGCTTGTGCTCTCTCGCTCTCTCTCTCAGATAAATAAATAGAATCTTAAAAAAAAAAAAAAAGAGCTTCTGCCCTGAAGGAGCTCCAACTCAGGTATACATATTCAACAAGAATATTATAAAATATTGTGATGTAATGAGAGCAATGAGAACAGGGTGTGACAGGGGACACCTAACTATGCCCCCGGGAGAGTGGCAAGCATTCCTGTCTCAGGTGGTCAGAGAGGCTGGAATTGTGCCGTCTGCAGAGGGAGGGACGAGTCAGGTGGCTGGACCCTAACTGTGGCTTTCCCATCTATCACAGAGTGACTAAACACTTATCTCAAGGTTGCATATAGATGAAATGAAATCGTATCTATAAAAAGCTTGGCATGTAGTGGCATTCAAATCTGAGTGCTTTTCTCCATTCTCTGACTCATACTAGAAGCTGGGAAATTGCACCAGATAGAGGTTTCCATCCTTCCCAGGTTGAACACCAACAACAATCCAGAGGGAAATGACTTGCTCACAGGACTGGATTGCTCGAGGCAGAAGCCAGACCACAGCACAGATCTCCTGACAGCACGGTTGATGCTCCTTGCATGGTGCCCACAAGCGGGGACACCGAATCATCTCCAGCTGCCCGTATTGTGATGGGAGGTCTATGAGGGGCATGGAGAGCAAGGGGGTCAGAGAGCCTCAAAGCACAGGTCATTATGTTTCTTGACGAAAGGTCAGGCTCCAAGTCTGCAATGAGCGGTCCACCTCTGTGACCCTACAGCCTATGGGCTTTATTTATCTGTCCTACCCTCCCTTCCTTCTTGGCACCCACCAGTCAACCCACCAGTCAACCACAAGTGGAGACCTCCACTCCCCAGCTATGGAGGAGCTACCCACGAAAGCGTATTATCATTACCATAACATATTCGTAAAACCAAGGGTGTTCAAACGGTGTGTGTGTTGTCCTGAGTTCCAATTTTATGGGGAGCATTTGAGCAATAAGGAGGGAGTCCTCAGATAGTCTGTAACAGGGATGGAGATGAAAAGTCCATTTCTCCATGTTCCGGCATTTATCCGCACAGAGGAGGAGCGGGGCGAGCCTCGGCAGCCCAAGACATCTTAAGAGCTCTTACATTCGGAAGGAATTCTGAGGGACGGCGCTAATGAAATAATCAGCACTGCACTTCTGAAGGGCAGCCACAGACAAGCTGCACCGAGGAACCAGCTGGAGCTAAGTTGCCTGCACGAGCTAAGTTGACAAAGGGGGCCCTTCAAACACTTCTTGCTAATCAGCTAAATTACAGATTACCCTGTAGAGAAGTTCCGAATGGATGCTAGTTACATGTTGTTGCGCTTTGCAATTGCTCTGTACAAAAGGCGAAGGTTAAATTTCAGCTGGGCCCGTGATGCAACCAAACGACTGTCCTTTTTATTAACAAGTGAGGGAAGACTGTGGGATTATTTCTGCTCTCTGCGGTTCTTTAAGCCTTAAGAAAATTTAACTCTGGGGCTGGGCGGCCAGACACTTTTGTCTGGTAGAAGGCAGGGGATTAATCCACCACTACAGGGCTCCAGTTACACCTGGTTGTCTAACCATGTTCCAACTCTACAGGTACATTAACAAGTCAAAGGACAGCTGAATATTTTGCCTCTTCAATCAATGTCTTTCCAGAGTTCCTTGATCCAGGAGATCTCTGGTCCTTGGAACCCAGATGATTCCCAGATCAGCTAGTAATGTGTCTTTTGTGATGATGTTTATTCTGTTGTAGACATAATCTGCTGTACATAGGAGGTCAGCTTCTTAATGTACTTCAAGAGACCAGTGCCATATGCACGATAGGATCAGGAAATATTTATCCTCACTAACAGTACTGCTACTTACTGAGCACTCCTAATGTGTGAGGCACTTTTATAATTGCTATGCATGTATTAGGTCACTGCATCCTCTTAACACTTTGGAGTCAGAACTGTTATTATTCTCATTTTGCAAATAAGGAAATTAAGGCTTAGAAGCAACTTCCCCATACTACCAACAGAAGTAGTATATTAGCTACCTATTGTTCCATAGCAAATTATCCCATAGCTTAGGGTCTTACAGTAACAATAAACATTTACCATCTCACACAATTTCTAGGTTAGGAATTCATGAGTACCTTTGTGGGCACTTCTGACACAGGACCTCTCATGAGGTTATGGTCAAGATGTCAGTTGGGGCTGCATCATCTGAAGGCTTGACGGGGACTGGAAGAAGTGCTTCCAAGATGGCGCACTGCACGGCTGGTGAGCTAGTGTTGGCTTTTGCAAGGAAGTCTCAGGTTTTTACCATGTGGGCGTCTCCAGGGGATGCTCCAATGTTCTGGCAACGTTGCAGATGGCTTTCTCCAGAGTGGGTCATTCAAGAGAGAGCAAGGTGGAAAATTCGATGTCTTTATTATCCAGCCCCAGAAGTCACACACTTGCATTTCCACCGTGTTCTGTTGGACCCACAAGTCTGCCATGATCCAGTGGACAAAACCCCTAACACAAGGGCATAACTACAGGGACAGAATCACTCAAGTCATTTTGGAGAGTTGGCAGAACTTGGATTTGAGCCTGGGTCTACTCGCTGCAAAGCTGTACCCTTGACTATTCTATGATATTTCCTCCCCAGTAAAAATCTTCCTGAAGTATTTGAGATACTTGGGTAGTCATGAAAGAGTCAATGATGATCAAATTAAAACTACAACATATTGAGTGCCTACCATGTCCTGGGCGTTATACTGACTTATCTGCGTCATTTTTGCATCAGAACTAATGACAAGGCCCAGAGATTCAATGATTTGCCCAGAGTCTCAGAAGTGAAATCAAAATTGTCTTTAGGAATCTGAAGCCTATGTGAGACAAATGAGCAAATATGAATGGAGCATAGTTATGTGAAGGGGTGGGAAGAAGCTGAAGTTGCTTGAGTTTGTGATTGAGAGAAGACTGGCAGCAGAAGGCAGAATTAGAGCCGAAAATTAGGCCAATGCAGACAAAAGAATATCATCATTCAGTTGGAATGCCATTGAGCTAAACATGAGGGTAAAACCTAAGAAACAGGCAAGAAGAAAGAATTCTCAGGGCACCAATTATACACTGCAGTTAGTCAAATATCACATTGACCTCACAATCTAGTTCTTTTCAGCTGAGTGGACTTATCTTTTCCAGCGATATCATTTTGTGTTTTTAAAGACAAGGAGATAAAAGAGAAAGACAGAGATAAAGGTAACTTGGTTTCTGAACACATCTGTAGACTAGATAGATCCATTTGAGGAAGGAGGAAAATTTTTAAAGCCAAATCTGTTTTTCACCTTAAAGGAGATTCCTTTGTTCTTTCGTTATTATCTACGGTTTAATGAATACACAACTTTACAAATCTGATCCATGCACTAGACATAGAGCCTCAGTGGCATCTGTTCAGCACTATAGGAGCTGGGAAGAAATATTTAGAAATATAAGACATTATCCATGTCCTAGAGAAGCTTGGATTTATTTGAAAACATGTATATGGGGAACCCTCTGCCTGCAACTCTACGCAGTGATTATCTATGGGTTCGATTGTTGTTCAGGGACAGTAAGTTTAGAAGGAAGACAGAGGGATGGTGAGGGCAAAGGTAGTGGGGGAAGAATGGCTGGAGGAGAAGAGATTTGAGTCCTTCTTTGAGGATGGCCTGATTTGGCTTGGTCTCCATGTATTTGTTTGGGTTTTTGCAAAAGCAAATCCTAAGATAAAGACTTGGTGCATATAATCTGGAAAGGTAACCCCAAGAAACAAGAGTAAGGAAGATTACAATGAGACTGAGTTAGGGAAGGAGGAGTCAATAAAGGGTGTACCATCACTGTAAGGGAGCTCAGCTTCTTGGAGATCTTAGAGAAGCATGTGGAATGCCTCGTAGAATTTCCCTGAAGGACAGGAGGCTAGGGCATTTGTCCATGGGCCACCATCCCCCATTGTTTGAAGGGACATTAACCCCAGGGACATTAACCCTCCTGCTCTTCCTGACTGGGCCAGGATATGAGGTCTGTGGACTCCTGTGGCTTCGAAGAAAACTCTAAGGCAGAAAAACAAAGCAATGCCATAGCATGCCCTTGAGTTGTCAGTGAGCCCGGACTTGCTCACCTGTGGCCGAAATCAGAGGCAGGTGGAGGAGATGTGGTAGGAGGCACAAAAATCACCTGCTAAAACCAAGAAAGTAAAAACTACCTCCCCCTCTACCCAACTTAATTGTCATCAGCCAGAAATGTGTCACATAGCCAGCCCTAGGTGGAAGGGAACGTGGAGAGCGAGCAGTTTCAGTGGGGTGGTCTATAAGTAAAAACATAGCCTCTAAGGCAGAATGGGAATGGATATTGGGCAGGCAACTAGCACGGACGTGCGTAGTGTCTTGTCTAACAGAGTAGCTACTACCTCCCCATCCCCTTTGTAGAGCTGATCTCCAGGTATCCATGGGTCATGCAGTGTGGGGACAGTTCTATTAGGAGCCACCAGCCAAGCACCCTTCCAGCAACTTGTCAACATTTCACTTTGATGGTTCCTCTGCCTTCTTGCCCCATGGAAGGTGTGGAAAGTGTGGCAGCCACGTAATTCACCATGCATACAACTGCCATCCACCCTCTTCAACAATCCTTGAGAAGAGGAGAAGGTAAAGGATGGGCGATCACGTTGGCAAACCGGGGAGAGAGGGGTGGGCAACACTCAGGCTCCCACTGCTCACTTCTGCTACCTAACTGCCTGGCATGTTGCAATATTCCTGGGGTGGGATTGCCCCCAGGAAGGGAAGAGTCTGTAAGACTCTTGTCTCTCCCCTTTTCTTCTCATTCTTCACCGGTTTTCTTCTGAGAAGGAATTGTCAAGACTCTTGCAACTTGATCTCCTTTCCAGAAACCTCCAACACAGGGAAAAAGGACGTGAAATGAGAAATTCTGTCTTGCCTCTTATGCACTTCCTCCCGTCCCCATCACTGTGGGGAAACAAGCACGCAGAGGCTGTTAGCGGGGTGGCCATGGTAACGGGGTAATTGACATATAGTCTGTAAGTCATAAACTTAATGAAAGTATAGTTTTTATTGCACTTCAACCTCATCTCTGATTAAATCAGATCTGCATAATGCGAAGATATTAAATTTCCTTGTTTCGCATTGTCTCTCCCCTGCCAATAGGAAGAAAGCTCTGCTGTGAGGGAACTCCGCCAGTGGTCTGGGAACACCATGGCTCTAGACTTTGTTGAAAAATGTTTTTTAATAATTGCTGCCGGCTGGCTCACCCAGCAAAGCAAACTTTTGAGACGCAGTTGGATTCTGGCTCTGCGGACATAGAGCTGCTTTTCCTCTGGCAGGTGGAGCCACGGAGGTCAGGCCCAGGCCTGTTTGAGATCTGGGGACTGGGAGAGGAATGAGTCAGAGCACCTGAGTGCAAGATGCACACAGCCTAAATGAGATACTCACCTGGATCACTTGTCCCCCCTGGCAACAAAAACCAACAGGAATGGGGACAGGGGAGGAGTGTGTGCCGGCCAAGGGTAAACCACGGTGTGACTGTGTTTCAAGCACTGTGCCTCAGGGTTCTTCGGGGATTTAAGATCAATAGTATTGATGCTTATACTCTAAGAGCTTTCATGCTAACAGGTGATGTGCGAACAGCCACGATACGAGAAGTAATGTGACAATAAGAACAAAGTGCTCTAAAAATTTTTAGGAAGGAATGCTTACTTATAGCAGGGGCCTCCAAGAAAGTATCAAAGAGGTGTTGCCCTCAGCCAGTGCTTATTTATGTCAAGGGTCCTACAAAGTGCTTTTAACTGGAGGAAGGCTTCCTTCTCTTGAATTTTAATTTAACTTCATCTGGGCAGAAAGTAGAAAACATGAGCCAAGAGGGTATAACAAGGTGGTGGTTCTCAACTGGGGACGATGTTGCCCCCTTCCCCTCCACCCAGAGGACATTTGACAATGTCTGGAGACACTTTTGGTCATCCCAACTCGAGGAGGTACTCCTGGCATCTAGAGGGTAGAGGCCAGGGATCCTGCTCCATATCCCACAATGCACAAAATGGTCCCCCATCACAGAGAATTGTCTGGCCCCAAATGTCAGTAGTGATGGGTTTGGGAAACCCTGCGTAGGGGAAATGAGGCCATGAACATGTTACTGGTGCCCTCTGAGACAAGGAGAGAGCCAGCTCAGCAGATTTTTAAGCTAAGTCCCTGCCCCTGCAGGACAGATGAGGCGCAGTTGTGGCCACGTCAGGTGAGGAGGACTGACCCTCTGGGTCCAAGGCGAGTGATCTATGAGCCTGAAGGACAAGCCTGGGTGTTTTGGGCTGAGGTGAGGAGCTGGAAGGAAGCCACACCTGGTTGCACTTTTAGCATTGCTCATTTTGCCTCCTTGTCTATTCTCATGTGCCAAGCGCCCCCAGCACCATCCCCGAGCTTATCCCATTCCTGTGAAGTTCCTCTCCCTTTCTTAGATTACCTTTTCCAATCCCCTGTCTCCCAAAGCTTTGACGGCAGGTGGATAAGCATGACCTGTTCAAAGTCAGAGTCAAAGGGGAGAGTAGGGGAACAGGTTCGCTCTCAGGACGCCACAGCTCCCATTTAAAGACTTTCTGGAGCACCTGCGTGGCTCAATTGGTTAAGTATCTGACTCTTGATTTCAGCTCAAGCCCATCGGTCTGTGCACTGGGCTGAGCGTGGAGCCTGTTTAAGATTCTCTCTCTCCCTCTTCTCCTCCCTGGTTGTGCTCTCTCTCTTTCTCTAAAAGAGGAAGAGGAAGAAGAAGAAGAAGACTTTTCAGCAAAGGAGAAGTGCTCTTCACTTGAGTGGGAGGAAGATGGCCAGAAAAGAAACGATCATTTCAAGTTACTTGAAATTTTTGGGCTTGGATTCTCTATTTGATTTAATTTGTTTTTTAAATTTATTTTTTATTTATTACTTTATTTTTATTTATTGTTTATTTATTTTTATTTATAAAATTTATTTTATTTTATTAATTTATTTTGTAACTTATTTTCAGCCTGGGGCTTGAATTCACAACCCTGAGATTAGGAGAAGGTGTACTCTACCCACTGAGCCAGGCAGGTGTTCCTGGATTCTTGATTTTAATTGTCAACAAATGTTTGAGGTAGTTACCATCGATTAATGGAAGGAGAAGCCATGTCTCAAAGACATTAAGGAAACCTTCCAAAGTGACTACCAGGAAATTATGGCATATTGTGGGGTGACAAATTCTGGGCCCCTTATAATAATCATCACATTATTAATAACTTCTATTTGTCAAGCATTTATCCTGGGCCAGACCCGTACCGGGAGATCTCCCCATAGCCCAAGAGGTTAGCCGCCATGGCCACAATCAACGGAATCAGAGGCAAGAGCACATCTTCAGATCTCAGACCTTGGGGTTACCATGGGGTTACTCATGTTACAAGTCGGGATTCCCTCTCCTCCCCAGTTTCTGCTTGCATCTTGTCAGTCTATCCCCTTCAGTTCCTGAGAAACATAACACAGGACACTCAGGCATCGAGAAGCATGTATGCATTCCCGACTTGGGTTTCTGTCCTGGTTCATGAGCTTCCTGGTCGCTGAGCTACCTCTGTCCTTTCTGGGGCTGAAAGGAGTCTCCACAGAAAAAGGAAACAATGCCTTTTAGCAGGCAGAAGTGCCTACATGGTAGCCCCTGTGGACCCTATAGTTATGGGGTACCCTAAGGAGAGGGCGGAAGAGCTGTCAGTTCCCAAAGTTCAGCTCCAACATATCTATTATGTCTTCCTAACAAATTACTGGTTTCAGGAAGCTCAACACAAAAAGCAGTGGTTATGAATATTGCAGGTCTCGTGGGCCACAACTCTTGGGGGTGGTCTCATCGCACGTGAACAGCAGAACAGGTCGGAAGGAGACTCCACAGAAATACATCCCTTTTGCAATGGAGGGAAAGCCATGGTGAAGCCAATTATAGGCAGGGCTGGGAAGGTGGGGCTCAGGAGAGCCTGGGGTCCAGGATGAGCCTGTGGGCTGGTGGAAGGGAGATATCTCTGAGTCCTTATCTGTTTTGTTTGTTTTTTTTCCTTCCCTCATCACCATGATGCTGCCCAAGAAATCAGAAAATGATGAAGCTCAATGACTATGTTCTGCATCAAATTTCTAGAGAAGTGTCAGAAAAATGAACAGAGTCCTGGGATGATAGTTTGGTCCATCACTGGCTTGCCAAATATGACCAATAAGACGAGCCCTTCAGAGTAGGGGTTTGACTTCTGCCAAGATACCATGCGTATAATACCCGCCAAAAGATGAACAGTGAAAATAGCTATTTATCATTTGTTTTACATTTTACGTGTAAGGAAGTTGAGGCCCAGAGATGAAACAATCTGCTCACAGGTCCTGAAATGGATGAAAGAGAACCTGGCCTTTGGCCTGTGGTTTTTTGTTTTTGTTTTTTTAGAGAGAGGTGGGAGGGGCAGAGGGAGAAGGAGAGAGAGAATCTCAAGCAGACTCCATGCTCAGCTGAGAGCCTGACGTGGGGCTCGATCTCACGACCCTGAGATCACAACCTGAGCCAGGATCAAGAGCCCAATGCTTAACCAACTGAGACACCCAAGCGCCCCGGGCTTGTGCTCTTTTTTTTTTATACCACCTCAAGTCATGACTTCATGAGGTATTGTTCTGGCCTTTCATGGAGAGAGACAACTAATAAAAATTAGAGAATATATAGAATGCGAGCTGATCCATCTTCTATTTTCTCAAAACAAAAACAATCTTAGAAGTGAATGAAAGTAATATGCAAAGTAGTAACCAACCATGATTCTTAACATATTAGGAAAAATAAAACTCAATAAAAGATTTATATACAAAAAAAATGTAGGTAAGGTATAAGATGTTCCTCAATAATTTTTTTGTTGTATAGTCTTGGGTTTTATTACCGTGTTTCCATAGCTAACTGGTTTGGGCTCTATCTAGAAGACATTTTGGGACATTTGGAGCTCTCTAGTTTGACTGAGGCATTTCACAAACTGTGAGAAGCTTTGCGATCAGATCTTACAGCTAGTATTTATTAAACTCACCTTGTCTTGCTAGTAAAACTTATTTGAGATGTTAGTTAAAAATATGGATTTCAGGTCTCACTCTAGGTGTACTGAATGAAGAAAGGAAAAGCCTAACTCTGTGGTCCTTGGCCATAATTGAACCATGAGATGCTTATTCAATTGTCCTGATATGGGATTTGAGGCAAGAGAATGTTGTTTAAGATTTTATTTATTTATTTGACAGAGAGAGAGAGAGAGAGAGAGAGCGCACAAGCAGGGGGTGGAACAGAGAGAGAGAGAGAGAGAGAGAGAAGCAAACTCCCTGAACACTGAACAGGGAGCTGGATTCAGGGCTTAATCCCAGGACCTGGGATCAAGACCTGAGTTGAAGGTAGATGCTTAGCTGACTGAGCCACCCAGGAGCCCCAAGAGAATGTTTTTAAGCTCTTGGGTGATAACATGGAGCAGCTAGGGTTGATAATAATGGGCTTAACCTCACCGTATCAATCCATGGCTATCGTCTGGGTTGTGTCCTTGTACCCAGCACATGCCCACCACACTTTTTCTGCCCCCTGAGAGAGAAGCCTATACGTTAGGGTATAAAACGGTTGTCTTTATTCCTTGCATCAATAACCAGACACATGTTGAGTCCATATCAAAAGTGTTCCCTCCCTGGCAAGGCAGGTGACCATCTAGTGACAGAACATGGAAGGAGTGTATCCAAAGGTCAGGCATAAAACTGCTACAACAGAGGGAAAATGCAGGTCTCAAGAAATGCAGGAGATCAATGTCAAATTGGGAGGAGGGGAATATGGACAGGCTGCAAGCACCATTAACCAAGCATGAGCTCACACTACGAGCCGGAGTCCGCAGGCACAGGGAGGGAGAGCAGGTGGTCCCTGGAGGTCTGGGATGCTTGAAGCTGTCTGGCTGCAGGAAGCAAACATCCAGGGATGGGAAACTAGGGTTCAGGTGCAGGGAAGTCAGACCCTCGGAGTGGATTGCAATCAGCAAGTCTGTCCTGTGGAAAGAGGCAAGGCCGAAAAGGGATGAAGTAGTAGTAACGTGGATGTCGTTTAGAGAAGGAATCCCTCCATTTCCTCTCCATAATGACAAGGTGCCTTCCGGAATCTCTGGAGTGGAAGAAAGTACTTTCCATCACAACAGGCCACTGGGAGAGGAGATTCCCTTTGGAAGCTTAGAGATCGCCCAAACAGCAGGCCAAAAAGAATTTTCCACTGTCTACCCGGTAATCTCAAGATGCTATCCCTGGCTTCTCAGTCAAAGGCTCTTCGCTGACCCTTCCTCCCAGTTTGACCTTGGGAGGCGTAAAGAAAAGACTCCTCTATGTTCTGTCTATTCACAGAATACTCTCCATACTCCTGGTTACCAAATGCGTGTGGGTTTTCCCCACACCAAGCAATTCTCCAGTTCTCCGACACCAGCTGGGTGTCCCACAGTGTAACCGAGGTCTGATACTATTTGCTTGGAGTTGGTGCCCACCCCTCAGGTCAACGGCTCAGTCCCACAAGGCGGCCCCTGCCTCGCACATCGGTCCCAAGACAAGCTGCCACCAAGTGTCTGCACCAGACGTCCTCACGACCCCCTTCCTTGGGTGTGATCCTTTGCTAGAATGGCTCACAGAACTTGGAACAACCATTCACCTCCTTGATTACTGGTTTATTACAAAGGATATGACTCAACAGCCAGCAGATGACAGAGATGCACGGGGCAGGGTGTGGGGGATGGGGTGTGGAGCTTTCCCGCCCTCTTGGGGCCCCCACCTGCCAGCACCTCCCTGAGTTGACCAATCCTGAAGCTCTCCAAGCCCCTTGGGTTAGGACTTCTTCTGGAAGCTTCATTACATGAGGCACGGTTGATTAAGTCATTGGTTACTGGTCACCGAACTCAATCTCTCCTCTCCCTGGAGGGCAGAGGTTGGAAGTGGGTTGAGGAGGAGGAGGGGGGAGCAGAAAGTTCCAACACTGTAGCCCCAGGATTGGTTCCCTCACAACCAGCCCCATTGTTGGGGGCTTCCCGGAAGTCACCCGTTAACATAAACTCAGGTGTAGTTGTTATGAATAATAAAACACCTTTATGGCTCTTACCACTTAGGAAATTCCAAGGGTTTTAGGAGCTGTGAGTCAGGAACGCTTGATGGAAGACAAATATCTATTTCTTCTTATAAATGGCAATATCCTAGGAGGCTACATGTGGGAAGGGTGTTCTGGGTCCAGGTCCAGCTCACTCAGGTCCATTTGGCAGCTGGCTGGGAGCAGGCACCAGCTGAGGATAGCAGCCTGGACACCTGCAGCTGCATGTCTCTGAGGACCATTCACAGGGCTCTGTGTTCTAACATAAGCCTCTGGCCTCGGAGAATGTACGCCCTGTATAAAAGGCACCACAGAGCCTATAGTTGTTACTCATCATAATGACATAATGGAAGGAGGCACTTTGCCCATGAAATACAACGAAGCCATTTGCGGCGAGATGGTCTTCCCGAAGCACATTCCAGAAAACCAGCGAGACAGACCTCGCAACCCCCTGAGCCCCCAGACACAGCCAGGATTCTCCTCTGTCCATTTTCTTTGGTTGGTTCCATGGGGTGCATGTCACTGGCTACCTTCTAGCGTCTTCCATGTGCTCACAGAGCGGCTCCCCAGGGAAGCCCACCACATGAGGATTTCAGTGTGTGCTCTTCAGTGTGTAGTCTCCTTGAGCAGAAGTGAGCACAAGCACAGACTGAATGTGGGAGTCAATGTTCTCTCGGTGTCTGCTCTAAATGTTCGTTGTTCCAAAAGAGGGAAATGAATGGGGAATGCCTGAACTACGCTTGAGCTGAAACAAAACAGTTAACTGAGGTTATGGTGATGTGGTTTTGGAATATAGGTGAGGTTCAGTGGGGTGGAGTCTGGAGAAGGAATTCTTGAGCCATCTTTGGTGCAAATAGGTGGTTTATTAAAGCTCAGGGACAGGACCCGTGGGCAGAAAGAGCTGCTGCCCCAGGGTTGTGAGGGGTGGCTGATCATATACTATAGGGTTGGGGGAGGTAAGGAAAAGGGAGGTTTCAAAAGAACTTTCATATGCTAAAGAGGACCTACAAGATGCTGGAGGCCTTGCCATTGTCAAGTTAAGGTTGTTTTTCCCCTCCGGCAAGGCATTAACATTAAGATAGTTGGGAGCTTCCTGGAGGAACATAACACTCTGCCCGCCTCAAGTATCTGTCAATGGCTGCAGGTTATAAGGGCATTTAATAGTATCTACATTTCCTTCTGGAAGCTAGGTTATTGATGATGGGAATGCTTTGTTCTTGTAGATTGCTAAGACATTTGTAAACTGAGGGAAACTCAAGTCTTATAGGATAGTGATCTCTATAAGTTACTATTTGTTTTTCCTTTAGGGCAACCAGGAGTGCCTGAGGAATGTCACTTATATCCCATGGTGCGGGGGTGGGGGGGGTGCGGTGTCAGCTTCTGCTTTGTCCTCAGCTCGCCTTCTGCTCCCTCATCAATGGGATCTCGGGAGGGTTTTCTTTTGCTCTTTTTACTCCTGTGATCCGTGGGCAAATCTGTGGACCAGTCAGCGACTGTTTGCTGGTGGACCGTTTCCCTAGCCTTCCCCCTACTCTGCTCCTACTGGATGCCCCTCTAAAACCCCAGTCTCTGAGCTCTAGAAACTCTCCTACAGTGGTCCCTCCCTGCCCCTAAGGTAGCGGTGACTACTCCTGTTGAGGTTCTTGGCTTCCCACCTTGTCCATCGCCTGTCAACTCTGTGCTATAAAGAACCTCTAGGTCTTCCTCTTGATTAGCTGATAAAGTTCTTTTTTTTTTTTTACGGTTTGGGTTTTTTTTTAAGATTTTATTTCTTTATTTATTTGACACACAGAGAGAGAGAGAGTACAAGCAGGGGGAGCGGCAGGGAGAGGGAAAAACAGACTCCCTGCTGAGCAGGGAGCCTGACGCGGGGCTCAATCCCAGGACCCGGAAATCATGACCTGAACCGAAGGCAGACGCTTCACCGACTGAGCCACCCAGGCGCCCCTTGACTGATAAAGTTCTTAAATAATTGCCAACCCTTTTATAGCATTAGTAGTGCTTTATTATTAATTCATTTAATCCCCATAACTTTCCCATGAAGCGGGTACTATCACCATCCCCATTTCACAAACTAAGCAGTAGAAAGGTCACACGGTAAATCGGTGATGGAGCTGGGACTCGGGAGGTGTTTGAGATCGAAGATTGAACCAAAACTAAAAACATAACCAATAAAACATACACCCACATTTCAACCAAGCACAAAGATCTTGATTCACAGAACTTTTGGAGCAAGAACACATGAAGGGAATGGTTCCGAAATTGCAGCTCCTGGACCAACAGCATTAGCATCACCTGAAAACTTGTTAGAAATGTCCATCCCAGGCTTCACCCCTGACCTACTAAATCGGAAAGGGGGAGTGGGAGAGGGGGAAGCACTCTGTGTTTTAACAGACCGTCCAGGTGATTCAGATGCTTAGTGAAGTTTGGGAACCACTGCCTTAGATGATGGTTCCATCCTTGGATGTTGAGGTCCTAGGATGGTTCTTGGGTGACTGCTCTGCTGCCCGAAAACCAAGCAATAGCTTATTTGCCACATGGCATGGCTCCTCTAAGTGGCTCTGCATACCCCTGCATCTCGGGGAAGACACTGTGGTGGGCAGAATTGGGATGTCCACATCCTCACCCTGGGGACCTGGGACTATGTCCTGTTACATGGCCAGGGGGGATTAAGGTTGCTAATCGGTTACTTTAGAATACAAAGGTTATCCTGGATTATCCTCGCGGGTCCAATGTAATTATAAGTGTCCTTAAATGGGGAAGAGGGAAGCAGATGAGTCAGAACCAGAGGGATGGCTGGTTTTGAACATGGAGGAAAGGGACACAAGCCAAGGAAAGCAAGCGGCCTCTAGATGCTGAAAAAAGCCAGGAAATACATCCTCCCTTAACACCTCTAGAAGGAACACATCCCTGCCAATGCTTTGGTTCTAGTCCAGTGAAATCTATTTTGGACTTCTGACCTCTAGAAGTAGAAGATAATAAATTTGTCTTGTTTTTGGCCAGCAAGCTTGTGGTAACTTGTTACAAAAGCCCCTGGTACACACCCCATACAGACATTCCAGGGCTTAGTGGACACCAGTAGCTACAGTCCTTCTCAACTCATCTCTCACAGCTCATTCTCTCCCAGTCTTGTCCTCGTTTTTTGTTTGGTTGGTTGGTTTTGATTTTTTTGTTTTTATTTAAGTAGGCTCCATGCCCAGCACAGAGCCCAGCGTGGGGCTTGAACTCACGACTCTGCAATCAAAGCCAGAGCTGAAATCAAGAGTTGGACGCTTCCCCGACGGAGGCACCCAGGCGCCCCATCCTTGTTTTTCACACTTCCAAGTTGGAGTCAACTTTCCAGCCGTCCTCCTTGGCTAAATAAAGCCTATAGTTGCTGCATCTTCTGGAACTCCCACTCAATGACTAGTGGTCTCCCCTCCAACTGCCATCTTCTCTTGGGACATTCCTTATTTGATGCTGGAAGTCCTGGGGTCTCTGATGGTCACTCAAGCAGAGCCAGAGTTTTCCTTCACAGCCTAAAGACTTCAGGGTCAGGAAACAATCTCAATGTTCCCAATCTTCCATTTACCCCCTCCATCCTGCAAAAACCCTTTCTTATTTGAAGTTCATGCTACTCTTAGCTCTACTGCCCTCTGCCCCACCTCCTTCCTGCCATGCATCAGCCTGCCGGTCCCTCCCCACCACTCACTGAACATGGTGGGTCTGACACTTTTCCTCCCTACCAGTACGCCCGCCAACACTCTTGAGGACAGAACACCCACGCCGATGACTTGCACAGCACCTCCAGAGATCTCCTCCAACTGCACATCATCTAGTCTCTTCCATAGTCACGCCTAGACCTTGTCACCCCCAGTAACCACATCTCCCTTAGAGCTAACTTTGAGAGTTCAACCCAATGTCTTTTACTCTGAGAATTCAACCCAATGCTACGAGCCTTTGATTTCATTGTGACTCGCGAACCCTGTTCTCATTTTTCTAACTGCCAAACTACAAACCCATGGCTCATGAATTTAATCACTTCCTCGCAGATATTCTGGGTCCCTTGATCCCCCTCACTCCCCGACCTGCCCCAGATGTCACTGTCCTGCTTACCTGGTAAACCCCCGTCCTGGCTGAGCCCACATGTCTGCCTCCTCCATGCTGCCCCATGAGCAGCTGAGCTCTGTGTAGCAAATCATAGATCTGGGTTAAATTCTCTGCTTTATAAATCACAGCCATTATCCCCATGTGAGCCCTTCATTCTTCCTGATGCATGTTGCCCTTCGTTACTAACTTCCCTTCTCCCCACCCTGCGATGACTATCCCAGGTTCCCTTTTTGCTCAGACCTTCCCCACTTTCCCCTCACGCTTGCTGAGGGAATGTAAGCCATCCCATGGAGATGCTTTCAAGTTTCTCATCCGCAGATCTGGAAGCCTCCCTTAGTCATGACCCTTCTTTGCCCTTCCCCTCCTGTAAGGAAGAGAGCACCTTGCTCCTAACCCAAACTAATTCCTTCCACTGCTGTCCTGAGCACCTTTCCCTTTTGCTGACCCAAAGAATGTGAAGCTCTGGATTTTCTTTCCCTCTCCCTCATCATAGGTCTTTCTGGAGGGACATCTACAGCTTTAAATGCTTCTATCAGAAATGAACAAAGGCCAAAAATTGATTACCTAAAATTCCACTTCCAGAGGTTAGATAAAAACCAGGAAAATTGACTTAAAATAAGTGGAAGACAAATAATTGTGATCAGAGCATAAAACAATGGAATTGAAAACAATCAACAAAGCTAAAAGTTAGTTCTTTTGATCATAAGATTAGCAAAACTGGTAAACCCCACATAAGCCTGCTTAAGAATAAAGGAGACAGAGCACAAATGATCAATATCAGAAATGAAAGAGGGATTATCATGACAGATTGCGTAGTTACCAAAACAATTTAAAGAGAATACTAAGGGTAACTCTATGTTAACAAAATTGACAATGCAGATGAAATGGGCCAGTCCCCTGAAAAACTCAGATGATCAAAACTGACACAAAAATAGCCTCATATCTACTGAAAAGTTAAACTGATTATCAAATGTTCCAGGAAGAAATAACATTGAATTTACACAACCTATTTCAGGAAGTAAAGGAGGAATGAGCTACTACTTGAGGATACAGAGTGAGCCAGACACAAAAAAAGGTATGGTCTCATGATTCTGGGTGTTTTTTTTTTTTTTTTGAAAGATTTATTTATTTTAGAGTGAGAGCATGAGTGCGGTGGGGGGTGGGCAGACGGAGAAAGAGAGAATCCCAGGCAGACTCCCCTGCTGAGCGCAGAGCCCACTGTGGGCCCGATCCCATAACCCCAAGATCATGACCTGAGCCAAAATGAAGAGTTGGATGTTAACCAACTTGAGCCACCCAGGCACCCCTCATGATTCTATTTAAATGAAGTGCTAGAATAAATACAACTAATTTATTTTGGAAAACTTCAAAACAGTGGTTTCCTTTGCTGGGATAAGAGATGAACTGGAAGGGAATCCCAGGGAACTTTCTAGAACAATAGGAATAGGTGAAACAGGTGGCAAAATCATCCATTAGGCATTTCAGTATAAGTAGATTTAATGAAAAGTCACCCAAGAAGTGCAGAGAGCTGGAGATGGACACGAACCAGAGTAACACAAGTTGGTGGTGGACGTTTGGTGCCGAGCGAAGGGACATTTATTACCTTATCCCGTGTGTGTTGGATGTGCTTTACATCTGCTTAATCAAGAGTTTTAAAGTGGAATAGTCAGGTAGTGTGATTCATAAAGTGAGATATTCTGTTTGTACATTACACCATTTCAAATCTGCAGACCTCAGGTCTGCCCCAAATAAAGTAGATTGGTATTTCCTTCCAGTCTTATTTTGTAAATTGTTCTGACCCGTACTGAATATGCACTTTTGCACCCAGCTTTTCCTATACAGATTACACTGTAAGCATATCTGCACACAGTTTTGCAGTCTTTGTGATCATCACTTTTAATGGCTACCCCTCTGGCTTCTTAATGCTGAAACTCAAATTTTATCTCATTATTTTACCTACATTGAATGTTAGTGCTACTCAGAATAATATAGCTTGAGTGCATCCTCCAGGACTGTTCATTTAACTATTTATGTTCTTTACCCTCACTTTGTACTAAGGATGATTTAAGGTTGCCTGAAAAGACACATAAAACATGACAAGACAGAATAAATTTAAAATAGAATACAAAATGAGAAACATGGCTAAAGATAGAATTGAATCAAGGATATTTAGGAAGGGACAAATCAGACACCCTTCTTTGCCAAGGTATATCTCAACAAAACACTATCCAGAACACCTAACTTTGAGCAATGATGCATAGTGTGTGTGTTGGTTGGGGTTGGGGTACAAAAGGGTGACCAAAGAAGCCTCTTACAAGACGTAGTTATCTATGAAGCACTAAAAAGTTAGGGAATATCTACGCACTTGATAACTAAAAATAGTTGAGTAACTTCAGATGTAGCTTGGAATAGCTTTTAATCTCAGAATAGCTGAGACGCAGGAGAGAGGAGAGGGATGGATTCAGATCTCAGTTCTGCTGCTTCCCAGCTGGTTATTTTGAGAAAATGGCTTCATCTCTCTGATCCTCCATGTCTTCTTTTGTAAAACTGAGGGCAATAAACATGCACCATAGAGCACTGTTGTGAAGATTTATCACAGATTTCACAAGTACTGATCGAGACTCGCTGGGTGGTGGGCACTCTTCTAGTCCCGCAGGAAGGGACGGCAGGTAAGTCTCCACCTTTGCGAGACTCACCTTCTAGTGGAGGTAAAAAGAGAGAGAAGAAACAAATAAATGATGTAATTTCAGATGGTGACACTTTGATTCAAGAAAATGGCGCACATAGTGGGGCTAGAGGAAAAGGGACAGGTGTGCTCCCTTTGCAAGATCTATTGATACGGGATGGGAATTCCTCTCAGCAAAGATCCTATTTTAAAAGGAATCTGAAAGCTGTCAAATCCCTGTATCTAATTATATACACATACTTAATAATGTTAATAATTATATATTACATACAATCATATATATATTTAGAGAAGAGACAGAAAGTTACCGAGTCGTATAGTTAGAGTTATATGGTGATATAGTTTGTAAATTTACATATATATATGGTTGTGCTTCTCCGAGTGATCCCTGATTGATCCACCAAGAGTGGTATCAGATCAAAGACAAAAATAAATAGGACCAAATACATCTCTGATTTGCACCTGGAAATCTCCAAGTGTACTACCAAGAACTCTTCACAAACAGGACAGCTCCAGGTGCACACAGACATGCTAAGAAGTATTCTAGAGAGAATGTATGGCCCATCTTGAATTCCCTTGGCACTTACAGTTCTGGTTCTCTGAGAACATCACCAGGGCCCTAAGCCAGAGCCCTGACCATGGACACCAGAAAGGCACAGGAAAGAGAATGCTGGAATGGGCAGTGCAGCCGAGCCAAGAGCACGGAATGGGTCCTGTCTCTAGGTCAAAGTTAAGAAAGATCAACAGAGGGCACCTCGGTAGCTCAGTCGGTTAAGCATCTGCCTTCGGCTCAGGTCATGATCCTGCAGTCCTGGGATCGAGTCCCACATCGGGCTCCCTGCTCAGCCGAGAGTCTGCTTCTCCCTCTCCTTCTGCCTGCTGCTTCCCCTGCTTGTGATCTCTCTCTCTCTCTGACAGATAAATAAAATCTTTAAAAAAAAAGAGCAATTGAAGCTATTTATCCTCTATTATTTTCTTGGCTACTTATCAGCGACTAACCACGAGTGGACCACTATGACTGTGACCATGACCATGTGCAATTTTTCTGATAAAACTCCGGCCTGAGAAACCCACATGTGCAATTTGTTGAGAGCTCCCTACAGCACAATATCCATGGATTGCACCACAAACTAATAGGTTTAGATTTTAGGGAGAGTGGAGGTTGGTTTATTTTGAAAATAGAACAAACTGTCAGATGGGGCCATACTTGAAAAACCAATAGAAGTTAACATGTCTACCAAAATTGAAGTTTGTTATTTTGTGAGGTCCTTAAATGGCCTCGTCAGGGGAAAAAAATATCTCTGGGTGTTTTATTCACCATGGGTTTCTTTTCTTTTTCCTTTTTTTTTTTTTTTTTGATTTATTTATTTGAGAAAAAGAGCACACAGAGGGAAAGGGAGAAGCAGACTCCCTGTTGAGCAGGAAGCCCGATGCGGGGCTCGATCCCAGGACCCCAAGATCATGACCTGAGCTGAAGGCAGACGCTTCACCGACTGAGCCACCCAGGCGCCCCTTACCATAGGTTTCAAAACGACCTTAAAGGACCATTACCATTCCCCAGTCAGAAAGTGGCCCAGAGAAACGCAAGGTTTAAGGTGGTTTACTTAGCTTATAGTTGCTGGAGAAGTGAGGGTCCTGGGCACCTCTATTAAAGACTCTCTTGTCAATGTAATAGCTCTTCCTCCACACTCAGTTTTGGCTGGAAGAGCCCATATATCCTTGGCATTGTAATATACCAAGCCTGGACAGTGAATCATGAATCAAGTCTGCTTGACACATTTGGTAAACGTCATTCCTTTGTTGACAAAAGAAGAGATCCATGGGAGGATAGACTCCTTTTCTGCTCCCCCCACCCCTGCCGTACCTCTCTCCATCTCTCCTAGGCGTTGCCTCTAAAAGCAGTCTTTGATGCTCATAGCTGCATCAACCATCCGACAACCATGAAAGCAGCAAGCCACCATACTGGGGTTGGCAGAGCACAAAGATAGAAAGAGCCTGGGCTTTGTCGAGGTGGTTGAGCCGCTGAGCCAGTCCTGGCTTCAGACTCTGTTATCTCAGAGATAATCCCATGTCTTTATGCACCAGCCTCTGCACACCAGGCATTCTGGTAGTCTGGACTCGGTTCTTCCTTAAGACTTTTTATGTTTGTTTTCTTTTTCCGATAATAAAGTGATATCGAGTTCTGTATTTGGTATATCGACACCTGGCTGGCTCAGTTGGTAGTGCACATGCCTCTTGATCTTGGGGTTGTGAGTTCGAGCCCCATGTTGGGTGTAGAGATCATGTAGAATAAAATGTTTTATAAGAAAAAAGGTATTTCTACAAAGATACAAATGTAGGGATCTGAAGGGTCACGTGCACCCCGATGTTTATAGCAGCAATGTCCACAATAGCCAAACTGTGGAAAGAGCCAAGATGTCCATCGACAGATGAATGGATGAAGAAGAGGTGGTGTATATACACAATGGAATATCATGCAGCCAGCAAAAGGAATGAGATCTTGCCATTTGCAACGACGTGGATGGAACTGGAGGGTGTTATGCTGAGTGAAATAAGTCAATCAGAGACAGACATGTATCATATGACCTCACTGATATGAGGAATTCTTAATCTCAGGAAACCAACTGAGGGTTGCTGGAGTGGTGGGGGGTGGGAGGGATGGGGTGGCTGGGTGATAGACACTGGGGAGGGTATGTGCTATGGTGAGCGCTGTGAATTGTGCAAGACTGATGAATCACAGATCTGTACTTCTGAAACAAATAACGCAACATATGTTAAGAAAAAAGAAAAAGAAGAAGATAGCAGGAGGGTAAGAATGAAGGGGAGTAAGTCGGACGGGGAGACGAACCATGAGAGACGATGGGCTCTGAAAAACAAACTGAGGGTTCTAGAGGGGAGGAGGTGGGGGGATGGGTTAGCCTGGTGATGGGTATTAAAGAGGGCACATTCTGCATGGAGCACTGGGTGTTATGCACAAACAATGAATCATGGAACACTACATCAAGAACAAATGATGTAATGTATGGTGATTAACATAACAATAAAAAATAAAGAAAAAAGGTATTTCTGGTATAAATTGCAACATATATGTCACATAAGGAAGCAAGCACTCCATCCGTTAGTGACAGCATGGAAGATATCCTCAGATGTATAACAATCAGTTCCCAACAATTAACCAGTTCTTCCATGGAATAACCAGAATATGTAAAGCTTAAATGGTCATGAAAGGAGACCATATATCCGGCCACGCTGAATTTGCTTCGGCAGGGGAAATATACATGTAAACATACGTTATATCCGGTTTTTAAGGAATTAAATCAAAACAGACCAAACGAGAAAAAATATATCCTACAAACCAAGCAAAGCCCCGAGATTGATGAGGATAAGACTTGCCAATTTGCACTCTTTGCAAAAGTTCTGTGGTTCATTTTCTGACAGCTGGTCCAAGAAAGATTTAAAACTCTGAATAGGAGGGAGGAGGTGGTTTCCATCTGTGGTCATTACCTGATCCTGCTGATTTCAGCTGCCGGGACGAACTCCATGGGGCACGTAGTTTTTCTTTCTGATTCTTTAACAGTTTATTATAGGAATATTTCTCCTGCAGAGAAGGGTGCAGAAAATAATATAACATACATCCATGTCCTCACTGCTGATATTTGACAAATGTTAACTTTTGCCATTTGCTTTGGAGGTTTTAAAAATAAAACTTTTCTGACAATTCAGAGTGTCTGTAAATATCCCACACAATCCTGTCTCCTTATTGTTCTAATTTGAATTTCATGGTGCACATCATTAGGCCACCTGCACATCTCACATTTGAACCATCTCTAGGAAGCTGCCACATCGAAGTCTGTTTTCAAAACACATTTTGGCTAGTAGAATTAAGCAGTGATGCCTCTAGGACTATACAATCTCCCTGACTCCCTTCTAAGGCGGGATACTCCACATTTTGCACGGGAGCCGAAACTAACAAGATCGCATCTTTCTTCCTCTGTCCCAGTAACCTTCCAATTAACTGGGGGTCCTTGCTAGTTTCAAGCGATGTATCAGATTCCTAGAAGCAGTGCTGGAGGCAGCCCTCAAGGCTAGTGAAGATTCTGGTCACCAGTGCGGACACGTTGAGAGTGGGGGATGCCTACACCACCAAGCAATCCTCCAGCGCCAGCTGAGTGTCCTACAGTTCATCTCAATTCCGGCACTATCTACCTGGAGATAACCTCAGGTTCCATAGGTTAAGGGCCCAGTCCTATAGGACTGCCATCCTCCATCCTCCCCCTTCAGACACTACTAGCAAGTCACCCACCGGCAAATGGATCAGAAGTTCCCACAACCCCTTCCTTGGGTGCAATAAATTTGCTAGAGCAGCTTACGCAACTCAGAGAAACATCAGGAACAGCCAGCTGGTAGAGGTGCAGAGGGAGGGCTGCGGAAGGGGCGTGGAACTCCCATGCCCTCCCTGGGTGCACCACGCTCCCTAAAGCTTCAAAGGCACACCAACCCAGAAGCTCCCCAAAACCTAGCCTTTTGGGTTTTTATGGAGGCTTCATTACAGAGCCATGATTGATTAAATCATTGACCATTGGTGATTGAACTTGATCTTCAGCCCCTGTCCCATTCCCAGAGGGCAGGGGTTGGGACTGAAAATTTCAACCTCTCCTCACAAGGTTGGTTCCTCTAGCAACCAGCCCCCATCTTTAGGTGACCTAGGGGCTTTCCCCAAAGTCAGCCTATTAACATAGCAAAAGACTCCTTTATTGCTCTCCTTACAAAATCTCAAGGGTTTGAGGAGCTCTGTGCCAGCAACTGGGTCAAAGACCAAATACAGCTTCTTATTATAAATCACAACATCACTCTAGCCCTTTGCGAAAGACTTGATTTGAAAGAACAATGCAGGAATCCGCTCCCCAGCCTCAGGATGCTGCTCAAGCAGGGGAGCACCTTCTAACTAGCTTCTTCATCTTGTTTCACTGAAGAAAGGGGACCTGGGTGGGAGATGATGTCAGAAGGTGCAAGCCGTGTCTGGCGTTTCCCTATCTCACACCTACCTCCCCAGGGCTCTTTCCGTTTCCCTATCTCACACCTACCTCCCCAGGGCTCTTTCCGTTTCCCTATCTCACACCTACCTCCCCAGGGCTCTTTCCATATCCTGCCTCCTTCCTGAGACCTCACAGTTTGCATCTCCAGGGCTGTCCCCAGACTCCACCCTGTTGTATCTGCCGTGGATTCACATTTCACTCTGTCTCTGCCACACCCACCTTGCGTGTTACCTTCTCGGCAATCTCTTCTGCTCCCAATCCAAGCTCTCAAATGCCCCATCTTGGCCACAGTCCTGTATAAAACTTTTCCCGAGCACCTGGGTGGCTCAGTCCATTAAGCGTCTACCTTCGGCTCAGGTCATGATCTTGGGGTCCTAGGATCGAGTCCCGCATCGGGCTCCCTGCTCAGCTCAGAGTCCGCTTCTCCCTCTCCCTCTGCAGCTCCCCCTGCTTGTGCTCCCTCTCTCTGTGTCAAATAAATAAATAAATAAAATCTTTAAAAAAAAACTTTAAAAAATAAAAAAAATAATAAAATATAGGCTTAGATTTGCCCCGGAAATTGGATAAAGAAAAATGCAAATGTGTTAGTAAGGGAATGCAAGAAATTACTCAAATGTTAAGGAAATTAATTTTTTGTGGACTGATATTTATTATCATATAATTTATTTTTATATATGTTATATAAGACATATATACATATATAACATTTATACGTATATAGGTAGGTAGATATAAATATATACAAAATAAATAATTTTAAGATGAGGAACTCAGCTACTCAACGGAATGCTTTCCGCCCTACGTTCTGCATGCTGGCACACAGGGCAAACGGTCTGGATTTTTCAGTTAGCCTTAATTTCACCACCTTCATTAGCCGACTCCCCTGAGAGACCCCAGAGCCGACGAAAGATGAAGCAGAGAAGGCAGCTATGAGTCCAGAAGGCCCTTCCAAGTTTCCCAGCTTCCATATAGTTCTCTTGCCAACGCATTGTGCCTTTCTCAATTTCCTTAATTCAGCTCAAGCTGTCGAGCATCGAATGTTAATGAAGCTGTGTTTGGTGTTATGAGTAAACGGCGTTGACTAGAACAGGATCTCTACCTTGAGATCCTTACAATCGTGCGGAAATAGGACATGCACGCAGGCTGACAGCTTAATGTGTGGAACGTGGGTCATTCCCTGAGACAAGGATCAAGCGAAAGGAGTGGTTAAATTGCAAGTATGACTTGAACAGACCCTGCCCTGGGTCGTTGGGTAGGATTCTGACAGTGGGGTGGCGCCCAGAGGGCATTCCTAATAGGACCCCCAGCGTGACTCAAGGTCCAGAGGTGGGACGTTGCAGAGGGGGTTTGAGAACGATGGCAAGTCGAGGCTGTTGGGGCCTCGATTTGTATTCACATCGGAGTTGGAAAAGCACTTACTTAGTTACCATATGTGTGGTCTGTAACTGACTTCTCTTGGGTCACGTGGAAGGCTGGCTATTTTCCTTCTCCCAGTCGTAGTCGCTTCTAAATCCTTAAAGAATACACTTAAAACCTGAATTTTCTGAAGTCAGTGGTGTAACAGAGACTCCTGATTCTTGTCAGAAGAGGGATTTGGCTCTTTTCCATTCCCGCCCTTGGTCCCCTTCCTCTCTACCCTACCTCACAGGGTTTTAGCAACTTTGTCCTGTTCTGTTTTTATCATTACTTTGACACTCTGTATTGTTTTTTCTTTCAATGGTTTTATTATTTGCTTTTTTTTTTTTTGTGGCTACGTATGCCACAGTTGTTTAGGTATGAGCCCTACGCGTATGAATTCAGCGCCCATCAGCAAGCACCTTATAGCATCACTACGCTACTCATCAGCTTTGCATATTTAATCCATCTCCTGGCTTTTCACCTTCCCACGTAGACTTTTAAGAATGAGTTCCTGGGTCATATACTCCCTACGTTGGTGCCTCCTCGCATGGGAATTGTAGTTTTATAAGGAAGGGGGTTCTCGAGTGCCCCCAAAGCTCTCTAAACCTGACATTGAACACTGAAGAAAAATCTGAGTTGGGCCCAATTTCTTTTTCTGTTGTAAGTGATCTGTTCATGGCATGGAGATGCTGGTAGGGTTCTGTATTCCTAAAATAACATCGTCACCATAATACGACTAGCTGTTTGTTTCTTTATGTTAATTTTGCTTAAGAATTGGTGAATTCTTCTGGTGCGGACATCTGGATCTCATCCCTAAATTCCAGGAATTTTTCTTTTCATAGATCTTTGAAAATGTTTGTCTTCCTTTTTGTTCTTCAGGAATGCCGATGATCTGTTTGGTGGAATCTGGGCTGTTCCCCCTTCCCCTGCCCTGTCATTTCTGATTACACCCATTTCTTTGTTCCCTTTCTCTGCATTACGGGCCATTTTTAGCAAAAGTACCCACATCACATAATTTGATTTTTGCAGTTTATTCTTTTCCCCGTTACTTTTACTTCCTGTTGTGATTTCTGCAATGAAGTTATTTCAGTTCTACCTTTTTCCTTATGTCTTCACATCCCTTTCCTTCTTAACCTATTATCTTGTCATCTTGTTTTCAGTGAGTGCCACTTACAACAAATCTTGGCTTGATACAGTCTAAGCTCTTTTTTTTTTTTTTTTTTTGGCTCCTTGGTATACACGTTTCAAATGATTTCTCATTTGTAGTTCCCAAGGCTGTGTGTTTCTTTCTGTAAGTTTTCCATATTAGACTATGTTGTATGTAACTGTTTGCCCTGCTTTTCACTCTTTCTTCAATTTACTCAGATCAATCTGGAAGAATCAGTTCACTACGTTGCAGGAGTGGATGCTCCCGTGGACCACTTGCTATTTGCCAGGGGAACTGATGTGTCTATTTTGTATTTTTTTTAAAAGATTTTATTTATCTATTTGAGAGAGAGAGAGAGCACAAGCAGGGTGGGGGGCAGAGGCAGAAGCAGGCTCCCTGCTGAGCAGGGAGCCCAACGTGGGGCTTGATCCCTGGACACAGTAAGAGGACTTTCCCACGGTTTTTTCCCTTCGCCCATCACCCCGCAACCAGGGAAAGCCCGGTCCGTGTTGCAGACAAGCTACACGGTGAGCCTGCTTTGCAAACCACGAGCATGGTCGGGGATGCTGTCCAGTCAGGCAGCCCAGCTCTCCCACAGCTTCTCCACGCCCTCATTCCAGGCTCTCAGTCAGATTTGTCTCAATTTCCTTACCTATTGCTCAGATGGTTGCATGGGCTTCTCAGGCAGGGGTTTACCTGCCGATTCCTAGTATCTTTCTTGGGTTTGGTGGGATCTGCTCTTGATCCAGAAGTAACCACATTCAGTGGGTTGGTACCCAACTGTAACCTGCATGGTGTGGGTACCCTTCTGTTGCCCCTGCCCTGAGAAGAGCTTTGGAGTTTTCTCTTTGGTGCTTCATTTCGGTCAGTTTCTGGGACACAACTTAGTCATTCATTTGCCCCCATCACAGTGCACTATTCTATGTCGTCTCAAGCTATTGCTTCTCAGCTTCGAGCCCACTCTCTGTGATTCTAGGTGCAGGGTCCTGTTTGGCCAGTGGGTGCCCTGCCCGAGGCTCCCCCCAACAGCAGGTGTTAGAGGGAGGGAGCCTGGCCCAAGGGAGAGGAAACCAGCTTCTTCCTGTTCATAGCTTTCCTGTCAGCCTTGCTCCAGGATGCTCTTGACCCTGACCGTGGTCACTAATTCCAGTCTCCAGTTTTCTCCCCACCCTCCCCGAAACAACCTTATCAGTCTTCACCCCACGCCACCCCTGCAACAAGAGACAACAGCTGCAGTCAGCCAGCACCCCGTGGCTCTGGGTCCAGTTCTGGGGCTCCTCCTCTGAGCGGCAGCCCAGGTGCTGTCCTCTCCTCCAAGACCCGGACCCCAGTTCCTCAGGGCCCCTCCTGAAAGCTTTGGGGTTCCAGGACTTACAGCCTCTCTCCTTCAATCCCCAAACCCTTGGGGCGGTGCAGTGGCTGCTTCCCGTCCCACTTCACTGGTCCCCCTCGACTTTTTCAGTCCCCCGGTACCCGTTTCCCCAATTCCTTGTATGAAACCCCTTCTCTTAAAATGACTGGAGTTGATTCTGTCTTTCTGACTAGACCATAACCGGTACAAAGAGAGAGCCAGCCTTCACACAGCTTATCTGTATCAGTCCAGGAAGGGAAACAGACAAGTAAACTAACAAATACAAGGCGAAAATGTTCCACTAAAATAAATTTAGGATGCAAAAGAGACACAAAAGATAGGACACCAACCTGCCCTCCAGGGGAGCCACAAAGTACCTCACAGATAAAGCAGCATCCAGCTGAGACCTGCAGGTAGGTTGGAGTTAGCTGGGGGTGGATGGAGGGGGAAAGACTGTTCAAGTCCCGAGACAAGAGGGGACATGGCATGTCTGCATCCCCTGGGTAGGGGAAAAATAGAGAATAGTTGAGACCCAGAGATAAGACAGCACCTGGTGTGACTGACAATGTTTATTATGTTGCTAGGACACACTGTGAAAAGTTGAGAGCTGTCAGAGAGCCATCAGAAAAGTAAGATTTCAAGTCAGGAATAATCTTACTGTAAGCAATTTTAAGGAGTTTGAGGACAATTTGGAGCCACTGAAGAGTTTTAAGCAAGAAAGAGACTTGACCAAATTTGCATTTTAGGAAGATGGATTTGAAGGAGAAATGCCTGGGGGTGCCTGGGTGGTGCTGCAGGTCAGCATCTGACTCTTGGCTCAGGTCATGAGATCGAACCCTGCATCGGGCTCTATGCTCCACGTGGAGCCTACTTAAGATTTTCTCTCTCCTTCTTCCTCTGCCCCACCTCCCGTGCTCTCTCTCTCTCAAATAAATAAATAAAATCTTAAAAAAAAAAAAAAAAAGGAGGAGAAATGCCTGCAGTCAGGGAGACTAGATAGGAGGTTGCTCTATGTACCCAAGGAAGAGATGTCGTTGACCTAAGGTAGGGTAGAAGAAGACAGGTTTAAGAGACGCAGTGAAGTTAGAACATAGTATTATTTGAAGGAAGTAGGTCAGGCAGAGAGAGAGGAATCAGGAATTCATTCAATTCAGTAAATATTTCATATAGTTATTAAATATGAGCACACATGCATGCACGCATCTATGTATCAAGAGCTATAGGGTGACGTCATTGAGCAGGTGATACTCAGATATTTGCCTTGTAGAACTTACTGGAGGATATGGTGCTGCTCATGGAGGGAGGTGGATCTCTGGGGTCAGATGACTCTTGTATACTCTTGTATAATTTGTTTCTACTTCTATCAATTCCATAGCCTGTGAGACTCTGGAGTGCTACCTGTAGTTTGTGCTAATTCTCAGGATGTACCCTCTACTTTTTCCAAGTTTTTTTAACCGTGAATTCTGTCTCTGCTCTTCACCATGTTGAGCAATGTAAGAATTTTCATACTTCTTTCCACAGCTATAAAGTAATTCCTTCTCTCAAAAGCTTTAGCAAGGACAGCATTACTGAGGATGATGTAGATGAGGGGTTCACATCATTCACTCCACAGCAAACAGTCTTAAATCCCTGTTAGAGGGGCAACTGGATGGCTCAGTCGGTTAAGCGTCTGCCTTTGGCTCAGGTCACGATCTCGGGATCCTGGGAGAAAGCCCTGAGTTGGGCTCCCTGCTCGGCGGGGAGTCTCCTTCTCCCTCTCCCTCTCCCTCTGCCCTCCCCCCCCGGCTCATTCTCTCTCTCTTCTCTCACACAAATAAATAAAAATCTTTTAAAAGCCCTATTAGATATTTCAGCTCTATAAAATCCATTTTGTGACACCATTCCAAATAGTTCAGAAGCAGGTGCAACCTCTCACTTCATCTTGAATTCAGTCCCCACCCTTGAGCACCCTGAAATCCTCCCCATGGGTGTGAGCCTTTTGGACACGTGGTAGAGGAAAATAAAGATATGACCCTTGGATGTCACTGAGTATTCCACTCCGATTCTGAAGGGGAGTGAAGACTACTTCAAGACCAGCCTTTTTAAACCCTGGAAAGGGGGCAAAACTACTGTGGAGTTGTGTGTGTGTGTGTGTGTGTGTGTGTGTGTGTGTGTTTTAAGGGATAAGAACCAACTCTTACAGGTGAGTGGCCCATGGTCCTAACATGAACGAGAGGGCCAACCCACAGCGATCAAGTCGTGGGTGTTCAACGTGATAGGAAGCACCATGAGCTAACGCAGATGGTGGGCACAATCTACTGGAATTGTGCTAATGTCAGCGTCTCAGCAGCAAACCAAATTCATTGCAGATGGTTCCAATGAAGAGAAATGTATGAGCAGACCACTTACAGAGAGGTGGGCTGCATGCAGGTTACAAACGAGGGAGGAGGAATTACCCAGAGAGGAGCACCAGAAGGAAGCTGTTGCCACCCCTGGGGGATTGGAACAGTGGAGGAGGGGCCACCTGGTGGGGGCTACAGTCCAGGAGGGAAGCCGAAGATGAGGCACCCAATCTGGGAGGAAGAGAGGGACATGTATCCCGACCCCTCTCCTCCGCTTTCCAATCTCCTGCCAAGACTTCCCATAGGTTGAACCCAATCAGAAACCATCTGGAAGGAGAGCCTGGGGGTGCTCCAGGACATAGAGCCGAACAGAGAAAGGAGGCTGGGGGAGAGGCGTTGGCAGATGGAGAATAATCACATAGGGCTGCTATCTGGTAAGAAGTTCTGCTCTGAAAAAGAAAAAAACTCAGTAGTCTCCAGTGTGTGGGTTTAGGACAATTTATTCCAGCAGACACATGCCAGGAAAGACTGGTTGGCAGGAAATCACGGCTCAGCAGGAGGATCATGCAAGGTCCAAGGTCAGACCCCAGAGGAGAATGGGCTTGTGGGGTGCCTCTGGAAGAGATGTGATGGTGGGTTTGGGGCCAGGCTCCTGCCATCACGTGAGGCTCCTGCACCTCACTTTTTGTCATTTCCAGGCTGGGCCACTGCTCTGCTTGGTGGGGTCATAAAGGATTCTGCTGGTATGCATCCACCCCGTACTACAACTGAGGAAAGATGCTGAGAGCAGGGTTTACTCTGAGTAGGTTTATAAAACTAGACATCTCGTGCTGAAAACTCTTACTAGGTCACATCCCTCATGGAGCCATAAAGGCCTGTTCATACTGTCAGAACCTGTGGGGAAGGAGAAGCTCGTTTTATCTGCAGAGAAGGGACCTTAGTCCTTTAGGAAAGTTCTCAGGGTTTGCAGAGGTAAGTTGGGCTATAATTCCCCATCTTCTGTCCCTCTCTCCAAGGAAGAATAGTGTGCTTCTCTTGGGAGGTTAGAATCCTTTAAAGATGTCACTCTGCACCTTTGAATCGCAGGATACAAAGTGGTTTCTCCCACCTGAATTGGTCTCTCTCTGTCCACATCACCATCTTTCTTTCTTGCCTGAATTACTACGGTGGCCTTGTCGCTGGTCTTAACGTCTCCGGCATACCCCTTCACCTCCTTCACCATGCTGAGACTGGAGAGATCTTCCCAACACGCAAGTCTCATTAAATCAGACCCTGGCTTCAAACCCTGCAATGGTTTCCAATGGAAAATTCTTGGAGATTTTACCACCTGGGCACTATCTACCTTTCTTCTCATTATTCTGCAACATCAGCTCTCCACCCACCGCGAGTCCTCGAGCACACACACACGGTGCCAACTATCACATACCATTTATTTCTCTATTTCAGCTCTACTGGATACCCCATATTCTTCTTTAAGATCTATGACTTCTTGCATTTTCTGACTTGGGGTATCAAGAGCAGAGACCCCGTTTGGTTCCCCTGGGTGTCCTTTATAAACATCCTGGAAGAAAACCGCCTGAAACGTTTGGTACAAATGAAGTGTGTGACCTTCTCGTTAGTTTCTTTCTTTCTTCTAATCATCCTAAAATGAGTCTCATAAGTCACGCTTAGGATTTACTGTGGATGCATAATAATGAAGCCAGTCTCCCAATTTAGCAACACTCCTGGGATCTCTCTGTCTCCCACCGCAGGGTGCAGATGCTGTGCCCGAGATCAGATCATGGTGGAGGCTTGGAAACCAGGGCTGCCCTGTGCATGACTTCAAGTGGGAAGGCCAGACAAAGTCATGTATTCAGGGAAATTTCCCAAGTATTAACAGAGAACAGAGGCCAGAATGTCAGGACACTGGGTTTACACTGACATTTTACTTGATTGCTGCAGAAAATGGAATTAGAAAGCCAAAGATCTCCATTAAATAAAGAGAGGGATATCTTTTATTAACACAAGGGCTATTGTTTCATAGAAGAAATTATTCTTAAAGAGATACTATAAAATCTTCAGGGGCTAGGCACTGTTCTAGATGCTGGAGAAGAGAGAAGGAAACAACACAGACCATGTCTGCAGAGTCCTGAGGCAAGACTGGGAGAAAATAAATAGCCAAGTAACTACATTGTTCAATCAGCCAATGATAAGAGCTGGGATGGGGGGAGAAAAAGCAGAAGTAAAATGATAGTGTATGATAGGACAGGGTGCCTATTTATGAGGGATAGTCAGGGGAAAAAAAACAAAACTCTTTGGAAGGGAAATGAAGGTGTAGGGGGCCACGCAGGAAAGGAATCAGCAAGTGCCAAGGAAGGACAAGGAGGCCAGTGTGACCATGTGTCGTGAGTGGGAGTGACACGGGATCAGAGAAGAAGCAAGTGCTGACTTCCCGTGGACCTTGAGGGCCACAGTGAGGACTCTGGGTGCTGTGGAGTCAAGGGAAGCCACAGGAGGATTAATGGCAAGGGTGACATGGTGGGCTGATGTTTTCAGGGGGGTGCCCTGGCTTCTGTGTGTGGAATGTTGACTGTGGAGGGAAGAGAGCAGCAGAATGGACACCGATGAAGAAGAGATCACAGGTCGTGCAAGATGCTCACACAGCTTGGACTAAGACGTCAGGGGTGTGGGGTGTGAGGCGTGGTCCGACTCAGAATGGATTTTGGAGGCAGGTTGTTAGGACTTCCTGTTGGACGGGATGAGAGTAGGAGGGAAAGAAAGCAGTGAAAGAGAATTCAAGATATGTGTCCTGAACAAACGGATGAATGGTGTCACCATTTGTTGAGAGAAAATCACAACCGGATCTGCAAAATTGGGGTGAAAATTACGAATGTGCTTTGGATAGTTTAAGTCTCAGAAGCCTATTAAGTACGATAGTGGAAATGCTTACTGGGCAGTTGTATATGCAAATCTGGAACTTGGGGTGAAGATCAGGACTGGAGATTTTTTAAGGCAGGTAAATTCAGGGTGTATCTCAGAATTAATATTATGGGTTTTAATTTTTAAAAGACCTTTAGGGTATAAGGATAGAGAATGGAGGAGGGTTGACGTGTTGGAGCAGGAGGGAGAAGAGTGTACTGCAGAAGAGACTTAATGAATAGCCGACATGCTAGGAAGAAATATGTCACCTTGTAGGGTTCTGATGTACCCTTGTGCAGTCCTGAAAGTCACACGAAAAAAAATGTTTTAAGAAGGAGGGAATCAAAAAGAATTTTTTTTTTAAATCACAACAATCAGGGGGCAACTGGGTGGCTCAGGCGGTTGAGCATCTGACTCTTGATTTCAGCTCAGGTCATGATCTCAGGGTCGTGAGATCAAGCCCGGCGTTGGGCTCAAAGCTCAGCATGGAGTCTGCTTGAAGATTCCCTCTCTCTCTCTCTCCCTCTGCCTCTCTCCCCACTCTCTCTCTCTCAAAAAAAAAAAAAAATCACATCAGTCAGAATGGCTACTATTAAAAAAAAACAACAACAACCTAACAAGTGTCGGTGAGGATGCAGAGAAATCGGAACACTCATTCACTACGGATGTGAATAAAAAATGGGGCAGCTGCTGTGGAAAACAGTTACCATGGTTCCTCAAAAAATTAAAAATGGAACTACCATAGGATCCAACAATTCCACTTCTGGGTATATATACTCAAAGGACTCAAACAGATAATTGTGCACCTATGTTCATGGCCACATTACTCACAATGGCCCAAAGGTGGAACCAACCCAAGTGTCCATCAACACATGAATGGATAAACAGAGTGTGGTGTATCCATCCAATAGAATGTTATTCAGCCACGAAAAGGAAGGGAATTTGGACACCTGCTACAATATGGACGAAACATGAGGACATTCTGCTGAGTGAAATAAGCTAGTCACAAAAGGAAAAATATTGTATCATTCCAGTTATATGAAGTTCCTAGAGTGTCAAATCCATAGAAAGTAGAACGGTGGGTTCCAGGGGCTGGAGGGAAGGAGAAATGGGGGGGCTATTTTTTGACAAGTACAGAGTTTCACTTTTGGAGGATGAAAATAGTTCTGGAGATAGATGGTGGTGATGTTTGCACGATGCACACACACTTACTGCCATTGAACTGCACTAAAAAAGTAACCCACACTAAAAAAAAAAAGCACACTCGAAATTTTTAGCCAAAATTATAAATTTTCTGCTATGTATATTTTGTCACAGTAGTTTTCTTAAGGACGATTTGTTTTTCAACAAATATGCTGTGACAATGGATATCATTTTTTTTTTTAAAGAACAACTTAGATTCTTATCTCACACGATAAACAAAAATCAACTCAAAATGGATTATAGTTCTAAATTTAAGAGCTGAAACTGTAAAAGCTTTTGAAGAAAATGTATGAGAAAATCTTAAGACTTTGGGTTAAGCAACGATTTCTTAAATATGACATCAAAAGCACATAATCCATAAGATTAAAAAATTAATAAATTGGACTTAAAAATGTCTCTGAAATGACACTGTTTATTTCTTTTTAAAGATTTTATTTATTTATTTGTGAGAGAGAGCGAGAGAGCGCACAAGCAGGGGGAGTGGCAGGCTCCCCGCTGAGCAGGGAACCCAATGCAGGACTCAATCCCAGGATCCTGGGATCATGACCTGAGCAACCAAAGGCAGCTCTTAACCGACTGAGCCACCCAGGCATCCCTGAAATGACACTGTTTCGAAAGTTAAAAAAAAAATCACGGGAGGAGAGAAAATATTGGCAAATTACATATCTGAGAAAGGATTTCTATCCAGAATATGAGGAACGTGTGTAATTCAATAAGACAAACAACCCAAATAAAAATGGGCAAAAGAATTAAACAGACAATTTATCAAAGAAGATATATGAATGGTTAAAAAACTCATAAAGAGATGCTCAACACAATTCGTCACTGGGGAAATACAAATTAAAACTATAATGAGATACAATTAACATCTACAAGAACAGTTAAAATCCAAAAGCTTGACCACACCAAATGTTGAAACCCTAATGCACTGCTGGTGGGAGCTGAAATCAAGAGTCGGCAGCTTAACCAACTGTGCCACCCAGGCTCCCCCTATCAATTCCTCTTCCAACTATCCACTCAAGAGAAACAAAAAGTTATGTGCATACAAAGACTTGTAGGAATATGTTCATAGGACTGTTATTCATTAGGGCCAAAAAGTAGAAACCATCCAAATGCCCATCAGGTGGTGATGGGAGATCACTGTGATATATTCACACACTGAAATACTATCTAGTGATGCAAAGGAATAGATTGATACAGATTACAACATGGTTGAAACTCCAAAGTATTATGGTGAATGAAAGGTCACATACTGAATGACTCCATTTGTACAAAATATTCACGGAAAGCAAATCTATACAGATGGAAGATCGATGGCTATTTGAGCTGAGGAGGGAGTGGGGTCTGACTGCAGATGGGCACAGGGGACTATTTCCCGGTAATGGGCATGTTCTTCATCTGAATTCTGGTGATGGTTGCACAACTTTACACATTTAATAAAAATCACTGACTTGCACACGCACAACGGGCACATTTAATGGTGTGTAAGTTATACCTCAATGACAGTGCCAAAACTATAAAAAAAAAAAAAAAAAGATTTTTAAAAGGAGAGGGTGCTGTGTCCTAAATGCTGCTGGAAGACATGCTAAGAAGACAGAAGAGGACATGTTGAGCATTTGTACCCTGACAAGAAAGGTTTGACCCTTAACTTTATAAGTTATCTGCCTCCTAACATTACAAATAGCCCATATGCACACCAGATGACTTAGGACAGAGAATTCAAACAAAAAGAAAGAAAAAGAAAATCACACATAATCCACTATTAACATTTTGGGTGATTCAACTTTTGAAAACTTTTGTAACATTCTGGCTGATTTATTTCCAAACTTTTATATAAAAAGGGAATAGAGGTTAATGTAATATATGTACAGTGATTTGTACCCTTCCTTGGTTGTTATCTACATATTGTAAACATCACTCACTGCCAACAAATATATTTCTTTTTTTCATCTTTTAATTTTTATTGCATGTTATTCTCCATATTGCAGAACAGATATATTTCTATAGCATTGTTCTTGATGTTTCATTATCACCGATTGCCTACATAATCAATATATCATCAATGTTATGTATCTATGGTAAATTTATGATCTGTAAATATGCCCAGCAATATGTGTGTGTGTGTGAGAACAAACTCATAGGAACCCTCACCTCGGACTTGGTCAATTAGCATTCGAAATGTCCTAGTATGAAAACAGCTTAAGGTTGGCAGATCAAGGTAAGGGATGTTAGTCATACCCAGTGGGGAGAAACTGAGAGCTGTCCCCCTAAGGTCAGGAACAAGACAAGGGCATCCACTCTCACCATTCTATTCAACATAGTTTTGGAAGTCCTAGCCACAGCAATCAGGCAAGAAAAAGAAATAAAAGGCATCCAAATTGGTAAGGAAGAAGTAAAACTTTCACTATTTGCAGATGACATGACACTCTATATAGAAAACCCAAAAGACTCCAACAAAAAACTACTAGAACTGATAAATGAATTCAGTAAAGTCACAGAATACAAAATCAACATGCAGAAATCTGTTGCATTTCTATACACTAATAATGAAGTAACAGAAAGAGAAATTAAGAAAACAATCCCATTTACAACTGCACCAAAAATAATAAGATGCCCAAGAAGAAACCTTTCACCAAAGAGATGAAAGACCTGTACTCTAAAAACTATAAAACATTGATGAAAGAAATTGAAGATGACACAGAGAAATGGAAAGACCTTCCATGCTTATGGACTGGAAGAATAAATATTGTTAAAATGCCCATACTACCCAAAGCAATCTACAGATTTAATGCAATCCCTATCAAAATACCGAGAGCACTTTTCACAGAACTAGAACAACAACAACAAAAAATCCTTAAATTTATATGGAACCACAAAGGACCCCAAATTGCTAAAGTGGTTTTGGAAAAAAAAAATTTTAAAGAAAACTTATGTTCACACAAAACCCATAAAAAATATTTTAGCCCCAATTCACATTTCTTAAACACCATTATTCCACCAGTGAAAATCCACTTTTAGCATTTGTTGTGTTCCTTATAACCAAAGACCAATGTCTCGACAAAAGACATTGATCAGAGGTAAAGATAACCAAAGACCAATGTCTCGACTAAAGACATTGATCAGAGGTAAAGATAACCAAAGACCAATGTCTCGACAAAAGACATTGATCAGAGGTAAAGATAACCAAAGACCAATGTCTTGACTAAAGACATTGATCAGAGGTAAAGGTAACTAAAGCACTTCTCTTAGCCCTTTCTGGCAGTGCGCTTCCTGATTAGAATACTAGCTCACCACTCCAGGGGTGTGAATTCCTGGCGAAAGCAAGTAAGTACAACTAAGGTAAAATCTAACACACACGTAACTATGGTGAAGTACCCTGTTTCATGCATCTAAGCCACCAAAGGTTTTAAGATACACTATTATTTTATGCATCTCTTACAAAAAGTAAAATGGTATCAATTACAATTTTAAGACACTATTGACTGTAAGATACACCCTGGTATCAGAAACGTTAAAATGTGTAACAAAAATGTGTGTCTTAGAGCTGAAGGCAGAATTAAAACTAAAGTAAAAACATTGAAACACTGGATTACAGTGGTCCATGTGTTAGGCTCTATCCAGACATAGTTCCATGTCATTTCCCCCAACGATGTAGAGAAGGGCCTCCCCATCTGAATTCTAGTTCTTCAAGCAAAATTTAGACCCTTGGTCCCCCTTTTCCTACCCTTACAGGAATTTTTCTCTGATAGACTCAATGTCTATCGAATAACATTGTTCGAATAACTTTGAACTTAGAAAGGAGTGTTTCTCAAACTCTGGGTTGTAGAAGCCCTTGGGTTGCTTGTTAAAAACGCAGATGCCCTCTGGCCATGGGGTCCAAGGTCATTGGAATTCCTGGAGGTGGTACCAGGTATCTGCATTTTAACAAGACTTTCCAGGATAGTCTAATGCATATCAAGCCTTAAGGACAACTACCCTGAAAGAAAAAAATGTGACTACTCCAATGAAAATGCTCTCTTGCATAAAAAGGAAATTAGAAACATCGCAGACTCATCAAAATTTAGAACGCACACCACACTCTGTGGGACAGAGATAATAAATTGAGGCAGAAACTGGTGAGATGCTCACCAGACCAATTTCTTCCGTCAACAAGTTATATTACATTTTCCAGACTTCCGAGCAGTGGTGAGAGACATGTTTTTGAGTTCTGGCCAGTGAAATGTGGGTAGAAGGCATACTGACCACATTCAGACTTGGCCCTAAATGTCCTATGAGATTCTCCACTTTTATCCTCCTTGCACATCAGCCATCAGAACACTGAAGATCTAGCTGTGTTCTTAGAGTAAGGAAACAATGGTACAATCAAAAGGAGAAAGGATTTTGAGTAGCTGGGAAGAGAGCTCTAATGTATAAAAATCAAGGGGAATTTGGTTCCACAGTGGGGAAGCCATGGTGGGTATGCTTAGCCATATTCCATCTGGTCTACCAGTGTATGCGTCTGTCCCCACTTATGCCCCACTCTGGAAAGGTACTAGCTCAAGAGACTTTCATAGTAAATCAAACCAGGAAAATTATCATCAGGCAGACAACATGTCAGGGAAGGAAAGGACAACCATTAGAATAAGTTCAAGGGGATAAATGAAGTAAAAATTAAGAGAGAATCGAATGCCTCAAACAAAGTGGGGCTCTGGGGAAAGGCTCTTAGGAGAATTTAGCAGAGGGAGAGCTGATGATTATCTGCTAGGCACAGGTTTGACTGGTTAATCATATCCAGTTTCTAGACTGACTGGTATCTGACCATTCTGATTGGTTGGTGCCAATGACACAATGAGGGAACAGTTGGTAAATCTTCTATTCCCATTCTCCCAGATGGGATGGGGGAAGAGGGCACACAGAAAGAAGGCAGAGTATCTGGAGGGGCTTTTCAGAGCTGCGAGCACTCAGTAGACAAGGGAAGAGCTTGGAGGAGGAGCTCAGGAGGATCCTCAGACAGCATGAGAGGGCTTTGTGAAGCCTTGTCTATGGACAGCTGCCTTGTTCCATAAATGTGGGATCCCCAGCCTCCGCCACCCATGTTCTGGCCCCCTCCAAACCCCCATGGTGGAAGATTCCAGTATGCAGTTCCGTGTTACCAAATGCATGCCGGGCAATCAACTAAGGCAGTGGCGGGGTGGGGGGGAGGGGGATGAATTATGGAGGGTCTCTTGGCTTTCAAAATAAGGCAGCCATTTAAATCACCGGAGGAAGCCAAATGGCTGAATTCTGATTATTCTTTAGAATTCTTAGGAAGCAGCCTATGGTAGCGTGTAAAAGACCAGGGAAGGACGACTGTCTGGGAAAAGCCCCTGTGGTCAAACTCTCTGCCAAGAATTGACAGCAATAACTAAAAGACAGAATTCATTAGTCTTTTTCTCTTTCTTTCCAGATCAGTTGCCAGTTTTCCCAACACCATTTGTTGAATAATCTACCCTTGGCTTGTGATCTGAAATGCCAACTTCATCGTGAAATGTATTCTCCTATGTTCTTGGAGCTATGGCTGAGGTTGGTATTTTGTTTCTTTTTATTCTTTGTGAAGTACAGAGCTGGAAATATATATCTGAAATCAAACCAATCAATTACATTATTCAGATCTGCAACCTCCCTATTTTTGCCTATTGAATCTGTCAAGGATTTAAAGAAGTATAATAACTTCCTGCCACCATTCTAATTCTGTCAATTTTCCCATGAATATAAAATATTTTGCTTTTATATGTTTTGATGCAACATTATTCCCCAGATAAAAGTTTGTGTCAGCTACATACTTACCGTGAATTGTGACTTTTATCAAAACAAAATGAGGCTCCTAGTTTTCAAGTCATAACCACAAAAGGTGGTTTGGTTTCCATTTCTTCTCAAAATCATGGCAAACAACCAGGAGAAACGGAAAGGTAAATTCCATCATTGATGAAACCAGACTTCTACGGCCCCAAACAATATCACTTATACGAAACAGGAACGTGAGTGACTGCTAACTGGCTTACCAATGAGAGAAAGTTCCATGCCCCTTATAGCAGAAGGGGAACTGGTGAGAAGTAGGGTAGTATTGCCTAACTCGAGTGCTGGAAACCCTTAGGAATTTGGAGAAAACAAATACCAAAGAAGCCAGAGGTGGGGTAGGGCTGACAACCAGAGGATTATTCAAAAGTTTCTGCAAGAAGCAATTAGATCCAACAACCCAGCACTATCCTACACAGACAAGGGGGCCAAGGGCAAGCTGGCCCTAAATGTGCCACTTTGGCTGGTCGATTATTTTAAATAAAAGTTACATAAGAGTCAGCCTGAGCAGGAAGGAATTTCAGACCCTCCTCTGTGCCCCTGAAAGCAGGAAATAAATCTCCGGTGGGAAAGGTGCCCACCCTGTACTAGGAGGTAAAGAGATCTCTCCTCATCCCCAGAGCTGGGACATTCAGAACCAACCAGTCTGTATAAACAACGCTTGCTACTTTTTACTCATTTACTCCCCCAGCCCAAATTCTGTTTAGAATTCCTCACTAACTGAAGCTCCCAAAGTTGAGTTTCCTCTGTCCTGTCAATTCCTCATGGATTTATTGTCTCTGTCTAAAAAGTATAAAAACGGCCCACCTTGGTCATTTCTTCGGGTCTCAATTTCATTATCAGGTCTCCATGCACACGAAATAAAACTGTATTTTTTTCCCCTGTTCATCTGTTTCATGTCAGTTTAGTTCAGCTGGAAGACCTCAAGAGTCGAGAAGATTTTTTCCTTCCCTTCAACAATTGTCCCCCAATATAAAGCAAAAGACAAATGCTTTAAAAAATGGAAACTGAGAGCCTTTAAACTCAGAAGCATTAAGGACAGAATAGGGTTGGGGTGAGTATGGGGAACCGAAGACCAGAGAATTAGGCAATAGTCTGTTTACTGAGTTTCCCACCAACCTCTGAATTCTGGGAGTGAGCCTTGGAGAAACCACTCCTGTCTGCACACAGCCCCAGAAAAGATCTACCTACACTGACATCCAGGTTCCCAAGGCTCCCAAAGGAAAAGCCAGGTGGCCAGGTGTTTACCATATGATGGAGTTAGTAACTTTAAGGATATTGTAATCAATATCCTCAGAGATAAGAAAATGCAGTGGGTCTGTGAAATGGGTATGGGATGCTGTTTACGAGGGGACCAGAAACAGCCTTTGGAAATTAAAAATGTGACAGCCATGATGAAAAGTTAAGCAGAGAATCTAGAAAACAAAGTTGGAAGGTCTTGAAGAAAGAAGAACAGGATTGTTGAATAAAAAAAGGGGATTAAGAGGTACAAACTTCCAGTTAAAGAGTAAACAAGTCGTGAGGACAAAAGGTACAGCAGAGGGAATATAGTCGATAATGTAATTGAGTCGCCTGGTGACTACACTTGTCAGGGTAAGCAGAGTAATGTACAGAATCACTGAGTCAATATGCTGTGCATTGGAAACTAATATAATGCTGTATGCTAATTATACTTCAATTAAAAAAAAAAAAGAAATAGACAGGAAGAGAGAGTCCTAATTTTACTACAGTTTCCAAAACCAAAAATCAAGGAAATGTATGGGATGATATTAACAAAGGAACAGTGAAATTCACCTCCCCAGAACTGGGAATTAGAGATTCCAGATTACTTCTTAGCAGATGTTCAGCACAATGGGTGATAAAATACTCACGTCAATACACACAATAGTGAAATTTCAGAACACCAGGATAAAGAGAGGATCCTAAAAACATCCAAGATGGGGGTGGGAAACAGGTCACACACAAAGGATGAGTCATCAGAATGGCATCGGACTTTGAAAAAGCAGGAGATAGCAAAAATCTGAGAGAAACCTATTCCAACCTAGAGCCCTAGACTGGCAAGATTTTCAATCAAGTGCTAGGCTAGAAATGCAAAAGTCTAAAAAAAAACAACCAATAGCAACCATACATCTTTCCCCCTTTTTCCTTTCCAGAAGGCAATTAAGGCTATGTCCCAACAAAATTATCTAGTAATTCAAGAAAATGAAAGAGGATTCAGGGAAGTCGGGGAAATGGATGGAAGGAGTTCCCAGGATGGTGACAAAGGTAAGTCCTGGTGGGGGGGGGACAGAATGGCTTCAAGCCTAGAGAGCCACTGGAACAGAATGGGTCACCCAAGTAGCGGTATCTCCTAAAAAGGTTGGCAATGACAGATTATCCGACAGATTTAACATAGAAATAATGTTGAGAGATATTTTATGGAGCTTAGTATTCATGGAAAAAGCCAAAGCTCAAGAAAACAACAATAACAACAAAGCAAATGAAAAATAATGAGGCAAGCTTTGACTTCAGGCAAAACAAAAATATGTACCAGAAAGAAAATACTCATAATGTATGACTGGTTAGGCAGTTAACACTGTTCACATAGTGTTAATAATAAAAACACAGTTGGTTACTTTGCCAATTTCTACAACTTTTCTTTCTTATATCACAACCTTGACTGGCTAGTGCCTATGTAAACATTATAGCAATAATAGATTGCCTTGCAGTTAGAGTGGCGATATGACACGGTGCTTCTGAATAAGGAACCTGCTAAGGGCTTCTGGGAAGTTGTTCTTTTCCCTTCTCCTGCTTATTTGTCTTCTTCCTTCCTTTTTTCCCTGCCCGAAACTCAGATACAATATCAGAGGTGTAGCAAGCTATCTTGGGACCAGAAGCATAAAAAGCACAAGTGCAAAACAGGAGAACAGAAATATGAAAACAGCCTGAGCTCCTAATGATATCATAAAACCACTAGCCCCGCACTTGACTGCCTGAAAGCCACTGTTCAGAGGGTTGTCTGTTATTTGCACATTCCTTTTTTTTTTTTAATTTAAAGATTTTATTTATTTATTTGACAGAGAGACAGCAAGAGCGGGAACACAAGCCGGAGTGGGAGAGGGAGAAGCAGGCTCCTGTGGGGCTCGATCCCAGGACCCTGGGATCATGACCTGAGCCGAAGGCAGACGCTTAACGACTGAGCCCCTATTTGCACATTCCTAACCGATACAAAATTGGATGTGGGCATATTCCCCAAATGGAATATGCCCCTACATTGTGACATTGGAAGAATGAGAGCAGCTAGGATGGGTGTAAAATAATAATTAAAAAAACCCCACCAACTTCTTTGTTGGCATTATAAAAAGTCACTATTACTGATCAAGGGAGGTCAGTTTATGTCCACTAATGTTAACATTGAACTGCCAATAAGAAGCAGCTAAAAGAGTTGAACAATGTCGCCTTTAAAATATTGGATGGGAAGGAAGGGGTAGGAATGGATACATTTGTTTTATCTTTCGAGAATTAAAAAAAAGACTATGCACACACTTAACTTTTTTGATTAAAAAATTAAAGCTAGTTAAGAAGACAAAAAAAACCTTTGTCTCATATACTGTCTTTGACTTTGGGTCTTTGTCTTCTGTTAATATGGAAAGCTCCATTTTTCCATATTTCTCCTTTTTAAAAAATCTAACAATCATGTCTTTTGTCCATATTTTTATCTTAGCCTGTTTGGATAATTTTATTTTAGGCGTGTAAGTTGTAAACTGTAGATGCTCAGGTTTGGGGTTTTGACCCCATCTGTCTGTCTTCTAGCAGAGAATCTTGATATGACCCCTTCATTTGATCTTTCTTCTTTTTCTGGGCTTTCCACCGTTTTAAGTTTTCTTTGCTTTCGGATTAGATAAATGGATTTAACATTTTGAGAGACACATTCCGTTTTAGCTCTCCTGGTTCTTATCTCTAAATTTTTTTAAACATACTTTTCAAAAGACATTTCTTAAGCAGTATTTCCTTAATCATCTGAATGAGGACTGAAACATTCATTTATCCAATTTTTATGTTTAAGACAGGATGTCAAATTTTCCCATCTTTTTTTCTGCTTTTCTCTTCTGCCTCTTCTTTTCTTTCCCTTATGGTCCACATTTACACCCCCCCTTTTCTTTTAGTAGGCTCCATGCCCAGCCTGGAGCCCAATGCAGGGCTTGAACTCATGAACCTGAGATCAAAACTTGAGCTGGGATCAAGAGTCGGATGCTCAACTGACTGAGCCCCCCAGGAGCCTCTGTACTTTTTTTGCAACTTATTTTTGAAATTTTGCATTCTTTCAACTCATCCACACTTATATCCGTTAGCAAACCCTATTTCATAGATTGTGCTAGACAACAGGTTTAGAGACAGGAACATAATTCCTGCCTTCTAGGCACTAGAGAAGCAGTGATAGTCCAGGGCAAGTAGAATGGACCCAGGAGAGGCATGCAATCTGGACTGGTTTCTCAGGAACGACTTCCCGGTGGAGGTGACACTTGAGCTGAATTTGAAAACATGATGTTGATGACTCAGCCCAAAGAGTGGGGAGAGTTCTTTCCAGGGCAGATAGAACAGCCTATGCAGGAAGATGCCTTGGGTTTTGGGTAACTGCTTGCAGCTCAGTGTTGCCAGAATGCTGTGGCTGGTGTGGAAGCAAAGGTTCAGAGAGGTGCAACAAGAGACCATCTCCCTGGGTCACAAATGGCCTCGAAGGTCACTCTCAAGAGGGTGCATCTTACGTTTGATGCACATGGGACAGGAGAGAGGGTAAGGTTGGGGGATGGAAGGTGGAAGGCCTTTTATGAGGAGGTTTACAGCGAGGTGATGAAATGAAGAGAAAGAACTGGATCAGGGCAAAAGAATAGAGTTGGGAGACCTCAAGGTGATGTCCTCAGAGGGAAAGTGAGGGGGCCATCTCTCCCAAACTCTCTGGTCCCACTCTTCTCCAGCTCCATAGAAAGCTCCACTGGAACAGAATAAGACATTACAATTTATTCCAGGAAGAAATATCATCTCTGAGGTCTCACTTGTCCCAGTGCCATGGTTTGAGGAGTAGAGGATTCAGGCAGAAGGTGAGAGAAGGTAGACATGGCTCCAAGCCCAATTTAATGAGGCCCAGAGGTTACAGAGGAGCTGGGTCAGCTCTCTTTCCCCCTTGCCTGAGATTCTCTCTCATGTTGTCCTTCATCTTCCCCCCACTTCCCCTGGAACAGAGATAATGTAGGAGCCAGTCCAAGATCTGGATCAATGAATTCAATTCCAAAGTCAATTGCTAAATTGCCCAATTTTCAATCAATACCTTTCCTTTTATCAACATGTCATCAATGCCAGTGTACAACACGATGTACAACACGTGTACAACACGATGACTAGACATTCTGTACATTCATTTCAGGTGTACAACACGATGACTAGACATTCTGTACATGAAACGATGCTCACCAGGATGAGCGAAGTCACCATCTCTCATCGTGGAACATTATTCCACTATTATTGACAAAATTCTCCATGCTGTTCTTTTCACAGGTCTTTTGTCTTTTCCACAGAGGTAATTTAATAAGGTTTGGTGATGTTAGGAGTTGTAAGCAACAAATATGATTTCCTAGTGAATCTCAGGGTTTTCAGAGCAGTGTGGTGGCTAGGGGGTGGTTGCGCAGTGGTGAGAAGAGAATGGGAGTCCTTAATTTGGTATTCCTGATGGTACATATGTTGCACCTTGTCTCATTGTCCCGCGGTCCCTGGGTATTCTGTTCTTTCTCATCATTTTTTTCCCTGGAAGTGTCTATTGATGTCTTCAAGCTCACTACTTCTTTCCTCGGGTGAGTCCAATTTATCAATGAGTCCCTCGAGAGCTTCCTTCATTTCTGTTATGGTGGGTTTTTTTTTGTTTTTTTGTTTTTTTTTTATCTCCAGCATTCACTTTTGGTTCTTTCTTAGAGTTTCCAACTCGGCTTACATTATCCATGTGTTCTTGCATGGTGTCCACTTTCCCATTAGAGCCATCAGCACACAAATCACCATCATTGTAAATTCCCAATCGGACCATTCTAACATCTGTGCCATGTTTGAGTTTGTTCGGATGCTTGTTCTATCTCTTCCATCTGTGAGCTGTTTTCCGTTTTGCTTTGTTTCTCTTTTAGTCTCCCTTGCCGGGTTTTGCTGCATGTCAGACAGGATGAACTAGGTCAATGGGTAAAAGGAAGATGGTACTGGATCCTGCAGACTTTCCTTCTGCTGGGCTTCAGCCCCAGTAAATTGTGATTCTCTGGATGCCTGTCTGTCTCTTCCATGTTGGGGGTGGCAATTCGCTCTTTGATGTCAATATTCTGATAGATCTAAGAAGAATTGTTGATTTTCGGCTTGTTCATCTTCCCTCTTGTTGTGTGGATGGGAGAGATGACTTTTAAGCGTGTTGGCCCGGAAGCCTAAAGAGGTCCCTAATTTGGGATTTTGTTCATTAGGCATATAAACAATATTAAGGAAGCTGGTTTTAGAATTTTGGAATGAGACTTTTTAACCACTAATTTTGATTGCTTACTTAGTGAATGGCAGGAAAGAACTAGGCTTTTGCTTTCACATGAGGATGTTTTCCTAGATCCAGTCCTTTTCTTATAGACCCATAGAAATTTAGAGGACCATCCCTCTCATTTTAAAGATAAGCACACTGACATTTTCTCTAGATCACACAGCCAGCAACAGATCTGGGACTTGGGTCCAGGTCTCCTCCTGACGTCAGTTGAGAGTTCCTTCCCTGGCCTGTATGTCTCCCTGGTCTATGCTCCTGAAGATGAGGGGCCTCCGTTAACCTTCGTTAACCTTCATTCACAGAGATGATAATCTTAACAGCAGAGAACATGGAGGAGGGGTATTCATGGCCCCCCTGGGGGGTGAGAGTATGGAGGAGATACCAGGATGATTCTGAGTGAGGAAGAAGCATCCTGAGTGGAGGAAGATGTGTTTTGAAAAGACTTGGTGACTACAAGAAGGTAACAGTCACCTTACTCCTTACTCCCTGGAGCTCAGCACCCTGCCTTCATCCAGACATTGTCTGCACACCGATGCCCTCTAGTGGTTTGAAGGAAGAGCTCCTTCTCCCAAACGAGCAATGGGAAGCCAAGCTTGAGACCCTGGGAGGGGAAGAAGAAGTCCCTCCTCCACCCCTCTCTTTGCTTCAGAGATTGGTCTAACCGGGCTTTTTCTTCTTGATAGACCCTTTAACTTCTTTTTATTAAGCAATCCAAAGACATTTAAGAATGTGAATGAGGGAGAGCATTCCCCCATATGGAGAACCATATGTATCTAAGTGTGAGGCTGGGGGCAGGGGAGCCATAGAAAAACACAAAATCACACAAGCACAAATACGCACACCTAGGGTGGATGAAGGCTTGTAGGTCTTAGAGGTTATAAAATTTGGCAATCTCCCTTTGATAAGTAAATATATATATATATATATATATATATATATATATATATACATCAAATACAAAATTAAGCACAGAGCCTTGGAAGAGTCCCATTCATCAGCCTCATTGAATAATCTTCACACACACCCATCCGCTTGTGCACATACCTAGAGGAAATAGAGGTATAAAACAGCTATTTCAGTTTTTTACTATTACGCCTGAAATCCTATACGTCCTGAGAATGGCCTGCCTCAGTGGAGTCAACTTTGAAGGTTGTACACTTACTCTTATAATGTTGCCATTGTTTAGAATGTACCTGGAATGTTCCTTGGGATTGCCTTCAGATTCTGTGGTATATTCCTTGGAATATCACTAAGGATAACACCAGTTATCATTTAAGTGCAGATTGATTGATTGATCGACAAATCTACGTGGAACCAACCCTGATAAGTACTAAGATGGATAGGCGAGCTGGCCAGCCGATGTGGTTTTTGGTCAAGAGTTAAGAGTCTTTTTACAATTTACCAAACTCTTTTTTTCCTTTCTTTGCTTCAATCCTATTCTGGGAATCCGTTCCCCTGAAAGGAACTCCAATGAGGCTTGCATCCTCCAACTACAAGAAGGACCGCTGACTGGGGGTCCAACTGCAGAGCTGTTGGATCCCCTCACTCACCCATGGGCTGCTCCCAGCTCAGACGTGGGTGCAGCAGGGACACATGGGCAGCCCCCTTCCTAGCAGGGACTCCTCCAGTGGCAGATGTTGGCACAAAAAGACTTCAGTGACCCTTTCTTGGGCTACATGACAGTCGGGGATCTTTCCATTAAACCTTCTCTTCCTCTGTCCTTCCCTCGGGATCAAACTTGCATCACGGGGCTGAATGCTCTTCCAGCGTGCCTGGCCCCCTCCCTATTTTTTCCCCCATAGGCATTTTTCCCGAAAACTCTTACACAGTTAATCCCATTTTGGTTTCCGCCTCTTGGGGGACTAGAGTGAGTTTCCCTTGGTGACCACTTTGGAGAACAGTGTCACCACTGTTTTCTCTAATATCTCTAATATCTACATTAACTGCAATTAGGTTTCTGGCCCCATTTTACTTCTGACAGTTTATAAGCTTCATCTCTCCCTCGACCCCTTGGGCCCCACATCTGGGGGGGAAATGATAAGAAAGCCTGTGTGTTCTTTTCTTGGCACCAGCAAGAGATTCCAACTCCGCCTGGCCCTGACCCTTCGTGGGAACTCTCACCCCGGCCTCATCCTGTAACCACCCTGAGAACGCAGGCCAGCCTCCTTCCCTCCATCTCTCAAGTCATTTTGGACCTGCTCGAGAGGCTCCCCACACTCTCCCCAGAGATGTCAACTATGTAAGTAATAAGCTTATCATGGCTTCTTGGTGAGTGTGCAGCACCATCAATTTGACATCCAAACCAAAGGGCCTACAAAGAGAGCCCATGTGTCTTTGAAGGGGGGTTAGAACCGTAACAAAATGTTGTCAGTTGCCAAATATTGGTATTGGCTGTTTAGGTCCCTGACAGGGAACCGGTGTTGCTAAGGACCTCGCATTCTGACTTGAGAGGGTCGCTTGGTGTGTGGTGAGCCCCGCCCCCTGAGGGCATGTTGAAGGATGAAGCTCGGCAAAGTCAGCACCACCCACCCACTCCTTACGCACAACCGCAACATGAAAGGGGCTAAGAGGGAGAGCAGGTGGCATTTTGAAGGAGTGTCATGTTTGTGACAAGTGGATCTTTCTTTTTCTCCCCAAAGTTGAGACTTACCAAGGGAATCAGTCATTGCGCGGAAAATACCAGCACCTCCTATCCTTCCGCTACGTTGGGAACTGGAGGTCATGTGCTCTGAGTGTCAGTGAGCCAATGGATTGCCCAAGTGTCTTCTGCTTGGGCAAGTCAGAGGTGAGAGCAGAGGGGAGGTGTGGCTGAGCTAGGGGAGGGTATGCTGGTGGGGGAGCCAGTACTCAATCCCATGTCATATGGCAAAGGTGTACACACTCCCTCAGAAGGCACGAGAATAGGCAGGACACTACTTCAGTCTAGAGGACTGCTAGTGTGGTGGGGAGACCCATCAACAAGATGTACAGGTAGACAGTGGGAGGAAGTGGGGGAGGACACGCAACCGAGGGACAAATCCAGGGTAATATGTAGGGAGACGAGGCACCTGCGGCTCTCTGAAACACCCACAAATACCTCGGCAAAATAACCAGCATTCTTTTGGAAATGTGGCACACAGGGAGAAGCAATGGAGATTGGTGTTAGAGAAGAGAGAGAAGCCAACAGAAAGAACTTTCACATGGGGCGGCCAAGAAGGAGACACCCACCAGCCACTCCTTCCCCTGGGTCCTGACAATGGCCTGTGGTGTATACAGCCCTCTGTATTCCAAGCCACTAGCTGCCAGTGGAGACCCTGCAGTGGGGGAAGCAGATGGTGGTGGGCCAGGGGGACGTTGACATGATTACGGAATTAGCAATTTAAAATAATACTGAACCTAAGAGAATGGAAGCAAGACTGATCTAATAACCAAAAGTGACCAGAAAGGTCTTCAATTCACCTGTGATGTCATAAAGGGGGTTCACTGTCCAGTGAGGGTGGGAAAGCTGGCTATACCCTGAGTAAGAGCAGAAAACTGGAAAAAACACAATGACTCTTTGTTTCTATTCCAGTGACTTGATATCCTTCTCCCAAAACAGCTACATAGAATTTTTAAAAATACAAACATTTTGGGGGCACCTGGATGGCTCAGTTGGTTAAGCATCCGACTCTTGATCTCAGCTCAGGTCATGATCTCCAGGGTCGTGAGCTCGAGTCCCGCTTCAGCCTCCGTGCTCATCAGGGAGTCTGCTTAGGATTCTCTCTCTCTCCCTCTCCCTCCCTACCCCTCCCCCCGGCTCATGCTCTCTCTCTCAAATAAATAAATAAATAAATCTTTAAAAATTACAAACATCTTTAAAGGAAATAATTAAGCACCACCTGTAATTTGATACCCACTCTATAAACACCCAATTCATTGCTTTCACATGCGAGGCAATGTTAATTTAAACTATGGGTTATGACCATTATCTCTGACCCGTGGGATCTGCTCGCATTGTTCTCTCCATCTTGAATATCTGTCCTCAAGCTCCAAGTCCTATCTCTGAATTTAAAATCTCATGTTGCTAGGAAAACATAACCATCCTTTCTTCTCCCTTCACAGAGTCTGGGGAAGAGAATGGCCCTTGGCTAAGAATTTAATCTAGCATTTTCAAGAAGTAATTACAGAGCCTCTGTTTGGTCTTTGTGTAGGCATGAGAGCAGTTCTTAAGAGGCCTAAAACTGGAAAAGGGGCCCATTTCTTATTTCCAAGAGGCCCTAGGGGTCCCAGGTTGAAAGGGTGGGAGCACCTCCACTGTTCAAAGGTAAATTATATCTGGTGTTAATTACCCATAAAGAGGAGGCTTTGAAAACTGTGGGGACGTTAGAAGAATAGTTCTCTTCCACCTAATGGGTTTAGACTGTAATATCTCTTGATAATTAACACTCATTTTCAGGCCAACATGGATATGTGCATGCTGGAGGAGGAAGCGGAAGGAAACACCATAGCTCTCCAATGAGCAATCAATAGAACAAGGAGGATTGTCTGCCGTCACCATGGAAAGGAGACCCCTTGGGGGCTGGAATAGGAGGGCCTGCATCGACCCTGGGCAGCGCTGTGGGACTTGGGATGCCTGGGGCATTGCCCTACATGGAATGACTCAGAGCCAGGAGCGAGTGTTTCTGTTGGCCAGGAGGGAGGTGGTTCCTGGGTGATCGGTTCCTGCAGGAAGACAGATAGACAGACAGACAGACAGGGCTTCCTGAAACAGGAATTGTGACATAGGCAGGAGAGTAGCAGGAGGAGAGGAGTCACAATGAGATACAGACCCCCAAACGGGGGAGCATAGCCAGGAGCTGGGGGAGCCCCATGAGGGCACCTCTGGGCCGGTTTCCCACCGTGATGTCCTTCCCTGGATCAGGGCGAAAGTCTTCTTAGAGGTTTCAATGTCTGTGCCCCTCCATCACAGTGTCCTTGGGTGGCTATAAGCCTGCATGACGGTTGATATATTATTGGTATATCACACAGTTGATATGTACATTAGACATGGCGGTGGTGTGAAGGACAGAGAAACAGCCTCATGAAGGGAAGCCGGGCTGGCCCCATGGGGGGTGGCCTTCCACGGGTGGCCACACTGAGGGAGAAGAGGACCATCAGGAACTAACTGCTTCCCAGCCTAATGCTCAGGGAGCAGAGATGGAGCTGGGAGCCGTGGGAAGGAGAGCCCCCCCTCCCTTTATCCTGAGTGTCTGAGCAGCAAGGGACCTTTCCAAATGGGAAGAGGCTGACGTGTCTGTGACTCTCTTCACTCCTCAAGGCCTCTTCTCAAATGTCACATCCTTCACCAAGCCTTCCCTGAGCTCGGCCAAGCTGGAAAGAATCCTCTGTGCCTCTAAAAGTCGAAAGCCCTTGATGAGGGCCTCTCTGGTGGCATTTCCCAATTTCTGCTTTGGATGAGAGTCATGTGTAAGGTCACTCTTTGCCCAGATCGCTTTGCTTTGCCAGACTTCCCGCATGCCCACTGCACGTCTACTCTTCCCCACCCTGCCTTGTGAGTTGGGACACTCGGCTGTATGCAGAACACCAGCCATCGCCCATGATCCTGGCACCTGTTGGCCCATGGGGGCATTTACAGTAGGTGGGAGGCAAGGTTGGGGTGCTTCGTCCCTAATTCTTTCTCTGGGAGGTCACCTCAAGGTAGCTGACACCAGGAGACTCTGTCCCCTTCCAAGCATCCACCGCCTACCTGAGTTCTGTAGGGCCTCGGGATGATAACGCCTTGGCTATGACCAGCCCAGCTAATCACTGTATTCTGTGTGCTTCCCCTATAGTCCTTTCTCTGTGAAGAGTTCTTCAGTTTATCTTACTCTGTGCATTCCAAACGTCTGTGGTTGGGACCCTGCCTGACACATCTCTCCTTCCTAAATAAATTAAGAGCATACCAAAATATGTGTGCATTACCCTTCCATCTGAACCATGACCAAAATAGAGTCTTGGGAATTATAGAGGCCCCAATAAACATTTGTTCAATTAATAATATGCCTACCTCTCTGCCTCTAAAACAGAGGTTCTCAACCTTAGCACTATTAACACTGCAACGGATAAATCTTTGTTGTGCAGGCTGTTCTGTGCACTGAGGGTGTTTGGTAGCCTTCCTGGCCTCTGATTCCTAGATGCCAATAGCACCCAACCTCAGCTGTGGCAACCAAAAGTGTCTGCAGATATTGCCAGAAGTCCTCAGGGAGCAAAATACCTCCCTGTTGATATCTACTGCCCTAGATGTTTGCCCCCTCTTGTCATTTCAGCATTCATGCAACAAAAACCATCATTACTGGGGCATCTGGGTGGCTCAGTCAGTCAAGCGTCCAACTCTTGGTTTCGGCTCAGGTCATGTTCTCAGGGTCATGAGATCGAGTCCCGCAAAGGACTCTGGGCTGAGCGTGGAGGCTGCTTGGGATTCTCTCTCTCCCTTTCCCTCTGCCCCTACCCCCACTGACGTGTTCTCTCTCTCCTCTAAAAAAAGTAATTACTTCATAATAATGCTTCATAATATACATGTATGTATATACACATGAACACATGCATGAATGCACACCTCAGGATCCATAAACACAAAGCGCTCAGAGTCACGTAGTTTGACATATATAAACACACATACACATAAAAGAAATGTATTTGAAAGGAATTTCCAAAGCTAGGAAATCAAAGACATCTCTTCTGATTTTTCAAAACAAAGTCTCTATTATCAAGTGAAAAAAAAATCACCCACAAATTGGAGGTAACATTCAATGAGATTTCTTTGACCTTTACAGAAATTCATGCACTTAGATCTTCAAAAGATCACAGGCATACGGATAAATGCAGAAGGTGCTAAACATAGTGCACGGAACTGGAAATGATCAAAGGAAACAAGACGTTTCCAGGTACAATGTTGAGAACACAGGTGTCTAATGAGCACCCTCCCCCCCACACCCAGAGAGTCATTGAAATGGCCACTGGCTTGCAAGCAGAGACACATGTCAGGATGTCTTTTATTTTGCTGCCTGCAAGAGGAGTGTATTATCGGTCTCAAAAGCCTAAAAGCCACTATTACCATGGTTTCATTCACCTTCTTCCTTCTTTTGTATCCTCTCCAGGTCTTTTCTCTCTCCCGTCCATGGACCCTGTGTCGGTACCACCATGCTGCCCACTTCCAGACAACAGCCTTCACTCTGGGAGCTTTCCTATACTAGGGCACTCTCTTATTAACAAATCACTATGATGCCCTCCCATCCCCTTGCCAGAAGGGCTGAGGGCATTGTGGTACTGTTTGCGGAAGTATTTCAAAGTCCCGGCTGGTCGTAGATGATGGAGGAAATTTTTTCAGGATTTTGGTGCATGGAGCTCAGGCACAATCACTGGAAACTCTACTTAAGACTCACATAAGCAGCTTAAAATGGGGTCACCAATTCAAACAGAACCAAGTATAAAGGAAGAGCCGCCAATGCGTGATACCATTGATGTCAGCCATGAGGGGAGCCAACAAAAGAAGGGTATGGAAATCAATAAGAAAGCTAATTAAGGTAATTCTTAAGCTTAGGGAAGCTCTAGAGGCAAGTACAAGAATCTGAGGTGGCTTCTTCCCATAGCAGGTGACCAGAATGTGTTAGATTTAAAAGGACAGTACATAATAATAGCAAGCAACCTCATTGAATTTCTGTCAATCAGATGCACCCAAGTGAGACTTTGATTTGAAAGTGAGTTAAGAGGCAGGTGTGGATCATCCATTTTACTGAGAAAAGTAATGGCAGTAGCTTTCTAGACACAGCACAGGTAATGGGTTCTGCTCTCTATTCCATACCCATAATTGTTTCTGGAAATGTAGCCTAAAACCTGTTCTACCAACCTTTCCAAATATTTCCTAAGTGATTGGATACAATTTGATAAATTCCTTACTGCTTAAAGTAGCCACAGAAGACAGTATGATCTATAGCTATGAACACAGAAATCCTTGGATTTTCTTTTTAAAGATTTATTTATTTATTTGAGAGAGAGAGTGGGGGGAGGAGCAGAGGGAGAGAATCTCCAGGCAGACTCCCCGCTGAGTGCTGAGCCCAGTGGGACTTGACCTTGGGCTCAATCTCAAAACCCATGAGATCATGACCTGAGCCGAAACCAAGAGTCGAACACTTAACTGACTGAGCCACACAGGCGCCCCAGAAATCCTCGGATTTTAATTCAAGTTGTGTGTGTATGTGTCCTGAAATAACACACTCTACACTAACATGAATTTGGAAGAAACATGATTGGTATTTGGGCTGTCATCCTCTGGCTAGCCCCCATTTGGAAACAGGGATGGCTAACTTCATTATCTTTTATTGCACAATATATACGGTAAGAGGTGAAAGCCTTAAAATAATTTGGGACTTTCTCATTTCAGCATATACTCAGCTGTGTACAGTATAAGATGATATAGTATCATGGTAATACATAGTGACTAAAAAAAATATTGATTTCCATTTACCTTCATTTTCTGCAAGTGAATTTTTAGTTACCACTTATTGCTTTATGCTAGGAACGTACATACATGGTATACTTATATATACACACATATCTGTTACATATACACACATACACACATTTGCTGTAGTTAGATCGTTGAGTTTTTATGACACCTCATGAAAACAAAAAACACCTTATAAAAGCTTCATCTGAAAAGTCAATCTTCCAGGAAACTGACTTGCAAAGCAAGGACTCCAAGGTAACAGAAAGTTTCTGGCCAAGATGCAGGTAAGGACAGATCCCAGGAAGTGGGAGCATACAATCTGTGGTCATTTTTCACTTGTGGGCAATTTCTTTTCTTTTTTTAGAGATTTCTTTCTTTCTTTCTTTCTTTATTTGACACAGAGAGAAAGACTGCTAGAGAGGGAACACAAACAGGGGGAGCGGGAGAAGCAGGCTCCTGGCTGAGCAGGGAGCCTGATGCGGGGCTCAATCCTAGGACCTTGGGATCATGACCTGAGCCGAAGACAGACGCTTAATGACTGAGCCACCCAGGCGCCCCAACTTGTGGGTAATTTCTGATTCCCAAGGGGGTGGCTGAGAGGCGTTAGAAGATCAAAAGTGAAAGTCTAGGGTCCACGGAGCTGGGCGCTGGTGACCTCTCTCACTTTCTGTTGGGACTCCAAAGTAACCCTAGGAATCAGAGTGACCCAGAAGTAGACAAGTTCTTGCAGGGAATGAAGTTGTTCTTCAAGGCGTATGTGTCGCTGATGATCCCTATTGTTAATGCTACCAAGTATCTGGCAGACGCACATGTAAATGATTTCTATGAGGAATTTTTCCAGTACAACATCTACCACACAATTAAAACAGCACAAGAAAAAAAATGAACGAAACTCAGCAAAAACAACAGAGAGTAAAATAGACCCACAAGGCTCTCGATTATTGTTACTATACACAGACTTTATTTTTTCAAAATAAGCATATTTATTATGGCCATGACAATAGAGGACACAGACTGAGAATTCTGACAGAGTTAAAAATTATGATCTGAAAGAACTAAGTAAAAATTTTAGAAAGAGTAAAAAGTGACATTAAGAATTCAACAGATAAACATTAGATTAATCTATGGGCAAATGAATATTAGCTGTATAACACAAGAGAACATATAAAAATATACATAAAATGAGGGTTAAAATATATATGAAATTCCAATGCACAAAAATTGCTTGTAAGATGAAAAGGGGATAGATTAAGTCAAAGTGGTCTCTGTTGCTACATTTCTTTGGGAAAGATATAAGGTACTAATTAATATTAGCAAATATTTAATGTTATATTTTAATATTAAATCCTAAATAAATATTAAATGTTTAATTAATAAACATTTTGATAAAATATGAATATTTAATAGTCAATTAAATATTGAATGTTGAGTAGAAACTCAAAGAATAATCAAAGCTTGTATATCTAAAAATAGAATAATAAAACAAAATCTAAAACAAGCAAAAAAGAAGAGAAAAGGAATGCAGCAGAGGTGGGACAATTGAAAACAAATAGATGGTTTAGGGGATCCTGGCTGGTTCAGTCGGCAGAGCACGTGACACGATCTCGGGGTTGTGAGTTTGAGCCCCACGTTGGGTGTAGAGATTACTTAAAAATAAAATCTTTAGGGCGACTGGGTGGCTCAGTCGTTAAGTGTCCACCTTCCGCTCAGGTCATGATCCCAGGGTCCTGGGATTGAGCCCCGCATCGGGCTCTCTGCTCAGCGAGAGGCCTGCTTCTCCCTCTCCTACTCCCCCTGCTTGTGTTCCCTCTCTCACTGTGTCTCTCTCTCTCTGTCAAATACATAAATTAAAAAAAAAAATCTTAAAAAAAATAAATAAAAATCTTTAAAAAAGAAAAGAGAGAGAGATGGCTTAAATAATGACACAAAAATATATTAGTAATTACAATAAAAATCAGTAGACTAAATATTCCAGTTAAAATATAACAGTTGTCAGACTGAGTTAAAAAGATTCAAAAGATATTCTCTTTTAAGCGGTGTATTTTAAATATAAGGACACAAAAAGGTTAAATATAAAAAGGTGGAAAAGAGGGGCACCTGGGTGGCTCAGTCTGTTAAGCCACTGACTCTTTTTTTTTTTTTTTGGTAAAAATGTTTTTTTAAATAATTTTTTATTGTTATGTTAATCACCATACATTACATAATTAGTTTTTTTTTTTCTGGTAAACCTGTATTTTATTTTTTTAAAAAATTTTTATTGTTATGTTAATCACCATACATCATTAGTTTTTGATGCAGTGTTCCATGATTCATTGTTTGTGCATAACACCCAGGGCTCCACGCAGAACGTGCCCTCCTTAATACCCAACACCAGGCTAACCCACTGCCACCCCCCTCCCCTCTAGAACCCTCAGTTTGTTTTTCAGAGTCCATCGTCTCTCATGGTTCGTCTCCCCCTCCGACTCACTCCCCTTCATTCTTCCCCTCCTGCTATCTTCTTATTTTTTTCTTAACATGTATTGCATTATTTGTTTCAGAGGTACGGATCTGTGATTCAACAGTCTTGCACAATTCACAGTGCTCACCATAGCACATACCCTCCCCAATGTCTATCACCCAGCCACCCCATCCCTCCCACCCCCAACCACTCCAGTAACACTCAGTTTGTTTCCTGAGATTAAGAATTCCTCATATCAGTGAGGTCATATGATACATGTCTTTCTCTGATTGACTTATTTCACTCAGCATAACACCCTCCAGTTCCATCCACGTCGTTGCAAATAAGCCACTGACTCTTGATCTCAGCTCAGGTCTTGATCTCGGGGTTGTGAGTTCAAGCCCCATGTTGGGCTCCATGGTGGGCATGGAGCCTACTTAACAATAACAACAACAACAACAACAACAACAACAAAAAGTTGAGAAAGAGATAATATATGATATAAACAAAATGCTTGTGGTCTCTTCAACTCCTCCACCCCCCTACCAAATCTATATGTTGGATCCTAATCCCCAATGTGATGGTATTTGAAGGTGGGACTCTTGGGAGGTGATCAGGTCATGAAGGTGGGGCCCTCGTGAATGGGATTAGTGCCCTGATAACAGATCCCAGAAAGTTCCCTTACCCCTTCTGCCACGTGTGGACACAGCAGGAGGGTGGCTTTGAACCAGGAAGTGGGTCCTCACCGCACACCAAATCTGCTAGTGCTTTGACCTAGGACTCCCCAGCTTTCAGAACAGTAAGAAATGAATTTTTCAACAGATAAATTTCTGTTGTTGTCAAACCACCCAGTCTCCAGTATTTTGATATTATAGTAGTCTGATGGACTAAGACATGATGCAAAACGGAATTTTTAACAAAACTGGTTGTAACTTAACTAATTGGAGATAAAATAGACTTAAGGCAAAATATATTACTGAAGACAAAAAGGAATATTTTGTAATGACAAAAAATTCAATTTACCAAGTAGATATAACAATGGTAAATTTGTATTCACTTAATCACATAGACTCAAAATACATACAGATAAATTGATAAAACCAAAGGTAAACAGACAAATCCGTGTTCAGAGTGGAAAATTGCAACACACCTCTCTCAATAACTATCAGAAAAGCAGGTCAAAAGATCAACAAAGTTCTAGAAGATTACAATAATGCAATTAGAAACATGACCTAATAGAGATATAGATAATATTCCCCCCCCCAAACTGAAAAGTATACATTCTTTCCAAGGGCACATGGAACATTTATGAAAAATGATCATTCACAAAATTTAAAAGATTGAAAGGACATAAAATATGTCCTTTGATCAAATTCAAGGATGCTAGAAACCAACAATGATACTAAAAACTTCCCCCCAGTGGCTGGAAATTAAGAACTAAACTTCTATATAACCTCTAAAGAAAAGAAGAAATTACAATAAAGTTTGGGAAGTAAATTTTACCCAATGATAATAAAAGTATAGCATATAAAATCTGGCGGGATGAGGTTGAACAGAGAATTTTCCGAACAGTGCAACTGTTCTACATGATACAGTAATAGTGGATAGATGTCATCATACATTTGTCAAAACCTATAGAACATAGAACACCAAAAGTGAACCCTAATGGAAACTTTGGACTTTAGTTAACAACAAATATTTTTCCATAAACCTAAAACTATTTTTAAAAATAACTATTAATTTATAGAAGAAACTAGTGGGATGAAATGGTGCCACCATTGCGTAAGCTAGTTTGGTGGTTTCTCAATAAGTTAAACACAAAATTACCATAGGACACAATAATTCCCCTTGAGTCTATACCCAGGACAATTGAACATGGGCATGCAAATAAAAACATGTACACAAATGTTTACAGCAGAACTGGTCACAGTAGCCCAAATGTCCATCAATTGATAAATGGATAAACAAAATGTGGTATATCCATACAATGGAATATTATTCAGCCATTAAAGGCCTGATGTATGCTAGAACATAGATAGACATCAAAAACGTTATTCTTACTGAAAGAGATCAGACACAAAAAGCCACATATTGAATGATTCTATTTGTATGAAATGTCTAGAATAAGAAAATCTCCACAAACAAAAAGCAGATTAATATTTGCCAGGGGTTGAGAGGATGAGGGAATGGAGAGGGATTGCTTAATGGGGACAGGGCTTCCTTTTGGGGTGATGAAAATATTCTGGAGCTAACGGTGACAGTTATGCAATATTGTGATTTAACCAAATGTCTCTACTGATCAATTGTATGTTATAGTTTTAAAGATTTATTTATTTTACAGAGAAAGAGCATGTGAGTGGAGGGAGGGACAGAGGGAGAGAATCTTCAAGCAGATTCCCCGCTAAGCATGGAGCCAGACGGGGACTCGATCTCATGACCCTGAGATCATGACCTGAGCCAAAATCAAGAGTCAGACACCTAACTGACTGTGCCACCCAGGTGCCCCATGTTATTTTTATTTTTATTTTTATTTATTTATTTTTTTACTGTACACACACACACACACACACACAAACTAATGGGATGCATACATTTGAAGAAATTTGGAAAAAATAGGTTAAAAGCATAACAAGTTTAATCTTAACAAAGTAGAAGAAAGAAAAACAAATATAAAAACAGAAATTGTTGAAACGGAAACTAGTCTACCAAAGAGGATCAATAAAACTATAAATCTGAGGCAGTCAGGAGGGAGACTAATAAAATTGATACATGTCTAGGAAGACTGATCGGGAGAAAAAGAAAGAAGGCACAAATATCCAGTATGAGGGATGATGAAATAGGGACACATGACTAAAGATCATGCAGACATGAGAAAGCAAGTAAGAGAAAATTTGAACATCCTTATGCCAACACATTTTATGTTTTAGATGAAATGGATCTGGAATCACTACATTCATCAAAAGTGACATAAGAGGAAACAGAAAACATGAATAGCTTAATAAGTCTTAAGGAAAATGGAACCACAATTTAAATCATTCCCACAGATACAATTCCAGGAGCAGTTTCAGTGGCAAATGGCAATTCTATACAAGGATTGAAACAGACACTACTTCTCAGTTTGTTTATGAGGTCAGATACCTCAACACAAATATCTGACAGGGTCGATATGAGAAAATACTCATTTGTGAACAGGGAAGCAAAAATCCTAAAGAAAATGTCAGCAAGTTGAATCCAGCAATATACACAAAGGATAATCTATTATGAGTAGATTGAGCTTATTTCAGGAATGCATGGTTTAATTAAGCATTCGAAAATCAATGTAATATACCACAACAACAGAATAAAGGAGAAAAATAACAGATGCAGAAAAGTCATTGACAAATTTAAACATCTGTTCATTAAATTAAAAAAAAAAAGCCTTAGCAAGCTAGGAATGGGAAAAAGCTTGCCTAAGCTGATAAAGGGTGTGTACCCACACACACACACACACACACACACACACACACACACACACACACACCCCTACAGTAAATTTGATCCTTTTCTTTAAAAGATTTTATTTATGGGCGCCAGGGTGGCTCAGATGGTTAAGCGTCTGCCTTCGACTCAGGTCATGATCCCAGGGTCCTGGGATCGAGTCCCGTGTCGGGCTCCCTGCTCCTTGGGAACCTGCTTCTCCCTCAGCCTCTCTCTCTCTCTCTCTCTCTCTCTCTCTCTGTCTGTCTCTCATGAATAAATAAATAAAATCTTAAAAAAAATAATTATTAAAAAATATTTTATTTATTTATTTATTTGACATAGAGCGAGCGAGAGCGAGCACAAGCATGAGCAGGGGTGGGAGAGGGAGAAGCAGGCTCCCTGCTGAGCAAGCAGTCCAATGTGGAGTTCAATCCCAGGACCCTGAGATCATGACCTGAGCCAAAGGCAGACGCTTAACCAACTGAGCCACAAATTTGATCCTTAAATGAATTATTGAGAGTTTCCCTATGAGATTAGACATGATAATAATACTTGGTGTAAAATGAAAAACATTAACATATGTACATCATACATTTACATCAAAAGTATGAAATATCAAATACCAAGGACTCAATCTAATAAAAGCTGTATAAGACTTCATTGTACAAAATGTAAATGGATAAATTAAAGAAGAACCAAAGAAATGAAGGAATGTGCCATGCAAATTTGAGACTCCGTATTTATAAGATATCAATTCTCACTAGATTGATTGACAAAGTCAATAGGATCTCAGGTTTGTTTTGTGTTGTGTAGTTTTTGGTGGAAAATTGGGAACTGATCCTAAACTTTATCTGGAAATTCAAATGACAGGGATAGTTCAGACACTCTCAGAGGTGAATGGTGGGAGGCTGACTCAACTTGATATTAAGAATTATTTTAGGGGTGCCTGGGTGGCTTAGTTGGTTAGGCGTCTGACTCTTGGTTTCAGCTCAGGTTGTGATCTCATGGGTTGTGATCTCAGGGTCATGAGATAGGACCCCGCTGTGGGCTCGGTGCTCAGCAAAGAGTCTGCTTAAGATTCTTTCACTCGGCTCTTCCCTCAACTCTTGTGCTCACTCTCTCTCTCTCTAAAATAAATAAATAAATCCTTAAAAAAATAAAAAGACTTATTATAAGGCTATGGGTATCTAGGTGACTCAGTCAGTTAAGGGTCTGACTCTTGATTTCGGCTCAGGTCAGGATCTCAGGGTCATGAGATCAAGCCCTGCCTTGGCTCTCCACTGGGTGTAGAGCCTGCTTAATATTCTCTCTTTCCCTCCTCTTCTGCCCCGTATCCCCCACTTGCATTCTCTCTCTCTCTCAAAAGAAAAGAAAATTATATACAGCTAGATTAGTGAAGACAAGGACAGACGGATAGACCAATGGAATAAAAAAGAGCCTAGAAACAGAATCATGCATGTACAGAGAGATGGCAGCTGACAAATGTACCACAGAGAAGGAAGGAAGGGTGGGCTTTTCAGCAAAGTGTGCTAGAATGATTGAATGTTCAAAGCAAAAATAAAATAAAGGAAACTTTTGGCGCTTACCTCCCACACCATACTCAAGTCCATTCCAGCTGAACTTAGAAGATGTTGTGTTCAAAGTAAAACACTGAAATGTCTAAGAATAATATCTTCACGATCTTGGAGTAGGTGACTTTTAAACATCTCTCTCTCTCTCTCTCTCTCACACACGCACATACATGTGCACGCACACACACTGCTAAGTGAAAGGAAAGGTTAGCTCTACTCTCTTTAAAAAATTCAGAACTTCTGGGCATCAAAGGTTGCCATTAAAAAAATGAATTAAAAGGCAATGCAAAGTCTGGAAGAATATATTTGTTGCATATAAAGCCAAGAGGACTTGCTTGCAAAGTATAAAGAACTGTTATAAGTCATTAAGAAAAGGCAAATAGGCTAACAGAAAAATGGGCAAGAGGCTTGAACAGGTACTTAGGTACAAAAGATAATGCCCAAATGGCCGAAAAACAAGAAAGGTGCTCAACCTCATCAGAAATCATAGAAACATGAATTAAAATGACCATGCAAAGCTACTGTATCCCCGTGGGAATGAAAGTGAACATTTGAAAGGCTGATTTACCAAGTAGGTGAGGACAGGGAGCGCCTAGTTTATAAACTTATAAGGAACAAAAATTGGTACAACCACTTTGGAAAATCATTTGACATTGTCTGCTGAAGTCAAAGATTTGCATTCCCTAGAGCTCTGAAGAATGATTCCCTTCAGAGGGAAGGGTCGGTGGTGACTGGGCTTTGGCATGAGTGGGGCTTCTAGGGGACTAATGATGTTCTATGTAATGACCTGGATGTTGGGTTCCATGGGGGTTTGGGTATCTGCATTGTGATAAATTTTCGAGCTGTACATCTTTTCCTTTTGCACATTTTTCCCTGTGTGCTATATTTCACAATGTCCGAGGGGTTTACAAGAGCAATCATTTCAATACAAACAATAAAATGGTGAAGGGCAGGAGAGTTTCAGACTGACAATAAAAGAATTGTTTTTCTTATAGCAGTTTTAATAATAAAAGTATTTCCAGAGGCCCTGGGTGGCTCAGTCAGTTGAGCGTCAGACTCTTGGTTTCTGCTCAGCTCATGATCTTAGGGTGGTGAGATTGAGCCCCATGTCCAGCTCCATGCTCTGCACGGAGTCGGCTTGAGATTCTCTCCTTCTCCCTCTGACCCTCCCCGGGCTCATGTGCATGTGCGCTCCCTCTCTCTCTCTCAAATAAAATATATAAATAAGATCTTTGAAAAAACTAATAAAAGTACTTCCATAGTTAAAAACCTATTTTTATTGCAGACTAAAAAGAATAAATTTGTGGATAAAAATGAACCAAACTTAGGAAATGCCTCTGAGTTTGCTTCTCGGTCCACACGCTCAAGGTTCTCGCATGAGGTCTACTATTTTTGCCTTTGATCTTTGCCATTTTGCACACAGGACAATTCAACCCCCTTTTGCCAGGGGCTCGGAAGAGTGTGTGGGCTGCACTCCCAGGCTGAGCAGCCCCTCTTGAGGCAGGACTCATGAGCTCACTCCAGCCACGAGGAGCTGCTCTCATGGGCTTACGTTCTAGAAGGAAATCATGGAGAGCACATAATGTGCAGAATGTCAGATAGTGATCAATGCTATTGAGGAGAAGGGAGTCCTAAAAGCTACCAAAGAAGGCAGGGGGCTCTGCAGCTCCAGCAGACAGTGGGCACCCTGCTGGACAGAGCAGTAGCTTTCTTTGGGGGGATCCCTGCTAGCGTGAGCACTAGTACTGGGACTTCCGTTCAAGCTGCCATGTGGGCGCAGACATCAACACAAAGTTCAGGGCAGAAGAACTTAAGAGGGCCATCTGTGGTCACCCTGGGGCCCTGGGCACCAACAGTGGGGCTTTGGGGAAGGTCACAGGGAACACATAGAGAGCAGGACTCAGCAACATGGGATATCCAATTCACACGGATGCAACCTCATTCAGAGCCACAGGTTGGGACGCCTGGGGACAGAAGCAAGGAATTGAGGATGCCCTGATGGTGATTCCTTTCAAGTTGTTACCAGATGACGCAAGCCAGGAAAACCAACCCGGCCCCAGGGCTTGAGATCTCTAGAGGTTCTGTTCCCTTCCACCCCTAGGAGACCTTCCCAAGAGTGCCCCCTGTAAGAAAAACCAGAATGCCTCACAGCCTGCTCCGGCCACTAATTCATTTGGAAAGAAGCTGCTTGTCTCTTCGATCTGGATTGCAGTGGGGCACCCCTGTTTGGAGGGCTTGAACATGGGGTGCTCCCGCTGGATCCCACTGACAGGACCATGGGATGCTAGGTGAGGGAGCACCTCCACATCCCTGTTAACCAGTTTGGGGCTAATGACAGTAAAAGGAAAACAGCTCAGTTGGCTGCTGGACAGGTAGCTAGCTCCCTGCTCCCCAGTTTTTCTGGAAAAAAAAAAAGAGGTGCTGTGTACATGTTGTTGGACAAAGGACGTGACTATTGCTGCTAAAACCACCAGAGCAAAGATGGTCGGTTCTGGTGACATTCCTCTCAGCCTCCCAGACACCCTGCCACCAAGACTCACCCACCAAATACCTTCCCTGTTGAGTCCAAACACCCCTGCCTTCCCCTGCATCTCTCAGGTAGACGGGACTTGCTGAGATACTGGATCTTTCTCTGAGTCAAGGAGCCGGCTGTTAGCCTACACTGTGTGTCCGGCACCTGCAGTCAACACAGCCCTGGTTTCTGTTCCGAGCCCAGCTATTCAGCAGATGAAAGCTCATGAACGACTTGTCCATTCCAAACTCCATGATGCGGTTGCTTTCCTGGCTAGGAACGCTCATCTCCTTCCCAACCCCTATTGTTTTAAAAACGTGATTGTAACAAGCACCACAAGATACAAAAGGAAATAGAAACAGAAAAGAAAATTCACCCAGAATTGCACGTCCTTTGTCTTTGTTTTCCAGTTTCTTCTTTCCACCCCACATCTGTAAGCATAGAGTGTATGCTCATCATCATGGCGGGGAGAGTTTTGTTCTGCCATTTTTCACTTGAGAGCTGATCTTTTTTTTTTCAAGTTCTTACAGTTTTTTTGAATTATAATTTTTTTTTTTTTTTTTTTTTTTTTTTTTAGTAGGCTCCACACCGAGCGCAGAACCCGATGCAGGGCTCAAAATCACAACCCTGAGATCAAGACCTGAGCTGAGATCAAGAGTCAGACGCTTAACCAACAGAGCCACCCAGGCGCCCCTAATTTAATTTTAATGATCATCTAGTGTGCCACGAAGCTGACATTCTAGAAACCATCTGACACCTCCTTAATGAAACTGAATCATCCTTCCCAGGTGCGTTGCCAGACCCACATCTTTGAAAAGCCTTATGTGGGCAGCCCAGGCTCAGAGAGTGTGCCCTCCTCTGAACTCACAAGCATTTTCTCTCTGTTCCTCAGCCTCCTAGCATGGGCTCCCTTGTATTTTTTTTTTTAACATTTCTGTGTGTAGATGTGTTGTCCCTCTTTCTAGATTCAGATAGCCGTGAAAACCAAACTAAGTCTTCTATACCTCCATATCTCCCACACTTTGCAGAGTACCTGACATTTTCTGCTCTTCCATAAAAGCGCATAATTTTTTAACAGTTTTTTTAAAATTTTATTTATTTGAGACAGAGAGTGCGCAGGGGAGGAGAAGAGGGAGAAGTAGACTTCCCACTGAACAGGGAGCCCAATACAGGGCTCCATCTCAGGACCCTGGGATCATGACCTGAGCTGAAGGCAGACGCTTCACCGACTGAGCCACCCAGGCGCCCCCCATAAAAGTGCATTATTAGCCATAGTGACAATGCTGTCGATGGTGTGGTTTACTGCAGGCCACAAATACAAACCAACTCAGGGTAAGTTTAGCGGAAAAGAAGCTTATTAATATTAAACATACACCTAACTTAGGACCCAGGAATTCCACTCCTAGGTATGTATGTACCCTTGAGAAATAAAAGTATATGTTCACACACACACACACACACACACACACACACACACACACACACAGAAAACCTACCTGTACAAGAATGTTCATATCGGGGGCACCTGGGTGGCTCAGTTGGTTAAGCCACTGCCTTTGGCTCAGGTCATGATCCTGGAGTCCCGGGATCGAGTCCGGCATCGGGCTCCCTGCTCGGCAGGGAGTCTGCTTCTCCCTCTGACCCTCCCCCCACTCATGTGCTTTCTCTCTCTCATTCTTTCTCTCAAATAAATAAATAAAATCTTAAGAAAAAAAAAAAAGAATGTTCATATCGGTCTCATTCAGAATAACCCCAAGCTGGAAGATAAACCATATTTCCATTGACAAGAGAATGGAGAAAGGATTTCTAGTGTGTTCATATACTACTACTCAGCAGTAGAAAGGAGCTAGCTGTGGATAGTTGAAACAACCTGGATGAATCTCCAGGACGCTCTGCTAAGTGAAGGAAGGAGGACATAGCAGAGTCCAAGAACAGGCAAAACTAATGCATGGTGATAGAAATGTGCTACCATGTGCCCTGATGAGCAGGGGAAGACCCCACATAGGAGCTTACAAGCACTGGAGTTTTTTAACTGGATTTTGGCACTATTCCTCTGACCCTAGGGAAATGGACCAGCCTATCAACTGAGCAGCCCTGCTTACCACAAGGGGCCATCCCAGTGAGATCTCGCTCAAAGAATAACCATGATTCTAGGTGTCTTTGGTACCCTAGGCACCCAGGGAGGCAGAGCAGGGAATGAACCAGCAGAGTCAGGACTCTGATACTGAAGCAAGCAGCTTCCAGTACCCTCTGGTCTCTATAATTCCTACTGGCTTCTCTCTTCTGTTCCCTTGCTGGGCATGGCAGAATGGGGAGCTCAGGCATGCAGCACAGAGTAGAGCATGGGCCTGGGCACATGCGCCCATCAGGAGATGATCGCAGGGTTTTGAGAGGAGAGGAAGAAGAGGGACATGGCTTTCCTCTTGGCTGACTTAATTCTCCACCCTAGTCCTGCCCTTCTTCAGCGAATGTGTCCGCTTGCCAGGGTTGAGCCCGGCACCCAGAAACCCAGACACAGCAGCCTTTACCTGAGTGTGGGGGTGTCCACCAGTTGGGAATAAGCAGCAGGTCTCACTGCCTGAATTTAGATCACCTGGACGAAAAGGGGACTGATTTAGAGATATTGCCTAGAGCAGGACATAAACTTTTCCAGTACCTGGAAGTGGGTAGAAATGGAGGTTGAACAATACCTTTTTCCTTCATGTTGCACATGTAGACCTACCATTTCCCCTCATGGGAACCCTTCTGTTTGATGAGCCCTGGATTTTAGAGACAAGCAAGATAATCTAATGAAGGACGTGGGAAACTCAGGTTTGCCTTGCAATGAGCTCGCCGAGATGGGGGGTTCCCCCTCTCTCCCCATAGGGGAGAATTTGCACATGATCCCAACTTCCAAGTGTCCAGGCACTAGCCAGCTGGCATTTCCCAGCACCTTTGTGAATAGCTGGCCCAGCTAAGCCCAGATTTGTTTCCCAAGTCTGCAATGTTTATTCGCTGCCTCCAAAATCACTCTCAAGCTTGCCCTGCAAAATGAAAGGGCAGAAAGGAGGTGAGGTCACTTTCCTAGTACCGGACCCCATGGTGCATTGGGCAGGTCTTGTACCGGTCTCAGTCCTGTTTGGTAGGACAACAGGAGAATGGACAACCTACGGAGCTTCTGGCACATTCGCCTTTGACTCTTAGTACCTAGTGACGCTTGCTGTCGTTCACTGAAAGCCACCGCAAATAGTTCTCCCACCGCGAGCCCAAAGTGGGGAGTCTCTCAAACATAGAAAGAGATGCAGACAGTGGGTAGCCAAAGCGAAGGACAGTTATTCATTAAGTTTCTGATGATCAGAAGGATTTGGGGGAGGGTTCTTCAGACCCTTCTGGCCGGTATCCATGTTATTTGATCCAATTCAATTCAGTATAGCTGAGTCATTATTGAACGAGGGATTCAGAGTCAGAGATATTTGGATCTCAACCCCGCATTTGCCACCCACTAGTTGTGGAATCTGAAAGAAAGTTACTTAATCTCCACGGATCCTCAGTTTGCTTGTTTGTAACTAGAAAAGATTGCATCTATTTCAAGGGAAGTACAAGGCAATCTAAATGAAATCACCTCGCATAGCATGTAGCGCAGTGACTGAGAAATAGTCAGTTCTCAAGAAATCGCAGTAACCTTGGTTAATAATAATGTTAACATGAACAAAGGCAGGGATAAAAGAGGAGATAGTGAATGCACGATTCTGGCTTCTGAAGGACGTCCTCAGACTGGTCAGATATCTCCAACCAGCTTCCCTCTTGAAGTTGGTCCTGGCATCAGAGAACTGTGATTTACTGTTCTCAACAGCCCCACAGAATCTGGCTGCTCCCATCATGGCATTAGGACCGGAATAAATACGGTAGTAAAATAAAAAAATTCAGGGATGGAGACAAAACTCAAAACTTTATCTATGAAACGACATGGTTTAGGTCTCAAACTCTGATCTCCACTAATGGTAGAAAAAGTAATCTTACCGATGCAAGGCAATTCATTCATGGCTGTTAAAATTTAATCTCCTTTAGGTAAGTGCTCAGCTAATTTTAGTGTTTTCCCACATCTTTCCAGGGACGTCAGTGCCTGGGAGTAGGTGGAGTTGGGTCACGTACTCTCCCGCATGAGCAGAGGTCATAGCTGAGGTGCACCTGGGTTCCCAGGTAGTATCTGCCCCTCCCCTCTAGGACTCACTACTGTAGCTGCTGGGCGGTCATCACTCCATCCCATGGCTCCTTCTGGTGTGCAGACCTCTCCATGTCAAGCATGCTTTGAACCTCCTGCCTTCTCTCCCCAAGCCTCTAAAAGTCCTTACTCCTTTCAGAGCAGGACTTAGCTTTTCTTCAAATTCCTCTTTTTTTTTTTTAATCTATTGTTTATGGACCAACTTTGTCCTCTTTCTCCAGGCTTCACCTTGTCATCTTTTAACCAAGCTTTCTAGAACTCAAAACATCTACTTTTCGTTTAAGCACCTGGTTCTCAGAATAAAGACCTATGACGTTCAAGTTCCTATCTCTGCTATCAATTTACCCCCAAATTAATGAAAAGTTCAAAAGCCTTGAATTTGACTCTTTGGTTCACTCTTTGGTATACTTTGGTCCCACCCTGATGGGAAGTGTATATGTAAAGCCACTTCTTCAGTGATGAAGGGAAAGGTAGAAAGTAAAAGAAATCAAACACGGGCGCCTGGGTGGCTCAGTTGGTTGAGCGACTGCCTTCGGCTCAGGTCATGATCCCGGGGTCCTGGGATCGAGTCCCGCATCGGGCTCCCGGCTCAGCGGGGAGCCTGCTTCTCCCTCTGACCTTCTCCCCTCTCATGCTGTTTCTCTCTCGCTTGCTCTCTAATAAATAAATAAAAATCTTTAAAAAAAAGAAATCAAACACAAGCACACACATTAATATCAAAATTTAACTTACTGCAAATTAAATTACTTCTGCTCACACTTTCTACCTCTAGCCCAGAACTGGTTCAAGGCATGGCCCAGAATCTATCCCTTTGGTATCCCCACATAACTTGTGGATGCTCCACCGCCACCGGTCAGGGACCAGATGAAAGTCAGAGTTTCTCAGATGGCACATTGACTCAGCATGTTTTGGACTCAGCTTCCATAATTGCATGAGTGAAGATTATAATCTCTTATAACAAATCTCAGAAATTCCTTATTTTATGTAGATATATTTATATCTCTAGATATAGATAAATTATATCTATATTTGTCTATATATCTATACCTCTATCTACATAAAAAGAGAAATTATTTATTGATTTGTTATATTTATATATTCTGTTGATTTCGATTTTGTTTCTCTGGAGAAAATGGACCAACACAAAGCACTTTGTCTGCAGCAGACTCTTGCATTCAAGAGCAGTTGGGTAGAGAAATTCAAACAAAGAACACTTCAGAGTCCAAGGCAACCCCTCACTTGATAATCTGTTTTGAGTCTGGCAGACTGTATCCCCCAAACTCTTACCAGACACAGAAGGGAATAAGTCTGCTTTTAGCCAAGCACAACAGAGTGGCCTTAAAATTTTAGAATCTTTCCTATACCTTTGTTCATATCTCCTCATCCTACCTTGGTAATGGGGGCTTTTATATTCCTAAGTATCCCTAGTACATCCTCCTGGCTCAGAAACAAACATGGTGGACACCTCCCCTACACCCTACACCTTCTCCACTCACACACATTCCAGATGTCCCAGCTCAAAGGTATCAGGGAGGAGAATTCTCTCTTACTTAAAGGCAGGTCAGATTTTTTATTCTATTCAGACCTTCAACTGATTGGATGAGACCCACCCACCTCAGGGATAGCAATCTGTTTTACTCAGTCTACTGATTTAAGTGTTCCTCCCATCCAAAAATACATCCAGAAATATATTTGGTCAAATATCTGGACACTCTGGGACCCAGTTAAGTTGACACAGAAACTTCACCATCACAGGTCCTTTCTCCCCAACTATATTGTCAGCCCCAACACCTGTAGCCCCCTCTTTGACTCGTAACCTTTAGGCTGATGCTTTTTCTCTAAATCAGAAAAATGGCTGTGTGTGGAGCCATGGCGCCATTTTGTGCCTCTCTTTGTCAATTTCCCCGCAGATAGCAGCCTGTCCTCCTCAGCCCCACACTTCTCTCCATCCCTCTTCCATGGCCAAGTCTTCTGGAAAATAGTCCACAAACTGCCCAGTCTAACTGGGAAAGCTTTCAAGCTTTCAGGAAGGAGAAATCTCTGAGCCCACATTTGAAGACCAAGGTCCCCACTCCAGGTGTGGTATCCTTTCTGCCACATCAGCCCATAACCTCCAAGAGTTGAATCTAGCACAGTTTCCCAGCCCCAAGAGCAACAGAGACGAAAGCCAGATGCTGGACCCTCAGCTGGAGACCCAGCAGGAGCTGCACTCAAAGACTTGTGACAAAAAAACCAATAGTTATGTTGGGAGCAATTACCAGAGCTTGGAAACATTAGCTCGGATAAAATTAGATTTGACCCGAGAGATTGTTCCAAACACCAACTCAACCGCCTTTGATGTTCTGAATCCCATCAAATTGCACATAGTTCTCGCTTCCTGGCTTTAAAGTCACTCTCTTCATCAGAGAAATAAAAAAGACCTGTTTTTTGTACACATCTTTAAAGCTCTTTCCCTGGGGGTGTTGTAACAGGCCAGTGGATGTGGTATCTGCTAGTTGTAGCGAGTACCACACAGCGCTTGAGGTTGGGCGATTAGCTGACTTCTTGCTTGAATGTTGAAACAGTAGTTGCCCCTTAGAGATGAAGAGACAGAGGGCCAGAGAGGCCACAAGACCTGCCCCAGAACCCTAAAGCTTTTGTTTTAGCATCCAGGAGGAGGGCAGAAAGGCAGTGAGCAGGAGTGAGAAGAAAGTTCCCTGAGACCAGGGACACATCTGTCCTATTTACTGCCTCAGCCCCAGCAGCAGCTCTGTGTCTGGTGCACATTTGGGGGAAGAAGGATGAGAGGCAGGAAGGAAGGGGATCTGGCTTTGGGGTCATGGGTTTTAGTTTCACCATCACTTCTTTACGCTGAAGTTGTTTTCCTTGAAATTTCTGTTTTTTGAGGGTTGGGGGGTTTTGTGGACTTTTGTTTTCATTTTGGGGGCTTTTGTTTTGTTTTGTTGCATTCAGGTTAAAGAGGCTGGGGTTACCAGAGGCCTAACTTCTGGTAAATGAAGCATTGTGATTGTCATGGAGTTATTTTGATTGATTCCCCAAGCTCACATAATTATAGTTAGGGGCAGAACGGAGACAAAGAAGTGTGAACTCCGTCAAAGTATACAGAGTTCCATAATGCTCCTCCCTGCCTCCCTATTGCTTTCAAGGCTTCTTTCTGCCCTGAGGGAAATCTACCTGGGCTATAGATTATTCATTCCTTCTGGGTCCTGATTTTCTTTCTTTCTTTTTTTTTTTTTAAGATTTTATTTATTTGAGAGGAAGAAAGCAACAGAGAGATCACAAGTAGAGGGTGGAGCAGAGGGAGAGGGAGAAGCAGACTCTTCACTGAGTAGGGAGCCTGATGCGGGGCTCAGTCCTAGGACTCTGGGATCATGACCTGAGCTGAAGGCAGATGCTTAACCGACTGAGCCACTCAGGTGCCCAGGGTCCAGATTTCCAAGAAGCAAATCCGACTAAAAGACCCTAGCTTTGTATCGTTCATGCATTCATGCATGGACACATCCACTCAGTCTTTCAAATTTATTTGTGCCACACACTTTGCTAGGCAGTTCTAAAAGGAATGGGACTCAGTCCCTGACCTCCGGTACTCACCCTGAAGACAGGAAATAAGCCTGCCTATAACTAATGTGATGACAGGAGCATCATGGAGGTAGAAATTAATTTTTCTGGGGGGTAGGAGAAGAAAGACTTCAAAGAGAAAAAGGTATTAGAAGTCATTATTAAAATAGGAATAGGATTTCAGTAGCTTCTGTTTTGAAGATGAGGGGCCAGGTGAGGTTAAAACCTCATCAATTAAAATAAAATCTAAAGTTTTCAACATGACCTGTAATGTGATCATGAGCTGGTGCCTGCCTACTTGGCTAATCCCAAGTAGGGTTTATCACCTTTACCCTTCTTCAGTGTCTGTCAGACACGTGGGCCTTCCTTTGGTAGGAGAATCCCTTAAGCTTGTTTCTGGCACAGGACATTGGTACCTGCTGTTCCCTCTGGTTAAAATGTTCTCCTTTAAGTTCTTCATGTGGCTGGCTGCCTGTGGAGCCATGAAGTCTCAACTCAAATGGGCCTCCCATGAGGGAGGTTCTCTTAGAATCCCCATTTTGCAAATCAGTGAGCACTCCGTAACCGTGAAGTGACTTACCAGAGGTCATCCAACTAACAGGTGAAGCTGCCCAGTAATTGAACCTAAACCAACCGTGGCTTAGAGAGCCAGCTTGAGTCCACCCACTGCGCCACGCTACCTCTCCCATGTCTGAACTGATCTTGCTTACACTTTGTACACGTTTCCCTCTCCTTGCACTAGAATATGTGGTGCACGAGAGCAGTGGACCCATCTGCCTGGGTCCTGATGATATCTCCAGCATCTCGCACTGAGCCTGGCATAAAGGATACACTCAGAAAATATTTTTTTGAGTGAAGAAATGAGCAAAAGCTTGGAAGAGAGGAAGTGTGCATAAAGAAAGATTAGGGGACATAGTAAGAAAGCTTATTTCTTTGTGACCTCTGGGAACAATGTCCCTGTTTTTATCCTCCCACTCAAAGTAGAGATAGTCGTTGGAAATATAGGACAGGTAGGAGCAGGTATGGTGACCCCGGAGGGTAAGGATTTGGGAGAGATCAAAAGCTCACAGGGGCAGGGAATCCCCAGCTGTGACATATAAATGACGCCCTGCTTGCAATCAAGGAAGGTAATGGGTGTCACTTCATGGAGGTCTTTCCCCTAAAGCAGTAATCATTAAACAACAGGAAAATCACTCCCTAAGAGGTCTCCATGGTGTCAATAACTCAGGAGTCCTCTCCAGCTGACCGGGTCGAGATGGCCAGAGCAGATGGTGGTAATGAGCTTACAATGACCCAAGCCATGTCTGCATCTGCTGCCTGCCGGAGGTTCCCTCTTGGCCACAGATCACTGATCTCACCCCAGTGAAGTGTCTCGGTGCTCATCAGACTATGTCACCTTGTCGGGTAGGCTTTCAAAAATGGCAGTGGTTCCAGCACCAGGATCGCTGATTCTGACCAGGGCTGCTCAGGCATAGCCCAGACTCACTATTCTACCCAAGGGAGGAGCCTGGACTTGCACTTTGAGATTCTGACTCATACAGCAGTCTTCCAACAGCTCCCCATACTCTTTCCCCAGGCTGGGAAAGGGAGTCACACGACCTAGAGGTGGACAGTTCTCCTAGCTGCCCAACGAGCAGACCCTCACAGCTTTGACTGCACTGGCTTGGGTTTAAAAAATTATAGTGTGTTTTCACTATCCGTAATTGTAACTACCATAGATTGATTGTTTTTTCTGTGCTAGACACTTTTTGCAGCCCCCCACAGACATCCCCTCAGTGAATTTCAAGACACCTTTATGTTATAGAAGTGACATCCTCCCCATTGCACAAACAAAAAACCAAGGGGTAGAGAAAATAGTAAATTATTCCAGCTCTTACAGACAGCAAGTGGCATAGGCTGTATCTGCCAAATTTCAAAGTTGGAGTTACTATTATGCTGTTATTGACATATCCGTGAGTTTCAACCTCTCCAAATATGCCCTAACCTGAGAATGAAGGCACATATCATCACTCCCCGTCAACACACCTACTGTGTTTGGGGGAAGGTTTCAAAGTTTGGTTTCTTCTTTAAAAAAAGTAATTACGTTTCCTGACATGGAGACCTCAGGACCTAAAACCACAGATACAACGACATCACTTGCTTCTAGCCTTGGCCAGAGATGATTTAGGAACTAAGTGTCGGAAACGTGATCAGGACAAGGCGTGGTCCATTGTCCAGATAGAGCATCAAGTTTTAAATACATTGAATTTATTAAATTCAACAAAGATGTATTTACCCAGGGCATTCTAAATACACAATTCTTTTGCGTTAGGTGATGCAAGGGAATAAAGGAATAAAACCAGATGTGAGCATTTTACTCCTGGGATGAGTAGGGGGTAAAATTTAGATTGGTCCAACTCCACCCTACCTTAAGAATATAGGGTTGTGCTTCTAAACAATATCATTCCATTTATTTGTCTACGCCACTATCATCTCCATGTCAAAGAGCTTCCAAGAGTCCTGGGTCATTCGAGCAGGAAAGTCTCAATCCATGGTATCTTGATCTGGTCTGGAAGTGGGAAGAACAGTCCTGCATAGTCTTCTAAATCTATGGGTCCTATACCCTGAATCCTGGCTTTAGACATCCAAAAGTCAAAAATTTGGTTCTGTTGTTCTGTCTCTGCCTTGACAACGCTCCCTTAAGGTATAGGGCACCCCAGTTCTAGTCATCTGGGCTGGAAGGAAATGCTTCAGTGTGTGCCTGCAATGGTCTTCCTAATATTTCCCTTCCTAATTAGGTACAAGTACTACGAGTTACAGGCACAGATTGTGAACCGCAGGCTTCCCCCATGGGGCACTGGCTCATAAGCTCAAAGAATGGAGAGGCAGAGGATGGGTCTTTTTGGCAGGCAGGCTGGTTCTAAAGGAGAAGAGAGAAGCCTGAGCTAAGCATGCTGGTTTTCTTCTTCCAGACTCACTGTTCCGATAGTTATTCCTCTTCCTCTCGTGCCAAAGACTGAGAGTGGAGAACAGCTCTGTGGTCCTCCCATGCAGTCCATCCCCATGCAATGGAGTAGGAATTCGCTCCTCTACAAACACATCCATGAAGAGTAGGAATAGGTACCACCTCTCCCTCCTCTTTGGCAATGGAGTCAAGAAGGGCAACATGGCAGAACCACCCCAAAGTAGACCAGATCTCCTAATTTCATTCCCCAGACCACCACCATCTCAAGTCCCCCTTGTTCCAAGTAAAGGAAAACAAAACAAAATAGGAGTTTAACTAGACAGACTCTCATGCTGGGTGCCTCTTCCCAACAGTGTTAAAGACTTTTCTGGAGTAGACTAATAAACAGGTGTACACTACCAGAGGTCTCCTAATCAATTAATCAACTCATCAATTAAAATGCCCTTAAGGAGCACCTACTATCTGTCAGGAGGGTGCTGTGTTTAAGTGCCTTTGGTTTTGCTGGAATCCAGAGATGAGTCTTTGGAAACGAAGAATAAAATTGGAAGAATGCAAAACAGTAAGCAGGAAAGATGGTCACCTGTATGGTGCAGTGCTATAATAAAATCACTGCATTTATCGAATACCTACTGTGAGTCAGACACTACGTTTCAAGCTCTAAGTGCATCTTCTCATTTAATCAGAGAATAATAATTCTTATTCTCTGATTAAATGAGCTGGGTTAGCAAATGATACAACTGAAGTTGAAGAGATTAATAATTTCTTTTCAGGGGTAAATAAGTAAGCAAGAGGAGAAATCACTCAAAGCCAAATGTATTTTATTGTCCAAACCAAATTCTTATTTCTCCTATAGGATGGAGCTCCTTCTGCAGGGGAAGAGATTCTCCATTGGTCAGCCACCTTAGGCTAATGTGTCACCATTAAAAACATATTGTTTCAGACTCTTAGCAAAACTGATGGTCACCAGAGGGGAGGCAGATGGGGGGATGGGGATTAAGGCATGCACTTGTCGGGATGAACTCTGGCTGATGCATGGAAGTGTTCAATCAGTACATTATACACCTGAAACTAATATAACACTGTATGCTAACTGGAATTAAAATAAAAACTTAGGGGGCACCTGGGTGGCTCAGTCAGTTAAGTGTCCGCGTTCAGCTCAGGTCATGATCCCAGGGTCCTGGGATCGAGCCCCGCATTGGGCTCTCTGCTCAGGAAGGAGCCTGCTTCTCCCTCTCTCCACTGCTCGTGCTCTCTCTCACTATCTCTCTCTCTCTCAAATGAATAAATAAAAAAATCTTTAAAAAAAGAAGTCTTTAAAAACTTAAGAAAAAAAGACACTGCTTCAGGTTAAAGCACTGTTTTTCACACTCACATAATTTTTGGCCATATCATATGTTTGGTATTTTTATTTAAATCAGCTCACATATTTGGCTTCACCAAGGGAATGAATCTTTACTACTTTAAATGGAAAACAATATCACATATAAAATGAACTAAAATGAAGAAAACCGTGCCTACATAAGATGTTATTAGACATCATTAAAATATTATTTACTCGTTCAGGCTGTTAGGTTGGACCCGTTGTCTCTTTGTGAAAAACCAGACCAAACCAAACCAAAAACGGGTGGGAGTAGCAATCATTAGAAATACATTACAAACAGCCTGGCACAACACTGAAATGTTCTCTTTGGGGTCCTGAGAGGGTTGGAGTAGACATAAAAGGGTTCTAACTTTTTCACAAGGTGACTCAATGTAATACAGTGCTTTGTGTGTTTACCGCCTTAAATCATCGCCAGGAGGCCGATGGTAACATAGGCTTTGGAAATACTGAGCTGGAATATCAAGTCCCTGGCAAGTCTTGTTAAAATTCATGTATCCCCTGGCCCAAAAGGGGATAGAGGACAAAATTAAAAGTTGACTGAAGAGAAGGGATGTAGAGATGATGGGAAAGAGTTGAAAGAGGAGGATAAGGAAAGATGAAACAGATGAATGAGTGATCCTGAGACTCTAAGAATTTCACCCAAGAATCACATGATCGCTTTGCTGGTCGAGCCCAGGGTATAATCATAACTTCCATAACTGATATTTGTTGACATACATGATGTATAGTGCTTGCTACGTGCCAGGCACGCCACTGAGGACTTCCAGGCGTTAGCTCATCGAATCATGCTGATGGCTCTATGAATCAAGAACTAGAATGATCTCCATTTTGGAAAAAGAAAACTAAAGCCGAGTTCAGGCAACTAGCCCACGGTCACATGCTGGTTTGTCGTGGAGCTGGCATTTGAACCTGAGAGTTGAAGCAGCCCCAATATTTTGTTTGGTCCTGAGCCATCTCTTAATTTTCCTGAGATGGTTCTCTCAAGGTAAGACAAGTTAATGCATGGGGTACTGTGTCCATTTTATCACGTGTGCCGACCATGAATTTAGACCACACAGACAGCCAGTAAATAAGTAGTTGCAAAGTCCTTCCTTGTGGCATGAACCATGCCCTATCATTCAGTCTTCTAGATCCACCACAGACCCTGACAACCACAGTTGGTGGCCATAATAATGGCATACCATTTATGGTTGGTGACCAGGACAAGCAATATGGCAGAATATAAGAGTCAGTTGAATGAAGACTGGAAGACGGTTTCTTACCACAACTGAAGCCCTGGATAACTCAACTACATTTGCTGGACCTCCTTTTCCTCGTCTGTAACCTCCTCCCATGTGACTTGGTTGTTGTGAGTGTGGTTTAGGGAACCAGTATAAAGCCTTTCTAAAGGGCAAAGAACTAGGTAGATAGTTTTGCCTAAAATACGGTTTCTAGGGCAGAAGATTTAAACTAGCAGTTCATTAAAAGAATATCCAGTGGTCAAAAAAAAAAAAATCTTTTTAGGTTTCTTGATTTCATTAATTATGGGGGAAATGCAAATTAAAGCCACCCTGAGACACTACCCACAGCTGCCAGAATTGCTACCATTAAAAAAAAAAAAGACAGCGGCGCCTGGGTGGCTCAGTCAGTTAAGTGTCCAACTCTTGATTTCAGCTCAGGTCTTGATCTCAAGGTTGTGGGTTCAAAGCCCCATGTTGGGCTCTACACTGGGTGTGGAGCCTACTTAAAAAAAAAAAACAGAAAACACCAAATCTCAGTGAGGATGGGGAGCCGATGGGACTCTCGTACACTGTTAGTAGGCATAGAATAACGGTACAACCACTTTGAAAAATTCTTTGGCGTTATCTACATATGCATATCCTATGACTGAGCGATTCCACTCCTATGCATACATGTAGTAGCACTTTTCATAATAGCCCGTAACTGGGTAGGTACCAAACACCTAACAGTAACAGAATGGCTAAACAGTGGTACCTGCCCACAATGGAATATCATACAGCAGTGACAATAAACAGACTACAATTAGACGCAACAATGTAGATGTATCTCACAAACTTAATGTTGAAGGAAAGCCAGATGAAAATAGGAAAGAATATATAACATACAATTTTATTTATATAAAAGTCAAAAACAGATGTAGGGCCAAGGACAGGCTGCCCCCAAATGTACCACTGTGGCATATTGATTATTTTAAATAAAAGTTACTTAAGGGGTGCCTGGGTGGCTCAGTTGGTTAAGCAACTGCCTTTGGCTTAGGTCATGATCCCAGGGTCCTGGGATCAAGCCCTGTGTTAGGCTCTCTGCTCAGCAGGGGAGTCTGCTTCTCCTTCTGCCTGCCGCTCCCCTTGCTTGTGTGTTCGCTTTTTTGCTCTCTCTGTCAAATAAATAAATAAAATCTTTTAAAAAAATTACTTAAAACAGCCAGTGCAAGGACATTCGGACCTTCCTCTCTCCCCCCAAAAGCAGGAAATAAACCTCCCACGTAGAAGGTGCCTTTCCTGTGCCAGGAGGTAAAGAGAGGTGGGAACTATAAAACAGAGAAAGTTCTAGAAACAAACCTTGTTACTTTTTTTCCTCTACAACCTCAGCCCCAATTCTGCTCAGAATTCCTTACTAATTAAAGCCCCCCAAGCATCTGTTTTCTTTACCTTGTAAATTCCTCACAAATGTAGTGTCTCTTTGTCTAAAAAGTATAAAAACTGCCTCATTTTTTTATGTCTCAATTTCAAGATTGGGACTCCGTGCGTGTGCATGTAACGAAACTTTGGTTTTTCCTCCTGTTAACCCATCTCGTGTAAACTTAATTTTTCGTCCAACTGGAAGACTGAAAGGTAGAGGAAGAATTTGTTCTTCCTTATACAGGTAAGACTAATCTAAGGTGTTAGAAACCAGGACAGTAGGGCACCAGGCAGACCTCCTGGGTGTTATTATTTCTTGACTCAAGTGCTGGTTATATTGCTGATCGTTGTTGCAAAATTTAATTGATTTAGACATTATGCACTTTTCTGAATATTTATTATACTTTAGTTAAAAGTTCATGCGGACACCTGGCCACACAGGGACACACATGTATATTCAAGCTTCATTCTCTCTGCTTTCCAAAAAATAAATGCCTTTTGGGTACAGCCACTGAACAATCTCTAACTTACTCACAGAAATGTATTAAGAAGGCAAGAAACAAAAAAACAAAAACAAAAAAACCAAAACAAGAAAAACGAAAATTTGCGGTGCTCCAAATTTGATGGTTGATCTTCTTGCCAACACTGGAGGGGATTTTCCCTGGGCCTCAGGATCTTGTCCAGGATTGTAAACAATCTTGGAAGAGCATCCATGAGATGACATGGGTGAGTCTGTCTACGTGAAAATAGGTAGCAACCTATGTCTTCCTTTTCCAGTATCTGTATTCTGGACATGAAACTTGAGGTTTGCATCTAAGGGAAAACTGAGCTCTGGTTCTTGCTCCAACATGGGGGACCAGAAGGGGATGAGGTCTTCCTCCTGGTTATCACAAATCTTGTTACAATATAAAGGGAGCTTGAAAGTATTTCTTTATTCAGTTTGATTACTAAATTAGGAACCTAGTTCTTTTCTCTCTGTTCAGGTGGATCTTGGAGCCTATGGGGGAAATTTGGCTCTGCAGAGCTTTCTTTCAGCAAGTATGTTCATTCTTGGAAATGTCTTTCTCCAGGAAATACGTTTTCTTGGGCCATATTGTCCACCTCGCAATTCTTGACAAGTTTGTTGATCACTTAAAAAGATATCTAGTTTTGTTTTGTTATGCCCATTTGCTAGTACCAGTTAAATTAGTTATACATTTGGCACATCGCACCAGAACGAATAAGTAAAAAATCTCTATTTTTCACTATCAAAAAAAAAATTCTCCATAAAGCAACATGCTGGTATTTTTATTGCTCAGTGGAAATGTTCTGAGTGGAAATCTTCTGTTTATTTAAAACTTATATTGTGGTTGATATCTGTAATGTATAAAGTACTCCTGCACTATAAGTAAGAAAATAAGAAACAGTCCAAGAGACAATGGCAGAAGGGTAAGAACAGCAATATACAGAATAAGTGGAAATGACCACAAACACAAAAGGATACACAGCCTCATCAGTCATGAAATAAATGTAAATTAAATCCTTACATTCTTCGATTATTGGATTTTCAAATATTAAAGGTACTGAAAATACCTAATATTGTCCAAACACACAATTTCATACATTGTTGGTGAGAGTGGGACTGGAGTATTGGACTTGAAGGAAGTATATGTTAAGATGTGAAATGGATTGGGGGCGGAGCAAGATGGCGGAGGAGTAGAAGACCTGGATTTCGTCTGGTCTCAGGAATTCAGCTGAATGGGGATCAAACCATTCTGAACACCTACGAACTCAACAGGAGATCGAAGAAGAGAGTAGCAACAACTCTGTGAACAGAGAAGCGACCACTTACTGGAAGGTAGGACGTGCGGAGAAGTGAATCTGAGGCGATATTCGGGAGGATAGATGGCGGGGGAGGGGCCTCCGGCGGCCGCTTCTGGCAAGTGCTAGAGCCGCGGAGCACAAAATCGGAACTTTTAGAAGTCGGCTCCACTGAGGGACGTCGCTGCAGTGGCTAAGCGGGGGGTGGAATCCTCCCGGGACAGTGTGGTCTCAGGACCCTTGGGGTCACAGAGAGACCGGGGGAGCCTGAGTGCGGCAGAGCTCCCAGGTATCGGAACAGGGAAGCCGGCTGCAGAGACGGAGCCGAGGCGCGGGCTCTCAGCTCGGGGTCGCCGTAAACTGTGATCCGCGGCCCAGTCGGGCCACTGCTCCTCCAGCAGGGACCCAACAAGCGGCAGAGCCGGGGAGACTCCCCTTCCTCCCCCGGGAGGAGCGGCGCGGGAGCGCACCGCGGGGATCTGCTGGGTTTGGAGACTCCACACGGGGTTGGGTGCCACAGATAGAAACGCTCGGTCACAGGCCGGGTGAGCACGGAGTGCGGCCGGAGACCGGGGAGATGGGAGTGACTGCTTTTCTCTGGGGGCGCACTGAGGAGCGGGGCCCCGAGTTCTCAACTACTCCGAGTGGAGATTGGGAGGCCACCATTTTCACCCTGGTCCTCCAAAGCTGTACCGAGAGCTTGCAGGGAACAAAAGCTCCTGAGAGCAAACCTGAGCAGCTTGCTTAGCCCAGACCGACAAGGGTGGGGCAATTCCGCCTCCGGCAAAGACATTTCAGAACCACAGCAACAGGCCCCTCCCCCAGAAGATCAGCACGAACAGCCCACAAGCCAAGACCAAGTTTACCGATCAAGGAGAACGGGAGAACTCCAGCGCTAGGGGAATACTGCACATAGAATTCATGGCTTTTTTACCATGATTCATTAGTCTTTCAAAGTTAATTTTTTTAACTTTTTTTTTTAATTTTTCTTTTTCCCTTTTTCAACCAACATCTTATCAATCCCTTTTTTTAAAAAAAATTTTTTATTTTTAATTTTTAGAGTCATATTTTATCCCTTCATAGTAGTTACCCTTATTTTTGGCATATATATATAACTTGTTCTCTCTTTAAAATTTTGAGATACAGTTTCTTCTAGCAGATCAAAATATACCCTAAATCACTAGTGTATGGCTTTGTTCTAGTCTCCCGCCTGATCACATTCTCTCCCTTTTTTTTTCTTTCGTTTTTCTTTTTCTTTTTTTTTTAAATCTTCTTCTTTCTTTTTTCAAACAACTTCTTATCTTATCAATTCCTTTTATAAAATCTTTTATAATTTTCATCTTTACAATCATCTGCCATCCCTTCATTGTATCAATCCTTATTTTGTACATATATAAGTCTTTCTTCCTTTAAAATTTTAGGAGGCACTTTTTTCTAACAGACCAAAATACGCCCAAAATCTAGTGTGTGGCACTGATCTATGCACTAGCCTGATCATATTTGATCACATTCTGTTTTTTTTATTGTTCTGTTTTTGTTTTTATCTTTTTCTTTCTGTTTTGTTTTTCTTTCTTTTTTCTTTCTTTCCCTTTCTTTTCCCCTCGTTTCAGGTCTTTTCTGATTTCTTTAGAGTATATTTGCTGGGGACGTTGTTATCCTGTTAGCATTTTGTTCTCTCATTCATCTATTCTCCTCTGGACAAAATGACAAGACGAAAAATATCACCTCAGCAAAAAGAACAAGAGATAGTACCATCAGCAAGGGACCTACTCAATACGGACATTAGTACGATGTTGGACCTAGACTTCAGAATCATGACTTAAAGATACTAGCTGGGCTTGAGAAAAGCGTGGAAGTTATTGGAGAAACGCTTTATGGAGAAATAAAAGAACTAAAATCTAACCAAGTCGAAATCAAAAAGGCTATTAATGAGGTTCAATCAAAAATGGGGACACTAACTGCTAGGATAAATGAGGCAGAAGAGAGAATCAGCGATATAGAAGACCAAATGATGGAAAATAAAGAGGCTGAGAAAAAGAGAGAGAAACAACTACAGATCACAAGGGCAGAATTCGAGAGATAAACGATACGATAAGATGAAACAACATTAGAATAATTGGGATCCCAGAAGAAGAAGAAAGAAAGAGAGGGACAGAAGGTATATTGGAGCAAATAATAGCAGAGAACTTCCCTAATGTGGGGGAGGAAACAGGCATCCAAATCCAGGAGGCACAGAGAACCCCTCTCAAAATCAATAAAAACAGGTCAACACCCCGACATCTAATAGTAAAACTTACGAGGCTCAGAGACAAAGAGAAAATCCTGAAAGCAGCTCGGGAGAAGAGATCTGTAACCTACAATGGTAGAAATATTAGATTGGCAACAGACCTATCCACAGAGACCTGGCAGGCCAGAAAGGACTGGCATGATATCTTCAGAGCACTAAACGAGAAAAATCTGCAGCCAAGAATACTATATCCAGCTAGGCTCTCATTGAAAATTGAAGGAGAGAGAAAAAGCTTCCAGAACAAACAAAAACTAAAGGAATTTGCAAACACAAAACCAGCCCTCCAAGAAATATTGAAAGGGGTCCTCTAAGCAAAAAGGGAGCCTAAAAGCAGCATAGATCAGAAAGGAACACAGACAATATACAGTAACAGTCAACTTAGAGGCAATAAAATGGCACTAAATTCATACCTTTCAATAGTTAGCCTGAATGTAAATGGGCTAAATGCCCCAATCAAAAGACACAGGCTATCAGATTGGATTAAAAAACAAGACCCATCCATATGCTGTCTGCAAGAGACTCATTTTAGACCCAAAGTCACCCCCAGATTGAAAGTGAGGGAGTGGAAAACCATTTACCATGCTAATGGACACCAAAAGAAAGCTGGGGTGGCAATCCTTATATCAGGCAAATTAGATGTTAAAACAAAGACTGCAATAAGAGATGAAGAAGGACACTATATCCTACTTAAAGGGTCTATCCAACAAGAAGATCTAACAATTGTAAATATCTATGCCACGAACATGGGAGAAGCCAATTATATAAGGCAATTTATAACAAAAGCGAAAAAACACATTGACAACAATACAATAATAGTGGGGGACTTTAACACTCCCCTGACTGAAATGGACAGATCATCTAAGCAAAAGATCAACAAGGAAATAAAGACTTTAAATGAAACACGGGACCAAATGGACTTCACAGACATATTCAGAACATTCCATCCCAAACCAACGGAATACACATTCTTCTCTAGTGCCCATGGAACATTCTCCAGAATTGATCACATCCTAGGTCACAAATCAGGTCTCAACTGGTACCAAAAGATTGGGATTATTCCCTGCATATTTTCAGACCACAATGCTTTGAAACTAGAACTCAGTCACAAGAGGAAAGTCGGAAAGAACTCAAATACATGGAGGCTAAAGAGCATCCTACTGAAGAATGAATGGGTCAACCAGGAAATTAAAGAAGAATTAAAAAAATTCATGGGAACTAATGAAAATGAAAACACAACTGTTCAAAATCTTTGGGATACAGCAAAGGCAGTCCTGAGAGGAAAGTATATAGCAATACAAGCCTTTCTCAAGAAACAAGAAAGGTCTCAAATACACAACCTAAAGCTACACCTAAAGGAGCTGGAGAAAGAACAGCAAATAAAGCCTAAACCCAGCAGGAGAAGAGAAATCATAAAGATCAGAGTAGAAATCAATGAAATAGAAACCAAAAGAACAGTACAACAGATCCACAAAACTAGGAGCTGGTTCTTTGAAAGAATTAACAAGATTGATCAACCCCTGGCCAGACTTATCAAAAAGAAAAGAGAAATGACCCAAATCAACAAAATCATGAATGAAAGAGGAGAGATCACCACCAACACCAAAGAAATACAAACAATTATAAGAACATATTATGAGCAGCTCTATGCCAGCAAATTAGATAACCTGGAAGAAATGGGTGCATTCCTAGAGATGTATCAACTACCAAAATTGAACCAGGAAGAAATAGAAAACCTGAACAGACCTATAACCGCTAAGGAAATTGAAGCAGTCATCAAAAATCTCCCAACAAACAAAAGCCCAGGGCCAGATGGCTTCCCAGGGGAATTCTATCGACATTTAAAGAAGAATTAATACCTAATTCTCCTGAAACTGTTCCAAAAAATAGAAATGGAAGGAAAACTTCCAAACTCATTTTATGAGGCCACCATTACCTTGATCCCCAAACCAGACAAAAACCCCATCAAAAAGGAGAATTACAGACCAATATCCTTGATGAACATGGATGCAAAAATTCTCACCAAAATACTAGCCAACAGGATCCAACAGTACATTAAAAGGATTATTCACCATGACCAAGTGGGATTTATCCCTGGGCTGCAAGGCTGGTTCAACATCCGCAAATCAATCAACGTGATACAATATATTAACAAAAGAAAGAACAAGAATCGTATGATCCTCTCAATAGACGCAGAAAAAGCATTTGACAAAGTACAGCATCCTTTCTTGCTCAAAACTCTTCAGAGTATAGGAATAGAGGGTACATACCTCAATATCATAAAAGCCATCTATGAAAAACCTACAGCGAATATCATTCTCAATGGGGAAAAGCTGAGAGCTTTTCCCCTAAGGTCAGGAACGCAGCAGGGATGTCCACTCTCACCACTGCTATTCAACATAGTATTAGAAGTCCTAGCCACAGCAATCAGACAACAAAAAGTAATCAAAGGCATCCAAATCGGCAAAGAGGAAGTCAAACTCTCACTCTTTGCAGATGATAGGATACTGTATGTGGAAAACCCAAAAGACTCTACCCCAAAACTGCTAGAACTCATACAGGAATTCAGTCAAGTAGCAGGATATAAAATCAATGTACAGAAATCAGTGGCATTCCTATACACCAACAACAAGACAGAAGAGAGACAAATCAAGAAGTCGATCCCATTTACAATTGCACCCAAAACCATAAGATACCTAGGAATAAATTTAACCAAATTGGCAAGGATCTGTACTCAGAAAACTATAAAATACTCATGAAAGAAATTGAAGAAGACATAAAGAAATGGAAAAACGTTCCATGCTCATGGATTGGAAGAACAAACATTGTGAAGATGTCAATGCTACCTAGAGCAATCTATACATTCAATGCAATCCCCGTCAAAACACCATCCACTTTTTTCAAAGAAATGGAACAAAGAATCCTAAAATTTGTATGGAACCAGAAGAGACCCCGAATAGCCAGAGGAATATTGAAAAAGAAAAGCAAAGCTGGCGGCATCACAATTCCGGACTTCCAGCTCTATTACAAAGCTGTCATCATCAAGACAGTATGGTACTGGCACAAAAACAGACACATAGATCAATGGAACAGAATCGAGAGTCCAGAAATGGACCCTCAACTCTATGGTCAACTCATCTTTGACAAAGCAGGAAAGAATGTCCAATGCAAAAAAGACAGTCTCTTCAACAAATGGTGTTGGGACAATTGGACAGCCACCTACAGAAGAATGAAACTGGACCATTTCCTTACACCACACACAAAAATAGACTCCAAATGGTTGAAAGACCTAAACGTGAGACAGGAGTCCATCAACATCCTAAAGGAGAACACAGGCAGCAACCTCTTCGACCTCAGCCGCAGCAACTTGTTCCTAGAAACATCGCCAAAGGCAAGGGAAGCCAGGGCAAAAATGAACTACTGGGATTTCATCAAGATAAAAAGCTTTTGCACAGCAAAAGAAACAGTCCACAAAACCAAAAGACAACCGACAGAATGGGAGAAAATATTTGCAAATGACCTATCAGATAAAGGGCTACTATCCAAAATCTATAAAGAACTTATCAAACTCAACACCCAAAGAAAAAATAAGCCAGTCAAGAAATGGGCAGAAGACATGAACAGACATTTTTCCAAAGAAGACATCCAAATGGCCAACAGACACATGAAAAAGTGCTCCACATCGCTCGGCATCAGGGAAATCCAAATCAAAACCTCAATGAGATACCACCTCACACCCGTCAGAATGGCTAAAATTAACAACTCAGGAAACGACCGATGTCGGCGGGGATGCGGAGAAAGGGGAACCCTCTTACACTGTTGGTGGGAATGCAAGCTGGTGCAACCACTCTGGGAAACAGTATGGGGTGTTCCTCAAACAGTTGAAAATAGAGCTACCATAGGATCCAGCAATTGCACTCCTGGGTATTTGCCCCAAAGATACAAATGTAGGGATCCGAAGGGGTACGTGCACCCCGATGTTTATAGCAGCAATGTCCACAATAGCCAAACTGTGGAAAGAGCCAAGATGTCCATCGACAGATGAATGGATAAAGTCGAGGTGGTATATATACACAATGGAATATTATGCAGCCATCAAAAGGAATGAGATCTTGCCATTTGCAACGACGTGGATGGAACTGGAGGATTCCCTTCACTCAGCATAAGCGGAGTGAAATAAGTCAATCAGAGAAAGACATGTATCATATGACCTCACTGATATGAGGAATTCTTAATCTCAGGAAACACACTGATTGTTGCTGGAGCGATGGGGGGTGGGAGGGTTGGAATGGCTGGGTGACAGACATTGGGGAGGGTATGTGCTATGGTGAGCGCTGTGAATTGTGCAAGACTGTTGAATCACAGATCTGTACTTCTGAAACAAATAATGCAACATATGTTAAGAAAAAAGAAAAAGAAGAAGATAGCAGGAGGAGAAAAATGAAGGGGAGTAAGTCGGAGGGGGAGATGAACCATGAGAGTCAATGGACTTTGAAAAACAAACTGAGGGTTCTAGACGGGAGGGGGTGGGGGGATGGGTTAGCCTGGTGATGGGTATTAAAGAGGGCACGTTCTGCGTGGGGCACGGGGTGTTATGCACAAATAATGAATCATGGAACACTACATCAAGAACAAATGATGTAATGTACGGTGATTAACATAACAATAAAAAATTTAAAACAAAGATGTGAAATGTACATTTTTCAACATTTTAAAAATATGTGCCTTCAGGCCCTATGGTTCCCACAGAAATACTTATGTAAGTGTGAAGAGACATAGGTAAGAGAATATTCCTTGCAGGTTTGTATGTAATAGAAAAATGGAAAGACACATAAATACAAAGCAATTGGAGACATTTTTAAAGAACAGTTTTGCCATGTCATGTCGTTAAATGCAAAAAGAAGATGGGAGAATATAGAGTATATTTCGATTTTGTAAAAGATGAATAAATATACACACACGTATAAATATATATACATGCTGTATACAATATATGTAGTTGTTAGATTTTTACAGTGTTTATAAAACTGCTCCAATCTAGGAAAAGCAAAAAAGATTTTTTTAATACTACAGGAATATATACCAAATCCTAAAACTGTTATGTCTAAGTGATGGGAATCTGGATGTTTTAAATTTTTCTTCATTATGTACTTTCCAAAACTGCAATGACTATCTACTCCTTTTCATATCAGAAAAAGATAGATGGAATTTTAAATAATAAGTATATAGAATTTAAACTACAACATCTGATCAAAATCATGTCTTAAATATGCATAGCATAAAGCTTCAAAGGACATACACCTAAACGTTAATGATGATTAAGTGGGTAGTAGGATTATAGGAGACTTTTCCTTCCTTCTGCTCATTTGCAACCAACAGCTGAGTGATGTGAAGATCAATGGTTGGAATGACAGTGAGTTTATCATTATTGTAATTGATGTTCTCATTAGTACCTGAGAGTTCTCTCCCCTGGTTTCTGACACCCTTGTTATTTCCACACAGCAATGTTAATTATGGTGATATAACACTAGAGTGAATGGCTAGGAGGAGTTCCAATGGCACCATGGAGACACAAGCTAACAGAACAAAAAAGCAGTCTTCAGAGTTCATTCTGTCCTGCCTCCCACCTTAAAACAAGTAGATTTCCGAGCCATTCGGCACATATGGTGATCGGTGCTTTTCCTAAAGATGCCCAAGGAAAGACACAATTTACACACTGACATTCCAACAGCTGCCTACCAATAATTCAGTCTCACAACTGGTCAAGCAACCCACCACCACATTGTGTTTTTCTTCTGTTTTTTAAACAAAACTGATCCATGGTGGGTCGGTACTGTCTAGAATAAAGTCAAAAACTTCCCAAAGTTTACCCTTGGAAGGAAATACCTAAGTGAGGAGGTGTGGCTGGTCAAGGGCCCCAGTGCCGAGGCCCCTCATCGTTCAAGTACCTCTGGTTCTCATTCCCACTACCACCACCACTGCCATGCTGAGCCCCAAGAGCACATGGGTCCTTTCATAATGGCCCAAGTGGAAATAAATGCCTTTGTTTTTATCCCTTTCATCGAATTTTCCAAAACTCTTTTCAAAATACTAGTATAGCCATATAAGCAATGAAAAAAGCAAAGGCCACAAGGATACACCAAACTCCTAACAGTGGTTACATCTACAAAGTTGGACTATATGTTACTATTTCGACTAATTCTTTTTTTCCTAGGTTTTTAAGAATAAGCCACATACAGTTTTACTGTGCAGTGAATCTTTCACGATGTCTACACAATCCCTCTCCTCTCGGGAAAATTTTCTTCTACTGTATCGTTGCTTATTGATTCTAATGAAATGGTATCATTTTCCACTTGAAGAAGAATATCTGTATGCCGAGTTTACATTCTCTGCTCTCATCTATTCTTTTTTTGCTGACTGGAATGTCTTCCCATTTTCCTCTATTTTCTTGGGGAACTTTTCCAACTTGCTCTCTGTGTCACTTACATGATTTTTTTTCCCTGCAGGATCAGTTCTATATATTTTTTCAACTGCAATTAAAATATTAACTTCATTGCCATATTCTTCCATCTTTTTCTTCATCTTACCCTGTTGTCTCTTTAACTCATTCTCCCTTTAAGGATATTTTTATTATGTGTCAGGGAAATAGTACTTCTTGGATTCTATTGAAAATGCCAAATCACTTCCTAATAATTTGTGATTTATTCTAGAATCCAGAATTTTCAGATAGAGGTTCTTCTTTGTCTTTGGCTTGATATCACCTCCCTCTTCTTTGGCAGTATTTTTCACAAACCAGTACCTAAATATTTCTCAGTGCCTCGGTGCTGCATTCTGTCTGACTGGAGGATGATTAAGACCCCTGCTCCGATCTATGGCTACAGCACAAGTACATGAATACAAAAAGACAGCCCCTGATTCCCACCCTGACTTGGATGAAATGAGCCAGTGGGGAAGCAGAGTCGGTGATTGGATGCTGGCAGACTGCAGTGAGGAGAGCTCTGGACCCTGGGAGATGAGTAGTATCCAGAGGGTGAAATAGGAGTGCATTTGGTGCAAACTTGATCTTCTCTGCAAATTTAGCTCTGGGCTAGCATTAGCCTTTTCCCTTCCTTCAAGATCTCAGTGTCTCCCGTAAATGCATGACGGGAAAGACTTTGGTGAGCTGTGAATAAGGCTGAGGAGGAAAAGATGGGGCTTTTGTGGTCCAATGTATTTAGGAAAGAGGATTAAATAAAGTATTAAAAAGAACACCACAGGCCCCCAAATGGCATCACTTAGGTTAAGGCCCCAAGTCAGCAAAGCAAGACTTCATACCTACCCAGCTCAGTTTCAATCCCCAGGAAATGTAGTCTTAACCAGTCAGTCAGGAATTTTCTGGTCAGCACCAATGAGATAATCTGTCACGTGAGCCCTCTTTATCCTCCAAAGGGAGATGAGCTAATCCACCTGCTAAAACCCTTTTTTCCCCAATTGAAGATGATCTCACCCGAAATAACCCTTTTTTTCTCTCTATCCTGCCTTTTCTTTTTTAAGATTTATTTATTTAATTTTGAGATGGGGGAGGAGGGGTTCGAGAGACTCTTCAAACAGACTCCCCGCTGAGCATGGGAACTGACGTAGGGCTCAATCTCACCACCCTGGGATCATGACCTGTGCAGAAATCAAGAAACAACCACTTAACTGACTGAGCCACCCAGGTGCCCCTTCCGGCCTTTAAAAACCTTTCCTTATCTGTAGCCCTGTGGAGCTCCCCTTTGCTTGCTAGACGGGATGCTGCCCCATTCATAAACCAATTAATAAAGCCAATTAGATCTTTAAAATGTACTCGGTTGAATTTTTGTTATTTCACAAAAGTTTAAGAGGTCTGTTTATTGTGTCAACGTCCAGACACTCAAAAATACTGAGCGCCTTGTGGATTTCTAGGAAGTGACTCTATTAGGGCAACATTTCCCGCAGATCATGGGCAATGGTAAACATTTTGATGGAGTCTCTTATTTGACCAACATTTCCTGGAAGACAGTATTTCTCAGGCTAGTTACGATAGGCCAACTCCACCGGGCTCCCTAGAAAAACCTGGAAGTGTCTGAGGGGTGGGTAAACAGGGGCCAGCTCTGTGTGGCAAACGCCATGTGGGGCTTGAGTGTTCCCTGCCCTCCATGGCAGTGGATGAGGATTAAGGGAAGGAACACATCCAAAGCAAAAAGTCAATAGCGAGAAGCTCAGCCATATGCAAGGGCCTGAGTCAGTCTTCTTTTCACACAAATCCAGTGACACAGCTAAGAAGCAAAGTGTATTTACTGTCAAGCCTGAGGAAATTATAGCACAAAGATACGCTCTTGATCTGACACGGCTCATAGTTTCTCACAAAACTCAGAGTATTAGACTAGAAAGCAATGTGGTGCTCCTTGACTCCAACACCCTTGATCGACAAGTGGGGAAACAGGCTGAGGGGCAAAGCAGGTAGTTCTGGGTGACCCAGGAGTGCTGAGTCTAGGACTCTCATCTCCAATGTTCCTTCCATGAAACCACGATGCCTAGTATATAACTAAAAAATAGGAGTGTGGAAAGTTAAGGCCAAATAGCTAAATAAGAGTACTTTGTTCTAAGTATTGTTCTCAACATTCCAAACAATCATAAAATTCAACCTCTTTTCATCTTCCAATTTGAGCAGATAAAAAAATAATTAGTTCATTGATGCAATCATGCATTTATTCATTCATTCAACAAACATCTACTGAGCATCTACTAGCTACCAGGACCTGGGTTGGAGCATAACCGGGAAAATATTGGACATCATCCCAGCTTAGGTTTTGATGGGGGAGACAGACATTATCAGAATGATTACAGAAACAAATACCGGGTTGATTCTGACCAGAATCATAGACACCTGAAGAGTAATTGTGACCAGAAAAAGCAAAATTAATCCTGAGCCATAAATACAAAGAGTCACAAGGTCTAAAAGTAGGAATTTTTTATCACACCCTCCCCCCTCAAATCCCATTTGCTGGAAAGGTAGAGGCAGAAAATAAAGCACCAACATTGCATCCTCCCTGTCTTTGCAAAGCGCCCTGGGGTAGACCCAACCCACAACTATGGCTCCCCACTAGCCTCCTATTTGGTAAACCCCGGGGAAATCTCTCTTCCTTTAGCAACACTGCTTTGTGGTGGAGGTTACCTCCCCGTGGGCTCCTCCGCTTTGCACTGAGTGACACTGGTCGAGCTCTTCGACCATGTAGAGTCCCAGTGTTTTCCTTTTTAAAAGCCCCCACTTGCAAAATTAAATGAGATTGCCAAGTTTTAAGCCTGGCCCATAGTGGGAGGTCGATAGATATTAGTCCCTCCTTCCCACCGCCTTCCACTTCCTTAAGTTAGGCTCCTTCCTACCTCTATCGCTAAATGCCAGCCCCTAATTTATCTGGGTCTCAGTGTCATCATCTGTGAAATGAAAGAGCAGGACATGGGGTGACAGCCGGGGTTCCTCTTAATTCAATCATTTTCGGATTCCAGCATTTTAACAGCCGTACCAGGCAGAGAAGGAGCAGCTGACGCTGGGATGATCTCTGCGATTTCGGTCGGCAGGGGTGAGTTCCAGGAAGCTCCCCAGCATCGACCATGACCTACTCGAGGGCAAGTCAACGAAATGAGGAGGAAAAGACCACCGTTGCAGGGCGCATGCCTGCAAACAACCCCCAGGCAGTCGGAGACCCTCCGCTGGAAATCAGCAGGTCCTCTGCAGCTCCGCTTGCAACAGAAAAGCTGCTATTTGCAATAATGTCAGTAACTGAGGGCTGGGATTCAGAGGCTCCTGGCGTGAGCCACCACCAAACAACCAATTTTCACTTTGCAAGTCAGGAGGACTGTGCTCTGGCGCCGGCGGGGAGGGAGGTGTGGGTGTCTGCTGGGACAAGTCTGGGCGGGGAGTCCACAAGGGTTTCAGATGGCTGTGTCTGGCCTGCAGTTCCTGCCACTTGCAAGCTCTTCACACCACAAACACATAGCTTTTTCTAGTTCTTGAAGCCCCCAGGAGCCCACCCATCGTTCCTAGAGTTGGAGGAGAGGAAGGTGGGCAAGGAAAAAAAGAAAAGCAGGGAGACAAGGCTGTTTGGAGCTGATACACACAGAGTATCAGGTGGCCCCGGAAGTCCCGGGTGTTCCGCTCAGATCCGTCACAAGCCGAACGGAGGTGCGTCACAGGTGCAAACCTGGCAGTCACTTCCTCGTCTGACTGCAGCCTGCGCAGGTGTCAAGGGTCAAGGTCAGACGAAGTGATCTGGGTCCCGCCAGGGAGGAGGTGGCGAGCAAGACGGAGGATGAGGAAAGGTGATGCAGGCTGCCACGGTAAAGAGGGAAACAGTACGGATTTGCAGAAGAGTATCCCTTGCAGAGCTAGAAGTGATCTCAGCGGTGACTCTGATGATAATCATCACCAAAACCACTGAAGCTCTAATGAACTGGTTCAAGGTCACATCTGCAGATGAGTCAGAAAGGCTTCCCCCTCGGTGCCCCACTCTCCAGGACCCAGGAGACCCCCTCCGGTGTGCGTTCCAAGCTCTGGGGAGCCAAGGAATTGGACAGAAAGCACTGTGAGCCTGGCCAACTGGCATTGAGATGCCTAAGGCAGTGCAAGGGACCTCCTGCCCACGGCTGCCCGCAAGAGGTGGGTCCTGAGCATGGACGCCCGGGGCTCTGAGCATGCACCCCCAGACCAGCACCCCAGTCACTGTACCATTGAGGGACGAAGCCTGGAGGGCCATGCCATGGGCTAGCGCCTTTGTAGGGGCCAAAGGCAGGTCACCCCGAGATGCACCATGAAAATTATTTTGACTTAAAAAGCAATCAAACCCCAGAAGATTCAGGAAGAGCTCTTTACCTCCTCCCCTACAACTGCCTTTAGATAGAGGACCTGCTCCACGAGGAGACTATCCCCACAGAGAGCTACCTTATGATATGAACAAGGGAGACAGGTGCACATAAATGGCGGCAGCTCTTTTGAGACATCAACCAGAGAGGAACATGGCAAGATCTGTTGGATCCAAGCCCTCCCTGTCCCATTTTTTTCTGAGCGGCTCAGCACACATTTATTTACCAAACATTTAACTCTTTTTCATCTCCCGTGAATTGCATTCCTTCCCTTTGAAGTCCCAGACTCCTACCCACTTCTTCGTAGTTGAGAATGACCTACACACCTCATGTTGCCTGCCTTTGGAATGTACCTGTCTGTCTGGATTCCACATATGCACACAGTAAAATGTGATTTTTCTCCTGTTAATCTGTCTTTGTGACTTTCCTTTCTCGCCTGGCTTTGCTTTCAGCTCTCCTAACAACCACTGTTACTAGCTCTGCACCTGCCCCTCCTGGCCCCTAGGGTGTGCGCTGGCGTCTGATCCTCTATTCCCATCCCTTTGTCTTCAAAACTGACCTGGCCCGTCTTTTCCCTATCTCTGATCTACAGAACTCTTCCTAACTCCAGCTTCAGCAAAAGGACACCCTGTCCGCAGCAAACAGTCAAGAATCCACTCCAGGTCATCCCTTAAGGGCTCATCTGCTATATTCAGATTATGTTTACAAGATTGAGAACAGTGGGGGTGGACGGGGAGATTAGGTAATTGTGAGGGAGGAAAAATAATTCTTCCTCTATTCCTCCAGGTTCTTGGCTGAGACTCCCCCTCCCCCCCATTAATAAAAGACCAACAGGAGAAAACAAACAGAAGTTTAATAACATGTAAAGCTGCTATAGGCATGGGAAAGATCCAGAAAAACTGAGTAACTCTTGGAAATGGCCCACGCCAATCTTTTTAAATGTCAGCTAAAGACAAAAAAATGTCAGGTGGTGGGGAGCCAGATCTGGAAGGCCATCAGGAAAAGCCCCGTAAACAAGGGAAAGATTGTTATGCAGATTTACGTCTTTGCTTTCCCCATTGATAAGAGTTTCCGGAGACTTAGTCATCCTTCTATTCCTGGAACAGAGAGGGAGACACCTTTACAAATGGAAATTTCCCTTATAAATGTAAATGTCTCTTACAAAAGGGTAAATTAGACTCAGTTTTCAGAGCTTTTCCTACCCCTCTGCTGTTTCTTCAAAGAGTGACAGTATTTTTTTTTTAAAGGTTCTATTATTTTTAAGTAATCTCTATACCCGACCTGGGGCTTGAACGCATGACCTGGAGATCAAGAGTCGCATGCTGTACTGACTGAGCCAGCCAGGCACTCCCAGAAATTGTCTTTGAATTGATTATGAAGAGGAGTAGAATTTGCTACCCCAAAATATGTCTCTTTGGCATCAGTAGTATTTTAAGTATTAAAAGTATTGTCACTGGGGTGCCTGTTTTTTATTATTTTATTTTTTTATTTATTTGACAGAGAGAGAGCACAAGTTGGGGGAGCCACAGAGGGAGAAGGAGAAGCAGGCTCTGACTGAGCAGGGAGCCCGATGTGGGGTCCATCCCAGGACCCTGAGATCATAACCTGAGCCAAAGGCAGACCCTTAACCCACTGAGCCGCCCAGGTAGGTGCCCTATGGAAGGATTTTTAAATCATCCCCAGTGATTACAGAAAGCACAAGTATACCCTAAGAAAGTCTATGATACTGGAAAAGGATTTACAGGAAATCCATAATTTAGGACGAGGAGAAAACTAGTAATTGCATTAGGCAGAAATTGAGAACAGTTGCATTAGTAAGAGCGTAATATTTAGTTCAGGTTTTTTCATTCGGTAATTTCTCCAAGACTAGTTCAAAAATTGTATGTAAATACAGTCATTTTTAACCTTTATATCATTATTATATTTATAGCTCATTTTTATAAATTTGGGAGCCCCAGCATTTTGGCTTAGTGTATCTCTACGTTTTCCATACTTGGAGGGAGCTTGACAGTGAATGGGCTTGTGCACATAAATGGCGGCAGCTCTTTTGAGACATCAACCAGTCTCTAAGTAGAATTCTTAGACAGTGGGGTTGTGGACCTGAGCATCAGGAGCATCTGAGATGTTTGTTAAAAATATGCATTCCTGGGCCCCCCTCAAGGTGTTCCCACCTGGGACTGAAACCTGGAAATCAGAATCACTTGGAGCAAGACCCAAGAATCAGGTTCAGGGTAAGAATCTGTGGCAAACTCTGTTTTCCAAAGCAATGGCAACAGAATATCTATGATCTCACATCCTCTCCTGCACAATAATCTTGCCTCCATACCATCAAGAGGTGAGGTCTGTGTCCCCCACCACCTTCCTTCAACCTGGATAGGCTAATGGCTGCTTTGACCAATAAAATATGGTGCAGATAACATAGTGACTCTGAAACTAGGTCATAAAAAGTGATGCGGTTTCCAGCTTGTTCTCTGGAGCACTCACATCTGGAGTCCTAACCCACTGTTTAAGACCAACTGTGCTGAGGCCGCCATGATGGTTGGAAGCCACACCACCCGAAGAGACCCACACAGGTGTTTCCACTCCTCAAGGCCTTCCAGCTCAGATGGTGGAGCGAAGAGTAATCCAGACGATTCCTCCCTAGAAGATACACCTCCCAAATCCAACGCTTTCCAGAGCACAGATGATGAATACTTGCACAGTAACTGACATCAGAGCGAGCTTTAGGGTCAGGACTGATCACTGTTTATTTACTCATTCATTCCATAAAATAGTTATTGATTGCCCACCATTGCAGATTGTTCTAAAATCCAGAGAAAGAGGAGAGGTCAAGAAGAATCCCCCCAGTGTCATGGAACACGCATTCTAAGGGTGGTGAGGCAGGGTGTGGCTGGGGGAGCAGGGAGCAGGGAGAGATAAAACACATAAATACATTAACAAGACGGGAGATGTTAAATGTCGTGAAGACAGTAAAGCAAGGTGATGTGACGGGGACACCCTATTTTGATTGCGTGGGCACCGAAGTTCTCGGACAGAAGTTGATTGAGGTGAGACCTGTATTAGTTTGCTGAGGCTGCAGAAGTAAAGCACCCCCAACGGAAAGTGTCACAACAACAGAAATTTACTGCCTCACGTTTCGGGGGGTCAGAGGTCCAAGATCAAGAAGGGCCACGAGACAGAATCCATGCCTCTCTCCTTGCTTCTGGTGGTTTGCTGCCAGTTGAACCTGTGACAAGACCTGGAGGATGAGGGTGCTCTGGTACAATAATGCAAGCTGAGCATCCCAGGCAGAGAGGAATGCAGAAGCAGAAGCAGAAACAAGCTTGGCATTCAAGAACCAGACTAGCAATCGATGGCTGGCGTGTAGAAAAGCAGAGTTGGCATCACCATCATCTGGAACATTCCTTTGCACATCTGCATCCGCTTTGCCCTCACCAGAAGCCCGAAGCATCCAGCCACCACATGCCATCATCAGGAATCCTGGTCATTCCAAATGGGACACGCAGCTTCTAACCCAGCTGTTCTCACCACCCCCACCCGCATGGTTTGCTGGGTATTTATCTCCGTCTCATGCTATTTCAGCTTTGTGGATGGATCTTCCTGCCTTTAGACTCTCTTTCTCCACCCTCCCACCCATCCTTTGCAATACCAACAGAATCATGTTCTAAAATAAATCTGATCCAAACTTATCCGTTCTCAAAAACAAAAAAACAAAAAAACAAAAAAACCCAACTCCATTGTCTCTTCATTATTTGCAAGATGAAGAACAAAATCTCCAGCACAGTAGAGAAGGTTATACAAATCCAGCTCGGCTCCAGCTGACATTTCCAGGCTTTCTGTAAGCAGGACTCACCCCTCGTTCCCCAGACCCACAGTGCATGTTCAGGACTCTGTGTGTTCATGCTTTCCCCTACTCTTCTGGCTTTTTTCTTTCTTTCTTTCTTTTTTTAAGATTTTATTTATTTATTTGACAGAGAGAGACACAGTGAGAGAGGGAACACAAGCAGGGGGAGTGGGAGAGGGAGAAGCAGGCTTCCCGCGGAGCAGGGAGCCCGATGCGGGGCTCGTTCCCAGGACCCTGGGACCATGACCTGAGCTGAAGGCAGACGCTTAACAACTGAGCCACCCAGGCGCCCCTTCTGGCTTTTTTTCTTGATGAACACCTTATCTTTCAGGAGCCAGCTCCGTACCCACCTCCACTAAAAAGAAATAGCTACTCTTTTTCACTCTTTCCTGAAAAACCTCCCTGCCGTCCTGTGTCTGAGGTAGGATTAAATGCTCCTTTACCTTTATCCCCATAACACCTTGCTCGGCATTTATCATCTTGGCTTATGTGTATTGGTTGGTATATTGCTCGTTTGCCCTCCTTGCTGAGCCATGAGTTCTCTGTGAGGTCGTGACAGTGTGCGGTGTAGTAGCTGTTCAATACATGGTTTGTCAGACTGAAGTTAACTGAATGCTAGTAACGGATGAGATGCAAGCACCACCCTCTTGGTCACCGACATCTCCGGACCAGGATCAGTGCTGATGGCTAACATCCTTCTCAATGTCCGCATCACCATCAATATAGTCTAGGCATGAATTCAAGTCCTGACACAGTCACAAACCTTAGGAATTGTCTTGGTACCATCTTCAACTCTCTGGGCCTCCGTTTCTTTATCTGTAAAACCAGACATTGGGACCAGATGAAATATTAGCCCCATCTTTCATGCTAGAGTCAGAGTTCACACACAAATTGTATGGCCATTAACGTTAACATCTCTTCGCTTGGTTTCGGCGACACAGGTGTGGGGGATGCTTCACTGATGCTCTCCTTTATTGGTTTTGTCTTAGTTTATTTATTTATTTGGGGGCAATAACTCTTTTGACACTGACATTCTCTTTTGCATGTTTAAGGCTTGCATGTTAGGAGAAGTGTGTAGTTTTGTAGTGAAGAATGTAGGTTTCTACAATTTTGTTTTTGCTTGTTTTGGGGGTATTTTTGTTGTTGTTGTTTTTTGGTTTTTGTTTTACTTATAAGCTCTGGGGCCGTGGTACTTTAAGGCAGTTTTTCTGAAAATTGACCACACAGGAAGCTGGGCCGAACTTCCCCCAGACTCCCTCCGATTAATCCCCTCTAATTCTCATTAGCATGTTCCCACCACATACTCTCGCAAGCAGGGAGACATTCTTTGCAGCTCATTTAACACCTGCAAGTTTTGAGAGTTGGTACCCATAAAATGATCGCTCAGATCGCTCTGCTTTCTCAGAGATGATAAATTTGAACCGTTTTGAAGGTTGGACTTTTGTTATGATGTCTATTTATGTTTTTACATCAAGTCATATGTTAATGAATGCTGTCATCTTTTCAAATGTAAAGAGAGGCAGGAAAAAAAATTCTGAATGAGACCGTTCTGGTGTATGAATGGCTACAGTCAAGAAAGCTTCGTGGCATTTTGGAGGTGGTGTGGTTTTTGTCCCGTGCAGCCCCCAGCCCTAGCTTGGCAGAGGTGGGCCCAATGGGCGGGGCACCGATGGGGAGCTGGGTGGTTTGGAGGTTCACAGGCAAGAGAGGAAGGCTCTCTGCTGTACCACAGTGCGTGAGCAGGAAGTGTGGCAAGAAGGGATGATCAGGAAAATCGTCAGAGGTTTGAAACACAGTGTCTACGGTGATGGATACTTCTCCTTCTCAGAGTGGCAGGGGCCTATTTCTTCCCCCTTCAAAAAAAAAACAAAACTAAAAAAAAAAAAAGCCAAGTGAGCAATGGGGAAAGAGGGCTCCAAGGGCGTCCCAAGGAGGGATCTCCAGTCCCTGCAGGAAGGAACTGGGAGCCACCTGGGATGGGGCAGGGCGTGTGCCATGATTCATGGGAGCATCTGACCATGTCCTAGGGAGTGATATGAGCAGAGTGATGGATGCCCTGTTCTCTGGAGGCTTCTGAAGCAGGAAGCTTGCAGGTGAAGCTTTCAGCCAGTGGGCAGTGGGGAGCCTAACAGTGGAGGGAAGGGTTGCTCCCCATACCTCTAAGGCCCTCCAAGAGCGAGAAGAGACACTTAGTCATCCCAGAGCATCACTGGAGGACCATCTTAAGTTAGAAGAGTAGGCAGATGGTGAGACCGTGCCCAGGGCTTGGCCGAGCAAGTGTGACCATACCTGGCAGCAGCAAGGTTGAGGGCGTGGACCGCTAGCAGGTCCGAAGGGGGACAAGGAGGATGTCACTAATGTGAAGGAATTTGTAGAAGTTGCACATTATTCCAGGAACACTGAGCTCCCCTCTACACAGGCGCCATGGCATTTCTGGAGACCCTATGGAAACAGGATGGAATGAAGTGGACCATGTGAGTCCAGGATGCTCCACCAAGCTGACAGGTAGGGAAGCTCACTTCCGGTGTCTCTCCCATTTCTCTGTGCCCTCCTGGAGGAATGAAATGTGGAAATGTGGGGAAAAGAGAGCCCAGACAAAGAACGTGGCTTCCCACTGCACTGCCGCAAGGCCCCAAGGCTGATTGAAAGGGAAGAATTTATAATGGGATCTTTGGTTAAAGCCTTAAACCAGGTTGGACTTTTAATAATCAAAAGCAACCAGAAAGTTGTACAGTTGGCCCTAGTTATGGCTGAAGGGATGGGAAGCCAGGTCAACCGAGTCTGGTTGGAAGCGCCAATGGAAAACATAAACCTGACTGATGTTCAGAGCTCCCCACCTTCTGACCAGTAAGCAAGCTGGCTTTCAGGTCACAATGAGGAATAAATGCGATAATTATTAAAGACACACACAGCACTCACACACTTAGCAGAAGCAAACTTCCTAAAAATTCCCCTTAGTCTGACTTTTCTTTTCCCGCAGTTTCACACGTGGGACAGCTTTGCAAAAATATGTCCCCTGCTTTCTACATGTGGTCCCTTTCCTGCTGGAGAGCCTCCCTTGAGCACCAGTGCTTCCCAACCTTCTCGACCTGACCCACACACACCTGCATGAGCCCTGGACAGTAAGCAAAATCCTCCTGCTACAGGCTGAATTTCCAGGAACAGCCTTATGGGAAATTCAGAGAATGTCACCGTCTTAGTCTATGAGGGGCTGCTAGAACAAAAATACAGTACACTGGGTGGCTTACATAGCATTTTTTTTTTTTTTTTTTCTCACAGTTCTGAAAGCTAGAAAGTCCAAAATCAAGGTGCTGGCAGATTCAGGGTCTGGTGAGAGCCTGCTTCCTGGTTCTTAGAGGGCCGGCTTCTCGCTATGCGTCCTGTGGTGGAAAATCAGGAGAGAGCCCTTTGGGGTCTCTTTTATAAGGACACTAAACCCATCATGAGGCTCTCTTCTCATGACTTTATCATCTCCCAAAGGTGCCACCTCCTAATCCGTCACATTAGGGGTGTTAGCATTGAATGTCTGAATTTGAGGCAAGGGGACACAAATGTTCAGTCCATAATAGTCACCCTTTATCTGTTTTTATTTTCCTCCCTCCTTTTCTTTTGTGACTTGCCCATTCATGATATTTACTCATTTTTCTATTTCTATCCCATTTTAAAAATTGTCTTTTAAAAGTGCTCTCCATCCTAAGAATATTAGTCCTTTGTCATATGCGATACAAATATATTTTTTAAAGATTTTATTTTATTTGCCAGAGGGAGAAAGAAGGAGAGCGTGAGCAAGAGAACACACAAGCAGGGGGAAGGGCAGAGGCAGAGGGAGAAGCAGACTCTCCACTGAGCAGGGAGCCCAATGCAGGGCTCGATCCCAGGACCCTGAGATCATGACCTGAGCAGAAGGCAGATGCTTAACCGACTGACCCACACAGGCGTCCCAATACAAATTTTTTTTCTGTTTTGCTACTTATATGTCAACCTAATTTTTGTTGTTGTAACTTTTAAAAGATTAATCAATCTTTTCTCTATAGTTTCTGAAAACTCCAGTCAAAAATATTCTTTGTTAACGCCTTTCTTGTTTCTTCTACTTCTGAATTATCTTCAGCTGTCCTGGCTCAGCGTATTTCATGCTAACCTTCCCCCTGCAGTTACTCTTCATTTTGTGATAGGATTTTGGGAAGCATTCCCTTCGCATATAGGGGATGCGGGTGACACACTTACAGGGTCCATAGCCTTTTTTTTTTTTTTTTTGGTCCTTGCATTTTATTGATAGCTTAGCTAGGTATCAAATTCTGACTCAAAATAGTTTCTCCTTAGAAGTTTGAATATATTGCTCCTTTACCTAAAACCCAGTATTGCCGACCAGAAACAAACTTCAGTGTGCTCACCTTTCCCTATTAGTGACCTCTTTTTTCTCTCTAGATGCTTTAAGGCCATTCACTTTATCCTTTGAATTAGGGCATGTCAGCAGGATAGGTCTCTATGTGGGTTGTTTTCTCAATTACTCTTTTTTATACTCAGCAGATGTTAAATCTTAAGGGTCATGTCTAGTCTTAGGGAACTTAGTGTCCTTAACTATGCTTTACCTTCTTATGCTTAGTCTTCCTTCCCTCCAGGTCTACTAGATTACTGTCAAGTCTCCTAGATTTGCATTTGTGTTTCTTAACTTTTCCTTTGCCTTTTATTTATCTTCTGGCTCCAGATTTGGAGAGATTTCTGTGATTTTATTGCCAGATCAAAAACTTAATCTTCATCTCTGTCCAATTTATCATTCAACCTGTCTAGGGAAATCTTCACTCTTGCACTAATATCTCGATTTTGAAATTTCTTTCTTGTTCTCTGATTGGTACCTTTTCTAAAGAGACTGCTCTTAATTGATGGTTACAATATCTGCCCAAACTCATAGGCCGAAATCAGAATGTTTTTAAACAGCCCATCTTCTCCTTGAATTATCTCTTTCTCCCCACTCTGAGATTATTTATTTTGTGTTTACTGATCCTTTGCTTTCTCTTCCATGCTTTTGAAGTTTTTTTAATGCTTCACAATCTTTATTTGCAAGTGCCTTTTTTTTTAATGAAGAGCTACTTTCACCTGTGCAGATAATTGGTGTGCATTTCATCTGCAGTTGTATATGTCTCTTTCTTAAATAGAAGAACCAAATGTGAACTTTCAGTCAGCAAACATAATTATAGGCAGACTCCCCTGTAATTTGGGGGGACTAGGAAGAAGGAAACACGCTAGAGACTCCAACAAGGTCCCCTGAGATTAGAGCCCATGAGTGCTTCTGGTTTGTTCTGTTTCTTTTGTAGTCCCCAACACCATCACCAGGAGCTCTCCCAGGGTAGATTAAAAATCGATGCAAATCATTTGTTTATTTCTCCCATTGAAAGTTGGAGTTTGATCCCCCTTTCCTGGAGTCTGTAGGAATCTATGAACATAGCCAAAGTGACACTATCCACTCTGGGGTCCTGGGCCAGCTTTCACTTTGTATTTCTTTCTTTCTTTCTTTCTTTCTTTCTTTCTTTCTTTCTTTCTTTCTTTCTTTCTTTCTTTCTTTCTTTCCTTCCTTCCTTCCTTCCTTCCTTCCTTCCTTCCTTCCTTCCTTCCTTTCTTTCTTTTCTTTAAGATTTTCTTTTATTTGAGAAAGAGAGAGGGCGCATGAGTGGGGGGGAGGGGCAGAGGGAGAGGGAGAAGCAAACTCCCCGCTGAGCAGGGAGCCTGGCGTGGGGCTCAATCCCAGGACCCTGGGATCATTACCTGAGCCAAAGGCAGACACTTAACCCACTGAGCCATCCAGGTGTCCCTCACTTTGTATTTCTTAAAACACTTGCTCTGTAAAAAGTCCAATGACTTTGAGACTATCATGCTGTGAGGAACCAAAGCTAGCCATATGGAGAGGCTATATGGAGAGATAGGTGCCTGGCCAGATCCCAGATATCTGAGCCACTTGGATAGTTTGCAACCAGGCATCATGAATGAGGAAAACTTCGGATGATTCCACCAGCCCCTTTCCCCATCTGCCTGTACCATGAGCGAGAGAACCATCAAGCTGAGCCCAATCAACTCACAAAGATGAGAGGTGATAATACAGAATTTTTTTTTAAGTAAACTCTGCCCCCAACATGGGGCTCAAATTCACCACCCCAAGATCAAGAGTCACATGCTCTACCAACTGAGCCAGCCAGGCGGCCAAATGCATAATCATTTTTCACCCTTAAGTTTTGGAGTGGTTTGTTACAAAGCAAATAATAATACATCACCCATTTCTTGTAGCAACAGATCAACTCCTTTCTCTAAAAAGCAGTTCTCAAGCTTTGGTCTGAGGATAAAAGCTATAGTTGCCAGGAAGTCTTTTTAGGAGAAAAGGACCACTGATAATAGTCTTAAAATGCAGCTCTTCAGTAAAACCCTTGACAGTGACCTCTAGATCTTTCTTACATTGGGGGACTCTCACTTGGATCTCTTTCAGGCTCCTCTGAGAGGACCAATGCTTAGCTCTGGTGCTTTGGCCTGTGGTTTCTTCTACTTTTTCTCTGTCAGATAAAACTACACTATACCCTCTAGATAGTCCTCAAAATTTAAAGGCCACTAAAGGTATCTATTTCTTTTCCCCTGCTCTGTTCTGACATATATGTGTAATTTCAGTGTAAATTTGGGAGAATATGGAGGTTGCAACATGTGGTCAGGTTGCCGTCTTGAATCAGAAACCTATGAAATTCCTAAACAGAACTCAATGGTAAGAGGGCTCACCTCGTATTTCAAATAGTTTTAGGAGTACTGGGTAAGTGAAGAATGTGCCATCTGCTAACATCCCAAAAAAATAATTATGGGGGAAATTCATGCAAAAATGCACTTAAATGAGTACTCTTTTTTTTTTTTTAAGATTTTATTTATTTATTTGACAGAGAGAGAGAGAGAGAGAGAGAGCAAGAGCAGGAACACAAGCAGGGGAGTGGGAGAGGGAGAAGCAGGCTTCCCGCCGAGCAGGGAGCCTGATGCGGGGCTCAATCCCAGGACCCTGGGATCATGACCTGAGCCGAAGGCAGATGCTTAACGACTGAGCCACCCAGGCGCCCCTTAAATGAATATTCTTAAGGGACAATGGTACATTTGCCCATGTGATGGAAGGCTGTTCTCACCCTTCACACACACACTGCAGCAGCATAAGAAGCAACAGCAGAAAGGGGAAAGGGGGGAAATTACAGGATTTTTTTTTTTTAAGATTTTATTTATTTATCAGAGAGAGAATGAGAGATAGAGATCACAAGAGGGAAGAGGGTCAGCGGGAGAAGCAGACTCCCTGCCAAGCAGGGAGCCCGAAGCGGGACTCGATCCCGGGACTCCAGGATCATGACCTGAGCCGAAGGCAGTTGCTTAAGCAACTGAGCCACCCAGGTGCCCAAAATGAGAGGATTTTATGGCCAGTGTGAGAACTTTAGAGATAAGTCCTCAATATTTCTATGAATTTGAAGAGTTGGTATTTTATTTTAAATTTTTTAATTCATTTTTTAAAAGATTTATTTATTTATTTTAGAGAGAGAGAAAGAGAAAGAGCGAACGGGGGGAAGGGCAGAGGGAAAGGGAGAGAATCTCAAGCAGATCCCCTTGCTGAGCTCGGAGCCTGATGCAGTGCTCCATCTCACAACCCTGAGATCATGACCTGAGCTGAAATCAAGAGTCAGATGCTTAACCAACTGAACCACCTAGGCACCCCTATTTTATTTACTTTTTTATTTTATTTTTATTTTATTTAATTTATTTTTTTCTTTTTCTTTCCATTTTTTATTGTTCTGTTAATCACCACACATTACATCATTAGTTTTTGATGTAGTGTTCCATGATTCATTGTTTGTGCATAACACCCAGGGCTCCACGCAGAACGTGCCCTCTTTAATACCCATCACCAGGCTAACCCATCCCCCCACCCCACTCCCCTCTAGAACCCTCAGTTTGTTTTTCAGTATTTTATTTTATTTTTTAATATTTTATTTTTAAGTAATTTCTACAACCCAATGTGGAGCTTGAACTCACAACCCCAAGCTCGAGTCATATGCTCCACCAGCTGAGCCAGCCAAAGAAGAGTATTGTATTTTGATATAGGTGCTTTTGGTCGGGGGGAGAGAGAGCATCAGAAAAGTAACTGACTTTTGCTTGAATAGGTAGAAGAGATGAGATAAATCTTTCAAAGTAGAAAGATATTATTAGGCAAGTGTTGTCTCTGGGCTGAATGTTGGGGTTCACAGGCACTGGTGAGGAGAGAAAGGATGTATTAGGGAACAGCCTGAGAGGACTTTTTTATGCAAAGTGGGAAGACTTTTATGACCTCTGGAGGCTTGTCCTGCTTGTCAGGACTTTCTTCAGAGATGCAAATGTAGGGGCTAAGGGCAGGTGGCCCCAAAATGTTCCACTTTGGCATATTGATTATTTTATTTTATTTTTTTAAGATTTTATTTTTAAGGCATCTTTACATCGATGTGGGGCTCAAACTCACCACCCCAAGATCAAGAGTTGCATGCTCTATAAACTGAGCCAGCCAGGTACCCTGGCATATTGATTATTTTCAATAAAATTTACTTAAGGACCAGCCTGTGCAGGAAGGAATCTCAAGCCCTCCTCCATCCCCCTGAAAGCAGGAAATAAATCTCCCAGGGGAAAGGCGCCCTCCCTGTACCAGGAGGTAAAGAGACCTCTCCTCATCCCCAGAGGTGGGACATTCAGAGCCAACCAGCCTGTATAAACAACACTTGTTACTTTTTACTCATTTACTCCCCCAGCCCAAATTCTTTTTAGAATTCCTCACTAATTGAAGCTCCCAAAGTTGAGTTTCCTCTGTCCTGTCAATTCCTCACGGATTTATTGTCTCTGTCTAAAAAGTATAAAAACTGCCCACCTTGGTCATTTATTTAGGTCTTGGTTCAATATTGGGCCTCTATGTGCGCACATGTACTAAAACTTTGTTTTTTTTTTCTCCTGTTAATCCAACTCATGTAACTTTATTTTTTTGTGTGTAAATTTTTTTTAAAGTAAAAGTAAGCTCTATGCCCGAGGTGGGGCTTGAACTCACAACACTGAGATTAAGAGTCCAGTCGCAGGCTCTACCGACTGAGCCAGCTAGGTGCCCCTGCCCCCCATGTAAATTTAATTCTTAGTCCAGCTGGAAGACCTTGAGGGTAGAGGAAGAATTTTTCCTTCCCTACATAAATTACTCTTATTTGAGATTTTAGGGTCTTACTTGACTTCTATTTCCATTTTTAAGCCATGAACCCTGTGGTCTCTAAAGCCCATGGGCTGACTCCTGAGGGAAAGGGATTGGGACCTGGGAGAAAAAATTCCCAAGAATGAAAATCAGAGAATTGGACAATTCTGACAGGCCACCCTGAAATGTATAGGTTTTCTGGAAAGGTTCCCAATTCAGTGCCTCATAGAGCTGATATAATTAGAGTATTTATTGGTCCATTTATCCCTAAGCACAACTGGTAACATAGGTGATGAAGCAATGATGGAAGACCACAGACACTGGGCCCTAGCTTGGTCTCTCATCCAGAGCATCCAGCTGTGCCCCAAACCTTGAACATTCCACGAAGCAAAACCATAGCTTGCAGTTCACCATACCCAATCTCCTTAGAAAGCCATGGATCACCATCACCATTATCATCACCATCATCAGTATGGTTATTCTTATTACTATTATTTGGACAAGCTTCTAGGATGTTTGCCCCCTTAGCAACTCATCAGAGCATTTCTTTCAACTCACATGCATGCCTCTTCCTAAGAGTATTCTGATAAAAACAACGTAACACTCCACATTGTTTTATTTTCAGTAACATTTTCATGGCACGATTGGGCTGGCGTCCCATACAAGTGTGCGCTTGGCCTGTCTCTTACTCTGGCTGTGTTCTAGTCTGACTTTCAGATGAGAAGAATCATAAGAGATGAGTCAGAGAAGGCTTAAGAAGGATCAGACATAGCTCCACCTAAAACCCAATGGAGCTCAGGAGATAACATTGCCAAAAACTTTTAAGATTCCTTCTGTCTGGGCAGGCTCACCATGATTTCCCCCTAAAAACCTCTGTTTCCTGTAGCATTTATTTATAAATTCTAATGGGTTTAAGAATCACCTTGTAAACCAACTGAAAAGTCAGACAACCAGGAATTCTGATTCACTGGCTTTGGAGTAAGGCCCAGAAATATCAGTTCTAATAAGGACCTCACCCTAGTAAATTTTGCTGCAGGTGGAGTATTGACTTCAAACCAAAAAATAACAGGCATACATTATACAAAATAAACCTTATGAGACCTGGAATGCTGGAGGTATTCATTTAAGATGAAGATGGGATCAAAAAGAAAATTGTGCACCTACATCCTATTCCAAATGAGGTGCAGAGGCAAGAACCCAAAAGTAGGAAGGAATGGTATTTCCAAAGATGAGGGCAAAATAACCAATCACCGGTGGTCACAGATACCAAAATGAGTGATTTGGGGACCACTGGTTATGCTTTAAAATATTCCTTAGAGAAAATGCTCCTGTAGGAGGCACCTGAGAGCCAGGAGCAGAGAAGGAGCATTTCAGGAAGAAGATTCGCAGATTCATCAGTTCAGCCTAGAGAAGGAATGAGCCACCGAATGGATTACATCCTTAGGAGCAACATCACAGAAAACGAAAATGGGGAAGGATCAGGCTGAAATTTGTTGTATCAGGCAGGTTTTATCTCAATTTCCAAGTCTGATCAATTGGTAATGGCGCCCTGGAACACTTGGTCAAGAGAGACCGTGAGGTCATTTCTGGGCTTAGCAGAAAAATGAGCATGGATTGATTAGTAATGTCTGCCACCAGCAAGGAAAAGAAGAATCGGATGCATCCTGGCAATTTCTGTTTTAGCTGCAACTGTAAAGTTATCCAAATTCCACTCTAGTGGAAGGACTCCATCATTCCTCATAAGTACCATCTCTTTCCTGCTATTTCTAATCAAGGAAAGGGTCGTCATGCGAGCAATAGTAGAAATACATTATGAGATTATGTTTATCTGGCTAAAGATGGTTGCTGTCCTAGAACAACTCAAACACTTACCTGGTGGACACCCAGACCCGTTGTCCTTGCCCATTCAGTAGCATAGAGTCCCTTATCCAGGTCTCCCGTACTCCTTGCTTTGCCTAAACTGCTGAGAGAGAGGAAAAGCCAGTAAGCAGTTCTTTCCTGTTCCATTCACGGCCTTAATTGCCAAGCACTGCCCCTCCTACCCCAGTGAGCTCAAGATTTCCAACACACAAAAATGAGCAGTACTTCACCAAATGGCTGGTGTGCCTGCCTTCAAAGAGCAAACTCTTTTTAAGTACCTACTTAAAAAAAAAAGTCAGTGTGCTTATATATAATTGAGAAGCTAATTGCCAATCAACCATATCTATTCATTCAAGTAAGCGCCTGTCAACACTTTGTTTAACTAATTTGAGCTACTGCATGTATATGAAAGAAAACTGCAGGAAAAATATTTCAAAGGAAATTTAGATTGACAGTCTTCTAGAATTCAGATTTTTTTTTCTCTAGTTCAGATTCACCTTCCTCGACTGTTGTCAACACGCTTTGGTTGTTTTTTCTAAACCCACCCCTCCCAGATGCTTCTTTTTTCCTAATGCCTCCGAAGTTTGGTTTGTTCTAGGGAAGCTGATTTCAATCCGGTTCTAGAGACAAAGCACATGACCATTTAGGGCACTTGTCCTATTCGGCCACAGTGATTGGCTCAGTGTGGACATGTGATCTTAGCCAATCCAATTGGAATGATACTTAGGACTTTTGCTGGGAATAAAGATGGTGTCTCTTTCTTGCTGGAGCTCTATAGCTCTTGAAATTTCCAAAATCCATCTTAGAATAAAGAAAAGAACCAGCCTTAGGAGAAAATAACTTTAAAGAAAATACTGTCAAAAGGGGGAAAAAAATACAAAACCCAAAAAACCCTTGAGCTATTCTCCTGTGGATTTTTCAGGCAAACGAATCAGGGTATTTTCTATATTGTAAACCCACTTTTAATTAGATTCCTTCTCTCTCCCTGGTAACACTAGCTGATATACCCAGTTAATCTGAATTGGGTCAATCCATTTCACCGGTGTTATCTTTGTTTCCTATGACTCAACTTCTCCTTTTCTCATTTTTCTTTTATGAATGAGATTTGGGAAGCTGGGTAATAAACAGCTGATAATGATTGGGATGAAAATCTCAGTCATGTTCCAGGGGATGCTTTGGAAAAGAATATGCATCTTCTGAATCAATACGATTTACATGATGCTAACAGGAAGGGAAGGAGAAATAGGCTGGTTTTGTTGTAGATTAAAATGCCTGTGTACTATGGGGAGGAATTAATTATGCAAAATAGTGAAATATGTACAGACAAATGCTAATTTGTCAACCTGTAAACTGAGCTTCCTAAATCTTCGTTTGCAATAAATTGAGTAATTTTCAAATATACTAGGCAAATGAGCTAAACCCTATCGTGATGCATGTATTTAATCCTGATGCCCACACGCATACTATTTTGCATAGGGTGGGAACACCCTGACCTCCAGGGCCAGGTTGTATTACATCTTCTGTGAATGCATCTGTGAACATTGTAGCTTTTTGTTTCTGCTGCTGCTATCACCACAGCTTAGCAGGTCAAAGAATAAAAGAAGGTAATGAAATTCAAACACAGATTTATACAGAGAAGAGTCTACCCAACCAGTTTTCCAGGCAACACTGGAAGAAGGGGTGGTGACCTTCGATCTAATGCATCCTTCGGAATTTCTCTTGCCCATCAGAGCGGAAAACATAGCAGGCTCTCTGAAGATAATTCGGGAAGGAGGAACTACAGACAAACTTCTCCTGGGCAAGTAGCTTCAGAGTCTTGCACAAAAAGAAGACAGTTAAAAGAATGGTTAGAGTGGGCAGCAGTAAGCTGTTGGCTTGGGTTGCCCTTGCTTACTTCAGTAAGGCGGTTAGCCTTGACTTCATGCTGTGGTCCAGACTCCGATGCCGGGCGGGGGTTTGGACTGAAGCATACAGCCACGGAAGAGCTACAGAGCTACACAGCCACCCGTTGAGTTGGGCTAGCCTTGCAGGAAGGACAAAGAAGCTCTGCAAGTTTTAAAAGTGCTCTGCTTGGGGCTGCCCTGGTTGCTTAGATACTCATTGGAAAAGTAGAAATGAATAGGAAATGTCTCATAAGCCTTGTTGGAGGAGGTCAGCGTGAGGGTGAGACTGCTGGTGGACCCCACAGCTGGACCCTGTCAATCTGAGGCTCCTCACCCCATCCTCTGTCCTTGGAATGTACATTCCACCCACCCAGGAGCCACTTGAAGGACAGACACATCCTTGAGAGAGTAGGACGTCATTGAGACCATCTGGACTGTGTAGCTGATCAAACCCTGTTAAACCCTCTATAGAAACTCTCAAGGTTCCCCCAGCAGGTAGGTGCAGAAATCTGCAAGTCTACTAGTCTTGCAGCCACCCACCTACCGATCTGAAGGGGTCTACTGTTTCTTTGGTCTCTGTTCGCCCTCTGGGGCCAGCATGGTTTCGGATTTCATCCCAGGGAACTCCTGAAAGTGCAAACCAACACGAGCACTTAATGAAATGATCTCAGGTAGGCTTAATTTCACCATTAAGACATAACAGGAGATTAAAAAAACAACAAAGGTAAGGCAGGGCACTTAGCTCATTTTTGTTTCCTAGCCAACACCGTTCTGGGGCAGGTCTGGCGAGGGCAGCCCGTGTCACTGGACACTAGGTGTCCTAATTGCATTGCTTTAGGTGAAAAGACCTTTCTGCTCTTCCAAATGCTGCACTCCGATGCTACCATCACCACCTATCACCAGATTATCAGGGAGATAATTGTATATCAGTATACAATATGATTTGCAAAAACTTTTTTTATGGTTGAGTGGTATTCCATTATATGAATGTACCATTATTATTTTTTAACTACTCCCCAGTGGAAGGGCAGGTAGTTTCCATTATTTTGCTAGTCAAACAAGTGCTGCTCTAAATAGCCTCGTCTGTGTATCATTTTGCATGTAGACAAATATTTAAGTAGAATAAATTCCTAGAACTATAGTTGCTGAGTCAAAGGGAATGCACATCTGTAATTCTGAGAGACTTCTAAAAAAAAAAAGGCATGACAGTGTGGTTTTCATTTTCATTTCTATTATAATTGAGGTTTCTATTTTTTCAGGTATTTGAGGGACATCTTATCCTTTCCTATGAACATTTTTCTACTGAGTTATTGGTCTTTTTCTTATCGAATTTGAGTTCTTCTTTACGAATTGGGGACATTAACTAATCATCTGAGATCGAATTACAGATGTTTTCCCACGTTGTCATTTGTCTTTGACTTTGCTGAATGAATTTTTCTCCCATGCACACCTTTGATTGTTATTGTTATTAAGTTGAATTTATTAATATTTCTTTTATGAAATTTGGGCATAAAGTTCTACCTTATGGCAGCATAATGACATACACCCTTCATCCCATTCTCCTCAATGGTGACATCCTGCAAAACTATGGGACAATATTACAAACAGGTGATTGGCATTGCTGTAATCTATCAGGCTAATTCTAATTTTATACCTTTTACATGTACTCAGTGTGTGAGTGTATGTGTGTGCATGTGTGCATGCATGTGTATTTAGTTCTTGCATTTCGATGACATGCATAAATTTATGTATCCATCACCACGGACACAGAACATTTCCCTCCGCCACAGAGATCTCTCATGCTTCCTTTTATAGCCCCCACCTCTCTCCCACCTTTACTGTCACAAAGCCCTGGCAACCATTGCTCTGTTCTCCATCTCTATAATGTTATTTCAAGAATGTTAAATCAATGGAGTAAGGCAGTGTGCAAACTTTTGGGGACTGGCCTTTATTTTTTTTGTTTTGTTTTACTCAGTGTAATTCCCTTGAGATGCATCCCTACTTCTTGCACATTAGTAATTAACTCCTTTTAAAAAAGTATTTTATTTATTTTAGAGGGAGAGAGAGCATGAGTGAGAGGGGCAAAGAGAGAGGGAGACAGCAGACTCTCTGCTGAGCACAGAGCCCAAGGTGGGGCTCGATCCCAGGACCCCGAGATCATGACCTGAGCTGAAACCAAGAGTCGGACACCTAACCGACTGAGCCACCCAGGCACTCCTCATTGGCTCCTTTTTATTGTTGTCAATATTTCATGATATGGATGTACCACCACTTTCCTATTTATCATTGAAGGGCATTTGGTTTTTTCAAATTTGGGGCTGTCGCGATTACAGCCACCATGAACATTCATGGACAGGTGTTTGTGTGAACATATGTCCTTGTTTCTCTGGGATAAATGCCAAGGTGTGCATTTGCTGGGTCATTGGTAATCTCATGTTTACTTTTGTAAGAAACTGCTCAACTTTTTCAGATGGGCTGTACTCTGTTACAGTCCCCCCAGCAGCATACGAGTGATCAGGGTTCCCTGCATCCTCACCAGCATTTGGTGAGGTCATGATTCCTTATTTCAACCATTCTGATGTGAATTTAGTGATATCTCATTGTGGTTTTAATTTGTTTCCCTAACGGCTAATGGTGCTGAGCTTATATGCCTTCTGTATATCCTCTTCAGTGAAATGCCTGCTTATGGTTTTGCCCATTTTCTGGTTGGATGTTTTTGCTTTTTACTATTGACTTTTGAGTCTCTTTATAAATTCTAGATACCACTCCTTTGTCAGACATGTGATTTGCAAATATTTTCTTCCAGTCCGTTAGCTCATCATTTCATTCTCATAACAGTGACTCTCACAGAATAGAAGTTAATTTTAGTAAGACCCGATGGATCAGGTTTGTTCTTTTTAACTCAGAAAAAAAATCAAGAAATGTGACATGCATACTCCTCAAGTGTGGTGGTTGAAAAATGTACACTCTTTTTAAAGATTATTTATTTGTTTGAGAGAGAGCGCACCAGTGGGAGGAGCAGAGGGTGAGGGAGAGAGAACCCAAAGCGGACTCTGAGCCAAGCACGGAGCCTAATGCAGGACTCAATCCCACAACCATTAGATCACGACCTGAGCCAAAACCAAGAGTCAGACCCCTAACTGACTGTGTCACACAGCCACCCTGAAAAGTATACATTCTTTTTTTTTTTTTTTAAAGATTTTATTATTTATTTTGACAGAGAGACACAGTGAGAGAGAGAGCACAAGCAGGGGGAGTGGGAGAGGGAGAAGCAGGCTTCCCGCGGAGCAGGGAGCCCGATGTGGGGCTCGATCCCAGGAGCCCGGGATCATGACCTGAGCCGAAGGCAGACGCTTAACGACTGAGCCACCCAGGCACCCAAAAGTGTACACTCTTAATGCATTTTGTAGGAGAAGTGAGAGCTATGGATGTGAGGACTGGAATTTGCTTCCTGTTTTACAGATTAAGGATACTGTACCTTGCCTCGACTTTGGGCTCAAGAACCTTCCCACTACCCTACAGTGAATGGATTTCTGTGTGTATTTCAGCAGAATGACGTAGTCAGGCACAATGTAAGTCTTCTGGTCATTTTTACCACCTAGGAGACGTGTGAGACCTTCCCAATTCCCCAAGCCAATGACCTTCCTTTGAGCTCACACATCACTTTATTTACTTACTTATTTTTTAAGATTTTATTTATGGGGACATCTGGGTGGCTCAGTTGGTTGGGTGTCTGACCCTTGATTTCCGCTCAGGTCGTGGTCACAGGCCCTGCTCACAGCTCACTTTCAACCTGCTTTTCTTTGTAATTGCAATCAATATTTTCCCATTAAAATTATTGACGGTGTGACATGATAAGTAAGCACGGACTGAAGGCTCCCCGCTGACCTATCCCAGCTCCAGCAGCCCGTGGATACAGGAAGGGACCCTGTGCTGAGATGCACAAACTGAGCATATGAAATTCTGAAAACTGAAATGAAAGGCCTTGCAGAGATAGTAACAAGAAATGGCACCCTACACTAAGAGAAGGGCCTCTATTGAAGAGAAAATGTCCTGTGGCATCAGGACGGCCTTGAGTCATTCATGCTGACTAGGGTCCCCAGTCTGGGGGCTGAGCCTGCCTGCTGTTCCCCAGGACAAGTGGGAGCCTGCAATCTGAGTCAGTACCCGTGTTGTTCCTAGACCGGCCTGGGTTGGTGTCTCTTCATCTCCACGCCTAGCGGTCCAGAAAGGCTCCGGAGGGGGCCGCGCCTTAGAGTGGAGTTCTTCCTGCCATCGTGCCCCATGATTATCAAGTTAGCTCAGGCAGAAGCGTCCTGCCTACTTGGCACAGCTTCAGAGGGGAGGCTGGGAGGGCAGGGAACAATCCCTGGCTTGTTTCCGCTAGGCTCTCAGGAGCAGCTCGGCGGGAGCCTTGTTCAGAGGCAGGGGTGGGCTCCCTCTTTCCTGGTCCTACAATGCCAGGGGGAGACCTGGAGGGCCCAGGCTGCTGGCAGAGCTGCCCGATGGAGCTGGGTCACCCCGCAACCAGAACCCTCCCCCTGGGGAAGCGGCCATAAAAGACTGAGCTGCTCACAATGCCTGTCCCAGGGAAGACGCAAGGAGGACAACACTAGGAGAAAGAGCCAGAGGTATCTGCCCCTGCTTCTGGAGGAGGACATCGGTGAGGGGCGAGGTGGGCGTGCCCAGCGCACCCGGCAAGGCTGCAATGATCTGTGGCCTGGAAAACACAAAAGAAGGTCAGTGATGATTCCCTGCCCCCTTTGGTGATAAAGGGTAGGATCCAGGCAAGCGGAGGCACTTGCATGGGCCCCAAGGAACCCATAGCACTTTCCCGAGCGTGAGCCCGTCACCAGATGTCCTATGGGTATTTGCTGCCGGTGGCCGTGGCTGAAGCTCCGGGGTCTTTCCTCTCTTGGCTGGGTCAGGGCCCAGGGCCCATCACTGCTGCCTTGACCTCCTCTCTGCTCCTGTGGATGCTGCATTCCTCCCCGTGTCTTTGCTACATCCTCAATCTGGTCGCCCTCCCAAGGCTGCCCGCCGCTCAGGCTCTGCTGTGTGAGCACCTGAACCTCCTCCCAGTGGGCCTCATGGCACCCAAGGCAGTGTCCATATACCGTGGGGTGTGAGGGTGGCCTCGGAGACCGAGCCAGACCTGCCTGCAGCCCAGCCAGTGACCCCCACCCTCCTAGCCATGCAGGGTGGCTCCGTGTGTCTTGATTCTACATGTCGTAACTATATACAGAGAGAGACATTCTAGAAGGGGAAATAGGCTTACTTGTTTCATAGTCTGGTCTGTCCCCATTCTCTGTTTCCTTTAGGTTTTATTTTATTTTTAAAGTTTATGTATTTATTTATTTTTTTAGTCATCTCTACCCTCAACGTGGGGCTCGAACTCACGACCCAGAGGTCAAGAGTCACAGGCTCTTCTAACTGAGCCAGCCAGGTGCTCCCTCTCATCTCTCTATCTCTCTGCTTTCAGGGCAGAAAGAGTGAGTCAATTAGGGAGCAGGTCATAGACATTGAAGGTTTACAAAAGAGACAAGCATATTCATGTGTAAAAAATCTTGTCCCTGTTACACAGGAAAAGGAGAGCTCCCTTCCCCCAATACACACACACACACACTCCTCCCTCCCTCTTCCGTCCTACTGAACCCTTTGGGATTCTTTGAAACCAGGACAAAAGAGCTTGAATAGGGGATGCCAAGGAAAACCTCAAGTTTTTTTGAGGGGGCAGGGAGAGGGGCCTCTGTGTTCCTGGCCATGTTCTGTTTCTCGATCTGGGTATTGTGTAATACAAAGTGTGAAAGGACATCCACGGTGGGAAGTCTTCGGTCAAACCAAACCTCTCCTTTGAGAACACACATCCTCTCGCCTGTGGCCATGGTCTGCTCAAAAGTTGGCTTTGCCAGCATGCCTCTGCTTTGTTCCAGTCCCACCTGGGCCTGAGAACCATGGTCCTCCAGTCTCCATCCCAGCTTGGATCCTTTCCCTGGTTTCGCGTTCTCTCCCCTACTGCTTCTCTTGGTGATATTTGTTCCCTGCTCATTTCACTGGTGGGTCCCCTTGACCCGGTCCGGCCTGAATTCATAGATGAGGAAATCTGCACACTTCCCCCCGTCCCAGGCTCTGTCTTCAATTCTGATTCTTCCATTTTGACAGGAACCATCTTGGCTCATCCACATTCTAAGCATTGCCTGGGGTTTTATCACCAACCCAGGCTAAGTGACAGGTGGGAAAGAATGGGAGGAGAAAGGAGAGATAAGGTGGTTATTGTCAGGTGTACCCTTTTGAATTAGACTGTCCTGAATTTGAACATCTTTTTAAAAAACATACCTTTTCTCTGGGAAGACAGACAATAAATCTCAAGGCATTTGCCTCAGGATTTGGGAAGGGGGAGGTATAGGTAGGTATACGTGGTATGTTTGTAAAAGGGACCTTTCACTTCATCTATAATGTTTTAATTTTTTAAAAAGATTTTATTTATTTATTTGGAGGGAGAGAGAGAGAGAGTGAGCATGAGTTGGGGGAGGGGCAGAGGGAGAGGAAGAAGCAGACTCCCTGCTGAGCTGGGAGCCCAACGTGGGGCTCGAGCCCAGGACCCCAAGATCATGACCTGAGCTGAAGACAGATGCCTAACCGACCAAGCCACCCAGGCGCCCCATGTAATGTTTTAATTTTTTACAAGTAGAATGCATTCACATGTTATTTGAGAAATCAAAAGGCAATAAATAATAAGTGTGTCTAAAAACCAAAGGTAATTAAATAAAAAATTGATAAAAGCCACAGGGTATACGTACATAACGTAATCCATAAATATTGGTCTAGACACTAAAGATAATGCATGGTCTGATATTATCTGCTTATAGTCTAATATTATCTTTGCACTGGACCACGAGCCTTATCATGTTCCCCTTTGTACATCTTGCATGGACCATGGACACTGGAGTGCATTTGGCCCCTGAGAACTCTTTTTAGCCGATCTTAAAGGAAACCATCTGGCTTTCTTAGGGGTGGTGATTTGAAGCATAATGGGGCAAGGAAGGAAGGACTGAGCTGAAGGGGGGAGGGGATGCTCCCTGTGATCTCTGTTCTTTCTGGAAATGAACAGCAAGGTGTTGAGGGTACTCAGTCCTGCCCCACTCCCTTGCTCCCCATAAGCTGGCTGTTATGTCAGACTACAGGGAACTCCTCAAGCAAGAATCTTCTTCAAAACCTCTCAGTGTCATGGAGAGTAGGAATTGTTGCCAGTCATGGAGGAAATGTGTTCCTGGAGCCTTCGAGTTCCAACTCGTAGACTTGCCACGTCCTGGCAGTCTGCATGTGAATTGTGTCTTGTTCCAAAGTGTACCCAGATTGGGGGTGGGGAGCTGTCACCCCTCCTTTTAAACTGCTGTTCCTCTCCATTTGCTGCCACAGATGCCAACACAATTCTTGTTGCATTAATTTGGCCAGGAGAGTGAGAATGGCAGCGGCATTAATTAAAAATAATATGCCACCCAAGAGATAGCTTGAGTACACTTCCTCTCTTAGCGTTTCTCTGTAGTCCCTTCTCCCCAACTTATAGCTGACACTACACAGGTTCCAGAGAGGGGAAGATGTGATGTTCAGTGGAAATATGAATGAAAAGTGAGAGGTAGTCGAGAAAGGTCTCCAAATGTGATGAACATCTCCAATCTTAGAGGCATCCGTGAGGCAGATTTTGAAGGCACTAAAGGTGGCTCAGTCAGTTAAGCTTCTGACTCTTGACTTTGACTCAGGTCGTGATCTCAAGGTCGTGAGATCCAGCCCTGCATTGGGCTCCACGCTTAGCATGGAGTCTGCTGAAGATTCTCTCTCTCTTTTTCCCCCTGCCCCTGCATGCGCCCTCTCTCTCTCTCTCTCTCTCAAATAAATAAATAAACCTTAAAAAAAATCTGAAGGCACTAAAAAAAAATTAGTAAAGAATCAGGGAAAAGTACCGGCTGGTAAGGTGATGGTGACAATGGACGGACTGGAAGAAAGTGGTATAAATGGGTGTTTTTCAAACAAAGAGAAATAATGCCATTCTTCCATAAAAGGAATAAGGACTCCTTTAGGGAAATGGCTGAGTCTAGGGGTGGGGCAGGGAATGTACTTTAGCCCTGAGGTCTCATAGTGCTGAAGAATAAGGAAGTGCTGGAAAACGAGACAACACAACAGCAAATACCCAACGGATATATGCCAAGTGGACATAAGACCAAACTGAATGAGCTCCCAGTGGACAAACCATTTGCGTACAAAATTCAGAATGTACTATCGGATTATAAGTTAAAGTATAAGTATCGGTGAGCCCATAGTGATGTAAAGAAATGATTGAGTGGCGCCTGGGTGGCTCAATGGGTTAAGCATCTGCCTTTGGCTCAGGTCATGATCCCAGGGTCCTGGGATGGAGTCTGATGTTGGGCTCTCTGCTCAGTGGGGAGTCTGCTTCTCTCTCCTCCCTCTGCCCCTCCCCCTGCTCATGATCTCGCTCTCTCTCAAATAAGTAAATAAAATCTAAAAAAAAAAAAAAAGAAATGATTGAACATATAGATAAGTGGAGAAGAGACAAGTCTCATATACAGAAGAATTCCATATAATTTATGTGTCTGTGAGCCCTTCCTGGAAGTGGAGAGTGACAGAGTAACTCCCTACTCCTTACCTGTGACCTGCACAGAGGGACTTCCTTCCCAAGAGTATAGTATGAAGAGAAAAAAAACCCAACTTCATAGTGGAGGAATCCGACAACACTCCCTCAGCAGGGGTGATCCAGGTTAACATCATTATTGTTAAAACCTACTAATAGCATATATCTTTGATAGGATGACAATGGTACTTCACCTCACTGGTCTTCTTACCCCACTAATTCCAGTCAAACCATGAGAACAATCATCAGACGAACCCAAGTTGAAGGACGTTCTACAAAATACCTGACCAGTACTCCTCAAAGCCTGTCAAGGTCATTAAAAACAAGGAAAGTCTAAGAAAGTGTCACAGTCCAGAGAAGCCTAAGGAGACATGAGGAGTAAATGGAACATAGTGTGTCGAGTAGGATCTTGGAACAGAAAAAGGACACTAGGGGAAAACTAAAGAAAGTAGAATAAAGTATGGGCTTTCGTTAATTATAACGTATTAATAGCGTTGTTTAGAACCATAAGTGTCAACTATAATATGGAAGTGGGTCCAGCCTGGTAAAAAAAAAAAAACAAAAAAACTTACATTTGTCATCAGAATCCAAAGCCTTGCGACCACCTTGTCAGACTGTAAAAAAATTACAGTGGCCGCAAGCTGTGTTTTTAAAATTTAATGCCGTTCCAAATGCCTATAATTTCAGGTAGTCTCCTTTGGAAATGCAAGCAATATTTTCAGCTATCCAATTTATTTGTTCTGGGCTTGTTGACAGAGTTGCATGTCTGAGCCGTAGAGGGAAAGGAGCAAATTTGGGGAAGAATCCACGAAGTTGACATATGCATTATTCAAAATCAAATAGTCCTCATAAGCCTGTCTTCCATGCTGCATCCAACGGAGAATGGTTTTTCTTTTTCATAAGACTAGGATTTTCCTCTTAATGTTGAATTAATTAAGTTATTTTCAGTTCATTATGTTTGCCTTTAAGGAGACTTTCTAATAAACTCAGTTGTTATCAGTTAGAAGCCTCCTTCTGTTTCATGTTTTTGTCTCCTGTGTGGCCCTTTGTTTTCTAATCAAAATCACAACTTCTAAATTAAGTGAGGAGAGCATTTTGTTCTCTCAAACCTATTTGGTGCATGAGCAAATCGGAAGCAAGCTAAGGCTGCCACCTCTTTATTTGTTGTGTTAACCAATTAAAAAGTGTTACTCTCTTGGTAATAAAGTGTAACTTTGTCCCTCTGGGTCCTCACTCTGGCTCTTTCCAGATCTTCCGATCTGGCTCCTTATTTAATTTTCTAGCTGGGCTCACTCTGGTCTCAGATTCCAGAATCATCCAGGGCTCTACCTGGGTCAAAGCCCTTCTCCACTGGAGGGAAGATAGGGAATCATTCCATCATTTATTCCAAGTTCACTGTCCACAGGGGCCAATAACAGTCCATGTCTTGCAGAGCTGTGTCAGAAATCTCCTAGAACAATCATTCTCCAAGGGCAGCTGTCCATACAAGGGCTGTGCCCTCAGCAATTTTTATATACCAATAAGGAGAATAAGGTTGAGATAGAAACGGTGAAACCAGAGTATGTAAACGCGTCTGTTCGAATATCCAGATAATTGCTTTAATAAACTGGATAGCAGCCATAATGTGCACTTTTGCACAGAGCAAATAAGAAATTCAGAAAGACTAAAATATCATAGAGGACATGTGTGGTCTCAGAAACATCATGTCCCTTGCTGCCAAGGCTGGTTTGGTTTGACTTTTGATCCAGCCCTTATGTTTTTTTGTGTAACTGAGAGATTTGGCAGAATAAGAGAAATGAACACTTTTGTTGAACTTCTGAGTGTCCAAAATACTTTACCATTCATGATCTCATTTGATCCACACACCCTGTGTTGTTTGAAAGGCCAGAATTACCTTCTCTTTTTGACAGCAAAGGAAACTGTCCCCCAGGAGGTCACACACTAGTTGCTGAACTAGTAAAAAGTAGCCTCAGGACTGGAATTCAGGTCTCCTGAATTTAAGTTTTTGGCTTTTCGTCCTATAGTAATGTTCTCATTTTATTCTTCTGGTCTGAATTCACCTATCTGATGAAACGTCTCCTAAAAATAGCACGTGTGTGCGGTGCGCACGCGCGCGCGCGCACGCGCACACACACACTTTTGCTATCATTTCAACTCCCCGTCACCCCCAGGTTGCAAACCACTGTCCTCCACTCTGTCATTTCTATAAAGGTGATAGAGCAAAAATAAGGAAACTATGAAATAGGACAATAAGCAACTTGAAGATGAGCATTAAGACCAATTTCCTAAGTTCCTTTGCGATGTATGTGAGGATTGAGTGCCGTCAACAAGACAGGTGAATGGAAGCCAACTGGGCACAGACTCTTGTCACACTTGGCCTGGTGGGACTTCTTCCACACACCAGTTGGGTCTCCAGCTATGTCCCCCTGCCAGCCCTGGAGAGCCCATGCATTAGAATCGATACCTGTTCATGCCAAAGGCTTATAAGCCACTTCTTTGCCAGTTTCCCTGTCACTGTGAATGGACCCAGGGATGATGTCTTGCCCTGCCTGTCAGTTCCTGTCCTTCTACCCAACCGCTGGATGGGTGCTGAATCATCACCTTTCTTGCTCGGAGATCTCCCAGGTCTGCTGGATTTAATGCACCACCCTGCCTTGACCTCCTTCTCCACTGCAACCTTCCTGGGCTGCCTGCCTGGTTCTCAACGGATCTTCTGATTCATTCCCCACGTGTGATTTCACTGAGTTGGTACCCTTTGCAAATGGCCTGAGCACAATGTCAAAGATGTGTGTCTCAGGATTTTCCTGGTCCCAGTTTTTCTCTTTGATTTGCAACTGTCCAGTTGCCACAGCAACACCACCCTGACACTGCCCTTCAGCCTCTGGTGACTCCTCCTGGAGAAGGAGTTGGAGGGGGTTCATCTCCTCCCTCCAAGCTTGAGATTCTAGGAGATGGATTTGGGCCTGGGGGTTGGGGAATGAATAGGAAGGTGGAATGAACAGGCACACCAGGTGTCGAGCTAAGATCTGCAAAATAAAATAAAAACCAGACCATCATGCAAAGGTTGAATAAGTGGTTCTCAGGCTCTCTGGCCAACTAGCTCCAGAAATTCCTTTGCCAAGCATCTCTGGACCAGCCTTTCCTCCTTTCATTGGTACCTGGCTCCAGCAGGTCCTACCTTAGCACAGGGTATGTCTGCAGATGGGGTTATTCAGTGTCTTCTTCAAGGCTCATGATGTCAGAATGGATGTCTGTCCACTGGAAAGTAATTCCAGGATCAAGTTAGTAATTTTGAAAATTGATGGGAGTTAACAATAATAAAATTGGTCCTTTTCAGCCCAGTTACCTCTGTTATTTTAATGATGGCATTTGTCTATTCAGTGATTCACCCTGAGCTTGGCACCCAACCAACAGATGGTCTGTCCAGATAGTGTCTACATCCTGATGTAGGATCAAGAATTGCTGTTTATTCATTTGGCTGTATTAATGACCAATTTGTGCTCAGTCAATTAGATTAGATCAGTGAGTTAGATCCAATTAGTTTATTCAATTTTTTTTCCTTTAAAGGAAAAAGAAAGGCCACACCAACCATTTTTTTAGTGTTTTTTTTTCTTTTTAATCATGAGTACCTGTTCTACTGAAGATACTATTGACTATGGCCTGTTCAACTTCATGAAAGTCGGACACAGAATTCAAGGTGACCCAAGTGACAAAAGACACAAAAGACACCATCTAAAAGGTAGGACACAGAAGGATGAGAAAAGAGTTTATACTGATACAGAATGAAGGTCGGTATGAATCTTATGTCAAGAAAATATCACATCTATGTGTAATGTGTTCAGTTTTATAGGGAAACATATTTTAGTAGGTGAATTCGTGGTGGTTTTGAATAAAATGTCAAAAAATTCCAACCAAACAGAAAATGTAATAGTGATGCACAGAATTTGCACATGAATATCTGGGAATGGCTTTGTGGTGATTATCCTTGGCATTCGTTGGGCGCACTCTTCATCTCACATTTCTCTGGAAGAACTAACCCCGGTGTGCATTTCCTCTAGCTGTAAATCAGCGACATCTTTCAGGAAAAAAACACATAATAACCGATGACGTTGGTGTCCCTCACGGTCTCACCCCCTTCCTTTCATAAATATTTCATTTCGGGGCGATAAAGCTTCATAATTGGAGTGGCATTCTGAAACCGTGTCTACATAAAGTGATAGAACTGTGCTTGAACCATTCTGTAGCTTCTCACGGAGCAGTTAGGCAAATAGGATTTATATCCTTGTACTCATTCTAACTCTAGTTAATCCCTGTTGGCTATGTGGAGCTTTGGGTGTTGAAGGGCTTTCTGAGGCTCTGACGGGGGTCACAGCAGGAAAGATTCTGTAATTGATTAGTGATGTCTGCCGTGGGCACGGGAGTACAGAGTTAAAGCATGGGGCGTTGTTATAGCCTGTACTAGCCACAAGGAGTGACTGAATGTAATGCTCTGCAGCTAAAAGTGTCCATTTGGAGTGAAAAGTATAAAAGTGCATGCACACTCACCTCTCATTGCTAATAAGGTTGCAATAAACATGGACCAAACCACATATAGCCTGTACTAGTGCTATAACAATGCTCTGCAGCTAAAAGTGTCCATTTGGAGTGAAAAGTATAAAAGTGCATGCACACTCACCTCTCATTGCTAATAAGGTTGCAATAAACATGGACCAAACCACATTCTATAGTTCTAGATCATCATAATGGAGAGCAGTCCCTTAAGGGGGAGGGGGATATTTCTCAAGAAGCTGTTAAGATATTGAGCTCACAGGTGGTGCACACACTAGACTCTTCAATTATGTTTCCAGAATATCTCCTGAGGTGCTCGGAATCTGCTAAGGCTTCCTCCTGGCGGTGTAGCTCACGACCTAACTGTAAGAATCTGGGTCCTAGGGAGCTGCTGGACATTCAGCTGGTGGGGACTTCATTTCTGAAGTCCTCTCAGAGAGGTATTTTTTCCTCCCAACCTCTGATGTCTTAATTAGCTCCAGCGGCCATGACAAAATATCAACAATTGGATGTATTAAAGAATAGTCCATTTCTCATGGTTTTAGAAACTGAAAATGCAAGAGACGCCTCGGCGGCTCAGTCAGTTAAGCATCCGACTTTCGATTTTGGCTCAGGACACGATCTCAGGGTCCTGGGATCGAGCCCCATATCCGGCTCTGTGCTGCGTGTGGAGCCTGCTTGAGATGCTCTCTCTCCCTTTGTCCTTCCCCCCTACCCGCCCCTGCACACATGCTCTCTCTCTCTACATAAATAAATAAAATCTTTAAAAAAACAAAAGGAGAAAATGAAAATATGAGATCAAGGTGCCAGCAGGGTTGGTGTCTGGTGAGAGATCACTCTTGGGTTACAGATGGCTGCCTTCTTGCTGTCCTCACATGTCCTCTTCTTTTTTAAAAATATTTTATTTATTTTAGAGAGAGAGAGAGAGAGAGAGAGAGAGAGAGAGAGAGCACGAGTGGGGGGAGGGGCAGAGGTAGAGAGCGAATCTCAAGCAGACTCTACACTCAGTGTGGAGCCCAACGTGGGGCTCAATCTCATGCCCCTGAGATCATGACCTGAGCCGAAATCAAGAGTCAAATGCTTAAACAACTGAGCCACCCGGGCACCCCTCTTCCTCTTCTTATGAGTGGATTAACTCCATTGGCCGGGGGCAGGGGGGAGTGGGGAGGCTCACCCTCACAACCTCATCTAAACCTGATTACCTCCCAAAGACCCCACCTCCAAATACCATCACGTTGGGGCTTAAACTTCAATGTATGAATTTTGGAGGGACACAAACTGTCAGTAGATAACACCTGGTTTGTGGTAGAAGGAAGGTATTCTATGAGTCCCCAAGTAGGGCTCCAGATGGCAGGTCAGAAAATGCAATTTATTTGTTCATATTTTGACTAGCACCTAGCAGGGCTCATTAAATATTCATTGAAAGACTGAGAGACGGAATGAATGACAAAATATGAATAGATGAAAGCAGAGATGAATTGATCCTAGGCCAGGCTAGCTGTAGAGGTAATAGGAGGTCATTCCTGCCCTCACATGTCTGGCTGATCAGATATAGGCTGAGAAGAGTCCGGAGGACATAAATGCTTGTGCGCCCATCCACTTCTAAAATGCCACAGTTCTAGAGTTCTAATTAGGCATGACCTGGCCTGCTTCTTTCAACCCCAGCCCCCAGTCCTCACCTGCCACGTGTGAGGTTATTCAGAGGAGGCCAAAACCACTTCTTCCAACATAAGACTCGAGTCATGTTGATCAACTATGAGGTCAGCGGTCATCAGTTAAAATGCTTCTAGCTGCAGACAGACAATCCAGTGAAAAAGAGCTTAGTTAAAGTAGGGATATATTGGCTCACACAACATAAAAGTGCAGGTGTAGGCAGGCTTCAGATGAAGCTAGATTCAAGATTCAAATGGTGCCAATAAGGCTGTTTCTTTCCATCTCTTGGCTCGGTCCAGTATCCTGCTGGCTCCTTTCTCTGGCTTCCTGTGGGGACCTCAGCAGCTTTGGGTTCTCCCTTCCCAAGGCAAGATAGTTGTCATGATGCCATGTTTGCCTCCTCCCAGAAGGAAGAGTGATCATCTTCCTCAGTCCTGCCCACACAAGTCCTGTGGTTCATCTGACCGGATGGGCTTCCTCCACTGGCTTACTTTCTCTAAGTCTGCAGAATAAGCAGTTAAGATGTGCCGTTAGGCTTAAATCTGGGTCATGTGCAATCCTGTACAGACCCCATGTAATGAGCGTAGTGGAGGGTAAGTCTCTGAATAAAGATTTGAGACCCTGGCTCAAAAAAAAAGGGGGAAAGAATGTTGGGAGAATTAACACATCAGATGACAAGTTCCCCAATTGCTCAAAAAGCTGGAGTCATGGCTGCAGTTCCATAAAATTAACTAAACTATGTATGAAGTATTCCACATGGGTGCCAAAAGTCATCCTAACTAGTACAGGTGTGAAGAATGAAGAATGAAGTATGAACCAATAAATTGATTTGCCAGTCAGCAAAAATAACAACATGCATTGCACTCTGATTTTCCACTATTAGAACTATCTCTCATTGGAATGGATGGCCTTAGGAGATAGTTTCTAACTTATCACTGGATGTCCTAAAGCAAAAGCCATATGGTCACGTACAGGGATGCCACTGAGGGAACTTGGGGCTCATAGACTCATTCACTCATTCAACACATATTTCCTGAATGCTGATGGTGTGATCTCAGATCTCTTGAAGCAGAGGCTGAGACAAACGTTGACAGGCTTTTTTTAGGGGGAGGAAGCAGGATTGTGCAGATTTAATAATGGCCCAGCAAAGCGCTGGTCATAGGGAGAATGGGTCTTTGGAGAAAATATGGCCCATCCGAGTTCCTGCATTGGGCTAAAATAGCTAGGCCTTTGTATTTGCAATTTGATTAGTCATTGGATGTGGGCCACTTGGGAGAAGGAAGCCTGTGTTCCTTGGAGGAGAAGCCTGTGTCCCTAGCGGAGCTGACAGCTGGAGATGTGTCCTTCTGTGCCCACCACAGCCTACTGTGTGCCAAGCGCTGTTCCAGACACTGAGAATACAGCAGTTGACAAAATAGCAGCAACGTTCAAGCAAGAGTGGGCATTCTAGTGGCAGGTGAGAGGCGAGCTTTTATGTTATTTTTCAAATTTTTTATAAGTTTTCTTTATTTAACTAATCGCTATACCTAACGTGGGGCTTGAACTCACCACCTCAAGATCAAGAGTCGCACGCTCTTCTGACTGAGCCAGCCAGGCACCCTGAGAACTTTTAAAAAATAGCTAAATGAATGTGTAACAATTAGTGACAATATGCCATGATGATGCATCATGGGAGGGAGAAGGTGGTCACAGTGGAAGAAGAAATGGCAGGTAGTGATGTGGTGGTTGTAGTGTTTTCATCAGGAGGGTCAGGGGAATTTCTCTAAGTGATGCTTGAGCAGAAACGTAGGGAGGTTGGAGAAAAAAATCCTGCATACATCGGGGCCTGAAGGGGCTCCAGGCAGTGAGCAAGTGGAAAGGCTTTGAGGAAGAGCAAGGACACCATTGCAGTTGGAGGGAGGGAGTAAGGACAGAAGAAGACAGGAGCTTCAAAGAATAGCCGGGAACCAGACCATGCAGGGCCATGAGGCCATGCTTATAATTGGGGGCCACGGTAAAGACTCACAATGGGAAGATACAACGGAGGTGGCTTGTTAGAAACATTCCCTCCACTTAGCTCCCCACTTTATAGAGGAGAAAACCAAATTCCATGGAAGCGGTAGGATTTGCTCAAAGTTGCATAACTAGCTAGAAACTCTAGAGAAAGTCAGAATGGAGATGAAGAATATGTGATATATCCATTAGGATGCGTTGGGCTGCATGTCAGAGAAACTCTGGATTCGAAGAGGCTTATTGAAGGGAATTTAATTATTTCACATTACTGGAAGACCAGAGTTGTGAGAACCCCAGGCATAGATCCAAGAGTGGCTCAATAATGTTTCTTCCATCCTTCCATCCGTCATCTTCAGTGTATAAATCAGGATGGGCTAGGATATGCTGCAGTTACAGACCCAATTCCAGTGGCTTTAAGGGGAAAAAAGTGTATTTTTACTCCATGTCCATGGCCGGGCACCATTTTCATTAACTAGGGGGCCATCCCTACTGTCATCATTTATAGGCTGACAAAGCCACTCCCACATAGAACATTGCTGATCACATGCCAGAAGAAAATGGGAACTCTAGAGTGTCTTGAAGTGGTGATTAAATGCTCTGGTTCAGAAATAACATACATCATTTCTGCCGACGATTTGTCGACCCTCCTACTCACAAATGGGCCAGGAATTGCCATTCTACTATATGCCTAGAAGGCAGAGAGAGGCAGTAAGCAGCACTAATGACGATGGAAGTTAATACCAGCTTCGACTACGGACGGGTTCCCCCACCCCCCGACCCCGACACCTCCCTGTGAGGTCAGAACATTCACAGAAACAACACTTTCAAAAGTAGAGGCATGACCACTAATTTTCAGAACAAGGAAAATTTCCCCAGACTCTCCCAACACTTCCCTCACTTTGTATAGGCTGGAAATGGATCATGTGCTCATTCTTAACCAATCACTGGACTCAGGGGAATGGGACTCTGACGGTCGCCTTAGCCCAATTAGGATTTACCCTCCAAGAGCCAGAGAGATTGGGTCATGTTCTCTCGAGCCTATGGACTGGCTGTCTGAAGTTGGTAGAGGTGTTGAAAAAGATAACTCTTCTCTAAGCACTTTTCAATAAGTTCAATCCACAAAGGAAGGATAGTTTCATCCTGTCAACAATTCAGGTATTGAAACCAGAAGGAGAAAGGAGAAAAATAGATGTTGGTAGACAAATGGGTATTGGTTGGTTGCCAACCAACCTGGTCAACGACAAAGGGCAAACCAGGAGGGCTGGAAGTGTCAATAAGAAATAGAATGTGGTATGACCTCACTGATATGAGGAATTCTTAATCTCAGGAAACAAACTGAGGGTTGCTGGAGTGGTGGGGGGTGGGAGGGATGGGGTGGCTGGGTGATAGGCATTGGGGAGGGTATGTGCTACGGTGAGCGCTGTGAATTGTGCAAGACTGTTGAATCACAGATCTGTACCTCTGAAACAAATAATGCAACATATGTTAAGAAAAAAGAAAAAGAAGAAGAAGATAGCAGGAGGGGAAGAATGAAGGGGAGTAAGTCGGAGGGGGAGACGAACCATGAGAGACGATGGACTCTGAAAAACAAACTGGGGGTTCTGGAGGGGAGGGGAGTGGGGGGAGGGGTTAGCCTGGTGATGGGTATTAAAGAGGGCACGTTCTGCGTGGGGCACTGGGTGTTATGCACAAACAATGAATCATGGAACACTACATCAAAAACTAATGATGTAATGTATGGTGATTAACATAACAATAAAAAAGAAAAACAAAGAAATAGAATGCAGGGGGGGGAAAGAAATAGAATGTGGGGATGCCTGGCTGGCTCAGTCAGATGAGCATGTGATTCTTGATCTCCCTGTGGTGAGTTCAAGCCCCATGTTGGGTGCAGAGATTACTAAAAAATAAATAAATAAAACTTAAAAAAAATAAATATATAATGCACTATAGTAAGGGTTGGAATCAATAACCTTGAAGATCCTGTCCAGCTCTGAGATACCATTATTTTCTGTGGGTTTGCTGATGTTACCCTCTGTGAGTACAAGGGTTCAGAACACATTTGTCAGGGGGACCATCTGAGAATCCAAAGCAATTTTCCTTACTCAGTACCACTGATCAAGTCTTGTTAAGAGTCCCACATGAGGAAGACATGTTTCTACCCCTTGCTAGGAAGCTCTCAGATACGGAATCAGCAATTCTGGAGTAAGGAAGGGGCGGTGAAAGCTCAGAGGAGAGAAGGCAGGAAATGACTTAGAAATGCACAGAGTTGGGTGCCTGGGTGGCTCATTGGGTTAAGCGTCTGACTCTTGATTTTAGCTAGGGTCATGATCTCAGGGTTGAGCTTGAGATTCTCTCTCTCCCTCTCCTACTGCCCCTCCCCCTGTTCACATGCATGCGCTCTCTCCACTCTGGGCTCTTAAAGGCATTTCAGCATGCCCATTGCTAATGCCGTCTTGAACCAGCTCTTTTGACCATGCTAATCATTCTCCACTATGGGCACCGACTCCCAATACTCGACTTCGGCCCTTCGTCAACTTTTACCTGGATCATCAGAAGAGCTTCCAAATTGCTCTTCTCCCATGCAGTGTTGCTTACTCCAGTTGACTTAGAGAGCCAGAGAATGTGTAAATCTGACAGTGGCTTCCCCTTGAGTAAAACCCACCAATAGCTCTCTGTCAACTGCAGAATCAATTCAAGTTCTTTGGCAGGAGATATAATGCCCTCCTGCCAGCTTTATTTGGAAGACTCCCTCGGAGTTTCTGCTCAACTGCTGCACCTCTTGCTCACCCCCAATCACCACTTCGCACCTTTCTGGTTTTGCTAATGATGTTCCCTCTGCTGCCAGTGTCCTTCCCCTCTGTTTGCTGTATTAATTCTTAATTATTCATTCAAGAATCTGCTCATTAACTCGTGGAGAAAGCTGCCTTTGACCCCGACCTTGCCCCTCCAGGGCTAGGCTAGGAGCCTGACATCTGTGCTCCCAGAGCATTGTGTGCCCACCTTTATATGGGACGTGACCATGGACGTGGTAAACAATTGTTTAGCTGTCTCCAGAGGGCTCTGCAAGTTTCCCTCCATGAGGAAGGGGATTGGCTTACTCATCTTTTAACCCAGCACTTATCAGTGCCTGGTGGACAGTACTTGCTACACAGGTGTTTATTGAACAGAAGCACTAAGAAGAGAGTGGCAGGTGAGATGCAGTTGAGAGAATGCAAGGAAATGCAGAGGAAGAGGGAGGGAAGGCATCCCAGGATCTGCCTCTGGTGTCTTGGAATCTGGGCTCCAGCTCCAATTTATCCATGATGGAATTCCAAGCAGAGGCTCTCTGCCTTTCTGGCATGGGGGATCCTCGGTTTGGATCAGGCACAAGTGGGACTTCATGGACAACCTTCCCACAATCTCTCCTGCCCACACTCTGACAACTGCCCCTGCCTTCAACCTGAACACGCTGGCACTGGCACAAAAGGCCAGGACACGCAGGCAGAATTTTGGCAGTGGCCCCTGCTTCTTGCTCTCATTTCCCCCATCTCCTCCATGGACGCATGCCAAAGAGGATGATTAGGACTCCCTCTTGGGGTGGCCTCAAGGCTTAGGAGTGAGACCCGGGAGGACTCCATTCCACAGATCCGATGAGCAAGCACACAGGAACACCTCCCTCTCTGCACCCCCCCTCCCCCCCCACCCCATCACCTACAGCAGACGGATTTCAAAGCTGAGTCTTAGAGGCTCAGGCAGCTTGTCTAACTCTGCCCCAATGCTCTGGAAAAAGCCCCGGGAAGAGGCAATAAAAGGTGCCACCCAGCGCTGGGGTTGCCTCGCGCTTGTGTCCGTGTTGTTGGCGGGGTGGAGAGGAGCGTGCCCAAGGGGAAGAGAGTGCAGGCCCAGCTCACTGGCAGCCCTATAACCGCAGACAAGCCGCTTGACCCCCTGGTCTCAGTTTAGGAACCTGTAGCAATGGGTTTGGCCTCCTCCCTCCGCTTCGAGCGTCGCCACTAGGGAGAGGCAAAGGCTTGCAGATCCCCCAAGTCCTGGCTCAGGCAGCGCACCGTCCGGGGCTTGGGTAAGGTGGGACCCTCGCCGAGGGCCGGACGGGGCAAAGGCAGCGGAGGTCTGGCCCAGCCGCGGGCCGGCTCCAGAGGGGACACTCCCGCCCCGCTCCCGGGCCCCTCTCCGCCGCCGGTTTCGCCGTTTCCAAGAAGCGGAGTCTTCGGCTCTGGTGACGCGGAGCTTCAAGTGCCGCCGCGAGGGGGGAGCAGTGAAGAGGAGCCCCCCTCCCCCGGGCGCCCGGGCGTGTAAACGTGGGCGGCGGTGAGCGGCTGCCCTCCCCTCCCCTCGCCGCCTCCCCTCCCCGCGCGGCGCTACCGCGTGTGCGGGTGTGTGAGTGCGTGTGTCTCCCTCGCTCCCTCCCGCACGCGCTCCGGCACTAGTGCAGGCGGCCGGCCGGCGGCTCCCGGCTCGCTCGCTCCGGCCGCTGCGCTCCCCGCCCCTCGCCGCCGCCGCCGCCGCCGCCGCCGCCGCCTCTGCAGTCGCAGCCGGGCATGGTGAGTGAGTGAGGGCCGGCCGCCGCGCGCCCCCCGCCGCAGCCCACTCCGTCCCGGGGACTAAGCCCGCGGCGGGAGCGCGCTGCGGGGCCGGCAGCCCGTGCGCCCTCGGTGGTCGGCGCGCAGCACCGCCGGCCCCCGTCTCGCCGCGGGCTCCGCGCCCCTCCGGCCCCGAGCCCCGCTCCTCGAGGGCTGCGCGCTCCCTCCCTTCCCGCCCCCCGCCCCGCCCCGCCCCGTGACCGGCTCCCCGTCTTGTCCCGCAGGACCCGCCCGGACGGGACCACGCCGCCGCCGCCCGGAGCCGCGCTTCGGGTCCCGCCTGAGCCGCGCCGCCGCCGGCGGGGGATGGGGCTGCCCGGGAGGCGCGCCGAGCCCGCAGGGGGAGCAGGGAGCCGGCGCGCAGCGTGAGCGCCCGAGCAGCCCGCGCCGGTCCGGTCCGTGCGCACCGCGCGCCGCCGCCGCCGCCGCCGCCGCCGCCGCCGCCCGCGCCTCGATGGCGCCATCGCCCCGGCGCCGCTGACCGCCCGCGCCGCCAGCCCGGCCCGCGCCGCCGCCCTCGGAGCCCGGCGGCCGGGGAGCGGCCTGCGGCGGAAGCCTGCCCGCGCCCTCCCGCCCGGCCCCGCCATGGCGCTGCGGCGCCTCCTGCTGCTGCCGCTGCTGCTGCTCTCGCTGGAGTCCCTGCACCTGCTGCCCGGCGCCCGCGCCGCCCGCAGCCGCGCCGCCAACCGGACCCTGAGCGCCGGCGCCGCTGCCGTCGGGGGCCGACGGCCCGGGGGCGCCCTGGCCCGGGGCGGCCGCGAGCTGAATGGTACTGCCGCCCGGGCGCCCGGCGGCGCGGAGGCGGGGAGCCGGCGGGGTCAGCCCGCGGCGGCGGTGGCGGCGGCCAGCGCGGCCGTCACCTACGAGACGTGCTGGGGCTACTACGACGTGAGCGGCCAGTACGACAAGGAGTTCGAGTGCAACAACAGCGAGAGCGGCTACCTGTACTGCTGCGGCACCTGCTACTACCGTTTCTGCTGCAAGAAGCGCCACGAGAAGCTGGACCAGCGCCAGTGCACCAACTACCAGAGCCCGGTGTGGGTGCAGACGCCCAGCACCAAGGTGGTGTCGCCGGGGCCCGAGAACAAGTACGACCCGGAGAAGGACAAGACCAACTTCACCGTCTACATCACCTGCGGGGTCATCGCCTTCGTCATCGTGGCCGGTGTTTTTGCCAAGGTCTCCTATGACAAGGCCCACCGCCCTCCGCGGGAGATGAACATCCACAGGTGAGAGCGCGTGCGCGCGCGCGGCCGCCCGGTGCCGGTCCCCGGGTCCCCGGGTCCTCAGCCTCCCGCCGAGCCTCGCCCCTCTTAACGTGCGTCCCCGGTCCTCAGCACCACATCGCTCGGACTCTCTGAGACCAGTTTCTCCCTTGTTTCCTTGACACGCAGATAAATCACAGCTTTCTTATTTCCACCATTTCTTCAGAGTCCAGAACGCATGCTTTGGTGGTAGGGGGATTACGGGGCAAAGTAAGGATCAGTGGAGCCCATGAAGTTTGAGCCTAGGAATTTTACAAAGTCTATAACCCTGGATGGGAGGGGGTGGGGGGTGAGGGTGGGGTCCCGGGTTCAGTTTTCGGGGCAAGTGGGCACTTTGGGGGTAGGCTCCTCTTGTGTTTGGTTTTCTGAGTCTAACCAGCACATCCTCTTGGGTCTAGGATATTGAACAACGTTGGAACCTTACAGGAGGGAGTAGCAAGTGATTTAGTATAAGCCGCATGTCCCCTGTGTGGGACTGGGGGCGGTATGGAAGGGATGCCTCCCGGGTAAGAAGGGGTAAAGATTTCTCCATTCCATGTTGACCAAGGGCAGATGGTGTCTCTTCACTGCCTGCCTCTTGCCCAAGCGGAATGCTTATTTTCCTGCCGAGACTGGAGGACTTGGTCTTTCAAACCCTGTTGGCAGAAGGCTCTGAGTTAACATTCTTGCTGTGTTAAGCCCAGTGGGCAGCTTTTACCGCTTACATTGAGGGTGGGTGGGTGGGGGTGGGGTAGCCTCCTCCCAAAACTTATGCCAAGAGCTCAAAATATGGCAGTGCTTGGCCCCACCCTGGCTCCCAGGGAGTCCTTAGGGAAGTCAGAGCCCAGAGACCAGGAAATCAGGCTCTCTTCACAAGGCAGGGACCGATGCACCCAGGGGAGGCAAAGTTAGCTCAGCTTCCAGTCCCCTCGTGATGATGAATGGCTGGACTTGGTTCAGCAGAGTCTTTCAGGGAACAAATCCTGCCCCAGGACATGTCTCCATTTTTGGCACATGGTGTGAGCACTGTCCCGGTAACCAGGATCCCCCCTCCCCCTGACTAGTCCTGCTTCTGAGTGTGCCAAGCAGGCCCCCACCCCAAACTGCACAGCTTAAGCCCATTTCTATTCTTTCGGCCTGAAAGCCTTCTTCCCTTGCTGCTGTGGACATTGATCAGCCGGACCCTGATGAAGAGAAAGGCAGATAGAAATTTCTGGGCATGATTTTTTTTTCTTCTTCCTTTGAAGGTGTTGAGAAAAGATGATACTCTCTGGCAGGTTTTATTGAGTCAAACGCAGGACGTGTGGGTATTTCAATAGTGACATACATACTTGGGTGTTAAAACTGGGTGCTTCCAAAAGCAGACCCGTGTATAATCCACACTCATCACCCTAATGTGCCACCATCCCCCAGTCCCCCATCTTTTTTTTTTAAGATTTTATTTATTTGTTAGACACACAGAGAGACACAGTGAGAGAGAGAGAACACAAGCAGGGGGAGTAGGAGAGGGAGAAGCAGGCTCCGCTCTGAGCAGGGAGCCCGATGCGGGGCTCGGTCCCAGGACCTGGGATCATGACCTGAGTGGAAGGCAGACGCTTAACGACAGAGCCACCCAGGTGCCCCCCCCCCGCCGTCCCCCATCTTATCTTTTAGGTAGTGAGTCTGTACCCGGCTGGTCCCGAGCATGGATGGAGGAATTGTGAGAAATGGGGTGCGGTCAGTCCATGTCTCCTTTGGGTCTGGTCTGGTAAAGGGTTCTCGCTCTTGGCTCACCTTGGAAAGCAGAGAAGGCATAGCCTGTGGGAAGGCACCTTCCAGAAGCAGGTGTACCTGGTCCTTCTCGTTCCTCTACCTACCTCCAGGCCCCAGAGCCTTGTTTCTCTTCACCTTCTCCTGGCCTCCTGGGCTCCCGTCCCACATTCCCTGGCTGGTTGATTCCCACCAACCTTGCTTTTGGTTTCTTTCTTCTCTGAGCTGCCCCCTACCCTACCCTTGCCACCACCCTACTGAATGTATTCATTATCACCTGGGAGGGTACTGATGACGGTCTTTGGATGCTGGCGCTGGCCTCTGTTCTACTGGTTTGTGACCCTGGACATGTCACTGTCCCTCTGGGTGTTTTCTCCCCTCCCCATCACACCGAGCCCTCCCCCAAGCCCAGACTGGGGCGACTCATTTGTGTACAGGTGTGTGGCTCAGGGACTGGTGATGGTGTTGGAGCAGTTTCTCTCTGGGGTCAGGGAAGGAAGGTCACTGTGGAAGGGAGCTGAGTTCAGCCTCAGACCATGATGTCAACATGAGATGTTTCTCCCTCAAATTCCCCTCCTGATTTTATTCAGTTTGCAGATTCTCTGCTATAGCAGCTCTAGTTTTGCCTGCTGGGTGCTTTGGAAAGCGACATAATGGTACCTGTTTGCTGGGGGACAGTGCCCGTCTCTGTGTTCGGGGGAAGGGGAGAGAGCATGAGCCATCCCTCGAGGACACTCCATGAGTGACCTTGGGCAGGGGGCAGCGGGGGGCGGGGGGAGGCGGAACTCAGCGTCCAGTTCTGGGTGCCTCAGGCACAACAGCATCCCACCTCGAGCTCTCCCCTCCCCGGGGAGGGTCAGGCTGAGCGTGCACATGGCAGGGAGCTGCTCCCCGACTCCTGGGCGCGTTCCCACGACGCATCTCAATTCGCTCACGCTTCACAGGTCACCGCTTGCCATTCTGGTGGGGGGGAGGGGTTCCGTGCAGAGGGTCTCTTTGGGAACCGGAGTAGGGAAAAGGGAAGAGAGAATTAGTCCCACCTCATGAGTTTTCCTCAGGGAGAGTGGGGAGGAGGAAAGGACGCACCCTCTCCAGGGGTCAGTGGAAGAAGTGGGCTGTGTGTGTGGTGCCATATGCCTTGAAATAGTTCAGCAGAGACATTTCCTTTCTGGAAAGGCGAAAGGTTTATTCCAGCGAGTGATCCTGTCTCCGAAGATGGGAGCTGGGCAGGCAGGGGCTGGGTCGGAGGGAGGAGAACCGCCTCATCCGAAGGGATGTTTGTGGGAGGGTTAGGAAGGGGTAGGGGGGAGGCTTCCGCCCTGAGATCAGCCGTCTGCCTCCTCTTGGTGTCCCCAGGCTGGCCAGCCCTCCGCTTACCCGTGGCACACATTCCTTAGAGCCCACCTTCCTTTCGCTGCTCTGGCCCCCGCAGGCAAGAACAGATTTAGTCTTTTCCAGAAGTGATTAGACCTTCTTGCCATCTTGTTTCTGTGTGAGAAGTCGGTGTCTGTTGGGGAAACTCTCAGCTCTTTGGTGACGTGAACAGAGGATCAGTCACACTCAGCTGGACCCCAGGGAGGAGGGAGAGATGGACGGCCCGAGGGACCAAAGGTTGAGCTGTGCTCTGGATCTGGGGAGCCACTGGACTTGGGGTGCTCACCTTTCCCCGCCGGGGCTCCGTTTCCCACCCGGATCGCTTCCTCACCTTCCGCTGTTCACCTCCCCCGGGCCGAGGCTCAAGCTGATAACCTGCAGGCATGCCCCGAGTTTAATGCTTCCTGAGGCTGAGCCATTTCTGCATTGCTTCCTGGGGCTGTTTATTCGGCAAGGGGCAGCGATGGTCTCCCCAGCGCAGGGGCTTTGGCCCAGGAAATGGGGCCCCAGGAGCTGTCTCACATTCAAACCTGTTCCCTCCTCCTCACCTGGAGGTGATTCATTAGTGTCCCGGAGATGAGACTCTCCAAGCGAGAAACTCTGGCTTTTTTTTTAGTGGCTACTTAGCCGCCGGGGCAGGAAGCTGTTAGGGTGCTCTGGATGTAGTTGGTGGAGGCAGGGCTGCCTTGGGTCCTCCCACTCTACAGGGATGGAGGGGATGGAGGAATTTGGGGTGGGGGGTCATGCTCAGGGTTGCGGCAGAAGAACCTGAGCCAGATGCGGCCAGGAAAGAGGAGAGGTGTCAGGAAGCGACTCGACAGCCATCAGGAGGGTCCTTTGTCTTTGGACTCCTCAGCTTGTTTCTAGAGGAATCAAGAGAACACTCTCTTCCACCTTTTCTCCCTCTAGAAATCCATGGCAAACCCAAAGAGGCCTGTTATGGGCTGCCTGACCACATCGCTGCAATTGCAGGACCCCTTTGCTGGCTGATTTCGCAAATTCTCTTCCTGGATTCGCAATGAATTGTCGCAGCATCCCCAAACACTCCCCATTTCTTGGAGCACTGTGAGCTCACTCTAATGAATTGATCTAAACAGAGAGTCAACTTGTTTTTTACTTCAAATAGAGCAGTTGGAAGGACAGGGAAAAAAATCTTGCCTTGGAGTGAAGGTCTGAGCCTTGCTTGTTTTCTGTTGCTTTGGAGGGAAAAAAAAAAATGCATGCAGGGAAAGCAGGGAAATTGTAGAAGAATTTAAGGAGGCTTATGGAAGAGGGGTTAGGGAAGGACACCAGGAAGACAGGAAGAGGCAAAAATGACAAAAGGAGGGAGGCAGTGGGGTAAGAAGCAGATGTGGTGCCCGGGTCCTGGGCTACACGCAAATGCCTTCGATTCCACAGAGGAGCCCCGCTCACCTGCTGGGGGGCGAGGAATGTCTCAAACCGTATAAACGTAAGCCTCTAAGGTGGGGTTTACCTTGGACACATACGACCGGCAGAGTTCATTCTTGATTGAGCAGGTCAGCCGTGCAAGCTGCTTTTCCAGAAGCTGGCACGTTGACAGTTCTGTCTGGTCTGTTGCTTTACTGTCTTCTTGTTCTCTTGCACCCTGCCCCAGCCCAGAAGGCACACACGTGTGTCTTCCTTCCCCACCCACAGCCGCACCCCAGGCTCCGAGCACGTTCCTCGGGAAGAATCTGCTGCTAAGATGATAAGAGTTCGCCCACGGTTGCTAGATTGCCAAGACCCAGGTAGAGGCAAAGTCCAATTCACTGTTTTCAACCTATTTTAATGAGGGATCAGATTGGCTTGTTGATTTCGATCCAGGGGTTCGGACAGCTGAAGAAGTGAGCTGATGCAAAGACGTTAATTCACCAGCCCCCGGGCAGACATGCCCACGGAGGATCCAGAGTAGAAGGGAGCTATACCAAAGGAAGCCCGATTTCTCCAGGGCCTGGCAGCATCGATTGCCCTTAGATCTTAACATTTCTGGCTGCCTTTCCATAGTGAGTAGGAATCCCCCACTCCAGGCTGGAAGGGGCAGCCAGCCACTGGCTGTGGGTTGCCACCCCCCCCCCCCAACTCCTTGCCACCGTGCCCCATGCGATGTGCTGCATAATCTGTCTTTAGGATTATGGCAAACTCAGGTGCATCTTGTCTTACAGTCTTGGTCTTATCCCTTGACGACGTCCATCCTGTGGAACCACAAAATTACCTTCCAGACTTGCAGGTGACATGTCTCAGATTGTCCATGGGGAAGGGACTATATGAGAGCCTGGGTTAAATTTGTTTTTTAAATATCTTCTGCTGAGATTTTTTTTTCTCCCCCTCTTTTCTCTGTCTTCGGAAACTCCAGCCCGTTATTTTTCCCTGAGTCACATTTCTGACCTCATGTTTCTAGTAGGTACTTCGGATGGGGAAGAGGGCTTGGTGCAAGGGTTTACCCACAAACCCTCAGAGGGTCTCCATCCCTTGGCCTTGAGCAGGCTTATTTCACACCTGTTCAGGATAGATTCCTCCCTCTGTCTGTTCTTCTTCTTTTATCTTTAGAAGTAAAACAGAATCGTCCTGAAAAGACAGAGTAATACAGTTGATCCTTGAACAGCACAGGTTTGAACTGCGCGGGTCCACTTATACACAGATTTTTTTTTTTTCAGTTTTATTCTGCATTTTTTTTTTTTTAACGTAGGCTCCACGCCTGACGTGGGGCTCTAACTCACGACCCTGAGATCAAGAGTGACATGCTCTCCGGACTGGGAAGGCTTCTGGTCAACAGTAGGCTATTAGTAGTTAAGTTTTTGGGGCGTCAAAAATTATCCTTGGATTTTCAACTGAATGGGGGGGGCACTGTCGCCTCTAACCCCTGCCTTGCTCAAGCGCCAACCGTACGTTTTATTATTTTGTCATCATTATAGAATTGTAGAACTTTTATTGCAGGCCGGTCATGTAGCCTAACTTCCTGATTTTATAGGTGAGGCGATGCCCTGGGAGGCCAGATCCCAGTGTCGGGGGGGGGGGGGGTCCCAAGCTGGTGGGCGGGGCCTGCATCCTGGGCCCGCCCACTTTCCTGCCCAGGTGCAGCTCAGCAGTGAGCACCCATGATGGCTTCACTTTACGCACCTGTTTCTCAGTCGCCACCAGAGAACGTCCAGATGTTTAGAGGTGTGAGTGAGGGCCTTCTCCCCTCTAGCGCTTCCCTACCTTGCTTTGGTCCTTCCTCGTTCAGTTTGATCATCCCCTAAAATGATTTCTGTCCGTCTTCCGCGGCCGCCCTGCAGTTTTCTCCAGGTCCCTTTGCGGAGGGCGAGAACCCGATCTAAGCACCATCCTTTAAATAAGATCTGAGGGATGCAGAGCGCTGAAGAAGGGGAATGCGATGAAAGCCAGAAAGTTGTGAACTATGGTAAGGGGCCACCGGGTAAAACTGTGGGCTGACCTCTGTAATTCAGAATGTGGGCGCTGAATGCTTTCTCTCTCTCCCAGAGATGAGGTTGGGGGGAACGCTGAGACCTACCAGGTTCAGTGAGTTTCAGTTTTGCCACAGACCACCAGAGACCTCCAGGCGCCCTGTGGCCCAGTGTGGGGGGGATTTCACCTCTGTCCTCCCCGCATATATGACAGCTCTGTGAGCCACAGAGGTACGTTCATTGGTACCAGCCCTTGCCCCTTCTCAGTGCTGGGCCATGACCCCACAGGGACAGGGTGGATACAAGGTGAGGGGTCCAGAGAAGCTTCTAGAAGGATGCCTGGAAATTTGAAGCTGGAGATTTAGGTCCAGCCATTCTGTGAAATTCATCTCGATGACATGCGATTTGGGGCCCGTGTCCAGCAATGTGCCTGATCGTAACTTTGAAAGAACCAGGACGTGCGTATCCTAACGTGTCCTCCTTCGAAGCAGTCACCTTGAGAGGCCCCATGCTGCCTCTTCTCCAGAAAATGTTGCCACAGTTCTTTTCCTGGAAGTGTTCTCGGAGCCCATGGCATGTCATCTTGACTCTCCGTAACGGCACAGATTTTTATCCTCTTAGGGCAGATCTGGTTCTTGTAAGCAGCGATGAGTCACGGGGCTGAGGCCAATGAATGGGGTAGGTGACCAGCCAGTTATTCGCAGACATAAAGAGCGCCTCCAGTAATGAGACCTGCTCTCCTGGGAGCCGCGGCCACTGTCGCCAAAGGCGGAGCCCAGAAGAGGCGTTCCAGTATTGAACACCGGCCCTGCAAAGCCGAGCCGGGCTTACCACGTTGGCCACTTTGCAGAGACCACTCTGCACGCAGAAGGGTATCGCCAGCCCTCAGAAAATCAGCTTCATGTCCTACCAGCATGTCGGGGGCAGACGGGGGAAGCACTGGGAAAAGAAAGGAGTCAAATTTGCAGGAAAGAGTTCAAATAACTGCCCAGAAAGGGAGAACCAAAAAAAAAAAAAAAAAAAAGAATGTCCCACATTTCTTCACGAGATAAGTAGACAGATAGCTCAATTTAGATTCCTAATTTCATTCTGAGGGTAGAGGGACCCAGTTTCTTGGGGATGCGTGGGGCTGGGCTTGGGGTTAGAGCTGGAGGGTCTCTGTGCCCTCTCTTCTGTCTGTGTGGATGCCATCACCTCTGCGATCTGGCGTTCACGTGAGGTCCCCTTTGGGGCCAGACAGCCATTGATGAGGTAGAAATGTTTGCATGTGCAGAGAGGTGGGGCTGCCCGTGAGCATGGCCCGTAGATTCCCAACGTGCGTTTACTGCGCTCTCCGGCCCCTCCCCCCCCAAGTGCATATGGGCAGGGGCACAGCCTCTGGCCCCGAAGACCCCCTAACGGGCACTCTTGGACCCTGGGAGGAGTCAGCCCTGCTCTGTGGCTGGGGAGCCCCCTTCCTCTGCTCAAAGGTCAGGATGGGGGGAGGTCTGTTTTCCGGAAGCTTACACAGCTCTGTCCGCTGTGCGCCTGCAGAAGGCTGGCCTTGAGGGGGGCTCAAGGTCACGTGGATGAAACAGGGAGGGTGGTAGAGAGAGGCTCTCGAGAGCTCTCAGTCTCCAGGGCTTCCTCTGGGCCTGGAACCCTGCTATGCACTGGCCACAAACTGTCTCACTGCATCCTTCCTTCACCCTCTGGGGATCCGTGCCCATTGAATGGCCGACGAAATCAACTCAGAGAGGCTTAGTAACTTGCCCAAGGTCACACAGCTAGAACATTGCCAGTCTCCATCTCCTTGGGGGGCCAGCCGGTTCTCATCTTCCCAGATGTAAACGGGTCAGTGATGCTCAGATGCCTTGAGAAAGCAAAGAACCCTCTGCCTTGTGCCCTGGCACGGGTTATCGTGCTGAGAAATGGGGGCACCACCACCCTACAGATCAGGGTACAGCAGAACCGGGCTGGTGGCCTCGCTTACATTACCTGCAGGGCACGAGGCCACCAGGGCGGAGCAAAGGCCTGTTTTCTTTTCTTTTCTTTCTTTCTTTCTTTTTTTTTTTTAAGATTTTATTTATTTGACAGAGAGAGAGCACAACAGGGGGGAGCGTCAGGCGGAGGGAGAGGGGGAAAAGCAGGCTTGTTTTCAAGAATGGATCCTGTTGGCTGAGGATGGTGAGGGCCATACGAAGAAAACATTAAAAAACAAAAGCGAAGCAAAACACCCTGATTCCAGTGGAGGAACAACAATGAAAACAACAAACCTTTACCGTATTGGCAGAACCCCCGGGGCAATTCTGCGAGTCCCAGCTCCAGAGAGTAATAGAGGCGCTAGGGAGAGGAAGTGATTTGGGGCCGAGAGGATGTGGACCTCGGGCCATTCCCAGTTTTAATTACTGAGACCCACAGCTCACAAACAGCTCCATTTATCGCCACCCCTCCTCCCTGCCCCATTTATAACATGTGGCACAGTGCACACAAGACAGAGTCACTGCTGGTTCCTGCTCTGGTCCTGTGCTTTCCCTGTTTCGTTCTTCCAGCTGTGTCTCCTAATTCCGCATTCTTTCCAGATGTTTCTCTGTCTCTTATGATCTCAAGTCCCCTGTCCTGAAAGGAACGCTCGAAGGAAGGCATCCCGGGGAACCTTCAGCGCCCTGGGCTTTACTCCCAAACTTCTGTTGTCCCAGTCAGTGGTGGCGGTCATGGCCAGGGTGGTGGTCCGTGGTGGGGCTTGCACTCCCTGGCCTGTGGCACCCAGGGCAGGGTCCCTGACTGAGGGGGGCACTCACCTGATTGAGGTGGGGGTGTGGGAACAATTTCCCTGGCTCTCTCCAGGGAGGGGGTGTTCCTGGGCACCGTTTCCAGTCCCCACCCCGGCTCAGACCCATACGGGTCAGAGGAACAGGAGAACCCTTGTTCCTCCTTGCCCAGGCCCGCTGTTCTCACCTCGAGACCATGGAGGCCGAGTTCCAGCCAGGCCCTGGGTGGCTACAACCTTGGCCCCGCTCCCTGGGCATTTGGGAGAGAGGAGTCGCTGCTTTCTGCAGGCTTCCCAAACACTCATTATTCCTTGCGTTCTTGGCATTTGGTTTTGTGTACTGTTCCCATTAGCTCCGGCATTAAAGTCTCATTACTTAGGACGTCTGTCCTCTGGACATATTCGTGGCTCCCTTAGCCAAATGTCCTCTTCTGGGAAGGATGCTTTCCGCTGTGTCCCCTCTTGGATCTTCCTTTGGTCTTGGTGGCCCAGGGAGGAAGGATTTGAACCCAGGAGGGCTTGTGGGGGAGTGGCTGTTCATTTTAAGAGGAGCCTGAGAGTGGGTTCCAGAGCCCACCCATCCCCTCCCCTTGAAGGTCTTGGGAATGCAGACCCTTGCCATCAGCCTTAGGGGTTGAGCGGGAATGGGCACTGGTTCCCACCTCTCAGGCACCAAGGCTGCTCTGGGCCCCATGGAAGGATCGGGATTCCAGCTACCCTGTTGGACTAGCAGCCGGCCGGCCCTCTGTGACTTTTTTGACTGCATCCCGAGAAGTTTGCTCGAACTTTCCCAGGGGATGACCGCCCCCGCCCCAGAGGCATGGTGGGTGGCACTCTTGCTACGCCGGGAAATCACACAGTTTTTCCGTTCTCAGATAACCGGGCCCACCTCTGGGCCGGCGTCTTCTCCCCCAGCCTCAAGCATTCACGAAGAGAATTGGGTCTTTTAGCAGAGGATCTGTCAGCTTCTCTCTCCCTCCCTCTTTCAAGCCCCATCATTAAAATGTTTCTTCTCCTTCCTTTTGGTGTCTTTGTCCGCTGTTGCTTGTTTCTCCCATCTCTCCTGCCTTTTTGATCCCTCTTCACTTCCATTGGGCTGCATCCCTTTGCTCTCTCTCCCTCCGGCTCTCCTTCTTGAACTTGTCCTGCTGTAACTTCATTAAACTGCATCGATTCAGACTCTGCTAATTCCGCGTGTATCCAAATCGGACCTGGGTGAGGTTGTTTTTCTTTCCTCTGTCTGATAAGAATCTGTGATGAACAGATTAATGGCTCAGACAAGACTGCAAAAATTGCACAGGACACACAGACCACGCGGAAGGACAGATTTTTCAAGCAGGCCCTTCATAGGTGGCTGGCATGCTAATTACCAATCATTCTTATCTATTCAATGAAGTAGCCTCCAAAGGTCAATTTTTTTTTTTTCTAGCCTGGTTTGTAATCCTGCAATGGCCCCCGGGAAGCAGTAAAAATGCACTTCCTTTAGAGTGTTTTAGCATTTCCATGCCCATTTCATTGATTGGGATTAGCCTGCCCCGGTTTCTGGTGAATTGGTGATGCTTGACCATAGGCTGCTTCGAATTCCCTTTTTAATTCCCTCTGGGGGCTCCTGCTAATTGCCTCTCTTGTTGTTTCTTTTCTTTTGTATTGCCCTGAGTTTTTAGAATCCGGAAACTCTCTCTCTTTCGGCTTTGGGAACTCTGCTGTGGGTTCTGCCGCAACCCAAAAGGTTCACCTCGTTCCCTCTTGCCACGGGATGAGCCCCTGGACACCAGGGGTTAGGAACCGGGGGTTTCCTGGGAGCTGAGATAAGAGGCAGGCTAATCCCACCTTGGGTCACTTTCTGTTGCCATGCCCTTGGGTGAGGCCCTTGGCCCCGACTTTAGTCTGTTAGCCTGGCTGTGGGATGGGGGCTCTCAAGTTGTGGAGGTGTGTTCTTCTCTGGCCCCATTCTGATCTCAGCATCCCTGGGAGGTTGAGGCGAGCAGAGTGTACATCTGTACCGTCAAATCCAACTGCCCTGGGAGAAAATGCATTTTCCTTGCACACTCCCTTCAGGTAAGAATGCTGTCTGCAGATGGCCTCCGGCGATTGCTTGTTTTTAGCATCTTAAACTCATAGAATCTCTTGGGTGAAAGGGACTTAGGAGGTGTTTTGGTCCTCCCATACATGTGCATCGAGACCTGGGCTCTCTCTATTCCTGGAGCTGTCCATTAGGTTGTTAGGACGTAATTCTCGTTAATTCTTACAGGGAGCCAACATTGACTTCTTGGCGTGAGGCATACCCAGTGGGGCAACCCAGAGGAAATGTATCCTTTCTTCTGGAAGACAAGAAAACTTCTTTCTCTATGAAGATAGCAGGGCATGCCCCCTTCAATCTCCCTTTTTTTTTTGGATAAACTCATCCCTAGTTATGAGTCTGTTCCTCACAGGACATGCATTCAAGTGTTCGTGCCTGTGTGAAGGAGGGTCACATAGAAATGGGCTTATAAATCTCTAACAGAACCCCCAAGTGACATTTCCAAGAGCAACATGCAGGTCTCAGTCATTCAGGCGCCTTGTAAACATCTGAAAGGTTCCTTTTGGGAAATTGGTTGGTCTCCAGGGCTAGGCACCTGTCTGTGTCCCCGACCATGATGTCAGGATGACACGTGTGTTTGCTCATCTTGTTCACACCTGTATTGTATGCCTAGAGTCATGCCTGGCACAAGGTGGGTGCTCAGGTAATGTGGTTGAACGAATAGATGGCTTAAGTAATTAAATTGGGGAGGATATTGGGTGGTCTTTATGTGTACCCCGCTCTTCTGATGGTTGCATTGATGCAAAGATGCTTGAGCTTGGAAATGCCAGTCACGTTTATGCTTTTTTTTTAAGTTTTTAATTTTTTTTAAAGATTTTACTTATTTATTGGACAGAGACACAGCGAGAGAGGGAACACAAGCAGGGGGAGTGGGAGAGGGAGAAGCAGGCTCCCCGCGGAGCAGGGAGCCCGATGCGGGGCTGGATCCCAGGACCGTGGGATCATGACCTGAGCCGAAGGCAGACGCCTAATGACTGATCCACCCGGGCGCCCCTATGCTTTTTTTTTTTTTTTAAAGAAGAAAGGAAGGAAGGAAGGAAAAAGAAGAAAGGAAAAGGGAAGTAGGAAGAATGAAGAAAAAACAAAACTCCAGCTGAATCCTTTGCAGCAAACGTTGCCCTGGCCAGTGTGATGCGTTTGCTCTTTTGTGCCCTGCTGGAATCCTGATTTGTTTTGCTCATGACGTGAGTCTCCTTGCCTTTTGGTGGTACTTTATCTTGGAGCTTCCTCACGGTCTAGCAGAAGCACAGTTTGTGACGGCCTCACAGAGAGGAACAGATTGGCTGTCTGTTTGCACTTGGCTGTCGGAGGCCGGGTTCAGGGTTCAGGGAAGACTGCTGTGTGACCAGAGGCATGCCCGTCCTGAGGCCTGAGCAGAAAAGATCGAACGTGGGTGGTGCCTTCCAGGACGACCCGTGGCCAGAGCGTGCCAAGTGGCTCCCTGTTCACACCCAGAGTTTTGCTCATCTGGTGCCATGGAGTCAGTCGCCCGGGATGCTCCTCTTCCACCCATACTTCTGCTGTGGTCCTGTGGGCTGAGCCTGTTTGCAGACACGAGGAGGTTGTCTCTGGATTTATTTATGAATCAAATATTTATATAGTGCTTCCTGGTTGCCAGGAAGTGGCAAAGTGCTCTGCGAATATTAACTCATTTAATCTCCGTAATAACTCTTAAGAGGTAGACATTCTTTTTGGCCTTATTATTTCAGCTTTATTTTTTCAATGAGGAAACAGAACCATGGGGCACTTACGTAACTAACTGGTGATCGCCATTGTACTGAGTGGTCAGCATTCCAACCCAGGAACTCTGGCTCCAGCATCCCCACGAGGCTATACCACCTTGGTTTTGCCTCAGCTGTGGATTTCGCTCTGTGCACTGATGCCAAGAAAACAAAAGAAAAAAACCAGTGGCAGGTACATCTGCTAACTCCTGTGTCACCCGACTGCCCACGTGGCTCTGCTGATAGATCGTGGGGAGCATTTTTGTTTTCCCCAGTTCAAAGTCGTGGTCGTCCTCGGCCCATCGAGGTCTTTAATTCATTCTCGGACAATCCAGATATTTCTGGAAAGTCGAGGCTTGGTGTTGACGCTACCCAGTTTCCCACTCCCGGGTAAATTTTCACATGATTCATGAGGCTGGGAATACAGTGTGTGGAAGGGGTTGCTCTGAAGGGCGGACGGGGGTGCCCCAGAGGAGGCACGTCTACGTTCCGCCTGGCTCGTGGCTGGCCGTCACGCGGCAGACCCCCGACAGGTGCCGGTCGGGATGGAGCAACGCGCCCTGCTTGCCTGGAAAACAAAGCAGGCGGGCCGAGCCTTCCCTCCCTGGGTCCCGCGGTGTTCATTGGCCACGATGAATTCCGATTGTGCCCGGGGACAACTCAGACCCCCAGAAGAGCTCGGTGCAGATGCACAAACATTGTTACCGCAACAAAGGAGATCTCCACACCCATTTGGAGCCTCTCTGTATGAGGAGAGCGGTCTTGTGCACACACAAAGCCAGCAGCTGTGTTTTTCGAGTGGACCGTGAGAGAACCAGGAATAAGAACTAAATGAAGCCATTCTCCTTGGTCTGTGTTTATTAAAAATATATTCACTTCGATTGTCCGGAGTGCATATTTCGGAGAATTAAAGGCACGCCAACTGCCCAGTAAACAGGTACGAGGATGAGGCTACAGAGGACACTAGCTCTTCCCAGCATCATGCAAAAGCTCCATTCTCTGGAACTCAGATAACCAGAATATTCGATTTAACTAGAATAGAATGTCCACATTCTACTTCTAGGACAAATACAAAAGTAGCCATCGGAGATTTACTTAAGGAGGAGAAATTAAAACAAAACAAAACAAAACAACCTTTCATGGTTCATCCTGCAGTTTTTACACGAATAGCTCCATTTGCCTAGCATAGTCTGCATTTGCTTAGTGTTCTCCAAAGAGAGCTAAAGATTAGGCTGGTGGCCCTCTCATGGAAGAAACTTGCATTCTTAAAAAAAAAAAAAAAATAGTTATATTCAGTATATTCTACTTAATTAGGCAGGAATGAGTTGAGAAAATTCTTCAAGATCCAGAGTGTTCTCATTAGTCCTCAGGAGTAAGAACATTAACCAGAATAGCTTATTCATGGAATAGTCGATCTGTTTGGCCTTTTATCATACGTATCCAACAGCAGAAATGTCTTCCTACTCCTTCCGGAAAACGAAAGGGCACAGTTAGGGGTCGAAGCGAGTCAGCTTGCCTTGCCCTTGGCAGAGAAAAGCTTACTGGACAGTAGGTGAACTTACTTTTTCCCCATCTGTGGCATTTGTGTGGCTCGGAACTCCTGAGACAGAAACTCCACGAAGCCCGGGGACAGTGGCTTCTCACTGGGGCCTCGTGCAGAACAAGGGTCTTAGGAAGTATGTTGGTGTTCTGCTCAGGACTTGGTGGGACAAAACAGTAGCCTGCTCAAAACAACATAAAAACGTTCCAAGCGGCTGACGTTGATGACTCACGAAGGTTGCTAGAAACGGGTAGCCGAGCGGGAGCTGCTTCTCTTTGGGCCAATTTTTCCACTAACAGTTGAGCACTCTCTAGAACCTTGTGTTCAGAGATCATTAGAGGGATGCATTAGGTGGAAAAACAAATGTGACGGAGTGGATGAATGGATAATCTGGTGGTGTAAAGGCAGCCCTCTGTCTCTTAACCTACCCGTTGGTGGAATCTGGATTTACCACCTCCTAGTTGTGTGCCCTCGGGCAAAATATAGCTAACCTTGCAAAAATCTTAATAGTCTCGGCAGTTAATTGTGGCTACTGATAGCATCTACCAAATCCTGTCATTTTGAGGATTAGAGGATACGGTGCATGTGTGAGTCTAGCATTGGTATCTGGCACATAGTAATTGCTCAATCAGTGATAGTGGTCCATTGCCTAAGTCTTTGAGTTCCTGCTGAATTTCCCAAGCAGGCAAGGTCATGAAGCAAAGGTATGAAGGTTTTATTTCTCTCTTGTCAAGGGGAATCACGTGCCCTTTTTAGAAAGATTCCATGTCTCTTGAATGCAGGTGGCAGCACATCAAAAATGTTGACTGGGCTTGGTCCGTGGTGTCCAGATAACTCAACACTTTGGGACATTCAAACACATTTCCATTTCCTTGGGATTGCTGACACTACTAACCAAGGTTTTTAAGCAGGTAGATCAGGGGTCTTGATCCAAATTGCTCCTTTACTGATCGTTTCTCCGTGCCTAAATGTTAGCTGGCATTTGCTAAATTGGCCGACCCAGCTGGAGAGACCAGAAGGACTCACTGGCGCAAGTGGACCCAGCATGGGGCAGTGAGATGAACATAAGCAGTGGTCCCGTGAGCAAAAGGACATGCGGACTCGGGTCACGCGTCCCGGATTTAAATTTCTCTTCCATCACGTTCCAGTCCTAGAGTTCGTCCAAGCCTCGGTTCCTGGTTAAATATCGGGGCGGTACCGCCTGCCAAGGTCACGCAGGGTTTGAGTGGGTGTCACGGCGGATCAGGCAGGCGAGCGCATGTAGAACCTGGTTAGTGCGGCACAGAGGTGAGGGGGTGTCTCAGAGATGCAGATGGTGAAGACACAGACGGGGGCTCCTGAGGACCCCTGAAGTTTCCTGGCCTGAATGCTCACAAACAACTGTTTTCCCTGCTCCGATTTGCTGCCCAGTTAATTTACTCTCCCCTGCTCGCCACGCGTCCACAAAAGCCAAGGAATCCGTGTGCCAAAGGGAGCAGCGAACCAAGGCCATGATCCAGGCAATTCAGGCAAAAAGCATGCTTTTTTAGACATATCCTGACCTTCCTTCTGCCCCCCGCCTCGGACTTGGAAGTAGCTGCCCACTCTCCCCGTCCCGCAAGCTGCACCTCCGTGTTCCTCAGTGACCGATTTTCTTTCCCGTGGTTGGAAAATAGCTCAGGCCCTAACCCATTTCCTGGGGCACATCCAGATTAATTAGGTGAGACTGGGATGGCACGTTTCAGAATTAGGATAATATTTATCAAGCACCCTGGGGAGAAGGGGGTGGAAGATGGAGAGGAGCAGAGGAACGGGAACAAGGAAGGGAGGTCACGAGCTGAGGGGCTGAGGGAACGGGGTGTGAGGGGGGCTGCCAGAGGGCACCGCTCCTGAGGACACCGCCTGGAAATTAGGGCCACCTCTCCCCTTGCCAGAAGGTGGGAGGACCGGGAGTGTGTCCCTGGCTACCATGCTCTTTATCAGGACCACACCGGGCAGGGACCTATACCCCCAGAGAGCCTGCCTCTTCGGGAACACCTCCTCTAGTGCATCCCTCCCCTTTGGCCGCGCTGCCCAGCTCAGCCCAGCCAAGCGGGCATCTGGAAAGGATACAGTGCAAGTCACTCTCTTCACGGGGAGACGGCCTAGCTGTACCCCAGGTAAAACTCCTTCTCCAGTCGCAAGCCAGACCCAAGCACACCGCTCTCCACCGAGCCCGATGGTCTTGAGAAAAGTGTCTTTCCTCCACCCCTGAGTCCTCAGAGCCCGCATCCTGCAGGGCTTCTTAGGGGCTGGGAGTCAAGAGCCTCTGCATCCTTTGAGAGGGGAGCGCCGTTCGAAAATCTCATCTCTGCTGCATCCTCCTTGGCTGATGAGCCCCGGGGCCAATCTCCTCGGAAATTGCCACGGACACTGTCAGTGGGGACCAAAGGGGGAGAGGAGCTGAAAGCCCTACAAAGGTGGGGACATGGCTGACCTTCACTTCTTCCTGTGTTTATGTAACGTGGCCAGGCAGTGTGCCAAGGCCTCAGGATACAACGAAGTCCCCGACAGACAGGCCCACTCCTTGGGGACCTTCCTTTCGGTATCTCTGGCCCAGCCCCGTGTCTGATCCTGGTACGGGCTGCTCAGTGGATATCTGTGGAGCCGGACTGCATTGAGCCTTAATCAAAGACTGGCTTTCCCTCATGCCGCACAGAGGTAGCTCAGGATTTCTTAACATCGCCACTGTTGACATTTTGGGCCAGATCATTCTTTGTTGTGGGGGGCTGGCTTGTTTAGCAGCACCCTTGGCCTCTGCTTACCAGAAGCCAACGGCACTTCCCTCCCCACGCGTGACTGCCAAAAATGTCTCTGGACGTTGCCAACTGCCGTCCCCCCTTGGGGGGGGGCAGCATCACTGTGGAGGAGCACCCTTGGAGACTGTCTTGGCCTCCCCAAAGCAGTGGACTTAACCACAAGACCCCATCCCCCTTCACAGTCACCAGAGGGGTAGGAGTCTTTATAAAAACTTGAGAGGCAAGAAACAGAAAGAAAATTAATATATACTTTTTTTTTTGTAGTAGTAGCTTTATTGAAATGTAGTGCACCTGCCATAAAATTCATCCTTACATTTTCGAGTGTACAATTTGGTGCTTTCTCTACATTCCCTGAGTTGTCTAGCTATCCTCTGGGAACATGTTCATCTCCCCCAGAAGAAACCCCATACCTATTAGCATTCACTCCCCACTTTCCCCTCCCCCAGTCCCCAGTCACCGCAAATCTACTTTCCGTCTCTATGGATCTGCCTAATCTGGACATTTTCTGTAAATAGAATCCCGTAACACATGGTCTTTGGCGACTGGCTTCTTTTACTTAGCATGATGTTTTCAAGGCATCTATTAGTACGTTGTTGCTTTTTCAGGCTGAATAAGGAGCACCTGGGTGGCTCAGTCCGTGAAGCATCTGCCTTTGGCTCAGGTCATGATCCCGGGATCCTGGGATCGAGTCCCACGTTGGGTTCCCTGCTCAGTGGGGAGTCTGCTTCTCCCTCTCACCCCTGTCCGTGCTTGCGCGCTCTCTCTCTCAAATAAATAAAATCTAAAAAAAAAAAAAAAAAAGGCAGAGTAAATAACCCATTGTGTGAGTATTCCACATTTTGTTTATCCATTCATCAGTCGATGGACATCTGGGCTCTTCCCACCTTCTGGTGATTATTGGTGATGCTGCTAGGAACCTTCATAGACAGGTGTTGTGTAGACATGAGTTTTTATTTCTGTTGGGTCTCTACCTAGGAGTAGAATTGCTGGTCTGTAGGGTGACTGTATGTTTAACCTTTTGAGGGACTGCCCAACTCTTTACCAAAAGGCCTGCACCATTTTACCTTCCCAGCAGTAGTGAATGAAGACTCCCATTTCTCCACAGGCTTGCCAACATTTGGTATTATCCGACTTCTTGGTGGTAGCTCTTCAAGTAGGTATAAACGGATGTCTCATCGTGGTTTTGATTTCCATTTCCCCGATGACTAATGATGCTGAGCTGCTTTTCATGCGCACCTTCTTTGGAGAAATGTCTTTTCTATCCTTCGTCCATTTTTAAATTGGGTTGTTTGTTGTTTTTTATTGTTGAGTTGTGAGAGTTCTTTATGTATTCTGAATATAAGTCGCCTCTCAGACACACGATTTACAAATATTTTCTCCCATTCCTGATGGTTGTGTTGCATTTTCTGGATGGTATCCTGGGATGCAGACAAGTTTTTAATTTTGGCAGAGTCCAGGATTTCTACTTTTTTCTTTGCTTGCTTGTGATTTTGGTGTCATAGATACGAAACCGCTGTGAAACCTGAGGTCACAAAGATGGACTTCCATACTTTCTTCGAAGAGTTTACAGTTTCAGCTCTAATATTTAGCTCCGTGATCCACTTTGAGTTAATTTTTGCATCTGGTGTGAATGAAGGGTCCAACTTCATTCTTTTGCATGTGGCTATCCACTTTTCCCAGCACCATTTGTAGAGGAAACTGCTCTTTCCCCGTTGAGTGATCTTGGCACCCTTGTTGAAAATCAATTGACCGTAGACGTATGAGTTCATTTCTGGGCTCTCAGTTCTATTCCATTGGCCTATATTTCTGTTATAACTTTCAAGCTCCCTGTTTCCTTACCATGGGAACGTGGTAGGGAAGTGTCTTTGATAACCAGAGGAACGAAGGAAATCAAGATAGCTTGCGTGGATTTGTGGTGACAAATACAGAAAATATTTATAACATTTTGGAATTAGAAGGGATCTAATTGGAAGGGTCATGTTCGTTTAAACCCTTTGTCTTGCTGATGGGGGAGAAAAGATCAGATTCCATTTTAGAGGTTAGCAGAGCTGCCTAAAGTCGAATAGCTCATTTGGGATTAGGACCCAAATCTCTCAACCTTTCAGGGCGGTGCGTGCTTCTCGTTCCCACACCCTGAATCTCAGGTCCCTCACCCGGACCCCGGGTCTGCCTGAACCTCCTTCGCCAACCTCGGGAGCTCCTGTGTTCTCCCTCACTGCTTGGTCCACCCCAGTGTCTGTTCCTCCCTTTTCAGCCGGAGAGAAGAGAATGCCAGCCACGGGAAAGCGTTTGGAACGTCTGAAATTGCTATATAAATGCCACTAAATGATAAGATTGCCAGGTTGATGCTCTTCTCCTCGGAAGGTTCAACATGTCAGAGGCAGCATAATGGAAGGCAATAATTCACTCTCAGACACGCTTTTAGACTGTGAGGGGGCAGGATGCTGGGCGCCAGAGTCCCAGTGTGAATGAAGCGGGGGGGGGGTGGTGATGGGCCAGGCTGGTGGCGGGGGCAGGGAGGCTTGGGGGCGTGGCACCTTGCCCACATCTTAGGGACTCCCCGAGTAGACGGAAGAGTCCCTGCCTAGCTTGTACAAAACAGAGGTGCACTCAGAACTGGGGACCTGGCCCTAAGGTGGCCTTCCTTCTCTGGGTGGCGGGGTGTTTGTAGCTTGTCCACACTTGCCTTCGCCACCTCCGACTATCCCTGCCTGTCTGTTTTTTCCACGAATGATGGTCACACACGCACAGGTCACATAGCACCCCCTCCGAGCGAGTCCTGTTTGAAACCTTGCTTCAGTTTATTAACTCAGAAACCACGTACTGATTTCGCCGAAACTGTGAGCCATTAGGTGGTGGGAACTGTGTCCTGTTTACCTCTGGCTCTGCGGTGACGTGTGCACGCTGGGTCCTCAGTAAATGCACATTTGGTGGTTGAAGGGATGTGTTGAGTGAATACAAGTTGCTCAGAGTTCGGGTAGCTGGGTCTCTTGCAGAGGGGCATGGCACTCCAGCCGTAGCAGCATCTCTGTGCATTCTTGTTTCTTCCTGTCCGTGTTTGTGTATTTTGTTGCCTCCTCTAAGCTCCAGCTGCAGTCACGGTCTGCACCGTCCGTGTGGTTGGGTGTTTACCTTGTTATTTGTATGTCCTGTGTTTGCAGTTACATCACACCTTTCATTCATTCTTTGTTGTTGTTGTTGTTTATTTATTTATTTATTTGAGAGAGAGAGAGAGAGAGAGAGAGAGAGAGAGAATGAGCACGAGTTGTGGGGAGGGACAGAAGCAGACTCCCTGCTGAGCAGGGAGCCCGATGCGGGGCTCGATCCCAGGACCCTGGGACCATGACCTGAGCCGAAGGCAGACGCTTAACCGGCTGAGCCACCCAGGCAGAGAGCTGGGTCCCCAGTATCCAGTACGTGCTACCCGGTGGGTGTTTCCCAAAGGGGCGATTGTGCCCGTGTTATGAGTAACCTGCTGTTGGAATCGAGGCTACAGACGTTCTGCGGGGGTGTCCTGCTGGCTGGCTGGGCACACATCTGCCAAGCATAGGGGGGTGTTTGGGTAGTCAGTATTTTGAAAGGGCTCACGTGACATACATTGAAGACAGAAACCGTAATCAGTCCCTGCATCCTCCCCCACCCCCGGGGACCAGTACCTGATGTAGCTGTGGCTCCTGAGAACAAAATACTGTGTGTGCGTCTCCTCCCATAGCTCTGTCCATCAAAGGGCCCACGGAAGTAAGCCAGCTCCCTCTGTGGTTGTGTCCACCTGCTCAGTGAATCTCACCGTGTGATCTCCTCCTTGTTTAGGGCTCTGGCCGACATCTTAAGACAACAGGGACCAATCCCCATAGCACACTGTGAAAGAGAAACTATCTCGGCTATCAATACCTCTCCCAAAGAGAACACACCGGTCAGATCGTCCTCCAAGAACCACTACACCCCCGTGCGTACGGCCAAGCCGACTCCAGGTAAGTGAGTGCTGATCGCCTTGCCTTGCGTCTTTGCTGGGGTGGGGGTGGGGGCGCTGGTTCGAGGTGTTGGTGATGCTTCACTCCAGTGGGGCAGGTGGTGCTCCACGGTGCTGTGAGAAGACTCTACTGGGCAGGCTGGGGCGTATGGACGAGCCTGGGGACCGTCTCCTGGGGAGGGCCTGACATCAGAGAGATGGTGCCATTGGGTGTCCTGGCTGGAGGATAGCAGACGATTCAGGGCACGTGTGATTGAGTCAGTGGTTGGCATACTCTCTTACCCGATAGGAGCCTTGTGGCGGGCGTGGTGGAGTGTGGTCCCCCACTTGCCCACTGGATGGGATGGTTTAGGTTGCCCAGGACGCCAGAGACGTAATGAGAAATTGCCATAGCCAGTCCCAACTATTGGAATGTACTTCCTGAGAGTAGGGATTATGTCTGTATTATAGGGTGACCTTGTCCAGTGCTCTGTAGATTCCCCCGAATATATGATGAGTTGCCATGTTCTAGCAGTCATCACGATAACCCCACGAAGGAAACGAAGCAGGGTGTATTTTTCTTGCCATATGGATCAATAAATGAAGCTCAGTGAAATTTAGCGACTTGGGCAAGAGCACTGAGATGTTAATGGTCATGAAAACATCAGCGATACGGTGATATAACTCCCATTTATTTGGGTCTTGCTCTGCGCCAAGTGATATGCTGAGCATTTTACGTGTATTTCCTTACTTGTCCTTCACAGCGATCTTAAAAGGACTTATATTGTCCCCATTTCATAAGAGGAACAGGAAAGTTCAGCAGTTTTTCCCAAGGACACATAGGGGGGAAGAAAGCCAGGCTCCAGACCCAGACATAGAGGTTGCAACAGTCAGGACTCAAAAATCCTAACATCCTAAACCAGTTGGGGACATGAATCCAAAGGGTCTGAGTGGATAGTCTCCTTCCAAGTGCAACTTGGATCTGAAAGCTTGACATCCATCACCCTAACGCCTTTTGGAGGATGGGGCTATAGGGGTCTGAACTTTACCTGCTGGAAGGATGCGCAGTCAGTCGCTTGGTGCCAGGAGGTATGGGCCAAATTCAAAAGTGTAGTGAACATGCTGCTGAGATCAAATTTCTTTTCCGTTCATTCTTGAACTTGCTTCAATTTATTTAAATCAGAAACCACGTACTTGCCTTTCAGGTAATCTACTGAAACCGTTTGGGGGTCTGATAGAAGGGAAGGACATTCATCTTCAAAAATATGTACCTATACATAAACACGTGTATTCATCCAACATTTTTAATACAATATAACGGGATTCGCGGACCTTTCCAGAGTTAGAAATCCCTGATTTAAAAGTAAAGACGAGAGATCTAAGATGCACTTTTAGCCTTACTATTATAGATGCTTAAGATGTCAGCAATGGAAGGAATCTTGGCAAAAACATCCAGACCAGGAGTCATCTATCTAGCTGCACATCAGGATCACCTAGGAGCTCTTGAAAATGCTGATTCCTGGGCCCTACACATTAACCCGAATTTCCAGGGATGCTACTGACATCATTGCTTGTGAAAACCTTACCAAGGTGATTCTAACCCTCAGACAAGGTGAAGAACCATTGATCCAGACGGATTCCTCATTTTATGAGTAAAGACCCTAAGAGGCTCTCCGGTGGTTCTCAAACTTGGCTGCATGTTGGAATCACCCCGGGGAGCTTTCAGAACGAGGGATACCTGAGTCCCACACCCAGAGAGTGTGATTTAATGTATGCGGGAGTGTGGCCCGAGCACGAGGCAGGGAGGTGCGTGCTGAAATCTTCCCAGCTGATTCTATTGTGGAGCAAAGTTTGAGATCGCCGGGTGGTGGAAAATGGCCTAACCATACCATTCTAACCAATCCTTGTTTTCGTCGATCACTGTTTAATCCAACCTTGGTGTTATGATCAGGGTTGAGGAGGGTATTTTTGTTGTCCTGAAGACTCGCGGTTTGAAGTCAGACCCCACTGTGCTCTGATTTCCTCTGTCTCGTTCACCAGCCTGCTTGCTCCCAGCTGCTGAATCCAGGCTGATTAAGTGGACAGTCCCAATTGGCTCTTAAATACATTTCTGGGCAGGAAGCTGTGTCATTTATTCTGGTATCGGTGTATATCCTCTCTCGGTAATCCAAGAAGGAAAACTTACAGTTCCGTGATTCACTTCCGTGCTTGTTCGGAGAAATCGCACCCTGTATTTCTCCACCTGCGACTCTTCACTTTGTCTTTCAAGACGGGCCTGGTTTCCCTGGTCCAGAGAGTGCTCTCAGTAGTGGTGACACTTAAATTTAAAAGCAATTTTGTAACCCTCAAATGCCTACAGCCTCTCATGGGCTCAACGGCTTTTCCATACAGCTGCTGATATCCTTTGCCACAGGATGTTGCAATTGGAGCAGAAGTTTCAACAGAACTTTCCCAAAGTGTCCAAAGGGGAGATTCACTGTGATTTTTGTCACCCCTCGAATCAACGAACCGCTGGTCGGAGGGGTACGGTGGCAGAAATACCGGGAGGCATCATAGGAGTCGTTCTGCTCCTCAAAGTGAGGTCCGTAGACCGCCTGCATCAGCATTCCCAGGGGGTTCGTGAGAGATGCGGTGTCTCAGGCTCCAGCTCACCTGCTGAAGGAGAACCTGCGTTTTTAAAAAAAGATTTTATTTGTTTATTTGAGAGAGAGAAAGGGCACAGAGGGAGAGTGAGAGGGAGAAACAGACTCCCCGCGGAGCAGGGAGCCCAATGCAGGGCTCGATCCCAGGACCCCGAGATATGACCTGAGCTGAAGGCAGACGCTTCACTGACTGAACCACACAGGCACCCGAGAACCTGCATTTTAGTGAAGTCATTTAGCAAGGGAAGTTAGAGAAGCGTTGGAAAAGCCTGGGCTTTGAAGTACAACCCCCTGTCTGTTTTCTGGCCCTGTGACTTCCTCCGTATATGACCTTGGCAGGCCGCTTGGTCTGAGTGTCCTTGTCTGCCCTTGAGGCTAATAGTACCTGCTTCCCTGAGTTGTTTTACGGATATAATGAGTTAAACCAACTAGAAGACTTAAAACTGGTCCTGACGCATAGCACACACTCCCTGTGAGCTGTGACCGGACTACAGAAGTATATCCACGGCTCATGGCAAGTTAGTAAAAAAAAAGAGGGAAAACCAAAGGCATTGGTATTCTTAGACAAGGCAGGGTCCGTGGGGTTGTGTCCGAGATGAAAGCCCCTGGACCCAGATCTTCCTGTGCTTGGCCCCCACCCACAGGGCATCTTCTGAGGGCGAAAGTGATTTGTCAGGCTTTGTAGGGCTCCATCCAGTTTTTGGATGCCCAAAGCACATGCCTGGTTAGATTAGGAAATGGGGTAAGTTCTCCCTTAAGAATCATAATGCAGAGAGAACATGAGTAGCAAAAGTACCATTTGTTGAGCACCTACTATGCGCTGGGTCCTCTGTTAAACACTATTTAAATTTTTATTTTATTTTATTTATTTTAAATATTTCATTTTTAAGTAATCTCTACACCCAGTGTGGGGCTCGAACTTAAAACTCAGAGATCAAGACTCGCGTGCTCTACCAACTGAGCCAGCCACGCACCCCTAGGGTTTGATTTTAATTCCAGGAGACACTTTATTACACAGGTGGACCCTGTAAGTTTTCTTAGGTATAGGAGCTCGTATCCCCATGTTAGAAAATTCCTCTTTCCTTCTGGAAGAGCCTTTTAGCTAACGCTTCCAGAAGTCCCTTCTCGACTTTGAAGGGAGATGCATGATGGACAGTGTGGTCCATGAACCGGCTGTGACTGCATCCCCACGGGAATTGGTTAGCAACGCAGAACCTTGGGCCCTTTCCCAGAAGTACTGAGTCAGAATCTGCTCTTTAACATGATCTTCAGATGATGCATAAGCGCATTCAGGTGGAAGAAGCTCCTTTTAGCGTAGGGAGCCTCAGCCCTGGCTGCACAATGGACTGGGGTACACAGTGCCGAAACTATTCATGCTTGGCTCTCACCCTCAGAGTTTCTGCATTAATTGGTCAGGAGTGGTACCTGGACATTGGTATTTTTCAAGAGCTTCCCACGTGGCTGGTTCTCATGTTCAGCAAACTTGGGGAACCGGAGCTGAGAGGGAGACTGGCAAGTGAGGGAAACATCTTGAGGGCTGTGGAGCGTGGGTGCACCTCAAGACCCAGCAGCTCGAGCCTGGCTGGCCAAGGTTAGCAGGCTGCAGAGACACATCATCCCCACGGCAGGCAGGGCAGAAGGACTGGAGGACACAGGTGCGCCGAGGGGGAGGGACCGGTCTGCAGCTCTGATGGGGTCACTGTGCAGCAGTGGGGATGAGCAGAAATACCAGAATGGATCGGAGGGTCGGGTAGAGCCAGGCATCGGGAAATGCACCAGGATCTGGAGCTGCAAGTCCCCAGAGGCTCCTAGGGGGCCGGGGGAGGGGACGGGCTTGCTTGGTCTTCAAGGGTGGGGAGGAATGGAGACTTAGCATCTGCCTGGCCTGACTCAGCCCTAAAGAGCCTGGCTGGGGGCCGCTGGGGGACAGCGGGGTACCTGTCCCTCCCAGTAGCAGGTGACACCACGTGTTGGGGTTCCAAACTTTTGATACCCAACTTCCCCCCTTATCAAGAGTGGCCTCAGCTGGAGGAAATAAATATTTATGTCCCGGCCACACACCACTGTGAGTTGTATAAATGAGCAATCAGTCATCCTGCCTCTTGTCAAAGCTGTGTGTTATAATGGCAGACGAAGGGAGCCAAGGGACGTGACTGTTTAAGCTTTGTGGAGACTGGGAATGAAGCATGGGCAGCTGACAGAGGGGCGCTTTGTCACAGCTCCGCGTAGCCGGGCCCCTCGCTGTTCCTGCCACCTTCCGTGTCTCTTGCTGGAATCCAGACCCTGTCCCTCCTCATGTCCAGTCCATGCCTGCCTTGGGGTCTTTCCCTCTTTTGATTTTTGGCCGGAAGCTTTCTGTCACCAGATCTCGGTGCTGCGAAATCCAATGCTCTGATGGCACCGCCTTGCCCAACTCCTCATCTTCACCGGTCCCCTGCCTTACTTTCTTCTGAGCATGTAAGCCGTCTAACTAACATTGTGTACTTGTTGGCTCGTTGGTTCACTGTCTTTGCCGCTATCAGAATGTAAGCTCCACAAAGCAAGGGTTTTGTCTTTGTCTTCACTGTAGTGTCTCTGGACCAGGGGCATTGCCTGGAAGATCACGGGTTCTCGGTGACTGTGCAGGGAATGAATGAATGAATGATGACACAGTTCCTTCCTAGGATGGACGTAGGAGCCAGCACGCAGGTACTGGTTACGCAGCTGCGTGCTACAGAGCTCCCATAAAGATTGCGTGTCCCTTCTGTGGCCTTCTGTGTAACATCAGTGGGGAGTCGGTCACTTGGACAGCCTGGCAGTCTGGTCATCTGGCGTTAGGCTGAGCTGGAGGCCCTGGTTACCAGCGCCCAGGCTTTTCACCAACGCCCCTCCCCAACCCCTGGCTCTCTCCTCCTGTCTGGGGCTGACCCAGCTCTCCATGGCACAGTGTGGCCAGAGGCTGGAAGCTTCACCTCCCTGCCTCCCTGGCTGGGCACAGAGAGGCCCTGACCCAGGGGGCCCCCACCCTTCTGCCCACTGACCCAAGAAAGACTCCTTTGCAGAGGTCTTGGAAGCTAAGGCAGATCAGAGTCCCCGTTCACAGGGATCGGTTTGGGGCTGTGGGCTATACACCTGAACTCTGAGAAACTTCTGGTCAACCTCAGCCCCTCAAGGGAAGTGGGATTCTTCTTTGTCTCATCCCCAGGGAGATAGGACTGTCTTGTTCTAGAAGGGGTTGACATGGTGGCCACAGATGATGTTGGAGCTCTTGGGACGGTGAGATCGGCTGACCCAGGGTGTTTGAGTTGGAGCTGGGCAGACCTGGGTGTGACTCCTCCTTGCCCACTCACAGGCTGTAGGACCCCGGCTTGCATCCGGCACCTGTGAAGTGGGGTAACAGGCACCCTCCTTAGAGCAGAGGGCCGTTGACGCGTTGAATGGAACAGTCTGTATTTCAAGGGCACTGGCATGGCTCTGACCTTATGCTCAGGGGCCACCTTCATTTCAATCATTCTTTTTTTTTTAATAATTTTTTATTGTTATGTTAATCACCATACATTACATCATTAGTTTTTGATGTAGAGTTCCATGATTCATTGTTTGTGCATAACACCCAGTGCTCCACGCAGAACGTGCCCTCTTTAATACCCATCACCAGGCTAACCCATCCCCCCACCCCCTCCCCTCTAGAACCCTCAGATTGTTTTTCAGAGTCCATCGTCTCTCATGGTTCGTCTCCCCCTCTGACTTACTCCCCTTCATTCTTCCCCTCCTGCTATCTTCTTCTTTTTTTTTTTCTTAACATATATTGAATTATTTGTTTCAGAAGTACAGATCCGTGATTCATCAGTCTTGTACAATTCACAGCGCTCACCATAGCACATACCCTCCCCAATGTCTATCACCCAGCCACCCCATCCCTCCCACCCCCCAGCATTCCAGCAACCCTCAGTTTGTTTCCTGAGATTAAGAATTCCTCATATCAGTGAGGTCATATGATACATATCTTTCTCTGATTGACTTATTTCACTCAGCATAACACCCTCCAGTTCCATCCACGTCGTTACAAATGGCAAGATCTCATTCCTTTTGATGGCTGCATAATATTCCATTGTGTATATATACCACATCTTCTTTATCCATTCATCTGTCGATGGACATCTTGGCTCTTTCCACAGTTTGGCTATTGGGGACATTGCTGCTATAAACATCGGGGTGCACGTACCCCTTCGGATCCCTACATTTGTATCTTTGTGGTAAATACCCAGTAATGCAATTGCTGGATCGTACGGTAGCTCTATTTTCAGCGGTTTGAGGAACCTCCATACTGTTTTCCAGAGTGGTTACACCAGCTTGCATTCCCACCAACAGTGTAGGAGGGTTCCCCTTTCTCCACATCCCTGCCAACATCTGTCGTTTCCTGACTTGTTAATTCTAGCTATTCTGACGGGTGTGAGGTGGTATCTCATTGGGGTTTTGATTTGCATTTCCCTGATGCTGAGCGATCTTGAGCACGTTTTCATGTGTCCGTTGGCCATTTGGATGTCTTCTTTGGAAAAATGTCTGTTCATGTCTTCTGCCCATTTCTTGATTGGATTATTTGTTCTTTGGGTGTTGAGTTTGATAAGTTCTTTATAGATTTTGGATACTAGCCCTTTATCTGATATGTCATTTGCAAATATTTTCTCCCATTCTGTCGGTTGTCCTTTGGTTTTGTGGACTGTTTCTTTTGCTGTGCAAAAGCTTTTTATCTTGATGAAATCCCAATAGTTCATTTTTGCCCTAGCTTCCCTTGCCTTTGGCGATGTTTCTAGGAAGAAGTTGCTGCGGCTGAGGTCGAAGAAGTTGCTGCCCCTGTTCTCCTTTAGGATGTTGATGGACTCCTGTCTCACGTTTAGGTCTTTCAACCATTTGGAGTCTATTTTTGTGTGTGGTGTAAGGAAATGGTCCAGTTTGATTCTTCTGCATGTGGCTGTCCAATTTTCCCAACACCATTTGTGGAAGAGACTGTCTTTTTTCCACTGGACATTCTTTCCTGCTTTGTCAAAGATGAGTTGACCATAGGGTTGAGGGTCCATTTCTGGGCCCTCGATTCTGTTCCATTGATCTATGTGTCTGTTTTTCTGCCAGTACCATACTGTCTTGATGATGACAGCTTTTAATAGAGCTGGAAGTCCGGAATTGTGATGCCACCGGCTTTGCTTTTCTTTTTCAGTATTCCTCTGGCTATTCGGGGTCTCTTCTGGTTCCATACAAATTTTAGGATTATTTGTTCCATTTCTTTGAAAAAGGTGGATGGTATTTTGATGGGGATTGCATTGAATGTGTAGATTGCTCTAGGTAGCACTGACATCTTCACAATGTTTGTTCTCCCAATCCATGAGCATGGAACGTTTTTCCCTTTCTTTGTGTCCTCTTCAATTTCTTTCATGAGTATTTCATAGTTTTCTGAGTACAGATCCTTTGCCTCCTTGGTTAAATTTATTCCTAGGTATCTTATGGTTTTGGGTGCAATTGTAAATGGGATCGACTCCTTGATTTGTCTCTCTTCTGTCTTGTTGTTGGTGTATAGGAATGCCACTGATTTCTGTGCATTGATTTTATATCCTGCCACTTGACTGAATTCCTGTATGAGTTCTAGCAGTTTTGGGGTGGAGTCTTTTGGGTTTTCCACATACGGTATCATATCATCTGCAAAGAGTGAGAGTTTGACTTCCTCTTTGCCGATTTGGATGCCTTTGATTTCTTTGTGTTGTCTGATTGCCGTGGCTAGGACTTCTAATACTATGTTGAATAGCAGTGGTGAGAGTGGACATCCCTGCTGCGTTCCTGACCTTAGGGGAAAAGCTCTCAGCTTTTCTCCTTTGAGAATGATATTTGCTGTAGGTTTTACATAGATGGCTTTTATGATATTGAGGTATGTACCCTCTATCCCTATACTCTGAAGAGTTTTGAGCAAGAAAGGATGCTGTACTTTGTCAAATGCTTTTTCTGCATCTATTGAGAGGATCATACGATTCTTGTTCTTTCTTTTCTTAATGTATTGTATCACGTTGATTGATTTGCGGATGTTGAACCAACCTTGCAGCCCAGGGATAAATCCCACTTGGTCGTGGTGAATAATCCTTTTAATGTACTGTTGGATCCTATTGGCTAGTATTTTCGTGAGAATTTTTGCGTCCATGTTCATCAAGGATTTTGGTCTGTTATTCTCCTTTTTGATGGGGTCTTTGTCTGGTTCTGGGATCAAGGTAATGGTGGCCTCATAAAATGAGTTTGGAAGTTTTCCTTCCATTTCTATTTTTTGGAAGAGTTTCAGGAGAATAGGTATTAATTGTTCTCTAAATGTCTGATAGAATTCCCCTGGGAAGCCATCTGGCCCTGGGCTTTTGTTTGTTGGGAGATTTTGGATGACTGCTTCAATTTCCTTAGCGGTTATAGGTCTGTTCAGGTTTTCTATTTCTTCCTGGTTCAATTTTGGTAGTTGATACATCTCTAGGAATGCACCCATTTCTTCCAGGTTATCTAATTTGCTGGCATAGAGTTGCTCATAATATGTTCTTATAATTGTTTGTATTTCTTTGGTGTTGGTTGTGATCTCTCCTCTTTCATTCATGATTTTGTTGATTTGGGTCATTTCTCTTTCCTTTTTGATAAGTCTGGCCAGGGGTTGATCAATCTGTTAAATCTTTCAAAGAACCAGCTCCTAGTTTCGTGGATCTGTTGTACTGTTCTTTTGGTTTCTAGTTCATTGATTTCTGCTCTGACCTTTATGATTTCTCTTCTCCTGCTGGGTTTAGGCTTTCTTTGCTGTTCTTTCTCCAGCTCCTTTAGGTGTAGGGTTAGGTTGTGTATTGGAGACCTTTCTTGTCTCTTGAGACAGGCTTGTATTGCTATATACTTTCCTCTCAGGACTGCCTTTGTTGTATCCCAAAGATTTTGAACAGTTGTGTTTTCATTTTCATTGGTTTCCGTGAATTTTTTTAATTCTTCTTTAATTTCCTGGTTGACCCATTCGTTCTTCAGTAGGATGCTCTTTAGCCTCCATGTGTTTGAGTTCTTTCCGACTTTCCTCTTGTGATTGAGTTCTAGTTTCAAAGCATTGTGGTCTGAAAATATGCAGGGAATGATCCCAATCTTTTGGTACCGGTTGAGACCTGATTTGTGACCTAGGATGTGATCAATTCTGGAGAATGTTCCATGGGCACTAAAGAAGAATGTGTATTCCGTTGCTTTGGGATGGAATGTTCTGATATGTCTATAAAGTCCATTTGGTCCAGTGTGTCATTTAAAGTGTTTATTTCCTTGTTGATCTTTTGCTTAGATGATCTGTCCATTTCAGTGAGGGGGGTGTTAAAGTTCCCCACTATTACTGTATTGTTGTCAATGTGTTTCTTTGCTTTTGTTATTAATTGCCTCCTAAAAGTGGCTGCTCCCACGTTAGGGGCATAGATATTTACAATTGTTAGATCTTCTTGTTGGATAGACCCTTTAAGTAGGATATAGTGTCCTTCTTCATCTCTTATTACAGTCTTTGTTTTAAAATCTAATTTGTCTGATATAAGGATTGCCACCCCAGCTTTCTTTTGGTGTCCATTAGCATGGTAAATGGTTTTCCACCCCCTCACTTTCAATCTGGGGGTGTCTTTGGGTCTAAAATGAGTCTCTTGCAGACAGCCTATCCATGGGTCTTATTTTTTTAATCCAATCTGATAGCCTGTGTCTTTTGATTGGGGCATTGAGCCCATTTACATTCAGGGTAACTATTGAAAGGTATGAATTTAGTGCCATTGTATTGCCTGTAAGGTGACTGTTGCTGTATATTGTCTGTGTTCCTTTCTGATCTATGCTGCTTTTAGGCTCTCTCTTTGCTTAGAGGACCTCTTTCAATATTTCTTGTAGGCCTGCTTTTGTGTTTGCAAATTCCTTTAGTTTTTGTTTGTCCTGGAAGCTTTTGATCTCTCCTTCTATTTTCAATGAGAGCCTAGCTGGATATAGTTTTCTTGGCTGCAGATTTTTCTCATTTAGTGGTCTGAAGATATCATGCCAATCCTTTCTGGCCTGCCAGGTCTCTGTGGATAGGTCTGTTGCCAGTCTAATGTTTCTACCATTGTAGGTTACAGATCTCTTCTGCCGAGCTGCTTTCAGGATTTTCTCTTTGTCTCTGAGACCTGTAAGTTTTACTGTTAGATGTCGGGGTGTTGACCTATTTTTATTGATTTTGAGAGGGGTTCTCTGTGCCTCCTGGATTTGGATGCCTGTTTCCTTCCCCACATTAGGGAAGTTCTCTGCTATTATTTGCTCCAATATACCTTCTGCCCCTCTCTCTCTTTCTTCTTCTTCTGGGATCCCAATTATTCTAATGTTTTATTGTTATCGTATCGCTTATCTCTCGAATTCTGCCCTCGTGATCCTGTAGTTGTTTCTCTCTCTTTTTCTCAGCCTCTTTATTTTCTGTCATTTGGTCTTCTATATCACTGATTCTCTCTTCTGCCTCATTTATCCTAGCAGTTAGTGTCCCCATTTTTGATTGCACCTCATTAATAGCCTTTTTGATTTCGACTTGGTTAGGTTTTAGTTCTTTTATTTCTCCAGAAAGGGTTTCTCTAATAACTTCCACACTTTTTTCAAGCCCAGCTAGTATCTTTAAAGTCATGATTCTGAACTCTAGGTCCGACATCGTACTAATGTCAGAATTGAGTAGGTCCCTGGCAGACGGCACTACCTCTTGTTCTTTTTGCTGAGGTGATTTTTTTCATCTTGTCATTTTGTCCAGAGGAGAACAGATGATTGAGAGAACAGAATGCTAACAGGTTAACAACGTCTCCAGCAAATATACTCTATACAAATCAGAAAAGACCTGAAACCAGGGGACAAGAAAGGGAAAGAAAGAAGTGAAAAAAAAAAAGGAAAAAGAAAAAGATAAAAACAAAGAAAAACAGAAAACAAAAAAAAAAACCAGAATATGATCAAATATGATCAGGCTAGTGCATAGATCAGTGCCACACAGTAGCTTTTGGGCATATTTTGGTCTGTTAGAAGAAAGTGCCTGCTAAAATTTAAAGGAAGAAAGACTTATATATGTACAAAATAAGGGTTGATACAATGAAGGGATGGCAGATGAATGTAAAGACGAAAATTATAAAAGATTTTATAAAAGGAATTGATAAGAAGTTGTTTTTTAAAAGAAAGAAGAAGATTTAAAAAGAAAAAAAAGAAAAAAAAAGGGAGAGAATGTGATCAGGCAGGAGAATAGAACAAAGGCATACACTAGTGATTTAGGGTATATTTTGATCTGTTAGAAGAAAATGTATCTAAAAATTTTAAAGAGAGAACAACATATATATATATGTATATATGCCAAAAATAAGGGTAACTACTATGAAGGGATAAAAATATGACTCTAAAAATGAAAAATAAAAAATGTTTTTTTTAAAAGGGATTGATAAGATGTTGGTTGAAAAAGGGAAAAAAAATTTAAAAAAAAAGGTAAAAAAATTAACTTTGAAAAACTAATGAATCATGTTAAAAAGCCATGAATTCTATGTGCAGTATTCCCCTAGCGCTGGAGTTCTCCCGTTCTCCTTGATCGGTAAACTTGGTCTTGGCTGGCTGGCTGTTCCTGCTGATCTTCTGCGGGAGGGGCCTGTTGCTGTGGTTCCCAAATGTCTTTGCCGGAGGCGGAATTGCCCCGCCCTTGTGAGTCCAGGCTAAGCAAGCTGCTCCGGTTTGCTCTCAGGAGCTTTTGTTCCCTGCAAGCTCTCGGTACAGCTTTGGAGGACCAGGGTGAAAATGGTGGCCTCCCAGTCTCTGCCCGGAGGAGCCGAGAACTTGGGGCCCCGCTCCTCAGTGCGCCCCCAGAGAAAAGCAGTCAGTCACCCCCGGTCTCCGGCCGCACTCCGTGCTCACCCGGCCTGTGACCGAGCGTTTCTATCTCTGGCACCCGACCCCGTGTGGAGTCTCCAAACCCAGCAGATCCCTGCGGTGCGCTCCTGCGCCGCTCCTCCCGGGGGAGGGAGGGGAGTCTCCCCGGATCTGCCGCTTGTTGGGTCCCTGCTGGAGGAGCAGTGGCCCGACTGGGCCGCGGATCACAGTTCATGGCAACCCCGAGCTGAGAGCCCGCGCCTCGGCTCCGTCTCTGCAGCCGCCTTCCCCGCTCCGATCCCTGGGAGCTCTGCCGCACTCAGGCACCCCCGGTCTTCCTGTGACCCCGAGGGTCCTGAGACCACCCTGTCCCGCGAGGGTTCCACACCCCGCTTAGCCACTGGAGCGACGTCCCTCCGCGGAGCCGACTTCTAAAAGGTCCGATTTTGTGCTCCGTGGCTCTAGCACTTGCCAGAAGCGGCCGACGGAGGCCCCCTCCCCCGCCGTCTATCCTCCCGAATATCGCCTCCGACTCACTTCTCCGCACGCCCTACCTTCCAGAAAGTGGTCGCTTCTCTGTTCAGAGAGTTGTTGCTATTCTCTTCTTCGATCTCCTGTTGAGTTCGTAGGTGTTCAGAATGGTTCGATCCCTATTCAGCTGAATTCCTGAGACCAGACGAAATCCAGGTCTCCTACTCCTCCGCCTTCTTGCTCCCCATTTCAATCATTCTAGTGACTGTCCTTGCTGTCACCAGCCATACCTTCTCCGTGTTCCTCTGCCCCTTCTTTTCTCCTTCTCCCCAGTAACTGCTAGGCTTTCCTCTGTCCCCGCTCCTTTTCATGGTTCCCCTGGTTGCATTGATCCATCTCTCACCTCGTGGATCTTCAGCAGTGACTGGGTCTCAGCAGTTCCGTTAAAACAGGCACTAACTCAGCCCATCATGGGCCTGCCTTTTCCTTCCGAGGACCTCTCTGGCCATTCCCTGCCACTGCTCTCTGTTCTCTTGTCTTCCCAAATAGTTTACATGGAGCTTATCACATCCCCAATGTTGTGCTGGGTCCTGGGGGTCCACGAATGGAGCCCTGTCAGTCCCCACAGTTGACAAGCATGGAGACAAGCATGGCACCATCCTTACAAGGACAACAGGGTGTGAGTGTAGAGAGGGGAGCGGGAAACCCAGGATCCCACAGAGGCTGGCATGCTTGAGTGGGTGTTGCAGGATGCCTAAGAGTTCCACAGGCTGGAAAGGGTGGGCAGTGTGCTGTTCAAACTAGTGCAGCCCGTCTTCCAGAATCATCAAGGGTGGGAAATAAAATCTTCAAGGAACATTCTGTGAGAAGGATGCTCTCAGGGGCTTGGCCCCATGTGGGTGTGAGGCCCTCCACGTTGCAAAGCTCCGTGGGTTCTTAGGGTCAGCTTTTCATGCTTTGCTGTTTGTTGCTTCCCTTGGGTTCAGGCGGGCAGCGACTCCCTATGTTGACTTCAGCATATTCACCCCCCTTTCTTTGCCAAAGGCTTTCATCTGGACTGAGCACACAGATGGCCGAGCCTAGTAAGCTCGCGTGGCAGGGAGGAGTCGCCTTTCTCACTGGGGGGACCTGCGTCTTACCCAGTCTTTTTCATTGGTTCTGGTGGTTCCGATATTTTCCTTTCTTGCTTTCCTCTGGTGTGTGGGTGACATTGCAGCTGAGTGATTTTTGGCCAGCGAGACCACTGCATAGTCTATCTCAGAGCCGCTCCCCCTCCGCATTCTTGTTTTCACTCCATTTCCCAGGACGCTGGATCCTTTCTGCGAAATTCCACCACTTAGGTCATCCGTGCCTTCAGACAAGGATTAAAGGCAATCGGGGTGGTGGTTAAAGGCAGCAGACTACGGAGCCAGACTGGGGTGAATCTAGACTGCCTCAGTTTACCCGTCTGTGAAAACGGGGCTGGTGATAGCATCTCCTTCCAAGGACGGTTGTGGGATTAAAGCAGTTTGAATGGATGGCAGTTGGAGCAGCATCAGATAGAGGGAAACACTGTTTTCAGTCTGCAGGGGCTCATGTGTTGGTCACGCGGCCACCTGTGACTGTTGAGTGGTCAGAATTGAAATTGAAATTGAAAAATGTTTCAGAGCCTCCCAAATTTCAAATGTTTGGTTTTTCTTTTTTTTGGCAAAGAGCCTAAAATATCTCTGTAATTTCTTACATTGAGTACATGTTGAAATGGTAGTATTTTGCATATATTGGATTAAGTAGAATCTATTATACAATTAATTTCAGTTGTTTCTTTTATTTTTTTAACATGGCTACCGGAAAATGGAAAAGTCACACTGATCCAAATGTTAGTGGCATCAAGAGTCCACTTGAGTTCAAGTTTCATTCACGAACAAAACAAACTCTTTGTGGAGCTTATATTGTATTGGCAGAGACAGGAAGTATACCTTAAAAAACTTAAGGGCATGATGCTCAGGATCAGACAGGTGATGTGTTCGAGGAACACTGGGGAGAGGGAGTCACTTTTTTAAAAAGATTGTATTTATTTATTTGTTTATTTAGAGCGCACATGAGCAGGGGGAAGGGCAGAGGGAGAGAAAGAATCCCAAGCAGAATCCCCCTTGAGCAGAGAGCCTGACACGGGGCTTGAACTCATGACCCTGAGATCATGACCTGCGCTGAAACCAAGAGTCAGGCACTCAACGAACTGAGCCACCCAGGTGCCCCGGAGGGGATCAGTTTTGATAGTGTGGTCCTAAGCTGGTGGCATTTGATCTGGTAGCTGACTGATAAGCAAGAGCTGGCCACGGAGAGATCTGGAGGAAGAACATTCCAGGCAGAGGGCATAGCAAGTGCAAAGGCCCCGAGGCAGGCGCAGACCTTGCGTGTTTAAGGCACAGAAATCAGACACGGGTTTTGAGTGTGGCAGGGGTAGATGTGGGCCAGCCATGCAGGGTGTTAGAGGCCGTGGTAAGGAGTGTGGAATTTTTGCAAGCGTGATCTGATTTCTGTTTTAATACGACGATTCTGGTTGCCACACCGTGGGAATGGGCTCTGTTGAGAAGCAGGAAAACAATGAGCATTTCTAATAGCGAGATGAGTTGATGAGAGAACTTTCTCAGACTTTCTTCTCCACGGGAAGAGGTATAAGGGAGCAGGGTGATGCATGATGATGGCCCGTGGGTTTCCGAATTAGACAAATTGAAGCTCCAGATCCCACCCAAGCTTGGACGAGCCCATAGACCTTTGTCCAGGGTTCTCCAAGAGGGGTTGGCCAACTTTTTCTGCAAAGGGCCAGATTGTAAGTGCTTTAGGCTCTGCAGCCGGAAAGCCTCTGTGGCATCTGTTCAGGTCCACCAATGTGGCGTGGAAGTAGCCATAGTAATATGTCAATGATGGGCTTGGCTGTGTGCCCATAAACCATTATTTACAATAACAGGCGGTGGGCAGGATTTGGCCTGGGGGCTGTCGTTTGTCAACACTCGCTCTCCATCTTGCTCTGAAAGCCACGTCCGCCTTCCATGTGGCATGTGAACAGGGACGTGTCCGGCACCAGGAGCCTGTGGGCGAGCCTGTGGCCAGCCAGAGCCCTGAGCCCGTTTAGGCTTCCCGTGCATGCCCCACTCTGTGCTCTGTCTGGAATATTCTCTCTTTGTCTGCTCTCCCTGAGTCTTGCCGCCCCCACCCCCCCGCCACCTTACCTCCCAGGTGTCATCAGCGCTCGCCAACACAGGGATGCCCTGTGTGCCTGATGCCCCCGCACCACAGGCTCCCTCTCATTGCAGAGCGGTGGGACTGGGCGGAGTGTTGACCCCAGTTCAGAGCTGAGCTCTGCCTTCTCCTGGCTGTAGGGCCTTGACCGATTTACTGTTGACACTGTTTGGAGGTCAACAACCAGAGAAAATTGCTGGTCGCTCTGGAAACAGCTGTTTTTAGGCTGCATTGAAAGAACCTCGAATCTGGATCCAGGGTGGATCCAGAGACAGACCTGTTCTTCCCGTGGCTCGAGTGGGGACACCGGCTCTCCCGTGTCCTGTTGGAGACACTTGTCCAGCGTGTGCCCGGAGAGTGACATGGAGCTTTGTAAAATGCTTTCCAGGCACTGACTTATGTAAATCCTGTAGCAGCCCAACAAAGCAGTCACAATGATCATGCCCACCTTGTCGAGAAGGCTCAGGGGCTCCAGAATCCTGTTCAAGGTCACACCGCCTGGAGGGGGCTGGTCTGGGCTCTGAGTACAGGCAGTCTGACCCCAGAGCCCAGGCCCTAATGTTAGACTGGCCTGAGGTACAGACCAGAGGTACAGACGGACAAGGGAACATGGGGGGCCCCTTGTGTCTGTTTGAAACCTGTCCTGTGACCAGGGGGGGTCGATGTCGGCTCTTGCTTTTCACCGTGCCTGGACTTGGGGTTTGTGGAAGACGCTAGAAGAGGCCGCTGGTTGCTCAGCCTAAGGGCACCTGTTTTCATGATGTGAGCCCCTCAGCTTCAAGACAGTGGCCACCTGGCCAGTGCTGAGCCACTCAACCCAGGATGCACTTAAGTAGGGCTGGGGGAGCCTCTGGGTATTTTTAGCTTCAGGAAAGTTCTTCCTTTCTGAGAATATACTAGGAGCGGTCACCAGCATCTGTGGAGGGCTGCCTGGGCTCAGAGCCTCCTCCCGTGGGTCCTGCCCCTTCACCCTGCTGGGGGCTGCAGGGGCAGGGTGTGGACCTGGCTCACTGTGTCCCACCCAGAGCTCACTTAGCGGCTACAGTGCTTTGTCTTTTTCTTGGGCTTCTGTGACCCCTAGGGTCAGAGCTCAGGCGAGCCCAGCCACTGAATCACTGTCCCATTCATTCTCTGTGCAAGCCTTGTCACAGAGGGGAAGTTCATTCCCACCACAGGATTTAATGCCATTCAGAAAGCGAGTCCCAAGCCCCTGTATTCTGATCCTGAGGGTGGTGGGGAATGGCTCTTCCCGGCCCAGGATGGCCTTAAGAAGCGGTGTGCCCGGGAGCAGAGCCTTCCAGAAGCCAGAGGAGCTGCCCTCACCTGGGCCAGGCGGGCTGTGCCCGAGGTGCCCTGCCCACTCTGAGGGCCCCATCTTGCGTGGGAACCGCAGGGGCTTGGCCACCTTGGCCAGAATGGACCCCCCGCCCACACCCTTGCTGCCAGGGAAGCAGCCAGAGTGGAGGGCGGATGGAGCCTGCTCTCACCGTATGGCTGGGGGAGAAGGGAGAGTCACTGAGCTGGCCCACTAATTACCTACCTCGCCCAGGAAGCAGAAGGATTTAGAATGTGTGCTGGCTGTTACCAAAATGAGGTGCAGGGGAGAGGGAGAGCCAAGGCGCTGCGGACAGGGTTAGAATTCACAATTACCTTGGTGAGTTGGCAAAACGGAGGGACCAGCCCAGCACGCACGGTTCAGCAAGGACAAGAGCAAGAGGGCGCTGGACAGGGAAGGCAAATTGCTGCAGGCCTCAGGGGAGGGTGGCCACAGGTCCTCAGCCCTCAAGTTGGGAAAGATGAGGGCTCCCACGGTGAGGGGAGCCCAGCCTCCACCTGAGTGGGTGGTAGGGGTCTTTTTCTGTAGGGGGCTCCACGCCCATCACCTACTGAGTACAGGATAGTTGGGGACCAAAGATGGAGGAGGGGACATCGAGCCGTCTGCATCTAGGTGTTAGGCACCCACTATGCATGGAGCACTCCGTTAGGTCCTATGGAAGCGAGATCAGGAGTAAGACACAGTCCTGGCCTCAGGGACTTAAATCCAGGAGCAGAAAGACAAGACTATACAGTAAAAAGATAATTCTGGTGCCCCACCAGCATTACAAGCCACATGCTCAGGAGGTTCAGAGGGAGGCTGCTCTGGTCAGGGAGAGCATCACCTAGGGCCTTGAAGGGTGGGTGGATTAATGGGCGAGGAGGGTAGAGGGGTAGCTTTTGGCTGGTCAGCTGGGGCCAGAGCCTACAGGGCAGGGATGCTTAAGGAGCCAGTGGTTTGCAAAGGTTGAGCGATGACCCGTTCCTTTGGAAAGGTTGGTCATGGCTATTCTGTAAACAGAGAGTCATGATGAAAGAACCAGGGAAAAGGCCAGAAGGAACTAAAACTCTGTGTCCTGTTGGAGAAGGCTGCTCTGAGCCAGGGACTTTTCTGTTTCCTTCTTTAAACATAAGGGCTGTGTCCCCGAGGGTCAGGAGCTATGTGGGTAGGAGTGGGGTGCCTAGAGTGGAGGTGCCATTTGGCTCCTCCATTAGTTGGGCTAATGATGGGGGATGGGGTTGGGGCAAAGCTGGACCCTGCAAGGGGGCTGGGAGAGGAGGCTTTGAGGGTCCGTAAGGTGGGAGGTGCACAGAGGAGGAGGCGCGAGGACCACAGACCATGAGCAGCACCTTGAGAAAAAGGAGAAGGGCAGGTCAGAGTGGGGCTCAGGAGACGCCGACCCCTTCGTTCATGTAGAAACAGTTTTGATCCTTTAGTGGGGAGCAGGCACCGAGGCTATGGGAGTGAACCAAAGAAAGTGTCTAGTCTCAGGGTGCTTACATTCAGTTATAGGAGGCAGGAAATAAACCCATAAACATGCAGCGTAAAATCAGGTCGTGATAAGTCCTTCAAAGGGGAATAGAGCGGGGAAGTAGAAAGTGGTGGGAAGTGGTAGGAAAAAGCCTGATTTGAAGAAAGGACCTAGATGACTGGTCATTATACTGAAGCAGAGACCTGAATGGCTGCGAGAACGATCCACGTGTGACTGTGTGCAGAGGGGAGGTTGTGCCAGGAGTGTTGGGGAACAAGGGGAGCAGAGTGGCTAGTGTGGGGAGAGCCAGGGTAGAGACACAGTAGTGGATGAAGTCAAAGAGGTGGGGCATTGTGGGCCACACTAGGGTCTTGGGCTTCATTCTGGGTGTGATGGGAGCCTTTGTGGGGGTCACAGCAGTGGAGCGATAAGCTCTGACTCATGTCTGACATCATCCCTCTGACCGCTATGTTGAGAATAGACCCTGGAAGGGCAAACATGGGGGAAAGGAGTTGTGGGGGGAGGGGATGAGACAGAGGCTTCAACTGGGATGGGATGGTGGTGATGGAGGATGTGAGAAAGATTCACCTTCGGTGTTTATTTATTCTTAACTTCTCGTTTGGAAGAGTTCTAAAAACCAATGGAAACTTTTGAAATGATTAAACGATACAGTGAATACCTATATGGCCTTCACCAGCAGTTAACATTTGCCTCCCTCTGTCTCTCTTCTCCTCCTCCTCCTCTTCCTTCTGTCACCATCACCACCATCATCATCGTCACTGTCACTATCACCATTCTCATTACTATTGCCATATCTTCATCACCACCATCATCATTACTGTCATCACTACCATCATCGTCATCACCATCACCACCACCATCATCACCACCATCACCACCACCACCACCATCATCATCATCACCACCATCACCACCATCACCACCATCACCATCACCATCACCACCATCACCACCATCACCATCATCACCACCATCACCACCATCACCATCACCATCACCATCACCACCACCACCACCACCATCACCGACATCATCATCACCATCATCATCACCACCTCATCATCACCATCATCATCACCGCCATCACTATCATCACCCTCGTCATCATTACTGTCAACACTACCATCATCATCAGCAGCACCATCACCATCACCACTATCCGCATCATATCACCGTCACTATCATCATCATCATCATCATCATCACCATCACCACCATCATCACCATCATCATCACCACCATCACTATTGCCACCATCGTCATCACCACCTCATCAACACCATCATCATCACCATCATCATCATCACCATTACTGTCAACACTACCATCATCATCATCACCACCATCACCATCACCACTATCACCATCATCATCACCATCACTATCATCAACATCATCATCATCACCACCATCACCATCATCATCACCATCACCACTATCACCATCATCATCACCATCACTATCATCATCATCATCATCACCACCATCACCATCACCATCATCATCACCATCACTATCATCATCACCACCACCATCACCATCACCACTATCACTGTCATCATCATCATCACCATCACTATCATCAACATCATCACCACCATCACCACCATCACCATCATCATCATCACCACCATCACTATCATCACCACCATCACTATCATCACCATCATAATCATCATCATTACTGTCAACAGTACCATCATCATTATCACCACCATCACCATCACCACTGTCACCATCATCATCACCATCACTGTCATCATCATCATCACCATCACTATCATCAACATCATCACCACCATCACCACCATCACCACCATCACCATCATCACCACCACCACCATCACCACCATCATCATCACCATCATCATCATCACCACCATCACTATCATCACCACCATCACTATCATCACCATCATAATCATCATCATTACTGTCAACAGTACCATCATCATTATCACCACCATCACCATCACCACTGTCACCATCATCATCACCATCACTATCATCATCATCATCATCATCATCACCACCATCACCATCATCATCACCATCACCATCATCATCATTACTGTCACCACTACCTTCATCATCATCACCACCACCATCATCATCTCACCATCACCGTCATCATTACCATCATCACCACCTCATCATCACCACCATCACCACCATCACCACCATCACCACCATCACCACCATCACCATCACCACCACCACCATCACCACCATCATCATCACCACCATCACTATCATCACCACCATCACTATCATCACCATCATCATCATCATCATTACTGTCAACACTACCATCATCATTATCACCACCATCACCATCACCATCACCACTGTCACCATCATCATCACCATCACTATCATCATCATCATCATCACCACCATCACCATCATCATCACCATCACCATCATCATCATTACTGTCACCACTACCTTCATCATCATCACCACCACCATCATCATCACCATCACCATCATCATTACCATCATCACCACCTCATCACCAGCATCACTATCAACATCATCATTGCTGTCATCGTTACCATCATCATCATCACCACCATCATCACCATCATCATACTTACCACCACTTATCACCACCACCATCACTATCAACATCATCATTACTGTTGCCGTCATTTTCATCATCATCATCATTACTGTCACCACCATCATCATCGTCATTACCGTCACCATCATTATTACTGTCACCATCATCTTCATTATCACTATCACTACCATCACCAGTATCATCACTATCACCATATCACTGTCATCATTATAGTTACCATTATCATTATCACCATCGTCATCATCACTGTCACCATGACCATCAGCAGCATCACTGTGATCATCACCAGAACTGAATCATGATATCATGATTCTTCACTGCTAAGTGTTCCATCATGTATCTTCTAAATTCAAGGATATTTTCTTACATAACCATGAAACAATTATGCGATGTAGGGAATTCATCTTTGTTACAACACAATACAATACAATACAATACAATACAATACAATACAATCTAATAGAGAGTGCAGAATTTATTTGAAGTAGAATGACAGCATTTGCTGATGGATTATATGGTGGATATGAAGAGAAGGTAGGAGTCAGTGATGACATCAAGATTTTGGACAGACAAAATTGTTGCTGAAAATGGCCAGGCCAGTGCAAAGACCTGGAATGAATTGCTGAGAGCAATTCAGATTGCAAAAGAAGATTAGAAAGAGTCTGAGTGTTGGCAGATGAGCTGAGCTGGTGGCCTGTCCAGTTCTCCAGTGGATGTTGCCGCAACACTTCTAAGGGAAGTCAGAGAATCTGGGCTCTCTCCTCCTCTCTCACTGTCTCTCTGTCTCTTTCTGTTTCTCTCTCTGTCTCCATCTCTGTCTCTCTCTTTCACACACACACACACCCTACATATACATATACACACATATACAGACTTCCTTCTCCAGTGATCTGGACCTGAATTTAGCCATAGTTATATCTCACCATAACTAAGCAGAACCAGTAATGACCCATTAGACTGTAAGTGTCTTGAGGACAGGGACATGTCTGCTTTACTTACTGTATTCAGAGTGTACATCTTTTGGCACTCAGGTATTCAAAAACTATTTCTTGAATAAATGAATGACAGACTGAATGTTCTTATTTAATACATTAGGCAGGGTGCAGCGATCGTGAATATATGTGCTTGCAAGTGGCAGAATACCTAAAATAACAGTTGTTGACACAAAAGAGAAGTTTCTCTCTCTCTCTCGTATAAAAGAAGTCAGTCCAGGGATGGTATGGTGCTACAGTGTAAGGGAACTCCTTTTATCTGTTTGCTTTGGTTTCTAAACATGCAGCTTCCGTGTCATGGCCCAAAGTAGCTGCCCAAGCACATGCCATCATGCCTGCATTCCAGGAGGAAGAAAGGACAAAGATCATACCACATTTCTTTAAGGACACTTGCTTGAAGTTGCCATACCACTCCCACTTCCATCCTGTTAGCCAATGTAGTGACCGTGTGACCAGTTAAGATATGGGAGTTCTTTTACTAGAGAAAAATGGCTCTTGGGGGACATTTAGTGTCACAGTGTGGCCTGGCAAGGGACCGGGGCTGTGTGGTGCTTTCTACTACCAACCATCAGTATGGAAAGCCAGCAGATCTGGTGGATCACTGTCGCCACCATCTGTACTTCCCACTGTAAGGACAGTTAGTTGTGTCCTTAAGGGGACTGTGCCCAGGAGGGTCAGGCCACTGGGACACCTCTGGAGAAACCTCTGAAAGCTCTGCAGGAGTCTCTGAAACAGAGACCACAGAACATTCCCCCATTTTGGGAAGCCTCTGGAGAGGTTGAAGAGTTCCCAACTCTGTCCCCAGCTGTGAGGTCCCTGGAATCAGAGGCTGGGTCCTATTCAGCTTTGGGTCCTCGCGCTCCCACTGCTGGGAGCTTGGGGCCTCTCCTGCGCCCTGTGCCCTAGCCCGTGCCTGCTGAATGAAGAGAAGGCAATCGCAGATTATTCAGGAGTTTCACAAGATGCAACAAGGCCAGTTTTTCCGAAATAGAACGTTTGCGGAGGCTTTGCCAGAACTATTTAGAAAGTCTGTCAGTGTGGACCTTGCCTGCGCCCAGCCACCCACCCTTGCCAGGAGGCTGGAACAGTCCCTTCTGGATGAAGACCCTCGGGTGGGTGGGGAAGACAGCCAGGCGTGGAGGAAGCCCACATCTGCCCCTCCCTGCTCCTTGATTCTGATCGGTATTCAAGCTTCATCATTCCCTTTGTGTGTGTTTAGCTTGGGGATTTATCACTGCGGCTTAGATCTGTGATGGAATAGATAAGCTTGCACTTTAATAAATGTGGCATTTCTTTCCCCTGAAGAATGAGATGAAAGGAAATGGGGTCTCAGAGGAGGCCAGCCAGGGTGGGCAGGTAGACCTGGGGCACCAAGAAGACAGGGCCAACCAAATGGCTTTGGGATGGGAACGCCGGAGTGCAGTTTGGGGTCATTTTAGAGGGAGGTGGTCGGCATCACTGCGCCAGAGGGATAGCCCTGTGTTTTCCATGGAAAGGAGCTAAAGCGCTGAAGTTTCAGGCTTGCTGTTGAATCCTCCCTCAGGTGAGCAGTTTGGGTCCCTGACTCCTCCTCCTGGGGCACCTGGGAAGACCCTTCCTGCAGTCCTTCGGAAACGACGTGGCGTGAGCTCAGAGGCTGGGGGACGCTGTGAGGCCTCTGTTTGCTCTTTCCTCCGTGAGAATATTAATACCTACTTGTAGGAATCCTTGTGGAGATAGGACACAATAAGTATAAAGTGGCTGGCAGAATCCCCCGCACATGGTTGATGAGTAAAAAATGACAACATTGGTATTGTTAGCATGGAGTTTGGATCAGTGTCGTGTAATAAACAGACTTTTCTTTCCATGGCTTCAGAATGGGGAGCTCTGTGGTTTCCTTTGGTCCACGTGAACCCACTTTCCTAAGAGGCAACTGGAAAGGAATCCTATGGAGTAGATCATAGGATCATCCTTACTGTCACCTGCAGATGACAGGCGTGAAGTGCAGAAAGGCTGGCTGACTTGCTCAAGGTCGGTGCCAGGAGTGGTTACAGGAGCTTGTAAAGACACAGGCTCCCTCAGCCCTCCCGGTTGATCAGGGTTTGCAGTCTCTTTACAATTTTTCATTCACAATCATAATGTCGCAGAGACTGAGAGCAGAGAGAGAGAGAGGGAGACAAGACTGGGGCAATGACCTGTATTTTCAGTTTTCATTAGCAAGCTCGCATTTCATTAACCTGGCTTCTTAGATTTTCCTACAAGAAAAGCTCCCGGTGACTTTCAGAGCCATAAAGTTTAGCTGAGGCTGGCCAGCAACCTCCGGCCTATGGGCTTGCGTGAGTCAGAAGGACCAGGTGGGCATTCTGAGCCTCATCATTCTCTGAGAAGGAGCGAGATGTTTTCCTATTATAAACCGTCTTCAGTAGGAGCCACTGGAGAAACAAGCCTCGATAGTGTTTCTGTTTCTGTTCTTGCCACATAAAGGTTCGCTTAAGCACCTTGCAGGTCTTTTTTTGGAAATTTCCCCTGGGATGTATGATTGCTGTGATTGAAATTTACTCCAAGTAGATTGAGATTCATTAATCCCTTTATTCATCCATTACTGATTGAGAACTGATCCTGTTCTGTGATGGGATGCCATGCGCATGGAGGGCTTACAGTCTGAGTAAATAAGATGTGTGCCCAGGAAGGCTTACGGAGCAGTAGAAGAGTTAAAAATCTGCACAGAATTATGATTCAAGAAATGTTCACTTATCATCTGTAGGAACAAGGCCTGTGTAGAGACAGGTTGAAGTACAACATATGAGCCAGATTGAACTGAGAGGTACACATAAGTTGTGTGGGGGCATTCCTGTCAGTAGGAGCATACTGCAAGTTTATTCATTCTCTGAGGGTTTGCTGAATGCCTGCTGCATACCAGGCACTGTGCCAAAGACTGAAATGATCTAAGGAAGCAGCATGGCAGGTGGGAGATATTGAATATGACCTAGAACGCTAGATAAGGCTTGGATGGTAAGAAAGCTGGGGAGAGATTGGCTAGTGTAGGAATGGGGTGGATGAAAGAACGCCATCAGGATAAAAAGTGGTTTTCATAGGACAGAGAATAGACCTTTTCTGAAGTAGCATGCTAATGGTGGGATGGGGCAAATAGTAGGAGAACAGGTTAGAGGAGAGGGTTGGAAACAGAACGTGAGGTCTTTTTTTTAAAAAATTTTTTATTGTTATGTTAATCACCATACATCACATCATTAGTTTTTGATGGAGTGTTCCATGATTCATTGTTTGTGCATAACACCCGGTGCTCCACGCAGAACGTGCCCTCTTTAATACCCATCACCAGGCTGACCCATCCCCCCACCCCCCTCCCTCTAGAACCCTCGGTGTGTTTTTCAGAGTTCATCGTCTCTCATGAGAACATGAGGTCTTGAATGCTAGGATTTGTTCAAGGGGAATGTCTGAAGGGAACGCCATAAAGATAGTGGTGTTTACCTTCACATTTATACTCATATGCTAAAACAGCTGACTGTTGAAATTTTTGACTTCTTGTGGCTAGCATATAAAAATATGATTCATTTTGTATAATAACCTTGTATCCTACAAACTTGCAAATTCCCCTGTTAGTTTTAGTAGCTTTTTCATAGGCTTTTTAGGATTTTCTACATAAACATTAATGTCATCTGTAATATCGTTTTACTTCCTTTCACATTGTATGCATTTCATTTCTTTTTCTTGCCTTATTGCACTGGCTAGGGTCTCCTGTATAATACTGAATGAAAGTGGGGAAATATTGTTCCTGATCTTAAGGAGAAAGCATTCAGTCTTTCACATTGTAACGTGTGCTATAGTTTTTGGAGATGCCCTTTATCAAGTTGAGAAAGTTTCCTTTTATTGCTAATTCGTGGAGAGAGTTTTTTTTTTTTTTTAAGATTTTATTTATTTATTTGAGAGAGAAAGAGCAAGCACAAGCAGGGGGAGCTGCAGACAGAGGGAAAGGGAGAAGCAGACACCCCGTTGAGCAGGGAACCTGATGCAGGGCTCGATCCCAGGGTCCTGGGATCATGACCTGAGCCAAAGCCAGATGCTTAACCGATTGAGCCACCCAGGCATCCCATTGTGGAGAGTTTGTATCAGGGATGGATCTTGGATCCTGTCTACTTTTCTGTCTTTTTCTGTATCTGTTGATCATATGGCTTTCCTTTTAGTCTGTTAATATGGTAAGTTACATTGATTGGTTTTCAAATGTTACATTAACCTTACATCCCTGGAATAAACCTTTCTTGGTCATGATTTCATAATCATTTTATAGATTATTGGATTTGGTTTGCAAAAATTTTGTAAAGAATTTTTGTATCTGTGTTCATGAAGGATATTAGTCCATAGTTCTGTTTTCTTATCATTTTGGTTTCAATGGTATCAGTGCAGTTATGACCTCATAGAATGTATTGGGAAGTTTTCCCTCCACTTCAGGTTTGTGGAAGAATTTTTGTAGGATTCACTCAGATGAGGCCATCTGAGTTCGAGTTTTGTTTATTTTTATAGGAAGATTTTTAAACTAAATGCTCAATTTCTTTAATGGACGGAGAGCTCCTCAGATTATTTCTTTTTTGAAACAACCAAGTGTCACTAAAAAACACTAAAACTTTGCTAAAGTTTCTGGTTCCAGGACAGCTAGCTGTCTTGACATGAAGAAGCAACAAATACCCAAATATAATTAAAAAACAATACAAATCTTTACTTGGTCTTTTGGAAGAAAAAAATAAAACAGTGGGATCTGTGAAACATTTGTGGTATATAACAAATTTTTAAATTTTTAATTTTAAACTTCTAAAATATTTAAAAATTACTGTTAAAGCAATTAAAAAATTTTTCAAAAACTTTTCCTCATCTTCCTTCCTCTCAGTGCCTTATGTATCCACAGATGCTCCTTCTTCACGCACTTTCTTTTCTCACAAAACTCCCCCAAACTCAGCCCACTGGCCTCTGCAGGTCTCCCCACTGTTTTATTATGTAAATAAGCTTACTCTTCTAGCTCTTTAAAATTCTGTTCACCTGTTACCCAGATTTCAGACATCAGGGTACAGTTCTAGATATGAGAACCCGGAAGGTTGAAGGGACAGGGCTAGAGGGCAAACCATTTGGACTAAACACGTTTTCGTTTATTTGCTGTCACACCATGTATCTGCCATTGTGATCTGGAGACGTACATGATTGGGCATCTCCCCACCGCCCCAACCCAAGGGGCGCCCGTGAAGCAGCAGGTGCAAGAAGATGCCTCCTCACTCAGACCCTGAGTTTGTAAACTGGAATTCAGATGGATGCACTCACTCTGATTTCCCCCAAAAGCCACATTCCACATTCCGGTTTGTAGAGTGCAGAGTTGAACAGAGGTTTGCATTAAGCAACAATCCTGCTGTTTGTAAATGATTGGCTCCAGGACAGTTTAATTGACCGAACAGAGTGCCCAAATCATTGAACTTGGAGCAGAACATCTGGGTTATTTTTTTCCCCAAACTTCAGGGTTACTGAACTCTGTAGAGTGTCCCTACAAAAATATTAACTGTTACTGTCCTTTTAGACAATATATGTAATAAAACTCATTGCATATATATATATATATACATATATGCATATATATATATGCAACATATATTGCTCTACAAAAACAAATATATCTGAATGTCAATCAGTTTATCATCACATCGGTCTACTGAGGAAGAACAATTATTTTCATTTCATAGGTGATTCTCCATGAAGATTCAGAAGGTTTAACTAATGTGTCCATCATCACACAGCCTGTAGGCATTAAAACCCAAACTTGAACTCAGGTCTTCTGGTCAGACTTCTCTATCCTCTCCCTGTTTATAGTTCAGCCACTTGTTTGCTACCAAATTGAAATCAAGTAGATCGGACCTTATGCTGAATAGACCCATGCACGTGCTTATTTTTCTGTTCTTTTGAAGAGAGAGTTAAGGAAAATAAGCTGGTTACATTAAAATGGCACCAGCAGATACCGTACAAGGCATAGAACCCCAGTGCCATGCTCTGGGAACTCAGGAAATGTTTGGTCGAATGCAGAGATGCCGTATGATATTGCAGATGCTAAACACCCAGGTTCTGTTGGAACAGAGAAAGAACATATAATGGAAATAAGGTGCAGTTTTGAATTTCAAGAACATAAAACTTTAGTGGCCAATAAGGAAATTCCAATTTTGTCCTGTGCTGTGGGGGAGCTTCTTTCCTATTTCTGCTAGTATTAGGGAGGCACGGTGGAAGTGATCTGTATAGGGGTGGGAGGGATGGGGTGGCTGGGTGATAGACATTGGGGAGGGTATGTGCTATGGTGAGTGCTGTGAATTGTGCAAGACTGTTGAATCACAGATCTGTACTTCTGAAACAAATAATGCAATATATGTGAAGAAAAAAAAAGAAGAAGATAGCAGGAGGGGAAGAATGAAGGGGAGTAAGTCGGAGGGGGAGACGAACCATGAGAGACGATGGACTCTGAAAAACAAACAGGGTTCTAGAGGGGAGGGGGTGGGGGGATGGGTTAGCCTGGTGATGGGTATTAAAGAGGGCACGTTCTGCGTGGAGCCCTGGGTGTTATGCACAAACAATGAATCATGGAACACTACATCAAAAACTAATGATGTAATGTATGGTGATTAACATAACAATAAAAAAAACCCTCGAACTCCCATATCACCACCTCAAAACTCCCCCCACCTTACCTAGCAGAGAGTGGGAGAAGTCATTCGTGTCATTTGGGATTATGCTCCACTTCAAATAACAGAAAATTGACCAAATGAGGCTGAAACAAATACAAGCTGATTTTCCTACCTAGCCAGGAGTCCAAAGCGAGATCATTCCTGGAGTTGGTTCAGCCGCCCAGCACTGCCTTCAGAGAAACGGACTTTTCCCACCTTCTGTCTTCACATTTCTTACTGCCTCATGTTTGCAAGACAGCTGCCTCAGCTCCAGGCTTTAGATCTACATTCCAGGCACCAAGGATGGGGAAAGGTAGAGCCTGCAACCTTTGTTTAGCTGGACATGTTGCTGCCCTAAAGAATGTGTGTTTTGTTAGCAAGGAAGGAGAGGGACAGGGTGACTATTGGGTGGATAGCTCACAGTGTCTATCTTTTGGGTATACTTTCTTCCATTTTCTTATGGGCTCAAAAGGGACTTCCTCATTGAGGAGAGGCTTCTGGTTATGTGCTCACTTTAAACAAATCTATCATAAACGAATTTGGATGCCCCCTGGAGTCCATTCTGTTTTTAATGACTCCGTTCATGCCATATTCTACTTTCTCAACACTTGACATTTTCACTGACATGGTCCCATATAAACTCAACCACAGGTCGGAGATACAAATATTATCGTCTCCATCATTCGAGGGAAGAAACTGAGAGCAAAGAACGTGAGAGATGTGTTCAACCCAGGTCCACCTTGTCCAGGGTTCCATGCTGCTCTTCCTCTGTTATTTCTAACTAGAGTGAAGGTAGCTGAGGAGGTGCTACCTTAGGATTAACTTGTGGCCTGCCAGTGAGCTCAGGATATCCCAAACATGCTGCCATTTTGCAATCACGGGGCATTTTGCTCACATGAAATCAACAAGGAAAAAAAGCCCTGAGAAATACTCACTGAGTTTCCAGTTTCATCCACACGCATGCTCACATGCACACGTGCATCTTAGGCATAAATCTTCGTAGATAAGGCTCCGCACGTCTTGGGGCGTCTGCTGGTTCCAGTGTGATCGGAGGCACTTCAGGGGCGTTGTTAGAAGTCTGCGCTTTGGATTGGGTTTGCACATCCCGTTTGGCGTGTCAGACAGATGGAGACAGCGTCACACATCCCACCGCCCCTCTAAGCCCCCTTGCAGTTGGGAAAGCATGTGTCTGGGAAGGGAGAAAGGGGGCTCATTTCTTTGTGAGAAATAATGATGTTGACCCCTTTTTAAAAAGTGAATCTTTTTTAAAAAAGAACGCTGGGGGTATGCATTCAGTTTGTACACCCTTTCTTTTGCAGAACACGTGCAGCTCATGTGTCTGCCCTGATGGCAACAGGTCTGGGCTTACTCTAAGAAACAGCTGTGGCCAATGTGAGCATTAGGGTGGCTGGGAAGTGGCTGTTTGGCACTCTGTAGAAGCTGGTGGCTGCAGTGACAACAGTCGGAATGAGAGGGAGGGTGGTATGTATTGCCTTGTCCAGGGAGGCGAGACCCCATGGAGGAATGCAGCCCTGAGCTTGAGCTGCGCCCCTCACCGCCTCTGCAGGAACCAGTGTGCCTCAAGCAAGGGAGGCCCAGTTCTCTGGAGGTCAGCTCCCACCATACCTCCCCCCCACCAACCTGCCCGCCCCACACCTCACCAGACGAGTCCTTGGTACTGACCAGGGTACAAGGGCACCTGTGTGCATCCCTCTCCACTGAGGATTCAGTAACAGGTGGAAAGGGCACACGCCCCTGCATCCTGAATGTCCACAATTCTGTGCCTTTGCTGTTGCTGTTCTCTGTGCTAGGAATTCCCTTCTCCCCCTTGACCACCTATAGAATCCTTATCATCTCGTACAATTTACAGGAATTGCCACTTCCTCCAGGAAGCCCTCTAGGATACATCTCCTCCCTTCATCGACATTAGAATTACCGCCTCCTGTCTCTTGTGTAGCTTTTGGCTTGTACCTTTAGTTGGCATTCCCAATATCCTGCCTTTTGTCACAGTTCTGTGTCTGGATGTCGCTGGAATGTACCCAAGGAAAAGCGTGGCTATCACTGGGAAAGAGACATTGCGTGGAAATTGGGGGTAATGTGCGTTTCCTTGCAAAGGAACCAGAACCCAGTGCAGGGACAGGGTCTTTCATTAGGTGAAATGCCTATTTGAACCCCATAAGACCGCAGGACATGTTGTCCAGAATATCATAATTCATTTACTTATTTAAATGACATGAATTGGAAATCTCTCAGATGCAGAATGCTGCAGCCGAGCCTTGGAAGCAGGATTCAGGAGAAAGAATTTCCTAGTGTTTATTAGAATGATGGAAAAAAAGAGGTGCTAGCCCAAATGCCTGATGCAAGTATTTTGGCATGAGTTTATTGATGTGAGGAAGGAAGCGTCTCATCCAGCAGACATAACTATTCCGTGCTCTCGATGGATATGGCTTACTATTGAAATTTCCCTCCTCTGCAATTTTAGTAATTTTTATCACTCAAGTAAAACATTTTTCATCTATAGAGAAATGTCAAAGTTCAGCGAATTAATGAGAAAATAAACTCCTCATAATCGGACTCAGATTCATTGGTTTGTGGCCAGAGAAGATAATACTCTAGTTAATACTCTGGTTTTCCACCATTGCAAATAATGCTGCAGTGAGTAACTTTGACGAAACTGGTGGCAGACCTGGGTAACGATTTTCCCAGGATAAATTGCTGAAGGCAGCAATGCCGAGTCTAAGGTTCTGTAGGTTTTTTTTAATTTATTTTTTTAGATTTATTTATTTATTTTGAGAGAGAGAGAGCGCGAGCAGGGGGAGGGGCAGAGGGAGAGAGAGAGAATCTCAAGCAGACGGAGCTAGGCGAGGAGCCTGACGCAGGGCTCGATCTCATGGCCCTGAGATCACGCACGACCTGAGCTGAAACCAAGAGTTGGGTGCTCAACCGACCGAGCCACCCAGGAGCCCTGGTTGCGTAGGTTTTTAGGACTTTTATTCTAAAATGTTAAATTTCCTTCCACTTGGTTATACTCATTTACACAATCCGTGAGCAATCCAGGAGACTAATTATCCTTGCAGTTTTATTTTTATTCTTCTGTATAAATGTTAGAATTATTTTGTCAAAATAAAAATACAATGGAGCTAGTTTTTATTTTTGACTGCATTTTTATATAATAGATTATTTTTAGATGAATTTGTATTATAATACTGAGAGTTCCTGTCCAAGAATGAGCATTTGATGTCCTCCAGTAAATACATTAAGTTTTACTCATGCGAGTTCCCCACACTTCCTTTAAAATACCATGTATTTTATATAATTTTTCATAATTGTGAATAGGAATGCTTTTTTCTTCTCTCTCTTCTCTCTCTTTATCCTGCCCAGACTAATTACTGCTGGTATAAAAGATTAATTTTTGTCCATTTATTCTGTAATTGCCAACCTTACTGAAAATTCTTATTAGTTTCAGAGTTTGTTGTTGTTTTTTTTTCCAATTGATCTTTTGGATTGCCTAGGGCTGTAATCGCATGATCTGGTAATAATGATAATTTTGATTCTTTCTTTGAAATATTCCCTTTTTTTAAGGATTTATTTTATTTCTTTGAGAGAGAGAGAGAGAGAGTGGGCACGAGGGGATTGGCAGAGGGAGCAGGAGAGAATTTTAAGCAGACTCCCCGCTGAGCACAGAGCCTGGCACGGGGCTCCATCTTAGGACCCTGAGATCATGACCTGAGCTGAAATCAAGAGTCCAATGCTCAACTGACTGAGCCACCCAGGTGCCCCTCTTTGAAATATTCTTACTGGGGAGCCTGGGTGGTGCAGTGGGTTAGGCGTCTGACTCTTGGTTTTGGCTCAGCATGATCTCAGGGTGGTGAGATCGAGCCCCGGGTGTGGGGCTCTGTGCTCAGCACAGAGTAGGCTTGAGGATTTCTCTCCTTCCCCCTTTGCCCCTTCCTATTCATGCTTTCCCTCTCCCTGAAATAAATAAATCCTTTATTTCTAGTTCTTGTTTAACTCCACTGGCAACCTCTCCAAATACGGCTAAATGATGATGAGGTAGTTGGCATCCTCGCTTCACTTCTAACTTGAGTGGAAATGGCCATGTTCACAGTCATTTTTGCCTGACAGTGACTACCGGTCTGTAATTGCTCTCAGCTGAGGAGTTAAAGAATCTTGTAAAACATTTAACACAGAATGTTTCTCTCTCTCTCTTTTTTTTAAGATCTTGTTTGTTTTTTTTTTTTAAAGTAATCTCTACACCTGAAGTGGGGCTCAAACTCACAACCTCGAGATCAAGAGTTGTGTGTTCTATGACTGAGCCACCCCAGTGCCCCTAACACAGAACCTTTCAAATAGTAGACATTTGACAGACTTTTTGTTATTAGACATTTTTATCATTTAAAGAGGTATATTTTAATTTCCTTTTATTAAGATTTATTTTAAAATTAAGAATGGATATTGAATTTTATCTACTGCCTTTTTGGGCATTTATTTAATTCCGTACTTATATTTTTCCCTAATTTGTTAATATGATGTATTAATTTTGACAAATCCTTCATTCTTTGAATATAAAACCAATTCGGTCAAACGTGCGTTATCCACTTAAAATAATGCTGGATTCTGTTTTCCAACATTTTTTTTTTTTGGAGTATGTGCATCGAATTTCAGGAGTTAAACTGTCTTCTCCCATTTTTCAGAGGTATCTTTTTAAGATTTGAGATCAAGTTTATGCTTGCTTTGCAAAAGAAATTGGAAGTTTTTCTTTTTTAAAAAAATTTATTTTTAGAGAGAGAGAAAGAGAGTGTGTGCATGTGCAGAAGGAGAGAGAGAGAGTCTCAAGCAGACTCTGCTGAGTATGCAGCCTGACACGGGGCTCGATCTCATGACCCTGAGATCATGACCTGAGCCAAAATAAAGAGCCGGACCCTTAACCGACTGAGCCACCCAGGCGTGCCTGAAAGTTTTTCTTTCTATCCTGCCTCTTCTCCACCCCTGACCTATGTAATCTGTGCTGGGAAACTTTGAAGGGGTATACCTGTGAAGTTGCCCTGGGCAGGAAACTTAAAATATATTAAAAAATATATATTTTTATATAATATATAATAATACATATTATTATATAACATATATTTAAATACCAATTTTAATATAAATATAAAATACATAAATATCAATGTATAAAATATATATTTATGTATGACATATAAAATATAAATATATAAAAATATATTTTTAAATATATATTTTTTAAACAATATTTCCTGTTTCTTCCGTGATTATTGCAAGTCTCAGGGTTTCCATTTGTTCTTGAATTCACATCGGCGATTCATACTTTCAAAGAAAATCATTCTGATTTTGTTGAGTTCATTGGCGGAGAGCTGCAAGCAGCCTCTTATTATTTAAAAATAGCTCTTCTGGATCAGCAATTATATACCTTTTTTCTTTTATATCACTGGGTGTTTGTGCGCTCTTGCTTCTGACTGGGGTTGCCAGAGATTTAATTAGTTGTTTCAGAGATTCTGTTGGTGTGCATGTTGGAGTTGGTCTCCAGATTCTTTAAGTGTTATTGTTGCCTCTTTAATATAAGAGACCTCGAAGGTGTAAGTTCTTCTCTAAGGGTAGCTACAACCGCAACTTTGTCTGTGTTTTCATAGGTAATGTTTTCATTACTGGTATGTTCTAAATATCTGCAGTTACTGATTTCAGTGACACTTTTACCCAAAGAGGACTTCTCCCCGAAAAGTAATCTTCAAGACTTTGAAGGTGAAGACTTTGCTAAAGAACTTTGTTTCTTACATTTCAGTTGGGTTGCCTTTGAGTGTGTTTATATTTTGTTACCAACATCTAATTTCGTTGCATTTCAGATAGGGTGACCAATATTGTCTCCAAATTTGGAAATTTTCAAGTTTTTTTTTGGTATCTAGGAGGCGTATAATAGGATCGATTTTTGTTAACTATTATGTGGGCATTTAAAGGAGTATCTGTTTATCATACTTAATGAATGTATAATAATGAAAAAGCCTGTTAGTCATGTTATTCAGATCTTTTCTGTCCTTGTTCATTTTTTGTTCACGTGATCAGAGTTGATAGGGATGTGTTCATTTCTTCTGCAACTGTTCCTTTCTTCTTGCATCACGCACATAGGAAATAGCTGGTTTTATGGGTCAAGGCAACTAAATATTGGCGATTTCCCATGGTTTATGATATCTAAAAAAAATCTATGTATATTTTTAACATTTGTTGTGTGAGGGCTTCTTAGGCTTCTGTGCCCACAGCAGGTTAAACCCTCTGATCTCTGATACCGTTTGCCTTGATTGGTAACATTAATCTTGCCAGCCCTGATTCTGCATTTTTGCATTTTCCCCTTGTTAATTTTTTTTGAGGAAATTTCATTTTAGGGACATGTCTTTGACACAGCTTATCTTAACATTTTGTTTTGTGTCTCTGTGTGAGAGGCTTTTCTTATAATGGAGGTGTTAAGCCTACATGTATTTATTTGATAACCGATACACTGGGTTCTTATATTTTTTTTATGTCCTTCGTTTCCCATCTATTTTAAAAAAAAATCCTTCCTTCCTGTTTCCCTTCATCCCCCGCCCCATTTTTGCCTCTTTTATTCTCCAGCGATTTGGAAAATATTTAGCTTATTATTCTCCTGGTGCCTCCCCTTCATTTCCTCCCTTCCTCTTCTTTCCTCGGTTTTTATTTGGAATAAGCTGGAGGGTAGAGTCACGTACGTATTCATTCATTCCAGTGGGTCCTTCCTTCCTGAGGGACTTCCTGCATCATAGCAGGCAGGTGAGTTAGTGGTGGTCCGATCTCTGCTGTTGCCGAGTTATAGTTTGATGAGGGGGAGAGATGGTAATTTTGCAAGCAGGGAAATGATCAGAGGGACACCACCTGGGCACATGGTTAGAGTAGAGCCACGTGCTAGAATGTTTCTAGTAGCTTCTTTACACTAGAGGGTGGGGGGGGGAGGGACACAGGTCAGCCCCCAGCAGCCGGTCTCGGGAGGTAATATTTTATTTTGAGACCACTGTGGACATGTTCTCTTTGAGACGTTGGGTTAGAGTTGCTCCGTGTGCAGTATGGGTCAGTGTCTGGGCGGCTCCGGAGCAGTCTGGAATATAAATGCATGAGTCATCTGCATCTGGGGAGTCATGGAAGTGATGGGGTAATGTCTTGTCGGGAGAGAATACTGAACTGTCAAGAAGAGAGAAGAGGGCTGATGACAAAGTCGGGAGGCACCCAGATGCTTTGGGGTCGGTTAGAAAGAATCCTGGACAGAATCCCGGGAGGGAAGCAAGAAAGAAAACCCAGAGAGGATGGTGTTCGAGAAGCTAGAGAGGACAGTGTGTGCATCCTGTCCAAAGCCATGCAATCATCCAATGAGAGGGGAACAGAAAGATGCACCCACTTGGGGGGGGTGCGTGAGGGTCATCAGCATCCTCAGAAAGAGCCGTGTCAGCGGGATTAGTCTGGGTTTTTGGGGGGCGTAAAAAAGGTGGGTGAGGGGCAGGGGGAGCTGTAGAGATGGCACGTGCAGGAAGTTTCGCTTAGAAGGAGGTTGAAGAAACGGTGCCGAGGGGGTGTGGAGTCAGGCATGGGTTTTGTACAGATGGAAGTTGCCAGAACACGTGTGTGTGCCTGAAATGCTCAGTCCAATGGAAGATCTCGAGAGTGAACGGAAAAGGGAGGGCAGGCAAATGAGTGACATCCTAGAGAAGCTGGGCATATTGATTAGTGTAGGGGTGTGTATTGACCCGTTTGGCTCTGCGTGTTTGGGATACCTCAGGTAACAGTAGCCTAACTAAGACAAAAGGTGATTGTGTCCTTTTCAAGTAACAGTCCAAGATCAGCTTTCCCCGAGCACGTGCACTCAGCTCAAAATGTGAGTTCCTCTTGCCATCAGAGAAGGAAGGGGCAGCTGTCGGGAGTCTGTCCCCAGCACCGTTCAGAGTGTCCAGCATTTCCTGTCCCCGTGAAATGGGAATGGAACCCCTCTGTAAAGCGGAGGGATTGGGCCTTCAGGACGAGGGCACAGTTCCTTCGTGGCAGCAGGAAGGAAGAGAAAAGAGGGAGTGGGTGCTGGAGGGCTTGTGCATCGGACTGCTGGAGGACGAGAAAGTTCCTGTCTTTCGAGGTGAGGTCCTCTGCTGACAGGGCGGAATGCCAGAGAGTTTTGGAGGGAGAAGAATAATCATGTGTATGATGCAGGGCTGAGTCCTTATCAGCCTCTGCTCTAAAATCCTGATGCAGGGGCACCTGGGTGGCTCAGTCGTTAAGCGTCTGCCTTCGGCTCAGGTCATGATCCCGGGGTCCTGGGATCGAGCCCCGCATCGGGCTCCCTGCTCCGCGGGAAGCCTGCTTCTCCCTCTTCTGCTCCCCCTGCTTGTGTTCCCGCTCTCGCTGTGTCTCTCTCTGTCAAATAAATAAATGAAATCTTTTAAAAAAATAAAATAAAATAAAATCCCGATACACGTATCCATGGACATAAGATTTGGAGAACCCATGAGATGCTGAAGCCCAGAGAGCTTTAGCTGCTCCACAAAGACCCCACAGCTGTTGTGTGGGATTGTGGGAACTTGACCTTATGTGGCCTCATCCCAGCACTCACGAGCCTCACCCCAGTGCATACAGCCTCCAGCCTGGAGCCAGGGGTGTGGGATGGTTTCCGCACCTTGCGAGGGGTTGCTTGACAACACCATCGGGTCCCCAGCCAAGATGTGGGACCGTGAGTTGATGGTAGCAAAACGTAGGAGCCCAGTTGCACCGTTGTCTCTGGAGAAGTTCAGCTGGGGAGTACGGGTAGGGAGAAGGAGAGAGATGGATCGAACCAACTTAGACTGTTCCAGGTGGGTGTGGCAGGGAGGCCCCCAGCAAGAGCCCCGAGAGTGTTTGAGATGCAGATGTTATAATGACAGATTCTGAAATCCAGCCTGGGCCAGTGGGCACGGGGTGATGACCGGCGGGTGGTGGCCGGTGGGAAGGCCTGGGGTCCATCGGTGAGGCTAAGGAGTGTGGCAGGGGGGGAACAGGAGCTGCTGGGCCTCCCCAAAGGTGGTGCAGCGGGGTGTTCACGTGGGGATAGATTCTGGCTCTGAGATAGGAGCCCCAGGGGTGGGTGGAAGTTGAGAGAAGGCTCCGAACCAAGAACACTGACAAATTGTCGGTGGGGAAACCATGTGCCAAGTTCATTGTTGGCAGCCAGGTCAAGGAGATGGAGCTCGTTGCTGACTTGTAGGGAGAGAGTGGGGGAGCCCAGCGGCTCCTGTTTAAGACAGCTCTCTGAGGGCAGGTTGTCATTGATGGTAGGTTTGTCCACGGACAGCAGAAAGTCAGCTACCGAATGCACTTTGCTTTGGGACCCCGTGTCCTCCTGTGACCTAGAAGAGGGGAATCTTTTCTAGCTCCCACGTTCCCTTTTGTAAATAGGAGAGCTCCTTGGCAGTAATCAGCCAGGAACGAGCACATTTCCTTGTGTCATTGTGATCTCTAGTGCATCATATTCCCTTGTCTGGACTTTGATGTTCTCCTCGATAAAATAAAGCAGTTGGGCCAGAATAATCATAGCTAATGTTTATTGAGAATTGCTGAGCGCCAGATGCTCTGCTAAGTGCTTTACATATATTACATTACATTTAATTGTCCGGACAGCTCCATCTGAGGTGGCCACTGTTTTTCCAAAGAGCGAGCCAAGACGCGGAGAATAACATGCTGTATTAGCTTCCTCTTGCTGTTGGGACGAACGACTGCAGACTCAGTAGCTAAAAACAACACACATGGATCCTCTTATAGTTCTAAAGGCCAGGCGTCCAAAATAAGTCCCACTATGGTTAAAGCCAAGACGTTGGCAGAGCCAGTTCCTTCCGAAGGCTCTGGGGGAGAATCCGCTTCTTTGCCTTTTGCACCTGCTGGAAACTGTCCCCATTCCTTGGCTCATGGCCCCTGCCTCCCATCTTCAAAGGGCATCACTCCAACCTCTGCTTCTGCCGTCCCGTCCCCTTCGCTCTCTGCTCCGACCCTCCCGCCTCCCTCTGATGAGGACCCCCGGATCACCGTGGTCCCACCGCCACATCCAGGGTGATCTTACCATCTCATGATCCTTCGCTTCATCCCATCTGCAAAGTTGCTTTTGCCCTGTAGAGTGACCTATTCACACGTTTTGGGGGTTAGGATGTGGTCGTCTTTGGGGGGGGGCATCACTCTGTCTAGCGCGCAAGCCCAAGCTGCTGCCGAGTCAGGAAGGGCCACGTGGCATGTGACCCACCACTCTTGCTCTTGTGCACCTGGAACATCAGCAGTCGACTCTCCCTCCGAATCCGAATGCATCCTCAGAATCCTTCTCAACACTGTGTTCCAGGCAGCACCATCGATTCATCTGGATTGCTCCACATGACAAAGCCTCGGGCCCATTCTCCGTTTGGGTCTTTGACGTCCAGGACGTCTGTGATCCTGGCGAGAGTTAGAGGATTGCCTGCGGCAGCCCGCATGCCCCTCTGGGGAAAGAATATCTTTTTTTTTGCAAGTTCAAGGCCATTTGTTGTAAGCCACCAACTGTGGGCGTAAACATTAAGCGAAGAGAAGACGGTTGTGGGAAAAAGCAGTCGTCTTGTTCTGATTCCTTGGCACACTGGCCGGGAACCACAGCTCTTCCCAAAATGTTAGTGGAGAATTTCAGAGTTTGGGCAGTGGGGGAGGGAGGTGCGGCCCATAAGGAGAGCACAGCTCTGCCCTCCCACCCCATCTGCCCTGGCTTCGAGAACATGCTGTCATTGCCGAGCCCTGCATGAGGAGGAGAGAGAAAATTCACATGTTCACCCGGGAGAGAAAACAAACAGCCTTCAATATCAGGCAGGGGAAACACTTTTAAAGGGTACTTGCAAGGCCCGAAGCCAAAGGAAGTCCCCAGCGGAGCCTCCTGGAGTGGCATCCTCAGCCTCATCATGGGCCTTGCTGTTTCTGGGTGTCAGAGGCTCCCCCGCGCGCTCCGGGTTCTCCTCCTGAGAGCCCCGTGTCGGTGGGATCCTGCCCCGCGTGCAGCTGGGCTCCTCACTGGTCCTCTTACCCCACGGCCTATAACGTGCTGGGGGGTTGGGTTGGGAACCCCGGGCTCTCAGATGGAAGCCGAGCTGTTTATCCCTGGGGCGCACGGGAACCTCTGGGACCATTAACCACACATTCCCCAAGCATCAGATCGCCCAGGTGGGTGGAAAATTCCATCTCAATAAGAGGGAGCAGTACACTAACCTTGATTTGTCTTCCCAGCCTCCCACTTCTTCCCGGGGGCCTCCAGGCTTTGCCACGACCTACTGCGCTAGCCCGCGTGATCGCTGCAGTCTGGGTCACTATCTCCCCTAATCCACTGCTTTACAGGGGAGTTGGCCAGAGGCCTGTGGTTTGCGGCTTTCCACCCTCAGGTCACACCGTGCATGAATTATCCTTTCTCCTCTTAGGAGCCTCCTCGGTCGCGATCTCCCTGCCGGTCCCTCCCTGCCTCCAACAGCAAAGGGGCAGCTTCTAGTAACATCCACGTTTGCTAGTTTCATTGTGGGTCTGGGGGGACTCCTTGGAAATGACATCTCACTGAGGGCTGTGGTCCCCGCAATCTCGGTGCTGGAAGTCAGGTCCCCAAGTCAAGGTCATGCCCGTAGAAGGAATAGGAGTGCAGATTTGGCACTTCGGAGGAGAGACATCTCCTAAGGGAAAGCTCCGAGCTGTAGGGGCGCCCGTCCCTCTGCAGGCACTTGGTCTTAGGGTCCTAGAGCTGAGCCTCAGGCCTGCGGTTGGAGCCTTCTGACAGTATTTGCCAGGCTCCGTGTCCTGCCAGCCGAATTTAAGAAGTTGCGGGCAGTGAAATAGATGATAGAACGTTATGCTGGGAGTCACCTCCTGAGTTCATCCAGTGTAAACCCCTAATTTTACAGATGAGGAATTTGCCCAAGGGCCAACAGCTAGTGAGTGGCAGACGCATGGCCAGAATCCAGGGCCGAGGACAGGCAGGTCCTCCTCGCTCAGCTCCCTTTTGCACATGGGTATGCTGGGCACCTGTCTCCCTTTGTACGCGATGGTACCCCAAACAGACGAGCGCATGCTTTTGAAAGGTGGTGGGTGGAGGGGAGATGGGGAGGCAGCAAGGAGGGAAGAAGGTGCCAAGGAACTAGCCTGAGTGGGTTGGTACCTCTAGCACCTCTGGGCTGGTCCAAGCCCTCTTTTGCATCCATCAGGAATGATAACGCTCAAGTCCTAGAGCATATATACACGTGGTCCCTAACCCAGCCATTTTATGGATAGGGCCCAGGAGGCAGCCCCCAAGGGTCCGAGCTCTGGAGCCCAGCAGCCATACCCAGGGGCTGGAGGTTGCTGTAGCAACAGTACGGGGGAGGGGAGGAAACAAGCCAGGATTAATCCAGGTGGCCTGGAGGGAGAGGTTTGACATTAGAACTTCTTGATGGCAACTGGGAACTTTCCACACGCTCTGCTGGAGTTCAGTCAGAGGCTGGGGGCTCTGTCATTTCCCGGCAAGATGTCCTGCAGCAGGGGATGTCTTCATGGGTCCGGGGGCGTCCGGGGAAGGCAACTGGCCCAGGGGAGGAGTGTGATGACTCTCCATGGGGCCAAGCAAGGCCTCATCTGGGTACAGTGGTGTGGTGTGCCTGTGTGATCGTGTGTGTGTGTGCTGTTGTCTCTGCTTACCCCACTGGAAGGCAGTCAGAAAACTCCATCTGTTGGAGACCCTCGCAGGAAAGGGCCTTACCAGAGGCTGAGCCTGGGCGAAATCATTTCCAGGACAGGGAGGACAAAGGGGGCCCAATCCATGTTGACCTTACGTGCCTCCCTGAGTCCCCTCTCCTCTTGCCTCAGACACCTGCGGAGCCAAAGGGGGGCCATAAAGCTCCTCGGTGGGGCTGGCTCCTCGGAGGAGCGTGCTGAGCCGGCCCCTGGGGCTCCGGGATACAAGTGGGGACAGGGAGAAGGGTTGAAGATGACAGATTCTCTTCCTCTGTCTGTTCCAATCAGTCAGGGGTCAGGGAGAGTGGCGTGGACACAGGGCGTGGAGGGCAGGACATCCAGAATGTCAGGAAGCTACCCGATGGGCCGGCCTTCCGCAGGGCCTGGGAAGCACTTGCACTAAGTGACCCGGTGAATGCATTGCCCGGACCTTCTTATTTCTAGAAAGGAGGATGGAGAATGGAAAGCCCCCTTGAGCATGGGAGCACTTCCCTGGGACCCCTCGGGTGGTTTGCATTTTTCCTGGTGAGCGATGGGGTCCAGACAGGGCAGCAAAACTCTCAACTGGTGACAGACCCCTTTGCTCTGGGTTTTGGTCTCATGGTGATTTTTCCTAACCTGCCCTGCAGATGTTGCCCTTGCCACCCTGCTATCCAGAGAAGGGTGCCGGGGCCCCTGTTTGAGCCTCCAGCTTGGGGTCTGTGTGAGACAGGCAGGGGCGGGGCACGGGGGGCAGGGGGGACCTTATTTCTGGGAGGCTACGGGGGAGCCAGCAGCGAGAAGCAAGGGGTGTGCGTGTGCTGGGGTGGCATTTTGAGCTGATTGGAGAGGAAGTGAGGAGGGGGTGCTCGTGTGCAGGGGCGGGGCGGGGCGGGGGTGTCGGAGGAGGAGATGAGTCAAGCCGGGAGCCGGGACACAGCCCACAGTCAGTTCTGCCCTTTAGGACTGTGCTTCCTCGATGAGGCACAGGACAGAGTGTCAGCGAGGCAGGGAGGAGGGCCAAGAAGATCTCAGAACAACTCAGGGAACCTTCCGGGCTCGCTTCAGGGCTGAACGCCCGGGAGCCCGGCCCTGGACCCTCGACAGCTGCTTCTGGCTGGGGCCACGCTGGTCTCCTGGACCTTGGCCGCTAGCAAGAGACCCCCTCCTCCCTGCCTGGCTGCCGGCTGACCAGTCGGTCGAAGATCAGAGGGGACCGGGAACAGGTGCAGTGATGGTCAAGTTCTCAGACCACGCACGTGTGGACAGCCGTGTTCTTCAGCTTCTACCTGCTCCAGAGAGGCCCAGGCCTGGGTGTCACCTCGGCCTGCAGAGGTGGGGCCCTCGAAGTTTTCCCATGTGTGTCACATCTCCTATCTGGTCACACAAAGCACTGGCCAGCCTACTACCTCTGGGCAAGTTCGTAATAGCTTTCGTGGTTTCGTCATATGAGAAACAGGGCTCCTAAGACCAGCCTCATTAGGGGTCTATTGTTTGCACGGCGTAAGCAACTCTTTATAAAGCACTTAGTACATTGCCAACATTCGGGAACATTCGCTATTTTATGGACCTCCGACCAGCCCCATTAACTGTGCATTCATGTCCGTATACATGCCGTGAGCTAACTGCTGGTGCCCCTGGACCCCCTCGAATGCATGTTTGCATTCAACAGGTGAGGGAACCAAGATGCAGTGAGTTTAAATAAATGTCCAAGATAAACTGGCAACGCACAGGAAAAGGAAGAACAGACCTAAACAAAACCAAACCAAAAAAAAAAAAAAATCACAAGAACAGATTCCACTCAGAAAAGGGAATAAGGGGAGACCAGAGCTGGTCCATAGCAGTGATGGGATTCTCCTGGGTGGGAATCATGGAGACCCTCTGCCTTGGGAGTGGGGCAGGTTTCCGACGGAGACCCTGGTTCTGCTCTCAGGGAAGAACTCCCTTATCCGTGGCCACATGTGCTGGGATGACCGTATTTACCCCCAGATGCCCCTGCCCTGGGTGGATCTTCTTCTCCATTCTTCTCTCTGTCTGCTCCTGAGAGTGCATTGGGCAACGTGTCCCCCGGAGGACAGAGAGCTTTCCTGCTTGCTTTCTTGTCCACAGTCATGGCCTTGGTGGTGGTTCTATGCATAAAACAGTCAGGCTTTCCCAACACAGCTCCAGGGTTTTATGGCAATGCAATTCCCACAGAAGATTTAGTAGACTTCTGGTCTACCTCCTTGCAGTCAGTCCCATGTTCCAGAAACCACATTCAAGTAATCTTTCCTAGCTCTAGTTCTTAGGGCTGCTTTATGTCTTTGCTTCTTTGGACCTCTCCTATCTCTTTCCACTCAGTGGTGGCTGTCTTAAGGGCATCTGAGATGGTAGAGCTTGGTGGGAAGGGGAGGCTGCGTTCTTAAGTCGGTTTTCGCCGGAAGGATGCTTTAGCTTGACTGAGAAGAATTTTAATAGCTCTTTGAAAGCGACTTGGAATTGATTGGTCTCTGTCCTGATGTTCAGGGTTGTAGTAGCAGATGGCTTTTCCAACCCTCTGCATCCCCACCCCCATTTCTGGAAATTTTTTTTTTTATTCCCTCTCTGTTTGCAAAATAACCATTAGGACAGTGCCATACACTTAGCAGTTTATTTTCTGTATCAGTTAGAATCTAAGCTGCTTTAAGGAAGAGTCCATAAGATGTAGCGGCTCCAACAAGTTAATTGTTGCTCACGTTGCTAAGTTTCTGAGCCATGTGAAGGTTTGGGGACCCGGGCTCCTTTCGTTTTCTTTCTCTACCTTCATGAAGTCATGGAGTTTACTTTGACTTGAGGAGGTAAATAAATACTCTAATTCTTATTATAAGTTCGCCTCATGGTACACACACTGAAGAAAAATATTGGGGGCTTGGGGATACGGAGCAGCCAGAACTGTTTCTGAGATGGGGTTAGATGACCCTTAGGAATGCTGGTCCATGCCCTCAATTTGCAGATGGGAATAATTTAAGGAAAATAACTATACAATTTTTTCATGTCAACCAGCAAATGAAGGGGTGTCCTTGAAAAAGGACAGTTTTGTTTTCTGGTGCCTTTGAATCATCCAGCAGATGGAGACGTCTTGAAAGTCCATCTTGGGGTGGGGCAAGGACGCAAGCACAGTGGAGCTAGGTGTGCAGGTTATTAGAGTTTTTTCACGGAAGTGGGTTGGGCCCCCCCAAAAAGCCTTGTCCAAGCTCTAGTTTTACAGATGAGAAACCAGAGGGAGGAGTCATTGGCCCTGAATTTCACCCAGGGGTCTGGCTTTTTCACAATTCCTGTTCAGGAGGATGACGGGGCAGAGATGCCGGATGAGGAAGACACAGCTCGAGGGACTGGTCTGCCCGAATTCCATCACTGTGATCCTCGCTGCCTGGGGACACACGTCTGCCTGTGCTGGGGCCCCGCCCTAGCTCCCGACCCCCTACAAGCACACCCCAGTGCAGCCAAATGACTCTTCCAGAAAATGGCGGGCGCAGGATTTTCTCCTCTCCACACCCAAGGCCACCTTGGGCACCCTCTCATCCTCCCTGTCCCTAAGGCCAACCATCTCAGGCTTCCCGAGTCTAATTTCCAGAGCATTTCATTAAATAACTCACTAACCCCCCTCCCCCCAGATACTATGCCTGCCTGTGGTTGCTAAGCCCCCTCATTTCACAAGCTGATCCCCAAAACAATCAAGTTTGTCCAGCGTGATTTGTTCTTTCATAAAGAAACTCTCTTATCTCACAGCTGATCTTTGCCCCAGGCTCAGGCTGCAGCCATCCCTAGAGTTCTGTTTGGTAAGTGGCCGGGGGGGGGGGGGGGGGGGGGGGGGTGGGCGGTGGGGGTAACAGCTGGAGTGGGGACTTGAAGCCCCAGTGACAAATGAGCTCAGGAAACATGAAGGCTGTCACTTCCATTCCATGATACTAAAGGTTCCAAAGATTGGTCACTGCCGGGGAAGCACGAAGCATCCATGTGGGCATTCTTGAAGCAAACGTTTGTTAAGGCAGAATAAGATGCTGGTCGGTTCCAATTGCAAATCAGTTTCTGCAGTAACTTGAATTGATTCATTGGATTGTTTCTCACCCTGGTCTTGTGTCTCTTCCGCCTGGAACCCATGTTATTCATGGTCCGTCCATTTAGTTTCTTCTTTGGAGGCAAGAGGACACCTCCATGCCTGGGTGGATTCATTCCCTAGAGTCTCTTGGCTTGTTTTTTGTTGTTTGTTGTTGTTGTTGTTGTTTTTGCTTGACCCTCACTCTTTGCCGCCTTGATGTGTTTGTTAACTTCCGATGTTGGGTCTTGTCTCCCTTGTGAGTGACTGCTGGACTCTGGGAAGTGACCATGCTCTAGAGCATCATCAATAATTTGCAGAGTGGTTTGTTGATAACTTTAGTTCTTCATTAAATCAAGGGGGACAGATGCTCCCCGAGCATCTGCGAGCATCTGCTGTGCCCTGGATTTTCGGGGTGACTTCCTTAACTTGCTTTACCAGCCGCGCTTCTTTTCTGTTCTAAAATTCTTCCCATGCAGAGAGATGCCCGTGGTCGATCTTGGTTTTGGGGTTCCTGTCCCCATTTCCAAATGCAGAATGGAAATGGCAGGAAGAGGGATTCATTCATTCACTCGTTCACTCAGACCTGGCAAGGCATCGTCCTCCTCTGCATGGCCAAAGCTGGGCTCCAGAGTTCTCCAGCTTATGGGAAGGGGAGCAAGAAGAGGAAGATCCACGGTATTTCTGGCGTTGGACCCGAAGTAGCATAGAGTCCTCTCGTCACCCTCCTCACCCGCCCTGCAGGTGCCCTGAGCACACCTAACAGCAAGGGAGGCTGGGAGAAGGGAAATGCACTTTCCCTCTGACCACCTGTGTGTCGGGCTGTGTTTCTCCCACGGACTGTGGTTGGCAGTTAATAGTAAACAGTCCCATCGTGCTGGCCGTGTGCAAGATGTCTGTGCTGTCCTGAAGTTTCCTTGACTTGAAGAGGCAAATAAATATACACATTCATAATGGAATTTCGCAAAACGACTCTGTGTGCCGAGCACCATTTTGGGGCCGGGACTTACCAGTCTGCGCCCTCATCACGGCACTGCCGTTGGTTCAAGACAATGAGCAATACGTAGATTAAGCAGGTGCATGATACAACTTCACGTAATGGCAAACCCTGTGAAGGAAAATAGTGCAGGTAGGGGGTATATAGGATGGCCAAAATAGCCACTTAGGATGCTCAGGAACAGAGGCAGGGAATGCAAAACCGTAAGACTGCATCGCAGTCGGGTTTGAGGGATATCAGGGGCCCCTGAATGGTTAGAGCAGGAAGAGCCTGGGGAGAGGGGAAGAAAACGTCCAAGAGGCACGAAAGCCCTTCATGAAGGGCCTTGCGGGCCAGAGGAAAGCTCTGGAGTCCATCCTAAGTGAGCCGGGAAGCTCTGGGAGGGTCAAGAGTGAGTCCAAGACGTGATCTGTTAATGCTTTATTAGGATCCCTTCTGGCTGCTATGTGGAGAGGAATCTAAAAAGTATTTTCTTTGGGATCTTTGCATTTATGGGCATGGGGTTTGGTCTCCGGGTTTCTTTCTTTCTTTCTTTTTTTTTTTTTTTAAGATTTTATTTATTTATTTGTCAGAGAGAGAGCCCAAGCAGAGGCAGAGAGAGAATCAGGCTCCCCTCTCAGCGGGGAGCCCGACGTGGGACTCGATCCCAGGACCCTGGGATCATGACCTGAGCCGAAGACAGACTCTTAACCCACTGAGCCACCCAGGCATCCCCAGTGTGAGGGTGTCTCGTTAGAATGTGACAATGTCAGGTTTTAGAGTGGTGGCTATACTAGTAAGATGCACTGTAATTATTATGTTACAAATCCACTGTGGAACAGTACTAGTCAAATGAATTGGGATGCTTACCTCTTTTTTTTTTTTTTTTTCTGTTATAAGGATACTTTAAATAGCAGAACTCTGACACATTCCTTGAAGTTTCAAAACTTCATGTTTAGGGGACAGATTTAGAAAATTCCTTCATAGTCAGTAGCCTCCCTGATGAAGCGTGCCAGTTTTAATGGCATTTTTTTCCCATAAAACTAGGTGTCTTATGCTTTTCATATTTTCTAAATTCATAATTGCCGCTTTTATCTATTAATGTGCCTCTCTTGATTTCCTTGAGAAATCCTGGTCTCCTGATTCAAGAGCTTAATGTATTATCATGCTTTTTTTGTTTAATAATGAAATTATATGAAGCTATGAGTTTCCTTCTTATTACAGCTTTTGCCATATTCCATAATTTTTGCTATGCATTTTTCTCATTGTCATGATTTTTCAATAGTCTGTAATTACAATTTGATTCCCTCTTGAATCCAAAACTTTTTGAGATCTTTTTTTTTTGTCCCTGAAAATAGCATCTGCTGCCGTCCTGGAAATGCATGCAGCTTATAAATGGATAAATTAAAAAGCAAAACCTGCCCCCACTCCTCTGTCAGTCCTAAGGAATAGATAATTCCAACAGTTTGGCACGCATCCAAATAGACCTCACTCAAACACATATAAAATGATATACTGCGAGCATATATGATTTGTTAAAAAGAGATAATATGCATGTCCCCCAGATCCTTTATTTGTTCAACAATAAGCTGTGGCAGGTATCTGTAGATCTATCTGTCTCAGTCTTTTAAAATGGCTATATTATATTATGGAATGCATTTTAATCATTCCCCTACTCATGGGCATCTTAGGAGGACTAGACTGTCTATTTTTTAAATGTCCTTTTTCCTCATGCGCTCATGCCATAATACTAGACCAAAATTATGCCCGTTTTTTCCTTTTTATACATAAGGGCATGAGTATGCTTCTATGCTGGCTGTCAAACAAACAAACAGGAACAACCCTCTGATTTATAGCATTTGCTGATTTCCACCCCCCTCATCCAAGGGGAATATGTCCCAAGACCCCCAGTGGATGCCTGAAATGGGAAAGTATGGACCGATACATGCGTACCTCTGATAGTGTTTAATTGGATCAGTTCAGTACAGTAAGAGATGAGCAGCAGTGAGTCATAATAAAATTGAACACCCGTAACAATGGACTCTAAAGCTACGTGAATGCGGTCTCTCTCTCTCAGTATCTTGTTGTAGTGTACACACTCTTCTTGTGAGGATGTGAGATGGTAAGATGCCTACATGACAAGTTGGAGGAAGGTGTATTGTGTTGTGGTTTTAGGCTCCTTTGACCCCGCCCCCCCCGACCCTACGTGGGAAGCAAGGTGATCTTCTTCCTGACCGCGGTTGACCGCGGGTAACTGAAACCGTGGATAATTGGGGGATAACTGTACTCCCAGCATGGCCAACTTCAAGATGGGGATGGTTCTCAGAAAATCCCTGAGTATTTAACTATGGTTTCTTGTGAGCTGGGATAAGCCAGTTCAAGCTGATTCTAGCATACCACTAGGAGAAGCCCAAAGGCCTCCAGAATCATTATGCTTGCTCAGTGTGTGATAATGCACTTCTCCCTATAACTTCGATAACCAGAATATTAAGATTCATTCTTGGGGCTCCTGGGTGGCTCAGTAGGTTGAGCATCTGCCTTCGGCTCAGATCATGATCCCAGGGCCCTGGGATGGAGCCCTGCGTTGGGCCCCCTGCTCAGTGGGGAGCCTGCTTCTGCCGGCCACTCCCCCTGCTTGTGCTCTCTCTCTCTCTCTCTGTCAAATAAATAAATAAAGTCTAAACAAGAAAAAAAAGATTCTTTTTTTTCCAATTTGATAGATTAAAAATTGTATTTTACTTCTATCTAGTTAGCATTTCATGTGCTTAATGCCGCTTTATGTCTTCTATGATTGCTTATTCATGTGATGCACTTTTTTTGTTTTTAAGCGTTCAGCGACATTTTAATTGAGCATCTCCTAAGTACTATCCGTCCCTCTAGCTGCTGGGGATACAACAGTGAACAGGACCGATTTGTTCTCTGCACTGGTCGAGTTTTTTTTTTTTTTTAAGATTTTTTTTTATTTTATTTATTCATGAGAGTCAGAGGGGGAGAGAGAGGGAGAGAGAGAGAGAGAGAAGCAGAGGGAGAAGCAGGCTCCCAAGGAGCAGGGAGCCCGATGCGGGACTTGATCCCAGGACCCTGGGATCATGACCTGAGCTGAAGGCAGACGCTTAACCATCTGAGCCACCCAGGCGCCCTGCACTGGTCAAGTTTATGTTCTACGGGACAAGACAGATAAAATTATCACAGGTTGAAAATAAACTATGAAATTAACAACTGAGCAGCTAAGCTGGAAAACAAGAAGGAGTACATTCTTTTTGCTATGACATTTGGGGAAAGCCTCTCTGGGGATGCAGGATCTTAGCTGAGACCTAAATGTGTGAAGGAGCCAGCCAGGCAGCCAGCATGAGTTGGAGACCAGAGATTAGAGGTGGCTATGGTCCATAAGCTTTCCAAGTAGCAGCAACAGTGTGTGCAAAATCCCGAGAATTTGGGAGAGTCAGGGAGAAGATTCTCGAGGCCAGGGCATAGAGATGAAGGAGAGAGAGGAAGACCAGGCCAGGCCCTGGAAGGGGACTGGATTCTATTCTAAGTGAGCGGTCAACTGCTGCTTTAGATGGAGAATGGATGTAATCCTATTGAAAATAAAAATACAAAAAAATCCCTTTTGTGGGTATGGATTACTTGGTGACAAGTAATAATGTTCTGGACCAGAATCATCACATTGCACAACTCCAGGGGGCACTGTTCAAACTGCTCTCCTATAACAGGCAGCCCGGTGGTTGGAAATGACTGGTTGTTTTCCCCTTATTGACGTTTAGCTACCTTCTGGGTAGTAGATACCCTTGGGTTACTATATGTATTGCAAATATTTTTTTCACAGTTGGTTGTAACCTATTGCATGATGCAAAGTATCAAAGGTTTAAATTTTCAAGAGGTCTGATTTGTCCATCCTTTTTCCTTTATTGCCTCTGAGCTTCCTTGTTGCATTTAGGGAGATACTCCCTTTTGCAAATTTGTAAGACACGCTTTCATATTCTTTCCGCCTTTAGACTGGGAAAAAAAATCATAGATTTTAATTTTTTTTAAAGATTTTATTGGGGTGCCTGGGCGGCTCAGTCGTTAGGCGTCTGCCTATGGCTCAGGTCATGGTCCCGGGGTCCTGGGATCGAGCCCCGCATCGGGCTCCCTGCTCCGCGGGAAGCCTGCTTCTCCCTCTCCCACTTCCCCTGCTTGTGTTCCCTCTCTCGCTGTGTCTCTCTCTGTCAAATAAATAAAATCTTTAAAAAAAGAAAAGATTTTATTTATTTATTTGGGGGGTGCACGAGAGAGCACAAGGTGGGGGGGAGGGGCAAAAGGAGCACGAGAGAAGCAGGACCCCAGGACCCCGAGATCATGACCTGAGCCAAAGGCATGCACTCAACCGACTGAGCCACCAGGGCACCCCCAAATCAATAGATTTTAAAAGGAATCTGGAAATGACTTTGGTATATAAATAAAGTAGGAAACTTTTATTGTGTGTATTTTTTTCTGTGTACCTTTATGTCATTCCATGCTGCTTTTTAAATTGGGGCTCTGTACTACATTTTGCTACCATGGAGGTACAAATTTCCTGTCATCATGTTCTTGTTACAGAATGTTAGTGGTGGTTCGTGTGCATTCCCTTGCCTTTGATAACTTCTGTAATCAGCTAGTCACATTCTATTTTTAAAGAATGAGATTTAAAAAAAAAAAAAAAAGACGTGGATTTCATGCCTTAATTTTGGGGAGAACTGACATTTTAGGTGTTTTCAGTTTTCCTGTCCAGTAATATGGTATATCATTCTGGTTTTCCGGACCCTTCCTTCTTTGACTTTCTTTAGCAAAGTTTTCATAGTTTTTATCCTAGAGTTCTGATACTCACCTTGTGTTTTATTACAAGGCATGTCACCATTTTGGTTATTAAGTAAATGGGTTTATTTCTCACTGGCTTTTGCCAGGATATAGGAAAGTTATTTTGCTACGCTTTTCTTCCATCTGCTCACTGTATTGGATTTTCTCACTAAGTTTTTTTTTTATTTTTTATTGTTATGTTAATCACCATACATTACATCATTAGTTCTTGATGTAGTGTTCCATGATTCATTGTTTGTGCATAACACCCAGTGCCCCACGCAGAACGTGCCCTCTTTAATACCCATCACCAGGCTAACCCATCCCCCCACCCCCCTCCCCTCTAGAACCCTCAGTTTGTTTTTCAGAGTCCATCGTCTCTCATGGTTCGTCTCCCCCTCCGGCTTACTCCCTTTCATTCTTCCCCTCCTGCTATCTTCTTCTTTTTCTTTTTTCTTAACATATGTTGCATTATTTGTTTCAGAAGTACAGATCTGTGATTCAACAGTCTTGCACAATTCACAGCGCTCACCATAGCACATACTCTCCCCAATGTCTATCACCCAGCCACCCCTCTCATAAGTTTTAATAGTGGTTTGGTTCATTGCCTTAGATTTCCTAAGTGATCATGTCATCTACAAGTAATGATACTCTGTTTCATTTCAATATTTGTTTCTCTTACTCTTTTCCTTTGGTACATTGATGGTAACTTCTTTTTAAAAAGATAAATAATTATAGTGGTAACAGGTACTCCTTACAGAAATGTCTTTTGGGATTTGTCATTAAGTTAAACCTTTTGTTTTCAGGGTATTGAGAAATGACTTAAAAAATGACTTTTTCTGCACTTAGGATTATAGTCATGTGGTTTTTCTTTTTTATAACGTCATGAATAATATAACTTAGTTTGATTTTCCACTGTTGAGCTTCCCTGTATTTCTGGAATAAGTTCATCTTGGCCTTGATGCTTTATTGTATTATTACTCTAGGTTTAGTTTGCTAATGTCTTATTTAGATTTTTTTTTTTGCATTGAAATTTACAAGTGAGATTGATTTGGAACTTTCATTTTTCCTAATATCTTTGCTTGGTTTTGGTGTGAGAAGCCAAGCAGAATCTGACACTTCTCTTGTACTTATTACATTTAGACTCAAAGAATGACTGAAAAAATTTTTGGTCTTTTTCTCTGTTCTGATGTGGCTTAAATAACAAAGAAGTTATGTATTATTTAAAAGTTTGATCCAGCTGGGTCATAAAATAATCTGGGCATGGTGATTTTGGAGGCAAGTGTCTCTGTTCATTGTCTTCTGTTGTTACTGGTGGATTTGTTTTTGTTATATCCTGAGCTAATTGTGTCTATTTTCATCCGATTTTTAAAAAAGTATTGGTATAAAGTTGAACAGAGTATGTGTAAAAATTAATTGTAAAGTTTTCCCAGTAGCTCTTATTACCTTTGCTTTGGCATCCCTAATGTTGTTTGGTTTCCTGTGGGCTTACTCTCCAAGTGAGACCAGATTTTGCAACATTTTGTTTCTTGGGCTTTTCAGTAAATTAGGTTTCTGTTAATCGGGTCTGTCTTGTTGTGTTTGACTGATTTCTCCCAGCGTTTGTATTAATTTCATCCTTCTCTCTTCTTTAGGCTTAATTTTACTCATTCTTAAAGTTTTCTTATAAATACACTTAAGGATAGAAGTTTTTCCTTGAGTAAGACTTTGGCCACATCTAATAGATTTTGAAATATTGTAGTTTTAAAGTTTTTTTTCCCTAAAGAACATATAATTTTCTGAATTTCCTTTTCCACAAACATAAATATTTAGAAGAGATTTTATGTTTGTATTTTAAAATATTCCAGATAGCTATTGTTTTGGCTATTGTTAAATTGTTAACTTATTAATATTTAATTTTGACTTGAGGACGACCCTCTTTTAGGATTTCTACTTTGCGAGGTTTATCAAGATTTTCTTTGTGGCTTAGTGACTGAATTTCTAAATACTTAATGGATATTTGGGAAAAATGCATTTTATGTTTGGCTATCCATCCACGTTTATAAGTTTCATTATGCATAATGTATATATCCTATGTATTTCTTTCTGCTCATAGTTTTAAAACCCTAGTGAATTACTTATATTTTTACCATGATCATGGTTTATTCAAACTCTCTTTTATTTCTTTGAATTTTGCTTTCAGTATTTCTCCACTGTATTTCCTTTTGTTAAAAAAAATATCAGGATTGCTTTTATTTCTTTGGTCTAGTTTTTACCAAAACAAAGTATCTTTTTTTGTCTCTTTTGCTGCCTTTTTTTTTTGTTCCATATTATCTGTTATCTGATAGAATATTTCCAGCTCTGATTCCTTATTAATAATAAGTGCATAGTTTGTCTTTGTTCGCTCCTTTGTCTTCTGCCCTTCTCTATCATTTTGTTTATTGAATATATCTGTGTGTGTATACATATATAATTTGTTCATTTGTTTGTGTTTACACCTTAAAAGTCCTTGAAACAAATAATAGAACGAGTTTCACAGCCACAGTATAATTATTTAGATTTTCTCTATTGTTTACTGGTTTCTTTGCTGGCCTGTCTGCCTCCCTTCCTTGTTTTTTTGGTGGTTTTTGTTTTTTTCTCTTTTTTTGGTGGTGGGGGGTGGAGCAAAGGGTAGAGTCTCCCTTTCTTTTAAAAAACAGGTTTTGAGTATTTAGGTGGCAAGCCTATCAGTGTGTGTATTTCTGAAAAATGTCTTTATTTCACTATTCTAGATTTTAATTGAATTTGGTTTTTTATTATGGAAAATTTCAGACATACACAGGTGCACAGACAAAGGTATGAGAAACCGCTTGTCCATATCTCCCAGCTGTTCCTGCTGCCCTACCCCCCAACGCCTGCCTCGTACTCCCACACTGGATTCTTTTGAAGCAAGTCGCAGAGATCATATAATTTCATCCCTAAATAGTAAATATTTTAGTTCAGTGTTTTTCTTCTGAAAGGTAATAAGATAAAGACACTCTTTGGGAAACAAGCACGATGCCGTTACTATACTAAACATTTGACACTGCTTCCTTAACACATTCAAATTAGACTCAGATTATTTGAACTTCAGCACTTTGAAGTTATTGCTCTATTGTTTTCTCACACCTAGTTTCGCAGGTGAGAAGCAGAATACCCAGTTCCCTTTGTAAATTCACTTGGCTTTTGGGAAACTGGCAATACTTGATGTTTAGACTTGGGATTCACATATTTCACGCCTCTCCTTATTTCCTGAGCTTTGGGCACACTGGCTTTCTTATAGTTTCCTAATGTGCCATGCCACAGGGCCTTTGCACAGGTGGTTCCCTCTTCTTGCAGTGCTGTTCTCCACATACTCTATCCTAAGCCACTCTCAGCTTACATAAACCTCAATGTCCTTCAGATGTGAACATAATGAGCATGCTGCCTGGGTGTCTTCCGAACACCACTGCAGTATCATTCACTTGTACTTCATCCTCTCAGAACAATTGTATATCCAATCTGTCCTTTTGTTGGGGGGAACGATGTCTGTTTTTCCTACTACACCACAAGATAAGCTCCCTAAGGGTAGGGACTGTATCTATCTTGGTTCCTCATTGCCTTTACAGTAATGAGCATAGTGCTTTGTGCACAGTAGTGCTCAATAAACATCCGTTAAAGATGTGAATGTTTGACAGTTGAAATTAGAGCTACCGTTCGATCCAGCAATTGCACTACTGGGTATTTACCCCAAAGATACAAATGTAGGGACCCGAAGGGGTACGTGTACCCCAATGTTTATAGCAGCAATGTCCACCATAGCCAAACTGTGGAAAGAGCCAAGATGCCCATCGACAGATGAATGGATAAAGAAGATGTGGTATATATACACAATGGAATATTATGCAGCCATCAAAAGGAATGAGATCTTGCCATTTGCAACGACGTGGATGGAACTGGAGGGTGTTATGCTGAGTGAAATAAGTCAATCAGAGAAAGACATGTATCACATGACCTCACTGATATGAGGAATTCTTAATCTCAGGAAAGAAACTGAGTGTTACTGGAGTGGTTGGGGGTGGGGGGGATGGGGTGGCTGGGTGATAGACATTGGGGAGGGTATGTGCTACGGTGAGCGCTGTGAATTGTGCAAGACTGTTGAATCACAGATCTGTACTTCTGAAACAAATAACGCAACATATTTTAAGAAAAAAGAAAAAGAAGAAGATAACAGGAGAGGAAGAAAAGGGGAGTATGTCAGAGCGGGAGACGAACCATGAGAGATGATGGACTCTGAAAAACAAACTGAGGGTTCTAGAGGGGAGGGGGGTAGGGGGATGGGTTAGCCTGGTGATGGGTATTGAGGAGGGCACGTTCTGCATGGAGCACTGGGTGTTATGAACAAACAATGAATCATGGAACACTGCACCAAAAACTAATGATGTAATATATGGTGATTAACATAACAATAAAAAATTAAAAAAAAAAAGATGTGAATGTTTGAATTACTTCAATGAATGAATAACGAACGTCTTCCCAAGGTACTCATTGTATCTTTATTATCCGAATACTTTATTTTTGGATTTTTTTTTCATTCCATCGTACTATTTCTCTGCTCCTGGAATTCTGATTAGATGGATACCAGATTTTACCCAAAGCATCTACAATGAATGGCCTTTCACTTTTCTGTCACGATTTAAATTTGTACCTCTTGTCTGTAGCATTTACTAATTTGTGCTTCAGCCTTGCGTTCACTTTCCTGGGACTGGTGTTGGCTCTTTGTGAGGTTTTTGTTGTTAGGTTTTATTTTCCAAGAAACTTACTACTTTTTCATGACATATTTTATTTTACTTAATTTTTTTTAGATAGAGCAAGCATGTGCACATGAGTCGTTGGGGGGGCGGGGCGGGCGCAGAGGGAGAGAGAGAGAGAGAGAATCCCAAGCAGGCTACATGCCTGGTGTGGAGCCTGACACGGGGCTTGATCTCACGACCCTGAGATCACAGCCCGAGCTGAAATCAAGAGACAGATGCTTAATCGACTGAGCCACTTGGGCGCCCCCAGTGTATGCTTATTTTATTTGTACGATGTGCTCTCAGATGTCTCCGAGGGAACTAATGTCATTTATTTTGAAGTTGTTTTCCGTTTCTGAAGTTAACTCTGTTTTTATGAGTTTTCCGGTTTGTTGAGTCCAGCACTTCTCCCTGCTACTGTTTTCCTTGAAAGGTTGGGAATTAAGGATTGTCTCCTCCCTTTTAAAAACCAACACTCTAATCAACTAAGTAAGTCATGTGTGACTTGTTCCCTTTTACAAAGTGAAGGAAAATGAATGGCATGATGGCTGTACGATTATTCAAATTATTCTGTTTCTCTGTGCTTGAGGATATAAGGATTATTCGAAATGTATTCATCAATTCGAAACAAATTCATCAACTCGTTCAAGTATTCCATTAACTGTATATGCTACATCTCTAGGTACTGGGGACAGAACTCTGAGTAAGTTTCTGCTCTTTCCCTTATCAGGTCAGCTGAGGAGGGGAGAAGTACAGGTCAATGGTTGGGATCCAGTACAACTTTGTTAAAGTAATCATGGTAACAGATTGTCTAAAAGCACAAGAAAGGAAGAGCTTGGGGGAAGTTCTGAAGTAGCAGAGAAGGAGAAGAAGTAGCTATTTCCTCTTTTACATCCTTAGTGCTGGAACATAGTCAATACTCGATCCTAAAAAATTTTCATGAATTTTTTTTCTTGAAGTATATTGACACACTCTGTAAGTGTCAAGTGTACAACACGGTGAGTCAACATTTGTATATGCTACAAAGTGATCACCATGAAAAATCCAGCTCCCGCCACCATGCAAAGTTGTTACATGTATTAACTCTGTTCCCCATTAACTATGGATCCCTCTGTCGCGTTTCTTTTATAACCAGAATTTTCTACTTTCTAATCCCACTGCCCCCCCTTTGCCCATCCCCCTGCCTCTCTCACGCCTGGCAGCCACTAGATTGTTGTCTGTAGGTGTGAGTCTGTTTCTGTTTTGTTTGGTTGGTTCATTTGTTTTGTTTTTTAGATTCCAGAGGTAAGTGCAGTCATACGATATTTGTCTTATTTCTGACTTAGTTTCACTTAGTGTAGTACCCTGTAGGTTCATCCATGTGGCTTCACATGGCAAGATCTCATTTACTTTTATGGCTGAGTAATTTTCCAGTGGATGTGTATACCACATCGCCTTTATCCATTCATCTGTCCGAGGACACTTAGGTGGCTTCTGTATCTTGGCTCTTGTAAGTGATGCGGCAGTGAATATAGGGTTGCATAGATCCTTTTTTCTTAATGTTTTCATTTCTTCAGATAAATATCTAGAAGTGAAATTGCTGGATCATATGATAGTTCTATTTAAAAGGTTTATTTATTTATTTTAGAGAGAGAGAGAATGGGAGGGGGAGAGGGAGAGAGAATCTGAAGCTGACTCCATGCTGAGTGCAGAGCCGACACAGGGCTCCATCTCACAACCCTGAGATCACGACCTGAGCCAAAATCAAGAGTCGGGTGCTCAACCGACTGCACCACCCAGGTGCGCCATGATAGTTCGATTTTTTAATTTCTTGAGGACGCTCCATACTGTTTTCCGCAGTGGCTGCACTGTTGTGCATTCCCACGAACAGTGCACGAGAGCCCCCTTTTCTCCACGTCCTCCACAACGTTTATTTCATTGCATTTTTCATACAGGAATGCACATCCAGAGAATGGAGAGAATTAATGTAGGACCAGAACAGAAATATTCTTCTTCTGAAATTAGTGTTTTCAATTACTTGTCTGGACACAGTCGGGAAAACAGTCCCAAACATTAGTTATACCGTGACGCTCTTCAGGTTAATTGTAGGTATCCTTGATGTTTAACAAGTAAGTGACAAATAAGCTGTTTTGGGGAAGTGTAGAAAGGGTGAGTCTCTGGTCTGTAATTCCCAGTGTTTGGGAGGGTGGGAGGGTGAGGAGGAGAAAAACAGGCAGGGGTAGGTACGTCTGTGAAGAAGTGCCCATATTTATTTGCACTTTAGCAGAAGTGGCCCCACACCTACCCTGTCCTCTTGGGTGACATGCCCATGCCTTTCCAGAAACAGAAAGATGCAGGAAAAGTGAAGAGAGACTTTCTCCACTTGCCCACATGCCACTTCTGCATTTGCAAGGTGCCGACTGTTGGCGCGTTCTTTCTCCCCAGTCTTGTTTGTGGTTCTCCTGTGGGAATAAACATTTATTAGTGTGAGATACTTTGTTCTCCTGAGAACCAACATTTTGTGAAAATGTATTATCTGAATATGATACAGAGTGGGAAATCGGACAGCAAAGATCATAAACAGATGCGGATTCAAGACAATCTTTGTTCATGTCTACATTAAAGAAAATGAAATACCTGACGAGTATTACAGAAACGAATTGTTTCTCACAAAATAAGAGGTGTGGGGTATTTACTAAACAGCTCAGTGGAATACTGGCCAACCTCTGGCATTTTCTTTGACTTTTCCTCATGTCACAAGATGGCTGCCATAGCACCAGCATCACGTTTTCATTCAAGGCAGGGACAATGGAGATAAAGGCTGATTTTTATCTCCACATATCCTGTGTATCAGGAAAGCTAATGCAGTCCCAGGAAGTTTCATATCTTGCAGCCCAGTGCTAGACAATATGGCCACTCTTGGCTGCAAGTGAGGCCAGGAAGGAGAATGATTAGCTTTCCCAGCTTCTTTGGGAAAGGCAGGCAAATGAGAAAGAGGTTCCAGGTTGGCAACCGATAATACTGATCAAAGATTTGATATTTGCATGATAGATCTTTCTCCATCCTTTAACTTTTTCAACCTATGATTTTATATTTAAAGGACATCCAGGGGCGCCTGGGTGGCTCAGTCGTTAAGCATCTGCCTTCAGCTCAGGTCATGATCCCAGGGTCCTGGAATCGAGTCCCGCATCGGGCTCCCTGCTCCTTGGGAGCCTGCTTCTCCCTCTGCTTCTCTCTCTCTCTCTCTCTCTGTCTCTCATGAATAAATAAATAAAATCTTTAAAAATAAAAAAAGTAAAATAAAATAAAAGACATTCAGGATAAGCACCATAAGGTAGGTCTTGTTTTTTTAGCTAGGCGGACAATTTCTGCCTCTTAATTGCAGTATTTAACCAACATATATTTAATGTAATTATTTACATTCTTGAGTTTAAATCTACAATCTTGTTATTTGTTCTCTGTCTGGCCCCTCTGGTTTGGGTCTTTTGTTCCCCCTTTCCTGTCTGTTTTTAGGTTTTTTATAGGTTTAATCAAGTTCTGTGGTTGTTTTGTTCTTTGCTTGGGTTCTGTTTCTTCTGTAGGTTTTTCAGCTGCACATCTTTAAAAAATTTTTTGCGTGTGCCTGCTCTAAGGATTACAGTATGTCTCCTTAACTCCTCAGTGTCTACCACTACCATGAGTTAATATTATATCCTTCATGTATAATGTAAGATCTCTACAATAATAAACTCCTTTATGCTTCTTTCATCCTTTGTCTCTTTGGTGACATGAATTTTACTTTTATGTATATTCTCAACTCTATTCTACATTTATTTTTACTTCAGTCAATTAAAGAATATAACAGAAGAAAGAAAAAATACTCTTTTTGCATTTATCTATTTACCATTTCCGGGGACGGTTCTTTCTACCTAGAGATTGAAATTTCTACTTAGCACCATTTTACTTTAGTAGAAATACATTTCTCTACAGTTTCTTGTAGAGTGGATCCGCTGGTAATCAGTTCTCTCAGCTTGCCTTGATCTGAAAATGTCTTTTTTTTTTTTTTGCCACAATTAAAAAAAAATTACCTAGATTATCATCTTTCTCCTAAAATAATTTTTAAAATTAGAATATCTTTAGAGTTCCAGAATAGTTGCAGAGATGGTGCCAGGAGTTTCTATATACCCCACATCCAGTTTCCCCCGTCAGGAATTCTTGCGTTAGTGATACATTTGTTACAATTAACAGATAGGTACATTGTAATACTAAAGTCCATGTTGTATCAGATTTCCTTAGTTTTTACCTAATGTCCTTTTCCTGCTCCGGGATCCCATGTAGCTCAGATCTCCTTAGGCTGTGACCACTTCTGCCTCTGGTCACTGCCTCTGGCTGTTTTGAGAAGGCAAGTTTAGGTATTTTGGATCATGTCGCTCAAATGATACTTGTCAGGTGTTTTTCTTAGGACTAGACTGGAGTTGTGTGTGTCCAAGGGGAAGGCCACAGAAGTCAAGTGTCGTTTTCATCGCAGCAAATCAAGGGTATATACTATTCCTATGACTCCTGCTGTCGACGTGAATCCTGATTACCTGGCGTTGTAGGTAACGTCTGTGTGACTTCTCCACTGTCGAGTTATTTTTCTCCATCTCTCTCCACTTCCCCACGGTATTTTGTGCAAGGAAGTCAATCTGTGCAGCCCACATTTAATAAATGGAATTGATGGGGCTGGCTCGGTCGGTTCAGCACATGACTCTCGATCTTGGGGTTGTGAGTTTGAGCCCCACGTGGGGTGTGGAGATGACTTAAAAGTAAAATCTTTAGAAAAAAAAAAGGAAGGGAATTTATGCTCCCCCTTTTGGGTATTTTGAGAGTTGAATATCTCCATGAACTATTTCAGAAACTTCTGCATGGGAGATTTGCCTCTTCTCCTCCGTTTATATCAGTATAGACTTACGGGTATTTATTTTATACTTTGGGTTATAATCCAGGACTACTTTATTTTCTTGGTCCAATTGTTCCACCTTTTTGGTGGTCATTTTTATTTATTTACTTTGTAATTTGGTTTATTATGTTATGTTAGTCACCAGAGAGTACATCATTAGTTTTTGATGTAGTGTTCCATGATTCATTGTTTGCGTATAACACCCAGTGCTCCATGCAGAACGTGCCCTCCTTAATACCCATGACCGGGCTCACCCGCCCCCCACCCCCTCCCGTCTAAAACCCTCAGTTTGTTTCCCGGAGTCCATAGTCTCTCATGGTTCGTCTCCCCCCTCTGACTCCCCCCGCTTCATTTTTCCCTTCCTTCTCCTAATGTCCTCCATGATATTTCTTATGTTCCACAAATAAGTGAAACCATATGATAATTGACTTTCTCTGCTTGACTTCTTTCACTTAGCGTAATCCCCTCCAGGTCCATCCATGTGGATGCAAATGGTGGATATTCATCCTTTCTGACGGCTGAGTAATATTCCATTGTATATATGGACCACATCTTCTTTATCCATTCGTCTGTTGGAGGGCATCTCGGCTCCTTCCACAGTTTGGCTATTGCGGACATTGCTGCTTTGAACATGGGGGTGCGGGTGCCCCTTCTTTGCACTACATCTGTGTCTGTGGGGTAAATAGCCAGGAGTGTAATTGCTGGGTCATAGGGTTATTTTTAACATTTTTAAAAGGTATTTACTGTTTGTAGGATTCTAGGTTGGTGTTATTTTTAAGTTTGAGCAGTTTATTTTTTTTAAAGGTTTGTTCATTTTAGAGAGAGCATGCGTTTGTGTTTGTGTGAGCACGGGGGAGGAGGAACAGAGGGAGAGGGAGAGAGAATCTCAAGCAGACGCCATGCTGAACTCAGAGCCCGACACAGGGCTTAATCCCATGACCCTGAGATCATGACCTGAGCCAGAGTCAGAGTCACTGACTGAGCCACCCAGGCGCCCCAACTTTGAGCACTTTAAAGATGTTATTCCGGGGCACCTGGGTGGCTCAATCGTTAAGCATCTGCCTTCGGCTCAGGTCACGATCCCAGGGTCCTGGGATCGAGTTCCGTGGGTCTCCTTGCTCTGCAGGGAGTCTGCTTCTCCCTCTGCCTCTACCCCTCCACCCCCCTGCTCATGTTCTACTCTCTCTCTCAAATAAATGGATCATGAACTTGTGGAGGCTTGGTTCTGCATTTTGTTGGGTGCGTCTCTGCTGGTTTTGCCCTTAATCCAGGCCTTGGGTTATGTCAAAAAGTATGAGATGTTTACCAAGTTTCTCTGACTTGGTGAGACTTACAGTATAAATTCACTGTCCCCTGAGATGGGCAGCAGGTGCAACTTTCCTTCCCCTAACTTTTAGAGCTTTTGTTACCCTGCCAGCCTCTTGCAAGGCTTGCCTGCCCATGGGGGTCAGCCAAGGATTTTTTTTTTTTTATATTTTATTCTATTTATTTTAGAGAGAGATAAAGAGAGTGCGGGGAGCGGGGAGGGGCACAGGGAGAGGGAGAGAGAGACTCCCAAACAGACTGTGCCCTGCGCAGGGAGCCTGACTCGGGGCTCTATCCCAGGACGCTGAGATCATGACCTGAGCCGAAATCAAGAGTTCGATGCTTGCCCCACTGAGCCACCCAGGCGCCCTGAGGGTCAGCCAAGGATTTGAAAGTTTTAAGGGCAGATTTTGGGGGATCCCACCTTCTGTGGCTCCCTCATTTCCAGGCTCTCCCGCCTTCAATTTCTGGCTGCTCTGGGAGTCCCAAACTCTGTCCTCCAACTCAGGCCAAGGATACTTTGGCTCCTTGCTTGAATTGGAAGCATATTGTACCATGTGGGCTGGAGAGTTCCGGCAGGACAAATGCAGTGTAAACATAAACCTTTCCAGACATGCTTTTCTTTCTTCAAGGGTCAACTGGTTTCTGCCTGCTTTTCATCTTTCTCTGGCACCTTCAAACAATCGGGTTTCCACTTTGCCCAGAAATTGTAATTAACACAAGCCATATTGGAAGTGGAGCTCAGGACTTGAGATGTTGGAATCTAATTCCTTTTTAGTTATGCTAGAATCAGAAAGCTAACTTTTATTAATCAGGGTGCCCTAAGTCATTCTCTTCTTGGGGATACCAGCCCAGTGCATTTGATCCACTCAGGGAGAATTCACTGTATTTATAAGTGGGTTGATCCAAATGTAAAATGGCAGGTTTCTTCTAGAATGCCTTCCTCAAATATCTTACCTGAAGAGTTTCAGCCTCCTAGTTAAGATACGGAGTTCCATCCATTCTTTACAGGGCAAATTGGGCCTGAGGGTATCAGTCGGGTGCTTCTTTTAATTTCGAGGCGTTTCTTTCAACTTGGGGGGTACTATTCAGAGGTTTGAGGGAGAACGGAAGAAGGAGTTGGTCCAGGAGAAGAGAAAGGATGACTCAATGACGTTTTTGAGAAAACGTTTCCAGGTCAGGTTAACCAGTCCTCCCCAATCCTGCGCCTGCAGGAGCCAATGTGCCACGAGTCCTTCATCAAGAAATTCACAGAGGATCTTGGGATTCCGTTCTGTGCCTTAATCTGTCACTGAGAGCTGGGTGAGTTCTGTAAAACTCACACGGTTCTAATTTTATCCAAACTTCATTAGCTTGCCTTAAAATAATTCCCAAGCCAGAGAATAATAGAAAGCTGGCACTCATCACATCCCGCCACCTTTATTTTACTAATGAGGAATCCAAGACTCTAGAAGGGATTGCTCAAGGTCATAATACTCGTTAGTGGCTGAGCCGGAACTTGAACCTGTAGTCTTTGCCGTCCCTGGCCAGGCTGTCCTGTGCCGCCACACGCCAGACATCTTTATCCTGGCTGCCCAGTCCGCCCCTCCCTTCCTCCCTTCCCTTCTCCTCCCCTCCCAGAGCCCTGGCAGGGCTTTACTTGCCCCATCCACAGTCCAATCCACAGGCCCAGTGTTACCTGGGCTTCACGAACTTAGTCTTTTCCGACAGCTTTACTGAGATACAATGTACATACTGCACAACGCACCCCTTTGTCAGTAACTCTTTTCCTGCTGCCTGAAATCTGGATCCCAGATCCGAGAATGAACGTCACGTACAGAAGGAAGGCTATTCTGAGCAAGACAGTCAGGGCACCCCTGACCCCCCACCCCCACCCCAGGGTGTTACCACCAGCAGTAGATGCACTCATATTTCCTGGAAGCCCCCAGTCCAAGAAGACCCACATTTCTAAGTTTCTGGCCCCAGATCTCTTGGAAATCTGTTCCCACCCATCTGCAGCTCTTCTCAGCTTAGGTGCTGGGTTTTTCATCTCCTCTCCGAGCCATGCAAGTGTGTCAGACTGGCACACGTCAGCTGTCAAGTCTGATGCCCAATTCATTTCCTGAGCTCCGTTGCTGTCACTGACATCCTTCCTCTCTCCCAGAATGCAGCCCTAAGAAGGAACATTATCTGTGAGTCGTCTTTGGCGCAAAGGGGAAAAGAAGAAACGCACATTACTCTGTTTGCCCCCGATCTAGTCCTCGAATGCCGCGCCTGTGTTGGGGCCTGTGTTGGGCACAGAGGTTGTGCGGTGACTCAGAGCAGACAGAGAGGCTCTGCCCTCGGTGGTGGGTGGGGAACACGGGCAGGAGGACGCAGTCAGACCCTGACTGGGCCCCCCCCCCCCCCCCCCCCAGCTCGGAAGCTTCCACGAGCCTCTCGGAGTCGAGCCTGGGGAATCTGGAACCAGACTCTGGACATCTGGGAGGTATGACTTGTAGGTTTACTTTGAAATCTCAAACGATTATCCTCTACCCCCAGCCCCATTAGAGTTAGGTGTCCTGCAGTTTACAGATAAGGAAGCTGAAACGCAAAAGAAATGACTGGAATCACCCAGAGTCATGTGGATAATAGGGCCCAGGCCAGATCCCGGGTGCCTTCCACCTGACCCCGCGGCTTCTGCCCCCAGAGCTCCCCATTGACACCGTTTCTGCTCCAGGCAGCCAAGCAAACCGGCCAACCCAGTCACAGAACCCCAAGTCCCAACTCCTAGCTCCAGGTCCTCACCCATCAGGGTCTGAATGTCCCCGAGAATTGTGCCGTCTTTCTCAAATGGCAGCCTTGCCATCTCAGGATGGACATCAGGCCCCGACACTATCAGCCTCAGTCCAGGCGAGGATCCCCTTTAGGGGATATGCAGACTTAGGGGGCACATCAAGGCAGGCCAGGGAGTCGGGGGCCCCGGGGGTCTGGGGGTCAGCTGATCCAGCAGGAGGGGCAGGGCGGCTTTGTCAGGCTGAGTGGCACAAGAGAGCTATGGAAACAGGGCAAGTGCCAATACTTTTCTAGGACTGCATCAGATAAACTGGGACATCTGCAATATTTCCTAAGCAAACTAGGTTACCCTCCCTGCTGCTGCGGCCACCCGAGGGCATTGGGCAGCTGGGTGACCCAGAAATGGTCATCTCCTTGTCCGGCTCCATCTGGAATCCTAGCCCCCCCCCCCCGCCCGATTCCATGCACTGACAAGACAGGCGCGCTTGGTGGAAGGGAGTGTTACAACACAGGGAGTGGAGTCCATATTTATTGCAGGACGCTTACCCCAAACAATAAGGGCGGGGGGGGGGAGCGGGCAGAGGCTTTTTTGACTGTCTTAAAAAAAAAAAAGAATTAGGAAGCGAAATGACGATACATCTTCCCCGTCTACTGTTATGTTTTATAGTCTGGAGAAGCAAAATAATGGTAGGGAAGTGTGCCATGTGAGGGGAGGGGGGAAAAAAGCTTGACGTCAAGTCACCTTGATGTGAGTCGCTAAACTTGGAAGAATTACTTCCTCTCAGGGGTATAATGACAGGGTTGGCTTAGAAAACCTCCAGGGGTCTTTCCTGCTCTGAAGGGCCCTGGCGGGACATGGTCCCTAGTTAACAATGCCAGGAAACAATAAGGAGGGTAGCCTCTGAGAAGTCACCTCTCCACCACCCCGCTATTGGAGACATAGCGAGAGGAGGAGATCTGCACCTGCTCCCCTTCACGCCTCCATGCAGGGCATTCAGAGTCTGGGGTGCATTCACTCGGGTGCAGTCTAGCACTGGGGGGTGCAAGTGAGGAGTGCCAGTGAGTCTCCCAGCTGGTCACCAGCAGGGCAATGTTGGGGTTGGGACCAGGCTCATTTACTCATTCATTCATGGCACCGTCTTTGGCCAGTGCCCCAGCCTGCCGAATCCTAGGCTATCTGCCTCTCTTTGTTTATTTGGTCCTGGAGGGCTGTGCGCTCGGAGGACCTTCCAGCAAGATTACACATCCTCAGCAGAGAATGCAGGCAGACCTGAGCGACCTTTTCCCCGGGGCCACACTTTGCTCCCAACAGTCCAGAGCAGGGGCCCTCCACACGAACAGGAAGCAGCCCCCCACCTTCTTCCCGTGTCCACGGCAAGGTGGGACCCGAGGAAACCGTCTCAGACAACGGGACCCTGAAATAACAAGGTGAAGAGCCCAAAAGACATCGTCCCATAAAAGTAACAACTTTACTCCCTATTTCGCACACCAGAGTCTCCATCTGTAGCTTCACTGTCCAACTGTGTCCTCCCCCTAGAACTCTGTGGACATTTTGCCCCCGAGCCCCCTTGGACAGGAACAAGAGGAGCCCCAGGATTGGAATGCACCTAGGAAGTGTAAGGGCATCATCTGACAGGGGTGGACATTCGCATAAATGATGTCGTGGACAGATGAGTCTAAAAACCATGCGCCTGGGTGGCTCGGTTGGTTAAGCATCTGCCTTCAGCTCAGGTCATGATTCCGGGACCCTGGGATCGGCCCTTAAAAACCATGTGTTGGAAACCTGGGGTGCAGGGTCAGAGACCAGAGTAAGTATTTTTTTTAAGATTTTATTTATTTGAGAGAGAGAGAGAGAGAGAGAGAGAGCATGAGCAGGGGGAGGGGCAGAGGGAGAAGCAGACTCCCTGCTGAGCATCCCAGGCACCGCTTGATCCCAGGACCCCCAGATCACTACCTGAAGCCAAACTAAGAGTCAGACGCCCAGCGGACTGAGCCACCCAGGCACCCCTTGAGGCAGTTTAGATCCTATAAGCTATACTAGATCTATATTTTGTAGATCCCAGAGGACCAGTTTGCATGTGGTGAGGTGATCAAGAGCTCAGCTCTGGAGTTAGATGTGCAAGGGTTCAAGGCCAGGTTCTGACATTAACTAGTAGCATAATCCCAGACCACTTCATTAGCCTCTCCTTGCCTTGGTTTCTCCATCAGAAAGTGGGGGTGGTCATGGTATACTCACCTTACAGGATTTTCTTGAGGATCAAGTGAGTTCATATGGATAAAATGCTTACAGCGGTGCCTGGTACTTAGTAACAAACACTCCATGAATAGTGTGTGTGTGTGAGTGAGTGTGTGTGTGTGTGTGTGTCTATGTGTGTGTGTTTTGTAGAGTATGAAGCAGTAAACAAGAGTAATGTGGTAGAAATTTCAACAAAAATGACAAGTCACCAAGCATTCTCTCCCAGAGCTCCTATTCTCGAGGACTCAGATAAGTAAAAACAGAGTAGGTCAGGCGGGGGTGAGTATGATGGAGGGCTGAGGAAGGGGTAATGGGTGATGAGTAGGGGTGCCCGCTAGAGTTTCACCCCGAAGGAGGCATATTGATATTTATAATGATGAGCTCACTGGAATGAGCCTCGGCCCCGGTGTTCCCAGCAGAGAGAACGGTGATGGTCAAATGTGAATCTGCTGCTAACACTAGTAGCAACAATAACAGTAATAATGATTTTTAAAAAAGAAAAAAAGCCACAACCGTGCCTTAATGATAGTGCTCCGTGGATGGTGAGGATATGATGCAGACACACAAGCTCATCTTTCTGCTCTCGGCTCCTCTAGTAGGCATGTGTTTTAAAATTGCAGTGGCCCGTGTTCAAAGAGGGAATAAGGGAAGGATGGTAGGGCTTCTAGCTTTTCAGGCTGTCTGGCCAGTAGCCCCTGGTGCTTCCCATCGCGAAGTCTAGAAGACACACGGGCCACTGACCACAGAGACCGCGAGTCACCCTGCCTTCAGATTCTCGGAAGGGTTTCCACTGATGACAACGTTGTTGGACCTGGATTACAAATGTAGACTCTGGTGTCCCCTCTGTGGGATGAAAATAGGTAGGATTTGCAATCGCAAATTATTTCGGTGACAGCTCACTGATGGAGAAATCACAAGTTTCCCGACGGACTGGGCATCCGTCTTCTCTCCAAGTGACAGGTTTTGGCTCTTCCATTCCTGGCTCTTCCCTGCAGGGTCCAGAACACAGGGAAGGGGCAAAGAGATGAGCAGTGGCGCGCACTCTGTGTTGGGAGGTATGGTCTCCCCCAGAGCAAGAGGCTTTGGGTAGGGGTGCAGTTAGAAGAGCCTCAGGAGCGAACGTGCTGGTTATCACGGATTTTCATGCACTTTTGCTGCTCAGGAAGTGGTTGTGAACCAGTCAGTGGGGGCAGGAAGAAATCCCACAGTGGTCTAGCAGAGCCAGCTGTCCTGGTCTGGATTCTTCATGTGGGTCGGGTCAAGAAAGCCAGCTGAAAGAAGAGGACATGAGAGAGGAATGTATTGGCTCACTGCATGTCATGTCTCAGGGGCTCCTGGCTCAAGGTGCTCGAGTGATGTTTTCAGGTCTCAGTTGCTCTGTCTCTCTCTCTCCCACAGTTTCTGTTTGCCTTTTCCTTAATTCTTGGCCGGACTGTTGCCTTGGGTGGAATATGACCCCTAGCAACTCCCAAATGCATAATCCTTACAGCTTCACATCCCGGAGGAGAGTGAAGATGCTCCTCATGTTTCCAGCAAAGGCTCCAGGATTCTGGTTGAAATCCCGGTTGGCCTGTCTTGGATTGGCCTGTATCTAAACTAGTTTCAGGGGGGCGGGGGGCCTCTGATTGGTGAGATTGGTCCGACTGGTCAGGGGGCTGCCTCTCTGGCCAGAGAAACCACCTGGACCATGCAGAACTTCATGGAAGGAGGCTGGGGTGGCTCCCTAAGGTGGGGGTTCTATGCACATGAAAGCCTCACACGAGTTCCATCTGTGCTGGACAAGTGACCACCACGGGTAGAGGAGAACCAGCATCAGGAAAAATCTGGCCAAACAGCTAGAGTGTATTATGCTAAGTGAAGTCAGTCCGAGAAAGACAAGTACCATACGATTTCACTCACACGTGGAATTTAAGAGACAAAAGCAAACGAGCAAAGGGAAAAAAAAATACGAGTGAGCAACAGAGAGAGACAAACCAAGAAACGTTCTCTTAATTACAGAGAACACACTGATGGTCACCAGAGGGGAGGTGGGTGGGGGGTGGGGGAAACAGATGATGGGGATTCAGGAGCGCACTTACCATGATGAGCACAGGGTGATGTATGGAAGTGTCGAATCACTCTGTTGTACCCTTGAAAGTAACGTAACGCTGTATGTTAACTATACTGGAATTAAAAATGAATGAATGAATGAACGAACGAATGAATGAGAATGATAAAGAGAAAAAGGAAAATCTGTCAGTAATGAGGATCGAGAAGTTTTCTGAAAATTCTGTGGGTAATGCTAGAGATCAGAGAGGGAGGGAGAGGGAGAAAGAAATTATAGATAGGAGAAAAAAAACAAAAAACACCCAAACAACAAAAGAGAGAAGAAGCAGGAATTAGCACTGTTCCTACAGTGATTTCACGACAGTTTTGAGAAGTAGGAATCGCAGATGCAAATACATCACCCTCCCTGGGTTTCCTCCCAGGGTCTGTGTGAACAGGATGCTTCTCATTACAGACAAAAACGAAAGGAAAAAAAAATAAAACCGTGCCCAGAGCAACTTGCCAGATTTCGGGAGTGTACAAACAAAGTTTAAACATTCAGTAAGCATCTAGTCATTTAAGATAACTTAAAAATTATTATATGTCCAAGGTAATGACATTTGGGCTGGCGTGCTCTTCTGCCTGGCACCAAGGGGAAGACGTGCCCCAGGGTCCTGAGTTTGTGAGCCAGGAACTTTGTACCCAGACAAAACATCTTTCTTCTATAGAGACAACGTAAAGTCATCCTTGGATAGACTCTGTCTTGGAAAAGAGTAAGTCTGAGGCTCTAGCGAACCAAGGGATCACTGAAGGTAGGGGCACAAGTTGGAAGTTCTGCTTATAAGAGCTGGCGGGCGGTGCTGAGGGAGGGGATGACACGCTCCCGTCCAGAGGTCTGGAGGACAGACACCTGCGCAGGAGCCCTCGCTTGGGCTGGACGGGGGCGTCGGGGTGAAGCTTCAAAGCGAGGGGCTTCCTAATCCATGATCACCCCTCTTTGTGCAGCCGACTCTCTAACTGAATTATCAGAAATTCCTTTGGAAGAGCTTCTTCCTCGGAAGAGTCCGGGCCAAAAAAGTCAGCATACGCCGCAGCACCACCTGCCACTGGACCCCAGTTTTGGGCCTTTTGCCAAAAGGCTTAAGGTACATTATTTCAGGTCAATTTCACCCCCAAATTCAGAAGCCCAATTAAGTGGCGTTTACAACTAAGCTTTATAAACACAAATGCCAAGCCTGCTGCTTTTGTTCTGGAGAGGTAGGTCTACGGGCCATGTCCTCCTCGGGTTCTCTATGGATTCCCATGTCTAGTGACCACGTATTACTTTTTAAATGAGAACAAATAGTATATACGGTTACAACAGATGGCGTGCGTTGAACCAGATGCACTGATCAGAGCGCGCACAGCCTTTGGGGGCACTTCCCGATGCCTGCCCTTGTCTCCTTCCAGTTGTTTCTCATATACACAGACCTGCAGTCTCTGGTCAGCCCTGCACCCCTCCCCCCTGCCCTCCGAGCTCTGCAAGCATGCACCTCTGCCCTTAGTGGCTGCCTCCCCCCATCTGGTCTCTTTCATTCACAGCCACGCTACCAGTCTGGCCTCAGCCACATTCCCCTCCCTCCAGTCTTCTGTTGATCTCCCAGCCCCCATCCATCTTACTTGCCGCCTTCCTTTCCCTCCTCTGTCCCCCCCCCCACCTTTCTCTCCCGCATACACTCGCCTACACACTTACAACCACAAGACTTATGGATTCAATTACCCAAACACCACGGTCCTCACCCTTCTCTTGAAAAGTGAAGACAAGTGAACATCCTAATTGGAACGTGACCCGTCTCTTTGGCACCAAGAGACAGAAGAGCTGGGGCTGGAAAAAAAAAATGGGGAAACAATGACACATTTCCGCCCCCCCATCCCCCAGCTCCACCCCCAGCTGGCTGAGTCCTCTCTGGGCTTCCCCTGGTCTGACACCAGTTCTCTGCCATGCCGGGCACCAGAGACTGGGGACAACTTGCTCTTTGTCCGTCCCTTTGGATAAAATGGTGAATTCTTTAACTGGAAGCTTTGGAATAAACATGCACTGTAATCATTGCTTAGCTCAGATCTCTGGACCACCCCCGCCCCGGCCCAAACTTTTTGAAAAGCCTCCTTTGTTCTTGGTCAGTTAAACACTGAACCCAGATCTAGCCCCTCCTGGCTCCCATGGTGTGGGTTGGACATGGGCCACATGGGATGGAAGCAGGGAGACACAGGCCTGTCCTCTGTGGCCTTTGGTATACTCCCTTTTGTGCCGACCGGGCGCCACGGAATCACAGAATCACGGAATTCTGCTGGGAGCCCCCTCCTCTAGGTTCGGAGCACTTTAAACTAAAGTCGATAATTATGTACACTCAGGGCTACGTGGCGCTTTCAGATTGGTGGTCAGCACGCTTGGATTGCTTTAGAGACAAATCGGGAATGAGTGAGCGGTGGAATTTGATGGAATGGCTCATCATGTGACCTTCCGTGGGAAGCCTGTCCAAACCCTGGCTCTCAGCGTGCCATGGTGTTTTGGTTTCATTGTCTCTCAGGTGGTGGCTGCAGCCAAGGCAGGGCCCAGGAGCATTCCCTGTGGCAAGATGGCGATCAGCAGGAGCTTGAGTGAACTGAAGAGGGGATGGCATGAACAGGGGCTGCTGGGAGCACATCAGTAGTGGTGCCCTCATGGTGCTGCTTGAGGACTAGGGACAGGTCCTGCATTGTAAGGATTGTCCATCCCTGCCCCATGCCGCGATGTTCAAGATGGCGGGATGGAGGGATTCCCCTGCTGCACCCACAGAGGGGACCCGGGAGTGCCAGAGGGTTGCAGAGTGTGGCCTACTAAGAGCTATGTGTTCGGTCCATCCCTGGGGCCTGACCCGGAGTGGCTAAGGCTTCTATTCCTGAGTGTTAGAGATGATAGAACATCTTTCGTTTTAAGGAGGTGACTCTTGGTGGCCCCCTACGGAGCTCAGAAGGGGAGCTGGGCACCAGAACGACCAAGACTTGATTAGAAGCTTAGAACTTTTGCTTCCTAGCACCTCCCCAACTCCCATGGAGGGGAGAGGGGCTGGAGGTTGAGTCCAATCACCAGTGACCAGTGATTTCATCTGTCACAACTCTGTGAGGAGATCTCCATCAAAACAACGGGATTCAGAGAGCTTCTGGCTTGGCGAACACATCGAGGTGCTGGAGGGGTCGTGTGCCCAGAGAGGGCATGGAAGCTCTGCACATGTTCACCCTCCCATACCTTGACCTATACGTGTCTTCGCTTCAGCTGCGCCTAAGTAGTATCCTTTATGAGAGTCTGTGAGCTGTTCCAGCACATGATCCAACCGAGAAGGGGGGTCATGGGAACCCCGATTGCCAGCCCACTGTCAGGAATACGGGAGGCCCAGGGCTTGTGATGGCTGCATCTGAAGGGGGGCCGTCTGGGGGGACTGAGCCCTTAGCCTGTGGGGTCTGGTGCCACCTCTAGGTAGACGCTGTCAGAATGGAAGTGACTCACAGGACACCCCGCTGGGGTCCACAGAGAAGGGGAGAATTGCTTTGTGTGCAAAACCCACACACTTGGTGGTGGAAGTGTTGCGAGTGAAAACGGCACGTGGAGAGTGCGTGAGCCTCAGCCTCAGCCCCGGGACCTGAGAGTCGTTGTCTGCATCAGACTCCCAGGGCAGTCGGTCATCTTCCCGGCACTGAGCCACGTGGGGAGCAGAGTCCCCTGAAGAATACCCATCCTGTGTCGCAGGTCCGTCGGTTTCTACTCTAGAGCCTCGCAAAGTGCCAACAGCATGGGGACGCCAATGCACAGGTGTGGGGTGAACAGGTGAACAGATACGTGGATGGGTGAGAATGGTCCTTCTTCCTGCTTGACGACAGGGACTTGTGGCAGGAGCAGAGCAGGGGGGAGCCTTGGTGCTGGGGCATCTCAGCAGGGGACCAGGACCTCTGAAGCCGGGGCGAGAGGTAATGAGGCTCCAGGGGCAGAAAATCCACCACCATCCCTTCCCCCCCAGACTCCCCAAGCAGCTCCGCAGCAGAGGTCCTTGTGCCTGAGACCTAGAGTCTCCACACACTTCCCACCCAAGGAGATGGAATCTTCCCGACAAATGCTCAGGTGCCTGAGGTTCCAGTGAGCGTAGAGGGAGAGCGGCAGACTCGGGTGCCCTCTCTGGCATCAGCACTCACTGATGGGGTGGGTGACTTGAGTGTGTCTTGGAACCTCTCTGAGCTTCATTTTTCCTTACTGGTAGATTGGGGGAGGGGGTCATCAGGATGGTGTTTACAAGACGGCATCACTTGGAAGTTCAAATGAGGTTTGCAGACGGCACCTTATAAAACCAGTGAGTGCCAGGAAAAGTTAGCTAATTCCGTGAGTTTCTCCATTTTATGGCTCTAGTCTTTATGTACCTTTTTTGCCTAAATAAGCTTGATGTGGTTGTGGGGGAAGCGAGGGGGACTAGGGAGCTTAAGGGGCAGCACGGTGAGAGGTGTATACGCTTCTCAGCAACATGGCCCAGAGTGGACGCTCTGCTGAGGCCCCAAAACTGAGCTCGTGGGGCCCATCCTGCAGCTCCTCACCTCCCAGCCCATGATGTCCACACTCACTCCGATGAGGCATCTGCACATCACGCACCTGGGTCCCGAGGAGGCCGATGAGGAGGGGACAGGGGAGACGTCATGACGCCCCCTTCTGCCCTCCATTCCATCAGGGGTGAGACAGGAAGTGAGCCCGGGGCACAGCCCTTCCCTGCCCCTCTCCGAGGAGCTTCCTGCAATTAAAGGCTTGACATTTGCCATCTGTCCTGTCCTTCCCCGGTCGCCCAGGGCGCTGGGATTCGGAGCTGGCACATTGTGATACTCTACAGTGTTCGTGTCACCTCTGATTTCTTCCAGAAAGTCATTAAGCAGATCTGTGTGGGAGCTGCTCCAGCATCAGAAGGCTTCCTCCAGGGCAGGCAGCGCAGAGGTGGTGAGAACATGCTAGGATTCAAGTTCAAGTGGGGCCTGCGTCTGTGGGAGCTCAGATGAGAGATGTGTGAATTTGGGCCAGGATGAGCCAAACTTAAACCCCACACAGACTCATTTACTCATTCCCCTTGGGCTTCCTCAACCTGAGACAGAGACCCAAATCTTCCGTAGGACCCCAGAATCACAGAGAGTATCGGACTGTGTCTTGCTTTGGGTTTTCCCCGAGGTGGAGTCTGACCCAAGGACTTGGCTACAGGTGGTTTACCTGGGAGGGGGCTTGGGGGCAGAAGTGAGGGCATGTGCAGCAGGGAAAGCCGGTCGCGGGATGCATGCACCAGCTGGTTATCTGTGGGCAATTGGGATTCAGTCCCAGGGGACCCTCCGCAGCACCACGTGGAATGTGCCTCCCACTGGGAGATGGGGGACTGGCTACCTGCTCCTGGCACCCCGGTGCATCAGTTCCCTGTACTTATGGGTTGCACCCTTTTGTGCAAAACCCTGAGGCAGGAAGGCAGAGAGACGCCTGGCACCCTTGACACGGGAGGCTGGCAATTTGCAGAGAACTGCCCGTCACAGCTGCTGTGCCGAGACCACGGGGCCTGGGGATGCAGTGTGGTGGGTTGTTAGCATCAGCCACCAAGATCCAGACCTCCTCCTGGGAATCTGCCTTCTCCATCGAGGCACAAAGAGGCAGGGACTGGACCACTTTTGTCCCTCCGACACACACCTTTTCCTTTGAGCATCGGCTCATAGGTTCTCAGCTCTGGGCTGGCTTTGGTTGGGTGCAGCAAGGCAACCCTGGACTCCTTCCCACCCCATTCCTACCTGGCCCACCTGGCCACCTGTCTGTACTGCTGGTTCGCCTGTCTTTGCCCATCGGGTGTGAGTCCCTACAGTAGGACGAGGGGCGATACCTGCTTCATCTTTGTCCCCCCTAGCCCCTTGTAAACTACCTAACCTATAATCATGGTGGGTCAGCTGTTTCTTTCTTCATTTGTGCCTTGGACAGTGCCCGCTTACACACATTACCGTCGCTGCTGATTGTGCGGGGTGGGGCGGGGGGCACAGGTTCTGAGCCTTGGGAAGTCTTAGAGGAGGAGTGATGGCTGGTGCAGGTCCCATCAGGGACCGTCGCAGTGGTCCAAGAAGTAGTGGTCAGGGGCTGCATCAGGGTGCGCTTGTAGGAACAGTGTAGAAAGATAGATTGTTGGGGAAGAGTCTTCTGGACTCCCATCTGGTTTGGATAAGGTCTTCAGCGGTGGGGGGAGCACACAAAAACATGGTGTTCGGCAGCGGTACACAGACTAGGTGGGGGCTCGGCATCCCACTGCTGTGAGGATGCTACTGGGGTACCACTCTCTCTCCCTGCTCCTCTCAGCTACATAACGGTTTGGACCTCTGGCCCCAAAGTGATGGGCCAGGGAGCATCTACTAATGGAAGGCAACCCAGAATCCGTATCCTAGAGCCATGGGCTGCCAAGCAAGTCCCCTTAGTACCAGAAGGCTTCTAACAGGAGACTTACCTGCCTCTTAGTTGGCCATCTTGTGATGCGTGGTTCAAGGTGACTTTGAATTATAACAGACAATACCAGTCTTGCTCCCTCACTAATTCGTACTGAAACTGCAAAGATGCATGAAAAAGATGCGCTGACTAAATTACCAAAAAGCTGGGAATAATCTAAATGTACAACGATAGGGATTATTAAATTAATTGAATGATGTACATAAAAGTACAAACATCCATGTGTGTTACCTAGAATGCTATTTAAAATACTAGAAAAAAAAGACAACAAAACATATATAGATGCCCAGATGGTCACAGATAATAACAGACAATCACAGAAAAACACAGATAATCTAGATACCCAATGATAGGGAATTTGTGTAAAAAGAAAAAGAACAGGTGTGTGTGGTTCATCCAGACGGTGGAAAGCAGTGGGGCATGAAGTTGCCCCCAGGTCCCATTAAATATGTTGTCAACATGTATGTGTTGACATGAAGGTCTGTTTCCTAATATAATGAATGAAATAAGCAAATTAAAAATTAGTATATGTGCCACGATTGCATTGTTTTCACCGTAATTATTTAAATGTGAGTAAAAGATCTGAAATAGGCATCCCCAAACATTTACTATAGTTATCTCAAAGCGATAGGCTTGTGAGTTTTTCACCCCCTTGTTGGGGGTCTGTGATTTCTACTCTTCTATAAAACTTTTTTCGTTCGTACGTATAATAAAGTTTTCGAGGGATAACTGTGAAAATTAGCAGCGCTCTGGAGAGTTAAACAGAATGAAATAGGATTATTCTGCTCAGCCTAAAGCAGGATTAAAAAAAAGCATAAGGGCTGCCTTCGCATGCTCCATCTAGAAGGGTTTTCTGCTTGACTCTAACCTCTCCCCTTCCCTCCCTACAGAGGTTAAGGGTTCAGGTGTGAGCGGAGGCAGAAAGATCCAACCAGTGGGAGCCCAGCCGAGGGAAGGATTTCCTTTTTTGGTATTCATTGGCCTTGGAGAGAGAATAGTTCTGACCTGGGGGTGTGGATTTGCAACCTGGGCTCAAAGTTTTTTTTTTTTTTTTTTTTTGCCGGGGGGGCGGGGCGGGAGAGCAGACTCGTGCATGGGTGGGAGGGGAGAGGAAGAGAGAGGTTCTCCAGCCGACTTTGGGCTGAGCACGGAGCCCGATGTGGAGCTCAGTCCCACAACCCTGAGATCATGAGCTGAGCTGAAATCAAGAGTCGACGCTTCACCAACTGCGCCACCCAGGTGCCCTGGGTTTGCAGGTTAAGAAGGTGGGGAAAGACATTTCACTTGGAGCTCGGGTAGTTAGTAAGGTAAGGACAGAAAAGTCTGAGAAATACTTCAAAAGGAGGGCCGGCAGTGAGACCCAGGGGAGAAACAAAGGGAAGACCTGTTGAAAGCCAATTACTGTTTTAATTGTGTCAAGCTAATTAGGTAATGAAACCGGGTACCTGTGTTTTACCTTCTTGCTCATTGCTGCCTCCACCATTTTAAAAGTTGAGAGCACGCGAGCGCTCAGGGATCGGATGTGCATGACACCGTGGGAACTTGGGCACACATGAGCTGAGCCTGGGTGATGGTGTGGGGATTTGTGAAGTGTATCCATTATCCATTACTGCGTAACACATGAGCCCAAGACTTAGTGAATTAAAGCAACACTGTATTATTTTTTGCAGTTCTGAGGGTTGGCTGGATGGTTCTCGTCTGCCGGCCCAGAGCTCACTCCTGTGGTTGCGTTCGGCTGGTGGGGTGGGTGGCGGCTGGCTCGTCGAGCCCCCCTGGCTCTGTGCTCAGAGCCATCAGCCTGCTTGAGCATTTGAGCTTCTTCTTTCTCCCTGTTTTGGGATCCTGGTGCCCTTCCCCGTAGAATGGACTGGTGATCTCATTTACAACCGGGTAAATATTTGGTTGTTGATTAATTATACACAGCTTCTTTCTGAAAATGGATTCAGTGCATCCTCTGGGGGTGGTATTATTGGGTCTCTGTGCCAACTGAGTCTAGGGTAAGGGGAGATGGATTTGAGAGGCAGCATGCTGAACCCCACACCTCACCCCATCCGGAAGTGAGAACTGCCTCACATGGATACAGGTTTCCAAGGGAGACAGCGGATTCCTGCCTGAGGACCAGCCAGTGACTGCTTTTCGTCTCTTAGTGTGGTTTTAAGTGTGGTCGGCCCTGAAGTGGTGGGCGCGGGTTAGGGAACTTCCACGGTCCACCCATGCCCCAAGGAGCGTGGAACCCCACAAGGTGCAGGGTTCCCAGAGGAGGAAACTGGGCTGTGTGGCAGGCAGTGGGCACCATCAGAGGGGCTGCTGAGCTCCTTGGCCTAAGGATGGGGAAGAGATCTGAGAGTCCTGGGCCAGCCTGGATGATGGGGAAGAGGTGGGGCAGCCCAGAGCTGCGAGCCTCCTGCAGCCCACCCACTCTGCACCTCTCCCACCCTCCCCAGCACCTCCCAGAAGCTGGTGTGCATCAGGATATCCTGTCTCTCTGGCTCATTTTTTTTTTTTCCTAGAGAGAGAGCACAAGCAGGGGGCAGGGTGGGCAGAGGGAGAGGAAGAGAGAGAATCCCAAGCTTTTTCCTCGTCCAGCGCGGAGTCCCAGGCAGGGCTCGATCTCACGACCCTGAGATCATGACCTGAGCCGAAATCAGGTGTCGGACGCTTTATCGACTGAGCCACCCCAGGTGCCCCTTCATCAAGCCTCCTGCGTGATCTCCCTGCTGATGTTCCTGTTGAAGTGAAGCAGGGGTGGGGAGGGAGGAGCTTTTTCCTTGCTGACCCCAAAGCCTCCAAGAGGTTCTGCAGCCACTCCAGGGCCCAGAGAAGCAGAGGTGTCTACCAGGAAAGCGAGATCTAGGGAGCTGCAGCCTTAAGCAACATAAATATTAAATCACCTACGGGTCCAAATTCTCTGAGACAGGCAGTCTGGGAGGGGGGTGGAAGGAGAAGAGGGAAGAAGCTGAGACCAAGGGGATGAGAGAGGGGGAGGACAGAGGGAGGGAGGGAGGGAGGAAAGAAAGGAAGGGAAGGAGGAGGGGTAGAAACCCAGGCAGGAGGTACAGAGAGAAAGAAAGGACCTGGAGCCACTAGTTGGTGTCCAGGTTATAAGGCGGGTTTGGGGGGGGTAGGGAGAAAAAAGATGCTCCCAAGAGCACAGATGATTTTTCCAAAACCTCCTTTCCCATCAGCAGAGCAGTAACACCTTTCTAGTAGTGAGTACAGGTTATGGGGTTGCCCCCAAATAAACAGCCAATCCCCCCACCCCACCACCCAGGCTATAAGTCGGACCTGTGTTCCGATAGGAATTTTAATTTTTTTCCCCCATGGGAAGATTCACACTCGCACAGATATTTATCCGAGGGCTGCTCTGGGCAGGAGTGGGTCATGCATACTGGCTGTGAGCATCACAGGCAAGGTCCTGGTTCTGGAATGTTCTCCGTGTTGGTGGGGGACAGGGAGAGCAAGCCCCTGTCTGACGTTGGGTGTGAGGATGCACGTCACCCGTCCGCTATGTATTTTTCATGCTGGGCGAACTGCATGTCTCTCCAGAAGCAGAACCAGGGCTGGGTGAGACCTTTAGGGGCTTCTAGTCCGAGCCTCTTGCTTTACAGACCAGACAACTGGGTGCAGCGGAAGACAGAGAGCAGGTGAGCTGACTCCAGGTGCTGCTGGCTTGTGAAGCAGGCAGTACCCAGGCTAACACAGCCGGAGCTCCCCACACTCGTCCTGATGCCCGTCTTCCTCCTGAATCTCGTATGTGATGGCAACTGGGGGACAAATTCATAACTTAGGCAGGCTAGGAACGGAAAGCCGTGCATCATCCCAATGCAGGCATCTGGAAGAGGGAGGGGGGAGCTCCCAGCTTCTGTTCTCAAGCCACAGTAAGCTTCCTACTCAATGTCCTTGATCCTCTCTAAGAGGCGGGAAACGAATGTGATTGGTCCGATGGCCGGGGCATTTCTAGCCCATGCTTATGAGATCAGTGGCTTCGCCCGGGTGCCCCAGAATGCAGAGCCTGGAACAAGGCCTCCTGCGGGGACGTCAGTTTTATGGTGCGATCCCAAGGGTGGAGGATTGAGAAAGTAAACACGGGAGGAGAGGAGGCTAATCCAGGGGTTATTGAGCTGGTTTTAACAGCGGATAACAGGAACTCCATCCTGCTGAGAACATGGGCACTGAAATTGTCCGCCTGAGATGCTGAGCTGGGGAGCATTTATCTCCTGGATCCTGTAGCCAGAGGCGGTTAAATCCCCTCACTCTGAATTTGCACGTGATGGGATGGCTGAGCAGCAGTGCAAGGGCCCTGGCGCAGAAGGCAAGAGGTGGTGGGAAGCAGTGAGGGGCACTCTCCAGACACACCTGTGTGCAGCCAGCCTGCTGCTGCCCGCACTTCCAGCCGAGCAAAGACAAGGGACAGGAAAACGTGAGATGGGGCCCAAGAAATGGTCGGTAGACTCATGCATAAAGATGAAAGCACTTTCTTTGCCTTCCTGTACCAGGGACCTGGCCCGGCTTCTATGAGATCCTGACAGATCCGGGCCGCCTAGGCTTTTGGCTATCATTGTGGTTCTCAAACTCGAGGAACCGCCCCCACCCCCCGGAGGGCATGTGAAAACAGGTGGTACCGGAACCCATCCCAGAGTGTCTCATTCCTAGACTCTTGGTGGGCCTGAGAATTTGCATTTCTCCCATGTTCCCAGGTAATACTGGGTGCCACTGGTCTGGGAGCCACAGTGGGGGAACCACTGTTGGGGGTAAGCCAGGGTCTCAGCCCCGCTTAGGAAAGTAAAATTCTGAAATGGGGTTTCTGGGATAAGCCCAGTTAATAAGGCAGGATCTTTCTCTGTGCACCATTGCCCGTGATGAACCTCACATGGAGGAGAAAAGGAGGTAGGAGGAGGTAGAATTTTAGCAGCCCTAGCCACCATACCATCAATTGGGACTGCCCCCTATAACATCAAAAATGGCGCCCTTCCTTGCAACCATTTTGGAATGGATGCTGGATTTGACTTTGCAGAATTGATGGGACAGGTAGATAGGGTAGCCGATTTTTTTTTTAAACAGCTTTATCAGGATATAGAATACATACCATACAATTCCCTAATTAAATACATGGTTCAGTGGTTTTTCAATAAGGTCAGAGTGGTGCAGTATCCCCACAATCAATTTTAGAATATTGTCCTTACCCCCAGAAGAAACCCCGTTGCCATTAGCTGGTCTCTCCAGTGCCCACCTTCTCTCCCAGCCCCTTGCCCTAGGACTTCTGTCATTATAGATTTGCCCACTCTGGACATTTTATAGGAATGCATTCAAACAATAATGTCCCCTGTGATGAGTTTCTTTCGGTTAGCATAATGTGTTCAAAGTTCCTCCTTTTCATGGCTGATCAGGATATATGGCACTTTTGTCTACTCATCAACTGATGGGCATTTGCAGTGTTTCTGCTTCTGGCCTATTATGAATGATGCTGTTATGAACAGTCATGCACGGGTTTTTGCATGAATGTATGTTTTCCAATTCTCTTGTTTGTGTAAGTAGGAGTGGAATTGCTGGGTCACAGCGTCACTCTATGTGTGACATTTTTAGGAGCAGCTAGATTGCTATCCACTGTGGTTGCATCACCAGCAGGGAGTGAGAGTTCCAGTTTCCCCACATTCTCATCAATACCTGCTATTCATCTTTTTGATTGTAGTATCCTAGTGGGTGTGAAGTGATATCTGGTTGGACTTTCCTAATAAGTAATGACATTAAGCATTGCTTCCGGTGCTTATTGGCCACTTGTGTATGTTATTTGAAGACACATCTATTTAAATCCTGTCTATTTTTTAATTGGTTTGCTGTTTTATTTTTTTAATTGAAAGAGTTTTTATGTAACTCTTCTACGTAAACGTGAGTCCCTTATTAGGTGGAGGATTTGCAAGTATTTTCTCCCAATCTGTGGGTTGTCTTTTAACTTTTTCGAGGCTGTCCTTTGATATAAAAATTTCCTAAATACGATGAAATATGTTTTATCTACTTTTTCTTCTGTTGCTTGTGTTTTTGGTATTGTATCTTAGAAGCTGGTGCCTAATCCAGGCTCACTACGATTTGGGAAATGTTGCCATCCTAACAATATTAAATCTTCCAGTCCATGAACATGAGATGTCTTTCCATTTAGTTAGGTGTTCTTCAGTTTCTTTCTATAATGCTTATAGTTTTCAGGGTAAAGGTCTTGCATTTCTTTGTTCTATTTGTTAGTTTTGATGTTACTATAAATAGAATGGATGCCTTTATTTTACTTTCTGATTGAGGATTTAGTGGCTCAGGAGTGTTATAACTTGCCCAAAGGTCAAAGTTGCTAGTGTATAGAAATACAATTGATTTTTGTATGTTGATTTTATATCCTGCAATCTTGCTGAACTCATTTATTCTAGTAGTTTTTTTTTAGTGGATTTCATACGTGGATTTCATACATACATATATAAAAGATCATGTCATCTGGAAAGAGAGAGAGTTTCGTTCCTTCCTTTCCAGCCTTGAGTGCCTTTTAGTTCTTTTTCTTATCTAATTGTCGTGGCTAGAACCTCTAGCACAATAGAAGTTGTGAGTGATATTATTCTCGTTTCCAATCCTAGCAGGGAAGGATTCCGTCCTTCACCATAACATAAAATGATAGCTGTGAGTTTTTCATAGATGTTCTTTATCAGGTGAGGATATTTCCTCTTATCTATAGTTTTGTAAACAGTTTTTATTACCAAAGAGTGTTGGATTTTGTCAAATGCTTTTTCTGCATCTGAGATGATTGTGTTTGTTTTTGTATTTGGTCCTTTTCTGTTTATATGATGTATTCCATTAATTGATTTTCAGATGTTAAACCAACCTTGCATTCCTGAGATATATTCCACTTGGTTATTATGTACAATCCTTTTTACATGTTGCCGGATTTTATTAAGGATTTTTGCATCTATAGATGCAAAAAAATCATAAATATCCAAGAAGTTTTGCCTCTCTGAAGTTGTTTTAAGATCTAAAGAACCATTTTAAATGAGCGCTCAGAGATTGCAAAGTGATTGCCTGAAGACTTAGTTTTATGTTGAAAATTTGGGTCTGTTTCAGAGTATTCAAAATACTAAACTAGTAAAATACATCTGAGATAAAAATCATCTGGGACAAAGTGGTAAATCAGTATTTCTAGAGCTAGCTGAAGGAGACTGAAAAGAATTTCCTCAAATAATATACCATTCTAAGCTTGTCTTTTGTAATCTAAAATACTCTTTTTGTTACGATGAAATAATTGTCACTTGTGCTCATATGAGTTCGTCATTTGATGCAATGAGCAGAAATGTTTGAGTCTCAATGTTATACTCGACATACTTATGATATATTTGTGAAAGACAGGATATATATCATTTGATATAATGAATTGATATATTCATTTGGTACTCATCAGTCTATTCATGGCATAATCGATAGACTAATGATATTCTCGCGAATACTTAACATGATATATATCATTTGTTGTAATGAATTATTCTTGGGGGACGAATGGCCTCTTTCCATTTCATAAGTTTATAGGCCACTGTATTGCGTGTTTGTGGAAGTGAGTCTTAAATCACTTCAATCAGACATATTCCACATGTGTTATCTTAATATTCACAATAACTTTGTGAGATAGACCCTATTACTTCCATTTCATAGATAAAGAAGCAGTAGCTCAGGAATCTTAAGGGACCTTCCCAAAGGTCAACACGAGAGTAATTTGCAAGCTGGAACTCAATCCCAATCTGACTGTAAAGGAGAAAGGAGGGGACAGGTGGTGAAGGAAATCAAAGCAGCATGGGCAGGCAAGGCGAGATCTAGAACCTATCGGCAAAGATGGAAGTGGATTCAGGGAAGGGACCGCTGGGCCCAGAGGTAAAAGTGGACACCCTCTCCTCGAGAGCACTGATCGGGTGGCAACAAAGGACACTCAGCGCTGCATCTGGCCCCGTGCTCCCGGGGTGTCATCTTCCACCACCCATTATGCTCTTCTTCCATGAACTGACTTGATCTAGAAAGATCCATGGGAACCTCTAAGACCAAAACACAGAGCTCACTTCTGAGAAGAAGAAGGATTTTTTTTTTCGGACTAATTGGTGATCCATAATAGGATGCAAAATTCTGTTTTGTTTGCAGGATGCAGTGGCTCCGTAAAACACAGTAGCACCGTAAGAAATGTGTCCTCCTTTTCTCCTCTTGTTGGGAGTACATATAGTGAAACAGCATTTAATTGGGCCCCATCATTTTGACATTTGTGACGGTCTGGGCAGGAGCTAGGCTGAAGCTTAGCTTTGCTCCATTTATGGGACCAGAAAGGAACTTGTAAGTTATTTGTTTATATGAACAAGCATGAGGGTGTGATATCTCCTGAAGAGCTAATAAACAATTCTCAAGAAATTAATGTAACCACGTACCGACAAGATCAGGGATATGATAACTATAAATAATTTCTTGCCTATTATTAAAGCAGGCCTCAAAGACCTTCTTGACAATTCTTGGTTAGTTAATGACACTTATGCTAAAGTGTCATTTATGCTAAATGCTCGTCTGTGCTAAAAACGATTGAATACTTACTTAATCCTGATATTTAATTCAATAAAACTATAAGCATATAATTTCTCTTAAAATACTCAGTGATCCCGATGGGCCTCTGCACTGTTGGTGTGAATGGGTGAGGGAAGGGTTATTCCTTGGATTCTGTTGGTACTCAGCAATGTCTGACCCAGCTTTTTTTTTTTTTTTTTTTTTTGGCTTTTTCTCCCCTTTTATCCCTTTAAAGAAACAATTCCTTCGGGGCCTGTATTTGGCAGTCTACCCAGTCTGTGTATTTTGACACTCAAGATCCTAAGTAGTAAAATAGAATATCTATTTCATGTTTGTATCAAGGTTGCTCATTTCAGACCTCATAATTACCTTGTGAGGAACTTACTCTTCACACCGATGAAAAGAGTTGAACAAACATAGGAACAAACATCAGAACTGAAATCACTGGCCTTGACCATCCTTTGGCTCCTCCCACTCATCTGGCTTAGCCTTTCCCAGGGGCAGGCAAGCACAGGTGCACTTCCCCCCAAAGTAGCACCTAAGACTTGGAGATGTCATCAAGAAAGGGGTGCTGCACCAGTGGTACCAGACAAGCTGAAGGCCATGTGTGGTCTGGGGTCCTTTGGTTTAATTTTACGCCACTGGGGAAGCACCGTCAGCTAGATGCTTTTGTTGACACCTTGCAAGGAAGGAGAAAATTTTGGCTGGCCTTGATAATTTTGCTAGAGGGACCACCCCATCAGTTCACCACCCCATCCCCCTTGCCACGTCTCTCCATCCTGGGTCATCCGTAGAACCATGCCTCACCTCGTCGTCCACCATTTTTTGTGCATATTGTGGCTCTTGTTGGGGTGGAAGAAAACCATTCATCAGTTTGTAGCTTAGACCAGTAGCCTGTCAGGGTGATGCCTCTAGAGTCCTTGACTGCAGAATAAGATCCTTGGTTCAGAGTCAAATCCTTTTCCTCCTTGGTTTTGGAGTTAATACACCAGTATAAGATTATCTGGCATTGTTTCCTCTGCTTGGTTGGCACACAGTCCTTTGAAGAGGGCTTTTGTCCCCCATCTACATGGTAACAATGGAAGTTATTTCTGGTATGGATTTTATGGGTCAACACTCTGGAAACTGTAAATGCCAGTGGCTGTGTCTCCCTGGGCTTGAGTCCTGGAGCTGAGCAGCCTTGGGGGGATGTTTAGGTCTAGAGGCAACTGCTTTGTTTACAAAGATCCAGTGCTTTCCAGATGCCTCCACGGGCCTCAGCAGTTTCCTACCTGCCAGTCAGCTTGAACTCTCTGCTAAATTTGATTACTGATGGCAGGGAAGGAATGGGACGAGGTAAAAAGAGAGTGAGAGAGAGTGATTATTCACATGAAAGGTTTCAAGTCAGTAGATTTGAAGTAGGCAAAAATGAAGCGTGGAGAGTTAAAACCGACAAGAACTCAAGACGGTCCATGAACCCAGAGATCAGTCCCCTGCACTGCTCCTTCTTTTCAAACATATAAACGGAGTCCTGCAAGACCCAAGAGAAGCCAACAAAAGAGTGCCGAAATGTATTTTGCTCTTCTAACTGTTTCTTTGGCATTTCCTTTGTTCCCCAACATGGGAATGCGTGGCCTACGGAAAACCATGTCCTTCCATTGTTTAATGACTGATTTGCTGGCAGCTGAAAAGCTCTGTGTGACTCTGGTTCCCCCGTATCAAGAAGGGAAAACAGGGAAGCCACGGGGTGGCACGGAGGTGGGGGCTGCCACAATGAGACAGGAACACCAAGTGGGTGCCCTCCAGTTTGGCAAGGCCAAGGTCAGGGCACGGCATGCTCAGAATTGGGAGAACCAGGGGCCGCGTGGATCAAGTGAATAGGAACCGTTCACTTCTCCAAATGCCAGTGTTTATCAAAAGAGGAAACCTAATGTCACTAGCAGATAATGAGAAACCTATGGAATTTGTTGTCCATAAAAATGGCTGGGACTGGTCATGGGGGCGAAGCTCAGTCAGCATCACTCTTTAAAAAAAAAGAGGCAACTCTGTCCGCAAAAGGAGTGGCCAAAGGAACCACTGATGTTACCTGTTGCTGTGGACCCTGCCCGCGCTAGGCGTCCTGCGCTCTCTGGAACAACCCCAGGCGCACATTTCTTGCTTTGCTTTCATCTTGGGAACCTCGGTGCACTGAGATCTTGCTCACTTGGTCTCCCCACCTGCTTCACTGCTAAAAAGCTCAAACTGTAGATGTCTACAGGTGGTCCAAAGCCCGCGTTGTTCTCATCTTGGAGTCTCTCACATAACACAGTCACTAATGTAATATTTCCATTTCTGAAATCGCTCCGCTTTTGAGCACCAGTGACTACCTAATTAACCATATGATATGGCTTTTCTTCAGTCCTTAATGTATTTATTCTTCTGTATTTGAAGCTGTTAACCGTCTTTGTGTGGTGAGTTGTGTCCTCTTGATTTCCCAGTGACCATAAAATGGTCTCCATTTTATGCCTACCCTTCCAATAGCTCTCTCTCCTTGGGCTTCCTCTTCTCTGTCCCGTCATTTAAAATGACATTTCCACAAAGGTTCTTTTCTTGAACATTTGCCTGTTCTTCTTTCTCTCCCTTATTAATCTTACTCTGTTCTCCTGGGACTCACTCTCACCTCCTTGCAGATCCTTCTCAAATCCACTGCTGGCCCCTGGTGTGTCCCTACATTTCCAACTTCCTGCTGAATAATATCTCCATATAAAGGTTCCACCAAAAACCTCAAGTCATTTTTCGCTTCTGATTTTTAAACCCCACAAATTATTTTTAAACTTATGTCTCTTTTTGTCTTATTCTCCTCCCGCACAACCCCCGGTGGTGGTGGCACCATTCCAGGTTCAAAGAACTATGGATCATTGTTGATTCCTTGTCCTAGATAGATCTTCAGTGTGCTTTTGTTCTGAAACCACGTGACACTGACTTGTTCATCTTCCTAAAATGCTTTCTTCATTCAGCAAGTATCCCATGAGCCACTAATATTATTAGGTCCTGTGTCAAGAGATGGGGATACAGAGAATAAATATGGTTCTTGGCTTCATGGAGCTCAAGGTCTAATGGAAATAGAGACATACAGACAAAACAACTAATAAGACTTGATCCCTGCTGTGAGGGAGACCTGATTTAAAAATGATAAAAGAGATGGAATTCTATCTGCTGGGAAGATCAGAGTAGGTTTCTCAGAGGAGGTGATGCTTGAGTTGAAACTTGAAGAAGCAGGAGGATTTTACTCAGTAGGTACTTTGACACCTAGTGTCCTAGGAAAAAGAAACAGCATGTAACAATATGTAGAGGTATCCAAGATCATTGTTTTCAGAGACCTACACATCACTTTGGTCTTTGGATATTCAAAGATAAGCACGACAGGATGAAGGCAGGGTATTTTGTTTTCTGCTAAGGAGTTGGGCATTGAGCCTTTACTCAGTAGCAAACCATTAAGAAATCTTGAGCAAGGAATGACATGGCCAGGTTTATATGCCATTAAAGTCCCTGAATGATGGTTGAATAAGGATAGGGTAGACTTAAAAACTGGAAAAAAAGTAGGCATAGTATTTTAATGGTCTAGTAAATAGGGAGGAGGGGAGAGATTTGAGATATAAGAAGGAAGAATCAGGGGGGTGCCTGGCTGGCTCAGTCAGTGGAGCCTGTGACTCTTGATCTCGGGGTTTTAAGTTCGAGCCCCACGTTGGGTATGGAGATTACTTTAAAAATAAAATCTTAAAAAAAAAAAAAAAAGAGGAAGGAAGAATCAGTAAGACTTAATGACTGATTTAGGTATCCGGTGAAGACCTTGGGTTGGTTTCTCCAGAATATGACCCTGGAAAGGGTCTTCACCACCTGTGACAGAACATTGGCTTTGTAGGCTTAAACCATTGTTGGGTCACTCCAACCGAACAGGTAGGCAAGTGTGTGGACTTAGATGATCCATACGCCGAGTTCAATGCCATCTGTCTCCAGCTGAAGGAAAAAACATGCGATGGGTCTACCCCCAGCCACGGGGACCCACGCACCGTCCTGGTGTACTCCGAGGGTACCATGATGAACACAAGGGAAAAAAACAGTTGATTTGAGCAATGGAGGGAAGATCATTTATCTGTTCATAATTTAGATTTTAATGTCGCTTTGAAATGCAGGTTGTCATTCCTGCCTTCTGGGACTAAATGCTGGAAGGAGACATCTGTTTATAGAGTTGTCCTGGGCCTGTTATATAAATTTACGTTTAAGTCATAATTTCAGGTGAACTCTGAGGAAGACAGGGAAAGGGGTACAGACCCCTGTGAATTTTCCTTTCGTGAGAGAACTCCCTACCCCAGGGTTCCTCAACATTATTGACATTTTGGACTGGCTAATTTTTTGTTGTCACGAGGCTACTCTTGTGCATTGTCAGAATATTTGTCAACCTCTCTGGACTCTCCCCAGGGCATCCCCCCCCAAGTTGTGATGACCAAAAATGTCCCCAGACATTGACAAGTGTCATCCGAGGGGGCAAAATCTCCCAGGATGGAACAACGGTGCTCTACAAAAGCCTCTCAAATTTTAAGGTGCATAGGAATTGCCTGGGGGCCTTGTTCAACTGTGGATACTGAGTCAGTAGGGCTGGGGTGGAGATTCTGCATTTCTAGCAAACTCCCAGGGGATGCCCATGCTGCTGCCCCAAGGGCCGGGCTTTGGACAGCGAGGTCTTCACCCCTGCCCACCTTTGCTGTTTCTGCCCCTCCTACCATCACCCAGGTAGAGCCTGGGTGGCAGCAGAGGCCCTACCAGGGCCCCTCCCTGTCGTCTCAGCGAAGACCTCCACCAAGCAGGACCCCCCCCCCCCACTCCTTCCCGTGCTCCACGTTCTCGATTGGAAGGGCAGAGGGCAGGTGGAGGTAGGCTGAAGAGACCCGTCTCAACCGTATGGCTCACGCCTCTGATGTCCCACTGGAAGCCCGGGGCATGGGGGAGACGGCCGAGGCCTGGAGTTGCTCACACATCAGCCAAGGCAGCTGTGCCTCGGTCCACGGGGCACAGTTCAGAGGGCACACGAGCTAATGGGACCAGATGGTCTTGTTTGCGGGCACGTGCCTCCCCCATCCTCACACAGTGATTTCCTCCTTTGTTCCTGCCCTCCGGAAACAGAACAGCCATTTTTAAATGAACGGGGGCTGAAGGCCCTCTTTCTTCCCGGCCTGTGTGCCATTGAGCCTTCAGATGTGAATGTGTTGAATCATGGAACTTTCTTTAAAAGCGCTGGCAGCCGGCTTTATTTGGAAGCCAAGCCAGGGTCGTGATTGGGAGCAACATGAAAAGATAGCCAACCCCCACTCGCACCCCCTGCCAAGGGATCCCTGGTCAGGGCATTACCTTCCATCAAATGCAAGGAATTACAGGAGATGTTGTGTGTTCTCAGCCCTTAACTGTTAACACATTAGGGCAAAGCCCTTGGCAAACCTCCCCAGAGAGAAGCAGCACTTTATTCTGGAATTCTGGAATTTCCTGCACCGCAAAGCTTAGGGAGAGGGCAGAGCCCAGGGGCTGTTGGCTGGCCCTTCTGTTCTCAAGTCTCAAAGGAAAGAGATGGGTTTCAGTTTCTTATCCTGCGAAGTGAGTCTTACCAAATTAAAAATCCTTCAAAGCTGTAAGACCAACTGTACTCCCAACTCTTACACTTCTCCTGGCTGATGTCTACTATTTAATTCCAAAGCAGACCCGTTGTTTTCAGCACTAAAGATGAGGTTGGTCATGTGCCAACACCTCACCCCAACCCATTCCCTTTTAGGCTTCCTAAGCCAAGGGGAGCCTCCCGGGGACTATGGTTTCCACCCGACTGCCTTGCCTCAGTGGGCCACACTCGACACAGCCTCACAGGGACACGTCTGTCTGAGGCTCGTGAAGACAGCTTCAAACCTGCATTTTGGTCCCGCGTAGCCTTTGAATTCCTGCGGAAACTCATGACCTTGACCAACACCTGGGTTACGTCAGGTAATGGACTTGAAGCATTCCATCGCTTGGTGACCTTGGGTGATGGGCGCAGCCTCTCTGAATCTGGTTTCTCCCTGGTCACATGGGTACAGCAGTGTTGTTGAGGGCAGTTAGGGAAGAGGTAGGGGTCAGAGGGCGGGGTTCCTGTTCGCTGAGCTCCTCTTTGCCAGGCCTGAGCTCTGCCCACCGGAATTTCAGTCTGGAGGATGAGGGGAGCTCAGTCAGCCTTAGTTAATACTCCTCCCCCAACTCTCATCCTTCCCAATCCTCTTCTTTCCCTGAATTTTCTTCAGGCAGAATACCCCCCCAATGAAGCACATCAGCACCTCTGAGCAAGATGCAAGGCACTGGGTTCATTCCTGTTGACCAAAGCAATTTGACAAAACTCCAGCCATTCTCGGCTAGGGTGGGGGATTTCAGATGCTACCTCCCTTTGGGGGCCCGGGAAGGAGGCGGCTCAGCCCAGCGGGGTCCACATACCATAGGACTGGCTTCATGAGCAGACCCGCACGGATTCCTCATCTCTCCTGTTGCCATGAACTTGGCCCTCTGGGCGCTCAGAAATGCACACACCCAGTCCAAGCAGGACCCATCACACAGGTTGGAAGCAGGCTGCCCAAACCTCAGCTCCATCGGGCGGTGGGAAGGTAGCTGCCTGCAGCTAGCCTCCTCTGGGCTCGCTTCCTTGGTCTCTGTCTCAACTTGCATGAAGCTGGCTCCCAGAGCTGGTGTTCTGGCGAGGCAAACATCCTCCACAGTTATTATTCTCTTCCCAGTCACCGCAAAATAGCTTCCTCTCCCCACTTCAGCTGGAACATCTTATTTAAAGTTCACACCCGAAGAGACGAGGGTGTTGATGGCTAATTTCCCCTAAATGAGAACCAGGAGGCCTCTTCCCTTGGCTGACAGCTGTGGGGTCCGTGTCCATCTGTCTGGTCCCCTCCGGCCCCGACACTGCCTCTGGGTGGAGGGACGACCGCTGCCAACAGCAGAGCACCCTCCTGTTCCTTCCAGGAGCCCGGCGCACCAGCTGCCACCTCCCCTACCCAAACCCCTGCGGCATCCCCTGAAAGTGGCCCAGCAAGGTCCCTGCTGGGCGAGTGGGGGACGGATAGTTCTCCTTTCCTCTAGATGCCGTGCAGGGGAAGCAGTCCGCATGGTAGGTAGGGAAAGAGGGGCCTCCTTTGCTTTCCCAGACTTCGGGAGTGAGGGCTGGAGATTGAGGCCGGGCTTGTGCAGGCCCATCGCTGGGCCGTGCCATCCGAAGGGTGGTAGCAAGAAACAGAGGCTGACAGGTGGAGGCTTGCAGCAGTGAGGGGAGGCTCTGTGTGCATTCTGCATTATGCCTTCTGGTTGCTCAATTTCACAGTAACTCCCTGCCATCAAAATGCACCCGGTTTCAAATACAGAATATCCCTAATTATCAAGGAAATAGCTGCCCATTAAGGAGAGCTTGGAAAACACAGAAGAGTGTAGAAAATGATTCATCATCCCAGCAGGTTCCTCAGAAGCAACTGAGGTATCTCTCTTCTGCCCCATGTCTCCCCCGCCTGTCCCCCACCCCGTTTTTTTAAACGAAGATGTAACATGTTATATATTAATTATAAATCTGTTGCTCACTTAATGTCATTTCATGAGCATTTTTCACGGCACTGAAATATTTTTTCAAGAAGCAGCAGAGGATGACTCCGTGGCATCCAGCCTTGGAAGTAACATAATTTATTCAGCCATTTCCCTGTTGATCACATTTAGCTTGATTCTAGTTTTACGCTATTATAAATAATACTGTGATGATAATCATTGCACATAAATCTCTGCTGTGTGTGTAATTATTTCCCTTGGATGGATTGCTATTAAGTGGAATTATTAAGTCACAAGGTGTGCATGTTTGAAGACTCTTACTATATATCATTATATTGCCCTAAAGAGATACTGTTCCATTTTATTTCTTCTCTCTGAATTGCCCATTTATGTCCGCAGCCTGCTTTTTTTTTCCCCCCAAGGAGGTTCATCTCTTCTTTGTCAGAGTTTTTTTATATATGCTGAAAATATTAACTGTTTATTTTTTTTAAAGATTTCCTATTTATCCACTTGAGAGAGAGAGAGGGAGAGAGAGAGAGAGCACGGGCAGGGGGGAAGAGCAGAGGGAGAGAGAGAAGCAGGCTCCCTGCTGAGCAAGGAGCCTGACACAGGACTCAATCCCAGGGCCCTGGGATTGTGACCTGAGCCGAGGGCAGATGCTTAACTGAACCACCCAGGCGCCCCTATTAACTGTTTTTAAAAAATGTTTAATTACGGTAAAATACGCACAACATAAAATTTACCATTTTAGCCATTTTGGAGTGCACGTTCGGTAGGGTTATTATGTTCATGTTGTTGTGCACCTGTCACTGACATCCAACTCCAGAACTTACTCATCTTATAAAACTGAAACACTGTATTCATTGAGCAGTAAGGAAGCATTTTCTTCATCCCCTAGTTCCTGGCAGCCACCACCCTACTTTCTGTCTCTATGAATCCAGTTGCTCTAGATACTTCATATGAGTGGAATCATACAGTATTTGCCCCCCTAGTGCCTGGCTTATATCACTCAGCATAAATGTGCTCAGGGTTTATCCATGCTGTACCACATGTCAGAATTTCCAGCCCTTTTAAGGCTGAATAATATCCCATTGTACAAATATGTTACATTTTGCTTCTCTGTTCATCCGTCAGTGGGCACCTGGGTTGCCTCTAGCTTTTGGCTATTGTGAATAACACTGGTATGGACAGGAGTGTACATTAATGGTAATTTTTCACATACAGAACTCTAAAATCTTATAAAATCTGACCCGTTATTTCACTCAGCATAACACCCTTCAGTTCCATCCACGTCGTTGCAGATGGCAAGATCTCATTCCTTTTGATGGCTGCATAATATTCCATTGTGTATATATACCACATCTTCTTTATCCATTCATCTGTCGATGGACATCTTGGCTCTTTCCACAGTTTGGCTATTGTGGACATTGCTGCTATAAACATCGGGGTACACGTACCCCTTCGGATCCCTACATTTGTATCTTTGGGGTAAATACCCAGTAGTGCAATTGCTGGATCGTAGGGTAGCTCTATTTTGAACTTTTTGAGGAACCTCCATACTGTTTTCCAGAGTGGTTGCTGGGTGATAGACATTGGGGAGGGTATGTGCTATGGTGAATGCTGTGAAATGTGCAAGACTGTTGAATCACAGATCTGTACTTCTGAAACAAATAATGCAATATATGTTAAGAAAAAAAAAGAAGAAGATAGCAGGAGGGAAGAATGAAGGGGGGGAAATCGGAGGGGGAGACGAACCATGAGAGACAATGGACTCTGAAAAACAAACTGAGGGTTCTAGAGGGGAGGGGGGGTGGGGGGATGGGTTAGCCTGGTGATGGGTATTAAAGAGGGCACGTTCTGCGTGGAGCACTGGGTGTTATGCACAAACAATGAATCATGGAACACTACATCAGGAACTAATGATGTAATGTGTGGTGATTAACATAACAATAAAAAATTTAAAGGAAAAAAAATCTGGTTATTCCTTCCTTTCGTTACTGGCTTTTCCTTTTTTGCTCTCATGTTTAGACGTGTCTCGCTCGGCCAGGATTGGGAAGATAGTCACAAATCTCTTCTTCCACCATCTTACTTCTTTATGTTAAATTCTAGACTATCCCTAGAATGTGTTTTGACAAATGGTGTATGTTCTACTTGGAATATGTTTGTTTATGAGAAACATAGATCAAAAATCCTCAAATGAAAGGAAGCGTGTTCAACCGCACAGGGGTGTCTCATGGCTGGGAACTGGGCAGAGAGCTTCTCTCTTTGGGGTCTTTTCTCTCTGCTACAGCCTTCCTCCCTCTGGACCAGGATTTTCTGCTCATAAATAATTTGAGAATACACAGATTTATGGACTGCATGTGGCTTTGCGTTGTCTTGACCGGGACTCCAGCCCTAACTCTCTATGACTTTACACGTCTAAATACTTTGGAGCATTTCCAACTCTTAGTTTAAATATTCTTGAGAGCAAACACTGTTTTTTTGTTTTTTTGTTTGTTTGTTTGTTTCTGGCCCTGTTAGCCCTGGCCAGGAAATGGGAGATGGGTCATGTGATAGAATAGAAACAAGGCTTTCCAGGTGCACCCCTTATCAGGAAATTCCTGTAGGGCTTCTGTTGGGGTGTATGGGCTGGGCAGACATCCTACTATGTCTGTATGAGGAGAAGCTGTAGACATCAGTCTTATTTTTCCCAAATAGATAATCAATACTCTTTCTTTTGTCCACCAGTTTGGGTGCCCTCTTTCTCATAACCTCGATTCTTAACGTTCACAAAGATCTTCCTCTTGGGTTTTCCATTCTGTTCCATTTAACTATTCTTAGGTTTGTACTGTACTGTTTTAATGATTTTTGTAGCTTTATCTATTATATGATATCTGGTACAAGTTCTCTTTCATTTCAGAATGTCTTGCCTCTTCTCTCACATTAATGTTTCCCAGGTAGACTTCAGACTCAACGCGTCAGCTCTTTTATTTTTCTATTTTTTATTTTTTCAGTGTGTCAGCTTTTTAGTTCCCATATGCACGATTCACATTTGAATTGTTTTAAAACCACAGGTACATTAGTGTAAGGATAATTTCCATTTTCAAAACACCTCATGTACACACTATTTCTACTTATTTTTATTTGTTTAGTTTTTAAAGATTTTTTAAAAGATTTTATTTCTTCATTTTAGAGAAAGAGAGTGAGCGGGGGGTGGGGGGGCAGAGGGAGAGGGAGAAGCAGATTCCTCGCTGAGCCTGACATGGGGCTCCATCCCACAGCCCTGAGATCATGACCTGAGCCGAAATCAAGAGTTGGCTTAACTGACTGAGCCATCCAGGTGCACCTCTACTTATTTTTAAATAAAAATGAGTTTCACTTAACTTAGAGGGGTTTTTTTGTCTTAAGCTATCATGGCACCTAAAAACCAGATCCACCTGGACAGAGATGGGAAGTTCAAAGTTAATCTCATCCAGCACCCTGTTGAGTGAGTGAATAAATGAATATGTGTTCAAGTCCATGAACACGGATTGGCTTTTGATGTCCAGGAAGTGAAAAGCTGGGATGATCATATGGATAACTTAGCGGGAGGCATCCAGGTGGAAGCCAAAGCAGTGGGGGAGGTTTTGCTCCTCCCCTGGTGGGGTCCTGTCCTTCGGAGGTCTCATGACGACTCAGCAGTTCCCCGGGTGCATGTAAAGCAGGAAGTCCCATGACTCAGAACTTGAGAGTATTAGACACACTGGTTTTGTTTGCTAATTAATTTGCTCATTGATAAATTCAACAGGCAATTAAGGGGCACCCGCCACGTGCCAGGCGCTGTGTTGGCTGCAGGGAGGTGGTGGGGTTGGAACTTGGTCCTTGACATAGGCATGCTCACCACTAATAGTAGTGAGTACTGAAGGTGGAATGGGAGCCATGCCGGACGGAGTGCAGCAATGCTGTGCATACTCAGATATGGGATCGGGTCATAGCCAGCCAGATTCAGGGGGACTTTGCCCCCTCTCCATCTGATGGAAGAGAAGAGACCAGAAGCCACATGTGATCAATCACCTGGGGAGCCTGACAGATGGTGGCTCGAGCCCGGACTTTTGAACACAATATAATATTTCCACTTCTCACTACTGAGGTCAAATCCTTGACCCCCATATCCAAATTCCTTGGGTCCAGTTCTCTTGAGCATGACCTCTACTCCCCTTCCCGCAGATGCTTCTGCTCACTCCACTTTCTTGCAATATAATCTATCTTTATTTCTCATAGCAGCTTGGTGCTGCTGGACGACCACAGGCTTTGGGGTAAAATAATGTTTCCTTCGAATCCTACGTATTTATGTGACTAGCCATGCAGTTCTTTTTTTTTTTTTAAGATTTTTTTTTATCTTTCATTTGACAGAGAGAGAGAGCGAGAGAGAGAACACAAGCAGGGGGAGTGGGAGAGGGAGAAGCAGGCTTCCTGCTGAGCAGGGAGCCCGATGCGGGGCTCGATCCCAGGACCCTGGGATCACGACCTGAGCCGAAGGCAGACGCTCAACGGCTGAGCCACCCAGGCGCCCCTAGCCATGCAGTTCTTAAATTATTTAAAGTGAGGCGGATTTTCTTTTTCTTACGTGCCATACGGGGGTAATGAATGCACCCTTTGTAAGGTTGTTTCAAAGATTCCATTAAATGAGATTTTTATGTTAAAGCATGCCGCCAAGTGCCACATCAGAGGTGGTGACCATCTTTATTAATAGCTGGCCTTCCCTTTGGATCAGAGGGCTCCTAAACCTAGAGATTTATCACACTTCTGGATTTGGCCTGACTTCACCTTTCAGCGAAAATCATTCTTTTTACTTACCTCGCCCCTTTCGAGGGGGTTGTGGGCCTTCAGGTTCTTGTCAACTGTCGCACTGAGTTTATTAGCGGAATAAGTGACTTCGGGCCAGCCACTGAGATGAATCTGCTCAGCCTCCTTCCTGGCAAGCCCGGCAGCTTTCTCTCCCTCATTGCTCACCAGGCGGCCAGAGCAAAAGCTCAGATGTTACAACTTCATTAGAGGCCGAGCTTAAGCCTCTGCTGTTGACACCTCTCCTCTCCACAGTCTTTACAGCGAACCCCTTCTCCATCCCTCCTGTGTCGCTCTGGGGGGGCGGAGCATACATTCCCTCTGTTTGAAGGAAGCCTGCTGGGCTGTTCATTATCGCGGGGTCAGCTCTCCCAGAGTTACATCCTAAATCTCTGCGAGTGCCCTCACTTGCAGAAGAACGGCGGGGACGGGCAGTGGCGTGGAAAGGGAAGAACATTAACTAGACTTGGAGGTAGGAGATGGGTAGGAGATGCCTACTAGGAGGTAGGCATCAGACTCACCTGTAAAAGTGAGTTTTACAGCTCACTTTCTCTTCCCAGATCTGTTGGCTCATTCTTCGAATGAGGGGTCTCTGCATTGCCTTGCAGCTTGGATGGTCTTTGGGTTGTAAACGTAATTAAATAGAGGCAGTTAGGGCACTAGAATACTAAGAATAGTTGCCTCCTCTTGGTGTTGGTATAATTGGGGTACGAATGAGAATCCATTTAGTGCAAGGGTTAAACGCATCGCTTTTTAAAATGGAGGTCTAATGGAAATCCTAAAATATGGCACGTGTACCAATCTTCAGGATAGATGTCAATGATTTTTTGAAAAGATTTGATTCATTTATTTGAGAGAGAAAGAAAGCAGCGAGAGAGATCACAGAGGGAGAAGGAGAAGCAGACCCACCACTAAGCTGGGAGCCTGATGCAGGGACTCGATCCCAGGACGCTGGGATCATGACTTGAGCTGAAGGCAGGTGCTTAACTGACTGAGCCACCCAGGCGCCCCAAGTCAGTGATTTCTCATGTGATTATCTGCCATCTCTCTACCCGCCCATCTCTCCCTGCCTCCTTGTCCACATAAAAACAACATTTCTATCACCCCATAAAATTCCCTGTGCCCCTTCCCAGTCTATATTTAATCTCCAGAGGTAACCACTATTCTGACTGCTGTCATCATGAAATGGCTTTGTCTTACTATCCTGCCTTGTATAGTAATCTTTTGTGAATATTCCACAGTATATTATTCAAGCTCCATTGTTGGGCATTCTGAATATTTGATTTTTTTTATCACTCTTTTAAGTAAAGCTGCAGTAGACATTCTTGCCTGTCTCTGATGGTGGACATATATTGTCCTCCTCTTGGGTAAATACCTACGTATGCAACTGTTGGGGTGCAGGGCGGGAATATTTTACCTTCGGAAGAAACTACCACAAAGTTCTTCAAGGTGCCTTATCATTTTCCATCCCCACCAGCAGTATGTGTGAATTTTAGTTGCCCCACGTCCTCAGCAACATTTGGTGTGGCCAGTCTTTTGAACTTCAGCCACTCCGGTGGGCGTGTAGTGGTATCCTATTGTGGTCAAAAACATCCATTTTTTTTTTTAAAGAACATAGAAAACTTGTATTTTGAGCCCTAGGTCATCCCCCAATGAGATAGGTGAATGGGAGCAAGATGCCTCAACGCTCCGAGATTCCGTTTCTTCCCCTACAAAATGGTGAGAAATGGGCAGTGATTGGCATGGGAGGCTTGGGGTCAAGGGAGAGTGTTGTATGTAGCGTTCGGAGGGTCTGGAGGAGTTGAAGTGTGAGTGAGCCTGTTGAGGGAGAGAAAGCGGTGGTTGAGAAGGAGGAGGTTGATTTCAGGAGCTAAGTCCTGAAGAAGATGGAGGGACACGGATGCTCACACATCCTTTCACCCACTGTACTAGCAAGGAAGACAGAGAGAGGGGATGGGTGTGATCTCCTGGCAATGAGAGAGTTCCTTTCTTACCGCTCTGATTTCTCCCTGGAGTATGAGGTAAGGGCAAGTGGGAAGGTATGGAGAGCAGGTGTGGGAGGTTCCAGGAACCAGGAGAAACCCATGAAGGGCATCCAGGAAGTGGAAGGGTGAACATTGCCAAAGCGTTGAGGTGCCATCTGAGGATTGGGGTCATTCATTCTAAGAGATACTAGTAGTGATAATAGCAAAACATAGAACACTTACCATATTCCAGGGACTGTTCTAGACTCTTTATGTAATACTCTAAGTCTTAATTAATTCGATTATCACAAAACCCTCTTTTAGTACTGTTATTTAGTCTCATTTTACAGAGGGGGAAATGAGGGTTTAGAAAGGTCAAGTCATTTGCCTGATGTCCCCCAGCGACAAAATGGCAGCTGGCCAGCTCTGTTCATTGGTGGCTTTGCTGGGTGAACACCATGCATGAGGATGGAGGCCGGGGTGGTTAGAAGGATGGACCACCACACCTGAACGGGCTCAGGAGGGAAGAAGGCCCAGGATGGTGATGGATGGCCTATCCGTCAGAGTCCGGCAGGAAACAGATAGCCCTCTTCAAAGGGGTAGTTTGAGAACAGTTCAGCAGAAGCGTCATTGAAAGGAAGGAGGTAGGGTTTAAGGAACCCGTAAGGAGGGGAGGAACTTCTGCAGCCTGTCCACGGAGGGACCTGAGACTCCTCTCATTGCTCACCCTCTCCTGCGGCTGCTGCCCCCCACCCTGGCCACCACTACCTGGAGGTCCCTTAATGCAATTCACAGAGGTCAGAGGGAGGCCCTGCCACCTCCAGCCTTAGGGACCCACACAGGAGGAGGAGGGCCCGTGGGGAAGGTACTTAGCCAGGCAGTCCTGAGGAGTGTCCTCCTCTGCCTTACCACCTCGATGAAGACCGATGCACAAGACCAAGTTCTGAGAGCAGAGGGCAGGGTAGGGGCCCTGGACCTGCTCCAGCTCCCCGTCCCCCTCCAAAATCTGGCAAGAGAGGAGACTGGAGACTGATGAGAGTATAGCAAGCTCCCAGTGAGGCACCCCCCTTCCCCACCATGCCTGTAACAATCATGGCTCTCCTGGGTCTTTCCCTGGGGTCCAGAGCAGGCAGTCTTGCTTTGCCCACAGAAGGAAACATCTGAGCAGAGTTGCACATGTCATTAATGCCATAACTCTGAGGCTACTCTGTGTCCTGTGCCTAAAGTTCACTATCTTGTTTCTCATCTCCTATTTTGCTGAGCTGCATTATTCAACATGGCAGATCAGTGTGAAAAAGCCCCAGATTTGAATATGAACCTTCTCTCATTGATAGTTTCTCAGAGATACGTCATAGTCCCCAAATTAAATTGCCTTCCCATTAGGAGGGAAAGCCCAACAGAAGATGACAGCCCTTAAAATTCTTCCTTCTCCCATTTTTTTTTTTTTTTAACTCAGCCGTCTTAGAAGGGTCTCTCTGGGGTTTTGGGGGAGAGGTAGGAATCTTGGAAAAGCAGTTAGAAGCATGGCTTTCCTAGAAGCATGATAGAATGAAAGGAAGCCCCAGTCTGTACAGTGACAGAATTTAGGTTCTGTCCTAAATCACAGGCCAGTGACTCTGTGATTTTGTATAATCAGCCTCTCTGAGGCTGTTTGTTCATCTGCAAAATGGAGATAATATTTTCCTCAAATATTTCCCTGTAGGTAGTAAAAGACGTTCATTGCCAATGTCTCTGCATAAAGGCACACAGTAAAATTATCTAAGATGGTAGAGGTTTTCAGCATTATTTCGTTCATCCCCCCAGTTTGGATGTATTCATAGGAGGCTCAGTGGTTTTTGGTTTTTTTGTTTGTTTGTTTGTTTTGTTTTGTTTTGTTTGCAGAGGAGGAGGAGAGGGCAAGAAACAGAGAGGAAAGTAGGTCTCAGGCGCCCCCACCCACCTCGGGCTACCCCACTGTTTGCAAGGCAATAACAAGAGGGGATCTCCTTAATTGACCCCTGCCCGAATGTCCTCAGACTTGGGGGCCAAAGAAAGTCTTCCCTCGCTGTGGCGAGCACCTCCATCTTTGCTTCCACTCAGATTCTCTTCAGGACTCTTGGCCAGGGTCCTGCTCTCAGGAATGAGCCAGAACTGAAATGGGGATCGCAGTCAGATGGGGATTTGGTTAGACTCTGGGCATCTTTCCAAGGGGATTACAGCCAGCGCATCCGAGGAGAAAATAAATGGCGCGCTGGGGTCCCCTGAAATAGAAACCAACCCCTGCACCGTTTCCCGGGGCACAGGGGAGGCTGTGGGCTGCCTGGTGCGTTAGGGAAGGCTCTGATGTGGGAAGATGCAGAGTGTGGTCACAGTCAGCAGCCGGTGACCTTGGGCTGTCTGGGTTCCCTCCCCAGCTCCAGTTTCCTCGTCTGCAAACATCGAGGCTAGAGAAGGTGCCCTTGAGAAGTCCTTCAGTTGGAACATTCCCTGATTCTATCTCAGTGGCCGGGGGGGGGGGGGGAGGAGGAGGGTTTAGCCCTCCCCAAGTCTCTGAAGATTAATGTCACCATCAAGTAATCCTCTCTCTGGTCCCCTTGGTAAATAATTAGGATGCACCAGAGGTGTGGTTTTCAGACTTTATTTTTGAGCCGTGTAATGCTTTCTGAAACAAGAAATCTTACCCCAAAGCCTGTGTGAGATACAGGAGACCACAACAAGAGCTCCCCTCTTGCAGTGGATAAAGTTGACCTAGAGTTTGCCCTTGGACACAGCTGGAGACCTCTACAGAGGACATCTTTATATTTTTGTTTGTTTCTTCGTTTTGCTTTCAAACACAAAAGTACCAGTTTTCTTAAATCCAAACCAACAAAACCGATAGTTCAGGGACATTAATTTGAATTGAAAAGGTTTGGTTTAGGAATGACTTTCTGGAGGATTCACCCCCCTCAATGGGATGGTTATCAAGATGTATTCTGAGTTATGCTCCCCACCCTACCCTGCTTGTGATCCTGATCTGTCTGACCAGAGCCTCTGCTTTCCTCGAGCAGAATGATAGGATGAAGAGTGCCATCTTGAAAGTCAAGAGTTGAGGGTTCGGTATCCAAAACCATCAACCTGTGTGGCCTTGAGAATGCCTCTACTCACCCTCTCTGGGTACGTATTTCCTTCTTTGTCACAGGAGAGTGTTGGTTCACTGTAGGATTGCCGACCTTCACAGCTGGGGACACATGACCTCAGCCATCCCCAGGTTTCCCAGCTACTGAGCCTGCAGAGGGGAGACTCCAGAGGGCAGATCTGTGGCATTGCCAGAGTATTCGTCAACAGCCCTGCTAACTCCACAGACTCTGGAGGAGACGGTCCCCATGTGCTTGTGTGAGCAAACACTAGAATTGACACATAAAATAAAGCATCCCCAGTAGCTGCTCTCTCGAGAGTTTTAGACTAGTAAATAGTCATTGTCAGTGCAATCTGCAATTAGACCTGGCCTGCCCGTTTACCTTGGTGGAGCGAGCTCAGAGTGGCCTTGTTCACTTAGCAGAAAGTGACTGCACGGAGGAACTCGGGCCCTCCTGGCTCCCAGCCCCCTCCCCTTTGTGGAGACATGGGTGTGAGCTCTTGGAACCTGGAAGGAGCTTCGGGGTTTCTCTGGGAAAGAGCCCTCAGGCAAGATAGCAAAGTCCAAGCTCTGTCCAGCTTCTTCTGCTCTTAGCTCTTTCTGGCCCAAGGTCAGCTTGGGGCAGACGCAGAGTAAGAGGACCCCACGGAGTTCCCTGCATAAGAAAGAGGAAAGACTGTAGTCTTGATGTGAATAGCAGCTCCCATTTGTTGAGGCTTACTGGTGTAGAGTATTAGGCGAAACGATCTATACCCGGGATCTCATCTAATCCTCGCCACCCTCCTGCCAGGTGGGTATTAGAATCCGTGTTTGATAAATGCCTTGTCATTTACACAAGGAGAAGTGGCCCCTCTCACTTCCTGGCCCTTGTACTGCTTTTGATAAAATGACATTTATTAGAGTTTTTTTTCCCCCACATAAAGAAGTACAAAGACAAAGACAAAGAATGGCCCATGATCCCACTCCCTAATCCCAGATGAACTCTGTAAATAGTACAAAAATAAAAAATAACCCATAGATGTGTGTAGAAAGTTCAGACAGTAGAGAAAAGTAATAAAACTCCAAGGTGAACACCTCCCTTCCTTCCTCCCAGGACCTCTCCCCGAAGGAAAGGACCTTTTAGTAGTTTTGTCTCTACGTATCTTCTCTGTACTGTTTTCATTCTTGTTTGTATAAAAACAATCCTACTGAAACATTGCTCTGCACCTTGCTTTTTTCTTTCTTTCTTTCTTTCTTTCTTTCTTTCTTTCTTTCTTTCTTTCTTTCTTTCTTTCTTTCTTTCTTTCTTTCTTTCTTTCTTTCTTTCTTTCTTTCCTTCTTTCCTTCTTTCCTTCTTTCCTTCTTCTTTCCTTCTTTCCTTCTTTCCTTCTTTCCTTCTTTCCTTCTTTTCTTTCTTTCTTTCTTTTTTTTTTAACTTGGTCTTGGAGATCTTCCCAACATCTGCACATACGGTCTGACCTCATCTTTGTAACGGCTGCATGATACTCCATGACATTCATGGATTCTGGTTTTCTTAGCTGCCCATTGCCAGAAAACTACTGCAGTCAATGTCTGGCCTGATTCTTAGATTATGGGAAGACTAGAAGGCATGTATGTAGGGCAGATTCCTAGCAGGGAAATGCCAGGTCAAAAGCTTGTCCTTCAGATAAACACCACTAATTTCTACTTTCTTCAGCCACAGTGAGAGAGCCCATCCTCCTGGCGCTGGGTGTCGTGGAAGGCTTAAGTTTTGCCAAATTGATTAGTTTTTTTTAAAGATTTATTTATTTATGTGAGAGAGAGAGAGAGAGAGAGAGTGTGTGGGGAGGGGGAGGGGCAGTGGGAGAGGGAGAGAAAGAGAGAATCTCAAGCAGACTCCCTGAGCGTGGAGCCTGACGTGGGGCTCGATCCCACCACCCTGAGATCATGACCTGAGCCGAAACCAAGAGTCGGGGACACTTAACCGACTGAGCCACCAAAGCGCCCCAAAATCGATTCAGTTTTTAGAAAGGTCCTTTATATTTTGGCCTGCATTTCCTTAATTGTGACTCAAGATTAATCGTATTTTTTACATATCCACTGGTCTTCCAAAAAAACCTTCTTTTCTTTTCTTGCCCCCACCAGGGGATGTAATTACCTATTCATATATCCCCTGTGCACTTTTTCTAGGGTTTTATTATTATTGATATGAATGAGCGTTGTGGAGGTAAACAAAGGGAAAGGTCCTTTCTCACGTGTATTGAAAATATTTTCCCAGGGTTTACCATGTGTTTTGATTTCTGTCTCTGTCACATTTTTCCACTGAGAAGTGCAGCAGGAGAATGGCTGCATAGCAGGGCCCTAGAACCATTTCAGCTTTTCAGAGACCAGCTCCCTGTCTGTTCTGAGTGCATGCTGTGCATTTCAAGCAGGCTCTAAAGATGGAGAGCTGCTCCTCTGACCACGGAAGCTACTTTTGGTTTTATTTCATTGCCATAATGTACTTTTACACCCCGTTTGCGTACCAGATTTTCCAGGGCAAATCCAGTACCACTGAACTTTCTTTCTGTCAATAAAACCAATTGGTTAAATGTTACAAATGTATAATCTGATTTACCTATCTTTTCTTATTGAATTTTGGGATTTGGATACTGCTTGAAGATTATAAATAAATACGTCTGTGATCTATAGGTTTACTTCTTGCTTGATGGATTTCATCATCAGGCACCTTGCCCCTGCCCCAAGAAGAACTCGAGGGTATTTTAGTCTCTGAGTTCTTAAAACTGGAGACTCTTTGTTTCCTTTATTGTTGAGGGACAATTTGGTGGTGAATAAAGTATTTGGGTTACAGTTTCTTAACTAAAAACTAGCTAGCCATCCATCCATCCATCTCTCTGTATCTGTCCATCTCTCCATTCCTCCATCCATCCATCCATCCCATCTCTCCATCTCTCCATCCCTCCATCCATCCATCCATCATCTATGCATTCATCTATCATCTCATAAAATAATTATTTAGCAGTGAATGATGTCCCCAACTACCCAGCATAGGAAATAAAACACAGAAGCACCTCATCTACTCTTTCTTCCTCAATTACATTTCACTCCCTACCTCTAGAAGTATCTGTTTTGAAGTATTTATCATTTCCCCGAATCTCTTTGTACTTGTATTACACTACATTTGCACGTATCCTGAAACAATATAGAGTGTTGTATTGCCTGTTTTATAACTCTCTGTTACAGATGAGTGGCATCCTGTTTTTCCTCGCTTTGCTTAGTATGCTCAGCATTATAACGGGCTGTCCTCCATGTTGCTACTTAGATCTCTGGTGCATTCCATTTGGACTGTAGTACAGGATTATATCATACGAGGATAGCACCATTTATCACTTGTTCTCTTGGTAGGAATATAGAGCCCCCTCCATTTGTCTTTATTACAAACAGTACTCATATGAACGTGCTCATGCGTATCTCCATATGCGTATGTGTGAGGATTTATCTACCTGAAGGGGGAATTGCTGTTTCTACCGTATATCCATCTTCATATCTCCAAAGCGGTTTTACCATTTTACACGCCCAGCGGAAGCATGCAAGGGTTCTCGTTCCTCCTTACCTGCGTCCGTAGTGTCAGGCTTTTTCACTCCTCCTAGTCTGCTGGGTATGAAATGATATCTCATTACGGCTTTAATTTGAATTTCCCTGATCACTTGTGAGATTGAACACCACTTTATGTGAATCGGCCCTTTGGGTCTTCTCTGCTATGATTGCCTGTTCACAGTATTCATAATTGTGTTCTTTTATCTTCTCATTAATTTGAAGTTCTTTATGGGTCTTGGATGTGAATGTAAATATATGTTTTCTAACCTTTGACTTGCAGCTTCGTGACTGATTTTGACGGTTTAAAAATGCTCACTTGTTTCCTCTTTAGCCGGTGCCTTTTGCTCCTCCTCTTAAAATCCTTCCCTATTTTGAGATCATGAATGGATTGCCCACTATTCTTTTCTGGCAGATTTAAGGTTTGGTTTTTCACACTTAGGGCTTTAGTCCCCTCTGAACTGATTTTCATGTGTATCTTTTTTTTTTTCTTTTTTGTATTACTGTATGTGTATTTTCCCTAGTTGTTCCACCTCCATTAAATAAAAAGTCTGATATTTTTCTCCGCCTGTGGAACTTTTTTCCTCTTCTTCTTTCTTTTCATTATTTTCGATGAGTTTTGGAGGAATGGAATCAAAACATCTCTACTCAAAAATATTAGCAAGCTTTAGATGATGGACTCTGAAAAACAAACTGAGGTTTCTAGAGGGGAGGAGGGTAGGGGGATGGGTTAGCCTGGTGATGAGTATTAAAGAGGGCACGTTCTGCATGGAGCACTGGGTGTTATGAACAAACAATGAATCATGGAACACTATACCAAAACAAATTATGTAATATATGGTGATTAACATAACAATAAAAAATTAAAAGCTTTATTGCTTTACCTTTCAAAAAAATATTAGCAAGCTTCACATTATGTTCAATGCCTTATATAAGGTCTCAAAATTCTTCAAAAGGTTGCTTCGCTTCCCCCCCCGCCACTTTTTAAAGTGTTTTATGAAGATGGCATTTTCCTTTATTTTAAAATTTTATTTATTTATTTTATATTTTTAAAAGGCATTTCACCACCAGTCAGAATGGCTAAAATTAACAAGTCAGAAAACGACAGATGTTGGTGGGGATGCGGAGAAAGGGGAACCCTCCTACACTGTTGGTGGGAATGCAAGCTGGTGCAACCACTCTGGAAAACAGTATGGAGGTTCCTCAAGCAGTTGAAAATAGAGCTACCCTACGATCCAGCAATTGTACTACTGGGTATTTACCACAAAGATAGAAAATGTAGGGATCCGAAGGGGTACATGCACCCCTATGTTTATAGCAGCAATGCCCACAACAGCTAAACTGTGGAAAGAGCCAAGATGTCCATCGACAGATGAATGGATAAAAAAGAAGTGGTATATATACACAATGGAATATTATGCAGCCATCAAAAGGAATGAGATCTTGCCATTTGCAACGACGTGGCTGGAACTGGAGGGTGTTATGCTGAGTGAAATAAGTCAATCAGAGAAAGACATGTATCATATGACCTCACTGATATGAGGAATTCTTAATCTCAGGAAACAAACTGAGGGTTGCTGGAGTGGTGGGGGGTGGGAGGGATGGGGTGGCTGGGTGATAGACATTGGGGAGGGTATGTGCTACGGTGAGCGCTGTGAAGTGTGCAAGACTGTTGAATCACAGATCTGTATCTCTGAAACAAATAATGCAATATATGTTAAGAAAAAAAAAGAAGATAGCAGGAGGGGAAGAATGAAGGGGAGTAAGTCAGAGGGAGAGACGAACCATGAGACACGATGGACTCTGAAAAACAAACTGAGGGTTCTAGAGGGGAGGGGGTGGGGGGAGGGGTTAGCCTGGTGATGGGTATTAAGGAGGGCACATTCTGTGTGGAGCACTGGGTGTTATGCACAAACAATGAATCATGGAACACTCCATCAAAAACTAATGATGTAAATGTATGGTGATTAACATAACAATAAAAAATTTTAAAAAAAGCATTTCACCAGATATCTAGATTTTGGTCCCTTCTAAGGCATAGTGTGATGCTTGATCTTGCCTTTTGTCTTTGGATCTAAAGACTAAAGTCTTCCCATCTTCTCAGGGCAAAAAAAATCTATTAACTTTTAATCATTGCTTTTGAATTATCCCTCTGTGTCTCTTCTGGGAATACTGTTGGAAATTGATGGAAATGCCTCGACTCGTCCCCTCTGTGTCTTCTCTCCCATTACTGCTGTCTCTTGGTCCTCTTCCCACTGAGTGCTCATTGCATCTCTCATTGGGATTTACTGTGCTCATTGCCTTCAGGACGCACACTCTGTTGGCTGTATTTGCAACCCAGGCAACCGTCGTGGTCAGTCTCTTTCCCTCCCTTGGCTATTGATCTAACTTCACAGAGCCAAACTGCTCTTACATCTTACCTGAAAGCACCATTCAGATATTACCTCCCTTGCTCCTCCTGTTTCTTGCAGCAAATCTCTTTTACAGAGAAACTTGCCCTGTAGTCACTCAGAGTCGCTGCCTTGCCAGGGCCACCAGCCTTGCAGAGGCTCCAGGAACTCAGCCTCAGACCTCTCTTTAGCTTTCAGTGCCTCCTGCCGCCGGGGGTGGGGTGGGGTGGGGTGGGGTGGGGGTGTTGAACTTGAACCTCAGTGCTGGCCCTGTGACTTCAGGCTTCTGGATGCTGGTGTTGGTGAGAGAGCAGTGGCAGAATCAAGGGCAGAGAATCCACCCAGGTGCTTCTTTGCACAGTTGGGGTTCAGCAGGTGGCGGCAGGTGCCCTTTGCAGCCTCAAACCACCCTTGTTCCTGGCCGTGGCCATGTGTGTGTCTGTATCAGGACCTGGGCGTGCTTATGCTACTCAGCAGGGGTGCTCAGAGAGCTCTCGCTTACCTCTGCTGGGAGCTCTGCTGGACGTATGGCTCTTTCCCTGGAAATGCTCTTTCTCTTGGGTGGAGTACTGCTCGGCTTCCTGCCTCAATGGCAGGTGGAAGGGCAGAGACTTAGGGTGGTGGCTGCCAGATGGAGAAGGGCATGGTTCTTTGTGTTATGTCTTAAGAATTCTGCGATACCCCTTCATATCACACATCTCTCCAACTGCCGGACTGCATGCATCACCGGGGCAGAGAAGAGGCATTGACTCCCTCTGTTTACCCCACCCACCTGCTTAGGGCTTTGCTTTTACCGATCATTCTTCTAATCATGCTGCCCTTGCTCATGCAAAACCCTTTTTCTGGAGGGTACAGAGAATGTGGATCCTTCTGGACCTTGACCTCCTAGCATTGGCCCTGGATCCAGCTCAAGAGGGACCTGTCGGTCGTTCTAACACAGTGGTTCATAAAGTGTGGTCTCTGAGCCTGTGGCCTTCAGCAGCATCACCTGGGAACTTCTCAGACATGGAACTTACCTCTGACCTAGTACATCAGGAATCCCCGGGCCAGGGCTCAGCTATCCAGTGAGTGCTCAAGTGTGAGGACCTCAGCTCCAACAGAAGCTGAAGCTTTCACCCTGTCTTCTCCCACTCAATGTCACGGGCAGCTTTACCAACACAAGTGTCCTAAGAGATGCCTTTGAAAATTGTCAGTTCTCCCTAGGCAGGTGGGTGCTCATTGACAGATCCCTAGACTCGGTGTTCATGCTTCCTTTTCATGTCATGTAACTCAGTATTTTCCAAGCTGATTTGACCATAGCATTCTTTTTTTTTTTAAGATTTATTTTTTTTAAATTTTTATTGTTATGTTAATCACCATACATTACATCATTAGCGTTTGATGTAGTGTTCCATGATTCATTGTTTGTGCATAATACCTAGTGCTCCACGCAGAACGTGCCCTCTTGAATACCCATCACCAGGCTAACCCATCCCCCGACCCCCCCTCCCCTCGAGAACCCTCAGTTTGTTTTTCAGAGTCCATCGTCTCTCATGGTTCGTCTCCCCCTCCGACTTACTCCCGTTCATTCTTCCCCTCCTGCTATCTTCTTTTTCTTTTTTTTTCTAAACATATATTGCATTATTTGTTTCAGAGTTACAGATCTGTGATTCAACAGTCTTGCACAATTCACAGCGCTCACCATAGCACATACCCTCCCCAATGTCTATCACCCAGCCACCCCATCCCTCCCACCCGACCCCCACTCCAGCAACCCTCAGCTTGTTTCCTGAGATTAAGAATTCCTCATATCAGTGAGGTCATATGATACATGTCTTTCTCTGATTGACTTATTTCACTCAGCATAACACCCTCCAGTTCCAGCCACGTCGTTGCAAATGGCAAGATCTCATTCCTTTTGATGGCTGCATAATATTCCATTGTGTATATATACCACATCTTCTTTATCCATTCATCTGTCGATGGACATCTTGACTCTATCCACAGTTTGGATATTGTGGGCATTGCTGCTATAAACATTGGGGTGCACGTACCCCTTCGGATCCCTACATTTCTTTCTTTGTGGTAAATACCCAGTAGTGCAATTGCTGGATCGTATGGTAGTTCTATTTTCAACTGTTTGAGGAACCTCCATACTGTTTTCCAGAGTGGTTGCACCAGCTTGCATTCCCACCAACAGTGTAGGAGGGTTCCCCTTTCTCCACATCCCCGCCAACATCTGTCCTTTCCTGACTTGTTAATTTTAGCCATTCTGGCTGGTGTGAGGTGGTATCTCATTGAGGTTTTGATTTGGATTTCCCTGATGCCGAGCGATCTTAAGCACGTTTTCATGTGTCTGTTGGCCATTTGGATGTCTTCTTTGGAAAAATGTCTGTTCATGTCTTCTGCCCATGTCTTGATTGGATTATTTGTTCTTTGGGTATTGAGTTTGATAAGTTCTTTATAGATTTTGGATACTAGCACTTTATCTGATATGTCATTTGCAAATATTTTCTCCCATTCTGTCGGTCATCTTTTGGTGTTGTGGACTGTTTCTTTTGCTCTGCAAAAGCTTTTTATCTTGATGAAATCCCAATAGTTCATTTTTGCCCTGGCTTCCCTTGCCTTTGGTGATGTTTCTAGGAAGAAGTTGCTGCAGCTGAGGTCGAAGACGTTGCTGCCTGTGTTCTCCTTTAGGATTTTGATGGACTCCTGTCTCACGTTTAGGTCTTTCAACCATTTGGAGTCTATTTTTGTGTGTGGTGTAAGGAAATGGTCCAGTTTCATTCCTCTGCATGTGGCTGTCCAATTTTCCCAACACCATTTGTTGAAGAGACTGTCTTTTTTCCATTGGACATTCTTTTCTCCTTTGTCAAAGATGAGTTGACCATAGAGTTGAGGGTCCATTTCTGGGCCCTCGATTCTGTTCCATTGATCTATGTGTCTGTTTTTGTGCCAGTACCATACTGTCTTGATGATGACAGCTTTGTAATAGAGCTGGAAGTCCGGAATTGTGATGCCGCCAGCTTTGCTTTTCTTTTTCAATATTCCTCTGGCTATTCGGGGTCTCTTCTGGTTCCATACGAATTTTAGGATTATTTGTTCCATTTCTTTGAAAAACGTGGATGGTATTTTGATGGGGATTGCATTGAATGTGTAGATTGCTCTAGGTAGCACTGACATCTTCACAACGTTGGTTCTCCCAATCCATGAGCATGGAACGTTTTTCCATTTCTTTGTGTCCTCTTCAATTTTTTTCATGAGTATTTTATAGTTTTCTGAGTACAGATCCTTTGCCTCTTTGGTTAAATTTATTCCTGGGTATCTTATGGTTTTGGGTGCAATTGTAAATGGGATCGACTCCTTGATTTGTCTCTCCTATGTCTTGTTGTTGGTGTGTAGGAATGCCACTGATTTCTGGGCACTGATTTTATATCCTGCTACTTTATTGAATTCCTGTATGAGTTCTAGCAGTTTTGGGGTGGAGTCTTTTGGGTTTTCCACATAGCCCAGAAATGGATCTGTTCTACTGTTCTTTTGGTTTCTATTTCATTGATTTCTACTCTGATCTTTATTATTTCTCTTCTCCTGCTGGGTTTAGGCTTTATTTGCTGTTTTTTCTCTAGCTCCTTTAGGTGTAGGGTCAGGTTGTGTATTTGAGACCTTTCTTGTTTCTTCAGAAAGGCTTGTATTACTATATACTTTCCTCTCAGGACTGCCTTTGCTGTATCCCAAATCATCTGCAAAGAATGAGAGTTTGACTTCCTCTTTGTCGATTTGGATGCCTTTGATTTCTTTTTGTTGTCTGATTGCTGTGGCTAGGACTTCTAATACTATGTTGAATAGCAGTGGTGAGAGTGGACATCCCTGCCACGTTCCTGACCTTAGGGGAAAAGCTCTCAGCTTTTCCCCATTGAGAATGATATTCGCTGTAGGTTTTACATAGATGGCTTTTATGATATTGAGGTAGGTACCCTCTATCCCTATACTCTGAAGAGTTTTGATCAAGAAAGGATGCTGTACTTTTGCCCAATGCTTTTTCTGCATCTATTGAGAGGATCATATGATTCTTGTTCTTTCTTTTGTTAATGTATTGTATCACGTTGATTGATTTGCGGTTGTTGAACCAGCCTTGCAGCCCAGGGATAAATCCCACTTGGTCATGGTGAATAATGCTTTTAATGTACTGTTGGATCCTATTGCCTAGTATTTTGGTGAGAATTTTTGCATCCAGGTTCATCAAGGATGTTGGTCTGTAATTCTCCTTTTTGATGGGGTCTTTGTCTGGTTTGGGGATCAAGGTAACGGTGGCCTCATAAAATGAGTTTGGAAGTTTTCCTTCCATTTCTATTTTTTGGAAGAGTTTCAGGAGAATAGGTATTAATTCTTCTTTAAATGTCTGATAGAATTCCCCTGGGAAGCCATCTGGCCCTGGGCTTTTGTTTGTTGGGAGATTTTGGATGACTGCTTCAATTTCCTTACTGGTTATAGGTCTGTTCAGGTTTTCTATTTCTTCCTGGTTCACTTTTGGTAGTTGATACATCTCTAGGAATGCACCCATTTCTTCCAGGTTATCTAATTTGCTGGCATAGAGTTGCTCATAATATGTTCTTATAATTGTTTGTATTTCTTTGGTGTTGGTTGTGATCTCTCCTCTTTCATTCATGATTTTGTTGATTTGGGTCATTTCTCTTTTCTTTTTGATCAATCTGGCCAGGGCTTGATCAATCTTGTTAATTCTTTCAGAGAACCAGCTCCTAGTTTCGTGGATCTGTTCTACTGTTCTTTTGGTGTCTATTTCCTTGATTTCTACTCTGATCTTTATTATTTCTCTTCTCCTGCTGGGTTTAGGCTTTATTTGCTGTTTTTTCTCTAGCTCCATTAGGTGTAGGGTTAGGTTGTGTATTTGAGACCTTTCTTGTTTCTTCAGAAAGGCTTGTATTACTATATACTTTCCTCTCAGGACTGCCTTTGCTGTATCCCAAAGATTTTGAACAGTTGTGTTTTCATTTTCATTGGTTTCCATGAATTTTTTTATTCTTTAATTTCCTGGTTGACCCATTCATTCTTTTAGGATGCTCCTTAGCCTCCATGTATTTGAGTTCTTTCTGACTTTCCTCTTGTGATTGAGTTCTAGTTTCAAAGCATTGTGGTCTGAAAATATGCAGGGAATAATCCCAGTCTTTTGGTACCGGTTGAGACCTGATTTGTGACCTAGGATGGGATCAATTCTGGAGAATGTTCCATGGGTGCTAGAGAAGAATGTGTATTCTGTTGCTTTGGGATGGAATGTTCTGAATATGTCTGTGAAGTCCATTTGGTCCAGTGTGTCATTTAAAGTCTTTATTTCCTTGTTGATCTTTTGCTTACATGATCTGTCCATTTCAGTCAGGGGGGTGTTAAAGTCCCCCACTATTAATGTATTGTTGTCAATGTGTTTCTTTGCTTTTGTTATTAATTGCCTTATATAATTGGCTGCTCCCACGTTAGGGGCATAGATATTTACAATTGTTAGATCTTCTTGTTGGATAGACCCTTTAAGTAGGATATAGTGTCCTTCTTCATCTCTTATTACAGTCTTTGTTTTAAAATCTAATTTGTCTGATATAAGGATTGCCACCCCAGCTTCCTTTTGGTGTCCATTAGCATGGTAAATGGTTTTCCACCCCCTCACTTTCAATCTGGGGGTGTCTTTGGGTCTAAAATGAGTCTCTTGCAGACAGCATATCCATGGGTCTTGTTTTTTAATCCAATCTGATAGCCTGTGTCTTTTGATTGGGGCATTGAGCCCATTTACATTCAGGGTAACTATTGAAAGGTATGAATTTAGTGCCATTGTATTGCCTGTAAGGTGACTGTGACTATATATTGTCTGTGTTCCTTTCTGATCTATGCTGCTTTTAGGCTCTCTTTTTGCTTAGAGGACCTCTTTCAATATTTCTTGTAGGGCTGGTTTTGTGTTTGCAAATTCCTTTAGTTTTTGTTTGTCCTGGAAGCTTTTTATCTCTCCTTCTATTTTCAATGACAGCCTAGCTGGATATAGTATTCTTGGCTGCATATTTTTCTCGTTTAGTGCTCTGAAGATATCATGCCGGTCCTTTCTGGCCTGCCAGGTCTCTGTGGATAGGTGTTGCCAATCTAATGTTTCTACCATTGTAGGTTACATATCTCTTCTCCCGAGCTGCTTTCAGGATTTTCTCTTTGTCTCTGAGACTCGTAAGTTTTACTATTAGATGTCGGGGTGTTGACCTATTTTTATGGATTTTGAGAGGGGTTCTCTGTGCTTCCTGGATTTGGATGCCTGTTTCCTTCCCCACATTAGGGAAGTTTCTGCTATAATTTGCTCCAATATACCTTCTGCCCCTCTCTCTCTTTCTTCTTCTTCTGGGATCCCAATTATTCTAATGTTGTTTCGTCTTATCGTATCGCTTATCTCTCGAATTCTGCCCTCGTGATCCTGTAGTTGTTTCTCTCTCTTTTTCTCAGCCTCTTTATTTTCCATCATTTGGTCTTCTATATCGCTGATTCTCTCTTCTGCCTCATTTATCCTAGCAGTTAGTGCCCCCCCCCCCAGTTTTGATTGCACCTCATCAATAGCTTTTTTGATTTTGACTTGGTTAGATTTTAGTTCTTTTATTTCTCCAGAAAAGGTGTCTCTAATAACTTCCACGCTTTTTTCAAGCCCAGCTAGTATCTTTAAAGTCATGATTCTGAACTCTAAGTCTGACATCATACTAATGTCCGTATTGAGTAGGTCCCTGGCAGACGGTACTACCTGTTGTTCTTTTTGCTGAGGTGATTTTTTTTGTCTTGTCATTTTGTCCAGAGGAGAATAGATGAATGAGAGAACAAAATGGTAACAGGTTAACAACGTCTCCAGCAAATATACTCTATACAAATCAGAAAAGACCTGAAACCAGGGGAAAAGAAAGGGAACGAAAGGAAAAAGAAAGAGGAGGAAAAAAAAAGGAAAAAAAAGATAAAAACAAACAAAAACAGAACAAAACAAAAAAAACAGAATACGATCAAATATGATCAGGCTAGTGCATAGATCAGTGCCACAGACTGGATTTTGGGCGTATTTTGGTCTGTTAGAAGAAAGTGCCTTCTAAAATTTTAAAGGAAGAAAGACTTATATATGTACAAAATAAGGGTTGATACAATGAAGGGATGGAAGATGAGTGTAAAGATGAAAATTATAAAAGATTTTATAAAAGGAATTGATACGATAAGAAGTTGTTTGAAAAAAGAAGAATTTTTTTTAAAAAAGGGAGAGAATGTGATCAGGCAGGAGACTAGAACAAAGCCATACACTAGTGATTTAGGGTGTATTTTGATCTGTTAGAAGAAACTGCATCTCAAAATTTTAAAGAGAAAACAACTTATATATATATGCCAAAAATAAGGGTAACTATTATGAAGGGATAAAATATGACTCTAAAAAAGAAAAATAAAAAAAAAATTTTTTTTAAAGGGATTGATAAGATGTTGGTTGAAAAAGGGAGAAAGAAAAATTCAAAAGAAAAACTGTTAAAAAAATTAACTTTGAAAAACTAATGAATCATGGTAAAAAAGCCCTGAATTCTATGTGCAGTATTCCCCTAGCGCTGGAGTTCTCCCGTTCTCCTTGATCGGTAAACTTGGTCTTGGCTTGTGGGCTGTTCGTGCTGATCTTCTGGGGGAGGGGCCTGTTGCCATGGTTCCCAAATGTCTTTGCCGGAGGCGGAATTATCCCGCCCTTGTGATTCCGGGCTAAGCAAGCTGCTCGGGTATGCTCTCGGGAGCTTTTGTTCCCTGCAAGCTCTCGGTACAGCTTTGGAGGACCAGGGTGAAAATGGTGGCCTCCCAATATCCGCCCGGAGGAGCCGAGAACTCGGGGCCCTGCTCCTCAGTGCGCCCCCAGAGAAAAGCAGTCGCTCCCGTGTCCCCGGTCTCCGGCCGCACTCCGTGCTCACCGGCCTGTGACCGAGTGTTTCTATCTCTGGCACCCGACCCCGTGTGGAGTCTCCAAACCCAGCAGATGCCCGCCGTGCGCTCCCGCGCCGCTCCTCCCGGGGGAGGAAGGGGAGTCTCCCCGGCTCTGCCGCTTGTTGGGTCCCTGCTGGAGGAGCAGTGGCCCGACTGGGCCGCGGATCACAGTTTATGGCAACCCCAAGCTGAGAGCCCGCGCCTCGGCTCCGTCTCTGCAGCCGGCTTCCCCGCTCCGATCCCTGGGAGCTCTGCCGCACTCAGGCACCCCCGGTCTTCCTGTGACCCCGAGGGTCCTGAGACCACACTGTCCCGCGAGGGTTCCACCCCCCGCTTAGCCACTGGAGCGACGGCCCTCCGCGGAGCCGGCTTCTAAAAGGTCTGATTTTGTGCTCTGCGGCTCTAGCACTTGCCAGAAGAGGCCGGCGGAGGCCCCCTCCCCCGCCGTCTATCCTCCCGAATATCGCCTCGGGTTCACTTCTCCGCATGTCCTACCTTCCAGAAAGTGGTCGTTTTTCTGTTCAGAGAGTTGTTGCTACTCTCCTCTTCGATCTCCTGTTGAGTTTGTAGGTGTTCAGAATGTTTTGATCCCTATCCAGCTGAATTCCTGAGACCAGACGAAATCCAGGTCTCCTACTCCTCCCCATAGCATTCTTTATTCCCACCACCTGCCCTTGGTCTTGACCCCTCAGCATATTTTACCTTTACTCAACTCAGAGCTTCAGTGTTGCAGCTTGACCCACCTGGGCTCCAGCTTCTATGAACTTTCTCATCACCAGGCAGACCACGCCCAAGGTAGCGTTTCCACTGGGTTTAAGCACCAGAGAAGAGTCGCAACTGCACTGTTGTGACCATTCAGACCGTGAGGTGAGGTACAAAGATGGCAGGGCTTGGGGATTTACCACTGACTAGCTCCGTGAACTTGGGGAATGTGACCTTTTCACAAGGCTCTTGTGGGAGTACATGGAGCCAGGTGTGCATGATGGAAGGGACACGCGGTTTGGAGTGAGAGGAACTGGAAGCTACCATTGGGTCTGTCATCTTCCTCTGGCTTCCATTTTTCCATCGGTGAATGGGGACATCATAATAGAATAGACAACATGCGTATGCAGTTGTGATTAAAATTTTAAGATAATAGTCCTTTTGAAAAATCTCTATTAAACTGTGTTATGGTATAAAATGTTTGGTACTATGATGTAAAAAAAAACAAACCCCAAAACCAGTCCTTAGGCTGTATGTTCAGAGGCTCTGTCTCTGCCTGGCGCATAGTAGGTGATCAGAAAACTGTCATTGCTCGTTAAACAAAGCAGAGCCCCAAGGCACTAGGGCAACGTTCAGTCTCGAGGGACCTTGTTCCAGCTGACAGATAAGAATGATTTGTAAGTAACACAGGCACTGTTTATGCTCCATCTTCCTCGGTTTTGATTTGTTTATCAAAAATTTTATTTATAAAGGAGCACAAAAATAAACCAGCCCCAATTCTGCAGGATGCATCGCAGGTTCTGAATTAATGAGGTCCAAATTTATGACAGTTCTGAATTGTGACTTCCTTCTCCTGCCCGGCCATTGCTAGGGGTGGGGTGGGGAGAAAGTGACCATGTTACAGGATAGGGGTCCCTCTCTCCCTGCAGCACACCCCTCCACACACCCCTCCCCCCCCGAACCCTTCATCCCTGATGAAGATTCATTGCTCCAGGTGCTAGAGATGGTTTCTGGAGCTCTGACATGGCTTGGGATCTGGGAAGACGTCTCTTAGCTCCAATAATTCTATTCTGTCGAATTCTGGGTCATGGCCACGGTATTTTGTAGCCAGAGAGCTCCTCGTGGAAGTCTGTGCGCCCTGAGGAGCGAGTATCTCTTCCAGAGTGGAGGGCATGACAGAAATGGTGGCAAAATTCTCTCAAGTTCCTCATGCGCTGGGACAGTGGGTCTCAGAGTTTGGTCCCTAGACCCGACCGCATCAGCATCACTGGGTGACTTGATAGAAATGCAAAATCTTGAGCCCTGGTCCTAGATGTCCTGAATCAGAAAGTCTGAGAGTGGGTCCGGCAGTCCATTTTAACACGCCCTCCTGGTTTTTCTGATGCACACTCAAGTTTGAGGACTCTTGATATGGGAGGAGGAGGAAGCAGCTGAGAGGGAAGGAAGAGAGGACTCTGGAACCCAAAACTTACTAGTTCGTGGGTGGTGCCAAGCACTCTCGAGGGTCCAACAAGTGTTCCTTGAACCCACCTGAATAAACTGAACCTAGGTGATCTCTCCATTTACCCTAGGGCAATGGTTCTCTTTCCTGGTGGCACATTAGATTCAGCTAGAGAGCTTCTTAAAAATGTCATTGCCTAAGCTCAGATCCCGATCAACGGAATCAGAATCCCCAGAGTTATGTCTGGACATTTGCATTTTTAGAAGCTTCTAGATGGTTCCAGTATGTACCTGTGTTTGAGATCTACCAAGGCAGAGGGCGCCCTGTTAAGAAAAGGTGTGATTTGGGTTGTCTTTACAGTTACCATACTTTTTTTTTCATTAGCAATTTATTTTACTTATTTATATTATAAAGAAGACATACTAAAGGAAAAACAACTTGGAAAATATGGAAGCCCTGAAAGGAGGGAAGTAAGATGCAAGTTCTAATTATCTGAAGGCAGTTGGCAGTGTTTTTACTGGCAGTTGGATGTGTTTTCTTTCAATCTTTTTTTTTTTTTAATGCTCTGTTTTGACTTCTTTACAGCATTGTGATTATATATAATATAGCATTTTCTGCCCACCTTTTTTTTTTTTTAGAGAGGGGAAGAGGGGGTGGAGGAGCAGAGTTGGGGGGAGAGAGAAAGAGAGAATCTCAAGCAGTTTCCATGCCCAGCACAGAGCCCGACGCGGGGCTCGATCTCACGGCCTTGAGAATCATGACCTGAGCTGAAACCAAGAGTTGACTGCGCCACCCAGGTGCCCCATTTTCTGTCCACTTTTTAACCTAACCTTACATCCTGCATAATTCTGCACACTGTCTTACTTCTAAGTAGTTTTTTTTTTTTTAAGATTTTATTTATTTATTTGAGAGAGAGAGAATGAGAGCCAGAGAGCACGAGAGGGACCAGGGTCAGAGGGAGAAGCAGACTCCCTGCTGAGCAGGGAGCCCGATGTGGGACTCGATCCCGGGACTCCAGGATCATGACCTCAGCCGAAGGCAGTCGCCCAACCAACTGAGCCACCCAGGCGCCCCTCTAAGTAGTTTTTAATGCGCTCTTGTAGCAACACAACAAAAAGACGGCTTTTCTCCATGTTCCTAGGTCTATGCCTCAGGATGGCATTTACGGAGTCCTTTTTTTCTTTACCCTACCTGTATTTCAAGAGCATTGTGAAATCCCATCTCGAACGTCAGAAGCAGAGTGTTACTTGCTTTCTCTTTGAATTTCTTCTCCCAGGGTCCTCGCCCACACTCACCTTTCCCCAGACCAGCCCCACGGGTAGATGGCTACATTAGGCCGACAAGGAATAAGAGCTTATTGCGGAAAGTCGAGAGAGAAAAGCAGTAAATATTTCCCCAGTGTTGGACAACCGCCATTCTGCCCGCCTGTGTCAGCTGACGCTGCATCTCTCCTAAGCCACGAGGCTGTAGCTCCATAGGATGTGGTGGGACTTATCAACAAGGCACATAGAGAGAGCATCCCCGGCCAGACAGAGCCCAGCCTCCATGCTCTGGAAAGAAAGAAAACAAATGAGTAAGGCAAGCTGGAAGAAGCTGGGGCAACAGACAAGCTGGTGGGGGCAGAGACACCGATGTTCTGGTGCGCTCGGTCAGAAATGCCAAAATCAAGCCACGTGTACTCCTTTCCCCTTTGCTTTCTGTGTATCCTTTCCAGAACTTTCGTCTTTGTTGTGCAACTACATATATATATACGCACATGTACATGTATATATACCTGATATATATACTTTTTATATATGTGGTATATATATTTGTAATATATATTATATGTGTTTATAAAATAATATATATATATATTTTTTTTTTTTTCTTGACGGATTCTCCCTCCTGCCTTAGCTGCTGGTTTGCCACTGACTTCCTCACTCCGGCCGGGTGAGTGGGAGCTGCCTCGCTTGCCTTATTGTTGCTGCTATGAGTCTTCCGGATAACTCTGCCCCGTCTTCTTGCAGGACATTATGGGAAGGATGCTTACCGAAGTGGAGGACCCGATCTCCATAACTTCATCTCCTCTGGATTTGTCACGTTAGGAAGAGGACACACGAAGGGTACAGTGGAAACCATTTTTTACTAAAACACACAGGTTGCCTAGGGGAGCCCCGCTCTGAAACGTGAAGATGATGTGGAGGCCAGAGGCTTGTCCGGGACAGGGAGAAGCAAGGGGTGGTACCACGGCAGCTGGTCCTGGGGACATACGTGGCTTTTGACAGGTCACAGGTGGGACGTTAGAGGGCCATAGACTCGCCAGAGACATCGCTCCCGCCCCCCGCCCCGGCAAGGAGTGGGTCCCAGAGGCCAGGGACCCTGTGGGAAGGACCACAGGCAGCCTGGTAGGAAACTGCTAGTGGACGGGGCACCATCTGCAAAGTGTGTGTTCTCCTCTCGGCTCTTACCCCTTTTCCGTTTGAAAGCCACATTTTATAAACCGATGCCAACGTTCTATACCATGGGTTTTGGAGCCAGCGTGCATGTTCGAGAGTTTCAGGGTCCCTAAGTGTGTCTGTATAAACTCTCTGTGGTGTGGACCCAAAGGTAGAGGTTATACAGACCTTGAAGCCTCAAGACGAACATGTACGTGGCATTTCTGCTGAGCTGCTTTTTGCCCTAGCTGACAGCTTGCAGAGCATCTGTGCCGGGATGGGGGGGGGGGAGGGGATATGGAATCCTCGATTCTGTCTTTTGTTTAAACAGAGTCCTCCTAGTGTTGTGAGCATTCTGTCATATCAAGAGTAACTGGATCCCTGACTCCTGACCACCCTCCTAACACCTGTGTATTGTTATAGATCAACTGTGAATTCTGTTGTAGGGATGCTCTATCCCTGTCTGCCTCTGAAATATGTGTCTGTTTTAAGTGTGAGCGACCAAGGAACTTTGCAATTTTTTCTTACATTCCATGCAACTACTTTTTAAATTCCCTGTGTGATGTCTGTTCATCCTATAGAGACAAATATATATATACATATATATACCTGTATCTGTGTATGTATTTTCTGTTGTGTCTCTTTGTGTCTAAATAAAGTTTATTGAGGATACAGGTGGCATTTATGGCTACTCGAAGTTGCAGAATCAAATTGGGACCAGAAGGGGAGTTGGGCTGCACGGTGAACCAGCGAAAGACACAACGCGTATCAGCTCAAAGCTAGGACGGCCAGCCCCCACCCCCACGTCATCTGCTCTGCAACAAATTATACAGATCTAAAATGTTGCATTTTAAAACAATACCGAACAAATGTATTATCTGGCATAGTTTTGGCGGGCCAGGAATTCGGGAGCAGCTGAGCTAAATGCTTCTGGGTTGGGGTCTCTCATGAGGTTGCAGTCAACATTGTAGCAGGGACTGCATCATCTGAAGGCTTGACTGGGGTGGAGGACCGGCTTCCAAGATCGTTCACGCACATCATGCTGGCTGTTGGCAGGAAGCCTCCGTTCCCCTCCCCACCCCCTCCATGGGCTACTTGCATGTCCTCACAGCGTGGTGGCTGGGCTTCCCCAGAGGGGGTGATCCAAGGAAAAGAAAGAAAGAAGCCCGGATGTCTCTTATGACCAAGCCTGTTGGTGACACGCTGTCATTTGCTCAGTATCTTGTTGGTGACACAAGTCAGCTTTATTCCAGATGGGAAGGAACTACACAAGGTCGGTAATATCAGGTGCCAGGGATCCCTGGGGGCCATCTTGGAGGTTGACTTCCCCACTCCTACAACCCATGGGGCAGAACCACAGATCTGAATTTCTCAAACAGAACATGGCAGCACTTACCAAGCCTTCTCAACTGCAGTTGTTGGCTTCCCACCCTTTCCCCTACCCCTTCTTGCAGCTGAAACACCAAATAGCTCAATCTAAAGAACTCCATATGTATATTGTTGTAAACATTGCCGCTTTGGGTTCATACATTCATTCAACAAATATTTCACGAGGCCTGCTCGGTGCTAAGCAATACTCAGAAGTAAACAAAATGGAATCTGCTTGTGTGAAACACCTATTCCACTGGGGGAAGCAGACAAAATAAATTCTTGACGACGCGGGCAAGGGGAAAACCCCAAGCAGGTGCAAGGCAGGGAATGCTGTGGCAGGGAGCCAGTCTTGGAGGGAAAGGCAGCTTGGATGAGGCGGTGGTAAGTGGGCAGAGACCTGCATCCCAGGCAGAGGCGACAGGAAAGCGGCCCTGAGGTACAGGCTTTCTTGTGGTGCCGAGAGGCAGGAAGGGGGCTGGTGTGAATGAAGCAGGGTAGAAAGGACGAGAGTACGAGGACGTGGGACCCGAGCCAGAGGGGAGCCAGGTTGTGCATTTATCAGGTGGTGGACACCAGGTTGCTCCCAAAGGAACTAGACAGACCTCCATCAGAGCAACATAGACGTGATTCTCTATTCCTACCTGTCCTTTGGGTCACTGTCATTCCAAGAGGCTCTGTCCCTCCGAGGGTGTGGGGCTTTGCTGTGGCTGCTGCTGATTTCCCTGCTATTAGCCTGTCCGCGTCTCATGCAGCCCTCCTGTGTGTGCATGGCCTGACCGCCCCCACCAGTCATCACCCCCACCATATTCTCTTTATCATTCCCTTCCTCTCACGGCCTCTGAAACCTCCTCTCTCCTCCAGGGATGTACCTTGTGTGGCTTTTCCTACTGAGATAATGACTAAAGTTTCATGAGCCAGGAGACTGGGGCTGGAGAGGGAGCTTTGGAAGCGGGGATCTCCTTCTAATATCAGAATTCTTTCTCTCTGCACAGCCTGGATCTCTGGGAAAGGGCCCAGCTCCATCCTCCCTTCCGTCAGAGCAACCTAAGTTCAGCTCTGAGTGGTACCAAGTTCAGCAAAGCGGCCCCATCGAATTACGCCATGGGCAGGGAACCCCCCAGGGGTGCCGAACATGGGGCCATTGTTCATCACGTGTGTTTTGTGCCCTTCCTTTTGTTTTTCTATTTATTTCTTTCTGCTTCACCTCTACTGCCTGTCGGGTACCTCTTCCTTTATTCCCATTTTCTCTTCTTCCTGCATTGGCGTTAGGCCTCCTGGTGGCCACCGTGTGGCCCCACCGTGATGCTCAGAACTGACGGGGCAGCTAATGCCTCCTTTAGAAGGTCATACCATTGTCCTTCCAGCTTGCATCACTGAATTTCACATGTATTTCTAGCAGACTCTGATTATCTGAGAATCATGTGTTGACAGTCCCTATTCTGAACAGCGCCGGGAACCTTCTTTGGATACTTGGATGCCGCCAGCCCTGTCTGCCATTTCAAAGGCCCCCTCAGGCATCACGGGGAGAGAAGTGCACCCACCCTGGCCTCAGTGGTGGCTCATCCAAATTCGGAGAGTTGGGGGTGAGGATGCTTTAGAATGAGATCCACAGGTGCACAGGTAATTAAACCTTCTGAGACCAAGCCTAAACAAGGGGATGTTTTTGGTTAATGGGATTGCAAAAGTGAGACATTGGAAGATTCGAAGCCACCAAAGCCCCTGATCTATCTCTGTCCTGTTAGGAGACCCCATATTTTAGCTTAGGAGGCCACATAGCCATTAGTCAGCCTCCAGGAGTAAATGGAAGTCAAGGCCAAGGAAGATGCTGATCAGAGTGATGACGAGTTTGGAACAAGTTGTGCCTACACCGTTTTCTCTGTTCACTAGACAGGATTACCCAGACCCCCCCCCCCCATAGGACCCCAGAACAGTCTTGAGGGAACCAGAGCATCCCCCAGGCTGCCACAATGGAAACCCAATGACAGAGGCTCCTATTTGCTGAGCATTTACTATGTACCAGCATTTCGACACATGCCCTTATTTTCACCATTATGACGACCCCGTGGGAGAGCTCTTGTCATCCCCATTTGGCGGGGGAAAAACTCAAAGTAGAGCAGTTGAGGAATTTGCACAAGTGAACGTCAGGCAGTCAGTACCGTTCCATTCCAAATCCAGGCCTGTTTCCAAAGCTCATGCTCCCAACCACTGCACATCCTGCTGGGGATGGAGGGAGGAGGAGGGGGCCAGGGCCTCAACGGGCAGTGGTTCCTCGGGACGCACACATGGGAAGCACTCCAGAGCCAGTGGCTGTTCTTATTAGAGGCACACAGTTTTGCAGGAGAGGAAGTCACACGAAAAGAAGATGGACTGGGAGTAAGACACCACCCCTAGATGAGCAGGCGCTGTCCTTCCAGAAAGGAAGCTCAGTCTGCCCAGATACATTTTCAGGGTCCATCTAAAGGAACACACTTACAGAGACCCTATTTGACTTCAGCATTTTGGTTAGAGTCACAGTCGGGCTGGCTGTTTTTGAGTCTGGTCAAAAGAGCTGGGAAGATTCTTTCCAGAATCTTCCATATGTCAGTAACATTAATTCCAGGGATCTCTACCAGTGTATCCCGGGCCAGGCCAGGGGGGGTCCTTACGGGCAGCGAGCGGTGGTGACAGGAAAACTCACATGGTTACTGTGGCTGTCTTCTGCACTCAGGCATTTTGCATAGTGAATGTGATGAACTGGTGCTTGCCTGCCTCTCCCCTGCTATTTCTGTTTCCTGGGCCCTTTCCACCATGCCAGGAGCCAGATAGAGGGGGTGTGTATGTGTGAGAGAGAGAGCAAGCGAGTGAGTTTGGAACAGAGAGCAATCTCTGCAGCCTTTGCTAAAAGGTAGGAACTCCAATGCAAGGGTCCCTTCTGTAAGAGGCAGACACTGCTACTCCCCTGGTCATTGACTCCTTCAGGGAAACGTGTACGGTGAGCACCTGCTGTGTACCAGACACTGTTCTAGGCACTGAGGATACAGCAGACACAGAGGCCGGTGAGAAGCAATAGAAAGAAGTAAACATACGAAGCGTGTCAGATAGAGTTCAAAGCTATGGAACAAAACAGGACAGGGAAAGGGAGGGAGTTGCAATTCATAAAAGGACACCCACAAGGCTGCAGAGAAAAGCAACCTTTGGGCACAGACCGAAGGGGGTAAAGGATCGAAACTGCCTGTATTTGGGGGAGGGGTCTTCCAGGCCAAGCTGGGAGGAAGGAGCAGAAGGAGCCAGATTGTGTGGGGTCAGACAGGGGCTGGGGCTTAAGCACACAGGGCCAGTGGGCCATTTATTAAAGATCTGGTTGCCATTCTGGGCAAGATGGAAGACAAAATGGTCTTGGCCTGACGCATTAGGAAGCTGGAAATTTGTGGGAGGAACAGGGTTTAGGCAGAGCTTGGGGGTGATTAAGTTGTAGATGCTTATTAATGAAAGCATCCATGTGGAAATGTCAAGTTCAGGCGAGAAGGCCAGGCTGGGGATAGAAACATGGGAGTTTTGGGCGGGTGGACCCGGGAGACCGCATGAAATCAGCTAGGGAGGGTGTCGCTCCGCAGGTGAGCAAGGCTCCAGGAGGGAGCCACCAGGCACCCAACATGGAGAGGTTGGGGCGATGGGGAGGGACCTGGGGAGCAAGCCAACCGGGGCAGTGTGGGACCTTGGAAATCAAGTGGAAAACAAAACAGGTGTTTCCAAGAGGGACGGTGATCGACTGTTTAAGCCATAGAGAGGCCCAGTGAGTGAAATCCTGAGCAGTGACCACCAGGTATGAGCTGGTAACATGGAGGTCGTCGGTGAGCAGTTGGGAGTGGGGGGCAGGAGGCATAGGTGTATCTGATGGAGGCAAGAGAGAATGGATGATGTCTGGCCCATGCTTCTGTGTGATTGGGGCAGACTGGGTGATGAGAAGAGCAAGCTTCATTACTCTAGCCTCTCTGTTTGGGGATGTGTTTGAAATGTTCCGTGATAAAAAGCTGTAAAAGATCTTTAAGGGAATGGGAGAAGAGGACTAGACTGCAGGTATAGACTACCCTGTAGAGTTTTAACATGAAGTGGAGTAGGAATGAAGGCAGGAGCTAGAAGAGAGTGTGATGTAAAGGGAGTTTTGTTTTGCTCTGTTTTAAGACGGGAGAGGTGCCAGTGTATTTGCTCGCTGGTAGGAATGGTCCAGTAGAGAAGGGGAAATTGATGACGTGGGGCGGGGGATGGGTGGTGTTTCAGAAGTGGTGTCCTTGGTAGGTGAGAGCAGATGGGATCCACCATGGAGATGCTGGATCTCCACCAGGAGCAAAATCCACCAAAGAAATCCTCCGCAGATGGAAGGCAGAGTATATGGCCCCAGGTGCATGCAGGTGGGCATATGCCATCAGTGCTCAGTGATTTGGAGAAGCAAGGTCATCAGCTGTGAGTGAGGGGGAGGGTGGTCCACCAACCCAGTTTTCCCCAAATATTCCAGTTTTAGCACAGAAAACCCTGTGTCCTGAGAAGCCTCTCAGTCCCAGGCAAACGGGGACACTTGGTCACCCTAATGAGGACATATGAGCAGGCCCAGTTGTTGTGGCTTCAGAGCATCTTCCACACCCATCTCCAGGTCCCAGAGACTCAGACTGAGGATGCTGCTGCCTGGAGCTGGCCTCTGCACAGCCCCCTGGTGCTCAGAGGTCTCAGGACTTCCCCTGAGATCAGCTGGGAGATTGAGACAAGGCCAGAATGTAGGAAGCTTCCGCCCTGTAGGACCATTCCAGACCCTGCAGAAAGATCCTGAGTGGATGGATCTCCTCATTCTGCCTGAATGGCGCTTTCTGGGGACCAGGCTAGCTCTGGGCAGCCCCGCTGCCCAGCCAGACTCCCCGTAGGGTCTGAGGCAGAAGCTAAGGCAGGAGGGTACACGCTACCTACAGAAGAGCTAGGGGCATCGGAGGAGGGTGCTGAGATCAGAGATGGAAGTGACCATCCCGATGCTAGTTCAGGAGTCAGCAATGAGGGGCAGTGGCAGGGGCGGTACCCCAGCTGCTCAAGCCCCCAAATCTAAGGACGGGGAGCAGTGATCCAGAGGGACAGGTCTGGGCCGGTGGCACCTGTCCCTTGAGCAGGGGACAAAGCCAGGGATGGGTTCCTAACATGCAGAAAGTCTACAGGTGTTAGCCAGCGACGAGTCTGGGTACACGTTTTACCAGGAATAAGGCCAGGGCAGGGGAATGTGGGGGCCAGAGCCTTGGGGTCAGTGTGGTGGCTAAGACAGAGCGTAAGAGGTGGCAGAGCTTTGGGTCACGACAAGATCCAAGGGATAACGTGGGAGTGGGTCTGAACAAAGCGGAGGGGCCAGTCAAAATGGAGGTGAGGGTCCTGCTTCCTCAGGCCCCACACGACTGTAGGCAGCCCACCGTGGGGGCTGCCATAGCTGCCTATGTACCCAGGGTTTGAAAGGAGGTCTTTAATTCTAGAAAAGAAAGAAGGGGTGGGCAGGGCACCGCCCCCACACCTGGGTTTAATCAGGAGCCTTCAGACCATCCTGTGGATTGTGGCAAAGCGACCCCTTAACCATTATGGTGAAAGAAATCCATCTTCGTTATTTTCCCACTCTGGGAGCCAGGGGAGTGAGTGGGCTTTCCCGAAGCCAAGGTGTTCCAAGGCTGGACTCCAGATAAAGCACAGAACTCAGAAGGCATCTGGTCTCCATGGCAACGGAGAGCCGGAAGGTACAGCAAGAGAGAGGGAAGGCTGGGTCTGGCTTGCCTTAGATTGGCCTCTGAGAAGCCTGGGCCACGTGGGAACATTCTTTCTGGACTTCTCCGTAGGCCAAGGTGGGCGGGAAAAAGTGGGACCAGAGCAGGGAGGAGCTCTTGGGTTCTGAGCTGAGGGCACCACAGATCCCAGCAGTTTGCAGATCATTCTGCTCTGCATCGTGGGGCAGCTCCCTTTGTTTACTCTCTTCCCATTCCCGTTCACTCTTGATTAATGGCTAATACCGAGAACCAGGCTTTGACTCTGTGTGCTCAGTCTTATTCGGTGGTATTTCTCGTGATGCAGGCAGGCACACACAGGCTGAACCCAAGCCTCCACTTAAGAAAATACGTGGCATCTGTGTGATTCCCTATTTTGGTAGAATGGCGTCAACCTCGCCCAGTGGTTAGTTGGCTCAAGTTGACTGCATCAAAAGCAAAGATTGGTCTGCATGACTGGTGAATTCCATGCTCACCTGGTGAATCCATTGTTGAGCATCACTGCTGTTCAAACAAGAAGAAACAAGGCAGAACAAAACCCAGTACCATACCTCGGGGAGTTTGGCCATCTTCATTAAAGGCAACTGTTCCACAAACCCCCCTTTCCTATGTGGGTCCTGCTAACAGGAACACCAATGACCCCTCCCCATCCTCAGGAAGCAGAAAGGGCGCTACGACCCTTCTCAGTCTTACTGAGGACTCTGTCTTCAGCTAGATTCCTTTGGGCAGCAGTTAAACCTTGCAGATGGAGCTTAAGAAGCATGGTTCTCACCAGAGCCAACTTCTTGAGCCATCCAAGGGTCCACTTCTAAGGTAGAACCACCCTCTTTGCCATTGGGAGACCTACTTGGAGGCACTAAGGATGTCCATCCACCAGTTGACCGTCCTCTTAGGTTCTCCTTGTTCTAAGGGCAGTGGTTGGGTTGAAACAGCACACACTGATGGGTGATGGGGCATCTAAGCCATCATCCCGCTCATGCTACCTCTGTAAATCACGGTGTTGAGAAAAAAAGTCCCCATTAATGCTTGCCTGTGGGCCTGCTACCATTGGCCCACATGGGCTACCGGGCCAGTCTGCTGGGACAGTCCTCTGGGTTGGTGTGAAGAGGGGAGAGGGGATACAGGGCCAAGGGGGGTTCAGGATGCACTGGGAAATTGCCTTGGGAAATTCCAAGGGTCCTTGGGTGTTCTGCTCAGAAGAGGAGGAATCTAGATACAGATGGATGTGCCATAGCCTTCAGCAGCGAGACAAGAGAGAGATGTCTTGTTGGTACATTGAAATTAGTGAAACATCTCTCCTTAGCAAATGCTAGCCCAGACTCCTTTTCTGCTCAGGCAGGAGGAGAGGCCCAAAGGAAGCCCAGAGCACCCCGAATTTCAGTGGGCCCTTGAAATCCCCATGGGGAGAGGCTAGAGGATCAAGTTCTTGGGTTTTCCCAGAGACCAGCATGCTCAGCCAGAGGTCCAGCAGCTCTGGGCCACGTTCTGCTTGCTTTCTACTTGCTTGCTAGCACCAGATTGAACTTTTCTCTTGCCATGACCCGTGGCCCACGTTGGCCCCAGGGGCAAGTTTGTGGCCAGTGCATCCTTTTCCTGGCACTGGTCATGACACTGCCTGGCCATCCAACTTGGGAATCTCTCCTTCTCAGGAGCCAGCCCTTGGCATTGGCTTTCCCTCAATCTCTGCTGCTCACTGCCAAGAGTCTCAGGAACCCTGACAGTGAAGCTACGAGGCTGTCAGGTCCGGGAAGGTTCTGGGAGTGCATCCCTACGCCAGTGGGAGTCTGTGGCCAGAATTTCACTGTGGCCCCAAAGTGGGACAGAATACTGATGATCTCAGTTCTCAGGGGCACCGCCCGCTCTCTGGAACATAACCATAGAATTCTGTGACTCAGCTTCTGGGCGGATTATGGATGTGGCAGAATAATGACATGGCAGCCCTTCCTGCCTGGAGTCATGGGCTCTGTCTCAGTCTTACGGACCTCCAGGTGGTGATGCAAACTTCCCTCCTTAAATAATGGTGGAAGGGGGAGTGTGCTGAGAAGAAGAGGGTCACTGGTGTCAGACAGGCTTGTTCACTCCCAGCTCCCCCACCTGCTAGCCGGGTGACCTTGACCTCTGTGACATTCATCTGTAAGATAAGGTAATAGTGCCACCTGCCTCACAGGGCTACGTGCAGATCCTATGAGATCACAGGCAGCAGAGCACTAAGCACTCAAGCAATGGGAGCTCTTCATATTATCAGTGGCTTAAAATGCTGAAGAACCTTACGCCTCAAGGGATAATGCTAGGGCTAGAGCATTGACATCTCCTGGGAGCTAGATAGAAACACAGACTCCTGGGCTGCACCCCGAACCTACTGAGTCTGCATGTCAGCAAGATCTCCAGGTGGTTCCCACGCACATAAAAGTCTGAGCAGCACTACCCTCAAGGGGTTTCGGGTTTAAGCGCAGTCCTCTTGATGGTCTTCAAGGTCACTTCCATTTCGGAGACTCGTTTGCCGTGAAGTCTCTGCATATGGGAAGCCAGTGATGCAAAGAGACATCCTAAGACTTGAGCAACCTGTCCCAGATATCGGAATCGTAGGGCTTTGTCCATCTCAGCAAAACTTAATTATGGGTTGAGCAAAGATGAGTACAACAGTGCCTGGCTTCCAGAAGTACCGTCCCTGCCAAACAAAAGGGAAGTGCCATAAAATAGATCCCAAGGGGGCAGGGGTGAGGTGCAGGGATTTAAAGGAGGAAAACCTTTTCTCTGAGTGGAGGAGTCCTACATGGGCCTCCTACAGGAGATGGGAGTTGGGATGGTCCTTGCAGGGCAGGAAGAATGTGACAAGCCAAGAGTGGGGCAGGGTGGGCATTGCAGTTGGGGGTGCCTCTTGGAACAAAGGCACAGAGATGGAAATGCCAGTGTGACATAGGACCCCTTTCGTGGGATACAAGGAAGTGATGGGGGCCCTGGGACACCAGTGGAGGGCAGCTGGAAATGACCCTGGAAAGGTGGGTTGGAGGCAGTGTCCTAAATCCTGCCAAAATCGAGGCAGGGCAAAACACAGGCTGGGTCAGAATTCCAGCCGGTTGTCACCGCCCGTCTTCTGCTCTGTTCTATTCTTCTGCCTTTAAGAATAAAACTAAGCAAGGGGCGCCTGGGAGGCTCAGTCGGTTAAGCATCCGACGCTTGATTTCAGTTCAGGTCATGATCTCAGGGTGGTGAGATTGAGCCGCACATCCGGCTCTGCGCTCAGCACAGAGTCTGCTGGGGATTCTCTTCTTCTGCCCCACCCCCCCCATAAATAAAATCTTAAAAAAAAAAAAAAAAAGAATAAAACTAAGCAAAACCAGCACATACTAAGCAGGCCCCTGTGTGAGGCTGACTCCCCGGGCAGAGATGGACAGGGCAAACTTAGGGTCAACTCCCTGCCTCTATTTTCCCCCACCAAGAGCGTCCTCCCTGTACATCAATCATGACGTAATGGACTGCAGAGCTGAAAGAATCAGGTGGGCCCATGGAGCCAGTGCTCCATGGAGACTCTGCTACCCTCACACCCACGGGTTTTCTGACTTACAGTCTGGAAAGTCTCCCCGTGTCAGGCCTGTTTCCTTGAGCAAGCCAGAGCATGGAAGGTTCGTAAGTCCCCTTGTTCTCTGATGCTCTGGGGTAATTCCAGGAGGAGACACCTCCTGATGTGAACTACGGCGTGGAGTCAGGCAGGCAGCTTCCTCCCACAGGAGACCTTTGACTTGGAACACCCCCAAGTGTTCCAGAGTGGCCTGATCCCCTGCCTATGCTCCATGATACCTGCAGGAAGATCCGCAGGAGATGTGTGTCATGCTAGAGGGAGGTGATTTTGTTTTCCCTGAGGTTAACAGCAGATCGTTCATGGTTTGTACCTGATGGCCCTTCCTCCAGCAATGTGGAAATGTGCAATTGGGTTCACGGGGGCCAGAGCTTATAAAGGATTCATTCCTTGAATAAGATGGATGTCAGACGCTTGCTCTCATCATCTGCTTTCCAATGAATCCTTTCGCTTGTGCCCTGGGAGAGTCATTCTGGGGGAGCATAATGGTTTTCTGGTTTTCCGCTACGAGCACTTGAACACAGATGCCCAAGCCCTGCATCCATTCAACAGAAATATGGATGCCAGGGGCGCCTGGGTGGCTCAGTCGGTTAAGCGACTGCCTTCGGCTCAGGTCATGATCCTGGAGTCCCGGGATCGAGTCCCGCATCGGGCTCCCTGCTCGGCGGGGAGTCTGCTTCTCCCTCTGACCCTCTTCCCTCTCGTGCTCTCTATCTCTCATTCTCTCTCTCTCTGAAATAAATAAATAAAATCTTTAAAAAAAATAAAAAAAAAAGAAATATGGTTGCCAGTTGCGCCCCAATTGAGTCATGGCAGATTTGAC